>NC_060121.1:985548403-988072570 GCF_021461395.2 Schistocerca americana
GAGTGTCAAAGAGATGCAAAACAAACTGTAATGCGAGACACTGGAACATAGACGTAAACTATCCCAAGAAAGCCTGCTTACAAATTTTCAAGAATCAGCTTTAAGTGCTGGCTCTAGGAATATACTACATCCCCTACACGTTGTTCCCACACGGATCGAAAAGACAGGATTAGGCTAATTACAACACGTACAGAGGCATTCAAACATTAATTTCCCCTCTCCATCCCCCCCCCCTCTTCCATTAGTGAAAGGAACAATGGAGCGGTAAAAGTCCAAATAACTGGTAGAGTGGGACGTACCCTCTGCCACTCACTTCACAGGGGTTTGCAGATAATGGTTGTAGATGTGCTTGTAAGGAGTAATGATATATCATTTTTTTGTACACTGAAATCGGATAGAGGGAATTAAGGAAACATAATTTTTCGTACAATGTGCTACGAGACCGATGTTTGTTTGTAATGAGGACTTCTATTTGAGGAACCACAGAAAAACTGTGTCTGTGTGACCAGATGTGTATGTGATTCCCGTCTGTCTGTCAAATATGCGTCCATCGTTTCGTCCACACAACTTGCTCGACACGTGCGTGAGGGAAGAACTGCGGGGCTCAAGCAGCTGCTTCCGAGGAGAGCTGTTTGTCAAGCTCTTAAAAAACGTCGCTGGAAGCTGTTTAAGTTGTCTCCCAGAGAGGTAATTACCGTCAGCACTTTCTACAGTGTGTCGTAACTGTAGTTTGCCGTTTCACTTGTTCACACAATGACAGTAGAGTTATATAATCATGTTATTTAAAGCAGACACTGCTATGCACAAAGACACGATTTCGTTGTCAAAAGTCATTAATGTCTTCTCGTCGCATTACACATTATTTCAATAAAAAATTGGGGAACGGCTTTCGAAGCTACAGCAGTTCTCCTGAACGAGATCTGTAGATGAAACAGTTAACAATGAGGCAATACGTTTATGTTCGTGACTCGAAACTTTGTGTTCTTTTTCAGTCACATTGTTATGCTGGACTTGGTATTTTATATATTACGTAGTAATGCTTGTGTTTGCTGACGGATGAAGAGTGTGTTCAGATAAAGGTTTCTTGAACAAAGAGGGACACAAAATGTCAGACACCAAAAATCATTTCACAACCTTTAATTTTTGTCGATGTTAAATCTCTCAAAACACTCTTTAGCTCTAAATGAATGATCTCCACGACAGTCAGTTATGAGTAGATAAACAGGGTAGCTTCATTTACTGCGTACACACGAAGGCAAATGTTCCCAGGTAGTCATGCATGTTTCCTTTTTCCCTATTTCCGTCTGTCCTGCAGAGTTTAAAGCAGTATTTTCAACTGTGTACCACAGGAATCCCAGGTTTCGTTATTCACATATTCACTTCGTCTGGCAAGCTCAGTGTCTTACTTCCCTGTCTTATATCTAATCAGAACAGTATGTGGTGAACATTACAGGATGAATGCGTAATGATACTAACAGTGGTAACAGCAACGACAACAATAATAATAATAGCAATAAGTATAGTACTGAACACGTATAATTGAACAATGTATATATCATTAAGGAAGAACACGTGGTCTAGGGATTCCTACTCAAAACGTCTTCAGTCCCTGGTCCGAATCCTGCTGCTGCTGATATTTTGATTGATTAGCATTGGCGGCCAAAGACTTGCGGCATAAGTAGTCACCCCTCCTTCTGCCAAAGGCCTTGTCAAAGAGGGCTGAGGAGCTGACAGAGGATCAGGGCACTCTCTTGTCCTAGGGGTGGGAAACTGTCCCTAAAGGCGGAAGAATCAGCAATGATCAACAGCATGAGGGTGCAGAAAGCAATGGAAACCACTGCATTAAAGACACGTAACGTGTATCCACAGGACATGCGGCCTGTAATTGAAGAAGAATAATGAAGAACTCTCCATTGGCAAAAACATTCCGGGAGGGGACTGCCAAGGGGGAATAATCAACGGAAGGATAACGTTCTGCAAGTCGCGGCGTCGAATGTCAGAAGTTTGAACGTTGTAGGAAAACTAGAAAATATGAAAAGGGAAATGCAAAGGCTCATCTAGATATAGTAGGGGTCAGTGAAGTGAAGTGGAAAGAAGACAAGGATTTCTGGTCAGATAAGTATAGGGTAATATCAACAGCAGCAGACAATGGTCTAACAGGAGTAGGATTCTTTATGAATAACATAGGACAGGGAGTGTGTTTCTGTGAACACTTCAGTGACAGGGTCGTTCTTATCAGAGTCAGCAGCAAACAAACACCGACCTCTATAATTCAGGTACACATGCCGACGTAGCAAGCTGAAGAGATAGAGAAAGTGTATGAGGATATTGAAAGGGTAATACAGTATGTAAAGGGATATGAAAATCTAATAGTCATGGGGGATTGGAATGCAGTTTTAGGGGAAGGAGTAGAAGAAAAGGTTACACTAGAATATGGGCTTGGGACAAGGAATGAGAGAGGAGAAATACTAATTGAGTTCTGTAACAAATTACAGGTAGTAACAGCAGATACCCTGTTCAAGAATCACAACAGGAGGAGGTATACTTGGGAAAGGTAGGGTGATACGGGAAGATTTTAGTTCGATTACATCATGGTCGGACAGAGATTACGAAATCATATACTGGATTGTAAGGCGTATCCAGGAGCAGACATAGACTACTATTACAATATAGTAGTGATGAAGAGTAGGCTGAAGTTTAAGACATTAGTCAGGAAGGATCAATAAGCAAAAATGTGGGATACGGAAGTGTTAAGGAATGACGAGATACGGTTGAAGTTCTCTAACGCTGTAGATACAGCAACAAGCAATAGCTCAGTAGGCAGTACAGTTGAAGAGGAATGGACATCTCTAAAAAGCGCCGTCATAGAAGTTCGGAGGTAAAACATACGTACAAAGAAGGTAACTGCGAAGAACCCATGGGTAACAGAAGAAATATTTCAGATGAGTGATGAAAGGAGGAAGTACAAACATGTTACGGGAAACTCAGGAATACAGAAATACGAGTCGCTGAGGAATGAAATAAATAGGAAGTGCAGGGAAGCTAAGACGAAATGGCTGCAGGAAAAATGTGAAGATACAAAAAAGGAAATGATTGTCAGAAAGAGAGACCCAGCATGGGGCAAGTCAAGAAAACCTTCGGCGACATTAAAAGCAGGGGTACTAATATTAAGAGTACACTGCTAAATACAGAGGAGAAGCCGGATAGGTGGAAAGAATACACTGAAAGCCTCTATGAGGGGGAAGATTTGTCTGATGTGATAGAAGAAGAAACAGGAGTCGATTTAGACGAGATATGGGATCCAGTATTAGAATCAGAAGTTAAAAGAGCTTTGGAGGGCTTAAGGACAAATAAGGCAGAAGGGATAGATAACATTCCATCAGAATTTCTGAAATCATTTGGGGAAGTGGCAACAAAACGACTATTCACATTGGTGTGTAGAATGTATGAGTCTGGCGACATACAATGTGACTTTCGGAAAAACATCATCCACACAATTCCGAAGACGGCAAGAGCTGACAAGTGCGAGAATTACCGCACAATCAGCTTAACAGTACATGCATCCAAGTTGCTTAGAAGAATGATATACAGAACAATGGAAATGAAAATTGAGGACGCGGTAGATGACGATCAGTTTGGCTTTCGGAAACGTAAAGGGACGAGAGAGGCAATTCTGACGTTGCGGCTAATAATGGGAGTAACACTAAAGAAAAATCAAGACACGTTCATAGGATTTGTCGACATGTAAAAAGCGTTCGACAATGTAAAATGGTGCAAGATGTTCTAAATTCTGAAAAAAGTAGGGGTAAGCTATAGGGAGAGACGGGTCATATACACTCCTGGAAATGGAAAAAAAGAACACATTGACACCGGTGTGTCAGACCCACCATACTTGCTCCGGACACTGCGAGAGGGCTGTACAAGCAATGATCACACGCACGGCACAGCGGACACACCAGGAACCGCGGTGTTGGCCGTCGAATGGCGCTAGCTGCGCAGCATTTGTGCACCGCCGCCGTCAGTGTCAGCCAGTTTGCCGTGGCATACGGAACTCCATCGCAGTCTTTAACACTGGTAGCACGCCGCGACAGCGTGGACGTGAACCGTATGTGCAGTTGACGGACTTTGAGCGAGGGCGTATAGTGGGCATGCGGGAGGCCGGGTGGACGTACCGCCGAATTGCTCAACACGTGGGGCGTGAGGTCTCCACAGTACATCGATGTTGTCGCCAGTGGTCGGCGGAAGGTGCACGTGCCCGTCGACCTGGGACCGGACCGCAGCGACGCACGGATGCACGCCAAGACCGTAGGATCCTACGCAGTGCCGTAGGGGACCGCACCGCCACTTCCCAGCAAATTAGGGACACTGTTGCTCCTGGGGTATCGTCGAGGACCATTCGCAACCGTCTCCATGAAGCTGGGCTACGGTCCCGCACACCGTTAGGCCGTCTTCCGCTCACGCCCCAACATCGTGCAGCCCGCCTCCGGTGGTGTCGCGACAGGCGTGAATGGAGGGACGAATGGAGACGTGTCGTCTTCAGCGATGAGAGTCGCTTCTGCCTTGGTGCCAATGATGGTCGTATGCGTGTTTGGCGCCGTGCACGTGAGCGCCACAATCAGGACTGCATACGACCGAGGCACACAGGGCCAACACCCGGCATCATGGTGTGGGGAGCGATCTCCTACACTGGCCGTACACCACTGGTGATCGTCGAGGGGACACTGAATAGTGCACGGTACATCCAAACCGTCATCGAACCCATCGTTCTACCATTCCTAGACCGGCAAGGGAACTTGCTGTTCCAACAGGACAATGCACGTCCGCATGTATCCCGTGCCACCCAATGTGCTCTAGAAGGTGTAAGTCAACTACCCTGGCCAGCAAGATCTCCGGATCTGTCCCCCATTGAGCATGTTTGGGACTGGATGAAGCGTCGTCTCACGCGGTCTGCACGTCCAGCACGAACGCTGGTCCAACTGAGGCGCCAGGTGGAAATGGCATGGCAAGCCGTTCCACAGGACTACATCCAGCATCTCTACGATCGTCTCCATGGGAGAATAGCAGCCTGCATTGCTGCGAAAGGTGGATATACACTGTACTAGTGCCGACATTGTGCATGCTCTGTTGCCTGTGTCTATGTGCCTGTGGTTCTGTCAGTGTGATCATGTGATGTATCTGACCCCAGGAATGTGTCAATAAAGTTTACCCTTCCTGGGACAATGAATTCACGGTGTTCTTATTTCAATTTCCAGGAGTGTAGAATATGTACAACAGCCAAGAGGGAATAAAAAGAGTGGATGACCAAGAACGAAGTGCTCGTATAAAAATGGTGTAAGACAAGGATGTAGCCTTTCGCCCCTACTCTTCAATCTGTACATCGAGGAAGCAATGATGGAAATAAAAGATAGGTTCAGGAGTGGAATTAAAATACAAGGTGTAAGGTTATCAATGATACGCTGATGACATTGCTATCCTGAGTGAAAGTGAAGAAGAATTAAATGATCTGCTCAACGGAATGAACAGTCTAATGAGTACACAGTATAGTCTGAGAGTAAATAGAAGGAAGACGAATTTAATGAGAAGTAGTAGAAATGAGGACAGCGAGAAACTTAACATCAGGATTGTTGGTCACGAAGTCAATGAAGTTAAGGAATTCTGCTACCTAGGCAGCAAAATAACCAAAGACGAACGGAGCAAGGAGGACATCAAAAGCAGACTCGCTATGACAAAAAAGACATTCCTGGCCAAGATAAGTCTACTAATATCAAATATTGGCCTTAATTTGAGGAAAAAATTTCTGAGAATGTACGTCTGGAGTAGAGAATTGTATGGGAGTGAAACATGGTCTGTGGGAAAACCGGAACAGAAGAGAATCGGTGCATTTGAGATGCGGTGCTACAGACGAATGTTGAAAATTAGGTGGACTGATAAGGTAAAGAATGAGGAGGTTCTATGCAGAGTCGGAGAGGAAAGGAATATTTGGAAAACACTGATAAGGAGAAGGGACAGGATGATAGGACATCTGTTAAGACATGAGGGATTGACATTCATGGTACCAGAGGAAGCTGTAAAGGGCAAAAACTGTATAGGAAGGCAGAGACTGGAATACATGCAGCAAATAATTGAGGACGTAGGTTGCAAGTGCTACTCTGAGATGAAGAGGTTAGCACAGGAAAGAACTTCGTGGCGGGCCGCATCAAACCAGTCAGTAGACTGATGACCAAAAAAATGTGTTATAAACATTGTGGTAAGCAATTTTCTCATTATTTTCCTGTGGAACGTAATGACATCTAAGTATGTCTATGTCAGCAGTACAGACGGAATCAAATACTAAGTTGACTGATCAGAGGAAAGTGAGAAGTAATAGAATAAGATTACATAAGAGACAAAAAGAAGAAAAAAGAAATAGATGAGGATGGGAAATGCATGAATAGTTTACAATGTGAAGGAGGTACTTGTTCACTATTAGACGGACAAAAAACAGCTAGGACATGCCAAGACGTATGGTATGCTGATGACAGCTGATAACTATCTGATCTCCTATACAGATTGCAGGGTAGTGTGGTCCAGAGTCGTACAGTTGATATTGAGAGGGAGATAGGAAAAATCAGAATTACAGCAGATATATTCGACACATACCATCATTTATGGAATGGTGCTAGTTGTTTAACATGTTTGTTGAGGTACTGAGAACATAAATCACGCCAGCTATCAAGTCGCATCCACCATAAGATAGCTCAGTCATCAAACAACCGAATGTTACACAGCTACTTCAAACTGTGTTGAGTTGTCACTATTTGTGTTGTACTGGAAGACAGCACAGTGGTAAAGATTTGGCGGGACAGAAAACTTAACAAATTTTTGTTTCATTTGAGGTGCAAGTATTTTTCCAATTATTTGGACTCCACGTAACAAGGTGAGAGTTATCCCTATAAGGCAGCAAGATTTTGTCACCATACATGAATAATTTTTATGATTCCTATTTCATTTACTTAGAATGGGATCGCATTTTAGGTGGGGTTATCGAATTATTAATCATTTATTGGTTGATACTGGGTAGCCTCGTACTGACATTTCTGTAGAGGTGCATGCTTCGAGCTTAATTTCACACTGGCTCTGACAGCAGGGCAAACGTGGGCCTTCGCGGTCTCCAAAAGCAATAGGGAACAAGAACTGCAGGTAGGGCCGTTTACGGTTCTGAATGCCGGGTGTTTACAGCCGTCGGTCTATCACCTGTCGAAAAGCACGTGGAAAGGGACTTCTGGTGGTGACCGTGCGTTTGCTAAGGAGGCGAGGGCGAGACAATGCTGAAGGAATAAGATCGTAGAGATAGCATCTTAGAAGCGCCGCTACCAGGTATTTTTTTTAGCGCGGAGGAATGTACGAGAAATGCCTGCAGCATATATGAGATCAAGGACGCAGAATTTCTCAAGCCAGAGGCCAAGGCGTATTCCTCCCAAAAGTCACAGGAGCGTAATCTGGTTGGCTGAACTGTAGACGGAGGAGGAGTCGCAGTTTGTTGTAGAAGTGTGAACTGGGTGTGAGCAGAAGACGGTTGGCTGACAGCTTCATGGCTCTTAGTGTGGGAGCTATTCAGTTTGTGACGGAGGCGGTGATTGGCCGTGAGGAGAGTTCACGCTAAAGAGGTGAGGTTTGCTCTAAATTGGGCTCTTCGCAGAGAGGGGACTCCCTGGTAGCTGTCGGTAGGACACACCTCACTGGAAAGCGTTTCGAGACATTGCTGACACAGTCTCACCAATAGGTTCGAAAGTGCTGATTTCGCAACTAGAAATGACATCATCTGTGAGCAGAGAAACTAACCTCTGTCTCTCTGTGGAGACATGCTTCTTTATGAGCGCACAGTTGAGTCAAATCTCTATTTCTGGCTTATAAGCAAGTAGAATTCTTGATTTATGTCCGGCATTGTATGGATCTAGTTTCGACTCTGGGAGTTTTCGGACGCTGTTTAGCGTATCTCTGTAGTCCGGAATTTTAGCTGAGCAATACACTTCCTTTGCACATTTCAGGCAGCTTCGAGCAGACCGACGCTGCAGAATTGCTCTTGTCAGTAGTGAATTCGGTGATATACGCATCATGGCTCGGTAGATACTGAATCTGTAACAATAAACGTGTCAAGTTCCACTTGTTTGACCTCACAGCTCTTTACTGTCGGCGCTAGTCACGCTGGACACTTTCTTAACTTCAGTGCTAATCGGTATCAACCACTTTGTGTTTCCATCGTATAAACTTTGAGTCAAGTCGTACATGTTTTTGCCAGTCTCATATTAGATTAACGAGCAGAAGTTAACGTTCTATGTCTGCACCTGCTCAATTTGCATATGTTCCTTTGAGAGTTGGTTTTATAAGAAATATTAGCACCCAGCTGTTTTAATTTTCGTGCGATTAGACTCCAAGTACCTATCCTAATTAAGTTAAAGTGGAGCATTATCACATCTTGGGAAACGAATCCACATGTTATTCCCTACAGCAGGTTATCAGTGGCAGGGGCAATTTAATTCACTTTTTAGGTAGGACCACACAGCTGCAAACACGGCATTGACAGCCATCTCAGATGCAGACACAGCTGCTGGGGTCTAGCGTTGGATGACGAATGTTGTAAAAATTTGTTCTTACGAATTTCGATTCTAATCCGGGAGTATACACAGATCTTTTACTAATTATTTCTGGGGTAATACTGCAGAAAATCGAAGAACGAATACTAAATGAAAAATTTTCTACAAGAAGTTAAGGCTCTGTAAAATGATGTATTTAGTCTCTGGGAACTAGCTTCAGGGCGTCAATGATAAGAGTAATATTAAGATGAATTATGGATTATCACTGCCTACTAGAAATGAAATGTTTCACGGGATTTTGCAAGACATAATTCTGCTTTGTGAATGAACTACTACCCACCACCATAGAAACTGCTGCTTTATTCGTCTCTTAGCCTCCGAAAAGGGGCCGAGTTTGCTTCTTCTGCAACGTGATGGACATCACCCCTGTGACTGCTGTCAACCATGGTGAGTTATCACAATAGATCTCTGCAGGGGATGAGGATGGCCTCGACTGTTTTGGTCATAGTGATGACAAGAGCTTTGATGTGTGACAGAGAATAACAATTTATTCCACAAAATGCTACGATTTTAAATCCAATTTGGTGACACAGAGAGTGGCTATGGTTCAAATGGCTCTGAGCACTATGGGACTTAACATCTGAGGTCATCAGTCCCCTAGAACTTAGAACTACTTAAACCTAACTAATCTAAGGACATCACACACATCCATGCCCAAGGCAGGATTCGAACCTGCGACCGTAGCAGTCGCGCGGTTCCGGACTGTGCGCCTAGAACCGCGAGACCACCGCAACCGGCGAGAGTGGCTATGTTGTTACAGAGCCGTAACGAATGCTGATTTGCAAACTGATTTCGTACGTAGCCTAATAACTGCCGTGTTAAAAGCTCCGTAGATCACTGAAATGACGTCTAGTATCAGTTTTCTACTGGTTATCTCGCGCCGACATTGCCGTGTTTCCCATTACTATTTTGATACAGTCTCTCAGTCAACGAAGTTTTCCATGAGCTTCCGATGCAAATGAAACCATATTTCCCAAATTATAAAACACATACCCTCGTAAAGGAGAGAAACTCGTGGTAGTTTATTATTTTTTCCACCAGTGAACTACGAACTCGAATATGTAGAGACCTTACGCCTCTCTTTCTATGGGAGTTTTACATCAGCTGAATCTAAACTAAACTAAACGCCACCCGAACAGGCCGTGAAGCCCCAACGGTACCGACCGGCCGCCGCATCACCCTCAGCCTACAGGCGTCACTGGATGCGAATATGGACGGTCATGTCAGCACACCGCTCTCCCGGCCGTATGTCAGTTTACGAGATCGGAGCCGCTACTCCTCAAACAAGTAGCTCCTCAGTTTGCCTCACAAGGGCTGAGTGCACCCCGCTTGCCAGCAGCGCTCAGCAGAGAGGATGGTCACCCATCCGAGTGCTAACCGAGCCCCACAGTGCTTAACTTCGGCGATCTGACAGGATCCGGTGTTACCGCTGGTGGAAGGCCGTTGGCACATCAACTGAATAACGCTAATTCAAAACTTCAGTGTACCACTGCCTTGTTCTCTTTCCTTACAAATCCCGTAGAGACTTGTCAACTATGATCGGAAAGAAACACATCCAGGAGAATGTACTGAATGGCAAAGTTTTTGTCTCATTCAGAAACTTGAATCAGTGGTGAAGTCAAATTCCGCTCTGTTTTCAGCTTCGCAGCGTCGTGTAGGAGACTGTGGAAAATTACTGCGATATCTCAGGTTTTCTAGGTGTGACTGGTTAGTGGTGTACTTCCGGGTGTTTTCCAGACCTGTAAATTCCATTTAATGCCAAATGTTTCGGCGACTGACACAGCCGTCTTCTTCAGGTGTTTCGAGTTGTGCTATTATGGGCACTGGTTTCCTGGAAACTCGGTCACTCGTCTGTATGTTGTGCTTAAAATGGAAACAAAATACATATGGATATCTACAAGCACAATACTAAATTGCTCTACTGCTGTTTGTGAATTACGTCCACAAAATCCTTTCCTCGTGATAATTTAAAAGATAGTCTGCTTCACTAATAAAGAATATTCGGTGGAAGAGTTGTCTAATTTTGGTTTCTGTACTAGCCAATTGGCAAAGTTTGGCGTTTCAAGTGGTTGTTCCTTTGCGTATTTGAGTTTTTACTTTGCATATAAATGTTTGCGAAAAGGGAACAAAATACTACGGAGTTTGCGAAATGTCTGTACATAACAGTTTCTTCTTACTTAGCACGTTTGCAGAGAAACGACAATAAATCGTTCTCTATTTAGCGTTCCATGACTATAAGCTAAAACGTGCAAAATTAAGTGCCGAGTACGTAACAAACGGAAACGGGCATTCAGGACGAAAAATATAATATGTTCTCGTTTTGTTCATTGTATACATTTGTCTTCCTTTACAATTTAGTTTCTTCAGTCAAGTTAGTGTAAGTAATATGATGGGTGTCAGTTGTAGGTATCTCGTTTCTTGCACCCTGTTCGTTATTTTTAGTTCTTCTAAGAGCTTTATGGTTTCGTACTGGAAACTAAAATGAATGTCCAGTCTAATGTTTGCTTGGTTGTGTGTGTGTAACTCAATAACAGGGTTGCCGATTCACCGACTGATTGGCAATTCGACCATCGATTAAGATAGTTACACATGGGTCGAAAATAATTCGTCTAACATACCAACATAGCGCATACTTTTATTCCGATCTCACAACGTGCCCGTATTAACTGCGAAGTTTTGAGGCTATCACGCAGTTCATCAGACTACTGAACGACTGAACGAGATGCTTACGTGGTGGCTGAGCAACAGCAACATGGATCTTTGGTGCTGCCATCGCACCAAGCTATTAAACAATGCACAACGGGTGCCTTCTCATCCCCAGTTGCAATGCATCCAACTACATCCAGAAACTTACGGTGAGATCATACAACTCGTTGAAAGAAGAGTGAGGAAAGAATCGATGGGACAGAGACCACGAATACTATAATCTGCAACCTACTGCCACCGCAAGAGGCAATTTACAGATTGGACATGCGATAAGCAGCACCTAACGTCCATCTTCGTCATACATTCTTTTCAGATGGCTGTGACCAGCAAACCACTTTGTGCAAGAGACTACGGAAAATGAAAGAACATTTTCCGACGAGTACCTAGCGCTCATTATGTTAGAAAACACTACAACTACGAGAATCATTGTGATCTTTTTAAGAGATTGGAATATTTACGTATAAAACTTTAGAACATGTTTTCTGCTCGCGAATTATAACGTTTCTGGAGACCGACAATCCGCTCTGTAGGAACCAGCATGGGTTTATGGGTTTCGAAAACAAAGATCGTGTGAAACCCAGCTCACTCTGCTCGTCCACGAGGCCTAGAGAGCAGCAGATACTGACTACTGCGTTGGTACTGGTGTTCCTTGGCTTCCGGAAGGCGTTTGATGCAGTTACGCACTATACGGGAGAGTTTGGAGCAGACTCAACACAACGAGTCATTCTCAGCGTTGGGTTCATATAAGAAACTTCCAACATACTCCTGGGAAATGCTGTAGGACCAAAACTTTTCACAATAAATATGAATGATCCAGTGGATGACGCCGGATGTTGCACGATATTTTCGCGGATAACGCTGTTGTTTACGGAGAAATCGCAACGTTAGAAATTTGTTGCGAACTGCAGGGAATCGACGCTTTGTGCTGGGACTAGATATTCATTCTCAATATAAACAAATACGACTTGTTATTGTTGTTGGGGTCCCCAGTACCAAGACTTGTTTGATGCAACTCTCCATCCTATTCTATACTGTTCAAGCCTCCTCATTTCTGAATAGCTGCTGTACCTTACAGCCTTCTGAATCTCCTTACTGCATTCATCTCTCTGTCTCCCTCTACGATTCTTACCCCGCACACTTCCCTCCATTGCCAAACTGGTGATCCCTTGATGTCTCAGAATGTGTCCTACCAACCGAACCCTTCTTATAGTAACGTAGTTCCACAAATGTCTTTTCTCCAGAGTTCTGTTCAGTACCTCCTCGTTAGTTACGTGATCAGCGAACTAATCTTCAGCATTATTCTATGGCACCACATTTCAAAACTTCTGTTCTCATATTGTCTAAACTTTTTATCGGTCCATGTTTCGCTTCCATACACGGCTACACTCCATACAAATACCTTCAGAAAAGACTTTCTACCACTTAAATCTATATTCGATGTTCGCAAATTTCTCTTCTTTAGATACTCTTTCCTTGGCTTGATCAGTCTACATTTTACATCAGCTCTATTTCTATCATCAGTTACTTTGCTGCCCAGACAGCAAAACTCATCTGCTACTTAAAGTATCTCGTTTCCTAATCTAATACCCCCAGCACCACTTTTCTTAATTTTGCTGCATTCCATTATCCTTATTTTGATTTTGTTGATGTTCATCTTACATCTTCCTTTCAAGACACTACCCTCTCCGCAACGTCTCTTACAAGTCCTCTGATGTCTCTGATAGAATTACAATGTCATCGGCAAACCTCAAAGTTTTTATTTCCACTCCCTGAACTTTAATTTCTACTCCAAATTTTTCTTTCGTTTCCATTAAAGCTGTGAGGACGAGGCGTGAGTCGTGCTTGGGTAGCTCAGTTGGTAGAGCACTTGCCCGCGAAAGGCAAAGGCCCCGAGTTCGAGTCTCTGTCCGGCAAACAGTTTTAATCTGCCAGGAAGTCTCATATCAGCGCACAATCGTTGTAGAGTGAAAATTTCGTTCTAGATCCATTATTGCTTGCTCAGTGTACAGACTGAATTACGTCGGGGATAGGTTACAATCGTGTCTCATTCCATTCTCAACCACTGCTTCCTTTTCATGCTCCTTGACTCCTATAACTGCCGTTTGGTTTCTGTAAAAGCTGTTAATAGTCTTTCGCTACCTGTATTTTACCCCTGCTCCCATTATAATTTCAAAGAGAGTCTTCGAATCAACATTGTCAAAGGTTTTCTCTAATGTTATAAAAACAGGTTTGCCTTCCCTTAAACTATCTGCTATGAGAAGTCGTAGAGTCAGTATTTCCTCGCATTTTCACACATCTCTCCGGAATACAAACTGATCTTCCCCAAGATCGGTTTCTACCAGTTTTTCCATTCGTCTGTAAAGAATACTTGTTAGAATTTTGCAACCATTACTTTTTAAACTGATAGTTCGACAATATTCATACCTGTCGACTTTTGCTGTCTTTGGAGCTGGAATTATTATATTCCTCTTGAAGTCTGATGGTATTCCGCCTGTGCCATAGATCTTGCTCACCAGATGGACTAGGTTTGTCATGGCTGGCTCTGATGGAATGCCGTCTACTTGCAGGGGCTTTTTTAGACTTAGGTCTTTCAATGTTCTGTCCAATTTTTCTCGTAGTATGATATCTGCCATCTCATCTTCATCTACACCCTCTTCCCTTTCTATGCTATTGCTTTCAATTTCACCTCCCTTGAATAAACCCGCTATATACAGCTTCCATCTTTCAGCTGTGCTTTCTTTATGGCCGGTTTTCCATCTGAGATCTTGACATTCATACAGCTTCTTCTTTTTCCTACAAACGCCTCCAAAATTTTCCTGTAGGTGGTATCGATCTCCGCTAGTGATATATGCTTCCATATCCTCACATTTGTCCTATATCCATTCCAGCGTAGCCATTCTGCATTTCCTGTCAAACTCAGTTTTTAGACGTTGTGTTCTCTTTCGCCTGCTTCATTTGCTTAATTTTTATATTTTCTCCTTCCATCAATGAAATTCAATATCTCCTTTCATATTCAAGGATTTCTACTAGGCCTTTTCTTTTTGCTTATTTGATCCTCTGCTGCCTTCGTCTCTCAAAGCTACATATTCGTCTTCTACTGTGTTCCTTTCCCCTGTGTTTCTTCCTCTGAAATTCTCGACAACATTCCGTTCTTTGAACTTCTCCAGGCCACATCTCCTTTATTCCCTACAGTTTTGCAGTTTCTTCAGCTTCTGCACTTCATACCCAATAAATTGCTACCAGAGTCCACTGCTCCAGGTAATATGTTAAAACTTAAAATCTGGTTCCAGAATCTCTGTCTTACCAACTTATAAACAATATGAAACTTCCTGATGTACCTAGGTCTCTCGCACGTATACAACCTTGTTTCAGTATTCTTAAACCACGTGTTAGCGTTGATTAAATTATCCCTTGTGCAAAATTCTACCAGGCGGCTTCCTCTTTCATTCCTTTCCCCAGTCCATATTCATCTACTATTCTTCTTTCTTTTCCTTTTTCTACAACAGAACTCCAATGTCCCATTACAGTTAAGTTTTCGTCTCGCTTAAGTATCCGAATAATTTCTTGTATCTGACCACACATTTCTTCAATCTCTTCACCATCTGCGGAGCTAGCTGGCATATAAGCTTGTAGAACTGTGTGGGTGTGGCCTTCTTGTCTGTCTCGGCTACAAAATGCGTTCACTGTGCTGTCCGTAGTAACTTACCTGCCCTCGTATTTTTTTTATTCATTGTTAGAGGCACCGTAACACCATAGCTCTAATGCTGTACGGATTTATTTTGCCTTTTGTTTTATTTAATGTTACATCGTTGAGCTTCTGTAAATATTGTTTGTTTGAATAGATAACACAAAATTGTATACTCTTTTCTTTGTTAAAACTTTGATGTCTTGATTTGATTCTATGCAATGTAGTGTATCTGTCATTTAAATTCTTTGTCCCATTTGGAGGGAACGAAACTTTCTATATATAATTGTAATTTCTGTGCGAATAATTTTTTGTAGAAATACTAATATGTGGAAATGTTCTGTTTTATTTAAAATGTTTGTTTACTGTTATGTAAACTGCAGATCCCCACTTAGGGTTCTTAGTTGTTCTGTATGTAAAAGTTGTTGTGGTTCCCCTCGGGAACGGAACTGTGTTGCGCGTGCAAATTGTGGTTGGCCTAGGTAGGAAAGGTGGAACAAGAGTCAGTCGGGGACAAGCTACGAGTCGGGGACGAGCTACCAAACTGTGCACTGCCATGTAAATGTTGCATATTGTGCTGGTTCCGAGAGAGGCTTTTCCTGCCGCTTTCCAATGCCTCGGATGGATTGATAAATAGCTGGAACTATTCTGGAATTTGTATCTATCATCGCCACCAAGAAATGACCGAGTCCAGCAATTCTACCTGCAATTCCACCTACCAACATGCAGTTGCCACCACATTGCGCGATCATTACATCGGAATACTACAAAGATGTACAGTGAAGGATCAGCTTAATGGATGAGTTAGTGTGCTCAAATATAAGGTAATTTACATCTGTATTTATGTACCTACCTTGATTTTTCTCCTCATCATAGCACCTCACAGGTTCCTCTCCGTTTGAACTAAAGTGATATCCGAGTGTTCTTACTGAAAGAACATTAAAGCCCAGTGTTTTGCTAATTGATGCCTCTTGAACATAGTAAAAAAGAAAGAAGAAAGTTAAAGTTAATGTGGCAAGAGAGTGAGTTAAAGTTAATGATGCTTGCTGAAAATAATTTTGGCCGGCAGGTGTGGCCGTGCGGTTCTAGGCGCTTCAGTCTGGAACCGCGTGACCGGTACGGTCGCAGGTTCGAATCCTGCCTCGGGCATGGATGTGTGTGATGTCCTTAGGTTAGTTAGGTTTAAGTAGTTCTAAGTTCTAGGGGACTGATGACCTCAGAAGTTGAGTCCCATAGTGCTCAGAGCCATTTTTTTTTAAATAATTTTCCTAGTAAAACTACTTATTAATGTGCTGTTGCCAACCAAATTAAAAGTTCTTAAGACTGAGGCTTATAAAGTTTTGCTTAGTAAATGATCACATTACTGCCTATTGTAAATCGCAGAAGGTGAGTTAGTTTCTTACATATAAGTTAATTTTGTGTCTCACGGTAGTAAAAGTGGAAAACTGCAGTTGTGAAACGTTATATACTCATGTTTGTTAAGTGTTTGTCTCTCTCCTGTATTAGCAGTGCATATTAATAGTATAACAGGATCCACAGTTTGTCTATTGTGTTAATGCTCGGTAACAAGTAACGGAAAGACCACCAATTAGGAAAACCATAATTTCTTTATTCAAATGTCAGTGAGAAGCAACCTGTTAGTGGATTCCAATTAACTTTCATTTTAAATAGTAAAGTATTTAACCGAGAGAGACTTAACCTATATCCAATTAATGATTCTGCAGTGAATAGTAACAATAACGTATAAAGAGCATTCAGTCTGTGTAAGCCCTGAAAGTAATAGTGTGTTTCGGTATCTGTTATAATTCTGCAAATAGTTTGTGCTGCTCTAACTGTTAGTTTCAATCTTACCGTAAACATATGTATGTGTCAGAGTTCACTGCACTCGCGTGTGACAAAGTATAGGTTGTGTTTATCCATTAAAGTTACTAATAGCTATTTTCTTGAACGAGAATGTTAATCATTTTCTTGGTTAAAAAAAAATGGCTCTGAGTACTATGGGACTTAACAGCTGTGGTCATCAGTCCCCTAGAACTTAGAACTACTTAAACCTAACTAACCTAAGGACATCACACACATCCATGCCCGAGGCAGGAGTCGAACCTGTGACCGTAGCAGTCGCACGGTTCCGGACTGCGCGCCTAGAACCGCTCGGCCACCGCGGCCGGCAACCATTTTCTTGCCCAGTTAGGCTGGCGACCGTTTTCTTTATCCGTTAAACAGTGCAGATAGGCAAAATTTTGTTTGTTACTATTAGAATAATTACGTAATTCTGACTTTCACTTCCGATAAGCCACCTCCGTTAGGTACGACACAGTCAACATAACAAAATTCCTCTGAGAGGTAACACTACTCTGTTGCTTTATACCATTATTACTCTAACAAAATAATTCTGTTTGCAAACTGCCTACAACTTTAAGGCTATGGTGTAGCAGTAGCGGACAGGTAGTTTTATAGCACTCCTGCATTACTCCTATTTGATTTTATATTTGTGTAACCTATTGCGATTTAATAGGCAGAAAGACCCATTACTGTGTGATTAAACGACTGCAGAACAGTTACTGAAAACACTCACATTAATAAAATATGTGCGAGTATGTGTTCGAAGGGACTTCAACTGTGAATGATCTGCGTGTAATGTAATTGTAACGTGTTGTATGAACAGATAACAATTAATTATTTTTATCACTGATCTTCTTACAATGTTCTAAACTGTAAAAATGGTAACACAGACTTTAACACCCAACACTTCAGTATGCTAAATAATTGACAGTAATTAGTTCTTTTATTGAAGTTACGTTATCGTGCAGTTATGTTATTGCACACCAAAGCAAAAACAACATATGAACAGGACCTCCTTTGGTCTCAGGGGTTGAAACTTTAGGGTTCGTATGTATGTATGTATGTATGTATGTATGTATGTATGTATGTTTATTAATAGCACACTGGATTGTTAATTTCAACTGCATGAAGCATACGAACATTTTGACATCCTTGAAACACTCCAAATATACAAACACCAAATGAAACAACCAGAATCCATCTTAAATGACAAAAATGACAATATTTACAATGATATCATCTCTGTTTTCAGCAACTGCTTACACTCTTAAAATGCACACACACACACACACACACACACACACACACACACACACACACACACACACACATGTGCACATATCCTAATATTTACCATAAATATTGACAGCCGCCAAGAGTACAAGAGATTGACCTCATTCACAGATAATTCATCACACCAACAGCTTGTACCCCCTGTCAGCTTAAAACTGTATGTACATCAACTACTGGCACAAATGTATATCTATCTGCATATTTTATAACATTAACCAGTGTGTTATCCCAACCTTTAGGCAGCTAATATATGCAACATGTAATCTTAAGACTCCTTGCCATGTAAATGTTTGCTCTCATATAATCACTCCTTCCTCTCTCTCTCTCTCTCTCTTTCTTCCAAGAGTGTCATCTATGTATGATTTTACTGCTGTAGCCAATATGACCATTGTAATTCAAGCCTGTAACATTTTACCTAATTGTTATTAGCAAGTATGAAGTTTAAGCCATTATAACATTTCACCTGATTGCATAAACGAGTACGAATGTTTAGTTGTTTTAACCTTTCAAAATTGGATTTATATACCACCTGAAGTACACACACATATATTTGACACCTCAAACAAACACCTCCAAATGGTTTAAACGATTATTCTGTAATAATGTTGTTACAATGTATATTCTTTGCACTTTGCGATTATGTCTTCTCTTCTGCTGTACGAACCTTGCACCCAGCTGATTCAAGACGCCATATTTGTTTACAAATGTGGCAGTATACATGTGAAGTGTTACGACAGAAAAAGGAACCTGTGACCACTGGAGGTACTCTAGTTTACTTATTAAAGTTTACCATTAAATATCAGTTTAATTTTTTGTCAAAAGTTATCCAAAACCATATTCTGAAATAGTGTCTTGTTTCTCCACTAGGCAGTGCCACAAGTTCCTCCAAATGTCGTAACACAACATACACACATATGTAACACTAACTAATGTAAATCCACCCAATGATGGAGGTTTAAACCTTCGAAACGCGTCGTGGAAAAAATAAAACGGTGACTGGTAACAGTAAACTTGTTGTTTCATTTAATGCATGAAGCATATTTAGTTATACCTGCCTTTGTAATGGCGCCTACGTGTAAAATATCGTACTCGAAATCTGTGGCCGAGTACGGCAAAATTTGGACCATAAAATGAAAATAATGTCGGCGACACTTTAATATTTTCATAAATACATGATATAAATTAGTTATATGAATAACATTTGGGCTAGAAGAGCCATAGTTACCGTAAATAGCTATACCGACTGTAGTGGCGGACAACAATAGGGTAAGATCGCAACTATTAAAGCTTTTAATAACTGCAGGAAAGGACACGATTCTTCTGGAAATGAATACTGGTTTCAATAGTCTCAAATAACATTTTGTGTTCTGAAACACACCACATAGCTCTCGCTATGGAACATAGGAAGGAAGGTTCTTGCTAGGACAGTAGTACTACGCAAAAAGATAAAATGTCTCCTCTTTCATCAGACAAATAAGAACTAACGGAGTATATATTGTCTTCATTAATCATTGTCTACATAGATAATAAATAATCTTCTTGTCTTTGGCCTTTCCGCTCGATGCACTTCACATGAAAAAATGTCTGTGTTTTTCACACATTACAGAAAAAATATGAAGTCCTTTTTTCAAGCATATTCACAGGGAAAAATACGCCAGGAGACGACACAACAACAACAACAAAGGAGGTAGTTTACGGAAGCCTGGCTCTGCCGATACTTGAATATTGCTCGTCAGTCTGGGATTCGTACCGATAAGGTCGATAGTGGAAAGAGAGAAGTTACAGAAACTGGAACACGTTAGTTTGTAGGTTCATTTCTCAAGCTAGAAAGCTACACGGAACACCTCTAGTAGTAGTCGCTGAAAGAGTGGTATTATGCATCACGGTGTAGATTACTGTTAAAATTCCGAGAGCATTCGTTCGTTCCTAGCAGAGTCAGCGAATAAATGGTTCCGCCTACGAGTATCTCGCAAAAAGACCGTGAAGATCACAGTAGAGAGATTCGAGCTCACATGTATTATTAGCGACAGTGGATTTTCCTGTGAACCATTCGCGAATGCAACAGGGACGGGTGGAGTAACTGTACACAAAGTATCCTCCATCACACATCAACAGGGTTACGAAGTACAGAAGCAGATATAGATGTTTAGCTGAATGTACTGAAACGTTTACGAGACATATTGCTCCGATAATCGGATCTGAAATACACGCCTGGAAATTGAAATAAGAACACCGGGAATTCATTGTCCCAGGAAGGGGAAACTTTATTGACACATTCCTGGGGTCAGATACATCACATGATCACACTGACAGAACCACAGGCACATAGACACAGGCAACAGAGCATGCACAATGTCGGCACTAGTACAGTGTATATCCACCTTTCGCAGCAATGCAGGCTGCTATTCTCCCATGGAGACGATCGTAGAGATGCTGGATGTAGTCCTGTGGAACGGCTTGCCATGCCATTTCCACCTGGCGCCTCAGTTGGACCAGCGTTCGTGCTGGACGTGCAGACCGCGTGAGACGACGCTTCATCCAGTCCCAAACATGCTCAATGGGGGACAGATCCGGAGATCTTGCTGGCCAGGGTAGTTGACTTACACCTTCTAGAGCACGTTGGGTGGCACGGGATACATGCGGACGTGCATTGTCCTGTTGGAACAGCAAGTTCCCTTGCCGGTCTAGGAATGGTAGAACGATGGGTTCGATGACGGTTTGGATGTACCGTGCACTATTCAGTGTCCCCTCGACGATCACCAGTGGTGTACGGCCAGTGTAGGAGATCGCTCCCCACACCATGATGCCGGGTGTTGGCCCTGTGTGCCTCGGTCGTATGCAGTCCTGATTGTGGCGCTCACGTGCACGGCGCCAAACACGCATACGACCATCATTGGCACCAAGGCAGAAGCGACTCTCATCGCTGAAGACGACACGTCTCCATTCGTCCCTCCATTCACGCCTGTCGCGACACCACCGGAGGCGGGCTGCACGATGTTGGGGCGTGAGCGGAAGACGGCCTAACGGTGTGCGGGACCGTAGCCCAGCTTCATGGAGACGGTTGCGAATGGTCCTCGCCGATACCCCAGGAGCAACAGTGTCCCTAATTTGCTGGGAAGTGGCGGTGCGGTCCCCTACGGCACTGCGTAGGATCCTACGGTCTTGGCGTGCATCCGTGCGTCGCTGCGGTCCGGTCCCAGGTCGACGGGCACGTGCACCTTCCGCCGACCACTGGCGACAACATCGATGTACTGTGGAGACCTCACGCCCCACGTGTTGACCAATTCGGCGGTACGTCCACCCGGCCTCCCGCATGCCCACTATACGCCCTCGCTCAAAGTCCGTCAACTGCACATACGGTTCACGTCCACGCTGTCGCGGCATGCTACAAGTGTTAAAGACTGCGATGGAGATCCGTATGCCACGGCAAACTGGCTGACACTGACGGCGGCGGTGCACAAATGCTGCGCAGCTAGCGCCATTCGACGGCCAACACCGCGGTTCCTGGTGTGTCCGCTGTGCCGTGCGTGTGATCATTGCTTGTACAGCCCTCTCGCAGTGTCCGGAGCAAGTATGGTGGGTCTAACACACCGGTGTCAATGTGTTCTTTTTTCCATTTCCGGGAGTGTATTTATTGATTGCCCGAAATAATGCTCTGCACTGCTTCACTCTTATGAGTTTAAATAAAGGTCACCAGTCTCGCTTTGACCCAGCAAAAAGGATCTGACTAATCCAAAGGCAATAATTAATGAACTGTTGCTACCTGATTACTTTCACATTCCAGTAGTCAAGAACTGGAGTGGAGTGAGCAAACGGCTAAGAATTCATACGCGGCCCCCGGCTAAATCTCACCAAGTGCAACCCGTAACCTCCAACAGTTTAAAGTCAACAGGGGAGAAGTTACACAAATTTCTGCGAGGACGTATGGAATTTATTGTTAAACCTTACCGAGTCCGCTTTCAGTGAACACCATCTCCAGATAGTTACTGGAACCGCGATATGATATGAAACCACTGCGTCGCGGGCACGCACACGTTCACAGAACAGCGGTACTCGCGAACATGACTGGGAAGGACTCCATCACAATTTAACTTTCGTGACGGGAACGGACTTGCAAACTGCTTGAAGCCTTCCTGCAGTAGAAGGATCGCTAAATCAGTAATTCTCTCGAATCAGCAACTTCGCTCCAGGGAATCCATGTCTACAGAATCTAAGAGGGCTGCCGATCGACATTCCCCGGTTCGTGAACTTCAAACCACTCCATGCAAATTGTTGAAACATTCAAGCCTTTCGGCCAGTGTTGCCCAGTAGGCGCTTGTAGGCAGTTTCATTAGCCAGTTCCTGTTCTCGCCAATAACCTTCCAATGTGCTTCCTGCCACTGCTTTTCACAACTTTATTTCCGCCACATGCTCGGAAACAATTACTGTCCTCAGAAAATCACTGCCTCTTGTAAAGGGCCACTCCTTTTGAAACTACACACGCGTGTTGATACGAGAGTATGAACACAGTTTATGCTCTGTAATACACTGTCACCCACTGATAACGCGATCTGTCTTATGCTACAGCCACATGAGGTAAAACAAAGCTCATTTAAAGCCCAACAAAAAGCGTGAAATCACTCCTAGTAATACGGCTGAATACTGAAAATATTCGTGAACTGCATACCACATTCTAGACGGCCTCAAAGTGTAATGAATCTCGCCTTATACCGTTAGTTCATGCAAACACAAATGTTTTTCTCGTGTGATATCTAAATTGCCTAAGAACCTGAAAACTCGAGTGTACAGTAAGCTCATACACAATCACGACATCTCAGCTGCGGGATATCTATGAAACCTGCAGCAACATCAGCTTACCTGGATTCTTGAAAATATCCTACAAGAAGATAAATATCTGTGGGGCAAGCATGTAGCCCGTCATCAAACGCAACGTGAGTGTAAGAAACACACTGTGTACACAATGATCCTGTGGGCTGTATTACGCTGCCTAGTGTAAAGAAAAGTATTTTGAGCTGTTATGCAGATGGACATTCCTGCAGTTGTGCCCTTCATCAACTGTGTTTCGACACGACCCTAAAGAACTGTTGGCTCTGGTCAAGAACGCCATACACAGCTAGTAGTTATGTGCGAAGCAGTGGCCCTATGCGGAAACCAAAGCTGCACATTGCTCGTTCTCGCCCAAGAGCGGTTTTTCTGTGCGGCAAACCACAGAAATGGCGTCCATGAACTTTCGCTTATCGATCGAGACCTCACAGGTAACAGCGGACACACGTGTAAGCCGTTCCAGGTTTATGCTAGCACACACAACGTCCTTCCCACTACAGCTATTGCTCGCTCTACGGAAACCATTCAGAGTTGCCTACCGATCTGACGTAAAGATTTGTGTAACTTAAAAACTGTACAGTTAAAATTCTGTACCGCAGTTATTTCAATATATTGACTGAGGACACGATATTTACGTTACTCCAATATAGGTTTACATCTATAGTACGCAAGCCACGTTTCGGTGTGTGTCGGGGGGTCTGCCGAGAGCTGTTGAGGATAATTGAGGAGCTACTTGATTGAGGAGAAGCGGAAACTGCCAACGGGCAGATGAGCTGTGTGCTGACTGGATGCCATCCATCTCGGCATCCGGTGACGCCTAAGGACTGAGGATGAAACGGCAGCCGGTCTTTACCGTTGGGCCTTCGAGTCCTGTTCCTGTGGTGTTTGTTTGTTCTGTTCCACTCGCAAATGATGTTTGAGAAGTACGACTATCTCATACGGATTTTTTTTCGTAATGAGCTGTGATTTCTCTGATTTTGTGATCGTAGAAATTTAGCGAGGCATATTTGAAAGGAAGAAGTATGTTACCCAAATCTTCTCCAAACTGAAACGTCCCCTTAGAAAAATTAGTGAGTTACTGTGCTGATAAACCTTTACGTTATTTGATTTCCAAACAGCTGAGCAGAACTGAACGTACTCAGACATTTCTCTCTTTACTTATTCTGATCAACACTAAACTGACACACAATATTTTTAGCGCAACGCAATCCGACTTTGAAAAGTCCCTACAAAAGAATGTCCCTGACTTACAATAACCTATACCTTTCACAAATCACTTACCTCACAAAAATCTTCGTTACTCGAACTACTGCAATACAGCGAGCGCCAATACTGCCAGCTAAATAAAAGATTCAAACTACTGAAGGCACTAACTACTGATAGGCATAGTTAGCAAATGAAAGATTTTGATAGAGAACAAACAATGTATTTACCTTAATAGTGCTCAAAAGTCATAATATATATATATCAGTTCATGGCATCCAGTATAACAAATTTGCTCTTTCTGGCGGACACACGTCCAGATCGTCCGCTCTCAAAACTCCGCCATCTCTCTCCCCACATCCACCACTGCTGGCGGCTCACCACCAACTGCGCAACTTTTAACATTGCAGCGCGTCAGCAATCGTGAATAATTTAATGATTATAAAGAATCCGCATCGATTGCAAATAGAAACCGGATGTTGACCTAGGTTTCGGCGCGGATAACCACGTCTTCTTCGGAACACACTAAAACTACAAACTGCCTAAAGAGGCATGGTCCAACATTAATACAGGATGCCCAAAAGGGCCAGAGATTCGCATAAAATGTAAAATAAACGGCACGTGTGTACCGTGTCAGTAGCTGTACTTGGCTCAATCTTCAGAAGCGTGCTCCCTCACCCCAGCCAACGTTCGGTGGGCCGCGGGCTCTCAGGTAAACTGCCTCTTTAGGCAGTTTGTGGTTTTAGTGTGTTGCGAAGAAGGCGTGGTTATCCACGCCGAAACCTAGGTCAACATTCGGTTTCTATTGGCAATCGAGGCGGATTATTGATAGTCATTGCTTTGGACTACCATGGTAGCTGCTGACAGATTATGCTTGTAAGGAGCAAACAGTCACGGGAGTAAACAACCGTAACCTGCTCTATCATCTCCAGCAGCCGTGTAACGACGGTGTCCCAGCTCATACAGCTCAGGATGCACACTGTGCCTCTTTGGGCTAAGAAATTTTGTGCCCTCTTTATCCTCCTGAAATAAATTTCGCAGCAGAATTAAAGGATTACTTTTTCGAGGCCCCTTAGTTGTGTTCCATAGAAATTTGGCTCGAAAACGTGCCTGCGACGTTCCTCTGCGATGGTGCAAAAGCATGGTACCCTATGACGTCAACCTCTGGCTCCACGACGCATCAGATAGCGAGGTGTCGACACATGCGAAAGGAAAGGCCTAAACTCAGAGGTTCATGTGACGTGTCAAGTGGGTTAACGATGTCACATTGGCACCATATTTCACCATAATTCTCCCTAGCGCCACCGTGGACATGTCACACAGTAGGAGAGTCGCCACAGCCCCAGTTGCCGTCATTTCATTCCTTTCTTTGACGTCTCTGCGATGGAGATCACGAGCGCGACGCCCGGCGTTGAATTCTTATGGGTGGCCGAGGGACAAAATTCAGACACAACGCCGCCCAGAACCGAAAATTAACGGCCTTAAGGTGCGGCATGAAGGTTGTCAATGAAACCACCCCTTTGCGTTTAACATAGATTTCCATGCATTTCACGTTCGACAACGACAGTTCTCAGGAAGACGTTCTTGATAACTTTTGACCCTGCTGATACCCTCGAAGTTTGAACACTTTTCTGTGGACACTAGGGTGTATCCCAATTGAACCTCATCACACCCTTTTTTAGTGCACCGCGACTGCTATTTTTGCTGTCATTTACATGTTGGAACCATTAGGGACCAGTTAGAACAATTCCACGAAATTTGAACTTAATCAGAAGCAGCAAAGGGTCCTTATGCTTTCTCAGTGCTGCTGTTTTACGCATTCCTCCAGAGAATAAAAACGTCTTTCTAAGACCTCCATTTCGGCAAAAGACTTAGATGGCACCAGCCCACATTTATCGAGAGTTTTGGAAATGTACCTTTACAAAGAAAACTTGTGAAATAGCCAGATACGCCTGAAAGTGGGCAACCACTTGAGACACCTCAGAGGTGATCTGGCTGCCTGCAGGCGCCTAGGAATATTTTGCAGATTTTCTCTGCAAATACACATTTTTAAAACAATCAATAAATGTGAGCAGGTGCCACCGCGGGTTTCGTTGAAGTGGAGGGGCGGACGGATAGGTTCGGATGGCGGCCTTATAGGCTCTCCCTGCCGTTTTATTCACACATGTATCATTGTGCACCCTCCCATCTTCATGGCACAGGATATCGTGAAACAGGAGCATTTAAAAAACATAAGGACCGTTTGATGATTTAGATCACGTTCAAATATCGTCAGCTGGCCATTGTGGCCGAGCGGTTCTAGGCGCTTCAGTCCGGAACCGCGCTGCTGCTACGGTCGCAGGTTCGAATCCTGCCTCGGGCATGGATGTGTGTGATGTCCTTAGGTTAGTTGGGTTTAAGTAGTTCTGAGTCTAGGGGACCGATGACCCCAGTCCCATAGTGCTCAGAGCTATTTGCACCATTTTTTTTTCAAATTTCGTTAAACGGTTTTGGACAGTCCCTAGTCGTTCCACACTATGCACCTGTACAAAAACTGCTGTTTCACTCTACTCCACAGGGTTGAGACCATGTTCAATAGAATTACATCTCCGTGATGTCCATCCAGAGTGGTTGAATAGCCCATAAGGTATCAGCAGGGTCGAAGGTTGTCAAGGACGTCGTCTGTTTGCTCATCGCACTACGAACTGCCGTTTTCGACCACAAAATGTGCGGGAATCAACGCTCCAAGGGAAGAATGGGTTTCATTGACGACTTTTGTGCCACTTTGTGACTTTTGGCTTCGATTCTGTAACGTTTTCGTCGGCGACGCATGAGTAAACGGCGTCATTTCAACGCTGCATCACGTGGTTCTCAGCTCCAACACTGAGGCGCCAAAAGAAGGGGAGAAACGTGGATAAAATGGGCTGAAAAGTAAATGCGACAAACTCTGTGGAATCTCGCATGAGTGGTGCTCGCAGGTGCGAATCAGGGTAGCTCCACAGAAATAGATGTACATGTTACTTGAAGGAAGACTTATTAGGGCTCCACCCATTAAAATAAACCAGAAGATAATGCGAAGGCATACTGTTAGCCTGTATTTAGGTGTACACTTGAAAGCTGGTCATTCAGTGTCAACACAGAAATTGTATCAAGAAAAAGGAATGGTATACTGGATAAAATTATTAACATGCAGGTTTCGTCTGTCACTGAACGTAATTCGACTGAATTGTGAATTTGTATTAGCTGCAACTGTGGGCTATGGTGCTAGTATTTGGGAGCCCAAGTTACGACTGCTGTAAGAAAAGTACGGCAAGGAATTCTGCCACAATGCTGCGGACTCTTCAACACCACATATAGAGACATCCTAACTGTTCTAATGTGCATATGTCGCATGGCCTTATATATAAGAAAAAAGGCTGCCATCTATTGGTTGAAGGCTGAAGATGAAACAATATGAAAGAAATGCACACAATTCTCGAAGAATCCGCAACGTATGCAATAGTACTAAAAAATTTAATAATATCACAATGACAGCAGAGATGGAACATATCAGACGCAGGAAGGAGAGCGTTTCAATTTCTTCCTGATGTAATGGAAGTGCATCAGATGACACACTTTGTGCCTCTCCAGACATTGGCCTTATCCTGCGTATTTGAATAGAGCTGGTAAAAGGGCTACAACAAGCTGTGACGGTGGCGGTATCGCCACACCAGATAACGTCCTATAGGAATGTCCCCTAGTTGAAGATTGCTAGGCACGGCTTAAGAGGACTTTGATAGCCTAAATATTGTAGCAGATGCTGTCTCAGAGAAAGCAAGGTGTGACTGTAATCAACAGACACTATAGCAGAGGTGAGCAAGGCCTGTATATGCTCCAATGGATTGTGAACGAAGCCCGGTAACTCTACGGTCACGCGGCCCAGGAACGGTATAACTGAATGGAGTTGGTCAAAAACTTACGCCACCAAGACTGAAAAGAATAACTGAAGTAGGAGTGATAGCCTCTGATGCGTCGCAGTGGTGTCTAGAGCAGCGAAATATTGCTGGACCCGAAATGGTAGTCGCTCTTGTACGGAACTTACAGAGAAACTAGATACATTTCGACAGTACAACATTGTATGTGTGTATGTGTGTCCATATCAGACTACAATAGAGGTAAAAATGATCGTGTGTAATCACAGAATAAATGTTGAAATATTAATATTAGTGTTAGAAATAAAACAAAATTTTCAGTAGCAGGACTGTTTGCTGAAAAAAAATTAAATAGAATTGAAAAGTCTAGGTGGTGGTAGAATAGTGACTTTCCTTTGTAGTTGTGGTAGTTTGTTATTGTAGCGTTAGTATACGATGTTGTAACAGCAGTAATAGCATTAGGTACGATGATAACTGTAAACTAATGAAGATAATTTGAAATAGCGATAACAGATGGCTCCTTCTGCCACAGCAAAGCAAGTCCCGACTGAGAATGGACTGAGATGCCTTAGGAAAACGACAGGCAACTAACTGTTACAGTAATAGTAAAGACAAGCTAAAATTGTGTTATAGAGAAAGTAAACTTAATTCGTGTTCGGAACGGAATTTTTGGGGTAGGAAAATAAAAATGAAAATTCAAGCACATTCTATGTGGAACTGTTCATCGTTGTTATCAAGGAAGTGAAGTGTAATACTAATCAAATTGCGTGCATATGGAGTATCGTCTTAATTGTGTGACTCCATTCATGGTTTCCTCTCAGAGAGGTCACAGTTCATAGTGATAGACGGTAAATCATCGAGTAGAACAGAAGTGACATCTGGCGTTCCGCAAGGTAGTGTCATAGGCCCTCTGCTGTTACTGGTTTACATAAATGATCTAGGTGATAATCTGAGCAGCCCCCTTAGATTGTTTGCAGATGACGCTGTAATTTACCGTCTAGTAAAATCATCAGACAATCAATTCCAATTACAAAATGATCTAGAGAGAATTTCTGTATCGTGCGAAAAGTGGCAATTAGCACTAAACAAAGAAGAGTGCGAGGTCATTCACGTAGGCACTAAAAGAAATCCGATAAATTTTTGGTATACGATAAATCGCACAAATCTAAGGGCTGTAAGTTCGACTAAATACCTAAGAATTACAATTACGAGCAACTTAAATTGGAAAGATCACATAGATAATATAGTGCGGAAGGCGAAACAAAGGCTGCGCTTTGTTGGCAGAACACTTAGAAGATGCGACAAACCCACTAAAGGGACAGCCTACATTAGACTTGTCCGTCCTCTGCTGGAATATTGCTGCGCGGTGTGGGATCCTTACCAGGTAAGATTGAGGGAGGACATCGAAAAAGTGCAAAGAAGGGCAGCTCGTTTCGTGTTATCGCGCAATAGGGGTGAGAGTGACACTGATATGATAAGCGAGCTGGGGTGGAAGTCACTGAAACAAAGGCGGTTTTCTTTGCGGCGAGATCTATTTACGAAATTTCAACCACCAACTTTCTCTTCAGAATGCGTAAATATTTTGTTGACACCCTACGTAGGGAGAAATGATCATCATAATAAAATATGAGAAATCAGAGCTCGAACGGAAAGATTTAGGTGTTCCTTTTACCCAAGCGCCATTCAAGAATGGAATTGTAGAGAAGTAGTATGAAAATGGTTCGGCGAACCCTCTGCCAGGCACTTAAATGTGAATTGCAGAGTAACCATGTAGATGTAGATGTAGAAATATATATGTTGCTCTTCGACAATGTCACTGGGTAGATATAAGCTGTTGATTTAAAACGTCTGGATAAACATCACACACCAATATCACAAATTTTCTTTGTTGAATACCGGTTTCGGCTCATTGACAAGGCATCCTCAGATCAATCTAAAAGGTTGTTCAGTGCTTGACAATCAGCATACATCGTCGTACTCTTAGACCTGAGTCACCTTAATATGAAAGACCGTTGTTGGTTATGCAAATTGACACCGTTAGTTATTAATCAGCTATTGTTAGAGCGATATTTGTAAAAAACAGACAAGAAAAATATGGGCTCTATAAGTAAGTTTTTAACATTGTCAGTTTACATAACCAAATAAGGTTTTTCATTTTTAGTTCACTTAGCTCCAAGAGTACGACGATGTGTAATGATTGTTACACACTGAACAATATTTTAGATTGGTCTCAATATGGTTCGTCAATGGGCCGAAAACGGTAACTAATAAAGAAATTTACGATCTTGACGTAGGATTTTTATCCACACATTTTGAACAAATAAAAGTTCAAAGTGTGTGACTGGGTATGAGACTAATGTCCACAAGATTTCGTATCCGGCGCCAAAGACGGGAAGGGGTCCTCGTTGCCAAAAGGTCGTTGTGTATCACTTACTTCTCATTGCTGCTCCGGCGTCCGTGAAAGGTGTAAGGGTACTGCTGACCTCGATACGTCATATGTGTTGTTATTTCGGGGCGCCAAAATGATACCATTGATAATGTCTGCATGTTCGCCTACATGGTACAGTAAAGTGAGAAATTTCTCACTGTCGTTGGAAATACCGTTCGCGAAGCACATAGCCGTTTGTACGGCCGGAATGGCGGTAACTTAAGTAGCGAACTAAGACGAACATGGGTGCCACTAGTGTGTGGCCGTTTTAGCGTGCCGTATCGGTGTCCGGAGAGGCATGTCGGAGGGGATGAATGTAAATTGTCCAACCGTGGTGCAGTACGAACGGGTGGATCGGATCCGTAAGCGGCATGGCAGGAATGATGGTGTCGGAGAAGAGTGTGCAATTTCCATTTGCAGCAGTGTGTCGCGCGCATTCTTGATGGTCGTAAACGAAGTCTCCCACTAGATTCTTCATCGGTACCCATTGTTCAGCAATGCAGGTTGCATTATCAAGACAGGTAGCACTGCAGTGAGACATGTCATTTTCGTGTTTCACAGGCAGCGGTCGTTGAATATGTTAACGTGAAGCACTGAACACATCCTGTGGTAAAAAACTCGGTGTACGATAGTTGTAAGATGGCTCCATTTCAAAGAGCGTTAGCTAATCTGCAGAATTCAGAAACCAGTGGTTTACCCCAACAAAGGATTAAGCCAACGACTAATAACGGCACGGTTACGGATAAAATGTACTTTATTATTTACAGTCGTATATCCCCATACACGTCCGCACAGGCGTAAAGCTCAAAGCAAACTGCTTTTCTCTCAAGGAATTCGCACGCTGGTGGGAGAGTATTATCCCCTCAGTTGCCGCTATCGCCGGTGAATTCCTCACATATTACTGTCCACGTCAGCACTTTCCAAACTTCTGAACAGACCTCATTCAACACTCTGATGAAACTTTCCACTTACTGAGAACAACTGAAGCTGAAATCTTGTTAGACGTAAGCCTTTCCATTTTAAAAGCAGAATAGCCTCTATGAGGGTGAAGATTTGTCGCCGGCTGCGGTGGTCTAGCGGTTCTAGGCGCTCAGTCCGCAACCGCGCGACTGCTATGGTCGCAGGTTCGAATCCTGCCTGGGGCATGGATGTGTATGATGTCCTTAGGTTAGTTAGGTTTAAGTAGTTCTAAGTTCTAGGCGACTGATGACCACAGATGTTAAGCCCATAGTCCTCAGAGCCATTTGAAGATTTGTCTGATGTGATAGAAGAAGAAACAGGAGTCCATTTAGAACAGATAGGGGATCCAGTATTAGAATCGGAATTTAAAAGAGCTTTGGAGGACTTACGGTCAAATAAGGCAGAAGGGATAGATAACATTCCATCACAATTTCTAAAATCACTGGGGGAAGTGGCAACAAAACGACTATTCACGTTGGTGTGTAGAATATATGAGTCTGGCGACATACCATCTGACTTTCGGAAAAGCATCATCCACACAATTCCGAGGACGGCAAGAGCTGACAAGTGCGAGAAATATCGCACAGTCAGCTTAACAGTTCATGCATCGGAGCTGCTTACAAGAATAATATACAGAAGAATGGAAAAGAAAATTGAGAATGCGCTAGGTGACGACCAGTTTGGCTTTAGGAAAAGTCAAGGGACGAGAGAGGCAATTCTGACGTTACAGATAATAATGGAAGCAAGGCTAAAGCAAAATTAAGACACTTTCATAGGATTTGTCGACCTGGAAAAAGCGTTCGACAATATAAAATGGTGCAAGCTGTTCGAGATTCTGAAAAAAGTAGGGGTAAGCTATAGGGAGAGACGGGTCATATACGATATGTACAACAACCAGCCTTGTAAGACAAGGCTGTAGCCTTTCGCTCCTACTCTTCAGTCTGTACATCGAGGAAGCAATGATGGAAATAAAAGAAAGGTTCAGGAGTGGAATTAAAATACAAGGTGAAAGGATATCAATGATACGATTCGCTGATGACATTGCTATCCTGAGTGAAAGTGAAGAAGAATTAAATGATCTGCTGAACGGAATGAACAGTCTAATGAGTATACAGTATGGTTTGAGAGTAAATCGGAGGAAGACGAAGGCAATGATAAGTAGTAGAAATGAGAACAGCGGGAAACTTAACATCAGGATTGATGGTCACGAAGTCAATGAAGTTAAGGAATTCTGCTACCTAGGCAGTAAAATAACCAATGACAGACGGAGCAAGGAAGACATCAAAAGCAGACTCGCTATGGCAAAAAAGGCATTTCTGGCCAAGAGAAGTCTACTAATATCAAATGACGGCCTTAATTTGAGGAAGAAATTTCTGAGGATGTACGTCTGGAGTACAGCATTGTATGGAAACATGGACTGTGGGAAAACCGGAACAGAAGAGAATCGAAGCATTTGAGATGTGGTGCTATAGACGAATGTTGAAAATTAGGTGGACTGATAAGGTAAGGAATGAGGAGGTTGTACGCAGAATCGGAGAGGAAAGGAATATGTGGAAAACACTGATAAGGAGAAGGGACAGGATGATACGACATCTGCTAAGACATGAGGGAATGACTTCCATGGTACTAGAGGGAGCTGTAGAGGGCAAAAACTGTAGAGGAAGGCAGAGATTGGAATACGTCAAGCAAATAATTGAGGACGTAGGTTGCAAGTGCTACTCTGAGATGAAGAGGTTAGCACAGGAAAGGAATTCGTGGCGGGCCGTATCAAACCAGTCAGTAGACTGATGAGCAAAAAAAAAAAAAAAAAAAAAAAAAAGCAGACACATCTTTCCAGAATCACTTGCGACGCTACACAATGCGGCGCACTTGGGAGAGAGTTTAGATCAACTTAAGATACACGACTCCGTCGTAAGCAAGATGAGGAAGATCGAAACAACGAATTTCGAAATGTTTACGCCTGAAACAAGATAAATGTATCCATAAGGGAATTAATGACATTAGCTGCCAGTGGACATCGGTTCATATCCATGGGACAAGTTGAAAAGGTGTGCCAGACCGGGATTCGAAACCGGGTCTCTAGCTTATGATGCAGATGCACTTTCCCTTACGCCATCCGGACACAGTGACAATTGCAACTGCACGGACTACCTTAGCACGCACCCTCTCAGCCCCAAATTCTCAACTTATGCCATACGCTATTGATGTAGTGCCTATGCCCATTAATTCCATTACTAGCAGCATCTCGCCGATTCCTGTACGAGGTGTGTGTCCGAAAGAACAGACACCATTTTCATCCTGCAGCCACCATCAATCAAGACACGAAGAAATTACAGACATTAGCTGCCAGTGGGCTTTGATCTACATCTACATCTACGTGATTACTCTGCTATTCACAATAAAGTGCCTGGCAGAGGGTTCCGTGAACCACCTTCAAGCTGTCTCTTTACCGTTCCACTCTCGAACGGCACGCGGGAAAAACGAGCACTTAATTTTTTCTGTGCGAGCCCTGATTTCTCTTATTTTATCGTGGTGATCATTGCTCCCTATGCAGGTGGCCCAACAGAACGTTTTCGTAATCGGAGGAGAAAACTTGTGATTGAAATTACATGAGATCCTTGTCAATGAAGCAAATTGATGGACAGTGATCACTTCAGTGCAAGTGCTCACTAAGCTCAAACTCTTAGTGGCAGCAATGAGCAGCGACCCTCATCAGTAGCGTGTGATGTAAGTTGAGAATTTTGGTCTGACTGGAGGAATGTTAGCGCAGTCCGTGCAGCTGTGGTGACCTCTGCGTAGAGATGGCGTCGTGGTCAGCGCATCTCCCTAGTAAATAAGAGGCCACGTTTCGAACCCCAGCTCGGTACAAATTTGCAACTGACCCAAATGATAAAAATCAGTGCCCCCTGGCAGCTAATGCCTTTACTTCCCTTGTCTTTTGATTCATAGTGGCTGTAGGATCGAAGTTGTGTCCTTTCTTTCGGACACGTCCGAAATAAAAGACACCACGTATAGATATGTGTCTGGTGTGAAAAGTGGCGGTTGACAATGAACAATAAGAAATGGAAGGCGCTCCACATGAGCACAAAGAAAAACCGTTAAATTCTGTTAAACGATAAGCTGCACAAATCTGAAGATCGTAGGTTCAAGTCAATGTGTAGGGATCACGATTAAGAACAACTTCAATTGCAGCCGTCACATAGAAAATATTACCACATACATAAAACCAAAGCAGAACGGAAAATCCTGTTGAACGATCAAGTACACATGCCAAGCAATTCATTATTTACACTAATAGATAAAATAATAGAATAACGTTTGCAAAATGTATTAATATAATAATATGGTCAAATATAATAATAATAGAACCCAAGATCTTTACACTCACTCATCCATGAACCTCTCCACAGAATATTGAAACGAAAAGTCAAATCAATTTTCACCCACTCGCTAACTGCTAGTACAACCCCCCCCCCCCAAAAAAAAAGAAACAAAAAAAAATAACTCGTCTGCTGTATCTCCTTATCTCTCTCACTCATACACACACACGGTATAAACATTATAAATATAGATAGAAGTTACTCTCGAAAGTATACGAGTACTTCGTTAGGTTGGCAACAAAGACGTAAACATACCAAAGAAGATTAAACACGTAATGGAGTCGCAATATTTATGTTGTGAAAAGCAGTGTACGACGAAATAATCGTATCGAGTGACAAAAGAACAATTGTCCACCACATGAAAGAGTGAGAAACATGATGAACAGTGAGAGGAAGGCAAGAACACAAAGATGTGATTATATGGCAGTGATAGTGCGACCTCCAGACCAGATGTGAGGAAACGCAGATCAGTAAACTGTAAGTAATTACTTTTTTTACAAAAATATCGTGAAGTGAACTGTTTAATAATCTAAGACTTACAAAACTGTATCGTTATAGATCCCGCTGAGAATGCCTTAGAACAGGGGAAGGCGAAACGCATATGGGATAAATAAAGTAACTAGCAGCAGGAAAAGGCAGTTTTATTTGAAAACAAGCATAAAATATTTTAGGCTTGACGAACTAGAGACTATGTCTTATTGGCTGATCATTTAGCATATTTCATTAAAGACGCTGCCTGCACCATGCTTGTCCGTCTTCTGCTGCGCGGTATGGGATCCTAACCAGATAGATCCGAGGTGGATATCGAAAAACATCAATGAACAGCTACACACTCGTTTCATATCATCACAAAATAGGGTATGGAGTATCACGCATTTGATATATGAATCGGGGTGTCAACATTTTAAAAAAATTGTTTTCCTTTGCAGGGGTATCTTTTAACGAAATTTCAATTACAAAGTTTCTCCTCTGAATCTAATAATAGTAGTTTCTTGACTCCGTCTTCGCTGGGAGAAATAACCATAGGAATAAAATATGAGATGTCATAATTCACACGCAGCGATATACGTGTTCAGCTTTCCCACATGCTACTCGCCAGTGGAACGGTCGAGAAATACTCTGAAAAGTGGTCCTGTGAACTGTCTGCCAAACACTTAAATGTGAATTGCAGTTCCCCACAGTCGTTTAATGAACAAAGTAAGAGCATATGGACTATCAGACCAATTGTGTGATTGGATTGAAGAGTTCCTAGATAACAGAACGCAGCATGTCATTCTCAATGGAGAGAAGTCTTCCGAAGTAAGAGTGATTTGAGGTGTGCTCCAGGGGAGTGTCATGGGACCGTTGCTATTCACAGTATATATAAATTTCATCGTGGATAACATCGGAAGTTCACTGAGGCTTTTTGCGGATGAGTGTATATCGAGAGGTAGTAACAATGGAAAATTGTACTGATATGCAGGAGGATCTGCAGCGAATTGACGCATGGTGCAGGGAATGGCTATTGAATCTCAATGTAGACAAGTGTAATGTGCTGCGAATACATAGAGAGAAAGATCCCTTACCATTTAGCTACAATATAGCAGGTCAGCAACTGGAAGCAGTTAATGCCATAAATTATCTGGGAGTACGCATTAGCAGTGATTTAAAATGGAATGATCATATGAGGTTGATCATCGGTAAAGCAGATGGCACACTGAGATTCATTGGAAGAATCGTAAGGAAATGCAATCCGAAAACAAAGGAAGTAGGTTTTCAGTACGCTTGTTCGCCCACTGCTTGAATACTGCTAAGCAGTGTGCGATCCGTACCAGATTGGGTTGATAGAAGGGATAGAGAAGATCCAACGGAGAGCAGCGCGCTTCGTTACAGGATTATTTAGTAATCGTGAAAGCGTTACGGAGATGATAGATAAACTCCTGTGGAAGACTCTGCAGGAGAGACGCTCAGTAGCTCGGTACGGTCTCTTGTTGAAGTTTCATGAACATACCTTCAGCGGAGAGTCAAGCAGTATATTGCTCCCTCCTACGTATATCTCGCGAAGAGACCATGAGCATAAAATCAGAGAGATTAGAGCCCACACTGAGGCATACCGACAATCCTTCTTTCCACGAACAATACGAGACTGTAATAGAAGGGAGAACCGATAGAGGTACTCAAGGTACCCTCCGCCACACAGCGTCAGGTGGCTTGTGGAGGATGGATGTAGACGTAGATGTAGATGTAGATGTAGACATGTACATTTACATGTAGATGTGTTGATGGTGACGGTCACCACAGCACAGGAGTACAGCAGGAAACATTTAGGAAATCTTCGCTACGACTATTCTTTTCTGTTACTGATAATACGTGGCCAATGTGGTAGAGATGTGAACATGACAAACAAGTGGATGTTGCCCTTAATGAAATCCGTGGCATCAGCGACAGCTGCTTACGACCTACCATAATACGGAAACTATACTGACAATCTGATATTGTGCTTACTGACATTTGACGAGAATTTTTCGCAATGACCGACTAATGGAATGTGTTGACAACTTATGAATAACAATCTATGTACGCCAGCCAATGTAGGAAACGGTTCCTCAGAACAACAGAGAAACTTGTGGAGATATTCTATCACACCCAAAACGACAAATGGCGTCAGGCGTCTGAATCTTCTTGTGACTGTCTTGGACCAAATAAGTAACTTCCTCGGGGTGGTTAAACATTACAGTGTCTCACCTAGAGGTCTCTCAAGTGACCGGGATCTGAATTTACGAAGTGAAGAAGCAGACGGCTAAAGCTGAGGTTACGGATAGATCAACGATGTGCGATTATAGGTCAAAATAGACTACATCTTTCTTGCAATTTCATCATTTTGTTGATGGAGGACCAGCAAATCTCTTGCTTAATAACGTGTTTATCACAAATCCGTCAGAGTTTCAGTAGATATATTTTGGCGACTAGTTTCGAATCGACTAGTTCATCCCCAGTGACGTTGTTCACTATACAAGTCAGAATCAAACTGTGATTCTGAGTTGTGCAGTGAGCATATATATATTGTACATATACACTACTGGAAATTGAAATAAGAACACCGTGAATTCATTGTCCCAGGAAGGGGAAACTTTATTGACACATTCCTAGGGTCAGATACATCACATGATCACACTGACAGAACCACAGGCACATAGACACAGGCAACAGAGCATGCACAATGTCGGCATTAGTACAGTGTATATCCACCTTTCGCAGCAATGCAGGCTGCTATTCTCCCATGGAGACGATCGTAGAGATGCTGGATGTAGTCCTGTGGAACGGCTTGCCATGCCATTTCCACCTGGCGCCTCAGTTGGACCAGCGTTCGTGCTGGACGTGCAGACCGCGTGAGACGACGCTTCATCCAGTCCCAAACATGCTCAATGGGGGACAGATCCGGAGATCTTGCTGGCCAGGGTAGTTGACTTACACCTTCTAGAGCACGTTGGGTGGCATGGGATACATGCGGACGTGCATTGTCCTGTTGGAACAGCAAGTTCCCTTGCCGGTCTAGGAATGGTAGAACGATGGGTTCAATGACGGTTTGGATGTACCGTGCACTATTCAGTGTCCCCTCGACGATCACCAGTGGTGTACGGCCAGTGTAGGAGATCGCTCCCCACACCATGATGCCGGGTGTTGGCCCTGTGTGCCTCGGTCGTATGCAGTCCTGATTGTGGCGCTCACCTGCACGGCGCCAAACACGCATACGACCATCATTGGCACCAAGGCAGAAGCGACTCTCATCGCTGAAGACGACACGTCTCCATTCGTCCCTCCATTCACGCCTGTCGCGACACCACTGGAGGCGGGCTGCACGATGTTGGGGCGTGAGCGGAAGACGGCCTAACGGTGTGCGGGACCGTAGCCTGCACGGCGCCAAACACGCATACGACCATCATTGGCACCAAGGCAGAAGCGACTCTCATCGCTGAAGACGACACGTCTCCATTCGTCCCTCCATTCACGCCTGTCGCGACACCACTGGAGGCGGGCTGCACGATGTTGGGGCGTGAGCGGAAGACGGCCTAACGGTGTGCGGGACCGTAGCCCAGCTTCATGGAGACGGTTGCGAATGGTCCTCGCCGATACCCCAGGAGCAACAGTGTCCCTAATTTGCTGGGAAGTGGCGGTGCGGTCCCCTACGGCACTGCGTAGGATCCTACGGTCTTGGCGTGCATCCGTGCGTCGCTGCGGTCCGGTCCCAGGTCGACGGGCACGTGCACCTTCCGCCGACCACTGGCGACAACATCGATGTACTGTGGAGACCTCACGCCCCACGTGTTGAGCAACTCGGCGGTACGTCCACCCGGCCTCCCGCATGCCCACTATACGCCCTCGCTCAAAGTCCGTCAACTGCACATACGGTTCACGTCCACGCTGTCGCGGCATGCTACCAGTGTTAAAGACTGCGATGGAGCTCCGTATGCCACGGCAAACTGGCTGACACTGACGGCGGCGGTGCACAAATGCTGCGCAGCTAGCGCCATTCGACGGCCAACACCGCGGTTCCTGGTGTGTCCGCTGTGCCGTGCGTGTGATCATTGCTTGTACAGCCCTATCGCAGTGTCCGGAGCAAGTATGGTGGGTCTGACACACCGGTGTCAATGTGTTCTTTTTTCCATTTCCAGGAGTGTATGTGACATTTGTCCTCCGTCGTTGCGATATGCATTTATTGCCAATTTTAGGTGACTATCATTAAAATCAGTCACTTTCAGTGCAGTCTCAGCAGGTCCAGCCCGAGAATGGGCCAGTCGCTTCGCCAACTAGTTGTTGCAATATATACGTTGCTAGTTTTAGTTTAGTTTTGGTTATGCCATGTTATGTAGATCATTTTCCCGATTATTTTATCGATATGATGTGGAACAAGTCAGATTACAATATATTATACACACATGAATAGTGCTAATATTAATATTACTGGAATTTTTACTTCTACACTTGCAACTACATTTAGAGGTACATTTTTTTTACCATTTCTGAAACAGAAACTCGTCCATGGAGTAAAAGGAGTTGTCCAAAACAAATTATTTTAAGCTAGATTTAAAACTTGATCTGCTACCTGCCAGACACTTTAACTCGTCCATGGAGTAAAAGTTGTCCAAAACAAATTATTTTAAGCTAGATTTAAAACCTGATCTGCTACCTGCCAGACACTTTATGTTGTTGGGCAAGTAATCAAAGATTTTTGTTGCTTTTTCAGAAACTGACAGCTTCAATAACGGATAGGAAAGCTTGAAACACTTTACAAACGCAATCTCCCCAAGCCCAATGCTGTCTTTGACCGGCCTCATGCACTAAGCTCGATATTATATGGGCAACGGCAGCAGAGTCGCATGTCGCTAATTTCCAGACCAACGTGTTTGAAAGTGCTGTTTCGCGTTTCATACACAGTGTTCAGTTTGGTCAGTTAGTAGCTTTCGGACACCCTAAGTAAATAAAGTGTTGTACCACACTGTGGACAGTATTTAAGCTGCTATCAACCGTGTTCAATGATAACACCTAACAAAATAGCACAGAAACAGATTTGGCGGAACTAAAGGATGTGTGACACTTGCACATAAGAGGTGTGTCAGAAAAGCAATGAAACTGATATCTTTATCTACCAAAGTCTCCATTTTTCTCAAAGAACAATATTGTCGGTTTCAAAGTAGTTTCCTTCGGCATCTATACACTGGAGGAGTCGTTCCCAGTCTTGGTAGCAGTGCCGAAACAGTGTATACTGGTAGTCTCATTAATATGTCGGTCACATTCTTTTCAATGTTCTCCACAGACCCTAAATGACGTCCTCTTAAGACATTTTTCGATTTCGGGAAAAGAAAAAATGTCATAGGGACTCATACCAGATGAATAGGGGAGCTGCGAAACAAGGAGAAATTCGGTGATTGAAGGGGCCATGTGACATGGGGCGTTTACATGTTGCAGCATCTGCTTGCCTGCAGTGTCCGGTGTCATTCGATTTACCCTTTTCCTCAGCGTTTCAGGGGCATCTTTGTTAAACACTTGGGTGAGAGTTTGTCGTGGAGGAACAAATTCTTATGCATACAACCCCTAATGTCAAAAAAGCAAATCAGCATTTTTTTAAATTTTTTTATTTGCTCATTGGAGCATTTTTCGGTTGATTGTTTTGCGCTCTTGTTAAGGAACGTTCTCCATTGGTGTGTTTCACCTTTTCAAATGTCACACTCGTGGATTCCCTAAGTCTCACTCAAAACTTGATGCTAAAACGTTGTCCTAAATCTCGCTGTTCCATTTTCGTAAGACAGAACAAAAACACAATTTCACTGTTCGCTCCCTGAAAACTCACGTAATGGCTGTACGGAGCTGAAACTCGGACTCAGCATCTGGAAGGGTTGAACACACCGGAGAGCAAAAATAGACCAACGCACCATTACCAGGCCGCTCGCAGCGTTGTCACACTCATTACGATTATCAGACACCTGATACGTAAATGGCACATGTCATTTTGCGTTTATTTTGGTTTTGGACTGTGTATGAGGAATACTGACGATTTGATGGAGTTCATTTTCAGAAATGTGTGATCCTTACCAAAGTTTTTCCTCCTCTCAGCATCAGCTGCGAGAGTTTTAAAGCTTGTCATTAAGTCATGACGTAAATGAGCACTCACTCGTACTTGTCTATAAACGGCACTGAACCCAATACTGCATTTGTTACTGGAATGTTTTTACGACAGTGCCGCTTTCTTACTGTTCGTTATAGGCGCTAGCTAACTGACTCTATTGTGCCAAATAAATGCGGTATACAAACAAGTGACACGCAACACCTTCTCGTACCCGTAGTTTATTGTAAGCGCGTAATGTCAGCTTCGCTGCACTTGCCTCCTTTCATGCTGAGAACGGAATAGCGCTGTCGCCAGTTCCTTTGCGGACTCCTGCTGTAAAGGCCGCCATAAAGTCCACCTCGAGTCTCAGGGAAACATTCACTGCCCGCTGCCAGAGGGTCACGTTGTGTCCTTTCGTGCACCACAGAGGCAGCAGGGCGGGCCCTATCCGCACAGCCTTTGCCACGCCGCCACTTCGCGACCACCCAGAAGTATAGGCGTAAACGTGTGCTCTGCAACAGGCGTGTGAGTCTCAGTCTGGAAAACAAAGAGAATAAACAGTTTCTCAACAAATCGATGTGTGTGCCTGACGATGAAAGTATCCCGTTCCCTGTTCCGCTGAAGTGATGACAGTACCCCGTCAGAGGCTCGAGTCCTCCCTCGGGCAAGACCCTAGCAGTTTTCTTCCATAAGACCTTACCACAAATTTCCAAGATTTGATAATAAATAAATTAACAAATGACGGAGCTGATCCTCCTTGGTACACAAAACGGGTTAGAACACTGTTGCAGAAACAACGAAACAAACATGCCAAATTTAAACAGACGCAAAATCCCCAAGATTGACGATCTTTTACAGAAGCTCGAAATTTAGCGCGGACTTCAATGCGAGATGCTTATAACAGTTACCACAACGAAACTTTGTCTCGAAACCTGGCAGAAAATCCAAAACGGTTCTGGCCGTATGTGAAGTATGTTAGCGGCAAGAAACAATCAATGCCTTCTCTGCACGATCGCAATGGAGATACCATCAAAGACAGCGCTGCCAAAGCAGAGTAGTTACTAAACGCAGCCTTCCGAAATGCCTTCACAAAAGAAGACGAAGTAAATATTCCAAAATTCGAATCGAGAGCAGCTGCCAACATGGGTAACGTAGAAGAAAATTTCCTCGGAGTAGCCAAGCAACTTGAATCACTTGATATAAGCAACTCTTCTGGTCCAGACTGTATACCAATTAGGTTCCTTGCGGAGTATGCTGATGCATTAGCTCCATACTTAACATTTACATACCACCGTTCGCTCGACGGTAGATCGGTATCCAAAGACTGGAAAGTTGCACAGGTCACACCAATATTCAAGAAATGTAGTAGGAGTAATCCACTAAATTACAGGCCCATACCGTTAACGTCGATATGCAGCAGGATTTTAGAACATATATTGTGTTCTAATATAATGAATTACCTCGAAGACAATGGTCTATTGGTTGGTTGGTTGGTTGTTTCGGGAAAGGAGACCAGACAGCGAGGTCATCGGTCTCATCGGATTAGGGAAGGACGGGGAAGGAAGTCGGCCGTGCCCTTTGAAAGGAACCATCCCGGCATTTGCCTGGAGCGATTTAGGGAAATCACGGAAAACCTAAATCAGGATAGCCGGACGCGGGATTGAACCGTCGTCCTCCCGAATGCGAGTCCAGTGTCTAACCACTGCGCCACCTCGCTCGGTAAAATGGTCTATTGACATACAGTCAACATGGGTTTAGAAAACATCCTTCCTGTGAAACACAACTAGCTCTTTATTCACATGAAGTGCTGAGTGCTACTGACAAGGGATTTCAGATCGGTTCCGTATTTCTGGATTTCCAGATGGCTTTTGACACGGTACCACACAAGCGGCTCGTAGTGAAGTTGCGTGCTTATGGAATATCGTCTCAGTTATGTGACTGGATCTGTGATTTTCGTCAGAGAGGTCACAGTTCGTTGTAATTGACGGAAAGTCATCGAGTAAAACCGAAGTGATTTCTGGCGTCCCCCGCTGTAGTGTTATACGTCCTCTGCTGTTCCTTTTCTTTATAAACGATTTGGGAGACAATGTAACAGACCTGCTAAGGAGACTGCCTACACTACGCTTGTCCGTCCACTTTTGGAATACTGTTGCGCGGTGTGGAATCCTTACCAGATAGGACTGACTGCGTACATCGAAAAAGTTCAAAGAAAGGCACCACGTTTTGTATTATAGTGAAATATGCGAGAGAGTGTCACAGAAATGATACAGGATTTGGGATAGACATCATTAAAAGAAAGGCGTTTTTCGTTGCGACGGAATCTTCGCACGAAATTCCAATCAACACCTTTCTCCTCCGAAAGAAAAATATGTTGTTGACACCGACCTACATAGGGAGGAACGATCACCAAGATAAAATAAGGGAAATCAGAGCTCGTACGGAAAGATATAGGTGTTCGCTCTTTCCGCGCGCTGTACGAGATTGGAATAATAGAGAATTGTGAAGGTGGTTCGATGAACCCTCTGCCAGGCACTAAAATGTGATTTGCAGAGGATCCATGTAGATGTAGATGACAGTATTACAAAATAATGTGTGAATGACAAAATAGCGGTAACTTATAATGTTTCATACCTCATATGACAAAGAGGAAGCTGCGACATTAGTAGTCGCCTTGGCCAGTGACGTTCCAGCTAAGGGATGTTGACATTTTCGTTAAGGTTTAATGTTGGAATTCCGAGAGAACATGTCACAAGAGCACAAAAAAAATTACTTCTTCTGATTTCCATCTCGAGAACTGACCGCCGAGAGAGCCGTTGGGCCGGGAAGCAGCGGAATTATGGCTCATACAGAGACTTATTGAAAACCATTCTTCCCGCACACCATATGTGGATGACACAGGAAAGCATGGGAAGGGGAAGGGCTAATTGAGGTAACCTCCACTAAACACCGTAATATAGTGGAATATTGCTGAAGATGATGTAAGTATTGCTTGTAAGTCAAGCCCAATATACGCTTCGTTCACAGAGAAACGTCGTCTGTATTCTCTAACTAGATGATTGCTGTGCACGCAGATACACAGAAAACTCAACAGAGGTTGCCACCAAGTAGACACTCTTCAAGCTAGGTGCCTCAAAGATCAAGGCAACCGCCGCTTAGATGGTGCTCCTGCAGAATACCTGTTAATGCTTCCATCATGAGCCCCCAAAATAGTCAGCTCAATCTGCCTGTAGTAATGCTAGTTGCAAGTGATGGTGCTGATACACGCATTTTCCTCTTCTGCAAAATGCGTGCTGACCAGAAACAGTCTGATAAGTAGGTAAGGATATTGCAGGGTAGGTTACGTTGTGCTACAAAATAATTGTAGAAAAAATTCGATACGTTGCGATGTTTACAAGTTAAATAGCATTGAAATTAGACGATGAGTCCATTATGCACGCAGTTTCAGGGGCCCAGCCAGACACAATTAGGATCAGTTGTTCTCGTAACACAGATGATAGTGCACGAGATGCTCAGCCTCTAGCTCAGCCTTTAGCTACTATCAAATGTCCAAGTTTTGTACCGCCCACATGTTCAGTTTTGGGAAACCAAACGAAGAACTGTTTTGTTGACACCGTCTCTGGCGGGCTACTTCAATTTGTGTGCGCAACGATCTGATTGCCTAACTTCAATGAAATTAACTTGGAAGTTGCAACATCACGAATTTTTTCACAACAATTATTTGTCAGTGATCGTGGGTAAGTGGAGACACACTGTACACACTCGACAGGTTCCTGTTGTAGTGAAGACATCTGGATTTTACGCACCTTACATTAGCTTCATCCATAACGACAGGACGATACAGTATGAGATCCTCGGAAAATAATTATTATATTGTATGAACAAAAGGCAACTGCAATTCAGTTAACCTCATGTACCGGAAACTAACAAAACAATCTCTACCAGTATGGACTGGCATGAACGAACAAGTTAAAGTGAAACGTGTTTTGGAGACAAACCGAGAAGGTGCTTAATGATATCCTAATACTCCTATTTAGCAAGAGAATGGCGAGCTTCAGCGCAGAAGGGCTAAGGCCAGAACAATACATTATTCATTTTAATGTAAATAAGGCTGGGACCAAGGGTAAGTGGCTGCACATGATTAACAGGGATAGGCTGCGACACAGCAAGAAAAATAAAAATGTATCCACCGACGTGACACGGTGGGGAGATCCTCATTATATAAAAGCAATTTGAGACCTAAAATATCTCTCTCTCTCGTCTCACAGTTGACCGCACAAGTGTGTAGAAATAAGCATGGGCATTGAGAGCTTTGCTTTCTGCAAAGTGAGGATGACATGCTTCACGTATCGTGGTGACAGATAGCAAAGCGGTAGTTATTATTTCTGTGGAAATTTTTGTGGGCAAAGAAATTGTGCTTGTTGCTCCAACCCCTACCGAGTGTACAATAGACATTATTTCGACTAGGGAAAGATAACTGTTCTACAGAATGCAGGAAAGTTGTGACTGAGTGAATTCAGTCAAGGCCAGAGTAGGGAATTAGCGTTTCAGATCCAGCATGGAGACAACACTGTTGCAGATGCCACTTGGTAAAATACCCCTACGCATTAGGGCACAGTAAATGTTGAGTCTAGGTTTTGCTCACACAGTGTATAAAGGTCCTAATAGTCGTAATGCCTGATGGTAGCCTATGTAACGTCAAAGCGCCCTGTACCTGACAACAAATTCAAGTACGAGTCTTTATTTGAATGGGCAGCGATCGGTAATCACTAGTCGAGTCTCCCAACGTCCCGCTAGCGAGTTCAAAGCGAGTATACAGAGATTTTGTGATCTCCAACAGCCAGCCACTATAAACGCATTAGCGTTGCACTGTTAAATTCTGGGTGTCGAGTCTAAAGTCATACACAAATCAGAGCCAGACTCAAAGTCTTAGACATATCACTCCAAATGGAACATCTATAGGTTAGATAGTTCTCTTTCAATGCGTTAGTTTGTATTAGGGTATTGCACATTGGCTAATGTTGCACTCATCATCCAATGCTCTAAGCTGAGTATTTAATTCTTTATAAATTCTCTTAATAAATCTTTATTATTTGTTTCATTTTGTGTAGCCCATGTTGAATGAGTGCTAGATATGACGCCTTGTGGCATCTGTGACTAGCACATCTTGTAAAGATACAATTATTCTGCAACAGGAAAGGGGATGGCGAGGGGGTAGCTTCCTGCTACCTCCAATGTTGGGCATAAAAATTTGTTGTGATGAATGGAAGACTAACGTATCATGAACTACTTTCAGTTTACAAAGCGAATAGAATCCATTTTGGAGGTACACCTTGAAATACTGCCTCAAGGACTACATTACATTCATACACATTACGTTCATACACATTACGCAGTGAGTTGCAAAATTATTATAGTAATTTATTTTAGTGAACTTCGATGATAGCCTACAGTTAATCAACATACCCTTTCGATCATTAAACATGGCCAAATCCACTGAGAAATGTACTGTATGAATAGGCCTATACACCACCTCGATTTTTATTCCATCATTGCACTTACTTGACAGTACCATTTAAAGGGTTGTGTCAATGAAAGCTAACACACTTCTGAAAGAGCACAATTTTGAAAGTTGTTAAGGCATTGGATTATCGAATATGAAACAATTGATAGAAGATAGAAATAACTCCTACAGTGCACAGGATATATCAGAAGTTCTGAAGAGGTGAACATGAGTCACTTAAAGTTACAAGAAAGAGTACGGCGATCATATGTGAGGAGGAAACGCCGTACATTTGGGAAAACTGCTTTTATGCAGCCCTCTGCGCTAACCTGTCTTGTGCATCTCCGAATAAGTACTGAAACTACATCCACTTTGCTTACTGTATTCATGCTTAGAGCCTTCTGTACAACTTTTGCCCCTACACTTTCCTCAATTACAAACCTGACTGTTTCTTGGTGTCTCAGGATAAGTCTTTACAACCAGTCTCTCCTTGTAGTAAACTTGTGTCATAAATTTTTCGCCAATTCCGTTCTGTGCCTTTACGTAAAGCTATCCTATCTGCACGTCTAACCTTTAATCTTATTGTGAAACACACATTTCATAAGCTTCTTTTGTCTTTCTGTCTGAATTTTTTTTAACTTCCCATGTTTCACTTCGGTATACAGCTACACTACAGGCAAATACTCTCAGAAAAGCCTTCACAACACTATAATTTATATTAGATGTTCCCTTCTTTTTCAGATTCGCTGTTCCTGTACTTCATATTCTCTGTGCTTGTGGAATCGTTCGATATTTTGCTGCCGACTGTGGGGTGGAGACTAAATTATCGTAGCCATTTACGAAAGCCTGAAAACTACTTCTAGGGTAAGGCATAAAGCGATGGAGAAGATACTGGCCCTAATTTCCAGTCTGCAAGTTCACATTAGTCATTGTATTCACTTAAAGAAAATGTTCCTACTTGCTATTTACTCAGCAGGATTAGGACCTATGAGTAAGCTTTGAGTTGTAATTGATTAATATATTGAGTAAAAGTTCACACACACAAACGTAATAATACTCCTGATAACAATAATAACGTCCCTCTCGGAAACAGCACTATTACCAGTTCAGAGGCGACCTCTACGGTAAGTTCTAAGTGAAATGATCTATTGCTCTGCTTCTAAATGCTCTCCTTTTGCCACACTGTGTTGTCAACATTACAGGCGGCACACGAACAACTACTTACGTGAAAACTACGACACCTAGGGCGGTGTACAGTCCTCGCCATTTCACTTCCTAAACGGATTTGGTAGCTGCCAAGCTGTGACGTCATCCAAGCACAATGCAGACAGGCGTTTCACTACCGCGTGCAGATCGATATCCCAGTGCGAGGTGTCTCTTCTCACTGGCTCTTTGGCCATATTTGTATATAGGCGTAGTGGAGCGCCGAACCCAACATCTGCTCTCAACAATCCTAGGCACAGGCAACAGTATCTAAATGGCCCCTTTCACCGACACATTTTAATTAATATCTCTGTAGTTTAACAATTTATGTTGTTGTTGTGGTCTTCAGTCCTGAGACTGGTTTGATGCAGCTCTCCATGCTACTCTATCCTGTGCAACCTTCTTCATCTCCTAGTACCTACTGCAACCTACATCCTTCTGAATCTGCTTAGTGTATTCATCTCCTGGTCTCCCTCTACGTTTTTTACCCTCCACGGTGCCCTCCAATGCTAAATTTGTGATCCCTTGATGCCTCAAAACATGTCCTACCAACCGACCCCTTCTTCTAGTCAAGTTGTGCCACAAACGTCTCTTCTCCCCAATCCTATTCAATACCACCTTATCTTCAGCATTCTTCTGTAGCACCACATTTCGAAAGCTTCTATTCTCTTCTTCTCTAAACTATTTGTCGTCCATGTTTCACTTCCATACATGTCTACGCTCCATACAAATACTTTCAGAAACGACTTCCTGACACTTAAATCTATATTCGATGTTAACAAATTTCTCTTCTTCAGAAACGCTTTCCTTCCCATTGCCAGTCTACATTTTATATCCTCTCTACTTCGACCATCATCAGTTATTTTACTCCCTAAATAGCAAAACTCCTTTACTACTTTAAGTGTCTCATTTCCTAATCTAATTCCCTCAGCATCCCCCGATTTAATTTGACTACATTCCATTATCCTCGTTTTGCTTTTGTTGATGTTCATCTTATATCCTCCTTTCAAGACACTATCCATTCCGTTCAACTGCTCTTCCAAGTCCTTTGCTGTCTCTGACAGAATTACAATGTCATCGGCGAACCTCAAAGTTTTTATTTCTTCTCCATGAATTTTAATGCCTACTCCGAATTTTTCTTTTGTTTCCTTTACTGCTTGCTCAATGTACAGATTGAATAACATCGGGGAGAGGCTACAACCCTGTCTCACTCCTTTCCCATCCACTGCTTCCCTTTCATGCGTCTCGACTCTTATAACTGCCATCTGGTTTCTGTACAAATTGTAAATAGCCTTTCGTTCTCTGTATTTTACCCCTGCCACCTTCAGAATTTGAAAGAGAGTATTCCAGTTAACATTGTCAAAAGCTTTCTCTAAGTCTACAAATGCTTGAAACGTAGGTTTGCCTTTTCCTAATCTTTCTTCTAAGATAAGTCGTAAGGTTAGTATTGCCTCACGTGCTCCAACATTTCTACGGAATCCAAACTGATCTTCACCGAGGTCGGCTTCTATCAGTTTTTCCATTCGTCTGTAAAGAATTCGCGTTAGTGTTTTGCAGCTGTGACTTATTAAACTGATTGTTCGGTAATTTTCACATCTGTCAACACCTGCTTTCTTTGGGATTGGAATTATTATATTCTTCTTGAAGTCTGAGGGTATTTCGCCTGTCTCATACATCTTGCTCACCAGATGGTAGAGTTTTGTCATGACTGGCTCTCCCAAGGCCATCAGTAGTTCTAATGGAATGTTGTCTACTCCCGGGGCCTTGTTTCGACTCAGGTCTTTCAGTGCTCTGTCAAACTCTTCACGCAGTATTTTATCTCCCATTTCGTCTTCATCTACATCCTCTTCCATTTCCATAACATTGTCCTCAAGTACACGCCCTTGTATAAACCCTCTATATACTCCTTCCACCTTTCTGTCTTCCCTTCTTTGCTTAGAACTGGGTTGCCATCTGAGCTCTTGATATTCATACAAGTGGTTCTCTTCTCTCCAAAGGTCTCTTTAATTTTCCTGTAGGCAGTATCTATCTTACCCCTAGTGAGACAAGCCTCTACATCCTTACATTTGTAGGTAGGTAGGGTTTAAGGGCGCTCAACTGCTGAGGTCATTAGCGCTTACATTTGTCCTCTAGCCATCCCTGCTTAGCCATTTTGCACTTCCTGTCGACCTCATTTTTGAGCCGTTTGTATTCCTTTTTGCCTGCTTCATTTACTGCATTTTTATATTTTCTCCTTTCATCAATCAAATTCAATATTTCTTCTGTTACCCAAGGATTTCTATTAGCCCTCGTCTTTTTACCTACTTGATCGTCTACTGCCTTCACTTTATAGACTTCTTAAATTTTATATGATTGTAAAATTTATAGAACGGAACCGACAGTAGAACATAACCTCTGAAATGCCTCTTTTAGATTACTTGTAATGATAGTTATTTACACAAAGTTTTGAAACTTGGTACAGCTGTATTACGTCATCATTGTAATCAAGTGCTGTATTTAGGACTTTCTAAAATAAATACTAATGATACTTAATCAATTATGAGAAGGGACATTTTCGTTCCAAATTTAGTTTTTTAGTAAATAACTTGAAAACTAATAGACGTAGCTTATTGGTTTAACATATTCAGTGGTTTTATGTCAAAGTCAGGCTACATAGGTATTTTCATCTTTCTGACTCTAATACTTAACTCCTTCAAGTGTTCGTGGAAACGACGATTTTGAACAAAATATTAGCCCTTTCGAGTTGAGACGTGTAACTTTTTATTGTGACATACATTTGCACATTCTGAACAGCTTTAAGTTCTCTGGCTTCATTATTTATCGCCACTTCTTTTTTTCTTGAAATAATGTGTTTAGGAAAACAAATTCATTAGACCATTGTTTCGCCACACCACACAGCAAAACTCGACTGCTGCTTTCTGTGTCTCATTGCCCAATTCAAGCTCCACATTATAACCTCGTTTAACTCTACTACATTCCATTACTCTTGTTTTACTTGTCTTGATGTTCATCTTGTAACCTCTTTTCAAGACACTGTGCTTTCGTTCAACTGTTCATTCGAATCCTTTTCCGCCTCTGACAGAAAGACAGAATTATCGGAAAAATTCAAAATTTTACGCTTCTCCCTGAAATTTAATTTCTTTTCAGAACGTATTCTTGGTTTCCTCTACTGACTGTAAAATATATGTACAGACTGGGTATATGTTGAAAACTATCTCTCTTCCTTCTTAACTGCTGCTTCCCTTTCATGCCCTTTCAATATTGCAATTCCACTGTGGTGAAGAACCTTCCGCTCCAAGTATTTTATCCCTGCTACCTTCAAAATCTCAGGTAGCATAACATTGTCGAATGCTTTCTCTACATATACAGTGTTTACGATTGTAGCATTGCCATTCTTGTTCTATTTTCTAAGATAATTCTTGGCGCCGTTATTGGCTCGCGTGTTTCTACATTTCTCATGAATCAAACCAGATCTTTGCTGATTTCAACTTCTGCCCTTTTTTCCATTCTTCTGTGAATAATACGTGTCAGATTTTGCACCGACGACTTATTAAATTTATGGTTTGGTCATACGCAAGCCTGTCAGCATCCGCCATCCTTGGATTTTGAATTATTACATTTTTTTGATGTCTGAGGCACGTCCTAAATATCTTACATACCAGTTGCAATAATTTTTTATCATGATTATTCTTCCGAAGGATCCCAGTAATTCTGTGGGAACTTTGTCTGCTGCAGATGACTTGTTTCGACAAAGGTCTTACAGTGATATATCATATTGTTCTCCCAGTATCTCATCACATCTTCTACATCTGTATCTACATGGATACTCTGCAATTCACATTTAAGTGCCCGGCAGAAGGTTCATCGAACCACCTTCACAATTTTCTATTATTCGAAACTCGTATTGCACGCGGAAAAAATGAACACCTGTATCTTTCCGTACGAGCTCTGATTTCCCTTATTTTACAGTGGTGATCGTTCCTCCCTATGTACGTCGGCGTCAACAAAATATTTTCGCATTCGGAGGAGAAAGTTGGTGGTTGGAATTTCGTGAGAAGATTCCGTCGCAACGAAAAGCGCGTTTCTTTTGGTGATTTCCAGCCCAAATCCTGTATCATTTCTGTGACACTCGCTCCCATATTTCGCGATAATACAAAACGTACTGCGTTTCTTTGAACATTTCAGATGTACTCCGTAAGTCTTTTCTGGTAAGGATCTCACACCTCGCAGCAGTACTCCAAAAGATGGCGGACAAGCGTAGTGTAGGCAGTCTTCTTAGTAGGTCTGTTCCATTTTCTAAGTGTCCTGCCAATAAAACGCAGCCTTTGGTTAGCCTTCCCTCACAACATTTTCTATTTGCTCTTCCCTTTCCATAATATAGTCTTCAGGTTACTTTCCTTTATATTGCCCTCCTAAGTATTCCTTGCGTTTTTGAGCACCCATTTCTATGTTTAGTATTAGCTTGCTGTCTTAACTCTAGATATTCATACAGCTGTTTCAGTTTTCTCCTAAACATAATCTTCAGTACTGCAAATCTGTCTTTCCAATGGTCTTTACCCCCCTTACAGCTTGACATTTCTCCTCTGTATTTAGATGTCTGTATTTCCTCTTGCTTGTTTCATCTGAGTATATTTATGTTTTACTTGGTTGAATTAAATTCAGTACCGTGTACATTATCTAAAAATTTCCATTGTGCCTTGCGATTTTGCCCATTTTCTGCTATTTTACCTTTACCATATCAGTCAGACCTACCAAGTCGTGTGCTATTATGTTCGTTATCCTTGTTTCAGTCAATCGTTGGCTAATTCTCCATTTGAAATTCTCAAAAACCGGCAAGTTCTTTCAGATCGTCCTCGTGACATTTCATTAATTTAAGACCTATTTGCTGTTTTCTCAGTTTTAATCTACTGTTCACTAGGAACCAATTATGTCAGAGTCCACATCTGCTCCTGAAACTATTTTTCAGTTTATAATTAGCCCACCTCACAACAAAAGACCTCGACTGTAAACAATCATAGGAGACTAGTTGGTTGTTTTTAGAATCTGTGCTATAAAGTTCCAGTGTTATCTCATATATAAGACATGTTAAGAACAAATTGTGTGATCTTTTATTCAAATAAGTCATTGTTTTATAAGATATCTACAATAACGACATATTTCTGAAATTGTTAAGTGTGCTAAATATTTTATTATTGAAAATTTATCAGTGGATACTTAACATTGTTTACTTGCGAATTGAGGGCACTTAACATTGTTAGCACTGATTTACCACTGTTTACTTGCTGGGCGAATTAAAGGTTTTTTGGGAAACTTATCAAAAATGCAAATTTAAAACATCTGTATTATTTCAGTTTATAACACTAAAATTAGTGTTAACAATTTTTGCAATGATAAAGTATGACATCCTCAAAAACGAATCTACGATTCAGTGAAATATAAAATTTATTTTCGCAAGCACCTTACCATAGCTCATAACAAATTATAAGGAAAGCGTTTCACTGATCATGGGGGCTGATTTCGAAGCGGGACTCACCATCGAAGACAACGCCACTCCAGCCAATGAGATTCCAAGTGGACGACAAGTGTGGAGACGGCCAGGACAGCGGTCAGGTACGAACGTGGATGTCACCCGCCATATGACGCGACAACCACCAGTGATGGTGTGGCTACCCACTTCTTTTCATAGCAGGACGCCTGTGGTTGTCATCCGCGACGTCCTGTGTGTCGGCGATTATCTAAGGTTCGTTTTGTTGCCCTTCACCGAAAGTCATCCTGGGCTTACTTTTCAGGAACATAATGGCCGTTGTAACGGGACATCTTCCTCTAGCATTAGTTTGCCTCAACAGTAGTTGTAAATACCAGCAGTATTTTTTTTTTGAGTTTTGGACAGGTCAGTATTATCTCAGTTACTTTTCTGAAACCTTTCATACAATTTCATACATAGTATTTTATGTTTAAGCTAAAATTTATTAAAAGGAATTACTTTACAAAATACTTTAGTTTAGATGTGATAATATGTAAGTACTAGTTATGAATGCACAGCTACATTAGTTTTGTAGAAACATTTGAAATTAGCCGGCCGATGTGGCCGAGTGGTTCTAGGCGCTTCAGTCTCGAACCGCGCGACCGCTACGGTCGCACGTTCGAATCCTACCTCGGTCATGGATGTGTGTGGTGACCTTAGGTTAGTTAGGTTTAAGTAGTTCTTAGTTCTAGGGGACTGATGACCTCCAATGTTAAGTCCCATAGTACTCAGAGCCATTTGAAGCATTTGAAATTACGAATTATTTGAACACTTTAATTTTCTACAATGTTACTTATAATCCGTCTTGATTGTAAAATTTTTTTATTCATATGACCGGTTTCGGTTCATCCAGAACCATCTTCAGATCTGTAACGATAATGATACTAATTTACTATTTCACGAAAGCAAATCTTTTTCATCCTATCTAACCAACATAAAATGTACCAGAACGTACCTGATATTTCAGTTACAGGAGTTACCCGTCCAAATCCAGCAACTTTCTCATGCTGCGTCACATAAAATTGGTTGGCAGAATGCACATCATTTATATTAATTATAACACTGTTACCGACAGGTGGCGTCTGGTACATTTGTTACATTCCATTTTCACATATTGTATTAAGTAGATTTTTTATTAACTTTTATCTCCAAAAATAGATCGTATAAAATGATAATTTTACTTTCTTTCAATTTTGATAAGTGCAGATTTTAACCTTGACATCTACAGATTTCAATTAAGTATTTTTGGAGATAAAAGTTAATAAAAAAATTACTGAATACAATATGTGCAAATGGAATGTAACAAATGTACCAGACGCCACCTGTCGGTAATAGTGTTATAATTAATATAAATGACGTGCATTCTGCCAACCAATTTTATTTGACGCAGCATGTGAAAGTTGCTTGTTTTGGACTGGTTACTCCTGTAACTGAAATATCATGTACGTTCTGGTACATCTGATCTTGATTAGATAGGATGAAAAAGATTTGCTTTCGTGAAATAGTAAATTAGTATCATTGTCGTTACAGGTCTGAAGATAGTTCTGGATGAACCGAAACCGGTCACCTGAATAAAAAAATATTGCAATCAAGACGGATTATAAGCAACATTATTCAATCACTGATTGCTGCTATCCCATTAGACATTTTTGTCTGTTTTTGCAAACTTTAAATTTCTGTTATTAATTATACAGTCCTGTACTGTTTACTGTGTTTACTTCTGGACTCATTTGTAAAATAATAATCGAAAATAATGTAACGAAAACTAGTAGTAACGTATTTGTTAAGAAAAATTTCAAACTCCTTGGAATATTGTTATTTCCGCGGAGTGTGACAGTCGTAAGCTTTCCTCTGATGTGCTCAGACGTATTTTTGCATAACAGGTGCGAACAATGTAATTTCGGCTTTGTTAACGTGATAAATCAAAATACTGTATGATATACTAAAATGTGAGAAAATCAGTAGAAAATATATTTACGTAAGAAATTATGCATCAAAAATCTTCCAATTTATTTAGTTCAAACCAACCGAGAAGATCTGATGTTAGATTTTAAAAATCAAGTATTAGACCCCTAGAGAAGAAGAACTGGAGTCATCTCAACATGGTAAGCTAAGTAAAGCTGAAAGTTTATTGTAATCGTCGCTCCTCTCAAATCTTCATAAAGGACTTTGATTATTAATTACTTGGACTGGGCATTGTTTAATGTGGTCAATAGATGGAAGAAGGAAGAAAGGAGGAGATTACACCGCCCACGCATGGCGAGAGTTTCTACTACCTGTATTCGTGCTTGCTAAGCGCTACCTTGATCAGCAAGGCCGCTGGACCCCCCCCCCCTCCCCCCTACCCCAGTTCCGAATGTTTGGATCATAATGAGCAGGACCCTCCAACAAACTTCTCACGATTTCTGAAGCTCTAATGTGCCACTTGGAGAGGATGTCATCCAACAACTCTGCCAATCAACGACAAGTCGAAAAACTGCTTGAATAAGGAACGGAGGTGGACCGTGGCGTTATTGACTTCCTCAATTCACGAAACTCTCTCTCTCGAATAAGTCATCCAATTTTTCTGAAACTGTAATCTTTATTTACTAAGATGTACTTTCTGACATGTCCGAAAGAAAAGATACCTTCGTTGACCAAGCAGCTCGTTAGAATGAAATTACAATGAAATGAACAACCTTAGCTGCTTACAGGCGTTGACATACGTCAACGGGGACAGATGAAAATGTGTGCCCCGACCGGGACTCGAACCCTGGACTTTCTGCTTACATGGCAGACGCTCTATCCATCTGTACCACCGAGGACACAGAGGATAGCGCGACTGCAGGGATTTATCTCTGGCACGCCTCCCGCATATATTACTACTACTGCTAGTGATGTTTCTGGCCATTACCATTGTTTACATGCGTACATCCTGACAAGTTGTCATTAGTGAGAATCTGAAATAGGGCTGCCATTTATCGGTTTATGGTGAAAATATTAACTAATATGAATAAAGCGCTTCACAAATCATGTTTTATATGCAATAACTCTGTTTCTCATCTAGTGTCTCTTACCATTCCTTAACCCGAGGTATTCAATTAAATGTTCGTCTCCACCAGCTATTTCAATAATTTATTTTATCTGATCGCATGTGGGCATGCCCAACGAATAAGATAATGTTCGTATATGAAATAATGTGAATTCTCATATGCTGAATGTTAAATATGTACTTAATTTATGTTGTACGTGATTCTCCAATATCTGTTATAAACATTCTGATCCTGCTTGATACTGATAATGTTAATGTTTACAACTGATTCCAAAGGTGGGTTAGTGGATTGATTTGTGTGTGGTTTTTGTTGCGACGTGATGCATGGAGGATATCTGAATGCTGCTTGATAGTGAGTAAGAAGTAAAACAACAAATAAACTGAAAATTGTGCAGCCCTTAATGGACAATGTTCTCGTTTGAGGCTCTTCAACTGCTCAAAATAACTACAAGCGCAACGTGGGTCTTCACAGTCTTTCTGGCGTTCCAGTTGTCTACTGCGTAGCGAACCGCATTCCGTCGTGGAGTAGCGAGCAAAAGCTACGTACAAGCTGGAATGTACACAACGCTTCATGTGTGTTGTAACCTGTGGCGCTCCTCAAAGACGTGCTTGAACAGCTGCTGGAACTGTGTCGTTCTCTCAGTGGCCTTCCCCCCTGGTTTTACGTACAGAATCGAATGAGCTGATGCTGGAGGAAGGCATGTTCAATATTTGCACAGAAGTTATCGAAGCAGCAAGAATAAGAAACAATAAGGAACGCCAGAGTAGTGGAAGAGTACAAGTGTATAAAGACACATTCTTACTACACTACTGGCCATTAAAATTGCTACACCAAGAAGAAATGCAGATGATGAACGGGTATTCATTGCACAAATATATTATTCTAGAACTGAAATGTGATTACATTTTCACGCAATTTGGGTGCATAGATCCTGAGAAATCAATACCCAGAACAACCACCTCTGGCCGTAATAACGGCCTTGATACGCCTGGGCATTGAGTCAAACAGAGCTTGGATGGCGTGTACAGGTACAGTTGCCCATGCAGCTTCAACACGATGCCACAGTTCATCAAGAGTAGTGACTGGCGTATTGTGACGAGCCAGTTGCTCGCCCACTATTGACCAGACGTTTTCAATTGGTGAGTGGATCTAGTCCAGGGCAGCGGTCGAACATTTTCTGTATTCAGAGAGGCCCGTACAGGACCAGCAACATGCGGTCATGCATTGTCCTGCTGAAATGTAGGGTTTCGCAGGGATCGAATGAAGGGTAGAGCCACGGGTCGTAATACATCTGAAATGTAACGCCCACTGTTCAAAGTGCCGTCAGTGCGAAGAAGAGGTGACCGAGACGTGTAACCAATGGCACTCCATATCATCACGCCGGGTGATACGCCAGAATGGCGATGACGAAGACACGCTTCCAATGTGCGTTCACCGCGGTGTCGCCAAACACGGATGCGACCATCATGAGTCTGTAAACAGAACCTGGATTCATCCGAAAAAATGACGTTCTTCCATTCCTGCACCCAGGTTCGTCGTTGAGTACACAATCGCAGGCGCTCCTGTGATGCAGCGTCAAGAGTAACCGCAGCCGTGGTCCCCGAGCTGATAGTCCATGCTGCTGCAAACGTCATCGAACTGTTCGTGCAGATGGTTGTTGTCTTGCAAAAGTCCCCATCTGTTGACTCAGGGGTCGAGACGTGGCTGCACGATCCGTTACAGCCATGCGGATAACATGCCTGTCATCTCGACTGCTAGTGATACGAGGCCGTTGGGATCCAGCACGGCGTTCCGTATTACCCTCCTGAACCCACCGATTCCATATTCTGCTAACAGTCATTGGATCTTGACAAACGCGAGCAGCATTGTCGCGATAAGATAAACCGCAATCGCAATAGGCTACAATCCGACCTTTATCAAAGTCGGAAGCGTGATGGTACGCATTTCTCCTCCTTACACGAGGCATCACAACAACGTTTCATCAGGCAACGCTGGTCAACTGCTGTTTGTGTATGAGAAATCGGTTGGAAACTTTCCTCATGTCAGCACGTTGTATGTGTCGCCACCGGCGCCAACCGTGTGTGAATGCTCTGAGAAGCTAATCATTTGCATATCACAGCATCTTCTTCCTGTCGGTTAAATTTCGCGTCTGTAGCACGTCATCTTCGTGGTGTAGCAATTTTAATGGCCAGTAGTGTATGAAACAACTGTTCCACTTGGTCAGTATGTGACATGAGTTTCAACGAAAGTTAGTTCTTTGCTTTGGATACTGCAAGTAAAAGGAAACGTTTTCGTAGTATGGGTCTGAAGTTCTTGAAATGTTTTAAAGTTTTCTTAAAGCTGCCGTCAAATGTAAAAAATTAGTACTTTAAGATGCTTCTGTTAATACATCATTCACGGTTTGTATTGGCAGTTAACACGGCAGAATCATATTTTTAGGTCAGTTTGATACACAGAGTGTAGGCCGAGTTTTGTGAGAATTCCTGCCTCACTGCAGGACGTTAGCAACATCCGCCATAGATACGATACCTATCTATGAAATAGTCCCCGAAACATTTGTAATATCAAATCACTTAATTTAGACAAAACTGAGCAAGGGTTGGCTAGAAGGACATCTACAACTGATCTTCATAGTAGAGCCAGATGATTTACATCTTTAGTTGGAAATTGGTTTATTGGTTCAAAATGATTACCGATTTCGGAAATTATAAGCGCATCTTCAGGTATACAAAGCTGTAAAAGGGGAAATGAGAAATCTATAATAAGAGACCGTTTTACACACAACACTTGTTTGTTACAAGAATAGCGGGAAATCACTGTCGAACTTTAAACATGAGGTTGATACGGTTTGGCTAACCAGAATCAAAACACGGGTGTCGCACCAGAAATCCACAAAATAACATAAAAAGTGAACTGTCAAAGGAAGAAAAAAGGGAGAAAAATACTAGAGGGCCCTACACGCGCACCGACCGACCGACCGACCAACTGATACTGTGTAGCTGTTTCGAGCGAGTGACCGACCGACGAAAATTCCTTGCCGGGATGGCTGGGGGAGGGGGGGGAGGGGGTAAGACCACCCAATAGCAGAGTCCCCCACCACTTCACCCTACAAATCTTGCTGCCATGAGAACTACGCGACAAAACTCTTCTCGTGCCAATGCGCGTGGAATTAAATGTTGTTCTAATATAGATGACAGGATATGAGTGGGCGAAACTTGAAGACAGCAGATGTTTGTGTGACGCGTTATGCGAGGAGTGTAGCAATATACACTGATGAGAGAAACAATTATGGTCACCAGCTTAATAGCGTGTTATTCTGGCTTTGGAACGAAATACGTAACTGATTCTGCACATCAGGGATCTGACAGTTTGTTGGTAGGTTTGTGGAGGTATGTGGCATTAGATGTCTACGCACAGGTCATGTAATTCGTGGTGATGGTGCCCCTAAGCGAACAAGATGGGTTCCATACGATTTATATCAGGCGAATTGGTCGCCGAGACATCAACGAATGTTCACTTTTTTTTGTTTTTTTGGTCATCAGTCTACTGACTGGTTTGATGCGGCCCGCCACGAATTCCTTTCCTGTGCTAACCTCTTCATCTCAGAGTAGCACTTGCAACCTACGTCCTCTATTATTTGCTTGACATATTCCAATCTCTGTCTTCCTCTACAGTTTTTGCCCTCTACAGCTCCCTCTAGTACCGTGGAAGTCATTCCCTCATGTCTTAGCAGATGTCCTATCATCCTGTCCCTTCTCCTTATCAGTGTTTTCCACATATTCCTTTCCTCTCCGATTCTGCATAGAACCTCCTCATTCCTTACCTTATAAGTCCACCTAATTTTCAACATTCGTCTATAGCACCACATCTCAAATGCTTCGATTCTCTTCTGTTCCAGTTTTCCCACAGTCCATGTTTCACTACCATACAATGCTGTACTTCAGACGTATATCCTCCGAAATTTCTTCCTCAAATTAAGGCCGGTATTTAATATTAGTAGACTTCTCTTGGCCAGAAATGCCTTTTTTGCCATAGCGAGTCTGCTTTTGATGTCGTCCTTGCTCCGTCCGTCATTGGTTATTTTATTGCCTAGCAGAATTCCTTAACTTCATTGACTTCGTGACCATCAATCCTGATGTTAAGTTTCTCGCTGCTCTCATTTCTACTACTTCTCATTACCTTCGTCTTTCTCCGATTTACTCTCAAACCATACTGTGTACTCATTAGACTGTTCATTCCGTTCAGCAGATCATTTAATTCTTCTTCACTTTTAGGATAGCAATGTCATCAGCGAATCGTATCACTGATATCCTTTCACCTTGTATTTTAATTCCACTCCTGAACCTTTCTGTTATTTCCATCATTGCTTCCTCGATGTACAGATTGAAGAGCAGGGGCGAAAGGCTGCAGCCTTTTCTTACACCCTTCTTAATACGCGCACATCGTTCTTGATCGTCCACTCTTATTACACCCTCTTGGTTGTTGTACATATTGTATATGACCCGTCTCTCCCTATAGCTTACCCCTACTTTTTATCAGAATCTCGAACAGCTTGCACCGTTTTATAGTGTCGAACGCTTTTTCCAGGTCGACAAATCCTACGAAAGTGTCTTGATTTTTCTTTAGCCTTGCTTCCATTATTAGCCGTAACGTCAGAATTGCCTCTCTCGTCCCTTTACTTTTCCTAAAGCCAAACTGGTCGTCACCTAGCGCATTCTCAATTTTCTTTTCCATTATTCTGTATATTATTCTTGTAAGCAGCTTCGATGCATGAGCTGTTAAGCTGATTGTGCGATAATTCTCGCACTTGTCAGCTCTTGCCGTCTTCGGAATTGTGTGGATGATGCTTTTCCGAAAGTCAGATGGTATATCGCCGGACTCATATATTCTACACACCAACGTGAATAGTCGTTTTCTTGCCACTTCCCCCAATGATTTTAGAAATTCTGATGGGATGTTATCTATCCCTTCTGCGTTATTTGACCGTAAGTCCTCCAAAGCTCTTTTAAATTCCGATTCTAATACTGGATCCCCTATCTCTTCTAAATCGACTCCTGTTTCTTCTTCTATCACATCAGACGAATCTTCACCCTCATAGAGGCTTTGAATGTATTCTTTCCACCTATCTGCTCTCTCCTCTCCATTTAACAGTGGAATTCCCGTTGCACTCTTAATGTTACCGCCGTTGCTTTTAATGTCACCAAAGGTTGTTTTGACTTTCCTGTATGCTGAGTCTGTCCTTCCGACAATCATATCTTTTTCGATGTCTTCACATTTTTCCTGCAGCCATTTCGTCTTAGCTTCCCTGCACTTCCTATTTATTTCATTCCTCAGCGACTTGTATTTCTGTATTCCTGATTTTCCCGGAACATGTTTGTACTTCCTCCTTTCATCAGTCAACTGAAGTATTTCTGCCCGCAGCTGGTGGTCGTGCGGTAGCGTTCTCGCTTCCCACGCCCGGGTTCCCGGGTTCGATTCCCGGCGGGGTCAGGGATTTTCTCTGCCTCGTGATGACTGGGTGTTGTGTGATGTCCTTAGGTTAGTTAGGTTTAAGTAGTTCTTAGTTCTAGGGGACTGATGACCATAGATGTTAAGTCGCATAGTGCTCAGAGCCATTTTTGAAGTATTTCTTCTGTTACCCATGGTTTCTTCGCAGCTACCTTCTTTGTACCTATGTTTCCCTTTCCAACTTCTGTGATGGCCCTTTATAGAGATGTCCATTCCTCTTCAACTGTACTGCTTACTGTGCTATTCCTTATTGCTGTATCTATAGCGTTAGAGAACTTCAAACGTATCTCGTCATTCCTTAGTACTTCCGTATCCCACTTCTTTGCGTATTGATTGTTCCTGACTAATGTCTTGAACTTCAGCCTACTCTTCATCACTACTATATTGTGATCTGAGTCTATATCTGCTCCTGGGTACGCCTTACAAACCAGTATCTGATTTCAGAACCTCTGTCTGACCATGATGTAATCTAATTGAAATCTTCCCGTAACTCCCGGCCTTTTACAAGTATACCTCCTCCTCTTGTGATTCTTGAACACTATAATGTTCACTATAATGCTCGTAAAACCACTGTAGCACGGTTGTGGCACTGAGACACAGACAATTACACTGCTGAAAGATGGCATCGCCGTCGAGGAAGATATCAACCATGAATGGATCCAGATTTTTCGTAGCTGTCACAGTGTCCTCGAATACTGCCACAGGTCCTATGTGAGCGCAGGAGAATGTGTCCCATAGCAAATACTGCTCCCACCAGCCTGCACGTTTCGAGCCGCCGTTCACCTCGATGGCCGTGCGGTTCTAGGCGCCTCAGTCCGGAACCGCGCTGCTGCTACGGTCGCAGGTTCGTATCCTACCTCGGGCATTGATGTGTGTGATGTCCTTAGGTTAGTTAGGGTTAATTTGTTCTAAGTTCTAGGCAACTGATGGTCTCAGAAGTTAAGTCGCATAGTGCTCAGAGCCACTTGAACCATTTTTGAACTACTTAAACCTAACTAACCTAAGGACATCATACACATCCATGCCCGAGGCAGGATTCGAACCGGCGACCGTAGCGGTCGCGCGGTTCCAGACTGTAGCGCCTAGAACCGCTCGGCCACAGCGGCAGGCTGTAGATGCAAGAAATGAAGAACATTTTTCATTTTTATAGCACATCTATGATAGTTTCGGGTGCCATATAGAGAGAATAAAAGTTCGTAGACCTTCTGTATCTTTTTCAGACTTCATTTCTGTAGTTAACGGAAATGATACCTAAAAACCGAAATAACGAAATTAGATGGACGTTACTTCATAAAACATACTTACTTCGCCCTTATAAGTGTTAAAAAGTCCAACCAATATCCAAAGCAAATTGTAGGATATTTTGTACAGATATAACATTTGCTAAATGCTTCATTTGCTAAGTATCTGCTGTATTAATGAATGATGTGCGTCCCCACAATGTGTAGTCTTCCTTCCTCCAATCTGAAATGAAATTCTGAAACTTACAGATCATCTTATATGGCACACACGTAAAGAAATTTATAACGTTTACGTGAACATCTTTTGTTTCATTTACTCTGGAATAGACTGAAAAAAAATCAGCCAACCAGTTGCAAATAAGGGTCTATTATCCCTCGACCATGGTTTCGATATTTCTAAAAAGATTTCTGAAAATATGTACACCATTTACAAAATAATTTTTTCAAACGTAATAAAATATTAATAGAAAAAATTTGTGAAGTAAACCTACTCACTTATTACATACATCACACGATGCAGTAGGCGTCACAAGATAAAATATTTACGCAAGTTACATACACCTTATGTCAAAGACTAAAGTCAACTGCTACAAATACACAGACTCAGGGGACTAGGAAAACGTGGCGTACAGAGCATAAGAATCCCGCCTTGGTTGAGTTGAACAACGGCGTTTTATAATAAAGTAAGTATGAAAATTCCTCTACAAGGCTATTAAAAATACAAAAATTTACAAGTGTACATTTCGTATAAAATTATTAATACATTTGCTGACAGAGTAATATTGTACATAAATTCAGTGTGCATATGGTATAATTCTGTTTACAAAAGATCACTGTCACAAATGTAATGGGAAAAGAAGAGCCAATATGAGCTAAAGCAACCTCACTATAGGAAAAAACTTCCGGTGAACACTATGGAAATTCAGCAAATGAAGAATTAATTAATTATGCACATTTCCCCCTTTCTTACCCAACAGGTGCTCCTTGTATCTCTCTTTAATTGCTCTACCCGTTTGCCCCATATATTTTGCCCTGTATATTTTTGGGGCCAATACTTCTCAAGAAAATATTTCTGCAGATATCTAAACCATGGTCAAGGGTTGGTAAACCTTTACTTGCAACTGATTGGCTGATTTCTTTTTTTTCAGTCTATTGTGAATGACACAGTTGGTGCTTCGCAGCCATGTTTAAGATTTTGATTTATTTTGCTTTACCATCACGTGTTTCCTCATCCACCTATCAGTCACGCTCCAGGTTTCAGGAATCATTTTAAATAACAATTGCTGGGATACAGCAGCACTGAGTTTGAGGTCCCCTTAAATTCTGCCAGTGGTTAGAAATCATAATGTGGCCAACATCCTCTCCTCGCGGATTACAGTCTCACTCACGGTTATCTTCGTTTTAGTTAAGAATGGTTTGGTGACGGTCAGCAGCTCCGAAATGCACGATTCATTCATTCTTAGATAATTACGAAAATCGTCGGATCCAACTGCGTAAGTAACATACCGTGGGTGAATTTCTCTCCTTGCATTAGTCACTACTTCACCAACAGCTTTCTCTCGGCTTTTTTTTCTTTTTTTGTCTTGTTACCTCTGAAACAGCGAAGGCAAACATTTGGTTTTGTTTCTGTGTAAAGCCAAGCGGAATGTTGTAGAACGTAAACACAAAGAACATAAGAGAAACAACTGACAACAACAGGGCCTTGCTGTAACCATTGAGAGCAGTCGGTCGGACCGTATGTGCGCCACCACGAAATTGGTCTGTCGGTCGATAAATTGGTGCGTGTGTTGGAACCTTAAGAGAACACCAAAGAACAATGAATGATAACTTAACACCGCGAGGCGCGTGGCCAACGCACGCTGAGAACAATAGGCTGTGGACAGGCGACAGCTACACGCGAAGCCGAGCTACGGCGGAATAACGCTGTGGTTGAAGGCAGCCGCGCACGAAAACTGGTGACCATCATGTTACAGGGGAAAGTGAAGGCGTCTAGTAGCGAATAGCGTACGAGGTGACTGACTAGCTCGTACGTTGGTAAACTGTGAATACATAACAATGTATAACCGAATAGAAGATGGTTAGATGTATCTGGACACCACCAAAAACACGCGTTTTTCATATTAGGTGCATTGTGCTGCCACCTACTGCCAGGTACTCCATATCAGCGACCTCAGTAGTCATTAGACATCGTGAGAGAGGAGAATGGGACGCTCCGCGGAACTCACGGACTTTGAACGTGATTGGGTGTCACTTGCGTCATACGTCTGTACACGAGATTTCCCCACTGCTATATATCCCTAGGTACACTGTTTCCGATGAGATAGTGATGTGGAAACGTGAAGGGACAAGTACAGTACAATAGTGTACAGGCCGACCTCGGCTGTTGACGATTGGAGAGGCTCGTAATGTGTAATAGGCAGTCATCTACCCAGACTATCATACACGAATTCCGAACTGCATCAGGATCCAGTGTAAGTACCATGACAGTTAGGCGGGAGGTGGGAAGACTTGGATTTCATGGTCGAGCGGCTGCTCATAAGTCACATATCACTCCGGGAAATGCCAAACGACGCCTCGCTTGGTGTAAGGAGCGTAAACACTGGACGATTGAAGCATGTAAAAACGATGTGTGGAGTGACGAATCACGGTACACAATGTGCCGATCCGATGGGAGAGTGTGCGTATGGCGAATGCCCGCTGAACGTCAGCGGTCGGCCGGTGTGGCCGAGCGATTCTAGGCGCTTCAGTCTGGAACCGCGCGACCGCTACGGTCGCAGGTTCGAATCCTGCCTCAGGCATGGATGTGTGTGATGTCCTTAGGTTAGTTAGTTTTAAGTAGTTCTAACTGTAGGGGACTGATGACCTCAGATGTTAAGTCCCAGACTACTCACTGCATTTTTAAACGTCACCTTCCAGCACGTGATTAAATGTATGCTTGCGAGAGTGCAAGCTGTTATCAAAGCTAAGGGTGAGGCAACACCATACTGAATTCCAGCATTACCACTGGAGGGCGCCACGAAGTTGTAAGTCACTTTTAGCCACGTGTCGGGATACGTTTGATCGCATAGTGTATCCCCAAAATAAGACGAAAACTATGTACTTGGGGATAAATAGTGGAGTGCCCAATGATCTGCAAAAAATTTTTGTAAGAGACAAAATTTTTTAAAAAAATTAAAAAAGCAGAAAAGAGCCAATAGCGGCAAGTTGGACAAAAATTAAAAAAGACATAACGACATTAAGTACTAACTAGAAGGAATAATATCAAGTAAGCGACTAAAATTGAAGGTTATACGTATTGAGATGCCAAAAATCATAGGACAGCGATATACACACATACAGCTTGCAGTACTGTCCCTTACACGAGGTATAAAAGGGCAGTGGATTGGCGGCGCAGCTGTCATTTGTACTCAGGTGATCCGTGTGAAAAGGTTCCCGGCGTGATTACTGACGCACGCCGGGAATTAACAGACTTTGGACTCGGAATAGTAGTTGGAGCCAGACGCATGGGACATTCCATTTCGGAAATCGTCAGGGAATTCAATATTCTGTGATTCGCAGAGTCAAGAGTGTGCCGAGAATATCTAATTTCACGTCTTAACTCTCACCACAGTCAACGCCGTAGTCGATGATCTTCACTTGACGATCGAGAGCAGCGGCGTCTACATGACAATCAACAGTGCCTGAAATAACCGCAGAAATCAATGTGGGGAATACGACGAACGTACCCGTTAGGACGATGTTGCGAAATTTGACGTTAATGGGCTATTCCAGCAGACGATCGACGCCAGTGGCTTTGCTAACAGCGCGACATCGCCTGCAGTGCCTCTCCTGGACTCGTGACGATGTCGATTGGACCCTAGACGTGTGGGACACCGTGGACTCCAGATTCCCGTTCGTAAGAGCTCATGGTATGGTTTGAGTGTGGTACAGACCCCATGAAACCATCGACACAAGTTGTCATCAAGGCACAGTGCAAGCTGGTCGTGGTTCCATAATGGTGTGGGCTGTGTTTATGAGAAACCACCATTTGACTGGAAATCTTTATGTTCGGTTACGTGGAGTACATTGAAAGCCATTCATCGACTTCATGGTTCCAAACAACGATGAAATTTTTGTAGATGACAGTGAGTCATATCACCAGGCTACAGTTGTTCGCTACTAAGGTGAAGAACATTTTGGGCAATTGGAGCGAATCATTTGGCCACCCAGATCGCCTGCACGAATGCCATTGAATATTAACGAGACATACTAGAGAGGTCAGTTGGTGCACAAAATGCCGCGCCGACAACGCTTTCGCAGTTATGGACGGTTATAGAGGCAGCATGGCCCAATATTACTGCAGGGGACTTCAAACGACGTTTTGATTCCATGCGTTGTCGAGCCGTTTCACTGCCGAGCAAATAGAGGTCCTATACGATATTAGGAAGTATCCAATAACTTTTGTGACAGTCTAAAGAGAAATGCAATTCGTTTCAGACGTGGGAAGTATTGGAATGTTGGTGAGGTTTGAGCGTTGTATCAAAAAGGAATGATTATTTAGAAGATACATGCAATGTCGTGTGGTTTGCTCGTTAAGGGTATTTGAAGGATTCTTGTTAAAGCATAGTTTCTGTTTTTTTTTAATTAAGGACCGGCATTATCATAGTTTCTTCACTTTCCCAAGTGCAATCTTGTACACTCGAAAATGGGCTTATATCTGCCCGAAAACTGTCGTAATTTTGAACCAACGAAACTGAATCTGTCAATCAACTGAATCTACTTGGACAACACTATTTACAGCTATGTTGATGGCAGCAACATCGAAAATTAAATGGATGACAAAAGGAATGACAACTGAAAGTCATTCCTTGCTCCGGAAAGGCTCAAAATCATGAAAAGTTCAATTTTTACTTTTTTGCGTTTTCTGAATCTGCAGACTATTACCTTTTAATACATATATAATTTATTCAGTTCCGAAGACTACAACTATTTTTAAATTGTTTTTGAAATGTGTTCTACATGGGCGTGACCCACTGTGGCGCTGTTAAACTGCTGTCAAATGGTGTTATTATTAACGTCCGTGTTCATCAGGTACATTTTAGTGATGTGAGATAAAGTATGTGTTGTGGCTAACCTGTGATGGTTCAATATATATCGCTGGTCTGATTGTCGATTGTTTCATGTTTATTTACTATGTCGTTATCTCGAAAATATTCGTTGGCTCTGAGCACTATGGGACTTAAGAAAATATTCGTAATTAATTCTGTTTCTTGAGTCTCTGTTTTGTTGAAGTATAATAATGAGTAAAAGTAAAGTTATTAGAAATCCTCTGAAGGCTTTTAAGAAAAGGAGAAATGTTGGAAAGCCAAAGGTATGTGTTATTACTGTAAACAATAAAGACGATAACCAAGTGAGTGAACCTAACCTCTCAAGTACACCTGCCCATAGCAGTCAAAGTGGGAAAGAAAATACTTCACAGTAGAAGCTTGGTTCAATGAGTGAAAACTATGAATGTTTTATGGGCGAATCGGATGTGAATGAAATATTTGATATGTCGGTTCTAAAAGGAATTTTTTCAAACTGTGTAAGATGTATTCATTGTAGTGAAGTTGGTCTGGAACTCTCCATAATAAAGCACGTAGTACTTGCTAGTGAAATACAACTGAAATGTGATAAGTGTTCATACATGACCACCTTTTGGAACAGTGTTGCAGTAACTGCAACTGAAGAAAATGGTAGCAAAATCTACGAACACAAGAACGAGCGATGCTTGCTTTAGACAAGGAACGCCTTCGGGCTGCAGACAGGGCTGTAAAGAGTCTAGAAATACAAGCAAGAGTAAACAGGAGGAGGAACAAGAGGAAGCTGGAGGAGGAGTTTGCAGAGGATGAAGATAATCCATCCTATGGACCTGGAATGCACTAAAAAGTTAATCCAATCTTTGTCGCTCGATTCCCAAAACTTTTATTTTCTCATACTAATTACATGTTTTCTAAGGATCTTCCAAACATATTTGTTTCAAACTTTCAGTAAATGTTACACAGTACCTTCTGCATAATTTAACACAGCCTTTTTCCAAAAAACTGTATATTTTTGAATATATAAATAAAAAATTGCAAAGAAATGTTGTGAATTTTCATTACAATTGAAAAAAAATCATCTTTAATAACTGAACTAAAATTTTGTAAAATCCCTGTGTTAAGTTGTAGCCCATATTCCAATAAATAATCTGTAAAAAGTTCAACTTCCTACCTCAAATACTTTGTTAGGAAAGATGTAATTTATAAGCGTTATTTTAACATTGTAAGTATAGGGCGTTCCGGAGCCCCTTAAACAACTACGCCTTGCAAATTGTAGTGTGCTTCTAGCTACACTACTGTCAATTGTAATTGCACGATCATGAACACGGAATGGAACAAATTGGCATGATGCATACTACCGTGCTTGGATACGCAAATGATTAGCATTTCAGCACAGTCTGACAAAGTAGATGTGAGTAATGCTATTCATATGAGGAAACATTATTAAGCGGGTTTCTGACTCAGAAATCGTATTTGAATGTTGTTTGTTTGTGCAGCACGTTTCGGAATTCGACAGTGGCGGAACCGCGTACAGTGGAGACTACAGTTTGTCGTTGCGCGACATTACCGACCGTGGTGGTCGGGGATCCACGACTGTGATGCGAATATAGAATCGAGAGGTTCAGTAGGGACATTACCAACGCCATGCAGGATTCAGTTGTTCCTCGAGACTGGCGCCTCGGAACATAGGCACATTGGCCGTTACACCGTGTGTGATTTTAAAGCGAGGTCAATACCTTGAGTCAGGAAATGGGCGTGTTAGCAGGAAGACAAGCATTCACCTGGACAGTGCGACTGCGTCCCGAGCACCAGGGACTTTAAGCACGGCGAATACGAATGCGACTTCCCTCGACACATAAAGCAGCGCTCTTCAGTATCGCCTATACAATGATGTGCCCGCTGAACGGACTTTTATCATTATTCTGAAGAAAATGTCACTGAAGAACACATTCACTTTACTAAAATATTATTCTTAGTTAGCTGATTGTGTCAAAACTGACCCCGTTCTCTTCTCGTCATCAATATGACAATCAGGAAAGGTCGTGATTGTGCGAAGAACGTATACCGACAAGCACCCTAGCAGTCGTGGTCTAGGGGGAGTATCTTTGACAAGTAATTAAAACGTCCTGGGTACCGGGTTCGAACCTTCTAAACGCTTAAACTTTGAATAAAAATCATTCCAATGGCGGCCGAGGAATTTGAAGACTTGTGGAATGAGAAACCTCGCTCGTTCTGCCAACGGCCTTGTCAAAGGGAGCGGAAGAGGTTCAGGGAACTTTCTTTAGAAAACTGCCTCAAACAGGCCTACAATTCAGCAATGATCCACGGCATAATGGTGCAGAAGGCATGGAAACCACGCATTACAGCCACGCAATGTGTATCCACCGGAAATGTGCCCCGTAATTGGAAAAGTGTCATGGTGATCCCTCCATAGGAAAAACATTCCGCATGTTCGGTAGGGGACTCCCAAGGGTAAGGTGACCGTGAGAAAAAGACTGAATTACCAACGAAAGGGTAAAGGGCGGATATGACATCGGATCAACTATTCACGTTGGTGTGCAGAATGTATATGACTAGCGACGTACCGTATGACTTTAGGAAAAATATCATCCACACAATTCCGAAGATAGCAAGAGACGACAAGTGCGAGAATCATCGCACAGTCAGCTTAACTGTTCATACACGCAAGTTGCTGACAAGGATAATGCACAGAAGAATGGAAAAGAAAACTGGGGATGTTTTAAATGGGATGAATTTTGCATTATGAAAGGTAAAGGCACCAGAGAGGCAGTTCTGGCGTTGCGGTTGATAATGCAAGCAAGTCTGAGGAAAAATCAAGACACGTTCGTACGTTTTGTTTACCTGGAAAAAACTTTGAACAAGTAGGGGTAAGCTAAAGGTGAAGATTGTTAATATACAATATGAACAAGAACCAAGAGGGAACAATAAGACTACGAACGAAATAGTTGTATTAAAAATGGTGTCGATCGAGGAGGTAGTTTTTCTCCCCTACTGTCCAATATATACGAGTACAGCGAAGAAGCAATTACGGAAAAAAGAGGAAGATTCACGAGTGGCAAGAAAGTTCATGGTAAGGATATCAATGATATGATTCGCTGATGACATTGTTATCCTTAGTAAAACTGAATAAGGATCACAGGATGTGCTAAATGGAAGGAACAGCTGGTTCGTTGATTCGGGGGAGGGGCCCAAACAGCGAGGTCCTCGGTCCCATCGGAATAGGCAAGGATGGGGAAGAAAGTCGGCCGTGCCCTTTCAAAGGAACCATCCCGGCACTTGCCTGAAGCCATTTAGGGAAACCACGAAAATTCTAAATTAGGATGGCGGAAGCGGGTTTGAACCGTCGTCCTCCCGAATGCGAGTCCAGTGTGCTACCCACTGCGCCACCTCGCTCGGTGGAATGAACGGTCCATTGAGTACAGAATATGGATTGAGAAATCGAAGAAGGACGAAAGTAATGAGAAGTAGAAGACATGAGAACAGCGAGTAAGTTTACAGGAAAATTGGTGATCACGAAGTTATGGAATTCTGCTACCTAGGCAGCCGAAATAATCCATGAGTGCGGAGGAAGGACGACTTAAAAATCAGTCTACTACTGATAAAAAGGTGTTCTTGGCCAAGAGGGTTCTACTATTATAAAACATAGGCCTTAATTTGCGGAAGCAATTTCTAAGAACGCGCGTTTGGAGCAAAGCATTGTATGGTCGTGAGACATGGACTGTGGAAAAACGAAAACAGATGAGAACAAAGGCATTTGACACGTATTGCTACAGAACAATGTTGAAAATTAGATGGTCTGATTAGGTGAGAAATACACTGACAAGAAATAGTGACAGGATAATAGGACATCTGTTAAGATATCAGGAAACGACTTCCACGGTACTATAGGGAGCTGCAGAGAGTAAAAGTGTTAAGACAGAGATTGGAATACATCCAGCGAATCATTGAGGACGCACGCTGCAAGTGTGACTTTGAGATGAAAAGCTTGACACAAGAAAGGAATTCATGGTGGGGCGCATCAAATCAGGCAGAAGAGTGATGATTGAAAAAAAAGGTAAGCTGACAAACTCAGCAGCATTTCCCAGGTATCTATTTTGCTAATTTTCAAGTAGAAACAAAAAAAAGTTAACTGTGTTTGTAGTGTAATATCCCGGATAGTTTCTGAACGATCGGCGCAGTTGCTTCGCGTGTTTACAACGCGATTTTCTAACCGCCTATGTGGCAGCGCCTCTTCATAGCTCTATAAATGCCTGTTGTATTCACCTACGGCCATTTACGCTTTGCAGTTGAAAGCTGGCAAAAGCACTGCCAGGTGTCAGGGATTTCCTTAAGCTGCCTCGACAGTAAGAGTGTAGTAGTAGTAAAGAAGAAATGAATTAAATCATCGCACATGATGCGGCATTTTTTCACGCATCTCAGTATTTATGATCTCATAACCCCTCAACTATAATTTGTAGGTGGCGGTTACTTTAACAGCGATTGTTGCCTGACAGTAATGTGTTTCAATACCAGGTTTTGTTGGAATCGGTCCAGTCGTTTAAGAGAATATGTAGATACATATATCCATTTTATAATAATTTTGGGTTCAAGGGTAGTGAATTTTGGAATTATTCATTACCTACAAAATAAAATAAAGTGTATACACTTTTAACTTTTGTACTAATTACTCTTCAGATATCACGTTGACAACGATTGAGATCCATTCCCTCCCTTGAGCAAGTAATTCCATCTAAACATGTGTTCATTCTACAGCATCACAGCCCGCATCTCGTGGTCGTGCGGTAGCGTTCTCGCTTCCCACGCCCGGGTTCCCGGGCTCAATTCCCGGCGGGGTCAGGGATTTTCTCTGCCTCGTGATGGCTGGGTGTTGTGTGATGTCCTTAGGTTAGGTTTAAGTAGTTCTAAGTTCTATGGGACTGATGACCTCAGATGTTAAGTCCCATAGTGCTCAGAGTCATTTGAACCATTTTTTTTACAGCACCACAAATAATGGCTTACACTATTACATAATTTCCTGCAAAGTGTCAACAAGAAACAGGAGAAGATTAATTTGGAGCAAAGGAACTTAAATCATTAACATCGCTGTCAAAGACAATGTTTCGATTAAGTAGTAGGTAATTTAGCAAAACTTGATAAAAATTTAGTTTACAGATTTTCGAGATAAAACTTCAGAATTACTATAATTACACAGAATATACATATTCAATAATGAAATAATGCTATTTAGGTTAGTAAGTTCAGTATACACTAAGGCGACAAGAGTCGTGGGATAGCGATATGCACATAACTATGTGATCAAAAGTATCCGAACACCTGGCTGGAAAGGACTTACTGGTTCGTGACGCCCTCCATCACTAATGCTGGAATTCAGTATGATGTTGGTTCACCCTTAGCCTTGATGACAGCTTCTACTCTCGCAGACGTACGTTCAGTCAGGTGCTGGAGGTTTCTTGCGGAACGGGAGCCCATTCTTCACGGAGTGCTGCACTGAGGAGAGGTATCGATGACGGTCGGTGAGGCCTCTCACGAAGTCGGCGTTAAAAAGCATCCCAGAGGAGTTATATAGGATTCAGGTCAAGACTCTGTGCAGAACGGTCCATTACAGGGATGCTATTGTCGTGTAATCATTCCGCCACAGGCCGTACCTTATGAACAGGTGCTCGATAGTGTTAAAAGATGCAATTGCCATCCCCGAATTGCTCTTCAACAGTGGGAAGCAAGAAGATCCTTAAAACATCAATGTAGGCCTGTGCTGTGATAGTGCCACGCAAAACAACATCGGGTGCAAGGCCCCTCCATGAAAAACACAAACATTTCTTGGGGAACGGCAGGCAATTCTTCACAGAGACACACTGGCAGATGACGTTCACCGGGCATTCGCCATACCCACACCCTGCCATCGGATCGCCACATTGTGTACCGTGATTCGTCACACCACACAACGTTCTTCCAATGTTCAGTGGTGCAATGTTTACGCTCCTTACACCGAGCGAGGCGTCGTTTGGCATTTGCCAGCGAGATGTGTGGCTTATGAGCAAGCGCTCGACCATGAAATCCCAGTTTTCTCATCTCCAGCCTAACATATTACTTGCAGTGGATCCTGATGCAGTTTGGAATTCCTGTGTGATTGTCTGGATATATATCTGCCTATTGTGTTGTACGTGTCCCTTCACGTTTCCATTTCACTAACGCATCGGGAACGGTGGACGTAGGGATGATTCGGAGCGTGAAAATCTCACGTACAGACGTATGACAAGTGATACCAAATGACCTAACCACGTTCGAAGTCCATGATTTCCGTGGAGCTCCCCATTCTGCTCTCTCAAGATGTCTAATGACTACTGAGGTCGCTGATACGGAGTACTTTGCAGTAGGTGGCATCACAATGCACCTAATATCAAAAGTTATGTTTTTGGGGGTGTTTGGATACTTTTGATCACATAGTGTATAATGACGGCGGTAGTATCGCCTACATAAGGTATATAAAAGGGCAGTGTGTTGGCAGAGCTCTGATTTGTACACGGGTGGTTCATGCGAAAACGTTTCCGGCGTGATAATGGCCGCAGGACGGGCATTAACACACTTTGAAAGCGGAATGACAGTAGGAGCAAGACGTAAGGACACATTCCATTTCGGAAATCGTTAGGAAAATTCAATATTCGGAAATCCACAGTGCCAAGAACGTGCCGATAATACCTATATTCAGACATTACAGCCTTCACTTAGCGACCTAGATCATCGGCGTTTGCGTGGAGGTGTCAGTGCTAACAGACAAGCAAACTTGCGTGAAATAAACACAGAAATCAACGTGGGTGGTACGACGAAAGTGTCCACTAGGATAATGCGGCGAAATGCTGCGTTAACAGGCTATGTCAGCGAACGAACAACACGAGTACCTTTGCCAACAGCACAACATCATCGCCTCCAGCGCCTCTCCTGGACTCGTGACCACATCGATTGGACCCTAGACTGGAAAATCGTGCCCAAGTCGACGAGACCCGATTGCAGTTGGTAAGAGCTGATGGTAGGGTTCGAGTGTGGCGCAGGCCGTACAAAGGCGTGGACGCAGGACCCAAGAGTAAGGCACTGTGCAAGCTCGTGGCGGCTCCACAATGGTGTGGGCTGTGTTTACATGGAATGGACTAGGTCTTCTGGTCAAATTGAACTGAAAACTCACTGGAAATGGTTGCTACTTGGTAAACATTTCCAGCCATTCATGGACTTCACGTTCCCAAACAATGATGAAATTTTTTCGGGTGACAATCCAACCGAGCCACAATTGTGCGCGATTGGTTTGAAGAACTTTCTGGTCAGTACGAGAGAATGATTTGGGCACCCAGATCGGCCGACATGAATCCCATCGAGCCTTTATGGAATATAATCGAGTGGTCAGTTCGCGCGCAAAATCTTGCACGGAGCCACACTTTCGCAGTGATGGATGGCTACGGAGGCAGCGTGTCGCAGTGCTGCTACAGGGGTCTCCCAACGACTTGTTTCATCCAGGTCACGTCGAGTTGCTGCATACTCCAGGCAAAAGGAGGTCCGAAACGATGTTAGAAGGTATCTCATGACTTTCTTCAACTCAGTACAAGTTTGAACAAATTTTTTTGCTTCTAAATGCAGTTACCGGTACACATTGGTATCAGTGCCTCCAGAATATGTATCAGCTGTGATTACGTCTCACACTGGAGCGGAGAGGGGTGCCCACAGTGGCCCACCGAACAACACTGGTCAGAGGCTCATCAGCAGTAAGCCGTCGTTCCAGACGAGAGGCTGTTCTCCCGTGCAGCATCATGACAGACAGATCCGTGTGTCGAAGCTCCGGGGAGATTGCATTGTCGGTCGTCACGGAGGCCCACATCTAATGCGATCATACGTAATGTAACTGAGCACCCAACACTTTCACTTTAGACTTAAATAGTCTGTAATCTGAACAACAGCCGTTACATTTCTGTCGTGTCAAGAGCGGTTACTGTGTCCTGTCTTCGAGGTATTGTGGGGCGGCGGGTGGAATTTAATTGTTAATATAAATGTTTTGTTTCGTTTTTCCCGGCCGATTAGCCATATGTGGGGCGGCGGGTGGAATTTATTGTTATAAAAATGTAGAATGTAAAGTAGAAAAGATGCATTTCCCGGCCGATTAACCATATATGGGGTGGCGGGTCGAATTAATTGTTGTTAAATGTTCCTATTATTTATGCAGTCTTTTGCCGTTCTCAACACTGGCTCTCTAACTACAATATTGGCAACCAGAAAGTGATTAACAAAACGTGAAGCCTGTAATTAGAATTCCTAATTCTGAGAAATACATTTACAGCTACAGCTTATAGCTCTGAGGAAGTAGGAGATTGTCTGGGATTCATAATCAAAAACGATTCTCTAAAAATGTTCACTATATTCTGAAAGTCACAGAGCAAAAAGAATCCACACAATCCAACTAACAGAGCAGCTCAGAGTCTAATGCGCTGATGCAACTATAAATGTCCAAATTAACTGTTTAAGTGAATGTTCGCCATAATTTGATGATAATGTTCATCAAACGCCACGCTAACTAATGGTAGAATGTTTGCCCCGCGACGGCACGTGAAAATACGACATACGCAAACTGAAGTTCGATAATTAAAGTCATCCCGGAACTAACACTTCACTCGAAAAGGATTTCATGGTTACGCGTATCCCGAGTAACTTAATACAGCATCCGAGGCTGTTTATAGCAATGATACCGACGCGACGCGACTCCCGACACAGATGGTGTGTTATTCGGCGTCTGGAGAGAACTGGGGCCTTCCTTCCTCGCGCAGCGTTCTTATATATAAAGCCGCGGTGCGGACGCTAAGGGAACGCCTGATCAAATCGGCTCTCCCGACTAGCCGCTGGGCTAGTAATGCACCACATTAAGTTATTGAATAAATCATCGCTTCCTTTGCTGATGGCCGATGAAGTTCTCAATTTAAATGTGCATTCAGCACACAGGTAAGTAATCATAATAAAAGTCTGACGTGGCTAAGTCAAATATTTTGGGCGAGAGAATTAATTTAATTCCACTACACGCAGTAGACGAGCTCTGAACTTGCCCTTTGGAGATACGCTATTGCTATAGTTTTATAGTTATTCAATTCAAACTTCTCACATTTTTATGATTATAGCGTATCTCCCTTCTACTTAAATTTAAACATCCTAGCCTTATTTATTCGCCTACTTAATCTATCTTGCTTCCTTAATTTTTAAGACAAAAACCAGAAAATCATGAATTTCAACTAAAATTTTAATTTGTGAGATCCAGAATACTGTTTCTACTAAATTATTATGCAAAAGGAATCAAAATATAAATTTTTAAATTTCTAGCTCTATTCTGTTGCGCGAATGATTTTTACAGAAAAACGTCCAAATTTCGAAAATGGTCAAAGTTATTGAACTGATATTCAACACATATTGATTTAGTATTACTCCTGACATCCTAGAAACGTTTCACGTTATTTACTTGACTTTTAAAGTATTGCGCAACATTTATAACGTCAGAGCTAGTTACAGCGGACTAGGCTGGCACACAATGGAAAGACTGATGTGAATTTTATACGGCGTGAGTAGGCTGCTTCCCTACAGTATCCTTGACATTACTGGGAGACAGTACGGAAGTTCGCACGTCACCCTTTGGTGTGCTGACGTACCTCGATTAAGAGCGTGTTCGATTGCTGTCCCGGCCAGCAGGTTCTCCTGACCACTCATACACTGGAAAAGCGTGGTAATGGGTTGAGAGTCTGGTACGCATCCAGTCGCCAGACGCTACGACTGGTGAACGTTGGCATAGAGTTGAGGCACCATGGAATGACGTACCCTTACGTGTCATTCAACCTCAGTTTAACTTGATGCACAGCGTGGTTAGACCCATTGTTGCTGCTGGAGATGGCAGCCCCGTGTACTAAATTTCGCACCCTGTACAAACGTAACAGTGTATTCTTCATACTGTACAGCATACTAACAATAATTCCTCCCTTCTAAAAGAATGTGGAGAAATAGGATGTATACAGGTTGATCCAGAAACTTAGAATCGCCCTGTACACCTCGAATTCTAAACAATGTTCATGAATTCGACGGAGAATGGGAACGGCGTGGTCGGAACATAGCCGCAGAGGCAGATCTGGGGAACGCAAGCGCAGTCAACTTTAATGTAGAGCTTAACAGTGAGCTGTACTATAACTCGTTCACGCACTGAAACAGAAGTGGATGTGTGGCAAGGAGAATCGATGTAAGGTTAGCGATAGTAGTCCTCAAGAGGAGCCCGCGAGAGGTCAACCGTAAGTAAAGGAAGACCTCCGCTCCTCTGGGATAAGAATCCCTCTTCGAGACCACGGCATTCCCGAGTACGTTGTGAACTGGGTACGGCCTCTGTATGTAGATACCGAGCAGCTATGTTCAAGCGCCTGCAGGAGCGTCAAATGACATTCACATCTCAGCTGGAGTCCACCAAGTCTCGCCCTTATCGCCACTGCTGTTTATAATTGTGATGGACGGTGTCACATCCGACCTGGACATGCTACCGCCATGGACACTCCTCTATGCTGGTGATCTCATATTGGCTGCGGAGAACAAGTTCCATCTCCGGCACCAAATACAAGAATCCTATGACCTGCGTCTCAACAAACGAAAAAAATAAATAAATAAAAATAAAGTAAAATAAATAAACTGAGTACGTGCCATCAGATGCGCGAGAAGTTGGGACCATCAGCGTTGACGGAGAAGACTTACCAATAGTAACAAAATTTAAGTATCTCGGTTCTACCATCTCTGGGATAGTCAACTTACAGACGAGGTCAACGCTAGGTCGCAGACCTACATCTTTCGAAAAGGCGTAATCTCTTTTCGTTAGAGCAGTAAAACGTTACTACTGGTGAGCGTTCTACGAGACATACAGTGGAAACGCAACTGTTATATCCTAACTCAGACACTCACAAGAATGTCTTTCTGGCAACACTGGTACGTTGCAAACTTGTTTTGAATACTGAACAGAAAATCTAAACTATCGGAAACTAAAGCAATTAGATTTTATAACTGCTACTCAAAAGCGTTCGATTTTTGAACAGCATGTTGGAGACTCTCATCCTTTTCGACTGTCTGTAGCCAGAGTTCCCGTCTCGGATCACGAATTCAGTATCAGCTCCATTATTGCTGTCTGTCTTTGGTTGTCACGCTGCTACAGAGAAACTTCCCGTAAGCCACTCAAAACTGTGCCTCTGATTTCCCCTGTAGACCGATTCGGGTTATCTTTGATTACGGGCACCATTCTTAATGATTATGAGCATTGTTTTTTAGAACCGTGTGCTGCCCCTCTCTCCGATTAATCAGATTTTTGTGGCAGGAGTTCCCTCAGCGTCAGATTTGGTACTGTGTTACAACCATTGCCGTACGTAATATAAACAACCTACATGGAGGACGTCCAATCTCGAGTTTACTTAGGATGTTCTTGTCTGGAGTAGAACGTCACTTGCTGTCATTGTGCTTTTTGTTTTGATATGGACACCATTTTTGTCTTACTTAACGGGTCAATAAAAATGAGGTGACTACATGTGAAGCCGAAGATTCAGTCTAAAAATTATTATTGCTCTTCAAGGGTCATTACGTACGCCACGATTATTTTTACATTTGGATAAAATCGTTCAAATAGTTCTGAGCACTATGAGACTTAACTTCTGAGGTCATCAGTCCCCTACGTAAACCGAACTAACCTAAGGACATCACAGACATCCATGCCCGAGTCAGGAGTCTAACCTGCGACCGTAGCGGTTGCGCGGCATTTGGATAAACCACAACAGTTCAGTTGTTCTTCTGAACTGACTTCTCGTCAATGACACCATAATATCAAGCAAAGGGGATACACTAACTTTAAGAAATTCTTGTGTCAGATCGGTGAAGTATGCATTTTGGTAAATAAAACAACTGCTCGCATCACTACTGAATGATTCGTCACGACGGGTAAGTACACACATTTTGTCAATCTTTAGTTATGTCGTTAGGATGTGCCAAATGTCATAGAGATCGATCAAGTTGTGTCAGGGAACGAGCAGTTTACTAAAGAATCGTTCATGAGCTCGAGTAAAACCTGCCATGTACGACGTTTTTGACAAATGAATCCAAGCTGAACCTACAAATTTGTTTAGTTTCTTCAGTTGAGTGCTTTTGCGTGTTCTGTGGGGATGTGTTTGCGACAACTAACCATAATATGGACCTGTCTGTTGGTTCACGAATACGACATAATTTCTTCTTGAAAACATGTGTACATGCAGTCTATTTAGATAATTGGATTTTTTGTTTTAATCTTAATCCACAATAAAAGAAAAATGTAGCCCGAGTACATATCTACTACTTACTCAGAAATTCATCTGTGGAGTAGAAGCGGCTCTGTATTCACCAAAAATGTTCCAGTAGTGGCAGCCACTTTCAATGTACGACACTTCTGACGTCACAGATGCCTACATTCGTTCTTTCTACTACACAAAGCATTACTACATTTAGTTTCCCGTGAGACTGCGTATGGACTATCGTCAGTAGCGCGACTGGATTCGTGGTTTCTTGTCAGGATTGCCACAGTTCGTAATAGTTGACGGGAAGCCATCGCGTGAAACAGAAGCGATATCTGGATTTCCGCAGAGAAAAGTTGTAGCCCTTCTGCATTTCCTAATCTGTATAAACAATTCAGGTAACAAGTTGATCACTCCTCTTAGATTCTTCCCGGATGATGCTGATGGATTGCAAAATGATGTCGACATCTGAAAAATGCAAAAAGCGGCAATTTACCCCAAACAATAAAAGCTGTGACGACCACACGGGTACTAAATCAAATCGTTAAATTTCGATTACGCGGTAAACAACACAAATATATAGATTGTAGATTCAGCTAAATTCGTACGGATTACAATTGCAAACAATCTTAATTTGGAATTATAACATAACGAATGTTGTGAATGAGGCAAATTAAAGACTGCGTTTTATTAGCAGGACATTCCCCTGGAGTACTGTTGCACGATATGAAATCTTTACCAGATGCGACTGACGGAAAACATCGAAAAATTTCAAAGAAGGACAACTCGTATTACGGCGTAACAGGGGAGAGATCGTCAAGGATATGAAACGCAAATTAGGGTCGCAATCGCTAAAACAAAAGATTATTCGTTGCGGGGACAATTTTTCACGAAATTTCAATCACCAAATATTTCCTCAGACTGCTAAAATGCGTATTTTGATGACTGGTACCTACGGAGATGGAAATGACGATCGTAACAAAATATGAAAAATCAGAGCTCGAACGTAAGGATTTTTCCGACATGCTATTCGAGAATGGACTGCCGGGAAATAGTCCTAAAGTGGTTCTACCAAGACTCTGCCAAGCATTTAAGTGTGAATCGTAGGGTAGTCATCTAGATGTAGATGTAGTACTTCGCAAATTTTGCCTTGCTGCCTGTCACAAGACGTTTGCAACAAAATTTAGATGAATCTTGTCTCACAGCAAGCACGCAGTTGCAAGTCGAAAAACAGGCGGGCCTGACACGTCACGGCAAAATGTTCTTTAGTGATTCGTCTAGCCTCGTTTTTTTTTCTCACTCTATGTCTGTGCATCAAAAGCTGTATGTATAGTGATTGAGCAGTGCGTGGCTCGTGTTCGTGCCATCTGTTATTTAACATCCTGTTTTTACCGTACCGCCAGCTCGTTATGTTAGTTTCAATTACTGGCGTCACTGAGTTGCTGCTTTGCCAGCCCGTGAGCGGCAGCAGCAGCGCTTATCGATGTAAGCCCTGCCGTATTATCTTTGCTGACTGCTATTACTTCCCGGTCGTCGTGGGTCATCCAGTGGGGTTGGAAAGCGCCAGCAGTGGAGTTCGGTGCTCGTAGTCGGACAGTTGGGACGCGGTAGAGGTTCAGTCGGGTTGGAGCGGCAGTGAGGTTCGGATAGCCATGACTCGCCCGACCGTTGCCGGCACACATGGCTCATCTTACCGGAAGACGTGTATCTGCTCGCCGATTGCTTATGGGTTGGCGGTGTGTGTCTCAACTCTTGGTTCCTTCTGGTGATTGCACAGCCACTGCTTTTAGCATTGGTAGCGTTCTTCGTCCAAGTGTTTGTGAAATTGTGTGTAGGCTGTGATGTCGGCTGCCCAGTTATTTTAGTGTTGTCTCCGTGCTGATGTGTAGCAGTTGGTCGGTTGGCGCAGTCGCGTCGGAGCACCAGTGGGGCATGCAGCGCCAGGGAGGCGCGGATAGGCATCACTCGCCGATGACTGCCGACTCACGTGATTTGAGTGGGGACGACTTTCGTTGATCGTCGCTCGGCCGTATTGTCGGACGACGTGTATTTGGCCGGCGATCGCTTATGGGTTGGCTGTGTGTTCCGACTCGTGATTCGTCCTTGTTATTGCACAGTCACTGCCGTTAGCATCGTCTGGTTCTTCGTGCAAGTGTTCGTGAAATTGTGCGTAGTTTATGTGATTTGACTGACAAGTTAATCTAAATGTTGTCGGCCTACTGGCTCTGAGTTGGTCGCTTGGCGTGGAGTAGCGAGGAAGGACAGGTTAGCCATCACTCGCCAAACGATTGCCGACACACACGTTTGAGTGGCAACGACCTCGCTTGGCCGTTTGGTCGGTCGTCTGAACAGATGACGTGTATTTGGGTCGTCTACCACTTATGGGTTGTCTGTGATCCGTTCTTGTTGTTATTCCACAGTCTCCGCTGTTAGCATCGTTTGAGTTTTGGTGCAAGTGTGGAGTGGAACTAATTTGATCATTGGTCTATTGACTGTCTGTCGGTTGGGTTGTCGTCGGATCGTGAATGGTTGGATCGACTGTCTGTCTCACCTAAGCGAGCGTTAGTGTTTGAATTCCAGGCCGACCCACGAACGTCTGAGCGGCCTTGGGTGTACTGCCTTTCTTTATTTGTTCTTGTTGTTTAGACAATTTTTTTAAAAATTAAGGTTGTTTTGCCCTTAAGGCGTAAGATTCTTTACGCCTTCAGCCTAATTTAAAAAACTCTTTCACGGAAGACCTTTGGCATTTCAAAGGTTTTAATGTTGGTGAATTTTAAGTGTTGGGCCTGCAGTCGATTTTGAGTTTGAGTTGTTTTGCTCTTAAGGCCTTCAGCCTAGTTAAAATAACTGTTTCAAGTAAAACCTTTGGTATTTTTCAAAAAAAATAAAAAATAAAAATAATGGTATGGAACTTTAACTGCTAGGCCTTCAACTGATTCGAATTTAGCTTGTTTGCTCTTGAAGCGTCTGATTCTTTGGGCCTTTAGCCTAACTAAAGAACCGTTTTAAGATAAGGCTTGCCTTTTAAATTTCTGATTATGCTTGCGTTTTAAGTTATTGACCTTCAACCGTTTTTAAATGAAAGTGGCTTTCAGCCAGTAATTAAGTCTCAAAGTGTGTGTTTAAAAATTGATTTTTTTTTTTTTGGGCTGTTGTAATGTTCGATCAAATAATAAAGTTGTATGTTCGAGTGTGACTGAAAGCCCCCCGTTTTGGCCCCTTTCCACAATTTAAACTACGTGGCCTGTCCTGCTGGTCTAGCAGGGCGTCTCAGTGATAGCTCGTGAAAGGTAGTTCCTTGAACTGCAGCTTGGTCTGAAGATTCAGTTCTCATCTGTTCTCTGTTAGATGAGCTTAGACAGCAAAACAGTGTAGCCCAAGAACAGGTAACGTCTCCGTGAGTAACTCGTTCTTGGATGCATTTAGTAATCTATTCCTTTCGGCGGATTAATGGACTCAGACTGGTAATCCACCTGGTATCTGTGAGCATCAGCAGGCTACACGCAGGGCGGTACAGACGTGGCGGCGGCATAAGGTAGACGGGCTCTCAGGAGCGAGATCTAAGCTGAGCAGACATCCGCGCCGCGGGCCGTAGGGGGCCGGCAAGCCAGTGGAACGTTAAGCGGGTGGCCGACTTCACATTCGCAGGCGCACCGGTAACAGCAGGTAGCCGCTGCTTCAGGCAACGGCGCGTACATGCACTTCCTGTAGGATATGCTGGCCATTCAGATTAACTTCAAAAGTTCTCAAATAGTACGTCCTTTAAGGCACTGATCTTAATCTCCCGATTTTTTGACTTATTTCGCTTCAGTCATCCATTTTAAAGCTGGTTTAAATCTGCGTCAGTGGACTGAACTACTTACAGATGTACAGCAACCAGTCGCTTCTATATAGCTTTATTTCGTACCAAGATGCCTTTTTGAATACAATCTATCTTCAGTTTGCGCAGTACATTTATATTTTTGTAAATGTAACGTTTTTGTTGGCTGCATTTTGAGTGCTGCAGCTGCCTGTACAGAACAACATTTCGTGTAGTTACAACGTTATCAGAGTTATCTTCTTCGTTTAGTTGTCAGGTAGGGGACTGTAATCTGTGGATCCTGCTTCCACCTTTGTATCTATAATACGGACACTAAGAGGCGACAGTCAATTTTCGACAGCCCTCTCTCATTTCAATTTCATTGACGAACAGGTAAACTTTCGAAATAAATCTCGGGTGAATAGCCTGCTATGAGTGTGCATTGGAGTGTCCTATGCACACTCATACCAGGCTGTTCACCCGAGATTTATTTCGTCATAAAATACGCCTGGAGAAATTGAAGAATCAAAGGTAAACTTTCGTTTAATTTTCTATTTCGTTCGATGTATCAGCTGTAATGAGCACAGGATAAATGTCATCGGAATTTAGATTAACGACTTCATAGTGATGTGAGAATTTAAATGAACGACTTCCATTTTAGCTCCTGATACGATCGAACGTACTACAGTTGTTAGCTTCATGTTATTCACATCTTAACCCTGCTGTGCAGAGGCAAATGAGGGACGGGAATCCACAGGCAACCGTCTCGGGAAGTCCTTGAGTGCTGATCATTGTGCCAACGAGGAGAGCTACCCATTTAGTGCTCAATATCATTTCTCTCACAATGGTCAGCCGAACAGGAGACTACTACAGTACCGTATCGCCTGTGAGAAAGACAGCTCAACAGCTGGACGTTCCGTTAGCTAGGAACTGTTGCTAAACGCCTGGGAAGTGAGTTTCTGGAGGAAGCGGTAACATTTTTCAAAACATTCTTGTGATCCACAGCCAAAATTTTCTATTTTCTACTTGCTCAATAGCTATGGCCCGCTTCGAGGCATTCCGTAGTGCGTGAGAAGAAACTTTCAGGCCCCTTTGCAATCGCACTAGACTATTGACTGGCTGTCTCAGATTTTTTGGACTTGGTGGTAACAAAAGTTGTCATTACAATGCAATTACAATAGGCAATAGCTTCAGGAAGAGAGCGCCTCAACTCAGTTTAGAAGGAAGCTGAGAGAGATTCGAAAATACCCTCTTGGTTCAGACTTCTCTCAATTACACACTCCTTTTACGAGACTTAGCCAAATTTCACTGGTGGATCCTGGAAACATGTTGCTCGTCAGCCCTGCTCTACGAACATTACGCGAACGCTTGGCAAGATGGTCTGAACAGCGAGAAACATTCTAATAGGTTGGATAGGTCAAGTAGGCAAACTTCATGTTGTCGATCATGAGATCTGTGAGAGACAGGAGTATCACTCCCACAAACTTCCACAGTCCCTTTCGGTGTGTAACAATTCCAGTGGTCACTCAAGTTGCGGTGTGATCTGAATGCAATTCGCGATCTTTTAATTATGTTTCGTAGCAATCGTTTGGTCTGTTGATGCTAATTTATTACGGTTTCTTCACTGATTCCCCCCCCCCCCCCCCCGCCCCCCCGTTTTAATTTTGTTGTTAATCTGTATCCTTTTCATACAATTCTCATTGCCCACTTTTGTAAAAAATTTATGTAGAACTTCATTTAACACCTTAGGATACAGCACAGTATTCAGCACGGGGCCGGGTAATTAGTTTTTTGTTTTTACATCGGAAATTACATCTAAACGAAGTCAATGATTCTTGCATACACCAAAACTATTTTTGAAGTAAATCACGTTTATAGACTTAATATTACTGATCTTAAAACTAGATACATGGATATGATTTATTCATATTTTTATTTATTTATTTTTGCCACTAAGCGACATTCCACAAGTCTTTAAGCAGCTAGAATAACATCAACACCAAGCGAGGTGGCGCGGTGGTTAGACACTGGACTCGCATTCGGGAGGACGACGGTTCAGTCCCGCGTCCGGACATCCTGATTTAAGTTTTCCGTGATTCCCCTAAATCGCTCCAGGCAAATGCCGGGATGGTTACTTTGAAAGGGAACGGCCGACTTCCTTCCCCACCCTTCCCTAATCCGATGAGACCGATGACCTCGCTGTCTGGTCTCCTTCCCCAAACAACCCAACCATAACATCAACATTCTTCGCTGTAATTAAGAGCCTAATAAAAATACTAGACAATAAAAGCTCATATGATGCTGATGGAATTTCAGAAAGGATTCTAAATATTTGTTCTAAATTAATACGTAATGTTCAAATGGCTCTGAGCACTATGGGACTTAACATCTGAGGTCATCAGTCCCCTAGAACTTTGAACTACTTAAATCTAACTAAGCTAAGGACATCACACACATCCATGCCCGAGGCAGGATTCGAACCTGCGACCGAAGCGGTCGCGCGGTTCCAGACTGAAGCGCCTAAAACCGCTCGGCCACTCCTGCCGGCTACATAATGTCCTCAGTCCATACTAGCACAAGAAATTTAACGAGAAAGATTAAAATATGCGATTCTTTAACCTCTTTATAAAAATGGTGACAAGTAAGTCTTGTACAATTATCACCTAGTTTCGTTACTGAAGTGTTTTCCAAAATATTCGGAAAAGTAATCTAGTCAAGAGTAGTCTCACATTTCAACAGAAACGCTTCTCTTAGCACAACACAGTTTTGATTCCGGAAGGGCTGTACGACTGAGAATGCAATTTATACATTCAACCAAGTATTACACGCCTTAAATGATAAAATATTGCCAGTTAACACTCTTCGTAGTTTTCCCAAGGCTTTTGTTACATAGATAATATAAAAAAATTCTATTTTGTGGAATTGATGGTTTTGAACATAACAGGTTTGAGTCATACTCAATAAACAGTGTGCTGAATAATTACAACAATTTAGCATGCTGAAAAAGCTGTGGGTCAGCAGCTTCTGTTAATCAGTACAACGAAAAACCAGTTCAACGTTGCAATTCGTTTTTTATTGACTAGTTTCGGGCCGGGAGCCATTTTCAGATCAATGTAACATAGTCATAAACGATATTCCCGAGAGTGTGAAATCCACGTCAAAAATGTGCAAGGTGATTTGAAAATAGATCCCGGCCCGAAACTAGTCATCGAGTGAAAAAAAAAATGAAATTTGCAACTTCGGATTTCTTTTTCGTTGCACTGAATTCCAACGAAGTTCTAAAGAGATAGAATTTTAGTGACTGGGAGAAATTATCCCTGGCGTAGGAAAGCAACAGAAAGGTTTGAAAACAAGTAAGTCGTCAGGTCCGGGTGGAGTCCAGTTTGTCTATAACGTTGCCTCCTTACTTAGCTTACATTTATCGCGAATCTCTCGCCCAGCGCGAAGTCTTGTAAAACGCGAAGGTGACTCCTGCACATAAGAAGGGTAAAAGAACGGACCCACAAAATTACAGACCAATATCCTTAACAGCGGTCTGCAGTAGAATTCTTGAACATATTCTTAGTTCGAATGTAATAGATATCCTGGAGGCAGAAAACCTTCTGTCCGCAAACCAGCACGGATTTAGAAAGCGCTGCTCATGCGAAACTCAGCTTGTCCTTTCCTCATACGATGTCCTGCGAACCATACGCAAAAGGCCACAGGCAGATTCCATGTTCATATATTTTCTGAAAGCGTTTGACGCGGTGCCCCATTGCAGATTACTAACGAATGCGCGAGTGTAGTGTACGACTTCGTACACAACGGTAAGGACGGGTGGGCTACAGAATCATGTGGCAGCTGTCATCGCAGGAGCAGAAATGATTAGAGAACAAGCTAAAACAACAAACGGAGTATTTACTTAACATGTGTTTCTCCAAGCGAACGAAGGCTCATTACACATAATGTAGCAAGAAACAGAGTCCAGCTGTCACAACAGTAACAACGATGATGTCGAAGTGTTGAGGCACCGAGCGGAAGTGGGCCCGCAGCCGCCGCCGTCCATCCCTTATTGAGGCGCCTGCTATTGAGTCCGCCGTATCACGCGTGATCTCTGTCGGCGTCCGACGGAAACGTGCAGTCCCATTGCCGATGTTACCACAACGAGCGTACGGATCTGGTTTCCAGATATCTGAGTGTCTCGAAGACTTCTTGCCGTCGACGGTGAGAGTTCATGATAGACAAGGGTGTAGTCAAGAAGTGACAGCACCGCTCTAGTACTCTATATACATAAATGATCCGACTGATAGGGTGAGCACGATCTGTGGCTGTTTGCTGATGTTACTATGTTGTACGGGAAAGTGTAGTAGTTAAGTGACTGCAGGACCATATCGGGTGATTTACACATAATTTCTAGTTTACGTTACAAACAGCTTTAAATGAAGAAAGCAAGTTAAAGCATATTGTAGGGAAGCAGACTACTCAAGTAATATAGAATTCATATGCTTTCCATTGTGTGCCAGCCTAGTCCATTGTAACTAGCTATGACGTCACGAATGTAGTGCAATACCTTAAAAATAAACAATCTGAAAAGTTGATAGCATGTCAGGAGTGATGCTAAAATAATAATGTGTTAAGTTTCATTTTAGTAACTTTAAGAGTTTTCGAAATTTGAACGTTTTATGCAAAAATCATCGGCGCAACAGGAAGGAGCTAGAAACTTCCAAATTTATATTCAGATTCCTTTTTCATTTTAATTTAATGGAAGCAGCATGCTGGATCTCACAAAGTAATATTTTGGTTGAGATTCATAATTCTCTGTTTTTGTGTCCTAAAAGTGCGGAAGCAAGATAGATTAAGTAAGTGATTAGATGAAGCTAGGGTGTTTAGATTTAGGTAGAATGGAGATACGCTATAATAACAAAGATGTGGGAAGTTTCAAAAAGGTAGCTATAAAACTATAGCTGTAGCGTCTCTCCAAAGGGCAAGTTCAGAGCTCATCTGTGCAGTACAACTAAAATAATTCTCTCGCTAAAAGTATTTAACCTAGCCACATTAGAATTTTATTGTAGATATTTACCTGTGTGCTGATTGCACAATTAAATCTAGAGCTTCATCGGCCTTCAGCGAATGAAGCAAAAAATGGCTCTGAGCACTATGGGACTTAACGTCTGAGGTCATCAGTCCCCTAGAACTTAGAACTACTTAAACCTAACTAACCTAAGGACATCACACACATCCATGCCCGAGGCAGGATTCGAACCTGCGACCGTAGCGGTTGTCGGCTGCTCCTTCGGCGGTCCGCACTGCGGCTATATAAATAAGAGTGCTGCTAGCTAGAGTAAGGTCCGAGATTCGTATCAGCGCGCACTCCGTGTCGGAAGCCGCATCACGTTTGTGCAGTTGCCAGAAACAGCCTTGGGTGCCGTATTATGTAACTCGGTATGCACGTAACAATGAGTTCGCATTGTAGTAAAGTGTTAATTGCGGAACGACTCCAGTGAGTTATTCTCAGTTTTCGTATGTCGTATTTTCACGTGTCGCCGCAGGACAGATTTTCTACCATTACTAGCGTGGCGTTTGATGAGTATCAACATGGAATTTTGATGAGCATTCACTTTGAACATTTACATCGATAACTGTTATTGAACAGTTTCGTTATCTAGGGATAATAGGATCTGCGCAATAGACTCTGAACAGCTCAGATAGTACAATAGCTGATATGAGTAATCATTTGTCTGGAATTTTACGCTTTATCGATTTCAGAATATAGTGAAAATTGTTACAGTAAACTGCATTTTCTATGAATTCCAGACATCATCCTAAATCCTCAGAGTAATGAACTTCTATAATCAATAACTAATTCTCCATCAGAGTGGGCACAGTGAACTATAATTACAGGCATCACGTTTTTGCTAATCACTTTCTGGTTGACAACATTGTAGAGAGCCTGTGTTGAGAACGGCAAAACAAACAAATAGAAATAATTCTTAAATTTTTCCACCCGCCACCCCACAATATGGGTAGGAAAAACAATCCTGTGATACAGCATTAGTAATGAGCTGCTTGGCACAGTCACGTCGATTAAATATCAGGGCCTAACGTTGCAAAGCAGTATGAAATGGGATGAGCATGTAAGGATTGTAGTAGGGAAGGCGAATGGTCGACTTCAGTTTAGTGGGAGAATTTTAGGGAAGTGTGGTTCATCTGTAAAAGAGACCGCATATAGGGCACTAGCGGAACCCACTGTTTAGTACTGCCCGAGTGTTTGAGATCCCCACCAGGTCGGATAAAGAAATAAACATATCGAAGGAATTACGAGGCGTGCTGCTTGATGTGTTACCGCAAGGTTCAATAACTCGAAAGTATTACAATGATGTTTCGTGTACTCAAACGCCAATCCCTGGGGAGGAAGACGACGCTCCTTCTGTGAAACACTATTGAGGAAATTTAGAAAATCAACAACTGATGCTGACTTCAAAACGAATCTGTTGCCACTAAAGCATTTTTCGCGTGAGGCTCACGAAGAAAATGGAAATTGGGGCTCGTCTGGGGGCATATTGACAATTGATTTTTCCTCGCTCTATCTGCAAGTGGAACAGACTAGCGGTGATACAAGATACCCACCGCTATGCATCATTCGGTGGCTTGCGAAATACATATGTAGATGAGATGTAGACGCGCGTTCCACGAGGATGAATTTTGGGTCCACTCCTATTCCTTGTAAATTCATTGCACCATTCCCGCGCGAACACTTGTGCCGTTGACTGAGTGGTAAACAGCGCAGTGGACGCCTTGAGTACAGTCCTCCCTTGTTGCAAACGATGTCGAGTGGTACGCTCGGACACTGCTCGTTGCACAACAGAACGAATTGTTTGTGATATGGTTCATGATGTGGCAGAGCGATCTATCACTGCCACGAGCACACAATATGCCTGTCATGACGTGTACTAGTGCAACGAGATGGGTGCAATCCGTCTCGTCGGTCCGTCGTTCCCTCCTGCATCCAGCGATTACAGATCCACATCACAGTTGCTCGGTTCCGTCTGACGCGATCACCGATTTCTCTGAAGGGTAATCCGCAATCCAATCTTCCTCGGTCGAACTCCGAAACGAGTTCGAAAGACACTCGCTTACACAAATCAACCGCACGAAAGAACAATCCCAGTACGTCCACATAGTCGCCCATTCCCCTATTCTACAGAATTTGATTGTGGTGCTACTATCGCCCATGATGTGCGCTTGCGCTGAAATGCTAATCGTGTGCATCCCTCCGCAAACGCATGCTGACAATTTCACCTGATTTGGATGCTTCCTTCAGGGGGTTGCATTTTGGGCACTTCGAGTCAACTGAAGTTTTCACAATTTGTACTGCATTTAACTGCATCAATGCAGTAGAGATTCGGCAGGATTAATGAATGTGTGCGTTTTATTTTATGTGCAAATGTTTTATTCAATGTTGCAAAGAGAGAGATTTCCTGTACGTTGTGACAGCCTAAAGCCTGTTTTTCTCAATGTAGATGATTAACCAGGAAATACAGAGGTCTCTTACCGCGTCTTTATACGTTATCGTGGCACCGTCAGGAATCTTGGAGGAGGCTGAGGGGAGGGGAGACTGCTTCATATACGATGTTTTCTATCAACTTTAGCCGAGACATAATAACCACGTGTGACATTCTAGTTCCTAATAACTCGATTTAGCGGCCGTTTTGATATTTAACAACTGTTGTTAGTGTATGACGTGGCAGAAACGATGATCGTGGGGCTGGTAATTTGATGAAGTGGATGTCGTTATAATATACGTCATAAGAACGTACCAAAGATAGTGTCATTGATACACCGCAAGAAATACGCCAGACTGAAGACAGTTTCTTGTGCACTGCCTTATTGAATACCGTTTAAATGTTCGATATCCGTAAATTCCGTTATGAAAGAGAAAAGGAATTAAGATTTGTCGCATTCTTGACCGACGGATGTAACCTATATTCAATCATCACTAAAATACTTTGTCCTGTCAACGAAAGGTGTCGTTTTGTTAAAAAGAGAAATTTTCAAATCCTGGACTAATTTAGGAAAACCGTACGAGCTCGGAACTAGATGAATCTATGTAGAGGATTTCAAGCCTGCTCCTAGACAGTAGTGCTAAGCAGACTAAACAAACTCGATGATAGTTATCAAGCGACACTGGCGAACGTACGTCACCTTCAGTGTAAGCTTTCCGTCCGAACATTTGTGACCATGGAATTCTAGTTCTGCTCGTAAGTATAAGGGGGAATGGAAAGAACAAAGCCAGCGCAAGAGACCGCTGTGCGCACTGAAAAGAGCGGAATGTGAGGGTAGATTTAGGTTTATTCGACGACATCTAACATGTACCGTATCTATGACATTCAACCAATTTCACTAACAGAGTGACAGCACACCGTGAGTGGCGACATAGCAGGTTTCATATACACCCTCCGTACGTGTCGGATGTTCGACAACAATAATTTGAACAGACGCTCGACAAAGCACCGGTTCATACGTGACGCGTATGAGCGTCTCATCTTTATTTACACCCTTATCTTGACAAATGAGTCAAGAACGGAAGTAGGAGTAACCCATTGAATTAAAGACCCATATCACTGACCTCAATTTGCAGTAAGATTTTGGAGCATATACTGTACTCGAACATTATGGAACACCTTGAAGAAAATGACTTATTGATACATGACCAACACGAATTCTGAAAATATCGTTCGCATGAAGTAATAAGTGCTGTCGACAAGGGATCTCAGATCGATTCCATATTCCTAGATTTCCAGAAGGCTTTTGATACCGGTCCTCACAAGCGACTATTAATCAAGTTGCGTGCATATGGAGCATCGTCTCCGTTGTGTGACTGGATTCGTGATTTCCTCTCACACAGGTCACAGTTCACAGTGATAGACGGTAAACCATCGAGTAGAACAGAAGAGATATCTGGCGTTCCGCAAGGTAGTGTCATAGGCCCTCTGCTGTTCCTGATTTACATAAATGATCTAGGTGATAATCTGAGCAGCCCCCTTACATTGTTTGCAGATGATGATGTAATTTACCATCTAGTAAAAACATCAGACGATCAATTCCAATTAAAAAATGATCTAGAGAGAATTTCTGTATGGTGCGAAAAGTGGCAATTGGCACTAAACAAAGAAAAGTGCGAGGTCATCCACATGGGTACTAAAAGAAATCCGATAAATTTTGGGTATACGATAAATCGCACAAATATAAATCAATTCGACTAAATACCTAGGAATTACAATTACGAGCAACTTAAGTTGGAAAGACCACTTGCTAATACTGTGGGGAAGGCGAAAGAAACACTACGATTTGTTGGCAGAACACTTAGAAGATGCGACAAAGCTACTAAAGAGAGAGCCTGTATTGATAGAACTTTAATCTAGGACTGAAGTCCGCCTTACTAAGGCACTGAACTTGCTGTAGGTGGTACGGGTACAGTGCATTTCGATGCGTTCCTCATGTGAAAGGAAACAAAGATTTTATTGATTATTTTCAAAATTTGGTGATATTCTGAATATACCAAACATTATCAAACTAAAATGTTATGGCAACTTTGACAGATATTTTCCCGATGGTCCTTGCACACTGGTTTCGAACAGACACAGCATTCAAAGGAACTTTTCCGGTCCTCTTTTCGACTGCAAAGAAAGCATCCTCCACTTTTTTTTCCAGATCGTTTCTTGTTGTGCTGCTGATCTCGGAACATCGCTTGGGATATCGCTCCCAAAATGTGAAAAAATCTGTAATGCGAAGCTCTTTGGGTAAGTTTTTTCTCGTGGTTCTGTCCTTCATTTCTGCTTCAACCAACCCGAATGACAATGACTTGAGAAAATTGCTTCGGCTGTTTGTGCCGCCATTATCCATATACTAGACATAGGCATTTATTCCCGGTGCATCTAAAAGCCCATACATGTGTCGCATTGTCCAGCACCTGGCCTTTCGTGCTGTGGTCTTGTTGTCGCATAACAAATCAAATGCATCGACACCCCCTTTGTTATCATCGTAGAAAAGTACTATGTCCGATTTCTTTGTCTTCTCATCTATTTCACCTATCTCCTGCATCGTTGACAAAAAAATGACGTTTTTATTTTTCTTTCGAATGCGTGACTCCAACATTTTTTCTCTCCCGTAAATGCACACAGATGAAGAAACAGGCCTATTCTTGGTTTGAAGCAGGGATTCAGGTATTTCTGGTTTATTCCTGCGCAAGATGCCAACCATTCTCAACTTTTTGTCAGCCAGTTTGTCGGCTACTTCACAAGAAGCAAACCAGTTGTCCATTGTAATGTTCCGGTTGGTTCCATGTACAGGTTCACATACTTTCATCACATAATATGTAGGAACCGAAACACATATGGCCCTAGTCTCTTTCCCCAAATATGGAATTCCTGCATAAAAATGTCTTCGCGTCACATAATGAAATTATCTTTAGCCCATATTTGCCGGGCTTGCTTGGCAGATACATTTTGAATGGCCATCTGCCTCGGAAGCTAAGGAGTGTCTCGTCAATGGTTAGGAGGGCAGAGGGAGTATACAGTTCTTGACTATGTTTGACAAACATACACCATAAATCACGAAATACAGCGACCTTGTCGGCCGTTCTTCTTTGCAATCTGGTATGTTGGTCATCAAATCTGGATTATTGATCAAAATCTCGAATCGGTTTTTCGTCATAGCTCCTCGGAAAAATGGAGACACATATACTACACACCACGCATCAGTACAATTCACATGCGCATTTTTTAGAGCTCCACTCATAAAAAGTATACCAAATAAAGCTTTTATTTCGTTTTGGTTGGTATCTCCAATATACCACTGCGTTGGTGTGAATTTTTCCCTTGAATTCGTAATTTTTTGGTTTGTGTACGTAACTATTAGTGACACCATGTCACTAGTAAACAACAGTTCAAATAATTTCAGGGAAACGTTTCGTTTATGGCCTTGCGTAGTGCACCAAGTGCATGGACTATCAGCTCTGAGACCATGGCTGCGGTTACCCTCGACGTTGCATCGCAGACAGGAGCGTCTGCGACGGTGTACTCAACGACGAACCTGGGTGCACCAATGGCAAAACGTCATTTTTTCGGATGAACCCAGGTTCTGTTTACAGCATCATGATGGTCGCATCCGTGTTTGGCGACATCGCGGTGAACGCACATTGGAAGCGTGTATTCGTCATCGGCATACTGGCGTATCACCCGGCGTGATGGTATGGGGTGCCATTGGTTACACGTCTCGGTCACCTCTTGTTCGCATTGACGGCTGTTACGACCCGCGTCTCTACTCTTCACTCGATCCCTGTGAAACCCTACATTTCAGCAGGACAATGCACGACCGCATGTTGCAGGTCCTGTACGGGCCTTTCTGGATACAGAAAATGTTCGACTGATGCCCTGGCCAGCACATTCTCCAGATCTCTCACCAATTGAAAACGTTTGTTGAATGGTGACCGAGCAACTGGCTCTTCACAATACGCCAGTCACTACTCTTGATGAACTGTGATATCGTGTTGAAACTGCATGGGTAGCTGTACCTGTACACGCCATCCAAGCTCCGTTTGGCTCAATGCCCAGGCGTATCAAGGCCGTTATTACGGCCAGAGATGGTTGTTCTGGGTACTGATTTCTCAGGATCTGTGCATCCAAATTGCGTGAAAATGTAATCACGTGTCAGTTCTGGTATAATATATTTGTCCAATGAACACCCGTTTATCATCTGCATTTCTTCTTTGTGTAGCAACTTTAATGGCCAGTAGTGTACGTTTTCAGCCTCTTGGCGCTGAAATTCTCTTATTATTTCCTGTGAAGTTCTTAAGAAGACATTTTCTACGCCTGAAAAAGAGAGTACCACCTATTTTACGAACAAAAAAATTTAACGTAAATAACAAGGTGGGGAGATTTTTTACCCCGAACGCACAATTTCACACTTAACCTGTTAAAGGAGCCTGGAAAGTAAAGCCTGGGAGATTATAGCCCCCTCAACGTTAACAACAATACTGACTGGAAAGGTAAACAATGACTCCCGTCCGAGAAGCCAGTGGTACCAACATAGGATGAAAAATTCTATCGACTGGGGTAATTTTTTATCCCACCTTGTCATTCTAGGGTTAATTATGATACATCAGTATATGTTCCTACACAGAAGTCTTCATAATCAGTGAAGAGGAAATTTCAACTCAAATCTTCCTTGGAATTGCCACATACAGAGTCTTGCACAAAAAGTCAGCGCTGCAGTCCTCTCTGTCAGAAGAAATTCAACCGGCATTGCCGCTGCCACTAAAACATAAAAACCTGTTTTGTTCGCTCGTGTTACTCCATTGTCTCCCCATTGTCTCCTTCAGTATCTTGTTTTGTGGCAGCGCTGATGCAATGGAAAGTGTCGCTCCCTCCAGATCGCAGATTCCTGTCCGGGTGCGAGATTTTCTTCGCTCGGGACTGCGTGGTTATCTTATTCCCATCATTTCATCTTCGTCGACGCCCACGTGGACGATGTGGCGTCAAATAGAAAGACTTGTCGAACAACCCCAGATTGGCTATTCCACCATTTCATTTCACTGCAAGTCCGCAAACAATGTTGTTATTTCAGAAACGGGCACTCAGAACCAACCGTGGTATCAGTTAGGAAGTTCATTGCAGGCCGCTTTTCAGTCGACTCGGAATTCAAACTAAGCAACCCACAAGCAGATATTCAATAACGGGACGTGTCATTAGTAATGTACCACTGTAGTAATGTGTGTGCGAAGCAAATTGCAGGTATTTACTCATTATGGACGCTGATCAATTGCGCAGTATTGCTTTAACCCAGCCATGGAAAAGAGCGCACTATTCTGCAATTTCTACGTGCAGTAGGCGTCCAGCGGATTCTAAAAATGTCTATTATGAACCTCACGGATCTAACCGTATGTTAAAAGGCTTCCTTGTGTCATAATCTTGCACATGCCAGACTGAGATTCATTGGGAGAATCCTAAGGAAATGCAATCCGAAAACAAAGGCAGTAGGTTACAGTACGCTTGTTCGCCCACTGCTTGAATACTGCTAAGCAGTGTGGGATCCGTACCAGATAGGATTGATAGAAGAGATAGAGAAGATCCAACGGAGAGAAGCGCGCTTCGTTACAGGATCATTTAGTAACCGCGAAAGCGTTACGGAGATGATAGATAAACTCCAGTGGAAGACTCTGCAGGAGAGACGCTCAGTAGCTCGGTACGGGCTTTTGTTGAAGTTTCGAGAACATACCTTCACCGAAGAGTCAAGCAGTATATTGCTCCCTCCTACGTATATCTCGCGAAGAGACCATGAGGATAAAATCAGGGAGATTAGAGCCCACACAGAGGCATAACGACAATCCTTCTTTCCACGAACAATACGAGACTGGAATAGAAGGGAGAACCGATAGAGGTACTCAGGGTACCCTCCGCCACACACCGCCAGGTGGCTTGCGGAGTATGGATGTAGATGGAGATGTAGATGAAGTACAAGACTTTCCTCGTAGCACTTCAAAGTCTATTCTGGTAATATCTTGGTTTTACTACCACAAATCTATAGATTTTGTGTTCTTTTCAAAATGTTTCCTGAGAATTCTGGAAATTTTATAACGATTTATTCCAAGATGTATCTTTGGCTCACTTGACCCTCCGATGACATGTACAAAATAAATCAAGTAAAGTTTTACATGAGATGTTTTTCTTTTGAATACAGTCTAGTGTCAGTGCATTAAATAGTCTCTTCGAACAGCGTTATGAGAATGACTTGGTAAAAGTTTTTTTCTGTTTGTCTAATACTTCAGTTGATAAGGAATTTGGAAAATGCATGTAAAGGTTTGCCGCGAGTACTACTATTAATTTACAGAACACATACAAATATGCTTAAGAAATAAGGAGAGTGACAACATTTACGTATGGAACCACGAGTTTCAAATTATTTGCCTTACGTTCAGTTATGACTTTAGGGAAGTGTTTTTGACGTGGTGTCATGAGCACTGACAGATGTCTAATACCTAATCCTCACTTCCGTCTGCTTGGGAGCATCCTGGCTCCTTCCTGAAGAGGGCGGTTTTCTCCGTTTGCGGAGGAGATTTGCGTTCTTGAAATGCAGTGCTGAGCTATGAGGTATTCACAGTTGAAGGGCTTTCTTCGGTATGTCCTGTTCCATTAGCTTATCTGTGATGCAAGCCGGCAGTGGCTGCGGCTGCCACGGCTGTCGGCCAAGTGCTGAACACTCCAGAACTCAACACGTCTTTTTGCAACACAAGTGGTACATCGCACTCACCTACTCGAGACAGTTGCGGTAAACACTTCAGGCTCACAAGATGCCACAACTGCTGTCACTTACAGAGGCTCACGCCGGGCTGTGGGTTACACGAGTTTATAACTTGACGCCATTCATGTTGCCAATTACTGTCATATGCCGTTGTAATCAGAATTTCGGGCTCTTACATACGTAACTGCAATGTAGCCTCGCACCGGCAACCAGAAAGTCGGCGTAGCACGGACTTCGCGTGGCGAGATACTATTTTGCATAGAATATCATGGTCCTACGTGACCAGATTGTATAGTCCCATAGGCTACCAAGAGCAGAGACGTGACATTTCGGTGTGAGGAATATCTGGCAGCAGTGCACAATGGTGCACAGTTTTGCACTTTTCTCGCAGTTTTATAACAGTGTTTAAAGCATGATTCCCCAAAGAAAACTGCTGTGTCAAATACAGCGAGGCATATCGGGCATTGTCACAGTTCAACAATAGTGCTTCGCCATGTGTTACAATAACGCCCTATGAGGGACTATAGTTGGAGTCACGAACGATGGGTGTCGAGTTCAGACTTCTCCTAAGCACCTACGCCACGCATTTTCCGACAGGAAATAATCGTTCAGTAATGATCTGAGCGCTCTGCGGTGAATTCCGTATCTAATGTGAGCATTAAACGCGATCTTAGAGAGTTTTTTAGTGAATTTCCATTCCATCTGTTGCGAGTTGTCATCGCTGATAGTTGCGGTAAGTGACACCGTCTGCGTTAGGATGTGAGAGACATAATTTGCAGGATATACTCTTTCTTCAAGCGCAAAGCACGCACACGTGCATACCGCACATGTCGCTTGGAATCGGCAACAATGGAAGCCCTGTCTGTGTTTCGATATGCGCGAACCGCCGTCATTCGTGGACCGAGCTATAGCTGAGTCATAAGATCGATAGCTTGACATCTTTGTTATCTTGCATGAGCATACTGTTTTAATTGTTACCAAACTCCAACTTGTTCTTGTTGACGTTGTTAGGAGCTTTAGTCCGAAGACTGGTTTCACGCATCTCTTTAAGTTGGTCTATCCTGAACAAGCATCTTCATCCCTGGGTAGCTACTCTGGGTCATTTTAAGGTTACAGCGACACTAGCGGCTGTTTATGGCACCTCGTAGACAGGGGTGTCAGAGACACCCCTAGTGCAAAATTTGTATACATGGTGTATCTCAATTCGTAGCGAAAGCAACCCATTTCCATGCTTCATAGTTTTAGATTTATTTTCAAATGTCTTAATGCGAGCCAAAGGACCAGCCGCTAATAACGGGGAAGGGTGGGGGGTGGGGGGGGGGGGGGGTGCTCCAGCGATACAGTAGACCCTCGTTCAACAGAATTTCAAGGGACCGAAAAATAGCCAATTCGGATTGACGAAGCTCGAATTAACGACTTTTACGCCTCTACTGAAAATCATATAGTCAGCCCTCAGAACACATAAAAGTAGAAATTTCATTTTTCTGAGCCATTTCAAGAGCCTTTTCTTCGAAGCGTGTGGCCAGACAATGGAATTTGCTGTGAGTGCATGTGTTGGAAGCACTCAAACAGCGTATGCACCACTTCTTCATGTTCGGCTGGCCTCATGCGCTTGCTATTGCCGCTAAATGAACAGCTTGCCGGACTTACCTCTGTTTTCTGTCTTGAACATAATGTCGATGACAGAGCAGACTTCAGGACGTGAAGCGTTCTGTAGTCTACATTTCAGTGTTCTCTCCACTGTGTACCATGTGTAGAAGTTGCATCTTTGGTTTAGCGTCAGAGCATTATATGCTAGTTTCTGTTTCAGCGGCACATTGAGAGTGATGGTGCGAAACCAACAAAAAAATAATCACTATTCAGAAATAAACAGTTACACCTGGGTCTATGAATTGTTGCGTGTCGTGAGCTGTGTGCGGTCTGCGGATGAACCCCTCTTTCTCCCTGGCCTTGCCTCTTACGCTGTGGAAGTGGCGTCTGAGCAGCAAGCAAGCAATCGGGCCATTGTTGCAAAATTACAGTAAGGTGTATTATTGAGAAAAATTATGGAAAATTGTAATGACACAGTTAACTTGAAACAGTAACACACATTTAAATAACTTTACTTTTAGAACACGAAGACACAGAACAAATTTTATTCTTATATCTGTAAATTTCAGTTCTTAGCGGTGTTTGATATATTTCAAATTGGGCGCCAGTATTCTGTGAATGTAACAGCTAACGCCAGCTATTAGAAACGTGAAAAACTATTTGCACAAATGTTGAGACTTTCAAATGCTGATGCTGTTATTTTCGTAATTAATTCTTTCCAAAGATTAATAATGTAAAACCATCAAAAATGTGGTGACAGAAAATGCCATGGGCAGCAAATTAACGTAGCAGTATGGAGACCGGACTCGCTTGGCAGAGACTTTATTTTTGAAACAGCTCTGAGTACAGTTACTGTCTGTGGCAGTTGATTGCTGTGTCATGTGCTCCGAATACAGCAGCAGCACATGTTTGTGACGATAAAGTAATGCACTTGGACACTTTATCTCGAACATGGCAGTATACGGGAATACACTCCTGGAAATTGAAATAAGAACACCGTGAATTCATTGTCCCAGGAAGGGGAAACTTTATTGACACATTCCTGGGGTCAGATACATCACATGATCACACTGACAGAACCACAGGCACATAGACACAGGCAACAGAGCATGCACAATGTCGGCACTAGTACAGTGTATATCCACCTTTCGCAGCAATGCAGGCTGCTATTCTCCCATGGAGACGATCGTAGAGATGCTGGATGTAGTCCTGTGGAACGGCTTGCCATGCCATTTCCACCTGGCGCCTCAGTTGGACCAGCGTTCGTGCTGGACGTGCAGACCGCGTGAGACGACGCTTCATCCAGTCCCAAACATGCTCAATGGGGGACAGATCCGGAGATCTTGCTGGCCAGGGTAGTTGACTTACACCTTCTAGAGCACGTTGGGTGGCACGGGATACATGCGGACGTGCATTGTCCTGTTGGAACAGCAAGTTCCCTTGCCGGTCTAGGAATGGTAGAACGATGGGTTCGATGACGGTTTGGATGTACCGTGCACTATTCAGTGTCCCCTCGACGATCACCAGTGGTGTACGGCCAGTGTAGGAGATCGCTCCCCACACCATGATGCCGGGTGTTGGCCCTGTGTGCCTCGGTCGTATGCAGTCCTGATTGTGGCGCTCACCTGCACGGCGCCAAACACGCATACGACCATCATTGGCCCCAAGGCAGAAGCGACTCTCATCGCTGAAGACGACACGTCTCCATTCGTCCCTCCATTCACGCCTGTCGCGACACCACTGGAGGCGGGCTGCACGATGTTGGGGCGTGAGCGGAAGACGGCCTAACGGTGTGCGGGACCGTAGCCCAGCTTCATGGAGACGGTTGCGAATGGTCCTCGCCGATACCCCAGGAGCAACAGTGTCCCTAATTTGCTGGGAAGTGGGGGTGCGGTCCCCTAACACTGCGTAGGATCCTACGGTCTTGGCGTGCATCCGTGCGTCGCTGCGGTCCGGTCCCAGGTCGACGGGCACGTGCAACTTCCGGCGACCACTGGCGACAACATCGATGTACTGTGGACACCTCGCGCCCCACGTGTTGAGCAATTCGGCGGTACGTCCACCCGGCCTCCCGCATGCCCACTATACGCCCTCGCTCAAAGTGCGTCAACTGCACATACGGTTCACGTCCACGCTGTCGCGGCATGCTACCAGTGTTAAAGACTGCGATGGAGCTCCGTATGCCACGGCAAACCGGCTGACACTGACGGCGGCGGTGCACAAATGCTGCGCAGCTAGCGCCATTCGACGGCCAACACCGCGGTTCCTGGTGTGTCCGCTGTGCCGTGCGTGTGATCATTGCTTGTACAGCCCTCTCGCAGTGTCCGGAGCAAGTATGGTGGGTCTGACACACCGGTGTCAATGTGTTCTTTTTTCCATTTCCAGGAGTGTATTATAAGAAGAGGAAGAACACTATGAAATCATTTATGTGACATTGCCATAAAATGAATCATCAAGAACATCATCTGCGACTAAAACACAACCAAGACGACAAACAATCCAGTCAAGCGACCCTTCTCTTTGTAACGTGCAGTTTTCCAAAAAATAAGGATCTTTTCACTATCAATGTAGGCAGTAGCGGTCATAAAATCAGTAAAATGGATCAGTGAGTTTCTAAAATATTTTTGTAACCCACTTTCATAAAACATTTGGCACTGAATCAGATGGAACTTACTGTTTTGCCATTTCAGTAAACTGACAGAATCAAAAATTGTATAGTATTCCATGAAAAATATTTATCTTGCTTAATTCATAATTAGTAGTTTAGTTGTATGTGTGCCAGTGAGAGTATTATGTGTACTATGGCTGTAAGTTATTGTGTAATAAAAAGGGGCATAAGCAATATCGTTTGGAGACTTTCGCCAATACTACAATGCTATTTATTACTGATTTTAAAATCGTCAGTACGTGAGCAACAAACAGTATTTTTCTGTGTACTCGAAATTTAGTTCTAGTAAGGCGTTTGGTAGTCCGATGCCCAGGGTCACATTTCTGCATAAATCGGTACTAATAAGTATAAAATCCCGACAGCCACGTTACAAAATGCATAACGGAAAATACCGTAGCGCACAGCACTAATATATGTGCATAGCTATTCGATTCAGACGAAGAGTAAGATATGGAATATGTAATGTGGTGACTAAATCTTAAAATGGTGGAGTGCAGCTATCAGTCTTCCTTGTCTTTCAGGTTTTATTAAGCAATTTTTACTATTAAATGTTTCAATAAGTCAGACAGTAACATATATAAATAATTTTTCTTGTATTTTATTTTATGTTTTTCCTACACAAATTTGAAGTTTTTTAGTAGAGATCATGACCGCTTCTCTATGAGTGTTACGTATTACATAGTTCAGATAGAGGGCGCCATACAGCTAACCGACGTATTCTCCGCAATGGTTACCTTCATTATACAGTAGTTTTGAACGAACTGTGACAGAAGCCCGAGCAACAGGAGACTGACGTACTAGGACATGCATTGATACTATGAAACAGTGGTATGTAATCTAATGCATATTTGATACAGGCTACGCCACGAGTTGTAACTTTTTATATTATCGCTTAACTATGTAGTTCTTGTATTTTTTAGCATTGACAATGACTAGGCACTAGTCGAAACCTATATTTGCTTAATAAAACATGAAAGGAAAGGACGACTGATTGCTGTGCTCCATCATTTTGTAAGTCATACAATAATCGTTGAGTCCATCCATATTCCTAATGGAAGGTAACTTGATGGTACCTTGATGGGTTGTAGCATGAATCATCCGAAATTCACTTTATGTACAGATTTTTCGATGTAATTCAGCAGGGACCGAACAGCTAGTTCGGTTTAACTGAGTTTTCCTTTTATCTGATTTCGAAATAACTAGAGTGTATTCTATGTGGTCTGGGTGGAAAAATGGAGGAGGAGAACGCCAAATGCTACATCACGTGTGTGGTGAAATGTTCTCGAACCGGACCTGCCACTTCTGCCACATACATCCACCTCAACTTCTTCGCCTACAATTTTCACACTCCTACAACCCACTGTCTCTCAGTTATCAGTCTGTTTCCTGATGCCTTAAGACGTGACCTATTGAACATTCTCTTCTTTCAGTCAAAATATGTTATAACATTATTCTTTCCCCAATTCGATCCGTCCCTGTTCTTGGTCTTCCGATACGCCCATCTAATCTTACACCGATCTAATTTTCAGCATTCTCCTGTAGCACCACATTCCAAAAACTTCTGTTTTCTTTTTCTAAACTGTTTATCGTATACTTTTCACTTCAATACAACGCCACACTCCATCTTACAAACATTTAAATTTCCCTTTTTCTGTAATGCTTTCTTGCTATTTCCAGTATGAATCTTGTACCCAGTCTACTTCAGCCGCCATTAACTATTTTGCTGCTCAAAAAACAAAACTCCTCGATTACTATATCCCTTTCTAATCTAATTCCCTCAGCATCGTTTAATTTAATTCGACTACATTCGATTACACTTGCATTACTTTTATTGATACTAACCTTAAAACCTCCTTTCAAGGCGGTATCAACTGCATTCAGTCAATCTTCCAAGTAATATGCAGTCTTTCACAGAATTAATATATTAACAGCAAACCTCAGTGTTGTCATTTCTTCTCCCTGAATTATAATTTATTTTCCATATTCCTTCTCGCTTTCCTTTACTACTTGCTAAATCTATAAGTTTAATGACATTAATGATATGCTACCACACTGTCTCTGTCACTTCTTGACCACTGCTTCCGTTTCTTGTCCTTCGTCTGTTATACCTGCATTCTGGTATGCGTACAAGTTGTAGGTACTGTTTTGATACCCGTATTTTATCCTTGCTATCCGCATATTTTCATGGAGTGTTTTCCGATCAACATTGTCAAACATTTCCCTAAAAGCTATAAATGAGGTTTAACCTCCCTTCATTGTAGCTTGTAAGTTGTTTGATCATTATTAAATCACATGATTGCACATTTCTCTAAATGATCACTACTGTAATTGCACTGAAGGTGTCATGCTCTTTACTCCCAAAAGCTTATCTTTGCGTGTAACTCCCAGTCATATGTTCCATTTCAAGTAATCGCCAGTAAATAGATTGTACCTTAAAAACAGATTTTGATTTTCAAAAATCAACTTATTTGTTAGTATGAAACTCACAAATTTTACAGACTGTGCCCGTTTTGCAGGTACATACAGAAGTGATTTTAATATTTTGTAAGGAAAAACAAGAAATTGCCTCAGAGTACAAGTGAATTGTCTTTATTTGGCTATACTGTGTACTAGTAATGACTAATATTGCTTTATGATGATAGTTTTTAACGAAAATGGTTGACAAAATTTGCGTTGAAATTACGTTTTAATCAATCAAAGTCGAGGAAATTAAAAAAAGAAAGAGTCATTGAATATCTGCAGTTTGCAAAACTTAGTTCAATAGATCCAATGTGGCAGACTGATATATTTCTCCCTCTTGCTCTGTGTCTCCACCGTAACAGTTTTAAGTGAAATAATCCGTGGCGATAGACAGCTTGCTAGCTCTGACTTCTCAGTATATCGCCACCACATATTCAGGGTGTAATGGGTAATAGTGCAGATATGTTTATATGTGGTTCCTTAATATGTACGCATATCAGCCTGTTGGTTGCTTTTCTCTTCGTTAAACAGCTTTCCCACAAACATGTTACATAGTTTACCTGATATTTTCTGCAAAGTCTTTACTGCACCACGAAGTTGTCTATGCCTGTCATTATAGGCTAATCGTTTTGCGTCCACATGTCCATGCTTAAATACCGGACTTGCTGCCCAGGAAGAAATAAACATTGTGGCTTGTTCTTGCCACAAGTACATGGAAGTAATAACCAGCCTAAGAACGTACTACTCAGCTATAATTATCAATCTGCAAATGAATAAACGCCGATGTTTAGTACACTGTTCTTAGACACCAACAAAAATATCTGCACTCATACCGGTTGTACCCTATACGTTAAGCCATATGTTTCTCTCCCAACTCCACGAGCGTATACTGTCAGCCACAGACTGCTACAACTCGACTCTTTTTAACTACAAAAGACATCTTTGACTTACTCACAGCAGTTATCTTTCTCCAATACATACACAGAGTGATACAGCGCTGATGTTACAAACATTCATAGATGATAGGGAAGGGTAACTCTATCAATCTGAGGTAAGGGACCATGGTCCTAGAAATGAACGAGCTGAAAGTTATAACGGACAGTCAGTCTGATATCTCTGACGAAGGACTTCCTCCACTGCTAGCTCTTCGCTTTCCGTATTTTTATTGATGATAGTATGGACCAAAATGAGAAAAACTTCTCTAGTAAACATGGGCTCTAGAACGCATGTTTAGGGAACTCTGAGCACTTGTTCGGTAGAACAGATATGTTTCAAAGAAGCGAAGATGAACAGGTACGCAGTTTTGAACCCATATTTATTAGACTTTTTACTTCAAATGATCGATCCTGCCGTATTCTCAAATGACCATTCTTCGTGGGACATCTTGTATATATACTGTTTGCCTTTTATTCAAGCCTCTAAGGAAATGTGTAAAAACATAAAAAGAAAATTACTATTTTACACGGTAAATCGAAAAGATCTTCATAAATAGTTCCCCACGCCACTAACAGGTGACGCTACTTGTTTCGTATACATAACACAGAAGTATGTATTAAGTTACTCCAAAAGATCATTGGATTATTTATTAAAGCACTTCAAACTGAAATATTTAAAAATTAGCAAATCAAGAAAGGAGGTTATCTTGTGTCTTAATGTCTGGAATTTCTGTGTGTCTCGAATGTGTGTTACTGTCTTGAGTTTATTGCGTCATTGATCATTACAAATCTCAAAAGTTCTTGTATGCTATTCTTCACGAGTGAATATGATTGCGCACTCTTCACTGAAAGGGTACCATTTTACAGACATATCTCCACATCGGTGTATTACCTGTGGTTACAGGGAAAATATTCTTCCGGCCGTGTTATCAGATTTTGCTTCTTGACCAGGCGAGTAGTTTATTACTACAGTGCCTCATTTTACAATCAAACACACAGAAAAACAGAATGACATGAGAGTTATATAGAATACCTCTTTAGGTGGACGTCCTACGTTGACTGCGGGTCGATAGGCCTGTTACCGTTTTCTGTGAGTTCACGTCAGACTCTTTGCTGTTGTCAACATTAAAGCAATTTAACACGGTGCCATTGATCCGACAGACAAGAACAGACACGGTAAAAGGCAGTGGCTTTGTATGAATAATATTCTTAAAGTGATTTAGAGTGATTACGGGGTATCTTTTTCACGATATGCAAACGGCGGTTTGAACGCTGATCGTCACGTGTTTTACACACTTCGTGACTTCAGTCAGTAATTTTTGTCAGAATAAAACTCTCATTTTGGGCGATAGTGACGTATTTCGGGTCCTGTTTATGTGTGAGGTGGCTATAATCTGCTGTACAACTATAATGGTGGATACTTTCAGTTGACGCTTACGGAGGAAGTAAAAATTTGCCCGTACGAATTTTAGAGCGTTCAGGGGATATTGAAAGCTACATTTTTTTTATTAGACAAACATATCTCAGGAGCACGGTTTCCCCACTAGGGGTCGGTGAAAGTTTTGACGCTGGTGATGTTAAGAGGTGCTATTCTAACTGTCGTGTGATGAATACTATTTCGGAGATGTTGATGAAAATGTCTCCCGTTTACATTACTAAACAGCTGGCTTCTGCGTAATACTCTCCTTCATATTAATAAGCGCACGCCCTCAACAAGTTCCAAACCACAGCGCAGAAAAACGGGAATTTTCCGGGGCTCATAAGGTTCTATTGTTGATAGAAAGGTAGGGTCAGGTGTTTTGAATAGACTTTGGTCACAGTGACCACTTGTACTCCCAGCAGAAGGATGGTCTTAACGTAATTATCCTACACTACAGGATCAAAGTTGGAATATTACACACTTCCTCCAGCGTAGACGAATGGAGCAGATAGGTTGGATCTTTTGCATTTGATGTCTTCCACGGTGCACCTTAAGGGGCTTGAGGCATTATTTAGTTCTTGGGCGGTTCCTGAGACAACACCAATTTTTCCGTCAGCAGAGGAAATCTAAATAATTGTCCGCAGAAACCTGCGCAAATTTTCTCTAGGGATTTATCTGGAAGGACCATCTCCTCGTTTTAAAAAATCATCCGCTTTTGGGCATCAAAACTGAGCCGAGGGTTCCAAGACGGCTATATACAGCAAATGGCTGAAATTTTTACGATGTATTTGTAAGATCCCGATCTCAAACAACCTTAAAAATTTTCTGGATATCTTTGTCTGTTTCCTAAATAGAGAGATTCGAAGTTACCCTACCTATATACGTTAAGCGCGCACCTAAAAATCGTTAGGAGAAAACGCAGTTTATACAGTGATGTAACACGGAGAAATATGTTTTAAAGTGTCCCCGTTACAATTAGAATGGTTGTAGCAACCCCATGTTGTAGTACTGCAGCACGTACAAAATTTTTGTGTTCATAACATCAGATTCGATGTGTAAAATTAATTCTGCTTTATTTCTATTTCACATAAGTAAACCATCCAAATTTTATTGACCGATAAAGTTCCTTTAACATGAGTGACATTCCCTGCTGTACTACGGAAAAGTGCAAAAATGCTGCTATGAAGCACAAAAATGGCGAATATACTCACATTTAAAAGATTCTGACTTAATAGCGGGATGTCTGCTGCCTCATTCTTCCTTCCTCAGTATCTCAAAAAAAAATTCCCAAAACATTTAGTTGTGGACATACTCGTGCTTTTTTATGCTGGGAGAGAGTAAGACAATTGCGGCAGGAAAGAGATGGAAAATTAGTGCTTGTGGTATAGTAAGAGTGAAGGAGACAATAGCACTGTGATAGGAAGAGTGGCACACAGTGAAACACAGGTGACAGTGACAGAACGGTGCTAGGAAAAACGTGAAGGAGACGGTGCCAGTGGGAGAAGGATAAAGAGAAAGAGAAAGTGGAAGTGAGTGAGAGCCAGTGATAATAAGAGACAGATTCTATGACAATGACAACAAGGGAGAGAGAGAAAGTGACAGTGAGAAGGTGCAGCAGCAGTGTGAGGAAATGGAGATAGCAAGAGTAAGAGAGAGCAAGAGGGAGACAGTGACAGTGCAGTAGCTGTTGGACAGACCGAAGGAGACTACGGCTGTGAGTCAGGAGACAGTGACAGTTAGAGAGGCACAAAGAGATAACGACAACGAGTTGTGTTTAATGACTGAGTGAGAATGGGCAAGTTTGAGCAATGGGTATGAGCAACTTACAGCGATGGACTGATTTTTCACTGACTGTATCAATACCCATTTGTATTGTGACATATTGGAAAACTTCGGACATTCGCGAGTGCCCCGATAAACTCTACAATTATCGTAAATTGTAGGCTTAAACTTAATTGCGCTCTTTTAAAATTTTTGAGAAGACTGGGCCTATCTTGTTCAAAAGAATCGTTCTCTAATTTCATTGCACAACTGCGTGAGAAATATATTATTTTGAGAATTTTCGGACGCTTACAAAACTGTATTTTGGGTATGTTACTGGTATGAATATTTTGGATTCGTAATTTATTTTGTAGCAAATCAGCGCTTATCGTTCACAGTTGTGCCAAAGAATATGTCACCCTTGAAATTCATTGTATATCAGCGCAAAGAAACGTGCGTTTTTGAGAAGGACCATTGTTCTTTGTCTCATGTACGAGCAATCTGTAGCAAATCGGCATTTGTGATTTAGTTACTGCATCAGATTTTCTAACGAACATTGTGTAACATCACGTTTTCCCATAAAGAGGAGTAGCCCTATATATTGTCTGCATTTATCGTAAATTAACTCTGCTTCGACTTTGCTAACAACTGAACTGAACCTCAAAACGTTTTAGGAAACTAGTACTTTTTACTAAAGGTTTATGTGTTGCGTTAATAGAAATTTCGTTTTGTGTACTTGCTTCGATTCTCATAGGGAGTTTTTAGCTCAACAGGTTAAAAGATCATAAGTGGGTTTAATTTAAAGTTTTTTGTTCTCTACCTTACAATACGTTGTACCAGCCAAAATGCAGCCCAATTGTGAATGCTGTGCTCAACGTGGGTGAGTTGGTTGATTTTCATAAGCAGCTGGAAGTAGCTCCGGCTACTGTCGACCGATTGTCAGCTGCTGGGATTCAGTGTGCTGGAAGAGCCCCCGAAAGTCGTGTGCCTGTGATAGCGGTACCAGAGAGGTACCTCAAGTACTAACATTTCCCGTGGATCCTGTCTTCCCTGCAGAAAGTACAGGATTGTCATTAGTCGTCCACTTGACTGCGAGTGGCATGCCAATGGTAGATCCAGGCGTCCTGTACAATTTGGATGGCGACCAGGGAGGACTCAGGGTGTTTTACCGATTCCGTTTACCAACAAGTCTCAGTTGGGGGCTATCACTGAAACTGAAACTGAGCCAGTTGGACTTACTTCATCTATTTTGGGGAAACCTATTTGATCTGGTGTCAGGAGGAGGTAGATACAAAAGGGTGGCGGTCTGTTAATCGCCTCCAGTTCAAACGTACGGCGACTGACGGCACCCATTATGGAAATGGCAGTAAGGGCCAGGAAAGGACACCAGGTGCACTCAGTGTGTATGCCTGGGGGCCACATTCAACATGTTGAAGAGGCTATTCCAGCAGCCATTGAGGGAACAGGATGCAACCAACTGCAGGTTGTGGCGAAAGTTGGAAACAAGTGATGCCTATCGTCTGGACACCAAGGTTATTCTTGGTTCATTCCAGCGACTGGCAGAGAAGGTTGAGAAGACTGGTCTTGCTCATGGAGTTCAATTGAAGCTCATGATTTGCAGCATTGACCCAAGAACTGATCATAGCCCTTTGGTTCTGAGTCGAGTGGAAGGACTGAACCAGTGACTTCGAAAATTCTGTGACAGGCTAGACTGCGATATCCTGGACTTGCATCACTGAGTTGAGAATTGTATAGTCCCCCTAAATAGGTCAGATATGCACTACACATCAGAGGCTGCTACTAAGATAGCTGACCGTATTCAGGTGTACGCAAGAGCTTTATAGATTAGGCTACTCATTTTTTTTAATGGCCGTGGTCTACGGGTAGCGTCTTTGATTCATAATCAAAACGTCTACGGCCCCGAGTTCGATCCCCGCCACTGCCTAAATTTTGATAAATAATCAGCATTGGCGGCCGAAGACTTCCGGCATAAGAAGTCAGCCTCATTCTGCCAACGGCCTTGTCAAAGAGGGCGGAGGAGCGGATAGAGGTTCAGGCCACTCTCTTGTCCTAGGGGTGGGAAATTGCCCCTAAAGGCGGAAGAATCAGCAATTATCAACGACATGAGGATGCAGAAGGCAATGGAAACCACTGCATTAAAGACACGTAACGTGTATCCACAGGACATGTGGCCTGTAATTGAAGAAGTGTCATGATGATCTCTCCATTGGCAAAAGATTCATGAATAGTCCCCCATTCGGATCCCCGGGAGGGGACTGCCAAGGGGGAGGTTACCATGATGGAATAATCAACGAAAGGATAACGTTCTACGGGTCGGGGCGTGGAATGTCAGAAGCTTGAACGTGCTAGGTAAACTAGAAAATCTGTAAAGGGAAATGCAAAGGCTCAATCTAGATATAGTAGGGGTCAGTGAAGTGAAGTGGAAGAAAGACAAGGATTTCTGGTCAGATGAGTATCGGGTAATATCAACAGCAGCAGAAAATGGAATAACAGGTATAGGATTCGTTATGAATAGGAAGGTAGGACAGAGGGTGTGTTACTGTGAACAGTTCAGTGACCGGGTTGTTCTAATCAGAATCGACAGCAGACCAACACCAACAACGATAGTTCAGGTATACATGCCGACGTCGCAAACTGAAGATGAACAGATAGAGAAAGTGTATGAGGATATTGAAAGGGTAATGCAGTATGTAAAGGGGGACGAAAATCTAATAGTCATGGGCGACTGGAATGCAGTTGTAGGGGAAAGAGTAGAAGAAAAGGTTGCAGGAGAATATGGGCTTGACACAAGGAATCAAAGAGGAGAAAGACTAATTGAGTTCTGTAACAAGTTTCAGCTAGTAATAGCGAATACCCTGTTCAAAAATCACAAGAGGAGGAGGTATACTTGGAAAAGGCCGGGAGATACGGGAAGATTTCAATTAGTTTACATCATGGTCAGACAGAGATTCCGAAATCAGAGACTGGATTGTAAGGCGTACCCAGGAGCAGATATAGACTCAGATCACAATATAGTAGTGATGAAGAGTAGGCTGAAGTTCAAGACATTAGTCAGGAAGAATCAATACACAAAGAAGTGGGATACGGAAGTACTAAGGAATGACGAGATACGTTTGAAGTTCTCTAACGCTATAGATACAGCAATAAGGAATAGCGCAATAGGCAGTACAGTCGAAGAGGAATGGACATCTCTAAAAAGGGCCATCACAGAAGTTGGGAAGGAAAACATAGGTACAAAGAAGGTAGCTGCGAAGAAACCATGGGTAACAGAAGAAATACTTCAGTTGATTGATGAAAGGAGGAAGTACAAACATGTTCCGGGAAAATCAAGAATACAGAAATTCAAGTCGCTGAGGAATGAAATAAACAGGAAGTGCAGGGAAGCTAAGACGAAATGGCTGCAGGAAAAATGTGAAGACATCGAAAAAGATATGATTGTCGAAGGACAGACTCAGCATACAGGAAAGTCAAAACAACCTTTGGTGACATTAAAAGCAACGGTGGTAACATTAAAAGTGCAACGGGAATTCCACTGTTAAATGCAGAGGAGAGAGCAAATAGGTGGAAAGAATACATTGAAAGCCTCTATGAGGGTGAAGATTTGTCTGATGTGGTAGAAGAAGAAACAGGAGTCGATTTAGAAGAGATGGGGGATCCAGTATTAGAATCGGAATTTAAAAGAGCTTTGGAGGACTTACGGTCAAATAAGGCAGAAGGGATACATAACATACCATCAGAATTTCTAAAATCATTGGGGGAAGTGGCAGCAAAACGACTATTCACGTTGGTGTGTAGAATATATGAGTCTGGCGACATACCATCTGACTTTCGGAAAAGCATCATCCGCACAATTCCGAAGACGGCAAGAGCTGACAAGTGCGAGAATTATCGCACAATCAGCTTAACAGCTCATGCATCGATGCTGCTTACAAGAATAATATACAGAAGAATGGAAAAGAAAATTGAGAATGCGGTAGGTGACGATCAGTTTGGCTTTAGGAAAAGTAAAGGGACGAGAGAGGCAATTCTGACGTTACGGCTAATAATGGAAGCAAGGCTAAAGAAAAATCAAGACATTTTCATAGGATTTGTCGACCTGGAAAAAGCGTTCGACACTATAAAATGGTGCAAGCTGTTCGAGATTCTGAAAAAAGTAGGGGTAAGCTATACGGAGAGACGGGTCATATACAATATGTACAACAACCAAGAGGGAATAATAAGAGTGGACGATCAAGAACGAAGTGCTCGTATTAAGAAGGGTGTAAGACAAGGCTGTAGCCTTTCGCCCCTACTCTTCAATCTGTACATCGAGGAAGCAATGATGGAAATAAAAGAAATGTTCAGGAGTGGAATTAAAATACAAGGTGAAAGGATATCAATGATACGATTCGCTGATGACATTGCTATCCTGAGTGAAAGTGAAGAAGAATTAAATGATCAGCTGAACGGAATGAACAGTCTAATGAGTACACAGTATGGTTCGAGAGTGAATCGGAGAAAGACGAAGGTAATGAGAAGTAGTAGAAATGAGAACAGCGAGAAACTTAACATCAGGATTGATGGTCACGAAGTCAATGAAGTTAAGGAATTCTGCTGCCTAGGCAGTAAAATAACCAATGTCGGACGGAGCAAGGAGGACATCAAAAGCAGACTCGCTATGGCAAAAAAGGCATTCCTGGCCAAGAGAAGTCTACTAATATCAAATATCGGCCTTAATTTGAGGAAGAAATTTCTGAGGATGTACGTCTGGAGTACAGCATCGTATGGTAGTGAAACATGGACTGTGGGAAAACCGGAACAGAAGAGAATCGAAGCATTTGAGATGTGGTGCTATAGACGAATGTTGAAAATTAGGTGGACTGATAAGGTAAGGAATGAGGAGGTTCTACGCAGAATCGGAGAGGAAAGGAATATGTGGAAAACACTGATAAGGAGAAGGGACAGGATGATAGGACATCTGCTAAGACATGAGGGAATGACTTCCATGGTACTAGAGGGAGCTGTAGAGGGCAAAAACTGTAGAGGAAGACAGAGATTGGAATACGTCAAGCAAATAATTGAGGACGTAGTTTGCAAGTCCTACTCTGAGATGAAGAGGTTAGCACAGGAAAGGAATTCGTGGCGGGCCGCATCAAACCAGCCAGTAGACTGATGACCAAAAAAAAAAGGCTACTCTCCATCCAATCCAGATAACGATAGCTGTAGGAAGCACAGAAGTGTCAATGTAAGATCGAAAGAGTTGTCTTCCACAGGTGAGAATATTAATATCCTAATGGTAAACTGCCGACCGACTTGCAGTGCCAGAATTTGAAGCGCTCATAAAAAGCAGTTAATCTCACGTAATACTGTGTACAGGAAGGTGGTAGAAACAAAAAATGGACAGCAGTGAGAGTTTTGGCAAAAATTTAAGTAGATATGGAAAGAACAGGCAAATGGGAAATGGAAGTGGTGTATTTGTAGCAGTTGACAAGAAACTCCAATCCTCCAAGGTGGAAATTGAAGCTGAATATGAGACTCAAGGGTGGGCATAAAATGGTAATGGGATCCTTTTATCGCGCACCAGACTCATCTCCTGATGTAACTGGAAACTTTAGAGAAAACTTCAGTTCTGTTGTACTACATAAGTTCCCCAGTCATACTTTAATTGAAGCTGGAGACTTTAATCATCCAACAATTAATTCCTGAAATTAGTTTTGTTAGCGGTGGGCGTGATAAGACATTTGTGAATCCTTACTAAATACTTCTCCAAAAACTACCTGGAACAGATACGCAGCTACGAACCCCTTTCATGATGGAACTATATTGGATCTAATGGCAACAAATAGACCTTACCTCTTTGAGGATGTCCACATCGAAACTGGTGTCAGTGACTATGACACAGTTGTGATGATGATTACCGACATATAAAAGATAACTAAAACAACTAGAAAGATCAATATGTTCAGTAAACTAGATAAAAAATCATCAATCTCAATAAAGAATTTGAAATTTTCAGCACATGGCAGGAGCATGTAGTAGGTCTCTGGCTCAAGTTTAAAAGAATAATTTACCATCCACTGGATAGACGTGTATTGAGTAGAACAGTTCATAGTGGGTGGGAACCTCCATGGAACATTCACTGTAGAGGAACTTCTAAAGAAACAGTAATCATTGCATAATAGGCGTAAAACAAAGCGTATGGCTACAGATAGAGAGATGCTGAATGAAACGCGTTTGGCTGTTAAGAGATCAATGAGTGATGCCTTCAGTGACTACTGTAGCAGAATACTGTCAAGCGATCTTACAAAGAACCCAAAGATATTCTGGTCATACGTTAAGGCCGTTAGTGGCACCAAAGATAGTGTCCTCTCACTAATGAGTGAGACACGAACTGAAATTGAAGGTAGCAAAGCAAAAGGCGAAACCCTGAATTCCGTTTCCGAATGTTCCTTTAGAAAGGAAAACCCAGGAGAATTGGCCCAATTTAATTCCTGTATCACTGAAAAGATGAGTAAAATAAGTGTTCATGTCAGTGATGTTGAGAAACAGTTTAAATCGTTAAACCTGAACAAAGCTCCAGGGCCCGAAGGACTCTCTGTCAGATTCTACATTGAATTTGTCTCTAAATTAGACCCTCTTCTACATATAATGTATCGTAGACCCCTCGGAAAAACAACCGTGCCCAGTTCTTGGAAAAAGGTACAGGTCACACCCGTCTACAACGAGGGAAATAGAAGTGATCCACAAAATTACCGTCCAATGTCTTTGACATCGATTTGTTGTAGAATCTTACAACATTTTCTAAGGTCAAACGTAATGAGGCATCTTGAACTGAATGACTTCCTCAATGCCAAGCAGCATGGATTTCGAAAACATCGATCATGTGAACCCCATCTCGCACTTTTTTCACGTGACATCCTGAAAGTTTGGATCAAGGAAGCCAGGTAAATTCAATGTTTCCTGATTTCCGATAAGTATTTGATTCAGTACCACGTCTACGCTTATTGGCAAAGTGCAATCATATGGGGTATCAAGTGGAATTTGTAACTGGAATGATTACTTTTTGGAAGGGAGGAAGCAACATGTTATTTTGGATGGATTATTATCGTCAGATCTAAATCTACATCTACATTTATACTTCGCAAGCCACCCAACGGTGTGTGGCGGAAGGCACTTTACGTGCCACTGTCATTACCTCCCTTTCCTGTTCCAGTCGCGTATGGTTCGCAGGAAGAACGACTGCCGGAAAGCCCCTGTGCGCCCTCGAATCTCTCTAATTTTACATTCGTGATCCCCTCGGGAGGTATGAGTAGGGGGAAGCAATATATTTGATACCTCATCCAGAAACGCACCCTCTCGAAACCTGTACAGCAAGCTACACCGCGATGCAGATCGCCTGTCTTGTAGAGTCTGTCACTTGAGTTTGCTAAACATCTGCGTAACGCTGTCACGCTGTCACGCTTACCAAATACCCCTGTGATGAAACGCGCCGCTCCTCTTTGGATCTACTCTATCTCTTCTGTCAACCCGACCTGGTACGGATCCCACACTGATGAGCAGTACTCAAGCATAGGTCGAATGAGTGTTATGTAAGCCACCTGTAGCCCCAGGGAACTTTTTTGGGACCTGTGATGTTCATGTTATGTGTTAATGCTCTTGCAGACACCATTAATAATAGAATTAGGAATTTTGCAGATGATGCAGTTATCTATAATGAAATGCTATCTAAAAGAAGCTGCTTAAATATCCACTTAGATCCTGATAAGACTTCAAAGCGGTACAGACACTGGCAACTTGCTTTGAATGTTCAGAAATGTAAATTTTTTTACTTCTCAAAACGAAGAAACGTATTATCAAATAACTATAATCTCAGTGAGTCACTGTCGGAATCGGACAACTCATACAAATACCTCGATGTAGCACTTTGTAGGGATCGAATGATCACATAGATTTAGTCGTGCGTAAAGCAGGTGGCAGACTTCGACTTATTGGTAGAATACTGAGGAAGTGCAATCAATCTACAAAGGAGATTGCTTACAAATCACTAGCGCGACCAGTTCTAGAATACTGCTCAAGTGTGTGGGACCCGTACCAGATAGGCCTAACAGGAGATATTGAATGAATACTGAGAAGGACAGGACGAATGGTCACAGATTTGTTTAATGCGTCGGAGAGTGTCGCAGAGATGCTGTAGGAACTGAACTGGACACTGTTGAAGATAGATGTAAACTATCCCGAGAAAGTCTGTTAACAAAGTATCAAGAACGTGCTTTGAAGCAGTACTCTTGTACCGCTCACATAGGGATCGTGAGGATAAGATGAGAATAAGTACTGCACACGCAGAGATATTCCAACACTCATTCTTCCCGGGCTCCGTACGTGAATGGAACAGGAAGAAACCCTAGTAAGTGATATAGCGGGATGTAACCTCTGCCATGCAACTTACGGTGGTTTGCAGAGTGTTCGTGTAGATGTCGATGTAGATGTAGACTAGTGGGTGTGAGCGAGTAAGGGTAACGTGTAGGAGTTAGAGGTGAGTTGCATGTTACAAAGAGCGCGAGTATGTTAGCATGCCAAAATTTTAGGAAAAATGTTTGTAGATGCTGAGGAAAGTGGAATGAGGCAGCTAGTCCCCCCACGTTTCAGTCAGTCTTTTAAACAACAGTATCTTTGCCTGTTTTTCGGCTGGTTATCGAACGGCCGAAGATACCCGATTCTAGTTGCCAGCTGCCTTATGTAACGGCTTCCAAGAGAAAAAAATTTTTTTCCGTACTTCATACAGTACAATTACTGATCAAATTTAAAATTTAAAAATTCTAAATTTAAAATTTAAAAATTCTGTCATAATCTACTCATTAAGAGATACAGTTGTAAGTTGAAAGTTTAACACAATAAATCGAGTTTTAAAGTTAGAAATTGTGTGTAAGACTTAAGGTAGCATAACTCAGGGCGTGCAAATTACCCAGACTATATTGATTCAGTACTTGAGAGTGAGAGTACTTAGTGACTTTACAACAAACTTTACACATAATTTGAAACTTTTTGAAACGTTTTGGTTGGGGACACTCGCCATAAAATATGAAAGGAACAAAATTTTATCACTTATTACATTTTCGCTGTTCATGCACTAAAACTGAACTTCTGATTTCTACTGAGTCATCAGTCTGTGGGTGAATAATTCGAACTTAATAAAACCAAGGCATTCAGGTATTTGCGTCTGTCGCCATAAAGATTTTGTAGGTTTATCGTCAAATATTTAACTCATTAACTCATCTGTGAAGTAATCAGACTTTCGAAATTTTTTATAGGCGAGAGTTCGATACTTCCAACAGTCTGTGGGAGGCGAACTGAAAACAACCGCGTGTATCGCGAATAATAGCTGCAGCTTCAGCAAAACGGGCAACAGCCTCTTCTGCAGTGCCTGCCTGTGTTTCGTACACCAAACACACATAATGTTCGTCTATAACAACTCCAAAACCATATTCATCACACTAAAATTTGAACACCGTCTCTGAATACCACTAACGATGCACCAGTGACATTTTTGTGACACGAAAAACGGTTTCTCTTATCTCCTGCAACTACTCTAAAATGCTTTATACGCAGTTTTTTGCACCCCATATTACTCCTTCTAAGGTAAAAATGCCTTAAGCCAATCTTCTGTCGGAATTCATGGCACGCGAGTTTCTAAAATGCCTCTCCAAAGTGGTTTAATTAACGTCAACGCTAGTTAAAATATGAGAGCTATACCTACAAAACCTGTTCCAGCTTCTTCCACCAGGACTGTAAACACTAATCATTCTAATTTGCTCTATTCAAGCCGGCCGAAGTGGCCGTGCGGTTAAAGGCGCTGCAGTCTGGAACCGCAAGACCGCTACGGTCGCAGGTTCGAATCCTGCCTCGGGCATGGATGTTTGTGATGTCCTTAGGTTAGTTAGGTTTAACTAGTTCTAAGTTCTAGGGGACTAATGACCTCAGCAGTTGAGTCCCATATTGCTCAGAGCCATTTTTTTGCTCTATTCAATAATATGTGTTATTAGAAATTGACAGTAACTAGATTTCAATATGATTTAAGATTCACTTCATATGAATAGACAGTTGGCTACACCCTCATAATTTGATTTATGGTGAATTTTTCAATTGCGCTAGCTGAGTTCCAGGCGTTGTCTCGGTATGTATTTATTTCCATGTTTCATTATTCCTCCTTCCCCATCTCCCTGTTCACTACTCCTGTTTCCCATTTGTGACCATCTCCTCCTCTCCTCTCCCTCTCTTGGCCCCCCTCTCTCTCTGTCCATCTCCTCTTGCCTTTCTCTGTCCATTTCCTCCCTCCCTCCTCTCTGTTCATTTCCTCCTCCTCCTTTTTTCCCAATTTCTTCCTCCCCCTGTCTCTGTCCAGCTCTTCCGCTTCCCTTTCTCTGTCCGTCTCCTGTTCCCTCTCTCTGTCCATTTCCACCTCTCCCTCTCTCTATCCATCTCCTTCTACACCTCTCTGTGTCCATCTCCTCCTGCCCACGCACTCTCTGTCTATCTCCTCCTCCCACTTATCTCCTTCTGCCACCTCGCTGTCTATCCACACGTTCACCCTTATCTTTTCACGTTACCAAACTCACTCCATAGGGCGTTGGTGTTTAAAGATCGTTACTAAAGTGTGTATCAAATTTGGTTGAAATTGTTCCATGGATTTAGTATCAATTTTTTTACATATTTCACATATATTTAATATATTTCAAATGTGGTTGTACAGATATTTCACCTGTATGTCTAACGAATTTCGCTCTGCAGTTTCATTTTCACGCAGCTTAATGTTTATGACGTTGTATACCCTCAACTATGTGATGTGCAATGATATAATTTTTCAGATCCAGTGGTATAAGTAGCTACTGCTTGCGAAATGTGGGGTGAATAGAGCCAATAGTAACGAAGTAATAATTTACAATGTCACGCTAACTTTTCACGCATCTTAATGTATATGAAGTCGTATCTCCTGAACGATGTGTTGTACAATGATATAATTTTGCTGGTACATCAGGTGGTTCATGTGGATACTCTGTGCAAAATGTGTTACGAATATAGTTAGTGGTGAAGAAGTAATAAATTAAAACCTCAACCTTCATGCTGCAGTTATACTGCAAGAACAAGGAAACGTGTTAAGTAATTTTTTTACTTTCATCATTTTGTGGGGATTGTCAGCGAGAAAAAGTTTCGAGAAGGTATGAAATTGCGTGTAAAATTTTTCCCAAGTCATTAAGTGCTCTCAGTGTCAAATAGTGAATGACTAATGTGTGGCTATTGATGTGTTGTGGGCTACACTGAATTTTCATCCCTATTCTCACCTCTTTGATAGGCACGTTGTTCTTACCCCCACAGCGATGATTACCATGCAGTAAGTGAGATGTGTTCCAAGACTGGTTGAAATCTGTCCAGTTGTTTATGAGGTAGTGTGGAATATACATACATACATACACTCACACGTACATCCATACACGTGCATATGTCAATTTTATTGTATGTATGGATATGATCTCAGATTCTAATTAAATAGTAACCGAATTTTGAAGTTTTAACTGCCTGGAATATCTTTGAGTCTGTAACTTACGATCTCTGTACAATAGTAGCAATAGAAATTTGACATAAATGGTCGTCCAAACAAAATAATAAATACAGTTGTGTACTTTATGTTGTAGTATCTATTAATCATCGTCTACGTAATACAGTATCACCAACTGCGACATAATCGCGTGTACAAACAGTTATCCAATACTGTAAAATGCTTTTTAATTCCAGTCTCTGATCACAAATGAATTCTTTAGATGATGACCGGTTTCAGTCTGTAATGACCATCTTCAGGTCTAAAATATATAAATATATACATCTGGTGAGCAGTGTGTATTTTAACATAAAGCAGCAATATGTATCACAATATACTGTCATACACCAGTGAAATGTACAGATAAAATATGGTATAACGTACCTTTCTTACACCATGTCCTAAAGTGATACGGCCATAATGGCATCGTCAAAACATATAAATATAATCAGCATAGCATCGTCACACAGAATTAAAATATGGTGTAGAATAGGTCACATCGTCCACATAGTGATTATTGGCAACTAGCTACTGAGGTACAGTAGCAACCAGAAACCTGTTTCCCTTCGCCCTCCGTAGATGTCGCTACTGTGGGCTTGCTTATATGCAGTCAACATTTATTTTTAATAATTTTTCATGGCTAACTGCATTCATCTTTTAATGTATGACAATTGGCTTCTATGATAGCCATCAATTTTAATAAGTCTGCTACATGCATTTTATCTAATGTGCTTTTATCAGATTATGTTTTTGCGTAAATGTTGACTACATATAAGCAAGCCCGCAGTAGCGACATCTAGAGAGGGTGTAGGCAGAAAGTTTTCTGGATGCTACTGTACCTCAGTAGCTAGTTGTCAATAATCACTATGTGGACGATGTGAGCTATTCTACACCATATTTTAAATGTATGTGACGATACTATGCTGATTATATTTATATGTTTTGACGATGCCATTCTGGCCGTATCACTTTAGGATATGAAGTAAAAAAGGTATGTTATACCATATTTTATCTGTACATTTCCCTGGTGTATGACAGTATATTGTGATACATATTGCTGTTTTATGTTAAGACACACAGACTGAAACTGGTCATCATCTAAAGAATTCATTTCTGATCAGAGACTGGAATAAAAAAGCATCGTAATACAGTATGGCTCCAACATTCCGTGTGGAGGCACTCTACATTCATTTGGATGGTAGATCTCGGGCAGCGTGGAGACCTGCCTGCATCAAAACATGTGAAACGTGACAGTATTTGGGGTCGGATGAAGCGTGACCATAACGTGATCCGTGCCGCGGAGACTGGGTCAACGTTTTCCGAGCGGTTGACAGCGTCGGTGAAAGATGGCGACACGACGTGACGGGGCAGCGCGGTTATCGGCCGCACGTACAGGACGGAACGGAACGCAGTAATTGAACGCCCTAATGAGGTCGCGCTGGTCGCCCTAGTCGCGCCTAGACCACCGTGACGCAAGCTGGGCGCGGCTCGCTGACCGGGTATTAGCATGCGGACGAAAGGTGAGCGGCGCGCCGTGCAAAGTGTCGCGCGTCGTAAACACCGGCCGGCCGGCTGTCTTGCGGGTTGCTCTCGCCTGGCACGGTAGGGGCTGGGAGCTCACCTGCGGGGAGGGCTACACTCAATACAAACGCGATGAATCCGCGCATCATGGCCTTCAGCCTGGTTTCCAAAACATGTTCAAATGTGTGTGAAATCTTATGGGACTTAACTGCTAAGGTCATCAGTCCCTAAGCCTACACACTACTCAACCTAAAGTATCCTAAGGACAAACACACATAGACCCACGCCCGAGGGACGACTCAAACCTCCGCCGGGAACAGCCTGGTTTCCCCACATCTCTTTAGGGCCAGTGGCTGGCGTTGTCGGCTTCTGTAGCTATCAGAGGTATAGCGACAATTTTCAAGATCTCTAGTTTCGTAAGCCTGGTTAATTTCCATGAAACAATGGAACATTTTTGTTGTACCTTCATGATTGTTTAGCTTGATTATTCCAATGATCATATAACGAATTTCAACAGTATACAGCGTACATTCAATTGCTGACAGCTGTCTTAATTTGTCAGTGTGTCGACTGTGATTCAAAATGAAGAAAACCAAGTTTCGTGCAGTTATTAAACATTATCATTTGAACGGTTTAATTGCCGCACAGATCAAAACAGATTGGTATGAAGTTCATGCGGATTCTGCATCGTCATTGAAGACCATTTACTTTTCGATTAATGAATTTAAATGTGGTCGGACAAGCACCTAAGACGAAGCGCGCTCTGGCCGTCCACTTGAGGTCACCACAAAGGAAACCCTTGACAAAGTACATTATATCGTAATACAGAACCGCCCAATAAAAAGTCGTATGACTGATGTGAGCCGCGCCGAGTGGCCACGCGGTCTAGGGGGCCATGACACGGATTGCGCGACCCCTCCCGCTGGAGGTAGTGTGTAAGTCTAGGGACCGATGACCTCAGCAGTTTGGTCCCTATGGAATTCACACACATTTGAACATTTTTGATTGATGTGACCGTAGTCGTCTTAACTGAGCGAGTGCATAGCATCCTGCACGGAGAATTGGCTATGAAGAATCTGTGGGCGAAGTGGCTGCTGCGATTGCTCGCTGTCGACCAAAAACGCTGAAACTAACTACTTAACTCCCCTTATTTTTTTTTTTTTTTTTTTTTTTTTTTTTTTTTTTTTTTTTTTTTTTTTTTTTTTTTTTTTTTTTTTTTTTTTTTTTTACTGAGCACTGACCAACAGAATTTTCCTGACAAAGACAGGTGGAACTTAAATGAATAGGTCATTACCCACAATATACAAGCCCAACGCAATCCGACTGCCATACATTGACAACATGACTTCCAATAATTAACACAAAACAGTAGCCCTGAATTCCTGAAAATCCTAACAATAAAAAAAATCCAAAAATCATGAAATTAAAGAAATATGAAACTGCCTCCAACACTGTTAATTGCCCAAACTAATTTCAGTCATGAATCTCGAGACTGGAAACTCGATTCTTTTTCATAAGTCATTTACCTCACAGAAAATCTTCGTAACACGAACTACGGCAATTACAACAACAGCCAGGTAAATAAAGGGATTCTAACTACTGTAGACTAACTACTAGGAGACATATGGTTAGCGAAAGAAAGATTTTGTTGTAGAGGAAACAATGTATTTAGAAAATTTTACCTGAATCATGTGACATCCAGTTCCAAAAATTATATAGTTGTCAATAATTCCACTACCCAAACATTATCTTCGATACATCCATTATCATAACTTACCTTGCATATCTTCTTATAAGACATTTCATCTCACTTTACACTGCGTGTCCTACCAACACAGAGTCTCTACTAAGAAAAACATGTGCATAAACTTCTCTATCCACTCGCTAACTGCTAGTCCGTCCAACCGCAGAATCTCTTGCTGAGAGCGCAGATCGCTGTCAGCGATATTAACACAGTCTATAGCGCTGCCAATATACAAATAGATTACTTACAGTGCATCTGGCACAACATTTCAAGACAATGTCTGTCGCTGTTTAATCGCAATTCGCAAGACTTTTTGCGCCAGTTTGTGACTGCTGATGAAACTTGGTTCCATCTTTACACACCAGTCTCAGAACGGCAGATAAAACAATGGACAAAGGCTGGTGAAAGAGCACAGACGAAGACGAAGACCATTTTGTCAGCTGATAATGTGATGGCCACTCTTTTTTGAGATTCCCAAGGCATAATCCCCATAAATTACTTGGGAAAGGCGCACCGTAACTGTACCCTATTAAGCTTCATAGTTGGATCGTCTGACGCTACCACTGTTTGAAAGAAACATCAAGTCTGACTCGAAGAAAAGGTGTTCTTTCACCAGGATAAAGCAGCATCTCATACATCAGCGATAAAAATGGCGAAAGAGCATTAACTGGCCTCTGAATTATTCCCTCATGCACCCTGTCACCAGCCTTATCCCCGAGTGACTTCTTTCTGTTCCGTAACTTGAAACTTTGGCTTGCTGCGAAGAAATTTTCATCAGATGTTGAATGATAGTAGCAGTCAGACAGAACTTATTTTTGCAATGGGATAAAAAAGCTGGAGGAGCGCTGGGCCAAGTACACATCTCTTAAAACAGACTGTGTCAAGAAGTAAGGTGAGATGTTTAAGAAACAAACATTGCTTCTTGCTTTTTTTACCAGACTTATCAAACAAATCTCGCTTTCTATGCCCTGTCTGGTTTTTAATTACACTGTCATTCTATTACTTCGAACGTTTCATAACAGGTGATTCAGATTTCTGGCTTTAACGCTATGAGAATCTGACTGTTAAAATTGATGAACAGGTTTCCAGAGATATCTGAGAGTCACATTTCTTTTTTAATTTGCTAATATTATTTTCTTCCGCAATATGTTCCTGGGTTTAACCTAATCGTCAAGCAAACGTGGCAACATTAAAACGTATGCTGTTAGCACACATGTGGCAGTGACGGTCTACAGGACAGGGTGGGAGTAGTGTCCCGAGTAAATCTGGATATTTTCCTCTTTGCAATCACACTAGTGCAGCTGAGGTCCACTCAGTCTTCTATCAGATTAAGTTCTGGGGATCTTTCCTGGGAATAAACGCCAGCTGGGATGTTTAGCTGGCCACGCGCACCTTCCTAATGGCGCGGCGAGTGGAATGCTGAACTCTTCCTGCAGTCAGACCAGAAGCCCAACCACGAATTGAGCGCTACTGGTTTTACCTTCTCTTTGTTAACAGAAATAGATTTTGAAGCTGTGGTTTGGCCTCTTACCATGTGCTCTGACCAACCTACGAAGAAATAGAGGTATAATCCAAACGAGAGAACATTTAACTTCTTGTCTGCAGTGAAGTTTATAGAAAAAAAGTAAAGAGTGTCTTATTGCGTAATCACTTGCTTTCATTGCCGTGGCTGTCCGAATAGTGTTGTCCTCCGTTTACAAACTTATGAACACCACTTGCGAAACGTTACTTATTACGATGAACACCAGTGCGCAGTACAAACTGAAGGGCGGTAAAAACCAAACTTCGTTCCACACCACTGCGGATATGTCGACCATTGTGTCATCCGTCACTTTCAAATTTCTTCTGCACACCGAAGTGAAGAATGTTGGATGTTTATAGGCGATTATGTTACAATAAAAGAGAATATATTATTTGATATCACTATCAAGAATATTAAATTTGTGTACAAATCACATAGGTATAGCTACTGCACAGACAAATTCGTATAAATAATGAACACCCCTGGGTCCTAATTTAACAGTTTTCAGTTAAGGATGGTGAATCACTATCAATTATTTAAATCCGTGAATTCGTTCAGTATTTTATTTTTTCATTTTTGCACTTGGACCATTATTTCCATATCCTTCAAAATATTCTTTTTCCAGCTTTGGTTTAAAATATGTCGCAGCTGAAGACTGTTATACAGTGTTACAACAGATAATTTAAGCAAGTTAACCAGGAATTATGACTGATAGCGGCCTATAGAAAACCTGTTTATAAGTTTTTGATTATAGTTATTGATAAATTATCTCTTGCTTAAAGCATGGCACAATTTGAAAGATATTTGTCATACAGCATCTTTTGTAACGCTCTACAATTTTAAAATTATATTACCTGTATCTGATTACAGTGCGCATGTCGATATATATTGATCATCACACAGAAATTCGAAACTGAAAAAAGGTCCCTGAGTGCGTAATTTATTTATGCTATGATTTAGTTAACAATCACTCCCTGATAGTAAACTATTAAGGACAGTTGTAACTGAAGTGAAAGATGTTCGTGTCAACTGTTGCCTCTGTGTCGTACAGAAGAAGAGATTGACTAAGAGCCTTATTTTGAGCATTCAGAAGACTACAGAAGAAGACGTACCAAGTAAACTATACGTGGTGAACTGCAGAAACTGGAACCCGGATAGGTGGCCATTACAGTATAAACTACTCCAATGGAACCACCTGAGCACGTCTCAGGGATTGGCTAAACCGAGAGGATTCCATGACAAACCATATATGGTTGGTGGGAATACGCCACTGACGCAATAAATAGTTCAAAACATCAAGTTCTCGTTTACGTTTGGGTTCCGTTGGTTTTTAGGCTGTACGTATAGCACAATGATCAGGGATTCTCCAAAAAATGAAGCGTAACTTGGTTGTGATCATCTACCTAAAAATGTATTCCACAGCGATCGAAATACACTGGCGGGAAAAGGAAATCGCAACATAAACAGAAGTTGGCAGGCGTGTTTCTACATCTGAAAATTGATGTCTATTCAGATTTCGCGACAGTCGCAAAAGAGTAGCACTCGTATAGTTACTATGAGAATGCAAATCAGGTTTACTTTAAATACACATTGTAAGGGTCGTTAATTGCTAGTTGCCTTTGAGACTGGACGCGACGAGCTGATGTTTGTCAAGAATGCCTTTAAGGAGACAAAGATGCTACTAACAACACCTCACTGAGTTCGAAGGAGGTCGTGTAACAGGGCTACGAGAAGTTGGATGGTCTTTCAGCGATACGGCCAGGAATGTAGCCTCTGTACATATTTGCTGGAAGAGGTGGTCACGAGAACGTACGGTTGCAAGAAGACTGGGCTCTGGACGGCCATGTTGCACGACCCAGAGAGAAGACCACCGTGTTTGGCGTATGGTTCTGGCGCATCGTGCTGCAGCTTCAGCAGCAATCTGAGCAGCATCTGGCGCTACAGTGACGCAACCAACTGTTACAAATCCATTAGTTCAAGGACAGTTCAAAGCCAGACGCCTTGTAGCAAGCATTCCATTGACCCCAAATCACCGCCATCTGAGACTTCAGTGATGATACGCGAGAGCTCGTTTGAGGCCAGGGTGGAGGCCTGTTATGTTTTCTGACGAAAGTTGTTTCGGCCTCGGCGCCAGAGAGGTCCGTGTGTTGCTCAGGAAGAGGTCAGTTGTGGGTCTGCAACCAACGTGTCACTTTGCCAGACACACTGTATCTACAGCTTGAGCTATGGTCTGTGGTGCGAACTCATACGACAGGATGGAACTCTCGTGGTCATGCCACGCACCCTGACTGCAGATCTGTACATTAGTCTGGTGACTGGACGTATTGTGCTGTCATTCATGAACAGCACTCCAGAGGGTGTTTTCTGTCAGGGTATCACTCGCCCACATACTGCTGCTGTAGCCGAACATGCTGTACCCAGTGTCGACATGATGCTTTGGCCTGCTCGATCACCAGATCTGTCTCCAATCGAGAACATGTGGGAAATTATCGGATGACAACTCCAGAATCATCCACAAACAGCATTAACCGTTCCTGTATTGACCGACCAAGTGCAACAGGCATAGAACTTCATCCCACAAACTGACAACCAGCACCTATACAACAAAATGCATGCAAGTTTGCAAGCTTACATTCACTATTCTGATGGTTACACCGGTTATTAAACTACCAGCATTTCTCATTTGCAATGGCTAATACCACTGTGCTCTTGCAATGTGTTGCCGAGACAAATGTGTTCCCGAAATGTTGCTACTCTACATTAATTACGTTTTGGTTTGCAGTTTTATCCGTCGTTATATTTGTGGGAGAATAAACACAAAGTACTGGTGCATAAGCCCTAATCTCTCTGATTTTTCTACCGTGAATGTCACACGAGAAGTCTATCTGATGGAGTCCTCTTTATAACTTCGTTCTAGAAATTTGAAGAGCAGGCTCGTCTGTGACGTACACACCCTTTCTTCATGCGGATTACCAATTTCTTATCCTGACCCCGTAAAGAATTAGGAATTCTCTCTTTGAAATATCTCTGCCTTCTGAAGACTACAGCTGGAAAAAAAAAGATATCTTCACGAAAATATGTGAAATCCTAATTTCATGTTGTAGATAGACGTAGGATGAACTACGTCACTCGCAAACGAACACTGTCTATAGCTTCCACTTCATGTATTATTTCACTAGATTGTGAAGAATGGTGAATTAACAAAGTGACGAATCGTAGTGTGCCTTAGATAAAGGCACGACAGCCTAAAACATAAACAAAAGACATAAAGCACCAAAAGTAGAACCTTCAGAGATTTCTCGTTATCATGGATCCTTAATATGGTACACACTTGCAGAGAACAGGTAACTGAGATGTGGCATTACTACCTTAAATCAACCTTAGGTAACAGTGGTCTACGATATTAAATGGAAATGCCTAGTGGCTAGGGCCTCCCGTCGGGTAGACCGTTCGCCTGGCGCAAGTCTTTCTAGTTGACGTCACTTCGGCGACTTGCGTGTCGATGGGGATGAAATGATGATAATAAGGACAACACAACACCCAGTCCATGAGCGGGGAAACTCTCCGAACCAGCCGGGAATCGAACCCGGGCCGTTAGGTAAGACATTCCGCCACGCTGACCACTCAGCTAGCAGGAGCGGACACAACATTAAATGTCTTGCATCTACAATACGCTACTGTATCCTTCAATAAGCATGGAATATTTACTTAAGAAGTGAAAATACTACTGCACAATAAGCATAATAATAATGGATTAGCCGGCCGCGGTGGCCGTGCGGTTCTATGCGCTGCAGTCCGGAACCGTGGGACTGCTACGGTCGCAGGTTCGAATCCTGCCTCGGGCATGGATATGTGTGATGTCCTTAGGTTAGTTAGGTTTAAGTAGTTCTAAGTTCTAGGGGACTGATGACCTAAGATGTTAAGTCCCATAGTGCTCAGAGCCATTTGAACCATTTGAATAATGGATTATTTCAAGATACTCGTGAATATTTTATGAGGCACAGATAAAGATGTAGAAACGAATTTAACCAGTGATTTCGCTACATAATGTGGAAAACGCTTACCTCGTATTTGACTAAAACTGTAAAAAAGAATCAAGAAAGTTCAATATGAGTAAAGGATGGAGACAGTTTTCCAAAGGCTGCAGAATGATATATACGAGCAATGAGTAAAATATATATAACTTATAGGTCTGATTTCACAAAAAAGGGATGTTGCTGACTTACTGGATTTTCCTGTTTTGACAAGCCTCCTTCATTCTTGCACCAATCATATTTTTCTGAATTAGAAATGAGATACTTTCAATCACTGTTACATTGGTATAATTTCCTCACGTTGAGAAATCAGAAGGAGTGATTTGTATTTCTTGGTAAAAACTTTCCAAACTCAAGATCACATAAATATTTATCTATTTACAACAACAACCGGTTTCGACAGACTTTGCCATTCAGTTCCAACTCAAAATCAACACCTCTATAAAAAAAATTTTGAAGACCTGAAGATGACAGTAAAGTCTGTCGAAACCGGTTACTGTAAATAAAGAAAAGTTGATGCGATGTTCGCTTTAGAAAGTTTTTACCAAGTTTAGGTAGATGAGCCCCTCCGTGTGTGGCGTTCAGGTGGACTTAATGTTTGAAAGATCAGATAAATTACAGCGCATCATTGTATGTAAACGTAATGCACGACAGACGACATCACGAGGTGCGAAAAAGAAGTGTGTTGTTAGATTAAATGAGCAACGAGACTGATAGCTGAAAACATACTGTTTAGGGCGTTGAAGGAGCGAAACGGACAGCTATTCAGCGTTGCATGACAGTGGAATGGCAAATGCGTGCGGCGTGCGGTATAGGTCATATCGGGCGTGCGGGCGACGCGTCCCTGAACACGACACGTAGATTGATTACAGGATACTTGAGAGTAACACCTCTGGCTAAGGGGAAGTCGATTAAGTCGCTGGTATTTCCACCACCGCTAAGCGGTGTCAGGCGTCAGCTAATTGCAGACGCTTTCAAAGCAAACCAGTGTTCCCCATAAGGTCATCAACACAATCTGGCCGGATTAAAGTCGAGACAAACTTGTGAGCACATCTACTGCTGCGAAGAAAGTGGTTACACACATACGTAAAGTGAAAACTGTCTTGTTTGAGCAGCCGAAAAGTAATCTACAGAAATAATGCGTCAGGAAATAATAGAACAAGTTACGTCATCGAGGTAATCGACTGTATGAGGTAGTTTCTAACCACAGAGAATTGACTCTGTAGAAGTTTACGAACCACTACTTAAAAACGTCTTACACTAATTTACATCTCTGCTGTAATTACTCAGTTTTATGCATAACAAGTGTAATCTGACGTATTTTTTCTTTAAAAAATTATTCCATTCATATACACGCTCTATGTGAATACGGATCAGGCTCGGGAGCTGTTGTGGTGTACGGCGGTGTTTATAGCTTGCGCGGAAGATCCTGTTCTGAGCGGCTCTGACTGCCATCGCCTCCATGAGATAAACCGGTGACGCCCTATCCAGGTTAATCACGTTGTTCTTAAGTTAATAAAACCTCATTAAGGGTCATGTTTATTTTTATTTCACTTCAGTATCCCTGAGCCTTTGTTGTTAGAATTCCGACCATCAAAGAATCAACCTATAGTGAAACTTACGACTGTAGGTTGTGCAGGCTGAGGGATACTAAAATAAACTAAAAGTAAATGACACCGTTGATGAATTTCGAAGCAAAACTGAGTCACGAGAAGTAACATGTCATCACTCAGATTTTCATAAGGAGAATTAACTCATCAGGTACAACCTGATATTACGAGGTTCAGCAATGTCACAAATGTATTATGTACACAGTACTGGCTGCTAATGGCAACAGGCAGCGGGACTGAAGCTATGAAATGGTGAACACAGCATGTGGTTACGCAACGTCTTTGAATTCTGTAGTTGACGAGTATCTCACAACAGTGCCACACTCATAGTAGTGTTGATACAAAGCAGAGTAATGGCAAGGATAAACAAAGCAGACATTGCATTATACCCATACAACAATTGCAAAAGTTCACATTTCGTCTCAAAGGAACCCAGGAACTTTTCATAATGAGAAAGAAGTGACAGATGAAATATTATCGTTTCTGCAACATCAGTCGGTGGGGTCTGTGGCGTCGTATGTGGTCGATTGTGCGGGCAATGTACAAGAGCAGTACAGTGATGACGATACGTGTTAAGCCAGTGAAATTGACACAGGTGTCGATCCATCTAGTTCATCATCCTTGTCGGACATGAAGTAGCCGGCCGGAGTGGCCGAGCGGTTCTACGCGCTACAGTCTGGAACCGCGCGATCGCTACGGTCGCAGGTTCTAATCCTGCCCCGGGCATGGATGTGTGTGATGTCCTTAGGTTAGTTAGGTTTAAGTAGTTCTAAGTTCTAGGGGACTGATGACCTCAGATGTCAAGTCCCATAGTGCTCAGAGCCATTTGAACCATTTTTGTAACAGTTGTTATTTTCGATAGAATCTTGAAGCTTGGTACAGCTGTATAATTTCATAAATGTACTAGAGTGTAATTACAGCTTTCCTTAGAAATACAAATCATGCTTAATCTATCAAAAATAAGAACATTCTTGTCACAAATTCGGCTTTTAGTAAACAAATTGAAAACTAACAGAGGCAGTTTATTAGTGTCACATCTTTAACATTTTTACTTGAAACTGTCGGGTACATATGAATTTTCACCTTTGCGAGTCTTATATTTAGGGGTTTTTTTCTATCAAAAACAGTCTTGATCACAATTTATTTTTTCCCGTGACCGGTTTCGACTACTACTGTGGTCATCTTCAGACCATTGAGTAGGAACCTCCATCTGGTGGTAAATCACTAGCAGTATTTTTGATAGTAAATATTTGTAACAACACTGATCACTGTTCACTCTCTCAATGTATTGAAAAGTAATATTTAGTTGCTTAGACTTTTCGTAAAACCACCGATTTTATCCAAATTGTTGATCTGATTAGGTTGAGACTTGTAATTTCTAATCATGACATACATTTACATATTCTGGCAAATTTTTCACTTTCTAGTATTTCTTAAAATCGTATATATACCCTAATATATTCATTTGATCGTTCTGAGACTTTACAGTGTTAACATTAATGTGCTTAAGCATACATTGACAAAGTTTGGAAAAGCCATTTTAGTTTTTGAGTTCACTTTCAAATTATGGTGCAATCCTTTGTATGTTACACACAGGCGCGTTATGATTACGTGGCGCTAGTAACAATGAACTAGGATTAGTACCGGCACTGTCGCTCACCTGTGTATCTCTTACAATGTTACAGCGCTTGTTTCACCTCAAACAGGCTCACATTAATCATAACCGCTAAACCCACTTAGCTATTCATGCTGATTCAGTACAGATCGGAGCCCCTCGTTCCAATGTATCTCGCCATGTCTGCATTTACAGGGAAATATTACATTGTTTTCAAGGACAAATTGTACACGATTCATATGTGCAAACGCAGGCTGCCTTCATATGTCACTTTCCTTCCTTCTCAGCATAATTCAGAATAGCCACGTTTCTCTATGCACTGTACTGTACAGACGAAGCGAACAGCACGAAATCCAGAACAGAACAGTAGAAGCTTCGATCACCTTCAAACACGCAAGCCATACTGTCCGCACATCCGCCTTTCCCATTGGCTAAGCCAATGTTCGCTCCAAAGGCCTAATCTCCTCCACATACACAATTGTCTTCACACGTCGTGGCCAGGGCGCAGTGCTTGCCACATTTCGCAGGAAACTGGCGTCAGCAGTACATTAGTAACGAGATTTCTGAATACGTTAGTGAAAGGCACCATTGTTTCTACCGTGTAATTCTCTACTTGTCTGATGCATGCGTCACATAACCTCCTTTACATTTGAAAATTGAGTTGCATCTTACGTGGCAGCTTCCAAAATTGGCTCCAACTTGCTAAGACAGCCTTACAGATTTTCCTCCTCGCGCATCTCATACTATTTGACTTCAAATTTCTCTTTATTCTCCTTTTTGTTTCAGAATCGTAGATCCGTAGCAACAATAAGCATTCCTGTCGTTCATCTTTCCTGATTTTGGCCCATTGATAGTGGTAATAATTGGTTGCTTTTACCGACCACCGTCCTTCCCCACAGTTCAAGGAAAACCTTAGTCTCACTTCAAAAAGACACCCACTCATACAGTTATAGTTGGTGGTGACGTCGATCAGCCCTCGATATGTTGGCGAAAGAACACGTATAAAGTCGTTGGTGAGCGTAAAAGGTCGCCCGAAATCGTTCCAAATGCGTTCTCAGAAAATTATTTTAAACCATTAGCTCAGGAGCCCACTCGAAGTGTAAATGGTTGTGAAAATATACTTGACCGCTTTGCAACAAATAATACTGAGCATGTAGGCAGCATCGTGATGGATAAGGGGATTGGTGACCACAAGGTTGTTGCAGTGAGACTAGTTGCCGTAACATTAAAACCCACCAAAAATGTACGCAAAATACATCAGTTTAAAACAGGAGTTAAAAATTGACTTGATGCCTTCCCAAGAGACGGTCCCCACTCACTCCAGTGTGACTATGTAAGTGTAGACCAGACGTGGATTAAATTCAAAAAAACATTATCGACTCCAAAAATGAAACCCTGCCTCGAAATCCGGCAGAAAATCCAAAATCCTAGTTCACCAGCGGAAAGACACAATCAGTATCTCCACTGTGGGATGACAATGGTGATGTTACTAACGTCAGAGCGACAATAGCAGAATCACTAAACTCCGTTTCCCAAATTTCCTTGACCAAGGAAATGTTTCTGAATTCGAATCAAGAGCAACTGCCAACATGAGTAACTTAGAAGCACATATTCTTGGTCTGCCGAAGTAGCTTAAATCACTTAATAAAGCAAGGCCTCCGGTCCAGATTGTATACCAGTCATATTTGCTGCAGAATATGCTGGTACAATAGCTTCATAATTAGCAATCATGTATAACCGCTCGCTCTACGAAAGATCCATAACTAAAGATTGGAAAGCTGCGCAACTCGCACCAATAGCCAAAAAAGGAAATAGGCGTAATCAGCTGGGTTACAGATCCACATTTCTTACGTCGATTTGCATTAGGATTTTGAAGCATATGAATTAACTCAAAGAAAACGATATGGTCACAAATAGTCAACACGGGTTCAAAAACTATCGTTCTTGTGAAACTCAGCTAGTTCTTTGTTTTCACAAAGTAATGAGTGCTATCTACAGCGCATAAACTGATTCTATATTTTAAAATTTCCAGAACGATTTTGACACTGTTCCTCACAAGTGAATTCGAATCACATTGCGTGCCTATCTAGTATCGCACAGTTGTGAACCTGGATTCGCGATTCCCTGTCAGAAAGGTCATAGTTTGTAGTAATTGACAGAAAATCGTGAAATGAAACAGAATTAATATCTAGCGTTCCGCAATGAAGTGTTATGGGTCCCCTGCTGTACAAACTACAGTGTACAGCACTACGAAATTAAATAAAATAAGGTTAGTCTTGGGCTACCTCAACAATCATTTCAAAAGCTACTTGAATCTACGCAATTTAGAAATAAGAGATTTAACTTTGAACTTGAATTAAATGATTCTGAACAATTAACAATAGTAAAATTTAGTACGTACCAAGCTGAGCTGCAGTCACAGGCAAGCTAAAATATGGTAACAAAACTCGCACTCTTAATTTGTGCTTCTGTAACCTAAATATAGTTCTGTTTGGTTATTGTAGCCAGCTATCAATACTTTAACTGAACTCTGAAATTAAAACAGTGAAATGGAATGATATTACTTTAATGCTGGCGTTTGAATTTCAGCGACACTCTGGTTCATTTCGGAAAAGGAAGGGACCCTGCTTGGTAATGCAATTGGGACAATGAGCAACAAAGGTTCATGCTAAGTTGCTGTATTTTACTGATGCAAATGGAACAGTTTGAAAAGCTGAGGTCTGCCATACAGTTCTGAAACTTTACGTGCTTTCAGTCTTCCTTGTTGGTTGATCGAAGGTTTGAAGCCGTCGATCGAGGAGGTGGCGACAGTCACTTATTGTAGGCCGTCGCTGTTGCAGAAGCTGGATGTTGGCGCGCCTTCTTCTCGACATAGTCACCAGGCGAAACGGGCTCTTGATGTGTGGCTGCTAATGTTTCCGGTCCGCGACACCGTGCCAGAAAGTATCATAGCAAGTCGATCGCAATTACATGCTGCCCAACCCCGAAAGCGCGGCAACTCGCGGGAGCGTCACACAACACACCTGCTCCACTGCACCACCCCAGCCAGACCCTCTCTGCTCGCGCTCCACGCGGCAGAGTTAACACTACCAAAGACCCTAAACACTTTGCTTCTCCACACGACCTATCGATGTAAACGTTCGATAGCATAGTTTTCCCTAGGCAAGTCCCAGCGTAAAAATACAAATAATATTTACAAAACAAACCAATTGTTGTACATCGACAGAAATGCATATGTATATATACAAATTGCAAAACAATTGCGATATATAAAGACACAGAAATGTCATATCTGAAGGTAACAAAATAAGGAAAAAATTTATAGTACAATAGATGGAAATAGGAGGATATGCATTTCCGGCATTACATCCTCATGAAATTTAAATCACCAATTTTGTCCTCAGAGCGTGAAAATATATAGGGAGGAATGATCACCATGGTAAAACAAAAGAAATCAGAGCTCGCAAGGACAGATTTAAGTGCTGGTTGTTCCCGCTCGCTATTCGAGCGTGGAACGGTAGAGAAATAGTTTGAAGACGGCGCGATAAAGCCTCTGCTAGACACTTAACTGTGAATAGCAGAATAATCATGTGTACGTAGATGTAGATGAATATCTGAAGCCACTGAATAACAAACACGTCTAATACTTGTAGGTCCAGGAAGAGAACGCAACTAAGGAAATGAAAGGCGAACAACGGTGCCGCCGCTGTCCCCTAGAAACTCGGCCCGCTGCGCCCCGGCGGCACCTGTAACCGAACTCTCCTAGTGTCCGGTGGACGGGAGGGCTTCCGCTTTTACCGCCACTGTCACCTTCGCCGATGGATGTTCCCGGGCGCGCCACACTTTCACCTCGCCGCTGCCCTCCGTGTCCTCGGACGCCCTGCCGCCGCCACATCTCGCTTTCCTCCACACCTCTTCTGCTTAGCATAATTCATGCAGGCAGTTGTAGGCGTGTGCATCGGTGCACGTGCCGCAGGGAAAGCGAAAACGCTGCCCCATTGTCGGCGTACACGGAATTTGTAATTCAGAGATCACCAACTGCGATACGGGGCAACACATTCAGCACAGCGTGTGAAGCTCTCTAAACCATCTGTACAAGAGGTTTTGATTTTGGAATAAAACATGGCAGTGCGATTCAGGTACCAACAGCTCCCGTGTTCTCCTACAACTGTGAAGAACTACCGCTGCAAACGACATCGCAAACCTTTTAGGTATAGCAAATTTTCTCTCGGCGTATACACGTACGATGATCAAATAACGTACGCGAATGCACCCGAGTGCGGACGTCAGCAACCGCCGATATTTTGACAGGCGCGCACCCTACCATTGTCAAGGCAAAACTGCAGTAAGTAAGCGCTATACTAGGGAATTTAAGACCTTGGATTCCAGAGAAACACACACACACACACACACACACACACACACACACACAGGCATACACGCGCGCGCGCACAAACACTCAGGTATACACTGAACAGCCAAAGAAACTGGTGCACCTGCCTAATATCGCGTAGGGCTCCAGCGACACGCAGAAGTGCCGCAACACGACGTGGCATGGGCTCAACTAATGTCTGAAGTAGTTCTGGAGGGAACAGACGCCAGGAACCTACAGGGCTGTCCATAAATCCGTAAAAGTACGAGGGGGTGGAGATCTCTTCTGAACAGCACGTCACAATGTATTCCAGATATGTTCACGTCTGGGGAGTTTGGTGACAAGCGGAAGTGTTTAAACTCGGAAGAGTGTTCCTGGGGCCACTCTGTAGCAATTCTGGACGCGAGCGGTGTCGCAATGTCCTGCTGGAATTGCCCAAGTCCATCGGGATGCACAATGGACGTGAAAGGATACAGGTAATCAGATACGATGCTTACGTACGTGTCACCTGTCAGTCGTATCTAGAAGGATCAGGGCTCCAACTGCACATGTCCCACAGCATTACAGAACCTCCATCAACTTGAACAGTCCCTTGCTGACATGCAGGGTCCATGGATTCACGAGATTGTCTTCATACCCGTACACGTCCATCCAATCGACACAATTTGAAATGAGACTCGTCCGAACAGGCGAAATGTTTCCAGTCATCAACAGTCGAGTGTCGGCGTTGACGGGCCCAGGAAAGGCGTACAGCTTTGTGTTATGTAGTTATCAAGGGTACATGAGTGGTTTCGGCTTCGAAAGCCCATATCGATAATGTTTCGTTGAGTGGTACGCACGCTGACACTTGGTGTTGGACCAGCACTGAAACCTACCGTAATTTGCGAAAGGATTGCAATTCTGTCACGTTGAACGATTCTCTTCAGTCGTCGTTGGTCCTATTCTTGCAGGATCTTTTTCCGGCCACAGTAATGTCGGAGATTTGATGTTTTATCGGATTCCTGATATTGACGGTACACTCCTGAAAGGGTCGTACAGGAAAATTCCAACTTTATTGCTACCTCGGAGATACTGTGTGCCATCGCTCGTGCGCCGTCGGTAACACCACGTTCAAACTCACTTAAATCTTGATACCTGCCATTGTAGCAGCAGTAACAGATCTAGCAACTGCGCCAGGTACTTGTTGTCTTATATAGGCGTTGTCGACTGCAGAGCTGTATTCTGCCTGTTTACATATCTCTGTATTGAATACGCATGCCCATACCAGTTTCTTTGGCGCTTACGTAATGTATATACTCACACACACACACACACACACACACACACACACACACACACACACACTAACGGCATCACAAACCACTGATGACTGACGTCGGAAGTTATCGATATTGAAACTGATAGTCAGCGATAGAGGTAGCTTAAAGCCTGTCCCTCTGGTTTTTGACAACGGGGACAGGAGGATTCCATGCAGAATTTAAACAAAAAACACCGTCTCTATTTATTTGGTTACTTGTTAGTTTCATTTCAACAGCTTTCTTAATAACACCATCCCAATAGCTGGAAGTCCCAGACAAACTCTCAGAGTTTCCACGTTCCATAAGATGAACGGTGGCAAGACAATGTTCTGCAACACTGGATTTGCTCGGACATGTAGACGGCAAAAAAATGGTTCAAATGGCTCTGAGCACTATGGGACTCAACATCTGTGGTCATCAGTCCCCTAGAACTTGGAACTACTTAAACCTAACTAACCTAAGGACATCACACACATCCATGTCCGAGGCAGGATTCGAACCTGCAACCGCAGCAGTCGCGCGGTTCCGGAGCGAGCGCCTAGAACCGCGAGACCACCGCGGCCGGCGTGTAGACGACATTTTTGTTGTTTGACTTCATGGCAGTGAGAATTTGAACGACACTTTGAAACAGCTGAATCAATCCACCAAAATATTTGTCTCACCATAGAGATGGAAAGGGATGGCTGTCTTCCGTTCTTGATGTGCTGGTCTTTGGGACATGCCGTTTGTAGAAAGTCCAAACACATTGACTTGTATCTGCTGCCTGATAGTTGTCACCAACCCTTTCAACATGACGGGGTCATCTCGGATCCTCAGTGTTTGTCAGGTGAGTTAGGTCATCTCGAGGTCACCTTCCGTCTGAGTGGTTATAGTGAAAGACAGATCAGGCCTACGTTGTGCTACGGACCAACTATGCACCGGATTAGGGGTGATAATACCAAGGTGTCATCACAGTCTACAGCCTTTTCACTTCACGCATAGGGCATTGCGAACAGGATTCGTCATATTTTGCGGCAATATGATGTGAAGCGTATTTTGCGACCACCATCTAAGATCAAAGTCCTTTTTGGTTCCATAAAGGATGACCTTGGTTAGTGTAACGCCGATGTGTACCGTATTCCTTACAGTTGTGTCATACCACTTGTTGGTCAAACTATCAGTTCTGTGGAGACCGGAGTACTGAGCATAAGCATCACATAGGCTTACAACAGCCGAGCAAATCCGCCGTTACGGAACATTGTCTTGGGACCGGTCATCCTGTGGAATATAAAAAAACGGAGGTTCTGGCATGCAGTTCCAGCTATTGCGATAATGTTATTAAGAAAGCTGTTGAAATTAAATTAGGGAGTAAGCTTATAAATTTTCCAATTAGGAAATTTGTCTAAGTCGTCTTCCATCTTTCTACATTTACCCAACTTCGCCACCTTCCCGTGCACCACAGCACCATCACAAAACAACCGCAGATTGCTGTCCACCCTGTCGGCCAGATCATGTACATATGTGGAGGGTTCGAAAATGGTTCAAATGGCTCTGAGCACTATGGGACTTAACATCTGAGGTCACCAGTCCCCTGGAACGTAGAACTACTTAAACCTAACTAACCTAAGGATGTCACCCACATCCATGCCCGAGGCAGGATTCAAACCTGCGACCGTAGCGGACGCGCGGTTCCAGACTGAAGCGCCTAGAACCGCTCGGCCACAACGGCCGGCATGTGGAGGGAAAACAGCGGTCCTACCGTACTTCCCTGGGGCACTCCTGACTACACCCTTCTCTGATGAACACCCGCCGTCGACGACAACCTACTGGTTTCTGTTATTTAAGAAGTTTTCGAGCCACTCACATATCTGCGAACGTATTCCATACGCTCGTACCCTGGTTAACAGCCTGCAATGGGCCACCGTGTCAAATGCTTACCGGAAATCTAGAAATATGGAATCTGCTGTTGCGATTCATCCATTGTTCGCAGTATATCATGTGAGGAAAGGGCAAGCTGAGTTTCGTATGAGCGATGCTTTCTAAAGTAGTGCTGATTCATGGACGTAAGCTTCTCTGTCTCAAGAAAATGTATTGTATTCAACCTGAGAATATATTGAAGGATACTGCAGCAAACCAAGGTTAGGGATTATGGTCTGTAAGTTTGCGGGTCCGCTCTTTTACACTTCTTATACACTGGAGTCACTTGTGTTTTTTTCCAGTCGCTTAGGACTTTTTGTTGGGCGACAGATTCATGATAAATGCAGGCAAGGTAAGGGTCCAATACCGTAGAGTACTCCTTCTAGAACTGTACTGGGATTTGGTGGTGGTAAGTTCCTATGGGGCCAAACTGCTGAGGTCATGGGTCCCTAAGGCTACACACTACTTAATCGAACTTAAACTTACTTACGCTAAGGAGAAAACACACACCCATGCCCGAGGGAGGATTCGAACCTTACGGGGGCAGCCTCGCGAACCATGACAAAGTGCCCAAGACCGCGCGGCTACACCACGCGGCGGTACTGAGATTCCATCCGGACCTGCTGTCTATCTACTTTCAAATCTTTCAGTTGTTTCTCTACGCCAGGGATGCTTATTACTATGTCGTTCATACGGTGGTCTGTCCGATGGTCAAATTACGGTATGTTAGCACGATTCTCCTGTGTGAACTATTTCTTGAATGTAAAGTTTAAAACTTGGACTATCGTTTTGCTGTCTTCAACTGCCACATCAGACTGGTCAGCAAGGGACTGGATGGAAGCCTTAAGACCCGCTTAGCGATTGTACGTAAGATCAGAATTTTCTTGGGTTCTCTGCTAGATCTTTTGTTAAAGTGTGATGGCAGCTGTTGTACGCTTCGCGCATAGATCTTTTTATAGATGCACCAATCTCTACTAACCTTCGCTTGCCATCGTTTGTGCGTTCCCTTTTGAACCGAGAGTGCAACAGCCTCTGCATCTTCAGTATCTGCCGAATTTCTTTATTAAATTATGGTGCGTTTTTCCATCCTGTATCCATTTACTTGACACATAACTCTCCAGAGAACTCCAGACCACATTTCGCGTAGTTCCTCTACATCCACCTTACTAGAACTAACTAATGTCAATTCACGGTCTAAGTGCTGCTAATAACTGCTTATCTTCTCCATCCAGCAGGAACACTCTTCTAGCCTTCTTGACTCATTTATTAGCTTTCGTAATGGTGGTTGCTATAATGGCATCATGGCCGCTAATACCCGTTTCTATACTGACATTGTCGATACGGTCTGGCCTATTTGTAGCTAAAAGGTCTAAGATACTGATATTGTGCGTGGACTGCCGACCTAGCTGCTTCAGACAATTTTCAGAAAACGTGTTCAGAAGTATTTCCCGTGACTGTCTGTCTGTACGCTCCGCAGTGAGTCCATAGGCATCCCAGTCTATCTATACTCGATATGTTAAAGTCCCCGCCAACTAGTATTGCATGATCTGGGTAATATTGATCGTAGACTTTCTTTGGTGTCATGTTAAGAGTATGGGGAGAGGAAAGAAAAGTTAAACAAGCGTTTGAATTGTGTGTGCAGGTAGGAGCTGGACGGGGAAGATCTAGAATCAAGTGGGAAGACAGGGTCGAGAAACTGGGACAAAGTTGTGGAAAAACAATCGAAAAATTGTAGATATTTTACGAGAACAGAATGGAATGGAAGAATTGGATAGAACGTGGGTGCCCCAATGCTTGAAATGATAAGGGAAATGAGGAAGAACAAGCTGTCAGGGGAATTTCATCAGTTTTGTCACTCATTGAAAGAAAACAATGATTTCTGGAGCATAACGTTCTGCGGATTTCCGACTGACGTCGTGGACATAGTCTGGCGTTATAATACTAGAGTTCGATGCCGCTTGTAGGTGTAATATTTTTTTGGTTTCTAATTTTGTTGTGTTTTGTATGGTATCTATCTTCTAAATGGTTATACGCCAGTTGCAGCAGTTCGCAGACAAAACACGGGCAATTATTTGATCCTAACACAGAAATGACAGTACACTCATTATTTTCATGATTTTAAAGATGTATGATGAAACAATATTCACCTTTATGTAATCGTATGGCTAGGTCCCCCCGTCGGGCAGGCCGTTCGCCGGGTGCCGGCCTTTCAATTTGGCGCCACTTCGACCACCTGCAGTCGATTGGGGTGATAGGATGATGATGAGGACAGCACGACACGCAGTCCCTGGGAGGAGAAAATAGCCCGACCAAGCCGGGAATCGAACCCGAGCCGAGAGGATTGACAATCCGTCACGCTGACCATTCAGCTAACGGGGGCGGACAGCATTCACATAACGCCCACCATTGTTGTGATGTTAAACCGCACGTCACCAGTGAGTGTGAATAGCAGAATTTTGATGCTTTAGCACCAACGTATGGCAAGAAATTTTGGGATACTGTATCTTGTATCCCTACAAGTTGCCGGACAGGTTAGATGTGTGAAAGTATCATGGATTTCTTACAAATAACTTACATGATATGGAACAGAAAATATTCCACTTAATGTTCGACAGAAGTTACGGCTCGAACATGGTGGTGTACCTGGAAGAAATGTGCACTGGCATTTACACAGTAGTTTTTCCAGGAAATGGATCGGTCATGGATGTTCTGTTTTTTGTTTTTTCGCCTGATCTAAATTTTTTGGAATTGTGAAAGCGGAGACATTTGGAGGAGGTAATGTATAAATATACTTGTCGTCCATGTGAATGCAGTCTTGTGGAATTTCCTTTGTTTTGACATAAGTTTTCTACCGAAAATACTTATAGGATAAAATTTTGTTACAAATATTTTATACCGTTAGTATGCAAGGAAAGGCACTGTGGGATCGAGTGAGGTAATTTTGGATCACCCTGCGTAATGACGCCAAGCCACCTTTATTTGTGAATACGTATGCTATCATAATGCACACCATATGCTGCTATGTACTTCAAAGTGATTCGCAAAATATGACTGTAAATTTAGGCTACTGCCAAGACGGTTACTTCCGGGTGGGCTAGGAAACTAAGGAGCAGCTAGTTCGTACTTTATTTATTTTTTGTACTTTATTGCGTACTGTCTCCCACTGTCACATTCCATCGATTTAAGGCCTTTAGTTCTACACAACCGGGCTAATATCACCGGCCTGAGTTCTATACTTCACGTTGTAAAATATCATTTCCGGGCTCTGGCACTATTCTGTACGGAGGCGCCAGTTTTCTGGTTTCCGTGGAAGAAGGATTAATGTGAAACCTCGACATAAAGGGTCGCTTTTCCTTAATTTGGAAAAGTGGTGGTGGTCTGGCCCGACACGGCTGTTTTCAGAAGCGAGTGTTTCCTAGGGGATGGATGTTTTTTCTTAATACCGTTTACGAAAAAATCTTTTGAAATTGTCAGTAGGCAGCAACACCTTACAGCTGTACTCTGAGCATTGGCAGAAAATGGCCAATCGAAGTGCCAACATTCTGCTATGGGCGCATGCATTATTGTAACATTACAATATTGCGGAAGAAACGCTGGAAACAGTTATTTCCATAGAATACCTAGGATTATGCATACGGAGCGATATACGTGGAACGACCACATAAAAATAATCGCTGGTAAGACAAATGAGAGACTGAGAGTCATTTGAGAAACCCCCAGGAAATGTAGTCTATCAAGAAAGGAGATAGGTTACAAAATCCTCGTTCTACCAATACCTGAGTATTACTGGTCTGTCTGGGATCCATACCAAATAGGTTTAGTGGAGGATATAATGAAGATCCAAAGAAGAGCAGCGCATTGCGTTAAAGGTTCATTTTAATATTAGGTGTACTACTTTGCTTCCGCCGTTTGCAACAGATGGCAGTAGCGGGAAGTGGTGGTGCTGATGGTAGGTGGTAAGTGTCATACAATAAGCTTAGACATTTGTAAACATAATGGCATAAAAATACAGGTCGGCTTGTGATCGCATCACAAAGCTGTTCTCCACTGAATGCGTCAACGTACGAGTCAAATTCTCGTCATTTGCAGGAAGTTTTAATTTTCTGCTCTAACATGAAGAAATCTGTGGCAGAGAAGCATAAAATACTGCGTAAGATCGGTGATGAGCCATCTATTAATGGAAGGAGGTGTAGAGAATGGTTTTATTGCTTCAAGATCGATGATTCTGACGTGCAAGGAACTTGCTCCTCTTCTTGCAGCGGTGTACCGTATGTCTCTAGAAGAGCGTAGTGTTCCAAAGGATTGGAAAAGGGCACAGGTCATCCCCGTTTTCAAGAAGGGACGTCGAACAGATGTGCAGAACTATAGACCTATATCTCTAACGTCGATCAGTTCTAGAATTTTGGAATACGTATTACGTTCGAGTATAATGACTTTTCTGGAGACTAGAAATCTACTCTGTAGGAATCAGTATGGGTTTCGAAAAAGACGGTCGTGTGAGACCCAGCTCGCGCTATTCGTAGACGAGACTCAGAGAGCCATAGACACGGGTTCACAGGTAGATGCCGTGTTTCTTGACTTCCGCAAGGCGTTCGATGCAGTTCCCCACAGTCGTTTAATGAACAAAGTAAGAGCATATGGGCTATCAGACCAATTGTGTGATTGGATTGAAGAGTTCCCAGATAACAGAACGCAGCATGTCATTCTCAATGGAGAGAAGTATTCCGAAGTAAGAGTGATTTCAGGTGTGCTGCAGGCGAGTGTCATAGGATCGTTGCTATTCACAATATACATAAATGACCTTGTGGATGACATCGGAAGTTCACTGAGGCTTTTTGCAGATGATACTGTGGTGCGTCGAGAGGTTGTAACAATGGAAAATTGTACTGAAATGCAGGAGGATCTGCAGCGAATAGACGCATGGTGCAGGAAGTGGCAATTGAGTCTCAATGTAGACAAGTGTAATGTGCTGCGAATACATAGAAAGATAGTTCCCTTATCATTTAACTACAAAATAGCAGGTCAGCAACTGGAAGCAGTTAATTCCATAAATTATCTGGGAGTACGCATTAGGAGTGATTTAAAATGGAATGATCATATAAAGTTGGTCGTCGGTAAAGCAGATGCCAGACTGAGATTCATTGGAAGAATCCTAAGGAAATGCAATCCGAAAAGAAAGGAAGTAGGTTACAGTACGCTTGTTCGCCCACTGCTTGAATACTGCCCAACAGTGTGGGATCCGTACCAGATAGGATTGATAGAAGAGATAGAGAAGATCCAACGGAGAGCAGCGCTCTTCGTTACAGGATCATTTAATAATCGCGAAAGCGTTACGGAGATGATAGATAAACTCCAGTGGAAGAGTCTGCAGGAGACACGCTCAGTAGCTCGGTACGGGCTTTTGTTAAAGTTTCGAGAACATACCTTCACCGAAGAGTCAAGCAGTATGTTGCTCCCTCCTACGTATATCTCGCGAAGAGACCATGAGGATAAAATCAGAGAGATCAGAGCCCACACAGAAGCATACCGACAATCCTTCTTTCCACGAACAATACGAGACTCGAATAGAAGGGAGAACCGATAGAGGTAGTCAAGGTACCCTCCGCCACACACCATCAGGTGGCTTGCGGAGTATGGATATAGACGTAGATGTAGATGAAAGACCTGAATGGCGGCGGGAGAGAGAAGACTTTCGAAGATACTGAAGCCGACGGAAACACTTCCAGGAGATCGTTCCCGAATGCAGCTGTTGCGTTTGAGCTGAGCAGTGAAAGACAAGCGGCCACAACGCAACGTTCGACATTTTCCAGCACGACAGTGGTCGACTCCGTGTAGTAAAACCGTTAAAAGCATACTTCAAGACGTTGAAATCGGCAGTGCTATTCCACCCGCCGTACTCTACCGACATCGCCCCTTCTGAGTGCCGTAGTGTCATCTTCTTCGATCAGTGGCACACGGCCTGGCTGACCAGCTGCTTCGGTCGTATGAAAAAATTGGATCGATTCGTGGATCATCCGCCTCCGCATTTTGGAAGACGCTAGTCACCGGTAAGGGCCAACATTTTCAATCGTATTTTTTTTTTTTTTTTTTTTTGTAAGTTATCACAATATAGACTCGAACGTCGAGAAAACACGGCGAGAGATGAGTTGTAAAACTAATAAGGACGAAACCGTCGCGGGGACGATTAACCAACTCAAGAGGCAGACGTAGCAAGAGAGACTTTCTGCATCACGGTGGCTTGCCGGCAATCGTTCTTCCCGTGAACCATTCGTGACTGGGACAGAAAGTAACAGCAGTAGACAAAGTACCCTCCGGAATCCCGAGCGGGAAAGCGTGGCGGTCCCCGGCACGAATCCGCCCGGCGGATTAGTGTCGAGGTCCGGTGTGCCGGCCAGTCTGTGGATGGTATTTAAGGCGGTCTTCCGTCCACCACGGCGAATGCGGGCTGGTTCCCCTTATTCCGCCTGCGTTACACTATGTCGGCGATTGCTGCGCAAACACTGTCCCCACGTACGCGTGCACCATAATTACTCCACCACGCAGACATTTGGGTAACACTCGTCTGGTATGAGACGTTCCAGGGGGCGGGGAGGGGGGGGGGGTTCTCCGGGACCGAATCGCACAATAACCCTGGGTTCAGTGTGGGACGGCGGTGGGGTGGGTAGACTGCTGTAGCCTGTTGTGGGGTTGTGAAAAATGGTTCAAATGGCTCTGAGCACTATGGGAATTAACTGCTCAGGTCATCAGTCCCCTTGAACTTACAACTACTTAAACCTAACTAACCTAAGGACATCACACACATCCATGCCCGAGGCAGGATTCGAACCTGCGACCGTAGCGGTCGCGCGGCTCCAGACTGTAGCGCCTAGAACCGCGCGGCCACTACGGCCGGCTATGGGGTTGTGAACCACTGAGGGCTACGGCGGGGACGAAGCCTCTCCGTCGCTTCTAGGTCCCCGGTTCAATACACACACATACACACACACCCTTCGCCACACGGCACAATGTGATTTGCGGAGTATAGATGTAGGTAGAGAAGCTCAATAGTTGACACACCAATCCGGCCAGAGTGGCTGAGCGGTTCTAGGCGCTTCAGCCTGGAACCGCGCGACCGCTGCGGTCCCAGGTTCGAATCCTGCCTCGGGCATGGATGTGTGTGACGTCCTTAGGTTAGTTAGGTTTAAGTAGTTCTAAGTTCTAGGGAACTGATGACCTCAGCTGTTAAGTCCCATAGTGCTCAGAGCCATTTGAACCAGTTTGACACACTAAAGTGATTTCGTGGAGCTGTTCGCATCACGCGACATCGAGGAGTCGGCTGTGAGTCCTCGAGGACAGGACGGGATTAGGCTTCTGCCTGCTGCGGCAGTTCAGAAGTCGGTACTCGGCGAGGAATGAAGTTGTTCTCACAGTGCGGATGGTTTCGAAAGCGTTCATAAGGGCGTCCCCTTACGCGAGTGTGGGAACCGGCTAAGTCAGCTGCGCGTCGTCAAGAGGCGTGTTACTGTTTAGTACGCATATACGGACTCAGTAGGAAGAGGCCGCTTAGCAGAGCGTAGAGAGACTAGACAGCTCGAATAGCTGGCTAACGGGGCGAAGCGGGCATGACGGGGATTGCTAAAAGCAAATAAATAAAATATATTTTGCAGCAATCCTTGTTCCGAAGCCAACGACCGACCTCGATTGTTTCCCCTGTGGCCAGAAATCTTAACGGGACTGTCTCTCCATGTCTGAAAGTAAATACAACTTACACAGCAGAAGTTTTCGCTATTGCGAAACTTTCTGGAGAATATACATACACTGAAACGACAAAGAAACTGCTATAGGCATGGATATTCAAATACAGGGATATGTAAACAGGCAGAATACAGCGCTGCGGTCGGCAACGCCTGTACAAGACAACAAGTGACTGGCGCAGTTGTTAAATCGGTTACTACTGCTACAATGGTAGGTATCAAGATTTAAGAAAATTTTAACGTGGTGTTATAGTCGGTGCACGACCGATGGGACACAGCGTGTCCGAGGTAGCGATGAAGTGGGGATTTTCCCGTACGACAATTTCACGAGCGTACCATGTATATCAGGAATCTGATAAAACATCAATCTCCGACATCGATGTGGTCGGAAAAAGATCCAGCGAGAACAGGACCAACGACGGCTGAAGAGAATTGCTCAGCGTGACAGAAGTGCAACCCTTTCGCAAATTGCTGTAGATTTCATTGCTGACCCATCAACAAGTGTCAGCGTGCAAACCATTTGACGAAACATCATCGATGTGGGCTTTGGGAGCCGAAGGCCCACTCGTGTACCATTGATGACTGCACGACACAAAGCTCCACCGACATTGGACTGTTGATGACTGGAAACACGTTGCCAGGTCGGATGAGTCTCGTTTCAAATTGTATCGAGTGGATGGACGCGTACGGGTATGGAGACAACCTCACGAATCCATGGACGCTGCACGTCAGCAGAAGACTGTTTAAGCTGGTCGAGGCTCTGTAATGGTGTGGGCTGTGTGCAGTTGGAATGACACGGATCCTCTGATACGTCTAGGTACGACTATGAAAACTGACACGTATGTACGTATTCTGTCTGATCACCGGCATCCATTCACGTCCAGTCCTGTGTGAGACACATATACCTCAATTATATTGTACTTAAAAGCAAAAGTGGGATGTTAATGTGCGAGGTGCCGGGGCTAGCTCTAGAATCTTCGTATGGAAATGATGCCTTAAGCCCCCACTTTTGTAACTCCGACTTTTGCTGTTGTACATGGATTAAGAAGAAACGCGAACTGACTGTAATAGACCCTGCAAGTGGAGTAGAAAAGAGTTTGGCGCCTGCAATAATGTAATTTGATAAAAATTAATTACATAAAGGAAAGTTTCAGTAATGTAGTGAGAAATGAAAGGGGTGCTCTACTGATTAACAGAATGAAAGTTCTGTCCAAAATAATTTGATGTATTATGACTACACTCAAAATAGTAAACAAAACACATGAAACATTTACAATACATCAAACTGGATACTCAAACAAATGCTGTGAAGGTGAAGCTGTCCATAAAGTAGATTGTGACATTTATGACCAAGTGGTATGTGGAGCCAATTCCTTGCAACTCAGATCTTAAGAGAAACACCGAGCCAACCCAACATTAATTGCTGCTACAGTAGTGAGAACTCAGACAATGAACACCCAAGACAGAACCACGTTAGAAAAGACGGGAACAGGCGCGCTCTGCTGAGCTCTGATTTTCACATAGCTGAGTTCCCTAATCTGCCGGTGCTGCGGACATACGTTACCAAGTTGTCTTCTTAACTACAAGGACACGATCCGGCATACCGGAGGCGATGACTGGTTGTTTCGACGTCCCGTCGTGGTGATGATAATGTCTCGAGTATAGTCCGAAACAAATTATCCTGATCTGGTTGTTCCAGACCAAAGACTTCCTAGCAACACAAATGCGCCTCTGAGGGAGACGAAGAAGGCTCGCTACACAATCACTGATGGAACAGTGACTGATTTTAACAAGCGAAGTCACACAGTAACTCTGATACAGTCATCTTTAGCCAAAACTGTCAAAGACGGACACATAGGCCGCTTGTACGCAGAACGCTCAATTGCCAACTGTACTCGGAATGTTACGTTGAAGTCGAAACTTCAGCAACTTCATCAAACAGTTACAATTAAATAAAAATATATTAGGAAGCCAACGGAAGGCAGGCTGTCCAGAGCAGCGAGAGCTCAGTCTTGTAACCTACTCCGACCGAAAGGCGAGAGCCGACTCTCTCAAGAGCACCCGTACAAACCGAACACAGAGCATTTCCGCCCCCCTGACAGTGGCCGTGGTTAAACGTTCCAATCAGCAACTCGAAAACCGGCGGAAAATTCCACTCCGTTGCCGACGCACTACCATTCCCCCAATGGAGATACTTGGCGCCAATTTCTGCGCCAATTTTGCTACGTCACGCAGCTATCCCCTGAGCAAGCCAATCACATTTATGATTTTGCAGAAAACGCGGGAATTTGCCCGCCAAGACTGCCTGGGAACACAAGTCATTCCCACGCCTCGCTGGTAACCCACCAGAAAGTGTTTTCACTAAGTTTCTGCGAAGTAACGGAATCTCTAGCCCAGCCGCTCCTTCAGTGCCCTGTGGGCGTGTCTCCGCCGCTATTATGACAATGTCGGCGTCTGGAAAGCATTCACTCGACTCGATCACACCCGTCGGCTTAACCCTTTCGAGATCAGCAGAACCCGCCTGTCACTGGACCACCTGGGTGACGAGAGATGCTGCTTGGGAAGTCTGCGTGTGAAGCAATAGTATCTTTTCACCACATGTAATTAGAGAGGAAAATATTCATATCTTCTGAGCTCTCAATACTAAAATACTAGCCTTATAATGACAATACTCGGCCATACTTCCCCAAATGGAGTTACTGAGAGTAAGATATAAACATGAGAGGGGGCAAGTTTCTGTGTGCATCTAAAGGCATGCCACCTCTCAAATGCAATTGATTTAACGAATACCTCCTACTAGTATGTGTCTCAAGTCGTTGTCACTACTACGTAGTGTTCCTATACCAGCATTCTTGGAGATTTTCTTCGCTCATCTTCGACAGTCACTAACAGAGTTAACGCAGTTATTTTACGCCCGTCCATTTTCATAAAGAATCTGTGTGCTTTGTGAGCCAAATAAAGCTGACAACGGCCGCTGGGGAGCGCTAAGAGAGCAATTCAAGTTAGGCAGCTCGTCCCGTGTGACGACAGTTGCTGTCTCTCGTCAGGTGGGACGTCCCGGCCGCGTCCATGTCAACGGTGGCTGCCTCGTGACGTGTGGGGATGGCTTAAGCGTACTCGATGTAAACTGCGTGTGGCGTGCTTAACGATAAGAAATACGAGCCGTGTGGGGACGGCCCAAGAGTGCGTGGGCTCTGTTGGCGGCGTGTCTTCGCCAGAGGCTGCGGAAGTTCCGTGTACAGGACGAGAAGGAACGTTCCGACGTGCATTCAGAACAGTGACTCCAACACCTGTTATGTTTCCCAATGGGCTGCTTTCGTTCACGCGCGCAGATGCGAACTTTCTCCGCGCACATTTACGGACGACAATGAGAGGCCTGCAGCAGCACGGCTGCCCTCCCTCCCTCCCACAGGACGCCGCGGGCCTCGGGACGTCCTGAAGGCCGCCAAGTGTGGGAGGATCTCTGGGGGCCTGGCGTTGCGCCCGCCCCCGCCCGCCGCCCCGACGACACCTCGCGGGCGGCGCGTGTGAAAGCCGGCCGGCGGGAGCTCACCGCCTCCGACCGCGTGGGACGCTCCGCCGCTTCCGGGGCGACACGCCAGCGCGACACCCAGGCCCGAGCGCAATTTTTTTTTTTTTCTGTTTCTTTTAAACAATCTGGCGCGAGGGCGGCGGTGGCCGCTGCCAGCTGGAGAAACGTGGGTGAGAGTGCTAAGCGCCGCGCCGCTTCCCGCCCGGCGTCTCACGTTATGCCTTTCTCCGGCGCGCGGCTAGTGTTTCCGCGGCCAGGGACGCGCTGGAAAACGTCACCACCGTGGCGACCCGCGCGACCCCTGGCAGGCGCGACGAGCAGCTGACTGGGGGTCCAGAACAGGTTCCAGCCACCTCCAGCGTTCCAGCGTCTGGCGCCGTGCTCTGCTCGCTCTCCCTGTCAGACGTAACCTTGGTCGCCGCAGTAATCCAATACCCTGTGGTTAGTGGTGCGCTGTTGGCGCAACGAGCGAACGTACACTACACTGAGGCTTATTTATTTATTTTCGAAGTAAAGACCTGCCACCTGTTGTTATATAGCAGGTTGTATATTGCGTCATTTTACATCTTATATTATACAAATTCAGTCTTATTACTAGTACCTTTTTTGGAGAATTTTAAGAAGGGATGAAATGAAAAAAACATACAATTTTGTTTAAACTTACTGATAACTTAGATAATGATCATAAATAAGATACATTGTAAGGCGGCTATAGTTTCGTACCTTACAAGCACTCGTCCACATACTTTGCCGTGATCTACAACTACATTAGGTATTATTTGATAGGTTGCACATCGAATATATGAATATTTAAAGGAGACTGACATTGTCACATACGCCTTGTAAATAATTGCTAACGCTTATTGCATGAAAGGTGACGGAGTATCTTTATTATCTCACTAGTAGAGGTTGGAACGACAGTGCAAATGAAACGGCAGACGTAACTCAAGCCCTGGGTGGAAGGCCCACACAGGTGTGTTGGTCCAGCTTAAACACAGGACATAGCAAGACGGACGTCTTAGCACCTAAGCGCTGGAGCACAATAGATGTGCGACCGGCCGGCTGTAGCCGAACCAAAAGGATGATATTTGGGAAACTACGAAAATCTTGGATGCAGGTGAGACGAACGAGGAAGCGACATCTCGGAAACCACGCAAGCTGAGTTATTTCCAACGATTTTTACTCAGAAGCGCACCATTGTACGAGTATAGGTTTATCCTCGCAAACTTCCCGCGCTGGTCGACATAAGACTAAAATATGGTTGGTCGGCGTTCGCAAGAGGGAGAATTTTCCGTGGTGTCGGGAATATGATTCGTTCTCAGAATTACGATGGTAGGGAGCCGAGCCTTGCTGGGAAGACAGCAGTGGAGAGACGAGGTCTTCCGTTGTGAGCGCCCGCCTGTGACGGTCGCTCGATATCAGCTTCTTGTTGATACGGACGCACTTGCTGTCTTTCCTCTACCCAGATTTTATACACTTGTGGCCTGTACAATTCCTACACCAAGAAGAAATGCAGATGATAAATGGGGTACTCATTCGACAAATATGTTATACTAGAGCTCACATGTGATTACATTTTCACGCAATTTGGGTGCAAGGATCCTGAGAAATCAGTGCCCAGAACAACCAACTCTGTCCGTAATAACGGCCTTGATAAGCCTGGACATTCAGTCAATCAGAGCTTGGATGGCGTGTACAGCTACAGCTGCCCATGCAACCTCAACACGATACCACAGATCATCAAGAGTAGTGACTGGCGTATTGTGACGAGCCAGTTGCTCGGCCACCATTGACCAGACGTCTTCAGTTGGTGAGAGATCTGGAGAATGTGCTCCCCAGGGCAGCAGTCGAACATTTTCTGTATCCAGAAAGGCCCGCACAGGACCTGCAACATGCGGTCGTGCATTATCCTGCTGAAATGTAGGGTTTCACAGGGATCGAATGAAGGGTAGAGCCGCGGGTCGTAACACATCGGAAATGTAACGTCCACTGTTCAAAGTGCCGTCAATGCGAACAAGAGGTGACCGGCAGGTGTAACCAATGGCACCCCATACCATCACGCCGGCTGATACGCCAGTACGGCGATGACGAATACACGCTTGTAATGTGCGTTCACCGTGATGTCGCCAAACACGAATGCGACCATCATGATGCTGTAAAAAGAACCTGGATTCATCCGAAAAAATGAGTTTTGCCATTCGTGCACTCACGTTCGTCGTTGAGTACACCATCGCAGGCCTTCCTGTCTGTGATGCAGCGTCAAGGGTAACCGCAGCGACGGTCTCCGAGCTGATAGGCCATGCTGCTGCAAACGTCGTCGAACTGTTCGTGCAGATGGTTGTTGTCTTGCAAACGTCCCCATCTGTTAACTCAGGGATCGAGACGTGGCTGCACGATCCGTTACAGCCATGCGGATAAGATGCCTGTCATCTCGACTGCTAGTGATACGAGGCCGTTGGGATCCAGCACGGCGTTCCGTATTACCCTCCTGAACCCACCGATTCCATATTCTGGTAACAGTCATTGGATGTCGACCAACGCGAGCAGCAATGTCGCGATACGATAAAGCGCAATCGCGATATGCTACAATCCGACAGTCGGAAACGTGATGGTACGCATTTCTCCACCTTACACGTGGCATCCCAACAACGTTTCACCAGGCAACGCCGGTCAACTGCTGTTTGTGAAAGAGAAATCGGTTGGAAACTTTACTCGTGTCAGCACGTTGTAGGTGTCGCCACCGGCGCCTACCTTGTGTGAATGCTCTGAAAAGCTAAATATTTGCATATCACAGCATCTTCTTCCTGTCGGTTAAATTTCGCGTCTGTAGCACGTCATCTTCGTGGTGTAGGAATTTTAATGGCCAGTAGTGTATTCAGAAAACACCTGGTCTCCTACCAGAGAATACCCCCGACCCGGCCAGCAACCGAACCCGGGACCTCGTGATCCAGAGGCAGCAACGCTAGCCACTAGACCAGGAGCTGCGCACTCTTAAGGCGAGAGTGGACATTGAGAGTGGATTTAAAATGTCATAGTCAGCTGCATCACGTGCGAGGGCTCGGTAAAATTCCATCCATTCACACCTCATGCAGCGAAAGAATAGGAAGTGTCTGATTTTAAGGTAGTGTTACATCCTATGAAATGGTATAACAGCCTACTACATAGCGGTTTACATTTTCAGATTGATTCGCTTTAGTGTTCCGTAGCTTTCATTGTCTGTGTTTGTATGTTACTGAGGTGACAAATGTCGTGCGATGGCACGTATACGGATGGCGGTCACATCGCGTATACAAGGTACAAAAGGAAAGTGCATGGCCGACCTATCATCTGTACTCAGCTGATTCACGTGAAAACGTTTTCGACCTGATTATGGTTCGACGACGGGAACCAACAGACTTTGAACGCGGAATAGTAATTGGAGCTACACGTATGGGGCATTCCGTCTTGGGAATCTTTATGCATTTCAGTATTCTGAGATCCACAGTCTGAGAGTGCCAGATGTGAAGCATTCCCTCTCACCACAGCCTTCACTTAACGACCTAGAACAGCGGCGTTCGCTTTGAGTTGTCGGTACTAACAGACAAGCAACACTGCGTGAAATAAGCGCAGTAATCTTTTATGGGACATACGCGAGAGGTCAGCTCCTGCACAAAATTCTGCACCAGCAACGTGTTCGCAATTATGGACGGCTACAGAGGCAGCAGTGCTCAATATTTCTGCAGTGGACTTCCAGCGATTTTTTGAGTCCATGCAACGTCGATCCGACACGACATTAGGGGAAATCCCATGACGTGTGTTACCACAATGTATGAACGATTAGTAGCAAATTAAAAGTTCTTGGCGTAGCGTCTGTGCAAATGAACAACAAAATGATGTCTGTAGAGTATACGCTGAACTAGTCACAATCTCAGTATACATGGAGCAGTTTTGCATATAGCAATTTTGCAACAGAGTGCAAATTACGACCTGTTTCTTAGAGTAGAGAATCCTAGACTCTTTCGAGTTAAGAAACCAATGATCGGAGATGAATATTTCTGGCGGTATGAAGCCTTGATCGAGGAGTGAGGCATGTATGTGTTTGTAAACTGAATTCGTTTCATAACAAATACCTGCTGTCTCGACATTGGTGGTGCTCTCTATAACAAAATAATAATAATAGTAGTTGTAGTTCACAATTGTTTGCGAGGTGTCCAAGATGGAGTGTAAGATCGTTTGCAGATCAAGAGTGGTAATCAAAAATGGATGATTACTCGATGCAGGGAGCATTTGAGGTGTATCACAGGATGTGTCACGCACACTTGCACCTTCTGTATGTATACAGGGTGACAGGTGTCAGTAAGAACAATGACGCGCGATTAATCGATCATGCTTGTGGCGAGTTTGAGATCTTTACTTTGGTCGTTAAGTGGCATCTTCAGTGGAAGATATGACACAGTATAAATATCCGTGGAGTAAGCATTCGGATCCGCAGAACAAGAAGTCTCTCCGCTACATCCCCTGCAGTTCAAATCACGTGACTTTGGGTCGGCACATTTTAGCCCGTAAAGTGCTTAGCGTATTTTGACTGTTATTACTTCGCTGATACAGTTAGACCACCTCCATAAGGACCGTGAAACATTATATACGTGTTTTATAGACATCTAAACAGTATGATACCTGGAACTGAAGTTACCTTAAAGATGCGAGGTGAACGAGTATTATGCTTTTTTTGCCACCGTGACAGAGCCCAGATTCCACTTTACTAACGTTTTTTTCGGTTACGCGAGATGTGATATCGAACAATATTTTTTAAGTTCCCTATTGCACTTATACATGTTGTCGAATCTCTGTTCTAATTAATTACGGTACAATGACACCGCATACGGCTTGGAAGTGTCACAAATAAACAACCCGTTTAGAACTATGCAATTGTTACAGTAAATTAGCGGCGTACACCAGTATTTACACCATTATTTTCATATTTCCCTTTATTCACTCATCTGCTGTGTACAGAGAAGTAAAATATCTATAAAAAATTTCACTATCTTATCAGAAAAGTAAAACCATACACTATACACGAAAAAATAAAAAAATAGAAGATCAAAGTTCGAATTCTGAAGCAGTAAAAGAAGTGAAACTCAACAATGGTTTTTACGCTTTATATTTATATTGTCGAATCTGTTTTAATGAATTACGTTACAATGACGCTGTATAGAGCACCGAAATGTCACGAAAAAACAACGCTTTTGGAACTACGGAATTGTTACAGTAAATAAGCTAATCACACCACCTGTTTGTCCATCATTACTTTTAATTTTTGACTCTGTTCATCCACCGGGAAACTAGAACACAAAAATCACCTAATGAAAGACACTATCTCACGCAGAACTACTTAGATATACACAACAATTTTTTTTTCAAAAGTTAAGAACATAAAATACCTGACAATTTCAAAAGGTGGGCATGAAAGTACACCCCCCTCTCCCCCTTTGTGCTGCGTGCGTTAAGAGCTGTTGGCACTTGTTCATCCTCACTAGTGTGAAACACATCTCTTAAACTGTAAGCTCTTTGTATTACGAAAGACGTACAGAATGTAATAAACAAATGCGGACACATTCCTCTGTTATCGCCCATGTATAAAGCATGCAGTAAACATCCGCTGGTGGTTCTATCGAAAACATAGCTCACAGTTGTGAATAAACCGATCAGTCACAGTAGCTCTAATAGAGACAGTCTGTTTCTGATAAGTTTGAGAAATCCCTTTACGTTGTATTCTTATCTTGTCATTTACCAGCATAATGGAAGTCTATTATTCCACGCGGAAAATGGAAGATTCTGTTTATGCTCTGGCAAATGGAAGGAACCATCGTGACTGTGTGCTGCCAGCTCAAAAATCCAGAACGCAGAGTACCGTCTCCACAATTGTTCAGCATTTCACGAACTCATCTCAACAAAAGAAAATTTCAATTTAGAATCTTCTGCTGTCAATGGATAACGTTAATATAGGCGTCACTGTGGCAGTTATCTCTCAGTAACAACGCTACGAAACGAGTTGTGATTATAAAGTATATATTCTTTGCCTGAAAAAAAAAAAGAAAAAGAAAAACATTCTAATCATTTGCTTCTTGGTTCTAGGCGCTCAGTCCGGAACCACGCGACTACTACGGTCGCAGGTTCGAATCCTGCCTCGGTCATGGATGTGTGTGATGTTCTTAGGTTAGTTAGGTTTAAGTAGTTCTAATTTATAGGGGACTGATGACATCAGAAGTTAAGTCCCATAGTGCTCAGAGCCATTTGAACCATTAAACAATATATTAGTATTTGCATTTGGAATGACGTCAATGACTTTCTGTTTAGTGATTGGCTAAGGCAAGTTTTGCCACGAGAATGATTTAGAAGGGTCATTCTGACTGGTCAGTCAGACTTATCAGCCAATCAGAATTAAGATGTTCCCGCGCGCAGAAACTTACAAGGGAACCTCCCCATCGCACCCCCCTCAGATTTAGTTATAAGTTGGCACAGCGGATAGGCCTTGAAAAACTGAACACAGATCAATAGAGAAAACAGGAAGAAGTTGTGTGGAACTATGAAAAAAATAAGTAAAATATACAAACTGAGTAGACCATGCCAACATCGGCAACATCAAGGAGAGTGGGAGTTAAGAAGCGCCGTGGTGCCGTGGTTAGCGTGAGCAGCTGTCGAACGAGAGGTCTTAGGTACAAGTCTTCCCTCGAGTGAAAGTTTAATTTTTTATTTTCAGGTTATGTGACAATTTCTTATGTTTTCATCACTTTTTGGGAGTGATTATCACATTCACAATAAAACATAATCGGGCAAGGTAGAAGAATCTTTTTAGCCATTCGCCAAGTGTACAAGTTACGTGGGTCGACAACATATTCCTGTCATGTGACGCACATGCCGTCACCAGTGTCGTATAGAATATATCGGACGTGTTTTCCTGTAGAGGAATCGGTTGACCTATGACCTTGCGATCAAATGTTTTCGGTTCTGATTGGAGAGGCACATCCTTTCGTCTACTAATCGCACGGTTTTGCGGTGCGGTCGCAAAACACAGACACTAAACTTATTACAGTGAACAGAGACGTCAATGAACGAACGGACAGATCATAACTTTGCGAAAATAAAGAAAGTAAAATTTTCAGTCGAGGGAAGACTTGAGCCAAGGACCTCTCGTTGCGCTGTTACGCTAACCACGGGACCACGGCGCGCCTGAGCTCGCGTTCTCCTTGATGTTGCCTATGTTGGCATGGTCTACTCAGTTTGTATATTTTGCTTATTTTTTTCATAGTTCCACACAACTTCTTCCTGTTTTCTCTATTGATCTGTGTTCAGTTTTTCAAAACCTATCCACTGTGGCAACTTATAACTAAATTTGAGGGGGGTGCGATGGGGAGGTTCCCTTGTTAGATACGCAGAGAATGGGGAGGCACCGAGAGAGTCGATCGCCAGCTATCGGACGCGAAAGGTCATGGTAAATGTCACGGTGCGCATAATGTGTAAAATGAAGAAACATTGAGTTCTCGCATTTTCGCAGTTACTAACATTTTGATGAAAATTTGAAGTTTCTGGCTTGTTTTGTTGGAATGTTACTAGGTTGTGAACTTTCGGCCTTAGTGAAACTTCCGCGTGGCATATTCTGAATTCACTTATGGAGTATTTGGCGAGCACTTCTTTTATGTAAGACCACTGAATGGGACCGAATGTAGAACTCGGAAACAGTGGTGAATCAGAGACAGTGAGATCGCAAACATGGACGGGTCGGAATTGTGTAGATTTGTGGCTGTTTTGCGTGTGAAATTTGCTGTCTGAATGGGAACTGAGAATGATAGAATAGTACCACAGTAAATGTGGGCTTGATAGTCATAAAATTGTGTTATTAACCAATAAACATTACTGGTTTGAAATTTTAGGACGCCTATTTCAGTCAAAAATACACCATATTACCACACGAGAACTTGATAAATAGGAACTTTCAGAAATTTTTTTCACCACTAGAGTTACGCGGACTCTGTTGGGTAGGTATTACGCGACGATTGCTTCAACGCTGCTTTTTCGCCGTCTAGTGAGTGAAGGGACGTCGAGCGAAAGCCGTACTGAGGTAGGTGGACATTTAATATGAACAGTTTGACGAATGTTCGAGACATGTATATTTTAACCCCCCCCCCCCCCCCACACCGCAAGGGGAGAAGTTAGATACTTACTAGATCGGTCTTTTTTTGTTTAAATCAAGCTTTCAGTGGCAGATATTAAAAAGTGTTTTCATAACTGCTAACCTTAGCCACCCTATTTTTCTCCCGTGATACAAACTTTACGCGGTACCATGTAACCTAGCTTTTAGGTGAATAAATTCCTGAATCGCGTAACCACTTACTTTGCGTCCGGCCATCCTGATTTCGGTTTTCCATGATTTCCCTAAATCGCTCCAGGCAAATGCCGGGATGGTTCCTTTCAAAGGGCACGGACGACTTCCTTCCCCGTCCTTCCCTAATGCGATGAGACCGATGACCTCGCTGTCTGGCGTCCTTCCCCAAACAACCCAACCCTATTTAGTTTGCTTACCGTAAGACGTGTATTAAAGGTGCTGTGTAGTTAGGTATATGGTCTGGTCCTCTCCATAAACTTCTATTAACACATTTAATTGTTTATTATGCTGAATACGCTCCTATCGTACGCTCGTCTGAGCTTCCGCAGCGTCGTGCAGACGCCCTCGTGGCCCACGACCAGAAATCACGTGCTCCAGGCGAAATGTGGCGCCGGAGACAAGTGGAAAAATTCATTGGCGTGCCCGGATTAATTCTCTGCTCTGCTATACCATCAAATCAGTTTCAGTGAGTGTCGCCAGCCTTGCTTTGGCCTACGACAAAGGACTGAACCCCTCACAGCTCTGAAGTCAATCACTAAAAGCTCTTTAGTTTTCCAATCAGTTTCATAAATATTCCAAGACATAACCTCTGGACTGCAACATTTTCACCGCTAACCGTTCAACACACCTCCATTAACCAGCTCTAAGCAACTTAGGCCGACAATCACCATGCCAAAAAAACAGAAATACAGCGCGAAGTTCTTAGGGAGAAGAAAAACACACGAAATACCACACACGAATTTGCAGGGGAAACAGATGAAACTTACTTAACCCCATCTAAGTCTGTCGTTTTTATCCAAGACCACGTGCACCTAGCTAATGATATCCTCGGTGTGTTTTTCTACAGAATAAGTCAACTCTAGCTGAGAAATGCAGGATAATACCTAAGCAGTATTTAAATCACGGGAACGGATTTCTGAATGCTTACTCGGCTTTCTGTCCCGACAAAGTAACATTGATCTTGGCGGGGATCACTGATTGCAGACTTGAGGCATCATAACCACTTTAAAACATATGCTCCACCCCCCCCCCCCCCATCACCCCCTCCACCCCCTCACAAGAGGACTGACAGTCAACTCCCCAATCATGCTCCCTGGACAAAATCACTTAACATTTAGGCTCTTCACCCATTGACATTCAAGAGCACATGTTACGTGACAGTTTTACAGAAATAGCCATGTAATCTACGCATATTCGTAATGAAAGACACATATGGTCGGAATATTTAAATGGCGCCGAGGAACACAATAAACAGCAGTACTAGTGACTGCTGGTAAGTAACTAATGTAACCTGACTCTTCAATAAGTCTTGATTTTGACTTGCATGTCTTGCAGGATCGAGAGAACACTGAAAGCATTCTGGACGGTCCATGGACAGTAAGATTCGACTGCCACCCTTGGAGCCATTTTTTCAGAAAGACTTCGGAGGTAGAGTCCAGGTTGAAGCGACCACGGCCAGCCTTTTGTAGAGTCACACCGGGACATCTAGCTTCATGAACAAACAACAGACAGGATCTCCTGTGGTTCAAACTCGCGGCGAAAACATTTTTACAAACTTGGAGCAGAGCGAGAAGGAACGCTTTGAAGCTGAAACATCCGTATGTAAGTAAGCTGTTTAGGTTTTTATGTTGGTAACGCCACGTAGCGCTCTGTATGAAAATCACTGACTGTGCTGTGTGCAGAGCTGGTTTGCATTGTTGGAATTTGCTATTGTAGTGTTGGGCAGTTGGATGTGAACATCGCGTAGCGTTGCGCAGTTGGAGGTGAGCCGCCAGCAGTGGTGGATGTGGGGAGAGAGATGGCGGAGTTTTGAGAGCGGACGATTTGGACGTGTGTCCATCAGAGACAGTAAATTTGTAAGACTGGATGTCATGAACTGATATATATATATATTATGACTTTTGAACACTATTATTGTTCGTGCTCTATCAAAATCTTTCATTTGCTAACTATGGATATCAGTAGTTAGTGACTTCAGTAGTTAGAATCTTTTATTTAGCTGGCAGTATTGGCGCTCGCTGTATTACAGTAGTTTGAGTAACGAAGATTTTTGTGAGGTAAGTGATTCATGAAAGGTATAGATTATTGTTAGTCAGGGCCATTCTTTTGTAGGGATTTTTAAAAGTGAGATTGCGTTGCGGTAAAAATATTGTGTGTCAGTTTAGTGTTGATCAGAATAAGTAAAGAGAGAAATGTCTGACTACGTTCAGTTTTGCTCAGCTGTTTGAAAAGCAAATAATGTAAGAGGTTTATCAGCACAAATTTTTCTAAGGGGATGTTTCAAAGCACAAGGCATTATTGTGCTTAAACATGACTTTCTCTCCGGACAGCACCAGAAGCCACAGATAAACATCTCGAAAATGGAATGGGGACCCACAATTTAGGACCTCTGAAGATGTAGAACACTGCTGGACATGTTGATTTTCCAAAAAAAAAAAAAATGTTTACTTGATATGAGAATCATAGGGTTGTTTCACTGATATATACGACAGGGTAGACAGAGAAGTTCTGCTGTGAGAACGAATATAGACTCATTAGTAACAGAAAGATATAGAGAGACAATGAAGCGACTTTTTCTTTGTAAGGTGGTAGGACAAACGTTATTGGTCAACGAAATAGATGAGAGAGCAGCGAAGGGAACTAGCGTGTTCTAAGGATCGTTTTTATTGATCAGAACTTGGAAGATCAACAGTCCAGCTAATCTGAATTCAGTCCAGCTAATCTGAATTCAGTAAGAGACACAAAACGTGGCAGTGCGAGATTTTCTTGTCGTAAGCATTCGTGCGAGAACCACTTGACAGCCAACTACATCGTTAACTTCATCTTCAGCTACTTCGTAACCTTCAACCCCATCGCCATACCTCTGACAGCCGCTGGCCGGCTGCCTCCATAGCTGGTGTATCGAAGGACTTTGAGAAATTTCGGGGTGATTTGCACTTTGCCATGCGCGAGGTCAGCGGTGTCGCCAATTACTGATTTTCCAGCAGCTTCAGTGTCCACCTGCATTGTTGTTGTTGTGGTCTTCAGTCCTGAGACTGGTTTGATGCAGCTCTCCATGCTACTCTATCCTGTGCAAGCTTTTTCATCTCCCAGTACCTACTGCAACCTACATCCTTCTGAATCTGCTTAGTGTATTCATCTCTTGGTCTCCCTCTACGATTTTTACCCTCCACGCTGCCCTCCAATACTAAATTGGTGATCCCTTGATGCCTCAGAACATGTCCTACCAACCGATCCCTTCTTCTGGTCAAGTTGTGCCACAAACTTCTCTTCTCCCCAATCCTATTCAATACTTCCTCATTAGTTATGTGATCTACCCATCTAATCTTCATCATTCTTCTGTAGCACCACATTTCGAAAGCTTCTATTCTCTTCTTGTCCAAACTATTTATCGTCCATGTTTCACTTCCATACATGGCTACACTCCATACGAATACTTTCAGAAATGACTTCCTGACACTTAAATCAATACTGGATGTTAACAAATTTCTCTTCTTCAGAAACGCTTTCCTTGCCATTGCCAGCCTACATTTTATATCCTCTCTACTTCGACCATCATCAGTTATTTTGCTCCCCAAATAGCAAAACTCCTTTACTACTTTAAGTGCCTCATTTCCTAATCTAATTCCCTCAGCATCACCCGACTTAATTAGACTACATTCCATTATCCTTGTTTTGCTTTTGTTGATGTTCATCTTATATCCTCCTTTCAAGACACTGTCCATTCCATTCAACTGCTCTTCCAAGTCCTTTGCTGTCTCTGACAGAATTACAATGTCATCGGCGAACCTCAAAGTTTTTACTTCTTCTCCATGAATTTTTATACCTACTCCGAATTTTTCTTTTGTTTCCTTTACTGCTTGCTCAATATACAGATTGAACAACATCGGGGACAGACTACAACCCTGTCTTACTCCCTTCCCAACCACTGCTTCCCTTTCATGTCCCTCGACTCTTATAACTGCCATCTGGTTTCTGTACAAATTGTAAATAGCCTTTCGCTCCCTGTATTTTACCCCTGCCACCTTTAGAATTTGAAAGAGAGTATTCCAGTCAACATTGTCAAAAGCTTTCTCTAGGTCTACAAATGCTAGATACGTAGGTTTGCCTTTCCTTAATCTTTCTTCTAAGATAAGTCGTAAGGTCAGTATTGCCTCACGTGTTCCAGTGTTTCTACGGAATCCAAACTGATCTTCCTCGAGGTTGGCTTCTACTAGTTTTTCCATTCGTCTGTAAATAATTCGTGTTAGTATTTTGCAGCTGTGACTTATTAAGCTGATAGTTCGGTAATTTTCACATCTGTCAACACCTGCTTTCTTTGGGATTGGAATTATTATATTCTTCATGAAGTCTGAGGGTATTTCGCCTGTTTCATACATCTTGCTCACCAGATGGTAGAGTTTTGTCAGGACTGGCTCTCCCACGGCCGTCAGTAGTTCCAATGGAATATTGTCTACTCCGGGGGCCTTGTTTCGACTCAGGTCTTTCAGTGCTCTGTCAAACTCTTCACGCAGTATCATATCTCCCATTTCATCTTCATCTACATCCTCTTCCATTTCCATAATATTGTCCTCAAGTACATCGCCCTTGTATAGACCCTCTATATACTCCTTCCACCTTTCCATTACCGTGGTGAAATCGAGCTTCAACCACAAGACGATGTGTAGAGAAACTGAAGTCACTACATTTTGATCACTTCAAACTTCACTTTGAAGAACTGCGTTTCGAATCAATGAACAGATTACTATCAGCTCTAACCTCAGGTGTGCGATGTTCCCTACTGTAGTACTACCCGTTTTGAGTTAACATCACAAAAATCATTGGGCACATCATGATTGCAATTCATTCCCTAGCACGATTATTAGCATCTCTTCCCGTGTTGGAAACTATCATCTAATGGAGAACATCCGAACGTACGCAATGTCTCACCTATTTTGTGACTGTATTGAACAGCTGCGCGCAATTATAACATAGCATGCCATTCTTAACGCAGAAAAATTTTCATGCGAAGTAGAAACTTCAGACATACTCCAAGTGAATGTTACATGACCACTACTGTTCACGAAATATGTAAATGACCAAGAAGATAACATATGTTGCTGTATAAGGTTGATGAAATAAATTCTAACTTCGACCGCAATTAGTCAGTGAAATAAATTCACTGGCGACAAGTGAAAATTTGAACGAACTGGCTCTCGAAACAGGATTTCCTGCTTTACCCGAGTTGACGCCTTAATCGTTTTGGCTATCCATGCCCGCTTTCTGTCCGACCCAAAGTCACATCTTGCCGTACACTGCTTACATAGCCATAATCATCGCTCGCCATACACGCTGAATTCCTGCAAGAGTTCAAGGGACAGAGTGCGTCCGCCCTGAAATGGTCTTATGGCCGTCAGGCTGTATACATCTGTATTCGGGTCGGACAGAAAGCGTTCTCAGATGGCAGAAGCGGTTAAGCGGAGCGCTTGCGTAAATCGGCAAAACCATATTCGAGTCACGGTCCGGCAGCAGAGGTTTTCACTTGTCGCCACTGAATTCATTTCAATGAGCAATTGCGGCTGAAGTCTGAATTTATTTAATTTCATCATGTATATGTATGACTGCGGTACCAAGAATGGTGTCTGTTTTGTCGGACATGTCTGGCGTAACAGACGCTACACTCATAATCTCTCTGAGGTTGTTCACGTTTGTTGCGGTTGTGTACAGAAAACTCGTAGCGCTAGAAAGCTGCAAAAGAATAACTGGAAGCTGTTACATCCATTAAATATTAGGGAGTACGTGTATGGAACAATATAAGTTGGTGCAACGACGTAATAATAATCGAAGGGTAAGAAGTTTCGATGGAAAAATTCTCAGGTTGGTTGGAAGCAAGACCCGAGTTTAACGTTCCGTCGACAGTGCATTTATCATAGCCGGAGCCCAACCACAGGTAGCGAAAGGATGGGGAAGAAATTCCATCTAGCCCTTCTCAAAGGAACCATTACGGTATTTGCCTGGGACGATTTGGACAAATCACGGAAAGCCTTAATCTGGATGAAACTTTATGGTTGCAGAGAACTTTCCGAGTCTCAAATGTCTATGATATATATATGCAGACTGAAGCGACAAATGAAAATTTGTACCAAGGCTCGAACTCGAACCCTAGTCTCCACTCACCAGGCAGATGCTCTAACCACTACACCACCCTGACACAGTGGCTTTCCACAACTCCATGAACTATTCCAGCACACTTCCTATTCAGACCTCAGCCCACTTGGTACTTCCGCTAAACTCGAACCACCATTGCAGAGGCGCGCTGCCGTTATTGGAATAGCACTTCGTCATCGAACGAAACGGGGGATGTTGGCTGATGCACAGGCAAAGATGCTTTAATAACTATATTGTTCCAGAGACCTTTTCAAGTCTGGGATGAGGCGTGAATGGTAATTCGGATAGAGAACGGAAGCATGCTGGGGTTATACGTGCAGTTGTGCAAAGAAACTTTTCCAGGGTGGCATAATGCTTAGCACATCTGCCTAGTGAGCAAGAGACCTGGCTTCGAATCCCAGCCTTGGTAGATATTTCTATGTGTCGCTTCAGCTTACGTGTATACTTCTTAGATATTTGAGATGTTTGAGACCTGAAAAGGTCTCGAGAACCTTGTAGTTTCATTTGATTGAAGCACATATGCCTGGGTTTCAGGCAGGACCTCCCGTTTCATTCGATGCTGAGGTGCTATTCCAATGCAGTTGAAGAGCCTCTCCAATAGGGGCAATACCAAGTGGGCTGATGCTTGAATGGGAATTTTGAAGGCGTGCTGGATAGTCTGTACGGTTGTGCAAAGCCGCTGAACAGGTTAGCGCATTCCTCGTAAGCAAGAGATCGGAGTTCGAATCACGGACTTGGTACAATATTTTTCTGGCGTTTCAGTCTGCATGCATACTTAATCTGGATGACCGGACGGGGATTTGAACTGTCGTGCTCCCAAATAAGAGTCCAGCATGCTAACCACTCTGCCACATTACTCGGTCCTTCAGGAAGTATGGTTCACTGACGAAGAAGGTAACTTACGAAACCTCCTGGCAGACTGAAATTGAGCGCCGGAGCCACACTCGAAGTCCAGACCATTGGCTTTCGCAGGCAAGTCATCTACCGGCAGAGGTACCCGAACACAACTCAAGAATCGTCCTCACTGCTTTACTTCCGCCCTTACCTTTTCCTGTACCTTCCAAACTTCACACAAGCTCTCCTGCGAAATTTGCGAGACTACCATTTCAAGAAGAGAGAATGTTGGGGAAACACGGTTTCATATGAGTGCACACTCTGCTGCAGAGTGAAAATGTCGTTCTGCTATGTGGGCTACAACTCCATTATTTGACTTATGATGGAGTATTGGTCGACATTCTGAGACCCTGAGCGGATATGACTGATAGATGAAGTAGAGAAGATCCGAAGAAGAACAGCGCATTTCATAACAGATTCGCTTACTAAACATGAAAGCGGCATGAAGATACTCACCAACGTCACTGGCCTTTGATACAATATTGGAGTGCTCTACTGATGAAGATTTTATAGACATCCCGTTCCTGGAAGAATGAACCAATATACGCCATCCGATCAAAAGTATCCAGACAGCTATTAGTGGATTTTAATAACAGATATCTCCAGCCATCGCTTTTGTGACGGCTTGAACTCTAGTGGAGACAGTTTCAGTGAGTTGTGTGAGTGTCTGTAGATGAATGGAAGACCATTATTGCTTTTCAGTGCCCGAAATCAGAGAAGCTAATGACGGTGGACGGTCTGGTCTGGTGGTCTGGAACGATGTCGAGCTCTGACGCATCCCAAAAGCGTTCTATTATGTTCTGCTCGGGACTCTGGGCAGGCTAGTACATTTCAGGAAGGTTGTTGTCCAGAAATCACTGCCTCGGAGATGCTGCTTTGTGGCATGGTGCATCGTAACGTTGACAGGAACAGTCATCCTCTCTGACCTGTTCCTCTACTGTACACTGTGCACAATGGTGTGAAATAAATTCACATCGTTTCGAATTTAGCATTTTCTTACGACCTCAAGTGTGGCTTAGCACAGATTACACACATGGTGACAAATATTGAATTATATGAAATAAACGTAAATAAGTTACAAACTATCACGTGCACACAGTTTATTCAACATGTAAACGCCACTGCAGATAGTCCGATTTAGGTTAGGGCGTGTTCGATGTGCCTGCCACCATTGTCAATGATGTGGCGCAGACGAATAGCGAAACTCTCCATGACCAAGTGTCGGCACATCGATGCTGTTGACCTCCTGAATGGCTGTTTTTCAGCTCGGTAATGGTTTTAGGATTATCACTGTACACCTTGTCTTTAATACAGCCCCGGAAAAAGGAGCTGCAAGTCTTCAGATCCGGAGAATATGGCGGCCAATCGCCAGAGGCCTCTTAGTACACCAGGGAGCGAATGCGTTCCCCAAACTGCTCCTCCAGGACATCACTCTCCAGCTTCAATGGGGTTGAACTTCGTCTTGCATGAACCACATCCTCTCGAAATGAGAGTCACTATGTATAATAGGAATGAGAGCATCTTCCGAAACCTTTACGTACGGTTCAGAAATCGCCATGCCTTCAAGGAATATTCCGTGACTGGATACTGGAAAAAATGGTTCAAATGGTTCTGAGCACTATGGGACTTAACGTGTGAGGTCAGCAGTCCCCTAGAACTTAGAACTAATTAAACTAAGGACATCACACACATCCATGGCCGAGGCAGGATTCGAACCTGCGACCGCAGCGGTCGCGCGGTTCCAGACTCTAGCGCCTAGAACCGCTCGCCCACTCCGGCCGGCTGCATACTGCACACTACACAGTGACTCGTTGAGGGTGAAAAGACTTCTCGACCGTGAAATGCGGATTCTCAGCCCCGCAAACGCGCCAATTTTGCTTATTGACGAACCCGTCCAAATGAATGTGAGCTTCAACTTTTGTAGTCGTGTCTCCCTCAGCTGCGTGTAATATTACGGTATATTGATAATTTTTACTTATGTACCGTCCGACAGCAACTGAATAAAACACAAATTTAGTGCCATACGCGTTTCGCCTTTATTTTCTGCAAGGCATCATCAGTGGCCTGGAATATGTACATATGTTAGCTATTTAATTTACATTTTTGTCACTGTGCCTATAGGTTATAAACAGTTCTGGTGGTTGGTATTTCCTATTAAGTAGTAATGTTTGAACATTACTTACAGGTTGCGTGGACAATTTCTTACACATTACGCTCTTGTTGTGTTTTTGGTGTTGTTCTTCTTCTTATGAACGCCAGTTTGCGGTTTTTTTTCCTACATTCCATAGCACTATGAACTGAACGCTTGTTTTAATGCAATGTTTTGGTTTCTGTTGCCGACTGTTTTTGCCAAAGATCGAATGTTATTGCCAGATTTATGAGTGTAATTATTGAAGTATCTGTAGTCCGTGTAAGCATTTGTGTGTGCGTTTGTGTGTGTTTTGGTGTGATATATATTTTTTTGTGCTGTATGTGTGTGTGTGTGTGTGTGTGTGTGTGTGTGGATTAGTGTGGTATAATTTTCTCTTTTTTTTGGGCTGTGTGTGTGTGTGTGTGTGTGTGCGTCCAGATGGTGTGGGGAAGAGTTTATTTGTTTTATGTTATCATTTGCTCTATTAAGTGTAGTAGGGAGCCTGTGCTGATGTGTGTTTGTTCATTTATCACATGTTTGTTTTCTGGTATGGCTTTCTGGATGTGGAAGTTTTCTTGTGTTTGTATAAGATGTTTGTCATGGTTGCTTATTCTCATTATTTTCATTTCTTGTTCCATGTTTGTAGGATGATGGTTATAGTGTTTTAGATGCTCTGCAAATGTGGAATGGTTTGTTTCATACTTCCAACATCTGATATGTTCTTTGTATGTTGTTTCAAAATTCCTGCATATCATGCCTATGTCATCACAACTTTGGCATTCAAGTTCATATATTCCTGATTGTTGGAATTTGTCCCTCTTGGTAGCTGGCTGGTTTAGGTGTGATTGGAGGGTTTTCCCAGGCTTATATGAGCTTCGTCACTAAACCATATCAAGCACGCGCATGCAACTGCGTCCGCAGCTCGTGGTCGTGCGGTAGCGTTCTCGCTTCCCACGCCCGGGTTCCCGGGTTCTATTCCCGGCGGGGTCAGGGATTTTCTCTGCCTCGTGATGGCTGGGTGTTGTGTGATGACCTTAGGTTAGTTAGGTTTAAGTAGTTCTAAGTTCTAGGGGACTGATGACCATAGTGCTCAGACCCATTTGAAGCATTTGAACCATGCAACTGGCCATCATGCCCCGCGGCCAACCGTCCCCGTTCAGAAGTTATGAAGGTTTTCATTTTAATATAGTTCAATAATTGTCGTCCTGTGAATGTGTGGCGTATGAGGAGTCTGCTCGATAACCGTATCCCAACACTCGCCTTGGACAGCTTGAAGTTGCCCTGATGGATTTGTTGCTGAGGTTAAATTATCCAATAGCTAGGCGACGTTAGAAGTCACGGAGCATCCCTCAGAGTGCCACTCCGCTGTTGTTGCTTGTCTACAGCCAGCACAGTACTCCCCGCGTATTTTTATGCCGGCTGCCGTGTCTTCTAGAGGTGGATTCTGAATTACAGACGGGTGTCGTGATACTTTTCGTCCGGTGGTGCAGTGTTTGATGCCAAGTAAACATTGCTGAAACGCATCGATCTTAAGATTAGAGAGATTTGAGCTCGCACAGTGTCTTACCCTCTTCTCGTGCACCATTCACGACTGTATCAGTAAAGGGGGAAGCGACGGTGGTCGTCAAAGTAGCTCCCGCCACTCGACACGACTTGGCTTACAGAGTGGCTGTACAGAGGAGAGCACAGTAGCTGCTTGTACGGGGTGCAGACCTGCCCTGTCCGGCAGCTACTGGACGACACGGAGAGTTTGCACGTCGCGGATCCCCGCTCGGCCGGAGCTCCCCGCTGCCGCGGTCTCGACCTGCGCTGGGCTGGCACGCTGCCCGCATCGGTGGCACTGACCTGCCGCAAACCGGACCAGCGCGCCTCGCCTCGCCTCGCCTCGCCTCGCTCCGGCACGCCGCTCCGCCACGATGCGGCGCGTGGGAGGCTGGAGGCTGGCTGGAGGCTACCTGCCGGCTACCTGCCGCTGCCGCTGGAGCGCACGGCGCATCGCTCCCTGCCCGCCCTCCCTTCATTCGCCTGCGGGGCGTCGGCTGCTGCGCCTCAGTTGGAGAGGCTTCTCGCCGCTCCAGTAGGGACCTCAGTCAAGTGTTGCCTTCTATCACGGTTTTGACGCAGCCACCAGCCGAGCAATATTTGTTGTCTGTCCGAACACTGGTTTGATGCAACTTTCCATGCTGCTCTATCGTGTGCAAGCCTCTTCATCTCCAAATAACTACTGCACTCTACATCCTTTTCAAACTGCTTACTCTATCCATCTCTTGGTCTTTCATCCCCTCATACACACCTCCCTCCAATAACAAAAAAAAAAAAAAAATAAAAAAAAAATTGGAATCGCTTGATTTCTCACAATGTGTCCTACAAACCGACCCCTTCTTCTTGTCAGGTGCCGGCCAGAGTGGCCGAGCTGTTCTAGGCGCTACAGCTTGGAACCGCGCGACCGCTACGGTCCAAGGTTCGAATCTGCCTCGGGCATGGATGTGTGTGTTGTCCTTAGGTTAGTTAGGTTTAAGTAGTTCTAAGTTTCTAGAGGACTGATGACCTCAGAAGTTAAGTCCCATAGTGCTCAGACCCATTTGAACCGTTTTTTCTTGTCAGGTAGTGCCATAAATTTTCCTTTCTCCCCAAACATACTCAGTACCTCTTCATTAGTTACGTCGTCTACCCATTTAATCTACAAATATAGCACCATTCGTATCCATCATCTATCAGCGATCACTGGAACAGCGGAAGGTTCCACGGCAGTGGAAGAAGGCCCAGGTCATAGCAATCTATAAAAAAAGGGTACCAAATCGGACGCACATAATTACCGGGCAATTTCACTGACATAGATTTGTTGTAGAATCATGGAACATATTTTGTGTTGAGACGTAACGACCTTTCTAGACTCTGAGCAGCTCATCTGCAGCCACCACCACGGTTTTAGGAAACAGCGGTCATGCGAGACAGAGCTGGCCCTCTTTGGGCATGATATACAACAGCCTCTAGATACCGGCTCCCAGGTTGATGCCATATTGCTCGACTTTCGAAAGGAATTCCACTCAGTTCCGCACTGTCGCTTGCTCCAAAAAGTGCGCTCTTACGGCGCGCTTAGGTTGCGGTTGGATAGAAGGTTTTCTAACAGACAGAGAGCAGTATGTCGTCCTGAATGGTGTGACTACAACAGAAACACGCGTAACTTCCGGTGTGCCCCATGGCAGCATAATAGGTCCGCTGCTTTTTACGATTTACGTAAACGATATGGCTGACGATATTGACAGCGGCCTTAGACTGTTTGCCAATGATGCTGTAGTCTACAGGAAAGTAGTATCACACGAAAGTTGTGAACAAATCAATGGGGATTTGCAGAAAGTAAATGCATGGTGTAATGACTGGCAGTTATCTCTCAATATTAGCAAGTGTAACCTACGCCGTATAACAAGGGAAAATCCCCATTAATGTACGCCTACAAAATAAATGCCCAGTCTTTGGAAGCGGTACCATCCGTCAAGTATCTGGCTGTGACTGTTCGAAATGATTTGAAATGGAATGGTTGGTTCAAATGGCTCTGAGCACTTGGACTTAACATCTGTGGTCATCAGTCCCCTAGAACTTAGAACTACTTAAACCTAACTAACCTAAGGACATCACACACATCCATGCCCCAGGCAGGATTCGAACCTGCGACCGTAGCGGTCACGCGGTTCCAACTGAAGCGCCTAGAACCGCTCGGTCACACCGGCCGGCTGAAATGGAATAATCAGATTACACAAGTAACAGGAAGGTGAACTCTAGATTGCGAATTATTGACAGAGTGCTGAAGCGATGCACTCCTTCAACTAAGGAAATAGCTTACAATACCTTAGTTCGTTCTGTATTAGAGTATTGTTCGTAAGTATGGGACCCTTACCAGTTGGGTCTGATTCAAGAGACTGAGAATATCCAAAGAAGAGCGGCAAGATTCGTGACTGGTACGTTTAGCCATCGTGAGAGCGTTACAAATCTCATAGAAAGTTTGAAGTGGGACACTTACAGATAGACGACGCGCAAAGTGGAAGGGGCTGCTCCCTAAATTCCGAAATCTGATCTTCCCCGAAAATGTAGAGCATATTTTATTTCCTCCAACTTTCAGATAGCGTAATGATCACAATTCAAAGGTAAGGGAAATTAGAGCTCGTACTGAGGCGTTCAGACAGCCGTTATTCCTTAGCGCGATCCGCGAGTGGCACAGAGGCGGGGAAATACGACTAGCGCAAATTGTGCCCTCCGCCACACACCGCTGGGTGGCTAGCAGAGTATATATGTAGATGTAGATGTAGAATCTTCAGTATTCTTCTGAAGTAACACATTTCAAACGCTTCCATTCTCTTCTTGTCTACACTGTTTACCGTCCATGTTTCACTTCCACACGTGACTACACTCCACACAAATGATTTCAGAAAGGGTTTCCTGATACTTAAATTTATATTCGATGTCAGTAAAATTCTCTTCTTCAGAAACGCATTTCTTGCCATTGCAGGCAGTATTTTATATCCTCTCCGCTTTGGCGTCATCTATTATACTGAAATGCCAAAGGAACTGGTATAGCCATGCATAGTCCAATACGGGGATATGCAAACAGGTAGAATGTGGCGCTGCGGTCGGCAACGCCTATATAAGACAACAAGAGTCTTGCACAGTTGTTAGATCGATTATTGCAGCTACGGTGGCAGGTTATCAAGATCTGAACGTGGTGTTACCGTCGCACCACGAGCGGTGGGACACAACGTCTCCGAGGTAGTGATGAAGTGGGGATTTTCCTTTACGACCATTTCTCGAATTTACCGTGAATATCAGTAATTGGGTGAAACATGAGATCTCTGACATCGCTGCGGACGGAAAAGGATCCTGCAAGAGCGCGACCACCGACGACTGGAAAGATGCGTTCAACGTGGCAGGAGTGCGACCCTTCTGCTAATTGCTGCACATTTCAGTGCTAGGCCATAAATAACTTTCAGCGTGCGAACCATTCAACGAAACGTCATCGATATGGGCTTTGGGAACCCAAGGCCCATTTGTGTACCGTCAACACCGACATTGGGCTGTTCATGACTGGAAACAAGCTGTCTGGTCGGACGAGTCTCCTTTTAAAAATTCTATCGAGCGGATCGAGACGACCTCATGAATCCATGGAGCCTGCATGGCAGCAGGGGACTTTTCAAACAGGTGGAGGCTCTGCAATGGTGTTGGGCGTTTGCAGTTGGAGCGATATGGGACCCCTGATACGACTAGATACAACTATGACAGGTGACACGTACTTACGCATCCTGTCCGATTATCTGCATCCATTCATGTCCATTGTACATTCCGATGGACTTGGGCAATTCCAGCAGGACAATGCGACGCCCCACACGTCCAGAATTGGTACAGACTGGCCCCAGAACCACTCTTCTGAGTTGAAACACTTCCGCTGGCCACCAAGCCCCCTAGACGTGAACATCATTGAGCATATGTGAGATGCCTCGCGACATGCTGTTCACAAGAAATCTCCACTCCCTCGTACTCTTACGGATTTATGGACAGTCCTGCAGGATTCACGGTGTCAGTTGCCTCCAGCACTACTTCAGACATTACTCGAGTCCATGCCACGTCGTGTTGCTGCACTTCTGCGTGCTGGCAGGGGCCCTACGCGAAATTAGGCAGATGTACCAGTTTCTATGGCTGTTCAGTCTATTTCGTTGTTCAAATAGCAAAACTAACCCACTACTTTTAGTGTCTCATTTCCTAATCTAATACTCTCAGCGTCACCTAATTTAATTCTGCTACATTCCACTTCCTTTCCTTTGCTTTTCTTAATGTTCATCTTACACCCCCTTTTCAAGACACTGTCCATTCCGTTCAACTATTCTGCCAAGTGGTCTGCTGTCTCAGACAGAATTACTATAGCATCGGGATACCTCAAAGAGTTTGTTCTTTCTCCTTGAACCTTAACCCATTCTCCAAACTTTTCTTATGTTTCCTTTACCGCGCTCAGTATACAGATTGAATAATATCGGGGACAAACTGTAACTCTATCTTACTCCCTTATCAACCACTGCTTCTCTTTCATGCCTCTCGATTCTTATAACTGCCGTGTCTTTTCTGTACAAGTGGTAAGTACACTCTCATTCCCTGTGTTTTAACCCTTCCACCTGCAGAATTTGGCCGACGGCCTTGCGGGTTTGATAACACAGGTTCCCGTCAGATCACCGAAATTAAGCGCTGTGGGTCTTGGCTTGCAAGTTGATGGGTCTGCTTAGCGATGTTGGCAAGTGGGGTGCACTCAGCCCTTGTAAGGCCAATTGAGGAGCTATGAAAAGTAGCGGCTATGAAAACTGACAACGTCCAGGAGAGGGGTGTAGTGAGCACATGCTCCTCCACATCTGCATCCAGTGACGCCTGTCTGCTGAGGATGACACGGTGGTCGGCCGGTACCGTTGGCCCTTCCGAGGCCTGCTTGGATAATAGTTACCTTCAGAATTTCAAAGAGGGTATTTCAGTCAACACTGTCAAAAACAAACACCGTCCCAACAGTCCTTGATAGCGCAATGGCACCAACCGGCCGCCGTGTCATCCTCATACTTAGGCATCACCAGGTGCAGATGCAGATGCAGATACAGAAGGGCACGCAGTCACCACATCCCTGTCCCACACGTTATCAGTTATCGTGATCGGTGACGCTACTTGTCATTTGTCAATTAAGAAGCTCTTCAATTGACCTCACAGGGGCTGAAAGTAACACACTTGCCGTCAGCACTTGGCAGACCCAGACGGTTACCTTACCATGTGATAGCGAAGCCCGACAGCGCTTAAAAAACTTCGGTGATCTGATGGTAACCAGTGTTACCACTGTGGCAAGGCCGTTGGCAACATTTTCAAAAGCTTTATCTAAATCTGCAAATGCTATAAACCTCTGTTTGCATTTCTTTAAGCTACCTTCTATGATGAATCTTGAGATCAGTATTGTCTCGCGAATTTCCTACATATATCTGGAATCCAAACTGATCTTCCTCGAGATTGGCTGCTGCCACTTTTTCCATTCTTCTAAAAATCCTGCTAGAACTTCGCCACAATGGCTTATTAACTGATAGTTCGACAATACTCATACCTGTCATCACCTGCTTTCTTTGGAATTGTAATTATTACATTGTTCTTGAAGTGACGTTTATGCACTCTTAATAAGGACTAAATCGTAGAAACAGGTGTAGCCACTAAAGAATTGCGTAAGTAGCGCATTGACTGCAATACAGTCTACAGTGAAACGCGACGGCATCTGCAGTTCCAGCATTTACCTTACAACAAAGGGAAAACTTCCGAAAACTTTAGCGGATACTGAGGAAGTGAAATTATTTGTAACTTTTGTAAAACCATGTTTTTCATCTAGCTGTACTGCCACATTCTTGAACAGCGAGTTTCGGTCACAAACAGACCATCCTCAGAACAACATGAGATGATTAATAAGATTCATGACAAATTATAACCATTAACAAGCACCATGTCCTAAAACAACATTTTAAATCCACCTAGAATGCTGAAGTACACACGTTTCAGATCCGTATTCACTGGTATTCAGGGCAAAAGTTTGTTGTCCAACATCATAAATATTTTTTACTTGCTTGCAGAGACTGGTTATACACTCCCACCTAACTACTTTTAATTCAACTGTAATCTAGTTACCGACTATATGTAGCGAGATCAACATTCCAGAGACAGAAAGTGATACTGGTTTAGTATTCGTTCTGTGTTACGTATGTATAACGTAGAACGATTAATGTTTTAATAACGAAACGTCAGCAGTTTTTCATACGAGGGACGAAACGGGATGTTACTAGCTGCCGCTTTTCTTTTCTGGAGATGTGACGAGGGTCGGCTGTACTTTTGGACCACGGATGCCGCACCTGAGCCGTAGCGCTTGCAAAGCACGCTTGCTCGTGCCACGTGCACCACTAAATCTCGCTGTCACGGCATCTTCAGAATCGAGGGTACCCACATCACGTTGGCCATCGCTAACGTGCTCAGAAAGTAGACTCGCTGCTTATGTCCACAAAATTCAGCAAAGACGTAGTGGGAATGCCTATCGTTTCTAAATGGATGCTCCTAGACAGTCGAATGTCTCATCCATTGTCGTTCGCCGTGCTGTAATAAAAATTCGTACGTATTCATAATCTCACACGTAAACAATTACTACGGCACACTGAAGTCGTGGAAGAAGAATAAGGGATAAAACGAGTTCTATATGTTGTTTCTTAGTTAGTTGCGTGTTACATTGAACAATCGCACGGTACGGTAGCCGTTGTGATGTGGAACGTGTCAAGTGCACAAGAAATGCACATATATATATATATATATATATATATATATATATATATATATATATATATATATTACAATTTACCCCATTCCCTTAAATGGCACAAAATGCATATCATGGCCATTACGTGTTTTTCCAACAAGTGGAACGACAAAAAGTTCACAAGCCTTCAGAAAAATATAATCTGTGTGTGACCCACCGCTTTTCAAAGGTTTGTCATAATATGATCTGTAACACAAAACATAACAAACAGAATGAGTAGAGGGGTGAGATTAACCTGAAAATGCAGTGATTTCAGCAGAGTATGACTGTGAAAATAAAACCTTTTTCTTTTCTTCAGCTTAGATTCACATACTGAGCTAAATTTTTGACAGGATCCAAAAATGTTTGAAAAGCAAGAATGGTTCTAAAATATTGTTGATTAAAGTCAGTGTCATAATACACTGAAGATTAGAAGAATGTATACTTTCTGTTAGGTTTCACGTTACACCAGAGAAGCACAGCAATTTCTGAACTTGAAAATGACAGAATTTCAGCATTTGAACACAAGTCTCGTGATTAATGAGACGGAATATATTCCTGTGGAGTAACAGATATCTATTGAAAGGTTAAGCTGGCCGGAGTGGCCCAGCGGTTCTAGACGCTACAGTCTGGAACCGCGCGACCGCTACGGTTGCAGGTTCGAATCCAGCGTCGGGCATGAATGTGTGTGGTGTCCTTAGGTTAGTTAGGTTTAAGTAGTTCTAAGTTCTAGGCGACTGATGACCTCATAAGTTAAGTCCCATAGTGCTCAGAGCCACTTGAACCATTTTTTGAAAGGTTAAAACAGAATAAGAGCACGTATATCCACTTGGATCTTGAAAAGATTTCAGTTTGTTATAATGTCAGGCACTTGGTCTAAATGCAGAAAAATATAGAGCCCTGCGCTCTAAGTAAGTTAAACAAATGTAGTTCACTCTTGCAGAAGTAATGCAACGGGCGTCATACTCAGTCGTTGCTGGAACGCGAAAAGGTTTTCGCTTGTTAATGATTGCTCTTGGATCCCTATATCGACTGACGCCTTCAACGACACCCGTTAGCTCATCGACGGGGAGAGATGCACAGGGCAAAGACACAGGATTCGTACTTGGAAGCACAACGGCTCAAAGCTCTGCCTGGTAATCCAAGTTTAGGTTTTCCGCCATTTTCTTAATTTGTTTAAATTAAATGCCAAAATGGAAACTTTGTAACAGTAGGATTTTTCTTCAGATTGCCAAAGATATGAAAATCCCACGGTGAATTCCGTCAGCCTCAAGGCAACAAAGGAAACATGCCAAATCTCCCCCACCAAAGAATTCCAAAGCAGTTCACACAATTTCTGGTAAGGTTCTACATCTACATTTATACTCCGCAAGCCACCCAACGGTGTGTGGCGGAGGGCACTTTACGTGCCACTGTCATTACCTCCCTTTTCTGCTCCAGTCGCGTATGGTTCGGGGGAAGAACCACTGTCTGAAAGCCTCCGTGCGCACCCGAATCTCTCTAATTTTACATTCGTGATCTCCTCGGGAGGTATAAGTAGGGGGAAGCAATATATTCGATACCTCATCCAGAAACGCACCCTCTCGAAACCTGGCGAGCAAGCTACACCGCGATGCAGAGCGCCTCTCTTGCAGAGTCAGCCACTTGAGTTTGCTAAACATCTCCGTAACGCTATCACGGTTACCAAATAACCTTGTGACGAAACGCGCCGCTCTTCTTTGGATCTTCTCTATCTCCTCCGTCAACCCGATCTGGTACGGATCCCACACTGTTGAGCAATACTCAAGTATAGGTCGAACGAGTGTTTTGTAAGCCACCTCCTTTGTTGATGGACTACATTTTCTAAGGACACTCCCAATGAATCTCAACCTGGTACCCGCCTTACCAACAATTAATTTTATATGATCATTCCACTTCAAATCGTTCCGCACGCATACTCCCAGATATTTTACAGAGGTAACTGCTACCAGTGTTTGTTCCGCTATCATATAATCATACAATAAAGGATCCTTCTTTCTATGTATTCGCAAAACATTACATTTGTCTATGTTAAGGGTCAGTTGCCACTCCCTGCACCAAGTGTCTATCCGCTGCAGATCTTCCTGCATTTCGCTACAATTTTCTAATGCTGCAACTTCTCTGTATACTACAGCATCATCCGCGAAAAGCCGCATGGAACTTCCGACACTATCTACTAGGTCATTTATATATATTGTGACCTTCGACTGAAGAGGCCCTCTGCTCGTTGCGTTTCTCGTGTGTGGAACCACAATCAATGTGCACCGCTATGAAGACACTTTGCAGAAACTGCGAAGAGCCGTAAGTCAAAAAGCCTAGGAATGCGTTCTGAGGGAATCATCCTGTTGCACGGATACGCCTGTCCACACACAATCAGTCGAATGAAGGTTGTGCTTCAGCGATTTAGTCGGGAAACACTGCAACATCATCTGTACAGCTGAGACAGTTCACCACACCATTTTCAAATATTTGGGGACCTGACGGAAGACATGTGTGGACGTCGGTATCAGCCGGACGAGGAAGTGGAAGAGTGGGTTCAAAAATGGTTCAAATGGCTCTGAGCACTAAGGGACTTAACATCTGAAGTCATCAGTCCACTAGAACTTACTACTTAAACCTAACTAATCTAAGGACATCACACACATCCATGCCCGAGGCAGGATTCGAACCTGCGACCGTAGCGGTCGCGCGGTTCCAGACTGAAGCGCCTAGAACCGCTCGGCCACACCGGCCGGCGAAGAGTGGGTGCGGCTGTGAATCCCCGTCAGTGGCCGACCGCGTTCTACAAAACAAGAACTGGTCGTCTCGTCTCCCACTGGTGGTTACTTTTGAATGGAACCATTCCATAGTACCGTGGTGGTGGGGGTTCGGTTTTCATTTGACTTCCCCTCGTATTTCGGCCCTCTCTGTCCTCCACCTGTTTTGTAGGACCTTCATCCGACTGACAGTCGGTGGACGCGCGTTATGGTCGCAGAGAACCTGGACAGACGCCTTCGATCTGTTTACTGAACTAAGGTAAGAAGCAAACTTTTGGGGTTTTCTCTCAGATCAGTGGATGCGGTTTTACTTTCGAACCCGTTGAACGCTTTGCGCTTTGCTCTCATTGCGCTAATTTTGGCTTCAGCTCCAAACTGGAGTTGACAATAGGAAAGGCGTCCTGACCACGGGCGCTACCAGACGGATATGCCACCAGCTTCAAATTGTCCCGTCTCCTATACCTGCGACACTTGTACAGATAGAACGCCTGTGATGTCCGAGTTCCAGGGCAATGGCGAATCCTGCAGCGCCGGAGGAAGGCCGGCGGTCGTGGCCAACTATAAATACAGGCTTGTGTGCACGTCTGTGTGACGTCACCAGTACAGTGTTTAATGCTGGCCGACAGAAACGCATGCTTTGTCAAAGATTTCGTACAACATCTTTGCCCAAACTACTTCACCGAAGCTATTACACAATCGTAAAATTTTTCGTCATAGTTATTCAAGAATAGATGTTGGTGGCGGGTGCATTGCTTGAAAAGAAAGAAATGGAAGCGATTGTGAGTGAAACCGTGATCAGCAATAGGAGAATCCTATGTGTTCACAAGAATTTGCTTCGTGAGCTACCATTCGAGAACCCAAAGAACAAAGAAAATTATTTGAGAATCGGAGAACTGACATTTCAGTTTGCCTTCATTAAAGTTGCCCCGCATATTTTAGTAGATAATACTCGTTTAAGGAAGGCCATGTCTTATTTGATTCATCGTAATCGATATTTTTGGAAACCTGTGACTGTACAATCCATGATTTAAATATTGAAACTCTGATGTAGTTATGTACCGGGTGATCAAAAGTCAATATAAATTTGAAAACTTAATAAAACACGGAATAATGTAGGTAGAGAGGTAAAAATTGACACACATCCTTGGAATGACATGGGGTTTTATTAGAACAAAAAAAAACAAAGTTCACAAAATGTCCGACAGATAGGCGTCGTTTGGTGATGATCGTGTGCTCAGCCGCCACTTTCGTCATGCTTGGCCTCCCAGGTCCCCAGACCTCAGTCCGTGGGATTATTGGCTTTGGGGTTACATGAAGTCTCAAGTGTATCGTGATCGACCGACATCTCTAGGGATGCTGAAAGACAACATCCGACGCCAATGCCTCACCATAGCTCCGGACATGCTTTACAGTGCTGTTCACAACATTATTCCTCGACTACAGCTATTGTTGAGGAACGATGGTGGACATATTGAGCATTTCCTGCAAAGAACATCATCTTTCCTTTGTCTTACTTTGTTATGCTAATTACTGCTATTCTGATCACACGAAGCGCCATCTGTCGGACTCTTTTTGAACTTTTGTATTTTTTTTTTTTGTTCTAATAAAACCCCATGTCATTCAAAGCATGTGTGTCAATTTGTACCTCTTTATCTACATTATTCCGTGATTTATTCAGCTTTCAAAATTTATACTAACTTTTTGATCATCCGGTACTTTCGCACGCTTAATATGACGCTTTTCGAGAATTTTTTCTCGTTATCAAAAGGAAATTTCACATAGGTATTTAAAATGGTGTTTGTAGGCGTTGTTCTGCCCGTTTTGCCCTGAACTTGTGTTTTCATGAGTTACTGCAATTTGACACTTCTTTTGGCCGATTTTCCGAAACATCACTCGAAATGCCAATGTAAATATTTGTAGTTGATCATGACAATTAATCTCGGAAAGCACTGTGCAAGATTGTAACTCGTGCAGTGACGCATTAATTAAATCATGGATGTTATTTCTGCTAAATATCATCTACGGCAAAGTTAAAATTTTCAGCAACCAGCTAAAATTCCGTCTTGCAATACGAAGGGCTTATTTCAATAGTGGTACAAGTCAGAAGTATATATGTGTGTGTGTGTGTGTGTGTGTGTGTGTGTGTGTGTGTGTGTGTGTGTGTGTGTGTGTGTGGACTTGTACCACTATACTTCTTCTAATAAAACCCCATGTCATTCAAAGCATGTGTGTCAATTTGTACCTCTCTATCTACTTCTTAGAACAAGTCAGAAGTATATATATATATATATATATATATATATATATATATATTGTGTGTGTGTGTGTGTGTGTGTGTGGACTTGTACCACTATTGAAATAAGCCCTTCATTTAGTACCCGGATCCCACAGTCTACCATTGCATGTACTATTCCACAAACACGTGAACCAACGTATAAATCATCTAATGTGTGTTTAGGGAGGTTAAATTTGTTTATTTAAAGTAAAAATAAATACATTTATTTTACTTCTGTACATTTCGCATACATTTGGCTTTTCACTTCTCCATCTTCTTCCACATCCTTCCTTTTTGTATGGGAACTTGACATCGTACACGTTGCATCAGCTTGGAATGCAGTTGACTGCTGGAGCTAATTATTTGTAAGATCGAGACCGCTTGTTACGGTTTTGTAGTCAGCGCACTATGTATTGTGAAAAAATTTCGTATTTTCGTATTTTGCTATGATAACTTTGATGGCAGCCAAGCATCAAATATACCTCGTCATTTTACTGTCTCATTGCAATAAAGCGTGCGAAGTTACTTGTTAACAATGACCCTCGCTCTAACTTTTATCAAAGATGAAACTTCCTGGCCGATTAAAACTGTGTGCCAGACCGAGACTCGAACTCGGGACCTTTGCTTTCCGCGGGCAAGTGATCTACCATCTGAGCCACCCAAGCATGACTCAAGCACCCTCTTCACAGCTTTAGTTCTGCAGTATCTTTTCTCAAATATCATTGCTGAAAGATTCCCTGCTGCAGTGTCAAAGATTTGAGCTAAGAGCTTTGATAAGTATTTATTGTCGGTCGCTGACACTACATTGCTGACGTCACACTCAGGCCTGTATCCACCGCGGGCCGCGGACTGAGATGAAGATGCGTCACGCGGGGGCCCGCTTGACGGACAGCAGAGCGTGCTGGCAGCGTGAAATGCGGCGCACGTGCCTCGTCTCGAAGCGACGCCTCGCTCGGCGCTGGAGCAGCCGCGTGTGAAAAAGCCGAGCCGGCATCGCTGCGAGCGGCGCGGCGCGCATGCGGGCAGCTGTTCCGTCCCGGAGCGCGGGCCGAATGGCAAGTGGCAAGTGGCAAGTGGCAAGCGGCCGCCGCCGCCGACGACGACGACGACGACGACGACGACGTCGCTTGTGCCAGGTAGCCGCCCCCGCCCCGCTGGGGGCACTCGTCCGGGGCTCCCAACACCCGTCAATGCGCGAGCCGCTGCAGCATACAGATAGGGTGACCTCACTCGGCACTTTCCCGTTCTCGGTGCCAACCTGGACACACAGAAATTACGTCGCGAAAGTTGTTCCGACCCATAGCCAACAAAAATGGATTAAAATGAAACATCGCTCCGCTGAGACTGCTTGCTATCTGAGCTGTTGCGCTCCAGAATAACATTCCGGTTGGACATTAAAAAAGTTGTTCCCTGGCAACGCTGGAGGGAGAGCAGAATGCGTCAATAGACAGGCTAAATGCCACTGAGGGAAAAACTTTTATGGAGTAGCAGAAAATAGCGAAGTTATTGCAACAACCTGGATGGGCTGAGTGCTCGAGTGAGCTACTTCACAAAATGATGTTCTAACGTCCCCTTAGAAAAATTAATGAATTACTGTGCTGATAAACCTCTTACATTATTTGATTTTCAAACAGCTGAGCAGAACTGGACGTACTCAGACATTTCGCTCTTTACCTATTCTGATCAACACTAAACTTACACACAATATTTTTAGCGCAACGCAATCTGACTTTCAATAGTCCCTTCAAAAGAATGGCCCTTACTAACAATAATCTATACCTTTCATCAATCACTTACCTCACAAAAATCTTCGTTACTCAAACTACTGCAATACAGCGAGCGCCACTACTGCCAGCTAAATAAAAGATTCAAACTACTGAAGGCACTAACTACTGATAGGCATAGTTAGAAAATGAAAGATTTTGATAGAGAACAAACAATGTATTTACCTTAATAGTGTTCAAAAGTCATTATATATATATATATATATATCAGTTCACGACATCCAGTCTTACAAATTTACTGTGTCTGTCCAGATCATCCGCTCTCAAAACTCCGCCATCTCTCCCCCCACATCCACCACTGCTGGCGGCTCACCTCCAACTGCGCAACGCTACGCGCTGTTAACATTCAGCTGCCCAACACTACAATAGCAAACAACAATGAAAACCAGCCACAGACTGCACACAGCACAGCCAGTGATTTTCATACAGAGCGCTACGTGACGTTACCAATAAAAAAACCTAAACAGCCTACTTACAATGTCATAACGACACAGGGATATCATCATGTCCATTGTGCATTCTGGCGGACTTGGGCAATTTCAGCAGGATAATGCAACGCCCAAGACGTTCAGAATTGCTACACAGTGGCTCCAGGAACACTCTTCTGAGTTTAAGCACTTCCACTGCCCACCAAATTCCCCAGACATGAACATTATTGAGCACATCTGGAATGCATTGCGACATGCTGTTCAGAAGAGATTCCACCCCCTCGTACTCAAACGGATTTATGGACAGCCCTGCAGAATTAATGGTGTCAGTTCCCTCCAGCACTACTTCAGACATTAATCGAGTCCATGCTTCGTCGCGATCTAGCACTTCTGCGTGCTGGCAGGGGCCCTACACGATATTATGCATGTGTACCAGTATCTTTGGAACTTCATTGCGTATTCTTCATAAACAAATTCCTACCGGGTGGTTACAATTAAAATGCAGCTTTTTACGGAACTGCAATGTGGACTACAATTATCGTATGGCACGGAAACGTGGTGGATGCGGTAACATGTTAATACGAAACCGATTTACGCTGAAAAAATTAGTACCAATTTTGGCCACCAGGTGCAAGTCTGGCCCTGTATACTGTTATGCGATGGTACGAAATCCACACTGTTATTTGACAAGCCCTAATGTGAGTAAACGCTATGGCTATCGCGACCGTGCTCTGTCAATGAAATTGTTTTATGTGTACGGCAGCAATTACAGTGTTGTGCTGAGACAGTACCGCAGACTGAAGGGCATCAGGACTGTCCAGATGTCATTAAGTGGTTTAAAAACGATGAAAATGAAATTCGCAAGCACGTATCACCTTGATGTGTCACCTGGAATAGGAAGGGGACCTGCTCAGGTGGAAGTTATCGAAGGGGTTGCCATTGCTGTGCCTGACGATACGGAACGCGCACCGAGTGAGGTGGTGCAGTGGTTAGCACACTGGACTCGCAATGGCAGTGGCGACAGTTCAAACCAGCGTCCGGCCATCCTGATTTAGGTTTCTCGTGATTTCCCTGAGTAAGGCAAATACCGGGATGTTTCCTTTGACAGGGCACGGCCGACTTCCTTCCCCATCCTGCCCTGCTCCGATGGGACTTATGACCTCGCTGTTTGGTTCCCTCCCCCAAACCAACCAACCAACCAACCAACAGAACGCGCCCCTGGCAGTGGTAGTGCTCGCGCAGTGTCACTAGAATTGCCCATCCCGTGGTCAACGGTACAGGAAGTTTTGCGGTCTGTTTCTCACTGGTGCCCGTGCAAAACGCAGACAGTGCAGCAATTGAAACCTCTTGATCCACAGCAACGTTCTGAATTTGCTCTTCGGTTTCCGGAACGAAACGATGAGATGTGGCCACGCAATATTCTTTCTAGTGACGAGACACCTTTTATGGTACTAGGTGCAGTAAATGCACAGAACTACTGAGTTGTGGGTTCTTTTAAACGCGTATTTTGGACGAAGAGCGATTGCATTAGCCGTATGTGACGGTGGTGTGGATTCACAAGCACTTGTGTTCTCGGTCGGTTCTTCTTTGACGAGAATACACCCAAGTGCCCACCAACTGTTACGTGACGTCTGGAAGTAATCCAGATGTCCTTAATACAGCATGTGATTCCTGCTTTGGAACAGCGCAACTGTGTGGAAATAACTGTTTCGATGCAAGAATAAGCAACAGCTCATGTCGCTCGGCCTGTTAAGGATCTGCTTATGCAGCCTTGCATGAAAGTGTTACCTCCAGAGGTTACCCAGATGCGTGGCCTGGAAGATCACCTGATCTGAATCCATATGACTTTTGTCTCTGGGAATATCTAAAAGAAAGCATTTACCACGGATATGTTCAGCCTCTACCTGATCTGAAGGCCAGTATGCAAGAACAGATTGCTGAAATTCCACCAGAACGGTTGCAAGTCGGTGCTCATACAGGACAAATTGTGTAAGTGATGGTTCATAACAAAGCAATATTATGCATTTCTCACCTGAATGAGATTTTCACTCTGCAGCGGAGTGTGCGCTGATATGAATCTTCCTGGCAGATTAAAACTGTCTGCCGGACCGAGACATGCCCGCGAAAGGCAAAGGTCCCGAGTTCGAGTCTCGGTCCGGCACACAGTTTTAATCTGCCAGGAAGTTTCATATCAGCGCACAATCCGCTGCAGAGTGAAAGTCTCATTCTGGAAACATCCCCCAGGCTGTGACTAAGCCATGTCTCCGCAATATCCTTTCTTTCAGGAGTGCTAGTTCTGCAAGGTTCGCAGGAGAGCTTCTGTAAAGTTTGGAAGGTAGGAGACGAGGTACTGGCAGATGTAAAGCTGTGAGGACGGGGTGTGAGTCGTGCTTGGGTAGTTCAGTTGGTAGAGCACTTGCCCGCAAAAGGCAAAGGTCCCGAGTTCGAGTCTCGGCCCGGCACACAGTTCTACTCTGCCAGGAAGTTTCATTTCTCACCTGTTCAACCTTTCCTGCCCACACCCCATTCCTAACCCATTACAAGCCGAACATTTCTGTCCATCTTTTCTGCATTCACAGCGCTAGATTTGCATCTGGTAGCCAATATTTGAACAATTTTTTTTTCAGTTTAATCAGTTCTGCATTAACACATTAGCATATCTTCCAAGTTACGCTCCGCTACGACTTTTACCGCCCACACTGGACCTCTGTCCGTAGTTGCACTTTAATTACAACCGCCTGGTATTTAGTTTTTAATCGTGAAGTTCTCTAAATCACTCAGTATAGTAAAAGGTCTTCACGTATTTAAGTATGGTCGCTTGTAACTGCAAAGTGTCTGTTGCTGAGAGACCGCGCACAGAACTATGTTTAAGAGCTTGCTACTGGCAGTGTGTGTTGCACTAGCTCGCAGAAGTCGGTCAGCGTCAACTCGGTACTTGCGGAGCTGCGCGACGCAGCGTCATAGCGAGCTGGAACTGACCTGGATCCAGTGGCGCCTGGAGCCACGCGACTGGAGCGGAGTGCGCTGCTGGAAGCGGTCAGGCCGTGTGGCTGGTAGATCTGCATTCCTGCCGCTAAGCCGCGTATCCATCTTTCCTCTGCGCGGACGGCTATTACAGCTGGAGAACTTGGCTAGAGAAAGAAAGCTAATAGCTTTGCTGTACCAGCCGGCGCAAAGTACAAATGGAATGACCGGAGGGGACGGCATTCTCGATTCCAGATCGCTATCGCTCAAAGATCTAGTCTCGGAGGCCTTAAATGGAGCTTCATACCTGAGGCACAGTCACTTCCTTCACTACTCCACTTCACAGTACAACGCTCCTACACTTGGACAGTGCATTATGAATATCTGCGAAAAACTCTACAAATATAGCAGCAACACTTTCGTGGTTGATGGGATACGTATGTCCCACTAAAGTAATATGCATTTTTGGGCGTTGGGACGTCTATATCTCATATCTGTTCAGTGCTAGTCATTTAGCGAAATGGTTTCGGAACTTGGAGAAAAATGCTACGAGCCGTGGGGTGGATATATAGAAGGCTGTGTGCGATCATTTGAGGCGGCTTGTATTTATAGTGTGTCTGTTTCACGAAAATCAAATCAAATCGCTAACTTCTCCTTTCCCCAGAACGTCTGAAAAAAATGGTTCAAATGGCTCTGAGCACTATGGGACTTAACTTCTTAGGTCATCAGTCCCCTAAAACTTAGAACTACTTAAACCTAACTAACCTAAGGACATCACACACATCCATGCCCGAGGCAGGATTCGAACCTGCGACAGTAGCGGTCGCGCGGTTCCGGACTGTAGCGCCTAGAACCGCTTAGCCATCCCGGCCGGCCCAGAACGCCTGAAGCAGCTAATTGTGTTTCCTTACACATCATAGACATTGTTCTGAAACATTACTACACACTTCAAGAATTCTACCTGTATGTACGTAATTTGTATGTATTGGGACATAAATGCTCTAGAAAATTTCATAAAATGTAGAAAACATTGGTCTATGGCATATAAAAGCCATCTTCAAATTTTATACTGAAAAATTACCTGCGGTGTTTCATGTTTTTCGTTGTCAGGAGAATAAATATCTTTTTGTACTGATTTATTGTACTTTTTTCCATAATGGTCATCCTAATAAAATCATTCTAAAATAAAAAAATAACTCTGGAAATCCTTGTTCACATGAAACATGGACCTAGTTAGGTTCATGGAACACATGTTTTCCTATTTCGCCTATTTCCAAAATTGGTCAGCTTAAAGTTTTCTGATAGTGAATGCGTATTATTTATCACAAAGGAAGACAAGTTTTGACGTAAATAAGTTTTAACCGTGGGAGTGTTAAGGGAGTTGTCTGTTGTAATTATATTTTGTGCTTGCTACATTACCGGGCTGGTTGTACACTTGTTGCGTTTCCAATGTTGGATTTCAGTCTTCATGACCCACAAAATATACTAATTTTTCATTCACTTCCTTTGTCCTTACTCTCGACCAGAACTAATGTATTCTCATCGATATTTGATTGTGGCAGCAGTTACTGGCTTGAAGTTCGCCCTTTTCAGTTGATTCGTTGCAGTCAGTGTTGTGCTTTAAAACCAATGCATGCACTTTCTTCGGGTTTGTTTTCATCAGGAACCGCGGGCTCCACGCCTCTATTAATGAGATCCAAGATAGGAGGAAGGGCAGCATGTGTACTCTGTTTAATGCAGATCGATTTTAGCAACTTTGTAGCTATTTTCAGTACTACATGAATAAAAAATACATAAAGAGAATCAGGCTTTAAAATACAAATTAAAACCAGATCATAAATATCTCAGTTTCTAAAACATTGATTTACGTACGAATTACATCCAAGTCACGGTGACTCATGGTAAATAAAATAGGACATTCTGCCACATTGCCATTACAGATAACAAACAGTTAAACTGAGCTTGTTGCTTACTTTTCAGTGCAGCTAACCGCGGTATGCGTCGTTAATACCAATTAGTGCCCTCTTTATTACTATAATTTGTATACTACATTTTTAAAAAAAATATTTCAAGAAATGAAGTATACCGGCTTTACATAACACTACAACAGCATCCTTAAATACTAGAATAAAACTAAAACTAGACTAAACTCTGTCCGAACAGACCTGGGAACGCCCAACGGTACCGACCGGCCGCCGTGTCATCCTCAGTCCACAGACGTCACCAGATGCGGATATGGAGGCTCATGTGATCAGCAGGAGGATGCTAAGTTCACCCAACCTGGATATGATGTGACGTCATTATGACGTAATACGCTTTAGTCGATTAACACACCTATCGACTTTTTTACGAACGCTCGAGATTCTAAACTGTCGTCAGCTAGTGGTTTGTTTTGACACGTGCGATTCTGAAAACAGCTCAGTGTGGCAGCGTATATGTATTTCGCCAAAATAAAAGTAAAAGAGCTGGATATTAATAGAAATATTCCTGACCGTGGCCTTGAAAACGCCACGTAAAAAAGTGAAGTCTTCTTATGTCCCCATCAGATTAGATTGTGTGATTGTTGTATTGAATGCTTACGCCGAAAATAATATTTATTTATTATCAACATTTTAGTATGATTTCATACAATTGGTCTTGTCAGTACATATTAGATTGTAGCAGCATACTCTTGCTGACTTTTTTTTTCTTAATTTATATAGCTGAAAGAGTTTGTTAGCTAAGTCATTTATATGTCCATCCCAAGATAGTCTTTTATCAACCAAAATTCCAAGTAATTTTACACTCGGACCGCAGAGACAGGTACCTTAGTGTCCAGTAATGACTGATGTGTAGAATAATTGAATTTCGAACTTAGAAAGAAAAATATGAGGCATTGTTGAAGAAAAATCGTCGACCGGAGATGAAATTCAAGGGGAAGTGGCTTTCTCAATGTAATCTTAACCAAGGGTTAGTGTCTAGTACTGATTGACGTATGAAATGATTGAATGCAGTGTCAAAGCATTCCATGGTGGTATGATAGTGTCAAAGCATTCCATGGTGGTAAGCTTTTCTCTCATTAGTCTCTCGAATGCTGAACACATAATTAGAGATGAGCAAACGAAAAACAACGCACAGGACACAAACACCGTGCAATACACGATTTAAACGCAAGGAACGCAAAACACATTTAAACGAATGGCGCAGAGCACAGCGCTACCCTGTCACAATCTCTCGAAAGTTCACAAAAGTCGAATAGTCGATATACGGTTTCTATCGTTTTCGATGTAGCGTGTATACGTCATAATGACGTCACATCGTATCCAAGTCCGGTGAACTTAGCATCCTCCTGATCAGCACACCGCTCTCCGGACTGTTCCGTCAGTTTACGCGACCGGAGCCGCCACTTCTCAATCAAGCACACTATGTTATCAAAAGTATCCGGACACCCGCAAAAACATGTGTTTTTCACATTAGATGCATTGTCCTGCCACCTATGCCGGATACTCCATGTCAGCGACCTCAGTAGTTATTTAGACATCACGAGAGAGCAGAATGGGCGCCCCGCGGAACTCAAGGAATTCGAACGTGGTCAGGTGATTGGGTGTTACTTGTGTCATACGCCTGTACGCGAGATTTCCACGCTCCTAAACATGCCTAGGCCCACTGTTCCCCAAGTGATAGTGTAGTGGAAACGTGAAGGGACACTTACAGCACAGAAGCGTACAGGCTATCCTCGACTGTTGACTGACAGAGACCGCCGATAATTGAAGAGGGTCGTAATGTGTAATAGGCAGACATTTATCCAGACCATGACACAGCAATTCCAAAGTGCATCATGATGCACTGCAAACACTACGATAGTTTGGCGGGAGGTGAGAAAACTTGGATTTCATGGTCGAGCGGCTCCTCATAAGCCGCACATCACGCTGGTAAATACCAAACGACGCTTGGTGTAAAGACGATTGAACAGTGGAAAAACTTATTGTGGAGTGACTAATCACGATGCACAATGTGGTGATCCGATGGCAGGGTGTGGGTCTGCCGAATGCCCGGTGAACGTCATCTGCCGTCGTGTGCAGTGCCAACAGTAAAATTCGGAGGCGGTGGTGTTACGGTGTGGTCGTGTTTTTCCTGGAGGGGGCTTGCACCCCTTGTTGTTTTGTGTGGCACTATCACAGCACAGACCTACGTTGATGTTCTAAGCACCTTCTTGCTTCCCACTGTTAAAGAGCAATACGGAGATGGCGATTGCATTTTTCAAAGCTATCGAGCACCTGTACATAATGCACGGCCTGTGGCGGAGTGGTTTCACGGTAATAACTTCCCTGTAATGGACTGGCCTGCACAGAGCCCTGACCTGACTCCTTTAGAACACTTGTGAGATGTTTTGGAACGCCGACTTCGTGCCAGGCCTCATCGACCGACATCGATATTTCTCCTCAGTGCAGTACTCCAAGAAGAATGGGCTGCCATTCCCCAAGGAACCTTCCAGCACCTGAGTAAACGTATGCCTGCCAGAGTGGAATCTGTCATCAAGGCTAAGTGTGCGCCAACAACATACTGAATTCCAGCGTTACCGATGGAGAGCGCCACGAAATTGCAAGTCAATTTCAGCCAGGTACTTTTGCTCATATAGTGTAGCTCCTCAGTTTGCCTCACAAGGGCTGAGTGCACCCCGCTTGCCAACAGCGATCGGCAGACCGGATGGTCACCCATCCGAGTGCTAGTTCGGCCCAGCAGCGCTTAACTTCGGTGATGTGACGGGAACCGGTGTTACCACTGCGGCAAGGCAGTTGGCTAAATAGTAAAATACATTCAGTAATTATGTTAAAACCAGTGGTAAAATACACATGCAGATGGCTTTTGATGTCCTCCTTGCTCCGTTCGTCTTTGGTTATTTTTCCATCAGTCTTCTGACTGGTTTGATGCGGTCCGCCACGAATTCCTCTCCTGTGCTAACCTCTTCATCGCAGAGTAACACTTGCAACCTACGTCCTCAATTATTTGCTGGATGTATTCCAGTCTCCGTCTTTCTCTACAGTTTTTGCCCTCTACAGCGCCCTCTAATACCATGGAAGTCAATCCCTCATGTATTAACAGATATCCTATCATCCTGTCCCTTCTCCTTATCATTGTTTTCCACGTGTTCCTTTCCTCTCCGATTCTTCGCAGAACCTCCTCATTCCTTACTTTATCAGTCCACCTAATTTTCAACATTCGTCTGTAGCACCACATCTCAAATGCTTCAATTCTCTGCTGTTCCGGTTTTCCCACAGTCCATGTTTCACTACCATGTAATGCTGTACTCCAGACGTACATCCTCAGAAATTTCTTCCTCAAATTAAGGCCGGTATTTGATATTAGTAGACTTCTCTTGGCCAGAAATGCCTTTTTTGCCCTAGCGAGTCTGCTTTTGATGTCCTCCTTGCTCCGTCCGTCATTGGTTATTTTACTGCCTAGGTAGCAGAATTCCTTAACTTCATTGACTTCGTGACCATCAATCCTGATGTTAAGTTTCTCGCTGTTCTCATTTCTACTACTTCTCATTACCTTCGTCTTTCTCCGATTTACTCTCAAACCATACTGTGTACTCACTAGACTGTTCATTACGTTCAGCAGATTATTTAATTCTTCTTCACTTTCACTCAGGATAGCAATGTCATCAGCGAATCGTATCATTGATATCCTCTCACCTTGTATTTTAATTCCACTCCTGAACCTTTCTTTTATTTCCATCATTGCATCCTAGATGTACAGATTGAAGAGTAGGGGCGAAAGGCTACAGCCTTGTCTTACACCCTTCTTAATACGAGCACTTCGATCATGGTCGTCCACTCTTATTAGTCCGTCTTGGCTGTTGTACATATTGTAATGACCCTTCTCTCCCTATAGCTTACCATCATTGTTTTCAGAATTTCGACCATCTGGCACCATTTTACATTGTCGAAAGCTCATTTCCTGGTCGACAAATCCTATGAAAGTGACTTGATTTTTCTTCAGTCTTGTTTCCGTTATTGACTGCAACGTCAGAATTGGCTCCATCGTGCACTTACCTTTCCTAAAGCCAAACTGATCGCCATCTAGCGCATCTTCAATTTTCTTTTCTAGTCTTCTGTATATTATTCTTGCAAACAACTTGGATGCATGATCTGGTAAACTGACTGTGCGATAATTCTCGCACTTGTCAACCCTTACCGTCTTCGGAATTGTGTGGATGATGCTTTTCCGAAAGTCAGATGGTATGTCGCCAGACTCATACAGTCTACACACGAACGTGAATAGTCGTTTTGTTGTGACTTCCCCCCCAATAATTTTAGAGATTCTGATGGAATGTTACCTATCCCTTCTGCCTTATTTGATCTTAAGTTCTTCAAAGCTCTTTTAACTTCTGATTCTAATACTGGATCCCATATCTCTCCTAATTGGACTCCTGTTTCTTCTTCTATCACATCAGACAAATCTTCTCCTGCATAGAGGCTTTCAGTGTATTCTTTCCACCTATCCAGTCTCTCCTCTGCATATAACAATGGAATTCCCGTTGCTCTCTTAATGTTACCACCCTTGCTTTTAATGACAACGAAGGTTGTTTTGACTGTCCTGCATGCTGAGTCTGTCCTTCCGGCGGTCATTTCTTTTTCAATGTCCTCACATTTTCCCTGCAGCCATCGTCTTATGTTCCCTGCATTTCCTATTTATTTCATTCCTCAGTGACTTGTATTTCTGTATTCCTGAGCTTCCTGGAACATTTTGCACTTCCTCCTTTCATCGATCAATATCAATAGTAAAAGACAAATTATATAATATGGGTACATATCGCACACTGAGTGCTTAATCATTTTTTCCAGCATAACATGACGTAAAGTAACATATGGTTGTCAAATATGAACCAGTGTTACAATTTCAAGGAACAACGTACAAATTGATTTATAAAAACTTATCTCAGTTTTGTATAGAAACATACGAAACTTGAATTAATGTTAATAATATATCAGATGTGAGCACTGTCAGTGGCTAGTGGGAAAATGGCTAAGTTAGTGAGCTATGAATGATGTTCCTACTCAACGAGCCATCACACAGCACAGCACAGCACCAAAGTTCTAAGTTTTATGACAGTTTTGAACACTAATGTTAGGATGTTACTAATAAGAATCTTATTTAAGTAAGCCACAAAAACATAACAGTTTCAACAACATCCGTATTGCTGGAAACGAGTATGTGTTTGAAGCTTGATGTCAACCTTCTCACGCTCGGTCTACTGTGAATATGAAATCTGTGTACATACGATCTGTAGGCAACAACAAGGTAGTAAAACCGAAAATGGTTGCCAAATTTCCTCTGAAATTTAAAATAAATACATATTTCCTTTTGGAGAAAGTTTCCAGAGACAAAAATCTGATTTTTCTTACAGCTACGGAAGAAGTCTCGGACTGTTTATATCTACCAATTTTGTTCCCATTCTTATACGTAAAATGCGTGCCAATTATTGAACTGCATCAGCATGCGGTTCTCTCACTTTTATTGAATAAAGTACTTTATTGGGCGTGGTCTTACTACACGTGGTATGTGTTTGACTCTACTCGCCATGAGAACCGGTCATCTAGCTTCTTGTTGATAAATTACAGTTTAATGTGAAATCTTAATCGCGGAACAATCCAATTCTTTGATTTGACCAACTCACTGTCGCAGGTTATGAGCCAGAAAAACTAATACGATAAACCGAAAGTCGATAGCCAGTCCTTTCACTCTGCTGACAGAAACATAATCCATAATTCTCCTTTTTTCTTGTGTTGTCCCGTGGTCATGGGATTCACTTGGGTTCGTGATTTACCTGTTTGTTTTATTTTCCTAGCTCTGACCTCCCTGTTGACAGACTCAGCAGATAATCTAAAGGAGGAGAGTCGAGAGCGCCATCTAACTAGGAGTCTCGCTTTAAGGTGTTATCCGTGACGTCGATATACTTGGAAATGGACGTCGCAGCTAATTCATTTTGGACACACGATATTAATTACCCACAAATAACAACTGCTATATCATTTATTACCGTGTAACTAGTGTTGAGAGTCCATCTTCTCTTCTAAACTATCACAAAGGTCATTGGTTCTGAAGCCATGAAGCAAAAGCATTAAAACTCATTGCTGAAACAACCATCGAAATCTCAACAGATAAGTAAGATTCTCAGCCACCTGTGTAATAGCTCTCTGGAACAGGGCATTTTCCCTGATAGACTGAAATATGCTATTGTTATACCTTTGCATAAAAAGGGCGATAGATCTGATGTCAACAATTATCGTCCAATCTCCCGTCTAACAGCTTGATCCAAAATTTTTGAGAAAGTAATGTATTCAAGAGTAGCTTCATATATCTGTAAAAATGAAGTACTAACAAAATGTCAGTTTGGTTTCCAGAAAGGTTTTTCAACAGAAAATGCCATATATGCTTTCACCAATCAAATTTTGAATGATCTGAATAAACGAACACCACCCATTGGGATTTTTTGTGATCTCTCAAAGGCTTTTGATTGTGTAAATCATGAAATTCTGCTAGACAAGCTCAAGTATTGTGGCATGAGTGGGACGGTGCACAAATGGTTTAATTCGTACCTAACTGGAAGAGTGCGGAAAGTTGAAATATGTAGTTCTCATAACATGCAAAGATCAGCACATTCCTCAAACTGGGGAACTATCAAGAATTGGGTTCCACAAGGGTCAGTCTTGCGTCCTTTGTTGTTCTTAATATATATTAATGACTTGCCATTCTATATTCGTGAAGAGGCAAAGTTAGTTCTCTTTGCTGATGATACAAGTATAGTAATCACACCTGACAAACAAGAATTAACTGATTAAATTGTCAATACTGCCTTTCAGAAAATTACTGAGTGGTTCCTTGTAAATGGACTCTCACTGAATTTTGATAAGACACAGTACATACAGTTCCATACAGTGAATGGTATGATGCGATTAATAAATATAGACCTTAATCAGAAGCATATAGCTAAGGTAGAATATTCCAAATTTTTAGGTGTGTCCATTGATGAGAGATTAAATTGGAAGAAACACATTGATGATCTGCTGAAACGTTTGAGTTCAGCTACTTATGTAATAAGGGTCGTTGCAAATTTTGTTGATAAACATCTTAGTAAATTAGCTTACTACGCCTATTTTCACTCATTGCTTTCGTATGGCATCATATTTTGGGGTAATTCATCACTGAGGAATAAAGTATTAATTGCACAAAAGCGTGTAATCAGAATAATAGCTGGAGTCCACCCAAGATCATCCTGCAGACATTTATTTAAGGATCTAGGGATATTCACAGTAGCTTCTCAGTATATATACTCTCTTACGAAATTTGTTATTAACAACCAAACCCAATTCAAAAGTAATATCAGTGTGCATAACTACAATACTAGGAGAAAGGATGATCTTCACTATTCAAGATTAAATCTAACTTTGGCACAGAAAGGGGTGAATTATACTGGCACTAAAGTCTTTGGTCACTTACCAAATAGTATCAAAAGTCTGACAGATAACCAACAAGTATTTAAGAAGAAATTAAAAGAATTTCTGAATGACAACTCCTTCTACTCCATAGAGGAATTTTTAGATATAAATGAAGAAAAAAAAGTATTTAAAAAATAAAAAATAAAAAAAATAAATAAATAAAAAACACAAAAAAGTTGTTATATTAACTTAAGTATGTTGTTAAATTAACTTAATTATGTCATGTATTGGAAAATTTGACTCGTTTCACATCATTACGAAATATCGTATTCATGATCCATGTAACTAGTATTAATCTAATCTAATCTAATCTAGAACATATGAACCATCGACCTGATGAGCTACGGAAGTCGCACAGTTCAATATATGGGGTGCACGGGGTTTAAGTGGAGATATTTTTATTGGTGACTGACGACAGTGTGCTACAGAACATTATATCGGTATTTACTTCATTTGCGGACTACTAATTATAGTTATTAGGAGTAGTATGTTTTCAGTTTGGTTAGGACCTCTAAGAACGTGTGTCAGGGGCACGTCACTAATGCTTACTTTCCACTGGGCAGCAGGCCAGTTGTTGAAATGTGGATGCAGGGATGCAAAACCGTTAGTCTATAGTGACAGGTGTAGTCAACGTAGTGGTGCAGTTAGGACCATACAGGTAACGTCAGATAGTAAACTATGTGTTTGCGGAAAGACTGTTGGATGCAGTGAAAAAACGACTAACCCGCTGAAATGGATACATATTAACGTGTCAATGATCAAAGTATCTGAACTTATACCCCTATCACATTGTATAAGCTCAGCAGATAAAATATTAGTCTCTCTGTTAAATGAGCACACTAGCCGCTTTGGACACATGTGGCTGGTGTTGAGTGGCTAGCAGGCAGTTACATGACCCTCCACGGTCTGACCTAAGTCGTGACACTGCATCGACTAGAATTAGATTTTCACTCTGCAGCGCAGTGTGCGCTGATATGAAACTTCCTGGCAGATTAAAACTGTGTGCCCGACCGAGACTGCATGGTTCGCAGGAGAACTTTTGTAAAGTTTGGAAGGTAGGAGACGAGATACTGGCAGAAGTAAAGCTGTGAGTACCGAGCGTGAGTCGTGCTTCGGTAGCTCAGATAGTAGAGCACTTGCCCGCGAAAGGCAAAGGTCCCGAGTTCGAGTCTCGGTCGGGCACACAGTTTTAATCTGCCAGGAAGATTCACTGCATCGACTGTTTGTGCAAGTCTGCTGCATGGAATCAGTACATTAAGAAGGACTGACGTAGAGACGTGGTGGAATTACGGGAACTATAGTATTTCAAATGGTTCAAATGGCTCTGAGCACTATGGGACTTAACATCTGAGGTCATCAGTTCCCTAGAACTTAGAACTACTTAAACCTAACTAACCTAAGGACATCACACACAACCATGGCCGAGGTAGGATTCGAACTTGCGACCGTAGCAGTCGTGGGATCCGGACAAAAGCGCCTAGAACCGCTCGGCCACCGCAATCGGCTACAATGTAAAAAAATGAATATTTAGTGTAATAATAAGAAAAAGATCTTCTCTTGTGGCAACTATGGCGAAGCTAGGTAATGTAGCTAATAAAAGATACAGTCCTAATAGCGGGACACTTTGAGAATGTGTATCGTATTTTAGTATTTTAACGGTTTGTATGAATCAGGACGTACTTGTTATTACGGAGTCACCCACGATCGATATTTGCAGAAATAAGGTTTCCCTTTTTTATAAAAATTCTGTTATACAACAGCTCGTCCTCGTCTTACAGGAAGCACTTTCACACACAGTAAATCGTCGTACTGAAAAGTTACGTTTCACTGGCGTATGTGGCCGTGATTACTGAGTAACTGTGAATATGATCTGAAGCTGGAAGAAGTGCATGCAACCGAAGGCACGGAAAAAAGTGCACTTTTCATCTGAAGTGCTCAGTCGATGCAGGTGTCAGCCTCAAACCATCGCGCTACTCTTTACGCTGTACGAAACCTTCGAAAGATGACAGGTACTGTGAGAGACAGTAATAAAGTTTTAATTACCACTTCGGAAGAATGCTATTACGTAACTAACTTTCGCGCTTATTTGCGTCTGTGTGTCTGCAGTGCTGGTAAACACTGGAATCCTCTTGCACTGTGGCGCGTGCATGTGCCCTGTTGGTAGACACTGGAATCCTCTTCCAACTTTGCCGCAGAACGCAGATCAAGGAGTCACAAAAAACTGGCTCCGCCCCTTTATGAAACAGGCTGTCATGCGATAATTGTTGTTGTTTATTTTTAGTTTGATGGGACCAATGCTGCAATATTCCAAGGCGAGTTGCTAGAAGTGTACAGCATATGGAACAATGGTTAGAGAGCGATGGCGTTGCCTGTGTTGTCAGCCAAGTCTGATTGACGAAGAGCGAAGTGGCAGACCATCTCCCTGTAACGGTCCAGGGATCTCGATAGAAAAGAGTTACCACAATCGAGGTTACAATCTAAAATGTAACATTCAGTCGTTAATCAGTTTTCAACATCTTGCTCGACATTACGACCATCACAAATGCCGCACCCTGCTGGATTGCACGGCTGCTCACGTCCATTCCAAACCCCCCTCACCCCTCTCCCCAACCCCACCACTCGAATCGAGGCAGCAGCGGAAATATTGCTCATGTGAGACACCAATACCCTCAGTTACTTGGAACGTGGACTAGTCACTGGATGTTACCGGAGTAAGAAATCCATCAGCAATATTTCAATCTTTCTAAAGCTGCCCAAGTCGATTGTTGGTGATGCGACTGTGGAGTGGAAACGCTAAGGAAGAGCCACATCTAAACTGAAACCAGGGGCACCTCATATACTAACGGACAGGAACCGTCGAGCATGCCGGAGGGGGGGGGGGGGGGGGGGGGTTGTAGAAGAACACTGAAATCAACGGAAGGAATTAGTTAGTTACTTGTTCCGTAAATCAAGTTCAATATAAACGTTATGGTGCGGAATGTGTCAACAGAACAAACATAGAACACTTGTTGCTGTTGTGGTCTTCAGTCTGAAGACTGATTTGCTCCAGTTCTCCATGCTACTGTATCTTGTCCAAGCCACTTCATCTCCGAATAACTACTGCAACCTATATCCTTATGAATATCCTTTCTGTATTCATCTCTTTGTCTCCCTCTAGGATTTTCACACTCCTCACTCACAGCCCCCACAATTCGCTACAATACTAGATTGGTGATCCCTTGATGTCTCAGAATGTGTCCTATCAACGGATCCCTTCTTTCAGTCGGATTGTGCCACAACTTTCTTTTGTCCCATTTCTATTCAGTACCTCCTCATTAGTTACCTCATCTACCCAGCTAATCTCCAGCATTTCTGCGTAGCACCACATTTCAGAAGCTTTCACTCTCTTCTTATCTAATCTGTTTATCGTCCATGTGTAACTTAAATACATCGCTACATTCCATACGAATATGTTAGAAAACAATTCCTAAGACTTAAATCTATGTTGGATGTTAACAAGTTTCTTTAGTTCAGAAACCTTTTTCTTGTCACCGCCAGTCTTCATTTTACATCCTGTCTACTTCGGTCACCTCCGTTATTTTACTGCCCAAATAGCAATGCTCATCTACTGTTTTAAATGCCGCATTTCCTAATATAGTTCAATCAGCTTCACCTGATTTAATTCGACTACATTACATTATATTTGTAAACTTATATACTTTAGATCCTTCAAGAGTTTTATAGCTGGATATTTCACTCCTTTCTGTACGAAAGTCAGCTTCATTAAAGAATGATGCAGATCATTTTTCCTTCTAGTGTTGTCCTTGTGAATATCTATGTTTCTCTTAAACTTTGATGCAATACTGCAACCAGTTTGCAGAGGTGAATACATATACTGTGACGCTGTGGTTAATATTTCAAGCTGTTTAAACAGATACTTTCAAGTTATACCTGTGTGAAGTCCAGAAGAAACGTTTTAATTATTTTCTTTTGTGCAATGAATACTTTTTGCCTAAACGTTACGTTACTCCTGAATATTATAGTATACGACGTCAAGAAATAAAAAGTGCAAGAAAGTACTAACTTCTGTACCCCCAAAGTTATTAGTTGTTCCTGTGAGAAAAGTATCAGCACCTAAACGTCTCCTCCCCCCCCCCCCATGAACCATGGACCTTGCCGTTGGTGGGGAGGCTTGCGTGCCTCAGCGATACAGATAGCCGTACCGTAGGTGCAACCACAACGGAGGAGTATCTGTTGAGAGGCCAGACAAACGTGTGCTTCCTGAAGAGGGGCAGCAGCCTTTTCAGTAGTTTCAAGGGCAACAGTCTGGATGATTGACTGATCTGGCCTTGTAACAATAACCAAAACGGCCTTGCTGTGCTGGTACTGCGAACGGCTGAAAGCAAGGGGAAACTACAGCCGTAATTTTTCCCGAGGGCATGCAGCTTTACTGTAGAATATTCTCTTTCAAATTCTGAAGGTGGCAGGGGTAAAATACAGGGAGCGAAAGGCTATTTACAATTTGTACAGAAACCAGATGGCAGTTATAAGAGTCGAGGGACATGAAAGGGAAGCAGTGGTTGGGAAGGGAGTAAGACAGGGTTGTAGCCTCTCCCCGATGTTGTTCAATCTGTATATTGAGCAAGCAGTAAAGGAAACAAAAGAAAAATTCGGAGTAGGTGGATGGATTTGAGCACTATGGGACTTAACATCTATGGTCATCAGTCCCTCGGAGTAGGTATTAAAATTCATGGAGAAGAAATAAAAACTTTGAGGTTCGCCGATGACATTGTAATTCTGTCAGAGACAGCAAAGGACTTGGAAGAGCAGTTGAATGGAATGGACAGTGTCTTGAAAGGAGGATATAACATGAACATCAACAAAAGCAAAACAAGGATAATGGAATGTAGTCTAATTAATACGGGTGATGCTGAGGGAATTAGATTAGGAAATGAGGCACTTAAAGTAGTAAAGGAGTTTTGCTATTTGGGGAGCAAAATAACTGATGATGGTCGAAGTAGAGAGGATATAAAATGTAGGCTGGCAATGGCAAGGAAAGCGTTTCTGAAGAAAAGAAATTTGTTAACATCCAGTATTGATTTAAGTGTCAGGAAGTCATTTCTGAAAGTATTCGTATGGAGTGTAGCCATGTATGGAAGTGAAACATGGACGATAAATAGTTTGGACAAGAAGAGAATAGAAGCTTTCGAAATGTGGTGCTACAGAAGAATGCTGAAGATTAGATGGGTAGATCACATAACTAATGAGGAAGTATTGAATAGGATTGGGGAGAAGAGAAGTTTGTGGCACAACTTGACCAGAAGAAGGGATCGGTTGGTAGGACATGTTCTGAGGCATCAAGGGATCACCAATTTAGTATTGGAGGGCAGCGTGGAGGGTAAAAATCGTAGGGGGAGACCAAGAGATGAATACACTAAGCAGATTCAGAAGGATGTAGGTTGCAGTAGGTACTGGGAGATGAAAAAGCTTGCACAGGATAGAGTAGCATGGAGAGCTGCATCAAACCAGTCTCAGGACTGAATACCACAACAACAACAACAACAAACAACGTCTCCTCCGGGCTACGACATGGTTCTTCAAGGTTAAGTTATCCGCCTCGATAGTTGAGTGGTCAGAGCGGCCGAATGATATGCGAAGGGTCCCGGCTCCGATTTCCGGCTGGGTCGGAGATTTTCTCCGCTCAGGGTGTGGGTGTTGTGTTGTCTTCATCATCACATCAACCCCATCGACACGCAAGTCGCCGAAGTGGCGTCACCTCAAAAGACTTGCACCAGGCGACCGGTCTGCCCGACGAGAGGACATCGCCACACGACATTTCATTTCATTTCAAGTTTAATTTTTTTTCATCATTATACACACCTAAGAGCTTACAACTTTCTACCGTGTCTATTATTTCTTGTTGATGTAATATGTTAATAGAAGCTAAGATATTTTTGACAGCACAAAACTGAGTGAACTTCGTTTTTCCGAAGTTTGAACCTAGCCCACTTCTGCAAAACCGGTACCGAGACTGCATCTTGGGACTTGGTAGAACACTTGCCCGGGGAGGCCTCCGAGTCTCTGACGACAACACACTTTTGATCTGCCAGGAAATTTCCATATCAATGCACACGGTACTGCAGAGTGAAAATTCATTCTGGAATCATCCCCCAGGCAGTGCATAAGTTATATCGCCACGATATTCTATCTTTCAGGTGTGGTAGTCTTGCAAGTTGTGCAGGAGAACTTCTGTGACGTTTGGAAGGTTGGAGATGGGGTACTGGCGGAAGTAGGGCTGCGAGGAGGGCTAGTGAGTCGTGCGTAGGCAAGGTCCCGAGTTCGAGTCTCAGTCCGCCACACAGCTGTAATTTGTCAGGAAGTTTCATATCAGTGCACACTCCAGTGGAGAGTGAAAACTCATAGCCGGCCGGAATGGCCGAGTGGTTCTAGGCGCTACAGTCTGGAACCGCGCGACCGCTACGGTTGCAGGTTCGAATCCTGCCTATGGCATGGATGTGTGTGATGTCATTATGTTAGTTAGGTTTAAGTAGTTCTAAGTTCTAGGCGGCTGATGACCTCAGAAGTTAGGTCCCATAGTGCTCAGTGCCATTTGATTCAAAAAAATGGTTCAAATGGCTCTGAGCACTATGGGACTTAACATCTATGGTCATCAGTCCCCTAGAACTTAGAACTACTTAAACCTAACTAACCTAAGGACATCACACACATCCATGCCCGAGGCAGGATTCGAACCTGCGACCGTAGCAGTCGCGCGGTTCCGGACTGCGCGCCTAGAACCGCGAGACCACCGCGGCCGGCTGCGCTTAAGGAAACGGTAAATGCAGAAGGATGCGGATGCATGCTACAGCATTGTGTAAGCATAGGAGCAGTTCCGGGACGATGACTGTTTGCTTTGAGAACAGTATCTGTGAGGAGTGGTTTGTGGAATAACATTTTTGAAATGGACTATGCTGCCAACAGTCCCAAGGTGAACGCAATGGAACACCTTTGGAACGAGTTAGAATGTCTCCCTCGCTCCAGCTCCAACAGTCGAACATCTGTACCTTCTCTGGTTTCGGGTCTTGGGACAGAATGCGCTTGTGCACCTTCACACACATTCAGGCATCGTATTTTAAGTGTCCCCAGCAGAGTTTAGGTCACCGTAAAGGCAAAGCGTAGACATACCTCATATGAATGCTCAATAGTAGGTGTCCATATAATTTCCATCAGACAATGTAGGCCTGATCATCCAGAACATTATGATCACCTACATAACAACCAGTATGTCCACCTTTGGCACAGATAACAGCGGCGACGTGTCGTGGCATAGAAGTAGTGAGGATCTGGTAGGTCGCTGTAGGCAGATGGCACCACATCTGGACACAGAAGTCATCTAATTCCCATATATTCCGGGAAGGGGGGCCATGAGCTGTGAATCCAGGTTCAGTCACCTCCAAGATGTATTCGATCTGGTTCAGATCTTGATAGTCGGGGGGGGGGGGGGGGGGAGGGGGGGAGGGAGGACGGCACATCAATCAGACCTTACTACTGTGTTGCTCAAACCACTCCATCATACTCCAGGCCAAGCGATATGACGCATTGTCTTCTTGAAAAATGCCAGTAACCAATGCACGATAATGCTTGGCCTTCACGGTGTGTTATACGAGCTCCACTGTCCCTTTGGATGCCTACGTGAATGTTGCCCAGAGCACAGAGGAGCCGCCGCCAGCTTGTCTCCGTCCCACAGTAGTCAAGGAGCTGTTCTTCCGAAAGACGACGGATTCGCGGCCTCCCAGATGGATGATGACGTAAGCAACGGGATTCATCAGACCATGCAACGCTCTGCCTCTGCATCAACACCCAGTACCGATGGTCACGAGGCCATTTCAGTCGTAGCTGCCGATGGTGTTAACATTGGCACATGCATGGGTCATCAGCTGCGAAGGCCCACCGTTAGGAGAGTTCGATGCACAGTGTGTCCAGACACTTTTCTACTCTGCTCAGCGTTAAAGCCTGATGTTAGTGCTGTCACAACCGCCGCCAGTCCTGTTTAACCATTCTGCCCAGCCTACGACGTCCGATATCTGTAATGATGAGCGGTCGCCCAAACGCATTATATCTGGAACTGGTTCACACTGGTTTCGCCAAGTGTTGAAGACACTCACAGCAGCACTCTTCGCACAGCCGACAAGTCGTGCAGTTTTCAAAATGCTCGTGCCACCACAATCTGCCCTCGGTCAGACATATTGCGCGCCATCCCCACTCTACACACGGGCAGCATGCGTCTCTTCATACTACACGCACCGATCGTGTGACTAGCAGTCATTCCTCGCCAGATGACGCCGCTATCACCTGGACAGGTTTATATCGATAGTAGGTCGTGGATAGTCAGTGTATGGCCAAAATGAGGAGCTCTGCGAGGAAGTTCTCAAAGTTATCGTAGGGAAAAAAGTCTGGCACTGAAGCCTTAATGTACGAAAGCGCGGATACCGAGTTTCACGGTTGCAGCACTTGATTTTCCAGCTGATAGCTGAAATTTTACGATTACCTCTCGTACGTGCTCAACCGTACCTGTTGCGCCTCCGCTAAATGTCGGGCGGGCGTGCTAGCCGTCGCCCCGTGCGGCGGACTTTCGCGCCGGCCGGCTGGCCAGCTGACTGGCTGCTCTACGAACGCGGAAGTGTGTCCCCCCTGTGGCGACGAGTGTCCTAGCGCTGGGCTAGGCGAGGCGAGGCGAGGCTAGCCTAGGCCGGGACACAGCCAGGGCGTGGCTGGCGCGACAATGCGGCGTGTCCTGGCACCGCGGCGCCGGCCGGGAAAGTGGCTCCGGGCGTGGGGGTCCGCGGGTCGACGCTCGCCGGCCGCGCGGCTCCGCGCTCACTCTCTGCGTGACTCAGTCCTCTCCTTCCAGTGTGTTCTCGTCACTGGGTGAGCCCTAAAACTCACCGACCACAACAACTAGGATCAGGTACAGCAAATTACATAAATAAAAAACAAGACAAGTGCGAATACGAATCGCGCTCTGAGGATTCCGTACATACTTACTTATGTAAATCATCATCATCAGCATCATCATCATCATCATTTGAGACTGATTATGCCTTTCAGCATTCAGTCTGGAGCATAGTCCCTCTTATAAAATTCTTCCATGATCCCCAATTCAGTGCTAACATTGCTGCCTCTTCTGATGTTGAGCCTGTTACTTCAAAATCATTCTTAACCGAATCCAGGTACCTTCTCCTTGGTTTACCCTGACTCCTCCTACCCTCTACTGCTGAACCCATGAGTCTCTTTCTAACATTCTGCGTGGTATCTGTTTGTTTGTTCTAAGTCATCTCTCCCTACCACTTTCGCGCAACGACTCTCTGAGCGTTTTTTTTTTTTTTGTTTTTTGTTTTGGTTTTTGTTTTTTGTTTTTTTTTTTTTTGTTTTAGGGAATTGACTAGTTTGAACCTGGGATCTGTTGCTGGGAAGGAGACGTCAGACCACACATGACATGTAGAATTCAGAAGAGTTCAGTGAGACTAGCGATGATATAACCAAATACTTAATGGTTTCAGCGTCAGCTCCACTGCACTCCCTGTAAAAGAATCTTAATACTGACTAAATTTAGTGGAAAGGGGTTCAAGGCTTTCCTATTTTCAGTTAGCTGGTAAAATAACGTCGAAAAAGCAGTTAAGTTTACCATTCGAAATTTTATTCTACTCACAAAACATTGTTTATAAATTGCACTATTGATAAAAGGAAATGTTTTAATACAGGATGATAAAAACCAACTGCGTTCAACAAAAATGTGAACGAATATTCCCTCAATAGGTTTCCAGGTTCTGCAATGGATCGAAGGATGACCTATGCAATATCACATCTACAACCTAGGTTTAAATTAAGTTTCACAAAAGAGAAAACTATCAAAATGGTCTACAGTGACCCTCAGATATCTTTAATTACTTATCTAACTTGTCGTAAATTACAGTGGCTGATGTGGCTTCCCAATAATTATATAACAGAAAAATCATAGCGTTTCAGATTTTAACTTCAAGTAGCAAATGTGAATACCATGAGCTTCAATTGACGATCGACACTAGTGTTACGTAAAAAGGGGATGTAACAGATGAGACTTCTGCAGTTCTGAGTGAAGCCTTATGCACTCAAAAATGCGCCATTCTGTGCGCTCATTACCTTGTCGGTGTTCGTCAGGGGGCGGCGGCCGGCGCAGCTCCGTACAGCTCGCCGTCTCCGAAGCAACTCTTTTCTAACTTCTCCTTACTACAATTTACGGAAGTTGGTTAAAAAAAAACTATCTGGCTGTGTTTTCATCTGACCAATCAGGATCTCAATGTTAACCTTAAGCTCCGCCTACAAAATTCTGTCTATCCAATCAGAAACGTTATACTTTCCGAGGTGGGGCAATGTTTTTAACGTTTGCAACGTAACAGAGACACGAAAAAGTCTCACGCTAAAACTTGCAGCTGGTATGGCCCTTTTAGGGTTATCGTAAGATCTATACTGTTCTTCTGGAGGGCTCTATCTTTTGACATGGGCTGCGGTGTGGTCCTGGTCGTCGGCAGGCGATGTAGGTGTCCGTCCCTTATCGTAGGGCCTTCTAGCTTAACACGATTCTGCTCTCGGCTTCTGTTATCGTTTCTCCCCTCGGAATTGCGGCTGTCTCACGATGGGAAGGTATGACATGCATTTAGGCATTCTTTTGTTAGTCTGTGGTATTCCATTTGCTCACTCGTTGATCGTATTACTTTGGTTAATTTAATGTCAGGATTTACTCAGAGCTATCTGACCTACTGTCGGATTTGCTATCATGTCAGGGTTTTCATGGAAGGTGTTGGATTTGCCTGACACCTTACATCTTGGGTAACCTTGCTTCTCCCATGCCTGTAACATGACCCCACCATCTAAGCCTGTTCGCCCTGACTGCTACATCTATAGAGTTCATTCCCAGTTTTTCTTTGATTTCCTCATTGTGGACACCCTCCTGCCATTGTTCCCATCTACTAGTACCTGCAATCATCCTAGCTACTTTCATATCCGTAACCTCAACCTTATTGATAAGGTAACCTGAATCCACCCAGCTTTCGCTCCCATACAACAAAGTTGGTCGGAAGATTGAACGGTGCCCAGATAACTTAGTCTTGGTACTGACTTCCTTCTTGCAGAAGAGAGTAGATCGTAGCTGAGCGCTCACTGCATTAGCTTTGCTACACCTCGCTTCCAGTTCTTTCACTATGTTGCCATCCTGTGAGAATATGCATCCTAAGTACTTGAAACCGTCCACCTGTTCTAACTTTGTTCCTCCTATTTGGCACTCAATCCGTTTATATTTCTTTCCCACTGACATTACTTTCGTTTTGGAGATGCTAATCTTCATACCATAGTCCTTACATTTCTGATCTAGCTTTGAAATATTACTTTGCAAACTTTCAATCCAATCTGCCGTCACAACTAAGACATCCGCATATGCGAGACTGCTTATTTTGTGTTCACATATCTTAATCTCACCCAGCCAGTCTATTGTTTTCAACATATGATCCATAAATACTATGAACAACAGTGGAAACAGGTTGCAGCCTTGTCTTACCCCTGAAACTACTCTGAACCATGAACTCAATTTACTGTCAACTCTAACTGCTGCCTGACTATCTATGTAAAGACCTTCAGTTGCTTGTAAAAGTTTGCTTCCTATTCCATAATCTCATAGAACAGACAATAACTTCCTCCTAGGAACGCGGTCATATGCCTTTTCTAGATCTATAAAGCTTAGATACAGTTCCCTGTTCCACTCGTAACACTTTGAAAAGTCTCTGTTGGATTCCTTTCATGTTAATTTCTTAAATATGTTGTCATTTACGGCATAAATTCCTCTTCTAAATTTACTGTGGTGTTTCTATCTGGAGGAGACTGAGCAGTGGAACGTGTTACTTTTACATATAAACAAGAACGATCTGTCACACTACTACACTTTAAAACACAGTTTATATGTAATTCATGTCACACAGTCTCATACGGAACCTACATCCGCTTTCTTTTGTATACTGTATATGATAAGATACTGTCATCCCCCTTCCCTTCTGTGTGAGAGGATGAATGAGCAAATGTATTTCTAGTTGCATGCTTGAGGGTAGCAGACAAGCCTGTCTGCTAGAGAACATTAGGACCAACGTCAGAACAGGTAGCTACGCTTTCTAAAAGCAGAGAGGTTTCTATTCTTAGTGTGGTCCTGTCCATCCCTTGTCATGTTGGTATAGGAAGCTGCCCCTCTGGCCACTTCCGCTTCTATTTGTGAGCCACCCTCAGGAAGGGACCATGGCAGTCTGTCCGCGGCGAGCGTCTGAAGTGGTAAGATCTCCGGCTAAGCGCGTGTCTGCTAAGTCCTTAGGACAATGGATTTCTTAAGTTCAGCCTAACTGAAAATTTAATCACCTTTATTTCAGGTTTAGCTCTAAGATATCTAATGTTATCTTAAATTACAACGCAGTGTATTTCGAGTGTGAAGTTCAGAATATCTTCCAGTAGTCGCTTTGTCAGTACTTTGTGAGTAAAGTGGAACCACGTGTTGATCAGTAACTGTAGCTAAGATCATCAATCTTAAATGCGAATGTGCGTGAGATTATAACGTCTCGTCTTGACAGTATTTTTCAGTATAGCAACTTTTCTTTATGCTCAACCCACGTGGGGTGTACTTTGTGAGACCAGTACCACGTGCGTATACAATTGTTTGACCCATCAGGTTAATAGTAAGACGATAGTAACCAGTTCGAGGTTTTTCTTTTGTAAATTGCTTTTCGATGTAATTTATTTTAATTATCAAAATTATTGTTGAGTTACACTCTTTGTGTAAACCAAGTTGACCACGTGAAGCATGTGGTGTAATCATCAAAGTAGCCCTCAGCTATTCTTTTCGGAAAGATTTCACAGAGAGTTAATATGAATTTAGTATACCAGTGTGTGGTAATTACATGACGGACAGGATTGCGCTACGAACGTAACTTCTTTGGGTGAAAATTGAATCGGTTGGTTGTGGTTAATTTCCTCTTGCATATGTTTCAACGTTCTTCGCGTGTTATTTTATGAATGCAGTGTTGTATGCAGTCTCCCAATCTTGACTCCATATTTAATGTCTTCCGTAAGATTACAAACTCACATTTTCACAGTCCTAAATAAGGCACCAGCTTAGTTATGATTCAAGTTTAATATGCTGAAATTTCAATGATAAATGTTAAAATAAATTTCCAAATGTAAACTGGTTTATTTCTTTTTATTTAAATTCTCTTTTATATATATGTATATATATCACCGGTTGTCGTATGACTATTAAAAGATTGTAATTAATGTTAGTCTGGTTGGGAATTTGGTAAGCTAGACTGGATACTTGGTGAAACAGTTGCTCAGTAATGCAAGGTTAACTTCCCCACATAGCTCACAGCTTTTAAACCGCTTTTATTGTTTATCAGTACCGCTTTCATAGCAAATTAATGCAACAACATTACAACTTCTCCATTATTTGCCGTAAGCTAAAGATATGGTCCTGACAACCTCTAAGAGGCCTAGACACACACTGATTTTCATCCATTTTGTCCTCAACTAATAATTAAGTACATAGATAATAATTTCGTGTAGCTCAATAGTGTCGTGCAAATTTTTCTATTGGACACCACTTCGGCGACTGGCGTGTCCCTAACCTACCCCTGTTACCCAAACGGAGGAACGGGGTCCACGTTTTAAAGTGGAATCTGGCGACTTCACATTTCGCTGAGAGGTGAAAACCAGATTAATCCGAAAAGTAGAAAACTGCGTGGTCGGATCGAGTTTCGATCCCGCCATGTCTCGGTTTCCAGACGCGAGCTTTGCTCCTTTTTTTCCCCTCCCTGTTCATTTTGTTCGGCGCCGTTCCCGGCATTAGGTCTGGACGGTCGTCATATGAGACTCCTCGAGGTGCATCGCTGAATACTTCACTCAGCGATTACTCATTTTTTATTTTTTTTTATTACAGAGAGCGGCCCACCCTCTGACCGACACGATGAACCACTGTGCCGGAATCTGCTGGACCATCAAGCCCGAGATTTACATGTATAGGTTTTGATATACGACACGCGTCTACAGATTTTGATGAGTGAATTGGAGAGTCTGAAAATGTGTGACATATATGGCCGTATCTTCTGATTGCGTTTACTTTGAAGATTAAATTATTTACGCCGCCAATGGACGGTAGACCTTAGTCTACTTGCTGAGAAAAAGGGGTCTTGACAGATGGGCACACAGACTGACGGGAAAACAAACGGTAAAAAAATTCTTAAGTAATATAAATACAGATTTTTTTCCTTTACTTGCATTGTGAAAATTTGGTGCCTGTCAAATTTAATGACCTTAGATCGACGGGGGTTTTGATGCGTGATTTTGCTAGTATCGAACCATGTGAGATAAATGGTCGTATCTTTTGACAGCATTAACGAGGAAGCTTAAATTTTTCACACTACCATGGTATCGTACGTACTACCAAGGGACCGTACGTATAAGTATGTGACATAAATATCAACTTAATACTCCTACCCGTTCCTGAGGAAAAGGGGCCTTAACAGGCGGGCAGACAGACGCGCAGCAAAATGATCCCCTAAGGGTTACATTTTCACCGACTGAGGTACAGAATCCTAATAAATAACATATCCAAAGCTGTGTGAAGTGGAAACAGGTCAGGCTGATTCTTCTGCCATTTTAAAGGCAAAAAAAGAAAAAGAAACGGATACAACCATCACCTGTTCTCCCGGTTCCTGTTGCCTATCTAACGGCTTCCAGGGGCAACAAAAATCTCATTTTCAGTATTTCACATATCTATTGACCAAACTTAAAAGCTGAAAACGCTGTCGTAATCTAATCATTAAGAGATATAATCATACGTTACAGTTTTAACAAAATAACCAACCTATTAAACGTAGAAACTGTGATATTACTTCAGAAAGCGTAACTCACGGCGCGCAAATAATCCAGACTACATTCATCCGGTATTTCAGAAAGAGAACACTTAGCGGCTTCCAACATACTTAACATATAATTTTGAATCAGTCCTTCTTGAAGCTTTTTCTCGCTTGTACCCCTAACAAATTAATGAAAGAAAGAAGTTTATCACTTACGTCAATTTCGCTGTCCATACATTATTTCTTCAACATTAGGCATCACTTTTTAATTTATTATTTGTTTACTACTAATTCTGTTCGCAACAAAATGTACGACTCAATGTATAGTCGACACATACACTATGTGATGAAATGTACCCCGACACCTGGTTGAAAATGACTTACAAGTTCGTGGAGGCCTCCATCGGTAATGCTGGAATTCAATGTGGTGTTGGCCCATCCTTAGCCTTGATGACAGCTACCACTCTCGCAGGCATACGTTCAATCAGGTGCTGGAAGGTTTCTTGCGGAATGGCAGCCCATTCTTCTCGGAGTGCTGCACTGAGGAGAGGTGTCGATGTCGGTCGGTGAGGCTTAGCACGAAGTCGGCGTTCCAAAACATCACAAATGTGTTCTATAGGATTCAGGTCAGGATTCTGTGCACGGCAGTCCATTGCAGGGATGTTATTGTCGCGCAACCACTCCGCCACAGGCCGTGAAATATGAACAGGTGCTCGATCGTGTTGAAAGATGCAATTGCCATCTCCGTATTGCTCTTCAACAGTGGGAAGCAAGAAGGTGCTTAAAACATCAGTGTAGGCCTGTGCTGTGATATTGCCACGCAAAATAACACCCGTGCTGACAGCTGTTCATCGGCGATGAAGGTTGGAACTTGCACTCCAGTACCGGATGTAGACGTCCGCCGAATGGAGACAGATGACCTTTTCAGATGAATCCCGTTTTATGGTCCGTTGGCGTGCACGACCTTGTAACGACTATTTTATGAAGGGTCTATGCCGCAAGATGGAGCGTTTTGGATCTGGAAAATGTTCCTTAGCATTCCCTGGGTGATTTTGTCATTCTGGAAGGCACACTGGTTCAACACAAGAACGCATCTATCCTTGGGGACCATGTCCACCTCTACGTGCACTCTGTTTTTCCTCGGCGCTGTGACATCTACCAGCAGGACAATGCAATGTGTGACACAGCTCACAGTGTTATTGTGGGAACTTCTGACACTGAATGTAACAGCAACACCAAATGTAGTGGGAAGATGTAGAAGGCACCGTATTAAGACTCGTCCGAGCTTTCCAAGTGATTTATTGTTTCCAACTGCAGTGCCGTGTTCCCCTCAGTCTACAATGCTGAGGACACCACTTCGCTGTCTGCAAAACGGCTTGGCACGGAACAGCTGCCTCAGCGACCCGTGCAACATACCTGTGGCGTGTCAGCCTTGTACGGCCGCAGAGTTGTGTCGTCAGGATGCGCCGGCAGCCGACTCAGCAGCCTTCACCTCTCTGCCTCAGCGCAGCGACGACAAGTGTCCACAATCCAGCAGCTGAATCTGTGGCCCTCGCCCTGGATGTCTCCGGTGCGTGTTGGGAGCCAAGACGACTGCTCGCAGTAGCGAGCCATGGAGTGGCCCACCCCTGGCTGGCTATGGACCCTGCATTGGCCTCGGAGGGTCGAACCAGCGACCTGCCGTGGACTGGAAGACTGGCACCCCATCTGCTGCTCTGTGTAGCCGGTGGTGTGACACGCCCCACCGTTCTAGAGAGCTGTCACACTTGAATGCTCGGTTAGTGAACCGGCACCTATTTACATACGGCTGTGCACCTCTGTTTTGCTAAACGCGCCACTTGGCGTCACGTACTCACAACATTTTAACAGAATCTTCCGTCGGTTCTTGGTAGAACAACATTATAATAAATGAAAAGCACGAGTTTGCTTTTGTTTTACAATATTACTTCTATTGTAAACCGGTGAAAATGTCTGAAGATGGCCTTGTAAGCCGAAAACCGGTTTACAATAGAAGTAACTCATAACGATTATGTTAGCCAGTGGGCCCCTTCTGCCTGTGAGTTGCGCCATGCAAACCGCTGCATCTACTTTTTTCCGGCGGTTCTATGCCCCTGTGGCCGCTATGTTATTTCGCAATTGCTGGCGAGAGTAACTCACTGTAAATAGGCCCGCGCATGGCTGTAGCTTGTGCGTTCAGAAATGTTGCACCAAAACTGACTTTTCCTATCTCAAACGGTAGTGCCGCTACAGCGTATTTGCATGGTTTGAAGAGCACCAGGCTGAGTTTAGCATACTCTCTGGCCACCAAATATTCCGGATTTAAACCCAGCCGTGAAACGGGATCACCTCTGACGGGCTGTCTGCACCACGGATCCTCAACCGAGAACATTAGCACAACTGGCGAAGGCACCGAAGTCGGCATGGCTCTGCATCTCCAACAAGCTCATTTATTCGCTTTGTGCTTGTACTCGCTGTAAAAGGTGATTACGCAGGCTTGACAGGCGGTCACATCAACGTGACTGGACCGTGTATTTGTGACCGACACATTAAGGAAGACTTTGTGACGTTGTATATGTGTATTCGTTTCTGAATAGATGATTTCATTACCAAAGTCTAAGAACTGTAATTGGACTGTAGCTTCCCTGATGTCCCTCGTTTGTTAATTCATTACTAGATGATGAGAAACGCCTGCAGTAGGAGAGAGAGTCTGAGGTCTGTACGGCCCAGGGAAAGAAGACCAGTGGATGAACGAAATTTCAGGGAACAATGACAGACAGTGCAACCCTGAAAGCCATTTATTCCGCCTTTTCATAGTCTGCGTAACGACAGACCAGACACATTGTTTTCGGTGCATTCGTACTGCATTACTCCTGTATCAAATGCGACAGTGAGCAGGTAATCGAAATCTACATCTACATCTACATCTATACTCCGCGAGCCACCTTACGGTGTGTGGCGGAGGGTACTTATTGTACCACTATCTGATCCCCCCTTCCCTGTTCCATTCACGAATTGTGCGTGGGAAGAACGACTGCTTGTAAGTCTCCGTATTTGCTCTAATTTCTCGGATCTTTTCGTTGTGATCATTACGCGAGATATATGTGGGCGGTAGTAATATGTTGCCCATCTCTTCCCGGAATGTGCTCTCTCGTAATTTCGATAATAAACCTCTCCGTATTGCGTAACGCCTTTCTTGAAGTGTCCGCCACTGGAGCTTGTTCAGCATCTCCGTAACGCTCTCGCGCTGACTAAATGTCCCCATGACAAATCGCGCTGCTTTTCGCTGGATCATGTCTATCTCTTCTATTAATCCAACCTGGTAAGGGTCCCATACTGATGAGCAGTACTCAAGAATCGGACGAACAAGCGTTTTGTAAGCTACTTCTTTCGTCGATGAGTCACATTTTCTTAGAATTCTTCCTATGAATCTCAACCTGGCGCCTCCTTTTCCCACTATTTGTTTTATGTGATCATTCCACTTCAGATCGCTCCGGATAGTAACTCCTAAGTATTTTACGGTCGTTACCGCTTCCAATGATTTACCACCTATGGCATAATCGTACTGGAATGGATTTCTGCCCCTATGTATGCGCATTATATTACATTTATCTACGTTTAGGGAAAGCTGCCAGCTGTCGCACCATGCATTAATCCTCTGCAGGTCCTCCTGGAGTACGTACGAGTCTTCTGATGTTGGTACTTTCTTGTAGACAACCGTGTCATCTGCAAATAGCCTCACGGAGCTACCGATGTTGTCAACTAAGTCATTTATGTATATTGTAAACAATAAAGGTCCTATCACGCTTCCCTGCGGTACTCCCGAAATTACCTCTACATCTGCAGATTTTGAACCGTTAAGAATGACATGTTGTGTTCTTTCTTCTAGGAAATCCTGAATCCAATCACAAACCTGGTCCGATATTCCGTAAGCTCGTATTTTTTTCACTAAACGTAAGTGCGGAACCGTATCAAATGCCTTCCTGAAGTCCAGGAATACGGCATCAATCTGCTCGCCAGTGTCTACGGCACTGTGAATTTCTTGGGCAAATAGGGCGAGCTGAGTTTCACATGATCTCTGTTTGCGGAATCCATGTTGGTTATGATGAAGGAGGTTTGTATTATCTAAGAACGTCATAATACGAGAACACAAAACATGTTCCATTATTCTACAACAGATTGACGTAAGCGAAATATGCCTATAATTATTCGCATCTGATTTATGACCCTTCTTGAAAATGGGAACGACCTGCGCTTTCTTCCAGTCGCTAGGTACTTTACGTTCTTCCAGCGATCTACGATAAATTGCTGATAGAAAGGGGGCAAGTTCTTTAGCATAATCACTGTAGAATCTTAAGGGTATCTCGTCTGGTCCGGATGCTTTTCCGCTACTAAGTGATAGCAGTTGTTTTTCAATTCCGATATCGTTTATTTCAATATTTTCCATTTTGGCGCCCGTGCGACGGCTGAAGTCAGGGACCGTGTTACGATTTTCCGCAGTGAAACAGTTTCGGAACACTGAATTCAGTATTTCTGCCTTTCTTCGGTCGTCCTCTGTTTCGGTGCCATCGTGGTCAACGAGTAACTGAATAGGGGATTTAGATCCGCTTGCCGATTTTACATATGACCAAAACTTTTTAGGGTTCTTGTTTAGATTGTTTGCCAATGTTTTATGTTCGAATTCGTTGAATGCTTCTCTCATTGCTCTCTTTACGCTCTTTTTCGCTTCGTTCAGCTTTTCCTTATCAGCTATGATTCGACTACTCTTAAACCTATGATGAAGCTTTCTTTGTTTCCGTAGTACCTTTCGTACATGATTGTCATTACCACAAGCTGTTCCATTCAGTTGTGTTTTAAGCACTTCATTGAAAATCCACATTTCCACCCCCATTAACCATGGACCTTGCCATTGGTGGCGAGCAGGCTTGCGTGCCTCAGCGATACAGATGGCCGTACCGTAGGTGCCACCACAACGGAGGGGTATCTGTTGAGAGGCCAGACAAACATGTGGTTCCTGAAGAGGGGCAGCAGCCTTTTCAGTAGTTGCAAGGGCAACAGTCTGGATGATTGACTGATCTGGCCTTGCAACACTAACCAAAAGAGCATTACTGTGCTTGTACTGCGAACGGCTGAAAGCAAGGGGAAACTACAGCCACAGATTTTCCCGAGGGCATGAAGCTTCACTGTGTGGTTAAATGATGATGGCGTCCTCTTGGGTAAAATATTCCGGAGATAAATAGTCCCCCATTCTGATCTCCGGGCGGGGACTACTCAAGAGGACGTCATTATCAGGAGAAAGAAAACTGGCGTTCTACGGATCGGAGCATGGAATGTCAGATCCATTAATCGGGCAGGTAGGTTAGAAAATTTAAAAAGGGAAATGGATAGGTTAAAGTTAGATATAGTGGGAATTAGTGAAGTTCGGTGGCAGGAGGAACAAGACTTCTGGTCAGGTGACTACAGGGTTATAAACACAAACTCCAATAGGGGTAATGCAGGAGTAGGTTTAATAATGAATAGGAAAATAGGAATGCGAGTAAGCTACTACAAACAGCATAGTGAACGCATTATTGTGGCCAAGATAGATAGGAAGCCCACGCCTACCACAGTAGTACAAGTTTATATGCCAACTAGCTCCGCAGATGACGAAGAGATTGATGAAATGTATGATGAGGTAAAAGAAATTATTCAAATAGTGAAGGGAGACGAAAATTCAATAGTCAGGGGGGACTCGAACGTGATAGTAGGAAAAGGAAGCGAAGCAAACGTAATAGGTGAATATGGAATGGGAGTAAGGAATGAAAGAGGGAGCCGCCTGGTAGAATTTTGCACAGAGCAGAACTTGATCATAGCTAACACCGTTCAATAATCATAAAAGTTCTATACATGAAAGAAGCCTGGAGGTACTGGACAGTCTCAGATAAATTATGTAACTGTAAGACGGAGATTCGGAAACCAGGTTTTAAATTGTTAGACATTTCCAGGGGCAGGTATGGACTCTGGCCACAATCTATTGGTTATAAACTGTAGATTAGAACTGAAGAAACTTCAAAAAGGTAGAAATTTGAGGAGATCGGACCCGGATAAACTGAAAAAACCAAAAGTTTTAGACAGCTTCAGGGAGAGCATTACGGGTCGATTGACAAGGATGGGGGAAAGAAATATAGTAGAAGGAGAATGCGTAGCTTTGAGAGACGAAATAGTGAAGGTAGCGGAGGATCAAGTGTGTAGAAAGACGAGGGTTAGTGGAAATCCATGGGTAACAGAAGAGATATTGCATTTAATTGATGAAAGGAGAAAATATAAAAATGGAGTAAATGAAGCAGGAAAAAAGGAATACAAACGTCTCAAAAATGAGATCGATAGGAAGTGCAAAATGGCTAAGAAGGGATGGCTAGAGGACAAATGGAAGGATGTAGAGGCTTATCTCACTAGGGTAAGATAGACATTGCCTACAGGAAAATTAAAGAGATCTTTGGAGAAAAGAGAAACACTTGCATGAATATCAAGAGCTCAGATGGAAACCCAGTTCTAAGCAAAGAAGGGAAAGCAGAAGGGTGGAAGGAGCATATAAAGGGTCTATACAAGGGCGATGTACTTGAGGACAATATTATGGAAATGGAAGAGGATGTAGATGAAGATGAAATGGGAGATACGATATTGCGTGAAGAGTTTGACAGATCACTGAAAGACCTAAGTCGAAACAAGGCCCCAGGAGTAGACAACATTCCATTAGAACTACTGATAGCCTTGGGAGAGCCAGTCCTGACTAAACTCTACCATCTGGTGAGCAAGATGTATGAGACAGGCGAAATAACCTCAGGCTTCAAGAAGAATAGAATAATTTCAATCCCAAAGAAAGCAGATGTTGACAGATGAGAAAATTACCGAACTATCAGTTTAATAAGTCACAGTTGCAAAATACTAACGCGAATTCTTTACAGACGAATGGAAAAACTGGTAGAAGCCGAACTCGGAGAAGATCAGTTTGGATTCCGTAGAAATGTTGGAACACGTGAGGCAATACTGACGCTTCGATTTATCTTAGAAAATAGATTAAGGGAAGGCAAACCTACGTTACTTGCATTTGTAGACTTAGAGAAAGTTTTTGACAATGTTAACTGGAATACTCTCTTTCACATTCTGAAGGTGGCAGGGGTAAAATACAGGGAGCGAAAGGCTATTTACAATTTGTACGGAAACCAGATGGAAGTTATAAGGGTCGAGGCGCATGAAAGGGAAGCAGTGGTTGGGAAGGGAGTGAGGCAGGGTTGTAGCCTATCCTCGATGTTATTCAATCTGTATATTGAGCAAGCAGTAAAGGAAAGAAAAGAAAAATTCGGAGTAGGAATTAAAATCCACGGAGAAGAAATAAAATCTTTGAGGTTCACCGACGACATTGTAATTCTGTCAAAGACATCAAAGGACCTGGAAGAGCCGCTGAACGGAATGGACAGTGACTTGAAAGGAGGATATAAGATGAATATCAACAAAAGCAAAACAAGGATAATGGAATGTAGTCGAATTAAATCAGGTGATGCTGCGGGAATTAGATTTGGATATGCGACGCTTAAAGTAGTAAAGGAGTTTTGCTATTTGGGGAGCAAAATAACCGATGATGGTGGAAGTAGACAGGATACAAAATGTAGACTGGCAATGGCAAGGGAAGCGTTTCTGAAGAAGAGGAATTTGTTAACATCGAGTATAGATTTAAGTGTCAGGAAGTCGTTTCTGAAAGTATTTGTATGGAGTGTAGTCATGTATGGAAGTGAAGCGTGGACGACAAATAGGTTGGACAACAAGAGAAGAGAAGGTTTCGCAATGTGGTGCTACAGAAGAATGGTGAAGATTAGATGGGTAGATCACATAACGTATGAGGAGGTACTGAATAGAAGTAGATAGAAGAGAACTTCGTGGCACAACTTGACTAGAAGAAGGGATCAGTTGGTATGAAATATTCTGAGGCATCAAAGGATCACCAATTTAGTATTGGAGGGCAGCGTGGAGCTTAAAAATCGTAGAGGGAGGCCAAGAGATGAATACACTAAACAGATTCAGAAGGATGTAGGTTGCGGTATGTACTGGGAGATGAAGAAGGTTGCACAGGATAGAGTGGCATGGAGAGCTGCATCAAACCAGTCTCTGAACTGAAGTTCGTAGCAACAACAATCGAATAAGGCAATAAAACGAACGACAAAACAGGAGCTTCGATTTTGTGAAATATGATATTATACGTACTGTTTGTGTGAACTTATATGGTTTCAAATAAATGTTTACCTTTTCGGCAAATCATAGCTCCTTCGGTACTGTTCTGTCTGCTGCTTCTAGTTGTGTGCTAGATTGTACTGTTTCTTCAGTTACTTGTGGTTTTGTGGTATTCACATTCACAAACTTTCATGGATCAGTTATATAGTGACGGAGAAGAAAATCGCAACACCAAAAGGTAATTAATGTAGATTACTAAAATTTCGGGAATACATGCGTCTAGGTAACGTATGTAAGTGATTTACATTGAAAGATCATAGGTTAATGTATGCGCAAGATAAACTATTGCAAATGTGAAATGCTGGTACGCCAATAACCGGTGTAACCAACAAAATGGTGAATTCAAGTGTGAAAACGCGAATGCGTTGCGTTGTACAGGTGACAGATTTCAGTTTGTGGGATACGTTCCATGCGAGTTGCACTTGCTCAGTCAATACGGGGATGATTAATCCTGTTCGTGAATGACGCTCTAATTGTCCTCTAATGATGTCCCATATGCGATCGAATGGAGACAGACATGTTGGTAGTCTGCAGGCATGCTGGATTACCACAACGGTATGTGCGTGAGCGTTATCTTGTTGGAAAACACTCCCTCGAATGCTGTTCGTGAATGGCAGCATAAGTCGAATTACCAGGCTGACATACAATTTTGCAGTGGGGATGCGTGGGATAACCACAGGAGTGCTCCTACCGTCATACGAAATCGCTTACTAGGCAATAGCTCCAGGTGCATGTCCATTGTGTCTAGCACGCAAACAGGTTGATTGCAGGGCCCAACTGGAGTCTTTCTAACCACCACTGGTACCGAGGCAGAACCACCTTTCATCAGACAACACAAGAGACCCCCACTGTGTCCTCCAATGATCTCTCGCTTACCAACAGTGAAGCAGCAAGTGACGGGGATTTGGGGTCATCGGAATGCACGCTACAGGGCGTCTGACTTGGAGCTGTACTTGAAGTAATCAGTTTCTAACAGTTCATTGTGTCACTGTAGTCCCATCGCTGGTCATATTGGTGCGGCAGAGGCAGTACGATGTGCCAGAGCCATATGACCAACACAATGGTCTTCGGTCTCGGTAGTGTCACGTAGCCGTCCAGAGGTCAGCCTTCTCGCCAGCGTACATCCTCGTTACCACCACTGGTAGCAATCATGTACAGCGGCTACATGCCTGCCAAGTCTTTCTGCGGTATCGGAGAACAAACATCCACCATCTCTTTCAAACTCAGTGAGGTGCTGATAAAGGCGTCCTTGTCGCCTTCAAGGCATTCTCGAAGAACATCAACTCACGTTTAATGTCAAAGGTAACCAATGCTCACGACCGTCAGAGCGTATATTTAACACAAGCCTGGTTTGCATACTCATGCTCGTGCTACTAGCGCCACTCTTATGGGACTGGCACGAAACGTGAATAGACGTCATCTGTCGGATGAAGAATCACGCCTACCACGTAGTAACACGCGTACCAACATTCGTTTATCTCACACAAATCCTTCTTGGTATATTTGTCACTCATAACTTTGTTCTGGAGCGAGTCGTTTGCTATTGTTTGTGATCGGTAGCGTAAGGAAGACATTGTGACAGAGCTACCTTGTATGCGTTAATTTCTGAATATATCGTTTCAATACCAGAATCTACTCACTGTCATTGGTCCTTTCTTGCTGTCTCTGATTTGTACTAGGCGACGAATCACCAGTAGTAGAAGAGAGAGAAACCGGGACAGAAGATCTGAAGGTAAGAGATCTGACAGGAAACAAGTTCATCTCCGAAAGCCATTTACGGTTCCTCTCCACAGTGTGCCTAACAACAGATCACCTGCAAACATACGAGGTGCTACACCATTCTCAGTGCATTCACGCTGCAGTACTCCAGTATCAAATGCCACAGTGATCAGCTAATTCAAATCATTTCCACAAGCTGTTCCATTCAGTTATGTTTCAATCAGTTACCTGAAAATCCACATTTACAATTCCAAATGGTTCAAATGGCTCTGAGCACTATGGGACTTAACGTCTGAGGTCATCAGTCCACTAGACATAGAACTACTTAAACCTAACTAACCTAAGGACATCACACACATCCATGCCCGAGGCAGGATTCGAACCTGCAGCGCGGTTCCGGACCGAAGCGGCTAGAACCGCTCTGCCACAACGGCCGGCTTTACTCTTTCTTAACGAATAAGATAATAACGGAAGACCACAGAGCAACTTCTGTTTTGCGAAATATGACTCTGTACCTACCGTTTGGGTCATCTTACATATTTTCAAGTAAATGTTCAGCTTTTCGGCAAGTAATGCCGCATTTGTTATTCTTGTGAGTCTGCTTCTCCTAGTTGTTGTTACACTTTGCTGAGCTACTTGTGGTATTGTCGTCTTCACCATTACTAACGTTCATGGCTCGATTATAAAATAGTGCTCAGCTCTGTTGTTGAATGACATTGATGGGTGCTGGAACACACCTCCATATTTTAAAATTATTGTTATTCGGTTTTAGACGTTCATGCTGTGATACTTCAACTGTTAAAGATACGCCATCTTCTGCTACATTTCTACTTTAGACTGAACAGACTTGGAGAACTTTGCAATTTAATCTGTGGGATGAAATTAGCACCTGAGAGGAGGGGGGGAGTAACTCCGTATACCGAAGCCGGCGACAGCCATTTCTCGCCGGCTGTCGTGAACGTAATCTCACAGCTCTGCCTTCCTACCGCGGAATCCCATTTAGCGAGCAGATGAGCTGTGGTAACTGCGTGGCGGAGGGAGAAGCTGACAGGACGTATCGCCGTGTAATTCCAAAGCGCTCACATTAACTTCCCGGCGTTTCGCTGCAGACACCTGTTACTGAGCACCACGTTCAAGGGTAATTGGCAGTCTTAAGCAGACCTCCAAATCATAGTCTTCGAGTATTACAGCGTGAAACGTGGCGAAAACTTGCTGCAAGTGAACTGCTAATTTAGCAGGAACGTAAGTAGATCGGAGCGGGTTCTCGAGTCCATTTTTTTAATGGGTTCCTATCCTCAATTTGTTCTTTAAGACTCAGTCTGCAGCCCCTGTAAGGTTTTCCGTATCGATTTTCTACACACAGTACATTAGCTACGAGCATTATTTCTACCAGCTCAGCGTTCCGGCGCTGAAGGGTCACCCAGTGCTGACTGATCATCTCCGAATTCTCTGCATGCTGTGTGGAGGAAAGCGGAATAAGCACACAGCTCTCACGGCCGTTGTCCGCATCCCAGATATCAGAGCCGCTACGTCTCAGTCGGGTAGCACCTCAGCTGGCATCAAGAGGTCGAAACCATCCCGTTAGAATCGTCCCATCAAGGATGAAACCATCGTAGTACCCAGAACGGAACCCGCTGCTCAACATGGCAATCATACGGGTAACTACTCATTTAAAGAGCCGGACTCACATTATATGTGCCGTAGTTCTCAGCACAATCTATTTGATGACGATCAGTTCGGCTTTAGGAAACGAGAGAGGCAGTTCTTGCTCTACGCTTGATGTTGGAAGCGAAACTGAAAAAAATTTAGGAAAAGCGTTCAACAATGGGAAACGGTGCAGGATGTCGAAACTCTGGGAAGAAAACACAAGACTGAGATACAGGGAAAGATGGGTGATACACAGTATGTACAAGAAGCAAGAGGGAACTATAACACTGGAAGATAAAGCACGAAATGCTCGTATTGAGCAAGGTATACGAAACTGTTCAATCTACACATGAAAGAAGTAATGACGGAAATAATATAAAGGTACAAGAGTGGTATTAAGACTCAGGGTGAAAGAGTACCAACGATAAGATTCGATGATGGTATTGCTATCCTCAGCGAAAGTGGAGAATAATTACAGACTCTGTTGGTGGGAATCAACAGTCTAATGAGTACAGAATATGGATTGAGATTAAACCGGAAAAAAAGAAAAGTAATGAAAGGTAGCAGAAACTAGAACAGCGAGAAACTTGACATCAGAATCGGTGGCCACGAAGTAGATGAACTTAAGGAATTTTGCTCCCTTGCAAGCAAAATAACTGTGGCGGACGATGCAAGGAGCACATAAAAACCAGACTGGTACAGCCAAGAAGGGCATCCCTGGCCGAAAGAAGTCTGCTAGTATCAAACAAAAGCCTTAATTTGAAGAAGAAATTTCTGAGAATGTACGTTTGAAGCACAGCATTGTATGGAGGTGAATCATGGACAATGAGAAACTGGGACAGAAGAAGCGCTTTGTGATGAGGTACAGAACAATACTGAAAATCAGGTGGACTGATGGGTTAAGGAATGATGAGGTTCTCCTCAGAATCAGCGGAGAAAGGAACAAATGGAGAACATTGCACACATGAATCGAGAGGATTAGGGGACCTGATTAGTATCAATGGTACTAGAGGCAGCTGTAGAATGTAAAAACTGCAAGAGCAGGCAGGGACTTCAATAAACCCAGAGATAATTGAGGGCGTAGGACACAAGTGATACTCTCAAATGAAGAAGTTGGCACGGGAGAAGAATTCGTGGCGGGCCGCTTCAAACCAGTCAGAAGACTCATGAGTCTAAGAAAAGTTCTCTGCAAGACCATAGGAACGCGCAATATAGCTAGATATTAGCTGCTATAAAGGAAATGACTGTTAAAATGCGCTCCTGCTCTATCCTCATTTGCCACATGAAAGTTGTACGTCGCCTTCAGTGATGTAGTGTGAAACATTCTTGTGTTACATTGTTAACTCATTCCAGTTTTCGTGATAAGGGATTCGACTTTAACGGATCAGTGTTCCTTGTACCAGTTTAAGTCTGGGATCAAACCTCTGTGCCTGCTGGTTCTTGTCCTTTGCCGTACTGTTATTAGTCAAAATCTTCCACGTCTGTACATGATTTTTAGCTTTCTTCTGGTTAAAAACCTAATGTGGCTGAAGCACATACCTATCATATCAGCATAAGACTACAATAATTTTATTACCTGGCCCTTCTACAAATGCAATACTTCCTTCCTTGAAACAAGCAAGGGAAGTTTTACGACGTTTTTTGTGCTTTTGTTCCTGCAAATGGAAACAGCAAATTCAGTGCTTCATAAACGTACCGTATCACATGCTACGTATCTTGACTCTATAATATGCAGCCTCATAAAGAACATTCGCATGCGGTGCTCAGCAGTAAATTTTCTTTATAAACTGGGTCGGCATGCTATTTTGTATGTGAAGACAGATGATTAGTGAAGGTTCTGATTTAGAAAGTCTTTAAATAATAAGAAGTGCAATAATTTCTAAACATCTTACTATTAAAAATTTTCAATTGCTATCGGCCAAGTTTCTTGATGTTGTTTCGTGTGTTGTCTTGAGGTCATGAAGTGTTAAACGGCTGCATCACAGAGACGAAAAACTCTGTGAGTTTTAAATTTGTTGTTTACGTGACTCCAAAATAGTCTTTTTCCTTTCATGCTTACTTATCACTTTCTAATAACTAAACGTCGCACTGTCAGTAACAGACAGCGATAGTACATTTATATTCCTAGAATCAAAAATATATTCTCATAAATTCAATTCGTTGTGTGTATTCAAGACCAGAGATCACTGTATCGTTATAAATAGTGGTTATTCTTTCTGTACTTCAGTGCTAAATCCTGGTTTATCAATTTTTCCATTTTTTTCTCTTCTTTGTCGAAAAATTTCAAACATTTCATGTAAAGATCTCCATCAAATTTCATGACACAACCACTCAATAAAAGCCAACTCTTCTTAAAATTCATTTTAGACTCATTACGTAGATCCTACTGCCACATATTAAAGAATGTTATATTAATTAACAAATATGTACAAGAAAACGCGCCTTGAAATCAGTTGATACAATGTTTCATTAATACTGAGATAATGTTTTCGTTTTTGAATTTCAGTACTAATCAATAGCCTCCTTAACATGGAATTCTTTGTACGACATCAGTCTCCTGACTGGTTTGACGGGGCCCGTCACGAATTTCTCTCCTGTGCTAACCTCTTCATCTCAGAGTAGCACTTGCAACCTGCATTCTCAATTACTTGCTGAATGTATTCCAGTATCTCTTCTCTTCTACAGTTTTTGCCCTCTGCAGCTCGTTCTAGTACTATGAGAGCTATTCCCCGATGTCTTAACAGATGTCCTGTCATCCTGTCTCTTCATTTTCTCAGTGTTTTTCATACATTCCTTTCCTCGCCGATTCTGCACAGAACCTCCTCATTCCTAACTTTATCATTCCACGTAATTTCCAACAATCGTCTATAACACCGCAACTCAACTGCTTCGATTCTCTTCTGGTCCAGTTTTCTCACACTCTGTGTTTCACTAGCATAAAATGCTGTACTCCAAACATATATTCTCATAAATTTATGCCTCAAACTGAGGTATATGTTGATGCTATAGTCTCCTCTTTGCCAGGAATGCCATTTTTGCTAGTGCTAGCCTACTTTTTATGTGTTCCTTACTCCGTCCATGAAGGGTTATTTAGCTGCTTAGATTGCTTGATTCCGCCTCTTAGGGGCTGTTTTAGACCCCAAGGGCAAGATACTGTCATGAGACTCCTCCGCCTTCTTTGATAAGGTTCAAATGGCTCTGAGCACTATGGTACTTAACACGGGAGGTCATCAGTCCCCTAGATTTAGAAGTACTCAAACCTAACTAACCTAACGACATGACACACATCCATGCCTGAGCCAGCATTCGAACCTGAGACAATAGCGGTCACGCGGTTCCAGACTGAAGCGCCTAGAACCGCTCGGCCACTCCGGCCGGCTAAATTGACAGAGGTAAAGGTAACATCGAACCTGTTGCGACCGCAGCAGCAGCGCGGTTCCGGACTGAAGCGCCTAGAACCGCTTTGATAAGGCTGTTGGCAGTAATGGTACGGATGGTTATGCCGGGAGCCTTTGGCTGCCATTGTTGATTTACTAAATACACGTTCACCTTGTGAGAAGCGTAGCCACACATTGCGCATTTTATACAGAAAAAAGAATTACAATGTTTTAATTGTATTTATACCATACAATTTCGGCTTCAAAACATGCTCGGGCGCTATTACGAGAAGCCGACTAGCTGGCATCTGAGATACTGCCAGAATCAGTAAACTTTGTTCCTCTCAGGAGTTTGTTTCCGTGGCCATCCTCTGCAGCAAGCACAGAAATTTTTGTTTTGTAAATAAAACCGCCTTTTCTTGATGCAACTGCAATTTATTTATGCCACAGGCGTTTCGCCTCTCTCTACTCTAAGGCATCTTCAGCGGCATCTAGAACGATAATGCTTTGTTTTGATATGTGTTGTTTTTTGATTATCAAAGAGTTCAGGTCTCGTTTTCTTTATGTAAATAGGGAATTATTTACAGTTTGTTGTCATATGTGTTTCCCCTCATCTGGTCTGAAAGTAGGATTATCACTTCATTTCCGAAACATAAGCACATTTTTATATTTAGAAAACAGCAATAGTACCTCACACAAAAAGTACAAGGTGAACAGGGTGAAAGAAAAAGAGTTCTAAATATAAAAATGTGCCTATGTTTCGGAAATGAAGTGATAGTGCTACCTCCAGAATAGATGAGAGAAAACGTAGATGCCAACAAACTGTAAGTACTTATCCACACTAAAAAAACGCGACGTGGACTGTTTCAAAATCTAAAAGTAACACATATCAAAACAAAACTGTATCGTTTTAGATGCCACTGAAGATGCCTTAGAGCAAAAAAAGGCGAAACGCGTCTGGAAGAAACCAATTCCAGTTGCAGTAAAGAAAGGTGGATTTATTTAGGACGTAAATATGAATCACTCTCGCTGAACCATACTTAACAGGAACGGACACGTAAATAAGACTGCGAGAATCTTGCTTAATTAATTAGCTGGGCACACACACTGCTAATTGTCAGAGTAGATTTTACGCCTTAGCACCATGTATGGGAGAGAAAGTTTCAATGCTAGTGCTGAGTTATCCACCGTTGCAAATCGCGTAACAGATAACCATTTCAGTATTCAGAACTTCAAAAAGTTAAAAAATCCCTATTAATGTTCACTTACTTTGGATGGAACACAGCCTGAAATATATTCTTGGCCGGTATTTTCTGTTAATAGCGGTATGTCATTCTACTTAGGTCTTAGTGTCTTAAGACTCGTGTAAGATTAATTGAATAAATTAAGATCTGCAGCTGCCGCTTGGCATCTGAAAGTAGGTGATAAATTTCAGACCACTGCATTGCTTCTCATTATTACGGGGTTTGTCGGTCACAGCTCAAAGGTCATTTACATGCCATAACTATTTCTACGTCAGTACTAGTAAAATGAGAGTGTCATACATACATGTTATGAGTCAACTTCGTAGTATATTCACAAAAGCGCAGAGAAAGTCTTCATTTTGACTTTCAAGCCAGTAAACTGGTTGCAAAAATATAAAAGACGCTCGTCGTTATTATTAGGAGTAAATATTTCACATAAGTGTCAGCTTCAAGCATTAAAATACTGCTTCTTCTTTCTAAGTAGAGCACTCAGCACCGCATCGCGTCCCCTTTCCTTGTCCTGACTTGAAACACACGACACCGTTTTATACTCTCTTTTGTTTTCTCGATATAATTATCCGATATCTTCTCTCCTGCCCATCTTTCTCTTTAGATAAAATTCACGATACGTAAGAACGCACTTTTTCTTTTGTCTTCCATAGAATGACTGGTACTATCCTACATGTTCTCTCTCTCTTTCCCTCTCTCTTTCTCTCTCTCTCACTCTCTCTCTCTCTTTCATAATTTTTGTTACATGAATTGCTCGATAATTCCTTACATTCCTAAAGCGTAACTCACGTGTTTTTACTCAGCTAGTCTGTCTACTCACGGATTCACCAGTAGTTAGAAGAACGACACTTGGTGTCCTAGAGAACATTACATGAGCTCCCACGCACCATACAGTTCCTCCGATTGCAAAGATCCTGTGCAAAACTCAGTGGACTACGATGACTAAATATATGTCGTCTCCTTGTGTGAAAGACAGTGATCGTCTGAATCCTGTATTTACTGCCACGTGGCAGTGCACGTGCTGTTAGTGTAGGCAGCCATCGCAAAAGACATGCGGACACCATACGCAGTGATATGTGTGACTATCAACGAATACCTCGCCGAACAGGAATATTGTGACAGCAAGCTTATGGATCGAGTGAAACACAACGTCCCACACTCTCGAGCGATAGCCAGGACTATCTTCAGAAACATGTAAATCACCCATGAATAGTTTTACTTATAGAATCCTCTATGTCATATGTTCAGTAGAGACGATAGGAAGGATGGTAAGATAATTCTCGTAACAAACAGAAAGAACCAGACAGAATCATGCTATGGAGCTGCCGTAACGTTTGAAGATTTTGGAGTAAAGAAAGAAAGAATCGTATGACTTGGCTGGGGAATCTGGAGGTTTAATTTCAGCCGCCTACTGAGAACGGATTTTATACCTCCGTGCTCAGCTTCCTCTTTCCCTGCGATCTACCAGAGTCGCGAACTAAGTGTGTCTGCTAAGTGTAGGTGACTGTGATGTGTATGTCAATAGCGTAGCGTTGCGTTTTTGTTTCATGATGAGAGAACGGGATGGATGAGATCCTGCACCGGATCACAGTCTACTCCTCTCAAATGTCACCAACGAAACCGCCCAACTTAACGCCGCCGTCAAGCAGTCAGGTCGCTATCAACAGTGTCAGACATCTGACTCAATGAAACACTGCGGAAGGGTTTGGAATGTCATCGACGACGCTGGAGCAGAGGCATAAGTCTGAACCTGGTAGAGAAGCTAGAAAATCTGATGAGGGAAACACAAAGTCCCAGTCTAGATATAGTGGGAGTAATTAAAATTATTATGGAGTAACATCATGGTCAAAGATCAGATATCGTACTACAAGACGAACTCATGAACAATTGTAGACTGATATCATAATTTAATAATGATGAAAAGTAGACAGAAGTTTAAAAGAAACTTGTAGAAGAATGATTGCGGAAGGACGTGGGAAACAGAAGTAATGAGGAGATGCGTTTGAAATTCTTTAATGTTGTAGATATAGCGATAATTAATACCACAACAGGTAGTTCAGTTCAAGAATAATGAACATAAAAAACTAGAGAAGTTGGACAGACAGACATAGGTACACAGAAATAGTTGCGAAGATAACGTGCGTAATAGAAAAAATACTTAAGCTGATCGACGAACAGAGTAAGAATCAAATTATTCAACGATAGGCAGGAACACAGCAGTGTAAGTTACTTAGGAATGAAATAAGTACAAAGAAGGGGGAAGGCAAGGTGAAATGGATGCAAAAAAAATTGTTAAGAAATCTAAACAGAGATACTAGTCGGAAAGGACTGATTCATCATACAGAAAAGTCAAAACAACGCTCGCTAAAGTTAGAGGCAATGGTATCAATGGGAATTCCACTGTTAAGTGCTGAGGACAGACCAGATTGATGGAAAGAGTCTCTATGAGGGAGAGCACCTGTCTGACGTGATAGGAAGAGAAATAGGAGTCGATATGAAAGACAGAAGATATTCAGTAATATAGAGATTAACACAGCTTCGGCGAAAGTCATACAAAAAAATTCTTTGAAATTTCTAAAATCACTGGGGATGTGGGAACCAAATAACTATTCAAGTTGGTTTTCATAATCTATGATTCAAGGGGACATACGATCCGATTCTCGGAAAAATACGTTCCTAAGAAAAGGAGCTTAGCTAATGCGAGGACTATGACACGATCAATTTAATAGTTTGTGCAGTTTGCTGACAAGTATAATCTACAGAACAGTGGAAAAGAAAACTGAGGATCCTTTAGATGATCAGTTTGGCTTTCACAAAGGTAATGGCGTCAGAACACTAGCTCTCACGCTGTACTTGATAACGGAAACAAAATTAAGAGACGTTCACAAGATCTCTCGAACTAGACAATCCAAAACGGTGCAAGACGTTCGAAATTATGCTAAAAATAGGAGTAAGCTATAGGGGAGGATGAGAAACACACAGTATGCACAAGAAATAAGAGGAAAAAATAGACAGGAGGACCAAGACCAAAGTACTCGGATTAAAAAGGATGTAAGATAGGGATGCAGTCTATCGCCCTGCCATACATCGAATAATCAATGACGGCAATAAAAAGAGAGCAAATTCAGTGTGAACGGATATCAGTGATAGGATTCGGCAACGATGTTGCTACCCTCAGTGAAAGTGAAGAAGAATTACAGGACCTGGCGAATGAGTGCAAAATATGGATTGAGAGTAAACATGAAAACGGATTAAGTAATTAGAAGTAGCGGAAATGACATTTTCGCTAGATTTATCATCAATATTGGGGACCACGAAGCAGACGAAGTTAAAAAAATTCTGCTACTTTGGAGGCAAAATAACGTATGACGGACGAAGAAAAGTGAAAATAAAGAGCAGACAAGTACAGGCAAATGGGGCATTCCGGCCCAAACGATGTCTGTTAGTACCAAATCACGCCATAATTTGACGATGTAATTTCTGAGAACATAACTTTGGAACAGATAATTGTACGGTAGTGAGTTATTCACTGTTGGAAGACGAGAAACGAAATGAATCAGAGTCTGAGATATGGTGCTGCAGCAGGATGTTGAAAAATTATCTGGACGGATAAGGTAAGGAATGAGGAGATTCTCCGCAGAATCGACGAAGAAGGGACATATGGAAAACACTAATAAGAACAAGGAACAGGATGACAGGATATGTGTTAAGATATCAGGGAGTATCGCCTATGGTATTAGAGGGAGATGTAGAGGATAAAAACTATAGGGGAAGACTGTAGTTGGAATACAGCCGACAAATATCTGAGGATGTAAATGCTAATACTGTCGAATATAATTTTAGCGCCACTACCATTGGAAACGAATACCTTCGAGTCGAGTGCTAATGCGTGTTGGCTCTGGATGCTGGTAATACCGTGAAGTAATTGTACAGTGCAATATAAAATGTAAATAACGCGTGAAATCAATGGCAGGAAAGTTAATGGACAACTCAATATTCTGGAAGAGTTCACTGCAGATTTTAAGCACATATCATACGACATTCTAAAACGATCTATTCTGTACCGCTTGTAGGGTTTTGAAGTCCTTATCAAATTAGCAGCACAGTAGACATCATACGAATGCAAGGACACGATGTTAGGGCGGCAATAGGTCAGTATAGTCAATACGAACTTGTGACAGAAATATTCATCAAATTTAAGTGGTAGTAGTAGTAGTGAGACGTACCTTTAAAAATTTTTTACGTTTGCTCATTTGAAATCGTACTGGCTTGGTTGGTGGGTTGTGATTGGTATTATATAGCTTTCGGTGACTTTGCACAGTTCCAACTGCGAGATAGACAAAATATATCTGTCTACGAGAATGCAACGTGAATTTGGCACTGTTTTATAATTTTTGTAAAAATGTGCAAACTGATTAAATTCTGAACTTCACTGTTAATTTCTTTAATTAAACAATGTGATCCCTGTGCGTCAGTCATCTGCCTAATAATGCTGTTATTAAATGGTCCCTGTGCGTTGATAATTTTCGTAGAAAACTGATCCTGAAATGAAAACATCTTATCTCTGTGGAGCTGAAAATTTCTAGCTACAGTTGCTGAGCACTTAGTGAAATTCTCCAGACAACAAGTAAACTATTTTATACTCATCACTGAGTGAGACGCTTTAAATAAATATGATTGGATGGGGGATGTGGGCAATGCTCTTAGGTGAAATATTTCTTTAAATAACTCTTTTCAAGTTAGCTGATACATTATTACTTGTTTCATGATACAACACCGATTAACATTGATAAAGGGCAACATCAACACCAAACACTTACTCTCACAAATTTTGGAATAATCATTAATAAATATGAAAAATATATTAGTGTGAACATTACTCAATCTTTAATGAAAAGCCTAAAGTTCCCTGGTATGGATGTCTCATTCCACAATGATAATAACTACTCTCGACTGCATGCCAATAAATAAAAATATTACCTTCATTCCTCTTTATACTCTTTTCTAATCTCATTACACCTCATTTAATTCTAAATCACTAATTCAAACACATATCATGTTAGTCAAACACAGATGCACATAACTTGGCGTCTACATTGCCGCAAGTCCTCTGCTCGGCTTCTATCTCACTACTAATCAAACGATGCAATTCCCGCGCACCTCGCTGCCAAGCAGCGACGACAAAGCAAACACCTCTCCCAGCGACAGAACTACTCTGACCATAGACTGTGCGCGGATAATAAGCTATTCAAAATTGTCGCTTAGCGTTTGAGACATCCAAAGCATGTACAAAATCCAGAAATACAAATAAACTCCCAATAGACCTGTTTCAGTAGTAGTAGTAGTCGTTTCATTCACAGGTAGACCGCTTTTAGAAAGTATTGGACTTTTCTTTTAAGAAAAGCGAAATTGGGCGCTGATGACCCCGCTGTTTAGCGCCCGTTAACCTCAAACACACACACACACACACAGAAAAGCGAAAGCAGTGTAATTCACAAGCATCTACATGCTTACAGGTCTAGTGTGACAAAGATGGGACAGGTATTCTGCTGCGGCCTCGTTGTAGGGCCTATCCCGGCAACTGCCCGATGTAATTTATGGAAACCACGGAAAACCAAAATCAAGGTGGCTGGATTCTGCAAAAGGGAGTCGACGTACTTCTTGTGAAAACTGGTTGGAGAAATGCAAACAATCAGTACCCGGATGAAGAACGCAATAAATCTGACGGCCTCTTCGTACGAGGGGCAGCGACAATAAAACTAACGCACGAATGGAGGCCTGGAGCTGCTTTTCCAACGTTCCATAGGCAAGTGGAAGACAACAGAGAGTACAGTTAACACTGGGAATATGTGCCCCCTACCAACGCCCTTCACACTGATGTGTTTACGTTTTAGTGTTATTTTACAGCTTCCTTCCTGGAGTCGCAATTTCTACAGTCCGTGGTGTAGAAAGTAATGAGTAGTACGGGGAAAAGCAAACGCTGACTTAAACAGGCAGTAAATCATGTGGTGTCTCGCTTTGCACCGCCGGCCTATGTGCTGGTACGTGCCGGAGAAGAGGAGAAAGGTGCAGCTGGTGGTTTCCCTGTGGCTGGGTTCTGGGTTCTGTCCCTCGCAGCGGCCGCGGGCACACCACCACGCAAGTCACCGCCGACTGCGACTTTCGTTCCTACTGGAGATTTATGGCTCTCCTGACGCTCTGAACGCAAATACGCTGCATCACAATTGCTAAGGAACAACTGACACTTGTCAAGAAATAGCTCACAATTGCTATTTAACAACCAGCAGTTGCTACGGAACATCGTATCAGCGGTAGTAAAAGGAAATACAGAGAGTCCGACATATTAACTAGGACTGTTGATGTTTTTAAAAATATCGGAAATCCGATACATCGATATTTAAAAAAATATCATTATCGGTCCTCGATATATAGAAAAAATTGTATCGCCATATCAGCGGTAATAATATAGATGTACCAACCCAAGAAATGGAGCTGTATTTCTAAGCAATGATTTATTATTGATATTCTGTACATCAACAAGCTAGCAGCCTGCGTATCTCCCTTAGAGCAAGAATTGAAAGTAAAACGATACACGTTCACACTTGGTGATAACCACTTTGCTATCAATGGTAACTGCATGTAAGTGGCACAATAAAAGGTGTCCGATGCATCCGTCATTCGGTTTGGTCACATTTTCACATTTCGGATCTGTCCGAACACATCCTGTCGACATCCGTGTTTTTTTTTCTTTTTTTTGCCAAAGCCGACGATCTAGCACTTATTGTGTCAAAATTGCGTGGTGAAGCTATACGCTGTACTCTCTGTTGGTAGCCCCGAGCACCAATTACGTCATCATTTCCCCCCACACGTCTGTGCCCACTGTAAAGTCCAATCTTGTCATTTAGAATTTTGTTCATCATTTTCAGCAATCGTTTTTTTTGGAGAATGCCGATGTGAAGAAACATCACACTAGTTGCGTTAAAAATTGTTATTTAATTCTACTCGTGTTCTATTTCGGTAATCTTGTTATTCCAGTCATACCGCCACGCCACGTACACACACATCAAAAAAAGTCTGGCATCACTCCGGTTCCCACAAAAAAAAGTCTCGCATCACTCCGGTTCCCACAACTCCTGAAGATAGACGTTCACTATGGATAATGTATCACAGACACAGTCCCTTTGACTGTTCAGAGACGCCACAAAAGCCGCCAAGACATGTAAACAACCATGCATGAGAAGCCTATTAGACGGCGGGGGTGCGACAGCCGATCAGTTCCAGTCATTCCACCAGGAAAGAGATACACGGCTTGTGTTGTCTGAAATTTAATCATGCCTAGACGGTCAATACCGCGATTCGATCGCGTCCGCATTGTTACTTTGTAGCAGGAAGGGCTCTCAACAAGGGAAGTGTCCAGGCGTTTAGGAGCGAATTAAAGCGATGTTGTTCGGACATGGAGGAGGTACAGAGAGACAGGAATTGTCGATGACATGCCTCGCTCAGGCCGCCCAAGTGCTACTGCAGTGGATGACCGCTACCTACGGATTATGGCTCGGAGGAACCCTGACAGCAACGCCATCGTGTTTAACAATGCTTTTCGTGCAACCACAGGACGTCGTGTTACGACTCAAACTGTGCCCAATAGGCTGCATGATGCGCAACTTCACTCCCGACGTCCATGGCGAGGTCCATCTTTGCAACCACGACACCATGCAGCGCGGTACAGATGGGCCCAACAACATGCCGAAAGGGCCGCTCAGGACTGGCTCAAAAATGGTTCAAATTGCTCTGAGCACTATGGGACGTAACATCTGAGGTCATCAGTCCCCTAGAACTTGGAACTACCGGTACGTAAGCTTAACTAACCTAAGGACATCACACACGTCCATGCCCGAGGCAGGATTCGAACCTGCTACCGTAGCGGTGGCGCGGTTCCAGACTGAATCGCCTAGAACCGCTCGTCCACTCCGGCCGGCTTCTGGATTGGCATCACGTTCTCTTCACCGATGAGTGTCGCATACAGTCTGGATGTAGAGTGCCTTGATGAACTTGTGGATAGTATGCCACGAAGAATACAGGCATGCATCAATGCAAGAGGACGTGCCACTGGGTATCAGAGGTACCGGGGTGTACAACAATCTGGACCACCACCTCTGAAGGTCTCGCTGTATGGTGGTACAACATGCAATGTGTGGTTTTCATGAGCAATAAAAAGGGCGGCAATGATGTTTATGTTGATCTCTATTCCAATTTGCTGTACAGGTTCCGGAACTCAGGGAGCTGAGGTGATGCAAAACTTTTTTAGATGTGTGTATTTGTTTCACACAGTCAAAAACAAAAATTGGACGTTATGAAAGCTCAATGAGTGGTAAGAGTCTTGTACATGGTGAACGTAAAATTATGTCCTACTACAATTTGAAAAGAACAGCTTCAAATATGTACCGAAAACTGTGAAAAAAATAATATATAGTAAAAATATTGTCGCTCGATATTTCCATTTTAATATCGACATATTGGTGTAGAAAATAGGGCCGACGAATATTGACTTTTTCTTGAATATACATCGATATATCGATATTTTATCAACAGCCCTAGTGTTAACAGCAGCGAAACCTTTACACAGACACTGTCTACCCATTCGACACTTCATGCATTACGGTGACTGATGGTGGTTGATTTGGAACCAATTAGTGAGACATTCCATGTGGTACAGGAACATACCTGCAAGACATCATTTGAGTCCTTACAATCGTGAACGAGCAATTAAACGACCTGAATCCGGTCAAAGTGTCGCTACTGTGGCCACAGTAATGGGTGTGTCCAAAAGTGTTAACTGGTGATTAAAAAGGGCTGCTGCCGGTGAAACTGAAACTGCCGGTGAAAGTGCGGGGGCGTTTGTACACGGAGCACCAGATCGCAGTAGGATCGACGCGTAGCGCTGGTGTTTCTACCAGAACCATTTCGCGACGATTTAAGCAGGCTGTTGTTTATGCTCGGAAGCCCGTTAAATGCATCCCATTCAACCACGTCATTGTCGAGAAAGAGTTTGTTGGTGTAGGGAGCATGTTGTCCGGAAAATACTGGTTCACTGTGGGCCACTGTTGGGCCACTGTTAGTGTGGAGAGAGAGGCGAACACATTACACACCACACTATGTTCATGCACGTCATCGCTATGGCGTAGGTATTATGATGTGGGAAGGCACTATCGCTCCATATCTTTGCGCACGGCACCGTTACACCACAGCGGTATTGGACGGAAATTATTTTGGATCGTGTCTGTCTCTCTACGGCTGCGTTGTTCCTAATATTGCCAGCCCACACAGGACCGCTGAGCTGTCGGACACACTGGAAAGTGAAGATATTGAACGTGTGGAATGGCCTAAGTACTTCCCAGTCCTAAATCCGATAGAGCACGCCTGGGCAACGCCCAACCTCTCTCCGAACCGTGCGAGAACTGAAAACTGCCTTGAGAGAGGAATGGGAAACTGTCCCCCGAGGACGCCTCAACATTTTCGTATCTAGCATGAGTAACAGGTGTAAAGTGTGCGTTAGCGCTCGAGAAGGGCATACTCCTTACTGAGAGTTCGATATGGACCTTTGTGTTGCGAGAGCGACCTGAGACAAACACGAATGTTATTTATGTCTGTTATCCTCCTTTCCGATGTAGTAAAATATGCACCATTTTTAGGTATAAATACACCAGTCTATCTCTATTACGTGTCTGCTGTGTTTCATTACATCGATCCTTCACTTTGATTAATTCTACCCAACGATGTTTCTGTTCCTTAGTAACTGTAAAGCAGTGTACTAAGCACGTAGCCTACATTCGTACGCAAAATTTAAGGACGAAAGTAACTTTCCCATGATGCGACACTGCCAAGCAAAATAACTCGATGAAACTTGGGCCATCCACAGAAAGACGTCCTACACTACAGCACAGAAGGAATCTGCAAGAAATGACCAGTGAAACGAACAGGAATGTCACTTTTATCCAAAGACAGTAATTACGCTGAATTCGCCCCTACTCGTGACGGTCCCCTGGACTTTAAAGAAGGCGCGACATGGTTCTTGACATGGTGTATGATCCCCACAGACAAGAGTCAGTGCTCTGCGACGTGATGCCATGCTGCGCATGGGGTTCTCGTGGCAGGGCGTTCCCTTCATCCACCACCGCTGTTCGCAACTGCTGCATGTGGACGTGTAGCAATGCGACTCCCCAACGTATCCGCCACGTGCTCGATGGGACTTAAGTCGGGGGATCTGCCAGACCAGTCGTTTGTAGTCCATAAAAATTAGGTCAGTGCCCACTGTAACCCTGAAAGACGCGCACGGGGATGGACAGCAGTGTCCCAACAGCGTTGATCGGTGAGTGCACCGTATTCAAAGATTTGGAGGTGAGTACGCCCACACCACAACACTTGGCCCACTAAGACGATCATGTTCGACAATGTTCCTGGGTGCATAGCGTGTTGCCATCTGTCGCCATAAGAAAATAGCTCGCGAGGTCAAGCTAACGTATTCTGATTTGAAATGCGTGTAATACGAAATACACTCCTGGAAATTGAAATAAGAACACCGTGAATTCATTGTCCCAGGAAGGGGAAACTTTATTGACACATTCCTGGGGTCAGATACATCACATGATCACACTGACAGAACCACAGGCACATAGACACAGGCAACAGAGCATGCACAATGTCGGCACTAGTACAGTGTATATCCACCTTTCGCAGCAATGCAGGCTGCTATTCTCCCATGGAGACGATCGTAGAGATGCTGGATGTAGTCCTGTGGAACGGCTTGCCATGCCATTTCCACCTGGCGCCTCAGTTGGACCAGCGTTCGTGCTGGACGTGCAGACCGCGTGAGACGACGCTTCATCCAGTCCCAAACATGCTCAATGGGGGACAGATCCGGAGATCTTGCTGGCCAGGGTAGTTGACTTACACCTTCTAGAGCACGTTGGGTGGCACGGGATACATGCGGACGTGCATTGTCCTGTTGGAACAGCAAGTTCCCTTGCCGGTCTAGGAATGGTAGAACGATGGGTTCGATGACGGTTTGGATGTACCGTGCACTATTCAGTGTCCCCTCGACGATCACCAGTGGTGTACGGCCAGTGTAGGGGATCGCTCCCCACACCATGATGCCGGGTGTTGGCCCTGTGTGCCTCGGTCGTATGCAGTCCTGATTGTGGCGCTCACCTGCACGGCGCCAAACACGCATACGACCATCATTGGCACCAAGGCAGAAGCGACACTCATCGCTGAAGACGACACGTCTCCATTCGTCCCTCCATTCACGCCTGTCGCGACACCACTGGAGGCGGGCTGCACGATGTTGGGGCGTGAGCGGAAGACGGCCTAACGGTGTGCGGGACCGTAGCCCAGCTTCATGGAGACGGTTGCGAATGGTTCTCGCCGATACCCCAGGAGCAACAGTGTCCCTAATTTGCTGGGAAGTGGCGGTGCGGTCCCCTACGGCACTGCGTAGGATCTTACGGTCTTGGCGTGCATCCGTGCGTCGCTGCGGTCCGGTCCCAGGTCGACGGGCACGTGCACCTTCCGCCGACCACTGGCGACAACATCGATGTACTGTGGAGACCTCACGCCCCACGTGTTGAGCAATTCGGCGGTACGTCCACCCGGCCTCCCGCATGCCCACTATACGCCCTCGCTCAAAGTCCGTCAACTGCACATACGGTTCACGTCCACGCTGTCGCGGCATGCTACCAGTGTTAAAGACTGCGATGGAGCTCCGTATGCCACGGCAAACTGGCTGACACTGACGGCGGCGGTGCACAAATGCTGCGCAGCTAGCGCCATTCGACGGCCAACACCGCGGTTCCTGGTGTGTCCGCTGTGCCGTGCTCGTGATCATTGCTTGTACAGCCCTCTCGCAGTGTCCGGAGCAAGTATGGTGGGTCTGACACACCGGTGTCAATGTGTTCTTTTTTCCATTTCCAGGAATGTATTTGTGTTGTGGATTCAAGAACATCCCGTAGAGCCTGTCCTAGGAATTGCACGTACTAACAACTGCTTCCAAATATACTTATTTCCTAATGAAATTTGTCATGAATAATATGTATACTTCTCAAACGAACGCCTTATTTCATTGATTCAGTTCTAAAACTGAAAATAATCTTGACATACGAGTAAATTTAAAACCGCTTACTTTGGTCCGGGAAGTTGTTCGGTATTCAGGAACGCACATTTTCAATAACTTGCATACAGCTACACTAAGTTTAACACTAAAAACGTTCAGTTTAAGAGGAGCTTAAATAGTTATTGTTGACCAGCTCCTACTCCACTGACAAATTACTGAGTAGAACGGACTGTCTGATATGAATGTTATTAATAATGTCAACCAATGTGACTGTCGCATGAAAACGGACTTATGTAGATATTCATTACACGACTGTTATCAATGTAGATCAGTTTTTTTTAAAACAATTTTTTTCAGTGATGATGCGTGGTATCAATAGCGTAAGAATTATCTCATGCACTTTGGTGTAGCGAAAATTTGTATTTTTTTTTGTTATTTCCTTTTAGATTTAAGTTTAAGACTTCTTTACGCATTCCATCTCCATGAGGACCATTCCGTTAGCGACCTGTTTTTCTTTGCAAACGTGTATTGTGTATTCTTGTTTTCCTCACATGTTTTACATTCATGAAAGTTGGTAACTATGACTCCATGGAAGGAAAGTACATCCAGTCTAGTGTAATTCAAAGAATGCATTTCACTTCACCGACTATAGTTTGCGTAGGGAAGAGAGCGCATGGTCAACAGTGCAATTGCAAGGGTTACGAGCCACGTTTCTTTCGTCTCTTGCTGCTTTTTATGATCTTATGATCGAAACCGGATTATTGATAGCATACACCTGGAAAACGGGAATTGCAATCACTAGGAGTCAGAAAGAGAGGAATAATTACTAGATTCCTGAGATTTCCTCTGAATATTATATAATATTCTACACATGTGCATCGAATAGTTTAAAGTTACCTCTTCTAAAGTCTACTGCACGACTGATGTGTTACAGTAAATTCGTACCTATAAATTCGAAATTAAACGCGCAAATGATGCAGTCGAGCCACCAGTGACGCAGTTAGCTGTAAAATTTAGTTCGGCTTAACACTAAATTCTGTACAGATGAAATAGCCCTAGTGCCTACTACAAACCAATGCAGAGATGCCTAGTAGAGGCTTTAAACCCACAACCATTACGAGCCTAGTGGCACGGTGTTGAAACCGGTTGCTCGTAAGTGGTGACAGAAAGCCATGTGTAATGCTATCCAACGGTCGAATCACGAGTTTACCAAATGCAAGCAAGTAGCAAACTGTGCCATTTCCGTAGTGCCAGCGAATCTTCTCGCGCGGGCGAAAGCGACGCTATTTGTGTCTATAAAAGTAATTGTAGGAATGCAGCGAGCTAGGACACCCACCTGGTCCCGCAGTAAAAGGTTTTCCTTCTCAACTGTTCTTTGACTACAAGATGTAACGACGTCGTGTTGTATAGGTACATAAGGAAAAGCACCAACGAGCTACGACGAAAACTTAAAACCAATCATAATAATCATCAGCGTGTCGGAAAATATGTGTTTTGTTACGCCGGAAGGCAAATGACAAATGATGGAAACTCCATTAAATTTTTTTGTCAGTTATTCAGAAGCCTTTGTCTTTAGTTCTCGTGGGGAGAAGACGTATTCTTGTGAGAAGTGTGTAGCACACATTTTGTTACCTGAATAATAATTTTTATGAAAGTATGAAGTGTGAGAGTTCTTTTTAGTGCAAAACCACGAAAGTTTTCTTTTCTTTCGCGCATTATGTTAATGTCATGTCACAGTAGCTGCTGCATCTGAATAGAAAGTCCGATAAAGATCAGTATTGTATTCACGGTCAAAAATGAGAAGTAGTTATGGCGGAAGAAGAAGCATATAACCAAATTCCGTAAATCTCAACGGCGTAAAGCAAGCAAAATAGACATAAGTTCACGTCTCCACTGACTTACAATTTGCAAGATTTGTAAATTAAGACTTCGTATTTAATTCCAACAGTAATAATAACACAGCTCTACAAAATAAATTTTTTTTTCGTTGCCAGGGAAGTTTGAACGAAAATGGGGTATTGTTATGATACTCATTCCGAGTATATTTGTACTTTTTCCAAATTGGCTCTGGTTTTTGAGATATAGGTTATTTGTGGAAATGAGAGTTTCATGTGGATAATATCGACTGCAGGGTCCATATATGGTGTAATGTATTTGCTACCTGTTTTTTAATTAGTGACATTGTACTATCTTTATTAAACAATTGTGCTCAGGGAGTGCATCTGTGTGGTTGAGAATTACATCATGCAAACATCACACTGTCAGCATGTGTTCAGTCCTGTTGTGCGGTGCATGTGTTGAAGATATTGAGGGTTGTGCAGATTTGAATTCGGCGCTACTCGACATTCATTTGTTGGCCGAGGTAATCCCCGAAACAGCCGATAGGTAGCGTTCAGTGTAAACAAGAGAAATGGCGATGGTCGAAAGTCACACACATGCGCAGTGCAGCTTCAAGGAGATAGAACCTTTTCATCGTGACGTAGCAAATAAGAGGTGAGTATTCATTTCACACAAAACAATTAATGATGTTTGTTGGATGTGATTGACATGCAAATACAAGAAAGTTCTGCATAATATGTAGTATTTGTGCAATTTTGTTTTAGGAAAACTTGAGTTCTTCACGCCGTCTTTGCGTGAACCATCCAGATGAGTTCTGCTACATTTGTGGTGAATACGTTCTTCAAAAGAAGAGGAAGAATATCACTCCTTTTGTGAAGGAAGCGTATCTGGCATATTTCGGAATTAAACTTGGAGATCAAGACAAGGCGTGGGCACCCCATAAAGTTTGTAAATGCTGTGTGGAGTGCTTACGGCAGTGGACAAAACGAAAAAGGAAAAGCTTAAACTTCGGAGTGCCTATGGTATGGCGAGAGCAGAAGAACCATACAGATGATTGCTATTTTTGCATTGTTAATGTGAAAGGTTTTAATAGGTTCAAAAAACGAAAGTGGGAATATCCCGATTTGGAGTCAGCAAGAAGACCGGTGGTGCACAGCAACGATGTTCCTGTACCAACCTTCACAACATTACCCACGCTAACATCATCAGATGACGATGTGCACGGCGAGGAATGTACAAGTAGTGGTTCGGAATACGAAGGACGTGAGACACAACCCCAGCAGTTCGACCAGAAGGAGCTCAGTGACTTGATACGAGAACTCAATCTTTCAAAGCAAGCATCAGAACTCTTAGCATCCAGGCTTAAGGAAAAGAACTGTCTTCATCCAAGTGTTAAAATAACAGCTTACCGGACGAGAGAAGAAAACCTTCTTCCATACTTCAACCAAGAAGAGGTTATAGTGTATTGCAGCAATATACCTGGACTTTTACTTGAATTGGGGCTGCCGGAATATAGACCAGAGAACTGGTGTCTCTTCATAGACAGTTCCACTAGAAGTTTAAAATGTGTTCTCCTACACAATGGCAATCGTTACGCATCTATTCCAATTGCCCACTCAACAAAACTTTGTGAAGCATATGCTAACATCAAGATGGTTCTGCAGAAAATTCAGTATATGCAGCACCAGTGGTTGATTTGTGTTGATTTGAAAATGGTGAACTTCTTGCTTGGACAATAAAGTGGATACACAAAGCACCCATGTTTTATCTGCATGTGGGATAGTAGGGCAAAGCACGAACATTGGAAGCAGAAAACATGGCCTCCAAGGGAACATATGGCTGTTGGTGAAGCAAACATCATTAATGAACCTCTGGTTAGTAGGGACAACATTGTTCTTCCACCATTACATATTAAGTTAGGACTAATGAAGCAATTCACCAAAGCTTTAGACAGAAATGGTAATTGCTTCACATACATCTGCAATACGTTCCCTGGACTCAGTAGTGAAAAACTTAAGGCAGGAATATTTGATGGTCCTCAAATTCGCAGGCTCATCAACGATACCAATTTTACAAGTGTCATGACTGTCACTGAAGCATCGGCCTGGAACAGTTTTGTCGCTGTTGTAAAATGTTTTTTGGGCAATCATAAAGCTCCCAATTACGAGGAACTGGTCAAAAACATGCTCACTAACTTTCAAAACTTAGGAGCTAACATGAGCATAAAATTGCACTTCCTTCACAGCCACTTGGATCGATTTCCTCGTAATCTAGGTGATTTCAGTGAGGAACGAGGAGAGCGGTTCCCTCAAGATATGAAAGGAATAGAGGAAAGATATAAAGGAAGATGGGACAGGCATATGATGGCAGATTATTGCTGGAATCTGCAACGTGACTGTTCTGAAGAGACCTATAAAAGGAAAGCGTGCAGGAAGCGGTTCGTCATGGACGGAAAATGATATACTTATAGAGAAACTTTTCAATTATGTTTTATACGTGGACAAATGCCTATCAGGTTTTCATAGAAGCTATCTATAAAGATTATTTTCTTTTTTCATTGTAGTTTGTAGCGCTCGAGTTCAGTATTAGCAATTTTTTCTAATTTTTTGAATAAATCATGCATTATCTCAAAAACTAGAGCCAAACTGCATAAATGGTTGCTATATTCGTCCTCAGCACCACTAACCCATCCTAAAGCCACTCAAATATCCTTGGCAAGAAAATGAGTGTTTACCAGTGTAATAAGTGCATTCATTATAATATATATATATATATATATATATGTGGAGCACAGCGTCTGTATCATGTCAAAGACGGCAGAAAACGTTCTTGTTACGAATTGAAGGGAAGTTTCAGTACGGTCAACGACGTACGGCTCACAGAGCAGTCATATATTTCCGACAGTTTATTGGTTTCCGTTGACCTTTACTAGCCCCACGATATGCAAAACGACATACCACCATAGTTTCTTCTGCACGCGATGCCGATGTATCACTTACAGCTTTTAGCAAAGTTTCCCTTGGCTCTAGAATGTCAGAGAGGTATACAGAAGAAAAAATTTGGCGTAATACGACATTGGGCTCCTTATTTTTTCTTCATTCATAACAGTCAGGTTCTCGACCGATCGAGAGGAGACCGTTATTGACGGTAGATTCGTGCTGAAAATGACTGAAGTTCAAATCGCCATTTCGCCATCCAAATTTAGGTTTTCTGCAGTTTCCAAAAACAAGTTAAAATACATGCCGGGTTGTTCCCCTCAGAATCACCACAGCCAATTTTCTCTCACGTCCCCTCAAACACATGCTCACTTTCTAACCACCTGGACACCATTTGACGTAGAATCCTGATCTTTTTTCGTATTCTCGCGGTGGATTCAAATTCTGTCTCAAGACAACTGATCAGTAGCAACGCTTTTTTACAATGTTTATTGTAAGAGTTTCACTTGAAATGTGTTGCACATGATAATTAGTTTCGATCAGTAATGATCACATAACTGATCTAAAATTAAAATAAAACGTTAATAAGCATCTATTTCAGTAGACAACATGCATTAACAATATAAATCTTCGGACTTTCAAATGGTTCAAATGGCTCTGAGTTCATCAGTCCCCTAGACTTAGAACTAGTTAAACGTAACTAACCTAGGGACATCACACACATCCATGCCCGAGGCAGGATTCCAACCTGCGACCGTAGCAGCAATACGGTTCCGGACTGAAGCGCCTAGAACCGCTCGGCCACAGCGGCCGGTTCTTCAGACTTTCCCTCCGATACGTTGAATAATCTGTCTTTTGTTGGTTGTTAGCGTCGTTTCTGCACGATATTTCCACGGCATGGTTCGCTGTCTTCTTCAGATCTTCTTTGAGATGCAGAGCACCTGAACATGAGTCACGCCGTCGAAATATCGTACAAGAGGGACGCGTAGAGCCGGCAGAGGACCCCATTATTCAACGCGACTACATTAAAAATGTTTAGAATTCAAAATTATTCAAGGGGTGCCTGATTATCACAAGCTGTAAAAAGTCAACGCATTGGGGAGAAAAAATAAACAAAAGAAGACAGTCGTTAGCTTCTTTGGATCGTGTTGAACACCACTGCCGACACTAATGTTAACGAAAACCACCTCAGCTGTTTTATTGCATATCAATTATGTTACGACCAGTTTCGTTCGAAAAACATCTTCAGGTTGTGGAGTTGCAATAAAGTTGTAGCTCAAATGATATTGTTGTCGTATGCAATGTTAAAGACCAAATCCAAAAGCACTGTCGTAAAAAGTCTGCCGCCCTGTCACAAACATTTTGCCGACCGCATGTCGGACTTCAAACATGGCATGGTACTTGGAGTAGAACTACTGTATATAGCATTCTGTGTGCAGTAAAACCTCTGACAACATCCAGTGCTATCGTCCATTATACTAATTCATTCGGGAGGACGACGGTTCAATCCCGTCTCCGGCCATCCTGATTTAGGTTTCCCGTGATTTCCCTAAATAGTTTCAGGCAAATGCCGGGATGGTTCCTTTGAAAGGGCACGGCCGATTTCCTTCCCAATCCTTCCCTAACCCGAGCTTGCGCTCCGTCTCTAATGACCTCGTTGTCGACGGGACGTTAAACACTAACCACCACCACCATCATTACACTAATTCCACCCTGTTCGTCATATAGTTCCATGTGTCATGGATGAAGGGTAGTAGTGAGTTGGAAGGTGAGAGAAGGAGTGGATAGGCAACTAATACTGTACGGTATCAAAACGTAACACAGATATTTTCTAAAACATGTACTAAAACTTAAATTACAGCTAACAAGCTGTTTCGATGTCATGAACATCACAAGTCGTTGTACTCATTGTCGAGTGTCGTGATGCCATGGACAAAGCGTTGCCATCCTGGACGGCTACCAGCTGAACATGTAGACTGGAGTTCTTCTTGATTTGATCGGTCTGCCTGCTCGCAGCTCTAGTCCTCGGTCCCGTCCCCTAGATCCTTCCTGCCATGATTATTTTTTCTAGATTTTCTTCATCTCTTCTCACAGTATCTACGATTTTACGATTTACATAAACGATCTGGTTGGTGGTACTGACAGCGGCATTAGAGTGTTTGCCGATGATGCTATAGTCTACAGGAAAGTAGTATCACACGAAAGTTGTCAACAAATCAATGAGAATTTGCAGAAAATAAATGCGTGATGTAATGACTGGCAGTTATCTCTCAATATTAGTAGGTGTAACCTACTGAGTATAACAAGGCGAAAATCCCCTTTAATGTACGAGTACAAAATAAATGCCCAGTCTTAGGAAGCGGTAACATCCGTCAAGTATCTGGATGTGACTATTCGAAATGATCTCAAATGGAATGATCAGATTACACAAGGTACCGTGCAAGGCGAACTCTAGTTTGCGGTTTATTGGTAGAATCCTGAAGCGATGGAGTCCTTCAACAAAGGAAATTGCTTACAATACGCTAGCTCGTCTAGTCTTGGAGTACTGTCCGTCTGTATGGGACCCTTACCAGGACATTGAAAAGGTCCAAAGAAGAGCGCCAAGATTCGTGACTGCTACATTTAGCCATCGTGAGAGCGTTACAAATCTCATAGAAAGTTTGAAGTGAGACACACTTGTAGATAGACGACACACTAAACGGAAGCGGCTGTTCACTACATTCCGAAATCCGATCTTCGCCGAGGATGTAGAGCATAGATTATTACCACCAACTTCCAAATCGAGCAACGATCACAATTCAAAGTTAAGGGAAATTACAGCTCGTACTGAGGCGTTCAGACAGTCGTTTTTCCCTCGCGCGATCTGCGAGTGGGACAGAGGTTAGGAATTATGACTTTCGCGCGAGTTGTGTACTTCGCCACACACCGCTCTGTGGCTAGCAGAGTATATATGTAGATGTGGCTGAAGTACTGGGGAATTTTTTGGTTGAAAGATATTAAGCTCCTTAGTAATGAACACATAAGTACTTCCTTCGGTCCATTTTATGCGCAGCATCCTGCGCCAGAACCAAAGCTCAAACGCGTCAATACGCTGTCTCTGGCCTTGAGAGTCTATCTTCCGCTACCCTGAGAGAACGTCTGTGTTATAAATGGTAGACCCTAATTAGGCGAAAGAATGCACGACTTCCAGTTCCTTTATTCGACCAGTGAGTTGGTCCTGTGTTCCTAGATCAAGTATCATTAAGTCGAGATTTGCTGAGATTGATGTCCAATGATAGGCTAATGTCCTTTATGTTTGTTAATAGTCCAGCAAGTAGATCTTCTCTGCTAGCTAGACACACGGTGTCATCAGAAAATCCGCGGTTGTTAATAATTCTTCTACCAATTGAGATAGCTAACCGTCAAGAGCTTACCTAAAGACGGTTTCGGCATAGTTGTTCTACAGTTGGGATAGGACACAAATTTGTCTGCTACCTTTAGATGCATTGGAGAAATCAGACGTGTCAGCACTTTACAACATATTCGTCGAGTTGATTGCTGTACAGACTTGTGGTAAGTGGTATCAACTGTGGTGCCACGCCGAGCTGCAAAAGCATCTGCCACAACTTTTCCCAGTTAACACAGCCAGCAGTTTTTGTTGTCTGTTGAGATGCACTTCCGACTTCTAAATTACCTCGTGGTTTTAGACCCCATTCGGATCTCCAGCGGAGGGGGCAGGGGCGGACAGGATTTGCAGCAGACATTAGAGCAACACTATTCGGATAAATGCAACTACGCATTCATGCATGACACATCTTGCTAAAATTCACAATTAAATTAGAAAATTTATTAATGAAAATCAAGCGGTAGCGTTACCGACTACCACGCAGGGATCCGGGGTCCGATTCACGGCAGGGGACTGGGTGTTGTGTGTCCTTCATCATCATTTTCATCATCATTGACTCGAAAGTCGCCGATGTGGCGTCACTTAAAAGGACTTGCAACACGGCGGACGAACTCCCCCGAATGCCTCATCTGGATTACGCAGCTGAGGTGGTTTTCATCAGGCAGTAAAATACGTCAATTTGTAAGGAACCCCTTATTTGCAGATAACAGCACGTTTTACTTTATTCCCAGTTTCACTATTTCACATACGTGAAATTGAGGCGTGGCGCCATGATATCTCTCTTGTCTGGAGCGTGTGTATCGGGAGAATGACTCATGCATGCTCAGTGACAGATGGCCTGAAGCGAGTTTTGTGAAATGTTCTGTTTGTTTCTTGAAAGTTTTTTCTTTACTTATGTTTGTACAGTTTTGTATACGTTTTTAATAGTGTGAATGATGCGTGAATGTGGTCTAAACTAAATATGTAGATCATTGTTGTACTGACAAACGCTGTACGAACTAGCATGAGAAATTTATAAGAGAGTGTTTAGATTAGAGATTAGATTAGATTTACTTTCATTCCAATTGATCCGTAGTGAGGAGGTCCTCCAGGATGTAGAACATGTCAGAAAAACAACAATACATGACAAATATTTACAACTAAAACAAATAAGCTAATGTACCATTCCACAGGTCCCAAGTGGATTTATCGTCATTTTTTAATGAACACTACATGAAAGAGTCATTTTACAAATACTAATGCACTGAATTTAAAATTAAAAAGTTTTTTATTCATTTATAAGGTAAACAACGTGTAATACAACTACTATAATTCTTATTTACAATGAACACATTACTGCACTGAAATGGTGCAGAAGTTAGATTGTACTTACACACACACACACACACAGATGCAGACGACGGGGAACTTTGTATCGTAATATGTTAAGTAAGTTTATGGTAAAAGGAAAACTAATTCGAGTGCAAATGAAAATAATTATTAACGTAAAGTATAAATAAAATATCAGAATGTTAAATATTTATTTCGAAAAAAGGTACAATTCGAAAGTGTGTTATTTTTTGATTGGATAGTCACGAAAGGCGCGGACTATCGCGGGAGAATAACATATTTCTACTGGCCTTAAAGAAAACTGAACAATCAGAATGGAGTATTCTTCGCGCGTCTTTCCTCATGGAGAGAAAGACTGCGTACAGCAGTCTCAGGGAGTCTGTGCCCAGCCTTTCGCTGGTTCGGTCGTGTGTAGTACGAGCTCCGAAGCAAATTACGGTTTGCCAGAAGTAGATGCGCTGAATGCCTCAAAAGTGCTTTAAAATGAAGGCATATTTTATTTCGGTGTGTTTTTTAGAAAGTAAAGATTCTTAATTAATTTTGTGTATGAGAAAAGACAGCAATTCAGCGTGGGATATCGAGCAGACCGGTGACTGAAAACGTGAGTGCGTTAGACACTGATAAACTTAATAGTGTGGCGAGCATTTTCACTGAAGAACAATCTTCGCTTAGTAGCTGTTCAGATTTCGGGAAATACGTTACGATAAGCTTGCTAACGTGAATGAAATGGTTTGTGCGTGACTGTGTTGGGATCAGCACGGGCTTGGCAGTGAACCTGTAATTCTAAACTTCAGAACATGCCGAAGTTTTCGCACTATTTCCACCTTTCATTCAAAATTAAGGCCTTTTGTTGATTTTTAGGATAGTTGCGAGGCGCAGTAGGTAGGGTTCTGCTCGGCTTTCCTACCGGCGATCTGCTGCAACAAGTTCACAGGTAGAGGCAGGTAAAAGGACGAAAGGAACCGCGCCGCCGCAAAGTGACTCTTGTCAGTGCTGTAGTACGTACGGAGTAAGGAGTGAGCGGTAGGTTCACATGCTGGCTACCAGAGGTGAGAGGTGGTTGGCCATCTGGCGCTTTCAGAGCCAATGGAATGAGGTCAGCAAAGAGGTACTTAGGGAAAATACATTTATTCTGGCTGGAATCAAATAACAGTTATTAATAGACTTTTTCTAACAAAAGGTGCCTTTTGACACTCAGGCGTTAGGAGGAGTCTATGGCCCTTAAATACTATTTTTCAGTAATTTTAAACTCCCAGGAAACGTTATTATTAATAAATATGTGAATGACTTTGGCATAATCTAATATGTACGACCTTATACTAACTATACCGATTGTACCCTCAAGTTACCAGACTGTGCTCCACAGTTGGCAGTCTTCGATAGGGTGCCTTTCGATCTAGTCATACTGTAGACCATCCTCTCGTAGTTAATTTATAATCAGTGTGAACAAGTTCATTTTACGGCGTTTCTTTAATAAACGTACCATAACGGCGTCCCATGTAAGAATTATTAGCACAAAAAAGTTCTACCAGCTTCATTACGTGAAACATAGACAGCAATATTGCACTTTGAGAATCCGATGGCGCTGGTACGGCCTTGGAAGGGGACACAAAAGTACGAGAGCATCTCCACGAAAGCAGAATTTTAACATCGAGACGTAGCCCGTGATTTACGATTCATCAGTACAGCAGAACATCGATTTGGAAGAATAAAGCATGACGCCGAATGAGAAGATAAACACACCGGACAAATACAGTTCCAGGCTACAAAGATACACAGCAGAGGAAAGGAAATACAGTACTAACCTGACTTTCAAAAGTGACCACCATTCATCTGTTAGCATTTTTGAGCCCTGGCCAGCAAGTTGCTGAAGGTGGATTGAAGCTAGACCTCTGGAATTGCTGTAGTCTCATTAGAGAAGTTCTGCTGCAGTTTTCAAAGACTCTGACGGCTGCTGCTACACACCTTACACTTGACGGCTCCGCACACAAAGTAATCGCTCACTGACGGATCTGGTGACCTGGGTGGCCAGCTAATGCCACGTCCAGACTGACCTCTGCTAACAATCCTGTCAGGCGTGAAGATTGTTTAAATGTGCTCCGAGGTTCGGCCGGCTGTACGGGCAGTTGCTCCATCCTGTTGGAAGTAACTGTAGGTCTTTTCCTCCTCCATTAATGCTGCCACAAATTGTTTCATCCAGGCCACTTTTATTTGCCCCACCCTTTAATTAGTCACCCGCAGCAGACACTTCGCTAAGGCCGTGTTACACCGTCTCTAATTTTAACAACTGTCTCTGTGAAATTAGTTATAGAAGCCACAAGTTTCTTCAGGTATGCCAGATCCATTCGAAGACACTCATTGAAGATTACATATGTTGCAGGCACCGTAGTCAAAGGCTATTGATCACTGTACTTGACCCACTGCTCGAAATAGTTGCAAACATTTTCTATGGGATTTACTGGGGCTTCCGAAATGCAGTATGACGCGTGAGTGTCCATCAAATTAGGACATTGCTTGTATCCCTCGTACACATCTTGACTGCGTCAAAGAAAGAGGCTAGAAGCCTACAGTCTTCTTATCTACTGAAAGTCTGAATAGTGTTTGAGATTTCGAGGAAAAAATGTAATTTCAATAGATTACACGGTCATAGGCGTCCAGTTCCGTGGCCTTCGTCCGCAGCTCGTGGTCTAGCGGCTAGCGTTGCTGTGTCTGCACCACGGGGTCCCGGGTTAGATTTCCGGCCGGGTTGGGGACTTTCTCTACCCGTGGACTGTGTGTTTCTGCTGTCCTCATCATTACATCGTCATTTGTGAAAGTGACTATATTGGATTGTGGAAAGAAAATGGACTGTATAAAAATTGGGAGTTTGTACAACGCTGATGATCGCCCCACAAACCAAACATCATCATCATTATCAACATCCGTGGGGGTTCCGTAATGAAGGAAGTAAAGACGCAGCCACAGCGTGTGAGGAATACAAACAACGACCAGGAAGCTGACACATTTGCGGCACGAGAATAATACAAGGGACGTTGAATAAGAAAATTGGAAACTTGTGGTAAGGACTATGGGACCAAACTGCTGAAGTCATCGGTCTCTAGGCTTACACACTAATTAAATTAAGTTACACTAACTCACACTAAGAACAACACACACACCCATGCCTGACGGAGGACTCGAACCTCCGACGAGGGGAGCCTCACGAACCGTGACAAGAAGCCTCAGACCGCACGGCTACCCCGCGCGGCGTTCAGTAAGAAATACAAAAGGAAATTTGTGCCAGCCTGTTGGTTTTGTTCAGGATTCCACTGGAAATGGAAATGAGCGTTTGGCGTCATTGGACGGGAGGCCGCCTTGGTGCAGGTTCTTATTACATTCGACACCACATTGGGCGACCTGCGCGGCGGAACGGGATGAAATGATGATGAAGACAACACAACACCCAGTCCCTGAGCGGAGAAAATGTCCGACCCAACCGGGAATCGAGCCCGGGCCCGTAGGACGGCAATCAGTCAAGCTGACCTCTCAGCTACCGGGGCGGACAAGGATTCCAATACAACATAGTACTTCCCACTCTTTTTGCTACAAAACATTGTTCTTCAACATAATTTTCCTTCAATGCGACGGCCTTATTCCACGTTACTGGGAGGACCTATATGCTGCATGATACCACTCTAATGATCGACTGTGGACCCTACGTGTTGCTCCATCGATAACCTCCCGTTCATCAAGAAACTGCTCCCATGGCGTGCGCCCTTCATTGGGTCAAGCAGATGGAAGTCGGAAGATGCGAAATCCGGCCTGTGTGGTGGATCAGGAGGAACAGTCCAGGGTGCAGACTTGTGCGAGGCTTCGCTTCGTGATGGAGGGGGAAAAGTTTGCTCGCATTTTTGTGGTGACGAACACATGGATGCAGTTTTTTCAGTTTCCTGGGAGAAGAACGATACATTTCAGAGTTGATCGTTACACCATGAAAAAGGACATCAAACGGAATAACCCCTTCAGAGTCACCATGACTTTACGAGGCTGATGGTGCGGCTTTTACCTTTTCTTCGGAGGAGAGGTGCTGTCACGCACTCCATGGGTAGCCATTTTGTTTCTCAGTTAGAAGTGATGAACCCATGTTGCATCGCCTGTAACGGTGTTCGCAAAACATTGTCACGATCAGTCTCGTAAGAAGCAAGGAATTCCGCAGAAATTGCCCTTCGTTGCTCGTTATAGTTTTCTGTTAGGTTGCGAGGAATACAACTTTTGAGTATCCCAGCTGGTGGACGAGAGTGTGAGCACTGCCTATAGAGACGTCCAGTTGAGCTGCGAGACGCCTGATTGTGATCCGTCTATCACCTCGATTGAGACCGTCTGCACGGTCCAACAGTCCAGGGGTCACAGCTTTGGACGCCCGGCCGGTGCGCGGGACACCGGAATGGTTTGCGCAACCTTGTTGCCATGATGACAGACGCCTCACCCAACGGCTCACCGTGCTTTTTTTCACTGACAGGTTCCCGCGACACATTCCGCGAGCGCCTAAGAATATCTGTGAAATTCTGGTTTTCCGCTAAATGAAACTCATTCACAGCCCTTTGGTTGAAAGGCACCTCCCGTTACTGACGCCACATTGACGGCGCCACCACCTATCGCATTTCTTGAAACTATTTGGGCAGAAGCGGGAATATTCCACGAAGTCCCTCAACAAATTCCGCTTTTTCTTCAACCGACACTGGCTCCTCATAGTTTCATGAACATTCCCACTCTCCCGCTCTGCCTGTTTCGCTGTCTATCCAATTACGATGTCGCACGCCTTGTAACGCAGCAAGTTGTTGCGAGACGACATTCGTTGCAGTAAGGCACGCAGCCGTCTAGTACGGTGGCTGCAGCTGACGCTGTCTGCCGTGAGAACTGCATAGCGTAACATTCAGTCGATACGAAGACTCAAACCCTCTACGAATCTAAATAATCCATATTAGTTATTATCAGATTTTGTTGAAAGTTGCTACACAGCATTTTGTTATTAATGGAATGATGCCGTCGAAATTTCAGATTTTTATTTATTATAGTTCCGGAGATTAAGAGAATCACCTAAACGTCCTAAAACCTAAGCTTGTTTTCTAAAACCAAGTTAGGAACAATAACAGATTAACTTTTATTATCATTTGAAGCTATTACAAAGTTTTCAGTGCACAAAAATCAATTAATTAGAATTTTGTTTTTATAACTTTAGTCACTTTGCATTACATAATACAAAAATCGGTGAAAATTATTATTTCACCATATTTTGTTGTGGGAGTGCATCAGAAGGATTGAGAGAGTGTATGTGGGACATACGTAAAACCTTGTACCAACGAACCGTGGGAAAGTTATGTTGCAACCACGATTCAGGTGACGTACGTCTTGTGTGAGCACGCTTTTGTATAAAAGCAGCCAGAGTGGAAGTTAGAGGCGGAATAAGTTTATTTATCGATTTGAAAAATATTTCACGCTCTGCTTATTTTCATGAAATATAAAGCAAAAAATTGAAGTTTTGCTGACATTAATTACTATGGGTGACTGGAATTCGAGAGTAGGAAAATGGAGAGAAGGAAACATAGTAGGTGAATATGGATTGGGGGTAAGAAATGAAAGAAGAAGCCGTCTCGTACTATTTTGCACTGAGCACAACTTAATCATAGCTAACACTTTGTTCAAGGTTGTATACATAGAAGAAGCCTGGAGATACTGACAGATTTCAAATAGATTATATAATGGTAAGACAGAGATTTAGGAACCAGGTTTTAAATTGTGATACATTTCCAGGGGCAGATGTGGACTCTGACCACAATCTATTGGTTATGAACAGTAGATTAAAACTGAACAAACTGCAAAAAGGTGGGAATTTAAGGAGATGGGACCTGGACAAACTGACTAAACCAGAGGTTGTACAGAGTTTCGGGGGGAGCATAAGGGAACAATTGACAGGAATGGGGGAAAGAAATACAGTAGTAGAAGAATGGGTTGCTTTGAGGGCTGAAGTAGTGAAGGCAGCAGAGGATCAAGTATGTAAGAAGACGAGGGCTAGCAGAAATCCTTGGGTAACAGAAGAAATATTGAATTTAATTGATGAAAGGAGAAAATATAAAACGCAGTAAATGACGCAGGCAAAAAGGAATACAAGCGTCTCAAAAATGAGATCAACAGGAAGTGCAAAATGGCTAAGCAGGGATGGCTAGAGGACAAATGTAAGGATGTAGAGCCTTGTCTCACTAGGGGTAAGATAGATACCGCCTACACGAAAATTAAAGAGACCTTTGGAGAAAAGAGAGCCACTTGAATGAATATCAAGAGCTTAGATGGAAACCCAGTTCTAAGCAAAGAAGGGAAAGCAGAAAGGTGGAAGGCATATATAAAGGGTCTATACAATGGCGGTGTTCTTGAGGACAATATAAAGGAAATGGAAGAGGATGTAGATGAAGATGAAATGCGAGATATGATACTGCGTGAAAAGTTTGACAGAGCCCTGAAAGACCTGAGTCGAAACAAGGCCCCGGGAGTAGACAACATTCCATTAGAACTACTGACGGCCTTGAGAGAGCCAGTCCTGACAAAACTCTACCATCTGGTGAGCAAGAATTATGAGACAGGTAAAATATCACAAACTTCAAGAAGAATGTAATAATTCCAACGCCAAAGAAAGCAGGTTTTGACAGATGTGAAAATTACCGAACTATCAGTTTAATAAGTCACAGCTGCAAAAAACTAACGCGAATTTTTTACAGACGAATGTAAAAACTGGTAGAAGATTAAGGAAAGGCAAACCTACGTTTCTAGCTTTTGTAGACTTAGAGAAATCTTTTGACAATGTTGACTGGAATACTCTCTTTCAAATACTGAAGGTGGCAGGGGTAAAATACAGGGAGCGAAAGGCTATTTACAATTTGTACAGAAACCCGATGGCGGTTATAAGAGTCGAGGGGCATGAAAGGGAAGCAGTGGTTGGGAAGGGAGTGAGACAGGGTTGTAGCCTCTCTTCTATGTTATTCAATCTGTATATTGAGCAAGCAGTAAAGAAAACAAAAGAAAAATTCGGAGTAGGTATTAAAATCCGTGGAGAAGAAATAAAAACTTTGAGGTTCGCCGATGACATTGTAATTCTGTCAGAGACAGCAAAGGACTTGGAAGAGCAGTTGAACGGAATGGACAGTGTCTTGAAAGGAGGATATAAGATGAACATCAAGAAAAGCAAACCGAGGATAATGTAATGTAGTCGAATTAAGTCGAGTGATGGTGAGGGAATTAAATTAGGGAATGAGACAGTCAAAATAGTAGATGAGTTTTGCTATATGGGAGCAAAATAACTGATAATGATCGAAGTAGAGAGGATATAAAATGTAGACTGGCAATGGCAAGGAAAGCGTTTCTGAAGAAGAGAAATTTGTTAACATCGAGTATAAAGAGTCAGGAAGTCGTTTCTGAAAGTATTTGTGTGGAGTGTAACCATGTATGGAAGTGAAACATGGACGATAAATAGTTTGGACAAGAAGAGAATAGAAGATTGCGAAATGTGGTGCTACAGAAGAATGCTGAAGATTAGGTGGGTAGATCACATAACTAATAAGGAGGTACTGAATAAAGTCGGGGACAACTTGACAAGAAGAAGGGATGGCTGGTAGGGCATATTCTGAGGCATCAAGGGATCACAAATTTAGCGTTGGAGGGCAGCGTGGAGGGTAAAAATCGTAGAGGGAGACCAAGAGATGAATACACTAAGCAGATTCAGAAGGATGTAGGTTGCAGTAGGTACTGGGAGATGAAGAAGCTTGCACAGGATAGAGTAGCATGGAGAGCTGCATCAAACCAGTCTCAGGACTGAAGACCACAACAACAACAACAATTACTATCAAATTAGTGATTAGTAAGACAAGATTTGCCGCGAGAATGATCAGGAAGGAACGTTCTGATTGGTCGTTTAGATCAACAGCCAATCAGAAAAAGCTGTTGCCGCGCTAATGGAGGAGTGGGCAGAGAGGAGAGTACCTCGAGAGAGTCACTTGCTAGCCGCCCTATGGATAACACGATGTAAGAGGGCTCCTTAAAATACTCTGTAAGATGAGCAAATGGTTAGCTAATTTCTGTTAGAACATATCATGACTCAAGCGAGTGGAGTTACGAACATTTTAATGAAAATGAAAATAGTTTGAGAGATATAAGCGTGTGAACTTTCTAGTCGTTGTTACAACTCCGCGTGTCGTGTTTCGTACTCTGTACGGAATATTTTGGCGAGCACTTGTTACGAAGAAGACCATTGAAGTGACCGAATGTTTAGCTCGCGAATATTTGTGAGTCTGTGGCTGGTAGAACGTGAAAATTAGTCGGTTTGGACTTGCCAAAATTCTGGCTGCTTTTCAAGTGAATATTTGTTATGCAGACAGTGAACTTTCAATGATAACGTTGCACCATATTAAATACGGACTTAACAGCCATTTCATGTGTTTCACTATGAATAAAAAAACAGAGTTAATCTAATTTTGAACGCTTTTCTGCAAGTAGACTGAATAATCCTAACGCCCTATTTTTTAATCACGAACTTACAGGAACTGAGGTTCAACTAGAGTTACTCGGCAGGTATTAGGTGGTGGTTTCATCAACGCTGCTTTACACTGCCTAGGACGTATCTGGCACCAGAGTGAAGGGACGTCGGCAAGAATGCTATCGAGGTAGGTGGGCTGAACGATAGCGTTAACAAAAGCACAGACGACCGACCCCGCCCCGCTGCAACTTGTAGCCAGAATAGTTTAACCTAACAACCTTACTTATTCACAAAAAGCGCTGATCTTTTACAGCGTTCATCTAACCGGGAAAACAAGACAAGATGCCCCCAGAGGGGTCGAAACATCGATCGTATTGTGGTAACATCTGGAAACCGAATAAACGACGTGAACGTGTTCGTCACCACAAAAGCGTAACCGAACTTCTCTTTCTGGATGACAACGCGAGGCCTCTGATAAGTCTCCGCACCCGAGAAAGGCTCACAAAACTTCACTCTACAGCCCTTATCTCGCATATTCCGGCATCTATCTGTTTGGCCCAATGACGGATGCACTTTGCGGGAAGCAGTACCTGGATGATGGGGAGCTTTTTGATGCAAGAAGATGTTGGCTCCCACGTCGACCAGTAGGGTGATACCATGAGGGGATAGAGGCCCTCCCAGTAAGGTGGCGCAAGGCCGTTGCATTAAACGGAGATTATGTTGAAAGGTATGGGTCTGCAGCGAAAAGAGTGGGGAATAGTGTGGTGTACCGGAATCCTGAATAAAACTAACATGCTTCCTAAAAAAGAAAGTGTTGCATTACTTATTGAACGCCCCTCGTTCCTTCACTATTTACAGCCACGAATGCGCGCAGATTTATATAACATTGTAGCTGTCTGTGGAGCATAACTTTGTCGGACGAAATAGTACTGGCGTAGAAATTAAGGAACGACACTTCGTACAATATGAAGATGGTATCTGTTCTTTCGTACATGTCCGAAAGAACAGATACCATCTTCATACAGTGAAGGCCAACCCGCCATTGACCTTCTTCTTCTGTGCGGTTGCACACGCATTGCCCGAACTCTTACGGGACTCGGTAAGATTGTCTGCCGCGAGTTATGAGTGTAATGGGCGGGCACACCACGAATGCAGTGTGTGGACACTAAGTTGGGCATGTGGGCCTCACCGGGAGCGCGCAAGGGGTAAGTCCATGCAGTCGCTCTATCCCCTGTGCCCTCGTTGACTCAGATGGATAGAGCGTGTGCCATGTATGGAGGAGATCTCGGGTTCGAGTCCTGGTCGGGACACACATTTCCAACTGTCCCCGTTGATGTAAATCAACATCTGTGGACAGCTTAAGATCTTGATTTAATTATCAATTCGCACAGTGGTCCAGGGAGCAACTCCATATGCAAGCTGGAGATGAATCAATTTATTACAAGAATGTGTTTACTGGAATTTTTGTTATCTTCAGTCGAGCGACGATAAAGTTCAATTTTTACTCATTTTTGTTCACATACTATCTGATCAAAAATGTCCGGACACCCGAAAACTTACGTTTTTCATATTAGGTGCATTGTGCTGCCACCCACTGCCAGTTGCTCCATATCACCGACTTCAGTAGTCATTAGACATCGTGAGATAGCAGAAGGGGGCGCTCCGCGCAACTCACGAACTTCGAACGTGGTCAGGTGATTGGGTGTCACTTGTGTGATACGTCTGCACGCGAGATTTCGATACTCATAAACATCCCTAGGTCCACTGTTTCCGACGTGATAGTGAAGTGGAAACGCGAAGGGAAACGTACAGCACAAAAACGTACAGGCCGATCTCGTCTGTTGACTGACAGAGACCGCCGACAGTTGAAGATGGTCGTAATGTGTAATAGGCAGACATCTACCCAGACCGTCACACAGGAATTCCAAACTGTATCAGGAACCACTGGAAGTAATATGACAGGTAGGCGGGAGGTGAGAAAACTTGGGTTTCATGGTCGAGCGGCTGCTCATAAGCGACACATCACGCAGATAAGTGAAAAACGGCGACTCGCTTGGCGCAAGGAGCGAAACGTTGGACGATTGAAATGTGGAAAAACGTTGTGTGGAGTGACGAAACACTGTACAGAATGTGGCGATTCTATGGCAGGGTGTGGGTATGGCGAATACCTGGTGTACGTCATCTGCCAGCATGTGTAGTGCCAACAGTAAAACTCTAAGGCGGTGGTGTTATGCTGTGGTCGTCTTTTTCATCGAGGAGACTTGTACCCTTTGTTGTTTTGCGTGGCACTATCACAGCACAGACCTACATTGATGTTTTAAGCACTGTTGAAGAGCAATTCGGGGATGGCAACTGCACCTTTCACGACGATCGAACACCTGTTCATAATGCACGGCCTGTGGCGGAGTGGTTACACGACAATAATATTCCTGTATGTACTGGCCTGCACAGAGTCCTGACCTGAATACTATGAAACACCTTTGGGATGTTTTGGAACGCCGACTTCGAACCCGACCTCACCGAGCGACATCGATACCTCTCCTCAGTGCAGCACTCCGTGAAGAATGGGCTGCCATTCGCCAAGAGATGTTCCAGCACGTGATTGAACGTATGACTGCGACAGTGGAAGCTGTCATCAAGGGTAAAGGTGGGCCAACACCGTATTGACTTCCATCATTACCGATGGAGGGTGCCACAACTTGTAAGTCATTTTTAGCCAGATGTACGGATAGATTTGATCACATAGTTGTGAGCGTGGGGTTGATCTGAGATCCTGTTATTCTGCACAACGGATTAATCTGAGATGTACCCTTTACCCTGTGGCTCCTGCAAGATGCAATTTCCACCCCCACACTACTACAGAAGTCAGACAGACGCTCCTAACGTTCTGAAGAGAAATGCCTGAAAAACTGTCAGCAATAAATATCTTCTGGAGTCGTCCGCTGTAAGGAAATGACACAAAAATTCACAAAATTTCTTACGTAACTAGTGGGATATTTGGGTAGTGGAGTAGTGCTAGCTAGTGTAAGAAAAACATGAAACTAACGAAAGTTATTATTTATTTTGCAAAAATTCTGAGAAATCACAACAGCACTTTTACTTATGAATTGAATAAGTTATGTCCTGGTTCTTTTCTGAATGTGAAGTTACCTCTGAAGGATGGAATTCGCTAATGAAATTTCTATACAAAGTTTAAGATTGTTGTTGACTTGGCAGAATGGCTGAGAGGCGCGTCTACTCAACTTGAAAAATTATCTTTTAGAATGTTGCTAGGTACAGTTGAGGCTGTCGCATGTGAAATGCAGTGAAGTGTACTGTTGTGGAGGAAATATGGGGCTCGCAATAGCTGTTGCGCACAATACCGTAAGCTGCGATGACTGCTGTCTGCGCCGCTCACTGCTGACAAATAAGATAACTCTCGTTCTATCTGGATTGACCTTCGCCAATCAAACTCTCCCTACGCCTTGATGAAGTCAAGGACTCCTATTCGCCCCTAGTCTAACTATTGGCGTGGTACACTGGTCAGATAATCAGTCCACCACCACTCAAAAATTCGCTCTCAGGCGTTTAACTATAACTCTGTCCGTTCACACCGCACAATAAGTGTGTCGGCCAACACAGTGAACAACGCTTAATCACAAGGACTCAATATAGAGTCGCACTCCGATTCGCTCTCGACAGAAGTGCTCTCCCAGTGAAGTAATGAGGAGAGACTTGTTCCTCGCTCCAAGAGCGACAACGGAACCGCCTCTTTACGCCAGACGTGAAGGGGTATATCTTTCGCTCTCTTCCATTACTCCTTCAGCTCAAGGCGTCGGGAATATCGTCTGCCAATCAGCATTGCTCTTCTAAAACGGGAGAATGACGTTTCGTTTAAGGTGACTATCCGGAAATCTGTAGTATCGGCGTTTGGCGTTTGCTGTCTCCCTGTGAAAATCTGTGAAACTGCGTGCTATGTGTAAAGAATGCGTAGGCTGGCCGTTCCCACGCAATGTAGTGGAATTTGCTTTTAATCCGAACACGGGGTCGTTCCTCCTTTGTCTCGGGCGAACGCTGTCCGCTCCACCGGCCGACGTAGATGGCGTGGGACCGGCCTCCTGGCGTGCGGTTGGCTCTGTCGAACTCAAAGCTCCTGTGACCATCGTGTCTGGAATGTATGTGTGTACGCCAGCCTCGAGTATTTCAACCACATGTGTGCACTTGCGATTTATTAGTTATTTGCATATCGTTTACACGAATTCATACAATATTGACTTTATCTTATCGAGTTTGGGTTCGAATGAAGCGTTTTGATGTGCGGAATACGGTTGTGAGGGCGGAATATGTAAGCAATGAAGGTCAGGAGACCACGACGTCTTACATAGTGCACCTATCGACTTAGCTCGTTTCCGGTGCTGGATTAGCTGTCTCGAACTGACACGTCTCTCCTTCTGCGCCATCGCAGGAAGAATGTATGGTCATTCGCATAGTCACGAAGATTACCGTTACCTATTAGTACTGCTTGCTCGATTACAGCAGGACAGAGCGGGGCATCTGGAATTTGTCGCCCAGCTGCGCACCTGTTACGGCGTTCGCAGCTGCCTGTCGCGCGCGTCCAGTTTCACCCGGGCTGTGGAGTTCCGCTCAGGGGCGCCGCACCGCTTCCTGCCGCGGCGTGGCTCGGGCCCGCCACCTGCAGCGGAGAAAGGAAAGGCCGCCACGGTGGCTGCGTCTGTACCAGCCGGGATCAGGCGCCGGGGGGCGGGCACGCACTGCCCCCGGGCGCCCGGCCGAACACCTGGCTGGGGGCGGAACGCGGACGACCTCAGCCGACGAAGCCAGCGCACACTTTGTGTCGTATAGGCAGACCCTCCAGTAACACGACGACCTGCTCCTCTTTGACCATATCGTTGCTGTGTTCCTCAGTCCGAGGACTAGAGCTACATCTACGAGGGTTGCCCAGAAAGTAATGCACCGCACTTTTTTCTTCTGAGCCGAAAACAATGCAACAAATGCGAAACGTTAGATATGTGTTATTTGTTGTCTCCTGAGTGAGCCCGCCAAGTTTCCGTCACTTCCGACAGATGGCGCAGCTGCAGCGCAGTTTCAAAAATGGCGTCTGTAGGTGACGTACGTTACAAGCAACTTGCCGTCATTGAATTTCTCACTGCAGAGAAAGGAACTGTGAGGAATATTCGCAAACGCTTGCGCGAATTCTGTGGAACATCTGCTGTCGACAGAAGCACAGCTGGTCGCTGGGCACGGAGGGTGAAGTCATCAGAAGGTGATTTGGCGGAGGTCCACGATTTGCTGCAGTCAGGGAGACTATCCACAGTTGTCACAGCTGACGTGTTGCAGCGAGCTGATGTCGTCATTCGACAGGACAGGCGCATTGCGACTCGGCTGTTGGCGCTGTGACTGACTTGGATACTCAAAAGTATGTGCAAGATGGGTCCCGTGGTGTCTGACAGTGGATCACAAATCGCACAGAAAAAAAAAATTGGGTTGACTTGTTGCAAATCTGAGGGGGAGGCCTTCTTGTCCTGGATTGAGAAAGGTGATGAAACAAGGGTTCACAATTTGAGCCCGAAACAAAACGATAGTCGATGGAATGACACCATTCCCACTCCCCACAAAGTAAAAAATTAAAAGAAACTACTTCGGGCGGTAGTTCTGCGACTGTGAAGGTGTCATTCTCAATCAAGTGATGCCAAGAGGCGGTACTATTAATTCAGAAGCTTACGTCAACACATTAACAGAACTGAAGACGAGCTTCTGGTGCCACAGCAAAATGGTTCAAATGGCTCTGAGCACTAGGGGACTTAACAGCTGTGGTCATCAGTCCCCTAGAACTTAGAACTACTTAGACCTAACTAACCTAAGGACATCACACACATCCATGCCCGAGGCAGGATTCGAACCTGCAACCGTAGCAGTCGCGCGGTTCCGGACTGAAGCGCCTAGAACCGCGAGACCACCGCGGCCGGCGTGTCACAGCAACCCAGGAGATGTTTTGCTGCAATGCGGTAACGCTCGGCCCCACACAAGTCTGAGGACTGCTGCTGAACACATCGTAAAACGGGGTTGGACGGTGTTACCCCACCCACGCTACAGCCCTGACCTGGCCCCCTCGGACTTCCACTTTTTCGGGCCATTAAAGGATGCCATTCGTGGACGACGTTTTGAGGACGACGAGGAGGTGATTGACACAGTGAAGGACTGGCTCAGCCACCGGTACAAGAATTGGTACCGATAGGGTGTGCACGTCCTGGAGGAAGGCCACAGAAAGGGACGAAGATTACGTGGAGAAACAGGGTGTTTGGATAAAACACCACTCTTTCGTGTGTGGTAATTCTCATTATGTTCAATAAAGAATTGCTAAAGAAAAGACATGCGATACATTATTTTCTGTGCAACCCTCATACCTCTACGTACACACACCCAAAGTAACCGTACCACTACTAGTCATTTCCATTCCTGTACCACTGGCAAACATAGTGACGGACAAACGACTATCTATATGCCCCGTAATGAGGCCTAATTTCTCGTGCCTTATTTTCGTGGCTCTTGCGTCAAATGAACGTTGGCGGCAGTAGAAGAGTTCTGCACTCAGCTTCAAATGCCGGTTGTCTGAACATTCTCAGTAATGTTCATCGGAAAGAGCTTTGCCTTCGCTCCAGGGATTCCCATTCGAGTACCCGAAAGCATCGCCGCAACACTTGTGTGTTGTTTGAAGCTAATGAACTGCTTTCATGTCTTCCTTTAATCCGACTTCGAACGGATTTCAAAGCCTCCAGCGGTACTCAAGAATGAATGGTTCTAGCGTCCTATATACGGCCTCCTGTACAGACGAACCACACTTTTCCAAATTCTCCCAGTAAACCAAAGTGGACAATTCCCCTTCCGTACCACAGCTCTCACATGCTCCTTCCAAGTCTTGTCAGTTTGCAAGGTTACACCCATATATTTAAATGACAAGACTATCAAGCAGGACACTGCTAACGCTGTATCCGAACATTACGGTTTTTTCCCTACTCATCACCAATAACTTGCATTTTCCACCAACTAGCAATTTTGTCAAAGTCTTCTTGTATCCTCTTACAGTCACTCAGCTTCGACAACTTTCTGTACACCTTACCATCATCAGAGAAGACTGCTGTCCACCACGTCCGCCAGATCATTTATGTGCACAGTAAATACTAACGACCCAAACGTACTTCACTGAGGCGCTCTTGACGATAACCTCACCTCCGATGAACGCTCGCCCTCGACGATAACATATTGGGTTCTACTACTTCACAAGTCTCCCAGACTCTCACATATCTGGGAAGGTAGTCCATAAACTCGTACCTTCGTAACAGTCTCCAGTGCGGCGCCCTGTCAAATGCTTCCTGGAAATCTAAAAATATGGAATGTGCCTGTTGCCCTCCATCTATAGTTCGCAATGTTGTGTGAAAAAATGGCAAACTGAGTTTAGTACAATCGAAGCTATCTAAAACCATGCTGATTCGTGGACATAAGCTTCTCGCTCTCAAGAAAATTTATTATATGCGAACTGAGAATGTTCAAAAACTCTGCAGCACGGAGGGGTGTGCCAATGGCCATTTTGGCACTACTTCAACTGCTTCATTTGTTGTGAGCCTCGGAATCTACCCAGTAGATATGACGGTAAGATGTCGGGCGTGAGCCGGCTGCGGTGACCGAGCGGTTCTAGGCGCTTCAGTCCGGAACCGCGCGACTGCTACGGTCGCAGGTTCGAATCCTGCCTCGGGCATGGATGTGTGTGACGTCCTTAGGTTAGTTAGGTTTAAGTAGTTCTATGTTCTAGGGGACTGATGACCTCAGATGTTACGTCCCCTAGTGCTCAGAACCATTTGAACCATTTGTCGGGCGTGTAAATACATAAAACTGCAACCAGTCACTAACCTCCCTCTCCCCAATAACTCCTCCCCACCCAACTCCTGTCTCTAACTACACTGGAATCAACGTAAATAACTTACCACAAAATAAACTTGCACTTTATTTCTAAATGTTGAAGCCCTCTACTAATAATATAAATCACAATTTTTATACACATTACCTCTAGCTAAAAAACGCAGTCTGCCTTTACTAGTATTCCAGATTATGTTAATGTAGGAACAGAAATAAGTCAGTTCGTTTGAAGTTGTGTTATTGTTTTAAATTTGAGTATAAAGTTCGTGGTCATAGAAACAGCTGCAGTTCATTGGAAATAATATAACTCTGTATTTTTTTCCGGAGATTCATGTTAATGCGAATCTTGATTAAGATATTTGCTCATAAATTAACTGTATTACACGTTAATATATGAATACAAATAAGACTTGAGATTCATGAAGTGTTTCCTATAGTAATTTATTTATTTATTTGTTTTGGGCTCTCATGTTAACGTCAGTTCTGATTAAAATATTTGCCCATATATCCGCATTAATGCACGAAAACAAAAACAGATACCATCTCTCAGCCAAGTAGGCCTATGTCATATCCTTGTGTCAAGATGTTTGTAACAGTAGTATATGGTGGTTAGTGGCAAAGTTCCGCTATCACAGTGTAAATGTGTGTGAAGTGATGAAGTGTGGTATGTAAAGTGACCACCACACTAGAATCAGGCAGATGGACACTAACAGGAAAAAGCCGCCCATATTGTCGCAGTAAGTACAAAACTAAAATCTTGCATCCTCATCGACAGATAAGCAGTAGTCATAGCGATACGTTAAAGCAAGTTCCATCTTCTTGTCACAGAGCCAGCACCCAGCATTATGCTACAAATAGATATGTAACTTCCGGAAAACCATCTGAAGATGAACTACAAAAGGTTCGAAATCCGGTTCATGGAATAATAAATAAACTATTCAAAAAACCTCAAGAGTCGGGGTTTCTAAAATATCGGCAGTGGATAAGCTTAAGATGTGGTGCAGCCTCCAGCTGGTTGCGTAAAAGGGATCTGACTGGAGAGCAACAAATCTTAGACCAAAAGGAAACAACTAGGGCATAACTCTTGAAATGGACAGTGGGTAAACTGGAACAACAGTAAAATGGACAGAAGAGTCCAGCATCTTTAATTCTGATTTTAAGAAATAATAGACAATGTTGCTACCACCATTTCCCAGCAATAAAATGACAAACTGGCCAGGGTATGACAGTTACAAAATCCCTCCCATCCAGTGCATCACCACCATAGCACATTCTTTGTGAATAGTGAAGTGCTAGAAAGTGTATCTAGCGTTGTGGAAGATGCGAATAGGGGTATTGCGTCACTGAACGAGCTTCTGCGAGGAAGAACACAGCCTCACGTGAGGCAGAACCTGCAGTACGTCAGCCCCACCTACACCTCGGCGACAGTGAAGTAGCGGTGCGTGCCGGAGCACACGAAATGTAAACACACCGGCATAAACACTCCAGAAGCTTTTCCGTGACTGTTCTGAAACAAACACAAAAAAGTGATTGTCACGGCAGAGACAGATCGGTAACGTGCGCTGACGCCATTCCAGAGTACATTCACACTTATGTATAAAAGAACTCAGATTTTTTAAGAGCGCAGTACTCACTCTGTTTATCTCTGAAAGTAGTCCTCTTATTTAGAACCTAGCGTAGCACGGCTCTTATTATCTGGATAGTATACATTCTTATTTTTAAAATACCACTTCTTTTAGCCTAAGCAGCGTGATTTATCTATAGCCACAACGCTTCAAAAACCACGTGCTATATTTTCATTTTCTCTTGCTATCTACACGCAAACTATTAGACCTCCAGTAAAAACCAACAGGATATTTTTGTAGGAAATTAAAAGTATTTAAATTTTGTACTGTGATACGTTTTCCCTGGAGGGCATGGTTTTCGAGTTAGTCAAGAAACACGCGTTTCAAGATCGCTTTTGTACGTTACTCTTAAATAATTCGAAAACTCCAACTCTAGCTTATTTGTAATCCTTTATTAATAATCAAGTAAATTGTCTTATTTATAAAAATATGTTTTACTTATTGGTTTGCACTGATAAAAACTGTTCAGAAAATAGTTAACACTGTATTTCAAGTACTTACATCTACAGCTACGTCATACTCCGCAAGGCACCTAATGGTGTGTGGCGGAGGGTACTTTCGGTACCACTATCTGATCCCTCCAACCCTGTTCCACTCGCGAGTAGTGCGTGGGAAGAGCGATTGTCGGTAAGCATCTGTATTGGCTCTAATTTCTCGATTTTTCTCATCGTGGTCAATACGCGAGATGTATGAGGGGGGGAAGTGATATGTTGTCCGACTCCTCCTGAAAAGTACTGTCGCGAAATTTCAGTAGTAACTCTTTCCGTATTGCAAACCGCCTCTAAAAGGTTCAAATGGCTCTGAGCACTATGGGACTTAACTTCTGAGGTCATCAGTCCCCTAGAACTTAGAACTACTTAAACCTAACTAACCTAAGTACATCACACACATCCATGCCTGAAGCAGGATTCGAACCTGCGACAGTAGCGGTCGCGCGGTTCCAGACTGTAGCGCCTAGAACCGCTCGGCCACCCCGGCCGGCACACACGGCCTCTCTTGTAAAGTCCGTTTAGCATCTCCGTAACGCTCTCTCGCCAGCTAAACGATCCCGTGACAAAACGCGCCGCTCTTCGTTGGATCTTGTCTATCTCCTCTATCAGTCCAACCTGACAGAGATCCCAGACAGACGAACAATACTCAGGAATCGGGCGAACAAACACGTTACAAGCCACTTCTTTCGTGGATGAGTTACATTTACTTAAGATTCTTCCGAGGAAGAAGCACTAGTAACAAAAAATTACTTCTCCAGAAAAAAAGTTACTAGATTTTTTGTGCGTGTGGATGATGGGAGGTGAGCAGTTGGAAAGAGGTCGGGATGACAAGTTAAAAGTGCGCACTGGATGCCGAACTACCTAGACACGCCACTCCTTCCTCAGCTTAATCATTCGTCTAGGCAACAGGATACTGGTAAGTAGACTCATGCTGCCAAATTGTTTGCAGATATGACTCAGTTTTAGATTTAAGTACACATTCCGAATCTGACTCCAAGAATCTGCAAATACTTCTAAACATGATTGACTTGGTCTAAGTATGCCTTCAACACAAAAATATAAAATCGAAAAATCACCCAATACAGGCAACAGAGTCTGAGCAGCTCCCTGGTTTCTATAACTTCTGAACAATTAGATAGTTGTGATATAATAAAATTTTCCTTGAGACATTTGAGTCTCATCTTTATCTACGATAATGATAGAAGCTGAAGAAATTAATTAAACTTTGTGCCATGGCTAGAACTTGAACACACGTCTCGTTTTCTACAAGGCAGGTGTGTTAGTCATTATACCACCGGAACAGTCCAGCTAACACAGCTCCATGGAATACCGTAGTCTAGAGGCCTTCCTGAGATGTGAATTGAAGTTTGTGTTAAGGAGGGCATTGGACTAGGGTACTCTGTTGGTTATGCTGTAGTAGTGTACTGGCTAGCACACCTTCCTTGTAAACAAAGAGACCCAGGTTCAAGTCCCAGCTCTAATACAATTTTTAATTCATTTGTTCAGCTTCTATCATTATGGTAGAATGAGATATTTGCTCGTTAGGATCACTGATCTTCTTAAAACACTGAAACGCAGGTTTATTAGCTTTGTAGTGAACACTGTCTATCTCAAAGTCTCTTAACTGTGACTCTAACATTTTTCAGATATATCGTCCACTTGTGGGGAGAAACTGAGTAAAATGAAAAAAAACTTTCTAAGGTCCTAAAAAAGATCACGCAAAATGGAACTGTTGCAAGAACATGTTACCCGCACAGATTCAGAAAATGCTTTGCACAGGACACAAACAACTCCTCAGGATTAAGTTCACAATTTCTTGCTTGAACTCCTGAATGCTCTCCGGCCATTGCAGAAGCGTTGTCGTATCCTTGTTACATTATTAGATATTAAAAATATATTTTTACAATACTTGCCACAGAACGTAGCAAGTTTTGTCACACCCACGGAGATGGTACCTGATCACACTGCACCCCTCGCACCCCCGTGGCTTCGCTACTGCGGAGCAGGGTATCATAGAGCCATTGTATCCTCTGCTGAGGCAACCTGGACCACAAGAGTTCTAACTGGTCCTTGATATCACGGAAATCAGCACCGGGTCACAGCTGACGTCCGAGCTGGTCCCTCACATGTTCAATCAGATAGTTCTGACAATCTCTCTGGGCACTGGATCACACAGGCGGTTCATAGACACACGTGCCATGTGTGGGCGAGCATTGTCCTGTTGAAAAGTGGCACCGCAATACTGTCGCCTGGGAGGTAACACGCGAGGGCGCACCATGTCTGTGACGTAGCGTTGTCTCGTCAGAGTTCCGTCAGTCGCTACCACCCGTGACCTGAAGTCGCAGCTGGTGGCTTCCCATATCATGTCGACAGGGTAACGCTGTCGTGCTTCTCCAAAACTTTGAAATAACTTGACTTCTCCTCACGTAGAAGCCATACTCGCCGATTCTTAGCGTCAGCAGTAGTGCAGAACAATGATTCGTCATTGAGCGCAATGCGACTCCATTGATCAGCACTCCACGTTTCCCAGTCCCGCCAAAGACTGCTGTTTGTACACAATAATGATTGGAGCAGAAGAAATGAATCAAGATTTGTGCCGCCGCCAGGACTGGAACCCAGTTCTTCTCTCTTGCTAGAGCAGAAATGCTAAACATCACACTACCACAGCACTATGGTTAACATTGCTGCATGAAGTACCCAACTTGAGTGTCCTCCCCAGTACAAACATTAATTCTTATCTTCAGCTAATTTCCCCCTACATTGTCACTACTGCCAGGGCTCTCCGGCATTGGAATTCCACGCCACCGTTGGACGTAATGGGAAAGTCCTGTACCATAAGTGATCATATAGATCTTATAATTATACTTTTCCCAGAGACATTTAAGTGTCTTCTTTATCTACGATAATCACTTTTGAATACCTCGTGGGAGCAGACAGAGATCAATGTTATTACTAATAGTTACTATTAAAATCAGTCTTGATCACAAAATTATTTATTCTGGTAACCGGTTTCGACGAAGCCTGTGGTCATCTTCAGACCAAAATGCTGTATGAGCAGGTGAATCACCTCCAGAAGGAGGCTCCTGCTCATACAGCATTTTGGTCTGAAGATGACCACAGTCTTCGTCGAAACCGGTTACCAGAATAAATAATTTTGTAATCAAGACTGATTTTAATAGTAACTATCTACGATAATGATTGAAGTAGAAGAAATGAATCAAAATTTAGTATACGACTTTGCCATTACGTCCAAGGCTGAGGTACTATTCCAAGGCCGGAGAGCCGTGGCAGTAGTGGCAATGTAAGGGAAAGTAAGCTGAACAGATGAATTAATGTTTGTACTGGGGATGGCAATCAACTTGAATAGTCCGTGCAGCAGTGTTAATCATCGTGTTGTAATGGTTAGCATTTCTACCTATCAAAGAAAGAAGACGTGGCTTCGAGTCCCAGTCGCAGCACAAATTTTCATTCATTTCTCCCGCTTCAATCATTATCGTAGATAAACGAGAGACACAAACGTCTCAGCGAAGAATATAATTATAACTGCTATTTGTGTTTTCGTGTTAGCAGCACTGAAGTAACATCAGATACCCTTCCAAACCGTGAAGTTATATTATTTCCCCTCCCAGTCACAAGAATACGTATTAATAGGTTGTTAGAGAGAGAGAGAGAGAGAGAAGTGATTAATGACGGTGGCGCCTGCATTCCCGGCTCCCAGTTTGGCAGGCTACGGCAGGTGTCGGCGGGTGGGCGGTGGCGGCGGGCGCGCCTAGTTGGATCTAGTCCAGCCTAGAGCGGCCCGCCCTCCTAGCCTGTCTATTTCAGACGGCGGGCGACACACATCAGCCGGCCGGACCTCTTGCCAACGTGGCTTTCGCGACGCGTGGCGCAACTCTGGCCTAGGTAGGGTCAGCGCAAACGCCGCCTTACCAGAGAGCGGCCAGCATAGACCGCCGTCCGTAGTCACTGGTCCAAACAGCTGCGCGGCGACGCTGCCGCCGTGAAGGCCGGTACAGGCTGTGCGCTCCCTTACGCACAGTAAACCTATGTCACATGTCTCTACACTCAGCTGCTCTGATGCGCTGACCAAGACTGTGGCAAGCAGTACACGTTTCCCTCAATTACAGAAACGAGATTTACTGCTACTTACACGTTCGTCGGAGACTGTCGAACCACCGGCGAACGAGTTGTGGTCGGGTGAAGCAAGTCCTGTTAACTACTTAATTACACGTAACACTGCTGCAGACATTTCCGATACTTGTAGCATATTTTTTTCACAGAAATTTAACTTTTGATATGATACACTTTTTAGGTGACATTACATTCAAACAAGTTGGTTGGTGGTTCAAATGGCTCTGAGCACTATGGGACTTAACATCTGAGGTCATCAGTCCCCTAGAACTTTGAACTACTTAAACCTAACCAACCTAAGGACAGCACACACATCCATGCCCGAGGCAGGATTCGAACCTGCGACCGTAGCGGTCGCGCGGTTCCAGACTGAAGCGCCTAGATCCGCTCGGCCACACCGGCCGTCGAAATGAAGTGTTTTCGAGAGATCTTCAGTGTGCCAATTGTTTGGTACAGCTTACATACGTAGCAGGTACGTTACCGTAAAATAAAAAAAAAAAAAAACAAAAACACCAAATACAGAGTTCATCTTCATCTCAATCCAATACGGCATCAGCTAAGTTCTGCTTGTGAAGTGAGACGGGAATTTCATCTCATTGGGCACTTGCGTCTCGACGAAGTAGAAATCTGACATGGCAGGTGTCTGCTTTCACGTTCGCAATGTTGTGGAATCTGAAATTCCTCACTGTGACGTCACAAAACTCGTCCAGCGCCTCGTCCACGAAGAATGGCTTTAGGGTACGCGCAAACTTACTTTTACGTCAAGAGATTTCTCACTGCCAGGAATTACATACTGCTAAGAACTTTGCGGTCGTCACAAAGCTGTTCTTATATTCTCTACGTCCGCATTTTGTGACTAGTCGACAGAGCAGACTGTGCCGAACAACTTCCGTAAGTATAAAACCATGGCGTAAATCTGAGTGCCGGTGTCTGCTACCGTCCAGATGCCGTGTCCGAACTGAGCCAGCTGGGTTTCGCAAGATCATTGTTTGCAGAATGCGTGCCGAATCGTGCGCAGGAAGTTTTTTGTAGTCTCCAGTCAGATCATAATACGCGAGAGTGAAACGTATGCGAAGATTCTACAACAAACTGCGAGGTGATAGACGTGTTCATGGAACGTCTCATATAAAATTTTAGAAATGCTGATTGAGTGTAAATTAGCGGAAGTGCAGAACGAATAAATTTTTGACATATTTTACTTCGCACTGAAAGTGAACAAGGTTAATTCTCCAGGTGAGTGACAACAAATCGTTAGAAGATTACACGATATTTCCAATGTTGACGTATTGTGATGTAACCTTGTTTGCTTTAAATACACACTGTAACGGTCGCTAGTGTCAGTCACCTTAAAAACTGAACATGGTCAGTTGATGTATCAACAATACAGTTGATATGTCAACAATACCTAACGTCAGGAAGACGCCGTTGTCAACCTAACGGAGTTCGAACGATGTTGTGTAACAGCGTTGCGAGAAGCTGGCAGTGATGGCCACGAAAATGTCCGGTGCCACGAAACCCGGACTCTGGATTGCCTCATGGGACTACCGAGAGGGAAAACCATCGTGTTGGGCGTGTGGGTCTGGCGCATCTTGCTGCGTCTGCAGCAGCAGTTTGAGCAGCAGAGTGACGTAACGAACTGTTACAAATCGGTATGTCAAAGACAACTCCGAGCCAGACGCCTTCCACTGACCCCAGAGCCGCGCGGGATTACCTTGGTTCTTAGATGAATTTACGGCTTTTAGATTTGACTGCTTTATCGTGTAACCGAAGTTTAACGAGTTCCTTTTAGCACTCATGTGGATGACCTCACACTTTCCCTTATTTAGGGTCAACTGCCACTTTTCGAACCATTCAGAGCCGGCCGGAGTGGCCGAGCGGTTCTACGCGCTTCAGTCTGGAACCGCGTGACCGCTGCGGTCGCAGGTTCGAATCCTGCCTCGGGCATGGATGTGTGTGATGTCCTTCGGTTAGTTAGGTTTAAGTACTTTTAAGTTCTAGGGGACTGATGACCTCAGATGTTAAGTCCCATAGTGGCTCAGAGCCATTTTTTGAACTAACAGTAAACAAGTGGGTCGGGGAACAGACGTTCTCCGAGCACAAAACCAGGCTGTAACATTGCATATTAATATCGGTTGCCAGCATAATTAGGCATTCTTGTGTCAAGGAATACGATAAAACAGAAGGCAGTCCTTGCCACACACACACTAAACTCTTTCTTTATATCTGTTCATACTGCAACACAGTAACCTAACCTTGTAGGTAAATGTGCTACTAAATAGTAAGTCAGACAAACAAATGGCCAATGAAATAGCAAACAGTAACATATGCCTCTCAACAAAGCGTACCTTAAATGAACTAGATGCAGCAGTTTTCAGAACCAATCACCAACACGCATGAAACTAGTAGCAATACTAAACAGGGAAGAGCATGAAATGATTCTGATTTAAATCAGCGGGTCTGTTAATGATCATACTCTATGAATTCATTGCTTAGTACAGGGTCTCTATGACTGTGCATTAACCATCTCACATTACAATAGCTAACACTGTAAACATTTATTTCTTAAACTCTGTTTGAAGCAATTACACACAAAGCAAATCAAACTACACTGGCTCTGAAGTCGCCTATGCATTGCTTCATTAACTAAGCAGTCTAGTACATGAGGGCCCTTAAAGCTTCATGGTTTGAAGAACCATGCTCATTAACAATGCTACACCAGTATGTGTGAGAAGTGGTAAGTATTCATGTCAATAATTGTTAAGTAAAGCACAACAAACTCTTTAAATAACAAACATGCTTTGATAAGAAGTCTTTTAACTACTCATAGTATATTTGGCTGTGTAAATGCCAACACCACATTAAATTCAAGTTGAAACACTTTCTCATGAAACGAACACCGATAAAACTTCGTAGTTCTGATCACAGTGCATAAATGCAACAACTAATAATCTTTTACATTTCGTATTAAATTTACTACTTTCAGTCAGCTTTTCAAGTAAGGCAGTTTGTATAAGAAAATAACAGCAGATTGTTTTAAAACTGCAGAGGAAGTGGCGTAATTCTCAAACTATAAAACTGAGCTTTAAACACTATAGCTCCAGACATTAGAAATCAGTCACAACTATTTTTACAGCTGCCGAATAAGTCTTTCCATAATAAGTTAGGACACTCAGAATTAAATTCACTTGGACAGGATTCCTGTCCAGGTTCGTGATTTGGGATAATCACAGGTGAAAGACAGAGTTTTTTTAACAACGCCACGATTATTATTATAATCAACCAAATTTCACAAATACTTGGTCCATTTACAGAGTGCCAAATACAAACAATTTAGTGGAAGGCTGGTGCCACTGGGGGAACAATTTACAGTGGCCTCGTCCTATTAACGATTTTCTTGGCGTCGTAATTATATTTTTATAGGGCTAAAAACCATGCCACGATTATATTATCACGAAATGGAGCGTCCGAGGACCGTCAATACTGACTTTCAGCTCCTATGGCCTCAAAATTCCAAAAATATGAGCCACAATCATCCGCTACTGCTAGCGAGATGTTAACCACAGCACTGCTCAGCCCAGAACTCTTACCTTTCACAAAGGACGAGTTGCCACTTGCGCGCCAACCACACCTTTTCCACTCTGCCAAGCTACTTCCGCAACTGCAAGGCTTCCCCTCATCTTTTACATTCAACGCAGCGTTCGCTAACAATGGACCAAGACAATTAACGTACACCGTATAACAATTATTCCAGTAGTTATTTAAATTCACAAGCATAATTTAAACAGCATCGTTCAAAAGTTCATATAAACGACATATGTATACATAGTCAAAGAATTTCCATGACAGCTACAACATTCTACATAAGCAGTACTACCAATTCATAAACACTCATGCTCATAAATTAAGGATAATTGCAGAATGTGGTGCCACACAACGTGGCACTACAAAAAACTGGCACTAATAGCATAGGCACATAGGGAACACACACGACACAGGTCTGTAAGTCCACGGTATTGGTGATAAGTTGAGAAAACCGTCCCGAAACACATGTGCTACAAAACACCACTTTTTCCTGCGCATGCACCCCGACATCAATATGGGATATGTTCATCATGCACACGTAAACAGGCCGCGCAACGGGTTGGCATACTCTGGATCAGGTGGTCGAACAGCTGCTGGGGTACAGAATCCCATTCTTGTACCAGCGCCTGTCGGAGATCCTCAAGTGTCGTAGGGGTTTGAAGACGTGCAGCGATACGTCGACCGAGAGCATCCCAGACGTCCTCGAAGGGGTTTAGATCTGGAGAACAGGCAGGCCACTCCATTCGCTTGATAACTTCTGTTTCAAGGTATTCCTCCACGATGGCAGTTCGGTGGGGCCGCGCGTTATGATCCATCAGGAGGAAGGTGGGACACACTGTACCCCTGAAAAGGAGGACGTACTGGTGCAAAATGATGTCCCGATACACCTGACCTGTTACAGTTCCTCTGTCAAAGATATGCAGGGGTGTACGTGCACCAATCGTAATCCCACCCCACACCATCAAACCACGACCTCCATACAGGTCCCTTTCAAGAACATTAAGGGATTGGTATCTGGTTCCTGGTTCACGCCAGATGAAACCCGGCGAGAATCACTGTTCAGACTATACCTGGACTCGTCCGTGAACATAACCTGGGATACTGTTCCAGTGACCATGTACTGTGTTCTTGACACCAGGCTTTACGGGCTCTCCTGTGGTCAGGGGTCAGTGGGTCAGTGGAATGCACCTTGCACGTCTCCGGACGAATAAACCATGCGTGTTCAGTCGTCTGTAGACTGTGTGTCTGGAGACAACGGTTCCAGTGGCTGCGGTAAGGTCCCGAGCAAGGCTACCTACAGTACTCCGTGGCCGTCTGCGGGCACTGATGGAGAGAAATCGGTCTTCTTGTGGTGTTGTACACTGTGGACGTCCCGTACTGTAGCGCCTGGACACGTTTCCTGTCTGCTGGGATCGTTGCCATAATCTTGAGATCAAACTTTGTGGCACACGGAGGGCCCGTGCTACGACCTGCTGTGTACGACCAGCCTCCAGTCGCCCTAGTATTCTACCCCTCACAACGTCATCAATATGTGTTCTTTGAGCCATTTTCAACACACAGTCACCATTAGCACTTCTGAAAACGTGTGCACACTTACTCGCTCCACCGTAATCTGACATGCACCAACACACCTCTGCGTATGTGGACTGCTGCCAGCGCCACCTGTCAAATGCACCGCATGGTCATACCCGGAGGTGATTTAAACCCGCAAACCGCCCACCAGAACTTTGTTTCACCATGTATCAGCATTATCCTTAATTTATGAGCATGAGTGTAGAAATATCGATACAGATACAAAAGTAGGTCGAAAATAGGTGTTACAACTGATCTTTTATCCCTTATGGTTCAAATGGCTCTGAGCACTATGGGACTTAACTTCTGAGGTCGTCAGTCCCCTAGAACTTAGAACTACTTAAACCTAACTAACCTAAGGACATCGCACACATCCATGCCGGAGGCAGGATTCGAACCTGCGACCGTAGCGGTCGCATGGCTCCAGACTGTAGCGCCTAGAACCGCTCGGCCACGTCGGCCGGCTTATCCCTTATGTAAGCGATACTAGCGCCGTGTGTATGTGTAAATATAGTTGTCCCGTGACCTTTGCCTCTTCTCTGTGACCTATAGGTAAATGTCAGTAACAATGTATCTCTCTGTTACGAAACCGTTATACCGCAGGGAGCGGGGCAGCGGCAGCAGCGGGGCCGCGGCAGCAGCTGAGAAGGCGGGGAACGCATCCCGGTCGTGGAGTGAGTCACGGACGTCCAAGGTCAGGGAGACGCGGCGCCCACGTGGGTGGGCGTGGGTGGCGGCTGCCTCTGGCAAGGCCCGCGCGTCCTCGAGAAGAGGCGAGCGACCGGCTGACCCAGAAGCTCCTGAGGACTCGCCGGCCGCTGCGGCTGCCGCTGCAGCTGTTTACGTCGCTATCCCGTACGGCTGGTGAACGGAACCGCTGCGCTCTGCAGTGCACGCTTACGTAACGCGCCGTTCGCGCGAATGCGCGTCATAGTCCTTCACACAGGGCTGCGCGCCGATACACCGGGAGTTCGTATTAGACACGGGAAAACTCGTTCGTCATCGGAAACCGGTTTTAGGTGACTCGTTCATTTTTACTCATACACCATTCTCTTTTTTATCTAATCATGTATTACTGCAAGCCTGTCTCAGATTTTAATTTCTTTCCATACTATCAATCACATTATTATTATGCAGTATCCTGTCTTGTGGCAGATCCGTGTCCTCGTATGGAGAATTTCCGACGCCAATTTTGCCTGTCTTCAGCTGCTTCCTTCAGTTTCCTGTATCTCTTTCCATCTTTCATGTCATCCAGATGTTGAATTCTTCTCCTTTCTCGTCCTGTAGTTCCTTTGGTCTTCCCTTTGATGTTGTCATGTGTGAGACCCTCGTGCCTAAGTATGTGTCCGATCCCGTTGACCTTTCTCTGAACAGAGAATAGTTTCCTTCTCACCTACTCTTTTCAGTACATCGTTTTTTGTCAACATCTCCGATGCTACTCCAGGCAGGTGTAAAATGAATGTGCGCAACGGAAGATACTCTACGCGAAAATCAAGATTTGGGCCTGACTTCCTACCCCCTCAAGCAGACCTTAGGAGGCCGGTCTTAGTGGCCGTGCGGTTCTAGGCGCTACAATCTGGAGCCGAGCGACCGCTACGGTCGCAGGTTCGAATCCTGCCTCGGGCATGGATGTGTGTGGTGTCCATAGGTTAGTTAGATTTAATTAGTTCTAAGTTCTAGGCGACTGATGACCTCAGAAGTTAAGTCGCATAGTGCTCAAAGCCAAAATCTTAGAATCTCTTAATTGTGACATTATTTCCTCCTTCTTGCAGTTTAACATATAAATTACAACCTAAACATAAATGAATGATTAAGGGAACTGGTAACTATGAAATGATAAAATGTTGTTTCTGCTTACACATTAATGGTGATTATAACCCCTTTGTATTATAAATGTTTATATTTCCTAAGTAATATTACTCATCAATTGCCCAAAGCTGCCCCTGTTTATGGCTACGCGATCTTATATAAACAACGCGAGATGACTGACTTCATCCACGTACCAAACGCTAGAACACACTACTTTCAAAGGTTAAAAAAAAAAGCAAAAAAGAAATGGTTCAAATTGCTCTGAGCACTATGCGACTTAATATCTTAGGTCATCAGTCCCCTAGAACTTAGAACTACTTAAACCTAAGTAACCTAAGGACATCACACACATTCATGCCCGAGGCAGCATTCGAACCTGCGACCGTAGCGGTCGCTCGGTTCCAAACTGTAGCGCCTAGAACCGCTCCGCCACTCTCGCCGGGTTGAAGGGTCATCTACAGTGCTGTGCAACCTCAGTGAAAATAAAACTTACGTCATCACAGCTGTTTAGCCTTATAGCCCTAATGAGCCGAAGCAATTAACAATATCACCGAATGTACTGCGTCCCGTGCGTCGGAGTGATGGTTCTTGTACACGTCTCCGACAATGGAAGAACTCCAGCCAAAAAATAAACTCTTTCAAACACTAGGACGGCAGAAGGCGGTCCTCTGACCAGTATACTCTAATACTGTCTTCTCCTCTCTATGTTCTACAGAAGAGGAACGCAAAGACGGAATTCAGATAACGTATCTACGCGAGTATAGAAAGAAGTGCTCTCAATCACTGAACGCTGCGTACTCAACGACGACTCCCAACCCGGAGGCGAAGTCCAGAATCGTATAACTTAGCAACAGTACAGTGGCCAACCGTTCTAACTATAAACTCTCCTGAGAGCAAAGACAGTAAGTCCGTCTGTACCAACAAAGTTATCCGGTTATCCTTTCGGCCCTGCTACAATACCACCCGGCCGCCGCTGTATTGTGCTTCAGCGTCGAGATGCCCCGACCGTCGGTCTTGGGCTACCTTGGGCTACTTCCTGTGTTAACCAGGACCAACAACTGTGCGGGCTTTTCCCCCCAGGGCTTGAGTTACGCGTGCCGCTTCATTTCCACTGGCGTTCCAACCTCTACTAGTATAGGGAATCATTAATTACGCCGTTTTGGTAGTAGACACTCCATCACCTTTCATGCAATAAGCGTTAACAACTATTTACAAGGTCTAGGTGAAAATGTCAGTCTTCTTTAAAAATTCATATATACAATGCACAACTTATCAAATGATACCTAATTCCGGATGTGAATCACGGCAAAGTATGTGGATGAGTGCTTTTTAGGTGCGAAATTATAGCTACCTTACAACCAGATCTATCTTCCCTGTTCTTCCCCAGCATCACATTTCCAAACTTTCCAGCTATTTTTTCCTCCGTTTTCCTCGTGGTCCACGTCTCTGCTCCGTACAATGCAGTACTCCAGATGTTTCCACTTCACCAGTTTCTTCCTTAATTCCAAGCTCAACTTTCTGGTCAGCAGAGTCCTCTTCTTGTCGAATGCGGCTTTAGCCATGGGGATTCTCTCTCTAATTTATTTTTTTCAGTGGGCATTTTTCGTCAGCAAGCTTCCCAAGTTCTCGAACTGCATCACATTCTCCACTTCTCGATTGTCTACAGTTACCCTCACAGCTTCACCCGTTTGGAAATACGCATCACTTTGGATTTCTCGATATTGATTTCCATGCCACATTTCCTTCCAGTTTCCACCAACCGGTTCATCGTGTGTTGCGGTTGTCTTTGATTTTTGGCGTGCACTACCAGGTCATCTGCAGACTTGATGATGTTGATGAGTCGTCTTCCTATCCTTAAGTTTCCGCATCCTTTCAAAGCCTCTCTCGACAGCCGTTCTCCATACAGCCTCAAGACATTCGGCGATACACGACGTCCTTGTCTGACCCCTCTTCCTCTTTCCAGGCTGTTTGTTTCTCTGAAGTTCAGTGTCACCTTTACTCTTTGTCCAAGGTACAAGTTGGGCGTTAGCCTCTGGTCTCTCCAGTTGACTACTATCTCCTTGAGGATGTTCATCGCCGCGCGGGATTAGCCGAGCGGTCGCCGGCACGGTAGCTCAGCGTGTTCGGTCAGAGGGTTTAGTTACCCTCTGTAATAAAAAAAACTGAGTTAATGGATCAACAACGAACTTAAACGGATGTGTTACGACGTCCGCCCCGAGCAGATGCAACGAACAAAAGTGAACAAAATGAGATAAAAATAAAAAAAAATAAAAAAGCGGTCTAAGGCGCTACAGTCACGGACTGTGCGGCTGGTCCCGGCGGAGGTTCGAGTCCTCCCTCGGGCATGGGTGTGTGTGTTTGTCCTTAGGATAATTTTGGTTAAGGTAGTGTGTAAGCTTAGGGACTGATGACCTTAGCAGTTAAGTCTCATAAGATTTCAAACACATTTGAACATTTTTGAGGATGTTCATCAATTTTGTGCAGTTGACTCCGTCGAAAGCCTTCTGCCATTCTACAGAGAAGCAGAAACCTCATTACTAACAACCAAATAAATATAAAAATAAAGTATTTCCTTTAAAAAGTGGTAATTTAGTATTTATTAATTAACACTTCTATTTGTTAATACACAGCCTGAGAAAAAAGTGTAGCGTCCAGAAGACATGGCCGCACATCAATGTAACTTGGTACACGTGAAACGTCCCCTTTGAACAATTATACAAGACTATGCTTAAACTGACACACAATATTTTTAGCGCAACGCAATCTGACTTTCAAAAATCCCTACAAAAGAATGGCCCGGACTAACATTAACCTATACCTTTCACTTACCTCACAATAATCTTCGTTACTCGAACTACTGCAATACAGCGAGCGCCACTACTGCCAGCTAAATAAAAGATTCAAACTACTGAAGGCACTAACTACTGATAGGCATAGTTAGCAAATGAAAGATTTTGATAGAGAACAAACAATGTATTTATCTTAATAGTGTTCAAAAGTCATAATATACACAGCAGGTCATGACATCCAGTCTTACAAATTTACTGTCTCTGATGGACACACGTCCAGATCATCCACTCTCAAAACTCCGCCATCTCTTTCCCCACATCCACCATTGCTGGCGGCTCACCTCCAACTGCGCAACGCTACGCGCTGTTCACATCCAGCTGCCGCTGCCCAACACTACAATGGCAGACGACAATGCAAACTAGCCACAGACTGCACACAGCACAGCGAGTGATTTTCATACAGAGCGCTACGTAACGTTGCCAATAAGAAAACATAAACACCCTACTTACACACGTACCCACCATTAGGGAGTATATAAATGATTAGAGCCGCAATTCTCTGTGGCAGGTAGTACGGTCACCAGGGTGTGCTAGTGTTGTCCGTGTTTGTTGTTGTTACCAAACTTGGTAGGAGATATAAGGGGCGTTAACAGCGTTAGATGTTGACCGACCACCAACAATGATGCACACTCGTGTGAGACATATTTATCATCACACGGCCGAGTTTGAATGGGGCCTGGTTGTGGGACTCCTTTCGCCCGGATGGTGGACTCGGGCAGTATCCATATCAGTGGAGCATTTGGATATGACACTGGCCCCATGTAGGACGGAAGGAGAATGTGTGGGCAGGCCTACCGTCGCCAAAGCTGTGGTCAGCCACGTGTGACCGTAAACGAGGATCGCCGTATTGTTCGACAGCACATCGTAACCACTTCACATGTGCAGCTGCCAGCACAGAACAAGCAATGGAGTCCCTGCAACATTCCGTTCAAGCCGAGCGACCGCTCAGAGACCAGCGGCAGGTCATTTGCATAGGCTGCCATTACCACAAGGTGTTTGGAATGGTACCGTGACTGGGAACCATTGGCTGCTGATGAATGGTGTCGCACTACGTTCAGCGATGAATTGCGGTCGTCACTAGAACCCCGAATGGCCATCGTCGCCGAGTATGGCGGTCACATGGATAGAGGTCCCATTCTTCCAACATTTTGGACAGGCACACGTATGACCACAGCTCACGGCTGGTAGTGATCGAGGCAAGTCTGATGGCACAACGGTACGTCACGGACATCCTGAATCCTCACGTGTTTTCTTCTCATACCACACTCTCGTGGTGCCATTTTTCAACAGGACAACGCTCGTCCACACATGGCACGTGTCTCTATGAGCAGTGAGCGTGATGTTGTTCAGCCGTGGCCACCAATACCCCAGATCTGCCCTCTTCAGTTCCACTATCTGTCATATGAAGGCTCACTTGAAATGTTCCGGGCCAGCCTAACTCAGGAGAGGATACGTCACACCATTTCCAACACGATCAGTGCGTGCATTCAGGTCAGAGGTGGTGCAACATCATATTGATAAATGCCCTCCTGCTGCAAAGTTCTTTGCAAAATTGTCTCGATTTCGTGATCAGTGAAATAACATCACTTTTCCTTTCAACTAATGATTTTTATTTCGTACCCTCCTCCCCTTCTGGGTGTTTCAGTTTTTTTTCTCAGGCATTATAAATAAAAGGAGAAAAAATTGTTATCAGTGCGATTTGAACCAGAAACCTGAATTATCGAACTGTGTCTTACTGCTTCAGGAAATTCATTTACAGTCACTGACCTTCAGATCCTATAGGTATGAAGGAAACTGGACACAGAAGAGCAGTCTGTAACTTCCTCTTATTGGATAAATGTCGTGTACACACCAAACCCAAATGGTGTGACGTAACTGGTTAGTCAAGTATCGGTAAGTGATATAAATACTGTAAATTCATTGCTGTTATTTTCTGAGTGAATGAACAGAGCTTGTGAAGTCTGGAGTATAAGTTTGTTACATTCCCCATTGCTGTAACGTGGTGAGAAACGCCAGCTACGTGCTTTATGCCCGCCTCACGCCGAGTGAGGTTCGCCATAACTTTGCTTGGTGGCGCGCTTGACTTCCGGCTAGCAGGTGGAGGTGACGGCCTACCTCATACTCTGAACCTGTGATTCGGCGTGGAAGCTAGCTAGCTAGCTTGACTCCGTGAACGACAAGCCGTGCGAGCTGCGAAACTATTCGATAAAAATAACTGATAATTGCGCATAGCTTAATTCGTCCGCTTCATGAAATACTGCGGTATTTCAGGATTGATGGAACTACTGCAAGAATTTTGGAAAGTTTGGATTGAAAAACAGGGCTCGCTATTAATTTGCGTTGTGCATATTATGTTAAACGCTGCTGTGTATGAGATGTAGTTAACATATTAAATTGTTTTCTTTTAAATGAAAGAATATTGCTATCTAACAATTACCTCAACAAAACGGACTGTATGTTACGTGCTTTGTCCCATACTCGCACACCAGCGAAAAAACCAGAACGACATACTCACAAAATTCATTATATCTCATAAACTGTTTCAGATATCGAAATAAAATTTTAGTAAATGATAGTACGCAAAGGGAAAAGTATTTTGCTATATGATTAAAATGCGAAACTTCCACATCAAGCGAATACAGATTTTTAACAGTGAAATAATATATTTAAGTGGCACCGATAGCTGGTGAAATGAGAATTGCTGCAGGTTTAGAACAATATAAGCGAAGAAACTATAAAACTGGGTTCTTTTGAAAGTCAGCCTTATACAAACACAATTAATTTATTTTTGTATTTACACAGACATGTTTCGACACCTATGTGTCATGTTCTGCGGGTAAAATTTTTATTTCTGTAAAGTACAATATCACATTTATAATAATTTAACTGCAGTAGAGCTAAGAATTACAATACGTGCAATTTGCTTTTTTCTGTTTAGACACTCACCTTAAAATTAAATCGCCAACTGAACTGTATTAATATACACCGGTTTTAGTGCTTTTTTTTTTTTTTTTTTTTTTTACAGCATCATCTGCAAACTAGCCATGAAGAAAATTATTGCGTATTTGTGAAGAACTGGTTCGAGGGTGGAGGTTATGTACTTTTCTGTACTTCCATTTTTTCGTCCTGTTTCCTGTCTCTGGTTGGCGTCTCGATCAACTGATATTTAGTGCATTGTTTTCACTCAGTTTTTCACTGCTTCACCTCAAATTCACTTTCACAAAATGAGGCGAAATGTGATCTGAGCAGACACTCAGTGAGAGGTGTTATGCTATTGTCACTGCTCACTTTTTCCCATTGGTCTTGTGTTTGTTGTGGCGCTAATTTTGAATGTCTTGTCGGAACTGGTGAGATGTGGTGTGGCTGCTGGGAGAGGGCTGAGAATGGGCATGTTCGTAAACTACTGACTTGCGTTTCCTTCAGTTGGTGTTTCATGATTCTGTCGCACTTTCGACTGCATTAGCACGTTAGTGAGATGAATATTTTAAACTCTGCTGTGTTTTACCGAAAGGCAGACTTTAAGGTGGCAAGTAAGGAACTGAATTATTATTCAAATGACTGGTAACTTTTTTTCTGAAGAAAAATAAAGGGAATAAGAAGTTTGGCGAAAATAAGTCGCTACTTCTATCGAAATTTCAACGGAATCCTATACCCCAGCGTGTTTATAATAATGAATGACATGGAATGAAACTGGAAAACAAAATTTATTTTTGCAGCTCAACGACGTGGGAAATACGAGAAGATATAAATGTGCAGAATCGTGCCACTACCCGTCAAAGTGTAAAGAGATTACCAATGTCTCTGACAAACTACAAAATGCTTGTGCGAAAAAGTACTCTCTCTCATTCTATATAAAGATAGGACGGAAAAATGCCATACCATATACTGTTAATTGCCAACGGCTTTGCCGCAGTGGTGACACCGTTTCCCGTTAGATCACCGAAGTTAAGCGCTGTCGGGCTGGGCTACCACTTGGATGGGTGACCGTCCGGTCTACCGATCGCTGTTGGCGCTTGTCAGGAAACTTGAGGAGACACTTGACTGAGAAGTAGCGGCTCCTGTCGCGTATGATTCGCGGGAAGAACGACTGTCTGAAAGCCTCCGTGCGCGCTCTAATCTCTCTAATTTTACATTCGTGATCTCCTCGGGAAGTATAAGTAGGGGGAAGCAATATATTCGATACCTCATCCAGAAACGCACCCTCTCGAAACCTGGCGAGCAAGCTACACCGCGATGCAGAGCGCCTCTCTTGCAGAGTCTGCCACTTGAGTTTGCTAAACATCTCCGTAACGCTATCACGGTTACCAAATAACCCTGTGACGAAACGCGCCGCTCTTCTTTGGATCTTCTCTATCTCCTCCGTCAACCCGATCTGGTACGGATCCCACACTGATGAGCAATACTCAAGTATAGGTCGAACGAGTGTTTTGTAAGCCACCTCCTTTGTTGATGGACTACATTTTCTAAGCACTCTCCCAATGAATCTCAACCTGGCACCCGCCTTACCAACAATTAATTTTATATGATCATTCCGCTTCAAATCGTTCCGCACGCATACTCCCAGATATTTTACAGAAGTAACTGCTACCAGTGTTTGTTCCGCTATCATATAATCATACAATAAAGGATCCTTCTTTCTATGTATTCGCAATAAGTTACATTTGTCTATGTTAAGGGTCAGTTGCCACTCCCTGCACCAAGTGCCTATCCGCTGCAGATCTTCCTGCATTTCGCTACAATTTTCTAATGCTGCAACTTCTCTGTATACTACAGCATCATCCGCGAAAAGCCGCATGGAACTTCCGACACTATCTACTAGGTCATTTATATATATTGTGAAAAGCAATGGTCCCATAACACTCCCCTGTGGCACGCCAGAAGTTACTTTAACGTCTGTAGACGTCTCTCCATTCAGAACAACATGCTGTGTTCTGTTTGCTAAAAACTCTTCAATCCAGCCACACAGCTGGTCTGATATTCCGTAGGCTCTTACTTTGTTTATCAGGCGACAGTGCGGAACTGTATCGAGCGCCTTCCGGAAGTCAAGAAAAATAGCATCTACCTGGGAGCCTGTATCTAATATTTTCTGGGTCTCATGAACAAATAAGGCGAGTTGGGTCTCACACGATCGCTGTTTCCGGAATCCATGTTGATTCCTACATAGTAGATTCTGGGTTTCCAAAAACGACATGATACTCGAGAAAAAAACATGTTCTATAATTCTACAACAGATCGACGTCAGAGATATAGGTCTATAGTTTTGCGCATCTGCTCGACGACCCTTCTTGAAGACTGGAACTACCTGTGCTCTTTTCCAATCATTTGGAACCTTCCGTTCCTCTAGAGACTTGCGGTACACGGCTGTTAGAACGGGGGGCAAGTTCTTTCGCGTACTCTGTGTAGAATCGAATTGGTATCCCGTCAGGTCCAGTGGACTTTCCTCTGTTGAGTGATTCCAGTTGCTTTTCTATTCCTTGGACACTTATTTCGATGTCAGCCATTTTTTCGTTTGTGCGAGGATTTAGAGAAGGAACTGCAGTGCGGTCTTCCTCTGTGAAACAGCTTTGGAAAAAGGTGTTTAGTATTTCAGCTTTACGCGTGTCATCCTCTGTTTCAATGCCATCATCATCCCGGAGTGTCTGGATATGCTGTTTCGAGCCACTTACTGATTTAACGTAAGACCAGAACTCCCTACGATTTTCTGTCAAGTCGTTACATAGAATTTTACTTTCGAATTCAATGAACGCTTCACGCATAGCCCTCCTTACGCTAACTTTGACATCGTTTAGCTTCTGTTTGTGTGAGAGGTTTTGGCTGCGTTTAAAATTGGAATGGAGCTCTCTTTGCTTTCGCAGTAGTTTCCTAACTTTGTTGTTGAACCACGGTGGGTTTTTCCCGTCCCTCACAGTTTTACTCGGCACGTACCTGTCTAAAACGCATTTTACGATTGCCTTGAACTTTTTCCATAAACACTCAACATTGTCAGTGTCGGAACAGAAATTTTCGTTTTGATCTGTTACGTAGTCTGAAATCTGCCTCCTATTACTCTTGCTAAACAGATAAACCTTCCTCCCTTTTTTTATATTCCTATTTACTTCCATATTCAGGGATGCTGCAACGGCCTTGTGATCACTGATTCCCTGTTTTGCACTTACAGAGTCGAAAAGTTCGGGTCTGTTTGTTATCAGTAGGTCCAAGATGTTATCTCCACGAGTCGGTTCTCTGTTTAATTGCTCGAGGTAATTTTCGGATAGTGCACTCAGTACAATGTCACTCGATGCTCTGTCCCTACCACCCGTCCTAAACATTTGAGTGTCCCAGTCTATGTCTAGTAAGTTGAAATCTCCACCTAAGACTATAACATGCTGAGAAAATTTATGTGAAATGTATTCCAAATCTTCTCTCAGTTGTTCTGCCACTAATGCTGCTGAGTCGGGAGGTCGGTAAAAGGAGCCAACTATTAACCTAGCTCGGTTGTTGAGTGTAAAGAAACTATTTGGTAAGAAAAAAGGATTCTCGGACTAGGAAACCACTACAAGAAATCTTAAAGTTTGCAGTGAAAAATGGAGGTCAGCAAATTACAATTAATTTTTCACCAAGAATAGCCATTTTCATTAATTATTCACTTATCTTTCCCTCAGTTGCTAGTTTGATAATAGTTTCATGCTTCTGTCGCAATTTCAACTGCATTAGAATGTTAGTGAGCGTTATGGAGATGTTTAGCAAACTCAAGTGGCAGACTCTGCAAGAAAGGCGCTCTGCATCGCGGTGTAGCTTGCTCGCCAGGTTTCGAGAGGGTGCGTTTCTGCATGAGATATCGAATATATTGCTTCTCCCTACTTATACCTCCCGAGGAGATCACGAATGTAAAATTAGAGAGATTCGTGCGCGTACGGAGGCTTTCAGACAGTCGTTCTTCCCGCGAACCATACGCGACTGGAACAGAAAAGGGAGGTAATGACCGTGGCACGTAAATTGCCCTCTGCCACACACCGTTGGGTGGCTTGCGGAGTATAAATCTAGATGTAAACTGACAACGGCCGGGAGTGCAGTGTGCTGACCACATACCACTTCGTATTTGCATCCAGTCATGTCATGGGCTGAGAGGACGACACGGCGGCCGGTCGGAACCGTTGCACCTTCGACGGCCTGTTCGGAGGGAGTTTATTTTATTTTGTACTGTTAATTGTTTTCTAATTTCTTGAATAATTCATATATAGAAATAAAATCTGTTGGCCAGTTTCAATCCATATCATTCGTTATCAAAAATCCACTTGGGTATAGGATTCCGCCGAAATTTCAGCAAAAATAGCGGTTTACTTTTCGTCAGGGAAACGTTATCAGTGACGAGTTTTGAGTCATATGTAAATGTTATCTGCTTCTTTCGCTAAAATACAGTAGAGTTTATAAACATTCATCTCACTAACATTCTAATGCAGTTGAAATTGCGACAGAAGCATGAAACTATTATTAAACTAGCAACTGAGGGAAAGATAAGTGAATAATTAATAAAAATGGCTATTCTTGGTGTAAAAATTAATTGTAATTTGCTGACCTCAATTTTTCACTGCAAACTTTAAGATTTCTTGTAGTGGTTTCCTAGTGCGAGAATCCTTTTTTCTTTCCAAATAGTTTCTTTACAACCGTTTGAGAAAGATCGCAGATCGGACGACGGGGGGCGTGAAATTATGTTTGGTCTCGAGGGCTAACTAGCGTTTTATGAGAATTCCCGCCCTGTAGGCTATGGTTTCAGGTGCCAAACAAGACTTCTGATTAGCTACTGCAGGTAGCATCCAGGGGGCCTTACGAGACATCGCAAGGGAAATAACACCGGAGCTATCACAGGAATCCTGCACCTCTCTCTACAGGACAGCTGGCTGGCAGGAAGCCGTCGCGCAAGCTGGCAAGTAAGCTTGGATCGAATCTTACATGGTGAGGGAGGGGCTTTACGTGATGGGTGGTCCAGGAACGGATTTTCGCCAGGTTTTCCCGAGTCCGCCAAGGGCTCTACGGCCGTGTGAGGAGGTTGTCACAGGTAACAGTAGTCGCAGGCCGGAATACGACTACGCGCCTTTACAGAGCTGTTTGAACTACTAAAGGTGCTTTGGTGGTAGCCAGAAATGCCCTCCGACTTTCCTGGGAGCATATGGAGATAATGAGCCACCATCATTTTAACATAAACAACGTGGGAAACGTGATGTGTGAGCTCCTGTCCAGTGCCAATTCCCAGTCGGGTCATGGAAATACAACACGTGCTTGTGGAGAAAATACTGCAAGCTTAACCCACTTTTTAGAACGGGTGGAGAAATTCTTGGTTGCCATGGTGGCAAAACTCGCGAATCCTCCCATCCAATCAGTGGCATTAAGGAGTGTGGTGGAAGACGGAGAGGTGGACTCGCTCGGTGTCCACCATTCGGGACTGCAGGGACGGCGTTTCGTCGCGGAGATATCGAGACGTGTCGAGCACAGCCTTGCTTTCCTTTCGCTGCTTTTTTGAACAAATTCCGTCTTGAGCATTTGCGCTGTTTTTCCTCTGTGCAGACTACAATCCACGACTTTATTCCGCAACGTCACTTTGCTTTTTACAGTAAATTTTTTCACTAGGATCGTGAGTCGACCTTCTGCAGCTCAAACCTTGATAAGTCATTTGCTTGGTTGAGTAGCAGTCTCCCACATAGCATTCAGGTGTCTTCGGCATTTATAGAGTGATTTAAACATAGACAGGAATCTTGTCACACTATCGATTAATGTAATTCTGTTTCGAATGTCACACTCAGTAATTTTCATCTTTTACTTAGTCAATTGTCACTGTAGTTAACCATGACTTGAGCTGACGGCTGCTTTAATTGTTCAAATGTGTGTGAAATCTTATGGGACTTAAATGCTAAGGTCATCAGTCCCTAAGCTTACACACTACTTAAGCGAAATTATCCTAAGGATAAACACACACACCTATGCCCGAGGGAGACTCGAACCTCCGCCGGGACCAGCCGCACAGTCCCTGACTGCAGCGCCCCAGACCGCTCGGCTAATTCCGCGCGGCCCTACTTTAATTTCTTCAAAGGATTACCACTTGTGGCTCAGAAGCTGAAAAGTAAAAAGGTATGTCAACTGATTTGATAAATTCATTATTTCTCTCTAAAGTTTATTTTTTAAGAACTCGTAGTTGATTTGTACACACAAACTGTAATGTTATCATTGTTCAATATTATTTGAAAATATTACAGGCACATCGTTCTCAATAATACGCGTATCACATATGAGATCCTGCCTATTTGAGCTAATGTAAGTATACAGGAAGACTGAAGCTGCATTTAAAACGAACAATACGTTACGATAAGAATTCAGGGACAACTTAATGCAGAAGGTGGACGACTATGAGTTAGAAGGTGTCTATGAAAATCAGTGTAACGTTTATGATGCGAACTGTTTACTTTATTACCTTTGTCCAATGATGACACCTCGTTGAGAATCTTGCGTTGATGAATATCTGTGGATGCTTTCCTTGCAATGGAAACTATTGCGTAAAGATATTTATGATGATGAAGACGCCAAGCGAGTGCTTTCGCATTGTGAACTGTGGAAAAACGTTTCTGCTGTGTCGTCCAAACAAGACACAGCCAGGGCAAAAGCACCAGGGGCACAAAGATGCGAGCTGTTGCCAGTGTCATAGAGACTCGGCACTTGCGCGAGTTCCACCTTCGCCACGGGCGGCGCTGACGATGAAGATATCGACTTCGCCTCGGCCAACTGCCGGCCGAGTACAGTCCGGCAGTGACCGGACGACAGCGGACAGAAGACTACTCGGAAGACAGAAGAGCAGCTCTCGCCCACTTTGTCATAGATCATCGTCCAGGGCTGACTTAGACAGGGAGCGTCGTTTAGTGAAGTCTTAGAAGTGAACAGACAGTTGTAAATTGCATTTGCTATGTACTGTGGACTTTACCTACGCTTATTTGCACTTTACCATTAACGGCCTTTTTTTGTGTTATATTATAAGCATTGTGGATGACGTCATTACTCGACAAGCCACAAAGATAAGTAAACCTTTTCAACTCATTTGTGTGACTTTGTTATTAATTTGTTGGAGTTCTGTAGAATCTTCGTTCTCCTGTCATGTTACCCGACCCTCGGTCATAGCTGTGTAATAGTGGCAGGAAGAAATTGTCTTAGTGGTGTACTGCACAAGAAGCAGTTTCGCGAACTGGCACACTTCGCGTACCGTAACAGCAGTGCTAGCTCGGCCTCCATAGCAACGGCGACGAGGCGTTTACAAAACTGGGTACGAGGGTTTACAACAGTTTCGAAGCACTGCGTTCCTGGAAAGGTGAGCGACGTTACATCAGTTTATATTATATTTAAGTTCAAATGGTTCAAACGACTCTGAACACTATGGGACACAACTTCCGAGGTCATCAGTCCCCTAGAACTCAGAACTACTTAAACCTAGCTAACCTAAGGACATGACACACATCCATGCCCGGGGCAGGACTCGAACCTGCGACCATAGCGATCGCGCGGTTCCACACTGTAGTGCCTAGAACCGCTCGGCCACCCCGGCCGGCTATATTTAAGCGATATCTTTAATGTTGTATGGTCAAAGCAGTTCTTTAAAATACGTAATTGTGTTTATATTTTCTGTTTCATGTCACTGAGCGAGAGCAGAAGACACCAGCGTCGTATGCATCCTCTGTAATGGACCTGGTCAGTGCCGGACGGCGACAAATCTGCCAGCCGCCGGCCCGGCTGGCCCACACAAGAAAATGCACTGGACTTGCATGAGTCGCTGATACGTTGTTAAAGTAAAAATCAACGTTTGCCTGCAACTGTAGCGTAAGTCGAGAGATTGTGAAATGAACCAATCTAAGTCCACCCGCCGATCTGTTGGCAACTTCGAACGGTTTACCTTTGATGATGACAGAAAGTTTTGTTGGTTATTTCATTTGTCCGAAAAGTAAAAGTTGAATCTCAAGATTTATTTCTTACAGTAAACCACCAGAGGAAAACCGCGTGGGAAAACTAAAAATTTGTGTTCGGAAAATGATCGTAAAACAGTTACTGAATATGTCCGCAGAAGTTCAAACGGTTCAAATGGCTCCAAGCACTATGGGACTCAACATCTGAGATCATCAGTCCCCTACACTTACAACAACTTAAAGCTAACTAACCTAAGGACATCACACGCATCCATGCCCGAGGCAGGATTCGAACCTGCGACCGTAGCAGCAGCTGCTCGAACTGGTGACCCTCTGACGCGACACAAGCTTGGTAACGTCGAACGATGTTTTGCCGAACTTTGTCAGAGATTCCTGCCATTTCCCTGATGTGATTGGCGGCATGTTGAATGCGCTCCTTTAATTCCTCTTCGTTTCTAGGTGGTTCGTGCCCCGGGGGTGGGGGGTGGGGGGTTCTGGACTAGAACCTTGAAGTATCCCCACAGGAAAAAGGGAAAAAGACCGGTGGCGTGAGGTTTGGTGATCGCTGCGGCCATATCCTACGACCACCTCTCGCAATTACCTGGCCGTCGAACAGTTCACTTAAATATCCGAGCACAGTACGATTGTTACGTGCGGGCGGCCCGTCATGCTGCGACGGTATGCGCAGTCGTACGTACAAGGGAACAACATCTTCCAGCAGCTCGGGTAGAGTTTTTTGCAAAAAGTGTAGGTCATTTGCCCCAGTAAGTCGAGGAGGCGGACGGAGAGGCCCAATCAGATAGTCACTCACAATGCCTGCCCAAATGTTGAGCGAAAATCGTTGGTGGTGTCGGCGGACGTACGTGACGTGACGTGAGGATTTCCACAATGAACGTTTCGAGTGTTGTGAAGACCATCCCGATGAAAGGTGGACTCGTCGGTAAACAACACAATGACGAGAAAGTCGGGACCTCGTGCAACACGTCGCAGAACAACCGCCAAAGCCCTAGCCTGTGTTCATAGTTCACCAAGGATTTAGGTCTTGGAGAGGGTGGAAACTAAATGGATGCTGGCCGTCATCCCTCAAAACCTCCCAGACTAACCGACGAGTGACCCCCATGTCGTGTCCAACAGCTCGAGTACACGTCATAGGTACTTCCTCGAAGCGCTCAAGAACAGTCTCTTCAAATGCAGCATCCCGACATGTTCGAGGCCTTCCAGCATCACCATGATATCCCGCCAAGTCACCGGTGAACCGCTGCAATCGTTTGCGCGTGTGAGTGGCGTCTTGCTAGGTACCACTCCTCATACAACCGTCGGGCTTCATGCGCGTTACCGTCGGCTAGTCCACAAACAAAAACCATTTCTCGTTGTTCTTCAAACGAATACTGTGCCGCAATGCCCACTGTAAGACTAAATCGGAAGTAACGTGTGTGTGCTCCGAAGCGAAACATACGTGTGAATGCCTCTGACGTGAGGTGGAGATAGACAGCAAGAACTATTCTAAATCTACATCTGCATCTACACCCATACTCTATCGGTTCTCCCTTCTATGCCAGTCTCGTATTATTCGTGGAAAGAAAGATTGTCGTTATGCCTCTGTCTGGCCTATAATCTCTCTGATTTTATCCTCCTGGTCTCTTCGCGAGATATACGTTGGAGGGAGCAATATACTGCTTGAATCCTCGGTGAAGGTATGTTCTCGAAACTTCAACAAAAGCCCGTACCGAGCTACTGAGCGTCTCTCCTGCGGAATCTTCCACTGGAGTTTATCTATCATCTCCGTAACGCTTTCGCGATGACCAAATGATCCAGTAACGAAGCGCGCTGCTCTCTGTTGGATTTTCTCTGTCTATTCTATCGACCCTATCTGGTACGGATCCCACACTGGTGAGCAATATTCAAGCAGTGGGCGAACAAGTGTACTGTAACCGACTTCCTTTGTTCTCGGATTGCATTTCCTTAGGATTCTTCCAATGAATCTCAGTCTGGCATCTGCTTTACCGACGATCAACTTTATATGATCATTCCATTTTAAATCACTCCTAATGCCTACTCCCAGATAATTTATGGAATTAACTGCTTCCAGTTGCTGACCTGCTATACTGTAGCTAAATGATAAGGGATCTTTCTTTCTGTGTATTCACACCACACTACACTTGTCTACATTGAGATTCAATTGCCATTCCCTGCAGCATGAGTCAATTCGTTGCAGATCCTCCTGCATTTCAGTACAATTTTCCATTGTTACAACCTCTCGATATACTACAGAGTCATCCGCAAAAAGCCTCAGTGAACTTCCGATGTTATCCACAAGGTCATTTATATATATTGTGAATAGCAACGGTCCTACGACACTCCCCTGCGGTACACCCGAAATCACTCTTACTTCGGAAGACTTCAAACGCGTTGCGGAAGTCAAGAAACACGGCATCTACCTGGTAACCCGTGTCTATGGCCCCTCTGAATCTCGTGGACGAATAGCGGGAGCTGGGTTTCACACGATCATCTTTTTCGAAACCCATGCTGATTCCTACAGAGTAGATTTCTGGTCTCCAGAAAAGTCATTATACTCGAACATAATACGTGTTCCAAAATTCTACAACTGATCGACTTTAGAGATATAGGTCTATAGTTCTGCACATGTTCGACGTCCCTTCTTGAAAACAGGCGTGACCTGTGCCCTTTTCCAATCCTTTGGAGCGCTACGCTCTTCTAGAGACCTACGGTACACCGCTGCAAGAAGGGGGGCATGTTCCTTCGCGCACTCTGTGTAAAATCGAACTGGTATCGCATCAGGTCCAGCGGCCTGTCCTCTTTTCAGCGATTTTAATTGTTTTTCTATTCCTCTGTCGTCTATTTCGATATCTACCATTTTGTCATTTGTGCGACAATCTAGAGAAGGAACTACAGTGCTGTCTTCCTCTGTGAAACAGCTTTGGAAAAAGACATCAACCGACGAATGGCAACGGGCAGTCCCACGGCCAATGGGAGCACATGGCGCCAAGTTTCCGGATTTTAAAAAATGGTACGCTGTCGACCTACACAATTTTGGTTTCTACTGACATGAGCTGTCCAGGGTTAAAATTTCGTGACACACAGTTTTCCTCCACCCTGTACAGTGCCCCGAGTGACAGGACTGTCTCTCCAGGCGGACGGCGTGGGCCCCCGCCAGCCGGCGAACCCCGCGGCGTCCTTGGAAGCGCCGTTAGAAAGCGCGACCCAACGTCCGCGGCGCGCTGTGACAATAAGCCGGCAACTTTTACTGCCGGCCGGCCGCCTGCCTGGGCCGTTTCCTTGGAGCAGAAATTAACCGCCCGCGTCCGCACCGCCTATCGGCCGCCCCAATCTAACGCGGCTGTTCTCGGCTGGCGAGCCGCGCGCGCACCGAGCACTCACTAGACTGCCTCCAGCCTACTGCCTTTGTCCAGCGATCGGCGGACACCCTGCGCACACGAGCGCAGCAAAAGGAACGCCGCAAACGCCGCTGCCGCACGCTATCGCAGCTTTTTCTGTCGTCAACTCGGGAGAGATACCTATCGCGTCCGTGTATACGGGCCACATACTCTGTGCAACCGATACGGTGGCTCTGCGATATGACATACTGTTGCTGTAAAAGCACGCGGCCTTTTTCCCCTTCTGGGATACGTTACTGGAGTGTTTCTGCCTAGTTCCGGTATGAAATATTCGATCAAAAGTATCCCGAAACTTGCTAGCGGACATTAACAGCGGATGTGTCCACCTTTCGCCTTCATTGTGGCTTGAACTGCGCTGGGGACACTTTCAATGAGATTGGTTGGTTGGTTGGTTAGTTGATTGGGGGAGGGAATCAAATATCAAGGTCATCGGTCCTGTCCGATTAGACAGGGGTGGAGAAGGAAGTCGAACGTGGACTTTCAAACGAACCATCCCGGTATTTGCCTGAATCGATTTGGGGAAATCGCGGAAAACCTAAATCAGGAATGCCGGACGCGTGTTTGAACCGTCATCAGAATGTGAGTGCAGTGTCTTAACCACTGAGCCACCTAGGTCGGATTTCAGTGAGGCGTGTGAATCAATTTTATCCATACTGGATGACTGTTCCTTTATAGGGTGTAGAAAAATTTCCGTTACCAGTCACAATAAAAGGTTATTTATTTGTCAGACGACCGGTTTCGGACTTGCGCCCATCTTCAGGTGCTTATACATTCAAGTACACGTTTATATTCTGGAGATCACTGTATAAATACAACAAAATGTCTCTAGAATAATGGCAGCCCAAGTGCCCACACCAGAGACGATAGTGTTTTCGGACGCTGGGATGCAGAGCGATGTCGACGTTGTAACTCATCCCTAAGTGTTTCTCGGGGTTCAGTTGGGGACTTTTCTGGGCACGCCAGTCCATTTCATGAATTTTATTGTCCACAAACCATCCTGCTTTACTGCAGGGTACTCTGTCATGCTGATACAAACAGCCATCACCTCCAACTGTTCCTCTACTGTACGGACTAAACTGTGCTGTAAACTGTGCTCATATCCTTCCGCATTTAGCGCTTTCGTAATTGGAGTAAGAGGATCACTTCCTAACTACGGAAAGCACTCCCATAACGCGACACCACCACCTCCGAAGTCCGCAGCTCGTGGTCTAGTGGCTAGCGTTGCTGCCTCTGGATCATGGGGTCCCGTGTTCGATTCCCGGCCGGGTTGGGGATTTTCTCTGCCCAGGGACTGCTTGTTTGTGTTGTCCTTATCATCTTCATATTTTGTGACAGCGTCTAGATTGGATTGTGAAAAAAAGTGGACTGTACGGGCGCTGATGACTGTGTACTTGAGCGCCCCACAAACCAAACATCATCATCACCACCTTCGAACCTATAATTGCCGTTGATTGGGATTTGGAAAGCAACCTATGTAGCCCCACGTAATGCCACTATCCTTTCCAGCATTGCTGGCCCATTTCGTTGAGGACGTCTTAGAAAATCGAAAAATTGCATTGCTTATGGCACAAACACCATGCATTGTCACATAAGATCTACGGGATGCCGAAAGACTATGGTTTCACCGAACTTATTCAAGGTTTACTCCAAAACAGGAAATGTGGACTTCCAGGTTCAGCGTAGTCGATGGAGACGTTAAATGCGTTACAACTTCACCAACTTTACTTAACACCTGTACCAGTGACTAACGGCTTCTGGCGATCTGTCATTAGCGAACCGAGGGAAATCTTTTGCAGGTACTGAAGCCCAGCTGACAAATGCAGTGATAGAGTTTATCCTCTATTTCTGTGCCAATCAAGATCGTCGAGACCCAGCTAAACCTAGGGGTATGTGTTTCAACTTCAGCAAAATTAGGCAGGCCGCGAACTTAACATAAAATAACGAGGGTTAAATTAATAAACCGGCCCCATCCAAAATATTTGGGAGTCATTGTCGACCATTCTCTGATGTAGAAGCAGCATTGCAAGAATACGAGAATGAAGGTGTAAGTCACAACTAATATCCTTGGTGCTATCACTGGTAGCACCTGTGGCTCTCGACCGCAAGCCCGAAGAAAGGCGGCACTAGCAACATGCCACAGTGCTGCAAAGTATGTGTTCTCAGTCTGGTACAAGTCCACCCGCGACAACGTGGTCAACAAGACGACAAATGAAACGTATGGGCTTATTACAGGTTGTTTGACACCTACGCCACTTGTAGAGGTCTACCAGTTCGAAGGCATAGGTCCACCAGGTAAGCACAGTGAAGTAGCTGACAGTGTGGTGAGAACTAATCGGGTTCGGCACGAAACACATCCCTTACAGGAGGACGTTGCAGCAACCCCACCGCTGAAGTCCAGAAGAAGTATCCCAAAGACTACATCAGTCTTGCAAACAGCAGGCGGCTACAGCATTGACACAATTGTCAGTTTATCTACTTGAGAATAACTCGACCCGATCTCTCTCTTTGGAAACCTTCCCACCTCGTCGTGAAAAGAATTGGATCATATGGAGACACCTACTCAGCCATCTTCGTTCTGGAGCTGGAATATTCACGAGAACGCTCCAAAAATGCAGTTCCCTGTGTATACTACCAACGACGACTATTATAATCGTTTCTATCGCCAATAATAAATAACCTGGGGACCTATGCCAAACTTTCACGCTTTTTGTTATTTGAAATAATAACAATATTCGGAACAAGCGTAGTCCTTGCGACAAGTGTAGTGGTGGGGGAATGGAGAAAAGATCTTGAAAAAGAAGCTGTACGACGTGAAATAATAATCATGAATTTATGATACATCCTTGTGTTTCCATTTCCATGAACATATTATGAACAAAATTCTTTACAAAGCAGTACAATACCTCGGTGTAAACTATATTTGACGTAAGAATGTAATCTTCATGTACTTTTTGTTTTCATTTTATTTAAGGGATTTAAAAATATTAGTTGATTTGCTTACCTTGAAAAGGCTACATACAATTGTTCGTGAGTAAAGACGGGATTTTGGTAAATACAATCTAGCTCTTTGAAGCATTCGTCCCTGCCACTCCTTTACAGTGATAGCAAATGCAGTTTTAATAGGCAAATGTCTTCTTGTCAACTGAAAAGACATGCTTGGATCAGATGGTGTTAAGTTTATCCGTGATACTATAATAGTTTCCGCGGTGTCAATGAGCTGCGAATTAATTGTAAATTCACTGAGTTTTGTTACAACCGTGCGCGCTCCATTGACTAGTCCTGCTTAGCATTCCGGTTTATTAGCAACATGATAATAGCGTTTTTCTTTAATATAAGTTTATGAGGTGCTAATCGTGAGACATCTAATGAATGTAAGAACTGTACAGGATGTTAATCGTTTCGGAAAGTATAGTCTTTTTAAAAAGTTGAATTCTATGCCAGCCAGAGATAATGACTATCGCAGTGGTCACGGCCATTATATACGCTGTGTAAAAATTATCCAGTTAACAATAACTTTAACACAAATAAAATGGTGTTTGTAATAACATAATACGAAAAAGGAGTCTCTCATTCGTGATTATTAACTTAGCTTCGTAAAATATAGGCATGTGGCTGGGCATCCATAAAGCCCTTTTGCCTACGATAGTTAAAACAGTCTTTTACGTTCAAATTTTCCACAAATAGTAAAGCTTAGCGCAAAATCGGTGTGTAATGTCAGAAGCCCGTTAAAAAACCTTTCTAAGGGTGCCTCATGAGTGTGTTTTGAGAAATAGGGATGTTCAACTTCCGAAATGATATATGATAATAATGATAATGAAACTTTGGATGGTGTCAGAGAGGAACAAGTTGAGCAGTTTTCTGAAGACGGCAGAGTGATGGAAAGACGATATCTGTGCCGCTGGAAGATGAGCATGGTTTGATGAGGAGCTGCTACTGATTACTTCACCGTGAAGTAAATCAAGCAAATCATCCAACAAGTATCTATACTGCAAATTTTAAGGAAAAGAGAGGACACAAATGGAAGCACAGGGGCACATAATAGCTAATCATTAAGGAGCTGTATTCATGTTTGTGCTTCAATAAGACTTCTGCTCTTAGTCAAAAATTAAATTGTTTTTCATTCGAAATACACATGTTTCTCTAATTTATAACGAAATTACACGTGACAAAGAAAGAAATGCACCACTGCTCAGGCCACAGATGGCCCAAACTGGCTCCGATCGACCGCCGTGTCATCCTCAGCCTACTGTGTCACCTGAACGCAGTAGGGGGCGGCGGCATGCAGTCAGCAAACCGCTCTCCCGGCCGTTGTCGGTTCATCAGACTTGGCGACGTTATTCCTCAGTCAAGTAACTCCCTAATGGCATCACGATGCTGAATGAAGGTTGAAACGTCCCCTTTGAACAATTATACACGACTGTCCTTAAACTGACACACAATATTTTGTTAGCGCAACGCAATCTGACTTTCAAAATTCCCTACAAAAGAATGGCCCTGACTAACATTAAACTATACCTTTCACAAATCACTTACCTCACAAAAATCTTCGCTGCTCAAGCTACTGCAATACAGCGAGCGCCACTACTGCCAGCTAAATAAAAGATTCAAACTATGGAAGGCACTAACTACTGATAGGGATAGTTAGCAAATGAAAGATATTAATAGAGAACAAACAATGTATTTACCTTGATATCATCATATATAAATATAGCAGTTCATGACAAATTTCAAAACTCCGCCATCTCTCTCCCCACATCCACCACTGCTGGCGGCTCACCTCCAACTGCGCAATGCTACGCGCTGTTCGCATCCAGCTGCCGCTGCCCAACACTACAATGGCAGACAACAATGCAAACCAGCCACAGACTGCACACAGCACAGCCAGTGATTTTCATACAGAGTTGGCGTTACCAATAAAAAAACCTAACCAGCCTACTTACAAGGTAGTCACAATGTGATTTGCTTTTTAGATTGAAAAATAGTCCGTTAGCAAACCGTTGGATTTTACTTACCGTAATTTCTGCTTGGGTTTTCCCCTACATCAAGAAAAGCCGTCTTCTAGCACGCTTTTGGTTTCTTTCTTCGGTAAGCATGATAACCGTGTTCTAATTTGACGCTGCTTTGCAGGATTGTGAATTTTGCCGTTGAAGACGGGATAATTTCGTACACCACTGTTAAGTGTTTATTTGTGTACTTCTATCCGTCTACTATGTTTTGTAGTGTTGCCAACATTGCCATTGATTTCTTTGTCTATTTTTTTCTTACTCTATAATTCATTGTATGCGTGTTATTCTATTTAATTACGTTACTGTGTATTTGTATACTGTGTAAGAATAATGAAGGAACAGTGATTAACTGTTATCAGCTTAAAATTGGATGACGACTGTCAGTACCTAACGAAGAAGGAAACCAAAGATGTGCTAGCAGACGACATTTCGTTATGTAGGCGAAAAACCAAGCAGAAATTACCATAAGTAGATACCAACAATTCGTTAATCAACAGTTTGTTCGATCTAAAAGCAAATGCAATTGTAAATATTTTTGCTTACAGACCAGTGATAATGCTTTACTTCAATGAAATCGAAACGCGACTGGTGAGAAAAACACGCATTTCATTGTAGTTTTAACGACAGAACTACGCTGGAGAGCCAAAGAAACTGGTAAGCAAGCAGAATACGGCGTTGCGTTCTGCAACGCCTATATAAGACAACAAGTGTATCTGGCGCAGTTGTTAGATCGGTTACTGCTGCTACAATGGCACGTTATCAAGATTTAAGCGCAGTTGGAAATTTGTGGTAAGTTCCTATGGGACCAAACTGCCGAGGTCATCGGTCCCTAGGCTTACACACTACTTAAACTAACATAAACTAACTTCCGCTAAGGACAACAGACACACCCAAGCCCGAGGGAGGACTCGAACCTCCGACAGGAGGACCCGCGCGAACCGTGGCAACGCGCCTAAGACAACGCGGCGTAGCCCCGCCGCTAAGTGCTTTTGAAATTCGAGTTATAGTCGGCGCACGGGCGGTGGGACACAGCATCTCTAAGGTAATGATGAAGTGGGGCTTTTCGCAAACGACCATTTCACGAGTGTAGTGTGAATATCAGGAATCCGGTTAAACATCAAATCTTCGTCGTCACTGCGATAGGAAAAAGATCCTGCAAGAACGGGACCAACGACGACTGAAGAGAATCGTTCAGCGTGACAGAACTGCAACCCTTCTGCAAATTTTTGAAAATTTCAGTGCTGGATCATCAACAAGTGTCAGCGTGCGAACCATTCAACGAAACATCATCGATATGGGCTTTCGGAGCCGAAGGCCCACTCGTGTAACTTTGATGACTGCACGACACAAAGCTTCAAACGCCCTCTGGGCCCGTCAACACCGACTTTGGGCTGTTGATGACTGGAAACATGTTACCTGGTCGGACGAGTCTCGTTTTAAATTGTATCGAGCGGATGGAGACAACGTCATAAATCCATGGACCCTGCATGTCAGCAGGGGACTGTTCAAGCAGGTGGGGGCTCTGCAATAGCGTAGCGTGTGTGCAGGAGGAGTGATAAGGGACTCCTGATACATCTAGACACACTCTGACAGGTGACGCCTACGTAAGCATCCTGTCTAATCACCTGCATCCATTCATGTGCATTGTGCATTCCGAGGGACTTGAGCAATTTCAGCAGGACAATGCGACACGCCACACGTCCAGAATAGCTACAGAGTGGCTCCAGAAACACTCTTCCGAGTTTAAACACTTCCGCTGGTCACCAAATCGCTAGACATGAACATTACTAAACATATCTGGGATGCCTGGCAACGTGCTGTTCAGAAGAGATCTCCAGCCCCTCGTATTCTTACGGATTTCCGGACAGCCCTGCAGGACTCATGGTATTAATTCTCTCCAGCACTACTTTACACATTAGTGGAGTCCATGCCGCGTTGTGTTGCGGCACTTCTTTAGCTCGTCAGTGTAAAATACCCTCAGCAATTGTAAAGCAGCTAGGAACAATATGGCCACCCATATGAAGCAAATGAAAAATTAATTTGTCGTTGACTGATGGATCGGTATACTCGACACCTCTGGAAAAGGGGGATGATGTATTTGACGCGTCAGAAGCCTCAGTATTTCGCAGACATCGGTGTTATGTAAGTGCTTCTCATTCACAATGGAGTCGTAGACCATCAGCCACATTCCACCAGTGGCCAGTAGGTAACGAGACGTTACGCGGGCGGTGTTTACGATCTAATGCCGCAGTGGGGCACAGTGGAAAGCGGCGTGTCGCAGCCGGCCAGCAGCGGGCTGCCCGTATCGGCGCCGCCATCTTGCAGCTGGACCGAGGTGTGCTCCTTTCGGCGGCGTTTGCCGCTCCACTGGGCGCGAAAGTGAGACCGCCCCCGCTACGCCCCCGCCCCCGCCTCCACCACCGCCGCCGCCGCTTGCACTTGCGCCTGTTACGTCGGCAGCTAACACAGCCGTTGTTACGCTAACATCCCGCCACTAGTGTGACTGTGTTCCCCCGACCGACACGTCACTTTGCCGCCGCCGAGGCATCCTCACGTAAGGACAGGAGCGGGCTTAAGCGGCAGCCATGGCTGACACGCCTATCTACACTAACGCTCTCCTTCACCACGTTATCGCTCAACAGCCTCGTGTCTCATCGACAACGCCATCGCAGTGCAGAACGCCTTTGTCTGAAAACGTCGGTGGCAGATGACAACAGCTTAGTCCACTGTCTGCAACGTGGAACGTGAGATGCGGCCGATTTACTTTAACCCTCTAATTGAATAATAGTAAATTATTTTATTTAAAATGATACAACGTCATAAAAATGCATAAAATATCTAGAGGACTTGTGAATCCCGACAGGGTTATACAGGCGAAGTACTTTAAGGTACTGAGAAGTCCCAAAATAATCCTTTTTTTTCAGTACCACACAAAAAATATTACGCCCTGGACTCCTTGAATGACGCCTAGATTCGTACTTGGTAGATGATCAAAGTTCGCACCTGCCCCTTGAAACGACAAATATTGACCAGAATGAAATTTTCACTCTACAGCGGAGTGTGCGCTGATATGAAACTTACTGGCAGATTACAACTGTGTGCTGGACCGAGACTCGAACTCGGGACTTTTGCCTTTCGCGGGCAAGTGCTCTACCAGCTGAGTTACCCAAGCACGACTCACGCCCCATCCTCACAGCTTTAATTCCGCCAGTAGCTCAGTTGGTAGAGCACTTGCCCGCGAAAGGCAAAGGTCCCGAGTTCGAGTCTCGGTCCAGCACACAGTTTTAATCTGCCAGGAAGTTTCATATCAGCGCACATTCCGCTGTAGAGTGAAAATCTCATTCTGAAAACATCCCCCAGGCTGTGTCTAAGCCATGTCTCCGCAATATCCTTTCTTCTAGGAGTGCTAGTTCTGCAAGGTTCGCAGGAGAGCTTCTGTGAAGTTTGGAAGGTAGAAGACGAGGTACTGGCGGAATTAAAGCCGTGAGGACGGGGCGTGAGTGGTGCTTGGGTAGCTCAGTTGGTAGAGCACTTGCCCGCGAAAGGCAAAGGTCCAGAATTCGAGTCTCGGTCCAGCACACATTTTTAATCTGCCAGGAAGTTTCAAATATTGACCAGTAAGACCCCGTACTCTGAAAACATACATGTTTTGGCACCGAAAATGTTGTCTTCCTTCTCGCTGGTGTCGAATGAGAAGAATTTTGATTCTTCCCGCTTTTTTGTACATTTTCTTTCCAAGTGTGAGTAGAACAAGTGTAGTTTTATGTTTGAAGTCGATGAACGGAAGTTCCCCGTTTACATCACAGTATGACGTCTAGGAATTGACGAGGGTCATTTCCATTTCATAAAACAGTTTGTAACAATACGTTTTTGACTTCCAATTTCATCAAGAGAACTCACCGTGTCAGCTTTATCTACGCCACCCCTGTGTTCAGAATAATCTTCTACAACTGTCACTGTCCCCATTTCAACCTTTAGTCCATATTTCTAGGTTCTCAATACACTGTATACTTCATTTCCATGATAATTTCAAAGAAACTGAATTGCACAATTGTTCACAATTATTCTGTGATGTACTAGCACTTACCTGACGAGACATAGTTTGAACGTTTCCTTCATTTTGTAAGTAGGCTGTTTATGTTTTCTCTATGTAAGTAGGCTGTTTATGTTTTCTCTATGTAAGTAGGCTGTTTATGTTTTCTTATTGGCAACGTTACGTAGCGCTCAATATGAAAATCACTGGCTGTGCTGTGTGCAGTCTGTGGCTAGTTTGCATTGTTGTCTGCCATTGTAGTGTTGGGCAGCGGCAGCTGGCTGTGAACAGCGCGTAGCGTTGCGCAGTTGGAGGTGAGCCGCCAGCAGTGGTGGATGTAGGGAGAGAGATGGCGGAGGTTTGTAATTTGTCATGAACTGATATATATATTATGACTTGTGATGATATTAAGGTAAATACATTGTTTGCTCTCTATTAATATCTTTCATTTGCTAACTACCCCTATCAGTAGTTAGTGCCTTCAGTAGTTTGAATCTTTTATTTAGCTGGCAGTAGTGGCGCTCGCTGTATTGCAGTAGCTTGAGCAGCGAAGATTTTTGTGAGGTAAGTGATTTGTGAAAGGTATAGTTTAATGTTTGTCAGGGCCATTCTTTAGTAGGAAATTTTGAAAGTCAGATTGCGTTGCGCTAAAAATATTGTGTGTCAGGTTAAGCACAGTCATGTATAATTGTTCAAAGTGTTTCATCATTATGATGTTATGTTTTACACGGTCTTGTGTAGCTTGAGACCAATACGCTGAGAGGAAGGCATGATAAAAATCTCCTTCACTGTGACAATCGTGAATGACCGATTGCATTCTTACACCTGGTTCATTCTCTAAGTAGCCGCACATAAATTCTAACCTGTGCTCCAATGACCAGTTGGGAGGGAAACAATGAGAGAATTGATGGAGCCACGCTTGTGGATGAATGTCGTTGGCAGAATTCTTAAACGTTTTGAATTTACGTGTAGTAATGAACAACTTATAGTCAAAATCATCGTGTCGGCGAGTAGCATCTCGGTCATAGTTACGTCGTGTCGGCGGTTCCATCTCAAAATTCGGTGTACCTTGCCAATTTCTTTCATAATTACCGAAATGCCCTGTGTTATTATTTTGTGGCTTTTGCGTATTTCTAAGTCCCTCTTCCCGTGTTGGAGCGCGAGTGTCTCCTGAAATACGTAATTCTTGTATTACCTGTGTCAGCTGATCTTGTACTTCCCGGATTTCTCTTTGGTGTTGCGTATTAATTTGATTCTGATTTTGTTTGAATTTTCTTATTTGTTCATACTCTTCTGTGTCAGTGAAGGCTACGGGTCTTGTGTCATTCAGATCATCATCTACCTTTGTAGATAAGTTAGTGACCTGATCCGAAAGTTCGACTACCTTCTCCGATAGTGAACACATTTCCTCAATGTGTTTTTCTGAACCAAGTTTCAGAGTGTCCATTTGTGTTGAAATCGAATCTACTGTGTTCTTTAAGTTTTCCTGAGTTTTTGCAAGTTGCGTAACCGAATCAGTAGATGCAACTGAGTCAAATTTAGCTTGCAAGGTCTCATGATTTTCATGAACAATAATTTGCAGTTCTTTTATGGCTGCTTCGTGATTCTGTAATGCCTTTTCATGCCGCGAAAAAATAGGTTGAAAATGCTCACAAATTTGTGTTTTTACGTCATTACACACTTTCTGACATTTCGATTCAATGTTATGTAACTCAGCAGTTAAATCTTCATGCGTTTGTTCAAGAGTTTGTTCCAATGAGTCTAACTTTTGAAGCTGTTGCTGTGTTTGTCTCTGATTTTGTTCCATTTGTTGCATTAATTGCAATAATAATGTATTAGTGTCTGGAATCTGTTTCTCTACGCTTTTCGGCAGTGCATTTGCACCGGCAACATTCACATTTTGACAAGCAGAAAATGTGTCTTGACTTATTTGAGAAAACGGTGATGACCCAAAACCTGAATCTACAGTATTTGCGAAATTGTGTCCTGTCATTTCGGATTCCTGAGGCGAGCTATTGCCGACCGGTCGATCGATAATGCTTCCCTCTTCACTAATTGTTTCACTGTCCACGCCATTGTTTGCCGCCTGCTCCATTTCCCTATGAACAGTTACCAAATTACTACTTTGAACATCAGCTAATTCATTACTCGGTGGTGCTAACACACTGCTTTCATTTTCACTGTCATTTCTCAGTTTAGTTTGGAGCCTAGTGTTACGTTTTTCACACGCCATAATTGTCACAATATTTCACACGATAACACAGAAAAGCACAATTTGAAGAGCAAAATAAAATAACATAGCAATGGAAATAATGTCTACTTAATTGCCAGCGCAGCTGCGAAATACTTGGTGCAGATCTACATGCATGCCACAACTGTTTTACTGTACAACAATGAAAAACTACAACTACAAAGGAAATTCTCTCTACAATTACGCGCTAGCAATAAACAAAAGCTACACTAATTACACAAACTACAAGAAAAATCAGAAGATTCCAGTGAGGTATCCTGGCAGGGTTGCCATATGAAACTTCCCCTTTGAACAATTATACATGACTGTGCTTAACCTGACACACAATATTTTTAGCGCAACGCAATCTGACTTTCAAAATTTCCTACTAAAGAATGGCCCTGACAAACATTAAACTATACCTTTCACAAATCACTTACCTCACAAAAATCTTCGCTGCTCAAGCTACTGCAATACAGCGAGCGCCACTACTGCCAGCTAAATAAAAGATTCAAACTACTGAAGGCACTAACTACTGATAGGGGTAGTTAGCAAATGAAAGATATTAATAGAGAGCAAACAATGTATTTACCTTAATATCATCACAAGTCATAATATATATATCAGTTCATGACAAATTACAAACCTCCGCCATCTCTCTCCCTACATCCACCACTGCTGGCGGCTCACCTCCAACTGCGCAACGCTACGCGCTGTTCACAGCCAGCTGCCGCTGCCCAACACTACAATGGCAGACAACAATGCAAACTAGCCACAGACTGCACACAGCACAGCCAGTGATTTTCATATTGAGCGCTACGTAACGTTGCCAATAAGAAAACATAAACAGCCTACTTACATAGAGAAAACATAAACAGCCTACTTACATAGAGAAAACATAAACAGCCTACTTACAATTTGTCTGTCTCTTCCTCTTTAGCACCTGGTTCCGGTTGTGTAATATTTTTGTCAGAGATAGATTTCCACACATTTTCGTACGTCCGTTGCCATAACAATAACTTTTGACATAAATCTTTCACCAGGCTAATAATAATTAGAATTTTTGACAAAAAAGTTTTACGGGTCCTGAAATCAGAAAAAGCTGTACAGGTTAAAGCAAAGCAACCAAAAGTCAGAGTAACCTGATCTTGTGAAGTCACTGCCCTGGAACTGACGGTACTGCTAAGTCTCAATCATATTTTACGTTATAACTGAATGTTGCAAAGGTACTGTACTGATAATTTACTCAAATTAACGTTAGTATGTATAAAGGTAATTACATACAAATTGTCACTCATCTCACTTCGCATATGAACCTTACTTTTATTTACGCAACCTTGCAGCGTTGTTTCACACAGCAAACAACCATTTGCAATAAAACTGTTCAATTTTAGGCAGATATCTACGCTTCGGAACGGCATGCAGGCTTTACTGACAGCCAGCGTAGGAATCACAAACTGTATGGAATGATATATATGAAGATAGTAACTGTTCTCGAAAAACACATACCATTGATGACCGTGCAGCTTCTCTAGAATAAATGATAATTAATTCCACAGTTGCCGATAGGTGTTGTGGATATACCTCCATGGGGACTGCTGAAAATGGCTCAGATGGATAGAGCGTCTGCCATGTAAGCAGGAGATCCCAGGCTCGAGTCCCGGTCGGGGTACAAATTTTCAGCTGTCCCTATCGAGGTATATCAACAACACCTGTCGACAGCTAAGGGTTTCAATTAATTACAATTTGTACGGAATGAGACCTTTCAGTTCCTGCAGGCGGAACGGGCGTTAAAGTTGCATAATTCCATACAGAAACGGCTAGGTCTCCAAAATCCCCCAGTGAATGGAGGGTTAAGCTTTAAAACCACCTTACATCGTGTTTTGATGACATTATTCAGATTGCTTGCTTACTTCGGTCAGCCACAAGCACAACAAAATTATTAATCCAAAGAGCAAAATAGAAACACAGATTTAATCGTAAAAGTAGCACAGAAATAAATATTTTTAGCAAATTGAATACGTTGCAATGGGTAGTCTGCCCTCCCCACTGGTAGCAAACTTCTTTTAATGGAAAACTTTGAGAAGAGGGCATTTGATTCGGCAGAACATAAACCAAAAATCTTCTGGCGCTATGTATATAATAATTTTGTAGTGCGGCCGCACGAGGAAAAGAATTGTCACGGTTTTTCAGGGTCTGAATTCTATCCACGAGAATATCAATTTTACGATGAAAGTGGAGAGAGAGGCTGCTCTTTTCCGTTTCTGGACGCCTTGACCAGTCGGGAAGTGGATGGATGATTGGGGTATTCCGTTTGCCATAAGCCGTCTATCTCCACCACCCATCACGAACCACGGGCGTCCTTCGAACGTTGGTGCACCAGGAACATGTTGTGTCTGATGGGAAACAGCCTTTCAAAGGAGCTGGAACACTTACAGTCTGTGTTCAAAGATAGTGGATATTCTCCACATCAGATCAGCACACCTTTAACGAATAAGAAAGATGAGCACCCAAAGGATCAATAGCAGAACAGCGGTTCAAGGCCTGGGCGTTCCTCTCGTATGTGGGTGATTTCCGTCAAAATTAAGAAGAATGTTAAGGAAACGTGACGTCAAAGTAATCTTCCACCCACCTTGTGCTCTTCTCGGCTCTGCAAAGGACGATAAGGGACCGCGGAGAGCTGGAATGTACAGAATACCTTGCCACTGTGGGAAAGCCTAACCTGGTCACACAACGCGCACAGTGCGTGAAAGATGCATTGAATACGATCTCTGCATTCGCCTTACACAACCCAGTAAAGTCAGCCATAGCGGAGTATTATATGTCCACAGGACACTGCACAGATTATGGTGCCACAGAAATATTTGCCTCGGTGAGATACTTCTGGGATTCAATTATTAAAAAGTTGGTGGAAATACGTTTGGAGGAAGATCTTGATAATGCTGATCGTGGATTTTAACCGGTTGAGGCGTGGGACGCGGTAATTTCTTAATTTATTCAGAAGAAAATCTTTTATGATACTGACACGAGTAGCGAAAGCTAATTTTGTTAATTTTGACATTTGAACTTTAGCTCCACGAGCGCGCATGTAGTATCACGTTACGCATGAGCCTGCGCGCCAACTTTTAGCTTGAAGTTAGTTATGTGAACTAGCAATCTCCAGTGCAAAACACTGACCAGAAGAAGGCTGAATGGCTGTTTGCCGAAATATCATGGCACCAAGTTGACGAAACCCGGCTGCACTCTCGCATGAAATACCATCACGCCGGGAAAGTTACAAGGATCACGACGACTGAGTTAATATAAACCCTTCTTCTTCTTTTTTTTTTGTTGAAAAAGAAAAACTCGGGACTGTATGTGAATTTTAAACAACAAATGGATAAATAACTGGCATCACTTAAACTTCATGATGTAGATAGACTGTTGAAACGTGCAAATATTAGCACGAGTTTACAAAATTTGCTATAACACGAATGATACTTTAAATCGAGCCTGTGGGTACAGAAACTAAGGGGGCCGAGCGGTTCTAGGCACTACAGTCTGGATCTGCGCACCCGCTACGGTCACAGGTTCTAATTCTGCCTCGGGCATGGATGTGTGTGATGTCCTTGGGTTAGTTAGGTTTTATTAGTTCTAAGTCTAGGGGACTGATGACGTCAGAATTTAAGTCCCATAGTGCTCTGTGCCATTTGAACCATTTTTGAACAGAAACTAAAATTAATGACTTAGATGTAAGACTTTCAATAAATACACTAACTTTCGGCCTTTTTGTTTCAAACAAATTGCGAGTAGGTACAATTGTGAATTAAATGAGCCTGAATATGCCTTTAATTAACAACAGGCAAATAAAGCTGTACGCAGCTTTGCACTGCTACATTATGATTTTTAGAAGGAACAACGATTTTTTTAACACCACTAACGCTGCACAAGCAGCACAAAAGGATGTCATAACATTACACGGAAGCAAGTACCTAAGAGCTTACTACATTTAAAGCGTATATGCAGTGACGTTAAGAGAGAGTACCACTTTCAACCTGTTGCCTCAGGGCAATTGCAAGAAATCATTTGCATGTAAAGTGGTGAGGAAGCTAGGAGCATATGGAATAGGTTCCAACATACGTGAGCGGTTCAAAGACTTCGACGGCGAGTGTTTATCAGAGGCTGGAATACCGTCAGAGATGTCTCAGGGAAGTGGGACAGGGCCCCTATTATATTCTGTATACATAAATGTTGTAGCGGAAAGGGTGGGCCGTAATCTGCGGTTGTTTGCTGATGACGCTGTGCTCTGTGGTAAGGTGTCGAAGTTGAGAGATTGCTGGATGATACAAGATGACAGACAAAATTTCCAATTAGTATTATGAATGCCAATTTGTATACAAATATATGTTGATACAGATGATTAAGAAAAACAAGTAATTTTCCAATATAAAACAAATAGTGTCCTCTTTGATAGACTCACTTCGTTTTAATGGGACGTAACGCTGCAATGTGATATGAAATGGAACGAGCATTTGAGGATTGTGGTAGGGAAGACGAATGATCGACTTCGATTTATTGTGAGAATTTTGGGAAAGTTTGGTCCATCTGTAAAGGAGGACCGATTCTGGAGTGGTATTCGAGTATTTGGGATCCGTACCAGGTCGGATGAAAGGAAGACATCGAAGCAGTTCCGAGGCAGGCTGTTAGATTTGTTACCGGGAGGTTCGAACAATACGCAAGTATTACGGAACTAAAATGCCAATCGCTGGAAGGGAGGCGACGTTCTTTTCGAGGGAGATTATTGAGACACTTTAGAGAACCGCCATTTGGGTCTGAACGCATAACGGTTCTATTGCCGAAACATACATTTCACGTAAGGACCGCGAGAAATTATGGCTCATACGAAGCCATGCAGACAGTCATTTTTTTCTCGCTCTGTTTGCGAGCGGGACAGGAGTAGTCTAGCAGTGGTACAGGGTATGTCCACCATCACCCATCGTATCGTGGCTTGCGGCGTATGTATTTAGATGCAGATGGGCGGTGTCCACCGTTTTCAAAATACAGCGCTATAGCCTTCACAAGCATATTCCATGAGCCAGTTATCCATTCACTGTGAGTGCTCGACAAACATGAGGCGTTAGCAGACGCCTACATTTATCCGAACTGAATCCACCAAACTCCTTTTATTTTGGACCGTGAATGTCACCGCACAACGCGGCTATAGCGGCCGGTGCCATCGAAGATGGCGTTATTTAAGAGAGGAAATACTCTGCAAATCACATTTAAGTGCCTGGCAGAGGGTTCATCGAACCACCTTCACAGTTCACTATTATTCCGATCTCGTATAGCGCGCGGAAAGAACGAACACCTACATCTTTCCGTACGAGCTCTGATTTCCCTTATTTTATCGTGGTGGTTGTTTCTCCCTATGTAGTTTGGTGTTAACAACATATTTTTGCATTGGAGGAGAAATTTGGTTATTCGAATTTCGTGAGAAGATTCTGTAGCAACGAAAAACGCCTTTCTTTTAATGATGTCCATCCCAACTCCTGTATTATTTCTGTGATACTCTCTCCCATATTTTGCGATATTACAAAACGTGCTGCCCTTCTTTGAGCTTTTTCGATGTACTCCGTCAATCTTAACTGGTAAGGTTCCCGCACCGTGCAGCAGTATTTTTTCAAGAGGACGGACAAGCGCAGTGTAGGCAGTCTCCTTAGTAGATCTGTTACATTTTCTAGGAGTCCTGCCGACAAAACGCTGTCTTTGGTTAGCCTTCCCCACAATATTTTCTATTTGTTCCTTCCAATTTAAGTTGTTCATAACTGTAATACCTAGGCCGGCCGGTGTGGCCGTGCGGTTGTAGGCGCTTCAGTCTGGAACCGCACGACCACTACGGTCGCAGGTTCGAATCCTGCCTCGGGCATGGGTGTGTGTGACGTCCTTAGTTAGGTTTAAGTAGTTCTAAGTTCTAGCGGACTGATGGCCACAGATGTTAAATCCGATAGTGCTCAGAGCCATTTGAATCATTTGTAATACCTAGGTATTAAGTTGGATTTACGGCTTTTAGATTACACTGATTTATCGTGTAACCGAAATTTAACGAATTCGTTTTGGCACTCATGTGGATGACCTCACACTTTTCGTTATTTAGGGTCAACTGCTAATTTTCGCACCATTCAGATATCTTTTATAAATCGTTTGTTGGAGCCACTCTTGTCAATTAGATCGCGTAGATCTGCCACATTGTCGGACTGTTGACTGCTACGTTTCACACGCTGTTCCAAACAGTCCCAAATATTCGTATCGGATTAGGATCGGGTGATTTAGTGGTTCAGTGAAGGTGTGGTAGGGTGAGTGCTCGTCAAACCAGAAAGGTGTGTCCGTGTGGACATGGCTGTTGTCATATTGTTCTGCAAGGTGTCCATAATTAATGTTCCTTGCGATGTAGAAAAAGAACCACAGCTCAGACTGATTTAAAGTTCAAAGGCATATTAATGACGCAGGGAGAAAAGCCATGGAATCAAAAAACAGAAAATTAACAAAACTTTCAGAAATAGATGGCGCTGTAACCGTCAGAATATGCGCGCCAACACATACGGGGGACTCAGGGCTGGTCCTCAGTCTGCGTCTGAGACGCCTCACGTTAATGCTGAAAGATGAATAACGCGCTGCTGGTAAAACTCTCTCACAAGAATGGTGACTGTGCACCAGCAGCCCTGCAGTATTTCCGAACACTCAATGGTGTAAAACAGGCTCTGATCCAAAAAAAATGGTTCAAATGGCTCTAAGGACTATGGGACTTAACATCTGAGGTCATCAGTCCCGTAGAACTTAGAACTACTTAAACCTAACCAACGTAAGGACATCACACACATCCATGCCCGAGGCAGGATTCGAATCTGCGACCGTAGCAGTCTCGCCTTTCCGGACTGAAGCGCCTAGAACCGCTCGGCCACAGCGGCCGGTGGCTCTAGTCCGGTGTCTGCTAAGGGTCAGGAGAAAATGATTACAAAAATCGAAGAGACAGATTGTATTGGTGGGTAAAGTGGCAGAGCAAGGAAAGCTGTTGATCCGACGTCTATTGAAGATGGGACCACAGCCCTGAAGGAGGGATCGAACGCTGGTGTGCTAACACACAGCGCACGGGGAATTGCATTAATGTTGGTCATGCCAGCGAGCACGGTCCATAAAATCCTACGAAACATGTTGCATTGCTATGCATATAGAATCTCCCACGTTCAGGAGTTGCTTCCTGCTGACCTGACAGCAAGACAAATTTTCGCTGTGGAATATCTTGCTCGCTTTGAAGCAAGCAATTAAAGGTCATGAAACATTCTGTGTACATACAAGCCCATTTCAGTCTCGAAGAACATGTCAGTACGCAGAACTGCACAATATGGGCTACAGAAAATTCTCACACACATTAACTGGTACCATTTCATTCTGCAAGGTGACTCTGTGGTCGGGTTGACGGCATCGTTTATCGTAGGGCCGTATTTTTTAAAGGAGGTGAGTCCTGCGGGTACTGTTGCCTGTACATCTACATTTATTCTCCGCAAGCTACCCAACGGTGTGTGGCGGAGGGTACTTTACGTGCTACTGTCATTACCTCCCTTTCCTGTTCCGGTCGCGTACGGTTCGCGGGAAGAACGACTGTCTGAAAGCCTCCGTGCGCGCTCGAATCTCTCTAATTTTACATTCGTGATCTCCTCGGGAGGTATAAGTATGGGGAAGCAATATATTCGATACCTCATCCAGAAACGCACCCTCTCGAAACCTAGCGAGCAAGCTACACCGCGATGCAGAGCGCCTCTCTTGCAGAGTCTGCCAATTGAGTTTGTTAAACATCTCCGTAACGCTATCACGTTTACCAAATAACCCTGTGACGAAACGCGCCGCTCTTCTTTGGATCTTCTCTATCTCCTCCGTCAACCCGATCTGGTACGGATCCCACACTGATGAGCAACACTCAAGTATAGGTCGAACGAGTGTTTTGTAAGCCACCTCCTTTGTTGATGGACTACATTTTCTAAGCAGTCTCCCAATGAATCTCAACCTTACCAACAATTAATTTTATATGATCATTCCACTTCAAATCGTTCCGCACGAATACTCCCAGATATTTTACAGAAGTTACTGCTACGAGTGTTTGTTCCGCTATCATATAATCATACAATAAAGGATCTTTCTTTCTATGTATTCGCAATACATTACATTTGTGTATGTTAAGGGTCAGTTGCCACTCCCTGCACCAAGTGCCTATCCGCTGCAGATCTTCCTGCATTTCGCTACAATTTCCTAATGCTGCAACTTCTCTGTATAGTACAGCATCATCCGCGAAAAGCCGCATGGGATTTCCGACACTATCTACTAGGTCATTTATATATATTGTGAAAAGCAATGGTCCCATAACACTCCCCTGTGGCACGCCAGAGGTTACTTTAACGTCTGTAGACGTCTCTTCATTGACAACAACATGCTGTGGTCTGTTTGCTAAAAACTCTTCAGTCCAGCCACACAACTGGTCTGATATTCCGTAGGCTCTTACTTTGTTTATCAGGCGACAGTGCGGAACTGTAGAGTGACTGGTGAATGCTATGAGACTTTTTTTGCACACCAAGGTCACTCCAACACTTTATTGTCGATGTGTGGGTGGGATGAATTTTATGCAAGATAGCGCTCCTCCACACATTGCACATCCAGTGAAGCAACTGCTGTTTTCCATTCATTTTTCTTTTTATGTCGTTTTTGCTACCATGCCAATTAAGAGCTGAAGTCGTTTTTCTTTTGAAGTGCTTTTTGGACCCAGCACAATCAAAAGCCGATGTCTTTTCGTTTTTATCGGTTTTTCGCCTCAGGACAAACAAAAACCAATTTTTCCGATCCGATGTACCACGACCTTGTCATGGTGGGTGGGTTTACCTAACTGATAGCACCACATCTGTTGACTGCCGAACTAGGACAATTACGCACAATGAACGCTACTGCTGGGTAATGTGTAGCTCACAACATAGCCGTCTTATTGCGATTCATCTGTCATTTGTAGCCAACCTTATTTACGGCAAGGAGCGTATAGCGTTATCTGTTGAGAAAATTTTTATTTATTTTTTATTTTTTCATTGTTTTGGTCCTTTACGTTTTCCAATGTGGCAGCAATGTGCTATTCACGTTTGACGTCATTCAGAGCAGTGGTTGTCTTTCCACAGCGTTTTGAAACTGGAACTCACAATTATGGATACGCTAACCACTGATTAGCCAGAAGATTGTGACCAACTACGTAATAGCCGATATGGCCACCTTTGGAGCGGATAACGACGGCAGTGCGTCGTGACATGGAAGCAACGAGGCCTTGGTAGATCGCTGGAGGGAGTTGTCACCACATCTGCACACACAGGTCACCTAAGTCCCGTAAATGGCGCAGAGAGGGGCGATGACCTCTGTCGCCACGTCCAGTCACATCCCAGACGTGTTCGATCGCCTTCCCATTGGCGTGATGAAGAAGACATCGGGATTCGTCAGGCCATGAAGCGCTCGGCCACTGCGTCAACGTCCAGCGCCGATAGTCACATGCCCGATTCAGTCATAGCTGCCGCTGTTGTGTTAATCTTGGAATATGAGTAGGTCGTCGGCTGTGGAGGCTCTTCATTAGAAGCGTTCGGTGCATTGTTTGTTCAAACACACTTGTACTCTGCCCAGTATTAAAGTCTGATGATAGTTCCGCCACAGTTCGCTGTCTGTCCTGTTTTACCGGTCAGCCCAGCCTACGACATCAGGCATGTGGAATGACGGGTGGCCGCCGAAGCCGACTTCTGCACACGGTTTCACCTTGGTTTCGCCACGTGTTGAAGACAGTCATCGAACAGCCTACAAGTCGTGAAGTTTCCGAAATGCTCGTGCCGAGCCTCTGGGCCATCTCAATCTGCCCTTGGTCAAAAATAGATCGCGCCCCTTCTCGATTCTTCACACCGACGGCACTCTCTCATTGATATGGCATCGTCTGGATCGATTTATATCGATAGTAGGTCGATAGTCATAATAATCTGGCTGATCAGTATACGCGTATTTCTGTGGCGGAGGCTACCTTGTGTATCACTGTCATTGCCTCCTCCCCTCCCCCCCCCCCCCTCCCCCTATTCTCCTGTTCCAGTGGCGAATGGTTCGCGGGAAGAACTATCGTTGCTAAGCTTCCATGTGAGCTCAGATCCCTGTTATTTTATGTTCATGACCTCTTCGCGGGATGTACGTAGAACGAAGCAATATATTGGTTCACTCATCTAGGAACGCACTCTCTCGGAACTTTAACAATAAAGCACACTATGGTACAGAACGCCTCTCATAGCGTCTGCCGTTGGATTTGGTTGATTATATCTCCGTGACGCTTTCGCGCTTGCCAAACGAACCCGTAACGAAACGTGCTGCTCTTCTTTGGATCTTCTCAATTCCCTCTGTGAATCTAACCTAGTACGCATACCATGCTGAAGAGCAGTATTCATATATTGGTTGAGTACGAGTTTTGCGAGCTGCCTCCTTTGTGCCTGAACTACATTTCCTGAAGGTTCTTCCAGTGAATCTCAGTCAGCTTAGTTTAATGTGGTCGTTCCACTTTAAATCGCTCCGTACGCAGACTCCTAGATCTTGTATGGAAGTGCCTACTTCCTGTGGTTGTTCTGGAATCGTGTACTCACAAACTAATGGCATTTCCGCATATCATATTGATACGAAATATGTTCTGGTTGTTCACGTTGAGGGTCAACTACCAACCCTCGCACCAAGGGTCCATCCTCTGCAGGTCTCCTCCCATTTCGCTACAGTTTTCTAGCGTTGCGAGTTCCGTACACAACAGCATCATCTCCATCAAGCTTCATGGAACTTTCGACGTTATAAAAAAACCGTCATTTTTATATTTATCGTGAAAGGTTATGGTCCTATACGCTCCCTCCCTTGTTGTAACACTCACTTTTACGGCAGATCTCTGTCCGTCAAAGTCACAGGCTGTTTTCTCTTTGCTAGCAGCTCTGTGATCCAATCAGAAAGCTGATGTGATATTCCACAATCTCGTATTCTGTTCGTAAAGCGGCAGTCTCAAGAGTACTAAACACACCATAAAAATCAAGAAGGTATTTCATTGTGATTATATAGTCATCAATAACTTTTACACTGACTTAAACTATAAAAGCAAATATTTGGTTCAAATGGTTCAAATGGCTCTGAGCACTATGGGACTCAACTGCTGAGGTTATTAGTCCCCTAGAACTTAGAACTAGTTAAACCTAACTAACCTAAGGACATCACAAACATCCATGCCCGAGGCAGGATTCGAACCTGCGACCGTAGCGGTCTTACGGTTCCAGACTGCAGCGCCTTTAACCGCACGGCCACTTCGGCCGGCTAAATATTTGGAATATTTAAATTTGACCCTCTAGTCGGCACGGATTAATGTCAATTTCTAGCGCCTCTCGGAAGTCATGGAACAGGGCATCGATGTTTGTACAAGAGCACTGTGCAGGGCGCACTCAAAAGTGATGACCTCAAACTTTTTATGAGAAAACTCTTAAGGTTTTTTTTGTATAGAAGACTTTATTAGCATCCTACATCCTTATTCTTCCATGTATACGTATTTTTGAACCTACTCACCCTGGCGATGAACACACTTTTCCCAACGAGAGACCGGTTTGTTGATGCCGTCAGTGTAAAATGTTTCATTTTGTTGACGGAGTCACAGTCTCCAGCTCTGCTTGCATCGCTTCGTCACTATCAAAGGACAGGTCACCGAAGGCGTTTTCTTAAGTCTTAGGAACAGGGGAAACTTCTGATGTCAACTCACGACTGTATGGAGGATGATCAATGACAGTAACCCAGAGCGTCGGATTGTTGCAGCCGTCGCTACGCCCTTGTCTGATCTGACATCCTCGTGCTGAAGGAGACATTGGGCCGTGAGTCGACAAAAACTCTTATGCTGTTCCTTACGCCCCTACATTACTGTGTCCCTTATTTTGCCACTTTTCTTTCCGATGAATTTTACGCTCACCCCTTAAATAATTTCTGTTGTGTTAGATTTACTCTGAAAAAAGAAAAAAAATTGATCTCAGTAGGTTGACATTAACCCCTGCCGACTAGAGCGACAAATTTAAATATTCCAAATATTTGGTTTTATAGTTTAAGTCAGTGTAAAAGTTATTGATCACTATATAATCACAATGAAATACCTTCTTGATTTTTATGGTGTGTTTAGTACTCTTGAGAACATCTTATTTTCGGTGTTCCTGTCTTGCAGTCTGGGTACAGTTTACGATTTTCTTCAACACATTACAATACAAATACCTTTTCATCCTCATCTACGATCAATAATCCGTGGGTATCACGAAATAATTTAACATGCCACGTAGCAGATACATTAACAGATTTTAACACCTTGACAATCCTTTTAGCGTCTAAATAAGAAGTGCTGCTCGCTCATGTCAAAGGACTGTAGAATGAAACTACTGTCTGTAATCTTCCGGCAAGAGTACTTATTGTAATATCCACGACACCATGTTCTAGCCACAAGATGTTAAAATCAACTAAGTGTACAAACTTCAACAAATATTATCGATACTACGTATAAAAAAGACTGTATTGTGTAAAAATGACGAGAAGTATTTCATTGTTTCTGTAATAATTTAATTTCTATGTGAATTAAAACTATTATCAGAGACCTACATTCATAGACAACGACAATTACAATCTTTTTTTTTTTGTTGTCTGTGGTAATTGTGGTTCAGTTGTTCTTCCTGTGATAACCGATGAACTGTTCGGACGTGAGACTTGTGATGTCTGTAAAGAGGAAACCTGTAACTATATACACTCCTGGAAATTGAAATAAGAACACCGTGAATTCATTGTCCCACGGAGGGGAAACTTTATTGACACATTCCTGGGGTCAGATACATCACATGATCACACTGACAGAACCACAGGCACATAGACACAGGCAACAGAGCATGCACAATGTCGGCACTAGTACAGTGTATATCCACCTTTCGCAGCAATGCAGGCTGCTATTCTCCCATGGAGACGATCGTAGAGATGCTGGATGTAGTCCCGTGGAACGACTTGCCATGCCATTTCCACCTGGCGCCTCAGTTGGACCAGCGTTCGTGCTGGACGTGCAGACCGCGTGAGACGACGCTTCATCCAGTTCCAAACATGCTCAATGGGGGACAGATCCGGAGATCTTGCTGGCCAGGGTAGTTGACTTACACCTTCTGGAACACGTTGGGTGGCACGGGATACATGCGGACGTGCATTGTCCTGTTGGAACAGCAAGTTCCCTTGCCGGTCTAGGAATGGTAGAACGATGGGTTCGATGACGGTTTGGATGTACCGTGCACTATTCAGTGTCCCCTCGACGATCACCAGTGGTGTACGGCCAGTGTAGGAGATCGCTCCCCACACCATGATGCCGGGTGTTGGCCCTGTGTGCCTCGGTCGTATGCAGTCCTGATTGTGGCGCTCACCTGCACGGCGCCAAACACGCATACGACCATCATTGGCACCAAGGCAGAAGCGACTCTCATCGCTGAAGACGACACGTCTCCATTCGTCCCTTCATTCACGCCTGTCGCGACACCACTGGGGGCGGGCTGCACGATGTTGGAGCGTGAGCGGAAGACGGCCTAACGGTGTGCGGGACCGTAGCCCAGCTTCATGGAGACGGTTGCGAATGGTCCTCGCCGATACCCCAGGAGCAACAGCGTCCCTAATTTGCTGGGAAGTGGCGGTGCGGTCCCCTACGGCACTGCGTTGGATCCTACGGTCTTGGCGTGCATCCGTGCGTCGCTGCGGTCCGGTCCCAGGTCGACGGGCACGTGCACCTTCCGCCGACCACTGGCGACAACATCGATGTATTGTGGAGACCTCACGCCCCACGTGTTGAGCAATTCGGCGGTACGTCCACCCGGCCTCCCGCATGCCCACTATACGCCCTCGCTCAAAGTCCGTCAACTGCACATACGGTTCACGTCCACGCTGTCGCGGCATGCTACCAGTGTTAAAGACTGCGATGGAGCTCCGTATGCCACGGCAAACTGGCCGACACTGACGGCGGCGGTGCACAAATGCTGCGCAGCTAGCGCCATTCGACGGCCAACACCGCGGTTCCTGGTGTGTCCGCTGTGCCGTGCGTGTGATCATTGCTTGTACAGCCCTCTCGCAGTGTCCGGAGCAAGTATGGTGGGTCTGACACACCGGTGTCAATGTGTTCTTTTTTCCATTTCCAGGAGTGTAGTTCATTATTATTTGACAAATAGAGTCGCTATTGTCTAGACGTGGATTTGTATTTATTTCATTGTAATCCAGTCTAATTAATGTTATTAAGTGTTAATTTTCAGCTCCGCAGTTAGCAGCGCAGCCATTAGCGCTAGTAACTAACAGCGGAGTTTACTACTAGCTGGTATAAAAAATATGAAACATTTTTCATTGAGAATAGTTTGAAATGCCAAAGAATAGAGAACAAAAGGCTTAAAGACTTTTATCTGAATATATTAACTTGGTATAAAAGGAATCGAGAATAACAATAGACAAACTGACTATCGTCTGTCTGCCGCTATCTTAGCAAAAATATCTCCGCGGCAGTTTTGAATCGAGAATTTTAACAAACATAAATGTTGTTGGACATAAATGAATGGGAATAAACGTCCACCGGTTGTCCCGAATCTACTTTAAAAGACAGAGTTCAACTCAGGTTACTTCTTTAGAAATAGTGCTCACAGCACGTTACGTAATATCAATTTCTTATTTGCTGGTCTATGAAGCCTAATTATTTCGGACGATTTACGCGAAATATTTTAATAGGAGACATACGTCAGTGTTGTGCGCGGGTAGTCTTTTGTGACTGAATGTTCCTTTTGCTAGAGAAAAGTGCTTCCATCTCAAGTAACAGTTGTGTAAAACCTGGTAAATGATACGCAATTTAGTCAAACTCACACGACTTTACAGACAACATTTCTGCACAACGTCAAGAGGAGTTTTCTTTAGCAGAGTGACAAATATTAGCCGGGATAATTATTTTTGAGATCAAACGAATTCTTACGCTGACAAAAGGTAACTGGTTTTATATTTTTTTGATCTACCTAAAATATCATTTAGAAGTAATTAAAGTCACGAAATACTATAAACCGGTTCCGCCACACTATCTGTGCCCTTGCATGACACGAAGTGTGCTAATATTTTCTCTGAAACGAAGACTAGATTGAATTAGGAGATGTAAATTAACGACTTAAAACCAACAATAAAAGATTATCAGAATAATATTAAACTAACCATATTTTGCGCAAAATGTAATACACATGTTTTCTGTTTGTAGATTCTCTCTCTCCAAATTTGCTACCATTTTGATTCTGGTTTGTCTGGTTCATCATCAGAGTGACAAATGCTGTGGTAAATACGAGAAATGAGAACTAAACTTCGTTATAGCTGCTTTTGAAAACGTTGAATCAATCCTTTCATGTGATATTAGGTCCTTTAAGAAGTAGAGGACCAGATTAGTTTTTTCGCGGTTCCACTGCACTGAAACCATGATTTGACACAAACACTTACAACCAAAAAAGAGGCATCCCTCAATGCATTTTTTTTTTTTCGATGGATAGCTCATTTTGTGATCTTAGCAGAAATATTTTAAGCAATAAATTGCTCTTGCCACCCATCTTCCTTGATGCATTGCTGAGGGATTTTCAGTTTTTTTTCCAAAATTCCCTCCAAAAAATATCACATGAAGCTCTTTAGTTTCACAGTAATCACCTCACACTGTTGGTTTGCCTAATTCGCTTTCATGGAAGTCTAATATTTTCTTTATTTGTGACTCATTAGAAAACAAATCCAAAATCTTTTTGATAGTGTGAAAACTACTATCATTGATAATTTTCCACTTTTCCCTCAAACACTGAAACTCGTATGTCAGGACTGCTTTTTGCACAATGTACTTTATCTACAAATACATTTTTGAAAATAAGTTCATATATGACATGACGACATGGGAAATACAAAAACTCCATGTCCAACTTTTGTTCAGGTAAGGTGCCCGCCCCGTTTAAGCAGCCAGTGTTGGAGGAAGTTACGACGCTTTAGAGAATTTGTGCATTGTTTTCATTATCCTAATACGTTACCTGTCAGTTTTACACAAAAGCAATGAAAGATGCCAGGTTGTGTTTTCTTTTCTTTATGGCTGTCTTATAAAGAAAATTAAGTACAGAGATTTAAGAATGTAATATTCCTTTTTAATGCTCCAGATGGACAAAATAAGAATAATTCCATGGCTGCTTTTTGCACATGCCTCTTCTCATGTATATGGAACGTCACCGTACGTCTTCTGTTCCCAGTACGTGGACACTAGTTCTCCTAATGTGGCAGAAATTTAGGTATAATGAAATCGGCTACAAAGAAGAAAACCATTATTCCTACAACCAAACCATACCTTCAAGCAATCGTTTTGTGCCGATGTCTACCATCACCAATGAGCTTGTTATTGCTACAGGTTCCTTTGCCTAAACTAAATTCATTCAAAATTCAGAGTTACGTACAACTCCAAGGCAAACCAGACTGAACATTACTTTCTTCAGGAACTTATTCATCAAGGTAAGTTTTCTTTCAAATTTTTACGTGTATTTGACAGACTAACACTCCAACAACTTCCTTCTGATGATTATCCCCTTGTGATCGTAAATACAAAAAAGGGTGTTTGAATCTTATACTGCTTCACTGATCAAGAGAGGCAAGACTGCTTTGAAAGTTTTCTAGTGGAAAAGTATACAGCTACTCCACAAGCAGAGGAAGTTCAAAAATGGCTCTGAGCACTATGGGACTCAACTGCTGTGGTCATAAGTCCCCTAGAACTTAGAACTACGTAAACCTAACGAACCTAAGGACATCACACACATCCATGCCAGAGGCAGGACTCGAACCTGCGACCGTAGCGGTCACGCGGTTCCAGACTGTAGCGCCTAGAACCGCACGGCCACTCCGGCCGGCAGCAGAGGAAGTAATATATGGTAATGAAGATGACTTGTAAGTCTTATAGGTGTTTACAGATTACATTGGAATGTTGTTTGCAATGTTATTTCTTTAAGAAGAGAGCTCTATTTCAGCTTCTGTAATAAACTGTATTATCTGAACAAGTATATTTCTGTTTACAGGCCTTTTTTATTAATAAATTAGTGCAGTGCTTGCTGGACAGAAAAACGCTTTATAACACATTTAGAAAATCTTCTAATTAAATGAGCATACGAATGTTAAGATACTAAACTTATTGTATAAGAAAGCTTGTATTTAATTGTAATATACACTTAGTCTGTAGCCGTCCATAATTGCAAAAGTGCTGCCTGTGCAGGAGTTTTCCATAAACGTCCGATGGGATTCATGTCGTGCGATATGGATGGCCAAATCAGTCGCTCCAATTATCCACAATGGTCTTCAAATCAATTGCGAATAACTGTGGCCCAGTGACATGGCACATTGTCACCCACAAAAATTCCATCGTTGTTTGAGTACATGAAGACCAAAAATTGCTGCAAATGGCCTGCAAGTAGCCGAACACAACCATTTCCACTCAATGATCGGTTCAGTTGGACCAGAGGACCCAGTCCATTCCACGTAAACAAAACCCGCACCAGTAAGGAGCCACCACCAGCTTCCACAGTGCCCTTTTGACAATTTGGATCTTGCCAACTAAACTCGGGACGCATCCGACCAGGTCACTGTTTTCCAGTCGTGTAGAGTCCAGTCGGTATGCAGCCCAGGAGAGTCGCTGCAGGCGATGTCGTGCTGTTAGGAAAGGCACTCGCGTCGGTCGTCTGCTGCCGCGGCCCGTTAACGCCAAACTCCGAAGCACTGTCCCAACGGATGCGTTGTTCGTACGTCCCACGCTGATTTCTGCGGTTATTTCAAGCAATTCTGCTCGTCTGTGAGCACTGACAACTCTACGCAAACGCCGCTGCTCTCGGCCGTTAAGTGAAGCCCGTCCACCTCTGAACTCGGCACACTCGTGACACTGTGAGTCTCGGAATACTGAATTCCTTAACGATTTCCAGAGTGACCAGTGCGTCTAGCTGCAACTACCATTCCACGTTCAAAGTCTGTTAGTTCCCGTCGTGCGGCCACAATAACGTCGGAAAACGTTTCACTTGAATCACCAAAGTACAAATGACAGTTCTGCCAATGCACCGTCCTCTTATGCTTGTGTAAGCGATACTAGGGCGATCTGTGTATTTGCGTAGCGCTATACTGTGGCTTTTGCCACCTCAGTGTATTAAATAGGTGGTATTACATAAAATAATTTTATAAACAAAAAAGAAAACTTTAGAAATTTTTATCTTAAAGCACTGTTTTTGTCTGTTTGCCTTTTTCTCAGCCACGGCTGGAGTTAATATCTTATTCGCTGCTTTAAGTGCGTAACAAGAACGTCGCTACAGTACAGTTACGGTACACGAATGCACGTACAATGAGGCTGCTTAAGTGCTAACAAGAACGTCTTTGACGTCATTCCTTACCGGCGGCTCGGACTTGTTCACACTCCTACATAAAAAAAGGAAAAGTATCCATACTAATATTATAAATGCGAAAGTAACTGTTGCGCTTTCACTATTTAATAAAATGCCCTTGAATATTCGCTGTACAATAACATTAAAGTCTCATCTCCTTTGAGGGCCACATCATAACTTCTAGACAGAAGCCCAGAAGAAGAAACTTCGCCGTGTGTTGAAGTTGTGTCCGGCGAGTTCACCTGGAACTGAGACAAGGGTAAAGGCAGTGGCGCAAGTTCGCGGCCGAGCTGACTGCAGCCAGAGCCCAGGCTTTCTTCGCCGTAAACCTAGGAGGCTTCTACGCCAAGGAAAACTCCCCGGTACTCGTTTGATAGCAGGTTGAGTCGTCCTGCAGCTGTCCTACAAGGACTGCAAAGGGGACATGTTCTAAACCCTGTCCGGTATCGAACCATGGACCATCAGAGCCGTAGTCGAGAGTTCTACTCTCTAGACCACCTCTGCCACATCCTGACGCTTATACCAGATAAATGCAATATACTATATTTATGAAAGATCAGGGTATGTCTTAATCCTCAATCTATTTCTCTCTCGAGTAGAACATTGTCACACTGCTGGCCTTCCTACAGCAAGAAGAAATGCAGATGATAGACGGGTATTCATTGGACAAACATATTATACTAGAACTGACATGTGATTACATTTTCACGCAATTTCGGTGCATACGTCCTGAGAAATTAGTACCCAGAACAACCACCTCTGGCCTTGATATGCCTGGGCATTGAGTCAAACAGAGCTTAGATGGTGTGTACAGGTACAGCTGCCCATGCAGCTTCAACACGATACCACAGTTAATCAAGACTACTGAATGGCGTATTGTGACGAGCCAGTTGCTCGGCCACCATTGACCAGACGTTTTCAATTGGTGAAAGATCTGGAGAATATGCTGGCCAGGGCAGCAGTCGAACATCTTATGTATCGAGAAAGGCCCGTACAGGACCTGCAACATGCGGTCGCGCATTATCCTGCTGAAATGTAGGGTATCGCAGGGATCGAATGAAGGGTAGAGCCACGGGCCGTAACACATCTGAAATGTAACGTCCACTGTTCAAAGTGCCGTCAATGCGAACAACAGGTGACCGAGACGTGTAACCAATGGCACCCCATACCATCACGCTGGGTGATACGCCAGTATGGCGATGACGAATACACGCTTCCAACGTGCGTTCACCGCGATGTCGCCAAACACGGATGCGACCATCATGATGCTGTAAAAAGAACCTGGATTCATCCGAAAAAATGACGTTTTGCCATTCGTGACCCAGGTTCGTCGTTGAGTACACCATTGCAGGCGCTCCTGTCTGTGATGCAGCGTCAAGGGTAACCGCAGCCATGGCCTCCGAGCTGATAGTCCATGCTGCTGCAAACGTCGTCGAACTGTTGGTGCAGATGGTTGTTGTCTTGCAAACGTCCCCATCTGTTGGCTCAGGGATCGAGACGTGGCTGCACGATCCGTTACAGCAATGCGGATAAGATGCCTGTCATCTCGACTGCTAGTGATACGAGGCCGTTGGTATCCAGCACGGCGTTCTGTATTACCCTCCTGAACCCACCGATTCCATACTCTGCTAACAGTCATTGGGTCTCGACCAACGCGCGCAGCAATGTCGCGATACGATAAACCCCAATCGCGATAGGCTACAATGAGACCTTTATCAAAGTCGCAAACGTGACGGTACGCATTTCTCCTCCTTACACGAGGCCTCACAACAACGTTTCATCAGTTAACGCCGGTCAACTGCTGTTTGTTTATGATAAATCGGTTGGACACTTTCGTCATGTCAGCACGTTGCAGGTGTCGCCACCTGCGCTAACCTTGTGTGAATGCTCTGAAAAGCTAATCATTGGCATATCACAGCATCTTCTTCCTGTCGGTTAAATTTCGCGTCTATAGCACTTCATCTTCGTGGTGTAGCAATTTTAATGGCCAGTAGTGTACTTGTGCAATTTTCGATTTGTATCATGAAATAAATGTATACGTGTAAAATACGTACTCTTAATGGCAAACATTCATTAACGATGTGTAACTTCTCAATTTTCTCTCTTCATAGATTCAGCTGCATAACTTGTCATATCTGAAGCTATTCTATTAGCTACGGCGTTCTAGAAAGGGTTTAATATTAAGGTGTACAACTATATGTAATTTGTTATATTCCAAATTGGCTTTCTCTTACTAAATGTTGTGAGTGAATTCAGCAAATCGGAAAGCTTAGCTGAGGTCTGAGCTGGATTTTTAGCTCCATTGTGAGATCAAAATGAGGTTAACCAGTAAAATCTTCCTCGAATAGCTGCTTTCACTCAGTACTGTAGGTATGAATAGTGCTTAATTATTCTAACAATTAAACCCAGAGAAGTAGCTACAGTCCATCGAGCTGTTCCCTTGCTTAGCAAGGAATTTAGAAAAATGTTTACTACGAAGTAATGCAGCTGTAATTACGCCACTCAGTCACAGTTTATGAGTAGGAACATTGGTCTGCATCTCGTTTGTCAGATGTGTTGAGTATCCAGGTGCGACACGAAACCAGTTTTTACAGGCATTCGTATTTCTTAGTCAAGGCGAATGTTGTCTTTCTTGTCAGCAAGAATGTTGCAACTGACAAATTAAGTGTCCGAAAGTGTCGAAACAGAGATTCTGAATTCGTTTTCTACTCTCTATATCAAGAAAAAAAGCGAGGTGAATTACATTATTCTTATGTATGACGTCACCAAATCGAATTTCTTCTTCCAGATCTGCAAATCCGAAAGATTCAGTCACTGTTAAAGCACTCAGGTGTAACTTAACATTCTCAGACAAACCACTCGTACGACCCTTATTCTTTTGTGAATAGCATGCTTAGTATAAATCAGCCTTAGCGTCACTAATGATAAAACCTCGCTCGCGTGGGCACAGCATAAATCAGTATAATTTGTTCGATAAATGGGCTTAACGTAAGCAGGACACTAACCAGTATAATTTATTCGATAAATGGACTTACAGGTATTGTTAGCATTATGGTCAGTGTCCACTCGAACTTCGTTGTTTCATTCTATGCAATTTATGCCCGTTTTTCATTTTCTCTTGCAGTTAAGAAAATTTTTCTTGTCTTTTGCAACTGGATTTTTACGATCGTATTTAACCATCAATTCCTGTATTAGGCATCTTCAGTGATCTACAATAAAATACGAGAGACAACTGTTTCTCTTATCTACAAAAAATAGGGAAAAGGAAATTTTGTTTAGGTAGGTAAATGTAAGAAGCGCTGTTCATCCTTTCTGTCTTGTAGTTGATGTGTTTAAAACACTTTTTTACAAATCACTTTGGTTTCGGATTGGTTACACCTTGAGCAAACAATTTTTTCTTCATTTTGGAGCAGACGAAAGAAGCTGTTTCTTCTACCCATGAGCACCACGTTTTCCTTTTTTTTGACCGTTGAAAAAAACAACTTTTCACCCACCCCAGACTACACTTTTCCTTTAAGGCTGTCCATGAGCAAAGACAATATTTTCTTCTTTTTTTAATCCAAAAGGAACTGATCCAAAAAAATTTATTTGTAAGCAAATGTGAATCCCAGATTGATCCTCAAACTGAAGGGGGTACAAATCAATTTAAAATTCAATTGCAATCAATTGTGGTTAGTGAACTGGAAACGTGCTTGGTTTTAGGGGTGTACGCCACATGCTGTACATTCCTTGCGGTGTTCAGATCGATGTTCCGGTGACAGGAGGTTCATTTAAGTGACGTGTTCGAACGAGTGCCCGTTTGTCTGAATACGTAACTCAATGTGCCTTCTGAGCGACCAGCGAACGAAATTTGAAGTTGGTCTGTTTGAAGCTTTCCCGACGAAATAATTGCTCGAAAGGCTCTCAGGCGTTGTCTTGGATGATTCTATACTACTGGCCATTAAAATTGCTGCACCACGAAGATGACGTGCTACAGACGCGAAATTAACCGACAGGAAGAAGATGCTGTGATATGCAAATGATTAGCTTTTCAGAGCTTTCATACAAAGTTGGAGCCGGTGGCGACACCTACAACGTGCTGACATGAGGAAAGTTTCCAACCGATTTCTCATACACAAACGGCGGTTGACCGGCGTTGCCTGGTGAAACGTTGTTGTGATGCCTCTTGTAAGGAGGAGAAATGCGTACCATCACGCTTCCGAATTTGATAAAGGTCGGATTGTAGCCTATCGCGATTGCGGTTCATCGTAACGTGACATTGCTGCTCGCGTTGGTCGAGATCCAATGACTGTTAGCAGAATGTGGAATCGGTGGGTTCAGGAGGGTAATACGGAACTCCGTGCTGGATCCCAACGGCCTCGTATCACTAGCAGTAGAGATGACAGGCATCTTATCCGCATGGCTGTAACGGATCGTGCAGCCACGTCTCGATCCCTGAGTCAACAGATGGGGATCTTTGCAAGATGTTTGCAAGACAACAACCATCTGCACGAACAGTTCGACGACGTTTGCAGCAGCATGGACTATCAGTTCGGAGACCATGGCTGCGGTTACCCTAGACGCTGCATTACAGACAGGAGCGCCTGCAATGGTGCAGTCAACGACGAACCTGGGTGCACGATTGGTAAAACGTCATTTTTTCGGAATAATCCGGGTTCTGATAACAGCATCATGATGGTCGCATCCGTGTTTGGAGACATCGCGGTGAACGCATATTGGAAGCGTGTATTCGTCATCGCCATACTGGCGTATCACCCGGCGTGATGGTACGGGCTGCCATTGGTTACACGTCTAGGTCACCTCTTGTTCTCATTGACAGCACTTTGAACAGTGGACGTTACATTTCAGATGTGTTACGACCCGTGGCTCTACCCTTCATTCGATCCCTGCGAAACCCTACATTTCAGCGGGATAATGCACGACCGCATGTTGCAGGTCCTGCACGGGCCATTCTGGGTACTGAAAATGTTCGACTGCTGCCCTGGCCAGCGCATTCTCCAGATCTCTGACCAATCGAAAACGTCTGGTCAATGGTGGCCGTGCAATTGGTTGTTCTGGGTACTGATATCTCAGGATCTATGCACCCATATTGCGTGGAAATGTAATCAGTTGTAGCATAATATTTTTGTCCAACCAATACCCGTTTATCATCTGCATTTCTTCTTGGTGTAGCAATTTTAATGGCCAGTAGTGTATTTAAAGTGCACAACGTTTCCATGAGGCAGCTGCCTTCATCTTCAGGTGTGACTGCCGTTTGTGTTGGGGTTCTTCGATGAGCGAACCGAGCGAGGATTCGTAGTGGTCAGCACACTAGAGTCGCATTCGGGAGAATGGTTCAGATTCGTGTCCGGCCATCCAGATTTAGGTTTCCTGTAATTTCCCTAAAGCGCTCCAGGTAAACGCCGGCACGGGTCAGTAGAATGGGCACGACCGATTTCCTTCCCCGTCCTTGAAACATTCCGAGCTTGTGCTCTGTCTCGAATGACTTCGATGTCGACGGTATGTTAAACAGAAACCTTCCTGCCTTCCTTCCTTCGTTCCTTCGATGAGCCAACAGCTGAATAGCTTCGCCGTTTCCGAGATCGTCGATTCTTCTCTTCGACGGTTACATACAGAGGTTAAACAAAAATATGTAAATACTGCGAGAATGCATACTGGAAAATAAATGCAGATGCTAGTCAAGCCTGCGGTGTTGTATTTGACAGCGGACGGCATCTGTGCAACGTAGTCGATATGTTGTAAGTATCAGCCGCTGTCAGTACATTGTTCTGGGTAGTTGTGAGAGGATGGTGTCGGAGCTAAGTGGATTCTAACATGGCAAATTGCTGGTGCTCTTATGGTGGGTGCTTTCGTAACCAAGTGAGCCGAAGTGTTTTGTCGTTTCGAGAGGCACACAGGCGGTGGCAATGCAGATGCGTCGATCGCTGTACATACAGGTCATTGCAAGCAAGAGCAACTCGCGTCCTTCAATTCTGCAATAAACTGTACCCACTGATTCAGGTGCGGCGGATCTCCGCATCTGGTTTATTACTGTTTCTATTTTGTATTTGATGCAGAATATAAATCCGTAACATTTGCTTCTCTAGTAAGTAATTGTTTTCTACTCAGCAAATACAGGGCTGCTATGTATGAGTCATTCGTTTTCAAAGCTCTGTACCGTATCTTCCAAAGTATTGCATGTAAAAGTACGATTGATGCATGAATAGAACCGCAGACTCACCAAGTTTGCATCTGCCACTCTACAAACGTTCTATGAGTGCCACTCTCGTCACACGACAAAAGCCAAAGCGGTAGTCGGTTTAGTTGCTGAAGGCACCAGCCATAATAGTGCGGTTTTAATTGTTGCACGAGCTGCAGACGGTACGATTCGAAATGTAAACGCCGTCGCATATTCTTCAACACAGTTTTTGAAGTGTTGGCAGAAGAGCCAACACCGTGTTGCTAGAGGAGGCACAAATGCACGCTTTTAACTCACGCAGACTGGCGTGAGGTCTGGAACAGTTAAGGGAATTAGTAGTAGCAAATAAAGTACGTAGTTGATGTAATACATAACTTTAATCCATAATTGGAGAACATCGCTCTTGACAGTACATGTTTTATGATTTCAATATTAACTGCTAATGGCGCCTTGCTAGGTCGTAGCAATTGACGTAGCTGAAGGCTATGCTAACTATCGTCTCGGCAAATGAGAGCGTATTTGTCAGTGATCCATTCCTAGCAACGTCGACTGTACAACTGCGGCGGGTGCTAGAACGTCTCTCTAGACCTGCCGTGTGGCGGCGCTCGGTCTGCAATCACTGACAGTGGCGACACGCGGGTCCGACGTATACTAACGGACCGCGGCCGATTTAAAGCTACCACCTAGCAAGTGTGGTGTCTGGCGGTGACACCACAGTTTTCTACGGTACTGGATTGCGCGGACTGTTGATTTTCCATTTCTCAACCGCGTATGAGACTTACCCTCACACTCTCCACGGTTGCATCTGGCACACTCGGTCGACCACTACCTTTCTGTTCACAGAGACTACTAGTGTCCCTAAATTTTTGATACCAACGCACAGTGCTCTGTTTATATGACGTTTCTTTTCATAAATCCTTCTAAAAGCACGCTGTACTGTTGTAACAAATAGACTCAGCGCATATTGCAACTTATAAAACGTATTTTCTTCCTTTGTACCCATTTTGTTAAGGTACTGTATTCGTAACGCTAACTCTGCGAAGTTACTCTTCTACACAGGCATCAGTCATATTTGTACATTAATAATTTTGAAACTAAAAAACGAAAAATAACATTCATAATAGCCCCGTAGTTTCTTCGCATTACTTCTGTCTTCTTTAATAATAGAATTAATACTTATGTAAATTTAGTATCTCAGATTTAACTTCGTCATCTTCGTTCCCTTAAATGCCTCTGAGCACTATGGGACTTAACAGCTAAGGTCATCAGTCCCCTAGAACTTAGAACTACTTCAACCTAACTAACCTAAGGACATCACAAACATCCATGCCCGAGGCAGGATTCGAATCTGCAACCGTAGCGGTCGCACGGTTCCAGACTGTAGCGCCTAGAACTGCTCGACCACCTCGGCCGGCTCGTTCCCTTAATGGTATGGTTACCGAGAGTCAGTATTTGCATGGGATAACTGACTGTAGATGGCACCAAATAACCTTGGAACTTCTTCAACGATTCGGCAGATAAAAAGATTGGTTGTAAATCCATCTACAGTTAATTTCGTAAGAGTCTTCAAAGAAACCATGTCTGCACTTCTCCCGTAACTCTCTGCAGGAACTCAGTTAAAAAATTATCATTATTAATTGTGACACTTGTAGACGTAAGTGTTACACCTTAAGAAACAATATGGTGATAAGTATGGATTACGGAAGTGTTTGATATGGATCGTTGTGTCTACTTCCAACTATGTTATCATGTAATTAGCAACGATGGAATGCACTACAATGTATGCAAATATTCATCAAATTAGACCGCTGCATCCCTTTACGCACAAGGGCCATAAACAATGCCGACGGAAGCATTACTTTTTCATGCGAGTATAATCAGCCACTTTCGTTAATAGCCTTGCACGAGATAAACTAAATTACGGACATTAATCTGGCTATTACGGGCTCGCTGCCATCCGGTCCATCCATTTCATAATTTGCATAAAGAAAATGTATGCTGTAGTTGTTACAAAGGAGTAAATCTCGTGGGAATCCACGTAATTTGCCGGGCATGAGCCCATATGTAAACACCCCTCCATTTCCTGACGATAGTTGACGCACGATCTCTTAACAATTTTCAGAAAAGCATACTACAGTATTGCTACTTCTTACAAAAATACAGTATTTGTAGTTTTACAAGGAGGCGACAGAAGTGATGGGATGCCTTTTAATACTGTCCCGGACCTCCTGTTGCCCACAGTAATGCAGCTACTCGACGTGTGATGGACTCAACAAGTCGCTGGAAGTTCCCTCCAGAAATACTGAGCCACTCTACATCTATAGCCGTCCTTACTGCGAAAGTGCTAGCGGTGCAGGTTTTTCGCATGAACTGACCCACAAATTTTCGATGAGAATCATGTCGGGTGATCTGGATACCAAACCATACGCTCGAATTGTCCAGAACGTTCTTCACATCACTCGTGAACGATTGTTGCCCGGTGGTCACTAAGTAACCGAACACAGCCATTTCAATGATCGGTTCAGTTGGACCAGAGGACCCAGGCTATTGGACAGTGCCTTCTTGACAACTTGGGTCCATGGCTTGACCTGTCAGCAGCTTATGACACGGTTTGGCGCGAGGACCTATTATTGAAATTTTTGAGACCAATACCTGGCAAAACTCTAGGCAAGCTATTAAGTAACATGTTAAGCAATAGGCGGTTTAAAGTACATCAAGGAGAAGAGAAAAGCAGATGGTGTGTACTCAATAACGGATTACCTCAGTGCTCTGTTCTTGTTCCAGTATTATTCAACCTCTACACAGCTGACCTGCCGAATCTGACTTGTCGAAAATTTCAATATGCAGACGACCTGGCAATTTCATATCAGAGTGAAGACCTTTCTGAATGTGAAGAACACCTAACGAACAGCCTTACTAAACTTTATGAGTATTTTGAGACATGGTGACTGAGACCTAATGTTTCTAAAACCGAGGAAAGCCTGTTCCACCTCTCTAATCGCCTTTCATCAGCAAAGATCAGTCCACAGTTCGGCCCTCTTGGCACAGTCAGATACAACGAAAGCCCAAAATACCTGGGAGTCACTCTGGACAGAACTTTAACAACTTGGCCAAGAAGATACAAACACGAGTGAACCTCGTGAGAAAGCTGGCAGGCAGTACATGGGGAGCAACCACATCAGTCCTCCGAGGAGGATCCCTTGCACTGGTATACTCTGCAGCAGAATACTGTGCACCAGTTTGGCTCCGAAGCACCCACGTAGCGAAAGTAGACGTCCAACTGAACTCAGAGTAATTAGTGGCACAGTCCGGTCTACACCTACCTGCTGGCTACCAGTGCTTTCAAACATCTGTCCACCAGACCTCCGTCGAAGGGCTGCTCTTTACAACCTCTGTCAGCAAGTTTCTGAAAACAACTCGATCTCTCTTCATGACGATTTGCTATCACTGCCCAGGAAAGTCCTCAAATCTAGAAGACCAGCATATGAAATGGGAGTCCAAATGCTATCCACAGGATTGGACCATGACGCAGAGTGGAAACGTGAGTGGCAGACTACAAGAACCTGACACCACGAACTTGTAGACAATCCAACAGTTCCAGTTCCAGGTTTCCACCAACCGAGGCAGGTGTGGGTGCAGTTAAACAGATATCGGACTGAAGAGGCTAGGTGTAAATACATCATGCACAAGTGGGGCTTCTCATGTGACAGTTTGTGTGACTGTGGTGACACCCAAACAAGTAGCCACATTGTGAATGAATGTCCAATCAGACGCTTCCCAGGTCACATTGAGGAGCTCCATCCCACGAGGCACTCCGCTGGATCGAGTCCATCAACATCCGAGTGCAAAAAAGGCTCTGAGCACTATGGGACTCAACTGCTGAGGACATTAGTCCCCTAGAACTTAGAACTAGTTAAACCTAACTAACCTAAGGACATCACAAACATCCATGCCCGAGGCAGGATTCGAACCTGCGACCGTAGCGGTCTCGCGGTTCCAGACTGCAGCGCCTTTAACCACACGGCCACTTCGGGCGGCCATCCGAGTGCAGTCTGAGCCGTTTAAAAACTTGTATACTATATATAATTTCACATGTTCATTTTTATATATATTTCTTTGTTTTGCTAAATGTGTATTACTGTAATTGATGCATACGATAATAATAATAATAATAATAATGGCTTCGTGGGGAATGCGCCAACCTCGAACCGTTTTACCAGCTAAAATCGGGACTCATGTGACCAGGCCACGGTTTTCCAGTCGTCTAGGGTCCAACCGGTATTGTTACGAGTGCAGGAGAGGTGCCACGGGTCATGCCGTGCTGTTAGCAAAAGCACTCGTGTCGGTCGCCTGCTGCCACAGCGCATTAACGCCAAATTTCCCGCACTGTCCTAATAGACATATTCGTCGTACGTCCCACATTGATTTCTGAGATTATTTCAAGCAGTGTTTCTTGTCTGTTAGCACTGACAACTTTACGCAAAGGCCGCTGCTCTCGGTCGTTAAGTGAACGCCGTCGGTCATTACGTTATATGCGGTGAGAGGTAATGCCTGAAGATTGGTATTCTCGACATGCTCCTGACACTGTGGATCTCGGAACACTGAATTCCGTAACGATTTTCGAAATGTTACGTCCTGTGCGTCTGGATCCAACCGCCATTGCACGTTCAGACTGTTAATTGCCGTCGTGCGAGCATAATGACGTCAGAAACCGTCACACATGGATCTCCTGAGTACAGACGACAGCTCGGACAGTGAACCGCACCTTGAGTTCCAGATGCTGTCGCCATCTGCATCTGTGCACATCGCTAACCCACGACTTTTGTCGCCTCAGTGTACTTAGAGTACTGAATGCCGTCCTTTCCAGACGGTCGTGTATTGCTGTGATATTTTAATGATACGAAGTTGACACTTTTTAGCTCGATACTAAAGAAGTGTTGCTCTGCTCTGAACGCATTTCCTTTAAGTTTTCACGTGCTGTTAACAGAGTGTAGGATGACAAAGCGTCATTCGTGCTGACAGATGCCAGACTTGTATAGCCTGATGTGCTTTTCAGACGACAATCTGCCCTTTTGCCACTTTTCCTTTTATCTTTAAAGTCACATTGTCCTCTTATGAAAGCAGTATCGCCATCGTACAGCTCTCGGTTCTTTACAGTCGTGTCCCGAAAGGAATGCGACCGGAGTGGTTCCCCAATAACATTTAGGGTTTAATGGAAGTATCCGACAATCTTTTTCACTAGATTTTAGTATATAACTAGAACAAAATTGTCCATTCACTAACACGTAGACCTACTGTGAGAATGTTTATCTGTTTACGTTTGTAAAAAATGAAAATTTCTGATTTGTTCAAGACGATATGGAATTCACTTTCTTGAAGTCGACATTCCAGTTTGATTAGTTCAGTGTAGCTTAAATTTTGGTCGGGAGAGACAGCATGAGTCATTTCCCTGGTAGACTGTACGTACCATAGCCCTCGAGAACATATCTTCTGAGTTATATCTGTATTTTAGTCGACGAGTTGAAAATAAATTCTAGTTGTTTTATCCAACATGCTACAAGGACTATTTCACCGAAGGCCCTAAATAGAGTCCAACAGCAACCTGAAATACTAATTAATCGAAACATGATGAACACGTGCTTAGTAGGGTGTTGGTACATTTCCATAAAGTACCCCCACTTGGGTAACCGTGCGTGTTATAACTCCGCTTCCGGTACGGGGAGTTGTGCCGGTCGTGGATCAGATCGAATTCACTAGGCGGATTAACGACTAAGTCCGGTGCGTCGGCCAGCCTGGATGTGGTTTTTAGACGGTTTCCCACATCTATCTAGGCGAATAGCGGGCTGGTATCAGAGTCTCTTCTCACTTTCACGTGAATAACACTGCGCTGTGACTGCTGGGCTAGAGGCATTTTGTACCAGCAGGGAAGAGGGGGTAACGGTGTGGTGCATCCGGTCACCCCTTAAACTAACCACGCAAAACCAGCTAATAACCATGCGCGACCCTGCGCCGATGCGGGACAAAGGCAGAAGAAAAAGACAGTGCAATTTTGAACCTTAACACAGCCTCTGTTCTGCATGGTAAGGTATTGACAAGGCTTTAACATGTTTCCAGAGATATTTAGTACCAGATGTTTGCTGCAGGTCCCCGAACATCGGTTAAGTTATGGGCCGAAGCTTTATGGGTGTGGAGCTGCGACACGTTAGCATTCGAGATGTGATCAATCGGGTTCAGATAAGGCAAATTTTCTGGCTATGACATCAGGATTAGTTCACTTTCACGTTCCTCAAACAACTATGGTTTGTGGGAGCGTTTGAGACGTGATTGATAGGCTTCAGATGAGGCCAGTTTCGTGGCTAAGACGTCAAGGTGATTTCACTTTCCTGTTTCTCAAACCACGGTAGCATATTTACGGTTCTCAGATGCATGCAATTATCCTGCTGCAACATGCAATCGTCGTCAGAAGAGACATGAAGCATAAAGAGATACATAATGTGCCGTACCGAGATAAACTCGCCGACACAACGGAGTGTTCTATAGTGTGCACTGGGAGGAGATCGAGCGGAAGTTCAACATATAAAATGCTAGTTCACCTTATTACAATGTAGATATTAAGATTTACTAAACTTTGTACAACTCATTTTCACAGAAATGTTCTGCATATTTACAACTGCCTCTGAATAAACTACTGGCCATTAAAATTGCAACACCAAGAGAAATGCATATGATAAACGGGTATTCATTGGACAAATATATTATACTAGAACTGACATCTGATTACATTTTCACGCAATGTGGGTGCATAGATCCAGAGAGATGAGTACCCAGAACAACCACCTCTGGCCGTAATGACGGCCATGATACGCCTGGGCATTGAGTCAAACAGAGCTTGGATGGCGTGTACACGTACAGCTGCCCACGGAGCTTCAACACGTTACCACAGTTCATCAAGAGTAGTGACTGGCATATTGTGACGAGCCAGTTGCTCGGCCACCATTGACCAGACGTTTTCAGTTGGTGAGAGATCTGGAGAGTGTGCTGGCCAGGGCAGCAGTCGAACGTTATCTGTATCCAGAAAGGCCCGTACAGGACCTGTAACATGCGGTCGTGGATTATCCTGCTGAAACGTACAGTTTCGCCACGGTCGAATGAATGGCAGAGCCACGAGTCGTAACACATCTGAAATGTAACGTCCACTGTTCAAAGTGCCGTTAATGCGAACAAGAGGTGACCGAGACGTGTAACCAATGGCACCCCATACCATCACGCTGGGTGATACGCCAGTATGGCGATGACGAATACACGCTTCCAATGTGCGTTCACTGCGACGTCGCCAAACACGGATGCGACCATCATGATGCTGTCAACACAACCTGGATTCATCCGAAAAAATGACGTTTTGCCATTCATGACCCAGGTTCGTCGTTGAGTACACCATCGCAGGCGCTCCTGTCTGTGATGCAGCGGAAGGGGTAACCGCAGCCGTGGTCTCCGAGCTGATAGTCCATGCTGCTGTAAACGTCGTCGAATTGTTCGTGGAGATGGTTGTTGTATTGCAAACGTCCCCATCTGTTGGCTGAGGGACCGAGACGTGGCTCCACGATCCGTTACAACCATGCGGATAAGATGCCTGTCATCTCGACTGCTGGCCGTTGGGATCCAGCACGGCGTTCCGTGTTACCCTCCTCAGCTCACGGATTCCACATTCTGCTAACAGTCATTGGATCTCGATCAACGCGAGCAGCAATGTCGCGATACGATAAACCGCAATCGCGATAGGCTACAATCCGACCTTTATCAAAGTCGGAAACGTGATGGTACGCATTTCTCCTCCTTACACGAGGCATCACAACAACGTTTCACCAGGCAACGCCGGTCAACTGCTGTTTGTGTATGAGAAATCGGTTGGAAACTTTCCTCATGTCAGCACGTTGTAGGTGTCGCCATCGGCGCCAACCTTGTGTGAATGCTCTGAAAAGCTAATCATTTGCATATCACAGCATCTTCTTCCTGTCGGTTAAATTTCGCGTCTGTAGCACGTCATCTTCGTGGTATAGCAATTTTAATGGCCAGTAGTGTATCTAGCCGGTGACTGTGTGTGACTAGATTACAGCACGGATGCTTACATTTGTGCCATCTGACCCGCATCCTGGACTGTCAATATACGTACTACTTCTCACGTGGCTCTCCCCTGTCCTACCAGTATCTTATTTGACAGCCGCTGTCGTCTGCAGATTTATTGAGATAGCTAGACGGGATAATACGAGGAGTGTCTGCGCTGTGCAAGGAATGTAACAGACAGACCAGGTGAAGACATCATTACTTGTCTGAAACGCAACTGGGATAACATGTAACAGCAGGAGACACGTTTTGTAATTTTTGCGGAACAGTGAATGGTACAAGTAGCAATCCGACAGACAGTGTTAGTGAGGAATACATAGACTTGTATATCACGAGATCATTTTGCTCTAATATTATAGGGTCGAAGGGACACGATTATAGAGAATTTCTGTCGTTTAAATAAATGGAAGCAAAGAGTGATGAAGTGAACGAGTGTGTTGTCAATGAAGGATAAGGGACAGTACATACAATATTGTGGGGGTGGAGATCTATTTTTCCAAGTGCTGATCGAATCGATTTCTTGATGAATACGTATGCAAAACCAACTATTCTGGTGTATTTAGCTCTGTTTGTGGCGTGCTGCATAAGTTCTGGAAAGATCAGTGCCAGGCATGGGATGTCTTTCGTCCATTGTTCAATGACGTAATGATCTATGTAGTGTACAAAGTCGGGATCGAGAAGGGTGGTTACGGTTTCCTCTGTAGCCTAGTCGACGTGAGTGGTAAGTTATCAGGGAGAAATTGGTGGTGTGTGTTTCCCATGAGTTCGCTGAGTGAAAAGTTCTGTACAGTTTAATATCTGTTATTTGCGAGGCAATTTGTCCTCTAAATAGCTGCGATCGTGTCGTATGCTGACGGAGAAGTACGAGAATGTTCTGGTCACGAGTGTGGAGAAAGTCTCTTTAGAAACGACTGGACCCACGAAATACGTAAAGAGCGAGTAGGAGAAAGTGGTACTGTCATACTCACTGGAATCTACGTTACTGTTCTCTTCCCGATTGTGTTTTTGACAGAGCCTGCATAACGTTGAGTGGTGTCTATAGATGCATGCAAGTTAAATATGAACCAGGTTTCCGCCTATTCTTTAAGTTATAATAATCGAAAGTCTAAAGTGAAACAGGTTCTACAGCACATAAACCGCAGTGGAACACTGGAGACAAATTGTGTATTTGCACCACAAGCTCTGTCATCCATGACTCGAACACATTTTAGGACTGTGGGTTACTACACGTTCTATTGTCGTCGGTGTTGTTGTTGTTGTTGTTGTGATCTTCAGTGCGAAGACTGGCTTGATCCAAATCTCCACGCTGCTCTGTCCTGTACATACCTATTCATCTCTAAATAATTTAATCTATACCTTTTAACTCCCAACACTTCCCTCCATTACGAAACTGACAATTCCTTGATGCCTCAAGACGTTTCCTGCTAATCAACTGCATATTTTAGAAAATTGTGTCAATTTCTTTTTTCTACAGTTTCATTCAGTGTTTCTACTTTAGTTACTCCAACTAAGCATCTAATCTTCAGCATTCTTCCGTAGTACTACGTTTCAAAACTTCCGAAGGATTGTTGTTTACTCTACGGACCTTGCTTCGACTTGGGTCTTTCAGTGCTTAGTCAGATTCATCTCTCAAAAAAATTCAAATGGCTCTGAGCACTAAGGGACTTAACTGCTGAGGTCATCAGCCCCTAGAACTTAGAACTACTTAAACCTAACTAACTTAACGATATCACACACATCCATGCCCGAGGCAGGATTCGAACCTGCGACCGTAGCGGTCTCGCGGTTCCAGACTGTAGTTCCTAGAACCGCTCGGCCACCCCGGCCGGTATTCCTCTCTCTCAGTATCATATCTTATCTTCATCTCCTTCCTGTTTCCTTCATATAATATTACCGTCAAAGTAGTTTCTATTGTAATGTCCCTCTATACACTCCTTCCATTTTACAGCTTTCATTTCTTTGCTTAGTACTGCCATGCTGTTTGAGATCTTGATTTCACACAGGCGCTTCTTTTTTTTCTTCAAAGTTCTCTTCGGTTTTCATTCTTTTCCTGTCAGCAGCATCTATCTTTTTTCCTAATTATTATGCATGCTTCTACATCCTTGCGTTGCTCGTCCAGCCATTCTTGCTTTACCATTTTGCACTTCGTATCATCAACATCACTTTTTTTTAGATATCTATAGTCCCCTTTGCTTGCTTCATTTGCTATATGTTTACATGTTCTCCTTACGAAAATTAGATTCTATATCTCATGCGTTATCCAAGGATTTCTAATCATCTTTGTCTTCCCTTCGCCGCTATTTGATTCTCTGGTACATTCACTATTTCATTTCTCAGGCATCCCACGCTTTCCTCTTTTATTGCGTTCCTTACCTCCAATTAATCGTTGCCTAGTGCTTCCTTCGAAACACTCAACAATCACTGGTTCTTTAACCTTATCTAGGTACCACCTCGTTTATTTCCTAACTTTGTGTTATTTCTTCAATTCCTTCTATCATGGTCTGTAGTTCATCACTGATAAATTATATCCAGAGTCAACACCTGTCACTGAAAATATTGGCCATTTAAAATCTGAGTCCAAATACATGCTTACCATTATGTGATCTACTAGAAACCTTACTCTATCTCCAAGTCACTTCCCCTTATAAAACATTCTTTCATCATTTTTAGACGAAGTATTAACGATGATTAAATTTTGCTCTGTGAAAAATTCTACCAAGTCCTCTTTCATTTCTTTTCCCCGTTGTATTTTCGTTCTCTTCCTTTCCGTAGCAGCGAATTCAATTTTCTTAATCTCGTCATACATTCTTTAAGTCTCTTCGCCATCTGTAAATCTAGATGGCATGTAAACTTGAACTGCTGTGGTCTGGGTTGACTTCGCGTCTACTTTGGCTATGATAATACGTTTCCCATGTTGTTCGTAGAAGATAACCGGATATTCCATTTTCTTATTCACTATTAGATCTGTTCCTTTAGTACCTCCATTTGATTTTGTGTTTATAACCATGTACTCACCTGACTAAATCTGAAGTTTTCCTCCCACTGAACTTCATCCATTTCCTATACAGAGTGTTATTTCCTATACAGAGTGTAAGGAAATTCTCGTTACAAACTTGTGGGACTTGTAGAGGGCAGTGAGTACTTAATATTTTGATTAGGAACCCATGTCCGGAGACGGACCGTTTCTGTGTTACAGTCGGTCGAAGACATGTTTGCTAGGTCAGTATGCAACAGGTAGTCTTGGTGGGGGAGAGGGGAGGAGTTACATCGGATCGGATGATGTTTTCTTTTTCGTCCTGCCTCTGTGACCTCGTTCGAGAGTCATTCACATATGTGAGAGTGTTATAGCAACGTGTTTGGCTACACGTTTGCAGAGTACACCGAGATTATGCTTCCGAAGGAGGAAGTGTTCTACACAACATCCAACTCGGTCGCACACCCTTTTAGCCACAATTACGCGACGGCTTCTAGAAACGGTACCTTTACTGTCAGTAGGTGTGGTAGGACTGTGGTGCTCCAAGGGACCGCCGCACGCCCGAATTCGAAGAGGCCGTATACTGCATCACGGTGAAGAGAACCCGTTAACGAGTACGTGAGCAATGTATTTGTCTTTTAATGAGTGGAACTGTGAAACAAGTGATGCACTGGGTCACGCCTAATCAGTTACTTGTAAAACTGGTGGCGTTGCCAATATGTTTTCAAATATTTGTAGCACGCAAACGGTACATTTCTGGACAGGGGTTCCTTATGTACTCACAACCCTCTACAGATCCTAGAAGTTTATTTCCAAACCCCTATGTAACTCATTTCAAGTTATTCCATTTAGTTTTTCAAATTCGCTAAACTGCCTACGCCATTAAATGATCTAATATTCTACACTCGGACCCGTAGACTGCATTTTGTTTTTCGTGACGATGACATCCTGCAGAGTAGTGCCTGGCCAGAGATCCCAGTCTGGGGCCATTTTTCTTCAGGAATATTTTCCTCAAGAGGACTGCAGTATCACTTCAGCCATGCCGTAGATAAAAGTAACGACTGTAGTTCTCGCTTGCTTACCATCGTTCACGGTACAAGAACAACGAGACCATGATCGCTAATGTTATAACACCAGAGAGGCCAGTCATCCAGACTGTTGCCCTGGCATCTACTTAAAAGACTACTACACACCTTTAGAAAACGCATAAAAAATGTTCAACTCTCGGCTGCACGAGGAATGGAATTCTGGTGACTACGAGCAAAACTCCGCTGAATCCTCTCTAGGCTAGCATACTGGGGTGGTCTATGGAGTTTCCCTCAGATAAACAACCAGTCTCGAAACAGCTATGCTCATCGACGAATGTTTTGATCTGCAGGAGGTGCAGTGCAGTAATCTCGTCGAAAATCACGCGAAACAGTTGGAGCCGACAATTTTTGATGTAAGATCGAAATCAATAGCATTTAACAGTATAGCAGGAAAAGCCAGTCCACATCGTAATAATTATTTATTTATTAATTCCGGTTACCGGTTTCTGTCTAAGTGGCACCTGCCGTCCTGAAGCTCTGAAATGTGTAACGTAATGGGCCATGTATTACAAGCTATTCACTTCAAAAACTAACATAGAAGATCATCCTTTCTTCTAGTGTTGTAGCTACGCCAATTTTTGAATTGGGATGGGTTATTAATGACAGATTTCATTGGTGAATATATGCATTGCGAAGGTACTGTGAATATCCCGAGTTCCTTAAATAAATGTCTGTAAAAGTGATCTTGGGTGGGCTCCAGCTATTATTCAGATTACGCGCTTTTGTGCAACCAATGTTTTGTCTCTTAATGATGAATTATCCCAAAATATGATCCCATATGAAAGCAGTAAATAAAAATAGGCATAGCAGGCTAATTTAGTGATGTGTATATCACCAAAATTTGCAACAGCCCTAATAGCTATTGTCAATCGTGTTATGCCATTTACTGTACAGAATTGTACATACTGTGATTTCTCAAAATTCAGTGAGAGTCCGCTTGCAGAGAATCGCTTAGTAATTTTCTGAAAGACGTTGTTTACAATTACCTCAGCTGATTCTTGTTTGTTGGGTGTGATTACTATAGATGTATCATCAGCAAACTATACTTGTTTCATGAGCAATACATTCGGAGGCGGGCTGCTTGATTTGTTACGAGTAGGTCCGAAGAAAGCGCAAGTGTTGCGGGGATGCTTCGGGGACTCCAATGGGAATCCGTGGATGGGAGACGACGTTCGCTTCGAACAACACTACGGGGAAAATGTAGAGGATCAGCATTTGAGACTGGCTCCACGACGACGCTACTGCTGCCAACGTACGTTTCGTGTCAGGACCACGAAGATAATGTGCGATAAGTTATGGCTCATTCGGAGGCGTATAGACAGTCCCTTTTCCCTCGCTCTGTCTACGAGTAGAGCAGGAAAGGACATGACTGGTAGCGGTAGTGGGTACCCTCAGCCACGAACCGTGCGGTGGCATGCGGAGTATCGATGTAGATGTAGATGTAAATTTTTCTATTGCCTGTTAACCTTGATTTTTAGCTGTGCTATTGGTGCGTACACTTTCAGGGGTTTAAGTTTTCCTTAACATTTTTCACTGGCAGTTAAGGTTAAAAATGTGCATGTCTGTGTTGTAATTTACGTCGCTGTGTAACTTCTGGTGTGTTAACCACGGGTACTTTTGAGTCGAATAGACTAAGTTCTCCGCCGTCATTTCCTCTGTCATGTTTGGGTCCCCTGTGGCATTTGCCATTTCCATTACGTAATTTTAAAGTATTTTTCTGTGTGTATGTTTTAGAATCTGAACTGAATGGAGCAACTGTCTGGGCCGCAGGCCGAAATTGAGCCAATTGCCGTGTTTTCCCTTTGCCTAATTCATAATCTCAACCCCCTTTGCTTGTCTTGAATTTTTTTGCTGCTATACATAACGAATAATTTCAGGTGTCACATATTCTTTTATCTTGAGCGCTTTGCTCTTTTTATTTGCGTTATAAAACCGTTGTCTAATTCAGTAAGTGCCTCAGGGGCGTTCTTCTAATGTTTATAAAATGTAAATTTATTTGCGTTTCATATAAAAAAGGAATTCTATTCTAACTTGTTTTTAATTTTGCCAGCTTATTACGAGCATTGCCCTGAACTTAACCATTCGTACCTATTATCTTTAACATGGACTCTGTGGCGAATAAGCATTGCTTGTCTCTGTAATTTAATCTCTGGCTCTGTGCTAGACAAATATACTTGTTTAGAGAGTATTTTCTTTATCCCAAGCACCCTTTCGTTCCCAGATTCTAGCTCCCTACCATTTCAACAGTTGCAAAAATAAAATGAAATGATTATACACTCCTGGAAATTGAAATGAGAACACCGTGAATTCATTGTCCCAGGAAGGGGAAACTTTATTGACACATTCCTGGGGTCAGATACATCACATGATCACACTGACAGAACCACAGGCACATAGACACAGGCAACAGAGCATGCACAATGTCGGCACTAGTACAGTGTATATCCACCTTTCGCAGCAATGCAGGCTGCTATTCTCCCATGGAGACGATCGTAGAGATGCTGGATGTAGTCCTGTGGAACGGCTTGCCATGCCATTTCCACCTGGCGCCTCAGTTGGACCAGCGTTCGTGCTGGACGTGCACACCGCGTGAGACGACGCTTCATCCAGTCCCAAACATGCTCAATGGGGGACAGATCCGGAGATCTTGCTGGCCAGGGTAGTTGACTTACACCTTCTAGAGCACGTTGGGTGGCACGGGATACATGCGGACGTGCATTGTCCTGTTGGAACAGCAAGTTCCCTTGCCGGTCTAGGAATGGCAGAACGATGGGTTCGATGACGGTTTGGATGTACTGTGCACTATTCAGTGTCCCCTCGACGATCACCAGTGGTGTACGGCCGGTGTAGGAGATCGCTCCCCACACCATGATGCCGGGTGTTGGCCCTGTGTGCCTCGGTCGTATGCAGTCGTGATTGTGGCGCTCACCTGCACGGCGCCAAACACGCATACGACCATCATTGGCACCAAGGCAGAAGCGACTCTCATCGCTGAAGACGACACGTCTCCATTCGTCCCTCCATTCACGCCTGTCGCGACATCACTGGAGGCGGGCTGCACGATGTTGGGGCGTGAGCGGAAGACGGCCTAACGGTGTGCGGGACCGTAGCCCAGCTTCATGGAGACGGTTGCGAATGGTCCTCGCCGATACCCCAGGAGCAACAGTGTCCCTAATTTGCTGGGAAGTGGCGGTGCGGTCCCCTACGGCACTGCGTAGGATCCTACGGTCCTGGCGCGCATCCGTGCGTCGCTGCGGTCCGGTCCCAGGTCGACGGGCAGGTGCACCTTCCGCCGGCCACTGGCGACAACATCGATGTACTGTGGAGACCTCACGCCCCACGTGTTGAGCAATTCGGCGGTACGTCCACCCGGCCTCCCGCATGCCCACTATACGCCCTCGCTCAAAGTCCGTCAACTGCACATACGGTTCACGTCCACGCTGTCGCGGCATGCTACCAGTGTTAAAGACTGCGATGGAGCTCCGTATGCCACGGCAAACTGGCTGACACTGACGGCGGCGGTGCACAAATGCTGCGCAGCTAGCGCCATTCGACGGCCAACACCGCGGTTCCTGGTGTGTCCGCTGTGCCGTGCGTGTGATCATTGCTTGTACAGCCCTCTCGCAGTGTCCGGAGCAAGTATGGTGGGTCTGACACATCGGTGTCAATGTGTTCTTTTTTCCATTTCCAGGAGTGTATATAGTTCCACAGACCTTTTGAAGTTTCAAACATCTATTGTGTACGCATGTAGACTGAAGCTAAGAATGATAATTTGGATCATGGCCGGGATTCGAACTGCAGTCTCCTGCTCACTGGGCAGATGCGCTAACCACTTCATCACCCGGACTCTCGTTTTGCACATCAGCAGGGACTATCAACCTAGCACACCTCAATTCTCAATGCAAACGCTTCAGCAGCTGTGCCTGGATTTCAGGCAGGATCCCCCGTCTCGTTCGATGATGAGGTGCTGTATCAGTACACTTGCAATTGTCTGCAATGCTTCTCGAATTTAGGGCTGTAACGGGACATCCTCCTCCAGCATTATTTTTCCTCAACAGTAGTTGTGGATACCACTATTATTTTTTTCGAATTTTGGACAGGTCAGTATCACTTCAGTCGGTTTTCTGAAAACTTTCGTATAATTTTATACACGGTATGTTATATTTCAGCCGGCCAGTGTGGCTGAGCGGTTCTAGGCGCTTCAGTCTGGAACCGCGCGACCGCTACGGTCGCAGGTTCGAATCCTGCCTCGGGCATGGATGTGTGTGATGTCCTTAGGTTAGTTAGGTTTAAGTAGTTCTGAGTTCTAGGGGACTGATGACCTCAGATGTTGAGTTCCATAGTGCTCAGAGCCATTTTGTTATATTTCAAGCTAAAATTCATTAAAAGGAATTAGTTTATAAAGTGTTTTACTTTCCATGTTATAATCGATAAGTACTAGTTCTGAATGAACAGTTAAATTAGTTTCTTCTTAGAAGCATTTGAAATTACGAATTATTTGCACCTATTGTTTGTTATGCAATCCTGTACTGTTTACTATGTTTAGTTCTGGACTCATTTATGAGATAATAATCGAAATTAATAATGTAACGAAAACTAGTAGGAAATTATTTATTAAGAAAAACTGTAAACCCGTTAGAATATCTTTATTTCCGCGGAGTGTGAGAGCCGTAAGGTTGCCTCTGATGTGATGGGCCGTATTTTGTATAATAAGTGCGAACAATGTAATTTCGGCTTTGTTAATGTGAAAAATCAAAATACTGTATGATGTAATAAAATGCGAAAAAATCAGTGGAAAATATTTTTACGTAAAAATATTTGCAGCTACAATAATCCACTTTATTTATTCAAACCAGCCGTGAGGACCTGATGTTAGGTTTTCAGCTTTAAGAATCAGACCCCCACACTAGAAGAACTGGAGCCATCTCAATATGACACGCTAAGTTAACCTGAAAGTTATTGGTACATAATGGTGGTACACACAGCAGCTTTACACGTCATGAAGTATATACCCATTGTGGTGTCACCGCCAGACACCACACTTGCTAGGTGGTAGTCTTTAAATCGGCCGCGGTCCGCTAGTATACGTCGGACCCACGTGTCGCCACTATCAGTGATTGTAGACCGAGCGCCACCATACGGCAGGTCTAGAGACACTTACTTGCACTCGCCCCAGTTGTACAGCCGACGTTCATAGCTACAGTTCACTGACAACTACGCTCTCATTTGCCGAGACGATAGTTAGCATAGCCTTCAGCTAAGTCAATTGCTACGACCTAGCAAGGCGCCATTTATCCTTTGCTATGTATCTAATGAAGCATGTACAGTAACAAGACCAATGTCACCAATTGTGGATTAAAGTTAAGTATTCCAGCCGCTACGTACTTTTCTTTATAGCATTCATTACGTATCCTGTTTCAGACCTCACGCCAGCCTGCGTGAGTTTAAGCGCGTACCTTTCGGTTACCCGTCACTGTGGACTGGCTGTCTTGTCAGTCCACAACACCCATCACTTTATTTTTGTAACTACGTTGCTTATATTTTAATGCACGGCCTATTATGCTATACATTCCAGAGCTTCTTGTCTGAGGACGGCAGTTCGCACGGAAACCGATTACCGGAATTAATAAATAGTTGCGATTTGGCCGCCTTTTCCTCTGTTAAGTCGTAGCTGAACTGCACGTGTTGAAACGGAGAACGCAAGACAATATTTATTGCAGTGTATCGCCATGTCGACTCGATGCACATTGGGTAATGAACGAGCAAGTCTGCGAACTACACCAGGGAGACCCCCACCAACAATCACTTGAGCCTGGGACCTACAGTTGACGCAGATGTAAACTTCTAATTTTGACGAGTAAGAAACATTTCACCCCAAGTTCTGTCTTCACTCACGTAGTAGAAGATATGATTTTGTGAAAGTGGACAGACTTATTTCTAATATTGCATATCCTCCACGAACTTTGACTACGATAGAATTTTCTTGCGTTTTTCCTTGACTGTAGCGCTACGTTCCTGTTTCCAGAGCAACACGAGTTTGCCTCCAGCGCTTCAGGCCCTGACCTGTTACTGCAGGTTCCTGAGTTATTACTGGGCACTGGGGATATTATTGCTCGCCACCGCTTTTCTCAGAGCTGCCAGCCACGTGTCAAGACGGACAACAAATGAGCAGTTTCTCCGGCGGACTTTTGAATATCGATAGAGCCGTAGCATTACCCACTTTCTCGCGCCAATTCGTGGCAGGTTCCAGCTAGCCAGCTTACTTCGTAGCACACCCACCTGAGAGTGAAAAGGCGACCAAGTTTGCCCTTTCCTATCTTTGTATCAACTTCGATCAGCAACCGACGCCCATGTCTCACGCAAAGCACTGGAAACTGTTGGATAATAATATGCGAAGTTCCTTTCCTCTCTCTCTCTCTCTCTCTCTCTCTTTCCATACTTCAACCACCATTCTTGCAATACAAAACACAGTGATCTAAGGGATAGGAGGGGGGAGGGACGTTAATGAAAACCTACACACTATATTTAAAAGACGATGCACCAAATCCATAATTTTGAAGATACGGAAAAGGCATTTTGTACCATGCTATACATGAAATTAACGTATTTACTCTTGAGTTTCTTCGATTATATAAATTTAACTTTCTTACGGAATTAAAAATAAATTTTTAAATAATACATGTAGATTTCCATAGAAAGCACTCAAGAGGTTTCTTCAAAATTTTTTGTGTTTAATTTCTTTGCATCCAATAAGCTTCTCTCGTGAGATTTTTTTGAATATATCGAAGAACAGAAATTTAATAACATTTTAACTGTAATACTGTTAAGTATAATGTAAAATTCATGCAATATTCCAAGCTTTTTCCAATATCTCAGCTTACACCCAGAATTTCAGAATCAATTCTTGAGGCAACATTTATTGGGTTTACAGAAGAAAGTGTACTAAATATCACAATTCTAGTTTTCGTAGGTTCTCAGGAAAACGTACATAAACTTTAAAAATCATTGTTTCCACGAAATGCAATTTGAAGTTCAAGCTAATATATTTCCTTACTTCACCTCTTCAGAAGGTCCTAGTTTCGTATTCAGGGTCATCTTCCGCTTCAAGTCTTCTCTTGCGGTTTCTTATTTTCTGCCTTATCTCCTTTACCAGATCTTCAACTGACTTTTCAGCTGCAGAGACGCGCTGTAAATCGAATTTTCATAAGATACCTTTACTGAAATTTCCTATCTTAAAGCCCATTCTCTCTAATACTTTCATTCTCTCTACGTTCTCATCATGAAACACAAGAACTGCATCATAATTTGCAATTTTGACAACTGTAGCAGATGAAAATGTGGTTTTAGGACATCGCTTCCATATGATCGAATTTAGAGACTTATGTGGATGATTGGTTTTGCCATGAATACACATTTTTAGAGCTTCAGAGACAACCACAAATATGTAATTGTGCTTGAAAACGTCCAGGATACAATTTGGAAGCTTCCACTTGTTAATCTAGAGGTTGTTATCCACCTGAGCATGTAGATATTTCCACCAGTTTAAAGTGACACAGACGACTAATTGAATTTTAATCTCTTGAACAATGTGGAAGTATGTAGCCCGTACTGCAAGTTTGATGTCACTTACATGATGTTCTGTCTGATAGCCTTGCCCTTATGCGTTTAAAGTGTGTCTACCTTGTTCGTGAGTTAGTTGGGCCCACCCGCGCCTTTCCTATCTTCCAACTTTCTGACCCTCGTATCACCGACAAAAGTCGCAGCGTATATCACAGCCATGTAGATGTATCCAGTGCAAGTTTATCTGAAGTAATCCACTGAATCTTTCTTCACCGATGTAGTACTGAAGAGTTGCTTCAAAAAGTGGACGTGGCAGGAAGGTCGTGTCACACATTTAATTGTTTTCCAGGCATTTCGGATGCGATTTCATCATTGAAACTTATTGTCCGTGAGCATTACTAATAAATATGAAATAAATTGAAAATTGACATTTTCTGTAAATTTCAGGAACGTTCCGATTCTAAGACGCTTAAATAAAAAAATACAGCAATATGTATCACATATTTTGATACTCGAAATTTCACACATCAAAACCTTTAGGGTATTTCCCGTTGAGCCTAAAATGTTTTAGGAAGTAAATGTAAATGTTTTACTAAATCTTCCTTTTTACATGTACACAAACGGAGGTTCCTGCTCGCTTCTCTCTGTACGTCCGGGATAGTCTGAGAAAATTTTGTAGAGATTTTGATACTGCCTAGGATCTCCCTGGGCCAATCTCTTGCCAGTATCGATAGCGATAAGAGGCAAAAATCGTTGAGATTATCGATTACCAGGATGGATGGACTGCCTGTATACATAATTAAGTCTGTGCGCAGTCCTCAGTGCGCTAGTACTAAACGCTCTTTGGCGATTTTTATCGTTAACCTAAACACGCCTCGACACCAGTGTGCTATAGAGTAAGTGGGGAAGAAGCGCCGCAGTTTTCAGTTTTTCTAACATTGTTGTCAATTAGAGGTAGATTTGCGAGAGATTTTAAATAGAAGTCATGGGCTGCGTTGTTACCTATAACCCAGCGAAATTCCAGCTCTGTCTGATTAATAATTACAGAGAATTCTACAATATACGTAATACAAAAATCGCGGGGTTTTACCCCTCAAAATGAGGTACATCCCAGCATTGAGAGTTGCGATAAACAAAGATAAAAATGGTTGAATTAATAATAAAGACATTGCAAAAATCATTTGTATATTTATTGCACTGTAACCAAGTTCCCCAACATAATATTGAAACGAATGTCTCGTAAATTTAACATAATTATTAAAAATGCTTGTATGTGAATAACACTTTTTTTCTCCATGAAAGGTGGGTTATTAGGGTAACGTGAAGGAGTTCAATTACTGATGCCAAGATGTCTAGGTTCCTAGTGAATATTGTAATTTGTTACGTCATTTGATTCTTCCTTGAAGTCTCAGGAACTTCTTCTTCTTCTTCTTTTCCTCGTATGCTTAGTAAAGTCGTATCTACATCTGAGCTACTGTCTTGGTGTGAGAATGTATGTGACTGAAGAATAATCGACTGGCTGTTTGATCGGTCTTCTCCCTTCTGTACCACTGATGTAATGAAATATAGTATCCGTCGTTTCGTTCCTACAGCACGCTCTTTTCTTTCTTTGACACGTATTTCCTTCTCAGTACTAAACTTTTCTTTTCCTACGCATTCTTCTTCCATTCGTTCTTTATTGGGTGTAGACGTCAGAAGCATAGATTTCAATACTTTGGCAGAATGTTTCACCTATATCTTTATTATAGACAGCGAAATTATATCTTCAGGTGAGATAATCTTATGCCGTGTGTGTTGAATGTCATCTTTTGCGGAGGTTATCATTGAAGAATTGTAGTCAAATTGTTGTAGCTGCGAGGATTTACCCCCGAGCACCTGCGGAGAGTTTCTCCATTTCCCCATTCTCTGACAAATGCGCTGAAACAATTATTTCCACGCGAATTTGAAGCTTAACTGCGGTAACGTCATCGAGTAGTTCGCCGATTCTTCTTTACAGACCCTACGTTATACAGTGTTCAAGTACAACGCCATAAAAGCTACATTTAAGTAGTAAAAAGTAAACTTAGCTTATTTCCTCGCTTCTGGACCAACTTGCGAGAAAGAACTTTCATGGAAATGTAGGAGTTACGATAAGAGAAACCTTCCACGTGGTGGTCAACCCCTCAATCGACGGCAATCAATTCGGAAATCGGTGCCTTACACCCACCTTTCCCATTTAGTGGGTCTCTTTTCATTTCTGTGATATACTGTACAAAAATTCTGATTGGTTTTGTATTTTATGCTGTTGTGACAGTTCACACTAAACTGGTTTAATTTTAAAGACGGAGTTGTACAAGTAGGCCGACGTTTATACATTTTACGGCTTCACAGCATATCATCTGCTAAGTAGTCGAAAAAACATGTTTATTTGTTCAAAGACTAGTTATTTTGTATACTTTCCCGAGTGCAATGGTAGTGAATATTCTGTACTTGCGTTTCCCATCGTATTGTGGATGCTTTGTGTACTTCTTCGTCTGTTGTGTGCAAACAGTGTTTTATTTTCTATATTTATAAATACCGTAAATAAATAAAATACACTGTTTTTCACACTTATTCCACCCAACTCTCAACTGTTATCACTGCGTATGCATGTTGAGTTACTGTCGCTGCTCACTTCTTCATCGTGTTGGTTTTTTTTAATTCTTAGGGGGAGTCTGTGTGTGTGTGTGTGTGTGTGTGTGTGTGTGTGTGTGTGTGTGACGTTGTGAGGGTATGAGAGGGAGACGGAGGAGATGGCTGGGATGTTGGCATTTTTGGATACCAGAGAGTGTTTTAATTTTCTTTGAGGAAATGCTTTTGCACAATTCAATAAGTGTGACAGTGTTTTGCTGCACAGAAATGTGCATTTTTTGAAAGGTATCACTCCTTGTATTATTGTTTTTTGTACGTGGATGTTCTCTGTAGTGAGTTTTGCAATAGACTATTGCTTTCTCTCAGAACCTTCAAATTAGTTTCCTCTAGGAGATGATCAGCAGATGTGGGATGTGTACTCTCATTTTTTTAAGACTCTGAGTTGATAGGATTCCTACATGTTTGGCTCATGTCAACAGATCGGTATGAACTGCCCGTTAACCGATGGAAGCCAGCTTTATTAAATATTAAGTGCTTCGTGGTTGCTTAGTGCTTCAGATAAAATGAACATGAAGCTCCAGCATTGGGGAATGATCAAGTAATTGATAAGTACCAGGGTAAGACACCACACGTCTGCGCTTCCATCGTAATCGTCTTTGGGTTAGCAGTACGGCTTACTGAACTCGCCAGCCGCTAGATGGGACCGTTCACCACGCTTGTGGCAGGTTTCAGTGTTGTAACGTCTGTTAGATTTGTGCCCTTTGAAGTAATAGTGGCTGCTCCAATTACCGTTTGAAACGGTGAAGAATAGCGTTCACTAAACCTTTGTTTGAGGTCTGGAGGTGTGAGTAAGAGCTGAAATCCGCAGGGGAGTTTCAGTAAAATACGTAGTCAATGTTCTAGGACCACTATTTGTTTACCAGTGGTATGATCAATTGCAACCAGACGAGCAAGCATAAAGTATGAGGAAAATGCAGGACGCCTCGTGAAATCTAATACTGATGCCATTGAGAAAGTTCGTCATCTTATTTTAAATAACCGACGAGTGAGTGTTGATGCCGTGGCAAAAGAAATGCAATTTCCTCAAGTCAAATCACTCATAACAGGCTCATCGTTTGCTGAGTCTGTAGTTCATCAGTTTAGAGGGCACTACTGTCCTTATTTCTCCACTTGAGCGAGCTCAAGCATGTACTATTTACATTAACAATTTGAATAAATGTTTCGTAAATATATGTGCTTAAAATTAGTTCTTTCTGTCAGTTTATTCCAAGTAATCCGAGAGAAGATGTAGACAATATTTTTCAGCGCAGCCCCCCCCCCCCCCCCCCACGCACCGAAGCGAGTTGATGGTTGTCATAGGCGAAAACATTGCTCCACCGTTGTCTTGAATTGCTGTATTTATTGCTAATTATACAAAGTTAAAAGTTACTATTTCACTCTAGAGCTTTTAACATGCACGATATTCATGTAATACCTGCGCATTTTAAGAAAATAAAACGACGATGTTACATCGTAAAAATAAGACTGGTGTTGAGGACTTTTTCTTGATTAACCTATTCAAGTGTGATTTACAGGAACCTGTTTACTTTTAGTGTCTCAAACCTTCACGTTGGAAGTTGATGCTGAGAATTAACGTGAAAAGGAATTTCACGGAAGATACTGAAGTCATTTCTGTGGTGTCAACGCCAGACACCACACTTGCTAGGTGGTAGCCTTTAAATCGGCCGGGGTCCGTTAGTACACGTCGGACCCGCGTGTCGCCACTATCAGTGATTGCAGACCGAGCGCCGCCACACGGCAGGTCTAGAGAGACTTCCTAGCACTCGCCCTAGTTGTACAACCGACTTTGCTAGCGATGGTTCACTGACAAATTACGCTCTCATTTGCCGAGACGATAGTTAGCATAGCCCTCAGCTACGTCATTTGCTACGACCTAGCAAGGCGCCATTACCAGTTACTATTGATACTGAGAATAATGTACCGTCAAGAGCGACGTTCACCATTAATGGATTACAGTTAAGTATTCCACCAGCTATGTCCGTTTTTCTAAATTCTAATTTCCTTGTCCTGTTCCAGACCTCACGCCAGCCTGCATGAGCGAAAACGCGTGCCTTTCGGCTTCCTCTAGTAACCCGGTTTTGGCTCTCCTGCCAACCACTATATTGGCGACGAGGTTAAACCGCTTTCTTCCTTAAACTGCTCTGGTTTACTTGTGTAATGGCTTCGCCACAATCTCCAGATGTACTGTCCGAATTTTATCGCTTACAGAATCAACAGACGCAGGCCTTACTGGACAGCTCGTCCAGGGTCAACATGCTACGCAAAACGATGCAGCAGCCGCCACTCCACCGCTAACACAGCCACAACACGCAGTTGCACCAACTTTTCGTCCTTTTGATGCTGCACTGGAAAGCTGGATGCAGTGGTCACGCCAATTTGGATTCCATCTCGCCGCCTACAGAATTCAAGGTAACGAGCGGCAGCCTTTTTTGTTGTCCCCGGAAGTGGTGACCACACACCGTGTGATAGTCAAATTATTTCCCCGACGCGACGTAGCAACTGTCCTACGACGAAATTTTGTCTGCATTAGATGCATATGTCAAAGAATCAGTCAATGTAGTTGCCAAACGGTATACCTTCTTTCGTACAAAACGTACGGCAGGTCAGACTAATCGGGAGTGGGTTACAACCTTGCAAGGCCTTACTAGGGATTGTGCTTTTGAGTGTCAATGTGGACTCCCTTATTCAGATACTATGGTACGTGATGCCATTGCACAGAACGTTTCTGATGTTCGTATCAGGGAACAGATTTTGAAACTAGTCAGTCCCTCCCTTCAACAAGTGATGGACATATTGGATCGGCAGGACACACTTGAATTTGCTCAGGAATCATTTGAAACTTCACCAGCCGTGTGTCAGGTTAACCGGCCCGCTGGGTGAGCTGCACGGAGCAGTAAACAGCCCTTGCGCCCGGCCGCACCGCTGCCGCTAGGCTCTCAGCCACGTGTGCCGCGCCGGCAAGCAAATGCAGTGTTAAAATCATGCCCGCGGTGTTCTACCCCCAGAAGCCCCTTTTGTTGATGGTGGATGCATCGGATTTCGGGATCGGTGCTGTGCTTGCACACAAAGATGGATCGCACGATCGCCCTATTGCCTTTGTGTCCAAATTTCTCTCGTCGGCGCAAAGAAATTATTCACAGATCGAGAAAGAAGCATTGGCTCTCGTATTTGGTGTTACTAAGTTTCATGATTTCTTGTATGGTCGTCACTTTACCATCATCACAGACCACAAACCTTTGACATCGCTTTTTCATCCGAACGAGCCTGTACCTCCATGTACAGTGCAGAAATTCATTCGCTGGTCTATTTTCCTCTCGCAGTACCGCTACGATATCTTGTATCGGTCCACTGCTAAGCACGGAAACGCCGATGCATTGTCCCGTTTGCCTGTTGCTGAGGATAGAGCATTCGATTCCTCCGGACTTGCTTGCATGTTCATTGATGCGGAAACCGATGACGTGATTGAATCGTTTCCGATTGATTTTCGTCGTGTAGCTACAGCCACAGCTGCCGACCCTGTCCTTGCTACCATTCTGCGTTCTGTTGCTACGCAATGGCCCTTGTCAAACTCACGGATCTGAGATCCGTTGGTTCGCCGATTTTTTGCCCACAAGGAGAGACGTTTCGTACGACGTGGTGTCTTGCTGTTGCGTTCTGATAATGATCAGTCCAGGGTCGTGGTACCACGTTCGTTACAGTCTTCTGTCTTACAGCTTATCCACCAAGGACATTGGGGTATAGTGAGAAAGAAAGAACTTGCTCTTCAGCACTGTACTTGGTTCGGAATCGATGCCGCGATTACGAATATGTGCTCTTCTTGCATGGTGTGTGCCGAACAACAATCAGCACCACCACGGAAATTCTTTGCATGGCCAAAAGCCACTTCCCCTTGGCAACGCTTACACATCGATTTTGCTGGTCCATTCTGGAATGCTCGATGGTTGGTTGTGGTAGATTCCATCAGTAATTTTCCCTTTGTTGTCCGGATGTCTTCCACGACGTCATCTGCCACCATCCAAACGTTATCTGCTATCTTTTGCATTGAAGGTCTTCCACAGACTATTGTTTCCGACAATGGCCCACAATTCATGTCCGCAGAATTTCAGTCTTTCTGCAAGGTCAATGGTATTCAACATCAGTCAAACGGTGCCGCTGAACGATTGGTCAGGACTTTCAAGTCACAGATGTTGAAGTTAAAAGAGTCGCATTCTCGGGAGGATGCGTTATTGCTCTTTTTGTCCTCGTATCGCTCTCAGCCCCGAGATGGTCGCTCGCCGGCTGAGTTGCTCCATGGTCGTCATCATCGAACCTTGATGTCTTTGCTACGTCCGCCGCATCAGGTTCCTGTGCAGCGGCAGACACCTGCTTTTGCTCCAGGCAACGTTGTCCACTATCGTCACTACCGAGGTTCACGGCGTTGGCTCGAAGGGCGCATTCTTCGCTGCCTCGGACGCGCTGTGTATCTGGTTTCGGGGGCCTCTGGTGAGGTGCGCCGAGATCTCAACCAGCTGCGCTTTTGTCGTCACACGGGATCTGCAGCACGCCGTCTGCTTTCAGCGACGGTGCCGTCCGGTCAGCGCCCCAGGGACCCATCTATTGGCTCGCCTCAGCCCCAGGTGTTACCGACGCTGCCTTCCATTTTGCCCCATGGCGACGCTCCGCCGCCGCCGCCGCCTGTTCTCCCGTCGGCGACGCCCGCAGTGGAGGCGTCGCTGCAACCGCCGGACGCCTCCCTCCCTGCCGGCCGGTGTGGCCGTGCGGTTCTAAGCGCTACAGTTTGGAACCGAGCGACTGCTATGGACGCAGGTTCGAATCCTGCCTCGGGCATGGATGTGTGTGATGTCCTTAGGTTAGTTAGGCTTAATTAGTTTTACGTTCTAGGCGACTGATGACCTCAGACGTTAAGTCGCATAGTGCTCAGAGCCGGACGCCTCCATGAGTCACGCGCCACTGATCGCTTCCCGTGACCAGTTGTCCTCCGACTTGGATCTCTTGCCCACTCCGGACCACATGTCGTCTTCGCCCGTCGGGTGCCCCGGCCCGATGGAGGTCGACCCTTCGGCCCCTCCTGTCTCTCTGCGGGCGCATACACCGCATGTTGGCGTGCACCCTGGAGCAGGTTTTCAGGCGTTGGCTCTCCTGCCAACCACAACAATTTCTTATTACTGGAGGGTTCTTGAAAAGTATTTTATTACACAAGTGAAAAGTTTGTCGGATCTGAATTTTTCATAATTTTGATTTGAAAATGTTTATGAAGAACAGTGCTCCGAAAGAGTGATTTCTCTTAACTCAGTAAGTCCATACCTGATTAAAAAAACTTATTTTTTTTTAAAAAAGTAATCGGGAATAAATAATCCTAAATCCAAACTTTCTAGAATATGCTATAGGTCAGTTTTTATCGAAGTAGTACCAAGCTATCAGTCTCTGTATAGACAAATAACATGAACTTTGTCGCTGGCTTTTTAAGGACGCAAAATCTTTTGGCGCATAGAAAGTGGGTCTTGAAGTTAATTGAATGCATAGTCAGCTCGCACGATGAAAGCAAGTGACTGAAACATTACAGCCGACTGTGTTTCGGTACTGTATTCAAGACATTACGCTACAGCGAAGTTATACGATATCGCTGATTGACAGAACTTTTATAAAGTCGACGCTTCATTGTTTTACGTAACGTCTTACAGATTATGACCTACGAGGAGGAATTACACGCCGCAGTTTAAGCCATCATTTCTCTCTAGCCCAGATAAAACGATCAAGCGAAATGTATTCAACGTAATCCACAATAATAATACGATTATGAAGCAATGATTTTGAACCAAAAGATTAACGTCAGAGCACGGAATGGAAACTTTTGTGTCAGCAGAAGAGCCAACACCGTGTTACTAGAGGAGGCCGAAATGCACGCGTTTTAGCTCACGCAGGCTGGCGTGAGAAGGGAAGAACTATACTGACGTGAGGTCTGGAACATGACAAGGAATGAGAATTCAGAAAGCGGACGTAATTAATTTGATACTTAACTTTAATCCACTGATGATGTACGTCGCTGTTGACAGTACATGATTCACAATATTATCTGTTCAGAATACATTGTTGAAGATAGTAATTATAGTAACTGAATATGGCGCCTTGCTAGGTCGTAGCAAATGACGTAGCTGAAGGCTATGCTAAACTGTCGTCTCTGCAAATGAGAGCGTATGTAGAGAGTGAACCATCGCTAGCAAAGTCGGCTGTACAACTGGGGCGAGTGCTAGGGAGTCTCTCTAGACTAGACCTGCCGCGTGGCGGCGCTCGGTCTGCAATCACTGGTAGTGGCGACAGGCGGGTCCGACGTATACTAAAGGACCGCGGCCGATTTAAAGGCTACCACGTAGCAAGTGTGGTGTCTGGCGGTGACACCACAGAAACACCCCGCATCTCCAAGCAAACAGAAATTCAGGAGTCAACCTTCTGCAGGAAAAGTAATATTCGCAGTGTTTTGCGACGCATAGGGGCCAAGCCTGAAACATTACCTGGGACAGGGATCAACAGTAAATGGTCAACTTTACAGTACTACGTTTTGCAATGGCTTGAAGTTTGCACTTCGAAACAAACCCCTAGGACTACCGTAAAACGCCGTCTTCTTTTTGGATCATAAAGCGCGTCCACTTAAGGCTATCCATATCATTCAGACTCTGGAGATGCAATTTTTCGAGGCGTCGGAGCAATATGCATACAATGGTTATCTCACCCCTTCGTGTTTCCATTCGTCCGATCCACTTAAGAATGATTTCACAGAGATCGTCAGTTCACTTGTAAGGAGGAGGTTAGGCTTGCCATACATACGTGGTTTGCCGCTCGATCGAGAAACTTTTGTTTCTGTGAACATTGATAAGCTTGTTCAACGATGTATCGAGTATACTGAAAAGTAGGATGACTATGTTGAAACGTGATGACACTTGCAGTTCTGTAACTTGTAAATGTTGTGCAGATACTTTCCGAGGTACCCTGGTACACTGAGAGCCCTTGTTGCCACCAGATGGTAGGGCGATCGCGGCAGGGCTGGGGGAACGGCAGGCACCGTGTGGCGAGTGTTGGGTGCGCCGCTCAGCCCCTTCGCCACCTTATCGCTGCTCCGCTCCACCGTCACCCGCGCCACTTTTACTTCTCACGTAACACCGTGAAAGTGTCCGTTTCGGATCACAGCGTTCGTAATATGGCACAGTGCGGAGCTGTTACGTCCCCAAAACTGGAAACCTGGCCTAACTAAGCTGCTGAACTAGCAACATCACGAACGAAGCTAACAACCAATTTCACTTGTTGTGCGACTAGAGTATAGTCTAAAGGATACTTGGTTACGTCTGTAAGCGGTTTGGGGGTTGTACTGTTGCTAAATGTAGAACACATACCTGCCACCTTTGGCAGCAACAACTGTTCTAACCCTGCTGAGCACTGAATCGAACTGAGCTTGAAAGCTACATACATTACTCCGCTGCTTCACCTCCACACGAGGGTTCAGCAATCGTATTGGCTGGCGAGTGGTAGAGTGCCAGTCAGCCAGATGTTTTCAGTGGTTCAAATGGCTCTGAGCACTATGGGACTTAACAGCTGTGGTCATCAGTCCCCTAGAACTTAGAACTACTTAAACCTAACTAACCTAAGGATATCACACACATCCATGCCCGAGGCAGGATTCGAACCTGCGACCGTAGCAGTCGCGTGGTTCCGGACTGCGCGCCTAGAACCGCGAGACCACCGCGGCCGGCGATGTTTTCAGTGGATGAGGGATTTGGAGTGTGTGCCGACCAGGCCAACAGCTAAACACGCTCTCTTTCTAGGTGCCTCAGGACAGCACCAGCAACGTGCGGTCTTCCGTTATCTCGTTAAAACAACGCCACAACTACCTCGAAGGTAGGAAACAACCGCAGGCCTCGATGCGTCAGAAATGTGTCGCTTGCTGTCCAAATTACTTGCTCTGTGAACCGGAGATGATCGCATTGTGTGTCCAAAGGCATCTAAACCGTCACGCCAAGTACAGTGCCTAGTATGACGATGACAAATTCAGTCTGGCAGCCTTTGTCCTTCTCAGGGTCGTCACATACTCATGCGTCTATCTTGATGCTGTCCTCAGAGCCGACTCTTCTGACAACGCGACGTGGTGCCACAGTGTCCAGTGTCATTTCGCTGCTCCCGTAACAATGGAAGGCGCAACAATGGTCGCCGTGCCGGTACGCTGTGTTGCTGCACACGTCCTCCCACAGTTCGTGTGGAGACTTTTACTGCTACAGAGAAGCCCATTTGCTATCCGAGGGTACGTGTTGTGGATGTGTGAACCTGCAGTGCCGAGTGTCTGTCCTCTCGAACACTGGTCACGTGGCGTCGTTGAGTCCTTCATTGCAACTACTCCTCCTGAAAACATCGACACCATATCTCCATGAACGTCGCGGAATATCGAGTAACGGGAGCAGCAGTATCGTGGAATGACAAACCGCAATCTCGACACGCCGTGATCCTGCTGCTGCCGAATTCCGACAGGTGGTGCTAGACCTTCTGTCATTCACCAACGAGTTTAAATTTTAATAGAGTGGCTAACACACTACTTACAGCGCTCCTTGTGGCAGCCAACGTCAACTCGGCTGCCGTACTGACGCTGGTCAGCACAATGAGAGAAGCCACGGATCATTTATCTTTGTGGAAAGTGCACTGCTTTATTTGGTCAATCGTTTTTCTTTGGAGTTTTCTTCGGCAAATACAAATTAAACACGCCTAAAGTATGTTTAGTGTTCGATTGCACGGATCTAAGTGACAGGAGCTGCAGATTGGCAACAAATATGAAACGGGTCAGACTGTTTTGAACTACAACGAGCTGTATCTGCTCAAACCACTTTGAGTAGTAAGATATGCACGACACAAATCATCAGACGCGCCTCTTGTCCAAGGCAATCCCAGCTGACCTTAATTTTCCACAACATTCAAAAAATAAATAAAATAAAATAAGATAAATTAAAATTGAATCGCACAACCAGGGCCCAGAAAGCGACCTTTCGAGAATGTGGTCAATATTACTCTTAATGAGACATTAGTGGCACGTAGTACGACTGTAATTTAATAATTGTACTGTTTTGACATATTTTCGTAAATGCAAAATACCGTTTGCTTTAGCAAACCACAATCCATTTCGAAGCTTGCTCCACTGGTGGCCAGCGCACACGGCAGCGCGATAAGCTGCTGCGACGCTCGACGCTGCTCAGACTAGCAGGTTTCTGAATACATCAAATTAAAAGATTAAACTAATTCTGTTCATTCACAGTTATTCTGGTTGCCGTTTCCTGCGTACGTAAATTTGCATGTCTTCGAGCAGGTTCAGTAATTGTCCCTTTGGTCCTTCATGGAACACTTCCTAATTTTCCTCTGTTTCCTGTCGCATGTTTTTTTTTTTTTTTTTTTTTTAATTCAAATTTCTACCGAAAGCACTTCTACTTTAGCTATATGTATGTTCTCTTAAACGAGTCCTGAAATTCCTTCCCCCCTATAAAACTTGTCATAGTCTTAGCAGTTGATCTTATAGGCACCTGATTGTAAATATTTGTTCTGTTGTTGCTAACTTCGTGGCGTAGATTACAACCAATTGCACCCTCCGTTTGAATTCCAATTTTTAATTTCGTTTTTCTGAAAGCCGGTACAGTTCTGTCGCAAACTGCACCATTGTATGGCTTAGCAACAAACTTCTTGCCTTCTGGATCTATTGCCTTCTTTTTGCACGTATTCTTGACTTCAGTTTATTGTAAAGCTTCATTACATCACGGTCCTTATACCTATTTGCCATGGCTTCTTGTCCAATTATATTCAATTCTTCCACTTTGTTGCTTGGAATGAGTGGTAATTTTAGCATTCTGGTGATTATGGCCCTGAAGTATGCCCAGTTAGGCTTCTTGGGATAACAGGATTTCGCGTTTGCAATCGTGTCAGCAGCCGTCGTCTTCCTAAACACGCTACCCTTACATCTCTTTTACTTTACCTAATATACCAAAGACTTATACTTTCTTATTGCAGTTCCACTATGAACTTTCTGCTACATATCAGATTTAATTTCTTTTGTACGATAACATGATGACGTCTACATAACATCTGTAATAGACAATTCTTTCAAATACGTCAGGATTTTGTTCAAAAATCTTATTTTCTAGCTGTTTATGAAGATCTCAGCTAAAGTGAGTGTCAAACTGTTGCTCATTGCGAGTCCGGTCCTTTCGATAGAAAATCTTATCGTTAAACATAAAATAACTAAATGACAAAGCAAGTTCTAAAATTTTCAAGCTTTCCACGATTTCCCTTCACTAATCTTCTTGTATATCAGAAAGTTCTTTCTTATAATATCCAATGCATTGCTTACTGATACGCTTGTATATAGGTTAAACATTGTCAAAAGAAGCGATTGCAGCCCCAGCTGGGATTGGTGCATCCTTAATAATCCTGGCAAATTCATAGCTATTCTTGACATTAAATGTCTGTGTGTAAGTGTATGCTGCTCTCAGTCTTTCGTTGCATTCCCGATTCAATTTGTAATTATGACATGACGTATTGTTACTAATCGACCTAACCGGTTCCACACTCTTGTGTAATTTAATTTGCAAACGAACCACAAAAGTAGACAGATTCATCATTTTTAATATACGTTTCTCTTATTCATCCGGAAAAAGACCTATTTTCAGTTGTTTTTCTTATATCTGGTTGAAATCTGTTGACAGTATTTCTCTTGACCTCGACGATACTACGATCTGCAAGAAATTTTTCAGTTCTTTTCGTTGTAGCCATACTCGTAAATTACGACAGCCAAATTACCTTCATCAACCCTCACACCAATAGCTCTTTGCACTTCTAATGTATGATTCAGGCTTTTAAGTGCCTCTAAATGTATCGCTTTATTACGTTCGTAGCGACCTGCTTTCGGTATACATTTGCTAGCTTTTACTGTTAAGTCCATTTTATTGAATTTATTGATTTTTACTACGCCACAATCAATTTTTACTTCTGCAATAGTATTTTTCATTATACTTGGACTCAATTTCGGGGTGATGCTAAAATGTAGACCCTTATTCAGAGGATTCATTTCATTATCTGTAATTTTCATGTCCATGAGGTTGACAACGCTTTCCACACATTAATGTGTAATTTCCTGCCTTTTGTCTACTCTTACATTATGCTTCGCCTGTAAATTGGAGGTTTTCTTCTTACGTTTCATCACGATCTTTTATCGTTCATTGCCTACCACTTTATTCACACCTTTAAAAACACATGAAAATTGTGAAGGCGACAATAACACACATAAAAGTAACTGAAGTCTGAATGGTTCCAGATTACATTTTTCTTTATTCTTGTATGCTCTCCCGACCTTAGTTCTTATCTATAGAATTTTACTTTTGCATTCCACACCTAACGCTGCTGCAGAACGATTATCAATCTTGACATTAAGATATTTAGGAATAATCCCCTTATCCAAGCAGAATTTGTTAAAACTTATTTTCATTATATCTCTCATAGTGCACATTCTTATTTTGAGGAACAATTTTGCCTCATTCTTGGCCTGACTAGGCACAAATTGAAGACATAAAGTCTGTAAATGAGTCCGCGATCATCTTGTGGCACTTTGTTTGTAAAGGTCCATCTTGATAACACAGATTTTGTAACAACGAATTGTAAAATCTATGTGATCAAAACGGGTCTTTACAAATAAAGTTCCACAATACGATAGCGGACTCATTAACAGGCTTTATCTTAAATTGGCTACTACTGGAACTTATTTGATACCTCACTGGCTGATACAATTATTTACTGCCGTAACTGTTTGACTAAAAATCATTTAGCTTCAAAATTCACTAACAGTGACTTCTGCGAATGTGTAACGTAATTCCACCAGTAGTATACGTCGTTTGTGATTAATGGCAGAGCACACATAAGCAGTATTTTAAAATGATTTAATGTTTGAATCAGATGTCAAACTGATATGGCTAAATTACAGTCACAGTCCTTAATCGTCGCTATTACTTCTCGATATAGCAATGTAGCCTACTATGATGTTAATATTTTCGCCCGTACAGGTACTATAATTTTGCTGGTAATTTATGTAATAGCATACATATCCATTAAAAAAATCTCAGTCGAGGCTATAATTTTGCGTGTAATAAATGTTGCTAAACCTGGAGTGAGTAAACTTAATGTCCGCCATAACGCGGCATGCGCGATGGCCTAACATTACTCTGAGTTGATCTCATTAAGTGACAGCTCCAGCAAAGGGTGTATTCGAATATGGCAGCTACTGGACTTGTGTTTTGTTTACATTTTTACGTGCCTTGCAGCAGTGTTAAAAGTATATGAGTAATTAATTTAATGCCAAAAAAATACTTATTTCTGAACTTTTTGTCCTATTTTTTACGGATAACGTTGTGGCTGTTTGCCTAAAATTAAGATGCCAGTGTATTTGTTGGGCCATTAAGTATATCTTTTGTTATGCTTCACACAGGATTTCTTCGGTTTTAACAAACTTATTCAAATAACATTTCATACAAAACTAGCTTAGGTCACTACTTGCATACGTGCTCAAACCTATTCTTAAAATTAAATGGAAAATTCCCATTTTGTTACAAAGAGAACTGAAAATTTTGCTACAGGGAAGTCCAGATTATTCTATGGGTAGATCGGGTGAGAAATGAAGAAGTACTGAAATCGGGGAGAAAAGAAACATATATCCTCACTTAACTAAATGTAGGGTTCGGTTGGTAGTGTACATCCTGAGACGAGAACGTGTAGTCAGCTTCGGAATGAAGTGAAGTGTGAGGCTAAAAATTGTAGATCACAATAAGCAGATTCAGGTGGACGCAGGTTGCAATAGATACGCAGACATAAAGTGTTCTGCGCAGGACAGAGTAGCTGGAAGCACTTGTTCAAACCAGTCCTCGGACTGAGTACCACAAGAAACAACAACAACGACGTCAATGCAAACAGCGCATTCAGTCAAAAACTGCATTTGCAGTGTTCTTTTGAAACGCACGCCCTAAGATTTCAGCAAGCGCCGGAACTCTGTAGACATTTTAACGGGAATCGGCTGTTTGCTCTCTCCGCATTGTGTCACGTTCTTGCTTTGTCCATTCAGTTTTTACAGCTGACACTGTCAATCAGATCTGCTTCGCTTCAAGTATTGCTCAATGACGCTAAAGAGCGGAAAGTACGTGTGTTGTCCAATCCAAGCAACGTCCTTGGAAGTTGAATGGAAGTTAAAATGCAGAGTTAGTTTATTCGCCATTTGACATGCACTTCAGATATGAGAACTGCAGTTTGTTGGCTTTGTTAGCGACAGCTTTATGTTCCGGCGTGAAGCCTCGACGAATTCGAACGGTAATTCTATACTCCATGATACACAGATGTGTTAGCATTTAAAAAAAATGTCGGTCGTTTTACTCCCAGATTACGATTACTTTTACCCGAGGTTGGATAATGTTCCGAGTCACACTTCCGCTGACGGCCGCTCAATCTGGATTAATTTTTTTCACTTCACATTCAAGTACGGTCTCATTCTCGTGATGGCAGTAAAAGGCTCTACTCTCAGCTGCACGTAAAGTTAACTACTATTATTATATCACCTGCAACTAAAGTCGTAGTGCATAACCTTTACGGAACCCTTCACTGTCTTCTACTAGAATTTTTACTATCCCAATGAACACCTCAAAGCCACAGATTCATCATCAATGCTTCAATTTTTGTGTGAGAACTTTGATTGTGGTGTCAGCATCCTAGAAATGAGTATCTCTTCGAGTTGTTGTGAATTTTTAGTTACAATACACGAAACTGAGGTGGAATATAAAACGAAACTATAGAAAAATGTTAAAAACTTATAGTATACCTATGAATTTTGTCTATTTCTTTTGTATACGAGATCATAAACAATTAATTACTAGATGTGTTGCGTCTAGGGATCCTGCACACTCGGTTCGCTAGACAAACAATCAAACAACTCGGATTAATGAGTGTTATTACAACAGCAAGACAAGTACAAATAGTTAACTTTGATCTGAGAGTTCTTGTAGTCCTTTATACATGATAATCCGCAAGTAGAATTACTTTGAAGTGTCACTAGCAAAGGGCGGCTTACAAAATCAGACTTCTTCAGAACAGACAAACACAAGTAACACTTCTGGTCCTAGCGACCGCTACTAACAAAAGTCTGTCAACTGAATTGCAGTGACTGCTGATCTCTAATTGTGCTAGGTAGAGATTGCTAATGATAGAGGCTACGACGCGTCGGCTAACGAAATGAACTTGAGAAACGAAACTTTAGCTTTTAAAATGAGTTTCTGTACTTATTTCATGGAGGTACAGATTATGTTAATTATATGTCGTTGTAATTCGCATACTTATTATCACTGATGATTGACATTGCGTCTCACTGACGTTACCCCTATTTCATACGTTTCCCAAACCACGCCATTTAGTCTTTTTCTGCTTCATTTCTGTTATTCCAAGTAGAGCAGAACTCAAACGTGCTTTTTGATCTTTCTGTTTAACAATTCAATGTCGAAAGTATTCTACAAGACTTTACGGCCATATGCTTCACACACATTAATATCCATTCAGGAATATTCTACAAACGTTAAGATGCATTATGAGTAGGAATTATTTATCTTTTACTGTGAGGACGACTTTTCACAAATGTCCAAAGAATCCGTGTCAGTTAGTTTACGCTGTTGACTTCTAATCGGCTGCAGCAAGCAACGACATGTAACATTTGTTAGGAACGCTTTTGCTAGAATGTGACTTTTAAGATACATGTTCCCACGTTCTCAGAGTGGGCTTTGTTATCAAGTAGTACTGTGCTTGCTAGATACCTACGTGGGCAATGAGATGGCGCAACGTAATGCTCAGATAGGAACCAATTTCTAAAGTTAATGTTAACGATGAGTTTTCAAGACGAATGTGGTTCACAATTCGCATTCTACAGTCTTAAGTCCAGGACTTCATTAACAACTCATTTTTTGCAGAAACTTTACACAATCCTCCAGACGTGAAACTAATTTTTCAGTGTCCGTCTTGTAAATTGTTCACCTTGTTTGTGGCATCTCAGTCGTACACGAATGAGGCTACAAGCTCATGGAGACAGCCTAGCCGTAATTAACTCTTGTATTATTGTTCTCACATTTTCCAGTATCTCACGGTCGATACGGCTTTGCTTCTCTGGCATGCCAGATATCGTCGGGTGTCCACTATCATACGTACGTACGTACGTACGTATGTACATCGGTATCGTAGGATCTATATCATGTGACCAATAGAAACTGTATAACTAACATCAACATGCACCTGTGACTGCGCTATGAACTTTATTTCTCAGGCTGCACTTGTTCCAGACGAAAATCCTTTTTCATCAAACATCATACCAAGATAGTACAAGAACCTACATAGCTTTGTTACCTTATCTTGCAAATATGTGCATTTAACAGTATGTTAGTATGCAGAGGACAATTATTTGACAAGTAATGTACGAATGGAAGAAGTGGTGGCAGGACACTACCTCGACATCTGAAAAGTCTACAATAAACTGTAAACGACAGACCACGAACAATAATAATAAAATATTTACTTGTTCAGAATTTCGCCCAAATTTGTTTTACACATTACTCACAAACAAAATAAATTCGTAGATTGCCACCGATTGACGGCTAACGTTCGGATCTGGATCACGTTTTACATTTGGAAACTGAATAACAGTTCCACTTTAAATCTTTTCAGTCGGGCGATCGTATTTAATTGTAAATGATCAACGTAAAGCATTGTAAATGGTTATACACATTCAAAGACTACTTCCTCCCACGGTAAAAACTGAATTAGGTTAATTAAGAGTGCACGCCTCAAGGTCCTACAGTTGCTGCTGTGGTCGTCGGTCCGATGAGTGGTTTGTTGGAGCCCTGTTGAAGCCTCTTCATCTCTGAATAAGTAATGCAACCTACATCCATCTGGATATACTTACGGTTGCCAAGTCTCGCTCGCCCTCTACAATTTCTACCTCCCACATAAACTTCCATTACTAACTTGACAGACTGACTGTCCTTTGATGTCGTCCTTTCCACCAAACATGTTCAACGTCCCGTCGACAGCGAGGTCATATGAGACGGATGCGTCCAAGGATGGGCAACGAAGTCGGCCACGCCCATTCGAAGGAACCATCATAGCATTTGTCTTAAACGATTTATGGAAATGACGGAAACTCTAAATGAGGATGGCGGGACGGGGATTTGAACCACCGCCCTCCCCAGTGCGAGTCCAACGTACTGACAAGCGCCCATTGCCCTACCTCACTCGGTCCCTTGCAGCAAATCTCTTCATTTTGAGCCATAAATTTCATTTCTCCCCATTTCCATTCAGTAAGCCGTTATTAATTATTCGATATATCCATCCAGTCTTCAGCATTCGCTTGTACCATGACACTTCGTCTGCTTCTATTGGTTTCTTGTCTCAGTCTTTATCGTCCACATTTCACTTCCATAGTAGTCTACATCCCAGATAAATACCTTCAGGCAAGAAGTGGTAATATTTCCATTAATGTACGATGTTAACAAAGTTCTGCTTTCCTTACTGGTTCCATTCTGCGTTTTATCCCCTCTCCGCTTCGTTTAACGTCAATTACTTTACTGATTGAATAACAAAATTCATCTACTAATTTTAGTGTCCCGTTTCCAAATATCTAATTCCCTCAACATCGCCTTGTTTACTTCGACTACATTTCTTTATCACCGCTTTACTGTGACTGATGTTCATCTCATAATCTATTAGCTTAGCTCCTGCTGCTTCGCTTGCGTAGATTGTATAGTCCGCGCAGATCTTTTCTTCTAATAGAATTTTTACGTTGTTTACAAATTCCACTAACTTCCAAACTTCTCACACTAATCAAGGCCATAGAAGCACTGACTTCTCCGAATGCACTTCTCACCAAAAAGCAGTTCTGGTAGCTGGAGGCCAAGGTTTTTTGTGAATTATGCCTTTTTTGTTCTTGTGATGATATTTCCGTGGAAACTTTCATTTCTTAACACACATTTCTTTATATGTAACCGAAATGCGAAATACCAATTTTCACAGATTTTTAATACAATGAACTGTTTACATAAAACTTTCCATCCCCAATTAAACCCCATAGGAGTTGATTTTTCAAAGACAATGGAACACATATTTTTAATTTCTAACAGAGAATCCTAATTGAAATTTTCATAGATCTAGCTTTAAAAATGCTTTAGTAGTTGTTTGATAATGATTTATTTTCAAAAACCGTTTAAGCCACTGTCTGATTCGCTAGTGTCTCAATTTCCGAAGCATGCTGAAAACATATTTCTTTTTATTTCTTACTAAGAAACTAAATACCAATTTTCGTAGTTCTAGCTTCAACGTTGACTCAATAGTGATTTGTTTTCAAAAACCCTTTAATCCCATATTTCACCTCCTTGGAAGTGTAACTTTGAACAAACCCTTCTTAAACGATGACTGCTCCACAAGATCAACACTGTTGCTAAATTTCAAGTTGCTACCCTTAAAGGTTTGAGCTGAGCCATGAGGAGTCACTCCATCAATCTGGCTCTATTTCACCCCCTTGGGTGTTAAATTCCCGAAACGAGTGAAACACATATTTAATCATTTCTAACCAAGAAGCCAGATACCAATTTTCATATGTTTAGCTTTAAAAATGCTTTCAAAATGGAATATTTTCATAAAACATTTCACCCCCTTACAGGTTGAATAGCCAAAAACAGTGATACCGCCTTTTTTTGTAACTGAGAAGTCAAATTCAAATTTTCACAGATTTAGCTCTAAATATGCTTTCATAATGTAATGTTTCATAAAATATTTCATCCCCTATTTTATACCCTTAGGGAATGTATCTCCGAAAACACTGAAACACGAATTTTTTTTTATTTGCAACCAGGAAGTCAAATACCAATTTTCATAGATGTAACTTTAACAATAATTTAGTGATTCTCTAACAATAAGTTTTTCAACAATAGTGTTCACCCACTATTTCTACTCCATCGGGTGTAAATTTCCAAGAATACTGAAACACGTATTTCTTTATTTCTGACGGGGAAACCAGATACCAATTTTTTTAAACCAGGCTTCAAATTGTCTTAATAGCGAAGTACTTTCAAAAAACTTTTCATCCCCTGTTCCACCCTCTTAGAGGTGGAATTTCGAAAAATTACTTTTTATACGACGCCTACTGTAGAAGATAAACACCTTATACAAATTTCAAATTTCTATCTTTAGCGCTTTGGGCTGGACAATGGTGAGTTAATCAATCAGGACTCTACCTTTTACGTACATGGATTTTGAAGACAGCACACATTTCATGCAATTGCTTTACCAAGTATTTTGCTGTCTCTGTCGCAATTACAAGGTCATCGGCAAACCTCAACATTTCAACTGAAGTTAAAATCGTTTCTTCAGACAACCGGCGTTTCGACGCCTCTGCTGAGATCTTCTTCAGGATCTTCTGGTGTCCTCTATAGATTGAGCACTGTCAGAGGACGCTATCGCTTTCTCTTGTAAAGAGTAGTGTTCCCCGCGCTTGGACTGGAGAAGTGACATTATCGGATAAAAATCTTAGGCTACCATTGGTGGGACATCGTCACTGGATAGTAGGAGAAGCATTCCCGTGCTCGTGCCGAAGGGAGGGAGGGGGTATTTATTGGATAAAACTCCTTTGACTACTACTCTTGGGTCAACGCCATTGGTCAGAAATGGATTTTCACCGCACTCATGCTGTATAAGAGTTATTGGCAAAAATTCCTCCTTGTCGCTATTGGTGGGGCTGCAGGATTGGCTAGAAATTAAACGCGCACAGCATGAGAGGGGTATGTTTATCCAAAGTATTATTGTCCACGGCGGTGCTTCCAGGGCTTTGTTTGTATTACTCGCACGGCGCGAGAACTTATTGACTTCCTTGATGGCAATGATCCAAGATGCCGGAAGCCTATAGCCGTCCTCTCTATTGAAGCTCCATTGAAACTTTTTTTTTTCAGAAATTATACGCACGGTCAGAATATACACATGTGACATTCTTGTTAGCTTCGATATGACATCGTTATCCAGTATCAGATGCAATGGAGATCATAAGGGAGAAAGTTGCTTCAGATGTCGGACATATGTCTTCGAGTGAGTGATTTCAAGTACAATGGTGAATTCTTTGAACAGCCTGACTGTCTTGCCATGGGGTCACAATTGTCGCCAGTAGCAGTTGATATTTTTATGGAACATTTTCAGCAACATGCGCTAAGTCGCGCTCCTCTGAAACCTTCCTGTTGGCTCCGCTATGCTGATGTTTTTCTTCTTCAGATGCCTTGCCCCTTCAATTGTTATTTGAGACTACAGTCTGGCTTCTGCACAAGCAGTAGATAACGCTTTTCTCCCCGTATTTCGTGCCTACCTCCCTCCTTAATATCTACATCTACAGCTACATCCATACTCCGCAAGCCACCTGACGGTGTGTGGCGGAGGGTACCTTGAGTACCTCTATCGGTTCTCCCTTCTATTCCAGTCTACTATTGTTCGTGGAAAGAAGGATTGTCGGTATGCCTCTCTGTGCGCTCTAATCTCTCTGATTTTATCCTCATGGTCTCTTCGCGAGATATACGTAGGACGGAGCAATATACTGCTTGACTCCTCGGTGAAGGTATGTTCTCGAAACTTCAACAAAAGCCCGTACCGAGATACTGAGCGTCTCTCTTGCAGAGTCTTCCACTGGAGTTTATCTGACAACTCCGTAAAGCTTTCGCGATTACTAAATGATCCCGTAACGAAGCGCGCTCCTCTCCGTTGGATCTTCTCTATCTCTTCTATCAACCCTATCTGGTACGGATCCCACACCGGTGAGCAATATTCAAGCAGTGGGAGAACAAGTGTACTGTAGCCTACTTCCTTTGTTTTCGGATTGCATTTCCTTAGGATTCCTGCAATGAATCTCAGTCTGGCATCTGTTTTACCGAAGATTAATTTCATATGGTCATTCCATTTTAAATCACTCCTAATGCCTACTCCCAGATAATTTATGGAATTAACTACTTCCAGTTGCTGACCTGCTATATTGTAGCTAAATGATAACGGGTCTTACTTTCAATGTATTCGCAGCACATTACACTTGTCTACATTGAGATTCAACTGCCATTCCCTGCAGCATGAGTCAATTCGTAGCAGATCCTCCTGCATTTCCGTACAATTTTCCAATGTTTTAACCTCTCGACATACTACAGCATCATCCGCAAAAAGCCTCAGTGAATTTCCGATGTTATCCACAAGGTCATTTATATATATTGTGAATAGCAACGGTCCTACGACACTCCCCTGCGGCACACCTGAAATCACTCTTACTTCGGAAGACTTCTCTCCATTGAGAATGACATGCTGCGTTCTGTGATCTAGAAACTCTTCAATCGAATCACACAATTGGTCTGACGGTCCGTATGCTCTTACTTTGTTCATTAAAAGATTGAGGGGAACTGTATCGAACGCCCTGCATAAGTCAAGAAACACGGCATCTACCTGTGAACCCGTGTCTATGGCCCTCTGAGTCTCGAGGACGAATAGCGCGAGCTGGGTCTCACACGATCGTCTTTTTCGAAACCCATGCTAATTCCTACAAAGCAGATTTCTAGTCTCCAGAAAAGTCATTGTACTCGAACATAATACGTGTTCCAAAATTCTACAACTGATCGACGTTAGAGATATAGGTCTATAGTTCTGCACATCTGTTCGACGTCCCTTCTTGAAAAGGGGGATGACCTGTGCCCTTTTCCAATCCTTCGGAACGCTACGCTCTTCTAGAGACCTACGGTACACCGCTGCAAGAAGGGGGGCATGTTCCTACGCGTACTCTGTGTAAAATCGAACTTGTATCCCATCAGGTCCAATGCCCTTTCTTCTTTTGAGCGATTTAAATTGCTTCTCTATCCCTCTGTCGTCTATTTCGATATCTACCATATTGTCATCTGTGCGATAATCTAGAGAGGGAACTACAGTGCAGTCTTCCTCTGTGAAACAGCTATGTAAAAGGGAAATGGTTCAAATGGCTCTGAGCACTGCGCGACTCAACTTCTGAGGTCATCAGTCGCGTAGAACTTAGAACTAATTAAACCTAACTAACCTAAGGACATCACACACATCCATGCACGAGGCAGGATTGGAACCTGTGACCATACCGGTCGCGCGATTCCAGACTGTAGCGCCTAGAACCGGTTGGCCACCCCGGCCGGCTGGTAAAAGACATTTAGTATTTCCGTCTTTAGTCTGTGATCCTCTGTTTCAGTGCTATTTTGGTCGCAGAGTGTGTGGACATTTTGTTTTGATCAAGGAATGTATTCTAGTCAACGCTATTAAAAGATGGATCGGATTTCTTCGACCTATCTTAGGAGATAAGTCGTGGGCAAGTGTTCCTTCATTTCTATGGAACCCAAACTAATCCCCCCACTCCTCCCATACCCTGGGCCGGCTTCTGTCCGTTCTTTTCCCATTCTTGTGTGAAGAATTAATCATCTAATCGTAACAGCGATTTTTTGTTATTTCCAGAACAGTTACAAACTAGTCACTATAACTGGATTCACTGAATCTGGATTTTGGTAAAAGGAAGAGAACGGGGTTAACCTGGCTCGGGCTGGTTCCTCCTGGCCAAAACGTGACGCGGCCGTCGTGCGGACCCTGGAAAGTCCCGGAGACGAGTCGGCGACTGGCGCTGGCTGGTCCTCACATGTCAAGAGTTACGGCCGCGCGAGTCCACCGCGGCTCCGTCCGACTGCCAAGTCGTGGGAGGAGGAGGAGGCGCCGCCCCACACCCACGGCCAGCCGTCACGGCTGTCGCCACGGACAACGGCAGTCGTCGCGACGCGCGATTTACTGCCCGCCCGCAGATGCACGGCGCGCCGCGAGAGCAGACCGACCCGGAACCTGAGCCACCTGGCGTGTGTCACGAAAATGGCATCTACCTGGGAGCCTGCATCTAATATTTTCTGGGTCTCATGAACAAGTAAAGCGAGATGGGTCTCACACGATCTCTGTTTCCGGAATCCATGTTGATTCCTACAGAGTAGATTCTGGGTTTCCAAAAAGGCATGATACGCGAGCAAAAAACATGTTCTAAAATTCTACAACAGATCGATGTCAGAGATACAGGCCTGTAGGTTTGCGCATATGCTCGACGACCCTTCTTGAAGACTGGGACTACCTGTGCTCTTTTCCAATCATTTGGAACCTTCCGTTCCTCTAGAGACTTGCGGTAAACGGCTGTTAGAAGGGGGGCAACCTCTTTCGCGTACTCTGTGTAGAATCGAATTGGTATTCCGTCAGGTCCAGTGGACTTTCCTCTGTTGAGTGATTTCAGTTGCTTTTCTATTCCTTGGACACTTATCTCGATGTCAGCCATTTATCGTTTTTAAGAGGATTTAGAGAAGGAGCTGCAGTGCGGTCTTCCTCTGTGAAACAGCTTTGGAAAAAGGTGTTTAGTACTTCAGCTTTAGGCGTGTCATCCTCTGTTTCAATGCCATCATCATCCCAGAGTGTCTGGATATGCTGTTTCGATGCACTTACTGGTTTAACGTAAGACCAGAGCTTCGCAGGCTTTTGTGTAAAGTCGGTACATAGAATTTTACTTTCGAATTCACTGAACGCTTCGCGCATAGCCCTCCTTATGCTAACTTTGACATCGTTTAGCTTCTGTTTGTCTGAGAGGTTTTGGCTGCGTTTAAACTTGCAGTGAAGCTCTCTTTGCTTTCGCAGTAGTTTCCTAACTTTGTTGTTGAACCACGGTGCGTTTTTCCCGTCCCTCACAGTTTTACTCGGCACCTGTCTAAAACGCATTTTACGATTGCCTTGAACTTTTTCCATAAACACTCAACATTGGCAGTGTCGGAACAGAAATTTTGGTTTTGATCTGTTAGGTAGTCTGAAATCTGCCTTCTATTACTCTTGCTAAACAGATAAACCTTCCTCCCTTTTTTTTTATATTCTATTTACTTCCATAATCAGGGATGCTGCAAAGGCCTTATGATCACTGATTCCCTGTTCTGCGCTTACAGAGTCGAAAAGTTGGGGTCTGTTTGTTATCAGTAGGTCCAAGATGTTATCTCCACGAGTCGGTTCTCTGTTTAATTTAAGTGTTACAAATAAAACAGTTTTGATTTTCACCGTGGTTTCCATTTCGCGACCTATCGTTTCTTACTGTCCGAGTACCCCTCGTACATCACACAAGAGTTGACCGCAGCCAAACGTGATTCGAAAAATAAACGGGACTTGACGAATCCAGTCCGAAAAACGTTAAGAGTGATGGTTAATCTAATAGCACGTTGAAATTTTAACAATCGAATAGGGTGCACATGGTCAAAACCGCAGCCACCGGTCACCAATTCAAAGTATAAAATTGGGCTCCAGAGTGGTCCTAACAGAACGATTTTCAGCTACTTATCTCCGTAGTCGCCGATCCGCCTTAGACGTTTGTCGTAGCGTTGTAGTAACTTTCCAATACCCTCGTTATAGATGGGAGCCGCCAATGCTTTCCGCCATTTCTCTACGCTGGCCTGCAGCTCGTTGTCTGTGCCAAAATGTTGTCTTCGTAGCCAGCGGTTCATGTGAGCACAGATGAAACTCAGAGGGAGACAATTACGGGCTGTATTGTGGGTAATCAAACATTTCCAATTGAAAACGATGCAGGAGCATCTTCATTGCCCCTGCAGAATGCGGCTAAGAATTGTCTTGAAGAAGAAAACGTACGACAGTTATGTAATGTTGGCTGCACAGCTTCAGCCGAAATTTCTCACCAGGCCCTCGTACTTGGCGGGAGACACTATTGTTCTAGGTATCTTTATGTGCTCCCTGTGTGCTCAGAACTAAAAAGAACGGCGCAACACGATCGACGGGCATACTAGAGACACTGCCCAACACACATGTGCAAAACTCCATCGGATTTTTACTGTGGTTTCCATTTCGCGACCGATCGCTCCTTACTTTCCGAATAACCCTCGTACTTCTTCTAATTATTGAAACTTAACCTTCCTTTATGATTAATTCATAATCACGTGTCCACTTGCACAACGACATCCAGCGAGACTTAATGGAATAGTGCGCATTCATGTCATTCAGTCCGTTGTTCATTCTACAATACAAGAACAAATAGCTTCTTGGTGAGATTCGTTTCGCGAATATTGGAAAGAACTCGTTATATCACACTGAGATGACTAAAGTCATACGATAGCGATATGCACATGTACGGATGGCGGTCGAACCGCGTACACCAGGTATAAAAGGGCAGTACATTGGAGGAGCTGTCATTTGTTATTCATGTGAAATGGTGTCCGACAAGATTATTCATCCGCGACGAGAATTAACAGACTTGAAGCGCGTAATGGTCGTTGGAGTTCGACGCATGAGGCATTCACTTTCGGAAATCGGCAGGGAATTTCATTTTCCGACAGTCACAGAGTTAAAAGAATGGCTACAACATTTCAGACATTACCTCTCAACGCAGAGAAATCAATGTAGCACGTACAGCGAACGTATCCGTTAGGAGAGAGCAGCGAAATTCGGCGTCTGTGGGGTACGGCAGCAGACGACCGACGCGAGTGGCTTTGCTAACATCACGGCATCGCCTGTAGCGCCTCTTCTGGGCTCGTGACCACATCGGTTCGACCCTAGACGACTGGAAAACTGTAACCTGGCCGGATGAGTTCCGATTTCAGTCGGCAGGAACTGACGGTAGGGTCCGAGAGGCGGCGGAGGTTCGAGTCCTCCCTCGGGCATGGGTGTGTGTGTTTGTCCTTAGGATAATTTAGGTTAAGTAGTGTGTAAGCTTAGGGAGTGATCACCTTAGCAGTTAAGTCCCATAAGATTTCACACACATTTGAACATGTTTTTGGTCCGAGATTGGCGCAGATCCCACGAAGCCGTGGACCCATGTTTCAAGAAGGCACTGTGCAAGCTGGTGGTAACTTCATAATGAATAGTCTGTGTTTTCATGGAATGGACTCGGTCCTCTGCTGAACAGAATCGCTCACTAATTGGAAATGGGTATGTTTGGCTACTGGGAGACCATTTGCAGTTTCATGTTTCCAAGTAACTACGGAATTTTTGTGAACGACAATGCGCCATCACCCGGGACCACAATTGCTCGCGACTGTTTTGAAGAACGTTCTGAGGGATTCGAGAGAATGATTTCGCTACCTAGACCACCCGACATGGGACACAATCAAAAGGTCAGCTCGCGCACGAAATCCCACAGCGCGAACTCTTTCGCAGCTATGGACGGCTGTAGAGGCAGCATAGCTCATTATTTCTGCAGGGGCTTCCAACGGCTTGTGGACTCACGATATTAGGAGATATCCCGTGCCTTTTGTCATCTCAGTGTTTGTTTCTTAACGCAGCACTTGAGACTTCTTGTAGTCATTTGTTAAAGCTCCTTCTAATGTACCTCAAATAGCGAACATTAGACCGATATTGCATGATATTCGCATTCGCCTGCTTACTACGTTAAAAGTTCATTTTTTGTCATTGGAACTAAGTGACTTTGCACGTTCAGAAGTTGCAGTGGTCATATCCTGCCTCCAAATCAATGACTCTGTTCAAAGAACTAATACACTTGACCATAGCGCCATATGTTTTTCTCGTTTTTACAGTATACACCACGCAAAATAATTAAAGGATCACTTTTTTTAAACCCTGTCGTATTCCCCCATTGAAACGCAGAAGTGTGAAACAAGCCTTCGACGTTCTTCTGTAACGGTGCAGAAGCGTGCCACCCTATGACGTCACCCTCCGGCTCGGCTAAGCTTCAAACAGCAGGGTGTCGACACATGCGAAAGAAAAGTAAGAGCGCAAATGTTCATCTGAGGCGTAAGGTGAGTAAATGATGTCACATTGGCATGTCATTCCCTACAAGGAATTCGATAGTAGGAAAAGGAAGAGAAGGAAAAGTTGTAGGTGAATATAGAACGGGGGGTAGGGAATGAAAGTGGAAGCTGCCTGGTAAAATTTTGCACAGAGCTTTACTTAATCGTAGCTAACGCTTGGTTTGAAAATCATGAAAGAAGACTGTATACGTGGAAGAGTGTAAGACATTTTCAAGGCCAGATGTGGATTCTGACCACAATCTATTGGTTATGGACTAAAGCTGAAGAAACTGCAAAAAGGTGGGAATTTAAGGAGATGCAATGTGTACGAACAGAAAGAACCAGAGGTGATAAAGACTTTCAGGGAGATCATTAGGGAACGATTGAGAGGAATGGGTGAAAGAAACACAGTAGAAGAAGAATGGGTAGCTTTGAGAGATGAAATAGTAAAGTCAGCACAGGATCAAGTAGGTAAAAAGACGAGGGCTAGTAGAAATTCTTGGGTAACAGAACATATATTGAATTTAACTGATGAAAGGAGAAAATAAAAAAAAATTAGTAAATGAAGCAGGCGAAAAGGAATACAAACGTCTCTAAAATGACACCGACAGGAAGTGCAAAATGGCTAAGTTGGGATGGCTAGAGGACAAATAAGGATGTAGAGGCATATATCACTAGGGTTAAGATAGGTACTGCCTACACGAAAATTAATTAGACCTTTGGAGAAAAGAGAACCACTTGTATGAATATCAAGTGCTCAGATGGAAAGCCAGTTCTAAGCAAAGAAGGGAAAGCAGAAAGGTGGAAGGAGTGTATAGAGCGTCTGTACAAGGGCGTTGTACTTGAGGACAATGTTATGGAAATGGAATAGGATGTAAATGAAGATGAAATGGGAGATATGATACTGCACGAAGAGTTTGACAGAGCACTGACAAACCTAAGTTGAAACAATGCCCCGGGAGTAGACAACATGAGCAAGGTGTATAAGACAGGCGAAATACCCTCAGACTTCAAGAAAAATATAATAATTCGAATCCCAAAGGAAGTAGGTATTGACAGACAAAATTACTGAACTATCAGTCTGATAAGGCACGGCCTCAAAATACTAACACGACTTCTTTACAGACGAATGGAAAAACTGGTAGAAGCCGACCTCGGGGAAGAATAGTTTGGATTCCGTAGAAAAATCGCAACACGTGAGGCTACACTGACCCTACGACATGTCTGAGAAGAAAGATTCAGGAAAGGCAAACCTACGTTTCTAGGATTCGTAGACTTAGAGAAAGTTTTGACAATGTTGACGGGAATACTCTCTTTCAAATTCTGAAGGTGGCAGGGGTAAAATACAGGGAACGAAAGGCTATTTACAATTTGTACAGAAATCAGATGTCAGTTCTAAGAGTCGAGGGACATGAAAGGGAAGCAGTGGTTGGGAAGGGAGTAAGACAGGGTTGTAGCCTCTCCCCGATGTTATTCAATCTGTATATTGAGCAAGCAGTAAAGGAAACAAAAGAAAAATTCCGAGTAGGTATTAAAATCCATGGAGAAGAAATAAAAACTTTGAGGTTTACCGATGACATTGTAATAATGTCAGGGACAGCAAAGGTCCTGGCAGAGCAGTTGAACGGAATGGACAGTGTCTTGAAAGGAGGATATAAGATGAACATCAACAAAAGCAAAACGAGGATAATGGAATGTAATCAAATTAAGTCGGGTGATGCTGAGGGAATTAGATCAGGAAATGAGACACTTAAAGTAGTAAAGGAGTTTTGCTATTTGGGAAGCAAAATAACTGATGAGGGTCGAAGTAGAGAGGATATAAAATGTACAGTGGCAATGGCAAGGAAAGCGTTTCCGAAGAATAGAAATTTTTTTATATCCAGTATTGATCTAAGTGTCAGGAAGTCTTTTCTTAAAGTATTCCTGTGGAGTGTAACAATGTATGGATGTGAGTGATGGACGATAAATAGTTTAGACAAGGAGAGAATAGAAGCTTTCGAAAAGTGGTGCTACAGAAGAATGCTGAAGATAAGATGGGTAGATCACATAACTAATTAGGAGGAACTTCAAAAATGGTTCAAATGGCTCTGAGCACTATGGAACTTAACACCTGAGGTAATCAGTCCCCTAGAACGTAAAACTACTTAAACATAACTAACCTAACGATATGACACACATCCATGCCCGAGGCAGGATTCGAACTTGCGACCGTAGCGGTCGCACAGCTCCAGACTGAAGCACCTAGAACCGCTCGGTCAGTCAGGCCGTGTAGGAGGTACTAAATAGAATTGGGGAGAAGAGGGATTTGTGGCACAACTTGACTAGAAGAAGGGGCCGGTCGGTAGGACTTGTTCTGAGACATCAAGGGATCACCAATTTAGTACTGGAGGGCAGCGTGGAGGCTAAAAATCGTAGAGGGAGACCAAGAGATGAATACACTAAGCAGATTCAGAAGAATGTAGGTTGCAGCAGTTACTCGGAGATGAAGAAGCTTGCGCAGGGTAGAGTAGCATGGAGGGACTGAAGACGATGAAAACAGCATTGTAATTTTTCAAAACTTATGTTGACATACGACCTAATTTTGTGAAAAAATTAAATTATTTCATTGACTTTTGTATATGGAAGACATTTAAAATACTGAATTCCGATGTGGACACCCTGTACTTTCACTTTAACCTCCAGACACACAATGAAATATTCCATTATTACATAATTACAGCAGTGGCCTCCGTGGGGCCTCCTATAAATTTGGTTTGTAGTGGTTCGAGTAAAGATTCACCCACCCCGTTGTTTGTGAATATACGTGTGCGTCCCATTTTGTGAGACCATTTATATAGTTCGCAGCAGGCGTGTGGCTGTCGGTGGTACTGCGGGTCGTGCTGTTCCCAGAGGCTGCCGCGGCCTGGGGAATGTACCTGCCACCTGCCACCCGCCACATCGCCCTGGAACGGCCTGCGCTACACCTCACCGGGCAACTCACCAATTAAGCGGCAGCCGTGCTCCGCATTTCGCTGCGCGGCTGCCGGACCACCTACGTGATGACACGCGGCCACTGCCGCAGCCAGCTGCTGTGGCACTTCACGTTCCCTGTGTCCGCCACTGAGCGTGCTTCGTAACCTCCTCCATTTTCACTAGGCAGGATTTTATCGCCGGCTCTTGCTGATGCATTTAGGGATATGACTATTCTACAGCGAGTGGAGAGTGAAATTACTGCTCGAGTTGTAAAGTTTTTTTATTTTTCTGTGTTTAGACGACGAACGGTTTCGGGCTATCACACGACCATCATCAAGTGTGATACTGAAAATAAACAAGAGACTCTAACAACTCTACCACAACAAAGGTCAAAAATTAATTATGATTGTAGTGTTGCTCACGCTGCTAAATATTTCATTTTCGGGCAGCAACAAAGTTATATTATGTGGCAGGTGTCATTAGAGCACAGTTAGTAAAGTCATTTCTTGAAATAATGGATAAACTAGGCACTGATCTTTTCGTGTTTCCCACGCTGGTCTCGTTGTGAACTCATGGCTCAATCGTCGAAAATCTAGGTGGTGATGATTCCAAGGTCGGATGCAAAAAGGCCTAGGTGTTATTCTGCGATATTCAAAAGTTTTATAGATGTGTTTCACAAGCCATTCTTGAAGATTAAACTTTTGCAAGATAGGACAATGGCGATGTAAAAAAGTAATCAGCACTCCGAATTTAAGTTACACTTGTTCTTTATTACTTTTGTTGCAATATCACGTAACTCGTTCCAGAACATCACTTCACGAAATAAAACATACTTGAAAATATCTTCCTCACTGTTAAAGTTCACATTTCATAAACTGACTAGAATTTGCGTCTTTTTAACATGTCGACCAAAACTTGACTCTCTAATGACCGCTTACGCGCCCAAAAATCAGAGTTACAAGTACGTCAACGATCATAGTGACAAAAGAAAGAATACTCATTGCAATATACACTCCTGGAAATGGAAAAAAGAACACATTGACACCGGTGTGTCAGACCCACCATACTTGCTCCGGACACTGCGAGAGGGCTGTACAAGCAATGATCACACGCACGGCACAGCGGACACACCAGGAACCGCGGTGTTGGCCGTCGAATGGCGCTAGCTGCGCAGCATTTGTGCACCGCCGCCGTCAGTGTCAGCCAGTTTACCGTGGCATACGGAGCTCCATCGCAGTCTTTAACACTGGTAGCATGCCGCGACAGCGTGGACGTGAACCGTATGTGCAGTTGACGGACTTTGAGCGAGGGCGTATAGTGGGCATGCGGGAGACCGGGTGGACGTACCGCCGAATTGCTCAACACGTGGGGCGTGAGGTCTCCACAGTACATCGATGTTGTCGCCAGTGGTCGGCGGAAGGTGCACGTGCCCGTCGACCTGGGACCGGACCGCAGCGACGCACGGATGCACGCCAAGACCGTAGGATCCTACGCAGTGCCGTAGGGGACCGCACCGCTACTTCCCAGCAAATTAGGGACACTGTTGCTCCTGGGGTATCGGCGAGGACCATTCGCAACCGTCTCCATGAAGCTGGGCTACGGTCCCGCACACCGTTAGGCCGTCTTCCGCTCACGCCCCAACATCGTGCAGCCCGCCTCCAGTGGTGTCGCGACAGGCGTGAATGGAGGGACGAATGGAGACGTGTCGTCTTCAGCGATGAGAGTCGCTTCTGCCTTGGTGCCAATGATGGTCGTATGCGTGTTTGGCGCCGTGCAGGTGAGCGTCACAATCAGGACTGCATACGACCGAGGCACACAGGGCCAACACCCGGCATCATGGTGTGGGGAGCGATCTCCTACACTGGCCGTACACCACTGGTGATCGTCGAGGGGACACTGAATAGTGCACGGTACATCCAAACCGTCATCGAACCCATCGTTCTACCATTCCTAGACCGGCAAGGGAACTTGCTGTTCCTACAGGACAATGCACGTCCGCATGTATCCCGTGCCACCCAACGTGCTCTAGAAGGTGTAAGTCAACCACCCTGGCCAGCAAGATCTCCGGATCTGTCCCCCATTGAGCATGTTTGGGACTGGATGAAGCGTCGTCTCACGCGGTCTGCACGTCCAGCACGAACGCTGGTCCAACTGAGGCGCCAGGTGGAAATGGCATGGCAAGCCGTTCCACAGGACTACATGCAGCATCTCTACGATCGTCTCCATGGGAGAATAGCAGCCTGCATTGCTGCGAAAGGTGGATATACACTGTACTAGTGCCGACATTGTGCATGCTCTGTTGCCTGTGTCTATGTGCCTGTGGTTCTGTCAGTGTGATCATGTGATGTATCTGACCCCAGGAATGTGTCAATAAAGTCTCCCCTTCCTGGGACAATGAATTCACGGTGTTCTTATTTCAATTTCCAGGAGTGTATACATATCGACGTATCGAAGTACCTCTACATTAATGAAATCAAATCTGAATGTTGCCACAGAAATATGTTAACTATTTCACAGAAACACAGTAGAATATTGCTGGTATCGAAAGGTTGAGGTGAGGTGCCGTAATGGTTACGTAATTCAAGTACCATTACAAGACCAAAGCCAATAATAATTTTTACACGCACTGTCGGGCTAGGTGCGGTAAAACATCAAATCAGTGCGAAAGCGGCACCAGACAGTCACCAGACGACTGCCTGCGTACAGAAGTATGGAATGAGCACCACGACACTTCCATTTTGTGCTGCGACCTCGAGCGCGACGATCGAGATTATAAGACGCGATGCACCACCAGCCAATGCACTGCATGGAAGAGCGTACACGAAGAAGGAAGTAAGCTGGTAAGCCAGATTGGCAGGAGCACTGGCATCTGTTGACGGGAAGAGTAACGCGGGACCAACGAGCCCAGCCATTCACAATTTGAATAAGTAATTTATATCCAAAAGGAGAATACATTTTTTTAAAAAAAAACGTTACATGAAAAGCGTTAAGACTACATTGTGAATGGGAAAGGAATATATTGTAACCGGAACAGTACAAAAGTGAGACGTGCTACGCCATGAACATCATGACTGAACGCTTTTTATTTATTGATTTACTAGCAAAGAAACCCGGCGTTGTCGAGGTATTTGTTTATGCCCTTCCGTCTACCCAGGGCCACGCAGGGTCTGACCTTTTGCTTAATGTTTATGACGTCATGTTTCCTGAACTATGTGTCGTACAATGATATAGTTTTGTAGGTGCATCCAGTGCCAAATGTGTTTCCGTAGAAATGTTGGAACACGTGAGGCAATACTGACCTTACGACTTATCTTAGAAGAAAGATTAAGAAAAGGCAAACCTACGTTTCTAGCATTTGTAAACTTAGAGAAAGCTTTTGATAATGTTAACTGGAATACTCTCTTTCAAATTCTGAAGGTGGCAGGGGTAAAATACAGGGAGCGAAAGGTTATTTGCAGTTTGTACAGAAACCAGATGGCAGTTATAAGAGTCGAGGGGCATGAAAGGGAAGCAGTGGTTGGGAAAGGAGTGAGACAGGGTTGTAGCCTCTCCCCGATGTTATTCAATCTGTATACTGAGCAAGCAGTAAAGGAAAGAAAAGAAAAAATCGGAGTAGGTATTAAAATTCATGGACAAGAAGTAAAAACTTTGAGGTTCGCCGATGACATTGTAATTCTGTCAGAGACAGCAAAGGACTTGCAAGAGCTGTTGAACGGAATGGACAGTGTCTTGAAAGGAGGATATAAGATGAACATCAACAAAAGCAAAACGAGGATAATGGAATGTAGTCGAATTAAGTCGGGTGATGCTGAGGGAATTAGATTAGGAAATGAGACACTTAAAGTAGTAAAGGAGTTTTACTATTTAGGGAGTAAAATAACTGATGATGGTCGAAGTAGAGAGGATATAAAATGTAGACTGGCAATGGCAAGGAAATCGTTTCTGAAGAAGAGAAATTTGTTAACATCGAGTATATATTTAAGTGTCAGGAAGTCGTTTCTGAAAGTATTTGTATGGAGTGTAGCCGTGTATGGAAGTGAAACATGGACGATAACTTGTTTGGACAAGAAGAGAATAGGAGCTTTTGAAATGTGGTGCTACAGAAGAATGCTGAAGATTAGATGGGTAGATCACATAACTAATGAGGAGGTATTGAATAGAATTGGGGAGAAGAGAAGTTTGTGGCACAACTTAACTAGAAGAAGGGATCGGTCGGTAGGACATGTTTTGAGGCATCAAGGGATCACAAATTTAGCATTGGAGGGCACCGTGGAGGGTAAAAATCGTAGAGGGAGACCAAGAGATGAATACACTAAGCAGATTCAGAAGGATGTAGGTTGCAGTAGGTACTGGGAGATGAAGAAGCTTGCACAGGATAGGGTAGCATGGAGAGCTGCATCAAACCAGTCTCAGGACTGAAGACCACAACAACAACAAGGTGCCGTGTATCAGTGGGAAAGTGTTGCCCCCTCTGATGAATTACGTTAAAGTTATACACTGGTGTGTAAAATAAAATGACGTAAGTAACTTTGGCATGACGTAACAATGCCATGTAACATAGTTCTATTAAACTTAGATAATATATAGAAAGAATTTCTGCAGTATAGTACAGAATGTAACTGGAAGAAGTAAGCAATGAAATGAACAGAAACGACAGTTATTCAAAGGTGACAATTACACTGAAGACACTGCAATTCATTAAGGCCTCATGGACATTAAAAAAGGCGTGGCATGACCCTTAGTTTGTTGTGCGATCACTACAGACAGCAGGGCATCGTCTGCAGCGTGCTCCCACGCTGGCCGCAAAGTTGGTGAAGAGTTTTTGTGGTAAGGCACTCGATTAGTTCCACTACGAAAGCTTTTCACAACTGCTGGATGGTCATTGGTGCGTGTCGGAGTGCTGCAAATGTCTTCCCACTACATCCCACAAGTGGTCGATAGGATCTGAGTCACGAGAGGGGGGGAGGGGGGGGAGAGGGAGGGGCAAGCCTGCGCTGTTCGATGCGGTCACGCATTGTCATCGATAAAACTGAAGCGATGGGCGAACGCACCCCTGAAGAGAGGGGAAGAGTACAGTGGCACAATAACGATGGTTGGTGAGTGTACCGTTTTCGAAGTTTTCGATGTAAAGACGACCACGCACCATTATCCCTTCCCCTAACTTAACACGTGGACCACCAAGACGATCATGCTCGACTATGTTCCTGGGTGCATCAAGTGCTCCCATCTCTCGCTACATGAGGGTACGTTCCAGCATCACAACTCAGACTGAATCTGCTTTCATTGAAGAAGATCACGCGGCCCCACTCCTCATTGGTCAGTCCCTTCGCTCTTGGCGACGTCACCATCGGTTCAGCGGAACACAAAGCACTGGTCGTCGTGGCCTCAGGCGGCCAGTCTGCCACCATGGAGCATGAGATTGCGTGCCTTCCACTTCTGTTAAACGTCTTTGAAATTGCACCCGCTGTTCGGTCTGTTCCCTTGTTGTTTGGTGCACAATGACACCATCACAGCCATCAACTGCAGGTGTTGCTGACCATGGTTGACCAGCCACTTTCCTTCGGGCAGCAGTGTCTGTGGTTTCGAACACTCCTAATGTACGTCAAACAATGCAGTGAGCCACACGAAACTCCTCGGCTGCACTCATTTCACGTCGTACTTCTTTCAGTTTCCCGATGATTCTTCCCCGTATAAAGTCATCAGAATGTTATCTCCGGGCCATGTCGGAATGGCGAATAAAACCACAGCGCATCGTAACTGTTCCTTGCTTGGCACACTGTTTTTTCCCGATGCCTCTGCTGCCTCGGCATGTGGGACCAGCTTCATTTGGCGCTATAGTCATGCTACCCTCACAAAAAGTGACGTCCAACTGACAGACCAATGACAACATGTACGCTCATTTTCATTCATTTGCACCAAGAAGTCAATGTATTACGTTACTTTATCTACCTCGTCTCCCTGAGTCAACAGATGGGGACGTTTGCAAGGCAACAACCATCTGCACGAACAGTTCGACGACGTTTGCAGCAGCATGGTCTATCAGCTCGGAGAGGATGGCTGCGGTTGCCCTTGACGCTGCATCACAGACAGGAGCGCCTGGGATGGTGTACTCAACGACGAACCTGGATGCACGAATGGCAAAACGTCATTTTTTCGAATGAATCCAGGCTCTGTTTACGGCAGCGTGATGGTCGGCGCATCCGTGTTTGGCGACATCGCGGTGAACGCACATTGCAAGCGTGTATTCGTCATCGCCATACTGGCGTATCACCCGGCGTGATGGTATGGGGTGCCATTGGTTACACGTCTCGGGTACCTCTTGTTCGCATTGACGGTACTCTGAACAGTGGACGTTACATTTCAGATGTGTTACGACCCGTGGCTCTGCGCTTCATTCGATCCCTGCGAAACCCTACATTACAGCAGGACAATGCACGACCGCATGTTGCAGGTCCTGTACGGGCCTTTCTGGATGCAGAAAATGTTCAACTGCTGCACTGGCCAGCACTTTCTCCAGATATCTCACCAATTGAAAACGTCTGGTCAATGGTGGCCGAGCAACTGGCTCGTCACAATACGCCAGTCACTACTCTTCATGAACTGTGGTATCGTGTTGAAGCTGCACGGGCAGCTGTACCTGTACACGCCATCCAAGCTCTGTTTGACTCAATGCCCAGGCGTAGCAAGGCCGTTATTACGACCAAAGGTGGTTGTTCTAGGTACTGGTTTCTCAGGACCTATGCACCCAAATTGCTTGAAAATGTAATGAGATGTCAGTTCTAGTATAATACATTTGTCCAATGAATACCCGTTTATCATCTGCATTTCTTCTTGGTGTAACAATTTTAATGGCCAGTAGTGTACTCCGGTAGCCACCAAGTGGGGTGTGGCGGCCGTCTCCTGTGACCCAGCGGTTCTAGGTGATTTAGTCCGGAACCGCGCCACCGCTGCGGTCGCAGGTTCGACCCTGCCTCGGGCATGGATGTGTGTGATGTCCTTAGGGTACTTTGGTTTAAGTAGTTCTAAGTTCTAGGGGACTGATGACCTCAGATGTTAAGTCCCATAGTGCTCAGAGCGGTTTGAACCATTTTTCGTGAGTGGCGGAGGGCACAATCCGTGCCAAAGTCAGACTTCCCCCCCTCTGTTCCACTCGCGGATCGCTCGAGGGAAAAACGACTGTCTGGTCGTGTCCGGATACTCCGTCATCCCAGGGTAAACGTGTACCGCACGACGATCGCAGGCCGCGCATCGCTTAGTGTCTGATGTCTTTCCCCACTGTGATGATGTTTTCGAGCAGGTCAGAATCGTGTTACAGTGTTTTGACGAGCACGGCAGTGAACTCACATTGTGCTCTTCGACACCAAATTCGCCTGGTCTGAAACCGACGGAGCACATCCGGGACGCCATTAGCCGCCAGCTCTGGGCCTAAAAACCATTTACGGGAATTACGTGACCTGTGCGTACACATCTGATGCGGAATATCTTCAGAATCCTACAAAGGACGTGTCGAATCCGTGCTATGTTGAGTTCCGGAGGTGGTGAGCAAATTGTGATGTAGGTGGCCAAAATGTTTTGGCTCATCAGTGTATTTTGAACTGGCGTGGCAAGTGCCAACCTTTTATTAGACAGGCTTTGAAATGTACACATTTGATTAAACGTGCCCCGTCCACATAGCGGGTAACGCAGCGCTCGAGGTCACAGGTCTCGTCCACACTCTCACATTAGTCCAGTGGGTGCAAAGTGCAAATGGAGCTTTACTCCTTGAAGCAGGGGGCGGAGTGTATAAGTTATAGGTCAAGGATGCGACTGTTTATTGTAATGTTGACTTTTCTAAGGATAACAGATGAAAAGACTATTGCAGATTAGGGAGAAATTACATAAATGAAAGAAATACGCTTTGAATATAGTCTAATACTGCAGGCATTAGAAAACCACGCGACTCTAGACCGACGAACTATTGCTACTTGCTGGTCACATAACTGAAAAAAAGTGAAAGTAGCACAGATCCTGCGCAGGATGCAGCGATTATTTCCTTTCACGTGGACATGAGCCGAGCGCCGAGTAGACCTGCACCTGTTGTCTCTACTTACTTAACCTAGTTAATAAAGTCTGTCGACGTAAGATGGACTAGAAGAAAGAGACGGGGAAAACAAGAGAGGGAACTTATTAAATCTGACATTAGTATTTGTGCTCTACAATGGCGGAAGCAGTATCAATACCCAACACCACAGGAAGTCTGAGTGTTTTTCTGTGTCATAGCAAAAACGTATGCACTGCAATAGAGGACTGAAACCTTTCATTGCAATTCCAAGACTACACACACATATCTAAGCAGTTAGACCTGCGGCTTCTCAATTTACAGGAACAACAAAACAAACCATATATCTGTGCAATAATACATGAGAATAAAAGGTCACGGGTTGGGACAGACGCTGATGAGAACATCGCATCAACGTCCATGGGGTTTTAGTATCGATATTGTAGTTGTTGTTGTGGTCTTCAGTCCAAAGACTGGTTTGATGCAGCTTTCCTGGCTACTCCATCCTGTACATGCTTCTTTATCTTCGAGTAACTACTTCAACCTACATCCGTCTGTATCTGCTTACTGTATTCACCTCTTCGTCTCCCTATACGATTTTTACTCCTCCCCCCCCCCCCCACCCCACTTCCCTCCAATACTAAATTGGTGATCCCCTGATGCCGCACAATGTGTTCTACCAACCGACCCCGCCTTCTAGTCAGATTGTACCACAAATTTCTTGTCTCCCCAATTCTATTCTGTATCTCTTCATTAACGTGATCTACGTATCTAATCTCCAACACTCTTCTGTAGCACCACATTTCAAAAACATCTATTCTCTTCTTGTCTAAACTATTTATCGTCCGTGTTTCACTTCCATACATGGGTACACTCCATACAAATACTTTCAGAAAGGATTTCCTGTCACTTAAATCTAAAACTGATATTAACAAATTTCTCTTCTTCAGAAACGCTTTTCTTTCCATGGTCAGTCCACATTTTTTATCCTCCCTATTTCGGCAATCATCTGTTACCTTTCCTCTCACATAGCAAAACTCGTCTACTACTTCAAGTGCCTCATTTCCTAATCTAATTCCCTCAGCATCACCCGACTTAATTAGACTACATTCCATTATCCTTGTTTTGCTTTTGTTGATGTTCATCTTATATCCTCCTTTCAAGACACTGTCCATTCCATTCAACTGCTCTTCCAAGTCCTTTGCTGTCTCTGACAGAATTACAATGTTATCGGCGAACCTCAAAGTTTTTATTTCTTCTCCATGAATTTTAAAACCTACTCCGAATTTTTCTTTTGTTTCCTTTACTGCTTGCTCAATGTACAGATTGAACAAACATCGGGGAGAGGTTACAACCCTGTCTCACTCCTTTCCCAACCACTGCTTCCCTTTCATGTCCCTCGACTCTTATAACTGCCATCTGGTTTCTGTACAAATTGTAAATAGCCTTTCGCTCCCTGTATTTTACCCCTGCGACCTTTAGAATTTGAAAGAGAGTATTCCAGTCAACATTGTCAAAAGCTTTCTCTAAGTCTACAAATGCTAGAAACGTATGTTTGCCTTTCCTTAATCTTTCTTCTAAGATAAGTCGTAAGGTCAGTATTGCCTCACGTGTTCCAGTGTTTCTACGGAATCCAAACTGATCTTCCCCGAGGTTGGCTTCTACTAGTTTTTCCATTCGTCTGTAAAGAATTCGTGTTAGTATTTTGCAGCTGTGACTTATTAAGCTGATAGTTCGGTAATTTTCACATCTGTCAACACCTGCTTTCTTTGGGATTGGAATTATTATATTCTTCTTGAAGTCTGAGGGTATTTCCCCTGTTTCATACATCTTGCTCACCAGATGGTAGAGTTTTGTCAGGACTGGCTCTCCCACGGCCGTCAGTAGTTCCAATGGAATATTGTCTACTCCGGGGGCCTTGTTTCGACTCAGGTCTTTCAGTGCTCTGTCAAACTCTTCACGCAGTATCATATCTCCCATTTCATCTTCATCTACATCCTCTTCCATTTCCATAATATTGTCCTCAAGTACATCGCCCTTGTATAGACCCTCTATATACTCCTTCCACCTTTCTGCTTTCCCTTCTTTGCTTAGAACTGGGTTTCCATCTGAGCTCTTGATATTCATACAAGTCGTTCTCTTATCTCCAAAGGTCTCTTTAATTTTCCTGTAGGCGGTATCTATCTTACCCCTAGTGAGATAGGCCTCTACATCCTTACATTTGTCCTCTAGCCATCCCTGCTTAGCCATTTTGCACTTCCTGTCGATCTCATTTTTGAGACGTTTGTATTCCTTTTTGCCTGGTTCATTTACTGCATTTTTATATTTTCTCCTTTCATCAATTAAATTCAATATTTCTTCTGTTACCCAAGGATTTCTACTAGCCCTCGTCTTTTTACCTACTTGTTCCTCTGCTGCCTTCACTACTTCATCCCTCAAAGCTACCCATTCTTCTTCTACTGTATTTATTTCCCCCATTCCTGTCAATTGCTCCCTTATGCTCTCCCTGAATCTCTGTACAACCTCTGGTTCTTTTAGTTTATCCAGGTCCCATCTCCTTAAATTCCCACCTTTTTGCAGTTTCTTCAGTTTTAATCTACCGGTCATAACCAATAGATTGTGGTCAGAGTCCACATCTGCCCCTGGAAATGTCTTACAATTTATTACCTGGTTCCTAAATCTCTGTCTTACCATTATATAATCTATCTGATACCTTTTAGTATCTCCAGGGTTCTTCCATGTATATAACCTTCTTTCATGATTCTTAAACCAAGTGTTAGTTATGATTATGTTGTGCTCTGTGCAAAATTCTACCAGGCGGCTTCCTCTTTCATTTCTGTCCCCCAATCCATATTCACCTACTATGTTTCCTTCTCTCCCTTTTCCTACACTCGAATTCCAGTCACCCATGACTATTAAATTTTCGTCTCCCTTCACAATCTGAATAATTTCTTTTATTTCATCATACATTTCTTCAATTTCTTCGTCATCTGCAGAGCTAGTTGGCATATAAACTTGTACTACTGTAGTAGGTGTGGGCTTCGTATCTATCTTGGCCACAATAATGCGTTCACTATGCTGTTTGTAGTAGCTTACCCGCATTCCTATTTTCCTATTCATTATTAAACCTACTCCTGCATTACCCCTATTTGATTTTGTGTTTATAACCCTGTAGTCACCTGACCAGAAGTCTTGTTCCTCCTGCCACCGAACTTCACTAATTCCCACTATATCTAACTTCAACCTATCCATTTCCCTTTTTAAATTTTCTAACCTACCTGTCCGATTAAGGGATCTGACATTCCACGCTCCGATTCGTAGAACGCCAGTTTTCTTTCTCCTGATAACGACATCCTCTTGAGTAGTCCCCGCCCGGAGATCCGAATGGGGGACTATTTTACCTCCGGAATATTTTACCCAAGAGGACGCCATCATCATGTAATCATACAGTAAAGCTGCATGCCCTCGGGAAAAATTACGGCTGTAGTTTCCCCTTGCTTTCAGCCGTTCGCAGTACCAGCACAGCAAGGCCGTTTTGGTTATTGTTACAAGGCCACATCAGTCAATCATCCAGACTGTTGCCCTTGCAACTACTGAAAAGGCTGCTGCCCCTCTTCAGGAACCACACGTTTGTCTGGCCTCTCAACAGATACCCCTCCGTTGTGGTTGCACCTACGGTACGGCTATCTGTATCGCTGAGGCGCGCAAGCCTCCCCACCAACGGCAAGGTCCATGGTTCATGGGGGGGATTAAGACTTATGAAATATATAATCAGTACACCGAAACAGAAATTGTACAGATTAACAACGAAGTGCGCCTGCCGGTGTGGCCGTGCGGTTCTAGGCTCTTCAGTCTGGAAACGCGGGACCGCTACGGTCGCAGGTTCGAATCTTGCCTCGGGCATGGATGTGTGTGATGTCCTTAGGTTAGTTAGGTTTCACTAGTTCTACGTTCTAGGGGACTAATGACCTCAGAAGTTGAGTCCCATAGTGCTCAGAGCAATTTGAACCATTTGAACACAGTATCAAGGCACAACGTTGCAAAGCGATACGAAATGGAATCAGCATTCAAGGACTGTAGTAGGGAAGGCGAATGTGGTAAAGTGTGGCTCATCTGCAAAGGACACAGCGTATGTCACACTAGTGCGACCTATTCTTGAGTAATGTTCGAGTGTTTGGGATCCGTAACAGGTGGGGTTAACGGAAGACATCGAAGCAATTCAGAGGTGTGCTGGGAGATTTGTTACCGGTAGGTTCCATCAACACGTAAGTATTACGTAGGCGCTTCGTGAACCCAAATGGGAATCCCTGGAGAGAAGACGACGTTTTGAAGCCGACTGGAGAACAATTCTACTGTCGCCAACGTACACGTTGCGTAACGACCACGAAGATAGGACTAGAAAAATTGGTGGTCCTACGGAGGCTTACAGACAATCGTTTTTCCCTCGCTCTAGTTGCGAGTGAAACACGAAAGGAAATGACTAGTAGTGGAATAAAGTACCCTCCTCCATGCATCATACGGCAGCTTGTGGAGTACTTACGTAGATGTAGAGGTAGAATCATAACAGCGTTGAATTTCTGTACGATAAGTGTTTCCCCATTAAAAGTTATTTTTGTAATGAGACTCTCCAGTGAATGGTAGAAAATAATGTAGCATACGGGACGTCAACGAAAATGTGGCGATATTGTATCTGGGAACCAGAGCGCTTCACCTCTAGCCAGACTCTGCGGCCCACCCGCCTCGTAGTTAATGCAAGACTTTTTTCGACAGCCGCGCTCATGCGGAGAACCGCTTGGGCTCACTCCAGCTGTTAATTAACGGGACGTATCCGGAGGCGCTGTTACGTCAGGACGACGTGTCCCCGTACAGCCGATAGTATGCGGGGGGCGGGCAATAGTCGTTAACCTCTGTCACGTTCTCGTCCACCCGTGAGAGAGCTCTACCGTGATTACCACTTTTTCTCGTTGTCTCCAATTAAAAGAATGACTTAGTGGCATGTCGCTATGAATACCTGTTCCCGGAGAAGTGGAAGACGTTTAATTATGTTCATTAAATTAAATGCGACCACTGTGTAATTGCGAATTCCTTTTATATTTTCGCCAATGAATAGTCAGTATGGACGTTTTCTCACATTTATCCATAACTTTACTTGCCTACGAACATTTTAATCTCGGCAGGATGAATGAGAATAAGTGCGTTATCGTGTAATTAGTCGGAAGTTCAGCTTTATCAAAAAAAAAAAAAAAAAAAAAAAAAAAAATGGTTCAAATGGCTCTGACCACTATGTGACTTAACATCTGAGGTCATCAGTCCCCTAGAACTAAGAACTATTTAAACCTAACTAACCTAAGGACATCACACACATCCATGCCCGAGGCAGGATTCGAACCTGCGACCGTAGCAGTCGCACGTTTCCGGACTGAAGCGCCTAGAACCGCTCGGCCACCGCGGCCAGCTCAGCTTTATCGACACAGCTGTCTGGCTCTACGTGAAACCGAGATTATGTAAGGATAGTAACGACTGAGTGCCAGTATCAACTGATGCCAATGACAGTTCAAGGGAGCAACAAAGCTCAAAACTTGCCACATTTTCTCCAGCATGGAGTCACTGCCTCATCACTAATGCGAACGCAGTAGTAAACGAAAAACAAAATTTACAGTTTTTAGAAAAAGCAAAGTACATTCTCTTTGTTGTCGGTGTAGTGCATGAAATGTTGGCTCAAGAACGATTCTAGCTAGTGTATATCAGTAGCTAGTGTATATCTAGCTAGTGTATATCAGTAAACTCTGAGACCAGACACTTTTTTTTACTTGTTTTAACTCTCACTTGAGACACCTTTGGAGAAGCAGCCTTCTCCAATTCGGGTGTGTTACACTTTCTTTTCTATGCGTCTTACATTTGTGCATGTGGCGTTCCTTATTCCAAGACACTAACTGCACACTGGAGAATACTTGGCAAGGTTAGAACTCTGTTACCGCCACCTAACTTTCATTGGCATCAGCTGATAGTGGCACTCAGTCACTACCATCCTTACATGCTCTCGCTGCCCCAAGGAGCATGATCACTGTGTCGATAGAAGTGAACTTTGAACTAATTACACAAGAATGCACACTTATAAAGCTGTTTACACGGATCGTGAAGGCCCGAGTCTGTATTGCTACAATGCTATTCTGCTGCTGAAACGTGTGAAAATGCATATACTGCGGCGAGAGATTATATTCATAACGTGAGTTTTAGCACCAGCATTCCCCCCGTCCTCCGCACACACACACACACACACACACACACACACACACACACACACACACACACACACACACACACACACACACACAGAGAGAGAGAGAGAGAGAGAGAGAGAGAGAGAGAGAGAGGGACACATTCATACACACTCTACATCGCCGATGAATGTAAGTAGTAAGTACACAGTATCTTCGTTGTTACACTCAAAATTATATACTTTCTTTCGTTATTTCTACTATTATATTTATATAGACCAAGATGAGCGGAGCCACCAATAATATTTTTATTATAACTACGCAATGTAGAGAAACATTGACACAGGCATTAATTTGCACCTTTAACACCCTTCATCAGTTTCTCGTAAGGCCAGAAGAAACGCACAGAGTCATTTCCTGTTTTCGGTTTGGACAATTTCTCTTCATCTGTAAATAATATGTCTTAGTATTTTTCTACCATGATTTATTAAACTTATAGTTCGGAAATTTTCACACCCGTCAGTACCTGCTTTCTTCGTAAATGGAGCTATTACATGTTTCTTCAAGTCTGAGGGCATTTCCCCTGTCTCATAAGACTTCGGTCGTGGCTGTCTCTCCTAAGGATAACAGCAGTACTGAGGAAATGTCTATTCCTGGAACTAATTCAGGTTAAGTCTTTCAGCGCTCTGTCAAATTTTTATCGCCGTGTCATTTCTCCCATCTCATCTCCATTTACTTCCTCGTCCCTTTGTATAATATTACATTCAAGTCCCATTCCCTGTATAGCCCCCCCCCTTCCCCCCCCCCCCCCCCCCATATATTCCTCCAATCTCTCAATTTTCCCTTCTTTGCCTGGTCCTGATTTTCCATCTGAGGACTTGATATTCATACAGCTGCTTGTCTTTTCTCCAAAAGTCTCTTTAATTTTCCTATTTTTCCCCAGTTATCCATGCTTCTATATCCTCTAGCCACTTCCGCTTAGCTATTTTGTACTTCCTGTCAATCTCATTTTTAGACGTTTTTCCGAAACAACAGACATCATTTTCATCCTGCAGCCAATATGAATCAAGGCACAAGGGAATTAAAGACATTAACTGTTAGCGAGCATTGACTTAGATCAGGGGGGCAAATTGAAGATTTGTCGTAGCGCGGGATTCGAACACAGATCTCCTGTTTACTAGGCAGAGGTGCTGAGCAGTGGTCATGAGAACCGTAAAGATTACCGCTGCGCTCGTCCCGTCAGATCCTCGTAGAGGTATTGGCGATATGAGCAAGTAATGAGGCTAATGACCAAGGGCACTACGACAATTTATTATTTTGGTAACAGTAACTAACACAGGGAGACTTACAGATTATAATGCCTTACCCTTTCGGTTACAATAAGCACAACCGACTAAAAAATTGATAATGGCCTCAGTTTGGCGAGGAAGAGTGTCCCAAGTTTTACTATTATAATAATTATTATTATTTTCACCTTATGCTATGTTCAGCAGAAACCATAGAGCTACCAAAATGCTAGTATATTGATGGTTACGTTTCATGAACAGTTCCCACTAGTCCCATATATTTTCTGTCGGATTAAGATAGGGTGATGCTGTAGGCCAGTAGAGACCCGATATGGTGGCCGAGTGAGGAATGTGTGCGTGCAGTCCTGTGAAAACGGCTGTCGTCGGAAGTTTCCACAGCGTACTCATCATGAAGATGTTTAACACTAGAATGTTGAAATAAACATATTCATGTTCTGAGTAGAGTGAGTTGCAGGCCCAAGTCATGGTAACAGAAAGACCTGCAATTATAACGGCGGACTTGTACATCAGATCGGTTCATGTTTTATATTGAATTTTTCACACACTGAGGAACACTAAAAATCGCACATCTTGAGAAGGGCATTGGATCGAAATGAAATTTAGTAGACATAACGATACAGATGCAAAAATTAAGACAAGTAAACCAATTGCAATGAGCCAAATACAGTGCAACATCAATAACGCTTTGGACCACATTTTGGTGCAGTAGATGCCGCAACACGGCCTGGCGTCGAACTGATTAGCAGTCTGTCGTTGTCCTGAGGCAGATTGAGCCACAAACCTTCAACAGCCACCTCCAAATCATGTACAGATTGACACGGTGGAATCTGGCATTTCAGCTAGTCCCACACATGCTCTATAGGGGACAAGTGCGGGGAGCAGGACAGCCATGGTAGAGTCGGAACAAGATGTACGAAGTCTTGAGCCACTCAAGCCGCATGCTGATGAGCATTCTCTTGCTGGAAAACAACCCCTAGTAGATCATATAGGAAAGATCGCACATGAGGTTGAAGAGTGTCGTAGATATAACGCTGGCCCATTAAGGCTCCACGTACCAAAATTAGAGCTAACCGGCTATCGTAGGCTATGGCTCCCAGACCATTAGTGTCTGTGCGGGCGGTGTGGTGCCCGACAGTGTAGGTGCCGTTCGCCAGGACTCCTCCACACCCCTCCCCAAAACGAATCGGGGTTTATCACTAAACACCATCTTCTGCCAATATGTGACAGTCCACTGTAGACGGCGTCACCGATATCTCGGTGTTAACGGCAATGGACGACTAGGGCACAGGTGTCTGGAAATGCTTTGTACAAAATCTGGTACCCATACCTCTGCTCGTATCGTGGAGCGAGTAACTGTTGGATCGCTGATCGCTTGCCGCACGATCCTTCGATCCTCTCACCTCTTCGTCCTCCTGGCCGCTCCAGACCGGGTACGTCGCAAGCACGTACCACCGCCTGTCCGCTGCCCCCGACATCGTCTGACGGAACACTCCCAACGATAGACCCGGAGAGCCACACGGCGTGTCGACCAGCTTGCGGTTTCCATGCTACTGATTAAGCCCCTCTCAAGCCGGCTTAACTGTGAAAATTTCGCCTAACACTTCTTCATGGCATTCTGGGGCTGCTAACGTCCTCCTGGAATCTGGATGTGACCGTCACTTGTAAGACTTGCCCACTGCGTCTTGTTTTAATAGGACCTTCTGCCTGATTGCTGAGCCACTGCAGGATCTGTGCGCAAGCGCATTGGTACTAAACATAGATATTTACATTTCGGTTGTCACTACACTTCTTTGCAAAATTTCGTGTCCGTATCTTGCTTCCCCCTGTGTGCGCTTTTTTCAATGTTCTCGAGTGTACATTTGGGCTTTTACGAAATCATTACCATAGACTTTTGTTTCTGTTTTTTTTTTCAAAAATTCTACCATCTGCACCATGCCTCCATGTCTGAGTATTTAATCATTATTTCTCATTTCCATTCACTTAAATCGCATTTTGTTAGGGTCTACGCTACACATTATAACACGTTAACGACCCCGTTAAAGTCAGTTAAGACAGAATACCATAATATGAAGTAGGGAAGAGTTATCTTGGCAAATACGACATCTTTGCCGATAAGCTAACACCAAGAAGTTTTCATAACAACAACATTATACATCACTGAGACTTTTTGTTATGAAAAGAGGAGGAAGAAACGTCAGATTTAATTAATGGACAAATATCCAAGTGATAATTGCAATTAATATCTTGAAACCTAAGTCCAAGGTGATGTTAGTCAGAGATAACTTTTATGTGGAAGAGAGTTGTAAGCGCATCGAAGAAATTCAATGCGCCTACAATACTCTTTCACAAAAGAAGCCGCTTGCTGGCTCTCGTCCTGTAAAGACGTGCGTGAACAATTGTTGTCTTATTTATTGAGAGTACGGAACGCAACGAGATTGTTTTGCGTTCAGTACTGTTTCTTGCGTGACGTGATTCACGAACTTCGGACACTGATTTTCTAAGCAGAAACAGGAACTGATAGTTTAACCGTGCATAACGGGTTAATTAAACTTTATTGATGAAACTAGTGAATATTGGACTTGGCTTTCAAATAGTTGGAACTAAAAACAGAGTGGATAGTATATCAAAGGACTACACTCAATTCGTCTCGAGTAGGACACAATTACGCTGAAGAGTCAAGTTTTAATTGTCAAGAAACTTAATTTTAATAGAACTAACTTTACCAACCAACTGCGTGTGCGTTTTGTGCGAAAAGTTATCAAGTATTTAGTGGCCAAGGAACAATAATCCGTTCGTTCCAAGTGAAATATCAAGCATGGACTACATTATTAAGTGATTTAATCAATGATAGTTAACCAACGACTGTTCAGCAGGGACAATTTAATCTGAATATGAAAATACCTACTTCATTAATTGAAAAGAGAACTTTTGAACATTTTTTTTAACATTATGGAGTAGGTTCGCTCAGACGTGATCAAAGAGTATCTGTGGATCTCGCTTCATACAGGTTCAACAACTCCATAGCAACGAGCCAGCAACGTACGAGAAGACTGAGAATTACAATGTTTCCTCGCAATTGGTGGTGTGTGCGATGCGGATGAGATAATATTTAACAACTACTGCATATCCGGGCAATGAATCATTCAATCTTAAATCAGAAGAAGCATCCATCGTAGGAGTACGCATTTCTGTCTCCCGTTCACCAACGGGGACCCACGTCAGCGCGCATCGTGTCTCAACTCCACTGCGAGAGCTGTGGCAGTAGCAGCTCTACGGCGTCGGCAGGATCAGCACGCGGTTGGAGCGCAGGGACGCCACACACCATTTTGGTGCCTGCAACGTTGGGGCTCGACGCGGCCAGCTGCCGCCTCATCTGGGAGACAACGCAGCGCCTAACGACGCCAGTCGACGCCTCAACGAGAAGACGACGCTAGTCGGATCGTTGAAGAACTGAACTCGACGTTGACTTCGTTATTTCAGGAGAATATTTACTAACGTAAACTTTTTTTTTTTTTTTTTTTAAGTACAGAGATTTCAAAATGGTTCAAATGGCTCTGAGCACTATGGGACTCAACTGCTGAGGTCATCAGTCCCCTAGAACTTAGAACTACTTAAACCTAACTAACCTAAGGACATCACACACATCCATGCCCGAGGCAGGATTCGAACCTGCGACCGCAGCAGTCACACGGTTCCGGACTGCGCGCCTAGAACCGCGAGACCACCGCGGCCGGCCTACAGAGAGTTGAAGATAGTCATCACCGATTAAAAGAGATCCATCCCGAGTTTTGAGAATCTGTGATCAAAAGTTTGGAGCAAAGAACCTTTTCAGCAGTTTATGGATCGCTGAAGTCCACACTGACCGTCTCACATTTTACCACGACTGACAGTGTTCACCCAAATCCACAATATTCCTCTACCAGCAGACCAAGCTTTATTAGTGAAGATCAAAATAGGCGTAAAATTATTTGTTCGAGGTATCCAAGGTACTTTGATTCAGTACATGATTGCGATTGTTGAAGGCGATTTCTCAAAGTCTTTCGAATCTTTGTCTAGCCTCTGTGATGTGCATTGCCTAAAGGAGCAATGCACGATACTTTTATCACCGTACTTTTTGAAATGCTCTAGTTATTACGATGTATTTTCTTTTCGTTGTTTCTCTCCACAACCATTCCATCGTCTTGTCCTTAATTTGGACAACATATGAGTAAATTGCAGAATCAAGTCCTGAATATGGGATATGTATCCTGCCACCTGTTTCTAAAGAATCGCCGTTTTTCAATTGGAACAGGTACGAGAATTCACGGATTGATAAAACATCACTCATATCTACATTCATTTATTTTTCTGTATTTGAAGACATTGATTGAGAGCCATGGACAACATATCTTGGGGCGTACATGTTCTTCAACAGTGCTCGTTTCTCTCGACGGAACAGTTAAAATTTTGTTCTTTCCTCCTGCAGGTACTCGTAACACGGTAACGACTCCCATTAAGTTACAGTTACTTCTCAACAGAGCCCTATTCGAAGCTTCAGTATCTCTCTTGCGAACCACCGAAATTCAACCTTCGTTAAAGCTTTCAGATTAGATCGTGCACAGGACTACTGTTTCTTTTACTAGCTTCTTTCCTATGGTCTATATTAGTTCATAGTACGAGTATATCAACGTGCAGAATATACTGATAGTCGTTTCTGTAGGATTTATAGACATAAGTTATAATATGTGAATCAGCATGGCGCTGAAAAATTTAGAAAAGTAAATTTCCACTTCACGGTTTAGGCTAAACATTAGGAAACAAATGGTAGTTCCAGTACACCATTCCGCTAACAATTTACATAGAGTTACAAATAAAGTAAGAATAAAGACTTGTAGAGTGAAATGAGATGTCGTGGGGCCTTGCGGTCGGTAGGCGGGTCGCCTGGTGTAAGTCCTTTGAGTTGACGCCACTTCGGCGACTTACGCGTCGATAGGGATGAAATGATGAAGACAACACAACACCCATTCCCTGAGCGGAGAATATCTCCGACCCGCCGGGAATCGAACCTAGGCCCGTTTGCACAGCATTCGGTCTCGCTAACCACCCAGCTATCGAGGCGAACATTTGTAGAGTTATGAACGTATTCACTTTTTTTTATGTGACAGAAACCGATTTGCTGCGGTTCCCTTCAGTGCGATTCACTGAACCGCACTGAAGACGATCGCAGAAGTTGGTTAAAACGTGGGAGATTTAGTGCTTTAGTAGTTTACAATGATGCGACCAAATACCCAAAATTATTTTACTCAAAATGAGACCGGTCGTGGAAGCATAAGAGTGTAATTCAAACATTGTTGGAAGGAGGCAAAATTTTAATGACCGGTGGGAAATTATGAAGGGAGACTTACATGGTCCTATTTTGAGTCTACTGCCACTCTATGGGAATGAACTTTCACTTAAGATTCTTCAGGTAAAATTGGAACGTTTTGCAGACGATGCTAATATTGTAATAAATCCCTTTAGGCCGGCCGGTGTGGCCGTGCGGTTCTAGGCGCTACAGTCTGGAACCGCAGGATCGCTACGGTCGCAGGTTCGAATCCTGCCTCGGGCATGGATGTGTGTGATGTCTCTAGGTTAGTTAGGTTTAAGTAGTTCTAAGTTCTAGGGGACTCATGCCCTTAGAAGTTAAGTCCCATAGTGCTCAGAGCCAAATCCCTTTAGAGGGAAATCAAAAGAATGTGTGTTAATGATGTTTATCGTAAAATTATGAAGTGCTACTCTTAAACTGAACTCTCCCTAAATTTTGAGATAACACAGTACATTCAGTTCTGTACAACAGATGTAGCACGCTAACAGCAGTCAGTAAACAGATTTTGAGTGCATGTATTGATAAAACTTTAAATGGAAAAAGCATGTTACTGAGCTGCTCAAGTAATCAAGTTCAGCTACACTATTTCTTCTTATAATTGCAAGTGATTCGGCCTCTTAAAGTATATTGTACACTTACATTCAAATGGTTCAAATGGCTCTGAGCACTATGGGACTTAACATCTGTGGTCACCAGTCCCCTAGAACTTAGAACTACTTAAACCTAACTAACCTATGGACATCACACACATCCATGCCCGAGGCAGGATTCAAACCTGCGACCGTAGCAGCCGCGCGGTTCCGGACTGCGCACCTAGAACCGCTAGACCACCGCGGCCGGCTACACTTACATTCAGTAATGTCTCATGTAGTTATTTTCTGGGATAACTGATTGATTGCACAAAAGTGAGCAATGAAAATTATATGTGGCAGTCACCTACAGTCATCTTTTATGTACCTCTTCAATGATTTAGAGGTTTAAACCGCTCCTTCACATTATACACACACGCTAATGAAAGACGTCATAAATAATTCATCACAATTGGAGGAGAATATTAATATACATATCTACAAGACTAGAAGGAAAACAGCCTTTATTCCCCATAACTAAAGGTGTCACTGGCTCCGAAAGGAGTTCAAATTGTATCAACTAAAATCTTTAATCACTCTTCCAGTAACACAAATTCCTGACAGATAGCAAAGTACGTTTTAATTCGAAATTGAAATCACTTCTTCTGGACAGATCTTCATTCCATAGACGACATTTTATTTAAAAATTGGTAGCATGTGTGAAAACAAAGGAATCATATTTTTTAAGTGTGGTCGTATAAGTAGGACTGAAGAATACGTTCATTGATGTAAGAAGTAATCATGTGTACAAATTCTGTAAACTGACTCGTTCTACAGCAGTTAGAAAAAAATTGCTAAGATGATCTGTGGAACAAGTAGCTAATTGACTATCTAACTGGCTATTTTCGTTAAACATAGTCCTCTGGATGCGACTGACAAAATGTAGTATACCTCGCATTGTGCGAACTATTCAATTTGAATACGCTGTTTTACAGCGAATTGACGGGAACCCCTGTACCAGCTCACGACCTATAGCCATGGAATTAAATATCTCCAACACCAGTATCTCCTACACGAGAGCGGCATACGTCCACTGAAATATCGGCAGTTACAAGAAGTATCAGCTGATGACTTTCCCCAGCGCAAGAAATCCTGCCAACGATACCTGTACCAAATGCTAAACATCCCTGACTTCTAAACGTGTGCTTTGTTTGCTAACGAGGATACCTTCACAGGGGAAGAAATATTCAGCTGCCACAATAACCATGTCTGCTAGCTTGGAAATCCTAAGGTGACTCGTGTACTCCACCGTCAACACAGACTTCTCATAAATGAGTGGGCTGGTATTGTTCAGGTCAGTCTGACTAGGGTGTGTATCTCGCGTAACACGTTCGGTGGCTAGCAGTCAGGCAACTATTATGGCTCCACCATGACGGGACCACACCAGACTTAGCCGTTGAAGTCAGAGAACATTTACATAATATTTGCCCTAACTGTTGAACTGAGAGAGGTGGAATAGTGTAGTGAGCACAATGTTCTCCGATTTCAGTCTTATGGATTTCCTTATGTGGGGGGAGATGCAGTGGCTGGTGCAAGCCCTTTATACTGGAATGAATGAGGAAGTATCTGCGGAGTCAACCTTTACTTGTATTACGCTTGTTATGTTCGGCCCTGTGTGTTTGACAAGAGTGCATTCATCTACAAGCGCCTTTATAGATGACATTGTATACACAAGTTATCTCTTTCTGCAGCTATGTACTGAATATGATCTTGAAAGAGTAGTTATTATCCGGGAGAAAGCTGTCCGTAAAAGGAATGTAAGTAAGAACAACCGCATTCATAACTATCGATTAAATGAAGGCAATTCAGAGGAAGAAGTAATTGGCACACGAAATCTGTCATCACCACCCACACATACGAAATTCGTCCAATTCTTTAACAACGCAGAAGAATGTCATGAGATACTGCATAGAATTTATGAAATCCATGGAGTAATACTTACTACTATCATCTGTATACTTCGAACTGTGTAACACTCATGTGCATACTTCTAAAAGTAGTTCTAATGATTATACATGTGTGATGTTCTTATTATGACTGTAATATAATCTTTAGGCCGTAACGTCTGTGAAATGTTCTACACTGCAGCTTACACATGCAATATGGGTGTGGACTATCTGTATGTGGAATGGTATTGAACTCCCAGTATACAATTCTTTGAATATAATTTGGAGGGTTCTTTTACAATTGTGAATGAAATCTAGTAGCTATGACTTGTTCATAAGACACCTTATTACTAATTACTTTTCTCTTAATGTGATATGAGAACTTCATGCACTGAAACTAATACTACACAACTTATTACTTGCTTGCCTAGTCTATTAAAGTATGTTACATTAAACTGAAAAAATAAATTTGCAAACTGTTCCTCGGCTTTAATAGGTAGTGATTTGAACATGAGAAGTAATTATCTGTGAAACAACCTACTCAACAACTTGCCCTTCAAAAGTGAAGACTTTATAAAGTTCACTATCGTATGGAAGCACCACATACAGTAACTATTATACTTTGGAATTTTAGTATCAGGATTAGCAAAATGATTCCACCTATTTAACATTAACTTATTTATAATTGGATTCGGAATTATCTTATTAACTATAATTCAATGATGACGAGATGTAGTACGGAACCACGTAAGCGCATTTGGGCCTGAAAAATGAATCACGCTGATTTAGCAATGCGCTGCTATGCAATGCCTATGAAAAAAATCACACAACGTGCAATGCTAATGAATCAGACCACACAACCATACAATGCACGTAAGAATGGTTGTGTTAACTAAGTTTTTAATCATCAAAAGGAAACGTGGAAGTTCGTGATAAAGAGAATCAAGGCCTGTCGCTATCTAAAGTTATATTATAACCACAGAAAGTACAAAGTTTAAGAATCTCAGTTACCTATTGGGCACATTGTGCTCATGTGGGAGCGATCTGGATGCTTGTAAAACAATAAATATTCCATGTTTACCGGTTTCGGCGAAACTAAAGTCTGAAACCGGTAATCATGGCATAAAAGGAATTCCTGCGATATTGGCTACCCGTTTATTGTTTTAATTTCAGTTACATTTGAATGAAAACTACGTGCCTCTTTTGCACGACATTGTTACTAACAATCACACGGCCACAAGCATGAAACAGAAAATTCTATTTACGCATTAAACAATTTTTACAATATGTAATTGCTACGGTAGACGCCTTTAAGAAGGAGAAGAATGATATAACGATTTTCTGAATACATGCGTGTCAATCCTGAGATAGCTGCAAGACAAAAATTTGGCAAGGGTGAATTTACTCTCAAAACAATAACTCGCGATGTGAATGATCTGTTCTAAGCATGTTCCGCGAATATTAGCGATTTCAACAAAATCCAAATATTTAGGAACATCTTACGTCACTATGTAGATGTATAGACGACGAAAGGCAGCCTGAAAATAAGTCTCGCACAACATAACCAAGGGTACTACATAGAAGATGGACCAGTGCGTTCGGCACCGATCGATTGCTTTCGTGTGACGTCACCGTCAATAAGCTTCAGCGGCGGGAGAAGTATTCTCACTTTCGAGTATGCTATTCCGCTGAAGCCAACATTAAATTACGAAAACTGAAGTGCAATATAAACAGCTATGGGTTTGATACAAGCGTACCTACACATAACTGAATGTTACTTCTTACTACGGCTATGAAACTCTTTCATTGTCTTTCTAGTAATGACAAAAGTAAGGCTGTGGATTACGGCTCCTCTTGAGATGCATATTCCATTATGTAACTCATAACCCGGTATATTTTAGTCCGTTTTTAAGTATTATACAATTTTTAGTAGTGCTTGACTGGAAACGCTACAGTCACAAGTGCTCTAGTAAACTTCAGCAATTGTATACAACACCTTTCTCATGCAGTTACCAAGTAGTAAGAAAACGCTATAATTATATGTACTTGACACATTACTACAAATCACTGTAGAGCGAGAGGATTAATCGTCTTACTTTCAGCAACTTCAAGAAGAAATTAAATACCTTTATCGGATCTTTAGCGAACTTCAGAAGTTCCCGATCTCCGTGCTGCTTTTTACTGCTTCTGTTTAGCCCTCTGTGCCTGTGCCGTTGTGTTGAAGTGTCTTATACGGATAATATAACGGACACGGACAGCAAGAAACAAGTGACATCATCTACTGGTAACAACTTCTCTGGTTGGCAAAGATATTTACTGCACCCCGTGTTGAGCTCACAGATCTCCCTGCGACAAAAACTACGGCTTCGTTTCATTATACATACACGTTACCAACTCTATGAAGAGCTTGATACATTCTGTAATGACAAAACAAACAAAAAATTAATGAAGCCGATGAGGTGACTCAATTAACTACTTCAAACACTGCGCGGGTACCAGAGAACTTTCTCTAAACTCATTGACTATAATTAATACACCGAAAGTCCGCTAATGAAAAATTCCTTAGCTCTCAATACAAAATTCTTGGTTTGTATATGACAGGTCTACAACCTGTCATACTTTTAGCTGTAATATCTGTGCAGCGTTTATACAGTAGAAGAGTACACCGACCCACGAAGTATTTTGTTAGGGCTATTTGAACATGACTTGAACTGTTCGAACAGTATACGTCACAGTCCGGGAAATCTCGGGTTCTGTTCGATCTTTCGATTAGCCCACAACCTAGTGACAGGTTTTGGTACTATTTCCATGAGCAATCTTAGCGTCATCAATGGATTGTGAATTTTAATAGTTAAAAATAACAGCGAAACGCGGACCAAAATGTCTTCAGGAGTGCAGTTCAATGTAACAACGGCAATTAATAAATAAATTGGAGCTTGCAATCGTGATTCTTTTCAATTCTTGAGCTTTCGCCCCTCCCGCGATCTAGTGGCGTCTGGGGGTAGTATTTCCATGGTCTTGTTGTAATTTATTCTGGCTATAGCAACTATAGGCAGGTTAGTACGATATATTTCGTTTGTTAGGCATTTAATTATTGATTAATTTTCTTCCTTGTTTCAACTGAATGTTGCCATCTCGTTTTCAAACTGATTTGTAAGGTATTTACGTACCATAGTAATGCTATTTATACAGACATTAAAATGCTATTTTGCAACCCACTTGATAAATCATTAATCTCTCATACACAAATAAAACTTGTACTAGATTCCGTGAAGTGCTTTTTCCGAGGAGAACATTTTTGTCTTTGCCAGTTATATTTGCTTAAGAAAAAAAGAAAAAAAAACCTCGCTCCGCGAGTGTCAAATGTCACGTGATTGTTCGAACACGCTCGATACTGTATCGAACGCTGCGGCGTATCGGGAAATCTCGAGCTCGTTCAAGCGTGAGTATCGCATGTTATGCATGTTTCGTGTATCTTCGTGCCACAGGGTGGATTTAAAGAGAAACTAACGGTGCACAAATTAAATTCTCTATAGCGAATATTCCTCACACTGAAATTGGTGATTATGTGATTCCAGGAGCAAGTACTATTCAAGTGGTCGTCCATATGGTAACAGTAGGATTGGCTTTCAGAGGCCTCACACTGAAATTGGTGATTATGTGGCTCCTAATATACCGTCCTTCGCCCCTATGAGTCTGCGGGAGACATGTGCTGTCCGTCCGTCAAACACCTGTAATCGCCCTGTGTGGCCGTTCACTCATTTGGTAGGCAATACACAGCGATACTGAATGTCCACTCTAGACACAGTTGAGGTCGGAAACCCGAATTCTTGTATAATCTCCATTATGTTTTGGGTCATGTGTCTTGCACTGATTATTATCATTCTACTTATAAAGTTTGTTAACACGTGACGTACTGCCGTGTTCACTAGGCACCTGGCTGTAAGCTGAGTCGGTAACATAAGCACGACACAACTGGCGTTCGGCTGAAATCGTTTGATTTGCTTGATTGGTTGGTTGATTTAGGGGAGAGGACCAATCAGCGAGGTCATCGATCCCATCGGATTAGAGAAGGATGGAGAACGAATTCCACCGTATCCTTTTAAAGGAACGATGTCGACATTTTTCCGAAACGATTTAGGGAAGTCACGGAAAACCTAACTCAGGGTGGCCGGAAGCGTGTTTGAACTGTCGTCCTCCCGCATGGGAGTGCAGTGTGCTAACCACTGCGCCACATCGCTAGGTACGTTGATTTAGCTGGGATGACAGAGTGATCTGTAGCGCAGCCCGAGGACTAGGGGCTTGTGTTGAAAGGTGCTAATTTTATGGTGAGTTGGCGAAACCAACCAATTTGTGTGCCAAAGGAGGATTGTTGGTTGGCAGAACTGGCGCAGATCGTACACGCTTTAATGTTAAGCTCGTGAAGTTATTAATTCTATAACAACTGTCAATTACGTTAATATCACTCCCTAACGAAGCTAATTAGAGTCTGTTTTATACTGTATATTTAGGGTTTCAATCGTTTCAAAGAATTTCTCGAAATAACCAAAAACATAACCTAAGGGCCGGTTTCTGCGTAATTTAGACGTAGGTTTACATACAAATTTAAGACATTTCGTTAAGTATTAAATGAAGAATTTAGGTTGTTTCCATTACATATAAATTTAGAAGTTCCGCATCTACTCGGGGAAATAAAGGTTTCAAGTTCAATCTTTGATTTCCTTTCAAAACGCGTAAAGTACGTATCGCGCACACAAGATCTTAGGCCTAGTTTTTCGGCTAAACAAGTTTTGATTTTTTAACGTTAATTTAAATGCATTACGTTACTATATTACTAGTATACACGATATTAGTGTCCCACATAACTTTAGTGACTCTTACGATCGTTAGTTAATAGAATATTACCGTTATTGCCTAGATACATTTTGTAAAAATATTGTAAACAACCATGACCGAGAATTGTTTGAGCTGCCGTAGGAGAGTCAGTTCTGGGGCTCTGTGCAGCTGTTGTAGCAGATGGTTACCTTGAGGTGAATTTAGTGGCATGGGAATCGGGGAAGTAAATGGGTCTTTTCCATGGTATTGCAGATTATGTTCAAGGGATAGGAAAATAAGGGAACAGAAAGGGAAGATTAGAGCCCCTCAGGCTCAACTAGATGGTGCTAGGGAGGGTCTGATGACGTTAAGGGGGAGAAGGATGAAGACAAGTGGGGAGTGGTAGCAAGGAATAGGGGCCACAGAAAGAGAACAGTATCTGACAGTTTCATCATTGGCACAAACAATAGATTTGCCTTGCTACGTCAGTCAACTAAGGAATAGGCTCAAGTAGACGTAAGTATAGTCAGCACTCAACAGACTTTCACTAGGAAACCAACTGTTGAAAAAAAAGTAGAAAGTAGAAGGAAAGTTCCGTTGTTAGGTAGTACCCTTGGAAAAGGTGTGGGCCAGATCTTGCAGGAAAAATCAGGTGACAGGTACCAGGTCACAAGTATTTTCAAGCCCAGTGCATGTTTTAGCCAAGTGATAGAGGATGTAGGATCATTGTGTAAGGGTTTTGCAAAGCAGGATCATGTTGTGGTAGTATGTCTGAGATTAGCACATCTGATAATAAAATTAAAACAATTTTAAATATTGTTAAAAGGGAAACAGGGCAGCTGACAGCACAGGAAGACTGTATTTCTATAAAATACAATGAAAAGTTCGTTAACAAGCAATCAGAGAAACAAAACATTTTAATAATCAGTTTTAAGTATTGTAGAGATAATTGGGTCTGCTATTCATTAGAAAATGCAAAGGAGTTATGGAAGAGGCAGTACCTATCCAGTTTGATAAAATTTAAAATCAACCCGCTTCTCCTACTGAAATTAGAAAAGTAATAAATTCACTCAAAAGTAAAAGCTCCCATGGAATTAATGGCATTTCCAACAGAGTACTAAAAGTTTGCTCCCAACAAATAAGTAAGATTCTCAGCCACATATGTAGTAGCTCATTGAAACAGAGCATTTTTCCTGATAGACTGAAATACGCTATTGTTAAGTCATTGCATAAAGAAAGGGATAGATCAGATGCTAACAACTACTGACCAGTCTCACTTCTGACAGCTTTATCCAAACTTCTTGAAAAAGTTATGTATTCAAGAGCGGCATCACATATTTGTAAAAATGAAGTACCAACAAAATGTCTATTTGGTTTTCAGAAAGGCTTCTTAACAGAAAATTCTATATATGCTTTCAATAATGAAATATTAAATGCGTTGAATAACTGGAAATCACCCATTGGGATATTTTGTGATCTGTCAAAGGCTTGTGATTGTATGAATCATGAAATCGTTCCTGATAAGCTTAAGTAATGAGGTATGAGTGGGACAGTGCACAAATGGTCTAATTCATACTTAACTGTACGAATGCAGAAGGTTGAAATTAACAGTACAGATAGTGTCCATAAACCAGTAGAGTCCTCTGAGGTATCAAGAATGTTGTCCCACAGGGTTCAGTCTTGGGTCCCTTATTGTTCTTAATATATATTAACGACTTGCCACTCTATATTCGTGAGGATGCAAAGTTCTTTAGCTGATGATACAACTATAGTAATCACACCCAATAACCAGAATCAGCTGAGGAAATTGCAAATAACGTCTTTCAGACAATTATTAAGTGGTTCTCTGCAAATGGACACTTACTAAATTTCGAGAAAACACAGTTTATACAATTATGTATAGTAAATGGGATAACACCATTGATAAATATAGACTATGAACTGAAGTCTGTTGCTAGGGCAGAATAAACAAAATTTGTGGGTGTGTGCATTGATGAGAAATTGAATTGAAAGAAACACGTCGATGATCTGCTGAAATGGTTAGGTTCAGCTACTTATGCTATTAGGGTTATTGCAAATTTTGGTGATAAACTTATCAGTAAATTAGCCTACTATGCCTATTTTCATTCACAACTTTCATATGGCATCATATTTTGGAGCAATTGGTCACTAAGAGAGAAAGTATTCATTGCACAAATGTGTGTAATGAGAATAATAGCTGGAGCCCACCTTGCAGACATTTCTTTAAGGAACTCGGGATATTCGCAGTACCTTCGCAATACATATTTTCACTTGTGAAGTTTGTCATTAATAACCCATCCCAATTCAAAAATGACAGCGAAGTGCATAGCTACAACACTAGAAGAAAGGATGATCTTCACTATGCTGGATTAAATCTAACTTTGGCACAGAAAGGGGTGAATTACGCTGCCACAAAAGTCTTTAATTATTTGCCAAGTAGCATTAAAAGTCTGACAAATTTCCAACCAACATTTAAAATCAAATAAAAAGAATTTCTGAATGACAACTCCCTCTACTCAATTGATGAAAAGCAGCTGAATAGCATTGCAGCAATACAGAACTCGAGTCTTCACGATCCGTGTAAACAGCTTTATAAGTGCATTCTTGTGTGATTAGTTCAAAGTTAACCTTTATCTACAATGATTGAGTACCAGTGTCAGCTGAGACCAGTGACAGTTACATGGCGGCAACAATGTTCAAACCTAGCCAAGTTTTCTCCAGTGTGCAGTTAGTGCCCTGGAATGAGAAAAGCCACATACACAAATGTAAAATGCGTACACAAAAAAGTGTAACACACCCGAATTGGAGATGGCTACTTCTCCCAAGGTGTCTCAACTGAGTGTTAGAACAAGTCAAAAAAAGTGTCTGCTCTCAGAGTTTATTGATTTACAGTATTCATCCACTAGCTAGAATCGTTCTTGCGCCAACATTTCATGCACTACACGGACAACGAAGAGATAGTGCTTTGTCTTTTCTTAAATCTGTAAGTTTTGTTTTTCTTTTACGACTGCGTTCGTATTAGTGATGAGGCACTGACTCCATGCTGGAGAAAATATGGCAAGTTTTTTGCTTTGTTGCTCCCTAGAACTGTCGTTGGTATCAGTTGATACTGCCACTATTCTTAGATATGAAGTAGTAACTGTAAAAAAATTAATTAATTATTTTGTGTAAAGAATACTTATGTTAAAGTGACATGTTCGACATCATTAACGAATGTCGTACTCATGATCTATGGAACAAGGATTAATGCATGTGTGTATGTTTGTATGTATGTACGTACGTGGTAAGAGATTGGCCTATAGCGTTTGCGCCATAATTAAACGATAAATTTCAGCAGAAAACTGACAGTAACGAACTCTTTTTAATTGTACGTGTCTGTGTGTGACAGACTGGACAGATATCACGTTTACACTTGCGCCGTACGTTGCTACCATACACGACACATATTAAAAAGGGACAACACATATCGTGACGTTTGATCACTCATTTTAAAATGTAACAAGTAAGTGGGGAATTGTAGTGGAGCCCAAAGTTCTTTCCACATACATACCGCAAGGTGGCTAGTGCAGTGTACGTGCATGACGGGACTTCTGAATGTAAGTCACACATTATTTCGGACGGCTAGGTTACTTTTATCGACTGGTACACTGCACTCCAAGGTCACACGCATACATGACACTGTTTTGCAACATAGACCCCCGAATGTCTGTAGAGAACGGCCGGGACATTCTTCCAATCGTTCAAATCCTCGAAGACTGAAATCTGCTTCTTGGCCAGACAGAAATTCGAGAACCGCTATGTGAACATTCTCATTGTTGGAAAATCTCTTTCCCCCGAGATGCTCGTTCACCTTAACGGAAAAGATGGAAATCGCCGAATCCAAGGTCTTGACTTTCATATCATTACCACCAATGTCTGTGCGGCCTCGGTTTCTTTATTGGCACCGCGTCACTATGGTTGGACACGACGTTACACTTGGTCCATGTACCGCCAGAATTTCAAGGGAGAATTGCCCGCAAGAATTTTGCTTTTCAGCGAACTTCAGCTCTGAAGTAATTTTCCAGTTACCACGCCGTTTCAGTAGCTCACTGTGATGCACCTGTTATCCGTACCACAGCGCAACTGTGTCACCAGGAAACCTAGAACACGTACCCTCTTCTGACAACATGCCACTCTTGTTGCGTAATTATCCTCTTGTTGCGTAATGGTCTTAACGTGGGGCGAAATGTGTAGCTTAGATACTGAATTCCCTACGTACCTGTACGTGTCGTTCGAACTCCGCTAATTATAGGTGTTATTTTTTGACCAACTGTTGTACATTTTTTTTCAAAATAAAAATATTGATTGACTAGGCACGAATATATATCAAACGTTGCACATTCGTTCTAGAAGTCAAGGTAAGTCCGCTTCATTATAAAAAATTCTCAGCTTACCTCAGACGTTCGAAGACATTTCTGTTTTTAAGCACTGTTCACAGTCACAGTGCTATTGAGCTGTACAGACTGTTCGAAGGTCGAACTGAATTAAATGTTGCTCAGTGAAATAGGACACGTTCTATGCAAACGAACACGCATACACGGCAGTTGTTGACATTTCCGGTTTCCGTTTATAGGGAAGGAATGCGGCTGGATTAACCAGATCCACGAGTGCTGGTTTTTTGTCGCTCGAAGCTGCTGACCTAACAACTAGACGCGATGGCGCCAGCCAGAATGGCACTGGGTGTATGCGGGCGCCTCGACCTTTCGCAGAACACGTGACGTCTCATTAACAATGACCCACTGACGAGTTAACTGCAACTTACTGCGCTGCCCTGTACACGCATTTCAAACATAGGATCGCAGCAGGCAAGCTGTCCACGTATGACAGATCGAGAAACCAATCACTACTCTGCGTGATGCTACCTCACTAACTCACAGTACTACGACTTACAGGGAGATACAGATAACACTCAGTCAGAAGTAAAAAATGATTATTGTAGTTTTCAATTGTGTTTTCTTACAATTTTCAACATCCACTTCTTTGTAAAGAGGACGTGGTGAGTATGTTTTTAAACATAAGATGTTACCCTTTTTAATGCTGAAGACTTCTTTAAATTAGTCACAGTTCGGATCTCACTTTTCTCAGTTCTTGCTGTTTCTGGACGATATAGCCCTTTTTCTTAAAAAAAAAAGTAATGGAGTTATTAATATTAAAAAGACAACACTCACGCATAGTCTTCGTCAAAGTTTTTCGCTTTATCGATGGCTGAGTTATTGTTCTTTTTCATTTTCTTAACTAAATTATAAATCTGAGAGTGGTAGATGTGTGGCTGATGTTGTGATGCAGAGAATTCTGTTGGCACATGTAAATGCAGGTATTATGACTCTTTCAGAAGAGAAATTATGTCTTGTAAAATAAAAAATTCTGCGTTCCAGACTTGCTTTAATCGTATACATTTCAGCACTGACTTTATCATGATAATTTGCGGTAGTAGATTGTGAGCACAGATTGCTCACCTTACTTTCAATTGTCTTCTAACGCCATCTTTTCAGAGTACAGTGATTGTGCTATACACAGTAAGCGAGACAGATCTTTCCCGGTGTTTTAAATGCAGTTCGGGTTGTAGCCATACAAGACACAACTTGTCGAGACGTATTTTCTTCTGTTTACGTCCCAAGATGAGTAAACAGCTTGGCGAATACCTGCGTCTCGTATGCTCGATCTTGAATTTATCGGCCAATTAAATTTTGCGACTTGCATGTAACTTTTCAATAGAACAGAATAGAATATTTATTTGCCTTTCAATATGTTTTCCATACAATTGGCATCGTCAGTGTGTTCAATACATTTTTTTAAATTACAATAATTATTATTGTACATAATTGTACCTGTGCAGGTCAAGCAGATACCATACTAAAGTAATATTAATAATACCACAATTATTCATTCACAATAGTAATAATAATAATAATAATAATATTAATAATAATAATAATAAATCCCGTGGAGGCCCGGGAAAAGAATAGGCCTCCGGTATGTTCTGCCAGTCGTAAAAGGCGACGAAAAGAACAAACCACTAATAGGGCTAACCCCCCTTTTAGTGTGATTAGTTGGTTCAGGACAGAACTAATGAAGCCTCGGACAAGCGCCGTCATGGTCGGGGACGACGCTTGAACCTTATGCCCGCCCACAATGGTAACGACACTGCTAGCCAACTGGAAAATGATTTAAATCCAAATAGAGGTGTTTTGCAGGATATGCTTCCTGCAACCACCCTAGAAGGAAAACAAAGACAGAGGATGAGATGGTCAGATGAAGTTAATCGACACCTCATGTTCTGTTATTACCAAGCAACAAACCTAGGAACCAACACAACTGGATACAGATCACAAGTATACACAACATTTATTACCAGATACCCAGAATTAAAATTTTTAACAGAACAACGACTAGCTGATCAGATCCGTGTAATAATAAAAAATAACAGGATACCCCAGTCAGAATTAGATAACATCAAACAACAAGTACAACAAATAATGGAACAAAATAATGTGCAATCAGAAGAAGAAGAAAATACAGTAATGGACTCAAACATCCCAGAGCAAACAAACAAAGAACAACACACACCAATTAAACAATCAGAGGAAAACGAAATCTTAAGGCAGCCACCAGAACAAGCACAAATAGAACACAAAGTGACACAGATATTAGATATAGAAGAAAAATTTCAGCTAACATATATAGAATACAAAGACACAAATACAGACATTAGACCATTCTTGCATAGACCACCAAATAACCCACAAGTCGAAACAACAATAAAAACTATCAACACAATCATACATAACAAAATAAATGAAAACACAACTATGGAAGAGTTACAACTACTGGTATATATAGGAGCACTCACTACACTAAATATACACACTAGGCAGAGATCAGAACCAACCAACACACAGAAGAAACCCACAAAACCAGCATGGCAACACAGGCTACAGATCAAAATAGAAAAACTGAGAAAAGACATCGGACAGCTAACACAATTTATAAGAAATGAAATCTCGGAAAAAAAACGAAAAAGGTTAGGTAAAATCTCACAACAAGAAGCGACAGAGCAATTAGACGAAAAGAAGCAGAAATTACAAGCATTCGCCAAACGACTCAGAAGATACAAAAAAAGTGAAAATAGAAGGAAACAAAACCAAACATTCAACACAAACCAAAAGAAATTTTACCAGACAATAGATAACACACACATTGAAATAAACAATCCACCAAACATAACAGACATGGAACACTTCTGGAGCAACATATGGTCAAACCCGGTACAACATAACAGGCATGCACGGTGGATACAAGCAGAAACAGACACATACAAGATGATACCACAAATTCCTGAAGTGACAATTTTGCAACATGAAGTCACCCAAGCAATTAATTCTACTCACAATTGGAAAGCCCCTGGAAATGATAAAATAGCAAATTTCTGGTTAAAGAAGTTCACCTCAACACATTCACATCTAACTAAATTATTTAACAGTTACATTGCAGACCCATACACATTCCCTGATACACTTACACATGGAATAACTTATCTGAAACCTAAAGATCAAGCAGACACAGCGAACCCAGCTAAATATCGCCCCATAACATGCCTACCAACAATATACAAAATATTAACTTCAGTCATTAAAGAGAAACTAGTGACACATACAACACAGAACAAAATTATAAATGAAGAACAAAAAGGCTGTTGCAAAGGAGCACGAGGATGTAAAGAGCAACTGATAATAGATGCAGAGGTGACATATCAAGCTAAAACTAAACAAAGGTCGCTACACTACGCATACATCGATTACCAAAAAGCTTTTGATAGTGTACCCCACTCATGGTTACTGCAAATATTGGAAATATATAAAGTAGATCCTAAATTGATACAGTTCCTAAACATAGTAATGAAAAACTGGAAAACCACACTTAATATCCAAACAAATTCAAATAATATCACATCACAGCCAATACAGATTAAGCGTGGAATATACCAAGGAGATTCCTTAAGTCCTTTCTGGTTCTGCCTTGCTCTGAACCCACTATCCAACATGCTAAATAATACAAATTATGGTTACAATATTACTGGAACATACCCACACAAAATCACACATTTGCTATACATGGATGATCTAAAACTACTGGCAGCAACAAATCAACAACTCAACCAATTACTAAAGATAACAGAAGTATTTAGCAATGATATAAATATGGCTTTTGGAACAGACAAATGTAAGAAAAATAGCATAGTCAAGGGAAAACACACTAAACAAGAAGATTACATATTGGATAACCACAGCGACTGCATAGAAGCGATGGAAAAAACAGACGCCTATAAATATCTAGGATACAGACAAAAAATAGGAATAGATGATAGAAATATTAAGGAAGAGCTAAAAGAAAAATATAGACAAAGACTAACAAAAATACTGAAAACAGAATTGACAGCAAGAAACAAGACAAAAGCTATAAATACCTATGCTATACCAATATTGACCTACTCATTTGGAGTAGTGATATGGAGTAACACAGACCTAGAAGCACTCAATACACTTACACGATCACAATGCCACAAATATAAAATACATCACATACATTCAGCAACAGAAAGATTCACATTAAGCAGAAAGGAAGGAGGAAGGGGATTTATCGACATAAAAAACCTACATTATGGACAGGTAGACAATTTAAGAAAATTCTTTCTAGAACGAGCAGAAACTAGCAAAATACACAAAGCAATCACCCACATAAATACATCGGCTACACCACTACAATTTCATAACCACCTCTACAACACTTTAGATCACATAACATCAACAGACACAAAGAAAGTAAATTGGAAAAAGAAAACACTACATGGCAAGCACCCGTATCATCTAACACAGCCACACATCGATCAAGACGCATCCAACACATGGCTAAGAAGAGGCAATATATACAGTGAGACAGAAGGATTCATGATTGCAATACAGGATCAAACAATAAACACCAGATATTACAGCAAGCATATTATTAAAGATCCCAATACCACAACAGATAAATGCAGACTTTGCAAACAACAAATAGAAACAGTAGATCACATCACAAGCGGATGTACAATACTAGCAAATACAGAATACCCCAGAAGACATGACAACGTCGCAAAAATAATACATCAACAGCTTGCCTTACAACACAAACTTTTAAAACAACACGTTCCTACATACAAGTATACACCACAAAATGTACTGGAGAATGATGAATACAAATTATACTGGAACAGAACCATTATAACAGATAAAACAACGCCACATAACAAACCTGACATCATACTCACCAATAAAAAGAAGAAATTAACACAACTAATTGAAATATCCATACCCAATACAGCAAATATACAGAAGAAAACAGGAGAAAAAATTGAAAAATACATCCAACTGGCTGAGGAAGTCAAGGACATGTGGCATCAGGATAAAGTTGACATTATACCAATTATACTTTCAACTACAGGAGTCATACCACACAATATCCACCAGTACATCAATGCAATACAGCTACATCCAAACTTATATATACAACTTCAGAAATCCGTAATTATTGATACATGTTCAATTACCCGAAAGTTCCTAAACGCAATGTAACATATACCGTACAGTTAAAAGGAAGTGACGCTTGATCAAGGTCGGCGTCACTTTCATTCCGAACCAGACCTAAGGTCTGAGAAAGGAAAGACAGTAATAATAATAGATCATAAAAGTTATATATACAACAGTATCAAGATATATTTATGGTACATCTTACGTATCCACGTAAAAAGTCTTTGCTGGTACATTACTGTCACTGTCACAAACATATATGTATAATTCACATGGCAGTTTTTTGTTTCATGTAGCATATCTCTTTTGTGTCACTGTTTAGAAACTCATCAAGTGAGTAATATGGCGTACATTTGAGCCACACTTCTATTGTCTGCTTAAAGTTATTCATCGGTAGTTCGCTCACAGCTTTTGGGAGCTTGTTATAAAATTTTAAGCTAAAGTGTTTATGGCTCTTTTGTGTCAATGTCAGCCTTGTGTATTGTAGGTCTATGTTACTATTATTTCGAGTATTATGAACATGCACTTCAGATCTTAAGTTAAAGTTCTTTACATTCTCTTTAGCATATATTAAACAATTGTAAATGTATATACTAGGTAGTGTCATTATCTTTAGTTCTTGAAAATGGTTTTTGCAACTTTGTTTTGGGGCTAGTCCTAAAATGTACCTGACTGCTTTCTTCTGCCATTTGAAGATGGTACTTGAACCCACTGAGTTACCCCAAAGAAGTACCGCGTTTTGCAGTTGTGAATGGAAAGAAGCAAAGTACGTGGAGATTAGCAGATTTTTACTGATAACGTGACTCAGCTTGCGTAATAGAAAGAGAGTTCGAGCAAGTTTGCCACATAGATAATTTCTGTGTCTGTCCCATGTACGTTTTTGATCTATATGTAAACCTAGTAACTTGACATTTTTTGTATTCTGTTCAATTGGTTTCAGGGTGAAGTAAATTTCTTCAGTTTTCAATTTGTTTATTGATAAAAGATTGACTCTGCACCAGTCACTGCTCATTTCAGTTACTACTTTGTAAAGGGTTGCTATAAAGAATGAACATATATGGCGCTAGTACAGCCCTATAGTGGCTAGACGTACGAATCTTTGTGTTTTTATACCATCAACGAACATTTTGATATTTATGTTTTCGACAAAGTTCCAAGACCGTACCAAAATCTCTACAGTAGTTCTGCAGACTAGCGCCGAATACAAAAAGAAGCGTGCAGGGGACTTCAGCTTACATATATACAGTTAGAAGATTTAATAAAATATTCTCATTTACTTACTGAAACATGGCTACAACTAATATTTTATGTTTTCATGAAGTAAAGTTCGTCTATTGTGTTTTCGACGGATGATGAATGCAATGTATGTTCTAAGATAGATATTTTATATGATATAATCATAATTTAACAATTTTCAGATTTTTTACTTTAGTTGTACTGTGAAACGTTGCTTCTTCATGATTCTACGACTAGGGGAAGTACCCTATGCGTTTTGAAGAGTGAGTTTTCGATAATCAAAATTTGTGATCTAAGTAGCTGTATCGTCTGATTGCATTGTCTTAGAAGCTTAAAATTTTGTCACAGCCAAGGTACCATAGACGTTAGTATGTGACATAAATTTGAATTTGATACGTCTGCGTCTTTGTGCGGAAAAGGGTTAGTAACAATCAAAAATGGGTCAAATGGTTCTGAGCACTATGGGACTTAACATCTGAGGCCATCAGTCCCCTAGACTGAGAACTACTTAAACCTAACTAACCTAAGGACATCACACATTTCCATGCCCGAGGCAGGATTCGAACCTGCGACCGTAGCGGTCGCGCGGTTCCGGAGTGAAGCGCCTAGAACCGCTCGGCCACAACGACCGGCCTAGTAACAATCGGGCAGTTGGACAGACAGACAGATAGACAGACAGACACACACCAACGTGATCCTATAAGGTTCTGTTTTTATAGATTGACGCGCGGAACCCTAAAAATCAACCAAATAGTTTTGTATCCAGAAGTTAAGGGACGTGTGGTCTCATTGTCAGGGAAACCCCGTGTACAGTAGTTTGGCCACCTGGTGCAAGTGTTTCTATATGACGCCACTTCGGCGACTAGCTAGTCGTCGATGACATAGTGATGAGAAAAACACAGGCACTATTCCACGAGCAGAAAAAAAATCTTCGTTCCACCAAGAATCGAACCCATGATCCTAATATCTAAAAGCCGCAACACTGACCACTAGCTCAGGACGAGCTGCTGACCGACTCTTCAAACAAGTGGTGTCATTGGCGAATGTTTTGAGCTGTGGGAGGTGTAGTGCCGTACTCTTGACGAAAAACATTTCCACAGTTGAAATGGCGAAAGAAAAATGGAATTTGTTGCTGTGTTGTCATGGTCTGGAGTGGTGGAAGAGTAATTGAATAGTGAGCTACCCGCGAAATCGCATTACTCGTTCTGAAAGACCCTGTATTTTCTCATTGCAGACTGTGTGGATTGTAATGTACACTGATCGTCGTAAAAACACCCGACCGATCCAGTGAAAACTGGGTGGCTATGTTGCACACCGTCAGCTATGCCAAAGAATACTTTTGCATGGTCGGCCGTGCACTCTGGAAACGTAGGTGTGGCCGTGACGTGCCCATCTGTTGCTGGAAGAGAGCCCCCAGACGTTCGTTACCAGTCAGTACGACAGTGAGTGGCTTCACTAGAGTGTCACGGCTACCTGCGCTGTGCCCAGGCGACAACGTCGGCAGCGGGTTGCCCAGCTAGAGCAGTACGAGAGGGATGCTGGTTGGTTCTATCGTCATACACACCCGTCATGCACAGAGCCCCATTGTCCATTCTCTGTGGCAATGGTTACAGGAAGGCACACATGCACCACAGGGATGAAAGAACGATGGAAAGTCTGTCGTGAGTGAACAGATCCAATGGCAGCGACAGGGGCCATCTAGCGAGTGTCCTAACCTCTCTCCAACATCCCGTAAGGGCTAGTAGCAATGGCAAGTGGTTGCTCGACGCAGGGCTCACCGCTCACCAACCGTCACGACATCAGCCACTCACACCCACGCACAGCCGCGCGCGACTCGCCTGGTGTCGGTGACTACGTACATCTGGTCCTACAGACTGGCAGACTGGTCATCTTTAGAGGTGAGTCCCGCTTCTGGCTCGAAGGCGACAAACACCGGGTTCGTGTCTTGGTGCACAGGGATAGCGCCATGAGGAGCAGTTTCTAGTCTCCCACCACACATCCGTTGAGCCCAGTGTGATGGTTTGCGGACAGCGCCACGAGGAGCAGTTTGTGGTTTTCTGTCACATGTCCTTCCAGCCTGGTGTGACATGAAATGTTGTGTGGCTAGGGCCTCCTGTCAGGTAGACCGGTCACCTGGTGCACGTCTTTTTAGGTGACGCCACGTCGGAGACTTGAGAGTCGAGCAAGTGACAGACCTCCACGTGGTCACTTTTTTCGCCATCGAATGCATCTTCATGTGCCTTGATCACTGCCGGTGCTCCCTGGGCAACTACAGTACTGGCCATTAAAATTGCTACACCAAGAAGAAATGCGGATGATGAACGGGTATTCATTCGACAAATATGTTGAACTAGAACTGACAAGTGATTACATTTTCACGCAATTTGGGTGCATAGATCCTGAGAAATCAGTGCCCAGAACAACCACCTCTGGCCGTAATAACGACCTTGATACGCCTGGGCATTGAGTCAGAGCTTGGATGGCGTGTACAGGTACAGCTGCCCATGCCGCTTCAACACGATACCAAACTTCATCAAGAGTAGTGACTGGCGTATTGTGACGAGCCAGTTGCTCAGCCACCATTCACCAGACGTTTTCAGCTGGTGAGAGATCTGGAAAATGTGCTGGCCAGAGCAGCAGTTGAACATTTTCTTAATCCAGAAAGGCTCATACAGGACCTGCAACATGCGGTCGTGCATTCTCCTGCTGAAATGTAGGGTTTCGCATGGATCGAATGAAGGGTAGAGCCACGGGTCGTAACACATCTGAAATGTAACGTCCACTGTTCAAAGTTCCGTCAATGCGAACAAGAGACGTGTAACCAATGACACCCCATACCATCACGCCGGGTGATACACCAGTATGGCGATGACGAATACACGCTTCCAATGTGTCTTCACCGTGATGTCGCCAAACACGGATGCGACCATCATGATGCTCTAAACGTAACCTGGATTCATCCGAAAAAATGACGCTTTGCCATTCGTGCACCCAGGTTCGTCATTGAGTACACCATCGCATGCGCTCCTGTCTGTGACGCAGCGTCAAGGGTAACCGCAGCCATGGTCTCCGAACTGATAGTCCATCCTGCTGCAAACTTCGTCGAACTCTTCGTGCAGATGGTTGTTGTCTTGCAAACGTCCCCATCTGTTGACTCATGGATCGAGACGTGGCTGCACGATCCGTTACAGCCATGCGGATAAGATGCCTGTCATCTCGACTGCTAGTGATACGAGGCCGTTGGGATCCAGCACAGCGTTCCGTATTACCCTCCTGAACCCACCGATTCCATATTCTGCTAACAGTCATTGGATCTCGACCAACGCGAGCAGCAATGTCGGGATACGATAAACCGCAATCGCGCTAGGCTACAATACGACCTTTATCAATGTCGGAAACGTGATGGTACGCATTTCTCCTCCTTACACGAGGCATTACAACAACATTTCGCCAGGCAACGCCGTCAACTGCTTTTTGTGTACGAGAAATCGGTTGGAAACTTTCCTCATGGCCAGTAGCGTAATTGGTCCTTTCCAACTAGGCTAACTCTCGCTGAAGGCGATTTAAAGGTAATTCCAACAGCGATTACGAAATTAACAACAATATGAAACCCTATACAAACGGCACTGTTCGGAGCCAACCTGGAAACGTGTTCACAATATGTCAACTAAATGTTGAGGGACTGTTCTGAAATAAGGACGAAATACTATCTAAAATTTTGAGAGAGAATAGGGCGGACGTCTTAGCGCTGGAAGAAACTCATACTGAAGATGACAACGCTCTGTGGAAGCGAGGGCGCATCCCAGGCTATGAATTAGTGTCCCGAATTAACCATCCTCAATATGGAGGTGCCAGCTCTGTCCGCAACCTAAAGGACGTCTCCGTTATTCTCGAGGAGAAATCAGACAAAGAAAACGTGATGGTAGCCGTGATTCAGATCGGAAATATAAAAATAGCAAATATCTACAAACCACCGAATAGCACTTGCCGCAAACAACTCCCAGTGCTAGAACATCCTGCAATATATGGAGGCGATTTTAAGAGCCATAGTTATGAGTGGGGCTATGGCGGATGAAAATGGTAGAAGTGTAGCAGAACGGATGAAAGCAAACAACTTAAAGCTCGATTATGATGCAGAGGGAAAAGGCACTTTCAGGTCTGGAAGATGGGGTACAGAGAGCACACCTGACCTCTGCCTGTCAACTATGGACCCTTCGGAGAGCAGTGGCGGAACTATCATCAAAAAGATCCTGCATGACTTTCCCAGAAGCCAACATCGCCCCATTCTCATCTCCTACAGGATACACATTTCCCCAGTGCGATCTGCTCCTGTATCCCGCTGGAACTTTCAAAAAGCAGATTGGGATAAATTTTCTAAATTTCTGGACGAGTCAATAACACAGGTTCCTGCACTTCCAAAATCATACTCAAAGTTTTTAAAGATCGTAATATCTACTGCCAAAAAGAGCATACCCAGAGGATGCCGGAAAGAAAACATTCTTGGCTAGAATGAAGAGGTCAACCAGCTGTTTAACTGGATGGTGTTACTGGATGGTGTACGACTGAAAACGAGTGAAGTCGAGTGGTGAATCCCGCTGCACCTTTGGCAATTCGTTGGAAGGGTTTGGGTTTTGCAGTTCCCTGGAGAAGTTCACCTCCCACTGCATGTAGTGCCAATTGTGGAGCACAGAGGAGGTGGTGTTACGGTGTGTGGTGTTTTCAGCGGTAAGGCTATGTTTCCCTTATAGCGCTTAAGAAAACGCTGAATGATGAAGGATACATTTTACACTATAGTGTGCTGCGTGCAGTAGAGGAACAGTTCAGAGACGATGATTATTTGTATCAGCCCGACCAGGTACCCTGCCATAAAACACCATCTGTGAGGGAATGGTTTTTGGAGAACAACATTCCTAAAATGGACATGTCTGCCCAGACCTGAACCCAACGCATCGCCTTTGGCACGAGTTAGAACGTCGGCTTCGCTTTACAACCCAACGCTCAATATCACAACCTTTCCTGGTACCGAGCGAGGTGGCGCAGTGGTTAGCACACTGGACTCGCATTCGGGAGGACGACGGTTCAATCCCGCGTCCGGCCTTCCTGATTTAGGTTTTCCGTGATTTCCCTAAATCGCTCCAGGCAAATGCCGGGATGGTTACTTTGAAAGGGCGCGGCCGACTTCCTTCCCTAATCCGATGAGACCGATGACCTCGCTTTTTGGTCTCTTCCCCCAAACAAGCCAACAACCCAACCCCTTTCCTGGTTTCGGTCCTTGGGGAAGAAAAGACTGCCATTCCTCCACAGACGTTCAGACACCTCATTGGAAGTGTCCCAACCACACTTCAAACCGTCATAAAGTCGAAGGGCGGACACACTCCACTTTAATGTCCACTGACTGGTGTCCGGATACTTTTGCTCACATAGTATATCTGTGTTCCACTGAAAATATCTAAACAACAATGCAAATGTCGACAGTATGAACTGTCTGTCTTATTTGGAAACAAACTTGTATCATAGACTCAAGGTACTTGCTGTTGACAGCAGAAATGATCACATTACTCTTCGGTCTTAAGCTTGCTTTGGGTGCTGCTAGATTCTGTCTAGGGTTTTGTTGTCCGGCAGTTGTGCGTGAACTGTCACACGCAGAAGTACTATGGATGTGTTTACTTATGAAGACTTGGCCGAAACACATCCCTTGCACGTCTTCACTGAAAGCAATGAAAGAGCGACACAGTGTAATCCTGAATTTTTCCCGTAGCGACGGCAACTGCATCACAGTAATTTTGTATCTCTCAGAGAGTTGTTGCACCACTGCGTGTTTTGTGTTGCATTTTTTGACGATTGAATATTACATGTGTTTCAATCTTTCTGAAGCTATTTCCCCAGAGACAAAGACAACGCCAATAATAAACCGAATAAAACATAATAATATTATAAGTCTGTAAAGAGCCACCGGAGATCAGGGGTATTTTTACCAAAATACTTAGAAAAGTCCCCGAATAACCTGAGAAATTTTGTCCAAGGATTTCGGTATCATAGTGCATATGTTGCTACTGTGCTGTTCTGTGGTAAACTTTATATGGGGTCATCCACTGTAGTGGGACCATCCATTAGTATGTCCTCGTGAGAATTATGTCACGTTAGCTTCAACATTGTTAATAACTTACATCTAGCCATCCAAACTTCCACTAGCTTCATATTTTAAGGTACTGCCTATTATGAGTGTCACAAATTTGGGAATATGAATTCTCAGTCTGATTGTTGGCAGATTCCGTAATGTCGTAAGTTCCTTGCGCCCGAAACGATGCGGCATGATCATCAACTCCAAAAACCGACATTGCGATCAGTATTTAACAGAAAGCTCATGCTATAGCAATGAAAGGAGGGGTATAGGCGAAATATGATAAAGCCATAAAAATCATAAAAATGAAAATACATATGTATTTATCTCCGTGTGTTCCATATTTGCTCCTAAACTGCTGGATCGATTTCAACTAAACTTGGCACACACATCATTTACTACCTGGAAATGATCACTTTGTGGATAAGAACCACACACCTGCCAAAGGGGTGGGTGTGACGGTGCAAAAGCAGCGTAGCCCACGATGGGAGAGCACTAACAACGTTAGTCATCTAGTAACTGAGAATGAGGGGACTTAGGGACTTGCAACAAAATTTAAACATAATTTCAATCATTTACAAAACTTTTTTCTTGCTGACGACCCCCAAAAAATGAGGAAAGGGAAAAAGTTTATTGCTTACTACATTTTCACTGTTCATGCAGTAAAACCGTCACGCGAAGCTAGACGTTTTAATTTTTTACTTCTTTACTACTAAATGTATGAGTAACAAATTCTGTAGACAGTATTCACATACACAACTGAATGCACCAGAACAATTACATCATTGTACGACCCTTAGCTCAGGAGATATGACATCATAAACACTGAAAGCGTGAAAAACTACTGCATGATGCACAACGTTAAGTTTATTCAGTGGTTGCTACTAGTTTTATTCGAAACGCTTTTGGCAGCCGGTAGGTAAATGTACCACTGCATGTACCTACAGAAATATATCATTGTACGACACATAATTCAGGATATATGGCTTCATAAACATTGAGTTGCGTGAAGATGAAACTGCAGGGCGAAATTCGCTAGACGTACGGGTGAATTATGTGTACAAATACGCATAACATGTGTTAAATATGTGTGACATACGTTTGACATGTGCGTATACGAGCAAAGCCACGGGTAGAAAACTCATCCTAAGACGCTGGAACGATTTCAGCCAAATTTGATACACATATTTATTACAAATAGAAAAGAAATACAGTAGAGGTAAGAGCCACCAGCCTCGTATTACGGTGAGTGTGACAACATGGAGGGAGAAGAGAGGACGAGGAGATGGACAGATAGCGAGGGAGAAGGGGGAGAAAAGCACAGAGACGAGGAGGAGGAGAAGGAGGACGAGATGAGCGGTTAGGAGAGGGAGAAATGGACAGAGAAAGGGGAGAGAAGGGGATGGACAGATATAGGAAAGAGGAGATTGACAGAGAGAGGGGAGAGGTGGAGAAAGGCACAAAAAGGGAAGCAATTGGAGAGGGGAGAGGAGGGGATGGGCGGAGAGTGTAGGGAGAAAGAGATGGATGGAGAGAGGGAAAGGAGGAGATTGACAAAGAGAGGGACAGAAATTGGGAATTGAGGGCATCTACAAAGGGAATTGATGGTGGAATGGACAGAGAGAAGGGGAAGGAGGAAATGGAGTAATAGAAGATTTAAGTATTTACATACCCAGGCGATACAGGGTATTCACCAGGTTCCTTATAATACTTCGACCAGTGTTTAGCACACCTTTGAATCTCAACACGACGTAACACACAGCATCCAGAATGTGCCGACGAGTGTGTCATCTTACTGTTATTTAGTGCGAACCAGGCAGTGCCATAGACTTTCTATTCTTACATGTTGAGCATATGACTGTCCGTAAATGATCCATTCCTAACCGTTCACGTACGTGGACAGCAGTTACAGCCAGCGTGAGGCGTGTTCCTTGAAAACAATCTCCATAACGGGAAAGTTGATCGGACACGACGGAGTCACGTTCCAGTCATATGTCGTTGCAGGGAAAGAACGTACACCGTAACGATAGCCGCAGGACCACGTTCCTCACTTAATTGCGGGCAATTGTCTTAAAAGTATGAAGATAGCTGAGCTTGACGTGCAGCAAGTCAGAAATTATTTGCTATTAATTGCCTAATCACAACTGCCCCGTCCCATGCAACAGAATGACCGTTTCTTATTCTCCAGTTTCGACATATCGTTTCTCTTTCCAGGAATGTATAGTGGTGGAAATAATTAGTAACTGTGCAAAAATAGACATAATGTGTTATGGGATAACAGCAATCAGTGATTTTATAATGTTACTTAAAATCCGTCTTGATTGCAATTTTTTTTTTTATTCATATGACCGCTTTCGGTTCATTCAGAACCATCTTCAGATCTGTAAAAATAATGATACTAATTTACTATTTCACGGAAGCAAATCTTTTTCATCCTATCTAATCAACATCAAATGTACCAGAACGTACCTGATATTTCAGTTACAGGAGTAAAATAATGATACTAATTTACTATTTCACGGAAGCAAATCTTTTTCATCCTATCTAATCAACATCAAATGTACCAGAACGTACCTGATATTTCAGTTACAGGAGTAACGCGTCCAAATCCAGTAACTTTCACATGCTACGTCACATAAAATTGGTTGGCAGAGTGCACGTCATTTATATTAATTATAACACCAATACCGACAGGTGGCGTCTGGTACATTTGTTACATTCCATTTGCATATACTGTATTCAGTAGATCATTTTTTTATATTAAAAATACTTAATTAAAATATGTAGATATCAAGGTTAAAATCTGTACTTGTCAAAATTAAAAAACAGTAAAATTATCATTTTTATACAATCTAAAAAGCATAGGGCGATTTATATATCTATGGTGCTGGTGTGGACTTGTTTTCCTCTACGGTCTGCTTCCGTGGTTCCCGCCACTTTGGTGTTGTGCTGCGGTCCGCGCAGTCGTCTGCTGTCCATCGCCGAGGGCAAGAGGGCCGCACAGGAGGGCCCCGTCAACGACGCCAGGCGCTGCACGCGTCTTCCGGCTTCTCCACCGCGCACCATCTCTCATCCCTCGGCCTGGATCTCCACACGCAACAGTTGTCATCTTAGTAGGTCGTCATAAATGCTAAAATAGGCGTTATGATTGAATTCGCTTTGCTCGTTGAGTATTAAATCCGGATCTACCTTTTTGTGGGTGTATATTTCAATTTCTTCCAAAATGTTAAGAAACCGTCCCTTATGAGCCCTATGCAGGATGTCTAAATTGTGTTCAATGTTCGTGACTGAGTGCTTTGTCGCAGCCATATGCGCCCCAAAAGCTGTTTTGTTTTGAGAGTAGGTGTGCTCCCTGAATCTGGTTTCAAAGTTCCTACCAGTCTGCCCTATATATTGTTTACAGCAGCCATTACATTTGATCTTATATATATACCTGAATCCTGAAATTTATTCCTACTATTACATATTCTATGCCGGAGCTTCAATTTTAACGTGTCATTTGTTCGGAACCCTATTTTAACGTCGGGTTTACGAAAGCATCTTTCAATTTTGTCTGTAATTCTTCCATTGTAAGTGAGAGCTACATATTTTTTCTTGTTGTTCCTCTTAACTGCTACTTGACTTCCCGCGACTACTACGGTCCCAGGTTCGAATCTTGCCTCGGGCATGGATGTGTCTGATGTCCTCAGGTTAGTTAGGTTTAAGTAGTTCTAAGTTCTAGGGGACTGATGACCACAGATGTTAAGTCCCATAGTGCTCAGAGCCATTTTGAACTTGACTTCCTTCTATTTGTTCCGTTTGCCTCTTCTTTATCTTCCTATAAATATTCATCACCTGCTTACACGTATATCCGTTCGCTACGGCCACTTGTTTCAAAATACTTAACTCCTTTTCTACTTCCTGTTGGTTTAGTGGCAATCTTAGTAGCCTGTATACCATCGAAGTAAAATATGCCCATTTGTATTGCGGTGGGTGACAAGAGCGCTCATTGATAACTAGATCTGTACACGTAGGTTTTCTGAATATGCTAAATTCATGCTTCTTTCTTTATTAGTGTTAAATCTAAGTAATCTATACGGTTGTTTTCTTCAAATTCCACGGTGAATCTAATTTTCGGGTGTTGAGAGCTCATTTTTTGTGCTAAGTTTTCGATATCATTTTTATCTCCTTTGTATAATAAAATGAAGTCATCAACATATCTCCTGTAATATACAATTTTCTCAGCGATGTTAGGATTTTCATCAAAGAATTTGTTTTCTAAGTGATTTACAAAAATGTCAGCCAGCGTCCCAGCTAAACTGTTCCCCATTGCCAGCCCGTCTTTCTCTTGATAAATTTTACCATTGAAAGTAAAGTAATTGAACGACAGGACTTGTTCCAACATTTCCACTAGTTCAATCACTTCCCCCAGTGCCAATTTACGATGAGTGAAGAGATTGTTCTTAATTATCTCAATCGTTCCTTTCACGGGAATGTTTGTGTTCAGATTGGTGATATCCAATGAAGCTAGTGACGTGAAATAGTAAATTAGTATCATTATTTTTACACATCAGCAGATGGTTCTGAATGAACCGAAACCGGTCATATGAATAAAAAAAAAATTGCAATCAAGACGGATTTTAAGTAACATTAATTAGTAACTGCACGTAAAATCCAAAGATATCCACTCCCTATAGGTACTTAGGAACATATGGAACCATAAAAATTATTTTCGTTCTGAAATGTGCTGCTACTGATTTGAAACTGAACTGCTCTTCTCCTCACAGATGCGTTAATTGCAATTTATGGAGAGAAACAGGTTGATGTGGTGTTTCCAGACTTCCAAAAATCCATTGTTTAAGCATTCAGGATGTAGTCCGCAGCACATTATTGTCGCTGAAGTTATCTACAAACTGAAGCAATACCTGGTAAGTTCTAGAGTAGTATCGTAGGACTGGTGCTGTTCACCTTATGCGTCAGTGACTCAGCAGGTCGTATTAGTTGGAATCTTAGGCTTTTAGGTCGTCAATTTTAGTAATATCCATTTAGATCCCGTCAAAATACCAGGCCTTTGCTGTCTGTTCATGCAGAGAAGTGCGGACTTCTGTATTTTCCGAAGCATAAAACCATGGTATCTTTTGACTACAGGCTCAAGTAGATTCAGTCATGACACACAAATATCTGGGAGTACCAATAAGACTGATGTGAAGTGGAATGCCCTCGTAGGTTCAGCCGGCCGGGGTGACCAAGCGGTTCCAGGCGCTGCAGTCTGGAACCGCGCGACCGCTACGGTCGCTGGTTCGAATACTGTCTCGGGCATGGATGTGTGTGATGTCCTAAGGCTAGTTAGGTTTAAGTACTTCTAGGGGACTGATGACCTCAGAAGTTAAGTCCCATTGTGCTCACAGCCATCTGAAGCATTTCGAAGGTTCAATTACTGGAAGTGACAGGCTATCATTCCTTGGTAGCATACTGGCAAACTGGAGGTGGTCAACAAATGAGATTTTGTACAAAACACTCGTAAGTTCCATACTTGAGTACTGCTCATGTGTGTTGGACGTTTATCAGGCCACACTAACAGCGAATGGGGAGCGTATACTGAGAAGGGCGTCGCGAATTGTTACAGGATATTTTTACTGACGAAAGAGTCTAACAAAAATATAGAAACTGGGCATCCACTCGAATAACATCTCACGAAAAGAAGCTTACAAAATTTCAACAAAAGTCTTTCAAGTCAGAAGCTACGAACTTCCATTGACTGCTTTCTCAATGTGCAGATTTAATAAGGCGACGAATAAGTTACAAATCTAGAACCTTGTTAACGTTACGAAAACCTGTCAACGCATATTTACTGGCACTGACTCCAGGTACCTCACAAACGTGACTGCTACAGCACAAAGATTGTATGAGTTACGTAAGCTACATAGAGAAGGTATTCCAATCAGACCTGTTGTGTATTCAGTTTCAGCAGCTTGCGATAATTTACCCAAAGCGTTAGATGCATGAATTAGAACATAAACTAAATTTCAACAAAAATTTAGAATATGTAATTCGCTTACGTTGGAGTTAGAACTAAAAGACGTACCCATTCCACCTAGTTCTCGTTTGATGACAGCAGCCATTTTGTCTCGTGTTGGAAAGGCTTTGGAAACTTTAATAGATTTGTTACAAAAAGCCAGAATAAGTCCGGTGGAGACAGACTATAAAACTGGCAACTGAGACTTGCTTAAAGCAAGATTATTTCCAATTTCAGCAGAATCTGTGCAGTCAGTCAGATGGGTTAGCAACAGGGTCCCCTCTGAGTCCCTTGTTGGCTGAAATGCTTATGGACGATTTTGAATAACTATTTACTGATAAGTGATTTAAGTCCTAAAATACAGTGCTGGACTAGGTGTGCGCTGGGCTTGTGGACAGATACCACAAGGAAATTAAATAAATTTTTTCAACGCGTAAATTCACACCGCAGTAAATTAAGTTGACAATGAAGTTGGGAGGAGACTTATGCAGCTTGTTAGAGTTGAAAGTAGTCAATGAAGACATTTATTTTAGACATACAGCAGAGTAACTTGCACAGACACGGTGATAGCTGCCGATTCCCAGTATAGTATAGCAAACAAAAGTGCAGCCTTCCATTCCGTGGCGCACTGTCTGCCATCTGTATCACAAACCAAATCAGGTTTTGAAAATGAATTAAAAGAAATAGCATGGAGTAACGGATTTATTCCTACCCTAACTGATAAGGCAGTACAAAGAAGAAACGGAGAAGAACAGCACTTCTGCATTCTCCTCAGAAGGCACTAAATGAGACTGACAGCCGGCTGGTGTGGCAGATCGGTTCTAGGCGCTTCAGTCTGGAACCGCGCTACCGCTACGGTCGCAGGTTCGAATCCCGCCTCGGGCATGGATGTGTGTGATGTCCTTAGGTTAGTTAGGTTTAAGTGGTTCTAAGTTCTAGGGGACTGATGACCTCAGATGTTAAATCCCATAATGGTCAGAGCCATTTTTTTTTTTTCAGACTGACAACAAATCGGTCCCCATGCTGTATATAGATAGGACTTCGCGGGCAATTGCCAGCAAACTAAAATCTAGGTAATACACACCAGCCGTTTACTTTAGGAATACTGTTGCCCGCTGCAGCTATAAATTGTAGTTGATGTTACCAGTATATGGACTCTCTGTTCATCTTAAGTTGCCTGAGGATAGCCGCCGGCCGAAGTGGCCGTGCGGTTAAAGGCGCTGCAGTCTGGAACCGCAAGACCGCTACGGTCGCAGGTTCGAATCCTGCCTCGGGCATGGATGTTTGTGATGTCCTTAGGTTAGTTAGGTTTAACTAGTTCTAAGTTCTAGGGGACTAATGACCTCAGCAGTTGAGTCCCATAGTGCTCAGAGCCATTTGAACCATTTGAGGATAGCCCAGAAAGTAGAAAGTAGGATCACAAGGAACCATAAAATAAACGGTGCTGTGGAACATCAATACTATATGGCTCCGATTTTGTATGTCTCTGTTCCTTCAGAGACCGACAGAATATTGCAAAACCAAGCCTTGCTCCCTTTTGAACTAACACTTCCGTGTCACGGTCTTCGACTCTTATAACTACACTCCAGTTTCTTTACAACTCGTACATAATCGTTCGTTCCCTGTATTTTATTTCGGATTTCTTCATAGTTTCAAAGAGTAAGTCCCAGTTAGCACTGTTAAAACCTTTCTGTTAGTCTAGAAATGCTGTAAAAGAGGACGACCGAAGAAAGGCAGAAATACTGAATTCAGTGTTCCGAAACTGTTTCACTGCGGAAAATCGTAACACGGACCCTGACTTCAGCCGTCGCACGGACGCCAAAATGGAAAATATTGAAATAAACGATATCGGAATTGAAAAACAACTGCTATCACTTAGTAGCGGAAAAGCATCCGGACCAGACGAGATACCCCTAAGATTCTACAGCGATTATGCTAAAGAACTTGCCCCCTTTCTATCAGCAATTTATCGTAGATCGCTGGAAGAACGTAAAGTACCTAGCGACTGGAAGAAAGCGCAGGTCGTTCCCATTTTCAAGAAGGGTCATAAATCAGATGCGAATAATTACAGGCCTATTTCGCTTACGTCAATCTGTTGTAGAATAATGGAACATGTTTTGTGTTCTCGTATTATGACGTTCTTAGATAATACAAATCTCCTTCATCATAACCAACATGGATTCCGCAAACAGAGATCATGTGAAACTCAGCTCGCCCTATTTGCCCAAGAAATTCACAGTGCCGTAGACACTGGCGAGCAGATTGATGCCGTATTCCTGGACTTCAGGAAGGCATTTGATACGGTTCCGCACTTACGTTTAGTGAAAAAAATACGAGCTTACGGAATATCGGACCAGGTTTGTGATTGGATTCAGGATTTCCTAGAAGAAAGAACACAACATGTCATTCTTAACGGTTCAAAATCTGCAGATGTAGAGGTAATTTCGGGAGTACCGCAGGGAAGCGTGATAGGACCTTTATTGTTTACAATATACATAAATGACTTAGTTGACAACATCGGTAGCTCCGTGAAGCTATTTGCAGATGACACGGTTGTCTACAAGAAAGTAGCAACATCAGAAGACTCGTACGTACTCCAGGAGGACCTGCAGAGGATTAATGCATGGTGCGACAGCTGGCAGCTTTCCCTAAACGTAGATAAATGTAATATAATGCGCATACATAGGGGCAGAAATCCATTCCAGTACGATTATGCCATAGGTGGTAAATCATTGGAAGCGGTAACGACCGTAAAATACTTAGGAGTTACTATCCGGAGCGATCTGAAGTGGAATGATCACATAAAACAAATAGTGGGAAAAGCAGGCGCCAGGTTGAGATTCATAGGAAGAATTCTAAGAAAATGTGACTCATCGACGAAAGAAGTAGCTTACAAAACGCTTGTTCGTCCGATTCTTGAGTATTGCTCATCAGTATGGGACCATTACCAGGTTGGATTAATAGAAGAGATAGACATGATCCAGCGAAAAGCAGCGCGATTCGTCATGGGGACATTTAGTCAGCGCGAGAGCGTTACGGAGATGCTGAACAAGCTCCAGTGGCGGACATTTCAAGAAAGGCGTTACGCAATACGGAGAGGTTTATTATCGAAATTACGAGAGAGCACATTCCGGGAAGAGATGGGCAACATATTACTACCGCCCACATATATCTCGCGTAATGATCACAACGAAAAGATCCGAGAAATTAGAGCAAATACGGAGACTTACAAGCAGTCGTTCTTCCCACGCACAATTCGTGAATGGAACAGGGAAGGGGGGATCAGATAGTGGTACAATAAGTACCCTCCGCCACACACCGTAAGGTGGCTCGCGGAGTATAGATGTAGATGTAGATGTAGATGTAGAAAAGTAGGTTCACATTTCATGAGTCTGTATTGCAAGGCGCCACTGGGATACGGCTGAACATATACACTGCTTTCGATCTGAATCGTTCGATATGTAGATCGTCACCGTGAGAGGTAACTGAGACCATGACACCATTTATTACAGAATATTCCTCAGGATGAACAACACGTAAGAAACAACGCAATATTTAGTTTACTGACACACTGAAGTTGATTAGAAATCATAACATGAAATCCAAGGGCAAGGGAAGAACATAACATGGTAATTCTCACTCACGAGGTCACTCAAATGTAATGAGTACGCAGTTTCCCTTTGGACATGATGATTGCGTCGTTCAGGTGGCGGTAGGAAAATGCATAAAATGCATGGGGAAATCCAAATAACTGAGTCACGGTAACACCATCGACTGCCAGAATTTGATTCAAAGCGAAATCCGCCGTGCCTTGAACTGCAAATGCGCCTACTCCTGTCTCATCACTAACTTGTCACCTCATTTTGCTGCCATAACTGACCAACTTTAAGAGACGAAAAGGCAAGCTGCGACCTCAGCAACTGCACTGTACTGAAAAAGCTGCCACGGCCTGCACAGACGACGAAGTTCGCGCCCCAGATCCCGACGAAGAGTCTCCGCGGCTTGGCGTTCAGACCGAGGAAACTGTTCACCTTTGTGTCCCAGCCAAGACTACAGTTAAAACGACGCTGCTGTAAGCTAGCTCTCTACGGGAAGACCGCCGAATGTTACTGTTCGTCCAGTCAGACAGAATGTTAGAGCATCAGCCAATGACAGACCACGTAGCAGACATTCGCTGTCTCTTCTAAAAAGTTTGTTACTATTAGGTTGGTGCTTAAGTTCGCAGCGCTTTTTGTTTTGAGTGTTGGAACTCTCGTTGCTATGGATTTATTTATTGATCGTCATTTCTTATTTGTCGTTCACTGTTGCTGTTTGAGTTTACGTTTTGTGATTTGGAGGTAGTGAGTGGAGCTGTGAACGCTATGAAATTGAGTGCCAAGTGGAGAAATCTGAACATTTCCGACACACTCTTCTGTTTTGAGTTCTGCAGAGGGGTGACAGCAGCTGAGGCAGCCAGAAACGTATGCGCCGTGTATGGGAATAATGCCACTGGACAGAGCAGGGCAGGAAGTTTCCAAGTGCCTCCACGTTCAGGAAGACTTTCGGAGTTTGATGAAGAGCGTTTAAATGTATTAATCCACAATGATCGTCGTCAGTGTATTGGAGAACTGGCAGAGGCGATGAACTATGATCATTGCACCATCGTGTGACATTTTCATGCAATGAGGAAGGTTCAAAAATCGGGTGTATTGGTACCGCATGCTGTAATCCAAAATCACAAAAAGCAGCCGGGTGTCAACATACGCATCTCTGCTTGCTCTTCATCAATTGGATCGCGAAAAACACCGACCATTCCTATCTTGTATCGCTACTGCTGATGAGGAGTGGAGTCTTTGTGCTGACGTAGGGAAAACAAAGGAATGTTTGATCACCAAACGAAGCAGCAACTCCCCATACAAAGATCTGCGTGGATCCACAGAAGACAACGTAACTGCGTCTGGTGGAACAGTGACGGAGTGGTGTACGACGAATTGCTTACCCTGTTGGCTGTAACCATCACTGTTGACATTTATTGTCAATAATTGAAACGTCTTGCAGACGCAATCCGAGAACGGTGACCGGAAAGACTGTATGAAGTGATACTCCGCGACAATGCGCGCCCGCATCCTGTAGGCTGACAGAAAACACTACACAGGAGTTAGGTTGGGATCTTGCACCCCCAGATTTTTGCCTTTTCCCGTCTCTATCGAACAACCTTCAAGGAACTTGGTTCCCGGGTAAAAAAGCGCTGTGAACATGGCTTGAGGAGCTCTTCACCTCAAAACCACTGGATTCCTACAGTCGCAGAATCTGAAAGTTCCTCAGCTGTGGTAGACTGTTGGAAATAGTGAAGGAGAATACATTATTGATGAGTAAAGCCTCTGTTATGTGTACCTGCTGTGTTTACTAAACTTACGGACAAACGCTACTAACTCATCCACTTACCACGGGGTCCGGGGTTCAATTCCCGACGGGGTCAGGAATTTTCACCTGCCTCGAGATGACTGCGTGTTTGTGTTGTCCTCATCATTCCATCGTCATTCATGAAACTGGCGAGAATGGACTGTGGAAAGGTTGGGACTTTGTACGGGCGCTGATAACCGCTCAGTTGAGCGCCCCACAAACCAAACATCATCATCATCATCATCATCATCATCATCATCATCATCATCTTGCACTTACCCAACACTTGAGCCAATCACCTAATATTTTAGTTTAAGCAAATTTCCCTGGGAAACGGAGGCAGCTCGCACCAGTGTGAAAGAACTCGAATTACCGTCTCTCCGAAAGATGACGCCAACCTACTAACTCCGCTAATTTCTAGGACATCGCCCAGTCAACGAGAACGCAGCTTCTCAGATCAACCACTCGGGTGAATAACCCACAAATATCCATGTCAGGGAAGAAGAGGTGAAATTCAGGAGTGGCATAATTTAGGACTGCGTACCTAGGCCTCCACATGATCTTACCTAAGTACCAAACTGCTCACTAAAATTTTTCAGAAACATCCTTTCAGCTCATCGTTCCAGCTTGAACCATGAAATCAGATTCGTTGCCGGGCCTAATGTGTAGGCGTAGTTGGCAAGAATCCTAAGACATGCTCAGTGTTCGGCAGCGTGGCAAAGTGTCCGTCAACAAAGCTGCCTGTACAGCCCACGCCGAGGGTGACAGACTGAAGTGGCCGGACTACCGACTGCAATGGCGACGCCTTTACCGGAACAGTCAGGTATGCCGGTGACCCCATACGCTCTGCGGATCAGGGACCATTAGCCACCCACACCAGCCGAGTGTCGCACCCGGAGTCAGAAACAGCACTAGCCAGTCACGTTCAAACCGACACGCAATAAATGGGAAAATATTGTTAGAAACGAATATCAAGGTACACAATCATCATCTAAGATTCATTTGCGTATCAACACCCTCATCGTACTAACACAAACACCAAAAGATCTCTTTATCTCTCGATTGAGTTACTAGTATTGTTAATGGGAATGAAACCTGACCCGTTTCAATGCTCTAAGATGTCGCAAGGTTAATATTCCCTCGTATGGTCCTATATTTCTCCCAAACCCAAACTATTCTTCCACGACGTGGACTTCTACCAATTTTTCCATTCTCTTGTAAACAGTTCGCACCAATATTTTTCAACAAACGCATATTTAACTTTTTTCTGTTGTAATATCACACCTGTCAGCATCTGTCTTCTGTCCCCAGAGAAATGTTGGAATTGACGGGAATTGATGCATGAAGGGAGACATTTCGTTCTTCCACTTGATGAAATCACAATGTGGTATCACTAACAATGAAGCTGTTGGCCCCAAAGTCGAAGATGCTGCTGTGACAGATTGTACCAAACGAATGCTGAGCAAATTGCCGATATATACCACACAGACGCGTGATAGGAAACTGGCAGTGGAATGGGAGGAAACAACAAGACACAAAGGCAGGAAGTAGACTGCAACCCATCGGTTCCCCATGACGCGTAAACAATACCTACGCACCTCAACTCCCTAATAACCAGACTCAAATTTAACCACAGATCTTTCCATACATCTTCACAGGCAGTTTATCGTAGAGACAGCTTTCTATTTGGCTGCTCAAGACTTCATGTAAGTACTCCATTCATTTTACAAGAACTTGTTCATCCGTTGCCAACCTTCGTGACGTATTGGTGAGCAACAGAGGGTCATAGACTCTTTTACGCACGGTGCAGATTCATCGCTGCCATAGGTATTTGTACCATGGGATCAATATATCACTGATAATGCACTGCGGAAAAGCATTCTGCAACATTTTATACGGTATCAGTCTGTCCGTAACTGTGTACGTTGTATCAATGTCTGTAAATTTTATGTAAGTGTGAGCTGACTTACAGGTCTTTGTAACTGTGTGTGTTGTATCAATGCCTGCATATTTTGTGTAAGTGTGAACTCGTTGTAAGGCCAATAAATTTAATTAAAAGAACTACATTCTTCTTGAAGTTTAGGGTATTGCGCCGGTATGATATATTTTTGCGCCGGCCGCTGAGTAAGAGCGGTTCTAGGCGCTTCAGTTCGGAACCGCGCTGCTGCTACGGTCGCAAGATCGAATCCTGCTTCGGGCATGGATGTGTGTGGTGTCCATAGATTAGTTAGGTTTAAGTAATTTTAAATCTATGGGACTGATGACCTCACATGTAAAGTCCCATAGTGCTTAGAGACATTTGAACCATATATTTGTACATACCAGGTGGAATAATTTTTTCGTGGTACATTATCCCAAGGACCTGAATAATTCTGAGAGGTGTCCTGTCTTGACTTAAGTCTTCCAATGCTTAGTCAAATTCTTCCCGCAGTGCCACATCTCCTATCTCGTATTCATTTGCTTCTTCTTTTTCCCTTTCTACAGATTTATTTTCATGTTCATTCCCCTCGTACAGCCAGTTTATACGACACTCGTAGTGCCTTTCAGCCTTTATTTAGTACTGGCTTACCTGGTATTCGTACTGCTGCTTTTCTCTTCTTTAAAGGTTATTTTCATGAAGGTGGAATCTATCTTTTTCAGATCATGCATGCTTCTACAGGTTTGCATTTATCGTGTACTATGCTTTGCCACTTTGCATTTGCTCTTAAACCCATTTTAGACTTATGTATCTTCTTTCGCTTCCTTCACATTCTGTTGTTTTATATTTCTCCTAGTGTCAGTTAAATGAAATTTATTTATGCATTTTGATGCTTAATAACGTTTCTAAACACATTGATCAAGAGTTTATGAAGCTTTCGTCTGCCTAAAAATAGATAATGGTAGTCTTGTATTGCCAACATATATGCGAGGTGAAACAGTTCAGTAGAATAGATCGTGTAGAAGTATTCTTAAGATATTGCAATGGTACGCCATTTATCTTGAGACTAAGGGTAGATCACGTAACTAATGAGGAGGTATTGAATAGAATTGGGCAGAAGAGGAGTTGTAACCTCCCCGCAAAATACAGTACAATGATAATGTGCCAAATGTTGTCTTCCCACAAAACTGAATAATTAAAATGAACCAAGCGTAACCTGCCTGCAAAATTAAAGAATATTAATGACCCAAATGTAAACTCCCCACAATCATAAACTAATGAAGATTACTCATTAAACCCACAATAATATTAATTAAATAATAAACCATGAACTAAATGTAATATCTGAAGAGAAATAATTAAACCTGACAAATTTTATAAGGGCAGCTGCGCTGACCTTCGACCCTGTGCAATAATTAAACCTGAACACAAAAACCAAAATTCTTATCTCAGTAAACTGCATCAATATCTGCTCTTATTTTTCGGCACAGCTCCGTGCAATGCTGGCCCATGTTTAATTTTGATTCTTGGAGGGAATGCATAGGAAGTATTATTTAACTTGAAATGAATCTTTTGTTTAAAACAGTTACTTTAAAAGAAAATTATTATTGGGGCAATTCTTGAACAAATTAATTACAATTAACATATCTTATCAGCTGAGAGCAATGCTGCTTCATTACCTTCGATAACAATACACCTCGTCTTGAATCGTGACCAGAGATGCAAGGAGAGCACGCCGCCGACGTATGCCGACGCCCGCTCAGTACAACCGTCCACTCGCTGCAACTACTTCCGACTGAGTTCAACTCGCAACTGAACTACTCCCTCTGCCGACTCCACACACCCTACTGTCGTCTCGCGCGGTCAAGCGCAGACTAGCAACGATAAATAGCTCTCTGGTCAGAGATTCTGTCATGTCTCGCCATCGCTGGTAATGATTACATATGAAACGTACGCGTTTCAGAGTTTGTGGCACAACTTGACTAGAAGAAGGGAGCGGTTGGTAGGACATGTTCTGAGGCATCAAGGGGTCACAAATTTAGCATTGGAAGGCAGCGTGGAGGGTAAAAATCGTAGAGGGAGATCAAGAGATGAATACACTAAGCAGATTCAGAAGGATGTAGGTTGCAGTAAGTACTGGAAGATGAAGAAGCTTGCACAGGATGGAGTAGCATGGAGAGCTGCATCAAACCAGTCTCAGGACTGAAGACTACAACAACAACTCAATGTCTGGTGTGATGGGAAATACAGCTTTATAACAAAAACCTAGCAAACATTGACAGAAGAGCAGAGGTGAAAGACATCTCCATTCGCTGTTTTCGAAGACAGTAGGAGAACAAATAACCGTTAAAGAAATACGAGAGCATCCTAACTGAGCGGACAAATCCGAACGCTTTCTGTCGCCTCCCGATTTCTCTGTCGCTATCGCAAATCCCGTGGAAGAGTGCCTTGGCCAACAGCCGAGCCATTAGCTTCAGGTAATCGACTTACGGCATCCCAGCCGGCCTCCCTTGAGGCGGCCACCTTAATGGGAGAAAATGTCATTTAGAGCGGTCTGTTTTTCGGCTGAGCTGGAGCCACGCTTCAGAAGTATTAAAAAAAGGCCTGCAGGACTGATGTCACCTGCCACTTCGTGAATGCGGAAATAATTGTGCTGGACTAAGCGGGAGCTTTCACTGCGGGAATGGTCGCCCTTTCTTCCGCTCACACGAAACTCGGCGAGCACACACGTCGGGAACTATAATAACAGCTTACCAGTCCACGCGCAGTACTAATTGCGCCTGGAAAGTGTGAAATGGAATTTTTCACATTTCTGATACTTTTCTTTCCCTACTACAGTACACCAAGTTTTTTAAACGAGTTTTACCTTCACCAGTGTAGCTATTGTCTGTACGTTAGTTGTCTCTCACGCTTAACCAATACCACCTGGACGATAAGGCCGTACAACCGCAAGAACTCGAAGTTTTGACGTCAGCGAGAAGTGGCGAAAGTCAACAGCTGTCTTGTGTTGTATCAACAATGTGTTGAGTACAAAAATACTCATTGTTGGTTCAAATGGCTCTGAGCACTATGCGACTTAACTTCTTAGATTATCAGTCGCCTAGAACTTAGAACTACTTAAACCTAACTAACCTAAGGACATCACACACATCCATGCCCGAGGCAGGACTCGAACCTGCGACCGTAGCGGTCGCTCGGTTCCAGACTGTGGCGCCTAGAACCGCACGGCCACTCTGGCCGGCCATTAAATGTCGACAGCCATTATGTCTCCTGTTGGAAAGACTTTGGAAACTTTAATAGATCTCCCGAATGAGATTTTCACTCTGCAGCGGAGTGTGCGCTGATATGAAACTTCCTGGCAGGTTAAAACTCTGTGCCCGACCGAGACTCGAACTCGGGACCTTTGCCTTTCGCGGGCAAGTGCACTACCAACAGAGCTACCGAAGCACGACTCACGTCCGGTACCCACATCTTTACTTCTGCCACTATCTCGTCTCCTACCTTCCAAACTTTACAGAAGTTCTTCTGCGAACCATGCAGAACTAGCACTCCTGAAAGAAAGGATATAGCGGAGACATGGCTTAGCCACAGCCTGGGGGATGTTTCCAGAATGAGATTTTCACTCTGCAGCGGAGTGTGCGCTGATATGAAACTTCCTGGCAGATAAAAACTCTGTGCCCGACCGAGACTCGAACTCGGGACCTTTGCCTTTCGCGGGCAAGTGGTAGAGCACTTGCCCGCGAAAGGCAAAGGTCCCGAGTTCGAGTCTCGGTCGGGCACAGAGTTTTAATCTGCCAGGAAGTTTAATAGATCTGTTACAAAAAGCCAGAATAAGTCCAGTGGAGACATAGATTATAAAACTGGCAACTGAGACATGCGTAAAGCAAAATCTGTACAGTCAGTCAGATGGGCTAGCCTAGAATCGCACGGCCACTCCGGCCGGCAATACTCATTGTGTTCGGAGGTTATTACCTGAGTACACAGAAACCATATTCGGTGTTACTAAGTTCGGTCTGTGTAAGTTTAAACCAACATAAAATACGTTTGTACAGTTTCATCTACATTGTGGTTCTGAAGTGTTGCGTGCCGAAATGTAATGGAAATCAAGTAGCAGAAAACAAGATCTGAGGGTTGAGGTTTCCTAAAAATATTGTACTGAGACACAAATGGCTTCGTTCAGTTCCAAGGCAGGATTTCACAATTACTAATTAATCAGTGCTAAGTTTAACACGTACTTTTGTTTTGAATGTACTTCACTAACGTGTGTTTTAGGTTGTGGAATATTACTGTTTGCCAGATCACTTGGCTTGAATATATTATGATTACTGTAATTCACGTATCGTTTTTCACGTCTCTGATAGGCATTTCAAAGCTAGGGAAGTATCTGGCACAGATGGAAAAACCATAACTGCTCCACTTTAAAAACCACGTCTCGATTCAAATGCCGTGCCACGTATTTTTCCAATCTGTCCACCTACCTCTGTTCAGCTGTAAGACCATCCAGAAAAAAGGAAGCACGTTAGGGGTAGCAGCACTGCAGGAAAGCATCCAGATTAGTGTAACCAGCCACAATGAGTATTGAAAAAGAACATTACATAACAACCGTCACAGAATCAAACATAAGTTTAATGTATCATCTTGACAGAAGAATGGGATTAAAGTAGTGAAGGAAGAGTGTATTAATTTTATGTATATCGATCTATTTTGTGCAGTCCCATTACTTAGTGTGTGTTGTGTTCGTTAATCGTTTGAATGTGGAAGACTATTAAAAGGAATTTCATTACACAAAATTCTAGTAACGGAATTTTTTATTGAAGTTGTACTGGCAACAGAAATTTGCGTGAATACTGACGAGTGTCATGTGCATGCTTCAGTGTTTTTGTACAGAAATATTATTTAGAAATGTGTGAATGTTTTAATAAACAACTACCAAGCTCCAAATGCTCCCAACAGGCCTTTCTACAATGACGCGAGCAGCCCTGTCAACAAACGTGCAGGTTATGTTGTATATGCTATGCACCAAATTAACCACAGTTATCTACATCTACATCTATACTCCGCGAGCCACCTTACGGTGTGTGGCGGAGGGTACTTATTGTACCACTATCTGATCCCCCCTTCCCTGTTCTCAATTGCTTTTGTCTCATTTCCAATTAAACAACTATTTTTCTTTTCTCTGCTAACCAACTTCATTCAGGTATCAACTCAAAAATCGCTACTTTTACGAGCCTCACAACTTTTTTGCTTTGGCCGCTGTATATTACGATCGCCTCTTGCTTTTGAGTGTACGATATGGTTGTTTGGCCTTGTCTCCAGGTTGTATTGGATCAACGCGTATTGTTCTCTCTGCTGCCTGTCATTTCTCGGGAATCCATTATCTGATTAATAATTGAATAACGATATAATCTGTTCTGCTTCGATTAAGGAGCGAGACGTGTACGTAATTACGGCACTGAGATCGCCCCCTTTGACTGTTAAAAATCCACGACGCCTCCCGTTTGAAAGCTTTAACCTACATTTGACGCCTTAACCTAACCCAAGACCCCTTAACCTAACCTAACCTCTGACGCCTGACGTGTTTGAATGCTTCACCTAAGTTTGACACTTAGCCTAACACCGACCCGAGCAGTCACTTTTTTCGCCTTCGAATGCATCTTCATGTGCCTTGATCATTGCCGGTACTCCCTGGGCAACTACACTACTGGCCATTAAAATTGCTACACCAAGAAGAAACGCAGATGATAAACGGGTATTCATTGGACAAATATATTGCACTAGAACTGACATGTGATTACGTTTTCACGCAATTTGGGTGCATAGATCCTGAGTAATCAGTACCCACAACAACCACCTCTGGCCTTAATAACGACCTTGATACGCCTGAGCATTAAGTCAAACAGAGCTTGGATGGCGTGTACAGGTACATCTGCCCATGCAGCTTCAACACGATACCACAGTTCATCAAGAGTAGTGACTGGCGTATTGTGACGAGCCAGTTGCTCGGCCACCAGACGTTTTCAGTTGGTGAAAGATCTGAAGAATGTGCTGGCGAGGGCAGCAGTCGAACATTTTCTTTATCCAGAAAGGCTCATACAGGACCTGCAACATGCGGTCGTGCATGATCCTGCTGAAATGTAGGGTTTCGCAGTGATCGAATGAAGAGTAACACATCTGAAATGTAACGTCCACTGTTCAAAGTGCCGTCAATGCGAACGGCAGGTGACCGCTTCCAATGTGCGTTCACCGCGATGTCGCCAAACACGTTTGCGACCATCATGATGCTATAAACAGAACCTGGATTCATCCGAAAAAAATGACGTTTTCCCACTCGTGCACCCAGGTTCATCATTGAGTACACCATCGCAGGCGCTCCTGTTTGTGATGCATCGTCAAAGGTAACCGCAGCCACGGTCTCCGAGCTGATAGTTCATGCTGCTGCAAACGTCGTCGAACTGTTTGTGCAGATGGTTGTTGTGTTGCAAACGTCCCCATCTGTTGACTCAGGGATCGAGACTTGGCTGCACGATCCGTTACACCCATGCGGATAAGATGCCTGTCATCTCGACTGCTAGTGATACGAGGCCGTTGGGATCCAGCACGGCGTTCCGTATTACCCTCCTGAACCCACCGATTCCATATTCTGCTAACAGTCATCGGATCTCGACCAACGCGAGGAGCAATGCCACGATACGATAAACCGCAATCGCGATAGGCTACAATCCGACCTTTATCAAAGTCGGAAACGTGATGGTACGCATTTCTCCTCCTTACACGAAGCATCACAACAACGTTTCACCAGGCAACGCCGGTCAACTGCTGTTTGTGTATGAGAAATCGGTTGGAAACTTTTCCCATGTCAGCACGTTGTAGGTGTCACCACCGGCGCCAACCTTGTATGAATGCTCTGAAAAGCGAATCATTTGCGTATCACAGCATCTTCTTCCTGTTGCTTTTGTTAATTTTAATAAACTCTTTCACAATTATGTAGCGTAGCTGAAAGTATTTTGTTCACAGTCACACTATAGACAGAGTTTTTTAAGCAAGTTAAACTTCTGTCGTAGCGTGACGCAGCAACCAACTAAGCACTCATTGTTTTTATTATCAAATAAACTGAAATGTACCTTTTGTTGCTTGACTCCAATGAACGACATTTCCATTCCAATTACCTGCTTAATTGAAGTTAAGCAGAGATTTTGCGAATTTTAACATAACTGAAAAATGATTAACACCTGATCGCAGATGACTAATATGGATCCTTGTACTGATGAAACAGAGGAATAAAAACCCTGATGCAGAAGAAAATTTTGCATCGGCAACTTTGCTCTACTCACGTTAATTTCAAAAACGTTGGACCAGTAACCTCAACGACGTCCCTTGTGCTTAGTCTCGTGGGGGAATTTTCAAAGAAATAGGATGATTTAGTGAAAAGAAAGATAACATAGCAGCGAAATTCGCGAGTAAGCGTGACGACGTATCAAGTAAACAAGATGTTATTGCGTGTGAAATTAAAGAACTTTCCATTCAGTATGATGCTCTAGCAAAAGAACTAACTGATGAGAGAGCTACTTTGCACCTCACACATCCTGACGTTTTCGAGACAGTGCAGAAATCTTCCATCAACGTACGTGAGATCAGGCAGACACAAACTGCGCTGTAGGGAACCGTTTAGCAGTAGAACCTAATATAGGTAATACCGTTGCTGAACAAGACAAGACGATAAGCAACAAATTAGAATTGTTGCGAAAAACTTTAGCAGAAGAATTCACTGCTTGGGTATACACCAAGGATGAACAGATTTGGCAGTTTACCAACAATAAAACATAAGAAGCGATCGGCAAGACTTTTATAGAAGTAACCGAAGTAAAAAATGATTCTGATACTCCAGTTTTTGAGCCACAAGATCTTTCGCTATGGCAGAATGCAATTAGCAACCGATTTTAGGTGATGAAGGAAGAGTTAGCAGAGATACGAGATATCAAACAGGATGATACATTCTGCTTCTAAATAAATACTGCGCAAATTACCGTCTGTGCGGCCCGAAGCTTGATGACGGGGAAGTGCTGTTTTTCAGAAGCATGATGCTGGAAAAAGCCTCATAGCTTACCAACTATTTCACGTTTTCTTGACACATAAAAAAGATGTGCATAAAGCTGTGTTTATAAAAGCATTTCGTAGAGCAATGGCATTTTCGTTGTCAAACACACGCCCTGAATTGTTTTCGTGACAGGTTTTATTCAGGGCGACGCTGTCTTGTGGATGATCGACATTGCTTGGCCAAGTTCTGATTAGTGGCCATACAGGAAAGGTTGAATATAGAGATATTTAAGCCTGATCTCTTCCAGATGCAACAAGGGAGGCTGTGAAAATATTTTGAAAAGTGCTTCAATAGGACCATATACTGCGATAATACAATGTCACAGCATGATGCGGTACAGATATTAAAGGCAAGGCAACCCATTCATACTTCGGACTAATTATTCAATGTATCCAAATCAAACATAAAATAATTTATATCTAGGTTACACTCAATCGAATTAATAAATGAAGACGCAAAGACGTTTCTCAGATTAGGAAATATAGTAACAATAGCCACTAACGTCATGATGGGGGTATAGAAGTTGTGTACATAATCATGGCCAACAGAGCATGATGGTGAGAACCCTAATTGGAATATGAATAGCAATAGTGATGAGAATACAAGTAATCATGATGAAACGGTACGAATGACAGTAATCAGTTGTCCGATTCTGAGCTGTAAAACTAGTTTCGACCACGTGTAGCCCTGAACGGCTGAACAGACAATAGCGTACGGTCACATACAAAAAAAAAAAAGCTTATAAGGTGTGACAATGGTAGTGATATCTGACAGGAATGATATTACAATACCTCAGATTGCCACACTCAGCCAAATATTGTCACAGTCAACTCTCAATGTGTACAAAGGAAACATTTCGTTTGTAGTGATTTCGGATACATAAGCTGCAGCAAGTGTCATCTCTCACAGCATTGATGAAAAATCCTGTCAGACGATAGAAGTACGCATCTTACTGATTAGTAATTGCAGGCTCGTAGCAGCTATTGGCACCCGATCTCGAAATGTGACATGGCTGGTCCACATACCTGTTATTATAGGAAATGTAGCAACAGTTGGTACATTCCTTATCGTTAGAGCATTGGTTACTCACTGAGAAATTGCTACTGATTTTCTAATGGAGAGTGAAGCAGAATTGGGCCTCTCTTCGGGAAAATGCAAATTTACGATCAAAGGATACCAGGTGCTAACTGATTTAGTAAAAACAGTAATTCACCACGGCAAATACTGTCAGGGAGTGAAAATCAAATTTATGGGGAACGAAACACAACATGAACAAGCAACGTGAGCTTAAAAACACAGATTACTGATAAAATGTCGGACACAAATTTTTGACAGAAAATCAGTGGGAAGATCTGACTCATGTTAAATACAATACATTTAAATACTGAGGAGGAAACAGATGTAATCAAAGGTTACACACGTCTCTCAGGCGTTATACCACGCAAACCATTTTGTTGCCGCTCCTACCCTATTCCAAGAGGCCAGCCATATCGAGAAAAATTAGGTAATGTTGAACTGGGAAATAATCCAACCATTTTCAGGTCCATATTGCAACCTGTTACTAGTGGTGTCCAAAGGTGGGGCCAGTATCAGATTAGTGATCAACACAAGGGCAATAAATAAAATACTTGTACCAGCGGAACTAGACCTGAAGACCTTAAATACAAAGCCGGCCGAAGTGGCCGTGCGGTTAAAGGCGCTGCAGTCTGGAACCGCAAGGCCGCTACGGTCGCAGGTTCGAATCCTGCCTCGGGCATGGATGTTTGTGATGTCCTTAGGTTAGTTAGGTTTAAGTAGTTCTAAGTTCTAGGGGACTAATGACCTCAGCAGTTGAGCCCCATAGTGCTCAGGGCCATTTGAACCATTTTTGAACCTTAAATACAAAGGTTGTATGGTGTCAAATGTCTAACTTCGATGGACATGCGGGCATCATATTAGCAAGCGCAATTTGACGAATATACTGCATTTATTTATGCAGGAGAGAATTATCAGCATTGGAGCATGTGCGTGTGCGTCAGTTCATAGCAACAAAGGGGACTATGAAGTTATGCAGAGTACAACAATGTGATAGTGAAGACAAGGTACTCGTCCACAACCACCCAAAGGCACCTACGTTAAATAAACGAAATACAAAATGGTAGTTATTATATCCAAAGCCATATACAGGGTGATTTCTTCCACACGTACAAATTCTAGGAACTGATCGTTGAAGGGATACGGAACAGAAAAGATCCAACGAGCTGATGTCCGGAAACGCATGGTTTCCATGCCAGAGAACGTTTACTCAATCATACTTTGTTACAGAGACTACGGTCTAATACGCGCTGCCACAATTACTGTACAGCGTGCATGGTTTCCTCCTAGAGAATGGTACTGTTCCTCATATGTCATGCCCCAGTGGCCTATCCTGCCACAGTAATTGGAAATGTTGCGTCTGATTCACTTTTCTTGCTGACTCACCTTGTAGTGGATGTGATACAGCATTGTAAACAATGGTTCCCTATTCGAATCGAGAGCTTGCCGACGTGTTGTTTACTTACGGAAAGACAGATGTGTGTGTGTGTGTGTGTGTGTGTGTGTGTGTGTGTGTGTGTGTGAATTTCTAAGAGACCAAACTGCTGAGGTCATCGATCCCTAGACTTAGACGCTACTTTATCTTATACAAAGAACAACACACACATCCATGCTCGAGAGAAGACTCGAACCTCCGGCGGGAGGTGCTACGGAAAGAAACCCGGCAACGGGCGGCGAACAGCAAAGTCGTATCGGGAGACCTATCCCCGCCGACAAAAACCACAGCATTCAATATTTGCAACAGTGTTTGGCCATTTGTCTGATACAGAGTCGTTTCAGGAAGCACGAAATCATGAATAACGTACCCGAATGTTTGGACACCAGACTTGGAGGAGATTGCTATTAACAATGTGAAAGGTGGCTGCCGTGTCAATACCAGCCAGTTGGCTCACCAGTACAGGGTAAGCAAGACGATCGTCTGGAACATTCTCCATGACAACTGTTGCTACCCTTATCACATACAACGTGTGCGGGGCTTACTAGCGACAGACTTTCCACATCGGGAGCAGATTTGTCACTGATTTCTTCACCAGGCAACCACTATTGCGGGATTTGTGTCATCCATCCTATTCACAGATGAGGTCACGTTTACTAGGAGTGGTATTTTCAAATTCCGTAACAGTCATCTGTGGGATAGTATGCAGAACCCCCATGATATGGTGACAGCGAATCATCAGCATCGGTGCACCTGGAGTGTATGGGCTGGGATAATTGGCAACCTATTTTGAGACTAGTCTTCCTTTCACTTCGCCTAACAGGCCGGAACTATCGGCGTTTTCTTGTGAGTGACTTTGCCTCCCCTGCTGGAAGAAGTGCCATTGAGGATTCGAAGGGTTGTTTGGCTCCTACGCGATGGTGCTCCAGTTCACTTTGCCGTTAACCTCTGGATGCATCTCAATCGTCTCTTCCCTGGTTGGTGGATCAGACGAGGGGGTCCATTTGCATGGTCTGCTGGTTCGCCGGATATCAACCCGTGCGATTTCTGATGATGGGCCATCTCGAAAGCATCGTGTATGCAGAGCCCGTTTCAGATGTGGGGTCACTCGAGCAGCGTATTCATGCCGTCTTGGACACTGTTCGCATACAGCCTGGTCGGTGTGAACTTATGAAACAGAACATGCTACTGCGCATATGCGCATGCGTTGAGGCTCATGGAAACCATTTTCGACACGTACTGTAACTGTACATGCGTGGCACAGCGCGTATTAGACTGCAGTCTCTGTATCTGTATACACTGAAGTGCCGAAGAAACTGCGATAGGTATGCATACTCAAATACAGAGCAATGTAAACAGACAGAATACGGCGCCGCGGTCGGCAACACCTTTACAACAAGTGTCTGCCGCAGTTGTTATATCAGTTACTGCTGCTACAATGGGAGGTTATCAAGATTTAAGTGAATCTGAAAGTGGTGTTGTAGTCGGCGCACGAGCGGTGGGAGACAGCATCTCCGAAGCAGCGATGAAGTGGGGATTTTTTCGTACAACCATTTCACGAATGTACCGTTGATATCAGGAATCCGGTAAGACATCAAATCTCCGATATCGCTGTGGCAGGAAAAAGATCCTACAAGAAGAGGTCCAACGACGAATGAAGAGAATCGATCAACGTGACAGAAGTGCAACCCTTCCGCAAATTCCTGCAGATTTCAATGCTGAGCCATCAAAAAGTGTCAGCGTGCGAAACATTCAACGAATCATCATCAGTATAGGCTTTTGAAGCCGAAGACCCACTCGTGTACCCTTGATGATTTTACGCCTCGCCTGGGCTCGTCAACACCGACATTCGACTGTTGATGACTGGAAACATATTGCCTGGTAGGACGAGTCTCGTTTCAAATTATATCGAGCTGATGGATGTTTATGGGAATGGAGACAACCTCATGAATCCATGGGCCCTGCACGTCAGTAGGGAAGTGTTCAGCCTGGTGGAGACTCTGTAATGATGTGGGTGGTGTGCAGTTGGAGTGATATAGGACTCCTGATACGTTTAGATACGACTCTCACAGGTGACGCGTAAGCATCGTGTCTGATCATCTGTATCCATCCGTGTCCATTTTTCATTCCCCGCACTTCGGCAATTCCATCAGGACAATGTGATACCCCCCCCCCCCCCTCCCCACGTTCAGAATTGCTACAGAATGGCTCCAGGAACACTCTTGTAAGTTTAAACACTTCCACTGACCACCAAACTCCCCAGGCATGAAGATTATCGAGCATATCTGGGATGCTTTGTAGCGTGTTGTTCAGAAGAGGCCTCCACTCGTCGTAGTCTTACGGGGGCCCTACACAATGTTAGGCAAGTGTACCAGTCTATTTGGTTCTTCAGTGTATGATTCAATAAATGGTCTCCAACATGGAAACCATGCATTTGTGGACATTGGACCCATTTTGTTCCTTATCCTCTCATCGATCAGTCCCTAGTCTTTTTACACGGTGGAAAAAAACACCGTGTATAATCAGTATATTTCGCACAAGGATGTGAGTAATTGACTTACCTGGGGATACAAAACGTGAAAGGCCTTTATGTACCTCCAGATGTACATAAATATTTGAATTGGTATGCTGAAGGCGAAATGACACCAAATAGTGTAAAGATGTACAAAACTATTTATAGATGTTGATCTGCGAGGGTAATTACCATTTGCAGTTTCATTCCAAGTATATAAGGGTAGTTTATGTGTATGTGATTGGATATACTTCGACTAGTTTCCATGGAGTTAGCAAATAAGACATTCAAGAAATGTTATGCAAAGCAAGAAGGAAATCTAGTGAAAGGGTCAAACCATATAGATTATGCAACTGTTCAATATCTGTGTTGACAATTCACGTGAAACAATATTCGTTCAGATATGCATGCTTGTTTGAAAGAGCAGACACTGTATGACGATCCACAGCTGCTCATTACATATATTAATAATTTGATTCCCAAAATGCGAATAGCCGAATTCATTAAAACAACAGCGTACATAAAGGAGTAAGTTCGTGTTCGAGGCACGGTACGGCAGAAATATTCATGTGTCACGAATAAATAGTAGAGCTATGACAATTTAGATTCGCAATTTCCAAATCAAATTTCGTAATAAGTCGTGTACACTCACATACTTATCAAAAGTATTTGTATAAAGGACTATAGATTTTAGTAGGAAGAACTAAGTGGAAAGATACCCATGTAGTGTATATGAGTGCATGAGGGCATGAAGCGTAATGCTTCCGAATTTTCTATTCGAAAATTCTTAGAACTTTTTAAATAAAACAAGCGTTACTAACATTCTGCAGCTTCATTCTTTATGTCTACATAATTATTTCTCAACATAATCCGCCCGCCGACGAGCATATTTCTCGCAATGAGAGACCACTTTGTTCATACTCTGCTTGCACCCTTCATCACTATCAAAGCGAAGTCCTCGAAAGTGTTCTTTAAGTCTTGGAAAGGGACAAAAATCGGATGGGGCAAAGCCACGACTGTATGATCGATGACAGAGAAAACAACTCGTCAGATCGTTGCAGATGTCGCAGCGTTTCTATGTGGACTCCATGTGCGGACGAACTCTTCTAATTCGAAGGTCGGTTACAGCACGCTGTTTCTCACGTTACGTTACGTTACGCACCTCCATGTTACACGCTACAGTTTGGTGACCTCTAGACGCAGAGGCCTGCAAATATGTAGACATGAATGATGAATGCGTAGAATGTTAATAACGCTTGCTCTCTTTGAACAGCTGTAACAGTTTTCACATAAAAGATTCGGAGGCGTCACTTTTCTCCACTAACCTATACACTACTGGCCATTAAAATTGCAACACCAAGAAGATATTCAGATGATAAATGGGTATTCATTGGACAAATATATTATACTAGAACTGACATGTGATTACATTTTAACGCAATTTGGGTGCACAGATCCTGAGAAATCACTACCAAGAACAAACACCTCTGGCCGTAATAACGACCTTGATAAGCCTGGGCATTGACTCAAACAGAGCTTGGATGGTGCGTACAGGTACACCTGCTCGTGCAGCTTTAATACGATACCACAGTTCATCAGGAGTAGTGACTGGCGTGTTATGACGAGCCACCATTGACGAGACGTTTTCAATTGCCGAGAGATCTGGAGAATGTGCTGGCCAGGGCAGCAGTCGAACATTTTCTGTATCCAGAAAGGCCCGTACAGGACCTGCAACATGCGGTAGTGCGTTATCCTGCTGAAATGTAGGGTTTCCCAGTGATCGAATGAAGGGTAGAGCCAAAAAAATGGTTCAAATGGCTCTGAGCACTATGGGACTTAACATCTGAGGTCATCAGTCCCCTAGAACTTAGAACTACTTAAACCTAAATAACCTAAGGACATCACACACATCCATGCCCGAGGCAGGATTCGAACCTGCGACCGTAGCGGTCGTGCGGTTCCAGACTGTAGCGCCTAGAACCGCTCGGCTACTCCGGCCGGCGAGGAGTAGAGCCACGGGTCGTAACACATCTAAAATGTAACGTTCACTGTTCAAAGTGCCGTCAGTGCGAACAAGAGGTGATCGAGACGTGTAACCAATGGCAGCCCATACCATCACGCCGGGTGATACGCCAGTATGGCGATGACGAATACACGTTCACCGCGATGTCGCCAAACACGGATGCTATCATCGTGATGCTGTAAGCAGAACCTGGATTCATCCGAAAAAATGACGTTTTACCATTCGTGCACCCAGGTTCGTCGTTGAGTACACCATCGCAGGCGCTCCTGTCTGTGATGCAGCGTCAAGGGTAACCGCACCCATGATCTCCGAGCTCATAGTCCATGTTTCTGCAAACGTCGTCGAACTGTTCATGCAAATGGTTGTTGTCTTGCAAACGTCCACATCTGCTGCCTCAGGGATCGAGACGTGGCTGCACGATCAATTACAGCCATGCGGATAACATGCCTGTCATCTCGACTGCTAGTGATACGAGGCCGTTGGGATCCAGCACGGCATTCCGTATTACCCTCCTGAACGCACCGATTTCATATTCTGCTAAAAGTCATGGATCTCGACCAGCGCGAGCAGCAATGTCGCGATACGAGAAACCGCAATCGCCATAGGCTACAATCCGACCTTTATCAAAGTCGGAAACGTGATGGTACGCATTTCTCCTCCTTACACGAGGCATCACAACAACGTTTCACTAGGCATCGCCGGTCAACTGCTGTTTGTGTATGAGAAATCGGTCGGAAACTTTCCTCATGTCAGCACGTTGTAGGTGTCGCCACCGGCGCCTATCTTGTGTGAATGCTCTGAAAGCTAATCATTTGCATATCGCAGCGTCTTCTTCCTGTTGGTTAAATTTCGCGTCTGTAGCATGTCATCTTCGTGGTGTAGCGGTTTTGATGGCCAGTAGTGTAGCTATCTGCCATGAGCAGTCGACTGAGATGAAGAATTATCTGAACTATTGAACATTATTTGTGCGTATAGTTTTCTAGAGACTTGTGAATGCTCTTCCTACTAGTTTAATGTTCGTCTGAGACAACTGAGTAGAATTCTAGCAATTTGTTGTCTGTTAATAGACACGCAAACAGTGTATACTTTAGATATGTTAAATCGATAACGAGATAAGTCGTTGCCCCTGGAAAGGTGAGTATATACAGGTAGCTAGAAGTTGTTACATACATGTGACTGGCTGAAGTTAACCCACTCTATCTACTGTGACATATTCTATTTAAAATTCATTAGGGAATGGCACATTCGTACGCAGATCTTATAACTGATCTGGCGAATTACAGTATTCATGTAAACTACTGGCTTATTGGTGCCTTGTTAAACGTGATCCAAGCTGACTTAGTACGAAGAAGTACAAAAACAGTAATGGTGATTAACACCATCTGAATTGTTCTAAGCTACGAGGGCGTGTTGAAAATTAAAGCCTCAGAATTATTTATGTTAAAACTCTTGAAGCTTTATAAATATTCTACATCTTTATTCTTCATGTCAATTCATTTATTTCTCAGTATTGTTACCATGGCGACAAACATTTTTCTTCCAACGAGAGATGAATTTGTTGACACCGTCGCTATAGAGTGTTCGACTTCGTTGACGGATCCACAATGTCACCGCTGCTTTCACTGCTTCGTAATTATCAAAGTGAATCCTGGAAAGTGTTCTTTAAGTTTTAGAAACAGATAAAAATGGGATAGGGGAAAGTCGGGACTGGAGAATGATCGATGGCAGTGAACGCTAGCTGTCGGATTGTTGCAGATAGAGCGCTCGTGTGTGGTCTGCCATTGTCATGCTGAAGCAAAGGATGAGTAAAGAAGCAGACTGTTAATAACATTTTTTTATTTAAAAACCTTAAAGAGTTTTCACACAAAAGGTTTGGAGGTATTGCCATTCAGCCACGCTCCCGCATCCAACCGCGAGTCTTAGACAAGGGTGACGTACCCAGGTGGCATAAAAGCAGAGTTGCTGGTTAAGTTCAGAATTTTATTCGACGTAGCTTGGTATAGAGTTAATCAGTTTCATGTGGTCTTTTGTCGGGTATGCATATTGATCCGTAGTTTTAGGAGCCCCTGTAGTGTAACACTTGATGTAAATCATAAACATTAATACACTCTTAACGGGAATATGAAGAGAGATATATGTAAATGTGTAGCTATGTAATTGTGTATTTATCACATATAAAGTAAACGAGCGTAGAAAGTAATTAGCATCCAAGAACAGTGGATAGATGGCTCGCACCTTATCCTGCAACGCCAAACTGTAGACAACGAAACCCGTAGCAAAAAACTTGTGTGTGAAGGCGGCACCGGATACGAACACTAACCATGTGTCTGTCAGGGAAAGACTGTACGTCTTCTTAACACGAGTGTGGCTGCAGTAGAACAGAGGGTGGTCATCGCAGCAACCAACAATCACGCAAAGCGCTAAACAGTGTTAAAACTGTTGGAACGCAGCAGGGATCTGCTGAGTTGAGAATCGAGTAAGTGAAGCATTCAAAGTGACGAAAGAAACCACAGAAACACCCAAGGACTGTGTCTAATGATTGAAAGTAAAGAAACAACATAGTGTACGCGAACCTATAGGAGAGCAGAAAAAAAAAGAAATGAAATCACTATACAGATTTCCTGAGAGGCCACTAATCTGTAACGCCTCCGATTTCATGATGTAGATTAGGGTTACGAATTAGGGCAGGAGGAATACCTCTGCCTCTTGATGTTAATCAGGTTTCCATTTCTTATGGGGATGTCTTAATCATTGCCAGCCGGAGTGGCCGTGCGGTTCCAGGCGCTACAGTCTGGAACCGCGAGACCGCTACGGTCGCAGGTTCGAATCCTACCTCGGGCATGGATGTGTCTGACGTCCTTAGGTTAGTTAGGTTTAAGTAGTTCTAAGTTCTAAGGGACTGATGATCTCAGATGTTAAATCCCATAGTGCTCAGAGCCATTTGTTATTGTTCTGTTGTTGCAACTGCAGGAAAATATTCATTGGAATGACTAGCAGGACATTCGACACAAGATATAAAGGACACAGCACAACACCACACAACATTTGCAGATCATCTAAAATGAGAATACCATAGACCGAGCAATATTGAAAAAGATATGAACATCATAAGAATTAGGAAACACAGAGGCCGCCTCCCTTTTCAAGAAAATTTCCACATACGCAAAGCATTAACACAAAATGAGTGGTTGCTCGACGACCAGATAAATATTGGGAACCAGACACTATATAAAATAAATGATGAAATTACATGAAAACGAAACGAGCCTTACCCATCCTTCACCCTCTCCCACCAAACCCTCCCCTCTCCCGCTACTTCATTTCATCTCCCATCCAATTCAAGCTCCATCACACTATTGTACACTTATGTCCACTCATCATGGCTTCTCCCTCCACCACAAAAAAATATTACTCCTTCACTACTCTTACACAGCATATAAATACACAACAACATAATTAAATACAATTACACACGTACAATTAAATAAAATACAAAAAAGGGTATAGCTCGAAGATAAATTAGTGTCAATGTTATATTGGCAACACTATACATTAACATCTACGTTATTACGCTGCTATTCACAATGAGGTGTGTGGCAGAGGGTTCAATGAACCACCTTCAAGCTGTCTCTCTATCGTTCCACTCTTCAATGGCGCGCGGGAAAAACGAGCACAAACTACAATATATACTTAGAAGTATAAAAATAAACAGAAAACATTGGTGTGCCAAAAAGTTTGCTGTGTAAAACACGAGAAATACATAGTTCTGCAGAACCGCTAAAAATTAGACGACAGGTACCAGTGTCTAACGAAGAAAAACTGCAAAGATGTGCTAGCAGACGGCATTTACCGATGTAGACCAGAAACCAAACGGAAATCTCCATAAGTAAAAAGCAATATATTGTTAAAGAACTATTTTTCCTCCTTAAAAAGAAACCAAATTGTAATTATTTTTAATTACGGACCACTGATGATGCTTTACCTCAATAGCGAATCGCGTCCGGGGGAAAAACACGCATTTTCTTGTAGTGGCAACGACAAAATGAAAATACCCTTACGAAACGGAGTAAATTGTTTAACCAAACACTCTGAGACTAATAAAATTTTGTTGAGATTCACATTCAACTTTCTGAAACTATCTTGTAGGAAATGCAATGAAGTGTTAATATTTTGAATTTCAGTTTCAGTCGTTCAAAAACTAGGTGGCAAGAAATGAAGTAAAAATTTGACTATTTGAAGCAATTTTAGAGAACTTTAATTTCCCTTCAAACAGCTGTTTATATGTCGAAGAAACTTAAAAATACTACGTAAAATGAAACTATATATCGTCAAGTATATGTCTCATGAGGCTGCCAGCCTTTATCGTACTTTTTCCAGGTTTCCCGCGAAACCATGCCCGAATGAGAGGAGGTTTATCTAATAAATAACACACGTTATGATAAAGGAAAATGAAAGCAAAATCTTTAATAATAACGTAACAAATATCTCACAATAACTGAAAGAGTGCACTACACAAAATTATGTTCGAAAAGTCAAAGCTGTGTGATCATTCGAAAGCAATGCAAAATTCACATAAAACTGCATTTTTTCGAAATGATTGTCGAAGTAGAGAGGATATGAAATGTAGACTGGCAATGGCAAGGAAAGCGTTTCCGACGAAGAGAAATTTGCTAGCATCGAGTATAGATTTAAGTATCAGGAAGTCGTTTCTGAAAGTATTTGTATGGAGTGTAGCCATGTATGGAAGTGAAACATGGACGATAAATAGTTCGGACAAGAAGAGAATAGGAGCTTTTGAAATGTGGTGCTACAGAAGAATGCTGAAGATAAGATGGGTAGATCACGTAACTAATGAGAAGATATTGAATAGAATTGGGGAGAAGAGGGGTTTGTGGCACAACTTGACTAGGAGAAGGGATCGGTTGGTAGCACATGTTCTGAGGCATCAAGGGATCACAAATTTAGCATTGGAGGGCAGCGTGGTGGGTAAAAATCGTAGACGGAGACCAAGAGATGAATACACTAAGCAGATTCAGAAGGATGTAGGTTGCAGTAAGTATTGGGAGATGAAGAAGCTTGCACAGGATAGAGTAGCATGGAGAGCTGCATCAAACCAGTCTCAGGACTGAAGACAACAACAACAACAATAACAAATGATATGAGAAATATATAAAGAAAATAAAAAAAACACCTCTATCATATTAAAAGAAATAATTCGCTGGCTACAATAAGTGGCAATAAGTGGAATGTAATGCCTCCAGTCTTAGAGATTTAATTACTCGTAACACAAGTTGTCGGCATTGGGAGCGATTATGTAGTCGCATTTACGAGTTTTCACTTTGCGGTATGAGTTTATCTGTGGTTGGAGCTGACGAATCCAGAGTAATTACACTGCAATGACAATTTAAAGCTTCCTACCACTATGAAATTCACTCACGTCTTATCACGAAGGAATAAAATAAATTGCCACTAATGCCTACCTCTCACTACGACTAACTCTGTCGTATGTGTCTGATGAATGCCGTCCTGATTAAGAGAAAGGTAAGCTGGTGTAGTTGTGTCGCGCAGTAAAGGGTTCGTAAAGAATATTCATTGTTTTATATTACCTCGTACCTTAACCTTGATGTATGAAATATTTAAGAGACTTCATAGAAAGATACAGTGCCCATCAGCTAAAATTTATAGGTTGTTACGTATTTATATCTGATGAGGTGCTAGTTTTCATGGTCGTTATTTATTCATTCGTTTAACGACAATAGAAGCTGTACTTCTGATACGACTTCGATTCGAAGATGAAATTTAATTTGCGTTAATATTCAGATTTGTCAAAGTTTAGTTTACACCTGATCGGGCAAAGAGCATATACCACTACATAGATTCCGTTCATTTAATAGGCGGCAGGCTACAAGCTGCTAACGTGATTTACGGAAATTTTCACATTTACCTGCCTTCGTTATCTTAGGGATTATGAAGATGATATGTGTCCGAAAGTTTGATACTATGTCCCTGTTTTCACAGATTCTACTCACTAACTACGATAATTATTTGGTTCCCAATTTCCGCTATCATTTTAAATATTCTGAAAGAATCTTATCTGTCGATTCTGCTTTGTTTGATTGCAGGCTCTCCTAAACTTTGTCAAACTCTGACTCTTTAACGCTGTATCACCTGCGTCTTCCAAACCAAAACCCATGTCTTCTTCTGTCACATCAGTATAAAGTTTCTGCAGTTTGTGGATGTCCTCTGCGCATGCTTTGGATTTACCGGCTTTCTCCTTTGCGTTTAACGGTAAAAATTGATTCGGCACTTTTAATGTCAATTTAATTTCATCGATTTAATGTCATCGATCGTTATTTCTTCGGTATAATGAATCTGTCATTCCAGCTACCCTTTCGTTTGAAACTGTAAATTAGAAACACTGCATTACGTACGTTCTGTATATATATTTGCACTGTATGGTAGAACCAAAGAACATGGTACACATGCGTAATACCGTGTAGGGCCGCAGCGAGCATGCAGAAGCGCCGAAACTCAACGTGGCGTTAGACTCCACAAATGTCTGAAGTAGTGCTAGAGGGAATTGTCACCGTGAATCCTGCCGGGCTGTCCATAAATCCGTAAAAGTACCAGGGGGTGGAAATCTCTTCTCAACAGCACGTTGCAAGGCATCTCATGTATGCTCAACAATGCTCATGTCTGGGGAGTTTGGTGGCCACCGGGTGTTCAAAGTCAGAAAAGTGTTCCTGGAGCCATTCTGTAGCAATTTAGTTCGCGTGGGATGTCGCATTTTCCTGCTGAAATTGCCCAGGCGAGACACAAAGCTTTGTACACGAGTGGGCCTTCGGCTCCGAAAGCCCTTATCGATGATGTCTCGTTGAATGGTTCACACGATGACACTTTTTTATGGTCCAGCATTGAAACCTGCAGCAATCTACAAAAAGGTGCACCTCTGTCACGTTGAACGATTCTCTTCAGTCGTTGTTGGTCCCGTTTTGCAGGATCTTTTACCAGGTTCAGCGATGTCGGAGATTTGATGTTTTACGGGATTCCTGCAATTCACGGTAAGCTCGTGAAAGGGTCGTGTTGGAAAATCCCCACTTCATCGCTATCTCGGAGATGCTGTGTCCCATCGCTCGTGCGCCGACTGTAACACCAATATTCGTGAACAACACTGACAGCTGGTAGACATCGAGAGTGGGGACAAACACATTTTACTTTGTGTTTGGACCTCTCTGTCGATCGTATTCCAATTTTTAACCCTCTCTGACTACGATAGTCAGCGGACGTCCGATGACGGGGCTGTAAGCCGTAAACCGGTTATAAATTAATACTCTAAACGTACGGAATGTTTTTCTTTAATTTATAATATACGTAGCTGCTTTGCCAATAAATGACGGAAGAATGAATTAACATAACTTTTTTCGATTTTTCTTCAGCAATTTCGCTTTAGCTTTCCTGCATTTCGTGTTGAGTTCATATCTAAGAAACGTATATAACTGCATTCTTTTCTTTTACTTAACGTCAATTTTTTCCCTGTTTCATTCGTCGGTCAACTAAAGTACCTCCTCTGTTGTCAAAAGTTTCTCCGCACTTACCTTCCTTAAACCTACATTAGTCTGCAACTTCTGTGATTGTCCTTATTAGAGATGTTCATTCCTCTTCAGCTGAAGTACTGCAAATGTAAATCATGATTCCTCAGTAGTTCAGTGTCCCACTTATTTACACACTGTTTCTTCCTGGTGATTCTTTTAAATTTCAGCCTGCTACTCATCATTACTATATTGTGATCTAAGTCTATATCCGTTCCTGAATACGCCTTAGAATCCAATATCTGATTTCGAAATCTCTTCCCGATCATAATGTAATCCAACTGGAATCTTCCGAAGTATCCAGTCCTTTTTAAGCATGTCTCCTGGTCTTGCAGTTCTTGAACAGGATATTTGTATTACTGCCGGCCGTTGTGGCCGAGTAGTTCTAGGCGCTTTAGTCTTTAACCACACGACCGCTACGGTCGCAGGTTCGAATCCTGCCTCGGGCATGGGGGGACTGATGACCTCAGATGTTAAGTCCCATAGTGGTCAGAGCCATCTGAACTTTTTTTTTTTTTTTTTGCTATTACTAGATAAAATTTATTACAGAAGTGGAAGAGTCTTTCTGTTGTGTCATTACAACTAATGGCCTTTACTGTCTTATAACCTTGTTTTCCATCCCTTCTCCTACTACCAGCAACACCTATCTGCCATTCTTTAAGGAATCGAACTTAGGCAAAAACTAGTTTTTGACGCATGTCATTGTTCGTGACGTCATAACTTCTTAACTATGTATTGTACGATGAGATAATTTTGCAGGCACATCCAGTGACACATGTGATAGTCTTCAAAATGCGTTTCGACTAAAGTTGGGAGTAAAGAAGAAATAAATTAAAACGTCATACCTGAAGTTGCAATTTTACTCGTGAACAGCGAAAATGTAATAAGGGTTAAGCTTTTCTCCTTTCATTATTTTGGAGGGGAGGGGGGTATCAGCGTGAAAAAGTTACAAAAATGTTTTAAATTTTGTCCTAAGTTCGTTGGAAGTTGCGAATGCACTCATTCTAAAATCGCTGAATAGATATAGTCTGGTTGATGTAAGCGTGTGAATTACTCTGCGCCTAGAGATACACACATTTTCTTACTACGACACTGGGCTTATTGCGTTAAATCTAACGTAAGATTATCCTCTCTTATTGAGTAGATTATTACAGAATTTTAAATTTTTAAATTCAGTCAATAATTATACGAAATACTGAACATAAAATTTTTGATGCCCTTGGAATCTGCTAGATAAGTAACCTGCAACTCGGAACGGCTGACAAGGTAACAGTTTTAGCCCCCCCCCCCTCCCCCCAAGAACATAATATTATGTTCTCACTTAACATATTGAGCTACCCTTTAAATACTGTACCTCTTCATGTTCAGCTTGTGATGTCCCTATGTATACATAAACTTTTGTTGTTAGCAGTAGTTTGTTGTCGATACGAATGAGAATAAACCTACACTATGAGATCAAAAGTATCCGGACATCCCCAAAAACATATGTTTTTCATATTAGGTACATTGTTCTGCCACCTACTGTCACGTACTCCATATCAGCGACCTCAGTACTCATAAGACATCGTGAAAGAGCAAAATAGAGCGCTCTAAGGAACTCACGGACTTCGAACGTCGTCAGGTGATTGTCACTTGTATCATACGTCTGCACGCGAGATTTACACACTCCTAAACATCCCTAGGTAGTCTGTTTCCTATGTGATAGTTAATTGGAAACGTGAAGGGACACGTACAGCACAAAAGCGTACAGGCCGACCTCGTCTGTTGACTGACAGAGACCGCCGACAGTTGAAGAGGATCATGATGTGTAATAGTCAGACATCTATCCAGGCCACGTACGCCCCGATAGTTGAGTGGTCAGCGTGACGGATTGGCGTCCTACAGGCCCGAGTTCGATTGCCGGGTGAGATTTTCTCTGCTCGGGGACTGGGTGTTGTGTTGTCTTCATCATCATTTCATCCCCATCCGGCGAGTAGGTGGCCCAATGTAATAAGACCTGCACCATAAGGCCGGACCTGCCTCGCCGTCGTGGTTCAGGTTGCGGGCGACAACAAGCGGCTGCAATCCGACGTCTGAATCTGCGGCCCTCGCCTCTGGATGCCCCTGGCACATGTTGGGAGCCAACAAATCTGCCCGCAGTAGCGATCCGTGGTGTGGCCGGCAGCTGACTGTCTGCAGACCCTGCATTGGCCTCAGAGGGTCGAACCAGCCACCGGCCATGGCCTGGAATGCTGGCGCCCCATCTGTTGCTGTGCGTAGCCGGTTGTGTGACACGCTCCGCCATCCGGAGGAGCTGCCACACTTGAATGATTTGTCGGTAAACCGGCACCTATTTATATGTGGCTGTGTGCCTCTGTTTCGCTAAACGCGCCGCTCTATACCAGTGGGCCCCTTCTGCCTATGACGTGCGTGATGCAAACCATTGAGTGTACTTTTTCCGGCTGTTCTACGGCCCTGTGGCCTCTGTTTTACTTCGCAACTGCTAGTGAGCTGTAAACAGGCTTGTGCCCGGCTGTAACTTGCGCGCTCAGAAATGTTGCACCAAAACTGACTTATTCTATCGCAAACGGTAGTGCCGCTACAATACGTATTTAATAGAGGTGGAGTGATACACTTATAACGAAAAGTGGTACAGATTTCACCACATGGGAAGCCAGGATAACAGACATAAATAACGTTCATGTTTGACACAGATCATGCCCACACCATAATGTCCAGGCATCATGAACATTGTGTGGTGAGTAACGTGTTGCCCCTCCCCCTTCCCTGCTCCTCCCTCATCACTGACTGGTTGCCAGAATCACTTGCCACAGTGAAGTGGGATGCGTCGGAGAAAATCACTCTGGGTCACTGTTGCTGATTTCCAACCAATATGGGTTGGGGATTTTCTCTGCCCGGGGACTGGGTGTTTGTGTTATCCTCATCATTTCATCATCATCGCCACTGGTGAGAGTAACTAGATTGGATTGTGAAAAGAAAATGGACTGTGGAGGAAATGGGACTTTGTACTGGCGCTGATGACCGCGCAGTTGAGCTCCCCACAAAACAAACATCATCATCATCATCACCCGAACCAACATACTCCCTGCACCAATGATCTCTTTCTCGACATTTGTGTGGTTGAATAGCAATGTATTTAACTGGCTTCCGATCATACAAATCAGTCTGATGTAACCGCCGTGAAATGGTTCTGGCAGACACGTGTACAGGTAGCTGATGCATGGTCTACAGCGATCTCCCTAGAAGTGAGATGTCTGTTCCTTTTCGCCATTACCGCTACGTACTGATCCTCCTGCAGTGTAGTGGTCCATCTACGACCACAGGCAAGCTTTCGCATAGCATTTCCACCATCAACGGCATTTTTTAATCGCGAGGTGACACTTTTGGACACACAGTAGTGACCTTTTGACTGGCTACGATCCTGTTCGTCCACGATCGTAAGCACTGAAATGATGTCTTGTAGAAATGTTGCCGTACCACAAGGAATGTGTCCCACTAATCTGCTCCATAACAGTCTTCTTCAAACACCGTACTGCATGAACTGTAGAATGCATACAGAGCGTTGGTGCAGAGTGATCATGTCCCCTGCTCTACATTTTCTTTTACTACCCTTAGTCGGGTGTTCGGCAGCAATTGTCGGTTCTCCCGTAACAGTTGGTATTTTAATTGATGGATGTGAGGTCCGCCAGTTACACAAAACACTGTTTTTTCTCAGTACCCAAACATGTTTCGGCACCACTGTACCATCATCAGTGGGTTTTCGCTTTTATTTATTCTTTACATTTGATGTGCATGAATTTTCTGGATCACTTGTGTGTTAATTACTACAGGTAGCTGGGTACTCAGCAAAGGCGGTGTTTCGTATAACTGGCAGACATCACATCCAACAATTTTAACTACAAACACGGCCAACACAAGGAGCCGCAAATCAAAATGATGAATATTTGGTATTTTCCTTATCAAGTGTCAGTTGTTCCTTAGCAACTGTCAAGCGGTGTACATCAGTGCTCTTTTTCTCAAAACTCTTGTAAACATGATTCTTTATAATGCATGATACCAGTGGTATATTGTGATAACAAGTTATACGTAATAACTTATGTACACCGAAATGAAGGATAAGAGACACAGCTGGCTACATCGAGAAAAATAAATTCTGATGTGATCTCTGACCCACCTGACGATGAGGGTATAAGCCCTGGTAAGGCGCCGTGAGACAAAGTAAAGGATGGACACGGACAAACGTTACAATGTGTGATGTTTATCGTAAACACGAGCAGTTTCAAATTCACAACTCAACACAGGCAACATTATGCAATGACCGCTGGTAAGGCAGCTCAGTCGTGCACCAACAAGTGAATGTCTATCAAAGTTTGAACACGATTCTCGAAGTATACGTTTCACAGACGCGTCACTTGGTACATTGCCACTGTTCTTACTGCGTATCAGCCCGCTAAACACCTTCTTAAATGTAAAGTGGCGTAGTCTTGTACCACTGAATCACAGATACACAGATACGAACTCCAGAGCTTCAGTCGCCAGAACCGCTCCATGTCTGGAAGATACATTCAGCGAGTCTCATCGATTCAGTGGCGGCGCTCAGTCCGTTGAAGCGCTGCCTGGAGCTTCGCGCCTCGTGACTGCAGGTCATCGTCCACAGGGCGCTACCGCTTGGATGTCTGCCAGCATTCCTTCGCTCTGACTGAGAAACAGACACGCGAGCAATTCTCAGTACTCTGGCATCCGGGGTTTAGAGTGTTTGCGCAAGTGAACCATACGGCAGGTGTTAAGTCCCGCTTACGTACGATTTAAATTATGCTCTCATCCCCATAAGTGCTTTATGACTCCTTTCGGAGTCTCATGCTGAGCCAACAGAATGCCTCACAGGCCGAACCGAGCACGGCAGTGCACTGGTGTCGCATTCTGGGGAACGACGGTTCAAATCCACGTCGGGTCAACGAGGTACAGCATACCGCGGTTTCCTTAAATCGCTCAAGACAAATTTCGTGATAGTTCCTTTGTAAGGACACGGCTGATTTTGTTCATCATCCTTCCCTAATGCAAACTTGTCCTGCGTCTCTAATGACCTCTTTGTCGATGGGACGTGAAAAACTAATCTGCCTTCCTTTTTCAAAGTCCGAAGTGTTCAGGTATCTTAGGTGATACAGAATAGTTTTAATACTAGTACCAGTGGTAACAGTTGTTTTATTCAATTGTACGACACTTTGACAACAGTATTTGACACATCATACTATTACAGATTAGCCGGCCGGAGTGGCCGAGAGGTTCTAGGCGCTACAGTCTGGAGCCACGCGACCGCTACGGTCGCGGGTTCGAATCCTGCCTCGGGCATGGATGTGTGCGGTGTCCTTAGGTTAGTTAGGTTTAGGTAGTTCTAAGTTCTAGGGGAGTGATGACCTCAGCAGTTAAGTACCATAGTGCTCAGAGCCAATTTGAACCATTTTTACAGATTAAATTCGCATAAACAGGCATTTATATACAGCAAGTCCACTGCGACAAGAACGAAAGAGGTAGATGGCCACGGCCTTTCATTACAAACAATGTCCGTATTTCTCTGAAGTAATTTAGGTAATCCACGTGTAACCTCCCCCTCACTTATCGACCTTAATGACAGTGAAAAATTAAACCGCGTGTACCTAATGGAAATTTGGGAGAAGCAATCGTCACCGAAGTCAATTTGCCGGTAAAGAGGGAGGAAAGTGTTACATCTAAATGAAAGGAAAAATGCCAATGAAACTGGTGGAAATTAATTTTGAAAAGGGGTAAAGTTAATAAAGAAAGTAAATGTGCGGCCGTTACGTTAACAATTAACTAGCGGTAATTACATATTTGAGATTTGGGGGAAATTACGGTCGCCAGTCCTAAGGACAATTACTATAGTAACTGAAAAAGAAAGGTTATTGGACATATAATTAGCACTAGAAGCGTGGCAACTGAAGGTTGACACGTGTCGGGTGAAAACTGAAAGTTTGTCAGAAGTAATAAATTTCGCTACACTCTAACTTAAATTATCAAAAGAATTAAGAAAACCGGAAAATTTAAAGTTAATTTAGTGACTGAAATTAATAGTGAGCTTTCTTTCTGAAGCACATCGAAATTCAGTAAAATACGGTTAGTCTTGGGCTACCTCAACAATCATTTCAAAAGCTACTTGAATCTACGCAATTTAGAAATAAGAGACTCAACTTTGAACTTGAATTAAATGTTTCTGAACAATTAACAATAGTGAAATTTAGTACGTACCAAGCTGAGCTGCAGTCACAGGTAAGCTAAAATACGGTAACAAAACTCGCACTCTTAATTTGTGCTTGTGTAATCTGAATATTGTAGCCAGCTATGAATACCTTAACTGAACTTTGAAATCGAATGATGCTGGCGTTTGAATTTCAACGACACTCGCGTTCATTCCGGAAAAGGAAGGGACCCTGCTTGGTAATGCAATTGGGACAATGAGCAACAAAGTTTCATGCTACGTTGCTGTAATTTAGTTATGAAAATTGATCAGTTTGAAAAGCTGAGGTCTGCCATACAGTTCTAAAACTTAACGTGCTTCCTTGTTGGTTGATTGAAGGTTTGAAGCCGTCGATCGAGAGGTGGCGACAGTCACTCATTGTCGGCCGTCGCTGTTGCAGAAGCTGGATGTTGGCGCGCCTTCTTCTCGACACGGTCACCAGCCGAAACGGGATCTTGATGTGCGCCAGCTAATGCTTCCCGTCCGCGACACCGTGTCAGAAACTATCATAGCAAGTCGAGCGCAATTACATGCTGCCCAACCCCGAAAGCGCGGCAACTCGCGGGAGCGTCACACAACACACCTGCTCCACTGCACCACCCCAGCCAGACTCCCCCTCTGCCCGGGCTCCACGCGACTATCAAAGATCCTAAACACTTTGGTTCTCTACACGACCTATCGATGTATTCGTTCGGTAGCATAGTTTTCTCTAGGCCAGACCCAGCGTATAAATACAAATAATATTCGCAAAACAAACGAACATAAATGCATATATATATATATATATATATATATATATATATATATATATATATATATATATATACAAAGAGTAAAACAATTACAATATATAAAGACACAGAAATGTCATATCTTCAGGTAACAAAATAAGGAAAAAAATTTGCAGTGCAATACATGGAAATAGGAGGATATGCGTTTCCGGCGTTACACACGGAGAACCTTAACCATGAAGACGGTATGTACGAAGGGTAAAACGCAAGAGGTTGTTCTCCTGAAAGCAGATTCGTTTCATTCAGGATTCCAGTACACCGTATTATTCCCTACCCGTTTTCTACATAACCCTGTTTATCAACATAATCTCCGTTCACTGCGGCGGCGCCACCCCCGCCTTACTGGGAAGACCTGTATGCCTGCATCGCACCACTCTACTGGGCGACCTCGGAGCCAAAGTGTTGCTGTATCAGTGACTTTTCCGTCATCAACGTACTGCCATAAGCGCAGTGCATCTTTCATTGGGCCGAAGGCATGCCGTAGGAACAAATGTCCAGTGAAGTCTCAAGGTTGCGCAGTCTTGCGTGTGGCCATGCCTTGTCGTGGAGAAGGAGAAATTCGTTTGCATTCTTGTGGCGACGAACACGTTCATGTCGTTTCTTCAGTTTCGCTAAGGCTAGCAATATACACTTCAGAGTTGATCGTTGCAGCGTGAGAGAGGACATCCCGCGCGCTCCAGCGCTGCGGCAGTTACAGCAGCGAGAGGCCGGCCGGGGCGTGGGAGGTGGAACAGCTCCCTGCGCCTTTTTTGCAGTGATGACGGACGCCGCGCCCGATAACTCACCGTGCTTTTCTTCACTGCCATTTCTCCGTAGACATTTTCCAACCACCTACGAACATTTGCGATGCTCTGTTTTTCCGCCAAAAGAAATTCAGTGACAGCTGTTTCCTTTGCACCACACCTCCGTTACAGACGCCATTTTGCGTCTGACAGGTGAATGTTCCCTTATCATCGTATAGCGTCGCCACCAACTGGAACTTCATGAAACTGTAGGCACTAAAAACGGGAACACTCCACGATGTCCCTCAACAAACTCTGCATTTCTTCAACCAAAATTGTCTAGAAAACAATGTGTTACATTAGTTACTGAACGCCCCCCGTAGTTGAGAACTCCATCCTCCCGTATACAAGGCCACTCCGTTAAAAACAAAACAACTTTGTTCATGCTACTCCTATTATATGATGATGGAGTGCTTCTTTCTTCAAAAAAAAAAAAAAAAATTCGTAAGGGAAAAATTCATTGCATCTCTTTTGTCATCAAGAACATGACGATCACATCTGAATTCCATTTCATCTACCTCAACTTCTCATTTTGTTGTGTGGTAACGAGAACCAGCCTCCATGCATAATGAGTGACGTGTTGAGAAAGCAAAGTTCTTAGTGTTTTCCGCTGCAGAGTATTAGTGTTAGGTCGTTCAGAAAAAAAAAAAAAACAATTTTATACCTAGAAACCGTGCTGTGAATGGCAGAGCTATTTTATAATCATACTGACGGAAAAAGAATCGAAAGGAGTGTCTCTACATCTGTGAGATTTCTACGTCTGTGAGGTGCTGTGTACTCAGTTTTCCCAACAGTTCCACGACAGGGGCCCCAGTAGCGCCACTATGAGGAGGCAAATCACGTTTGTTTTAAATACACGCTCTAATGGTCATCAGCATTAGTTACCTCTGACACTGGAAGTCGTAAGCTGATGTTAGTCGAGAACGTCTTTAACACAACAAAGATGACATCATCAGCAACTCACTAAGTTTCAACTAGATCGTTTACTAGGGCTACAAGCAGCTGGATATCTCTCCTGTGATACTGCAGAAAGGCTTGGCAGGCACGCAGCCACTGCACGTGAATGCTGGCAGTGGTGGTGACGAGAGTGTACAGTCGCAAGAAGACCGGGCTTCGGACTGTCACGTGGGAAACACGATCGTGTCCGGCCTACAGCTATGGCGCCTGTAGCAGCAATTTGAGCAGCGGTTGACACCACAGTGCCACTACTAACTGTTACAGATCGCTTACTTCAAGGACAAGGTCCGACCCACACGCCACGTAGCGCGCATTCCGCTGACCCCAAACGACCGCCATTTGCGACCTCCGTGGTGTCGAGAGAGGTAATTGGTTCGTAGGGTGGAGGTTTGTTGTCTGCTCTGATGAAAGCTGATTCTGCCTCACTGCCAGTGGTGGCCGTGTGTCGGATGGCAGGAGGCCATTTGAGGGCCTCAAACCAACCTGTCTGCGTGCTAGACGCACTCGACCCGCACGTGGAGTTATGGTCTGGGGTTCGATTTCGTATCACTGCAAGAGCACTGTCGTGGTTATCCCACGCAGCCTGACTATTAAGAGTTCTAGTAGATGTGAAGGCGGGTAAGCCGCAGACGCCGACGCACTGGGAAACACAATAGAAAGGAACGCAGTGCCAAACTTCACTCAACGGAAGTGAGCTACCTCACGACTGTTGTATGACGGCACGCTCGTAACCAAGCGCGGCAAACGAGGACTTCCGCAATAGGAACGCAGTACGAGCCGGCCGGAGTGGCCGTGCGGTTCTAGGCGCTACAGTCTGGAGCCGAGCGACCGCTACGGTCGCAGGTTCGAATCCTGCCTTGGGCATGGATGTGTGTGGTGCCCTTAGGTTAGTTAGGTTTAAGTAGTTCTAAGTTCTAGGGGACTGATGACCACAGAAGTTAAGTCCCATAGTGCTCAGAGCCATTTGAACCATTTGAACACAGTAGAAATAGCTTGGGCTACGTCGTGTCGTCCGGGGGCACCATCATGAGAACCTATTCTCGGACACGCGACCCCAGTCGCAATACCGAGAGGTCAACCCTTCCCCCAGTGAAATCGCACGGCTCAAACCACAACACGGCGCGCCAGAAGAGCTCTTGCTGCTCCACCGCCTGCCGCAGTCCGGTTCCCTCCTCACGTCAGAACGGCACCCTCTCCGCTGCGGGCAAAGGTGGCACGCGCAAGACGTACTCCGACCTATCGACACGATACGGCTCAGCAACGTTAGTCACCTACATATGTTAAGTCGACAAATCTATTCACAAAATTTCATTACTCTACATTCATTACCGAGCGAGGTGTCGCATTAGTTACCACACTGGGCTCGCAATCGGGAGAACGACGGTTCAATCCCGCGTCCGACCATCCTGACAAATGCCGGGATGGTTCCTTTGAAAGGGCACGGCCGATCTCCATCCCCAATCCGATGAGACCGATGACCTCGCTGTATGGTCTCTTCCTCCAAACAACCCAACCCTCTACATTCACCATGTTTTGGTGTTCCGACTTTTTTCCACCAACGTATTTACCTTTCTTACCTTCTCTATCAATCCCCGACTCTATATAATCTAAGTAATGCTTTACTTCATTACATGTGTTGGTTACTAATGCTTTACTTCAAAAATGGTTCAAATGGCTCTCAGCACTATGGGACTTAACTTCTTTAACTTCTTTGGTCATCAGTCCCCTAGAACGTAGAACTACTTAAACCTAACTAACCTAAGGACATCACACACATCCATGTCCGAGGCGGGATTCGAACCTGCGACCGTAGCGGTCGCTCGGCTCCAGACTGTAGCGCCTAGAACCGCACGCCCACTCCGGCCGGCGCTCGCACTAGTAAGTTTTATTATAACTTGTCCAGGAGTCCTGTATACTCGGTTCGCTAGACAAACAATCTAACAACTCGTGCTAATAAGTTTTATTATAAGAAGACAAATACAATACTTAACTATGGTAGATGTGTCGCAAGTAAAGGGCGACATACAAAATAATCTGTCATCTTCAGAGCAGACGAACACAAGACTGTGCTACATAGATATTTCTAATGACAGATGCTACATTGACTTGGCTAGTGAAGTGGCTAACGTTGAAGCTACTATGAAAGTGGGCTGCCACCAGTCGGGTGCGGCGATTATCCACTCTTCACGTAGGGGCTGCTGTTGTTGTGTTGTCGTCCTGGAGGGAGGTCAGTCAGAATGCGATTGGCTGACCTCTTCTCATAGACGTCTCTTCTCTGTCGTTCCCGACTGGTGTGCCGGCGCTGACTTTACGCCGTAACATCTGTAGCGACATTCGTCCCTTATATAGTTAGAACTTTATTTAACCCTTTCACATATGAATTTTCTGTAGTAAGAAAAAGTTATTTGTGTGATAATGCTCTTAGGTGTTTTTTTTTAAATTATTTTATAATTTTAGATTCAAGATTTGTACAAAAACATGTACCTGTTTTCAAAGCATATTTCCGTATACTTGGCCTCATTTTATGGACTAAAATAACTAATCACGAAATATTCTCTATTATAATAAATAGTGAATTATTCAATAATTACCATGCCAAATAAAAGTAACACTATTAAATTATACAGTGGAATGTAGCGAACCAATCACATGCGCGTATTCTAGTGACCACGAGATACTGCGCTCTGCTACACTGACTTGCTGTCATTTTCATAGTGATGCCAAACAGCTGGCAGCACTTGCGCGTGATGGAAAGCCTGAACATTCACAAATGTGTACCTCAGGTTTCCAGTGGGAAAAATACCTTTTTTGCAGCTACGACCCAGTAAAAGTTAAGATAGGCAATTGCAGCCTGACAGTCTGAAAGTGTTAACGGCAATTTTTGTTCAGTTGGATACAGGAATTCAGCAAAGGACCAAAAAATCACTAACAAGGAGCGTCCTGACTACATTGATAATAATCCAGTGATGACACACTGCTTCCACGTCTAGGGGTATTTCTCTGACCCTCATCACACAAATACACTTGTTATATCCCGAGAGATACGAACGCTGTCACAACACTTCTATGTTGCCGGCTTTTAACGCTTTATCGAGCGCTGCTGTAAGTGTTTAACTGCACAAGGGGAGGATGCTAATAAGCAAAATAAATTTCAAGTTCTTACACGCGGGTATGATGTCTTTGTCACAGTTAGGGGCTCCTATCTTTGGATCACAATTAATAGTGTTTCTTTCATCAGAACTCTATTTGAAACATAATGGGAGAGGAAAAAGTGGAGAACAGAGTAGCGAATTTATGGTTTAATCATGATGTGTTCCAGATGTCTTATTATCCCGTCAAATATTCTTATCAGTATTTTCCACATATGCCTCTTCTCGCTGTTTCTGCGAAGGGTCCCCATATTTTTTATCAGTCCACGAAATTTTGAACATTTTTCTGCAGCACGACGTCTCAAACGCTTCGATTCCCTTCATTTGTGGGTTCACAACAGTCAATGATTCATTGTCATACAACTCTGTGCCCCAAATTTACATTCTTCAAAATTTCTTCCCCAAATTGATGTCGATGTTTCATGTCATTTCTTCGTGCGTCACATCAGTTTGCTTCCATGATCGCGGTCTCCAGTTTAGATGTTGAGTGTATCGTTAATATCATTTCTGCTATTCTTCAGTACTTTCATCCATCTTTGGTCTACTCTTAGTTCATATTCAGTGCTCAGCAGTGGGCTGCTTATTCCTTTCAACAGATCCTGTAATTTTTTCTCACTTTCACCAAGGGGAGCGTCCGCCCCCCATAGCTGAGTGGTAAGCGTGATGGATTGAAAGTCGGCTCGCAGCCGTGCTAGCGTGCGGAGCTGCTCCGCGTGCCGTGTGACGCTCCGCTCTTGGCGGTGTTTACTTCCGCGTCGCGGTGTTTGTGTCTATCGAGTCCAGTACTAACGTACTCCATGGCGCACTCGTACCGCCGTGCAACGATCAAAGTAACGTTTCAGGCCGAACATCCACGACCCAGAGCTTTCGAAGTCGAACAGTTCATACGTGAGGATCTACGTTTGAACCCCCAGGACGTAATCGGCATACATTTTTCCATCACTGGAAGTGTTGTCTACATCAAGATGTCGACGGAGGAAATTTGCAATGACATAATTCACCGTCATGCCACCGGACTGAAATTTAAACACTCTGATGGACATATGGGTGCTGTGACAGTCGCCCATGCTGGATTCGGTCTCCGGACATTGCGGGTGTTTGAACTCCCGTTCGAGGTGCCTCAGGATGTGGTCATTGCCGCTTTCCAACCATATGGCACCGTCTTGGGTCACGTCGCGGAGAAGTGGCAAACATTTACGACCTACCCCGTATTAAATGGCGTCAGGCAAATAAAAATTGAGCTGACGAAACATGTCCCATCGTACCTGCTGATTGGCGGTGTGAGGGCCATCGTCATGTATGATGGACAGCCACGAACGTGCGCAGGATGTGGCCAGGAGGGCCATGTACGTTCCGACTGCTTACACCGCCGTTTAATACAGACGCCGTTACGTGAAGAGACCCAGGCTTCGACGGTCACGTCCTTACCCATCACCTACGCCAAGGTTGCACAGGACCCCGTCGTACCAATCTCGATTGCGCCAGCAGCATCGTCAACGCCACCCGCCGCAGCACAACGCGCCGAGGACACAAGCACGGCGTCACCTCCAGTGCTCGCTTCAGGACCGTCCGGTTTGCAGACCGAAACCGATGTTCCTGTTGGAACCATGGACGTCGACCTCGGTGTCGTGCCGACGTCTGCCTTTGTCCAGACGGGTTCGGCGTCAGACGACGGGCGACCACATTCTGATTCAGAAGGCCACATCAGAAAACAGCGGTCGCCTCGCAAACACAGGAAACGACGACGAACGCCTTCCGATGACGCCCTTTCTCAGACGGCCCCACGAGATGTCGACCTGATGTCTGACGGTGATCTCCCACATTGCGTCAAGTCATGCGATGTGGCAGCAACAGGAGCCCCTCCTGTGACGCCTACTCTCCCAGCCAGGGACGTGTCCTCGCCGTTGTCAGCGAATGATGACGGCGGTCCCCCTGCCACTCCTGTTACGGAATCCACAACACCCGTTCCGGAAGTACGTGACCGTCACATGTCCACGTCGTCAGCTTCCTGGGCCGATGACGTTGAAGAAGAAGCGGAACAGACTGCCAGTGTGTCTCCACAGGAGTCCACCTCGGCGACACTGGGGCTGGCGCCCCGCCAGTAATTATCACCACTGCGGGACCACCGGCGGGTCTCCACCTGCCGGCTACTTCTACCGCACGTTCTGCAAATACTGAGGATGGCCGCACACAGCAATATCGTATCGCCACGATGAATCTTGGCACCATTCGTGCCTCCCATAAACTGGCCATGTTCAGAGACACTATTTACTCTGCGGATGTGGATATAGCACTCTTACAAGAGGTGTTTGTGGCTGACTTCCTAGTTCCCACCGGATACAACGCCCATGTTTCCCCCGCATCCGGTACCGGTAGCGGCGTCGCCATCCTGCTACGCGACGGACTCCCTGCAGAGGACGTCATCTACCTCCCCACTGCGCGAGGTATGGCCCTCACACTGTTCGGCGAGCGTATTATTAATATCTACGCTCCGTCCGGCACTGGCCGCCGTCATGACCGACAAACTTTTTTTGCCGAAAGCGTCACACCCCTCTTCACCGGTCCGCAGGACGATTTGGTACTCGGTGGGGATTTTAACTCGACACAAGAGCCCGCGGACCAACTCCCGCGACATTCCCCTTGTGCATCTCTCTCAGTGGTCATCGACCGTCTCCGACATGTTGACACATGGAAGAAGCTCCACGGAATTCAACCGGGCTATACATTCTACACCTCTCACTCGTCAAGCCGCATAGATCGCATCTACGTTACCCGCTCCCTTGCTGATAGCACACGTCATGCGGAAGTCTGGCCCTTGGCCTTTTCAGACCATAATGCGTACCTCTGTGACGTCACTCTCGCCCGACAGCAAGTGTGGCATAGTCGTGGTCTGTGGAAACTCAATGTCGCTCACCTGACCTCCTTAGACTGTCGCCGTATGGTCGAAGAAGCGTGGGCACGCTGCCACCATCGTCGAGAAGCCTATGACTCCACCTTATCATGGTGGCTCTCCTGTGCAAAGCCGACCCTCAGGAAGACTCTGATGAGTTTTGGGAAGGAATTAAAGGCGTGGCAAACTAATACCCTGCACTTCTACTACACCATTCTACGTGACTGTACGACGATGCCTTTCTCGCCAGCCCGGCAGTCGATGGTCCATCGCACGAAGGCGCAGATCTCCTTGATCATGCGGCGTAACTTAGAAGGCACTGTAGTCCGTTCTCGAGCTTCTAATCGAATCCCTCAAGAACGTCCGTCGATGTACCACCTCCTTCAGGAAAGACAACGACGACGACGAGCTCTGATCCAAGTCCTCACTGATGTGGAAGGGCGCCGGCACGACACCCAACAAAGCATCGGTCGTGCTCTCCATGCTCATTTTGCCGGGCTCTACGCAGCCGTACCGCATTCTGCAGCACTGGTCACAGAAGTCGCTCAGCTCATTACGAACACTCTTCCGGAGGATGCAGTGCATGACCTCCAAGACGACGTAACCACAGATGAAGTGGTAGATGCTATCAAGGCGGGTTCCGATAACAGGTCTCCTGGACCTGACGGTATACCCATCGAATTTTATAAAAGTTTTCAGTATTTGTTGGCTTCCACGTGGACGGCAATCGCACAAGAGCTGCTGTCACCGAGGACAGTGGTCCCGAGCGCCTTTCTAGAAGGAATTATTATCCCCGTACATAAACCGCGCGGGTTATCGAGGGTCCAGGACTATCGACCAATTACTTTGCTCAACAGCGACATGAAAATATTCACACGGCTACTGGCATCGCGACTCAAGAAGGTCGCACGTTACGTCACATCCTGCGACCAGACTTCCCTAGGAGGCGACAACAACATCCGTACGGCCCTTTGCCGTTACAGAGACATGATAGCATTAGCGCATCATCAGCGTCTCCCTGGCGCCTTGGCTTCACTGGACTTTAGCCAGGCTTTCGACCGTGTTAATCACTTCTAGTTACGGACAGTTCTTCAGCATATGGGTTTTCCTGGCGGTATTGTAACAGTGGTTATGCGCCTGTTGAGTAGTGCAACCTCTAAAATCATGTACAATGGTCGTCTTACACCGTCCCTGATCATCGCACGATCTGTACGGCAAGGATGCCCTCTTTCCACGATTTTGTATGCTTTCGCCTTGGAACCCCTGCTCCAGGGCATGCGCCAACGTTTGGAAGGCATGGCTGTGCAAGGCCACCGTTTTTGTTGTACAGCCTACGCAGACGACATAGTACTATATCTGCGCAGTGAAGATGAAGTACGAGCAGCACTGACATGGGTGGCGACTTACGGCGAAGCGTCGGGGAGCTGCCTCAACGTGTCAAAATCCAAGGTCCTGCTCATTGGTGAGGGCTTGCCGGAGAGATGCGCTGCCCCCCTTAGTGTCGCCACCATACGGTGTCTTGGACTTGATTTCACAGCAGACCTGCGCCGCTCAGCGGCTATCAATGGTAGACGCTTGCTACAGACAATCAGAGCAAATCTCGCAGATCACCGGCTACGAGCTCTCGACGTTATCCAACGCGCGCAATACGTGAACATGTATCATGCTTCCCGTATACCACACGTGGCTCAAGTACTACCAGTCCCGAATCTCCTGGCGCGACGACTGTTGATGGCTTTCGGCTCCTTCGTCAGCTCGGGGATGTTATTCAAGGTGCAGTATGAATCCCTTGCACTGCCACGAGATCGTGGCGGGGTGGGACTCATCGACGTGCCGACTCGTGTCAAGGCACTATACGTCAGCTCCCAACTAAAACTTTGGCATCGTTGCCCGCAGAGCCTTACTAGCCTCCTGCTTCACAACTTTGCACCGGCCTCCTTGTCCGCCCCAGTACTGATATCGACCATTCCAACCCCCTTTTATTACATCCAACGATTTTTCCTGGAGTTCAGTTATATCTACCGGTCCTTACCACTTCCACGTTTGTACCTCACGACAACAGTCTCCGAATTGTTGCAACAGTGCTGCCCGTCCAACCCCATCGAACGTAAGTATCCACAGTACGTGTGACGACACATATGGAAGGCGATCCATGCGCGTTTTCTCGAATCAGACGTTCAATCAGCGTGGTGCATCACCGTGAATGGCAAACAAGTTAACCGAGATCGTCTGCACCGCATCCATCTCGCCGATTCATCCCTCTGCACCCACTGTGGCGTGGATGACACGGATGTCCACCGGTTCCACTGTGGCACAGCGCTAGACGTCTGGACACTTGCGCGGCGAATTTTGGCGTTTCTTACTCGCCAGACACCGGCTCAGATCGACGTCCACATGCTTTTGTACTACCCCGATAAGACTTTCTACCCCTCCGCCAAAACTAACTCTGTGAATTGGATCTGTGGCCACACGATCCGCTATCTTTTTACTTCAGGCGACAAGTCTACGCTAGGATATTGGACTTATCTCAACGAACGACACTGCGTCCTGATACGCAACCCACGCTATAAACAATATTTTTCTAATTTCTTACGGAGCACTTTCGATGACCCACCTAGTAGCTGGAACGTCCAAGCCCTGAGAAGCTGAAAACTGTATAAAACGAACCGAACTGAATAGATCTGCTACCCAGAAGTCACGCCTACGCCATGAGAAGACACGTTTGGACGAGCTGGCATGCTGTAGGCGGATACAATTCAGGAGCTCCTGTAAGAACTGGACTTTAACTCCACGTCGCATGACGACTTAAAAAGCTTTTCCTTATTTCTTCCTCATAGTTTGTTCTTAAAGGAAAAAGAAATTTGATTTTGACTTTGAGAAACTTTTTTTTGTTCCAAAGGATTGCTTCTTCGCCAACAAGACGAAGGAGACTCATTTTTGTTTACTGGAAGGAGATACCAGTATAATCGGAGTCTTTGGTTTCTTTCGAAAAAAAAACACTTTTCCTTATTTATTCCACACAATTTGTAAAAAAACAAAAAAAAATAAAAAAAAATTGCCGTCCTACGGGGCCGGGTTCGATTCCCGGCTGGGTCGGGGATTTTTGTCCTCTCAGGGACTGGGTATTGTGCTGTCTTCATCATCTTTTCATCCCCATCCGGCGCGCAGGTCGCCCAATGTGGCGTCGAATGCAATGAGACCAGCACCAAGGCGGCCGGACCTGCCCCGTAAGGGGCCTCCCGGCCAATGACGCCAAACGCTCATTTCCATTACCAAGGAGAGCAATGTCATTACTAAATTGTATCATTGTTGTACTTTCACCGTGACTTTTAGTCCCACTCTTCAACCTTTCTCTTATTTCCGTCATTGATTCGTCGATATATACATTAAACAGTAGGGTGAAAGACTACATCCCTGCCTTCTACTTGTACTAATCTGCGCATTTTGTTATCGTTCTTCCATTCTTATTCCCCCACCCCCACATGGAACGACAACGAGGAATGATAGTTCGGCCTTTTTTTTCCTGGCAGGAGAACTTTGGCTGTCATCCGAGGCACTCTTACAGCCCAGCGGTGCGTCGACCCAGCATTTTGTTGCCCTTCATGGCGAACGCTGCTTGACTTGCTTCAGCAAAATAACGCCCCCCTACACGCAAGACTTTCTCCTACTTCGTTTTCGTGCTTACCATACCCTGCCTCGGCCAGCACGGTCGCCAGGTCTCTCCCCAACTGAGGACGTCTGATGCGTTATGGGCAGGGCCCTCCAAGCAGCGCGGGATTTTGACGGTCTAACGCACCAATTGGACAGAATATAGCACGACATCGCTCAGAAGGATATTCAACATCTCTGTCAATCGGGGTCAGATTGACTTGCTCAATATATAAGCTCTTTCTCTTCAATAAATCAAATGATTCAAATGGCTCCGAGCAGTATGGGACTTAACATCTGAGGTCATCAGTCTCCTAGACTTAGAACTACTTAAACCTAACTAATCTAAGGACATCACACACATCCATGCCCGAGGCAGGATTCGAACCTGCGACCGAAGCAGCCGGTTCCGGACTGAAGCACCTACAACCGCTCGGCCACAGCGGCCGGCCTCGAATAAATCATCCAGTTTTTACGAAACTGAAGTCGTTTGCTTGTCTATACATGTACACCACATCTGCCGATTTTCTTCCCATTGGGATAATTCCTTCGTGGTGCATTCTTTATTTTTAGGAGGAAACACCACACTACGTCCTTAACTTATCGCTTAATACGCATTGTGTGATGGGTGGACTTTAGTCTAGAGGTGGTCGTGTTTTGGGGGTAGTTTTCGTAGCATGATTTGGGTCCACTGATCCAGATTACCATGAACATGAAATCAGGATGTCTATTTCAAGGATCTCAGCGAGTAACAAGTAAAAGAATGAGATTTTCACTTTGCAGCGGAGTGTGCGCTGATATGAAACTTACTGGCAGATTAAAACTGTGTGCCGGACCGAGACTTGAACTCGGCATCTTTGCCTTTTATGGGCAAGAGCTCTACCAATTTTGATATCCAAGCACGAATCACGCCCCGTCCTCACAGCTTTACTTGTGCCAGTACCTCGTCTCCTACCTTCCAAACTCCTGCGAGGAGAGCTTCTGTGAAGTTTGGAAGGTAGGAGACGAGGTACTAGCAGAAGTAAAGCTGTGAGGACGTGGCCTGAGTCGCGCTTGGGTAGCTCAGATGGTAGAGCACTTGCCCCGCGAAAGGCAGAGGTCCCGAGTTCAAGTCTCCGCCTGGCACACAGTTTTAATCTGCCAGGAAGTTTCATAACAAGTAGTAGTTGCTTTTCTTTTGTTTCTTTCTGATGAGATTGCTGTCGATATTTCCATTTTCCAAAACGGTTACAGCCGTTTTCGTAGGGTTGGATGTATACTTGCCTGGTTTGGTGAGTACTCAGTCACCCAACCGCGCATCGACTGGTCCTTTAGCCGGCCGCGGTGGCCGTGCGGTTCTAGGCGCTGCAGTCCGGAACCGCGGGACTGCTACGGTCGCAGGTTCGAATCCTGCCTCGGGCATGGATGTGTGTGATGTCCTTAGGTTAGTTAGGTTTAAGTAGGTCTAAGTTCTAGGGGACTGATGACCTAAGATGTTAAGTCCCATAGTGCTCAGAGCCATTTGAACCATTTTTTTACTGGTCCTTTAAACAACAAGATCTTAATCCCGCAGAAACGGATGCTACCTGCTGTGGAATAGTGGTTCAAACGTGACAATGAATATCCTCGCCATTTGGTTTCTCTACGAGGTCTACTCACCAAGGAGTGGCTTCTCCTGGATGTGGCATACCTGAAGAAATTTGTGGACTCTCTTCGTCGGGCAGTGGAGGTCATCATCAAGGCTACAATGACTTTGTCTACTGGGAGAGACTAATTCCTTGACCTGTGAGTTGATTAACCACTGGAATAGGTGTAATGACGAGGGACCAAGGCGTTTTACCGCTGTCATGAATTCTAATCAACAGGCGTTCTTCCTGTTCGCCAAAACTTGACGAGGGAATGACGTGGTGGTCGCAGCAGGTTACCTCTGGCGACTGTGAGTGCAGACAGCTCAGCACAGCGCAGGACAGCACGGGGCAGAGCTAGCGCTGCCGCGGTGTCGCTGGCCTTGGGCGGGCGCGCCGCCGTGGAAAGTCTAGGCTAGGCCAGGCCAGCCGGCGGCGATCTAGGCTGGCCGCCGCTCAGCGCTGTCACAGCGGCGAAAGTGGCCGCCGTGTTATGCATGCACGCACGTCACGTAGCCCGCTCTGCTGGACTAGAAGCGAGCGGCGGGCGAGGCGCGGAATGAAAAGCTCCGCGTTTGCCTAGCGCTGCTCTAGCGTCAGAAACGTTTTACCGAGGCGTCTGCTCACACACACACACACACACACACACACACACACCACACACATCATCTTGGACAACTTACTTTGTTGGCCATTAAATATGTAGCACTAGAAAACATAGCAAATGGCTAAATTTTACTTTTTGTGTATTTACACTGTAGAACGAACAATAGATTAAATAAACGATGAAGAACCAAAGAAACTGGTGCACCTGCCTAATATCGTGTAGGGCCTCCGCGAACACGCTGAAGTGCCGCAACACGACGTGACATGGAGTCGACTAATGTCTGAAGTTGTAATGGAGGGAGCTGACACCATGAATCCTCAAGGACCGTCCATAAATCCGTAAGACTATGACGGGGTGGGGATCTCCCACATATGCTCAATAATGTTCACGTCTGGAGAGTCCGGTGATGGTTCAAATGGCTCTGAGCACTATGGGACTTAACTTCTGAGGTCATCAGTCCCCTAGAACTTAGAACTACTTAAACCTAACTAACCTAAGGACATCACACACATCCACGCCCGAGGCAGGATTCGAACCTGCGACCGTACCAGTCGCACGGTTCGTCACTGCGCCCCTAGAACCGCGAGACCGCCGCGGCCGGCGAGAGTCTGGTGATCAGCGGAAGTGTTTAAACTCAGAAGAGTGTTCCTGGAGCGACTCTGTACCAATTCATCTACATCTACATCTATACTCCGCAAGCCACCCAACGGTGTGTGGCGGAGGGCACTTTACGTGCCACTGTCATTACCTCCCTTTCCTGTTCCAGTCGCGTATGGGTCGCGGGAAGAACGACTGTCTGAAAGCCTCCGTGCGCGCTCTAATCTCTCCAATTTTACATTCGTGATCTCCTCGGGAGGTATAAGTAGGGGGAAGCAATATATTCGATACCTCATCCAGAAACGCACCCTCTCGAAACCTGGCGAGCAAGCTACACCGCGATGCAGAGCGTCTCTCTTGCAGAGTCTGCCACTTGAGTTTATTAAACATCTCCGTAACGCTATCACGGTTACCAAATAACCCTGTGACGAAACGTGCCGCTCTTCTTTGGATCTTCTCTATCTCCTCCGTCAACCCGATCTGGTACGGATCCCACACTGTTGAGCAATACTCAAGTATAGGTGGAACGAGTGTTTTGTAAACCACCTCCTTTGTTGATGGACTACATTTTCTAAGGACTCTCCCAATGAATCTCAACCTGGTACCCGCCTTACCAACAATTAATTTTATATGATCATTCCACTTCAAATCGTTCCGCACGCATACTCCCAGATATTTTACAGAAGTAACTGGCTACCAGTGTTTGTTCCGCTATCATATAATCATACAATAAAGGATCCTTCTTTCTATGTATTCGCAATACATTACATTTGTCTATGTTAAGGGACAGTTGCCACTCCCTGCACCAAGTGCCTATCCGCTGCAGATCTTCCTGCATTTCGCTACAATTTTCTAATGCTGCAACTTCTCTGTATACTACAGCATCATCTGCGAAAAGCCGCATGGAACTTCCGACACTATCTACTAGGTCATTTATATATATTGTGAAAAGCAATGGTCCCATAACAATCCCCTGTGGCACGCCAGAGGTAACTTTAACGTCTGTAGACGTCTCTCCATTCATAATTCTGGACGAGTGGGGTGCGCATTGTCCTGCTGGAATCGGCCAAGTCCATCGCAATGCACAATGGACATGAATAGATGCAGGTGATCAGACAGGATGCTTACATATGTCTCACCTGTCAAAGTCGCATCTAGACTTATGAGGGGTCCCTTATCACTCCAACAGCACGCGCCCCACAACATTACAGAGCCTCCATCGGCTGGAACAGTCACCTGATGATATGCAGGGTTCATGGATTCATGAGGTTGTCTCCATACCCGTACACGTCCATCCGCTCGATACAATTTGAAAAGAAACTCGTCCGACCAGTTATCAACACTCCAATATCGGTGTTGACGGGTCCACGCGAGGAGTAAACCTTTGAGTAAGGCAGTCGTCAAGGGTAAGCGATTTAGATAAATCACGGAAAATCTAATCAGGATGACTGGACGCCGATTTGAACAGTCGTCCTCCCGAATGCGAGTCCAGTGTGCTACTCTGAGCGGCGCACAGTTGAGAAGCCAGACAAACGTGTGGTTCCTGAAGAAGGGCGGCAGCCTTTTCAGTAGTTGCCGGGGCAACAGTCTGGATGATTGACTGACCTAGGTTTGTAACATCAGCCAACACACCGATGTTATTCTGCTATTGCAGACGGCTGAAAGCAAGGGGCAGTTACAGCCGTAACTTTGACCAACTCTACGCCGGCCGGTGTGGCCGTGCGGTTCTAGGCGCTGCAGTCTGGAACCGCGTGACCGCTACAGTAGCAGGTTCGAATCCTGCCTCGGGCATGGATGTGTGTGATGTCCCTAGGTTACTTCTAAGTTCTAGGGGACTGATGACCTCAGCAGTTAAGTCCCATAGTGCTCAGATCCATTTGAACCATTTTTTTTTCCCAACTGCATGCAGTTCCACTGCATGTTTAAATGATGGAATCCTCGTGGGTAAAATATTTCGGAGGCAAAATAGTCCCCCATCCGTATCTCCCGGAGGACTACTCAGGAGAATATCATCAGGTGAAACAAAACGCATTCTGCGGGCCGGAGCGTGGAATGTTAGATCCCTTAAGCAGGCAGAAAGGTTAACAAGTTTAAAAAGGGGTATGGATAGCTTATAGTTAGGTATAGTGAGAACTAGTTAAATTTGGCGGCGAGATGAACGACACTTCCAGTCAGGTGAGTACACGGTTATAAATACAAAACCAGTGACGTCTGTGGTCTGAGGACGACACGGCGACCGGTCGGTGCCGTTGGGCCTTCATGGCCTGTTCGGATGGAGTTTAGTTTAGTTTTACCTGTATGAATATCAGTTTGTGACCAGTTTGTATAGCTCCTTGGTGGTGCGTCGTTTCTTTTCTTTTTTTTTTTGTTCTCTCTCTCTTAGAGTGTAACTTATGGGCAACTGGTCATAAGCGAGTGAGAAAGAAAGGAGAAGAGAGTACAACAAAAATTAACAATATTTTGTAGTTGGGCGCTGCAGTCCCGGTAACTGTGAAGAGTGGCTTCGTTTTCGCATGGTTGTTGCTTTAAAATGCTGATTTACTAAATAGTACTAACTAATTTCGGCCTTTACTCATTCCCAAGTGCATAACAGATGTGGACTCATCATCGTCGTACTGAGTAAAAGCGGGAATCACATACCATGCACAGTCACGCAAAGCGTGGTCGTCGGTGAACACGACCTTGGGGAATGTATCCATAAATGATAAACACTGCCATCTGTTTACCGCGCCGCCCGCCAAACTAACTAGCGCTTCATATTAAAGAAGTATTTTAAAGTAACATTTTGTGGAAACGAACTCGTCCCCCAGAGAGTTTAGAATCACTCTGCATGCGGAATGACAAAACGGGAACAGAATCTGCCACGAGAAAAAAATCAGTGTTTGAAAGTTAACCGACAGGCCAGGCGAACTGTAACTTATACTGTTACAGCTTGTCATACGAATGAATCAGAAAACTGTCCTAAAGCCCGTGAAACAGAATCAAGTGAAAGGTAAACGTGGTCAGCATCTGTCAGTAGTGACGTGCGTGGACTAGATTCCCAACCCTGTAAGACAGCTCTGTCTGACGTCGAATACAATGTAACGTAAGGGAACACTCGGATGAGCCACATTTCACATTCACTTTGGCGTAGCTGAGTCACCCAGGTGCTAGATAAAACAACAGTCACCTTACTGAGTAACGTTATATAACTTAGTACATGTCCTGCTGGAATAAAAGGGAAAGCCTTACCGGTCTCAGAATGCCGTTGCTGTAAAGGGAACTACTACTCGGGCAACCAGGTCCGCTGGAGGTCATTTGTTTTCGCACTTGGCGGCAGACCTTGATAGAGTGCCTTATTTGTGCAATTTCGAAAGCACAATGGTTTCCATAAATTAGAGAATAAGAACAGAGCACCATTAATTCTGGAGAACATAACGAAATTAGCAGTCAAGTGTGAAAAAATCAACAGTCCTCTGTGACAAGGTTCGAATGCCAACCATCATGGATTCCGGAAACATCGATCATGCAAAGCTTCAATTCCACTTTTCTCACACAACATGCTGAAAACCATTCATCAAGCAGTTAGTGGATGCGGTAATTCCTGAGATCCGAAGAGCATTTCGTTCAGTACAATACCTACGCTTATTGTCAGAAGTACAATCGTGTGGGATCGACCGGAATTTGTGAGTGGGTTGAGAGTTTCTTGAAAGGGAGTACACAGCATGTTAACTTGGATGGAGTGTCATTGACAGATGTAGAAGTAATTTCGTATGCGCTACAAGGCTGTGTGATGACGCCTTTGATGTTCATATAGTATGTTCATGACTTTGCAGACAACATTAAGAGTAACTTCATATGTTTCGCAGATGGTGTGGTTATCTGTAATTAAGCATTGTCAGAAAAAGCTTACCAAGTATTCAGTGGAATCTTCATAAAATTTCAAAGTTGTGTGAATATTGGCAACCTGTTTCTAAGTATCAGGAATGTAAAATTATGCACTTCACAAAATTAAAAAAATATAGTTTCCCATGACTACAGTCGACGAGTCACAGCTGAAACTGGGCAGCTGGATATAACAGTTTGGAGGGCTGCGAAACGAAACAATCGCGTATACTCAGCCGTAGGTAATGCATGTGCTTATCTTCCATTGATTGGTGATATACCAGGGAAAATTGATCAGTCTACAAATGAGATTGTTGACAAAGCACTTGTACAACCCATCCTACAATACTGTTCATGTATGAGGGACCCATACTAGATAGGGATTACTGAATGTATACAAAGAACAGCAACATGAATGACACTGGTTTATTTGCCTATGGAAGACTATCACGGAGGTGCTGAAAACACTGATCTTTCATGCGCTTGAAGACAGACACAAACTATCACGAATAATCTTACTTACAAATTTTCAAGAACCAGATTTAAGAGGAATGTGCTAAGATCTTCTGTGTACCGCTCCCGTAGTGATGGTGAAGGAAATAGAGAAAATAGACTAATGGCTGTATTCAGACGGGTGTTTAATCAATTATTCTTCTCGCTCCCCATTGGTGAACAGAAGAGGGAGAGGGCGTAATAAATGGTACAGTGTAGATGATGTAGGCGATGCACAACATGTTGGTGTCTCTTGGTAAGCGAGAAAGAATTATGTACTGCGAGCTTTATACACTCCTGGAAATTGAAATAAGAACACCGTGAATTCATTGTCCCAGGAAGGGGAAACTTTATTGACACATTCCTGGGGTCAGATACATCACATGATCACACTGACAGAACCACAGGCACATAGACACAGGCAACAGAGCATGCACAATGTCGGTACTAGTACAGTGTATATCCACCTTTCGCAGCAATGCAGGCTGCTATTCTCCCATGGAGACGATCGTAGAGATGCTGGATGTAGTCCTGTGGAACGGCTTGCCATGCCATTTCCACCTGGCGCCTCAGTTGGACCAGCGTTCGTGCTGGAAGTGCAGACCACGTGAGACGACGCTTCATCCAGTCCCAAACATGCTCAATGGGGGACAGATCCGGAGATCTTGCTGGCCAGGGTAGTTGACTTACACCTTCTAGAGCACGTTGGGTGGCACGGGATACATGCGGACGTGCATTGTCCTGTTGGAACAGCAAGTTCCCTTGCCGGTCTAGGAATGGTAGAACGATGGGTTCGATGACGGTTTGGATGTACCGTGCACTATTCAGTGTCCCCTCGACGATCACCAGTGGTGTACGGGCAGTGTAGGAGATCGCTCCCCACACCATGATGCCGGGTGTTGGCCCTGTGTGCCTCGGTCGTATGCAGTCCTGATTGTGGCGCTCACCTGCACGGCGCCAAACACGCATACGACCATCATTGGCACCAAGGCAGAAGCGACTCTCATCGCTGAAGACGACACGTCTCCATTCGTCCCTCCATTCACGCCTGTCGCGACACCACTGGAGGCGGGCTGCACGATGTTGGGGCGTGAGTGGAAGACGGCCTAACGGTGTGCGGGACCGTAGCCCAGCTTCATGGAGACGGTTGCGAATGGTCCTCGCCGATACCCCAGGAGCAACAGTGTCCCTAATTTGCTGGGAAGTGGCGGTGCGGTCCCCTACGGCAATGCGTAGGATCCTACGGTCTTGGCGTGCATCCGTGCGTCGCTGCGGTCCGGTCCCAGGTCGACGGACACGTGCACCTTCCGCCGACCACTGGCGACAACATCGATGTACTGTGGAGACCTCACGCCCCACGTGTTGAGCAATTCGGCGGTACGTCCACCCGGCCTCCCGCATGCCCACTATACGCCCTCGCTCAAAGTCCGTCAACTGCACATACGGTTCACGTCCACGCTGTCGCGGCATGCTACCAGTGTTAAAGACTGCGATGGAGCTCCGTATGCCACGGCAAACTGGCTGACACTGACGGCGGCGGTGCACAAATGCTGCGCAGCTAGCGCCATTCGACGGCCAACACCGCGGTTCCTGGTGTGTCCGCTGTGCCGTGCGTGTGATCATTGCTTGTACAGCCCTCTCGCAGTGTCCGGAGCAAGTATGGTGGGTCTGACACACCGGTTTCAATGTGTTCTTTTTTCCATTTCCAGGAGTGTATATATATATATATATATATATATATATATATATATATATATATATATATATATATATATGATGAAATTCTGTTAATTATTTTTCTTAAGGAATGCTAACACAGCTATTCTGATTTTGTCCATGTTCTCTTAATAGTTGGTTGAAGATTCTACTGTGTGTTATCTTTTAATTTACTCTATACCGGCTCTTCGCTTAAGGTCTAGGTTCGGTAACTAAATGAGATGAAATCTTTGGCAAATAAGAGTTTTGTGTGTTCGTGTTGAAAAGTAACAAATAACACCACTATGTCCATACCAAACAACAATTATACTTTTCGAATGCGCAGTCCTGGATCAAACTGTTAATGTGCATCAATTTGTTTTACTATTTAGTTCACTCAAACTATTCATTCTTGCTAACACTCAACACCCAATTTAAATGGGTAACGAGAATAATTTTTGCCTTTTCTATAATTACACAGCATCCTTACATCAATTTCATATTTCGCAGGAATGTAAAGCAAAGTGGTATCAATTTCACTTTCGAAAGTTCATTTATTTATTTCGTAGCTTTATGTGTATAAATCTGTGAATGGAATTGTTGTATAAGTTGCTCATGAATGTTTGGGAGCTTTCGTCTGGTAGAAATCATTTTATGTATGTAAAATAAAAAATTGCCATCGCGGAAGTAACTGTTGATGAGCAGGACAAAGATATATTAAGATGTACGGATGGGAAACGTCTGATAATTATTGAAAATTTAATTATTTTGTACAAGGCAGATTACTTTTTACTGATGGTGGAAAGTGAAGAAGTTTGGAAGATTTCAGGGACAGTGTGACAGAGAACGGAATAATTAATGGGGAGAGACAAGAAGAAGTCAGATTCTTCTGCAAAGCTCTTGCTACACTTTTACGGCAACAATTTACTAATATTTCGGGAAGATATGTATTTCAAAACTCGACTCATAAGAGTATTTAGCAAAAATTGAAGAGCTTTAAAGAAAAGGAAGATTACCAGGGAGAAGATTTATTTGAAGATCATCGCGGAAGACGTGAAGAAGCAGACAAGAACTAGAAACAACCTAGAACCAGGAGTAATTGCATGAAGAGAACGCAATACGCCGTGACTCTTCAACCAGCGTATCGAGTTATTTACATGTTACAATGGACAGAAAAGGGACGATGAATTTTATCAGATGTAGGGAATGCGTTTTAAGTAGAGATTGATGGTTATTTTTTCGTGTACTGAATCGAGATCTATTTCAAGAGGTAGCCTAAGATTTGTAAGGGTCACAGCTTTCGATCATTTAAACAGTGAATACTGATGCAAGTGACTATTCGATATTTAAACGCATAGTCAAGAAGTCGTCAACGTTAAAAGTGCAAAACTGTGCTTGCAGTATTTACCTAATACGATCCACTCCGAAATAGCTTTTTCCGGAATCGTGGTGTGTTCAGATACAAAACGACGCTCTATAACAGTCGTGAATATTTATTTGAATTTCGGTAGTCAATTTTATAATTTGCAAGACTGCAACCACCATCTTGCTGTGGTCCAGTGATCTGCAAAAAAACACAGCAACATCCAATGACAGCAACAAGTTTCCTTCACTGCCGTACGACTTGAGGTGAGCCACATAAGGGCTTCAGAGATTGTCACGCAATCCCCACCTTCGTTTTACGTTATGTTAAAAACAAAATCTTTAACCAGCTACGAAGTAAACGTGGACAAAGCCCGAAAAACAGTTTCGTCATTCCTTAAGAAAAGTAATTAATAGAATTTCATTATGTGTTAATTACACTAGCAGCATAGAACTCTTTCTGTTAGAATTTGCAGTCGCACGATGTAATCGGGTTTATGTAAACATTAGAGCTTGTGTATTAATTATCATATTCTATTATGCGTTTGTCCTCCAATGGCCTGGCCATTACTGAAATAATTTTTGGCAAATTCCTTCAAGAAAGTTGTACAAGCCCTGATAGTGAATTTACTTAACAAAATAGAATTAAAGACGCGGCATAATGTGACACGTAACAAAAGTAAAATGTTTACTTCAGAGCCACTTTGAGTTTAAGAAATTATGCAGTAGTGCTTATGTCACTTACAGCCTTAAGTATCATCCTGTACTGCGATAACCTAACCCTGGTTAAAGCTTTGTACATCCATACGCAACCACATTTCAATAACCATTAAAATAAAGTAACAAAAAAAAAATGGCTCTGAGCACTATGGGACTCAACTGCTGTGGTCATAAGTCCCCTAGAACTTAGAACTACTTAAACCTAACTAACCTAAGGACAGCACACAACACCCAGCCATCACGAGGCAGAGAAAATCCCTGACCCCGCCGGGAATCGAACCCGGGAACCCGGGCGTGGGAAGCGAGAACGCTACCGCACGACCACGAGATGCGGGCAATAAAGTAACACTTAAGTCATGGTGACCATTTGGGCAACCACTGTATCTTTTAGTGTAATTTACAAAAAATGGTTCAAATGGCTCTGAGCACTATGGGACTTAACTTCTGTGGTCATCAGTCCCCTAGAACTTAGAACTACTTAAACCTAACGACATCATACACATCCATGCCCAAGGCAGGATTCGAACCTGCGACAGCAGCGGTCGCGCGGTTCCAGACTGTAGCGCCTAGAACCACCTCGGCCACCCTGGCCGGCTGTAATTTATAATTTGCAGTTGATTCTGTGCTGTCACGTTCGCTTGGGAACATGTGTGGCACAGACTAGTTGGTGTTATTAAACACCGTCTCCCAGCATAAAACTATTAGCTGCTGAGACAGCTGCTCTATCGTTCAGATCTCCCAATTTGAATTACAGTCTATTACCAACACGGCCATGCGTTTCATTTACAGCGCTGCTTTTCTACAGTTTTATGCGTATTGTTGCTTACTTGTACTTGAGGTCAGAGTGGAATGTGGTACACGGTTTTTTTTACGCAACGTTTACCGTCGCAGCTAATTGGCTTTACTCGCTTGACACGAGTACTGCTGTCTGCTTCTAGCCGCCCTTCACTCTAGGCGACGGATACGGACTTCCGCTATTTACAGGTCGTGCAAAGTAGAAATCACCCGCCATCAGCGTCGTGATATACGGGTAACGTACCCACTTGCAGAACTTTCACATTCAGTTATATGCTTCGATAACCAAGGGAAGCAAAACTAAAAGATTCCCAACAAGTGTTCAAAAGTCTGCCACAATATAATTTAACAAGGAGAATTGCTCTTTAATAAAATGTGCAGGAAATGGGCACCAATGTTGTCATGTGAACCACTTTGATATTGAGCTCATGTTGTTACCAAATACCGAAACCACTTTACGAGCCAGTTCTACGGTATTTTGACTTGGAAACCACTTTACGAGCCAGTTCTACGGTATTTTGACTTGGAGAACGAACTCAGAATCGTGCTTGGGTAGCTCAGTTGGTAGGGCACTTGCCCGCGAAAGGCAAAAGTCCCGAATTCGAGTCGCGCTCAGGCACACAGTTTTAATCTACGAGGAAGTGTCACATCTGCGTGTAAATGACAAATTGTATGTCCACGTACATGGCAAGACATGCCGGGAACGACATAAAGTGATGAGTATATTAAGCTTAACGATGAATTTTTCACATCTTCGCCTTTAGTCAGATAACCAACATACAGTGTAAGTCAGAGGCTGCTCATTCCCTTGCCTTTTCATTCGCAGATTGTGTACGCGAAGAAAGTCAGCACCCCCATGTGCACGATTGCGTTTCCCTAAATGTATCTTCGTCGTCAAGTGAGATATATGTTGGGGAAATGGTATGTTTCTTGACTCAATTAAAAATGAATTCGCGGAATTTTTGAGACTAAGGCGCTAAACAAACTCGGGACGAAGCACGTGTTCCTCCCATGAATTTTGTTTACGCCGTACCTTCCGCTACCTAAACTCCGCTTTGAATGCGAGGTTGGGAAAGGCCAGTGATATTTATCACTCTTGACGCCGCACGTATTGTCTACCATTCAGCCACAATATCGGCTGCTAATGTCAACAGGGGGAGAGAATGCAGGTATCCGGTCATGAGTACAGAATGAGGTTACGGAGGGTAGTCGAACTGCTTACTCGACAAGTGACTCACAACGGTGCTACAGTGATGGTGGTGTTGATAGAAAGCAGAGCAACGGGAACGATAAAAAAAGCTGACATTGCATTATGTCTACAACTACAGTTTCCGAAGTTGACATTTCGTTGAAAGAAGCAGCAGATTAAATATTAGCGTTTCTGCGAGATGAGTCAGTGGAATGCGTGGTGTCGTCTAGGTTCGATAGTGCGGACAACCTACGTGAGGAGTACAATGATGACGTCATGTGCTTAACAAGTGAAACCGATATTGAAACACGTGTCGAGCCATGTAGTTCGTCATCCTTGTCGGACAGGGAGCCACGAATTCCGTCTCCAGTGAAACGCAGTAAAGGACAATCGTTGCCCAAGAAGCGGATACTAAAGATAATTACGTACATGGGAGATCGCCCGCGGCATACGAAATAAAAAAAAAATAATTGTGAACACATTTCTAAAATGTCCGCAGCAGTATGCCCGTGTAGTGCATAAGAAAAACTAAGGATATTCAAGGGAGGACAAGGCGCACATATTACAAACACTGGTATCTGAGCGTTTCAAGGATGCTCGGTCAGTTTAGAGTTTGTGTGTGATAGGAACCTACCAAGTATGCACATCTAATTGGGTGCGACATAGGTTATAGTGATTTCAAGGGCAGCATTGGATGGTTGAATAACTTCAAACAGTGCTGCAGAACTGGTAGACATAAGATGACGAAACTCCCGACAAAGTGTCAACTTGACAATGCACAACAAACTGCGGAATCAGCCGGAAAATTTGTAGATGACATAAACAATCTTATCCAGTGGTTCAGTAAGGAATTTGTTTTCAACTCAGACCAATCGAGATCTGAAGAGGAAATGCACGTGGAAGGAACCGAGGAAATTAGAGGTGCTAAGAGAGGTGTACCAAGATCAACTAACATCAGTGCGTTAACGCATTCGTATACAATTATGCCGACTGTTAATATGGATGGTAAATTGGCTGGAATGTTATTTATTGTGCTGCGAGAAGTTGGAGGTTCTCTGCTCCCAACGATTCTTTCTCGTCTGGGAATAGGTTTACCAATGAAGAGGTACTGATACGATTGGCGGAGAGAGAAAAACTACGGAACTAAATATGTGGATTTAGCACACAATAAGACAGGACTGATAAAAACGATTGTAGAAGGAATAGTAGAAGAAAAGGCAAATAAAGAGCGATCTTTTATTTGCAACATTTAGCTATATTTTTCAGCTACTTCTCTACATAGTCGTTGCTCCAACTTAGACATCTGTCCAAAACTTTCCAATACCCTTTGTCACAAGAGCCAATTCCCTTCGCTGGTCTGCAGATCTTTGTCTGTACGAAAATGCTGTCCTCATAGCCAGCAGCTCATGTGGGCAAAACGACGAAAATGTGAGTGAGAAAAGTCCGAGCTCTACGGTGGGTGATCAAACATTTCCCATCGAAAATGCTGCAAAAGCGGCGTTGTTGCAGCTGCAGCTGCATTGGAATGAAGAAGTACAGTGACATTCATCATAGGTTCTTCAGAATTGGCTTCGTAGGCGATTTTCTCGACTCGCCTCATTCCCTTGCTGAACAGGACAATCGGTTGACACTCACTTCCTTCCCTGACCGCCTGCATCAAGTGCGTCTGTACGTTGTGCTTCAACGTTCCCGCACCGTTGCCGCACTTTGCTGTCACGCATGACAGTTACGTCATGCGGGCTGCGTGACATCAGCATGAAGAAATCGAATGACAGCACGCACTTCACACCTGGGGGGAGGCTATTGCTCTACACACCTTTACGTTCTCACTGTGGACTGAGAATCGAAAAGTACGACAGGACGCGATCTATTGGTGTACTCGAGACGTTGTTCAAGGCATCTGCACAAAACAGCATTCAATTTTCACTGTCGTTTTAAGTTAGTGATGGATCGGAACTTGTAAAAAAATTGCCCTTGTAGCTTTCCTCAAAACATGCGTGCTTCTACATCCGTGCATATATCCTCTAGCCATTCCTCCCGCTTAACCATTTTGAATTTTCTGCCAGTTTCATTTTTTATACTTCCGTATTCCCTTTCGCCTGCTTTATCTGCTCCATTCTTATGTTTCCTCCATTCGTCAATTAATATACGGCTTTGATATTAAAACATTCTCCTAGATGATCAAACTCGTTTGTAGTGGTTGTTTAAAATTCTTCTTCGGTCTTTACAATTTATGACTTTGCTTGAAATTACAAGTAGGAATATTGATCTCGAAGAGACGTTTCTGTTCTCACGTTTGCGCAGCGTTTCCAAATGCGGCTGAGGACACTACGTAAGATCAGAGGGCGAAAGGGCAAAACCTCGCCGTCGTACAAGCTGGAACCTCGTTACGAGAGCGAATTACGGTAAAAACACTGCAGGCAATAAAATAAAGCGGCTCCGCCCCACTGCTTATCCTGCATCGCCGTCGCTGCGTGGCGTGGCCGGCTGACATTCCGCTCCAAAGCTGTCGTCACCCCACAGCACAGGAAAGCGGCCTTAATGTGGACAGTACAGGCGGGCATTTTGCTGATACAGAATGAAAGAACTACAGAAGTAATTCGTTGCAAAGGTTATGTGTGTCTTGCGTTTCTCCACTGAACAGCGGTTCAAGTTTTCAAAATCACTACGCTTTATTGGAAATACCAAACAAAACTGTTTCACCTCTTCCCGTGCTAGTACATGTGCCTGTACGCTTTTTTAACACACTTCTGGACTTAAATAGGTGCATCCCAACTGAATGGAACTGGATTGGACATTGTTTGAGGAGGGACTGTTTATTGAAGGAAGGAATAGAAGGAATGGTGGAGGGAAAAAGGGGAAGAGGAAAATGAAGATATCAAATGCTGGACAATATCAAAGGAGGCAAATATTCAGAAATGAAAACACTGGCTATAGACAGACAAAAGTGGAAGAGGTTTAACCCATGACAAGACTTTCCGTAAAGCAGAATACCATACATGCATACGTACATCTGGACTTAAAGAGTTTCCGACTGGAGTTGCTTCGCTACACCGACGACATCTACTTCCAAATCACTCAGGCTGCCGACTCTTTCCGATGCGAATTCTAGAACACTTGCTGCGTCTTCCTAGGTGAAGGAATTTCGAAAAACCACGTTTAGTGATTCCTCATTAGTGGTGCTTTCGTAACAAATACTGCTATGAGCTTTCCTTGAGGCTATAGGGCTTATACCTGGTTTACGTCTAAAAGGTCAAATAATCACTTCCGCTCATTGCTATCAGACAGTTGACCGCTGGCATCCTTTACATACGTTCAGAATCTCTTTAGAGTTACTGGTGGATTTCGAGACAGAATTACACTGTGGAACTATTAAATGCATCCCGCATTTAAGTCCGCATTAAGTTTGTTGCATTTTAAATCATTGCCAGTCTTCGAGAGTTTGCGTTCTTATAGATCTGCCATGCTTTTTTCGTTGCTTCTGCAACAGTGTACTGACCCAGTTTGGGTACCATGAGAGATTTTTTCCTTTTCTTTTTTTTTTTGTATAAAACCCTCAGTTGTTACCGACACTATTTCTCTGCATTTAAGCTACATTCGGTCGACGCATACATAATATGGAACAAATCAAGACTGTCTCTTAGGAAGGCATCAAATGAATTTTTACTGCATTTTTAAGTACTTAAAGAGCATTTAGAAACGTTAAGGTTAAAATTGTACAAATAGGCTCTGAAACTGAGCATTTTGAGATGAGAAAACTAATGAGCAGAAATGATTATTTTGTCCCTATACAGATAAACAAATAAAAGCCTTTAGCATCAGCTTAAGGTCATATCAAATGTTCACTGAGGATCCCTGTACCTTCCACACATACACTACCGGAAAAAAATTGCGAGGCGCCGGGGCTAGTAGTGTATTTAACACTAAATTCTTCGAGAATCTTCGTATATAAATGATGATCTAAGACCCCCCCCCCCCTATTCTAACTCCGACTTTTGCTGTTGCACATGGATTAAAAAGAAACGTGAACTGACTGTAATCGACCCTGCGAGTGCGGTATAAAAGAGTTTGGCACCTGCAATAATTTAATTTGATAGACATTAGTTAAATAAAGGAAAGTTTCAGTAACGTAGTGAGAAATGAAAGGGTTGCTCTACCGATTAACAGAATGAAAGTTCTGTCCAAAATAACAATTTGATTTATTATGACTAAACTCAAAATCATAAACAAAACACATGAAACATTTACAATACATCAAAATGGACCAAATTGGATACTCAAATAAATGCTGTGAAGGTGAACTTGTCCATAAACTAGATTGTGACATTTATGACGAAGTGGTATGTGGAGCCAATCCCTTGCAACTCAAATCTTAAGAGAAAACACACAACCAATCCAACATTAATTGCTGCTACAGTAGTGAGAACTCAGACAATGAACACCCAAGACAGAACAAAGAAAAAGACGAACAGGCCTGCTCTGCTGAGCTCTGATTATCACAGTGCAAATTCCCTAATCTGCCGGTGCTGCGGACATACATTACTAAGCTGTCTTCTTAACTGCAAGGACACGATCTGGCGTACCGGAAGTGATGGCTGGTTGCTTCGATGTCCCGACGTGGTGATGATAATGTTGCGAGTATAGCCCGAAACAAATTGTACTGGTCTGGTTGTTCCAGACTAAAGACTTCCTATCAATACAAATGCGCCTCTGAGGGAGACGAAGAAGGCTCACCACACAATCACTGACGGTACAGTGATTGATTTTAACAAGCGAAGTCACACAGTAACTCCGATACAGTCAAATTTAGCCAAAGCTGCCCAAGACAGACAACATAGGCCGGTTGTACGCAGAACACTCAATTGCCAACTGTACTCGGAATGTTACGTTGAAGTCGAAACTTCAGCAACTTCGTTAAACAGTTACAATCAAATAAAAGTATATTAGACAGCCAATGGAAGGCAGGCTGTCCAGAGCAGCGAGAGCTCAGTCTTGTAACCTACTTCGACCGAAAGGCGAGAGCCGACCACCACAAGAGCACCCGTACAAGCCGAACACAGAACATTCCCGCCCCCACGACAGTGGCCGTGGTCAAACGTTCCAATCAGCAACTCGAAAACCGGCGGAAAATTCCACTCTATTACCGAAGCACTACCATTCCACCAATGGAGATTCTTGGCGCCAATTTCTGCGCCGATTTTGCTACGTCACGGAGCTATGCCCTGAGCAAGCCAATCACAGTTACGATTTGGCAGAAAACGCGGGAATTTGCCCGCCAAGACTGCCTGGGGAAACAAGTCATTCCCACGCCTCGCTGGTAGCCGGCCAGAAAGTGTTTTCGCTAAGTTTCTGCGAAGCAACGGAACCTCTAGCCCAGCCGCTCCTTCAGGCCCCTGCGGGCGTGTCTCCGCCGCTATTATAACAATGTCGGCGTCTGGAAAGCATTCACTCGACTCCCTCACACCCGTCGGCTTAACCCTTTTAAGATCAGCTGAGCCCACCTATCACCGGACCAGCCGGGTGACGAGAGATGCTGCGTGGAAAGTCCGCGTGTGAAGGAATAGCAACTTTTCACCGCATGCAATTAGAGAGGAAAGTCGAATTACTCAGGGTAAGATAGAAATATGAAAGGGGGCATCTGTCACCTTTCAAAATTAGTAAAGTCTTTCAGAGGTTTCCAATTCACTCAAGATTTATTGTAGCAACAGTGTGTGTCGAGGACATGAAACGATTACATTTGTATGTCAATAGCATTATGCCTCCATGTTCGTCATCAAATATGGGGCGTCTAGGAATCCTGCGTAATCGTTTCGCTAGACAAACATTCAACCACATCGTAGTAACGAGCTATATCACAAAATGAACAGTTGAAATACTTAACTTTGCAAACTACACAGATGTGTTGCAAGCAAAATGAGACATACGAAATATTAAATCTTCTTCAGTTTAAACAATTCCAAGTCTGAGCTACATAGAGTGTACAAGCGAACTAGCGAGCGTTGACTCCTCAATCCAAGCCGCTAGCGCTGAAGGTACTATTCAACTGGGGCATCCCCAGTCAGTCGCGGCACTTATGTCCTCTTCACACAGGCACCGCTGCTGTCGCGTTGTCCTCCTGGAGAAGGGTGGGTGAGCATGCAGTCGGCTGACGTCTTCTCGCAGCCATCTCTTCTCTTTCGCTACCGACTGGCGTGTATAGCATCGCTTCTTGAAAAAAGGAATATAAAATCCGGCAATCGATATTCAACGGCAATGAAAACGCTATATGCACTCCTAGGATTGTAATAAGCATGACCTCTGTCTCGTAGTATATAAGACAAGAACTTTTGTTTCTTTGTGCTCTGCTTCTCTTTCGTCTTCTTGGCCCTGACGTCCTAGCTGAAGGTCACATATAGATCATGGTCTGTAATTACTTTAACTATATGTAGTGTCACTATAATTTTTGTTAAATTGTCAGTATCGAATGTAGCATGTGTTTTTGTTAGTAGCAAGAAAGTACCTTCCCTACCCCCTATTTAAATACTTAACAATTAAATGTTGCCCTGTCCATTTTGTTTAAGTTCATTGTTGAAGCGACGCCATGGTTGCTAAAAGTATACAAACTTTTTTAATACTCATTTAATTCTGAAAGTATTGAAAAGATTTAATCTCAATAAATAGAAAACGGCGTCTTATAATATTTTCCATTTCATATTAGTCCAGAGGCACGGTTTTATTAAAAACATTTCTTTCAATTGTATAGGCTGCCATTGCATGTAGGCGGCTATGCTGGAGCATAAAGCTTCACAGAGAAAAATAAGTAATTAATTGAGTATTGTGTTTAATTTGCTTATCGCGTAACATTAAGGAAAGATTTTTTTTTCATCCATCGTGAGTAAGACGCATGTCTTCACATTGGAACACGTATGATATTTCTGGCTATAGCGCCCTGAGAAAAATTAGCCGTGGCTTTTAGCGAACATAAAAGAGAGTTTTTAACAAAACATTTCATTCCAAATTTAACAGACTATTTTATTTGTTTCATTCACTTTTCAAAAAGTTACGCGATACGTGCCGGCGCTTGACTTTACGCCATAACATTGAGGTGTGAACAGGATCTTTATCGTGACGCAATCTTCACGAGTGGTTTTGCCTCAATTCTGGTCGTTTTCTTCTAACTGCCTCACGCAAGCGGCTCATAACTTTCAGGTAGCATTCCTTATTGATCGTACGACCATATGGCAGAAACGTATGACACACTATCGCAGTCTAATCGAATAATCGAAGAAACCAGTGAGAAGAAGCTTCACATGTAATCGGACTTTCCGAATTTTGTTGCTCTTGGCTCTTCAGGCATTTTCCACTGCTACGATTAGGCCCTGGATTCGGCGTGATACCGGTATGCCTCCTTTAGAAATTCTGGATCGTTGTCGACTTCATTCAGCAATTCCTGAGCGATATGTAAGCGACATCGTCTTTGGCCGAAATTCAACAATTTCAGAGCAAACTTTGCGGCGACTGGTCTCATACCAAAAACAGCCAAAAAAAAAAAAAAAAAAAAAAAATACTTGACATGTGCCAAAGGATATGCCGACATCATCAGCAAACTCTCTGATGGTGGTTCGGCGATTTTCCAGAGCCATTTTCTTTACTTTTTCCATACTGCCGTCAGTAATTGATGTGCAAGGGCGTCCAGGGTGGTCGCCGTCTTCAATGTTTTCGCTGCCCTGTTTGGAAGGCTTATATCATTCTTAACTCTTGTCTTACTCATAGTAGACTCGCCATAAACCACACTCAACATTTCGAATGTGGTGCTGCACTTTATTCCATTTCTCAAGTTAAATTTTATGCAAATTCTCCGATACATCTTTTTCGTAAGAAAAAATTCGCCGAGCATTCGAAAACACATATAACCTTTTCGACTGTCAACAATAAACTAAATATTAAAAACAACTGAAAATGCAAACGCACAGCACGAACATGTGTATCAAAAATCCGATAAAAATTAGAAAATGGGATGTATAAGGCCCGACAAATTATAAAATTGCCGTCACTTTCTGATCACACTTCGTAAATCGGAAGTGTAACACTATAATACTAGAAGTCAGTTCCTCATGTATTTTTCAGCTCCTTCATTTCTCGGGTTGATAATAATTTTTTGTAAATATATGAATTAATGAATTTTGTCAGTAATTATGTGTATGAAAATCTATGTTTATAGGATGCTGACTGGAATACGCTCTTTCAAATTCTGAAGGCGGCAGGGGTAAAATACAGGGAGCAAAAGGATATTTACAATTTGTGCAGAAAGCAGATGGCAGTTATAAGACTCGAGGGACATGAAAGGGAAGCAGTGGTCTGGAAGGGAGTGAGACAGACTTGTAGTCTCTCTCCGATGTTATTCAATCTGTATATTGAGCAAGCAGTGAAGGAAACAAAATAAAAATTCGGAGTAGATATTATAAACCCATGGAAAAGAAATAAAAACTTTGAGGTTCACCGATGACATTGTAATTCTGTCAGAGACAGCAAAGGACTTGGAAGAGCAGTTGAATGGAATGGATAGTGTCTTGAAAGAAGGGTATAAGATGAACATCAACAAAAGCAAAACGAGGATAATGGAATGTAGTCGAATTAAGTCGGGTGATGCTGAGGAAATTAGATTAGGAAATGAGACATTTAAAGCAGTAAAGGAGTTTTCCTATTTGGGGAGCAAAATAGCTGATGATGGTCGAAGTAGAGAGGATATAAAATGTAGACTGGGAATGGCAAGGAAAGCGTTTCTGAAGAAGAGAAATTTGTTAACATCGAGTATAGATTTAAGTGTCAGGAAGTCGTTTCTGAAAATATTTGTATGGAGTGTAGCCATGTATGGAAGTGAAACATGGAAGATAAATGATTTAGACAAGAAGAGAATAGAAGCTTTCGAAATGTGCTGCTACAGAAGAATGCTGAAGATTAGGTGGGTAGATCACATAACTAATGAGGAGGTATTGAATAGAATTGGGGAGAAGAGGAGTTTGTGGCACAACTTGACTAGAAGAAGGGATCGGTTGGTAGGACATGTTCTGAGGCATCAAGGGATCACCAATTTTGTACTGGATGGCAGCGTGGAGGGTAAAAACCGTAGAGGGAGACCAAGAGATGAATACACTAAGCAGATTCAGAGGGATGTAGGTTGCAGTAGGTACTGGGAGATGAAGTAGCTTGCAGAGGATAGAGTAGCATGGAGAGCTGCATCAAACTAGTCTCTGGACTGAAGACCGCAACAACAACAACATAATAATTTTTTGTAAGTATATGAATTATTGAATTTTGTCAGTAATTATGTGTATGAAGATCTATGTTTACAGGATAAGGAAGAATTACTTACGTCAAATCATTGTAGTAAACACGCTGGCCATATCATGGAAGTTTTTATTGAATAAATTACAGAGAATATGTTTCGCGCACAGTCGTAGAGGTGTTGTCAGAGAAGGAATTAAGAAGCATACGTGGTGTGGTACAGTCGTATATATTGGAGCGCAAAGCCGGAGTGTTATGCGTCGAAAATGTTGTAAAATGTTGCCAGGCAAATTATATGTGAGCACTGTGGGCACATTATATAGTCGGTAAGAAGATTTTTCAACTAATAAAGAATACTACATGGCCAAAATTTCTTCTAGCTGCTCGCTAATCGAGAATGGCCTGTTGTCAATACCGGACCTCATAGTAAGCACTGCTTCGCACCACAAGCAACACATCGCATAGTAAGATCCAGCCAATATTTTGTAGCTGTGTAATAGACATGCTGGCATCTTAGTAACATCTTGGATCGTTATACCTATGTTTAGCAAAGAAAACACTTTTCGAGAGGAACTTCATTGACCCGAGTGGTTAGCAATCAGCAAATGTCTGTCCTTCCACCATTCCGAGAATGTTATAAGTGAAAGAAATATTCAAAAGAAGCCAAATCTAGTTACGTTTTCGGTTGATTTGCAGTCAAGTGGTTATTGCGTTCAAAAGCAATAGTAACTATAGTGAGTTTTATAAAACTGCTCTACTACTGCAGACAAGCAACTAAAATAAAAAATCATTTAATTCAAATTAATATTATATGATGAAACTATGCCGGCTTTGTTGCAGTCAAAATAGTTTTAGAATTTTATTTAGTGTTTTGTCAGTGATACTACTTGTGCAACATTAGTACAGAAAAATGGTTGTTGCCATGAAAGAAAGTTAGTATGGCGCTAATGGGAGACGCAGCCATTTGCAAAGCAGTACGTAAAGAATGATAAATTGTTCATGCCACATTTAGTTTTTCTTTTTTCAAACACATAGCGCTTTTTTGAGTTACATAACACAGTACAGTTTTCATAAACTGTTGGTAGCCATTGCTCGCTATTGGTGATAATTAAGGTAACTAACACCAGATTCCAAATCAACGTATTTTGTGTTCATGTCAGCAGTGTCTTTTACATGTAAATTTGCGCGTGTGCATTCTGTCCTGTTGCTGCTGTGTCTTTCTCACGTGATATTTACGTGATTTAAAAGTCATTACAATCATTTATTAAATATAAATTTTTGCTTATTTTGTTTTGGAGCAGTCGACCGTTTTTTCCACAGTCGAAATTCATTTAAAGTAAGTTCTGACACTCAAAATTACGGCTAACTAGAGTGATAATTTATTGGCATTTTTTTTTTTTTACAATTCGGTCCTTTTTGTACGCAGTAAGAAACACTCGTGCTATAGCAATCAGATTTTAACTATCTATATCTCTCGGTAAGCATTGATCTTCGGATTCGATGTCTTGTTTCCACTAACAGGAGAATGTTGGTTACACGTGGAGCATAGGTACATTATACTTGGTAAAAATACGTGACAGGGCATTTGTCTTTAACGGAGCGCCAACGTTATACGTGCCGATCGTAAGTTGTCATGACATCGTAGTTTAGATATATTGATGTCCCGAACACAGCAAAATCAAATTCCAAATTAAATTCAGCCATAATGACTGTAGTTGCCGCAATAAACAATAGGCAGAAAGAATGTCGCAATCGGCATTGGAGGCGGGGCGGCAAGTACAAAGCCGCGAGGACAGCTCAGGAACGTGTAACACTCAGCTGGCTGCCAGCTGCGAACCAAAGAGACATGGGAGACGGAAGTTACGTAACGATAAAACAAGAAATCAGAAATCAGTGTCATGAAAGTTCAGAAGAGACGTTTACGGAGCACGCAAGCCATACAGAAACAGAATATGTATTGTAGAAAAATAAAGATCTGAGCGGAGACAAACAGCAGAAATATGCAAATAAAATTTCTGATCAGAACGATGATTTCTCGAATAGTCTGAAAGCAGAACGCAATTCGTTATGCGAAAATAAAAGTGATTAATTAGAGCAGGAGGTACAAACCATGAGTGCAAAAGGAATGTATAATGCAGAAATGAGAGTAAAGTTAGTAGGTGTTAGTAGTGTTTTGTAGCGAGCCGAACGAAGGTAGAGTATGTGTACACGCGTCAAGTAAGAGTGTTACAGTTGGACGTGACTAATTGACAGTATCTAACTGAGTGCAAAACACGTAATTAAAAGGCGGTTGAAAAAACGTCCAGATAAAATGACCTCTGTGCACAAAGCCTCCATTAGCACAGGTTGGGGACACATATGCATACGAACTAACGAAATTTTGAGGATTTTTGTTCTTTTGAAACTGAGAAAGTTCCTCGCCCTTATGTTTTCTGTCTGGTTCAGCCTCAGTCAGGCAAAAGATTAGGCGTGCGCAACGCAATCGATTTGAAGCATCACCAGAATAGAAAAAAAAATTGTTTGTAGTGCAAATGAATAAGTAAAAAATGAATGTGAGATTTGAAATCATGTCTGCAAATAGATAATGATTGTTTCACGAAAAGACAATTAAGACGTAGAGGGTAATAAATAAAATTGGCAGGAAAAGTGATTGAGTCATTGTGTGATAGTGAAGTAAGTTTCAAAATACGAGTACTAAGACTTAGTTTAAATTGGAGGTGAAATAAAATGATTGGACGCTTAATAAACCACAGAAAGGTTACGTATTGTACTAAAGAAAACGTAATATGGAAGAAATAGGAAATAAATGAATTATGCGTAGAAACCTGGGAAACATACAGCTACAAAAAACAGTGAAGATGTGGAAAGTATGCACTACGTAGTAGTGAGCTAGTGATCTATTCAGATGCGAGGAAAAGACTTACATAAAAGTAATGTAGTACATGTTGTTGTTGTTGTGGTCTTCAGTCCAGAGACTGGTTTGATCCAACTCTCCATGCTACTCTATCCTGCGCAAGTTTCTTCATCTCCTAGTACATACTGCAACCTACATCCTTCTGAATCTGCTTAGTGTATTCATCTCTTGGTCTCCCTCTACGATTTCTACCCTCTACGCTGCCCTCCAATACTAAATTGTTGATCTCTTGATGCCTCAGAACATGTCCTACCAACCGATCTCTTCTTCTAGTCAAAATGTGCCACAAATTTCTCTTCTTCCCAGTTCTGTTCAATACCTCCTCATTACTTATGTAATCTACTCATTTAATCTTCAGCATTCTCCTGTAGCACCACATTTTGAAAGCTTCTATTCTCTTCTTGTCCAAACTATTTATCGTCCATGTTTTACTTCCATACATGGCTACACTCCATACAAATACTTTCTGGACACTGTCCACTGCTCTTCCAGGTCCTTTGCTGTCACTGAAAAAACCATAATGTTATCAGTGAACCTCAAAGTTTTTATTTCTTCTCTATGGATTTAAATTCCTTCTCCGAATTTTTCTTTTGTTTCCTCTACTGCTTGTTCAGTATACAGTTTGAATAACATCGGGTATAGGATACAACCTTGTCTCACTTCCCAATCACTGCTTCCCTTTCATGCCCCTCAACTGTTAGAACTACCATCTGGTTTCTGTACAAATTGTAAATAGCCTTTCGGTCCCTGTATTTTACCCCTGCCATCTTCAGAATTTGAAAGAGAGTATTCCAGTCAACACTGTCAAAAGCTTTCTCTAAGTCTACAAATGCTAGAAACGTAGGTTTGCCTTTCCTTAATCTATTTTCTAAGGTAAGTCGTAGGATCAGTATTGCCTCACGTGTTCCAACATTTCTACAGAATCCAAACTGATCTTCCCCGAGGTCGGCTTCTACCAGTTCTTTCCATTCGTCTGTAAAGAATTCGCTGTATAATTTTGCAGCCGTGACTTATTAAGCTGATAGTTCGGTAATTTTCACATCTGTCAAGTGGATAACAGTCTGATAAGTCTGATAAAAGACTGATCAATAAAAGTCAGAAATGTAAATCTTGCTTTACGTGTCATGTAAATAACGATGTTATGATTACATAAATAAATTGCAGGATGTTGCTATGGAAAGAATGATAAAATGCTTCACTGGTGAATAATGTACTGGGTGATTCAAGTAGGAAGAACAGACTTCAGTTATTTATTACAAGCAGACTATAAAAGACAGAAACGCATTGCGCATATCACTGGTTAGAGGAAGGTTCGGACGTAGACGCACTGTTGATTTTTTGGATCAACATGACGACGGCACCACAAGAGAAATAATTTTTTATGTTGGAATTTGCGTTGAGTCAATCCATTTTTCAAGTGCAACATGCATTCGGCCGTCGACTTAGCAAGGAGCACTCTCTGCACAAGCAAATTTATGATTGGCATACAAAATTCTTGGACGTTGATTGCATATGCAAAGGGAAGAGAGATGGAAATGCCGAGCGTATCTGAGAGGCGCTTACACGCAGCCTTCGGAAGTCCACAAGACGAGCAGGCCAGTAAGTTCAGCATCCTCAAACAACGGTGTGCCACGTTCTGAAACGAAGGCAGCTTGTGAAATTTGCAGTTCCTTCAGCAATTGCATCCCGGAAACCATAACATCTGGTATGAATTCTGTATTTCAGTTCTCCAGGATATGAAAGACGACAATTTTTCCGAACGGCTAATCTTTTCGGACGAATCGACGCTACATTTGCCGGGAAAAGGAAATCGTCGCATTGTGAGAATTTGGGAGTCAGTAAGTTCTTGGATCGTAGTCGAACATGTTTTGTGCCGTTTCTCTTCAAAACGTTTATGGACATTTCATTTTTGCGGATAGGAATGTCATACCTGGACATGCTGCAAAACTGTTTGTTTACTCAGTTTCACGAAGATTCCAGTGATTTCATTTTTATGCATGACAGCGCCCCACCACGGCGTTATCCCAACAACGTCACCCCACAGGCTTGAATTGGAAGAGGTGGATAGCTAGATCTTGTTCACTGCTTTTGGCCTCTCTAGAATGGGTGACTTGTAAGCAATCTGCTTTGTACACCGACTGCATTTCCTAGCATACTACCAGTAAACAGACCTCAGGTACATGCTTTCTCTATGACTGAGCCTGTGTGATCGTTCCGTATCATACCCCTACGAAGTGTTACCCCCAGTTATTTATATGAACTGACCGATTCCAGTGGCAACTCACGCATATTATAGTCATAGGATACTAAATTTTTTGTTTTATGAAGTGCACGATTTTACATTTCTGAATATCTAAAGCAAGTTGCCAATCATTGCACCACTTCGAAATGTTATCAAGATTTGGAAGAATACATGTGTAGCTTCTTTTCTCAGACGGCACTTGACTGTAGATAACTGCATCTTCTGCGTGAATTCTGAGGTTTAAGAATTTTTAGCATATTGCAGCCCAGTCAATAACTGCGATAGACTAATATTTTGAAGAAACAGCTTCAGTTGCGCAAATTTTCTGGTCTTTACCAGGTTTCGGCTAAATTAATCTAGCCTTCTTCAGAAGCATAAAATTACTGTAACATGCCAGAGTAAGGCAGAGTCAACATTAAAAATAAAACCTATAGTACCATGGTACCACGTTGAATTTGCGCAACTGAGGCTAATTCTTCAAATTATTAAAATATTAATTCTGAGGTTACTATTGATATTGTCTGAAAGGACAGTAATATGTTACATGAACAGCAAGGGACCCAAAAGACTTCCCAGGGGTACACCCGAAGTTACCTCTACATCCGTTGACGACTCTCCACCCAAAATAAGTTGCTGCTTCTTCACCTACTAAGAAATTCTCAATCCAGTTACAAATTTCACTTGATACCTCACACGCTCGTATTTTTGAAAGTAAGTGTAGTTGTGGTATTGGCAAATGCTTTCCGGAAATCGAGAAATACCGCATATTTCTAACTGCCTTGGTCCATGATTTTCAGTACGTCACGTGAGGAAAGCGACAGTTGGGTTTCACACGATCGATGTTTCCGAAATCCGTGCTAGATGGCGTGGAGAAGATTCTCAAATGGACGTCAACGATATTGGACGGTAGTTCTGTGGATCACTTCTGCTGCCCTTTAATGTCCTCAATGCGTTGACGCTCCATACGAATTTCTGTAGTTTGTCGTGTTATGGTAGATTCGTATTGGTAACATCAAGTATCGTTACCCGCAACTATTTTTTTCCGCGAAAGAATTTTCCGAACTTTGCATTTCAGTCAGGTCCCCAGTTCAGGAGTGAAGGTGTACGGAAAACGAAAATGGTTCAAACGGCTCTGAGCGCTATGGGACTTAACATCTGAGGTCGTTAGTCCCTTGGGCCTAGAACTACTTAAACCTAACTAACCTAAGGACATCACACACATCCATGCCCGAGTCAGGATTCGAACCTGCGACCGTAGCAGCATAGCAGTTCCGGACTGAAGCGGCTAGAACCGCTCGGCCACAAGAGCCGGCTACGGAAAACGTTTCACACACTTGTCTCTTCTTCAAAATGTTCGGGAGTTTTTCTCGGACCCTTGATTTAGAGGCGTCCCTCCAATGTAATTTGTGGCACAACAACGTTGACATACTGCTGTCGCATATCGACTTCTTAAAACACTGCCTGCTCACAATTGACTAGTCCATGGTACATCTGTTGTTTACAGTTGTTAGTTCCAGCTGCCGCCATAATTACTACGTTGACATGTCTCGTGGGCCAGGACTAAAATGTTTTGGAAGCGAAAACTTACTGACAGGTGTTTTGCAGTTCAGCATTCGCGAGTGGAACAGGAAAGGGGCAAATAATACAGCCAGGTCAACCGTCCGACACACACTGACAAACAAGCTGTGTCCCCCTATAAGGCTTTTACCCCCCGGATTACCGTCCGCAGCAGAGCACTTCACACGTACCTCTAACAGTTTAGTAGAACAGACACACTTAAGATGCAGCGCTTGCACTTTGATCGTAAAAAGTGGTATTCCTATTAGTCGGGTCAATAGTTTTTTGTGGTCTACCAGCAAGATGTATGAAACAGGCGAAATACCCTCAGACTTCAAGAAGAATATAATAATTCCAATCCCAAAGAAACCAGGTATTGACAGATGTGAAAATTACCGAACTATCAATTTAATAAGTCACAGCTGCAAAATACTAACACGAATTCTTTACAGACGAATGGAAAAACTAGTAGAAGCCAACCTCGGGGAAGATCAGTTTGGATTCCGTAGAAACACTGGAACACGTGAGGCAATACTGACCCTACGACTTATCTTAGAAGAAAGATTAAGGAAAGGCAAACCTACGTCTCTAGCATTTGTAGACTTAGAGAAAGCTTTTGACAATGTTGACTGGAATACTCTCTTTCAAATTCTAAAGGTGGCAGGGGTAAAATACAGGGAGCGAAAGGCTATTTACAATTTGTACAGAAACCAGATGGCAGTTATAAGAGTCGAGTGACATGAAAGGGAAGCAGTGGTTGGGAAGGGAGTGAGACAGGGTTGTAGCCTCTCCCCGATGTTGTTCAATCTGTACATTGAGCAAGCAGTAAAGGAAACAAAAGAAAAATTCGGAGTAGGTACTAAAATCCATGGAGAAGAAGAAAAAACTTTGAGGTTCGCGGATGACATTGTAATTCTGTCAGAGACAGCAAAGGACTTGGAAGAGCAGTAGAATGGAATGGATGGTGTCTTGAAAGGAGGATATAAGATGAACATCAACAAAAGTAAAACGAGGATAATGGAATGTAGTCGAATTAAGTCGGGTGATGCTGAGGGAAATAGATTAGGAAATGAGACACTTAAAGTAGTAAAGGAGTTTTGCTATTTGGGGAGCAAAATAAGTGATGATGGTCGAAGTAGAGAGGATATAAAATGTAGACTGGGAATGGCAAGGAAAGCTTTTCTGAAGAAGAGAAATTTGTTAACATCGAGTATAGGTTGAAGTGTCAGGAAGTCATTTCTGAAAGTATTTGTATGGAGTGTAGCCATGTATGGAAGTGAAACATGGACGATAAATAGTTTGGACAAGAAGTGAATAGAAGCATTCGAATGTGGTGCTACAGAAGAATGCTGAAGATTAGATGGGTAGATCACATAACTAATGAGGAAGTATTGAATAGGATTGGGGAGAAGAGGAGTTTGTGGCACAACTTGACCAGAAGACGGGATCGGTTGGTAGGACATGTTCTGAGGCATCAAGGGATCACCAATTTAGTATTGGAGGGCAGCGCGAAGGGTAAAAATCGTAGAGGGAGACCAAGAGATGAATACACTAAGCAGATTCAGAAGGATGTAGATTGCAGTAGGTACTGGGAGATGAAGAAGCTTGCACAGGATAGAGTAGCATGGAGAGCTGCATCAAACCAGTCTCAGGACTGAAGACCACAACAACAACAACAACAACCAGAAAACAGTACAAAATATCATACGATATTTTGTTATTGTATCGTATTCGTTAGCAAAGAACACAATTGTAAGGTTCAGTAGCAGAACTAGTACATGACTGACAGTTTTCACTCAAGTGTGTTGCGAGTGAGTGGTACAATATGTACCCCTCGAAGCCCTATTCACATGACTGGTAGGTGCTGACGCCCATGTGGATGACTCATCGCCGTATATCAACTTGCGTGTTTATTTCGCACTTGGAAATGGCTTCTAACTGCAAGTTACGAAATATTTTCACAAAACTATAGGGTCACGCTTTAAGTGAACAAGTTTTTCACATGCGTAAATCGCGATTAGTTACGTAATTATTCTCAGGCGTCCCGTCAACAGCGGTGATCGTAAGATACACAGAACAGGACTAAAGTAGCGAATACACTGAGGTCACAAACGTCATGGGACACCTCCTAGTGACGTGTCGAACCTCCTTCGGCCCGGCATTGTGCAGCAAGTAGACGTGGCTGGACTCAACACGGCGTTGGAAGTTGGATGTTGAGCCAGCTGCCTCCATAGTCGGCCATAATTGCGAAAGTGTTGCCGGTGTAGGACGCTGTGCACCAGCTGGCGTCTCGACTATTTGCCATAAACGTTCGATCGGATTCATGTCGCTCGAACTGTCCAGAATGTTCTAGAAACCAGTCACGAACGACTGTGGCGCAGTGAAATGGCCGGCCGCTGTGACCGAGCACTTCTAGCCGTTTCAGTCTGGAACAGGGCGACCGCTACAGTCGCAGGTTCGAATCCTGACTAGGGCATCGAAGTGTGTGATGTCCTTAGGTTAGTTAGGTTTAAGTAGTTCTAAGTCTAGCGGACTGATGACCTCAGATGTTAAGTCCCATAGTGCTCAGAGCCATTTGAAACATTTTTGCAGTGACATGGTGCATTGTCATCCGCAAAAATTCCATCATTTTTCGGAACATGAAGTTAGTGAATGGCTGCAAATGGTCTCGCAGTAGCCGAACATAACCATTTCCAGTCAATTATCGGTTCAGTCGGACCAGAGGACGGAAGTCTATTCCATGTAAACACAGCCCACACCATTATGGAGCACCATCAACTCGCACAGTGCCTTGTTGCCAACTCGGTTCCACGGCTTCGTAGGGTCTGTACCACACTTGAACCTTACCATCAGCTCTCACCAACTGCAGCCGGGACTCATCTGACCATTCCACGATTTTCTAGTGGGTTAGGGTCGAACCGATATGGTCACGAGGGCACTGCAGGCGATGTGCTTTTAGCAGAGGCACTCGCGTAGGTCGTCTGTTGCCACAGCCCGTTAACGCCAAATTTCGCCGCACTGTGCTAACGGATGCGTTCGTCCTACATCCCACATCGATTTCTCCTGTTATTTAATACATTGTTGCTTGAAACTTCCTGGCCGATTAAAACTGTGTGCCGGACCGAGACTCGAACTCGGCACCTTTGCCTTTCGCAAGCAAGTGGTAGAGCACTTGCCCGCGAAAGGCAAAGGTGCCGAGTTCGAGTCTCGGTCCGGCACACAGTTTTAATCTGCCAGGAAGTTTCATACCAGCCCACACTACGCTGCAGAGTGAAAATCTCACACTGGGAACATTGTTGCTGGTCTGTTAGCACTGACAGCTCTTCGTAAACTCCGCTGTTCTCGGTCGTTAAGTGAAGGCCGACGGCTACTGCGTTGTCCGTGGTGAGCGGGAATGTCTGAAATTTGGTATTCTCGGCACACTCTAGACACTGTGGATCTAGAAATGTTGAATTCCCGAGCGATTTCGGAAATGAAACGTCCAGTGGGTCTAGCGTCCAGAGTCTGTTAAATGTCATCGTCCGGCCAGAATGATGTCGGAAACCTTTTCACATGAATCACGTGACTACAAATGACAGCTCCGATAACGCACAGCCCTTTTATACCTTGTGTTTGCAACAATACCGCCGTCTGTATATGTGTTGTTGTTGTTGTGGTCTTCAGTCCTGAGATGCTACTCTATCCTGTGCGAGCTTCTTCATCTCCCAGTACCTACTGCAGCCTACATCCTTCTGAATCTGCTTAGTGTATTCATCTCTTGGTCTCCCTCTACGATTTTTACCCTCCACTCTGCCCTCCAGTACTAAATTGGTGATCCCTTGATGCCTCAGAACATGTCCTACCAACCGATCCCTTCTTCTAGTCAAGTTGTGCCACAAACTCCTCTTCTCCCCAATTCTATTCAGTACCTCCTCATTAGTTAAGTAATCTACTCATCTAATCTTCAGCATTCTTCTGTAGCACCACATTTCGAAAGCTTCTATTCTCTTGTTGTCCAAACAATTTATCGTCCATGTTTCACTTCCATACATGGCTACACTCCATACAAATAATTTCAGAAACGACTTCCTGACACTTAAATCTATACTGGAAGTTAACAAATTTCTCTTCTTGAGAAACGCTTTCCTCGTCATTACAAGTCTACATTTTGTATCCTCTCTACTTCGACCATCATCAGTTATTTTGCTCCCCAAATAGCAAAACTCCTTTACTACTTTAAGTGTCTCATTTCCTAATCTAATTCCCTCAGCATCACCCGAGTTAATTCGACTACATTCCATTATCCTCGTCTTGCTTTTGTTGATGTTCATCTTATACCCTCCTTTGAAGACACTGTATACGTACTTGTCGGTACCTCATGACTTTTGTCACGTCAGTACAGACTGTATCCACGCACGAGGAAACTCTGGCCTGATTGAGACCTGCGGAGCGGCGGAACTCCTGCGCCAGAGTGGGGCGGCTGGAAGCGGAGGCGGCGATGTCCCGGCCGCGACTGCGCCCGCCGCGGCCGCTGCCGCACTCACCCATCCGCCGCGGATGGTCGCCCAGCCTCGTGATTCTGCCGCTGGCGCTGGCCGGCTGGACCGGTTCAGGAAGGCCGCCTGCCATCCTCCTCCCACCACACACGGCGCGGCGCGGGGATCACTGAACCGGCCGTTTACGTCCCGCGCAGGCTCTCGCCGCGGCGCTTCTACTGAGTGGGCGCCCACGCACGAGCCGGCCTGTCCAGCTGCGCCGCTACAGTGGAACAACGGAGGTCACTAGTTCGACTTTGGCGTCCGGCGCGGGAGTGGGTTACTGATGTGTCGCATTGCTTTGTGTGTCCAACCAACCCCGGCGTCCGCTTCGGTAGCTGTGGGGTCAGCACGGCAGATTGGCATTCGGAGGGTCCGGTTTCGATTCCCGGCCGCGTCGGAGATTTTCCACACTGGGAGTCTGGGTGTCGTGTTGTCCTTACGTTCGTATAATCGTTAATGACAAGAAAGTCGTCTCACGCACTGTCATATTGTCTTTCCACTGTTGAGAAGTGAAAAATAAATCGAAATTAAGAAACAAAAGTATCGTGCAGCATAGCCCAATCGCGAGGCGTGTGAGAGAGCCTGTGTTGAAAGTAATGCTGGCATGGGACAATGAAAGTTAACCCGTGGTGCTGACTATATAAAATGATTGACAGTGTAGTAAGATTTAGTAACAACATTTTGAAAAAAAAAACAGTCATAAATTATAGTTATTCATTGTTTTGTGTTAGCAGAAGAGCCAACACCGTGTTACGAGTGGAGGCCGAAATGCACGCGTTTTAGCTCACGCAGGCTGGCGTGAGGAGGGAAGAACTATACTGACGTGAGGTCTGGAACGTGACAAGGAATGAGAATTCAGAAAGCGGACTTAATTAGTTTGATAACTTTAATCCATTAATGATGAACGTCGCTCTTGACGGTACATGATTCACAATATTATCTGTTCAGAATACATTCTAGAAAATAGTAATTACAGTAACTGATAGGGCGCCTTGCTAGGTCGTAGCAAATGACGTAGCTGAAGGCTATGCTAAACTGTCGTCTCTGCAAATGAGAGCGTATCTAGGCAATGAACCAACGCTAGCAAAGTCGGCTGTACAACTGGGGCGAGTGCTAGTCTAGTGTAGACTAGACCTGCCGTGTGGCGGCGCTCGGTCTGCAATCACTGATAGTAGCGACACGCGGGACCAAAGTATACTAACGGACCGCGGCCGATTTAAAGGCTACCACCTAGCATGTGCGGTGTCTGGCGGTGACAACACACATTCAATACAGTAAACAACTAACAGTTGAGTTAAGAGGACAATGGACAAGGATCCTGAGGGGCAGAAGTGAGTTAAATACTCTCTCCCTAAAAATGTGGATAACGCAATCTGGGAGGAAGGCAGTGGCAAACCTCCTCCGCTAGGACCTTGCCTAGTACGGCGGTTCGGGTCTCCCGAATCGTCTCCTACGCTTCTCGGAGTATGGGAACTCACCATGATCATCATCAACGCAATCTGAATTGATCTGACGCTGAGCAGACTTTGATTCATAACCTACGGGAGTCTACATAGGTGCAGCTGAGAGCAACTGGCGATTGAGATTTGTACACTCTGAGAATGCCGGAGCAACAGTACGTTACTCAGTTTTGCTTCGTGCAACTATGTAACCTGCAGCTGGCGAGATGTGTGCGGCGGAGGCGAGGCGCAAGGCGGCACCTGTGAATCGATCGAGGCCACGAAAGAAATGCAAAACCTCACGGTTTACCGATCAGGCAGACGGATCGAATTTTACTCTTCACCAGAGCCCTGGAACCACGGTAGATTTCAGTGTGTGACACACCCGTTCGCTGGTCGTACCAAGGACCAATTTGGCTCACTTATACGACAGATCACAGTAGGATAGCAAACATCAAGACTGGTAAACCAAAAACGAATAGGTGTGCACTCGGCGAACGAGTAGTCCGAGACATGTTAGGTCACACTGTCGGTGCAGTAAGAACTTCCCCACAGGCTCTCCAGTCCAAACTACTCGCAAGTGAAGTCAGTCTCAGGACAGGGCCCAAGCACCAACCACACATGCCGGAGCTCTGACGAGAGCCTTGCTTCCAGACCAAAGTCCACAACCCGAGTACCTCACACATCCCCAGATAGAAAATTCAGTTTTTCCGCAAAATGCATGAACGATACCGCCTTCACCCCATCTTGGCCCAATCACAGGGCTTTAGAGGCGCTAAATCACACCTGCTACACGACAGCACAATGTGGAACCAGTGCAAGAGTTAAGAAATATGTGGTTCTGGAAAAATAGAGACTGCCAATTACTGTTTTTTTTTTTTCAAGTTTTCATGGACCGCGAAGAAGTGAACAGATACAATCTTAAAGATCCTTATCTAAATCGCCTGTGCCATGGAGCATGTTAGTCCTAGCTATGAGGTGTGATAAAGATTCTATCTCTAAATATTTCTCAGATGCTAGAGTTTCTTATACATCTACATCTACATCTACATCTATACTCCGCGAGCCACCTTACGGTGTGTGGCGGAGGGTACTTATTGTACCACTATCTGATCCCCCTTCCCTGTTCCATTCACGAATTGTGCGTGGGAAGAACGACTGCTTGTAAGTCTCCGTATTTGCTCTAATTTCTCGGATCTTTTCGTTGTGATAATTACGCGAGATATATGTGGGCGGTAGTAATATGTTGCCCATCTCTTCCCGGAATGTGCTCTCTCGTAATTTCGATAATAAACCTCTCCGTATTGCGTAACGCCTTTCTTGAAGTGTCCGCCACTGGAGCTTGTTCAGCATCTCCGTAACGCTCTCGCGCTGACTAAATGTCCCCATGACGAATCGCGCTGCTTTTCGCTGGATCATGTCTATCTCTTCTATTAATCCAACCTGGTAAGGGTCCCATACTGATGAGCAATACTCAAGAATCGGACGAACAAGCGTTTTGTAAGCTACTTCTTTCGTCGATGAGTCACATTTTCTTAGAATTCTTCCTATGAATCTCAACCTGGCGCCTGCTTTTCCCACTATTTGTTTTATGTGATCATTCCACTTCAGATCGCTCCGGATAGTAACTCCTAAGTATTTTACGGTCGTTACCGCTTCCAATGATTTACCACCTATGGCATAATCGTACTGGAATGGATTTCTGCCCCTATGTATGCGCATTATATTACATTTATCTACGTTTAGGGAAAGCTGCCAGCTGTCGCACCATGCATTACTCCTCTGCAGGTCCTCCTGGAGTACGTACGAGTCTTCTGATGTTGCTACTTTCTTGTAGACAACCGTGTCATCTGCAAATAGCCTCACGGAGCTACCGATGTTGTCAACTAAGTCATTTATGTATATTGTAAACAATAAAGGTCCTATCACGGTTCCCTGCGGTACTCCCGAAATTATACAAACGAGGCAGTCGATGCAAGTGAGTCACAGGCCTATTTGCAGTATCGGCAAACACGAAAACTTGTGAATTTTTATTACACGTGGCTCTGCAACTAATGCCCGGCTTACGGCTCTACTGTGTAGGTTCGTTCCCTCAGTTCGTCACTCCCAGCCCAGGCTTCGGCTGGCACCAATGCAGGTATCACGGCATTGTTCTGCTGGAGACCTGTGTCGACGAGGGGCTGCTCTGCCTGCCCTGTACAGCTGTGTGTATGTCCGGCTTGATTTACTAAGGATGGGCTCACCGTCAATTTCTTTAAATTTCCAACATGCCATTTTTATGAACTAACAACCATAAAAGTACCTCATGATTTAGCGCCCTACAAAGCTCCATCAACGTCTGCTCAGGCCGTAAACTTTCTAGAGTCTCGCTCAAGGTGTATAAGGTTGGAACAAAAACTTTAATAATTTCCGTATACGAAAATTAGGTGAGAGTAACTTGTCCTCTCTCAAGGTGATTGCCTTCAGCGTCTGCAAGCAGAGCGTCACTTCTGAATTACGCTCTCTTTGCTTGTGGTCACAGCTATGAGCTACCTGTTTCTTGCTCTCTTGTGCTCCACCTTTGTATCTGGCTCTGTCCATATTGTGACTGCCGGCTGCCCCCCCTCCCCCCTCTCTCCCTCTCTCTTTTATTAAACTTTAGCTCATGAAACATTGCCTTTTCTGTCTAAAGTCTTATACCTTTCGGTCATCCATCGCTGTCGCCTTTCCAACTGGCATATAGAACAACTACATCTATCCTGGAGTGTTCCAATGCAAGCCCTAAACTGCGATGCACACAGTCATTTTCTCGTCACTTAACACTTCTGGGTTGAGATGCTGTGGTCCATACACAAAACTCTCCCCTGAAGTTTCGTCTTCGACTGCGGAAGGCATCCTCCGAGGAAAATCGGCGAACTGCTACGAGAGCGCGAGTGAGCGCCGTATATACAGGCCATCCAGAGGGCACCGCTGTCAATCACGTGATGCTATGATCTCTGATACTGCCAACTTTCTCAATTAATCGATTGTCACGCTGTTGCTGCAATGTTTACATCCATATCTTATCCACCTTAATGCCTTCATCTTTTCTATGAAAATTGTTGCAGTGTTTGGCAATCTCAATGGCCTCTATGTACATTCGCGCACAATAATGCGACGTCTTTGCTGTGACGGTCGTCTCCCTAAACTTTATTTCGTGACCGCCGTCCAGAAACACACGTTCCGCTACAGCCAATTAATTTATCAATACGTCCGAGACGGCTGTTCCTTTTATGTTCACCCAGACGGGTGTTGACGCTTCTTCTTGTTATGCCTATATAGACCTTTCCACAACTGCATGGAATTTTATAGACACCTGATGTAGATAGATGATGTCGTTTATCTTTTGCGGATCTTAAACACTCTTTTATTTTCGTAGTGGTTCTGAAAGAAAACAGTTTACACATCGTACTTGCTTAAAATTTTTTTCAATGCGATCAGTGACATTGCTAATAAATGGTAAGAACACTTTCCCTTTGGACGAAGATCGACACCAACGCAAGGGGAAAGTATTCTTACCATTTATTAGGAAGGTCAGTGTTCGCATTGGTAAAATGCTGCGGAAGACGACCAAAACGTGACGCGCAATGCAATGCATCCGAGAAAACGACGATCAACAATCTGCGGCAGACCTAAAATCACGGTCCTCTGTCCACGGCGTCTACGGCTAACCTCTAGGAGCAAACTCAAGATATAAAAATTTCATTATAAGTTCGTTTGGATAGCCATCTTCTGCGGCAAAACTTCAGTTTTAGCCGCAAAAGCGAACTGTAATTTCTCGTTGTCGCTGGTTACCTGACACAATTCTCGCACTGGCTACACGGGATGCTGCGTCACCAACCAATGAGCAGTCCTGGTTCGTTCTCGCCTGCAGATTATAAGCGGTACAGGCCGATTCCAAGCGAAAAAACAATGATGGGAAAAAATAAGAAAAATAAGAAATAGTTCGATCATGAAGAAAGCAGCGAAGTATTAGAAATAAAAAAACGAAATTACATTTAAACCAATTAATTGAATAAAAATGATAATGAAGGTCGTGTGATTATATTTACAAAAATAAGGAATTTCGCCGCATTTGACAAGATTCGAATATTCGACTTTCTACACGTCAGGTTTACACGACAACTATTGCTCTATGCCTTTACTCTGTAAAAAGCTTTTGTATTTATGACTCTGGTGTTCCACTCGCAACGACTGATAGCCTTCAAAATTCGGCTTCAAGCAATGTCGTGCGAAGCTTATCTAACGTTCGCCGACTTCTGTGGTTATAATAAATGTAAATGGTTCTGAATCGCGTCTTGTGTGGAAGGATCCAGTAGCGATGGTTAGTGCTGTGTGTGAAACGTATGTACTACAATGAAATGAATACTCCTAGCTGCATACAGGCGTTGATATAAGTCAACGGGGATAGTTGAAAATGTGTGCCTCGACCGGGACCCGAAACCGGGATCTCCTGTTTACATGGCAGACATTCTATCCATCTAAGCCAGCGAGGACACAGAGGATACAGCGACTGCAGAGACTTATCTCTGACACGCCTCCCGTGAGACACGTCTTCTCAACTTATTGTCCCGCACTATATTCATAGTGCCCCTGCCCATTATACTCACTACACGCGGCTTTCTGCCGGTTCCCGTAAGAGTTCGGACACTGTTTCTGCATCCGCACAGAAGAAGATGGTGAAATGGCCAGCGAAACGTGTGTATTTCCGTAGCATCGCTGCGTGTGTGTGTGTGTCTGTGTGTGTGTGTGTGTATGTGTGTGTTGTTTTTGGCGTGTTTATCACATGTATGAAATGCGAAATAAAAGGGCCAGACCCACAGTTCGGGATCCAAACGCATCAAGACAAAAAACCGGACAAGGCATTGAAACTGAACTGATTGTTCTGGTCGTGAACGGTTCGGGCGTGACGCTGAGCGCTCTGATTGGAGGAAACCAGCTACAATGCGTGAGGTCCGAACTATCACCTAATTTTAATCGGTCACTTTGCCCGTAACTAGAGGCTTGCCCTGGTGTGGTGACATCGGCCCGCCGAAAAAAATGGTTCAAATGGCTCTGAGCACTATGGGACTCAACTGCTGAGGTCATTAGTCCCCTAGAACTTAGAACTAGTTAAACCTAACTAACCTAAGGACATCACAAACATCCATGCCCGAGGCAGGATTCGAACCTGCGACCGTAGCGGTCTTGCGGTTCCAGACTGCAGCGCCTTTAACCGCACGGCCACTTCGGCCGGCCGGCCCGCCGACTACGGGCATTACCGCTGCGCGGTGCCGTTTTCCGCTCACTGCTTCTACCTTCGTCTCGCAATTCCTCTACGTGTACGTTGTTGTGACCCAAATGTTGCCATGCTGTCGCTACCAGACTGCGGCTACAGGCCTGCGACTGCCGATACGTTACTTCATGGCGGCTCTCTCACTGCATCTCATTACTTTCGCTAAAAGACTGGGTAGTGCCGCTATATACTTAATTTAAATGGTCCTGACAATCCATCTCTTCCATCCTGGCCACATCTCACTAGCCGTCCTTCATAGTATATGAAAGCCATCACTAGCTTTCACATGAACCTGTTGATTAATAATAAACTGTGACCCCAGTTGCCAATGCCCTGAAACTTTCCTCTTGATACTAAATCTGTTTCCGTAGTTAACAAACACTATCTGACTACCTTGTTTTAAATTTCACTGACTAGGAACTTTCTTATAAGGCCAGGAAATAATTAAAAGAGTGTTTAACGCAAGCCAAAGCAAGACACAATCCTTAGGACAGATGTCATGTAGCTACTTCACGTACCTTACAGGTGTAATTCGTTCAGTGCGAATGTTTTTGTCCCCTGTATCCTACAACACTTAATAAATTGAAAAGATCTCATATAGTATGAGAGCAAATTTTCGAAGTCGCCGTCGCTGCAACCACGGGCCTTGAAGTTACAATGCAACACGAATGTACCAGGCAAGCCGAAAGTTTCATTTATAAACGAGAACGTTGCACCATTGTTGAAGAAAATTCATTCTCTCTCTACATGAAATACAGTGATGGCGAAACGTAGTTAATTTGAAAACATGGTTCTTAAGTGAACAGATGTAAGGACTTGAATAAAAATCAGAGGAGTGAAAAATGAACTGCCAAAGATCCAAAATTACATGAATTATGTATATGTGTCATTTAGAAAATAAATTGATAATCTCTGCGGCTGGTCTCGGCGGAGGTTTGAGTCCTTGCTCGGGCATGGGTGTGTGTGTTTGTCCTTAGGATAATTTAGGTTAAGTAGTGTGTAAGCTTAGGGCCTCATGACCTTGCATGGGGGCTTAATTATGTATAAGATTGAAAATGATTTTGGTTTTTAGTAGCTGTCTGTCCGATTACGTAAGTCTCGTAATCGGTTGGCCCTGACTAGTATTTTTACGCAATCTGACTGCAACAAACAATGAAAGAAAATTTTCGTAAACACAGTTAATTAATTAAGTCCCCAGCAACTATAAAACCTACAAAATCCAAGCACAAATGTAACTGTTCTGTATGTGGGAGTGTGACTCAACGTCCACATCTGGCACGGTTCTTTCCAACAAGACAAAAAATTTTAAATACCAACTATACTGAGGTGACAAAAGAAAATTAGAAAAACTATAATTACGCAAGAAAACCAGAATTACACTCTAATGCAAGAACACAAACCAGATGCTTTGTTGACTGAACCTGTAGTGATGCATTATTTCAGATACACAATTAATAAAAGAACATTGTAGTTTTTACCTTCATATATATTGACGAAATGCACACAATAACATCTGCTATCTCTCCCATCAAATAACTGCATAAAACATGGAACAACACTCTTTACTACCACATCTCACTCCGACTTCACGACAAGCAGTGCCCACTAGCACATCTCGGTACGAACTCTTAACACATACTGTCCTCTACGAGCTCTCGACAGGCACTGTCTGCTACGAACTCTTGACAACCACTGACTGCTATGAACTCTCAACACGCACTGTGGAGGCGGCTTAATAGTACTCTTTGGCGCAATCTCTGGCGCAGTGGCACAGTGTAGCCACCTTTCATATGCCCCTCCTCCACAGGCCAGAATTTGATGGTATTTTTGCCAGCATTGGTGGTGAAAATACCACCAAATTCGTCCACAAAAATACAGACAAAAATAAAAGATAATATTAATACCTAAGTATCACATAATTAGTTAAAAATTTTGGCTTTGCACTGACCTTTTACTAACCTAATATATGAAATACAGTAAGCAATACAACTTCTTTTCATGCATGTGGCTTTACATAATAGTTTACACAATATACAAAAAATCAGTTTATACAAATGTTCACATAAAATGCTTTCAATGATTAGTTTATACAAAAAAAAAAAAACACTAACAGGTGACATCTTTTCAGTAGAAGCAGTTCATCAGTTGCACCCAGTAAAGTTTAGCAGGTACACCCAGCAACAAGTCACATTAGTTCAGTAGAAGCAATCCATCAGTTGCACCCAGCAATGTTAAGCAGGTGCAGACACCAACAAGTGACATCATTTCAGTAGAAGCAGTCCATCAGTTGCACCCAGCAATGTTGAGCAGGTGCAGACAGCAACAAGTGACATTATTTCAGTAGAAGCAGTTCCATCTGTGGCACCCAGTAAAGTTCAAGAGGTACACACAGCAACAAGTCACATTAGTTCAGTAGAAGCAGTCTATCAGAGGCACCCAGCAATGTTAAGCAGGTGCAGACACCAACAAGTGACACTATTTCAGTAGAAGCAGTCCATTAGAGGCATCAGCAATGTTGATCAGGTGCACACAGCAACAGGGGACATTTTTTCAGTAGAAGCAGTCCATTAGTGGCATCAGCAATGTTAATCAGGTGCACACAGCAACAGGGGACATTTTTTCAGTAGAAGCAGTCCATTAGTGGCATCAGCAATGTTGATCAGGTGCACACAGCAACAGGGGACATTTTTTCAGTAGAAGCAGTCCATTAGTGGCACCCAGCACTATTGAGTAGGTGCAGACAGCAAAAAGTCACATCTCTCAGCAGAAGCAGTTCCATCAAATTCACTAGCACTGATCACACTGTTTATCAGAGTTTATGAGCAGAAATTAGTGGCACCAATCATGTAGAAAAGGTGCAAGTAACAGTCCATGATTTTTTTTACAGTCACTGATCACACAGTTCATCAGCAGAAATTAAACACGACCAAATGTCACACATCATGTTGAAAAGTGCAGGTAACAGTTCAGAATATTTATCTTCACTAAACAGACAGTTCAGGCATGAACAATAGTTTGAATGCACATACAAATGCTTTTACAGTACATACAAATCATAACAAACACACAAATGATATCAGATAATTGTCCTATTAACTATTACAATACACAAATACCAGTAAACCTATAATATTTATGGGTGTCAGTGCAAGCCACTACCAACAAATAAAATAATATTTAGGAGATAGGTGGTTAGGATTAGGAAAGGAAAACACACAAAACACACTCACTCATCTTCCATCCACATTAAGTACTACTGTGTAATTGAATAGTGTTAACTGTGTAAATGTAATTCTGTCAAAATCTGATGTTCATCATGTGTATCAAGTAGTAGTGGCAGCAATGTATAACAGTCAATAATAGTTAAGTCAACGTCATAGTCATCATGTCAAGACGAATGTTTGCCAAGCCAGATCAAAATGTACTGTTGTTGAACAACTGTCAGTGAGCCAAGATATGCAATTACTTCCTTTCTCCAAAAAAAAGTATATACTGCTTAGTGATTTAACAAAGTGTGTGTATAGACTATCTTCCTTCTATTTTAGTGTTCTAGTCTGCTATCTTCATCCTCCTTGTTCCATAAGACCAACCAAAAAAATATGCTCCTCACTTACTTTACCTCTTATACACCAAAACTCCAATAATCATCAGCATCACATAATCTCAATACGTCACTAATACTTCTTCAATACGTCGATACATATAACTCTTATCATCAATATCATTTATCTTACCTCTTGTCCACAAAAACTCCAATAATCATCTACTTCACATACTCTCAATACCTCAATAATACGTCGATAAATATAAACCTCAGCACCAATATCATTTCACTTCCATAACAACTCTTTCCTCTAGTCAGTCTCCTTGAACAAGTACAGATAAAATCCTAATGCAACTTCAATTCAGCATCCCATACAATCCGAAGACACAGTGTCCACACACAACCTCTGTGTAATCCATCTAACCCAAATTTTCTACTCATTATAAATTATAAACAAAGAAATGCATACATGACCTCTAACAGACTTAGTTCGAATAACTCTCAGTAATTAAGTACGATTACGGAGTGTGAATGATCATAATATTTCACAGTGTGTACACCACTTCAAGAATTATGGCAAACAGAAGCAAACATGTGGAGTATTTTTTGTGTCAAGTGTCACTTACTATTTCAATTGCTCACGAAAAATGCAGTGTAATAATTGTCAATGGTCTAAACCTAGTATTGGTATGTCATGTCGTTAGCTTCCTTCCTATTAGCATAAATTATACAGCTTCCATAAAACCTCAGCTCATGTGACTTCTATGACTTTCTTGTACTAATGTCGTTCGTCGAATGATAGCAGTTAATTTTCTTATCTTAAAAATATAAGGCACTGAGCGTAAGCAAAACAAGCAATAGCGAGTAAATAGACCGGTAGAGAACAGAATGTCAACAAGTGGATGCAGCACAATTCCTACAACGAGGCTCTGCCAAGCGAACAATCTATAATTAATACCACAGTGTGACCTAAACTCTATGTTTATACACAGTATATCAGCATTTCTATACACCAAATTAAAGAGCAGTTATGGCAACAAACAGAAATGTGTAAATATGTAATCCATACAAAAAGCAGCAAACATATATCTTACGTAATAAACAAGTCATTAGCATCATATCAGCATAAGCAAATAAATGTTCATATGTCATCTTAGCAAGTAAACGTGGAGGCGCAAGCAGATAAATCACAAAGTATAACTTACATACATATCAGCACAACTAATCAGGTGACAATTATAATTTAAATAAATAAGCACAGCAGGCACATAATAAAAAAAAAATATGACATCAGTGAAAAAGCGTAGCAGCCAAGCGATGCCTAATATATACAAGTGACAACCCAGTTCATTAATAATCATTGTCAAATTCAGTTAACGTACGCAAGCGCGTCGCTTCACACGTAAATTCATAGAACATGAAATTAGCACAAAGTATGAATCACGTAATCGCGAGCAGCAAATTACGTCTAAAGTACGTACCTATGTGGAAATATGTTACCTGAAAAATAAACTCAATTAATAGTTACCCTTTTTTAGTTAATTAGTTTCTTCTTGAAAATTACATTCTTCCTGAAAATTTCTCGATAGCAGGTCGTCTTAACGTCGGAGACACACAGAATTTACCTGAAGTTCTTAAATATTTTACACAACCGTATCCTGAAAAATACTGAATGTTAATAACAGAATTCATCAAGTGACTATAGCTTTATACTGAATTTAGTCGGAGAAATTAGACTGTGTATTTGTTTACGTCTGTCAGTGCATTCGCACTGAGCGCTCGATCAGCTGTAGGCGCGTGACGTAGGAAGCAATTGTTCGCTGTCAACGACTGCCTTGTGCGGCGCGCAGACTTGACTGTTGCTTTGAGTATGTGCCGCCGCCAAAACACAGCGCGGTATCCTTGTACTCTCCGCATGTTTACATGTAGCTGTTAGTTTCTCACAAGTATGTCATTCCACAAAAATTTTAACGTTTGATATGTGATGTATTCCCTTAGAGCGTCGTGATTTAAGAGTTTCTACTTCGACAGTGTTATCATGAATAATTTTGCGAATTCTATATGGACCGTTATAAAGCAGAAAAAATTTGCGACACAAGCCTTTTCCTTTGTGAGACAAACGGTGGGACTTAATTAATACCTTTTGACCAACTGACAAGATCTTTAAACGACCAGGACGTTTAGCTGATTTCTCTCTTCTAGCAGCCGCAGATGCAATATTTTGCAGAGCCAGGTTGACAACTTCAGAATGCCGTAGTTTCCGTGAAGGTGGAAAAGGAACGATTTCAGAAATGCGATTTGTTGGTACTTTATTTTTTAATATCAATAGAGGCGGTAAAGAAGTTGAATCATTAGGAAGTTCATTCAGGATGTTTTGAAAAATATGAAGGTACTGATCCCAAGTTCTGTGATTCTGATGACAATAAAGACGACACAATTTATTGATTTCCTTCATCCATCTCTCTGAAGCGTTAGATTGAGGGTGAAAAAGTGAAATGAAGATTGGTTTAATTTTACGACGCTGTAGAGTACGAAGCCAAATTTTAGAACGAAACTGTGATCCATTATCTGATATAACCTTGTCAACATGACCAACTTCCTTAAGAAAATGTTTGATAAAAGCGTTAGATACTGAACGAGCTGTTGCTTTGCGTAAAGGTGTAAAACACACATATTTTGATGTCAGTTCCACTGCTACGAAAATGTACGCAAAACCATTAGTAGAACGAACCACTGGACCAAACAAATCGACTGCAGCCATCTCCTTTAATTTCGCTGGAATGACAGGAAACGACGGTGCTCTGTGAGAAATAGTTGGAAGCTTAGCCATTTGACATAATTTACATTTGGCAAGAACAGATCGAATACGTTTTTCCATATTACTGAAATAGCAATTTTCTCGTAATTTATGAAAGCATTTTCTGGGACCAAAGTGTGCATAACTGAAATGCGTATACCAAATCAATTTATTGACCCACTCATCAGGCATACAAACTAACCAAACGAAGCTGTCGACTGATTTTCGTTTAAAAAGAATGTCATTGCGAACTGAATAGCATCTAGTTTCTCTGGATCAGGAAGAATACCTTCTGTAGCAATAATGTGGCCGACAAATTTCACCTGAGAACGACCAAATTCAGATTTTTCCAAGTTTACTGTAATGCCAACTCTTGCAAAGACACGTAACAATGAATCCAAAATTTTGTTGTGCTCACTCCAAGAACGTTTAGCAATAATAATGTCATCAACATAAGAAGTAATGTTGTCACGAAGATAAACAGGTAACATTTAGTTTAAACTGCGAATGAATGCTGCAATAGGTACAGTAAGTCCAATCGGTAATTTCCAAAGTCACTTTTGGGTAAAACAGTCATATCCGGTTATTGTTTATCTACTGTCTAGATAGATTGATAGTCGAAGAGTTCGTTTTGACAGATGCAAAGAATAGTAAAAGAGTCGGCAGCGGTACAGAAAACTAAAAGAGAAATAGCACCACTACAGCTCGGGGCCCTATGCTCGCTAGGCACATATTCACTTAGAGTAGTGAATCCCCTGAGGACTTTAATAACTGCACATAATTTCCAGTTTGTGACCTTGTGGCACATCTGGCGGAAGTGCGTACGTAAATTGATCTAACCATGCACATGGATGTATGTCGTTCTTCGAATTGCGGAAGATCTTAAATTTCCGGACAGTCAAAAAGTGTTTATAATCAAAGTTTTCGCCTCGTGGCGACAAAGACCTACCGCGTCTGTCCCAGTCCGAATGTCGATTATTGTCAAGTTCACGCGCCTGGCGCTCTCTTGTTGCTTCTCGTAAATGAAATAAATTACTTTCTTCACATCCTTCTGCTAAACTAACACTTGTCAATTTATCTGAGATCTCTTCGACTCTTTCCGATGAGTCACTTAATTGTTCTTTCACTTTATTTACGTCTTCTGTAAATGTCGCGACTCGGGTTTCGGTGTTGTCAATTTTAGTAGTTAAGTGTTCACACTGTTGCGTTAAGTTATTTATTCTGTCATTTGGTACGGATTCCTCAATTCTTTCAATTATTTCTTCCTTGTCTTGTGCACGTTGTAAATTTAACTCTGAAAATTTCTGTACTATCACGCGATCTCTTTCTTCCCGTTCTCTGTCCTGTTCCTCTTGTCTGATTTCTGTTGAAATTAAACTATTATTGTGAGAATTTAAAATCGGTTGTACTTCTTCTCTAATTTCTTTCTTTGATTCATCATTCGTATTTTTGAAACCTGTCCCTCTTCGTGAGCGTAACCATGTTGTCATTGCTTCTATCTGTGATCCCATTGTTTCCATTCGTGTTGCCATTGTTCCCATTTGTGATCCCAGATTTAATATTGCACTCATCAACTGCCCCATGGTAACTGTTTCAAAATTATTTTCGCCCCTAACATTTCCCGCAAAACCAGTTTCCTTCGTCATAGCTGTAAAGCTATCTGTGTTCGATACTCTTTCAGAATCTTCTGTCGTTAATCTCAGATTCTGTGAATTTTCCGATTGAGAAAAATTTTGAACTGTTACCGGACTATTTTCCTTGCTTATTAAATTGTTTTCCACTACATTATTCATGACACTGCTTTCCTCTGTTGGCGAGTTCGCCATGTTAACAATTTCGTTATTCTGACTATTCATCATTTTTGCCTGTTTCATCGACCGCGTAATCATTTACAAAACATAAAAAAATTCGTCACTGTTCGAAAATCACACAATGCCTCCTTATCTCCAACAATACTATTCACATGCAATGTCTCCCTCAAACACGATCAATCGAACAATTGAAATAATTGCACAAAATTGTCAAACGCGTGTACAAGGCAATAAAAATTAAATTTTGAAAAATACCATTAGAAGAATGCCAATTACCAAATCTACACACTCAATACAGACTACAATCACTAAACTCAAAATTACTACAACAATACTACAGTCTACAATTTTCACAATCAGAAAAATTCCAAGGGACGATCCGAAGCAGCGGTCGCCACGTGCATGGGGGCTTAATTAAATATATGATGATTGAAAATATTTTTTAGTTTTTTTAGTATGTCCGATTACGCTGTGACTCGTAATCGGCTGGCCCTGACTAGTATTTTTACGCAATCTGACTGCAACAAACAATGAAAGAAAATTTTCGTAAACACAGTTAATTAATTAAGTCCCCAGCAACTATAAAACCTACAAAATCCAAGCACAAATGTAACTGTTCTGTATGTGGGAGTGTGACTCAACGTCCACATCTGGCACGGTTCTTTCCAACAAGACAAAAAATTTTAAATACCAACTATACTGAGGTGACAAAAGAAAATTAGAAAAACTATAATTACGCAAGAAAACCAGAATTACACTCTAATGCAAGAACACAAACCAGATGCTTTGTTGACTGAACCTGTAGTGATGCATTATTTCAGATACACAATTAATAAAAGAACATTGTAGTTTTTACCTTCATATATATTGACGAAATGCACACAATAACATCTGCTATCTCTCCCATCAAATAACTGCATAAAACATGGAACAACACTCTTTACTACCACATCTCACTCCGACTTCACGACAAGCAGTGCCCACTAGCACATCTCGGTACGAACTCTTAACACATACTGTCCTCTACGAGCTCTCGACAGGCACTGTCTGCTACGAACTCTCGACAACCACTGACTGCTATGAACTCTCAACACGCACTGTGGAGGCGGCTTAATAGTACTCTTTGGCGCAATCTCTGGCGCAGTGGCACAGTGTAGCCACCTTTCAACCTTAGCAGTTAAGTCCCATAAGATTTCACACACATTTGAACATTTTTCAAGTTGATAATGTCATGTTCCACATAAAAATGGCCTTCAGTGGGCCACGGGACTTAACATGGCCATATGTATACAAAAGAGAAAGACGATCACCTTCTATCCTTATCAACGCTCACGATATTATTTAATGAGCGGAAAAGCAATGAGATAATCACGTTGCAAGGCCGGATAACTGAACAGGAACTGAATGTTCATACCCACGCGTTCTAACGAAGCGGTTCAAGAAATGGCTCTGAGCAGTACGGGACTCAACATCTGAGGTCATCAGTCGCCTAGAACTTAACACTACTTAAACCTAACTAACCTAAGTACATCACACACATCCAAGCCCGAGGCAGGATTCGAACTTGCGACCGTAGCTGTCCCGCGGTTCCAGACTGCAGCGCCTAGAACCGCACGGCCACGTCGGCCGGCTATCACAAGACAAAGCGTCTGTAGAGTATAGATTTCTCTGCCTCGTGATGACTGGGTGTTGTGTCATGTCCTTAGGTTAGTTAGGTTTAAGTAGTTCTAAGTTCTAGGGGACTGATGACCATAGATGTTAAGTCCCATAGTGCTCAGAGCCATTTTTTTTTGTAGATTATAGATCGGCACTTCCTCACAGCACCAAGCAGAAGAACAGAGTGTGTCGCTTCGTTCACTGACTGCAAGACCCTCGCTGACCGAATCTCTAACCTAAGATTTTCTGTTGGCTGGCTGACATCAGAGTTCAGACCACTTCTTAAGCCATGCCTCGCAGTCCTCATGAAAGATAAGTTACTGCTTTATGGTTAAGTGACTAAGTGTTATTGAAAATGATAAACGTTTGTCGATGTGCGCATAAATACGATCGTACATGGCACGGCGTAAAATGTGTGTAACAGCAAATAAATTTCAATGCTCTAGCACGGAGTGCGGGCTGCGTCAGTTGCTCCGGCGTTGTCGCGTGGTATTGCTGTTATTCTGTTTGTCTTGCTTCAGGCTAATAGCTAGCCGATCACTCTCTCCTGCTGTGTGCTCCTTGCTGCAAGTGTCCTGCAGTGAAGTTTTACACCCGTGTGGCGGAACGTGATTATAGACTCCTTGTGCTTGTCGTCCAAAGCTGTATTTGCAAGTCTCGTTCAAACTCGTTTTTCCGGCGTCAAACGCGCAATAAAAACAGAGGTTTGGTTGGTTGGTTGGTTGGTTTGGGGAAGGAGACCAGACAGCGTGGTCATCGGTCTCATCGGAATAGGGAAGGATGGGGAAGGAAGTCGGCCGTGCCCTTTCAGAGGAACCATCCCGGCATTTGCCTGGACTGATTTAGGGAAATCACGGAAAACCTAAATCAGGATGGCCGGACGCGGGATTGAACCGTCGTCCTCCCGAATGCGAGTCCAATAAAAACAGAGGACGGCGCCGTTAGCACCAGTACCCGTGAAAGCTTTACACGCCCTGCGTATTCTGGTGAAATATACCAGGCAGTGTATTTGCTGTTTGCCACAGTCAGTGTAAGGAAAGCACTAGTGATTTTGCAATTTGTGATAAAGTGCATCGGCGTGGCCTTTCCATACTCACTGTCAGTGTTTTGCGTAATTAAATTAAAAGTACTAATATACGACATTTTCTTGAGCCCGATACGGCCGCCACTCCAGACAAATGCCGGGATGGTTCCTCTGAAAGGGCACGGCCGACTTCCTTCCCCATCCTTCCCTATTCCGATGAGACCGATGACCTCGCTGTCTGGCCTCCTTCCTCAAACAACCAACCAAAAAAAAGATACGGCCGTCTCCAAATTCAGAGTTACATGAGGTGTACCACGCTCCCTTAGGCTAGCATAATGATTAGTTATGTAGCGTAAGAGTATCTAGGGATATCTAGCGCCGTCACGCTGGCCTGCTTTAGAATAATGCTACCTTAAGGCAGGCTAAGTTATCTAACAAGGGCAGGATATAACGTTGGGATGACAGACTTACATCAAACTTTGTACACATTTACTAGGCCATTAAAGCAATATAATGTGCAAGATGTAAGATGCACTACTCTGGAAATTCCGAGAAAATCACAAGAGAAGTTTTACACGTCTGTTATGTAGCTGATGTGTCTGTGGGTAGGTCTCAGATATTACAATCAATGGTGGTCGACTGGTTGGCGTTTGAGCTATCTAAGGCGAACGTGTCTGAGGTGACGGTCCGCCTCCCACTCAAACTTAATTTTTCGTCTTTATTTTTTTTCATCCGTGTTCACTTTATTTAATTCATGATATCTGAGGGGTAATATAATTTTAAAAAAAGTGTATTTACATGAAATTTTAGTGAATTTCGTGTTATTTGACTATGTACTATTTTTAATTAGATTTAATTATTAGAACAAACATACAATTAAATTAAGAAACACGTAGACTTTTCCTGAAAATGTATGCCTGTCGTGATTTGCGAAATCACCGTGTGATGACTGCCTTTGGACAGAACACTTGAAGTGGCCAAGCAGTTCTAGGCGCTTCAGTCTCGAACCGCGTGACCGCTACGGTCGCAGGTTCGAATCCTGCCTCGGGCATGGACGTGTGTGATGTCCTTAGGTTAGTTAGGTTTAAGTAGTTCTAAGTTCTAGGGGACTGATGACCTAAGATGTTCAGTCCCATAGTGCTTAGAGCAGCCGGCCGCGATAGTCTCGCGGTTCAAGGCGCGCAGTCCGGAACCGTGCGACTGCTACGGTCGCAGGTTCGAATCCTGCCTCGGGCATGGATGTGTGTGATGTCCTTATGTTAGTTAGGTTTAAGTAGTTCTAAGTTCTAGGGGACTGATAACCACAGCAGTTGAGTCCCATAGTGCTCAGAGCCATTTGAACCATTTTGCTTAGAGCAATCTGAACCATTTGAACGGAACACTCCGTGGGACATTTGCCCTCTACTCAGCTGGGTAGCTTTGCTAATCACAGTTCCTGGTGTCAAAAGCTGGGGAATGAATCCAACAGTCTGGAATGGCTGATTATGGGTCATTCCGCCCTATAGACGAGACAGTTACTGGTCATTAAATTTTGAGCAATTTGGTAGCCGATATAATCCTCACCACGAAGAAAGAAGCAGGGGTTGGATCTACCGGCTAGTTCACGGTATGACAGGTCAAATGCACACTCCGAAAAGGATGCCGAAGGAAATATGCTATGGTGAGTCAGAAATCATCCTACTGCATTGGCTTATGGGGACTGAATGAAACACGTCTGGAACGCCATGAGGCAAAATACCAAACTCAAGAAGACAGAAGAAACTCCATGCGTGCTTTACGACCGTGACATGGGACTCTTGCTATTCGTGTTGTATGTTAATGCTTTGTAGACAATAGTAATAGTACCTCAGGCATATATGCAAGTGGCGATCTTATTCTAAATGAGGTACCATCCAAGAATATATGCGCAAATATTCAGTCAGATCGTGATAAAATTTCAAACGGGCACAAAGACTGCCAACTTGTCTGAAATATCCAGAAATGTAAACCTGCGCATTTCAAAATACGCAGAGACGTGGTACTCCGTGACTAAAATATCAGCGACTCATAGATGAAACCAGTCATCTTATACCAAAATTTGAGAGTAAAAATCTTCATGGATATGAAATGGAGTGGCCAGATAGGCTCAGCCTTACGTAGAGTAGGTACCAGACTTCAGGTCATTGATATGGCACGAGGAAAATGGGAGTCAGTCTAGAGAATATCGCTCACAAAACAACCGCATCATCAATCCTAGATTATTGCTCAGCTCTGTGAGATCCGAACCATACAGGAGAAACGGGATATTGGACATATACAAAGAAGAGTACGTCTTTCCTGGACCCGCAGGAGGAAGTTACGGAACGACTGGTATCTGCTTGAAGACAGACATGAAGCAACCCATGACAGACAATTTACAGAGCTGATAAATATACGAAGCGACGAACGAAAATTGAAAGTAGAGTGTTTAGGTATTTATGATAGTAACGCCACGTAGCACTCTATATGAAAATCACTGACTGTGCTGTGTGAAGTCTGTGGCTGGTTTGCATTGTTGGAATATTTGCTATTGTAGTGTTGGGCAGTTGGATGTGAACAGCGCGTAGCGTTGCGCAGTTGGAGGTGAGCCGCCAGCAGTGGTGGATGTGGAGAGAGAGATGGCAGAATTTTGAGAGCGGACGAACTGGACCTGTGTCCATCAGAAAGAGTAAATTTGTAATATTGGATATAATGAACTGATATAGATATGATGACTTTTAAACATTATTAAGGTAAATACATTGTTTGTCCCCCCTCCTCCCCCCCCCCCCCCCCATGAACCACAGACCTTGCCGTTGGTGGGGAGGCATGCGTGCCTCAACGACACAGATAGCCGTACCGTAGGTGCAACAACAACGGAGGGGTATCTGTTGAGAGGCCAGACAAACGTGTGGTTCCTGAAGAGGAGCAGCAGCCTTTTCAGTAGTTGCAGGGGCAACAGTCTGGATGATTGACTGATTTGACCTTGTAACACTAACCAAAACGGCCTTGCTGTGCTGGTACTGCGAACGGTTGAAAGCAAGGAGAAACTACAGCCGTAATTTTTCCCGAGGGCATACAGCTTTACTGTATGATTAAATGATGATGGCGTCCTCTTGGGTAAAATATTCCGGAGGTAAAATAGTCCCCCATTCGGATCTCCGGGCGGGGAATACTCAAGAGGACGTCGTCATTAGGAGAAAGAAAACTGGGGTTCTACGGATCGGAGCGTTGAATGTCAGATCCCTTAATCGGGCAAGTAGGTTAGAAAATTTAAAAAGGGAAATGGATAGGTTAAAGTTAGATATAGTGGGAATTAGTGAACTTCGGTGGCAGGAGGAACAAGACTTTCGGTCAGGTGAATACAGGGTTATAAATACAAAATAAAATAGGGGTAGTGCAGGAGTAGGTTTAATAATGAATAAAAAAATAGGAGTGCGGGTAAGCTACTACAATCAGCATAGTGAACGCATTATTGCAGCCAAGATAGACACGAAACCCGCGCATACTACAGTAGTACAAGTTTATATGCCAACTAGCTCTGCAGATGATGAAGAAATTGATGAAATGTATGATGAGATGAAAGAAATTATTCAGGTAGTGAAGGGAGACGAAAATTTAATAGTCATGGGTGACTGGAATTCGACAGTAGGAAAAGGAAGAGAAGGAAACATAGTAGGTGAATATGGATTGGGACTAAGAAGTGAAAGAGGGAGAAGAATGGGTAGCTTTGAGAGATGAAATAGTGAAGGCAGCAGAGGATCAAGTAGGTAAATAGACGAGGGCTGGTAGAAAGCCTTGAGTAACAGAAGAGATACTGAATTTAATTGATGAAAGGAGAAAATATCAAAATGCAGTAAGTGAAGCAGGCAAAAAGGAATACAAACGTCTCAAAAATAAGATCGACAAGAAGTGCAAGCAGGGATGGCTAGAGGACAATTGTAAGGATGTAGAGGCTTATCTCACGAGGGGTAAGATAGATACTGCCTACAGGAAAATTAAAGAGACCTTTGGAGAAAAGAGAACCACTTGCACTAATATCAAGAGCTCAGATGGAAACCCAGTTCTAAGCAAAGAAGGGAAAGCAGAAAGGTGGATGGAGTATATAGAGGGTCTATACAGGGGCGATGTTCTTGAGAACAATATTATGGAAATGGAAGAGGATGCAGATAAGATGAAATGCGAGATATGATACTGCGTGCAGAGTTTGAAAGAGCACTGAAAGACCTAAGTCGAAACAAGGCCCCAGGAGAGGACAACATTCCATTAGAACTACTGACAGCCTTAGGAGAGCCGGTCCTGACAAAACTCTACCATCTGGTGAGCAAGATGTATGAGAGAAGCGAAATTCCCTCAGACTTCAAGAAAAATATTATCATTCCAATCCCAAAGAAAGCAGGTGTTGACAGATGTGAAAATTACCGAACAATCAGTTTAATAAGTCACAGCTGCAAAATACTAACGCGAATTCTTTACATACGAATGGAAAAACTGGTAGAAGCTGACCTCGGGGAAGATCAGTTTGGATTCCGTAGAAATGTTGGAACACGTGAGGCACTACTAACCTTACGACTTATCTTAGAAGAAAGATTAAGAAAAGGCAAACCTACGTTTCTGGCATTTGTAGACTTAGAGAAAGCTTTTGGCAATGTTAACTGGAATACTCTCTTTCAAATTCTGAAGGTGGCAGGGGTAAAATACAAAGGGCGAAAGGCTATTTACAATTTGTACAGAAACCAGATGGCAGTTATAAGAGTCGAGGGGCATGAAAGGGAAGCAGTGGTTGGGAAAGGAGTGAGACAGGGTTGTAGCCTCTCCCCGATGTTATTCAATCTGTATATTGAGCAAGCAGTAACGGAAACAAAAGAAAAATTCGGAGTAGGTATTAAAATTCATGGAGAAGAAGTAAAAACTTTGAGGTTCGCCGATGACATTGTAATTCTGTCAGAGACAGCAAAGGACTTGGAAGAGCAGTTGAACGGAATGGATAGTGTCTTGAAAGGAGGATATAAGATGAACATCAACAAAAGCAAAACGAGGATAATGGAATGTAGTCAAATTAAATCGGGTGATGCTGAGGGAATTAGATTAGGAAATGAGACACATAAAGTAGTAAAGGAGTTTTGCTATTTAGGGAGTAAAATAAGTGATGATGGTCGAAGTAGAGAGGATATAAAATGTAGACTGGAAATGGGACGGAAATCGTTTCTGAAGAAGAGAAATTTGTTAACATCGAGTATAGATTTAAGTGTTAGGAAGTCGTTTCTGAAAGTATTTGTATGGAGTGTAGCAATGTATGGAAGTGAAACATGGACGATTAATAGTTCGGACAGGAGGAGAATAGAAGCTTTCGAAATGTGGTGCTACAGAAGAATGCTGAAGATTAGATGGGTAGATCACATAACTAATGAGGAGGTATTGAATAGAATTGGGGAGAAGAGGAGTTTGTGGCACATCTTGACGAGAAGAAGGGACCGGTTGGTAGGACATGTTCCGAGGCATCAAGGGATCACAAATTTAGCATTGGAGGGCAGCGTGGAGGGTAAAAATCGTAGAAGGAAACCAAGAGATGAATACACTAAGCCGATTCAGAAGGATGTAGGTTGCAGTAGGTACTGGGAGATGAAGAAGCTTGCACAGGATAAAGTAGCATGGAGAGCTGCATCAAACCAGTCTCAGGACTGAAGACCACAACAAAAACATTATTTACTCTATATCAAAATCTTTCGTTTGATAACTATGCCTATCAGTAGTTAGTGGCTTTAGTAGTTACAATCTTTTATTCAGCTCTCAGTATTGGCGCACGCTGTATTGCAGTAGTTTGAGTAACGAAGATTTTTGTGTGGTAAGTGATTCATGAAATCTTTGGGATTGGAATTATTATATTCTTCTTGAAGTCTGAGGATATTTCGCCTGTATCATACATCTTGCTCACCAGATGGTAGAGTTTTGTCATGAGTGGCTCTCCCAAGGCCATCAGTAGTTCTAATGGAATGTTGTCTACTCCCGGGGCTTTGTTTCGACTCAGATCGTTCAGTGCTCTGTCAAACTCTTCACGCAGTATCTTATCTCCCATTTCGTCTTGATCTACATCCTCTTCCATTTCCATAATATTGTCCTCAAGTACATTGCCCTTGTATAAACCCTCTATATACTCCTTCCACCTTTCTGCCTTCCCTTCTTTGCTTAGAACTGGGTTGCCATCTTTTATGATTCTTGAACCAAGTGTTAGTTATGATTAAGTTATGCTCTGTGCAAAATTCTACCAGGCGGCTTCCTCTTTCATTTCTTCCCCCCAATCCATATTCACCTACTATGTTTCCTTCTCTCCCTTTTCCTACTGACGAATTCCAGTCACCCATGACTTAAATTTTCGTCTCCCTTCACTACCTGAATATTTTCGTTTATCTCGTCATACATTTCATCTATTTCTTCATCATCTGCAGAGCTAGTTGGCATATAAACTTGTACTACCTTAGTGGGCGTGGGCTTCGTGTCCAACTTGGCCACAATAATGCGTTCACTATGCTGTTTGTAGTAGCTAACCCGGACTCCTATTTTTTTATTCATTATTAAACCTACTCCTGCATTACCCCTATTTGATTTTGTATTTATAACCCTGTAATCACCAGACCAAAAGTCTTGTTCCTCCCGCCACCGAACTTCACTAATTCCCACTATATCTAACTTTAACCTGTCCATTTCCCTTTTTAAATTTTCTAACCTACCTGCCCGATTAAGGGATCTGACATTCCACGCTCCGATCCGTAGAACGCCAGTTTTCTTTCTCCTGATAACGACGTCCTCCTGAGTAGTCCCTGCCCGGAGATCCGAATGGGGGACTATTTTACCTCCGGAATATTTTACCCAAGAGGACGCCATCATCATTTAATCATACAGTGAAGCTGCATGTCCTCGGGAAGAAATACGGCTGTAGTTTCCCCTTGCTTTCAGCCGTTTGCAGTACCAGCACAGCAAGGCCGTTTTGGTTAATGTTACAAGGCCAGATCAGTCAATCATCCAGACTGTTGCCCCTGCAATTACTGAAAAGGCTGCTGCCCCTCTTCAGCATCCGTATTTCGAGAATTTCAGATGTGTTCCGACCCGTGGCTCTGCCCTTCATTCGTTCTCTGCGAAACCCTACATTTCAGCAGGATAATGGACGACTGCATGTTTCAGGTCCTGTACAGGCCTTCCTGGACACAGAAAATGTTCGACTGCTGTCCTGGCCACCACATTCTCCAGATCTCTCACCAATTGAAAACGTCTTGTCCATGGTGGCCGAGCGACTGGCTCGTCACAATACGCCAGTCACTACTCTTGATGAACTGTGGTAGCGTGTTGATGCTGCATGGGCAGCTGTACCTGTACACACCATCCAAGTTCTGTTTGACTCAATGCCCAGGCGTATCAAGGCCGTTATTACGGCCAAAGGTAGTTGTTCTGGGTACTGATTTTTCAGGATCTATGCACCCAAACTGCGTGAAAATGTAATCACGTATCAGTTCTAGTGTAATATATTTGTCCAATGAATACTCGTTTATCATCTGCATTTCTTCTTGGTGTAGCAATTTTAATGGCCAGTAGTGTACATGGTCAGTGGGAAGTACGATCTTCTATTTTCTTTAGTGTTTCATAGATTATAGATGCAGTGGTAGATATGATGACTTTCTGAGCAAAGTTCAAATCACGGATGATGTCCTTATACACTTGTGTGCCTGTCGTCTGCAATCTGCTCTAGGCCAATGATAAGTGAACTGCTAGAAACGGCTTGATTTGGCTTCCGGAATAATTCCTCTTGAAGCAGAAAGGAGACGTCGCGGTGAACATCATGTCTGCAGTCAGCGTTTTATGGACCTAATTCCAACCGTAGGCAGCAGTGATGCTGGGTGAAAACCTCGAATAGCGTGTTGATGTCGCAGAACGTTCAACGGTCGCGCCGTCTATCGAAGCCGCGCAGAAAGCACGTGTGTAAACGAGGTGAGTGAGCGCTGATTCAATTGCAGATACCTCCAGTGCGTACCGCTGCACCTGCCTGCAACATTTATGGCGGGTATTAGCAGGATCTTATCCCGGGGAACGACGCATGCGGAACCAGACTATTAATTTTCACACGATGGCGTCTAAGGTCCGTTATATGATGGCTCGTTAGTTACGGAGTTCTTTATCTTGTTTTGAAATTGTGCTCAAACATATGTGGCATATTATGTTCAGTATTAATACTTCAGTTATGTGTGCTGGAGTCTGATGAAGGAAAGGAATTACCGATAACTGGGCAACTGATACTTGTTTTTGTGGTGTGCAGTGTGTAGCATGGGTTTGAAATTACTATTATTATGGATTTACAGGACTATAGAAAATTTCTTTTTCCTAGAATTTGGAAAACCAAGTCTCTTGCGTAATAAACATAAATTTAGTGGGTGATGTAGCAACTGCGGATTTATCTACAAATGTAATAAGACAAAAATTGCGAGAATGATAGTTCACTTACAGCTGTCAGTCGCTATCATACAATGTAAGGAAGGAAAGAGGAAGGATGGCTTTTCTGTGGTGAAAATAAATATACCGAAAATTTAATAGTCTACCATGCACAGGCGGGGTACAGTATAAAATAATTATAGACATTATGGAACATCCCCTTTGAAAAATTTTAAATGACTATGCTGATAAACCTCTTACGTTATTTGATTTTCAAACAGCTGAGCAGAACTTAGCGTACTCAGACATTTCTCTCTTTACTTATTCTGATCATCACTAAACTCACACACAATATTTTTAGCGCAACGCAATCTGACTTTCAGTAATCCCTACAAAAGAATGGCCGTGACTAACAATAACCTATACCTGTCATGAATCACTTACCTCACAAAAATCTTCGTTACTCGAACTACTGCAATACGGCGATCGCCAATACTGCCAGCTAAATCAAAGATTCTAACTACTGAAGGCGCTAACTACTGATAGGCATAGTCAGCAAATGAAACATTTTGATACAGAACAAACAATGTATTTACCTTAATAATGTTCAAAAGTCATAATACATATATCACTTCATGATATTCAATATTACAAATGTACTGTCTCTGATGGACACACGTCCAGATCGTCCGCTCTCAAAACTCCGCCATCTCTCCCCCCACATCCACCACTGCTGACGGCTCACCTCCAACTGCGCAACGCTACGCGCTGTTAACAGCCAACTGCCCAACACGACAGTAGCAAATATTCCAACAATGAAACCAGCCACATACTTCACACACCACAGTCAGTGATTTTCATATAGAGCGCTACGTGGCGTTGCCAACATAAAAACCTAACCAGCCTACATACAACATTACCGTGGTTAATCAAGAAAGTTATTTGTACTGCTTTAACTGCTTAATTATGGCTTAAAGCATCTTCGAAAGAGAGGCAATTAGAGGAAGAAAACCTGTAACACTAAAAATGCAGATAAAATACAATCTGCACCATGCAAAACATTCGCAGTTTAATATCCGTTGACAACTTTATAAGTAGGCTGTTTAGGTTTTTATGTTGGTAACGCCACGTAGTGCTCTGTATGAAAATCACTGGCTGTGCTGTGTGCAGTCTGTGGCTTGTTGGCATTGTTGGATATTCGCTATTGTAGTGTTGGGCAGTTGGAGGTGAACAGCGCGTAGCGTTCTGCAGTTGGAGGTGAGCCGCCAGCAGTGGTGGATGTGGGGAGAGAGATGGCGGCGTTTTGAGAGATTACTACGTGAGCACGATCTGGACGCGTGTCCGTCAGAAAAAGGAAATTTGTTTATTAAACAGTTTAGTGATGATCAGAAAAAGGAAAGAGAGAAATGTCTGAGGACGTTCAGTTTTCCTCAGCTGTTTGAATATCAATTAACGTAGAAATTTACCAGCACAGTCATTTATAGTTTTTCAAAGGAGACGTTACAACTTTCACTGTACTTTTGATTCTAAAGATGTAAGCTGCGTTACATAAACTATATTTAGTACGTAATCGATCCACGATAATTCGTGCATCATAAGAATAAACCTGACGTAAACATTGCAGTATATATTCTTCCGCGCCGGCCGAAGTGGCCGTGCGGTTAAAGGCGCTGCAGTCTGGAACCGCAAGACCGCTACGGTCGCAGGTTCGAATCCTGCCTCGGGCATGGATGTTTGTGATGTCCTTAGGTTAGTTAGGTTTAAGTAGTTCTAAGTTCTAGGGGACTAATGACCTCAGCAGTTGAGTCCCATAGTGCTCAGAGCCATTTGAACCATTTTTTTATATTCCTCCGCGTTTTCTGGAACCACATTGGATTTCCGTTTCACGTGGGACTGCGGCCAAGCTGTCTCGAGTACGGTCAAGTACGATAATAAGGGTACGTTTTGCACTGTGCGTTACTCGCACATAGACTTAGCGATAATACGGGACAACAGCTTTACCCCCGCATTTAACTCGGACAGAACTGGCCGTTCAGCTGGTACAGCTAGCCTGCAGTGACGTGGCCAGCTGCAGTTCAAACGTAAAAACAGATGAGCAGAGGAACAATGCAGCTCCGAATGTAATTTAATTCTTAAGCAAAATAAAATAATGCAGTTCAAATCTCCCACAATACCCTGTAAGACTACACGAAAACCGCAACACGTTGTCGTTTTTAGTTAACGTACAATGTAATTAAAAACAAGAATGATGAAAACATCTGACTTAACCACAGCGTAATTTTTCTGCATAAGCCGTGTATAACGTAAGAGGTACTGAAGGATTTCACCGTATAGTTCAATATTGAAGCCACTGAAGGTATTACTTACAGTCAGTCGTCTGGTAATCTCATAGCTCCTTCCTTATCCGAATCCAAGAAAAACATTTCAGCTCTGGAAGTGTCACCTGCTGCGTTGATAGCGAACCTATCAACAACAGAATCAACGAAGCCAGCCAAGGCGCAGCACTTTCTCTTCTTCTTTGAAGACGAGCTGTTCTACTGTATATCCCGCCGACGTTCGGCAGTGACGTGTGAAAAAGCTGCGTGCGTTAGTTGCAATGCGTGTGTCAGCTTAACAGTGTTTAGGCCAAATCCCGCAGGTTGGCTCCAGAGCAGTTCTGTCGCGTTCATATTGTAATGGTACAGCAGCAAATGTAAAAATGCAGCATTTGTATGATGTGCTCCATGCTGCGAAAATGATTGTTTTTCATGTTTCTACGGTAATTATCTATCTCTGTGTTATAAAACGTTGGACATAGTCCAAATGGAGAGATTTGGTTTTTCGTTTTTGTAAGTGTCTTAATTTAAAATACTTTTATGAACAGTCTTTCATAAAACATCGATAATTAAAAATTTGTATTTGGAATGGAAACAGGCATTTCGCGTCCAATATGTAATTAGAAAGAAGAAGACGTGCATTATTCATAAAAAATAATTATGAGTTTTATAATTACGAGACGTAGGTATTTCAAATTGAACGAGAAAAAAAATGGTATTAGGGAGATTTGAAACAAAGCACAAATAACCGCATTAGGGTGTCATTCCATTACGCTACCGATTACGCTACACATTTATCAGGCATTTGTTAAACAACTGCATTATATGCAACACTGGGAAAACTTCAGAGCCGATTATCTCCGTGAAGTTACGAAAATCATTAAGAACAGTTTATTTCTTGACACTTTTTAGCCGTGTTTCACTGGCGTGTTTCACTGCGGCACAGAAAGGAACCTCAGCCATTTTCCTACTGCGCATTAACAGCGCGACAGTCAAAGCACAACGCCGCAGAGGCTGTGACTGTACACGATTTTTAAATAAAAACTACGTAGCTAAAGCGTGATTAAGAAAACCGTTGATGGCTGTTAATACATTTGAATATCTTAAAGTTTCATTTAACGTAACTCAGTAATAAGATATCTAATACATAAGTCGACCTACTTCCAACAGCGTAACAACAACAACAGTTTACGTTTTTGTTTACATCAGGTTTATTCTTATGATGAACGGCTTATAGTGTATTTATTTTTGACTGTGTATAATTGATTATAATTATAATGAAAATATTGTAAATTGCTGGGTACTAACTAAGGGAATGTACCGATAGCAACGACGAATTGGTAGCTGCTGTGCCGTTGTTAAATCTCTGTCACGTTGAGAGCAGAGATGGAGCAGAGCAGCCTAGAGTCATGAAAGAGTGCGGAAGTGTTTGTTGGGCGCTACCGCAGACGCGGCCTGCAGCTATGCTCGCGCCGGTGTATGCGCGCCAGATTTGTTAACCCGCGGGTATTGGGAGCTCGGTAGGAGTGGACAGTCGGAGAGAGCTGCAGTTCCAACTGTTGCCTGTCCCATAATTATCCGTGGCTCTGCAGGCGACTCGTGGTTTTCATCGAACATCAGTAGCACCAACAACTGCAGCTCAACATTGTCGTCGGCTACATTCTTCGTCGTCCGCACAGCTACAACATTGTAAGAATGTTAAGTGAAAAATTATAAACTTACGTTGATACTGAAACTTCCTGGCAGATTAAAACTGTGTGCCGGACCGAGACTCGAACTCGGGACCTTTGCCTTTCGGGGGCAAGCCCTTTATCAACTGAGCTACCCAAGCCCGACTCACGCCCCTCCACGAGGTAGAGGCAGAAATAAAGCTGTCTGTTACGTTGATACTGCCCAGCAAAAACTTGCAATATGGTTCAAATGGCTCTGAGCACTATGGGACTTATCTTCTAAGGTCATCGGTCCCCTAGATCTTAGAACTACTTAGACCTAACTAACCTAAGGACATCACACACATCCATGCCCGAGGTAGGATTCGAACTTGCGACCGTAGAGGTCGCGCGGTTCCAGAATGTAGCCCCTAGAACCGCTCGGCCACTCCGGACGGCTAACTTGCAATAGTTAAAACTTGTGGAGCACCTGTGTTGTCATTGTACTCAGACATTATTACCAAGTAGGATCCCTTTCCTTTCCAAGCAATCACCGAGTGTTGTAAGAATATGAAAATTGATTAAACATTTACTACCTGTTTTGTGTGCTCGCTAATGACCAGTTTCCGTCTAAATTTTCTGCCTCGGTAACTGTTCATTCTTGTATTCCATGACAGAGACTACATGAAGTAAAGTAAAATTTCACTGGCAAAACTAACAATTAAAGATACAGCACAAATTAAGAGAGCGCAATTTCATTTATGCTATATTTTGCTTAGCGAGTGACTTCTGGTCACTTGGTATGTATTATATTGTTGTTACTTCGAAATTAAAGCCAACTGCTCATTTGCTTAAAGTAAATTCAGTTCAATCTTTCATTAATCGAAAGTAAATTGCTTGTCTTTTTCTAAATTTTGCGTTACGTTACACCGAGGTTACTGAAAGTATTTATTTTTACGTAACAGAGTTTAAGTTAAGCCAGTCATTCATTTAACCAGTAACTCCATTTAATTTTACTTTGAAAATTTAGTATTTCAGAATAAGTAAACTCGGTGCTTTCTGATTCATTTATTTTCTCGTGAACTGTTGCGCTGTGGAAAAGCGTGACAATCTTGTGTGGCCACGCCACTGATTATTTGCTCAAATTTGTCTGCCATATCTTTCTCAAGATTCTGGAGATTCATTGCCTTAGCGGGCTGGTACTGTCTAATTATCCCCTTTTTAGTTGATCAGTGTTTCCATTGTGTTATCAGTGACTTTTGTAGTAAATATTAGGCGGTACCCTTTTCCCCTGTGACGTTCGTGAGCAATTCCACTCATTTCAAAATTCTCATCATCATTTAACAAGTTTAGAATAGATTCTTTCTACAGAACAGTCTGTTGTACACTTTCCTCCAACTAACCGGAATTATTTTCCTGCGGTAAATTTTCACTAGTCATATGCGAGCACGGTCTGTGATATTACAGTCCAGTAGGCCGATTATGAAGGGGGAGGTTACACACCTATTTAGTTTTGATAACGAATCGCGGGAGGAATTTGACGCAGTTTCACTGTAATAAGAATCCGGCCTTTCAGTTGTTAATGTTTCGAGGTTCGTGGCTAGCTCGCCGTCTATGATGCTGTGCTCACGACTTTAGGTAGGAACGAAATGCGACTAGCCCGCTAATGGCAGAAACCGGTACGCATTACATTGCAGTTGTGCGACTTTACACGTGCATGGAAGTGAAATATTTTCACAATATGAGATGTAAACAGAAGATCGTGATTTGATTCTAAAGATGCAAACCAAGTAAAAGTCGCCAGCACCCAAGAAGTGAAATTCCACCCATTTGAAAGGAGATGGAAAGTAAATAAATCCATGGTGAAATTTTCTGAGAAAGTTAGCCATTTCTACGATAAGAATCTCACACAACACGGAAATAAAATAAAGGCAGTAAGTGGACTTCCACATCGTATGTCTGAGAAAGCGGACTGATATTCCTTTTTGCGCTTGGGCCGCTAGTGGCAAAGGAAATCAACTCATCGGTCACCACAGTCAACAATAAGAAATATGGTTTCAGTACGTAATCACGTCAAACATCTGAAGAACAAGAACCGAGAGCGGAAAATGTCTTAATATCCTAAACTTAGCAACAGAAAAACTTTGCGGACAGTGCAGCAATGTGTTTTAAAATTGTGCATGAAATTGGACCTCGCGTGGGATGTGAAAAACATCTGCAGACTGAGTGACATTCAAGGGTGTCCATTACAGTGTAAGTAACAAAGGGATGTCAGCATCTTCCATTACTCCACAATATGAAGTCGGTGTCGTTTCTAGAAAATATTGAACACCAGCGTCAAAAGAGAACCGAGTCTCTGGTAACACGATTAACTGCTCCTTTAACACCAATGGGAGCACATTTTTTCTGCTCATCAAATATAATGGATCTGCTCAAAAGCTGCCTGAAAACAAAAGTGCGCCACCCAGAAGACAGGGTCGGATGTCGACGTAATTCCTTTCTGCTTAAAGACGCTCACTGACGATATTATCAGCTCCTAACTCCGGACACTTACACACAATTGGCGAGTATTTGAAAGACTGGGGTGGAAATTCTCTGTGGACGGCCACCAGAGTGGATTTGTATTGTCGCCTTTAGAGTTGTTACCAGGCCCGATAGGGTATATATGGGAGCGAACTGCGTCAGATGTTGAGTGATCACTGTAAATGACACGCAGATGCCGCGTACTCTTGCGAGACAGCATAATCAGCATCTGACAGAGTTTGAAAGCTGATAGAATAGTGCAATATACAGGTTGTTGGGGCATTCAAATGTCACAGTAGCTGTGTTGAATTTCTGACGACGTCTGACCACCACAAGCAATGACCACCGTAATGTGCACCAAGCACATCGTAACGCCTTCTCATCTGTGCCTGATATCCGAGAACATTCTGCAACATTTCTGTCGTCCCATACCATTGCACAGAGACCAGCAGCAACCGGACTCGTGAATTACCGCCCCGAGTATTGGCTGTCGGTAACACCGGAAGACAAACGGCTGCATTTGGGGTGATGCCGCGACCGGAAAGCCTGGACCGTTGATGACCGACGTCACACCGTGTCCAGCGATGGATCACCGTTCTGCGCTACCCTAGATCACAATCGTCGGCAAGTATGGCGGGAATCTGCTGTGTGGTCCCATTCTTCCAATATTTTGGAAAGGCACAGTTGCTGGTGTCACGCTATGGGGAGTCACCTGGTACGATTCCAGATCACAGGTGATGTGATTGACGGGACCCTAACCGCAAATCGGTAGGACATCTAGCGTCCTCGTGTGTTACCTCTCATGCTGTCCGCCCCTGGTAGCTGAGTGGTCAGCGCGGCGGAATGTCATACCTAACGGCCCGGGTTCGATTCCGGGCTGGCTTGGAGATTTTCTCTGCTCAGGGACTGGGTGTTGTGTTGTCCTCATCATCATCATTTCATCCCCATCGACACGCAAGTCGCCGAAGTGGCCTCAGCTCGAAGGACTTGCACCAGACGAACGGTCTACCCGACCGGAGGCCCTAGCCACACGGCATTTATACCTCTCATCCTACTGTACTGTGGCGACGTTTTTCTCTAGTCCAATGCTCGTTCAGACACGGCATGTGTCGCTACGAAATGTCTGCGTGATGTTGAGGCACTCTTATGAACAACAAGATCCCCAGATCTGTCCTGAATGGAATGTGTGTGGATCAACTCTGGCCTTGCCGTAGTGGTAACGCCGGTTCCCGTCGAATCACCGAAGTTAAGCACTGTCGGGCCGGGCTAACACTAGGATGGGTGACCTCCCGCTCTGCCGAGAGCTGTTGGCAAGCGGGGTGCACTCAGCCCTTGTGAGACAAACTGAGGAGCTACTTGACTGAGAAGTAGCGGCTCGGGTCTCGTAAACTGACCGCCGGGACAGCTGGTGTGCAGACCACGTACACCTCGGTATCCGCATACAGTGACGTCTGTGTGCTTAGGATGACACGGCGGCCGGTCGGTACCGTTGGGCGTTCATGGCCTATTCGGGAGGACTTCAGTTCAACTCTGTCTCTGTGCCTGTACTGAAGATATTAAGGACCTGTTACAACCATTGTTGACATGTTTGCCTCAGGAGACGATCCAAAGACCTTATGACACATTAAGGAATCGAATCAGTCCAAGCATCCAGGCCACAAGGGTTGCGACGTCGTACTGATACACGTTGTAATCCTGCTATGTTCTTTATAAAACTGACTCGATTTTGTCATCACTGTAGTAACATTACATACCTTCTCATCTCGTGAAGATTCATTTCATTTCCTCCTCCCTTCTGAGTACTTCATTGGTTTCATCAGGCAGTGTATATAAACAGATATGAGAAGCATACCCAGTATTAATGCACTTACTTAAGCTAGAACAATGCTCTTGGTGAATCTTTTACGTTTACACACATTGGTCAGAAACAGTCTGAAAATCTTGTAATAGTGTTGCACGTTAGGTCGTGCCCGCAAATAATTGTTAAGAGAAATATTCCATACATTGCGCCGTTACCGAGCTAATTACCATTGACGTTAGCCATCCAGGCAGCTGCGCGGTCAGTTTCAAGCGGCCTGCGAGAGATGGTGTCGGCAAACGTGTTCTTCGTTTGGTCTCCTAAAACCGAACAAGAGAGCGACACAAAAATCGGACATGCAATAGCAGTGAGGATCGAAGTCGAGCCAAACGCTAGTCAGTCTCGTGTGCTATCATCTATCCTCTGAGAACAACTGATGCTAATTGTATCTGGCGGGCCGCTTGAATCTGTGCGCGAAACATTCTGATTTGCTAAATTCAATGCTGATTAACTGGGAAACGGCGAAACGCACCGAATTTTCTTCTTAATAATTATTTCCCAGCACGACCAACCCTGCAACACGATTACAAGCTTTTCGGACTCTTCCCGACCACCCACTATAAATAAGCTCAATCTCAGTTAATGTTCTTTGTGTAAGGTGTAACTGTGTACCGCAAGTGTACAATTTCATTTATGTAACCTAGTAATGGCAACTGAAAAGAGTAAATCTCCAGAACATCGGTGGCAGTCATCGTAGAGCCCACAGGTAGAAGACCCTTTGAACGTTTATCTTGATCTTCATTCCTTTATTCAGGAAAGCACCTGCTACTTTATCCATAACGTTCTACATCTACACCTACGTCCACATGATTACTCTTCAATTCACATTTAAGTGCTTGGCAGAGGGTTCATCGAACCACAATCACACTATCTCTGTACCATTCCACACCCGAACAGCGCGCGGGAAAAACGAACACCTAAACCTTTCTGTTCGAGCTCTGATTTCTCTTATTTTTATTTTGATGATCGTTCCTACCTATGTAAGTTGGGCTCAGCAAAATATTTTCGCATTCGGAAGAGAAAGTTGGTGATTGAAATTTCGTAAATAGATCTCGCCGCGACGAAAAACGTCTTTGCTGTAATGACTTCCATCCCAACTCGCTTATCATATCTGCCACAATCTCTCCCCTATTACGTGATAATATAAAACGAGCTGCCCTTTTTTGCACCCTTTCTATGTCCTCCGTCAATCCCACACCGCGCAGCAATATTCTAACAGAGGACGAACGACTGTAGTGTAAGCTGTCTCTTTAGTGGACTTGTTGCATCTTCTAAGTGTCCTGCCAATGAAACGCAACCTTTGGCTCGCCTTCCCCACAATATTATCTATGTGGTCTTTCCAACTGAAGTTGTTCGTAATTTTAACACCCAGGTACTTAGTTGAATTGACAGCCTTGAGAATTGTACTATTTATCGAGTAATCGAATTCCAACGGATTTCTTTTGGAACTCATGTGGATCACCTCACACTTTTCGTTATTTAGCGTCAACTGCCACCTGCCACACCATACAGCAATCTTGTCTAAATCACTTTGCAACTGATACTGGTCTTCGGATGACCTTACTAGACGGTAAATTACAGCATCATCTGCGAACAATCTAAGAGAACTGCTCACATTGTCACCCAGGTCATTCATATAGATCAGGAACAGCAGAGGTCCCAGGACGCTTCCCTGGGGAACACCTGATATCACTTCAGTTTTACACGATGATTTGCCGTCTATTACTACGAACTGCGACCTTCCTGACAGGAAATCACGGATCCAGTCGCACAACTGAGACGATACCCCATAGGCCCGCAGCTTCAAAAATGGCTCTGAGCGCTATGGGACTTAACATCTGAGGTTATCAGTCCCCTAGAACTTAGAACTACTTAAACCTAACTAACCTAAGAACATCACACACATCCATGCCCGAGGCAGGATTCGAACTTGCGACCGTAGCAGTTGCGCGGTTCCGGACTGCCCGCAGCTTGATTAGAAGTCGCTTGTGAGGAACGGTGTCAAAAGCTTTCCGGAAATCTAGAAATCATCTTGAGATCCCCCGTCTATAGCGGCCATTACTTCGTACGAATAAAGAGCTAGCTGCGTTGCACAAGAACGATGTTCTCTGAAACCATGCTGATTACGTATCAATAGATCGTTCCCTTCGAGGTGATTCATAATGTTTGACTACAGTATATGCTCCAAAAGCCTACTGCAAACCGACGTCAATGATATACGTCTGTAGTTCGATGGATTACTCCTACTACCCGTCTTAAACACTGGTGCGCCCTGCGCAATTTTCCAATCTGTAGGTACAGATCTATCGGTGAGCGAGCGGTTGTATATGTTTGCTAAATAGGGAGCTATTGTATCAGCGTAATCTAAAAGGAACCTAATCGGTATACAATCTGGACCTGAAGACTTGCCCGTATCAAGCGATTTGAGTTGCTTTGCAACCCCTAAGGTATCTACTTCTAAGAAACTCATGCTAGCAGCTGTTCGTGTTTCAAATACTGGTATATTCCGTTCGTCTTCCCTGGTGAAGGAATTTCGGAAAATTGCGTTCAATAACTCCGCTTTAGCGGCACAGTCGTCGGTAACAGTACCATCGGCACTGCGCAGCGAAGGTATTGACTGCGTCTTGCCGCTTGTGTACTTTACATACGACCAGAATTTCTTCGGAGATAATGTTTCGTTGTGGAACCTATTAAAGGCCTCTCGCTTTGAAGTCCGTGCCAAATTTCGCACGTCTGTAAATTTTAGCCAATCTTCGGGATTTCGCGTTCTTCTGATCTTCGCATGCTTTTTCCGTTGCCTCTGGAACAGCGTTCGGACCTGTTTGTGTACCATGGGGGATCAGTTCCTTCTCTTACCAGTTTATGAGGTATGAATTTCTCAATTGCTGTTGCTACTATATCTTTGAATTTGAGCCACATCTCGTCTACATTTGCATAGTCAGTTCGGAAGGAATGAAGATTGTCTCTTAGGAAGGCTTCTAGTGACACTTTATCCGCTTTTTTAAATTAAATTATTTTGCGTTTGTTTCTGGTGGATTTGGAAGAAACGGTATTAAGCCTAGCTACAACGACCTTGTGATCACTAATCCCTGTATCAGTCATGATGCTCTCTATCAGCTCTGGATTGTTTGTGGCTAAGAGGTCAAGTGTGTTTTCGCAACCATTTACAATTCGCATGGGTTCGTGGACTAACTGCTCGAAATAATTTTCGGAGAAAGCATTTAGGACAATCTCGGAAGATGTTTTCTGCCTACCACCGGTTTTGAACAAGTATTTTGGCCAACATATCGAGAGAAGGTTGAAGTCCCCACCAACTATAACCGTATGAGTGGGGTGTTTATTTGTTACGAGACTCAAATTTTCTCTGAACTGTTCAGCAACTATATCATCGGAGTCTGGGGGTCGGTAGAAGGAGCCAATTATTAACTTAGTTCGGCTGTTAAGTATAACCTTCACCCATACCAATTCGCACGGAGTATGTACTTCGACTTCACTACAAGAGAAACCACTACTGACAAACACAAACACTCCACCACCAATTCTGCCTAATCTATCTTTCCTGAACACCGTCTGAGACTTCGTAAAAATTTCTGTAGAACTTATTTCAGGCTTTAGCCAGCTTTCTGTACCTATAGCGATTTCAGCTTCTGTGCTTTCTATTAGCGCTTGAAGCTCAGGGACTTTCCCAGCGCAACTACAACAATTTACAATTACAACTCCGACTGTTCCTTCATCCAAGCACGTCCTGTATTTTCCATGCATCCATTGAGATTGCAGCCCACCCCGTACTTTCCCGAGGCTTCCTAACCTAAAAAGCCGCCCAGTCCACGCCACACAGCCTCCGCTACCCGTGTAGCCGCCAGCTGAGTGTAGTGAACTCCTGACCTATTCAGCGGAACCCGAAACCCCTATGGCGCAAGTCGAGGAATCTGCAGTCAACACGGTCGCAGAACCGCCTGAGCCTCTGATTCAGACCCTCCACCCGGCTCTGCACCAAAGGTCCGCAGTCGGTTCTGTCGACGATGCTGCAGATGGTGAGCTCTGCCTTCATCTCGTAAGCAAGACCGGCAGCCTTCACCAAATCAGATAGCCGCTGGAATCCAGAGAGAATTTCCTCAGATCCAAAGCGACACACGTCATTAGTGAGGACATGTGCCACCACCTGCAGCTGGCTGCACCCTGTGCTCTTCGTGGCATCCGGAAGGACCCTTTCCACATCAGGAATGACTCCACCCGGAATGCACACGGAGTGCACAATGGATTTCTTCCCCTCCTTAGCCGCCATATCCCTAAGGGGCCCCATTACGCTCCTAACATTGGAGCTCTTGTCTCTGGTATTTCAGTGAAACACTGCTATTTCACTGGTTGCATCTGTCTGTAGAGCATCCTCGCCATCATTGTCGCCTCGACATCATTGTCACAGCCTCAACACGTTTCATTAGCTGCCGTGTTCATTTCTTGGCACTTGACATTCAAGTTGTGCTAGTCAAGCCACCAAACGCCCAGTTATTTTGCTTGTTTTTGGATAATTTTGTTGGTACTTCCCAGAAGACTCTATATATATATATATATATATATATATATATATATATTCCATAAGCTACTTCACAGTGTGTGGTGGAGGCTACTTTGGTATTACTCTCACTTTCCCCCTTTTCCTGTTCCAATCAAGAATGTTGCCCCAAAGAAAAGGTGTTGGCAAGTCCCAAATCTTCCTAGTCATGCCTTCATTCGCTTTTCGCGAAATATACGTAGGTGGAAACAATATTTCTGGTGACTCTTCTTGAAACGGACTCCCTCGTAATTTTAGCAGTAAACCACACCTTCATGCGTAATGCCTCTGTACAGATGGTCGAGCGCTCAGAGGCCGGGAATGAGCATCCAGGGCTGATGTTAAATGAGAACAGGAAATTTGGTCAAATAGAGAGCACATATTTCAGTGTACAGAATACTAGGTTCAGGGCAAACTAGTAGATCGAACAAACTAAAGAATTGGGCAACGGGACAAGACACAGTTCACATTAAGCTCTGTTGGTGGCCGGTCATGGAGTACAGAGCCAGAAGCTCTGCCTCCCAAGAAAGACGTCTGTTTTAGTCGAGGTCTGCATCAGAAGAGAGGGAGGCGACTGTATTCTGCACTCCAGAGTCCTCCAGAGTCCACACACGCGTCCTGCCGCCCACACTCGCTATTGGCTAAACCGATGGCGTGGATTTGCGAGCAGCTTCAGGGGAGGGATGAAGACGTCTCGCCCGCATCTCGTGGTCGTGCGGTAGCGTTCTCGCTTCCCACGCCCGGGTTCCCGGGTTCGATTCCTGGTGGGGTCAGGGATTTTCTCTGCCTCGTGATGGCTGGGTGTTGTGTGCCGTCCTTAGGTTAGTTAGGTTTAAGTAGTTCTAAGTTCTAGGGGACTGATGACCATAGATGTTTAGTCCCATAGTGCTCAGAGGCATTTTTGAAGACGTCTCTTGTCAGCAACTTTAACCTGGCAGAACTGCCTCGGTTCTGAAAGGCAGACAGCTTGCGTCGTGTACACACATCCGAAGTTACTCTGGAAGGAAACTAGTAAACACTTGACTGGGACCTTTGCATTAAATTTTTGAAGCTAATTCCCTACAATATTCCTTGATTGATAATTTTGAAACTAGGGCAGCCACAGCCAAAAGTAAATGTATGTAGCTGATTGACCATTCCCACAGTATAAAAAAGATGCATACATACAGGTATTAAATAAAAATATAAAGCTGAATGAAAATTCGAATAGTACGTGATATCTGTATTTACTGAAGTCGATTAGAGACTTTCACAGTCGGTTTCCCAACTTTAAGCTGCATCTTGTGGTGTATATGCCTACAGAAAAGTTATATAAATCAGCTCTATGATAATAGGGAAATTAATTTATCTGAGATCTATTAAAATACTGACTAAATATATCTAAACAAGGTAGAAAATATTAAGCTTCTCTTTTTCATTTCACATACTGTTTCACTGTTTACTGTTAAGGATCAGTTTCTCATTCCAAACTCCATTCCTTCGCTTTTATAGACTGGACATTCATCACTGATGCCGCTATCTTAACAACTGAAGAATGCTGAGAACTTTGCCACGCCGAATACTCTGCAGCATTCTGTAATAGCTCCATTTACCATACGATAAACCACTGTAACTAACCACATTTTCGTATGAAATTACAAATCTTATTTGTTATATACGAATACTCACATTTTTTGTGGGACGTATGTGATCCACACTTAGTTACATAATCAGATGCATAGTATTTTCTTCCTTGTTTATATCTATTCAGCCAGTAGTTTAAAATATCTTAGATGACTCCATTTCCTCATTATCAAGCTATTAATTTATAAAAAATTTTCTGTATCAGATTATAAAACTTAAAAGTTGTGAAACCGGTTGTGAGAGTCTCTCATAGATTTCAATAAACACGGATAAAGCAGACTTTTCATTCAGTTTTATATTTTAGTAGTCTTAATGACTGTATGTAAACACCTTTGTTATACTGTATGAATGTCCAATCAATCGTGTACAGATCCACGAGAGACTGCCACCCCGTACACCAGCCTTGTAGTTGCTGCCACAGGGGTTTGGTGAGCAAAAAGGTGACGCTTTCAAATTTGGTAATGTAACGCGCTGCTACTCTTTTGATCTACTCTGTTAATTATGTCAGTCTTGTCTGCATAGAGTTTCAGATAGAATGTCAAGGTATAATCGGCAGGTATAGATTAACTCCACTTTCCATTGTACCTTGTTTTCATCGATGACAGTTCTTTGTGGAAACTTTCTTAGTGTTGATGTCCCTCGCTCGCAGCAGAAAGTAAGCACGTAAAAGGCGTACCTTTAAGGGCGTTGTACATGACGATCCCTCATTGTAGCAAATTTTCCGTCGAACAATGTCTTTGTACTTTCAAATAAGTGGTAGATACGTGTGCAAAATTGTTTCGGTTTAACTTCTTTACACGTTACATAACAGTTCTTTTGCAACACTCTCCTTTATTTTGGATTCTCTGGGCCCAGGAAATTTCTTACGCTAGTGCAAAAATGTCTTCTTCTAATTTTATCCACGGACGCTATAAACTTTTAAGAGCTGGGGAGTGAATTTTCGGCTATGCAACTAATTCATTAATTAAGTTTGTTTGTTTCTGGATGAATTTACTGAAGCGAAATCTTTTTAAAGAAGTGAATTGACACAGCAGCAGAATCTGGCAAGCCTCTGGAAGACTAGAAATATAGCAATGACATCTACATTATCGCCATTCTGGAACTTCAAACTGTCTTACTTTACTCTACATAACAGTCTCTTTATACGAGAAAATCACTTTTATTTCCATCAGCTGTACACATTCAACTTCATTCTTTACCAGTTTTGCTTTTTACAACCATCAGCCCTTGAAGACAAAAGAATAAAAACAGAAAAACATATGTAATATACACAGACTAATAGGACGAAACAATTGATTTATGTACACCAAAAAACAATCAGTATTTGCGAAGCGGTATATCGGATGGATCAAAATGCATACTACTCGTATAAGACTCATTATCATGCCAAATACAACGAAGTGTTACAGTGGTTTATGAGACACAATAAATGTTTTAAATCACACAAAGTGATTGTGTAAAAACTACTGAGAGGTAATAAATGAATATCATCAGAGGCACAACTAACCTAAGAAACCCACAGAATCTAATATCTAAGAGAAAAAAAAGTGTGAAGTTTTGTGATAGACTCATGGGACGACAGAGAGAGCAACTGGTACTAGTTCATTGCTCCCAAATTGTGGAGAATAAGCGTAGATGAGGTTATACGGTAAATTATGGCAACCAAATACCTCGAAAATCGTAAAAATTGTGTATTGTAAGATACATATTTTTGCACAATAATAACATCATATGAAAAATATTTGTAGATAGTAATCACAGTCAAAGAGCTTGTCATCCAAGAACGGCAATTACATAATCCCATATTTAAGATACAATATGAAGTGTAATTCTAATAATTTTCTCTTAGAAAATATGACATTAACCCTCAAGCATGCACACCATTTGCACAAGTGGGTGGCCAGAATACCTTTTGCACATGTAAAGAATAGCTGTCCTTGTGTTAACATGGTAAGCATGTATGAACGAAATTGTCCTTTAATCATAGTTTAATTAAACAACAATAAAACATACTTACATTATACACACTAAATCACTGAATTAAACAATACAAAAATTGCTAATTATCTTGTAGACAACTGCTTCATTGTGGGATTGTGTTGCTAGCTTCTAATCTGTGTCATTTTCTTGTATGAATCATAAATTATTTCTCATGTAGCTTGTTGTTAATTGTCTATTACTGCTACTCACTTGGATGCATGACAGCACAACTTAGCAGTGTGGTACATTACAATGTTATTTGTGAATTGCATACTTTATTATAGGCATGGCTGCTCGAAGGTTAAGAGTACAGCCTAACTAATTCAATAGATTCACTTCTTGGCTTGCTTGTGTAAATATTGTTACATCTATGTTAATAAATCAGGCTTGGACAGAAATATACGTATCTTTGACAGTATAATGTATTCATATATGTTTTTAGCATTGTATTATTACGGGTAACATGAGAATAACATTAGAACTAGACGTAAAAACAACTTAGAAAAGAAACAAACTTCTGAAGAGGTAGGAGTTTATGAAATTTGTTGTGAACAGTGGAAGAAGTTTTACATTAGTCACACTGAGAGGAAATGTAAGACTATATTTGAGGAACACTAGTCTTGTTCAGCATCTTTAAGTGTTCATTGAAATGTTGTGGACATACAAGATGGCAAACCAAGAATAATATGGAATTATTACATAAGCTTATTAAGGGCAACCTTATGAATTTTATAGAAGTAACTGAGATTTCTATAACTTTAAATGACACCAAAATTACCTTTTAATTGATCAAAAAGATTTAAAAACTAAATATTTCTTAGAAAATTACACCTGAAGTAGACCAATATGTTAAATAATGTAAATGATCCATATGTGCTAAGTGTCCATTAAGCATGTCAGTGACTTAGATTTTGATTCTTATGTAATTACTGTTAAAGTTAGGTCAACATGGGATAGTCAATTATCAGTGTAGTACCTCCAAGTAGCTTCATGTAAACTACATATCATTTTACATTGTTATTAATTAAAAGTTTCATTTCATTGGTTTGTATTCTAAGATGAGTGTTAGACAATAGGTTTAGGTGCAGATGTTAACATCATATTTCTGAGTAGTAACATCAGAATATAAGTTTGGGAATAAATGTACCATGGTTGTAATCTATGAACATCTAAAAAGTAATGCAACTGACTCTATTACTGATTGATATTTCTTGTTCCTTTATTTGATTTCAACTGTTATTTTACTTTTTATCACTTACCACTGTTCGATGTCAACCAACTACTGTTGACGGTAGGCTGCAAAATCTGAAACTGGTAAAGACTAAAATGGAATGTGTACAGCTGAGTTTAAAACAATGTATTCTTCCAACTGCATACTTTCCACTGACTGAGGTGGCCAGGTGGCGTTTCAACAGTCAAAAGTGGCTTTATGTGTGACAGAAGAATGTTTCTGCAGCCTTAAAATGTGAGTGGATATTAAAATTTTCGTTTATCGATCAGGAGCTTAACGGAGAAAAGATTGCTAGTATAGGCTAACTTTTCCATACATTATGGGTATGTACACCACAGGTTTAATTTCAGAGCTTCATACCAACAGTCGCAATGACTGTTATCGTGCTTTTCCCCTTGGTTTTCAGCAGTGCCTTCCTGGTCTTTGGTATACTGCATAAAATATTTACATAAATATTCTACAGAATAATTTTGCTGTCATTACTTATTTAGTGGCCAACAGCCTTGCTGCAGTGGTAACACCATTTCCCGTCAGATCACCGAAGCTAAGCGCTGTGGGCTGGGCTAGTAGTCAGATGGGTGACCATCCGGTCTACCGAGCAGTGTTGGCAAGCGGGTTGCACTCAGCCCTTGTGAAGCAAACTGAAGAGCTACTTGATCGAGAAGTAGCAGCTCTGGTCTCGGAAACTGACATGCGGCCGGGAGAACTGTGTGCTGACCACATACCCCTCCATATCCGCATTCAGTGACGCCTGTGGGCTGAGGTTGCCTCGGCGGCCGGTCGGTACCGTTGGGTCTTCATGTCCTGTTCAGGAGGAGTTTCGTAGTTTACTTATTTAGTATTTATGGCAGTGCACGTTAGTTCACTTAAAAATAAGTTGATATTTTGGCTATATTTCTCGGTGTTTTTCCAAGAATTATTTATGCACTAAATTCATAAATTGTTCAGAAAGTCGAAGTGAAATTGAAGAAAGTAAATGAGGCAAACACAGAGACACCAAACAAGTTATGGTATACCAGTTCAACTACAGGAGATATTAAAGACGACTCTGCTGTGCTCTTTATAGCATCTAGAGCGTTCACAATTTGCACAATTCTCATCCACACATTATGGGGAGTAATAGCCTTCTAAGTTGCTGACAGCAGATATCACCTTCAAATCTTGAAAGTTGGTTTCAGTCATTTGGCAGTTTATGCCTGGCACAGATCAACAGACAAATGTCATATACAGTTACATATACATGATCAAGTATTATTTCTATGTTCACTGTACACATTGTATTCAGTGTGGCTGAAAGAAGTGTAAGAACTTTTTGGAATCAACATCTACTAAAGGAACGAGGACATATTTCAAGAAATGGGCAATTGTTAACTGTGTACTATATAGTTTTTGCGTGTCTGGGATAGAAAATCAGTATTTAAGAAATGTATTCAAAAGTTTTTTCATTCAACACTTTACTGCAGGTTTACTAAATTTTTTGAGCATTCAGAAAACCTTTACCCATTGATTTTACATTGAATATTAGAGTTATCTCCTTAAACTTATCCTGAATGGCTCATAATCCATCTACCATAAGGATGTCACGAAATAAGGACTCTTCGTGTGTGAAGCAATTATGGTTGTATAAACATAGTACACAACCACGTCTGGAAGAAAACCAGCCTTCCAGCTGGCCCCAAGCCCAGATAAAGCGGGAGGGTTAATCGTTGGGCTAACCATCCAACATTGTAAAATGACTGACGGGTTCGTATACACTCACACCCAGCCTCGGACTGGAATGGATTCAACGTAAAACGACCCAAGCTTATGAATAAAGGACTACGAATAGGTACATGGAACGTAAAACCTCTGTACGCTGCAGGACAGGCAAAGATATTTGATAAAGAACTAACCGAGTACAAGATGGATATTACAACCCTGCAGCGGAAAAGATGGCCTGGACAAAGTCTGCACAGAGGGAAAAACTACACGGTCATACACAGCGAAAACAAGCATGGTCACCATATATTTGGGACAAGATTTGCGGTTCATAATAATGACCGATGTGATGACAATAGAAAATGTAAATCAAAGAATATGCTACAACAGAATCAAAGGCAAATATAGAAATATCTCATTAATAAGTGTCCATGCCCCAACTGAGGACAAGGAGAAAGACATAAAAGACGAATTCTAGGACACCTTAGACCAGATGTAGTCCAGATTACCACAGTATGATATAAAAATTGTGCTGGGAGACTTAAATGCCAAAATAGGACAAGAACAGCAATGGAAACCATATATTGGCATCTTCAGCCTTCACACTGAATCAAATGGTAATGCCATAAGGCTTATCAACTTCGCCACAGCTAGAAACACGAAAACAGCAAGTACATCATTCCCCCATAAAGATATACATAAAGCAACATGGACCTCACCGGATGGATAGACTAGGGGAAACGAATAGACCATGTTCTGATAAAGAAAAAGTATAAAAAGGCAATAAAATATGCTAAGACAATGAGAGGGGCTGAGATAGAATCAGACAATTCTCTTGTGCTAATAAAGATGAAACCTTCATTATCAAAACCACCAAGTAAGAACAACAGTGGTAAAAGAACACATAGAGTAGATGTGAGTAGGCTAAAAGAGGAGGAGATGAATAAAGTTTAAGATTAAGCTTAAAAATAGATTCGCTGAATTAGAGAATGACAACAATAGGAAAGAAGATGAAGATATGAACATGAAATGGAAGAAGATGACAACAGTTATGAGGGAGACAGCGCATGAACAACTAGGAGATAATAATAATAGCATTATAAAGCGCAAATCATGGTTCAATGAAACATGTATAAAAGCTGTACAGGGCAGAAGGAGAGCCAGACAGGCAGTGATGAACAATAACAACCATGAAAACCAAACAGCTTTCAGGAAAGCCACGAGAGAAATGAAGAGTATAATAAGATGGGAGAAAATATCGTTCATATATAAACAGATAGAGGAAGAGGACTATAAGCAAAATAATAGTACACAGTATTGCAGGATAATGAATAGCTATAGAAAAGAGTACAGAGCTAAGTCTGTGATAATGAAGCACGAGAATGGAAAACTGATCACTACCAATGAGGTAAATTTAGGGAACTGGAGGAAATACTTCAAAGAACTGCTGAACAAACCGGTAGATACTTACAACAATGAAAATAAGGCAGAAAACAATGAGAATGTACAACCATTTGTCGAAGAACCAACTCTGATGAAGGTGAAGGAGATAATAAAAACACTAAAAAATGGGAGTGCCCCTGGCATAGAGACGTTATCAGCAAGGCTCATCAAAGAAGGGGGAGAGAAGATACATGAATGATTATCAGAACTGATAAAAGTGGTAAGGAGAAAAGAAGTAATGCTGGAGGAATGGAAAACTGCTGCTGTATGTCCCATATACAAGAAAGGAGACAAAATGCTGAATTATACCGAACAGGCTCAACCCATACAATGAGGAAATATTAGACACAGCACAAGCAGGGTTCGGAAAAGGTAAATCGACCAAATATTCACAATAAGACAATTTTTAGATAAGAACTGGGAGCACAATCATGATACCTTTTGCCTGTTTAGAAATTTCAACACAGCACATGGCAGCATAGTAAGAGAGGAAATGTGGAGGATAACAGCAGAGTATGGGATACTTGACAAGCTGATACAGCTAAGCAAAATGTGTGTGATGGAATCAAGGTGTAGAATGAAAGTACAGGGGGAGTTCTCAGAAGCATTTGAAGTAAAAAGAGGAATGAGACAGGGAGATATTACATCACCAACCCTATTCAATTTGGCCCTTAACGACACCCTAAGGAGAGCAACATGTGAAAATGCAAGAGTCACGATAGGAAAAAAGATAAAAGTCCTGGCTTTTACAGATGATGTTGTGCTGATAAGCAAGAAGATGGAAGACATCTACCTAAAAATCGGAAATCTAACAATACAGAAGACAGACACATTCACGTACCTTGGTGTTAATATCAACCAACAAAACCTTATAGAACAAGAGATAGTAACAAGTATTCACGCTCGGGGAAGATGTCTAGGAGCTATGCACAACATCATTAGATCGAAATTACTATCTAGGCAGCCATAAATAAGAATACATCAGACCATCATCAAGCCAATAGTGTGCTACGCAAGTGAGACATGGACCCTGACAAAGAAAATAGAGAAAGAACTCATCACTTTTGAAAATAAAGTACTGAGAAAAATATATGGACCAGTGAAAGAAAATGAACAGTGGAGAATAAGGAAAAACAGAGAACACAGACAATTACACGCACTGACTGGCGTCGTAGCGGGTGTGAAAATTAGAGAGACTAAGATGGTACGCACGTGTGAGGAGCAGAGGGGAGGACACGGTAATAAAGGCTGTAATGGGTGGAGAAGCTGAAGGAAAGAGACCACTGGGACGGCAGAGAATGAGATGCAAGTATAATACCATGGGAGACATGCAGATACTGGGTCTGGGAGATGAAGATGCGCGCCCGGGTTCCCGGGTTCGATTCCCGGCGGGGTCAGGGATTTTCTCTGCCTCGTGATGACTGGGTGTTGTGTGATGTTCTTAGGTTGGTTAGGTTTAAGTAGTTCTAAGTTCTAGGGGACTGATGACCATAGATGTTAAGTCCCATAGTGCTCAGAGCCATTTGAACCATTTGAGATGAAGATGGATATGACAGGAACGTGTGGAAAGCTGGACTGAGCGAGGGCAAGGACCGGCTGCGGTTTATGTGGCCAGTATATATAAAAAAATAGTACACAGCTTGTATAACAGTTCCATTACCGGCTTTATGTTATCACCATGACTGAAGACCGCAAATCCGGACGGAGTGGCCGAGCGGTTCTAGGCGCTACAGTCTGGAACCGCGCGACCACTACGATCGCAGGTTCGAATTCTGCCTCGGACATGGATGTGTGTGATGTCCTTAGGTTAGTTAGGTTTAAGTAGTTCTAAGTTCTAGGGGACTGATGACCAAAGAAGTTAAGTCCCATAGTGCTCAGAGCCATTTGAACCATTTGAAGACCACAAGCGCAGAAAGCATGTAAAACTAAAACACCGACGAAAATTTTTTGTACTGTATTAAATTTATCACCGACAGACTTTCAAGACTTTGGACGCTGATGTGGACATGCATCAGGTACAGCAGCTATAAACAGCATTTCTGCCAAATTATTGTGAATCGACCGTACCTACATACCTATGTGAAGTCTATCAGAGGATATGGCACGTTAACAACGAACAGTATTAGGTACATTTCAAATGTCTTTTGTGGAGTGATTCACTCTATGATGAATTGTCCAGTAGGAATCATAAAACTCTACTGCAGAGTGAAAATATCATTCTAGATGTGGTTTTTTCTCGGTTTTTTATGTTCCATTGCTGCGTATGATTGACTTCAGTGTAATTGACGTAAGTTAGAGTTGATCTTGTCTCGTTTCGTTTGACTAAGGGAATTGTGAAATGTTATCACGGTTTATATTTTCGTATCTAGACCCATTGCTGAGGCAACCACTGAAACTTCAATTTTGTTGGGGCCCTATTAATCCTTAATCATAACTGAAACACTTTTCTAATTTGTGAAGTTGGATTAGTGGCATTTCTGTTACTCAGATACTTGATATGAAGATAAATTTTCACAGCTACTTACATACGCAGATTATTTCTTACAAATAGTAAAACGGGTAATCTGCCGTTGTTAATCATGCTATTTGTTAAAATCTCTTATCGCCGTTCCGAAATCGAATCGAGAAGTTCGTCATCAGATAGTAATTCACGCTTATAATTTTATTTTTGTGTTTGTTTCTTGTGTTCGGCACAAACGAAACGAAATTGTAAACATGAATAGTCGCCGCTGCCTTATGGTGAACTAAAACCAAACTACCCCCGAACAGGCCATGAAAGTCCAAAGGCACCGATCGGCCGCCGTGTCATCCTCAGCCCATAGGCGTCATTGGATGAGGACATGGAGGGGCATGTGGTCAGCACACCGCTCTCCCGGCCGTATGTCAGTTTCCGAGACCGGAGCCGCTCCTTCTCAATCAAGTAGCTCCTCAGTTTGCCTCACAAGGACTGAGTGGACACCGCTTGCCAACAGCGCTCGGTAGACCTGATGGTCACCCATCCAAGTGCTAGCCCAGCCTGACAGCGCTTTACTTCGGTGATCTGACGGGAGCCGGTGTTACCACAGCGGCAAGGCCGTTGGCCCTATGGTGAACTAATTGGTCCGAATCCAGTACCAGCTCTACAGAAGACAGTAGTTCAGATTGTCCATGATTGCGTAAAACACCGGGATGGCTCGTTTTGAGGACACGCCGCTCCACATATCAAGACCTCGATTTTTCTTGTCTGAAATATCGCGTGCTATTGGAGCTGTCGTGCAAAAGTTGAGGTCATTTATGTAGTCGTAGTGCTTCTGTCCATATTTAATACTGGTTCCATTGATGATTTATTCAGCGACTAAGACAAGAGGTACAAGTTACGCAACGATCAAAGGAGTGCAGCCTTGTCCTGGTCTCCCACGTAGCATGCGAAGTACGAACAGTCGGAGCTGTTAGTCATCTAAGCAACCTGTTAATAAACGTAGCAAAATAAACGACGGAGTTTACGCACACGTATTGATTCGCAGGCACGTCATTTTGCACTTGCTACACACAATTTAAACAGACTGGAAGTTCTGTTGAGGACAGAAGAGGGTGGGCTTCCGCCAACGTAATCACCAATGATCAGTTTTTGCTAGAGGGGAAACACCAGTCCACCATACTGGGATCTGAAAAGCATATTCAAAAAGAACAACATGGATGCTTGCCAATTACAGGTGCTGATAGTTTCCTTTTCCCAACAAACGCTTCACCACTAGAATAAATCTGGGTTTTTCGCTGTATTTATCTTGATTCTTAGAGATGAATTAATAGACAACTGGTTTCATTAAATACGGTATACAGGAGTTGGTTTTAACTTGCGGCAACTAAATATCTCGAAAACGAGAAAAAGTTCTCGGTGAAAAGTTAATGTCACTAAAGCTGACATCGATCTACGCTATAACTGGCCACTTTCTAAAACCCCTTCTTGAATGGGTGGCATCAGCTTCGTAATTTCAAATGGGGAACCACCACTTTTTACAGATGTCTCGTTCACTGATATCAAATTTTCACCTAGAACAGTTTTTTTCGTGCGATGGGACATTCCCGACATATTTAGCTGTCTCAAATAAATAAACACCCTGTATCGGGAGTTCCAAAAACTTTCATCCGGTTTCTCGAGGTAACTTACGCATAGGACTACAAAACGTTTAGTTTCAAAGGAACTATTCGATTTTACGAGGTTACATCTTTTACATTCATGCATGCATATACACATACAATCTTGGGGTACTTTTTCCTATTATGTAAGAGCTAAAGCTTTCATTTACCTTTCACGTATGTCCAATGTTTCTTCCACCTGGAGCAAGTCAAACATCCATACAATAGGCAACCTCATTCCGTATTTTTGTAAGCATGTGTGGAGTTACTGCATTCATTGCTATTGATATGTGGTTTCTCTGTTCATCCGGAGATGTCGGAAGGAGAGGCATATAGACGTCTTTCACAAACTTTGGAATAGTGTACACCTCATTCGGCTGATCCTTTGTTGACGCAGTTCATTGTTAGTAAGTGCTCCAACACGAAGGTACCAGAGAGGCGATGTTATATACTGTACAGGAATTAATTGGTCGAGATGTTCTTGCAATTGCGGGCTGGACAGATCTCAAACATATCCAGGTACATGATCCCGAAAGCACCTCTCCCGCGAAAGACAACGAACAATAAATCTTTTCTCGGGAAACGGCGCACGGCGCACGAAGCTCTCGAGAATATCTCTCTTGCTGGAGTATGGTATGTGGCGGCTATGTTCCCCACATTCTTACATTTTGGTGTTTCACTTGGCCACCTAATAGAACGTGGCCTTGTCACTGAACGCTAAAGGTGAAGGGAAATTGTGATCTTTCTACTCCACAAGAATGAATTCATAAAACTCTACACGTCGTTGTTTACGACCATCCTCAAGGATGTACATACGCAGGCTTGTAGCGACGAATGAAAATTTGTACGAAGCCCATGACTCAAGCCCGGGTTCCTGCTCACTAGGCAGATAATCTAAACATTACGCTAACGTGGTACAGTAGCTTTGCACAACTGCATGGACTTCTCTAGAACGCCTCCCTCGTGAATGAGAAAGTGAATTGAGGAGAGAGCGTGCTAGGATAGTCCGTGCAATCGGGTAAAGTGAATGTGGCAGGGTGGCGTAGCATCTACCTCTCGAGCAGAGAACCAAGTTTCTTACCCAGACCTTGGTACAAATTTTCACAGTTTTCAGTCTGCATGCATAGATCATAGCTGTTTGAAACTTGAAAATATCTCTACAAACATATAGTTTCGTCATGAAGGAGATATAGCAGTTGCCCCCTTTATGGCTTGCAACACTAACTTCCCTGCAGAACGCGCCTGACGCACACCTGTGGAATGGCTAACATTCCCATTTTGCTGTGAATAGAGTTATGTGAACTAGGATCAAGATTCTGTTTGCGTGCGTTCTGTCTTGAACTAGCTCGGAGGAACGATCGGGGCTTTCCCTTCGTGTAAACAACAAGTATTTTCACTCAAGCGCCAAAGAAATTGGTTTAGGCGTGCGTATTCAGATACAGAGATACGTAAAGAGGCAGAATACGGCGATACGTTCGGCAACGCCTATATAAGACAACAAGTGTCTGGCGCAGTTGTTAGATCGGCTACTGCCGCTACTATGGTTAGTTACAAGATGTAAGTGACTGGACATGGTGTTACAGTCGGTGCACCAGCGATGGGCCACAGCATCGGATTTTCCGGTACGACCATTTCACGAGTCTACCTTGAATATCGGGAATCCGGTAAGACATCAAAATTCCAACATCGCTGCGGCCGGAAAAAGATCCTGCAAGAACGGGACCAACGACGACTGAAGGGAATCGTTCAACAGAAGTGCAACCCTTCCGCAAATTGCTGCAGATATCAATGCTGTGACATCAAGAAGTGTCCGCGTGCGAACCATTCAACAAAACATCATCGATGTGGGCTTTTGGAGCCGAAGGCCCACTCGTGTACCCTTTATGACTGCACAACACAAAGCTTTACGCCTCGCCTGGGCCCGTCAACACCGGCATTGGGCTGTTGATGACTGGAAACACGTTGCCTGGTCGGGCGAGTCTCGTTTCAAATTGTTTCGAGCAGATGGACGTGCACGGCTACGAGAAAACCTCGTGAATCCATGGACCGTGCATGTCTGCAGGGGATGTTCAACATGGTGGAGGTTCTGTAATGGTGTGGGGCGTGTGCAGTTGGAGTGATATGGGATCATGGTACGTCTGGATACGACTCCGACGGGTGACACGTACGTAAGCATCCCGTCTGATCATCTGCACCCGTTCGTTTCCATTGTGCATTCCGACGGAATTGGCCAATTCCAGCGGGACAATGCGACACCCCAGACGTCAAGAATTGCTACACAGTGGCTCCAGGAACACTCTTCTGAGTTTAAACACCCCAGACATGAACATTACAGAGCATATCTGGGATGCCTTGCGACTTGCTGTTCAGAAGAGATGTCCACACCCTCGTATTCTTATGAATTTATGAATAGTGCTGCAGTATTCATGGTGTCAATTTGCTCCAGCACTACTTCAGACATTAGTCGGGCCCGCGCCATGTCGTGTTGCTGCAGTTCTTCATGCTCCCCGGGATCGTAAACGATATTAGGCAGGTGTACCGTTTTCTTTGACTCCTCAGTGTAGAACCTATTGGGCCTGTCGTCGAAATGTTTGAGCTGTGGAGGTGCATTCAAGTTGTAAGGCCTCCGATTTTTTTTCTACGGACTGGAAAGAGATAGAAACATGCGCATTGTTTTAAAATGAAGCCGCGTTCATTGTCAATACATCCCAGAGATGGCAGAACCGTACGGCAGATGGAATTTTACCGCCAGCGGCGAGAATGAGAACTGTTTTAAATACTTAAAATGGCGACGTTTCCTTACTTCAACAGCGTGCAATCATTCGTTTTCTGAATTTGCGTGGTGTGAAACCAATTGAAATTCATTGACAGTTGAAGGAGACATGTGGTGATGGAGTTATGGATGTGTCGAAAGTGCGTTCATGGGTGCGACAGTTTAATGAAGGCAGAACATCGTGTGGCAACAAACCGAAACAACCTCGGGCTCGCACAAGCTGGTCTGACGACATGATCGAGAAAGTGGAGAGAATTGTTTTGGGAGATCGCCGAATGACTGTTGAACAGATCGCCTCCAGAGTTGGCATTTCTCTGGGTTCTGTGCACACAATCCTGCATGACGACCTGAAAATGCGAAAAGTGTCATCCAGGTGGATGCCACGAATGCTGACGGACGACCACATGACTGCCCGTGTGGCACGTTGCCGAGCAATGTTGACGCGCAATGACAGCATGAATGGAACATTCTTTTCGTCGGTTGTGACAATGGATGAGACGTGGATGCCATTTTTCAATCCAGAAACAAAGCGCCAGTCAGCTAAATGGAAGCACACAGATTCACCGCCACCAAAAATTTCGGGTAACCGCCAGTGCTGAAAAAATGATGGTGTCCATGTTCTGGGACAGCGAGGGCGTAATCCTTACCCATTGCGGTCCAAAGGGCATTACGGTAACAGGTGCATCCTACGAAAATGTTTTGAAGAACAAATTCCTTCCTGCACTGCAACAAAAACGTCCGGGAAGAGCTGCGCGTGTGCTGTTTCACCAACACAATGCACCCGCACACCGAGCTAACGTTACGCAACAGTTTCTTCGTGATAACAACTTTGAACTGATTCCTCACGCTCCCTACTCGCCTGACCTGGCTCCTAGTGATTTTTGGCTTTTTCCAACAATGAAAGACACTCTCCGTGGCCGCACATTCACCAGCCGTGCTGCTATTGCCTCAGCGATTTTCCAGTGGTCAAAACAGACTCATGGAATCATGGCGTCAACGTTGTCAAAAATGTGTACGTCTGCAGGGCGATTACGTCGAGAAGTAACGCCAGTTTCATCGATTTCGGGTGAGTAAATTAGTAAAAAAGCCGAAGGCCTTAGAACTGAATGCACCTCGTAAAGACATACTGTGGAGGAAAATCGTGGCACGTATTAAGAGCTGATTTGCACGGTACGAAACGGAGAACGAGAACCTCTTTTATTGTTATCGACTCGTGCTGCACTGGGTAACGAACGGACGAGTGAGTCGGCTGCACCTAGGTGACCCGCATACGAATGGGCAAATTGCAGTCGCGTACAAGGTAAGCATTTAACTCTGATGCATCAGTTAAAACTGACCCCAATTTTCTATATTCGTTGCTGTGGTGGTATAATGTTGTGACATCACGTCAGCCTTTTTAAGACCCTTACGTTTGGCTGTTGGCTAGTGTAACAGACGTGGGTCAGCTCTTATAGGCTTCGCCGTTGCGGCGCCAAGTTCAGATATTACGACTGCAAGTCAAGAGAGTATTGGTGCTGAGTCACATCCGTCGCGGAAAGTTACTGGCCTGCACAACTGGTTGATTGCCTCTGGCTTGTACGAGGCAGCGGGGAGTGGCGTGGTAGCTGCGCTAGCAACGAACGAGTGCCATGTATCTTCTCCTGGCCCACCCTCGTAAAACGTTATTGATGGCCTCAGTGCAGACACGGACAGCCCGCAGCGTCGTGTATCGGCCGTAAGCAGTGCGAACACTCGCTGCTCTAGCCGCAGCCCAGCCTGGCCTAGGCTAGCGCGGCCTAGAGCGGCCGCCGCCCACCGCCTAGAGCCGCTCGCCTGCCTACGCAGCCTGCCGTGTCCTGCTGCTGATATGTGGCGGCCGTAACGAGCCGGTTCACAGCTGAGCGGGTCAAACAAGGCGGCCGGCGGCGGAGCTAGGCCGAGCTAGGCCGAGCTAGGCTCTCACTACTGAAACCCCTCAGCGACGGACTCGTAAGACCAAACGTGCAGCTCCAGTAATGCTCATCTGTCACTCTGCAGCAGGGTGTGCGCTCTTTCGATACTCCCCGGCAGATTAAAAGTGTTTGCCGGGTAGGAAGGCGAACGGACAATCTTCTCACCGACTCAGCTACTTTTTGCTTTCTTCTTTAATTTTCACCCTCGATGGACAAGCTTATATTTGTTTTAGACAGTTGATCACGAAAGTAATGGAGCATTTCCTCTCTTGGTAAAACCTCTTGAAAAGTAAAATATTCTTGGAGTTCTGGTTCATCTAACGCAACTAAATGGGAGGCTATTTGTATCGTGGCACATCCGTTTCGCTTCTTTGTACACTACTGGCCATTAGAATTGATACACCACGAAGATGACGTGCTACAGACCCTAAAGGAAACAGACAGGAAGAAGATGCTGTGATATGCAAATGATTAGCTTTTCAGAGCATTCACACAAGGTTGGCGCTGGTGGCGACACCTACAACGTGCTGACATGAGGAAAGTTTCCAACCGATTTCTCATACACAAACGGCAGTTGACCGGCGTTGCCTCGTGAAACGTTGTTGTGATGCCTCGTGTAAGGAGAAATGCCTACTATCACGTTTCTGACTTTGATAAATGTCGGATTGTAGCCTATGGCGATTGCGGTCTATCGTATCGCGACATTGCTGCTCGCGTTGGTGGAGATCCAGTGACTGTTAGCAGAATATGGAATCTGTGGGTTCAGGAGGGTAATACGGAACGCCGTGCTGGATCCCAACGGCCTCGTATCACTAGCAGTCGAGATGACAGGCATCTTATCCGCATGGCTGTAACGGATCGTGCAGCCACGTCTCGATCCCTGAGTCAACAGATGGGGACGTTTGCAGGACTACAACCATCTGCACGAACAGTTGAACGACGTTTGCAGCAGCATGGACTATCAGCTCGGAGACCGTGGCTGCGGTTACCCTTGACGCTGCAACACAGACAGGAGTGTCTGCGTTGGTGTACTGAACGACGAACCTGGGTGCACGAATGGCAAAACGTCATGTTTTCGGATGAATCCAGGTTCTGTTTACACCATCATGATGGTCGCATTCGTATTTGAACGCACATTGGTAGCGTGTATTCGTCATCGCCATATTTGTGTATGTCCCGGCGTGATGGTATGGGGTGCCATTGGTTACACGTCTCGGTCACCTCTTGTTCGCACTGACGGCACTTTGAATAGTGGACGTTACATTTCAGATGTGTTACGACCCGTCGCTCTACCCTTCATTCGATCCATGCGAAACCCTACATTTCCGCAGGATAATGCACGACCGGATGTTGCAGGTCCTGTACGGGCCTTTCTGGATACAGAAAATGTTCGACTGTTGCCCTGGCCAGCACATTCTCCAGATCTCTCACCAATTGAAAACGTCTGGTTAATGGTGGCCGAGCAACTGGCTCGTCACAATACGCCAGTCACTACTCTTGATGAACTGTGGTATCGTGTTGACGGTGCATGGACAGCTGTACCTGTACACGACATCCAAGCTCTATTTGACTCAATGACCAGGCGTATCAAGGCCGTTATTACGGCCAGAGGTGGTTGTTCTGGGTGCTGATTTCTCAGGATCTATGCACCCAAATTACGTGAAAATGTAATCACATGTTAGTTCTAGTTTAATATATTTGTCCAATGAATACCCGTTTATCATCTGCATTTCTTCTTGGTGTAGCAATTTTAATGGCCAGTGGTGTATTTGTGAACCAACTTCAGTGTCCTATAAAATTTGCCTTTTTTTATATGTAATAACAGCTTTATATAGTAATATTTACAGATTAGTTACAACATTACAGTTTATTCGTTGTTTTCTTCGTGTTAGGTGAGAAATAACTTTTTTCAGAACGTATTTCGTGACATTAAAGATTCCTGCTTACGATTTGTGGTATTTGTGGTGGATACGCGCAGCGCTGGAGTTGTACTTAGTTGGTCTGCGCACCTGGGATGTCTGATTTTTAGCATTTTTAGATTTCATTTCGCCTTGAAATCTCATTTTCACTGTTCACTGTGTTTTGGTTTGATCTGTTTCGCGTGTGTATCAACAGTCGCTCTGTGTGTTTCTGTCGCCTTTTGTTTCTGTTCTAGAGTCTGTATGTAGTGTAAAATCCTTTGTTCATGAGTGTGTGTCTCTGTGAATGGACTTCTTTATTTTTTTCTTTTTTAATTGGGTGGGCCGGGCGTCTTTCCAAGAATACAGAAGCATCTAATGAACGATGGAGAACATAAAAAATGATTCTTGCAGGTTTGCATCTTTTCCTTAAAATAAAACAAAATTACAGTGCTTCACAGAAAATAAATTTGAGATATCGTGCGAAGCATATAAAAGTGTAAGGAAAGAATGTATAAAAATAAATGTCTACCTATCTACTTGTTTTTCTCCCCTTATAGCAAGCATTGTTTTGTTCGGAACTAGGACATCTTCCCAAAATAAAGGAAACTAACATAAAGTTCTTATCTAATCTTGAAGTCTTCTTCTCTAAATAAAATTAATTTTTATTCTTCACATTTGGAGGCTGTAAGAAACTATAGAGTTAATCATAATTCGTAGTATGTTGCCATATTTGTCTGCGTATTTCTTTTTCACTATTATTTTTTCACTATCCAGATTTGAGATACGCACAGTAATCATAGAATGTAGCTTTGTGCTTCTTTAGTATGTAACTCAGTTTATGGCTAGTAATCCATGTTACCGTGTTGCTCTTCATTCGTGGATACCCCAAGCTCACAGAATGAAGAAGATCCTTTACGCTGATGTAATTTGGAGTTGTTCGATCTATAATCGTTGTTTTGTGGAGCGCATACCTAAAGACTGATAATGCATTGCCACATAAAGATCTATGGATGAATGTATCCACCTGACCGCATACCACATACGCCGTTAATTTCTCGTTTATTGGTATTTTGTCGTTGAGAACGAGGTACCATGGCGATCTTGACTTAAGGAGACATGTTGCTGGTATGGAAGTTCCTTCTAATAATGTTCCATTTGAAATCCGGTATGTACGTTTCCTTATGTTGGTTTGTGTCATCAAAAAATGGTTCAAATGGCTCTGATCACTATGGGACTTAACTTCTGAGGTCATCAGTCCCCTAGAACTTGTAACTACTTAAACCCAACCAACCGAAGGACATCACACATATCCATGCCCGAGGCAGGATTCGAACCTGCGACCATAGCGGTCGCGCGGTTCCAGACTGTAGCGCCTAGAACCACTCGACCACTCCGGCCGGCGACAACATCTCATTGTTGAGGAAGTCGGACTGAATGTTAATCATCTCCAGATTCGGTATACTCAATTTCTGGCATGCTTCCTGATCTCTGGGTAATAATTGTAGCGCCACCAGGAGCTTGTAGGGATGGAAATGAATATTCAGATACGACGTCCGTCGCAGACTGCTGGACGAGGTGCTATAGACTTGCTAATGCCAACGAACTAACACCTGACCTTTGCTAATGCCAACGAACTGATAGAACCTGACTTCGCTGGAAAGCACCTGTTATTGTTGCAATGTTGTCCGGAGTTGCGACTTATTCGTGCCAGATGCTGTTGCTCTGAAGTTATGAACACATCCTTGTTGTCTACGGCCTATCTCAAAAAGTTGTTGAAACAAGTACTGTCTTCGTGCGACACTATGATCGTTTGACCAACGATTCATACTGACTGGTAATACTTTGAACCGTAACCTGCATTTTAGTTCATCTCTGTAGGCAGTGAAAATTAATGACACCTGGTAAAAGGTAGAAAATTGTATATGAATGCCACTCAAATGCTGTCCACAGGAAAATGACTTGTTGTTCTCTATGGCTGCTGATAAATGGTGAACCCTGCTGAAGGATGACCACCATCTCCAGGTCTAATTTTAGGAGGTTATACAGCAATATTTCGGTATAAGGCGCACTACGTCATCGGTGACTCGTTGTAATAATGTAGCTATGATTTATTCGGTTTGCCATCCCAGTGACCTCTGTAGCTTAAGAACAAGTAAAAACGTCTGTGGCATGCAATCACCAGAACGTACAACGCAAAACGCAGAGGAATGCAACAGCCCTCACACGAATCACGGACGTTTTCATAACAGTGTATTCCGTCTGCTATGACAGTATGTAGTACACTACGGATCAAATGTAGAACTATTCCCTTACAGATATTCTTCAGTGTCGACCACCTTGATCAAGGCAGACCGTACAGCGACGCAATATCGACTGTCTTTGCAGGTTAAGGAATCCCCGGGGTTTGGCGTCCGAATTCCACGGCATTCAGTGAACCCTTATATGACGGCCATCTCTTCATTAGCAAACGTATCCACACTGCTGTGTGTCACAGTTATTACTTGACCTCAGTATCATTGCAGCTGGAAATGAGGGCGCTTCAGTCGGCTTATCGCGAGTTTTTATCCAGATATTTCGCGAGGACACGCTGACACCCTTGATAGTATATGCACAACTGTCTCGAAATCATACACCGTGCGATGCGTTCTCGTTAGCCACCACTGTACTGCTTCAGTGCGACATCACCGCATGTTTCCGATAAAGGCCACATCAGACCAAATACAATAATATCGTGATCTTTTAATAACGTACAACTAACGCTACCGGAAAAACAAACCAGAGACAGAACTAAGGAATACTGAATGCAGTTTTGAGGGCGAAGGGTCAAGTGGGCGTTACTGTCATCAACAGCAAGTACCGTGTGAGTGAGTGGAACACGTTTGCTTCCAAACAAGACACACAGTCCATGTCGGCGACGTTTATGTTGTTGTGCACACATTTTAAATGTAACACATACTTAAGTAAGGATAAAAAATCTAACGTAATGCAACGACTGTGTAACGAGCCACGGGTTCCTATTACCAAAGTACTCGGTGGACTTAGGGTTAACGCTGTGAAAAATACTCGTAGCTGTGGCTCCAAGGTTGTGTCCTACTAGTTGAACGGCAGAGTATTCCATGTCCTGCCTAACGTATTCGCCAGCCGGTACAAACAACCTAGAGCGAAAATTGTGTAACTGGTTTACCTTATTTGCATTTGAAAGTGAAAGTCCCGATACAAAAACTATATATCTGCACTTTGAATTACGTTAATAGCGTCGTTCGTTAGCCCAGGTGTATGATCAGTGACTGGAATTAAAATACGGACCTGCTCGCATAGTTCAACTTCAAGTGCGCTAGTTTGTGAGGTAGGGACATGAACACGTTTCGCATCGAATTAAAGAGAATTTGTCTGCTACACGGACCACCCACAGTCTCGTTTTAAGCCGTTTTTTACGCAAATATAGGCCAATGCAATACTGATTCGTCTACCTACGCCTCGTAAATACGTCACGCAAACACTTATAATACAATATTAACCGAATTGCGTTTATATGATTCACATACATAGCATTCGCTAGACTAACAGATGATTGTGGCGATAATAAACGCTTCTGACCGCATACAAAAAATAAAAATAGTGTAATATCATGAGTGAGATATTTCTCATCGTTAGCGGACGTTCCCATTGTTCGAATAAACACAGAACGGAACAAACAAGAAAGGAGCTGATTGTACTTAAGCTTGTAATCACTAATGTACGAACAGGTGGCTGTTATTATTCTCCACTTTGAGATAACCACTCGACCTACTAAATCAGAAATTCAAAAAAGCAAATAGTTTGGTATTTGAAGACACTGCCCTTCAGTTTACACTTTGAATTCTCCAACTATGGCTGTTTCTGAGGTATAAATATTAACTTTGAGACACTCTCTGGAAAGAATAAGAGTCCAGTTTGTTACAGCAGTCCCATCGGTCTAGATGCTCGCTGAACTGGTTATCTTTGGAATTGGAATTCTTCTCTTTCTTTACTGTTAGATGACTGGGGTCGTTTAGTAGATGATGTATGAACGTCTTTGACGCTTTCACCTCCTCCAGACTTACCCCTGGTGCGAGCAGCAATCTGTCGCGATGCTGAACTCTTTGTAAATTCCTTCGTAAAGCCGCGCGGGATTAGCCGAGCGGTCTCAGGCGCTGCAGCCATGGACAGTGCGGCTGGTACCGGCGGAGGTTCGAGTCCTCCCTCGGGCATGGGTGTGTGTGTTTGTCCTTAGGATAATTTAGGTTAAGTAGTGTGTAAGCTTAGGGACTGATGACCTTAGCAGTTAAGTCCCATAACATTTCACACACATTTGAACATCCTTCATAAAATCGTTTTTGCTTCACTGATGTACTTCATATAACCATTTACGGTTAAATTTCTTTCTCAGTTGGTGTTATAACTTCCGATATTACTTCAAGCCAATGGCCTTGCCGCAGTGGTAACACCGGTTCCCGTCAGCTCACAGAAGTTAAGCGCTATCAGGCTGGGATAGCTCTTGGATGGGTGACCATACGGTCTGCCGAGCGCTGTTGGCAAGCGGGGTCCGCTCAGCCCTTGCGAGGCAAACTGAGGAGCTACTTGAGTGAGAAGCAGCGGCTCCGGTCTCGGAAACTGACACACGGCCGGGAGAGCGGTGTGCTGACCACATGCCCCTCCATGTCCTCATCCAATGACGCCTGTGGGCTGAGGATGACACGGCGGCCGGTCGGTACCGTTGGGCCATCCAAGGCCTGTTCGGAAGGAGTTTTTCTTTTTTTTAGATATTACTTCAAATTAGGTACATTAATGAAAACAGATAAACTTGCGAGCCCTTAACCGTGAAAGAGTGAGTAGATGTTTAGGACACCGTCTCTGGGCGAAACACGTATCCGTGACACGTGTATTATCTTCAACAGTTTAACGAATAAACCAATAGCCTTTCTGCGAGTAGCGTTTGGCCGTATAGAAAAGTTTCACTGCATAAAAGTCTCATTGTCGTATAATAAGCAACATTTTATGATGAATAGTTTGTATTTAAGAAGTACGATAGCTATCCAAAATTTTGCTGGTGCCTTTCTCTGGCGGCCTGTCGATATACACTGATCAGCCAGTACATTTGACCACCAACCTACCATACATTTAAACCCGTCCAGGCGATAGCAGCATCGCCTAGCGAGAAATGACTGCTAGTCAGACACATACTCGGCGCATGTAGTACCAGCGAGCGTGTTGTCCGTGTGTAGAACGGGCAAGGAGCGCGATCTCCTGAGTTTGACCGAGGGCAGGATGTGATACCCGGAGGCTCGGCACGAGCACTTTGGAAACGGCACGACTTGAAGGCAGTTCGAGGAGCGCTCTGGGGAGTGTCTTCAACAGGTGGTGAAACCGACGTGATACCACGTCCAGATGTAGGGTTGGGCATGGACGTTGGCGCAGTGGCAGAGTACTGCATGGTCTGATGAATCCCGATACTTTCTTCACTATGCCACTGGGATGGCGTGAATCCGTCGTCTGCCAGGGGAAAACTCCTTGACACCTCTACGTTGGGACGCAGACAATCTGGCAGCGGCTCCATTGTGCTCTGAGGAACATTCGAGTGATCACCTATGGGTGCAACGGAGCTCGTGCAAGGCACCATGACGGCCAAGGAGTCTCGTACACTGCTTGCAGACCACTTACCCCCCTAAAAGACGACCATGTTTCCCGAAGGCAGTAGCATTTTTCAACAAGATAATGCGCCATGTCACAAGGCCAGCACTGATGGGGTTGTTCGAGTAACACAGTGACGAATTCCCATTGATGTGCTGGGCCCCTAACCAGCCTGATCTGAACCCGATCGAACACATCTGGGATGTGATAGAACGTGGCGTCAGACACCATCGCCGCCCTCCCATGATTTTACAGGTGTCAGGCGACTTGTGTGTGGAGATGTGGTGCCATCTAACTCCAGCGACCTATTAAGGCCTCATTGCTTCCATGCCATGACGCGTCACCGCTGTTATCCATGCCAGAGGTGTACGTGTCGGCTGTTAGGTTCAAATGGCTCTGAGCACTATGGGACTTAACATCTGAGGTCATCAGTCCCCTAGAACTTAGAACTACTTAAACCTAACTAACCTAACGACATCACAAACATCCATGCCCGAGGCAGCATTCGAACCTACGACTGTAGCGGTCGCGCAGTTCCACACTGCAGCGCCTAGAACCGCTCGGCCACTACGGCCGGCGGCTGTTAGGTAGGTGGTCGTAATGTTCCGGCTGATCACTGTAGTTCCACACCGCTCATAAACCTCGCTTCACGTAACCCTTTCAAAGATTCTTATTACATCGATTTACGTTTCTATACAAAACTACAATTCCATATTGCTCTGTCCGTAGAAAATGAGTTCAAACAACTTGTTAGCGAATATCAGATGGTTCAAATGGCTCTGAGCACTAAAAATCGGAGGTCATCAGCCCCCTAGACTTAGAAATACGTAAACCTTACTAACCTAAGGACATCACACACGTCCATGCCCGAGGCAGGATTCGAACCTGCGACCGTAGCAGCAGCGCGGTTCCGGACTGAAGCGCCTAGAACCGCTCGGCCCCAGTGGCCGACTTGTTAGCGAAAACATTATGTAAATTGAAACATAACTGCACCAAGAATTAAATTTACATAACTTATTCTGAAATAACTCTTTCGATGTATCACGAAACTAAGTCGGAAAAAAGGAAAAATAAAGCACAGAAAAAGGAAAAAAAAGGAATCTGTATCGCGCTGTAGTGTTATCTTCACACTCTGTTTCATGCATTCCAAAAAATTTCTTCGGTGATCCTCCCACCTAGCGCATTGACCTCTTAACCCGCAGTAAATCTCATAGTGTGTTCCTCATGTGTTAATATGTTCTCCAAAGGTCTCCATTCTCTTTTATTTTCAGTACTGAAGCGAATGCAGGCTGTATGTAGTTTGGGACAGTAGAGGAAACCGACTCGAAGAAATGTTAAAACTGGAGAAAATGTGATGACCACAACGTATAATTATGTTTCTATACTACAATGTGACTGTAATACATGAAATTCAATGGAATATAATTCATCTCGCGTACGAGGAAGAATGCTGCACGTATGTTTTCTATTAGCTTGTAGCTCCTTTTCTACTAATCAGTGGTTCGTTCAGCAAGTATACGTCTAACAAGTTTCATCTTTTTGCATTACGAAATGGTTATAATTTTTAACGTTTCTTTCATCTAAAATTAAAGAAGAAGGAGGGCTGCCGCCAGCATCAATGCTTGAAAGAACACCAACAATGGTTTACTTGACATAGTCCTATTTGAGGTGATACTCCGTTATCTTCCTCCGCCTTTTGAACTGACTAATCCAGTTAGCTATGGGGTAGTTCTATCTAGCAGGGTTTGTTTCAATTACTTATGTTTACTAATGTAAGAATTTTTATGGTCTATCATAGTTAGCTGTTACAGTTTTATCTGCTTCAACGTAATTTGAATACCGACTCAAATCTTATAAAACTCTTGGATTGTAAACTGTAAATTAACAGACATCATTTCTCGTAACATGGCACACCACTCACACACACCATTTTCGGAACTAAATGCCATGGTAACATTAAGATCATTCGAAGATCGGTTCCTTTTGAAATGTGAGAATATTTGTTGCTGTCAGTCGCCATTTATCAACCTATCGTATCTTGCGCACGACGCTCTTCGGGAAATATGACGCATGTCAAGATTTTTTTATGTATTTATTACTACACACCACGTAGACATATCTGTCTGTAAGATGTTCCATCGTTCCTGTAACTTTTCTGCGACGCGTGTCTGCATTCCAATGCAGCTTGTGTCTCAGTTTTTTAAATGAAGTCACTGACACTCAAAGACAAGCACACGTGAAAATAAAGAAACAGCCACTTTTGTTACGCAATGATGCAATGTATTCCGACTGAACAGGTTGCAAATGTCAACGAAGTACATAATTATAAATATCAGCTTTTTGCTTCGACTAATAAACGAGACTAAGCTCAGGAAGTGTCCTTCCGCAGGAAATTCTGCAGCCGATTGCGCGAAATTAAGCGACCTGCGTTTAGCTCGTAGTTCCCACACACATGTTCCTGTAAAAGTTTCGCTAGAGGGGCACTGTGAAGAAATAAAGACACAGGGAAGGGTTAATGAGAAAGTTTCTCAAGTCTACACAAGTATGAAAGTTTGCATGGGACATTTCTGCAGGAAAAGTGAGAGGCTACATGTGTGAAGAGCTTCCTCCGTTTATTTTCGAGGATGAACAGACGTCTGGGAGAAATCTGTCTTCTCTCTCGGAAATTTGTTTGTCAGCTCCTTACGATGACCCTGGTCTAGGATTACATGACCAGAAACTTTGAAAACGTGATATACCTCAGAAGACGAAGGACCAGCGAAGGAACCAGTTACATAAATTTTAACCACCTGGATGTTAATGGTATTAGAAACAATAGGTTAAAACAACAAAGTAGCATAATTAAAAGTTTCCAAATGTGTACACGCAGGGTAAAATTAGTAAAATGGTTTTCCATACATGTTAATAAGTTAGCTGGAAATACGAAAACTGTCATATTAAAAGACGGGATTAGGTTATCGTGGAGTCACTGCAGCGATTGTATACTCTTACTGTCTGAATAACACAGGCAGGATCACTATTTTTATTTCGTTTTTTCGACGCAGCGTTCCCGACACTGCGCGACATTTTCACATGTGTTTACTCACTCAGGTACCGCACAACAGTGGCTGCGATGAATTTTAAGGTTGTTGTTGTTGTGGTCTTCAGTCCTCAGACTGGTTTGATGCAGCTCTCCATGCTACTCTATCCTCTGCAAGCTTCTTCATCTCCCGGTACCTACTGCAACCTACATCTTTCTCAATCTGCTCAGTGTATTCATCTCTTGGTCTCCCTCTACGATTTTTACCCTCCACGCTGCCCTCCAATACTAAATTGGTGACCCCTTGATGCTTCAGAACATGTCCTACCAACCGATCCCTTCTTCTGGTCAAATTGTGCCACAAACTTCTCTTCTCCCCAATCCTATTCAATACTTCCTCATTAGTTATGTGATCTACCCATCTAATCTTCAGCATTCTTCTGTAGCACCACATTTCCAAAGCTTCTATTCTCTTCTTGTCCAAACTATTTATCGTCTATGTTTCACTTCCATACATGGCTACACTCCATACAAATACTTCCAGAAATGACTTCCTGACACTTAAATCTATACTCGATGTTAACAATTTTCTCTTCTTCAGAAACGCTTTCCTTGCCATTGCCAGTCTACATTTTATATGCTCTCTACTTCGACCATCATCAGTTATTTTGCTCCCCAAATAGCAAAACTCCTTTACTACTTTAAGTGTCTCATTTCCTAATCTAATTCCCTCAGCATCACCTGATTGAATTCGACTACATTCCATTATCCTCGTTTTGCTTCTGTTGATGTTCATCTTATATACTCCTCTCAAGACACTATCCATTCCATTCAACTGCTCTTCCAAGTCCTTTGCTGTCTCTGACAGAATTACAATGTCATCGGCGAACCTCAAAGTTTTTACTTCTTCTCCATGGATTTTAATACTTACTCCGAATTTTTCTGTTGTTTCCTTTACTGCTTGCTCAGTATACAGATTGAATAACATCGGGGAGAGGCTACAACCCTGTCTTACTCCCTTCCCAACCACTGCTTCCCTTTCATGCCCCTCGACTCTTATAACTGCTATCTGTTTTCTGTACAAATTGTAAATAGCCTTTCGCTCCCTGTATTTTACCCCTGCCACCTTCACAATTTGAAAGAGAGTATTCCAGTCAACATTGTCAAAAGCTTTCTCTAAGTCTACAAATGCTAGAAACGTAGGTTTGCCTTTCCTTAATCTTTCTTCTAAGATAAGTCGTAAGGTCAGTATTGCCCCACGTGTTCCAGTATTTCTACGAAATCCAAACTGGTATTCCCCGAGGTCGGCTTCTACTAGTTTTTCCATTCGTCTGTAAAGAATTCGTGTTAGTATTTCGCAGCTGTGGCTTATTAAACTGATTGTTCGGTAATTTTCACAACTGTCAACACCTACTTTCTTTGGGATTGGAATTATTATATTCTTCTTGAAGTCTGAGGTTATTTCACCTGTCTCATACATCTTGCTCACCAGATGGTAGAGTTTTGTCAGGACTGGCTTTCCCAACGCCGTCAGTAGTTCCAATGGAATGTTGTCTACTCCCGGGGCCTTGTTTCGACTCAGGTCTTTCAATGCTCTGTCAAACTCTTCACGCAGTATCGTATCTCCCATTTCATCTTCATCTACATCCTCTTCCATTTCCATAGTATTGTCCTCAAGTACATCGCCCTTGTATAGATCCTCTATATACTCCTTCCACCTTTCTGCTTTCCCTTCTATGCTTAGAACTGGGATTCCATCTGAGCTCTTGATGTTCATACAAGTGGTTCTTTTGTCTCCAAAGGTCTCTTTAATTTTCCTGTAGGCAGTATCTATCTTACCCCCAGTGAGATAAGCCTCTACATCCTTACATTTGTCCTCTAGCCATCCCTGCTTAGCCATTTTGCACTTCCTGTCGATCTCATTTTTGAGACGTTTGTATTCTTTTTTGCCTGCTTCATTTATTGCATTTTTATATTTTCTCCTTTCATCAAAATAAATTCAATATTTCTTGTGTTACCCAAGGATTTCTACTAGCCCTCGTCTTTTTACCTACTTGATCCTCTGCTGCCTTCACTACTTCATCCCTGAAAGCTACCCATTCTTCTTCTACTGTATTTCTTTCCCCCATTCCTGTCAATTGTTCCCTTATGCTCTCCCTGAAACTCTGTACAACCTCTGGTTCTTTCAGTTTATCCAGGTCCCATCTCCTTAAATTCCCACCTTTTTGCAGTTTCTTCAGTTTTAATCTACAGGTCATAACCAATAGATTGTGGTCAGAGTCCACATCTGCCCCTGGAAATGTCTTACAATTTAAAACCTGGTTCCTAAATCTCTGTCTTACCATTATGATACCTTTTAGTATCTCCAGGATTCTTCCATTATGGTAGCAATCATCAATCATTTATAGTCTATTTTATTTATTTCACTTGCTGGCCGGTATATTTATTATATACAACATATAGCTAATTTTAATTTTTGAACATCGATTTGCATCTCTGAAGGTTGCCTATTCTGGCTGAAACCTGTCATCGAAAACAGAATAAATATGGTGACATATACCGTGTTACTCAAACAACTGTATCATACTATTCATTCGCATTTTATCATTAATCACTTCACACACCACTCACAGTATACGCAATGCATACACGGCACATACCGAGATATACCTCACTACGGCAGTTATCACACTATACTCTTGATTCAGAGTACAAATAATATTTGTCCAGACTTATGTAACTTTGGAACAAAGATGTAGTACAGTATTAAACACAGTAACAGATCATTCAAGTGAACAATGTTAATTGTGCTGAAAGTAGTTAATTAGTGATTTATTCCGTAGATCAAATTTACGATAAACACTACAGTGTGGAATGTGTCTATGGAACAAACGTAGAACACCTATATGCAGCAAGTAAAAAAAAGGCGCACAATTCTTAATGACTAATTATCTCTAATCAAAAATTCCTCTAAGGTGTAGAAGGAGCTGCTAAAGAGGAAGCTCTCTAATCTACATTTTGAAACACTTCTGATATATCATACATTTTATTTCCAAGGATAGATTGTCAAATAGTTAATACGTTAGAGATAAGAAAAACAGAAATGCCAACAACTTTATAAAGTTTCGGCTCCGGCTGACTATCATATTATTTTTGCACAAGTATTTGTCCTGTCGTGGTTGTTACATGAAAAATTTGGAGGTCAAAGATAACAACGTTATTAAATTTGGAATTGGATAGACCTCCATATTCTCGACATGCGTGATTGAGTACTGAAGTCATTCACTTACTGGAATTTATTAGTTGCTGCTAACAGAGGCTTACAGAACAAAACACACACTATCCACACTTTTCCTGTTAAGTTTCGACAGTAATATTTATAGGTCTACACGGCTATATGCAGACAATACTTAGACACCGATATAGGTACCCGGAGTAACTGTACCTGGTAAACGAATTTTATTTCATTCCTTATTTCTATCTGGTTACAGGTAAATACGACTTGATATTGGTAAGTCCCAATATCATTTTCTTTATCTAGTAAGGAAAGGAAGAGTGTTAAAAACTTCTATTGATTTCAATCGCAATAGAAAATATTAAAATTACAACTTTTTGATGACTGGTTTCGGTTGGCTATCAACCATTCTCACATCTGAGAAAAACAAACACAAAACGCCCATTCATATAATGTGAACAATTAGCAATCTCTTATAAAAATAAACATTATCTTAAAAAGTATTAAAATAGAGAAATAGCAAAAACGTACCATGCTTACTAATGAGTCAATAGCTGTGTACAATGTTGGTTCCAACACAATCGTTAGTAAGTGTAACACAGACCTGCAGAAATGGACGGAAAATCGTCTTTTAATTTACGTTCTCCTGTGTATTCAGAACAGTGTGACAAACGACACGAAGATATTAGGATCACAAATGATGAGACCCAAAACAATAACAGGGAATCCCAGTGTAGTTTCAAAGACTGTCTGTCTGTGTATAGTTGTATAAGTATCGCCGACAGATTAGACTGCCAAAACCCATAGTACAGTACAGGAGCGTCTGATTGAGCCGACTGTTTTGCAGACATCCTTCACTGAATTACACGGGATGTGTCACCGGAACGATGGCTTAATTATTATCGGAAAAATTTCATTACCGCTTTACCAACCTTTATTCCGTAGCCACTGTCATATCTTGCGCCCACATCCAGCGTGCACCGTAATCTTGTATTATGTGACTTAATGGAGTGTAGATTAGCTTCAACAGTCCTCCCAACTTTCTCTGCTAATGCGCTAAGACGAAAGAGCAATCACGTTGATAATATCGCCTCTTAGCTAAGCAACTAGACACCAGCTGAGTGTATGTGCCATAGAGAAGCTCACCTCGACCTAGAATGTCTGTTTCTGCCGTATAACAGAGCCTCTAGCACTACACAGTATGTTATTGCGTTTGACGGTCAGATATTCATGCCGCACGTTGCTATCAACACATTTATTTGTCGAAACTTCCTGAATTACATCCAGAAGTAATAGAAGAGGGAAGATATGTTATTTCTTTCTGGGTACACGCCATTTAAGCCAGTTTCACAGTTGCAGATCATAGAGAAAAAGTATCTCGACTTTATATTAGTGCTCGTCTTCATGTGCTACAAAATTACTAATAAACCCTACGAATTAGAACCAGCGTTAATCAAACTTAATGTAGACACTATCTATTACTTCTGTTAGTCAATCCCAGATGAATGAAAATACTTAACTGTTTCTGTAAACAAAGTCTCGATCAATATGTGAAATGCAGAAACGTTAATTTCTTTGAACTTGTCTGCGTTGGTACTTGGTACAATCTTAAATACGACGATACTGTGAAGTCTTGAAACAGTGAGAGAAATGAACCTGAAATTCAGCCTACTCCATCAAGTACGCTGTAGTCGTGCTTTCAGTAAGGAGAATGTTTTATTGCTACGAGAAATCACACTGATGTGGTTACAGAACAAAATCATTACGTTCATTTCAAAGATAACATTATCAACCAGTTACGTAGTGGACTCCAGCAATATGGAATATGTAACAAATGTTCCGTGTTTCAAGTGGTACATTCGTAGAGCAAACCAAGACGTAACCGCTCGTCATTCCTGTCTACGTCCGTGTTTTGAAATCATTACAGAAAATGAGACGTGCTGAGACATTAAAACTGAATGGCGGATGTGAAATCGAACGCATGTCACCAGTTTTCTTAGAGAATGTACTTTTGCCCTACGCTAACATCAAATTCAATACTATCCTCCTGGTTTCCGTTTTCCAGTATCTCTCTCTTACATTTCACACTTCAAACAAGCGTGCAATGTACCATCTAAGAGGATGGAGGTTATATATAATTGTACAGTCAAACTCCGGGGACAGTTAATCGAATTGAGATATTAGGCTTTATGTAGAGGGTAAGTCATTAGTTAATAAGTACAACAGATTTGAATAACAATGTGTTTTTGATACAAGAGAGACAGACTGACAGATAACAGGCCACGTTACTGGATAGATCTGGAAGTACTTTTGGTAGATTTTTAATTATTTTATGGGTATAAGTACATATATTGCGTTCATTGGTACCCGCGTCAGTGTTTTTTCTCTGCATCGAACAGTCTTCCCACAAACACGTAACGTAATTTACTACCTAGTGTTTTCTGCACAATCTTAACTGAACCACTAATCGTAAGTTGACTAAAACTGTCAGTATAGACTAACCATTTTGCGTCCAGGCGTCCGCACTTCAACATCTGATCTGCTGTCCAAGGGAAAACAAGAACTAATAGCTTTCTGTTGCCACATGTACATGGAGGTAATGCCGCAAGGAGTCACTTTGACACCCCCCCCCCCCCCCCTGGAAGGTTCGAGTCCCAGCGTAAGTTAAATTAAGTTATATTGAGTAGTGTGTAAGCCCAGCAACCGATGACCTCTGCACTTTGTTCCCATTCTCCTTACCACAAATTTCCAAAGCATGAAGGTACTAACTGTTGTGTTTAGGAATCCTGCATACACAGTTCGTGAGACAATTTTTTTTTTCTTTATTGTACATTCCCTTTATACAAAGGTGGGCCAGCGGCAGCTTACAGATGCCACTCTTTGGCCAACAGAAAAACACATAGTGAACATGGAGACATATAAATAAAAATACATGGATGTTACAAACAGAAGACACATACAAGAATAGTAAAGAAGGCGTTCACCGGAAGGCACTGGTTTCATAAACAAGATCAACAGTGCACACAAACGATGATAAGCAGTTTGACACACGAACTAAGGAGCGTAACGAAGATAACACTGACGCACATAAATGAAGAGAACACTGTGGCACTAAACTGGTGGCGATCTTTGGCACAGAAACACTGAACACACTTGATGAAATGGGGCAGAGGGCCTGCCACTGGGTGTGGGGGACAGGCGGGGGGAAGGGGGTAAGAAGGGGGGAAGAAGCCAGTGGAATAAAAGAAGGGAGAGGGGAAGGGAGAGGATAGGGTTAGGTGTGGAAAATAGGGGAGGGGGGGAGGAAGTGGGAAAATGGGAGAGTGGAGGAGGGGGAAGAAAAGATGGTGAGAAAGGAGAGAGAGGGAGCCCTGGAGGAAAGGGGGGAAGGGGGAGAGGAAGGGTAGGCTTAGACCTGGTAGGAGTGGTAAAGGAACGAGGACATCATCAGGGAGAGGGAGTTCGCGGAAGCCACTTTGAGCAAGGATACGGAGAGTGTGAAGATGGAGAGCAGGTGGGATGCAATGGTACAGGTGTGGCAGCGAGGTGGGGTGGGAGAGGATGGGAGAGACAAGCAGGTGGGGAGAATCAAGCTTGCGGCAGGTGTAAACGATCTGTATCCGTTCGAGGAAAAGGAGGAGGTGTGGGAAGGGAATCAAGTCGTATAGGATCTGCTTGGGGGAAGGGAGATGGATGCGATAGGCGACAAACAATCAAACAACTCGTATTAATGAGTTTTATTACAACAAGTCAGTGCAAATACTTAACTTTGCTAGATGTGCCACAAGCAAAGGGCGACATACGAAATAATCAGTATTGTTCAGAATAGACAAAAACATGTCTGTGCTATGTAGAGATTACGAGGCGTCAGCTAATGAAGTGACTAATGTTGAAGTCATTCTAGCAGTGGGCTGCCACCTGTCGGGCACTGTGCCTGTCTTCACCTAGTGACCGCTGCTGTCGCGTTGTCGTCCTGGAGGGAGGTCGGTCAGCGTGTCATTGGCTGACCTCTTCTCACAGGCTCCTCTTCTCTGTCATTCCCGACTGGCGTGCCGGCGCTGACTTTACGCAGTAACACTAACAACCAATAAATATACTCCTGCTAATATGTATAATTATTAGTCTGCAAATGAAGTAAATACTGTGTTCAGTACACTGTCCTCAGTGACCAATAAAAATATCTGCACTTGTAATCACCGTGAATATAAAAAGAGGAGGATGCCAAAAGCGCCCAAGTACCTCTGCTGAAAGGCAGCCTGCAGTTGGAAGTAATAAGGCAATATTTGTAGGGCCTTAAGCTGCCAATTCTCTGATTTGAGTGGAAAATATTAGTTCGCTGTAAAACTTTGCTGCGCAACATATTGTAGTTATCTGGCTAAATTTACGTTCTCCTCGGTGTTAATATACTGGTACAGTCCTTCATTTTCACCATTGATTAACCTTAATTAATCATTTCAAGAACTCATTATTGTATTCATACCTGTAAGTAGCCTCAGGTACGAGCAAATAATGGATTTTGTAAAAATACAGATAGGAATATGAGAAACTTCATGTTCTGATGACTGTTTTTTATTAAAAAAGTTTCGTAACTTAGCGTTGACAGGAGGGCTCTGGGATAAGAAGATAGAAATCCACAGACTACCCGCCACTGTGAAATGGAAGTCAACGTGGAAGGAAGTTTCTTAACCCAGAAACGGTGATTCTGGTCCCTTTAACCCCCACAAACCAACCAACCACAAACAGTGTACAACAAATCATGTTTAAGGGAGTAAGAGTTAAACGAGCAGAAAGTTGGCGAATTACCACTCAAAGACAAACCCATCGAAATGGACAACCAAATTGATCGAAAATGATAATAATAAGAATAAGAATAAGAATATGTTTCACATTGTATGTTGTAATCCAGTAGTAACAGCAATAAAGTTCGCTTGAAAATGAGCGTGCCCACCGCCGTAATGTTGGTCAATATCATATTTTTGGGCTATATTTTCAGTCTCTGGTATTTTTTAAATTCATTTTGACCTCTATGTGCCAACGTAGGTAGTTCACCAGTATTCAACTCTCAACTTTCGTGAACATACCCAATATATATGTCCCACTTTTCTGTCATTTTTTCCTTCTAGCTCTGTCCAGGCACATACAATTACACACAGAAACGGCAGAACAGGAACTCACATCCATTCATAAGACAGCTCTGGAATCCCGATCTCCAGTCGACCGTGACTTTGCGAAATAAATCTTCTCTGCGTCTCAGTGGTCTGGTCATTAGCATAACTAGTTACTGTCATAGACGCTCTGGCTTCGAATCCCAATTACTCTCCCAGGAATTTTCACATGCGGGATGGTATGACATAGACTGTACTTAGCCCCGTAAATATTAATAAAAACGTGCCTTGAGGAACAATTACCATCAATAGCAAGAAATGTGCATAATTTGCTTGTGATACGTGTTCCTCAAAAAGTATTTTTACGAAACAAACGCCACAGTCGTTTGAGATATACTTAGTTTTTGACAACAAATTCAAACCCCCGTTCAGTAGTTTCAGAGATTCGCAGCTCTGGACCAAAGCTGTCTGTCACTTTCAGGCTTCAGCACCTGCAAGCTGTGCTGCCCTAAAGTTCCATTTTTAACTCTCGCCCCCGCATTTCCACAACGGATTAGTTCACACGTGCAGACGGACATCGCAGCTACAAGATTCTCAAAGGGAGTTGCCTTCGCACCTTCCCGGACACATCGTTTCAACGAACTGCCCCACAAAATGATGCTTGCCACGTGATAAACTGTGGCTACATTGAGCACCTTAAGTGTGAGTTGCAAACCTTATGGGTTCGTCTTCCCACTGATGTGAGTCTGCCGGCCTCGGTGGCCGAGCGGTTCTAGGCGCTCCAGTCTGGAACCGCGCGACCGCTACGGTCGCCAGTTCGAATCCTGCCTCAGGCATGGATATGTGTGATGTCCTTAGGTTAGTTAGGTTTAAGTAATTCTAATTTCTAGGGGACTGATGACCTCTGATGTTAAGTCCCATAGTGCTCACAGTCATTTGAACCATTTTGATGAGAGTCTATTTTCTATTTGCGATATGTATCGTAGTTTTTGCGCAGTCGTCTTCCAAAGCCCTGGAGATACTTATGAATAATCCATTCTGTATGTCCTACACCTCCCCCCAGCCCACCTCCCCCCCACCCAAAAAAAAGTCCCACTGGAAAACGGAACGGCAGGAAATACTCTTTTCATGTTGTTACTTCTGATTAAGGTATCAATTACAATAAACGTAAATTAATTTTTTTAAAGAAAATTTGTGGTGGAAGGGTTAAGGTGACAAGACTTGGATATTAAACACGATATATCAAAGAAATTTGTTACCAATGAGTATAGATTTAAGGGTCAGAAAATTTGTTTGGAGTGTATGGAAGCGATACATGGACGATAAACAGTTCAGACAAGAAGAGCATAGAAGCTTTTGACATATGGTGCTAGAGAAGAACGCTGAAGATCAGATGTAGGGCTTATTTCAGTAGTGGTACAAGTCCATTATTGCTCATTCTGAGATACAGAGTCCTAAAGTTAAATGAGCACTGAAAAATCTGCAGTTAAGGTAGTGGAAGTACTGAAGTGTATATACTCGAGTATATATCTGCAGTTGAGATACCAGAAACACTCAAGTGTATATACTCGAGTACATACGCTTCAGTACTTCTACTATCTTAACTGCAGATTCTTCAGTGCTCATTTAACTCTAGGACTCTGTATCTCAGAATGAACAAAAATGGACTTGTACCGCTATTGAAATAATCCCTTCAGATGATACATCACGTAATTAATGAGGAAGTGCTAAATAGAATTGGTGAGAAGAAAAATTTGTGGCACCACATGACTAGAGGAAGGGATCGGTTGGTAGGACACATTCTGAGACATCAAAGGATCACCAGTTTAGTAATGGAGGGAAGCGTAGCGGGGGAAAATCGTAGAGGGAGACTAGTATTGGAGGGAAGCATAGGGGGTAAATACCATAGATGGAGACCAAGAGACGAATATGGTAGGCAGGTTCAGAAGGATGTACGTTGCGGCAGTTACTCAGAGATGAAGAGGCTTGCACAGGACAGAGCCGCATGAAACCAGTGTTTGGGCCGAAGACCACAACAACAGTGTCAAAGTTGCATTATCTACGTATCGAAGCTTGCGGATTTGTGTTCAACAGTATGTGGACTTAAGCAGTTGTTTGTTCCCTCCGGATACTGCAGAAGTGGTGCTCCCAGTATCTTCTGCGCTCGAGGGCAGGGATGATCCTATCGTGCGGCAGGGTTTGTGTGTGGACTGCCGCGCGGGTAGAGAGCTCGGCGGCGGCAGCAGTGCCGGGTCCTTGGACACGCCCTCGGCCCAGTCGCCGCCTAGCCGGCTGGGTCCGGTCTCTCTAGGAATGAAAGTGCGGTGACAAAGGCCGCGTTTGCATGGGCGCTGCCGCCGCCGCCGCCGCTGGCGCTCTACTTGCGCGACCTCGGCCGCCTGGGCCTCGCCGCGCCGCTCACCCCGTTCACACCACACACCACACGCCACACACCACGCTGCCGCAGCTACGCAGCGAATGCGGGCCGGCAGCTGTGGGCAGCTTCCGTCAGCTGGGAGGCCCTCGCTGGAGTGCCCAGCCTGGTGGCGACTTTTTCTCTTTTTTTTCCCACTAGCTGCTTATATTTTATGACCCGCCGTCTAATTTCTTATGGTGAGTCGTATGTTACCACTTGGCCGCAGAGTGACTGAAAGTGACACCACACCGGCTCCCGTCCCCACTCACACCGTTGCCCGTGTCCCGCCACATGGAGGCGGGCTCTATTTGTTTACATCCGTTTGATATCTTTCTTTTGTGCAGCATTAGAAAAACTTACATCTAATACGAAATCAAGTGAGATATTAATAAACAAAACTAAATTAAGTATTTAGAAAGAAGGAAGGAAGAGAATTGAATAGAGAAGAGATAGGTGTAATATTGCCGGTCACCTGGTTGTGGGCGGCGGCCCGGGTCTTGGAATGACCCTCAAGACGCTCTCCATCGCTCTCCATGCCTTTAACATCTACCATCCCAAAAACTAACTTAACTAGAAGAGATTAGGGTACGTTAAAGCCGGAAACTAAGACTAAGACCTCCATGTCCAGCCTGCTAAACTATTTACGATATACAATAGAGAGGTAACTGATTTTGTGCTTGGCTCAAAGTTGCTAATGAAAGTAAAAGTAATGAAGGTAATGACGCTAACGGTTTGTGTTGAGCCTACAAGGCTCCTAGTAGAGTACACCAGGCGCAAGCACCTCCGGGCCCCGCCGACAACACGACCTGAACGGTGGTTTTCCCCGGTCTACCAGAGGTATCCGTCGGGTTGGGCTCAAAAGAGAGGGACCACAATTAAGATTCTTCCATCGAGGCCGTGCGCCGCCTCTCACCAGGGGGCGTAGGTCCCTTGAAGAGGTGCCTAACTTTAAGCTTCAGATCAGAAGTTATTAGTGTAGTGGAGGTTGAGGTATAGGCTGTGTAGGTTGGTTGTACAAACAGTTCACGCTGAGCCAATGAGACTTACAATGATACGTGGTGTGGCAGTTAGCACCTTCCGGCCCCGCCAGCAACACAGCTTGAACGGTGGTTTTGCCCGATCTACCATAGGTATCCGTCGGGTTGGGCTCAAAAGAGAGGGACCACAAGTAAGATCCTTCCATCCAGGCGACTGCTGGATGAGAGGAACGGGGGGCGATGTGCAGTAGCAACAGCTTCCGTGACTGTGACGCCGTCATTCTGTTACACGTGTCTGTGGGCGGGCTTTGGGACTGCTCGTAGAACATGAGCCTGATGTAAACTTGTTTTGGGTGATGAGCATGCTCTAAAAGTATGACAGACTCTTACTGATCTGATACAATTACATTCTCCTGGAGAGTCTCAACTTTATCTTTGATGAGAACAGAAGCTGGAGTGATGAATAAAAACTTGTGCTAACGCCAGGACTTGAAACTGAATCTCCTGCTTACTGGCTAGATGTGTTAACCACTTCACCACTCTGGCACTGTCGCTAACCATAGATGTACAGAGTACTCTAGTCCAATATCCTCCCAGACATAAACTGCAGTTCACACCTCAGCCCATCTTGATTTTCCCCTTCTTGAATCAAGATTTTCGGATTTATGTAGGCGAAAATGAAGGTGGGCTGAGATGTAAATTGAAGTTTCGGTTAGGGAGGGCACAGGACTATACCAATCTGCGCAGTTCTGTCACCTGTATTCCAGGGTATTTTAGTGGGCTGGAGCACAGAGCACTGACTTATACGAAATCGTAATTTCCCCAAAGATGGTGCTAGCCGCCAGTGCAGGACCCGTGAGACCGCCATCTGCCTCCTGTAACGGCTGAAGACGAATGTCAGCACACAGTGAGCCAGGTTCCGTACACCGGTATCTGTCTCAAACCCGTAAACATATCGAGGTTTGTGCCTACGAAGTACGATTTGTAGACGGCATTGGTTATCTGTAATCATTTGCTATAGAATCGCATCGGACGCTTGTCGAAGCTTTTTGCGAACATGCTGTTGTCAACATACACTGTCTAGAGTGGTTCAAAAAATTCAAAAGTGGTGATTTTGACGTGAGAAGCGACGAGCGCGGGAAACCACCGAAAAAGTTCGAAGACAACGAATTGCAGGCCTTACAACTCACTCAGCATGAACTCGCGGAACAAATGAATATCACGCAGAAAGCCGTTTCTTTTCGTTTGAAAGCTATAATAAAGGTGCAGAAAGTGGGCAAATGGGTTCCGAACAAACTGAATGAAAGACAGCAGCCAATTCGAAAGACCACTTGTGAAATGCTGCACGCCACATACAAAAGAAAGTCGTTTCTGTATCGAATAGTGACAGATGATAAAAAATGGATCCTTAGAGTCGTAAATCATGGGAGAATCTAGGCAAACCATCGGCATTCACTACAAGATCAAATCGCTTTGGAAAGGAGACAATGCTCTGTGTTTGGTGGGATCTGAAGGGTGTCATCTTATGAGCTGCTAAAACTTGGTGAAACCGTTAACACTGATCGCTACCGACAACAAATGATCTCTTTGAATCGAGAATTACGTGAAAAACGACCGGAATTTGCAAAATGGCAACGCACAGACCTATTGCTCTATGACAACGCCCCATCACACACGTCGAAACGGGTCAGAGACATGATCGAGGCGTTCAGTTGGGAAACATTAGGGCATGCTGCTTATTCTCTATACTTGGCTCCGTCGCATTATCATCTCTCTGCATCACTGGAATACGCTCTCACTGAACAACGCTTCAGTTCTTTTGAAAATGTACGAAAATGGCTCACTAACTGGTTAGCTTCAAAAGATGAACCGTTTTTTGGGTGTGGCGTTCATAGCTTGCTGGAGAGGTGGGAGAAATGCGTAAATAGCAATGCAGATTATTTTGAATAAAATATTGTTTATCAGTTTCAGACAACAGACGTGTAATTATTGGAACCAAATTCCGGTTTCATATTTCTACAGCTGGTAAACTGCCATGTCTTTGAAAGGGCGGAAGGTGTAGCTCATTCCCCTGCACCACTGATCTGTCTACTTGGCTAAGTTCTTTTGTTTAAAAAGAGTGTATAATACGTCTGCCTAGTAAGCAGGACACACGGGTTCAGTCCCAGCCTTCCTACAAATTTTAATTCATTTCTTCACTCTCTACCGTTATCGAAGATAAAGTTGAGACTCACTCAGCCTCCAAGAAAATGTAATTCCATCAGATCAATAGATCACCTATGTCTGAAGTACAGGCAGGTTTTCCCCTATTACAAACAAGGCTGGGGCGCTATTCCAACATCTGAGAGCCTCGGTAATCGATTTAAGAAGGGCAAAATCATGGTGGGCTGAGATGCGAATTGAGGATTGTGTTGAGGAGGGATCTGGACTAGGGTAACCTGTGCAGTTGTGTTCGCCATACTGTCAGGGTGGTGTAGTGGGTAACATATCTGCCTTGTAAACTGGAAATCCAGAATCAAGTTCAGGCCTTGGGATAAATTTTGATTCATTCTATCCTTATTATGGATTCACAGAACAAAATGTTAGTCCCATCTTAAAAGAGCACACAGGTAGATTTTAGATGCCATAGAACTGGTACCCAGATAATCATGAGACCTTTCAACCCCTTCATAAATCGCGACAGTAAAGTGATGTGTTCGTCCCAGTTAGTCCTATGGAATCATCACAGGTAACAGATTTCATGACTGGAGTTATCGTGTTTGTACGAGCACATGACTGCGTCATGAATGATGTTGCCCTATTTATTGATGTATCAATGCTGACTGTCTCTGGTGTCTATAAGGAATGGTGTATTCCTCGCAGCCATGTACCACGGCGTAAGAACAGTGGTCGCAAAAATATCCCAACTAGCAGGGACCGGAGACAAACATCGCGCCTTGTGAATGACAATCGGTTTTAAACACAACAGGAATTCTTGCTGTCAGAGGATACAGGTCCATCTCAATCAGTTTTCTAGCGAAAATTACGAAGGGAGCTGTATTCAATGGACATTTGGGGTCGGGCTCCTCGAGAAGGATATTGCCCACAGTCGCGCATAAAACTCCACGACTGTATTGGAGCAAACAACAGAGAAACTGGACAGTAACCCAACGAGGTGTTTAGCAGGCAGTGTATGAAGAAGCAGTCGAGGCCAGAGGTCGTCTGGTCACGTTTTGGGGGTATTGAGCCCCTTCGTTCAGCTTACCGTGAACATGAGGAGGAACTTTCTCGAAAAAGAAATGCGACCCTTTCTTCTGTATGAGAATACTGTGGATATATCCATTTTCCAAGATGATAACAGCCGAATTCACCGGACTGCACGCATAAGATCCTGGTATGGCAGACACTCGGGCACCACCTCTCCAAATCTTAATCCCATGGAAAATGTCTGGAACCATTTGGTACAGTTAGTAAACGTTGTGGTCAAGATTTGTGGTATTTGATAGCTCTGTAGGACCTAATCACCAATTAGTGCCTGCAGCTTCCTCGAGAATCTGACACTGTTACCAAGGCTTGAGACGGTGGCGCGGGTCAATAGTTCTTTGTTTCGGGTGATTAGATATTATCCGGGAAACGGACGGAGAGGAGGGTCCAATTTTGGGTGAAAAATACAGAAAATTTTTAATATACTAGTTTTTCACCGTATATTCTTAGCGGTTTAGTCTCCTCCTGGGCAGTATGATAGAAACATATTGCTCTTGTGGCCACGTAATAAACAGTCATGTGCCACCCAATGTGTTAGCCTGGGAGAGTGTTTTATAGAATATAAAAAACACGTATATATAAAAAGTGCTAACTTTTTCATTTCTATTTCTTATGTTAGCTTACGTCTCAAAACCTCTTTTGTTTACATTCTTAGGCCTAAAGGTCTTCAACCTTTATTGTTAATTATGCGGTTATCGTCGTCATTCCTGACGGTATCGGAAAAGCACAGTGGATCTTCATGTTGGCAGCGTCAGTGTAGCCAAACGAAAATTGCGAGGAAAATAGCAAGAGAACATGCAGTGTTGAAGATGCACAAGGACACTGTACTGTTAACTATTTTACTAACTGATTGCCGATTGAGTTACGAGGGCCAAAGAGTGCAGCGCCTCAAAAATCACTTGTTTTAGCATTGGAATACACGTACATCTACATCTACATGATTACTCTGCAATTCACATTTAAGTGCTTGGCAAAGGGTTCATCGAACCACAATCATACTGTCTCTCTACCATTACACTCCTGAACAGCACGCGGGAAAAACGAACACCTAAACCTTTCTGTTGGAGCTCTGATTTCTCTTATTTTATTTTGATGATCATTCCTACCTATGTAGGTTGGGCTCAACAAAATATTTTCGAATTCTGAAGAGAAAGTTGGTGACTGAAATTTCGTAAATTGATCTCGCCGCGACGAAAAACATCTTTGCTTTAATGACTTCCATCCCAACTCGCGTATCATATCTGCCACACTCTCTCTCCTATTACATGATAATACAAAACGAGCTGCCCTCTTTTGCACCCTTTCGATGTCCTCCGTCAATCCCACCTGGTAAGGATCCCACACCGCGCAGCAATATTCTAACAGAGGACGAAGAGTGTAGTGTAAGCTGTCTCTTTAGTGGACTTGTTGCATCTTCTAAGTGTCCTGCCAATGAAACGCAACCTTTGGCTCGCCTTCCCCACAATATTATCTGTGTGGTCTTTCCAACTGAAGTCTTTCGTAATTTTAACACCCAGGTACTTAGTTGAATTGACAGCCTTGAGAATTGTACTATTTATCGAGTAATCGAATTCCAACGGATTTCTTTTGGAACTCATGTCGATCACCTCACACTTTTCATTATTTAGCGTCGACTGCCACCTGCCACACCATACAGCAATCTTGTCTAAATCGCTTTGCAACTGATACTGGTCTTCGGATGACCTTACTAGACGGTAAATTACAGCATCATCTGCCAACAACCTAAGAGAACTGCTCAGACTGTCACCCTGGTCATTTATATAGATCAGGAACAGCAGAGGTCACAGGACGCTTCCCTGGGGAACACCTGATATCACTTCAGTTTTACTCGATGATTTGCCGTCCATTACTGCGAACTGCGACCTTCCTGACAGGAAATCACGAATCCAGTCGCACAACTGAGACGACACCCCATAGGCCCGCGGCTTGATCAGAAGTCGCTTGTGAGGAACGGTGTCAAAAGCTTTGCGGAGATCTAGAAATACGGAATCAACTTGAGATCATCATTGCATCATTCTTTTTATTTAGTCCGGTCACAAATACAAAACGCTTTTACAATCATTACTGGATCTGACCATATATTTTCAGTCTTCAGAATCAAATTATCGTAGCCGTCATTTGGATTCTTTGGAAGTGTACAATTCGTCAATCTATTTTCCCTATTGACAAAATTTCGTTTATTTCCAGAAACATGTTATACCAATTTCCGGAAAGAGACCGTCGCAACAGAACCGTAAACGCGCTAGGTGTTTGTAACGAGAGCGGATCAGTTCACATAGAAATCAGAATAAAAGAAACAAGAAGATAAGTACTACTGAGGTTTGAATCCCAGTTGATTTCCTGCATTACTCACTACAAATTGTTTTACAGGAGTGACAAAAAGAATCAAAACATCTAAGCAGCTTATACCAATACAGGGGGGCGGAGAAGTCTTCAGTCCTCTGATTGGTATGATATGGCCTGCCGCATTGTCCTGCCCTGTATAAAACTGTTCATTACAGAGTAGCAGTTACATTCAACGTCATCAATTACTTGTTTAACATACTCCAATCTGTCTTTCCGTACAGTTTTTACCCTCTACAGCTGTCACCGTCACATGGAAGTTGTTCTTTAGTGTCTTAACACATACTCTATCATTCTGTCCCTTCATCTACAAGGGTTGCTCCGAAAGTAATGCACCGCGTTTTTTTCATTTTTTTCTTCAACAATTCTTTATTGAAAGTAACGAGAATTACACTCACGAAAGAACAGTATTTTATCTGCTCGCCCTAGTTTTCCACTTAATCTCCATCCCGTTATATGGCCTGCCTCCAGCGCGTAACAAGGGCCTATATGCCCTGTCGCTACCTGGAGGTGGAGCCACTGCTTCACTGTGTCAATCACCTCCTCATCGTCCTCAAAATGTCTTCCACGAATTGCATCCTTTAATGGCCCAAACAAGTGGAAGTCCGGGGGGTCTAGGTCAGGTCTGTCAGGTGTGGCCGCCGTGGATGGTCTCCCCGACCGCTGCGAATCGTGGAGCTCCGCCGAACCGCATTCTGATAGCCTCACTCACCCTCCGTGCCCAGTGATTAACTGTACTTCTGTCGACAGCAGATGCTCCATAGACTTTGCAAAACTGTTTGTGAAAATTTCCCAGGGTTTCTTTCTCTGTAGTGATAAGTTCATTGACGGCACGTTGCTTGTAACATAAATCACCTACAGACGCCATTTTGAAACTGTCCTGCAGCTACGCTATCTGTCGAAAGCGACGGAAACTTGGCGAGCGCACTTAGGACACTTCACATAATACCTACACAACGTTTCGCATTCGTAGCATTGTTTTCGGCTGAGAAAAAAAATGCAGTAAATTACTTTCTGGGCAACCCTCGTAGTTAGAGCTATCCACACGTTCCTTCCCTCGTCGATTCTACTGAGAATCTCATCATTTTTTAACAGTCCACCTAATTTTCAACACCCTTGTTTAGCTCCATGTTTCAAACGCCTCCATTCTCTTCTTCTCCGGGTTCCCTCACGGTCCATGTTCCACTACCGTACAAAGATGTACATAAGACGAATATTCTCGGAAATTTCTTCCTCGAATCAAGGCCATATTTCATACAATCAGATTTATTTTAGTAAGAGCTGCCTTGTTTGTCTGACCTAACTATGTCTTATATCTTGTTTGCTTCTTCCATGATGCATTTTCTTGCCTCGAAAGTAGCAGAATTCCTTCACTTCCTCTGTTATTTGGTTCCGAGTTTTGATGATTAGTTTATCGCAGATATCGTTTCTCCTACTCCTCATTATTTTCGCCTTTCTTTGGTTTACTCTCAATCCATTTTATGTGCTCATGAGAGTGGTCATTTCACTCAGCTGGCCCCGAAGTTCTTCATCGCTTTCTGTGTGGATTCCAATGACACAAGGGTATCTGCTAGAAAAGCTACATCATGAGACAGCGTGGTTTTTGTATGTGTGAGTTTTAGCAAAGAATCTTGGCAATCATCGTAATTGAATTCTGTCACCATGTTACTTAATTGTGTGTTTGCGAATGTATTAGCTTTCTTTTACCGTCATTGCCACCGACTCCTCTCACAACGTAGGTACAATGACGTCTTCATTGTCAAATAATGGAATTTTCTATTTGAAGCTATTGATTGTTTGCAATCACTTACCTCGCTGAGCAACAAGTACTAGCACAACAGTAAATTTGAGCTGTCGCTGACAGACATCGGTTTGTCTGCGTAACAATCAAGAGGTTCACCAGGCTCGAAAAGTCAAGTTTGATGCTTTCTGCTCCCTTTTCTGAAAGAATTGCATTTCGAACGTGCGTGTTGCTCTCAGCTGCTCGGAAGCAGAGTGGGACCTGTCTCCTGGTTTACAGGTATTCTACCTTCCTTTCACTTCCTTACAACTTTCCTGTTCGCCAAGGATAACTACGTGAGACACTATCTACCGGAAAAATATGTTTTTTCGTATTTTTACGCGCGTCTAATATTTCTTGAAAGTACATGATTGCTGCTTTATCTATTTTCTTTATAAATTCCATATTGTTGCATGTTTTATACGAATTTGTAATGAGGACTCCAATAAAATCAACTTCTGAAAAGCAATATATTCTTTGTACATGCAATGCGAATGATGTCGGACATAGGAGTTATAAATATAAAAAAACTGGCATATTTTGTATATTTTCACTCCATTATGTCATATGGTATCATATTCTGGGGTAACTCCACAAACAGAGAAAAAATTTTTAGAGTACAGAAGCGTATAATAAGAGTAAGGAATAGTGTAAATCCAAGAACATCATGTCGAAACCTATTCAAAGGATTGGGCTTATTAACCACAGCTTCTCAGTATATTTATTCGTTAATGAAGTTTGTTGCAAATAATACATCTCTTTTTCCAACTAACTGCTTAGTACACAGTATCAGTAGTCGGAATAAGAACAATATACACAAAGATTTAAAATCACTTACTCTTGCCCAGAAAGGAGTCCAGTATTCAGCAACGCATATTTTCAATAAGTTACCAGCAACGATTAAGAGTTTACTTTCAGACAAGGCACAATTTAAACATAATTCAAAAGAATTTTTGGTGGTCAACTCCTTCTATTCCATCCATGAGTTTCTCAACAAGTGCAGTAGACCTTTTCAATGAAAATTAATTATACATTAATTTTTGACAATACTTGGTTGTAACATCCAAGTAACTACCCACTGTGCGAATGATGGATGTATGGAAAACAGATGTAAGTCTTAAGTCTGTAAATAGTGGAAGTTTAATTTTAAATCTTGTTCATAATCTGACTGTTCTTATCTGAAGATCACTGAAATGAATAATTTCCTTTGATTTTTGGCAATACTTGGTTGTAATACCCAAGAAACTGGCAAATGTCTGAATGATGGATTTAATGAAAGCAGATGTAAGTATTAAACATGTAAATATTAGAAGTTTAAATTTAATTCATGTACATAATTTTACTGTTTATTGACTGAGGATCATTAAAATTAATGAAACTCAAATTTTTCAAATTACATTTTTGTAATGTGTTTATCTGACTTGTTCCACACCCAGAAGGATTCCCTCTTTTATGGGTCTATGGAATGAATAATTAATCTAATCTAATCTAACCTAATCTAAGCTTCCATTGTGACGATTAAAGTATGTTCCTAACTTCTTTATCATATGCAACTTTTGACTACAACCTGTCCGCCTCCTCAACCCCCTTTCTGACCATCTCCTCTATCCGCCATTCTCTGTTCGTCTTCTCCTATCCCTTCTCTGTTTCCTCTCCTCCACCCTCTCTGCACATCTACTCGTCCCCCCCTCTGTCCATCTGCCCCTTCCCCCTCTGTACATCGCCTCTTCTCCCCTTCTCTCTCCACGTTATCACCTCCATTCCACTAGGAGGCCACCACAGTATTTATTCCAGACCGTTCTAGGAGTTTACGTAGAGCTTTCTGCAAGTGACTTTGCTGACGCACATAGATGTTAAACATATCTCACATGTATTTTTCATATTCCACGCGTATTTGTACACATATTTCACCTGCATTTCTAGCGAATTTCGCCCTGCAGTTTCATTTTCGGGCAGCTTAATGTTTATGACGTCGTATCTGCCGAACTGCGTGTCGTACGATGACAGTTTTGCAGGAACATTCAGCGGCTTATTTGATCTGGGTGAGGGGAACAACGAGCGAGGTCATCAGTCCCATCGTATTAGGGAAAGATGGGGAAGCAAGCTGGCCGTGCCCTTTCAAAGGAACCGTCCTAGCATTTACCTAAAGTGATTTAGTGAAATCACGAAAAACATAAATCAGGATGACCGGATATGGGTTTGAACCGGCCTCTTTCTCAATGCTAACTACGTTTGGTTGAAATCGATCCTTTGGCTTAGTAGATATAGAACATACATACACACATATATACGTACACACATACATACATACATTTTTATAATACGTATGGATGTGTTAAGAACACATGTATCCTATGACTGCCGACGTTTATTAGAGTATCATGTGAAAATTTGAAGTAAATTGGTCAATAAATTTTCCAGATTTTCGGAAACAAAGTTAAATAACAATTTCTCTTTATATAGTACTGTAGATTTATTTATTAGTGTTTACAATTTCGACATCTACCGTCTGGAATTTAACGTGGGTCGTATTTTCACGTAGTTGAAGAGAGTTGAATACAATTGTAACTAACATTCGGATCAAGATTTGTAATGTAATTTAAACATTTTCAGTCATTGTTGTAATTAAATATAGAGGACATAGATCATGAACTGTGAACCTTACCGTCGGTGGGGTAGATTGCGCGCCTCAGCGATACAGATGGCCATACCGTAGGTGTAACCACAACGGAGGGGTATCAGATGAGAGGCAAGACAAACGTGTGTTTCCTGAAGAGGGGCAGCAGCCTTTTCAGTAGTTGCAGGGGCAACAGTCTGGATGATTGACTGATCTGGCCTTGTAACACTAACCAAAACGGCCTTGCTGTGCTGGTACTGCGAGCGGCTGAAAGCATGGGAAAACTACAGCCGTAATTTTTTTTCGATGGCATGCAGCGCTTCTGTATGTTTAAACGATAATAGCATCCTCTTGGGTAGAATATTCTGGATGTAAAATAGTCCTCCATTCGGATCTCCGGGCTGGGACTACTCGGGAGGAACGAAACTGGCAATCTTCGGATTGGAGCGTGGACTGTTAGATTTCTTAATCGGGCAGGGAGGTTGGAAAATTTAAAAAGAGAAATGGATAGTTTGAAGTTAGATATGGTTGTAATTAGTGAAGTTTGGTGGCAGGAGGAACAAGACTTTTGGTCAGGTGAATCCTAGGATACACATACAAAGTCAAATAGTAGTAATGCAGGAGTGGGTTTTATAATTAGTAATAAAATACGAATGTGGGTAAGCTACTGTGTGCAGCATAGTGAACGCATTACCGCAGTCCAGAAAAACACGAAGCCTACGTCTACCATAGTAGCACAAGTTTATATGCCAACTAACTCCATAGATGATAAAGATATTGAGGAAATTAAAGGAGATGAGAATGTAATTGTGGTGGGGGACTGGAATTCGATATTAGGAAAAGGAAGAGAAGAAAAAAACAGTAGATGTATACGGACTGAGGAACAGAATGACAGAGGAAGCAACATCGTAGAATTTTGCACAGAGCATAATTTAATCGTCGTTGACATTTGGTTTAAGAATCGTAAAAGAACGTTTTATACGTGGAAGAGACCTGGAAGTTTTCAGATTGATTGCATAATGGTAAGGCAGAGATTCCGGAACCAGATTTTAAATTGTAAGACATTTTCTGGGGCGGATGTGGACTCTGATCACAATTTATTTGTTATGAACATAGATTAAAACTGAAGGAATTGCAAAAACGCAGGAAATTAATGATATGGTACCTGAATAAGTTGAAAGAACCAGAGGTTGTTAAATCAGGCAATGGTTGACTAGAGCAGAGGGAAGGAATACGGTTCCAGAAGAATGTGTTCCTTTAAGAGATGAAATAGTGAAGGTAGCACATGATCAAATAGGTAAAAAGACAAGATCTAGTAAAAATCTTCGGATAACACAACAGATAATTAATTTGATTAATGAAAGAAAAAACGTAAAAATGTAGCAAATGAAGTAGATGAAAGGCAATACAAACGTTTAAAAATGAGACTGGCTGGAAGTGTAAAATGTCTAAGCAAGAATGGCTAGAGGGCAAAGGTAAGGATTTAGAAGCATATTTCGCAAGGGTAGAGGTAGACGAAACCTACAGGAAAATTAAACAGGCTTTTGGAGGAAAGAGAAGCAGCTGTATATCAACAGCACGGATGCAAAACAAGTCCTAAGCAAAGAAATGTAGAAGGTGGAATGTGGAAGAAGTATATAGATTGTCTACGCAGGGGAGATGAAGCCAATATTATAGAAAGGGAAGAGGACTATATGAAGATGAGATGGGAGATACCATACTACGAGAAGAATTGGATAGAGCATTGAAAGAATTAAGACGAAGTAAGGCCCCGGGAGCAGACAATATCCCCTCAGATCTAGTGATAGCCTTGTGAGAGCCAGCCATGACAAAAGCCTTCCACCTGGCGTGTAACATCTATGAGACAGGCTAAATACCCTTTAAAAGAAAGTAGTTGCTGATAGATGTGAAAATTATCGAACTATCAGTTTAATAAGTTATAGTTGCAAAATACTAACACGAAGTCTTTACAGTAGAATGGAAAGCTGGAAGAAGCCGACCTCGGAGAAGAACGGTTAGGATTTCGGAGGAATGTAGGAAGACACGAGACAACACTGACTGTACGATTTATCTTAGAAGATAAGGTTGGATAGGAAATTCTACGTTTACGACATTTGTAGACTTAAAGTTTTGACAATGCTGACTGGAATCGTGTCTTTGAAATTCTGAAGCTATCAGGGGTAAAATAGAGTGCGCGAAAGACTATTTACAACTTGTACAGAAACCAGACGGCAGTTGAAACTTCCTGGCAGATTAAAACTGTGTGCCGGACCGAGATTCGAACTCGGGACCTTTGCCTTTCGCGGGCAAGTTCTCCACCACCTGAGCTATCCAAGCACGACCCACGGGCCGTCCTGACAGCTGCGAGCACAGGGCGCGAGTCGTGCTTGGGTAGCTCAGGTGGTGGAGAACTTGCCCGCGAAAGGCAAAGGTCCCGAGTTCGAATCTCGGTCCGGCACACAGTTTTAATCTGCCAGGAAGTTTCATATCAGCGCAAACTCCGCTGCAGAGTAAAAATCGCATTCCAGACGGCAGTTGTAAGAATCGAGGGGCATGGAAGGGAAGCAGTGGTTGAGTAGTGACTGAGGCAGGATTGTAGCTTATCCCCGAAGTTATTCAATCTGTGCATTGAGCAAGCAGCAAAGGAAACCAAAGAAACATCTGGAGTAGAAATTCAAGTTCAGGGAGAAGAAATAAAAATGTTGAGGTGTGTCGATGACATTGTAACTCTGTCAAAGACAGCAAAGGACTTGGAAGAGCAGTTGAACGAAATGGTCAGTGTCTTGAAAGGAAGATATAAGGTGAACATCAACAAAAGTAGAACAAGGATAATGAAATGTAGCCGAATTAAAAGAGACGATTCTAAAGGAATTAGATTAAGAAATGAGACACTTAAGGTAGTAGGTGAATTTTGATATTTGGGCAGCAAAATAACTGATGATGGAAGAGATGGAGATGATATAAAGTTTACGCTGGCAATGGCAAGAAAAGGATTTGTGAAGAAGAGAAAATTGTTAACATTAATTATACATTTAAATGTTAGGTAGTCTCTTCTGAAGGTAATTGTCTGGAGCGTAGCCACGTATGAAAGTGAAAGATGGATGCCAAACAGTTCAGGCAAAAAGAGAATAGAACCATTCGAAATGTGGTCATGCAGAAGAATGATGAAGATTAGACGGAAAGGTCACGTAACGAAGGAGAAGGTACTGAATATAATTGAGGAGACAAGAAATTTGTGGCACAACTTGAGCAAAAGAAGGGATCGGTTAACAGAAGACATTCTGAGACATCAGTGGATTACCAATTTAGTATTAGAGCACAATGTTGTCGGGGTAGGGGGGAAGGGGGCGGATTGTAGAAGGAACCAAGAGATGAATACAGTTAGCAGATTCAGAAGCATGTAGGTTGTAGCAGTTATTCAGAAATGAAGAGTCTCGCACAGGATAGAGTAGCATGGAGAACTGAATCAAGCCCATCTTCCGATTGAAGACAACAACAACAGAACATTTATAAACTATTAAATAGAAAGGGAAGAAACCCAAAACCCTTAATCGAAGATAAATACATTTGTTAACCACTTCCAGTAGCATAGCAGCAGATGACTTACTGGCAGTTCCTCATCTTAACCACTGGGCAAAAAAAAAAAAAAAAAAAAAAAAAAAAAAGTGTTAAATCTTATGGGACTTAACTGCTAAGGTCATCAGTCCTTAAACTTACACACTACTTAACCTAAGCTATCCTAAGGACAAACACATACACCGATGCCCGAGGGAGGACTCGAACCTCCGCCACTGGGACACGTCAGGCTTAAGGAAGATGTAAACCTTAGGAAACCTTTGTAGCAGAATCCTACATGACCTATGCTACCATTACTTACTTCCACGTGAATGAGTCCCCGATTTTTGGAGACAGCATACTAACTCTCTAGAGCCTCACTTCTAGGACACCCTGTGACGGGGGGTGGAGGGGTGGGGGGGGGGGGGGGGTGGGCACGAGTGAGCTAGCGCTGTCGCTTGCAGTGCCAGCGGTGTCTATCAGTCGGACCTAAAGGTACCGTCGCACCAACAGCTCCTGCTCTTGCAAGGACAGCCACACAAGTCGACCTGCAACATCCCACTCATTCTTCTGGTTCTACCATAGCTGCCACGTCGCTGGTCACTTGTCGACTGGTCCTGGCCGTCGTCTGAGTAGGAATTATTTCTGGCGTCTGTGAGTCCTCGGAGATATTCACCCATTGACATTACTCACTTCACAATGATTACTTACAATTGGATTTTCTCTGATAAAGCCGTGACATTCTAAATATTTGTTCCTTTTCATATTCATCTAATGACTTCATTATCTGGGTTTAGCAATTTTTATCGTTTCGCTGGAATATCGAATGAACGCGTGGAATACTGTTTGGAAGCCATAGTATATTTCGTTGTCCACAGCGGCGGTGCAGCATGCGAAAGTCTGAACTGTGTGAGGTGGAGCAGTCGTTAGGTCACTGGATGTGTACAAGTCTGATCATCCAGGTTTAGGTTTTCCTTAAGTTTCCTAAATCTATCAAGGCAGAGCTAGGATCGTTTCTTCGAAAGCGCGCTGTCAACTTCTTACCGCATCGTTCAACCATCCAAGCCTGTGCTCCTGCTCCCTCTCTAACGATCTCGTCGTCGACGGGACGTTAGTCTTTCATCTTACTTCCCTTTTTCAAAAGTTTTACAGATTTCAGTCCAGTCATTCCCCTATGGTAGACGATAATATACCCATCAATGGACGTAATCCACTCTACGTAAAAATTTGTTACACGAAACAACTATCACAGACACTCATCAAACGAGAAAGCCTTTCTTTGTGTTTCTAGCGCACAGTTACGGTATGCTTTGCCCAGGCTAGTTCGTGTATCCCGTTGAGTTCGGCAAGAGCAGGTGGTCGTGTGTCACAAAGTTAGGGGGCTATTGAGCGTTGTATTTCCTCAAATGGTATCCAGCACAGAACCGGTGAGTGAGTCGTTACGATGTGACGTGTCTAGTTGCTGTTCAGATTCAAGTTCGCAGGTGGCTATCCCTGTCGTGCAGTTTTCTTTGACGTGCTAGCTGACTCTGGCGGCAGCAGTTTAATTCTTACTGCGGTGTCGTGAAACGACAGTTTACAGCGTGCTCCATGAAAATCTCTGTTGGCTCACGACTTCGGTGGTTTGGTGGATGATGCTTGTTGTTGTTGTTGTTGTTGTTGTGGTCTTCAGTCCTGAGACTGGTTTGATGCAGCTCTCCGTGCTACTCTATCCTGTGCAAGCTGCTTCATCTCCCAGTACCTACTGCAACCTACATCCTTCTGAATCTGTTTAGTGTATTCATCTCTTGGTCTCCCTCTACGATTTTTGCCCTCCACGCTGCCCTCCAATGCTAAATTTTTGATTCCTTGATGCCTCAAAACATGTCCTACCAACCGATCCCTTCTTCTAGTCAAGTTGTGCCACAAACTTCTCTTCTCCCCAATCCTATTCAATACCTCCTCATTAGTTACGTGATCTACCCACCTTATCTTCAGCATTCTTCTGTAGCACCACATTTCGAAAGCTTCTATTCTCTTCTTGTCCAAACTAGTTATCGTCCATGTTTCACTTCCATACATGGCTACACTCCATACAAATACTTTCAGAAACGACTTCCTGACACTTAAATCTATACTCGATGTTAACAGCTTCCTCTTCTTCAGAAACGATTTCCTTGCCATTGCCAGTCTACGTTTTATATCTTCTCTACTTTGACCATCATCAGTTATTTTACTCCCTAAATAGCAAAACTCCTTTATTACTTTAACTGGCTCATTTCCTAATCCAATTCCCTCAGCATCACCAGACTTAATTCGACTACATTCCATTATCCTCGTTTTGCTTTTGTTGATGTTCATCTTATATTCTCCTTTCAAGACACTGTCCATTCCGTTCAACTGCTCTTCCAAGTCCTTTGCTGTCTCTGACAGAATTACAGTGTCATCGGCGAACCTCAAAGTTTTTACTTCTTCTCCATGAATTTTAATACCTACTCCGAATTTTTCTTTTGTTTCCTTTACTGCTTGCTCAATATACAGATTGAATAACATCGGGGAGAGGCTACAACCCTGTTTCACTCCTTTACAAACCACTGCTTCCCTTTCATGCCCCTCGACTCTTATAACTGCCATCTGGTTTCTGTAAAAATTGTAAATAGCCTTTCGCTCCCTGTATTTTACCCCTGCCACATTCAGAATTTGAAAGAGAGTATTCCAGTTAACATTGTCAAAAGCTTTCTCTAAGTCTACAAATGCTAGAAACGTAGGTTTGCCTTTTCTTAATCTTTCTTCGAAGATAAGTCGTAAGGTTAGTATTGCCTCACGTGTTCCAACATTTCTACGGAATCCAAACTGATCTTCCCCGAGGTCCGCTTCTACCAGTTTTTCCATTCGTCTGTAAAGAATTCGCGTTAGTATTTTGCAGCTGTGACTTATTAAACTGATAGTTCGGTAATTTTCACATCTGTCGACACCCGCTTTCTTTGGGATTGGAATTATTATATTCTTCTTGAAGTCTGAGGGTATTTCGCCTGTGTCATACATCTTGCTCACCAGATGGTAGAGTTTTGTCATGACTGGCTCTCCCAAGGCCATCAGTAGTTCTAATGGAATGTTGTCTACTCCCGGGGCCTTGTTTCGACTCAGGTCTTTCAGTGCTCTGTCAAACTCTTCACGCAGTATCTTATCTCCCATTTCGTCTTCATCTACATCCTCTTCCATTTCCATAATATTGTCCTCAAATACATCGCCCTTGTATAAACCCTCTATGCTTCTGCTCCTGATAAAAAGCGGTCCAGCCATCTTGTACGCAGCTGTCTCTCTGATAGCAGGCATAAGGTCTAACGACTCACAATCACGTAGCACGATGAACTCTTCCATCTTCTGACGCCATTACCGGTTTGTTGTTGGCTTTACGTTACACGATTGTTAGTGCCCTTCCGAGAAACAAGTGAACCTGTTGAAACAAAAAAAAATTGAAATAACAAAGTATTAACAACAAAACCAAATAGCAATGGAGGGCATTAAAAAGTAATGCGAGACACTAGTTTGTGTAGTTTACATACTTGCATGTTCCGTGGATCGTCACAACAACTCACTGTGATGTGGACGTCCTCACAAGCTTAGGCAGAGCGGTTCTAGGCGCTTCAGTCTTGAACCGCGCTGCTGCTACTGTCGCAGGTTTGAATCCTGCCTCGGGCATGGATGTGTGTGATGTCCTTAGGTTAGTTAAGGTTTAAGTTGCTCTACGTCTAGGTGACTGCTGACCTCAGATGTTAAGTCCTATAGTGATTAGAGCCATTTGAACCATTTGAACTCACTAGGTTAGAAGACAGCATATACTTTCTCACTGAAAACATTGCTAAATGCTAGACACTTACATGACTGTTTTCTTTACATCTTAATGTACAACAAAACTGGATAACTGTTACCTAACTATGACCATACAATCTAATTAGAAATTCATCTACGGTGTAAAATGGGCTGCCAATTATTTTTTTCTTAAATTTTCATCATCTGCCTATTCGAAAGAGAGGTGGTTAAATATATTTATGCAGCGTACATTGCTTGTTTCTGCACATCACTGAAGTTAAACTGTGGATAGGGAAAACTATTTTTGTTCCTAATTTTCTGTTTGTGAATGGTGCCATTATTTACAAATTGTACCTGATTCTTCACACAAGCCTTTATAAGAAAGTAAATGTGTAGTGAGAAAATTGTCAGTATCCCTCACTTTTCTTAAGGGTTGCCTACATGAGGTCAAAGATGGACACCGTGTATTATTCTTAGAGAATATTTCTGTGATATGCGTACTGTAATCTTACCCCCCCCCCCCTCCCAAAAACATCACCATAAAAATTCTTTTAGTGTCTTCATTAGTTTCAAAAACTTCGAGAACCGTAAGACATACAAAAGAAAAACTTTTTACTTTTCTTCGTTTTCTCCTCTTGTTGTTGTTGCCTCCAAGTCTTGCGTCTAGGGTGAATCCTTGAGGCTGTAATTTTTATAACGCTGCTGGTTGTTGTTGAACTGAATAACTGACGAAGGTTTACCTGTTGCTATGAATATCTTTTTATTTTATCCCATTCTTTTACACCACATCGACTTTACAATTCCACTTCAGAACATGAATTCACATTTTTGTTGACAATATTATAAATTCGTCTACTTCCATCAGAGGCATGCTCACTAGTACTAACGTTTTCCGGCACTCACAGAATTCCAAAGAGTTTACAAAGCAAAAGAGTTTACAGACTTTCTTGTCAAAAGAAAAATCATCACCAAGATATAACATTATTCTGCAAATGAATTCAAAAATAAATTTAATAATTCGCGTTAGATTGTGCCATTAATAATATGCATTTTAAATATGCCAGAAATTTCATTTTTAGTTCAAATGTTCAAATCGGTGTGTATTCCTAACGGACCAAACTGCTGAGGTCATCGGTCCCTAAACTTACACGCTACTTAAACTACCTTAAACTAACTCATGCTAAGAACAACACAGACACCGATGCCTGAGGGAGGACTCGAACCTCCAGTGGGAGGGGCCGTTTCGTAATTTCAAATATTTTTAAAAGAAGAGTAATTTCAACTGTACGTACAGAGTACTAACAAATCAATTTATTTTTACATATTTCAACCCGAAACATAACACATCGTATAATCATATGAAGTTAATTCAGTCAGACAGCTGATATAATATTCACCTATACAAGAATCGATAGTACACATGGTATCGGTTATTTCTATAAAAGAAAGGTAATGTTAGAGGATTGTGTGTCATTACAATACTTAGTGCCGTTGTGTTTAATTTCGCCTCAAAATTATTCCATGTGACATCAGTGAACGGAAGTAAGCAAAATAAGCTAATTTTATAATGCATTCATCACCAGTAGTTATAAGTAGACCAAATGTTGCTGACCTCATGCGTTTGAGGAGGTCTACAGCATGTAGTTTTTAAATCAAGTTCTCATCAATATGCAGATCAAGGAATTTTTAACAATGTGTTTAAACTTCTTCTTTCCCCCACTCAGCAATGTTATTACTGACGATATACACTCCTGGAAATTGAAATAAGAACACCGTGAATTCATTGTCCCAGGAAGGGGAAACTTTATTGACACATTCCTGGGGTCAGATACATCACATGATCACACTGACAGAACCACAGGCACATAGACACAGGCAACAGAGCATGCACAATGTCGGCACTAGTACAGTGTATATCCACCTTTCGCAGCAATGCAGGCTGCTATTCTCCCATGGAGACGATCGTAGAGATGCTGGATGTAGTCCTGTGGAACGGCTTGCCATGCCATTTCCACCTGGCGCCTCAGTTGGACCAGCGTTCGTGCTGGACGTGCAGACCGCGTGAGACGACGCTTCATCCAGTCCCAAACATGCTCAATGGGGGACAGATCCGGAGATCTTGTTGGCCAGGGTAGTTGACTTACACCTTCTAGAGCACGTTGGGTGGCACGGGATACATGCGGACGTGCATTGTCCTGTTGGAACAGCAAGTTCCCTTGCCGGTCTAGGAATGGTAGAACGATGGGTTCGATGACGGTTTGGATGTACCATGCACTATTCAGTGCCCCCTCGACGATCACCAGTGGTGTACGGCCAGTGTAGGAGATCGCTCCCCACACCATGATGCCGGGTGTTGGCCCTGTGTGCCTCGGTCGTATGCAGTCCTGATTGTGGCGCTCACCTGCACGGCGCCAAACACGCATACGACCATCATTGGCACCAAGGCAGAAGCGACTCTCATCGCTGAAGACGACACGTCTCCATTCGTCCCTCCATTCACGCCTGTCGCGACACCACTGGAGGCAGGCTGCACGATGTTGGGGCGTGAGCGGAAGACGGCCTAACGGTGTGCGGGATCGTAGCCCAGCTTCATGGAGACGGTTGCGAATGGTCCTCGCCGATACCCCAGGAGCAACAGTGTCCCTAATTTGCTGGGAAGTGGCGGTGCGGTCCCCTACAGCACTGCGTAGGATCCTACGGTCTTGGCGTGCATCCGTGCGTCGCTGCGGTCCGGTCCCAGGTCGACGGGCACGTGCACCTTCCGCCGACCACTGGCGACAACATCGATGTACTGTGGAGACCTCACGCCCCACGTGTTGAGCAATTCGGCGGTACGTCCACCCGGCCTCCCGCATGCCCACTATACGCCCTCGCTCAAAGTCCGTCAACTGCACATACGGTTCACGTCCACGCTGTCGCGGCATGCTACCAGTGTTAAAGACTGCGATGGAGCTCCGTATGCCACGGCAAACTGGCTGACACTGACGGCGGCGGTGCACAAATGCTGCGCAGCTAGCGCCATTCGACGGCCAACACCGCGGTTCCTGGTGTGTCCGCTGTGCCGTGCGTGTGATCATTGCTTGTACAGCCCTCTCGCAGTGTCCGGAGCAAGTATGGTGAGTCTGACACACCGGTGTCAATGTGTTCTTTTTTCCATTTCCAGGAGTGTATCTCGCCTTTACAGAACTGCAAGAACTGTGTAACTTTCTACGTTAGGTGACAGATCATTTCCGAGAACCAATCAGCGACACATCTGAACATTTCATTTATTACTCTTTCTGTTGTTTCTGCTCCGTGCTTTGTTTTGAAGCCTGCATCGGCAGCAATGAGCATTATTTCTGCTTCAACAGCGTACGGTGGAAACCCTTTTTAGGTACTTGGGACACAACTGGTACCAGAATTCAATGCTAGAGTACCTTCTTCTGTTTCTGGTCCCTTGTCCTGCATCAGCTCAGGGTCGGGATTGTTACTAACGGATTTAGCATAGTGTAAGCGATGGTTCAAATGGGTCAAATGGCTCTGAGCACTATGGGACTTAACATCTGAGGTCATCAGTCCCCTGGAACCTAGAACTACTTAAACCTAACTAACCTAAGGACATCACACACATCCATGCCCGAGGCAGGATTTGAACCTGCGACCGTAGCAGTCGCGCGGTTCCGGACTGAAGCGCCTAGAACTGCTCGGCCACCGCGGCCGGCTGTAAGCGATGGCCAGATGTCTTTCCTGTCGCATTACATTACACCGTACCGCCCCCCCCCCCCCTCCAACCCCCAACTTGATGGAGCGTGTGTATTCCAGCTGTCTGTGTGTAGTGTTATTCACGTGAAAGTGAGCGAAAGTTTTATATAAGTTTGAGAATCGTAGAACTGAGGCGAGATTTGGTACCAGTGTGGCATTCAACTAGTGGGATGTGGAAAACCTCCTAAAAGCCACATCCAGGCTGGCCACCACACTGGCCTTGGTTACTGGGGAATGCCGGTAGTAATGTGTCACCGTCCCCAGGAGTGCACCACGAACTATCTAACATAACCCTTTGCGTCTTATGAGTTAAATATCAAGTGAACTCCTTAATTCATTGTATCATACACAAATGCAAGGTGGCAGAGTAGGAATGGTCGTATCCATGGATATGACAAGCAAAAATGTCCAGTAAACATGTGCTCCAAAATGCGTGCCAAAAGATTTATATGTACTTGTTCAATAAAATAGATGTTTTTCACGGTATCGAAGGTGAATAGGTGCTAACAGCTCTTAAGGTACGCACTTTAGGGGCAATTTTTACTTTAGGCCCCATGTTTACTGGACATTTTTTCTTGGTTTGGTCCGTATTACCACCTCTCAGACTATGGAACGCAAAGAGCTTGCCGTGGAAGAGATTTGTTTCACGGTAACAAAGACGGAGAAATGCTTACAGCTCTAAAGGTATGCTTTTCAGAGCCCATGTTTACTAGATTTCTTTGCTTCGAATGATCGTTCCTGATATTTCTTTGAATACTGATCGTTCCTCCTGAGACAGTCTGTAAATCTAAAAGAATGTATAAATGATTTAAAATCCTGTCAGCTACAAGGTCATAAACACAGCATGGGTCAGAGTAGTAACAAGGAAGGAAATCTGCAGTATGCTTTTAAAGGAACCATCCCAGCATTCACGTTAACAGATTACACTGGATGTACGTGTGAGGATTCGAAATCCATTCTTCCTGAATGCGAGTCTAGTGCATTACCCACTGCGCCAAGGTAATTGCTAAAAGTACCTAGAGCCTAGGATGTAACCCTCAGTTAGTTAAGGGGCTCCGGAAAGGCTCAAAATCATGAAAAGTTCAATTTTTACTTTTTTGCGTTTTCTGAATCTGCAGACTATTACTTTTTAATAGATATATAATTTATTCAATTCCGAAACCTACAACTATTTTTAATTTTCTTTTTTTTTTTTTTTTTTTTTTTTTTTGAAATGTGTTCTACATGGGCGTGACCCACTGTGGCGCTGTTAAACTGCTGTAAAATGGTGTTATTATTAACGTCCGTGTTCATCAGGTACATTTTAGTGATGTGAGATAAAGTATGTGTTGTGGCTAACCTGTGATGGTTCAACATATATCGCTGGTGTGATTGTCGATTGTTTCATGTTTATTTACTCTGTCGTTATCTCGAAAATATTCGTAATTAATTCTGTTTCTTGAGTCTCTGTTTTGTTGAAGTATAACAATGAGTAAAAGTAAAGTTATTAGAAATCCTCTGAAGGCTTTTAAGAAAAGGAGAAATGTTGGAAAGCCAAAGGTATGTGTTATTACTGTAAACAATAAAGACGATAAGCAAGTGAGTGAACCTAACCTCTCAAGTACACCTGCCCATAGCAGTCAAAGTGGGAAAGAAAATACTTCACAGAAGAAGCTTGGTTCAATGAGTGAAAACTATGAATGTTTTATGGGCGAATCGGATGTGAATGAAATATTTGATATGTCGGTTCTCAAAGGAATTTTTTCAAACTGTGTAAGATGTATTCATTGTAGTGAAGTTGGTCTGGAACTCTCCATAATAAAGCACGTAGGACTTGCTAGTGAAATACAACTGAAATGTGATAAGTGTTCATACATGACCACCTTTTGGAACAGTGTTGCAGTAACTGCAACTGAAGAAAATGGTAGCAAAATCTACGAACACAACAACGAGCGATGTTTGCTTTAGACAAGGAACGCCTGCGGGCTGCAGACGGGGCTGTAAAGAGTCTAGAAATACAAGCAAGAGTAAACAGGAGGAGGAACAAGAGGAAGCTGGAGGAGGAGTTTGCAGAGGATGAAGATAATCCATCCTATGGACCTGGAATGCACTAAAAAGTTAATCCAATCTTTGTCGCTCGATTCCCAAAACTTTTATTTTCTCATACTAATTACATGTTTCTAAGGATCTTCCAAACATATTTGTTTCAAACTTTCAGTAAATGTTACACGGTACCTTCTGCATAATTTAACACAGCCTTTTTCCAAAAAGCTGTATATTTTTGAATATATAAATAAAAAATTGCAAAAAAATGTTGTGAATTTTCATTACAATTGAAAAAAATCATCTTTAATAACTGAACTAAAATTTTGGAAAATCCCTGTGTTAAGTTGTAGCCCATATTCCAATAAATAATCTGTAAAAAGTTCAACTTCCTACCTCAAATACTTTTTGAGGAAAGATGTAATTTATAAGCGTTATTTTAACATTGCACGTATAGGGCGTTCCGCAGCCCCTTAAAACCGAAGACGATATAACATCTGTCTATCAAACGTAGTAACTAAGACACAGTCACATGCTGATCAGTGACCGCACGAAGAAATATGAACTGATCTGTCTGTCAGACACAGGTAGATACTGTGTTGTCATGAATGTTGGTTAGCTGTGACGCAACGCACATAATCGGCGTATTTAGTCTGGCTTGCAGAACCTGTCGAATACAACGTAAAGCAGTAACTGGAATCGAGGGAAGTGTGATCAGAAACGAGTTGTAACATGTTGCTAGCTACAAGTTGTTCTGAGCAACTCGTAATACACTTAACAAACACGAAAAATAGTTGCTAGTTTTTTGTAGCACTGTATTCTTAGCATAGTTTATCGTTCCACAAACGAAAGCAAAAAAATTGTCAAAATAAGAAGGTTAAGTGTGTGAAGGCTCACATACTGTAATAGGAATGCATAGAACATTTTGTCTCGTTATCGTAGATTTTGTTTTTCGTTTGACGTATTTATAAGCTGCAGCTCACTTGGTAGACTCAGGTTTCAACTTTCACAGTAATGAGTATGCATGAACTAGTTACTGCCTGGGGACCTGTCACCGATAAAGGCTGAACGACAAACTGCGCGAGTGGGTCTCACCTGTCAATGACCTTTACCGTTGTAGGCAAAAAATGCTGGCGGCGACCTTATTCAAAGGAGAAATCTTAGTTGACGTATAGGTTATTTTTTCTGACACACACACACACATGCTTGTTTAATTTATATGACCTAGCAGCCAGGAACGACGAGTGCCAATTGCGTACGAGTTTTCTTGCGCGATTAGACGGAGCGGTATAACGCCTTCCACACGCCTCCCTGCGGGCGGTCGAAACCTTTGCGAGAACAGGCCAGTCCACGCAGAACTGTATCGTCACAGTATTCACAGCTGTTTGCAAAAGTCGAAGCGTAAAACGACGAAGACTTCATAACTGGCACTTGCTCTGTTTACTGCGTGTAGCGGTAGTACAGCCTGTGGTGATTCAGAGCCTCGAGCATGCCTTCTGCTGCTTCACGGACTAAAGTTGCCAGCCAGGTCCGGTGCGAAATCGATTTGCATACCGGATTCCTGTTATTGGGTCTCACGCGGTCATCTCAACCGTATAGCACGGATTTATCTAGTTTCCTCTCCCTGTACTCTTATTTCCTTGCACATTAAAGTAGCCACTTCTTACTTTGCGCACAACCTATGGCTCCAGTGTATTTTATTGGTGGTACGCAAGTAGGGTAGCCGAGGGCAAAGGTGCAGCCTTACCACTTTTCTAGTTTTTCATATGGCTAAAATGGTTCATATGGTTCTGAGCACTATGTGACTTAACATCTGAGGTCATCAGCCCTCTATACGTAGAACTACTTAAACCTAACTAACCTAAGGACATCACACACATCCAGGCCCGAGGCAGGATTCGAACCTGCGACCGTAGCAGCAGCGCGGTACCAGACTGAAGGGCCTAGAACCGCTCAGCCATAGCGGCCGGCTCTAGTTCTTCCCTTTTGCTTTTGTCGCTACGTGACAATGAAAATTACACGCAGTACACTTTGGGTCATACTTTACATGATACCATAAGTTAAAGTTTGCTTGCATGACGTATTAAAGTTATATTCAACAAAACGATACAAATGAAGAAAACAGATCTTTCGTCTAGGCCTGGGGCAAACATTCTATTCTTATGGGGCAAGCTTCCACAAAAAAAGAAATTATTATAATTATGACAGACTAAATCCGGTCCCTGAAACTGACATACGGCCAGGAGAGTGGTGTGCTGACCGCATACACCTCCATATCTGCATCTAGTGACGCCTATGGGCTGAGGATGACACAGCAGCCTGTCGGTACCGTTGTGTCTTCATGTCCTGTTCAGGAGGGCTTCAGTTTTAGTTTAGGCAGTTACAGTATTTCTCAGGTACTGCCCTTGTTAACTTGTATAACTTTTTACTATATCAAAATCATCACCATCATCATTGCCTCCATTGTCTTGTGCATTAAAAAATTACACTAAGTATAAAACATTTTGAGACAAGGAAACACAGTGTATTATTGTTATTATTTGATCTTCTCTTGCCATACTTAGACTCCAAAGATTTCAAGGAGATGAAAAAAAGTTCCATTCGTGCTTTTTTGAACCTCATAATCCTCCAGAGGAGTGGGACGCTCTACCACACCACCTCCTTATCAACCTTGTCACCAGCGTGGGATTTCGTTGAAGAGCATTCACTGCCGTCCATGGTGATCACACACCTTATTACGAACCATTCCCTGCTTGTTTCAATATCCAGGCGAGCTAAGAATCGTGGTGACTTCCGTGTAATTATTGTATTTCAATAGAAGTGTTATTTCTGTCTGTCTCCTTGCGTATTTCTTTCTGTTATCTTCTGTGCTACATCATACGAGGGTTAGCCGTAAAGTAAGTTCCGATGGGTCGTGAAATGGAAACCAGAAACTTTTTATTTGCAACAGTTAGGTACACCTTCTACCTACTTCTCCATATAGTCGCCCTCCAACTTCGAGTTTTGTCGTAGTCTTGTATCAGCTTTCCTATATCCTTGTCATAGAAAGCAGCCGCCTGTGCTTTGCCAGTTACCTGCACTGGTCTGCAGCTCGTTGTATGTGGAAAGGTTTTGTCTTCATAGCCAGCGGTTCTTGTGAGAAGAGATGAGTCTCAGGGGGAGCCAGTTACGGACTGTATTGTGGGCGTTCAAACACTTCTCACCGGAAACGCTGCAGGAGCGTCTTCATTGCCCCTGCAGTGTGCGGCCTAGAATTGGCATGAAGAAGGAACTGCTCGACAGTTGTGTTATGTGGGCTGCATGAAACAGGCGGAATCTCTAACCAGGCCCTTATACTGGGTGGGAGACGCTGTTCCCTACGCATCTTTACGTGCTCACTGTTCACTCAAAACCGAAAGAGCGACGTGACACGATCGACGGGCAAAGCAGAGACACTGCCCAACACATCTGGGCAAAGCTTTACCGGATTTTCCCAGTGGTTTCCACTTCGCGACCGGTCGGAACTTACTTTCTGGACAAACCTCGTAGCAGTCGTTTCTCCGTATGATGAAAGTTTCATCGAGCAATGTTATTTGGCAGTGAAACATCATGCGAAAGTTATTTTCGTTCTTAAGTTTTGCCCATCCGCAGTGGCATGGCACCATTATCATCCAGTCAGTCTCACAGAATTGAAATGCTACGTTAAATTAACGATAACGGAAACAGGGAAGACAATAAGGGACGCTCATTGTGGATGTGACAACTTTAGAAACGTACACCATTTCTTACAGAGGTGATGGTGGAACCACTCTCGTTTTCAGCTGGGTAGTTACGTTAGAGTAAGGAAGTCGACTGGAAAAGTTGTTAAATATGATGCTTATTTTTGGCTCATAAGACGAGAAAGTAATATAACAGAAGACAAATCGACAGCTCTGGAAGAGATACTGAACGCAACAGAGGATGAAATAAGCAAGAAGATAAAGCACAGAAGGTAACTGAAAGAAATACGCAAGGAGGCGGACAGAAATGACACTTTTATTGAAATACAATAATTACACTGAAGTCACCAACGTTCTTAGATCGCCTGGATATTGAAACAGGCAGGGCATGGTCCGTAAGTCGAGGACGATAAATCGGTTAAATTATCACATAATCTTCTCATTCTCATACCCTTGTAGAATCACTCTCACATCTGAACTTTATTGAAAACCTCATTTTATGTCGACGAGGTTACTATTCCTGTTGTATTGTTGATTTCTTGTTTGGTATCAGTTTCTCGTTATCTTAGAGACCGCGCAACGGGAATGGATTCAAAAGCGGAAGAATGTGCTCAGTTCTCCGTAACCCTGACAATATTAGATTGGTGCGTGAGCTCGTAGCGTTTCTCTTTTGTATGTTCGTATTCCGGTTCCTATGAGTTTGTTCATCGATTGTCATGTTTGTATTTGCAGTTCACTGTTGCTATCTGAGTTTCTATATCGTCATTTTGTCATTTGGAGACACTGAGTGGAGCTATGGGTGCTAAAGAATGCGGTGCCAAGTGGAGGAATCGGAACATTTCCAACTTTTTCTTCTGTTTGAGTTCGGTAGAGGGGTAAGAGCAGCGTAGGCAGCCAGAAACCTTTACGCAGTGTATGGAGATAATGCCAGTGGACACAGTGCGGCAGGGAAATGGTTTTTTCGCTTTAATAAGGATCGTTTCGACGTTAGTGGGTCTCCACGTTCAGGGAGACCTCCGGGGCTTGATGAACATCGTTTAAACGCATTAATCCACACCGATTCACGCCAGCGTACTCGAGATCTGGCAAATGTGACGAACTGTGATCATTCCACCACCGTGCGGTGTTCGCATGCAATGAGGAAAATTAAAAATTTGGTGTGTAGGTGCCTCACTTTTCAAGCCAAAATCGCAAAAATCAGCCGGTGGCCATGTGTGCATCTCCGCTTGGCTCGTGAACGACAGCGACCACTGTATCGTCACTGGTGACGAGAAGCTGTGTCTTCATGCTAACAGAAAAGAAAGCAATTGTTGAGCCCAAACAAAGCAGGAACTCCCCATACATAGACATACGCGCGTCCACGAAAGACAAAGTAAACGCATCTGGTGTGGTGTACTACGAATTGCTTCTTCGAGGTGTAACCATGACTGCCGACATTGATTGTCAACAGCTGAGACTACACGAAGTGATACCACTCCACGTTAACGCCCGCCCCTATTCCGCCAGACTGACAAAAACAACGACTCTACGCGCGAGTTGGTTTGGGAAGCCGTTCCGCACCCATCTTAGTCAGCTGACCTTGCGCCCTCAGATTTTGACCTTTTCCGCTCTATGTCGAACAACTATCTCGGTACTCCCTTTCCGGATGAAAATGCACTCCGAACGTGGCTCGACGCTCTTCGCCTCCAAACGACGTAATTTCTACAGTCGAGGAATCAAAAAGTTAACTCAGCGATAGTAGACTGTTGTAAATAGTGAAGGAGAATATGTTATCAATGACTAAAGTCTCTGATACGTGTCTCTGTTGCGTTTATTAAAACGCTACAAACTTATGCACAAAACCCCAAAGTCTGGAGAACACATTTTGTTGTTGTGGCCTTCAATCCTGAGACTGGTTTCATGCAGCTCTCCATGCTACTCTATCCTGTGCAAGCTTCTTCATCTCCCAGTACTTAACTGCAACATACATCCTTCTGAATCTGCTTAGTGCATTCATCTCATGGTCTCCCTCTCCGATTTTTACCCTCCACGCTCCCCTCCAATGCTAAATATGTGATCCCTTGATGCCTCAGAACGTGTCCTACCAACCGGTCCCTTCTTCTTGTCAAGTCGCACCACAAACTCCTCTTCTCCCCAATTCTATCCAATACCTCCTCATTAATTATGTGATCTACCCATCTAATCTTCAGCATTCGTCTGTAGCGCCACATTTCGAAAACTTCTATTCTGTTCTTGTCCAAACTATTTATCGTCCACGTTTCACTTCCATACATGGCTACACTCCACACAAATACTTTCAGAAACGACTTTCTGACACTTAAATCTATACTCCATGTTAACAAATTTTTCTTCTTCAGAAACGCTTTCCTTGCCATTGCCAGTCTACATTTTACATCCCCTCTACTTCGACCATCATCAGTTATTTTGCTCCCCAAATAGCAAAACTCCTTTACTACTTTAACTGTCTCATTTCCTAATCTAATTCCCTCAGCATCACCCGACTTAATTCGACTACATTCCATTATCCTCGTTTTGCTTTTTTTGATGTTAATCTTATATCCTCCTTCGAAGACACTGTCCATTCCGTTCAACTGCTCTTCCAAGTCCTTTGCTGTCTCTGACAGAATTACAATGTCATCGGCAAACCTCAAAGTTTTTATTTCTTCTTCATGGATTTTAATACCTACTCCGAATTTTGCTCTCGTTTCCTTTACTGCTTGCTCAATATACAGATTGAATAACATCGGGGATAGGCTACAACCCTATCTCACTCCCTTCCCAACCACTGCTTCCCTTTCATGTCCCTCGACTCTTATAACTGCCATATGGTTTCTGTACAAACTGTAAATAGCTTTTCCGTCCCTGTATTTTACCCCTGCCACCTTTAGAATTTGAAAGAGAGTATTCCAATCGGAGAACACATATCCCGCCTGATAGTAGAGTATGATACATTAAAAGAGTTCTAGTTCTCTGTGTACTTATGTTACTGCTTGCGTAGTGGTGACAGTAGTACATGAGCAACGTGCAGGCACTAATATTCTGTACATTATCGACATTTTCTGACATATAGAAGCAGTAATACAAAAAAAATCTGTTTTCTCTTACCTGTACGTTCTCCTACATTGTATGTTTATTTCCATTTATTACCCGATGATATCAAAACGGTGGTCCTAACTCCAAACGTAAAAAAATAAAAGATTTTAGATCGTTGGTTCTAGGCAAGTGTACGTCTAACTCTTTTTACGTCTTCTGTATTACTAGCATTATGTGGCACTCACTATAGTAACATTTTAGTGGAGACATCTCAAAACAAAAGGGTGATCCGCGAGGCAATGAAAAGCTAACCTTGTGCGCCGCACGCCGAGGCAGGTCAGCAAGTAAGGACAAACGGACATTCAAACGCTAGTAACAAGGCCGCAACCCACTGCTAGAAAATACAGTGGCCTTCACGATACGGCGTACCGGCAGAGAGGGGCTTTGCCGACACGGCGGCGACAGGAAGTCCAGAGCTCCAAAGTGCACGGAAATTTGAAACCCCTCACTAAATATCGCCGATTTCACCTTCTATGTCAAGCATCCATAGCTCAAGGAGACCACAGCATTCTTAAAGTTCAGAGCGATTCTCCGTGAACATATTATGCAGCAAAAAAAATTCGGAGGAAGATCCATCTCAGATGTCCCAAACATTGAAGAACTTGAAAACGAAAACACTTGCTTCTTATCGACTAAGGGTCTGAACTCTCGACAGCGATGGTTCCACAGCTAATTTGAATACATGCCAAATTTCATTATATATCGTCAAGGTGAAAGGTTAAATACTGCAAATGTCTTTTGCTATTCCGATAAAAAGGTAGAGTTTTAGAAAACTGTAGTATGTTTCTATGCAATATGTTATGTAAAAGCAACAGGTAGTCACAAAAAGGGCACAATGAAGTGTATCTCAAACATTAACAAATCCATTCACCTTATCATGTAAACGAGTTCTCCTAAACTTGGAATTATTACAGTAAAACTGTGTGTTTGTAATAACTTCCTTACGTTTCAGCTGAAAATGAAAACGTTGTCAGTAATAAAGGATGATTCCCGCAGAAATAGAAACCAGTTGCCCTTTTTTTCCCTTGAAATGTTCACCATCCCACGTTATAGCTTAAAAACCACTCCAGGCTCATTGTAAGACGATCTCGTGGTCCAAAGACTGTTTTATGAAACACGTGTGCATCGTCACCGAAACCGTCGTGCTCTGAAGACAAATTAGTTTAGAATATACTGTATCTACCAAACTACACATCTCGTCATTATTTTAATTACTTTAGTATTGCAGAATCTAGAAGGCTATATGAAATTTTTGGAAATTTGTGGTAAGTTCCTATCGGATCAAACTGAGAAGTACATAGGTCACTAGGCTCACGCACTACTTAATCTAACTTTAACTTACGCTAAGGACAACACACACACCAATGACCGACTATATGAATGTTACGATCTCGAACGAGTATGTACTGCGATAACAATATATTTCAAGACCTAAATTCGACATTTGCTTCTGCTCTTGCCAGAATAATTCTCTGTGTCACAATGTTTAATAGCACCCAGAATGGACAAAATGAATTTCATTGTTAATATTAGTGACGTATTACGCTGGTCCCGCACTTCAAAAGTAATGTACTTTCATTTGCGGATACAGTTATATGGCAATAATGACAATTTACATAAATGGGATTATTATGACTCTAAAACAGCAGAGAAATCGAAGATGGCCATGGCTTACCACGTGGACACCGCGGACCATATACATCAATGACTCAAAGCTTCGAACGGGAAACACCGCCTTAGTGCCAGAGTTCATAACACGTAGATGAAAAATATGTCAAGGACGTATGTAGGCCGGCCGAAGTGGCCGAACGGTTCTAGGCGCTACAGTCTGGAACTGCGCGACCGCTACGGTCGCAGGTTCGAATCCTGCCTCGGGCATGCATGTGTGTGATGTCCTTAGGTTAGTTAGGTTTAAGTAGTTCTAACTTCTAGGTGACTGATGGCGTCAGAAGTCAAGTCCCATAGTGCTCAGAGCCATTTGACGTATGCAGCCGAATCTTTTGTGTCTGCACTGACCGAAGATTAAGTTCCCGACAAAGAAAGCACAGTTAAGCATTTAAGATTATAGTTGAAAAATTAATCCTGGGACTTAATAAGTGATGATGTAAACAGTTACACAGCGGTGTCTGAATCGAGCTCAAGAACAAAACATACAATTGTCTCAAATAGTTGTACGTGCCATATGAAATTTGTCATCATCAATAGAGACTCTTATTCTATTATTCCACGGCAATATGTACAGCACCAAGCGGTGTAGAGTGGGAAATGAGTCAGTGGTGTCGACACTGCATTCAGCTCCAATCCCACGTCAGAGAACTTTCTGCTGTAGAGGTATTTGGCCATTGATTTTCTAGTTTTCTAGTGTTGTACACAGTTAATCAAGGAGCGAAGCATTCTTCAAACTTGAATCTGCAGCATGTGGACGGAAAATGTCAGTATTGTGCTACTCTGTCCGAGACTGTTGAAGAGGTTATGTGGCGTTTCACGTACCACTGAGTGCTCCTCTGGACGCGTTCCTGCAGTCGAAATACATCTCGATCTTCGGTCTGAAGGCGCCCACTGGAACACAAAGCTAACACCAAACATGTCACCAGTTTTGAAGAGGACTTCTGGGGGAGCTGTCGGCAAACCCGTTTGGTAACTGTGGGCAATTCATTCGGGTCTCAAGCTAGACTGTACCAGAACCTTCGCGCTACCCTGTATCTAAATTGACAAAGTGATAGAAAACTAGGATAGTGTAGTGCAGAGTGTCGAAGGAGGACCGTTAGCTGTCGGCTGGATAACAGAGCCTTCAGATGTTTCCACTTCAGATGTTATACTTAAAAGGATATTGTGGTTTACACAGTCAAATGCCTTTGACAGATCACAAAATATACCAACTGCCTGCAATTTTTTGTCTAATGAATTAAGCACATTTTCACTGTAAGTGCAGATAGAGTTCTCAATAACAGAACCCTTTAGAAATCCGAACTGTGACTTTGACAGTATGTTATTTGAGATAAGATGGTTATAATGGCGATTGTACATTACTTTTTCCAAAATTTTTGAGAATCCTGGCAAAAGTGAAATTGCATGGAAATTTGATGCTATTTCTTTATCTCTCTTCTTAAACAGTGGCTTCACTTCAGCAATTTCAACCATTCAGGAAATATTCCACTGACAAATGACTGGTTACACAGATAGCTTAATATGTTACTTAACTCAGAATCACATTCTTTAATTAACTTTCTTAATATTTCATCATACCCACTAGATGTTCCTGATTTTAATGATTTTATGATGGATATTATTGCTGCTGGGGTAGTGAGGGTCCAATTCATATTATGGAAGTTACTTGAAATGTCTGGTCTGAAGTATTCCATAGCAGCATCAACAGAACCTGACAACTCCATCTTATCAGTAACAGTTATAAAATGTTTGTTAAAAAGTTCTGCAACACTATACACGTCTGTCACCAATGTATCATTTACTCTTAATGCTATTTGTCCCTCTTCATGTCTGGTTCTACTGGTCTCCTCCTTCACTCTATCCCATATAGTCTTTATTTTGTTATCTGATAGGACTATCTTTTCCTTGTAATATATTTGCTTTGATGTTCGTATTACAGTCTTTAATATTTTGCAGTATTTCTTGTAATGCGCTATAGTATCAACATCGGAACTGTTTCGGATTGACAGATACAGTTTTCTTTTTGTTTTACAAGATACCCCTATTCCTTGAGTAATCCATGTATATTACGGTATTGTCTGTGTGTGTGTGTGTGTGTGTGTGTGTGTGCATCTGAGTAGGCCTACGCTACTCCAGTACGGAACATATCTGCATTGCAAATAAGGTGGACACTGGAGTAAACGGGTCAGTGCAGACAGCAACGGAATGCCTGAATCCAACACTAACGGATAAATTGAAAATGAACTGCAGCTTACCTAATGGTTGAAGTACAAGTGAAAAATTCATAAACAAAATGAAATAGGAAACATTTCCTAACGTTCTGCAAAATTATATTTATTCGCTCACGAACTGTCTTTTTGCTTCTTATGCCATTTTTAGTTGTTACCTGAAGTCTTCCTGATAAGCCATTCATGACAAAATAAATATAATTTTGTAGAACATTACAAAGTTTTCTCTACCGTATTTCATATTATTTTCTTGTGGTTCCAAGCACCATGTAAAATACAGTTTATTAATAAATAAATAAAATTAATGCTTTATGACAGTGAAATGAGAATCTGGGGATTGGGTGAAAGACAATGGATTGTGAGTATCGTGAAGATGAAATCGAGAGCCCGACCATTGTATATACACTGTCTAACAAAAATAGTGAAGTACCCAAAAGACATGATCAAATGTCAGCGTAACACCACACACCTACACACAATCGGCATATATGTTGATAGACGGCACGTCCTGAGGGCTTGTAGACCCTTGACTTTTATTCCTGTTATGACCTTTAATGAAATGAGTTGACAGTGATTGCATATTGCGTGTCTCGGTATCCAGGTGCACTGGGTCATTAGAGGTTACGCGTCTTTCCTCCTGTTGATTAAGAGTTGTCGATCTGTTGCGCTGCCGGTATGTGGGGGAGACTCGGCTGCTGAGAGTGTTGTCGCAGGGCCGCTTTAATGGGAAAGAATTCTGGGAAGGCAGAAGTGGTCGGCTGTAGGCAGTATGGCAGAGAGTGTGCGGGGTCTGGAGGCTGCGACGCTTGTGTGAGGGCCAAAATGATGGCGAATCACTAAGCTGCCTGCGGTGTACCGCCGTTAACGCAGGGTAGCGCATTGTTCCCAATGGCAGCTGGAGTGCATTTTACAACTTTCAGGCCCTATCACATGGTAGACCAGCACCATCAATATTGTCCCCTGTTGGGACAGAACATTTTTTTCGGAATCTGCAACTATTTGCCGGCCAGATGGTCAAGGAGCTTCTCCAAGGAACCGTATATGCTACCACTGTAAAACGCTGGTACTCATAGTGAAATATAGTCCCCTACTGACGGGTACCTGACAGTTTCCAACGCAGCTGGTGTATTTTTTGAGACGTTTCGGTTCCAAGTGATTATCCAGACGCACTGAAAATAAACGCCATGATTGGAAATCAAACGGTGACATGTAAGAAGACCTACAGAGGGGATAAGTAACTTCTGGCAGGGAGCCAATCCACTGGGGGAAGGACTTATGCTCATCTCCTGCAGGGACACAGTGTGCTCATTTTTGATTACAAGATTGGCCTCAATTGGCAGATTTAGTTTTTTCTAGGTGCTTCACGTGGAGTTATTTTTGGGGGAGCTCATGCGGGGACGCTGACGTTGTAGAGATCGAGCTTGTGTGGCGTGGTGTATGCATCATAGAGTTTGTACGGTAGTGGAGATCGAGGCTGAGAGGGGCACGCTGGCCGCGAAGTTACAGGTTCTTGCAGCAGTGAGCACGGGGTACAGTCACGACGGCAGCTGTCTGTGGTGTGCATATTTGCAGCACCAGCACATATGGAAGTTTCTGCGTTGCTTTGCACAGTCAGAAACGTATTCTTTTGGCTGTGTTCACTTAATTCCTGTAGCACAGCCTTACAATTTAGTGGTTCACAACCACTGTCAGATAAGGTAGAGTCAGTCAGATAGGTTTAATGTTTATTCTACAGATGGAGGCGTCGCATAGAGAATTCCAGTCCTTGGTGTCAACGTTGTCAACCAACTACAACTATTGACTAAACTGAGATTTATAGTTTTTCTTAATATGTGTTTCTTTTCAATTGTATTGGCAACTTCTGTCACCGAATGTATCAGAATGACCAAATGTAGTGGGAAGAGGTAGAAGGCACCACATTAAGACTCTTCTGAGCTTTCCAAGTGATTTATTGTTTCCAATTACAGTGCCGTGTTCCCCTCAGTCTGCATCACCAGGTCCCGCAATGCTGAGGACACCACTTCGCTATCTGCGAAACACCTTTGCACGGAATGACTGCCTCAGCGACCCGTGCACACACTGTGTGTCGGCCTCGTACGTCAGTGGAGTTGTAGTATCGTCAGGATGCCGGCAATCGACTCAGTGGTCTGCGTCCCTGCCGACTCACCGCCGCTCGGTGTGAGCTGCAGGTGGCCAGCTGCGTGCTTCTCGCTGGCATGGCAACAAGCACCCACGATCCGGTGTCCAAATCTGCGGCCCTCGCCTCGTGATGCCTCCGGCATGTGTTGGAAGATAGGTCCCCTGCCCGCGGTAGAGAGCTGTGGAGTGTGCCGCCGCTCGCTGGCTACAGACCCCGTGTCAGCCTCAGAGGGTCGAACCAGCGACCCGTCGTGGACTGGAACGCTGGCGACCCATCTGCTGCTGCGTCTAGCTGGTGGTGTGGCACGCCCCGCCATCCAGGAGAGCTGCGACACTTGAATGAATCTCGTTAGAAACCCGCACCTATTTAAATACCGCTGTGTGCCTCTGTTTTGCCGTATGCGCCACTTCGCGTCACGTACTCATAACATGCTAGGCTGGCCAGTGGTCCCCTTCTGAGTGTGATTTGCGACATGCAAAACCACTACCTACAATGTTTCAGCAATTTGATGGCCCTGTAGCCTCCACTGTACTTCGCAACTGTTGGTATGCATAACTCACTGCAATCCGGCCCGCACCTGGCTGTAGCTTGTGTTCAGAATATTGCACAAAACTAACTTTCCCTATTCTAAACGGTAGTGCCGCTACAGAATCATTATGTTGGAACATCATACTCCATGCACGATTCCACTGCAATCAATCAATTATGTCAGTGAATAACCCTTTTCTTTTCTATAGAGAAGATTCCTTGTTTATTTAATAATTATGTTTCTGTTTGTGGGATATTTCATGTTATTTGTTGTTGTACCGCAAGTTGCCAACTTGGAGTTCACAACTAGGGCCACATGGTATTAACACGCCTTCAGAAAGATCATTCCGCACAGATCTTTGTAGTGTATCTTAAGGATGGTTCTGTGTTGGGGTTCATTCCGGACGCATCATGTCGTGTCACTCACATCCTGTCTCCTCAGGTATCACCTCCCATGGGTCAGTATCTTGCTGCTATTTTTTAACAGCACGATGCTTGTGCGCACATGACATGTGACTCCTCGAACTGTTTGCATGATGAGCTACTCCTGTGAAAAGCAAAGTTCCTAAATCTGTCCTTGACAGAACATGTAGGGAGGGGACAAACTGGAACGTCAACTCCGTTCCACGAGATGTTGACAAAGACTTTACGCCACCCTTCCCAGCCAAATCACAGGTAGAAAGTCGTGCTGATAAACTGGGTCAAACTGACAAGTTCTTTGTAATAACTGAAACAACATCACAAAAAATAATAATACAAGTGAATTTTTCCTTTGGTATAGACTACTATACAACTTCCACATCGCGATACTGTGCGAGATTTAATTAACAAATTTCGAAGTACGGGTTCAGTGTTTGGAAACATGATTAGACTGATTGAATTGTGTATTCAATAACAGGGGGGGACACTTTCAACATTTAATGTGAAAATTTGTAAGTAAAAATGAATATTCAATAAATTAATAAGTTGTATTTCACTGAGTTTCATTGCGGTATATTCACTGTGGCATACGGCACGCGCGGCTAACAATCATACGGCACTGCGGAGAGACTTTTTCAACACCCCGTATATGTGACTCATTTCTTACTGCCGGAAGATGGTGCAGAGACAAATTCCGTTGTTGCATATCCTTAAGATATTGTTTTCCTAAATTCGCATTTCACCTTCAGATAAACGCGGGAACTCTACAGTTGTAACATATCGGCGACCGATTTCCTGTGTGTCGGATACGAGGCGATCAATGAGCACGGTTTCACGCACACCGAGGCTATGAATTTCATTGCTCTGTTACTACACAATGGAGATCAATATTCTTTTCGCTCTCAGGAAAATTAAAACTGCCGTCAGGAAAAAAGTCAAGACAGTGATGTCCGAAAAGCGAATTGAAAACAAGTAATAGGAGAATCATTGCATTTCATGTTTAGTTTTGTAATAATTAGGTTATAATTTTATACGGAGTATCGTGTAGTTAATGCACTGGGCTTTCAAATGTGTCATGTAGCCTATCTTGTAAATACACATTAAATACTTTTTTCTGGTAGAAACGTGTGTATTTTCGATAATTCTTGTTTCTCTGTTATCCATGCAGTCTGGGGTCCGTATGAACTCAGAAAATCAGGAGCTTGCTGGATACGTACATTCATTATCGACAGAGTATAAAATTCACAGAGAAAATATTCGCAGGGCACAACAGAGCGCTCACAATCAAACGTAGAATGATACACTGTTCGCCACACGCATGACAGCTAGAGCTGACAGCTCACACACCTATGCGGTCCAGTCACGTTAATGTGACCACCTGTCAGAAGCCTGAATAACCGCCTTTTGCAGCGCGGCGGGCGAACCGCAGTAAGACTTGCAGGAAGAGGTTCTGGAGAGGAATGTGGTGGTAGCTGCACTACATTTCTTGGATTATGATCCACGGTGTGAACAGCCCCCTCGAGGTGATCCCAAAGATTCCCGACTGGGTTTACATGTGAGGAGTCTCGCAGCCATGCGAGTACAGCAAACTCATTCTGGTGCTCTTCGAACCACGCATTTACAGTGCGAGCTGTGTGACACATTAAATTGTCCTGCTGGTGGATGCTATCGTGTTGAAAAAAAAAATTGCACGTTGGGTAGGGGTGGACGTGCTCCTCAAGGATAACTGCATGCATGCATGTGTTATCAACTAAACATAAAAAAATATGTTTAGTTGACAACACACGTACACTTGTTCATCAAACGCCGCCCACAGCATCTGAAGATGGCCCTTGAAAGACGAAACCGGTTATGATTGTATCGTAAAAAGGTGACTGTGTCAAAGAGTATTCTGTTGCAAGCGCCACCATCTGATGTGCATGACAATTGTGTGATGTCAAACAGTTATGAGTGCGAATGCAATTTGTTTTCTAATGTCATCTGCGTATATGGTGTCATAGAACTTCACCAACGTCATACTGTGAGGCGACGGTGCCCAGCCCTAAAGGTTCTAAGGGTTTCGCATCTGACAAATTTGACAAACACGAAGATATTATTCATAAAAGATTCCAGAGTTTGGTGAAAGCTTCCCTGCGTCCATTCTTTAGATCAGTGAACTGCGCTCTGTTCTACAGAACACAATTTAAGGAGTTTATAATGTGGGCTTCAATTGAAACGAATCTAACATGAATGTTTGCCTTCGCGAGGAAACCTAGAAAAATCTTCTAAGCTTGTAGGTTTCAATACGTTATCTACTAATTCGACAAGATGTAGCGTGAGGTATATTTCCTCTTTAAAGCTAAGGCTTATTCATTTTATTATTTTTCGATTAGTAGCCCATACGAAGAGTACAAAACACTGTCACTATAAACAGATTAAAATCTAAACTGTGGCGTACCATCAGACGACGGCTGTGCATGTTGATTGTAACTGACAGTTACACATCTAAATAACAGCGTGTGTAAATGCGGTAACTACTTCATAAAAGGCGTGGTGGTGTTAAGATTCCACAGAGGTATTCTTACGCTACGAGTAAGATATAACCTACATACTGCTGATTACAGTTCGAGAGATAACAAGGTGCTTTGAATACTGTGTAATTGGCGTTATACGGGCTTTGAATTGCAACATTGCGAACGAGTCTCTCTTGTGCAATGTACTAGCACTTGTCTCGCAAAGGTGCAGCCAGTATCAGGTGTTGATCAACGGATAACTAAACGCGTGGCTGTCACTCGCCAAAGGGCAGAGCTCAGGGTCTGAAGCCGTTCGGTTAAAATCTGCGGGTCACTGAAAGTGTGCAAAGTGCCTCGTGCTACTAGTGCAGTGCACGTACCGTTTAATCACTATTCTGTCCACATATGGTATAAAAATTTATGTGTGAAACGTATGCAATACGTTCTGTCTAAATGAGAACAGCACCAAAGCATTCCTATTAATTATATTTGTCCACTTTAGGCACAAGATAAGGCATCCAGACATAATCTACGAATGTCTTAGAAAATTCTCTTAAAAAACAAACAACCGTTGCTAGGACAATGCTCTTTCATCGCGCGATTTCCATTTTGCATAATAACGTTTAACGTACGAACAAACTGTGCTTGTTGGCCTAAAACCAAACGTTCGAGGTTAGGGTTGAACTTCTAAAGAAATCTTTACCCAGAACGTTGTACGAAGACAAACTAGAAAATATATAGCCTCACGCAGGACATGTACACCTCAGTTATTTTAAAAAATGGTTCAAATGGCTCTGACCACTATGGGACTTAACTTCTGAGGTCATCAGTCCCCTAGAACTTAGAACTAATTAAACCTAACTAACCTAAGGACATCACACACATCCATGCCTGAGGCAGGATTCGAACCTGCGACCGTAGCGGTCGCGCGGTTCCAGACTGTAGCGCCTAGAACCGCTCGGCCACCCGGGCCAGCTCAATTATTTTAAAGCTGGTGTCAGACAGCGAGGAATATTGTTAAGATGATGCAAGATAGTACTGTTTATTAGAGCATATATAAATAGCTCTCCCATTTATTATCACAGAAGGAGCGTAGAATAAACGACAGATGGCACACCTCTGTGCGATGTGTCATTGCTGCAAGTGTTATCTTCGCGAGGCAGATGGGAAACGAAAATAGAAATCTGCTGACCATATCGTAAATTTATTCCGGAAATTTTATAATTATGCTGTTTGAGTAATAAGAAGCATTCATCAAAAATTCTGAGTAGGCCTGTGAATTCTGCCGTAAATCAAACAAATGTACACTCCTGGAAATTGAAATAAGAACACCGTGAATTCATTGTCCCAGGAAGGGGAAACTTTATTGACACATTCCTGGGGTCAGATACATCACATGATCACACTGACTGAACCACAGGCACATAGACACAGGCAACAGAGCATGCACAATGTCGGCACTAGTACAGTGTATATCCACCTTTCGCAGCAATGCAGGCTGCTATTCTCCCATGGAGACGATCGTAGAGATGCTGGATGTAGTCCTGCGGAACGGCTTGCCATGCTATTTCCACCTGGTGCCTCAGTTGGACCAGCGTTCGTGCTGGACGTGCAGACCGCGTGAGACGACGCTTCATCCAGTCCCAAACATGCTCAATGGGGGACACATCCGGAGATCTTGCTGGCCAGGGTAGTTGACTTACACCTTCTAGAGCACGTTGGGTGGCACGGGATACATGCGGACGTGCATTGTCCTGTTGGAACAGCAAGTTCCCTTGCCGGTCTAGGAATGGTAGAACGATGGGTTCGATGACGGTTTGGATGTACCGTGCACTATTCAGTGTCCCCTCGACGATCACGAGTGGTGTACGGCCAGTGTAGGAGATCGCTCCCCACACCATGATGCCGGGTGTTGGCCTGTGTGCCTTGGTCGTATGCAGTCCTGATTGTGGCGCTCACCTGCACGGCGCCAAACACGCATACGACCATCATTGGCACCAAGGCAGAAGCGACTCTCATCGCTGAAGACGACACGTCTCCATTCGTCCCTCCATTCACACCTGTCGCGACACCACTGGAGGCGGGCTGCACGATGTTGGGGCGTGAGCAGAAGACGGCCTAACGGTGTGCGGGACCGTAGCCCAGCTTCATGGAGACGGTTGCGAATGGTCCTCGCCGATACCCCAGGAGCAACAGTGTCCCTAATTTGCTGGGAAGTGGCGGTGCGGTCCCCTACGGCACTGCGTAGGATCCTACGGTCTTGGCGTGCATCCGTGCGTCGCTGCGGTCCGGTCCCAGGTCGACGGGCACGTGCACCTTCCGCCGACCACTGGCGACAACATCGATGTACTTTGGAGGCCTCACGCCCCACGTGTTGAGCAATTCGGCGGTACGTCCACCCGGCCTCCCGCATGCCCACTATATGCCCTCGCTCAAAGTCCGTCAACTGCACATACGGTTCACGTCCACGCTGTCGCGGCATGCTACCAGTGTTAAAGACTGCGATGGAGCTCCGTATGCCACGGCAAACTGGCTGACACTGACGGCGGCGGTGCACAAATGCTGCGCAGCTAGCGCCATTCGACGGCCAACACCGCGGTTCCTGGTGTGTCCGCTGTGCCGTGCGTGTGATCATTGCTTGTACAGCCCTCTCGCAGTGTCCGGAGCAAGTATGGTGGGTCTGACACACCGGTGTCAATGTGTTCTTTTTTCCATTTCCAGGAGTGTAAGACGTTTAAGCTGTCTTTCTTTGTACACTATTATTGCACAATTTCCATGAATACCACGCAGACAGTTATTGTTGGAGTGTAAGCCGTACAAGCTTATTACAAGCAATTTCTTTTTTAGCCTACATAAGGTTTTAGTAGAACTTACGAATTAAGCAAGTTTTGTTTTATCCTTCTCTGAATTTTGTTGCTCCGTCTAATTATGCACAATCCCCTGTTTATAGTTTCTTCTATACATCGGTATCTATGCGACAGCATGCTTACCAATATTTTCCAGAACGCCACGCACAAAAACGAGATTTTCTGATGCTCGTACGCCGGATTCTATTGGTGATAAAAAGGTAGCGTCAATTGTTTTGGATAACCCTTGTGCTAGGGACCATTTATATACCCAAAGGTAGGATGATCTTAGTGACACGATGCGAGCCGGCCACGGTGGCCGTGCGGTTCTAGGCGCTGCAGTCCGGAACCGCGGGACTGCTACGGTCGCAGGTTCGAATCCTGCCTCGGGCATGGATGTGTGTGATGTCCTTAGGTTAGTTAGGTTTAAGTAGTTCTACGTTCTAGGGGACTGATGACCGCAGATGTTAAGTCTCATAGTGCTCAGAGCCATTTGAACCATTTGACACGATGCTACAGTACAGGGCTGAAGTATGAATATTACACACTTCCTCTTGCTTAGGCAAGTGGAGCAAATCGGTTGGTCCTTTTTGCATTTGATAAGAATTACGGTGGCCTTCATGGGACTTACAGAGACATTATTAGTTCATGGGTGCTTGCTCGGAAACCCCCCCCCCCCCCCAAAAAAAAAAAGCTTCTCTTATTATACTTTCCCGTGACCAGTGCACCAAAAACCGGTCGAGGATAACAAGAGGACTATGCACAGAAAATCGCCTAAATTTTCACTATATGTTCGTAAGATCCCGATCTCGAACAACCTTGAAAATTTTCTTGATATCTTTCTCCCTTTTCCAGATACAGAGGTTCTATATTACACCTCTGGCGCACGTAAAATACGCACGTAAAAGTTAAATGAATTGATTGATGACAGGTATAGCCGTGTTACACCAATGATTAAATTAAAATGACGGATATAGCTGTGAATGAATGAATGAATCAATCAATCAATGGTGCATCTCCGTAAATTCGCTGGTGGTTCCTTAGGAAACCCCCAAAAAGCGTTTTCCACCATTTTCACCAGCGTACCAAACCTATGTCGCGGATTCCATGAAGGCTGTGGGAAATAGATGGGTACTATTTTTATGATATATTCCTAAGTTTCCGGTTTGGAATAGCCTAGAAACTTTTCTAGGTATCTTTTCCCGTTTCCAAGATGTTAAGGTTCAAAGTTATCTTACTCGTGCACGTACATAACGTACGGAAGTAAAATTCGATGTGTAGCGAAAACTTAGTTCATAAAGTGACGTAACAAGGAGAAATACGATGTAAAGTGATCGCCAGGAGGGTTTTGGGCGCTTTACGTTACAGTAATGAAGCACATGAAAAATTTTTGTGCAGGTGAAATCCGGTATGACGTGTGAAACAAGCTGTGCATTATTTTAGTTTCACATAAGTAAACTATCAAGATTTTACTGACCCATCAAATTCTTTTCGTACCTTGGTGTGGCAGGGAAAAGAATGGAACTAGAGGAAAAATGCTCTTATTGGAGCACAAAAAAGGGAAATATGTTCCTCTTTATTAAAAGATTGAATGAAAGTTGGGGTGCCAGCTGCCTCTTTCTACATTTATCAGCATCTTTTAAAATGTTCGTAAAAGTATTGGCACGCAAACATATTCGCGCTTTTTTATGCTGAGACAGAGGAAGAAAGTGGCAGTGGGTAAGAGATGGAGAATTAATAAATACTGTAAGACAGCAGACAGCGGTTGTGGTATGGAAAGAGCAAAGAAGGCAATGGAAGTGTGAGAGAAAGAGCAGGACACAGTGGCAGTGGAAAAGTGTAGACAGTGAGGGGACAGTGCTAGGAAATAAGTGAAGGAGACAGTGCCAATGGGAGAGGAATACAGAGAAGGATGAAGTGGAAGTGGATGAGAAGCAGTAATAATGAGAGACAGAGTATATGACGATGACAACGAGGAATAGAATGATACACAGTGAGAAGAGACAGCAGCAGTGGATGGGAATGGAAGGGATAGTAGAAGTAAGAGAGAAAGAGAGAGAGACATTGACAGTGAGAGGAAACGATAGTAGTAGGACAAAGTGTGGCTGTGAGGCAGGAGAGAGCGACAGTTGAAGAACCAGAGAAACATTAACGACAATGGGTGGGGTGCGAATGAGTGACTGAGAATGGGCAGTTGAGAGTCGGTGGGCATGAGAGACTAACAGCGTTGTACTAGTGGGTGTGAGCGAGTTACAGTCAGGGCAGAGTATAGGAGTAAGAGGTGACATGCATGTTAAAAAGAGCGCGAATATTTTTGCGAAAATTGTTACAGATGCTGTGGAAGCTGGCACCCAATTTCTCAGTCAGTCTTTTAATAGAGAGGAACAAATTTGCCTTTTTTGTGTACCGATAGGAGCAAGAGAGGATTACCGTATGGTGCACCGGAAAACTTTACATCTGCGTCAGCCACCCGAGAGTGAATAATGAACTCCGTGCAATTTTCTAAGTCCCCTCGTACCATTGGTCGTAGACTAACAGCAACCGGGCTGGGGAATTGCCGACCCATGTGTAGACTGCCATTAACAAAAAAAGCTGCGTTTCTATTGGGTCAGTGACCAGGAAGCATGGACTGCTAAGGAACGGCGTCGAATTGTGTTCAGCTATAAACCGCTACTCTGCGCTGCCCGGTGACCATCGTGGGCGAGTATGGCGGCGACCTCTGGAGAAGAGTCGTTCTTCCAATGTTTCCAGGAGGCACAGAGGTACAAGAAGTAATCGGATGTAGCTACATGTCATGGCTGGTAGTGCCTGATGGAACTCTGGCGGTACACCGGTACATCACGAAAACCCTGCGTTCTCGTGTGTTAACTCCTAAGCGGCAGTATCGTGGTGACAGTTTCCAACAGAAACATGCTCGTGCACGCATACTACGTGTCTCTATGAAGTTCCTGCGTCGTGTTGAGCTGCTACTGTGATCAGCAAGTTCTCCAGATCTGTCCCGGATAGCCGGCCGCGGTGGCCGAGCGGTTCTAGGCGCTTCAGTCCGGGACCGTGCGACTGCTACGGTAGCAGGTTCGAATCCTGCCTCGGGCATGGATGTGTATGGTGTCCTTAGGTTAGTTAGGTTTAAGTAGTTATAAGTTCTAGGGGACTGATGACCTCAGATGTTAAGTCCCATAGTGCTCAGAGCCATTTGAACCATTTGTCCCGGATAGAACGCGTGTGGTCCGAGCTCGGATGTCCAACATATCCGAGTGCCAGCATCCGGGATATGAAGGACCGGTTACAACAGTTGTGCGGCAGCCTTCCTCGGGAGACGATACAATGGCTTTATGACCGCTTCCAAATCGAATCAGTGCATACGTCCAGGGCACAGGGGGTGCAACGTCACACCGGTCAGTGGCTTCATACAGCCACGTTCTTTGTAAATCTGGATCGATTTAGCAATCACTGAAAAAACTTCACATGGCCTCTCAACACGTTACGTTCTTTTCTTTTTTTCTGTCCCTTCTTTTAGTCAGGCAGTATGTATATATGTAAAGAGAGAGGTATTTAAATTAGCCTTTGTGACCAATAAGGGCCTCCTCATTTGCATTTGTATTTCTGTTACTTAAAATGTACTAACATATTGTAGTATTTTAATACTGTTTGTTGTCCACTATTTTGGTATCACGGTTGTCAAATAACTGAATAATATTTGCGCGATATCATCAGTTAACTTTTGCGCTAAATATCGCAGTATGCATTACCATTGTCGGGTAAAAGGGCGTATTTTTGTAAGGACGGACTCGCGACGTTTACCGTGAACTCTACACAACAGGAAAGCTCGTATTGGACAACGCCGCTCCGAAGGACGAACACGATACTGGAACATATCTGTGTCTCAAAAACTATTCGCCTAAATATTATGATATACACATATTTGAAACAATATTTTTAAGACCATCATGTTACGCTAAAATTTAACATTAAAAAACAAAGATGGACTCATATCTCCGTAATAAAAAAGTAGCACACACATGAAATGTGATGTATTCAAGTAGCCCCTGTCCCTGCAATTCACTGTCCAAACGGCATCTTTGTATCTGTTACGGTTGGGGAGATACGAGGGGTGTTAGGACTTAGCTGCCTCACCCTATATGTCTTTTCAGGTCGTATACCAACAGTAATACCACGTATATGCAATTAAATGTTTTTAAATTGTCAGAAGAATCAAAAACGAAGTACGGCCAGCGTACGAAGTGGCAACTGCCAGAGAATAAGTAAGCTGTTACACTGGTCTGACAAACGCTAGAAAGTGCTTTTGTTGATAATTTCTGTGTATGTATTTGTGTTTATTACTGAGTGTATATTTATCGTGTGATAACATGCGAAGCGTTACCCGAATTTGATAATATGGTTAGACCAGTATGTAGAGAACGTAGTGGCGTCGAAATGATTCATGACACCGACCAACAGGAAGGTGTTCATGAAACCGACAAAGTAACAGAAAACATGCATTTAACAGCTAAAATTCCTTCTGAGGAAACAAATAAGTACGAAGTAGACTAAACTACTGTTGCTGCCGAGAAAGAGGCAGGAGTTTGTAGCAATACGCTAGCAATACTCACACTACGCTCTACAGTAATAGTGTTGGTAGTATGTCTGTGAATGGGGTGGCGGAAGCTGATCTTTCGACTCAGCCAGAATTAGAAAAAGACATAGTCTCGCTCTTATTTCAATAGTTAGAAATAAAGGAAAGAGAGCGCGCAGAAAATCAAGCTAGGCTCGAACGAGAGCGTGAAACGAAGCACGCTTTAATCGAACAAGAAGGCGAGGAGAGGCAGGCTGAGAAGCTAGAACTTATGGAAAAGGAAAGAGATAAGAAATACGAATTTATGAAAACAGAAAGGGAAAAGAGACAGGCATTAAAAGAGAAGGAATTGGTTAGGCAATTAAATGTAGCTGTAACTGCTCGAGATGCAGAAGCGACAGTGTGTGGCATCAGACGTCCGAGACAGAGCGCTATTGCTGACGCTCTAAACGGAGAGTTGGATAAGTTGCGATCTGGCGTAACATCCGTGCAGCAAAGCCGCAAGAGCTTACCACAACAGGTTGAAAAACTATGTACCGATGTAAGTAACATGCAGCTCGCACGCAGTACGCCCGAAGAACAAGTTGCGGAAGTCACTTCTACCGTGGAAGAAATATCTTCAGGTATGCAGGACACTATTGAAAAAGAAGTCAAGGAGGAAACAGGCAATGCTAATGTGAAAGTTACCTTTGATCAGGGAGAAACTTTGCAACGGTTTGCGCGAGGAGTTAGCCAACATTCGCAGTGCGTTACGATCTACTTTCCCAGCCTGGCAAACTAATCGTCAGTATCAGGCTGTAGATATATAATGATAATGATAACAATGTCGAACAAGGGAACATATCCAAGGTTGCATTGCGGTACGGAACCACTCCTTCGGCACAACCTGTTTATGAATCCACGCGTCGAAATGAGTTGATGTCACATAACAATAAGAATGTAGCTAGATCTGAAAAATGGGTGGTCATATTGACAGATCTTATTCAAGAAGAAAGCCTTATAAAACACTAGTTTTCATAAAAGCTTTTAGAAGTGTACTACCTAGGACATGTACAGAATGTCAGAGGATACGGTTTGCAATATCGCGTATCACTGGAGATGCGTCGTTGTGGACGCCACCCGTTGCGGAAACATGTAATACATTTACGGAATTTGAAAGAGCTCGCTTGAGACGTTTTTGGTCCCCTTGTGTACAAGAAAGTCTAAGAAAATTAGTTTACAGCCCAGGACCATACAATCCCAAGATAGGAAACGTCAACGATATTTTGAGAAACACATTAATCTTACGAGATACATGTTGATTGGGTGATTTGGGAGAGAGGACAAAACAGCGACGTCATCGGTCTCATCGGATTAGGGAAGGATGGGAAAGGAAATCAGCAGTGCCCTGTCAAAGGCACAATCCCGACATTTGCCCGAAGCGATTGACGGAAATCATGGAAAACCTGTATCAGGAAGGCCGGACGCGAGATACTGGGACAAGCTTATCTTGCATGTGGATGTACTTTGAATACTTCAGGCACGTTTGCCAGTAAATATTAGATAAGGATTAGCGAATGTACCACACACAGATTTAGAAAGTTTTTTATCTGTGATAGACTCACTAGACTTACTACAGAAAGAAGCTAAGAAGTCGTGTGATAACAGTGGTTCAAACCATGAAATAATAAGAATAATTCCAATTGTGCAAACCATCAGAATGATGGTAGCCCAAGAAATGGTGATTTTAGACCACAGAATACAGGTAATCTTAGTCCGAATCATAATAATAGGCTACAGTTCGGTGGCAGTCGTAATAGTTAAAATAATAGTCACAACAATAATGACAATTATCAAAACGCCAGTGTCAATGGGTTTAACAGAGAAAAAAGGAACGACAACAATTATAACAGTAAAAACCATAAAAAAAGTGTGCGAACATCAGTTGTGGCGGAACCAAGTACCGAGTGGTTGAAATCATAGCGCACAACCACTACCAGAGCAATATCCGTTGTCTCGTAGAAATTATCAGCAGCAATAGCAGTGGCCACAGCAGAATGCACAAGAAAGCCAAAACTCAACACATAGCTTGCGTATTACATGTGACAGACACCGAGACAAAAGAGCATCAGCAGACGTCAAACTTTACGCGACCTCCGTTGGCCTTCGTCACACGGTCGTGTCACTAAATGAAAGCACTGGACAACAATAAGGTGTATGTAGATCTATGTATATTACGGTACAATGACGGGAATGATTTGCAGCAGAAGCTGTCAGAAGAAACCCGTAATTGTGCTAGGGAGAAAGTCGAGGTAATACAAGCTGCCATGAATAGTTCGATAAAGGTATAGGCGTCCAGATGATATTAGATCCAAGTTTCTTTAAACAGATCAACTGGGCAAAACGTTTAACTATTATTTCAGTGCAGAAGTGCATACTGATAGGCGCAATTGGTACTAAAACCCAACTGATTAATTACCAGGTGCATGCCGAGCTATTATTTAGAAAAGAAGCTATCAACTGCACTTTTCTGTTAGTGAATCACTTGCCGGTTCTTGTGATCTTGGGCTGGGAGTTCATACGGGAGAGGAATGTACAAATAAAACAGACCTCTCACGTGGGCTTTTTCGACTGATGAACCGTGGAGAAGAAATAGTTCTGGAATTAAGAATGTAGACATCGTTGGCAAGTATTGTCATGCTGTTAAAACAAACTATGATCGAACAACGATTTTGTTCTTACACGATGATCAATCGCAAGAAGGTCATTACAGTTATATGGTTGAACAAAATAAAGAAACGAAAACTATCAATAGTGTAACACAAGAGAAGGTATCAGCATCTGATTACCTGAGTACTGCGCAGCAACAAGAATTAGCTCAGCTATTATATAAATATGCCGAAGTATTCTCAGAGAAACCTTGGTTTATCAGAGGACAAAATTATGATATGCAAGTCTATGATTACCAGACTTACTGTTGCGCAAAATATTCAGTGTCGTGGACGCAGGAGGATGCTGTCATGAGAGAGTTCGCAGAATGTTAGAATGGGGAATAATAGAGATATCACACTCATACTACAGTAGTCCGCTACGAGTAGCAGCTAATGCGGATGGTAGCATTCGTTGATGATCGATGCACAAAACGTCAATAAGGCCGTTATGTCAGTCAGTACCCAACCTGAGAACTCGGATGAAGAAATCCAAAAGGTTTTTGGTTCACAGTACTTAAGCTCTATTGATCTGCATTTCTTACTGACAGTTAATGTTTCCTGAGCCATTACGTAAACACACTTCGTTTAATTTCAGTGGGAGGAGTTCAGAGTTCAACGTTTTACCATTTGGTTTGAATGTAAATGCAGGCATATTCATTGCAGCGATAGACACAATGCTAGGACCAGAACTGCTAAATCGACTCACAGTATATGTAGATGATCTATTATAGCCACTGGTACCTGCGAGTAGATTGTGGAACTAGTAGAAAGAGTTCTGAGGCAATTTACGAATCCAAGAGTACCTGCAAATTTAAAGAGATCCAAGTTCAGGCATCAGGAGAGATAGTTCGTGGGCCATGTAATTTCTCCATATGGAATTGTACCCACACTGGGAAAGATGGAGAGCAACAGAGAACTTCCCATACCCAAAACAAGAAAACAATTAAAAGCTTTCATCGAACTCACTTCCTTCTTTAGGCGTTTTATACGAGCGCAATTACTTAACAGTGATACACTTTTGAATCTACTAAAGAAAATGGATCACTGGTTCTGGAATGATTCTTGTAAACAAGCGTTCTATAAGGCCAAATAAGCTTTAGTGAAATCAGATGCATTACAGCACTCTGATATGTCTAAAGATTCCTGTCTGACGACTGATGCATCAACTTTCGGACTGGCCTCGTGCTTTCCCCAGAATGTAGAAGTGTCAGGAAAAGTAGAAGTGCATATTATTGAGTTCGCAAGTAGAACATGCTGTGAAGGAGCATATACAGTCAAGGAGCTGGAAGTTTTAGCCATTGTGTGGACGTTCAAAACTTCCATTATTCCGCGTGTAGCAAGCACATAGAAGTCTTTCGTGACCGCCAGAGGTTAGGCTTCTTAATGTCGTGCGATTTATTACATGCTAGACTATGGAGATGGATGACGGGTCTGCAAGAGTCCAGTTTTGAAATTCGCAATATCAGAGGGAAGGATAATGTTGTCGTGGATGTATTGTATCGCCTGTCAAAAGGTCGGCCAGAATTCGCAGACATGGTCAAAAAATCGATTGAATTTAGAGTTTACGTATAAAGGATTATGTATACGGGCAACGATTTTTAAATATGTGTAAAGATACTGACAAACTGCAAGATGCTGACCCCTTGTGAAGCAATGTTAAGCAAATCATAAAGACAGATCCCACAAGTATGTTTCATTAACATTATCAGTTATATGACAAGGTAGTGCGTCATACACGGGACATAACACAAGACAAGAGGTGCATACCAGAAGATAGTCCCAAACACTTCATTTGGTCTACGTACCAACAGCTCATAGGCTCATTTTCGTATAAGAAAAATGACAAATAATATAGTTACCTATTGCCACTATCCAAATTTAAAAAGGTGTGTGCAACAGATAATTAGAACGTGTAGTATTTGCCAAAAAGCTAAGCCCACCAGTGTGTGTTGTCGAATTGGAAAACACCCTATCCTAAATAATAAACATCTCCACTTAACTGCTCTAGAAGTCACTGGACGCCTACCGACATGTAGAGGAGGAGTGAAATATTTGATTGCTTTGAGCAATCTCTTTACACCAAACACATTAAATTATAGCCTGTACATTTATAAGCAGGAAAACTGCTTCTCATCATTTGACGTCTATTGGTAAACCTGCTGCCATCGTGTCTGATAACGCTTCGTACTTCACCAGTAGGAAGCGGAAAGATTTCACACAAGTGCACGACATTAAGCATATCTTGATATCACGCTCTTCTTCGAACAGTAATCCGGTGGAAAGATCCTTCAGAGAATTTAATTATTTCATTAGAACATATGCTTCTGACAAACAGAGTAGATGGATAGAATATGTTGCTCCTTTGAAATCATCTCCAATAATTTACCTTACATTTCTAGTGCCTTTCCACCTAATAAACTAATGCTCGAGGCAGTAGAGTCAAATGAATGGATTAACCATCTACCATGTATCGCGAGGGAGAATGTTATACAAAAAACCAAGATAGAGCAAGCTCTTGCTAACCTGGCAGAACAAGCTCGCATTTGTAAGGTAAAATTTGATAGAAAAGTTGATAAGGAACAACGTTACCAGACAGGCGACCTATTATTACGTAGGTCACACCCTAAGGTATGATAATTAAGGAATCAGAATGAAAAGTGGCGCCTACTATAGTTTGAGCCACAAAAAATAATAAATATTCCTCATGAAGAGTGTTACGTTCTGTCCAGTACGGATACCTTAAAGTTAAAGGGTTGTACCCCTCTTGCAGATTTGAAAAACTTCAGAACGTAAAAATCTTATTGAGAAACAAACATTAGGATTTAATTATTGAGTGATTTATTTTCTTGTACTTAGTAAATAAGATTTATATGTTTTATTTTGTAAATAAATTAGTTGTAAGTGTAGATGGACATTTATGATGTGCAAGTGACACTCTGCCAGGAAATAATTTGGAGTCCATGAGACCATAAGTGAATAGTAATTTGACTGAAAAATCAGAGATCCATTACGTAATTAGACTCAAAAGCATTTTTCTCTTTATCTAAATATTTATGAACTTATATATATAAATAGAAGAAGGGATCGGTTGGTAGGACATGTTCTGAGGCATCAAGGGCTCACCAATTTAGTATTGGAGGGCAGCGTGGAGGGTAAAAATCGTAGAGGGAGACCAAGAGATGAATACACTAAGCAGATTCAGAAGGATGTAGGTTGCGGTAGGTACTGGGAGATGAAGAAGCTTGCACAGGATAGAGTAGCTGTATCAAACGTGTGTGTGTGTGTACAAATACGTTGGAAGGAAGCGCATGAGCTGTAGATATGCAGGTAGCGATTTTACTTAATTGTTTACTGGGCCGATTGTAGCTCATTTGTGACGAATAAATTCTGTTGTACTTAATTAGACCCGTGTCGTCATATTTTTGTTGACATGTTTGTTCCGTTATAGGGTAAACGCATACATATGAAACCTATTTTCTCGGATAATGGCCCACATTGATTCTTCTCAATGAATCAGAATGAATGGAAAGCAACTTAGTACAACATACTCAGCACGTATAATCTGATATGATCAAGTGATCCTAATTTCAACACAGGACGTTATACAATCATGAGACATCATTTGTTATAACGACAAAGACCATGTAAAAATGCATCAATGTTGAAAATTTAATCAGATGTATTCATAGTAAGAACACCTAGAAACATTGACAAAATTCAGATGTAAAGAACAATATTTGTGTGTAGATTTCCTAACGGAAAGTGCAGTAATAAAAGAGTACTTACGTAGGCTGGAACATGTAGTTGTTACGAACAGCTCGATGAATGTTTGACTACACAAAGGAAAAAGTCCTACAGTACTGTATAATATGTACATCTACATACACACTCCGCAAATCCCCCTTACGGTCCATGGCAGAGGACCCAGTCTGTTCCATGTAAACAAAGCCCACACCATTATAGAGCCATCACCAGATTGCACAGTGCCTTGGTGAGAACTTCGTGGTGTCTGGCCTGCACTCGAACCCTGCCATCATCTCTTACCAACTGAAATCAGGCTCCATTTGGGCAGCCCACGGTTTCCCAGTCGACAAGGGTTCAAAATGATAAGGTCACAAGCCCAGGATAGCCGCTGCAGTCGATGTCGTGCTCTTAGCAAAGACACTTCCCTCCGTCGTTTGCTGCCATAGTTCGTTTATACCAGGGGTCTCCAAACTACGGCCCGCGGGCCGAAACCGGCCCGCGTTAGCTGGCCGCACATCCCCGGTATCCGGTCCGCCAAATATCTGAGGTGGTACCTATACTGCCAACAATCGAGTCTCGAGGCCTATCGCGACCAATACACTGCGACATTGTCGGACAAAATCACGCAACAGAACTATCGAATATATGCTCTGGCTCTGCTACTCGCTGCAAGACTACGTAACTCAGTCGGCCGGGGTGGCCAAGCGGTTAAAGGCGCTACAGTCTGGAACTGCACTACCGCTACGGTCGCAGGTTCGAATCCTGCCTCGGGCATGGATGTGTGTGATGTCCTTAGCTTAGTTAGGTTTAAGTAGTTCTAAGTTCTAGGGGACTGATGACCTCAGGTGTTAAGTCCCATAGGGCTCAGAGCCATTTGAAGCATTTGAACGTAACTAAACCTATTGTTGCGCCGCTTTTAATAACAATGCGTTGACATTCTCTACCTCTACGTCTTGTAGTAATAGTGTTGCTAACAATGATTTTGTGATTTCGTTAACTTTGCAGGACGCTTTCGTGAAGAATGTGCAGTGACATTCTTTTTTGTCGGTGTAATTCGCCAGAATAAAATACGCCATAATTTCGGTCACGTACGTCAAAAAATGGTTCAAATGGCTCTGGGCACTATGGGACTTAACAGCTGTGGTCATCAGTCCCCTAGAACTTAGAACTACTTAAACCTAACTGACCTAAGGACATCACACAAATCCATGCCCAAGGCAGGATTCGAACCTGCGACCGCAGCAGTCGCCCGGTTCCGGACTGCGCGCCTAGAATCAGGTACGTCCACCAATCAAAATTATGTAATTAAATAAAAATCCCACAACCTTAGATTTTTGCGATTTCCTCTTTCCTTTAGCCTTACATTACGGTGATGATGCAGTGCTAGGGTGCTTTAATCGCACTAGGTAAATCTTGGCCCTTATGACTTCGTGGAGGAGTCAATGTGGCCCGCGGACTAAAAAGTTTGGAGACCCCTGGTTTATACCATTACTTCACACATTGTTGCTCGTCTATTGTCACTGACGCCGCTACGCCAACGCCGCTGCTCTCGGTCGTTTAAGTACAGGCCGTCGGCTACCGCTTGTCCGTGGTGAGAGGTAATGCTGGAAATGCGGTATTGTCGGCACATTCTTGACACTGTCGATCCTAGAATATTGAATTCACTACAGATTTTTGAAACTGGATGTCCTATACGTTTAGTTTCAACCAGCATTCCGCGTTCAGACTTTGTTAACTAGCGTCGTGCGGCCACAAACGTGTCGAGAACGTTTTTCACATGAATCACCTGGGTAAATGACAGCTCCACCAACGCACGTGCCTTTATACCTCGTGTATGAGGTACTACCGCCATCTCTAGGCGTGGGTAACCGCTATCCGGTGACTCTTTGACACTTCTGTGCACGTGAAGGGTAACACGAAAATAAACAGAACACTTACGGCAGAGAAATCGCTCCTCAAAAGGTGGAGCATTGGCGAGAAAATTCCGAGCCTGTGGTTCCTTCGTTAGGAAAGGAAATAGAGAGGAATAGTTACCGGGAGAAAGTGTCGGGGAGTGGTCCACAAGCCTGCCAGAAGGGAAAGGAACATTGACTGAGACACCAGCCGACAACAAGGTGCGCGCACACTCTTTTACGTGTGTGTCTGTGTGTGTGTGTGTGTGTGTGTGTGTGTGTGTGTATGTGTGCCCGGAAGCCGCCACTTCCATTTCTGTGCTAACACCACTGCCCCCGTCCCTTCCCCCTGTCCCCTCCCCCATTCGACAAGAAAGTCGAGTTCTCATTCCGTTACACTCTCTTCTACCTGTTGCCTGTTCGCTCATATTTGTTTACAATACTTCAATACCGGCACCTACAGTTCTTTTCCCTTGAGGCGTTTCCTGTATGCTCACTTTAACAAGTAACGAGGAAACCCTGCTTCTCATAAACCTGAAGTGAAAATTTCTTTCATCTCTCCATTGACACTGATGTTAATTTATCAATTTAGAATACAAAAGATTTCAAATTTTCACATTCCTGGCCTCAAATGTGACACATAATGTCATGTAATTCCTTGAAACACTCAGGGCGGTTTGTGGGGTAGTGTGGTTCTTTCATTCACAAAATCACATATTTTGCATCTAAATGTGCATCTACACTCACCAAGATTCCTTACGGTGAGACGTGGAAAGCACTTTCCGTACCGCTATCTGCCCCCTCCCCTTCTCTTGGAAGCACACCGCTCTTTGTTTTTGTGGTGTCACCGCCAGACACCACACTTGCTAGGTGGTAGCCTTTAAATCGGCCGCGTTCCGCTAGTATACGTCGGACCCGCGTGTCACCACTATCAGTGATTGCAGACCGAGCGCCGCCACACGGCAGGTCTAGAGAGACTTCCTAGCACTCGCCCCAGTTGTACAGCCGACTTTGCTAGCGATGGTTCACTGACAAATTACGCTCTCATTTGCCGAGACGATAGTTAGCATAGCCTTCAGCTACGTCATTTGCTACGACCTAGCAAGGCGTCATTACCAGTCACTATTGATGCTGTAAAACATGTACCGTCACGAGCGATGTTCACCAATTATGGATTAAAGTTAAGTATTCCAGAAGCTACGTACTTTTTTTACTAGACTCAACTCCTTTAACTGTTCCAGACCTCACGCCAGCCTGCGTGAGCTTAAACGCGTGCCTTTCGGCTACCTCATAGTGGCTTGGCTGTCTTGCCAAGTCACAACACTTTTAACATTCGTTATTACTTGGTACTAGGGCTCCCTGCCTTACTGAGCATATATTCCATGTACAATAGTTCGACTTTAAACTATTCTTAGGGGCCGAGCTTGTAATCTGACTAACGCACAAATTCAGTTTAGCCATCGCGCAACATGGTAATGAAATTTGGTGGAAACGCAATGGACCATTTATCATTTAGCAGATCATTTATCATTTAGCTACAATATAGCAGGTCAGCAACTGGAAGCAGTTTATTCCATAAATTAACTGGGAGTAGGAATTAGGAGTGATTTAAAATGGAATGATCATAAAAAGTTGATCGTCGGTAAAGCAGATGCCAGACTGAGATTCGTTGGAAGAATCCTAAGGAAATGCAGTCCGAAAACAAAGGAAGTAGGTTACAGTACACTTGTTCGCCCACTGCTTGAATACTGCTCACCAGTGTGGGATCCGTACCAGATAGGGTTGATAGTAGAGATAGAGAAGATCCAACGGAGAGCAGCGCGCTTCGTTACAGGATCATTTAGTAATCGCGAAAGCGTTACAGAGATGATAGATGAACTCCAGTGGAAGACTTTGCAGGAGAGACGCTCAGTAGCTCGATATGGGCTTTCGTTGAAGTTTCGAGAACATACCTTCGCCGAGGAGTCAAGCAGTATATTGCTCCCTCCTACGTATATCTCGCAAAGAGACCATGAGGATAAAATCAGAGAGATTAGAGCCCACACAGAGGCATACCTACAATCTTTCTTCCTACGAACAATACGAGGTTGGAATAGAAGGGAGAACCGATAGAGGTACTCAAAGTACCCTCCGCCGCACACCGCCAGGTGGCTTGCGGAGTATGGATGTGGATGTAGATGTAGATTCCGTCGTTTGACCATCGCACAGACTCCGTTATGGACGACATAATAATAATGATCCCTGATGTAGAGCAACAGTTGAAAGAGTTGAAAACAAATAAGTCGCCAGACCCTGCTGGAATCCCAGTTCAGTTTTACAAAGAATGCGCTACAGCATTGCCCTCTTACTTAGCTTGAATTTATCGCGAATCTCCCACCCAGCACAAATTCCCATGTGAATGGAAAAATGCGCAGGTGATTCCTGTGTATAAGAAGGGTAAAAGAACGTAACCCACAAAATTACAGACCAGTATCTTTAACATCGGTTTGCAGAAGTAGCTTGGGTTGGGTTGGGTTGTTTGGGGAAAGAGACCAGACAGCGAGGTCATCGGTCTCATCTGACTAGGGAGGGACGGGGAAGGAAGTCGGCCGTGCCCTTTCAAAGAAGCCACCCCGGCATTTGCCTGGAGCGATTTTGGGGAAATCACGGAAAACCTAAATCACGATGGCCGGACGCGGGATTGAACCATCGTCCTCCCGAATGCGAGTCCAGTGTGCTGACCACTACGCCACCTCGCTCGATTGTAGAAGTAGCCTTCAACATATTCTCAGTTAGCATTTAAAAAAATTTTCTTGAGAGGGAAAAGCTCCTGCTCACAAATCGACATGGTTTTAGAAAACATCGTTCGTGCGAAACTCAGCTTACCTTTTTCTCGCATAAGATCCTGCGAATCGTAGATGAAGGACAAAAGGCAGATTCCATATTCCCAGAAATCGAGGAATACGGAATTCGCCTTTTGCCCTCCACATCCAAGAAGCATTTGACACGTTGCGACACTGCAGAGTGTTAACGAAGGTACGAGAATACGGAACACGTTCCCGGGAACGTCAGTGGCTCGAGAGCTTCTTCAGTGACAGAACTCAGTGCATTGTGTGAGACGACTGCACATCAGAGACAATGGTGTCGTCAGGAGTGAAGTGTAACAGGACCGCTGTTGTTATCTGTATATACATATACGGTGTGGCGAACAGCGTAAGCGGCAGTCCGCATCTGTTTGCTGATGATGCTGTGGTGTATGAGAATATGTCGTCGTTGAGTGACTGTAGAAGAGACAAGATGACTTAGATAAAATTTCAAGTTGGTGTTATGAATGGCAGCTAGCTCTAAATGTAGAAAAATGAATAGGAAAACATACCCATAATGTTCGAGTACACCATCAGTATTGTGCTGCTTGACACAGTCAATTCGATGAAATACCCAGTTTTAACGTTGTAAAGCAATTTGAAACGGAATGAACCTGTAAGGGTTGTAGTAGGAATGGCGAATAAACAACTTAAGTTTATTGGGAGAATTTTAGGAAAATTTCGTTCGTATGCGAAGGGGACCGTATATAGAACACCATTGTGGCCCGTTGTTGAGTTGTATTCCAGTGTCTGGGATTCACACCAGGTCTAATTAAAGGAAGACAGCGAAACAATTCAGAGGCGGGCTGCTAGATTTGTTACCGGTAGGTTCTAACAACATGTAATCTTTACGGAGATGCTTCGGGAACTCAAATGAGATGCACTGGAAGAAAGGCGACGTGCTTTCCTTGCAACACTACTGAGAAAATTTAGAGAACTGGCAATTGGCAATTTGAGGCTGACTGCAGAACGATCCAACTGCCACCAACGTACATTTCGCGAGAGGATCGTGCAGATAAGATTAGAGAGATTATGGCTTGTGCGCAGACATCTACACAGTCGTTTTTCCCACTCTCTGTTTGGGTGTGGAACAGGAAAGGAAATGACTAGAACCATCCCACAGTGGCTTGCAGATACATGTGTAGTGTAAGTACGCTGTTTAGGTTTTCTTATTGGTAACGCCACGTGACGCTCTGTATGAAAATCACTGGCTGTGCTGTGTGCAGTCTGTGGCTGGTTTGCATTGTTGTCTGCCATTGTAGTGTTGGGCTGTTGGCTGTTAACAGCGCGTAGCGTTGCGCAGTTGGAGGTGAGCCGCCAGCAGTAGTGGATGTGGGGAGAGAAATGGCGGAATATTGAGAGCGGTTGATCTGGACGTGTGTCCATCAGAAACAGTACATTTGTAAGAATGGCTGTCATGAACTGCTATATATATTATGACTTTTGAACACTATTAAGTGGAAACTGCTGGCCATCTCTACAAAGACTACAGTGGGGCTGCATCTTTGATGGCCCACCAATACCATAATCTCTACCAGGACTACAGTGGGTCTACTCTGTGATGACCTACCTACCAATATTCTTCAAAATTTCGACTGACTCTGCGGTGGGTTTGCGCTGTTGTGGCCCATTACCTGTCTGCATGTCAAGAGTCAGCACTGTCTTTCCGTTGGAAGGACAACACTACTTCTTCAAGACCACATGGAAATCCACTACCTCCGTGTGCATTTTCTTTTACTGCTCAGACTTTGAGAAAAAAACTGCAATTTTACTGTGATAAATGATCAGGACTGTCTTTATGGATTGTGAGAAAATTTTAGCTTTTGACCAACATTGTATCAATAAGTGTGTACATTTGATTTCTTTGTTGCTGTAATTATGAAAAATTTTTTTCATATCTATATTGGCCAATGCCCAAAACAATTTGTAAAATTTTTTGTGGGGACCATGGTGGCTATGTAAGTAGGCTGTTCAGGTTTTCTTATTGGTAACGCCACGTAGCGCTCTGTATGAAAATCACTGGCTGTGCTGTGCGCAGTCTGTGGCTAGTTTGCATTGTTGTCTGCCATTGTAGTGTTGGGCAGTTGGCTGTTAACAGAGCGTAGCGTTGTGCAGTTGCAGGTGAGCCGCCAGCAGTGGTGGATGTGGGGAGAGAAATGGCGGAATATTGAGAGCGGATGATCTGGACGTGTGTCCATCAGAAACAGAACATTTTTAAGAATGGATGTCGTGAACTGCTATATATATTATGACTTTTGAACACTATTAAGGTAAATACATTGTTTGTTCTCTATTAAAATCTTTCATTTGCTAACTATGCCTGTCAGTAGTTAGTGCCTTCAGTAGTTTGAATCTTTTATTTAGGTGACAGTAGTGGCGCTCGCTGTATTGCAGCAGTTTGAGTAACGAAGATTTTTGTGAGGTAAGTGATTTGTGAAACGTATAGGTTAATTTAGTCAGGGCCATTCTTTTGTAGGGATTATTGAAAGTCAGATTGCGTTGCGCAAAAAATATTGTATGTCAGTTTAAGCACAGTCATGTATAATTTTTCTAAGGGGACGTTTCAGTAGATTACATATAAATAATGTATGGATGGCAAGCTACCGACGAACACAACGTACAGTAGAGGCAACATGTAGCTCTTTCTTTGAAATCATTGGCTATTCTTTTGCTACCCTAATTTAATTGATTTAATCCTCTAAAGCAGCAACTTCAATGGAAAATAAATTTCCTTCAAGCAACAGTTGCAATGGGGGGTCGAATTTTTCCTTCGGAGCATTTTTTTCCAGGAGAGTGGTTTCAGATCTGCCGTGAAAAGAAACTCTATCTAAAAATTTACGTTTATTTTGGAATAAAAGCCGAGTAAAAATATCAAAATTTAGGCCGTACAACTGGATAGAGTTCTATGATGCAAAGAAGCAGAGATAATGACTTCTACAAAATAGTTCGGTCTCCTGGAAAAGAATAGGCATCGTCACACGGGATTTAGAAATACGTCTGAAGTGGCATCTGGTGATTACACTCACCAGTACATCAGGCACGCCATTTTACAAGCACTCGCGTGCAATTAGTAAGACGTTGGCTTCAATTCTGTAGCTTTTAGCAGTTCTGTTTTGACTTTCGTCGAACTGAACATGCATTTTACTTTAGGGCTGCTTGAAAAAAAAAAGGGTTTACACCTTTAAGACAGAGGATCTTTCCGATGCGACAGGTAGCGCTCTTTAGTTATGGCAGAAACATCAGTTTTTGTTGAAGATTCTTCTAAGAATAACACGGTAGAAGTGCACAGTAACTTTTAACAACGCCGGCAACGGCCGCGGAAGCCACGTTCTTACGTGATTGTACAGATGAATGAGGATTTAAAACTCACTGTTTTTTAGATGAGGGACGAATGGTTCGGAATGATATTTAAATTGGCGTAAATAACCTATACCTCACGGCAGCAACTTAAGCCGCGGTTTGAGGCGCCATGTCACGGATGGGGCGGCCCCTCCCGCCGGAGGTTCGAGTCCTCCCTCGAGCATGGGTGTTTGTGTTGTCTTTAGAATAACTTAGTTTAAGTTAGCTTAAGTAGTGTGTAAGTCTAGGGACCGATGGCCTCAGCAGTTTGGTCCCTTAGGAATTTACCCACATTTAAAGATTTCATGACGGGGCAGTATTTGCTGTTCCTCCATCGCCTTCCTCAGTATATCCTACCAAGTGTCCATTTTACGGGTAAAGTGACGGCTGCTCATTTGACAACATTCGTTTAATATTCTCTTGCATATTTCAACCTCAGCTTCTCGAACTGTACTGCGCGATCAATTATTTTTCGACAAACTTGGCCAGCTCTCTGTGGCTCTGTGGCGGGTGGTAATGACACCTGTTACAGATATTTTCTGTACACTTTCGTTCACCTTCACACACACTACACGCTGCCGCATCACATACTAAATACGTGTTTGTAACTTCCGACCAACGTCGAAGCGGCAAGCAGCTGCTTGTTGTGGAAAGGAGGCAGTTTGGAAGCAGCTGCCTCATACGGAGCCAAGCTCGTTCAGGAACTCGTATCACCTGATATTTTCATTTCCAGCTGTGGGTCTCTTATGTCAAAAGCTTCATTTTGGGAGCGGTTATAGTCAGTGTTCATGTTAATCCAAAAGTCTTGGAACATCCTGTTCACGTGAGTTTCGTAAATGACTGCAGGAAATGTTCCCTGAAAAGATAAGGAACAGAAAAAGTGATTTTAACATATGACCTGAAATAGATTCCAAGGAAGGTTCATCCTCTTCAAATTGAAGATAAAAGATCTTTGATATTATAGGTTTCAGTGATTGAAACGACACACGAGGCAAGTGGAAATGTTCTGTCTCTGCTTGTGTTTCAGTTCCACACTAAAGAGAGATGTAAAGTCACCCATGACGGTGGCACACAGAGGGCCAGAATCTTGAAAACAGGGCCAAAATTGCAAAATCTTCTCCATTATGGCCAAAAATGGCTATAATGCGGCTTCCGGTCCTTATAATAACGATTTTTATAATCAAATTCAATTTATATTCAAATCCAATATGACGAAAAGAAACTGGAAAAAATTAATGAAGTAGACAAAAATGTTATCGGTGAACATTTATAATTTTACTGGTAAACTTTATTTCAAACCTGCTATTGCTACTGTCTCCATTACAGAAAATATAAGTTGACGACAAAAAGCGAATGTTTCATAAGTCTTGTTAATCTTCTTCCTCTTGTACTTTGTGTTCTTGATCTTCATATCCTTCTTCATCTTCTTCCTCATCGAAATTTGTGTCCTCTTCATCATTCTCAGCATCCGATTCCTCGTAATCTTCTGCAACCGGTACCAACAGCACTACAGCTCCTCGCGACAAAGTTTTGACTTTCCTCGGAGATGTTTTCCTTAAATAAGAAAAGTGTAATAGTAAAATATAATTTAGCAAAATTAAATTTGCAAAGGGAAGGCTTAGGCATATGAAATAATATAGTTATTTTATAAAGAGTACCTTTTCGTATTTTCAATGTATTTGAAATATATTTCTGTATTTAGTAATTATATTATTATTTTGCAATAGCTTGTTAATGTTACAGAAATAAAAATTGCATGATTATATGTCCAAATGTGCTTCACTCATATTTTAGCAAAATTTTCAACTGTATTTTCTGTGTAAATAACGGCATTTTACAACTGTCTCTTGAAAAATTGCTCAAGGCCGAAGCTGCAGCTAGTAGCTGGATTTTAAGGCTGATTCGCGAAGATAATAGTACATGCTTAAGGACAAAACGAAAAAAACGTCAGAATGATGTGGAATCTAAAAATTATCTCTTTTTTTCACTCTGGTGTTACAATTGTTTTGCTTTCGTTTGGGTAAAAATTTAATTAACAAAAATCAGTTGCTAATTCTTGATTAAATAATGAAATATTTATGTAGATACCTTCTGGAATATCGTCCATTTTTAAAAATATTCAGTCTGCCTTTACTAAACAAAAATATTTCATCTGAACGAAGTTCAGCCTTCGGAAAAACCAACTGACCGCTTCTAAAACCAGGTTTCGGTAGTCCTAACATTATTGTAGCCAACCCATTTAACGAAACTTCTTACTTTCGTACTTTTTTTATTTATGGCCACTTCTTCGGGATTCTCACCAAATTTGCGGCGCTCTCAGACATCTACATCTACATCTACATGACTACTCTGCAATTCACATGTAAGTGCTTGGCAAAGGGTTCATCGAACCACAATCATACTATCTCTCTACCATTCCACTCCCGAACAGCGCGCGGGAAAAACGAACACCTAAACCTTTCTGTTCGAGCTCTGATTTCTCTTATTTTATTTTGATGATCATTCCTACCTATGTAGGTTGGGCTCAACAAAATATTTTCGCATTCGGAAGAGAAAGTTGGTGACTGAAATTTCGTAAATAGATCTCGCCGCGACGAAAAACGTCTTTGCTGTAATGACTTCCATCCCAATTCGCGTATCATATCTGCCACACTCTCTCCCCTATTATGTGATAATACAAAACGAGCTGCCCTTTTTTGCACCCTTTCGATGTCCTCCGTCAATCCCACCTGGTAAGGATCCCACGCCGCGCAGCAATATTCTAACAGAGGACGAACGAGTGTAGTGTAAGCTGTCTCTTTAGTGGACTTGTTGCATCTTCTAAGTGTCCTGCCGATGAAACGCAACCTTTGGCTCGCCTTCCCCACAATATTATCTATGTGGTCTTTCCAACTGAAGTTGTTCGTAATTTTAACACCCAGGTGCTTAGTTGAATTGACAGCCTTGAGAATTGTACTATTTATCGAGTAATCGAATTCCAACGGATTTCTTTTGGAACTCATGTCGATCACCTCACACTTTTCATTATTTAGCGTCAACTGCCACCTGCCACGCCATACAGCAATCTTTTCTAAATCGCTTTGCAACTGCTACTGGTCTTCGGATGGCCTTACTAGACGGTAAATTACAGCATCATCTGCGAACAACCTAAGACAACTGCTCAGATTGTCACCCAGGTCATTTATATAGATCAGGAACAGCAGAGGTCCCAGGACGCTTCCCTGGGGAACACCTGATATCACTTCAGTTTTACTCGATGATTTGCCGTCTATTACTACGAACTGCGACCTTCCTGACGGGAAATCACGAATCCAGTCGCACAACTGAGACGATACCCCAAAGGCCCGCAGCTTGATTAGAAGTCGCTTGTGAGGAACGGTGTCAAAAGCTTTCCGGAAATCTAGAAATACGGAATCAACTTGAGATCCCCTGTCGATAGCGGCCATTACTTCGTGCGAATAAAGAGCTAGCTGCGTTGCACAAGAACGATGTTTTCTGAAACCATGCTGATTACGTATCAATAGATCGTTCCATTCGAGGTGATTCATAATGTTTGAATACAGTATATGCTCCAAAACCCTACTGCAAACCGACGTCAATGATATAGGTCTGTAGTTCGATGGATTACTCCTACTACCCTTCTTAAACACTGGTGCGACTTGCACAATTTTCCAATCTGTAGGTACAGATCTATCGGTGAGCGAGCGGTTGTATATGAGTGCTAAGTAGGGAGACATTGGTAGTAGGGAGCATCTGTTTCTCTGTTGTCGCCGATTCACTTTGTTGTGGACGTGTGTCGTGTAGTGTAGAGCTGAGCGACGATGGCCAGGTATACCTGCCAGATCAGACCGACGTGGTGTAAAAATGCCAGGCAACAGCCAGATTGTACCGGGAAAAGTAACCCCACCGGCAGCAAATGTACCATATGTAGTTCGTGACAATGTTTCGTCGCTTTTGAGAGACAGGCTCGTTTACGCGAGTGGGTAACCGTGAAAGGCAGGTACTCTCGGTATGTACTCAGGCCTCGGAGGAACAGGTGTTAAAGACTGTAGAGTATGATCTTGGTATCTTCACCAGACAGGTGGCCCCTAAGCATGGGGTAGGACAGACGACCCTGTGGAACATTCTCCACAACTGCCACTATCAGAGTTATTCAAAACTCTTTGAGGCAATATTATCTATGTGCTTGCCTCCATGGCGACGGTTTTAGCACTTGGTCGTTGTAAAACTCACCATGGTGCTCGAATTTCTGTCAGTGATCCTATTCACAGATGAGGCTACCTTTATGAAGGGCAGCATCATCAACCTTTACAACACCCATCTTTCGGCTACAGAGAATCCCCAACGTATGGTAGTAGTGAACGATCGGCACTGGTTTAGCCTCAATGTGTGGGCGCAATTATAGGCTACCACCTCGTGCGGCCAATCATCTTCCCATAACGCCACGCACGAGATCTACACTTCCTTGGGTGACCGTGCGCTCCGGGCTGGAAAGCACCCCTTTGATAATGCAAAGGGTGAAGTGGATACTACATCATGTTCCTCCTGTTCACCTCCACAGTTCCGCTCGTAGGCACCCTGACAACATCTACCCTGGCACGCGGATCGGTCGCGTGACCCTCCTGGATGATGGACCTCGATGCTATGCAGGCAACTGAAAGAAGTCGTGTATGTATGAGGAGGCTACCCCTGACGTATAGACACTGGAGCAATGCACGAATTCTGCCCGTAACGCCATTCGGTTTTCAGAACAGCACATATGAATGTGTTTGCAGTCGCTGCTGCGTCGAGATCGCACTTGCTTAGAGGCACGTGACATCCACTTCGTCGGCCGCTGTGGTCGAACGGTTCTCGGTGCTTCAGTCCGGAACCACGCGGCTGTTACTGTCGCAGGTTCGAATCCGGCCTCGGGAATGGATGTGTCTGATGTCCTTAGGTCAGTTAGTTTTAATTGGTTCTAAGTCTAAGGGACTGGTGACCTCAGATGTTAAGTCCCACAGTGCTGAGAGCCATTTGAACCATTTTTGAAAAGCCACTTCGAAATCCTAACCTAACGGAGGTATCAGCACAGTATGTGGTGCACGGCACTGTACTGTACAGGAACGATTGATTAATAAAATAACTTTAGCATAGACACTATGGATCTCAGCCCATTGCCCACATGATCCTTTTTGGTGTTATCCTCTCAGGAAAAGTTTCCTCCAGTTTGATCCGTTTACCTAAATCATCATGTGTATCTTTTGGCTTCGGATCCATAAAACAGTCAAAACCAGGAGCTGCGTTTTCATTTTTATCGCGGAAGTAATTTCCAGGGAGTATGCAGCTTTATAGCTTACTATTATCTAATATTCAGATTTCTGCCGTAACCCACCCGCATCTTAGACTTTTATTTCCACTCCCATCTACAGAATTCATGTTAGATTCTTGCTCTCACGATAACGCAACCAAAAAATCTGTATCATGCTCTTGCTGTCACGTGATTCTCGCTTTTCCACTTGTATGTATTACGACGTACGATGTATCGGCAAACCATTCAGATAAAAATAATTTTAAACAATTGGGGGCTGAGCGATAAACACATAAAATGACCGATCAGTAATGGCGATGAACTCTACCGCTGTTTTCGGGGACAGTTGAGGGTGCAGGGAGGTATAGCTACACTATTGACGACGAACAGCTGGGGACAGGGTCTGCCGTAAAATATCTAGGTGTGACTATTCAGAGCGACCTTAAGTGGAATGACCACATGAAATAGACAGTGTGGAAAAAAATGGTTCAAATGGCTCTGAGCACTATGGGACTTAACATCTATGGTCATCAGTCCCCTAGAACTTAGAACTACTTAAACCCAACTAACCTAAGGACAGCATACAACACCCAGTCATCACGAGGCAGAGAAAATCCCTGACCCCGCCGGGAATCAAACCCGGGAAGCCGGGCGTGGGAAGCGAGAACGCTACCGCACGACCAGTGTGGAAAAAGCAGATACCAGACTCAGTTTCGTAGGAAGAAACTTAAGGTAATTTAACTCGCCCACGAAAGAAACGGTTTATAAGGCGCTTGTTTGACCGATTCTTGAGTACTGTTCGTCTATCTAGGATCTCTATCAGGTAGGACTGATACAAGAGATCGACAAGATCCAACGAAGAGCGGCGCGTTTCGTCACGGGATCGTTTCGCTGGCGAGAGAGCGTTACAGAGATGCTAAACAAACTCCATTGGCACACGTTACAAGAGAGGAGTTGTGCAACACGGAGATATTTACTATTGAAATTTCGGGACAGCACTTTTCAGGAGGAGTCAGGCAACATATTACTTCCCCCCACATATATCTCGCGTACTGACCACGAGGAGAAAATTCGAGAAATTAGAGCCAGTACAGAGACGTACCGACAACCATTCTTCCCACGCACTATTCGCGAGTGGAACAGGGTTGCAGGGATCAGATAGTGGTACCGAAAGTACCCGCCGCCACACACCATTAGGTCGGTTGTGGAATAGATGTAGCTATATAAATAGCAACGTTTGTGAGGCTATAGGCTACATCGCAATGGACACTGCTTTCCAAAACGTCAGGACGATGTCAGGACGATGTAGATAAAGTAACACAACGTATTAATAATTAGATGGAAATGAATGAAACTGAATGAAACTGGACCGGTCGGGGTGGCCGAGCCGTACTAGGCGCTACAGTCTATACCGCGTGATCGCTACGGTCGCAGGTTCGAATCCTGCCTCGGGCATGGATGTGTGTGATGTCCTTAGGTTAAAGTAGTTCTAAGTTCTAGGGGACTGATGACCTCAGAAGTTACGTCCCATAGTGCTCAGAGCCATTTGAACCATTTTTTCAATAAAACTGAGGGAACATGTTGCCACAGTTCTCCAAGACGTGCACAGAAAGTTGGACGACAGATGGCGTGAGGTGAGCGTGACATTCTTCTCTGCAACATGGCCCGCAGACAGCATTTGGACGGTAAGATTCATCGGAAAACTGGAAGAGGTACGAAAAGTGACGAGTGTAGCACAGGAGTTTGGTATTGCTCGCAGCACTGTTTCATGTGCACAGGAAGGATTCCGCACCACAGGTACGACTGTCCGAAGAAGAAGAGGGGGTCAACCACATCAGCTACAGCAACATATGACCGCCACGTTGCGGACGAGGCGAGAAGGGACCACTACGCTTGTCCGTTCTCTGCTACAGTATTGCCGAGCGGTAGGGGATCCTTACCAGTTAGGATTAACGGAGACTTCGAAAAAGTTCAAAGAACAGCAACTCATCTTCTTTTATCACAAAATGAGGAGAGTGTGACGGATATGATACGTAAGTTGGGGTTAAAATACTTAAAACAAGGCAGTTTTAGCTGCGACGAGAAGTTTTCATCAGAATCTCCATCGTTCTCCTCCGAATGCGAAAATATCTTTGTAACACCCTCTTACATGGGGAGAAATAATCATCTTAATGAAACAAGGCAAATCAGACCTCGCACGGAAAGATTTAAGTGTGTGTTATCCCGCCCAGGGGTGGGAAATTGCCCCTAAAGGCGGAAGAATCAGCAATGATCAACGACATGAGGATGCAGAAGGCAATGGAAACCACTGCATTAAATACACGTAATGTGTTTCCACAGGACATGTGGCCTGTAATTGAAGAAATGTCATGATGATCTCTCCATTGGCAAAAGATTCCGGAATAGTCCCCCATTTGGATCTCCAGGAGGGGACAGCCAAGGGGGAGGTTACCATGAGAAAAAAATTGAATAATCAACGAAAGGATAACGTTCTACGAGTCGGGACGTGGAATGTCAGAAGCTTGAACGTGGTAGGGAAACTAGAAAATCTGAAAAGGGAAATGCAAAGGCTCAGTCTAGATATAGTAGGGGTCAGTGAAGTGAAGCGGAAGGAAGACAAGGATTTCTGGTCAGATGAGTATCGGGTAACATCAACAGCAGCAGAAAATGGTATAACAGGTGTAGGATTCGTTATGAATAGGAAGGTAGGGCAGAGGGTGTGTTACTGTGAACAGTTCAGTGACCGGGTTGTTCTAATCAGAATCGACAGCAGACCAACACCGACAACGATAGTTCGGGTATACATGCCGACGTCGCAAGCTGAAGATGAACAGATAGAGAAAGTGTATGAGGATATTGAAAGGGTAATGCAGTATGTAAAGGGGGACGAAAATCTAATAGTCATGGGCGACTGGAATGCAGTTGTAGGGGAAGGAGTAGAAGAAAAGGTTACAGGAGAATATGGGCTTGGGACGAGGAATGAAAGAGGAGAAAGATTAATTGAATTCTGTAACAAGTTTCAGCTAGTAATAGCGAATACCCTGTTCAAGAATCACAAGAGGAGGGGGTATACTTGGAAAAGGCCGGGAGATACGGGAAGATTTCAATTACATTACATCATGGTCAAACAGAGATTCCAAAATCAGATACTGGACTGTAAGGCGTGCCCAGGAGCAGATATAGACTCAGATCACAATATAGTAGTGATGAAGAGTAGGCTGAAGTTCAAGACATTAGTCAGGAACAATCAATACGCAAAGAAGTGGGATACGGAAGTACTAAGGAATGACGAGATACGTTTGAAGTTCTCTAATGCTATAGATACAGCAATAAGGAATAGCGCAGTAGGCAGTACAGATGAAGAGGAATGGACATCTCTAAAAAGGGCCATCACAGAAGTTGGGAAGGAAAACATAGGTACAAAGAAGGTAGCTGCGAAGAAACCTTGGGTAACAGAAGAAATAATTCAGTTGATTCATGAAAGGAGGAAGTACAAACATGTTCCGGGAAAATCAGGAATACAGAAGTACAAGTCGCTGAGGAATGAAATAAATAGGAAGTGCAGGGAAGCTAAGACGAAATGGCTGCAGGAAAAATGTGAAGACATCGAAAAAGATATGATTGTCGGAAGGACAGACTCAGCACACAGGAAAGTCAAAACAACCTTCAGCGACATTAAAAGCAACGGTGGTAACATTAAGAGTGCAACGGGAATTCCACTGTTAAATGCAAAGGAGAGAGCAGATAGGTGGAAAGAATACATTGAAAGCCTCTATGAGGGTGAAGATTTGTCTGATGTGATAGAAGAAGAAACAGGAGACGATTTAGAAGAGATAGGGGACCCAGTATTAGAATCGGAATGTAAAAGAGCTTTGGAGGACTCACTGTCAAATGAGGCAGAAGGGATACATAACATTCCTTCAGAATTTCTAAAATCATTGGGGGAAGTGGCAACAAAACGACTATTCACTTTGGTGTGTAGAATATATGAGTCTGGCGACATACCATCTGACTTTCGGAAAAGCATCATCCACACAATTCCGAAGACGGCAAGAGCTGACAAGTGCGAGAATTATCGCACAATCAGCTTAACAGCTCATGCATCGAAGCTGCTTACAATAATAATATACAGAAGAATGGAAAAGAAAATTGAGAATGCGCTAGGTGACGATCAGTTTGGCTTTAGGAAAAGTAAAGGGACGAGAGAGGCAATTCTGATGTTACGGCTAATAATGGAAGCAAGGCTAAGAAAAATCAAGACACTTTCATAGGATTTGTCGACCTGGAAAAAGCGTTCGACAATATAAAATGGTGCAAGCTGTTCGAGATTCTGAAAAAAGTAGGGGTAAGGTATAGGGAGAAACGGGTTATATAAAATATGTACAACAACCAAGAGGGAATAATAAGAGTGGACGATCAGGAACGAAGTGCTCGTATTAAGAAGGGTGTGAGATAAGGCTGTAGCCTTTCGCCCCTACCCTTCAATCTGTACATCGAAGAAGCAATGAAGGAAATAAAAGAAAGTTTCAGGAGTGGAATTAAAATACAAGGTGAAAGGATATCAATGATACGATTCGCTGATGACATTGCTATCATGAGTGAAAGTGAAGAAGAATTAAATGATCTGCTGAATGGAATGAACAGTCTAATGAGTACACAGTATGGTTTGAGAGTAAATCGGAGAAAGACGAAGGTAATGAGAAGTAGTAGAAATGAGAACAGCGAGAAACTTAACATCAGGATTGATGGTCACGAAGTCAATGAAGTTAAGGAATTCTGCTACCTAGGCAATAAAATAACCAATGACGGACGGAGCAAGGAGGACATCAAAAGCAGACTCGCTATGGCAAAAAAGGCATTTCTGACCAAGAGAAGTCTACTAATATCAAATACCGGCCTTCATTTGAGGAAGAAATTTCTGAGGATGTACGTCTGGAGTACAGCATTGTATGGTAGTGAAACATGGACTGTGGGAAAACCGGAAGAGAAGAGAATCGAAGCATTTGAGATGTGCTGCTATAGACGAATGTTGAAAATTAGGTGGACTGATAAGGTAAGGAATGAGGAGGTTCTACGCAGAATCGGAGAGGAAAGGAATATATGGAAAACACTGATAAGGAGAAAGGACAGGATGATAGGACATCTGCTAAGACATGAGGGAATGACTTCCATGGTACTAGAGGGAGCTGTAGAGGACAAAAACTGTAGAGGAAGACAGAGATGGGAATACGTCAAGCAAATAATCGTGGCGGGCCGCATCAAACCAGTCAGTAGACTGATGACCAAAAGAAAAAAAAAAAAATCCTGCCCACTGCCCGAGAGTGGAACGGTGGAGAAACAGAGTGAAAGTGGTTCGATGAACCCTCTGCCAGGCGCTTAAGTGTGAATTGCAGAGTCCTCACCTACACGTAGATGCAAGCCAAACAGCAGATGCAGCTGCAGCCGAATTTAACAGTACTCAAGGCACACAATCGCTCACTCCATAGTGTCACGGCGATTTCGCGGGGTGGTCTCTTTGCCCGTAGACCAGTAAGTTGCGATCCTTTGACGTCCAAACGTCGGCGGTAGCGTTTGCGAAGGTTCCAGGAGCACAGGTACTTGACCAGCGAGGACTGGCGTCATGGTCTCTTCTCGGATGAGAACAGATTCAGAGTTGTGATTCTGGACATACTGTAATATGGAGGCGGAACGTTGCATGGACGTATTGATCTGTAAATATTTGAACATGATACACCCAGCAGTCAGTTTTATTGTGACACCTTCCTTCTTCATCACTTACGCCTTTTGAGGGGTGTATTCGGCCCCAGCTTCATTCTTATGGATGACAATGCATCGAACACTGCAGGTGGAGGAACTCTTGTAACGAGAGGATATTCGGCGGATGGAGTGGGCTGTCTGGGCTGTCCGTCCCCTAGACTTAAATCCCATCGGGCTCGTGTGAGATGCTTCGGCAAGATGTACTGCACCTCGTCCACTTGGATCCTCGAACGTCCAGCAGTTGTCAGCCTCGCTGGTAGAGGAGAGGAATACCGTACCACTTTGTGGCCAAGTATGGGAAGACGTTGCAAGCCATTTATTGCCGCCCGTTGTGGCCATGCTCTGGTAAGAACCAACTATTGCTTTACACTACTGGCCATTAATATTGCTACACCAAGAAGAAATGCAGATGATAAATGGGTATTCATTGGACAAATATATTAAACTAGAACTAACATGTGATTACATTTTCACGTAATTTGGGTGCATAGATCCTGAGAAATCAGTACCCAGAACAACCACCTCTGGCCGTAATAACGGCCTTGATACGCCTGGTCATTGAGTCGAACAGAGCTTGGATGTCGTGTACAAGTACAGCTGTCCATGCACCGTCAACACGATACCACAGTTCATCAAGAGTAGTGACTGGCGTATTGTGACGAGCCAGTTGCTCGGACGCCATTGACCGGACGTTTTCAATTGGTGAGAGATCTGGAGAATGTGCTGGCCAGGCCAGCAGTCTATCATTTTCTGTATCCAGAAAGGCCCGTACAGGACCTGCAACATGCGGCCAAGAGGTGACCGAGACGTGTAACCTATGGCACCCCATACCATCACGCCGAGTGAAACGCCAGTATGGCGATGACGAATACACGCTTCAATGTGCGTTCACCGCGATATCGCCAAACACGGCTGCGACCATCATGATGCTGTAAACAGAACCTGGATTCATCCGAAAAAATGACGTTTTGCCATTCGTGGACCCAGGTTCGTCGTTGAGTACACCATCGCAGGCGTTCCTGTCTGTGACGCAGCGTCAAGGGTAACCGCAACCACGGTCTCCGAGCTGATAGCCCATGCTGTTGCAAACGTCGTCGAACTGTTCGTGCAGATGGTTGTTGTCTTGCAAACGTCCCCATCTCTTGACTCAGGGATCGAGACGTGGCTGCACGATCCGTTACAGCTATGCGGATAAGATGCCTGTCATCTCCATTGCTAGTGATATGAGGCCGTTGGGTTCCAGCGGGGCGTTCCGTATTACCCTCCAGAACCCACAGATTCCATATTCTGCTAACAGTAATTGGATCTTGACCGACGCGAGCAGCAATGTCGCGATGCGATAAACCGCAATCGCGATAGACTACAATCCGACCTTTATCAAAGTCGGAAACGTGATGGTACGGTTCTCTCCTCCTTACACGTGGCATCACAACAACGTTTCCCCAGGCAACGCCGGTTAACTGCTGTTTGTGTATGAGAAATCGGTTCAAAACTTTCCTGATGTCAGCACCGGCGCCAATCTTGTGTGAATGATATGAAAAGCTAATCATTTGCATATCACGGCATCTTCTTCCTGTCGGTTAAATTTCGCGTCTGTAGCACGTCATCTTCGTGGTGTAGCAGTTTTAATGACCAGTAGTGTGTATAGTGTGCAGGGGACCACCATAAATCGCGATGACTTAGTTATAAACTATGAGTAAAAGTGTCGTTTCTGTTCGACTCATTGCGTATTTCTTCCAATTACCTTTTGTACTACACTAAACTCTCGCTAATACGGCCCTCAGTAGTCCGGCCTCTCAGTAATCCGGCACACTTCCAGCTTCTGGTCGTTCAACCTGAAATGACGCTTACAATAATGAAATTTCGTCTGCACAAATGTTGTTAGTTAATTACAATGTTCAACATTCCTGTATACTTTGTAATCGTGTCTTTCCTTACGGATAATTACCGTCGCTTCTAAAGCGAAACACGTTATGGTAGACCTCAAGCAGAAACTCGAAATTAGATATAAACTGAACTGATGATCTTCGCAGCCGCGCGGGATTAGCCGAGCGGTCTTGGGCGCTGCAGTCATGGAGTATGCGGCTGTTTCCGGCGGAGGTTCGAGTCCTCTATCGGGCATAGGTGTGTGTGTTTATCCTTAGAATAATTTAGGTTAAGTAGTGTGTACGCTTAGGGACTGATGACCACAGCAGTTAAGTCCCATAAGATTCCACAGACATTAGAACATTTTTTATCTTCGCAGAAAACCATTGTTTTTGGCAACAGTTCTGAACGAGCAGCTATTTATGACCAAACTTCAGCAGAGAAGAGGTAATCATAAGCTCACGGGAAAGTTACGATGAAACTGACGAAGAAGAGGACATAGGAGGAGATTACATGAGGAAATCTGGAACTACTGGTGGCGAAGCTGGAGACGTCTTCCTGGAGTACATTATGCAACGATCAGGGACATGGCAGATCCTGTGAAATGCTTGTAAAGCCGTTGTGTGATAAAAGCATACTACCGTCACATATCAACATGGTGACAATCATCATAGTGAATGTCGAGTGATACTAATGAGCATGTACACACTCAGGGACTAAGTTTCCTGTAAAAATGAATGTATCTTTTGATTTGCTAAAGTACAATAGCTATGTGTTTATACGAAATTTTAGGTACTCTCAACAATCCGGCACTTCCGCTTATCCGGCACCCATATGTGCGAGGAATGGCCGCTTTAGCAAGAGTCTAGTGTATACTGTAACAGATATTTGTATGTGAGGTTCAAGTTTCGTTGAGCTATGTTACTTCACAGTGACACATCACACGAAAGTCGCTTCCGTCCCTAAGTTTTAGACACCAGTGTGTATTCAGTCTATGGAAACAGACTGGAGTGACGGCTCTCATTTATCGGTGACAGATGTTGTGGGTAGTCGATGCCCCACTCTGTGCTGGTCTGTCTTACCTCTACAGCGAACTGGAGCAGCGACCAGCCAAGGCAGCAGCAGCTGACTCGCACGAGCGTACTCAGGCGTAGCGCCGCATACCGATCCTGCCTTGGAGGCGGTTAAGTGGGAGATGTGTCTCAGAGCTGGATGGTGACAGATGGTGACGCCAGACTGGACGCTGCTTACTTGGCAGGTGAGGTAATCACTGCGCTATGCGGGGCACAATGTTACCGCAGCTGCACGAACTACCTCACAAGGGGAGGCCGCCAATTGTGAAATTCAGATTCGATTCATACTGCGCATAATAAAAGCTCATGGCCTGAGGTGTAATGTGGCAAAGCACCAAGATGCACTTCTCAGCCGTTGTCGAGAAAATCGACAGTTAAAAGAAACCGTTGCGGTGAAATACTCTCTACTATTAATAATTTTCTGCAGCGTCGTGGCGCAGCGGTAAGCGCTCGGGTTTGTAATCCGAAGGTCGCCGGATCGAATCTCGCGCCACGCTACTTTTTTTTATTATTTGTTTTTTTGTAATTCAAATATATATATATAATGTGGTGTCACCGCCAGACACCACACTTGCTAGGTGGTAGCCTTTAAATCGGCCGCGGTCCGTTAGTATACGTCGGACCTGCGTGTCGCCACTATCAGTGATTGCAGACCGAGCGCCGCCACACGGCAGGTCTAGAGAGACTTCCTAGCACTCGCCCCAGTTGTACAGCCGACTTTGCTAGCGATGGTTCACTGACAAATTACGCTCTCATTTGCCGAGACGATAGTTAGCATAGCCTTCAGCTACGTCATTTGCTACGACCTAGCAAGGCGCCATTATCATTTGCTATTAATTGTGTGATGCATGTACCGTCAGACCGATGTTCACCAATTATGGATTAAAGTTAAGTATTCCAGAAGCTACGTGCTTATTTTACTAGTCTCAACTCCTTTAACCGTTCCAGACCTCACGCCAGCCTGCGTGAGTTTAAACGCGTACCTTTCGGTCTCCTCTCATTGTGGGTTGGCGCTCTGGCCAAACCACAACACACACACACACACACACACACACACACATATATATATATATATATATATATATATATATATATATATATATAATTACCGGCAATCAGTTGCAACAATTATGCATAAAATAAGTTGTTGAAAGTCGTTTGTCGTGGAAAAATAAAACTTGAAATATAACACAATATCGCAGATAGTATTCAAGTGGATACAATTTATTGAAAAGTTCGGTATACAATCGCACATAATTAACAATTAGTGACCAGAAGTAGCTGGAGTATTGCACGAACCAGAGTGATAGTTATCACAGAAACATGGAAAGCAGAAAACAGCACGGCATCGAGCACATCTGATAAACGATGCGTTTTTACAAGAACAATTGTTTTTTAAATTATCTGTTGGGAAACACACCTGATTGACATTCTTAAAAAATTGTTCTATCGTTCGTCAGGTTTGATGCATACATCACGTATCGTATCATATCGGCAAAAATCGGAGAAGACAATTGGTGGTGGACGATGGATTGGAGATATATATATATATATATATATATATATATATATATATATATATATATATGTGTGTGTGTGTGTACATTTGAATTACAAAAAACAAAACAAAAAAAAGTTGCATGGCGCAGATTCGATCCGGCGACCTTCGGATTACGAACCCGAGCGCTTACCGCTGCGCCACGACGCTGCAGAAAATTACTAATCGTAGAGAGTATTTCACCGCAACGGTTTCTTTTAACTGTCGATTTTCTCGACAACGGCTGAGAAGTGCATCTTGGTGCTTTGCCACATTACACCTCTGGCCATGAGCCTTTATTATGCGCAGTATGAATCGAATCTGAATTTCACAATTGGCGGCCTCCCCTTGTCAGTACGCCTCACGGCCGATTCAAACTCCCATCGAGCGTCAGAGACACTGTGCATTCAAATAATTGATAAGCCTAGTGGGCACTGTATCCACGTTCTCCAGTGCGAATGCACAAATACATCCAGCCTCCTGAGGGAGTCTCTAAGTAGCGCTCGATGGCAGCATGGATCGGCCTTGAGGCTTAGCGAGAGAGTCCGTGCAGTTGTATCAATACTGTGTTCTGGATGGCCCAGGCGTTACCGCACCTTCCTAGTAAACAGCAAATCCGGGGTTCGAATCCCGATCCGGTACACATTTTCGCTCGTCGCCGCTGACTCCGCTTAATGTCCCGCTGCAGTTGATAACAGTGATCCCCCTTCAATTTAAATGTAGATTATTATTGTGATCTTTCCTGGTAAGTTTCAAGAGAGGATCTTAAGGCGCTAATCTGGTAAAGCTAAATGAACTATAAATAATGAGACAAGTAATCTTCGCCTCGCTTGCTTTCGGAAGCACAGTTTCTCCCGCCGTCTGTCCGAAGAGCAGCGGTAGGAGTGAGTGAGTCTTCCTGGGAGCAACTCATGCCGCAGAGAGTTTCGTGAAAGACTTTGTTTGCGAGAAACCTTGCTCTTAACTCTGTACAGTTACTAGGTACTTATACCGCAGCTAAGCGATAACAAAGTACGTATTTTGATCCAACAGTGCTACATTTGCAACCACAATGGAAGCAAAGTCTATTTCCGCATTCCAGTTTTAAAATCCCTTTGCCAACATCATATTCAATTTTTCCTTCGTGTCTCATTATCTCTATGTAACATTGCTGATGTTAGTCTTTCCCATTCTTCTGCACTATTGTTTTCAGTTTCAATCAATTTCAGTTCTTGTGTGAGTCTTACTTGATATAAATGCCTTATCAGTTCTTCCTGTAGAACATAAACTTTGAATTTCAGATTTTTCGCTTTCTTTGTTTTTTTGTATTTGTTTGTTTCCACCATCTTCCACGTCTTTTTATCTCTGAAAGTGATTAGAGCCAATGTCCTTAATAACAACAAAAGTTTTAATAAATAGTAAAAACATCTCACTAAAATTTAAGAAATTAAGTTGCATAGGGCCTATAAACCAACAGAATTTCTCTAGCTAGCACCGATCCACAATTACTCTACCTTTAATAGGAAAATCTATATTCAGAATGACAGTTGAGCAATGGGCAGTAACTTAACTATGTGGCCTGCCCACATCTATATTAATGACCTAGAAAACAGAATTTTTGAAGCAAACCTAACGCTAAAGGACAAAATTGTTTATCATAAACTTTATACTGAGGTCATCTTGTTACTTTGAGGAACAAAGGAAAGAAAGAAATATTGAGTTTAATGTCCCACCGACATCGAGGTCATGAGAGATGGAGCAGAAGATTCGATTGTGGAGAATGAATTCAGCCATGCCTTTTCAAAGGAATCATCCCGGAATTTGCCTGTACTGATTTAGGGAAATCACAGAAAACATAAATCTGGATGGCCGGATGCTGGTTTGAACCGTCGTCCTCCCGAATACGAGTCCAGTGTGCGCCACATCCCTCTGTTTAATGTTTTACGATTGTACAACCACTGAACGAGAGATTAAGTGAAAAACATAACAGTATACATCCCAAAACACATTTTACAGTTGAATAACAAACACCATGAAGGAATTAATTTACTATCCTCAAATAATACATGACAAACAACAAACATAAACTTCAAATTTAGTTTCAATACAAAGAAATGTCATTTGAATCCTAGCGTTAGATACTCAGTAAGCAACCTGTTATTTTTGTAATGATCAGTGTAATATACATGTAATATACATGTTGGTGTGTGTGTGTGTGCTTCCTACTTGTCATTCAAGATTAGTTATAACTTTCAAAAATTTGGTGTGTTGTACATTGAAAATTTTGCTTCAACACAAAAACTTCGAACATTAGCTTCAGTCACTCTCTTTGGTTGGTTTGCATTCTGTGAAGCACGTGGGAACTGTGAAGTGTGGCACAGCGCTCGTAACTGGACGTTCAGCGCCCGTAAATCGTGCTCGCGAGTGGCATAGTTTGTGTCACAGTGCGTAATTATCATAACTGGAAAACGTAAATTACGATTTATAAAGCGATTTGTGCGCTGAGATTAACCTCAGGGATTCAAATAAATATAACAACATTACATCTCCATTATGACGTAAATAATTCCAGAAACTTCGCTACTCAGTGATTAGGTGTACTTTTTTTTTACCTTGCAATAGGCACCCGTCGAACCCGCAACACTACAAACAAACATTACAGGCAGTGTGCACCATCTGAAATTCTCAGGACCGTTCAGAAGAATAACTTGAAGAAGAATGGAGAAAGGAAATTGAGGACCTGTTAGATGACAATAAGTGTCGCTTTAGAAACATTGATAACGGTAGCAACATAAAAAAAAATCGACAAACATTCATAGGATTTCTCTACCTAGAAAATCGTTGGACAATACAAAGTGACGCAAAATGTGCGAAATCCTGAGGAAAATAAGACTAAACTATCGGGGAAAGCCCGATAATGTGCAATATGTGCAAGAAATAAAAATGAACAATTAGAATGGAACAACAAGAACGAAGTGCTGCGATTAAAAAGGGTGTAAGACAGAGATGTAGTTTTTCGCCCCTACTGTTCAGTCTACACATCGATAACGAGCAAGGAAAATAATAGAAAAGTTCGAGAGTGGGATTAGAATCCAGTGAGGAATGATATCAATGATAACATTTGCTGACGACATTGCTGTCTTCCGTGAAAATGAGGAATTACAAGATATGTCGAATGGGATCAAAAATGTAATAAGTACAGAATATGGACTGAGTGTAAGTCGAAGAAAGAGGAAATAAATGAGGAACACCAAAAATAAATATTGGCGACTACAAAGTAGACAAAGCTAAGAAATTTTGCTGCCTTAGAAGAGAAAAAAATTACGGACAAAACAAAGGCGACATTAAAAGCAGAGTAGAACGGATAAAAGGTCATACCGGGCCAAGAGAACACTTGTAGTACCAAACATCAGTCTAAATCTGAAGAAGAAATTTCTGAGAATACACATTTGAAGCGCAACTTTCCACAGTAGTCAATCATGGATTGCGGGAAAATTAGAAATAAAGAGAATCGAAGCGTCTGAGATGTGGTGCTGTAGAAGGATGTCGAAAATTAGGTGAACTGATGAGATAAGGAATGAGGTAGTACCGTAGAATCGGCGAAGAGAGGAACATGCGTAAAACAATGACAAGAAGAAGGGACAGGATCAGAGGACATGTGTTAAGACGTCAGGGTATAATTTCCATCACGCCGGGATCTAGGTTGCTGTTGGCGGCGGCAGGGGTGGGGGCTAACCAGGGTATTTGCCACGGGCGGCAATTTCAGGGGGCGCCAAATTTATATTCTAGAAGGAAAAAACCTTGTTTCACAAAGCTCCTAGCATCCGGTGCACGTTGGTATATCGATTATTTATGTGATTTTGAAACGCATTCCTGTTGGTTTTTCAACATTTTTAACACATTCTAAGTTCATTTCTGAACGAATCGCAATTTTATTTTTGAATGCATGCACAGTGTATGCGATGTCTCTGCCAGGGAAGCCCCATCGCATCTAAACATAAACTTTCCCGCAGACAAAAGGATACGGGGCTATTCAGGCTTGGCCGAATGAACCTGAACGGGTGACGCAATCGCTGTTTGTTTGTGTGGTTGACTAAGTGTGCGAATGATCAGCGGTGTTATATTTATGAGTGAAATCCGTAGATTCGGACTACCAGAGTGGAAATAAACGACTAACAGGTAAGAAAGTTTAAATACTAATCTTGTTAGTGGAGCTAAGACAATGAAATGTTGACAGAAAATTTTTGCCAGTTCGCTACAGTATTAAGAGCCATTTGTACCGTCCTCGGTTAGCAACTGCTGAAGTTTTCGAATTAGAGTGGAAAACGCGCTATACGAACAAGTAATAACGCCTAACCGGAGAACTAGCGCGGGATAACTAAACTTGTGATTCTGGCAGGAAATAGGGAAGTTACTTAAAGATAAGTTTTGACAATGGCAGAAATAGTTACAGAACTAGTGATGACAAGATGGTTTGTTAGAATGAGGAAGGAGATGAAATGGGGCCATCACACAAATTAAATGGAAGAATGTGACGGCTGGCCGTTGTGGCCGTGCGGTTCTAGGCGCTTCAATCTGGACCCGCGTGACCACTACGGTCGCAGGTTCGAATCCTGCATCGGGCATGGATGTGTGTGATGTCCTTAGGTTAGTTAGGTTTAAGTAGTTCTAAGTTCTAGGGGACTGATGACCACAGAAGTTAAGTCCCATAGTGCTCAGAGCCATTTTTTTTTTTTTTTTTTTGTGAAGAATGTGACAATTTAAAATTTATCTAAAAATTTTGTACTCTAGATTTTGGTTGGTTGGTTTGTGAGACTGAAGGGACCAGGCTGAGATGGTCATCGGTCCCTACTACATTTTGATCTCATGCTTGAGAAACTGCAACGTATGAATGAAATGTGAAACTCTTTACTAACATAAAGCGTTTAGTTTGTCGTAGGTCTAATAGACTTTTGATATTGGTACTTCGTGAATTATATTCTGTCGTGTTATTTATGTAAATGCGGTAGATAAAAATGACAATTTGTGCCGAAACAGTTTCGCTTATTTGGCATGTGTTACAATTGCTACAGTATTAGTAGGCCTATTTCGTTTATCTAACAGACAGTAACAAAATAGAAGCAATCAAATCGAGAAACCACACCAGTCTTGGGTACTATTCGTATTAACAGCTTTTTCAGTATTAGAGAAGACCTTTTTAATTTTCATATAGCAAAACGTTTGACGATCTTTGATGAGGTAATCGATTCTTTCGCAGAAAGGAAAGCACGCCGTCTAAAGCTGTATCAAGACTAGAGAGAAAAAAAATACTGGGACCTAAGGACTAAAGAAATGTGTACTGTCTTTTGTCTTTCCTAGTTTTATGTTTCCTATACCTCATGTCACACAAAACAGAAAGTTATTAGCTAATAGGTATTAAGGGTGCAAATTTTCTATAGATCTTCTTGCTCTCGCAGATACAAATAATCCCACCGAGGATCAATTGTGAGTTTGTCATATAGGCCGATTAGGAGCAGGAGAGGCACCATACGACATTTTAATTTCGACTGTCCTGAGTATAGATTTGATGGCTTCCATTACAAAGTATACACGTTGGTAATTCACAGAGCGAAATACAGTGACGGACGATAGAAGAAAACTTTGTGGCGCGACTGCTACGGTCGCAGGTTCGAATCCTGCCTCGGCCATGGATGTGTGTGATGTCCTTAGGTCAGTTAGGTTTAAGTAGTTCTAAGTTCTAGGGGACTGATGACCTCATGTGTTAAGTCCCATAGTGCTCAGATCCATTTGAACCATTTTTGAATACTTTTTGAAGAGGTGTGGCACTGCACTTTGGCAGACCAAGTAAGATATGTTACATTACCTCGAACATATATGTTTTGTACATCAAACTCTCCAGAAAGATGTGCGTTACAAAATGAACAAAGGTTTGAAAAGTTTATTTTTAAAAAAAATTTATGTGCTGTGTCAAACGCTCGAAGGCGTAGGGCCGTCACTATCAAGTTTTTGCCCCGGTTCGGAAATATTGTAGACACAAGGCTGACTTCCATGGTACTAGAGGGAGCTGTAGAGGGTATAAACTGTGGTGGAAGACGGATATTGGAATACATCCAGCAAATAATTGAGGACGTAGGGTGCAAGTGCTACTCTGTGATGATGAAGTTGTCACAAGAGAGAAATAAGGAGCGGGCCACATCGAACCACTAGGAAGACTAACACCTTTTTTTTCTTTTTCACCTTTAATCCCTTCTAGCAAGGGGCCCACTGTATTCAAGATTCGTCAAATTTAAGTTGCAATGATTTCTAAGAACGTTTAAAATATCTTCTATAGATGATAACTTCTGAATGTGTACAGAAAATGCGACGACCTAATGGAACAGAAGAAAATGAAAATACAGGTACCAGATTTCACGCAACCAATATTTACACAGATATCGGAAGTACATAAAACTAATTCATCCGTAAAATGATGGCATTATAAATATTTCATGGTCCTGCTTCGTGTAAAGGAAGCATTTGACTCACCAAATGCGTAAGAAGTTTCACTAGTCAACCGAACTAAACGGGGTCGGGGTTCCGGAAGCTCTGTACTTGTCCTCCAGATTCGTCTATCTGTCGCTCGGTGAATGTTGTCGAGTGGCACAGACACATGTACACTTGCTTGTGGTGTCCATGAAGGACCAGCAAGTCTCCCATGCAGCTGCTTGTTCCGACATTCGCACGTAACAGGATATTCCGGCCACACGCGGTTCCGAAAGTCGTTCCCATCAACGAAAAACTTGATCTGATTTGATTTATTTATTTACGTAGAGATTATCTCATAATGATAGCAGTACTGTATTATTAATTTAGTTTCCTGTCACAGTTGTGTATAATCCTTATTGAGGACTAGTTTCGAACGTATGGGTTCACCTTCAAACGACTGCCTACATCCAAAGGTGCAATATTAATAAAAACACGAAGTACAAAATGTTACAATACTACAATATATTAACAGTTTCCGAGCATGCCCCATGCGGAAATCACAGTAGTGTAATACATCATTTACGATACACTTTCATCTCTAATATTGGCCGTAACATAATTCCAGAGGAACGTTTCAAAGACTTGTTCATACACCAGGTCAACATAAGAAATGTGGTTAGGAGAACGTGGCAGGCGCCCTCAGCTGTTTTCTATGCGTCCATGTACACTGTCGTCATACCTCAGTACCGGTAAGTTTCCGCTTACAGCAAACAGTACCTCACAATTTCATGTTTACTTTTCCAAATAAACCTTATAAAACACTAAAATTACCGAACTATCAGTTTAATAAGTCACAGATGCAAAATACTAACACGAATTCTTTACAGACGAATGGAGCAACTGGTAGAAGCTGACCTCGGGAAAGATCAGTTTGGATTCCGTAGAAATATTGGAATACGTGACGCAATTCTGACCCTACAACTTATCTTAGAAGAAAGATTAAGGAAAGTCAAACCTACGTTTCTAGCATTTGTAGACTTAGAGGAAGCTTTTGACAGTGTTCACTTTCAAATTCTAAAGGTGGCAGGGGTAAAATACAGGGAGCAAAAGGCTATTTACAATTTGTACAGAAACCAGATGGCAGCTATGAGAGTCGAGGGACATGAAAGGGAAGCAGTGGTTGCGAAGGGAGTGAGACAGGGTTGTAGCCTCTCCCCGATCTTATTCAATCTGTACATTGAGCAAACAGTAAAGGAAACAAAAGAAAAATCCGGAGTGGGCATTAAAATCCAGGGAGAAGAAATAAAAATTTTGAGGTTCGCCGATGACACTGTAATTCTGTCAGAGACAGCAAAGGACCTGGAAGAGCAGCTGAACGGAATGGACAGTGTCTTGAGAGGAGGATATAAGATGAACATCAACAAAAGCAAAACGAGGATAATGGAATGTAGTCGAATTAAGTCCGGTGATGGTGAGGGAATTGGATTAGGAAATGAGACACTTAAAGCAGTAGATGAGTTTTGCTATTTGGGGAGCAAAATAACTGATGATGGTCGAAGTAGAGAGGATATAAAATGTAGACTGGCAGTGGCAAGGAAAGCGTTTCTGAAGAAGAGAAATTTGTTAACATCGAGTATTGATTTTAGTGTCAGAAATTCGTTTCTGAAAGTATTTGTATCGAATACAGCCATGTATGGAAGTGAAACATGGACGATAAATAGTTTAGACAAGAAGAGAATAGAAGCTTTCGAAATGTGGTGCTACAGAAGAATGCTGAAGATCAGGTGGGTAGATCACATAACTAATGAGGAGGTATTCAACAGAATTGGGGAGAAGAGGTGTTTGTGGCACAACTTGACTAGAAGAAGGGATCGGTTGGTAGAACATGTTCTGAGGTATCAAGGGATCACCAATTTAGTATTGAAGGGCAGCGTGGAGGGTAAAAATCGTAGAGGGGGACCAAGAGATGAATACACTAAGCAGATTCAGAAGGATGTAGTTTGCAGTAGGTATGGAAGATGAAGAAGCTTGCACAGGACAGAGTAGCATGGAGAGCCTCATCAAACCATTGTCAGGACTGAAGACCACAACAACAATATCAACAAAACACGTTTACAAATTTTGGTTTAGAAACTGTTCCAATTTGCATCAAATGGGGCTCTGACATTACATCTTTAAATAGAAATTAAAAAATAAGATTACATCCATAGCGTCACATTGTGCAGTGAGGCGACAATGGTCGCGGGGTACCCGCTAACACCGTGTGGGACCTTCTTCTTCCGGCCTAGTGCAGGAACTCGATGAAGCATGGACTCCAGAAGTCTTTGCAAGTCCCCTGCAGAAATATTAAGCCACGTGCATCAATACCCCTCCATAACTGCGAAAGTGTTGCCGAAGCAGGACTTTGCGCACTAAGTAACCTCTCGATTATGTATCATAAATGTCTGATGAGATTTATGGCGGGCGGTCTGGGTGGCCAAACCATTTTCTCGAATTGTCCAGAATGTTCCTGAACCCGATCGCGAGCGACTGTGGCTCGGTGATATGGCGCAAGATCCTCCATAAATACATGTTACACAAGTAGGCATTTATGAGGATATGACAGGTGATGCTTTAAATGGCTCTGAGCACTATGGGACTTAACTTCTGAGGTCATCAGCCCCCTAGAACGTAGAACTACTTAAACCTAACTAACCTAAGGACATCACACACACCCATGCCCGAGGCAGGATTCGAACCTGCGACCGTAGCAGTCCCGCCGTTCCAGACTGTAGCACCAGAACCGCTCGGCCACCCCGGCTGGGTATGACAGGTGATCTGCCGTGGCCTTGATGAAGGAACCATCGCAGTATTTGCCTTAATTGATTTAGGAAAACAACAAAACATGAAATTAGGATGACGGCAGAGCAAATTCCATCCTCCCGAATATGAGGTTAGTATCTTAATAACTGCGCTTCATCATTTAGCTGAGCCTTGCGGTACAGTGCTCTTTAATTCACACTCAGTTTGGACCATGTAGCGTTAAACCTTCGTTTGCACAGCTCCCTCCGGCGACTCCTGGAGTGCGAACATGCTGCTATGTCTCTTGCACTCCCTCCAGCCTGCCGCGCGGGATTAGCCGTGCGGTCTGGGGCGCTGCAGTCACGGACTGTGCGACTGGTCCCGGCGGAGGTTCGAGTCCTGCCTTGGGTATGGGTGTATGTGTTTGTCCTTAGGATAAATTAGGTTAAGTAGTATTTAAGCTTAGGGACTGATGACCTTAGCAGTTAAGCCTCATACGATTAAAAAAAAAAAATCGCTCCAGCCTGTTTGGAAAACTGACTCCAGGCCTGTAAACATGTTGCTGTCCGAAGCTCAGTTGACCTGAAAACCTGAATCAGTATCTCAACATAATGAGCGAGATGCGGGGCTTAGGGCAGTGACAAGACATTACTGTCTTGCATTATAGATCTTGGCACTTGATTTTACTGTAAAAGCAGTACAATGTGACCATGTACTGTAATGTGGCATGGAGCTGTAGTTTTCCCCATTTATCATTAACCACTACTCTGACTTTTTTCAGTAATCTTCAACTGTGTAGTATGCATTACTTATGAAGGTTGGTTTAGCTACCTATTTAAACAGAAGTATATCAGTTATCAGTTTCATCTACTTGGCAAATCCAAATTTCTATACAATTTTATTTCCATATAAAAATAATGTTTTGACTTTATTGTTCGTTTCTTCTTGGTAAATGTAAGTCCAAACTGCCTCTTCTTCATTATTATGTACAGAACTGCTAGTGAAGTAGGTTTTCCCTGATTTGGACACCGGACTACCAGATGTACTCATTGAATACTGTAAGGCTAACCAGTCTTTTTAAATACACTGAAGCGACAAAAAAATTGGTATAGGCATGTGTATTCAGATACAGAGATATGTAAACAGGCACAATACGGCGCTGCGGTCAGCAGCGTCTATACAAAACAACAAGTGTCTTAGCGCAGTTGTTAGATCGGTTACTGCTGCTACAGTGGTAGGTTATCGAGATTTAAAAGAGTTTGAACGTGGTGTTATAGTTGTAGCACGAACGATGGGACACTGCATCTGCGGGGTAACGATGAAGTGGGTATTTTCCCGTCGACAGTTTCACGAGTGTACCGCGAATATCAGTAATCCGGTAAAACATCAAATCTCTGGCATTACTGCGGCAGGAAAAACATCCTGCAAGAACTCAACCAAAGACGAATGAAGAGTATCTTTCAACGTCACAGAATGGCAACCCTTTCCCAAATTGCTGCAGATTTCAGTGCTGGGCCATCAAGAAGTGTCAGCGTGAGAACCATTCAACGAAACATGATCGATATGGGTCTTTGGAGCGGAAGGCCTACTCGTGTACTCTTGATGGCCGCAGGACACAAAACTTTACACCTCGCCTGGGCCCGTCAACAGCGACAGTGGACTATTGATGACTGGAAACGTGTAGTCTGGTCGTACGAGCCTCGTTTCAAATTGTGTGGAGCGGGTGGACGTCTACGTGTGTGGAGACAAGCTCATGAATACATGGACAGTGCATGTCAGCAGGACGGCTGTTCAAGCTGGTGGAGGCTCTGTAATGGTGTGGGGCGTCAGCATTTGGAGTGATTTGGGGCCCTAATACGTCTAGATACGACTCTAACTAGTGACACGTGCCCAAGGAATAGAAAAGCAACTGGAATCACTCAACAGAGGAAAGTCCACTGGACCTGACGGGATACCAATTCGATTCTACACAGAGTACGCGAAAGAACTGGCCCCCCTTCTAACAGCCGTGTACCGCAAGTCTCTAGAGGAACGGAAGGTTCCAGATGATTGGAAAAGAGCACAGGTAGTCCCAGTCTTCAAGAAGGGTCGTCGAGCAGATGCGCAAAACTATAGACCTATATCTCTGACGTCGATCTGTTGTAGAATTTTAGAACTTGTTTTTTGCTCGAGTATCATGTCGTTTTTGGAAACCCAGAATCTACTCTGTAGGAATCAAAATGGATTCCGGAAACAGCGATCGTGTGAGACCCAACTCGCTTTATTTGTTCATGAGACCCAGAAAATATTAGGTACAAGCTCCCAGGTAGATGCTATTTTTCTTGACTTCCGGAAGGCGTTCGATACAGTTCCGCACTGTCGCCTGATAAACAAAGTAAGAGCCTACGGAATATCAGACCAGCTGTGTGGCTGGATTGAAGAGTTTTTAGCAAACAGAACACAGCATGTTGTTATCAATGGAGAGACGTCTACAGACGTTAAAGTAACCTCTGGCGTGCCACAGGGGAGTGTTATGGGACCATTGCTTTTCACAATATATATAAATGACCTAGTAGATAGAGTCGGAAGTTCCATGCGGCTTTTCGCGGATGATGCTGTAGTATACAGAGAAGTTGCAGCATTAGAAAATTGTAGCGAAATGCAGGAAGATCTGCAGCGGATAGGCACTTGGTGCAGGGAATGGCAACTGACCCTTAACATAGACAAATGTAATGTATTGCGAATACATAGAAAGAAGGATCCTTTATTGTATGATTATATGATAGCGGAACAAACACTGGCAGCTGTTACTTCTGTAAAATATCTGGGAGTATGCGTGCGGAATGATTTGAAGTGGAATGATCATATTTGGTAAGGCGGGTACCAGGTTGAGATTCATTGGGAGAGTCCTTAGAAAATGTAGTCCATCAACAAAGGAGGTGGCTTACAAAACACTCGTTCGACCTATGCTTGAGTATTGCTCATCAGTGTGGGATCCGTACCAGATCGGGTTGACGGAGGAGACAGAGAAGATCCAAAGAAGAGCGGCGCGTTTCGTCACAGGGTTATTTGGTAACCGTGATAGCGTTACGGAGATGTTTAACAAACTAAAGTGGCAGACTCTGCAAGAGAGGCGCTCTGCATCGCGGTGTAGCTTGCTCGCCAGGTTTCGAGAGGGTGCGTTTCTGGATGAGGTATCGAATATATTGATTCCCCCTACTTATACCTCCCGAGGAGATCACGAATGTAAAATTAGAGAGATTCGAGCGCGCACGGAGGTTTTCAGAAAGTCGTTCTTCCCGCGAACCATACGCGACTGGAACAGGAAAGGGAGGTAATGACAGTGGCACGTAAAGTGCCCTCCGCCACACACCGTTGGGTGGCTTGCGGAGTATAAATGCAGATGTAGATGTAAGCATCATGTCTGATCACCTGCCTACATTCATGTCCATTGCGCATTCCGACGGACTTGCGACACCCCACACGTCCAGAACTGTTACAGAGTGGCTCGAGGAACACTCTTCTGAGTTTAAACACTTCCGCTGGCCACGAAACTCGCCAGGCATGAACATTACGGAGCATATCTGGAATGCCCTGCAGTGTGCTGCTCAGAAGAGATCTCCACCCCGCGTACTCTTACGGAATTATGGACAGCCCAGCTGGATTAATGATGTTAATTCCATGCAGCACTAATTCAGATATTAGTTGAACCATGCCAGGTCGTGTTACGGCACTTCTGCGTGCTCACGAGGGGCCTACACGATATTAGGCAGGTGTACCAGTTTCTTTCGCTTTTCAGTGTAATTCTTTATAATGAGCCCTGCGACAACTTCTACTTATTGTCCTTATGTACTATATCTGCAATTTAAAAACTGTGTCTGTGTTTTGTGGCGTCGATCCTCACAAGAGAATCCCGTGCCTAAGAACAGAGTGTGCGTAGCTGTTACAGGCATTGGCTGTTACAGTCTGATGATGTAATCCTAAGAGTATAAGATACTAATGCCTTTTTTTTTGTCAGTATCTTTGACTGTTGATTCCATGTCAGCATCTCGTGGTCTTTTGGTTATCTTTGCTGAATCTCGATCACGGGGCCTTGGGTTCGATTCCAGGTCGTGTCAGGAATTTTCTTCGTTCGTCAGTGTGTCCGTGTGAGAGTGTTGTTCTCGTCATCACATCATTATCGACACGGAAATAGCCGAATTGGCGTCGCATTAAAAGTGTTGTACTAGGTCGCCGAATCACTCCAGAATGGGTCTCCCAGCCAAAGATGCCATACGGTCATTTCATTTTTTGTTGAGTCCATATTAACTGACGATCAAATTCATCCAACTCCGACGTTTATTATCGCCTAAGCCGATAGTGGGGCAAAAAAGTGGAAGAGGAATATGGAAACAATGGCAACAGCAACTTCCTTGACCTGAAAATCAGTAAGGAAAACAACAGACACATCCTCCAAGTCCACAGAAAAACAATAACAAAAGACATCTCCTTGCGTAAATCATCTTAACACTTACAAACAGTCCGCAGCTCTTGGTCGTGCGGTATCGTTCTCGCTTCCCGCGCCCGGGTTCCCGGGATCGATTCCCGGCGGGGTCAGGGATTTTCTCTGCCTCGTGACGACTGGGTGCTGTGTGACGTCCTTAGGTTAGTTACGTTTAAGTAGTTCTAAGTTCTAGGGGACCGATGACCATAGATGTTAAGTCCCATAGTGCTCAGAGCCATTTGAACCATTTTTGAACCTACAAACAAGCTGCATACAGAGCATTAGTTAACACAGCCAGTATTACTGTACTGAATAAATATGCGAAACACGATCGACTCAGCACAATAAAACAAATAACTGCAGCAGGTGGTTATGATGATACACTTATTGGCAATATCATACAAAAAAGAAAAAAAAACAGTAATAAACCAACTGATACACAGAAAACAGAGAAGAAACCCGCTTACATATTATTCACAAGCGCACGCTCCTAGAAAATAGTAACCATATTCAGATCTCAGATCACTCACATCCCATTGGAAACATATAACGAACTGCAACACACAATGAGAGAAAGCTTAAGCACACAGACACACAGAGACACAAAATCAAGCATTCACAAAATAGTATGTAGTATATTCAAAGCTTTCTATCCAGACCAAACTTGGAGAACCATCCAAAAAAATTTAACGGACACGTAAAAGCTTACCATGCATACAGTTATGATCAATAAATCAGCAATAGCCGCCCATGTTGACGACACTGCCCTCCCATTCCAGGACATCGCGAATTACTTTCATATACCACATAAAATGGACATAGAACACCAAAAGGATGTTTACGATGAATTAGAAACTTTTATTCATGACGCACTACACGTTAAGAGCTTCCTACGTGATAAGCTAGAAAGTAATTATGTAAATTTCTTGAAACATTACTCCAGTGTCAAATGCTTCTTTTATTAATATAAAGAGGCTTAGCTAAGTATTGAACAACCAAAAAATACTAATCACACTATAAAGTGTGTGCCATAACATGAGTATGATGACTTAAGAGACTGTATTTAAATTGTTTGTACTATCTTGGCAACTGAAATGAATTAGTCTTGACGGTTAAGAATATTTAGAATGTAAACAAGTGAATGTGAAAGTGTTAAGTGATGGCGTCGTGTTTATATACATCTACATCTGCATGGATACTCTGCAAATCACATTTAAGTGCCTGGCCGAGGATTCAGTGTTCCGTATGCCAGAAAAATACACATTCAGCGAAAATGTAAGTAAAACCGTCAATGAGACGATTTAAGCATACAACTCACTTAAGGTATACAATGAAATAAATTAATTTTTCTGTACCAGGAAAACTGTACGTTCTTCGGTGCGGCCTTGATTGCGATATATCGTTGCCAGCAGTGTTTCACTGTGTACTGAACGGTGGCCTATATAGGACGTCGATTGCAACCTGGCGTCAGTTCTCAGCGGGACTCATCAGCAGAAGCAGCATTTTCCTGAAGATGGCGACCAGTTGGATCGCCGAAATATCGAGTCAAGTTGACTTTAGGATCCGGCAGCAAACCCGAAGAGACTTTCATGACTTATTACGCCGGGAAAGCGTACTAATCACAGTATTGCTAGTGTCGTGTTGCAGTTGCTGATATTCTTTGCTGACGTCGCCTTCGATGTAGATACGCCACTGCTCCCTTCACCCACCTTGAACTACTGCACACACTTTGCTCCACGTGTTCGCCAGCGCGCAGCTTTCGCCCAAACGGTCGCGTGGCGAATGCCGTCTCAGGCGTGCGGACCCGTTTCCTCAGCCGCGTCCGTCCCGGCTGCCGACCATTCTTCGCTAATGGAGCATCACGCTCTGGAGGCCCGGTTAGCCGCTCAGCCAAGTCGAAAACGCAGCCGCCAGCTTTCGCTCCGCGGGACGTCTTTCCAGGCATGGCGCAAAATTCCACTCGGCGGCGCAGCTCGCTGGAGTGTCTTTCGCAGCTGTCAAACTCGCTCCATGAACAAAAAGGGGCTTTCTCCATAGCAAAAGTGCGGCTTTCTGCATACGCAAGGAGACGCTTTCTCCATAGACCGAGCGGCGTCCGCTAGCCACCGCCTAGCCCTACGTTTCTCCGGTTAATAACACTGCTTGAAGGTTTTCACGAGAAACCAGTCGGGCTCGTACTGCTCGTCCTATCTGAGCGCCGTCTTCTTCCTCCTTTTGCCTTCGTTGCAATTTCCTCATTCTGGAGGCACACGCGTAATGAAGTTACGTAGGGCATAACCGGATCCAAGGCAAACAAACAGCTTTTAACAAGAGTAATATGGGAAGATTGGAGACAAAAACTTAAAACGACAATATTATTCGCATCAGGGTACACCCTTTGGCAAAAGCAAGAAAACAAGATTCTACAGGTTGTTTCCAAAAGATTCGCCCGATTACACCAGATTATATCTGCTACATCTGAATACGCAACATAATATCAACTACATGAAACAACCATCTCTTTTTAAACGTATACATACAGAGTGGTCCATTGATCGTGACCGTGCCAAATATCTCACGAAATAAGCGTCAAACGAAAAAACTACAGAAAACGAAACATGTCTAGCTTGAAGGGGCAAACTAGATGGCGCTATGGTTCCCCCGCTAGATGGCGCTGCCATAGATCAAACGGATATCAATTGCGTTTATTAAAATAGGAACCCCCGTGTTTTATTACATATTCGTGTAGTACGTAAAGAAATATGAATGTTTCAGTTGGATCACTTTTTCCGCTTTGTGGTAGATGGCGCTGTAATAGTCACAAACATGTTGTTGTTGCGGTCTTCAGTCCAGAGACTAGTTTGATGCAGCTCTCCATGCTACTCTATCCTGTGCAAGCTTCTTCATCTCCCAGTACCTACTGCAATCTAAATCCTACTGAACCTGTTTAGTGTATTCATCTCTTGGTCTCCCTCTACGATTTTTGCCCTCCACGCTGCCCTCCAGTACAAAATTGGTGATCCCTCGATGTCTCAGAACATGTCCTACCAACCGATACCTTCTTCTAGTCAAGTTGTGCCACAAACTCCTCTTCTCCCCAATTCTATTCAATACCTTCTCATTAGTTATGTGATCTACCCACCCAATCTTCAGCATTATAAAAACGGTTCAAATGGCTCTGAGCACTATGGAACTCAACATCTGTGGTCATCAGTCCCTAGAACTCAGAACTACTTAAACCTAACTAACCTAAGGACATCACACACATCCATGCCCGACGCAGGATTCGAGCCTGCGACCGTAGCAGTCGCGCGATTCCGCACTGAGCGCCTAGAACCGTCAGACCACCGCGGCCGGCTCTTCAGCATTCTTCTGTAGCACCACATTTCGAAAGCTACTATTCTCTTCTTGTCTAAACTATTTATCGTCCATGTTTCACTTCCACACATGGCTACACTCCATACAAATACTTTCAGAAACGAATTTCTGACACTAAAATCAATGCTCGATGTTAACAAATTTCTCTTCTTCAGAAACGCTTTCCTTGCCACTGCCAGTCTACATTTTATATCCTCTCTACTTCGACCATCATCAGTTATTTTGCTCCCCAAATAGCAAAACTCATCTACTGCTTTAAGTGTCTCATTTCCTAATCCAATTCCCTCACCATCACTGGATTTAATTCGACTACATTCCATTATCCTCGGTTTGCTTTTGTTGATGTTCATCTTATACCATCCTTTCAAGTCACTGTCCATTCCGTTCAACTGCTCTTCCAAGTCCTTTGCTGTGTCTGCCAGAATTACGATGCCATCGGCGAACCTCAAAGTTTTTATTTCTTCTCCATGGATTTTAATACCTACTCCGAAATCTTCTTTTGTTTCCTTTACTGCTTGCTCAGTATACAGATTGAATAGCATCGGGGAGAGGCTACAGCCCTGTCCCACTCCCTTCCCAACCACTGTTTCCCTTTCATGCCCCTCGACCCTTATAACTCCCATCTTGTTTCTGTACAAAGTGTAAATAGCCTTTCGCTCCCTATATTTTACCCCTGCAACCTCCAGAATTTGAAAGAGAGTATTCCAGTCAACATTGTCAAAGGCTTTCTCTAAGTTTACAAATGCTAGAAACGTAGGTTTGCCTTTCCTTAATCTTTCTTCTAAGATAAGTCGTAGGGTTAGTATTGCCTCACGTGTTCCAACATTTCTAAGGAATCCAAACTGATCTTCCCCGAGGTCGGCTTCTACCAGTTTTTTCATTCGTCTGTAAAGAATTCGCGTTAGTATTTTGCAGCTGTGACTTATTAAACTGATAGTTCGGTAATTTTCACATCTGTCAAAACCTGCTTTCTTTGGGTGGAATTATTATATTCTTTTTGAAGTCTGACGAATTTCGCCTGTTTCATACATCTTGCTCACCAAATGGTGGAGTTTTGTCAGGACTGGCTCTCCCAAGGCTGTCAGTAGTTCTAATGGAATGTTGCATACTCCCGGGGCCTTGTTTCGACTTAGGTCTTTCAGTGCACTGTCAAACTCTTCACGCAGTATCATATCTCCCATTTCATCTTCACCTACATCCTCTTCCATATCCATAATATTGTCCTCGAGAACCTCGCCCCTGTATAGACCCTCTGTATACTCCTTCCACCTTTCTGCTCTCCCTTCTTTGCTTAGAACTGTGTTTCCATCCGACACCCTGAGCAAATCTTCCAAATGTCACAAACATATGGCTCATAATTTTAGACGAACAGTTGGTAACAAGTAGGTTTTTTTAAATTAAAATACTGAACGTAGGTACGTTTGAACTTTTTATTTCGGTTGTTCCAATGTGATACATGTACCTTTGTGAACTTATGATTTCTGAGAACGCATGCTGTTCCAGCGTGATTACTTGTAAATATCACATTAATGCAATAAATGCTCAAAATGATGTCCGTCAACCTCAATGCATTTCGCAGTACGTGTAACGACATTACTCTCAACAGCGAGTAGTTCGCCTTCCGTAATGTTCGCACATGCATTGACAGTGCGCTCACGCGTGTTGTCAGGCGTTGTCGGTGGATCATGATAGCAAATATCCTCCAACTTTCCCACAGAAAGAAATCTGGGGACGTCAGATCCGGTGAACGTGCGGGCCACGGTATGGTGCTTCGACCATTCCACCTGTCATGAAATATGCTATTCAATCCCACTTCAACCGCACGCGAGCTATGTGCCGGACATCCATCATGTTGGAAGTACATAGCCATTCTGACACGCAGTGAAACATCTTGTAGTAAAGTCGGTAGAACATTACGTAGGAAATCAGCATACATTACACCATTTAGGTTGCCATCGATGAAATGGGCGCCAATTATCCTTCCTCCCATAATGCCGCGCCATACATTAAGCCGCCAAGGTCGTTGATGTTCCACTTGTCGCAGCCATCGTTGATTTCCCATTGCCCAATAGTGCATATTATGCCGATTTACGTTACCGCTGTTGGTGAATGACGCTAAATAGAACGCGTGCAAAAAATCCGTCATCGTCCCGTAATTTCTCTTGTGCCCAGTGGCAGAAATGTACACGACGTTCAAAGTCGTCGCCATGCAATTCCTGGTGCATAGAAATATGGTACGGGTGCAATCGATGTTGATGTACCATTCTCAACACCGACGTTTTTGAGATTCCCGATACTCGCTTAATTTGTCTGCTACTGATTTGCGGAATAGCCGCGACAGCAGCTAGAACACCTACTTGGGCATCATCATTTGTTGCAGGTCGTGGTTGACGTTTCACATGTGGCCGAACACTTCCTGTTTCCTTAAATAACGTAACTATCCGGCGAAAGGTCCGCACACTTGGATGATGTCGTCCAGGATACCGGTCAGCATACATAGCACACGCCCGTTGGGCATTTTGATCACAATAGCCGCACATCAACACGATATCGACCTTTTCCGCAATTGGTAAACGGTCGATTTTAACATGGGTAATGTATCACGAAGTAAATACCGTCCGCACTGGCGGAATGTTACGTGATACCACGTACTTATACGTTTGTCACTATTACAGCTGTCACAAAGCGAAAAAAGTGGTCCAACTAGAACATTCATATTTCTTTACGTACTACACGAATATGTAGTAAAAAATGTGGGTTCCTATTTTAAAAAAAAAGGCAGTTGATATCCATTTGACCTATGGCAGCGCCATCTAGCGGGCCAACCGTAGCGCCTTATGGTTTCCCCCTTTCAAGCTAGACGAGTTTCGTTCTTTGTAGTTTTTTCGTTTGATGCTTATTTCGTGAGATATTTGGCCTGGTCACTGTCAATGGATCACCCTGTATATTTTACATGTATGCATATACAGCTTTCGAGTATTTTTTACGTTTAGGATCAGTCTTTTTATTTATCTATCCCAAATGTTCAATGTATCCTATACCTGACGCACGACACACGATGGTCAAAGTGGTCCCATTCGTTCCCGAGCATGACTCGAGTTGAAAGCATTCAATCCTGCAACCGTGTTATTTATTTATTTATTTATTTATTTATTGTTCCGTGGGACCAAATTAAGGAGAAGTCTCCATGGTCATGGAACGAGTCAATACATGAAATTATAACACGATATTAGAAACAGATAAAATGAAATATAAAAAAAAAACATATTCAGGTGACAAGTCGTAAGTTTAAATGAAGAAAATCAACACTGTAGCACTGGAATTTGCTTAATTTTTTAGCTCTTCTAGGAGCTCCTCGACAGAATAGAATGAGTGAGCCATGAGGAAACTCTTCAGTTTAGACTTAAAAGAGTTTGGGCTACTGCTAAGATTTTTGAGTTCTTGTGGTAGCTTATTGAAAATGGATGCAGCAGAATACTGCACCCCTTTCTGCACAAGAGTCAAGGAAGTGCATTCTACATGCAGATTTGATTTCTGCCTAGTATTAACTGAGTGAAAGCTGCTAACTCTTGGGAATAGGCTAATATTGCTAACAACAAACGACATTAAAGAAAATATATACTGTGAGGCCAATGTCAGAATTCCCAGATTTTTGAATAGGGGTCGACAAGACGTTCTCGAACTTACACCACATATAGCTCGAACAGCCCGTTTTTGAGCCAAAAATACCCTTTTTTAATCAGAAGAATTACCCCAAAAAATAATACCATACGACATAAGCGTATGAAAATATGCGAAGTAGACTACTTTTCGTGTTGAAGTGTCACTTATTTCAGATACTGTTCTAATGGTAAATAAAGCAGCATTTAGTTTCTGAACAAGATCCTGGACATGGGCTTTCCACAACAGCTTACTATCTATCCGAACGCCTAGGAACTTGAACTGTTCCGTCTCGCTTATAATATGCCTATTCTGTCTGATCAAAATATCGGTTCTTGTTGAATTGTGAGTTAGAAACTGTAAAAACTGAGTCTTACTGTGATTTAGCATCAAATTATTTTCCACAAGCCTGGAACTTATTTCATGAACTACATTGTTTGTTACTGTTTCAATATTACACACAAGATCCTTCACTATCAGACTGGTGACACCTTCAAACAGAAATATTTTTGAATCACCTGTAATACTAGAAGGCATATCATTTATATAAATAAGAAACAGCAGTGGCCCCAGCACCGACCCTTGGGGAACGCCCCACTTAACAGTGCCCCATTGGGACTGAACACCACTACCACTCTCAGTATTGCGGAGAATTACCCTCTGCTTTCTGTTCTTAAAGTAAGAGGGGAACTGGTGTCGCAGTTCTTCCAAAATGTTTAGAAGGGAGGCACGAAGCCAGAGTCTTTCACAGAGTCCCGTGGTCACCGAACCACCCTTCACCACTGAAAAGAGAAACGTACCGTGAGATGAGGCGATCTTTGAGGACAGTGGTTCAACGCTCGATCCGTACATCCCTTCCTGGCGATCCATCGTCAGATTTATACAATTAGAAATACGTCATACCAAAGAATGCCAGCTAATAGAGGAAGTAATAGATTGAAACAAATAAAACCATTTTTAATTTGTAGTTTTAATAAAAGGAGTAAAATAAAATTATTTCTTGGAACATCTCGGGTTCTTAGCATGGGTGGTTAATTAATTGTAGATTAATTATTTCATATGGGTCCCAGAATACAGTTGCCCTTGGACCGATGTAAATATTAGATGTGTTTCACGAACAGATAAGTGAGAAGTACTGCCCCCTGCACTAGATGGGTAATGACTCCCAAAACCTTCTGAGAGCTCTGTATGACTGGTACAGGATTAACGAATCGACAATGTTATCTTATACAAGATTTGTAGTAGGAAATATCAGCGTTGTGTTACATGCCACAAACGTCAGTTGAAGCGATAACCATGTCGTCAACGGGGTCTTAAACCGAAACTAATCTTTCTTCCTTTTTTCGAGCAAACAATTTCACACACACGTTCACTCGGTTTCCAAACTGCTCAATATGTATACGCTAGTTTCTCATTTTATTTGCTTTTAATTGTAATTTCTGTGTATCACATATTAGTACTCATAATTTCGGTTACAAATTTACAAAAAAATCGCAATACAGAAGTGTGGCACAATCAACTCCTAAATGTAACTAATCACAAAGGACTTTATTAATATTGTGCGACACTTTTGAAGCTATTGCATCGCATCTTCGAAAGCTTTTGCTGAATATTTGGTTTACACAATCTGAGTGGTGCATGGTGGTTAACGACCGCATGCATAGAGGTACGGCGTTCGATAAAACATACATCAAAGAAAAGTTTTGCACCACCTCGGTTAATAGAGTACCGGAACTTGTAGAGAAAATTGGAATAGAGACTAACATAAACATCATTTCCGCACTCATGAAAACCACACATGGTATGTTCTACCACCATACAGCGAGACCTTTCAGAGGTGGAGGTCCAGATTTCTGTACACTCCGGTACCTCTAATACACAGTAGCAAGTCCCCTTGCATTCAAGCCTGCCAGTACTCGACGTGGCATACTATCCACAAGTTCATCAAGACACTGTTGGTCCAGATTGTCCCACTCCTCAACGGCGATTCGGCGTAGATCCCTCAGAGTGGTCAGTGGGTCACGTCGTCCATAAACATCCATTTTCAATGTATCCCAGGCATGTTCGATAGGATTCGTGTCTGGAGAACATGCTGGCCACTCTACTCGAGTGATCTCGTTATCCTGAAGGAAGTCATTCACAAGGTGTGCACGATCGGGGCGCGAATTGTCGTCCATGAAGACGAATGCCTCGTCAATATGCTGCCGATATGGTTGCGGTATCGGTCGGAGGATGGCATTCACGTATCGTACAGCCGTTATGGCGCCGACCGTGACCACCAGCGGCGTACGTCGGTCCCACATAATGCCACCCCAAAACAATATGGAACCTCCTCCTTGCTGCACTTGCTAGACAGTGTAGTGTGTCTAGGGCGTCCAGCCTGACCGAGTTGCCTCCAAACACGTCTCTGATGATTGTCTGGTTGAAGAGAACGTGATGCCGAACCTGAGCTGTCCATTCGGCATGTTGTTGGGCCCATCTGTACCGCGCTGCGTGGTGTCGTGGTTGCAAAGACGGACCTCGCCATGGACGTCGGAGGGGAGGTTGCACATCATGCAGCCTATTGCGCTCAGTTTGAGTCGTAACACGACGTCCTGTGGCTGCACGAAAAGCATTATTCAACACGGTGGCGTTGCTGCCAGGGTTCCTCCAAGCCATAATCCGTAGCTAAGGGTCATGCAGTGCAGTAGTAGCCCTTGGGTGGCCTGAGCGGGGATGTTATCGACAGTTTCTGTCTCTCTGTACCTCCTCCATATCCGAACAACATCGCTTTGGTTCACTCCGAGACACCTGGACACTTCCCTTGTGGAGAGCCCTTCCTGGCACAAAATAACAATGCGGACGCGATCGAACCACGGTATTGACTGTCTAGGCATAGTTGAACAACAGACAACATGAGCTGTGTACCTCCTTGAACTACAGACACGAGCCGTGTACCACCTTCCTGGTGGAATGACTGGAACTGATCGGCTGTCGGACCCCCTTCGTCTGATAGGTGCTGCTCACGCATGGTCGTTTACATCTTTGGGCGCGTTTAGTGACATCTCTGAACGGTCAAAGGGACTGTGTCTGTGATACAATATCCACAGTCAACGTCTATCTTCAGCAGTTCTGGGAGCCGGGATGACGCAAACGTTTTTTCGATGTGTGTATTTCTACTAATAGTTTCCGTGCTGCACAGATGGGAAAATCGCAGATAATTATAAATACTCTTTTATTGGTATAAAATTAATGTATATTGTTAAATAACAACAAATGCTAAATGTTTGTAGCACATCTAAAAATGGTTCAAATGGCTCTGAGCACTATGGGACCTAACTTCTGAGGTCATCAGTCCCCTAGAACTTAGGACTACTTAAACCTAACTAACCTAAGGACATCACACACATCCATGCCCGAGGCAGGATTCGAACCTGCGACCGTAGCAGTCGCGCGGTTCCAGACTGAAGCGCCTAGAAGCACTCGGCCACCCCGGCCGGCGTAGCACATCTAAGTGCAGTAGAAACGTATTAAGGGATATAACAGGATGGACAAGTTGGGGAGGAGGGTAGAATGACGAGGCAAGGTAGAACACCAGCCTGCGGCAAGCAGTTCCCTCAAATGGCTCTGAGCACTATGGGACTTACCATCTTAGGTCATCAGTCCCCTAGAACTTAGAACTACTTAAACCTAACTAACTGAAGGACATCACACACATCCATGCCCGAGGCAGGATTCGAACCTGCGACCGTAGCAGTCCCGCGGTTCCGGACTGCAGCGCCTAGAACCGCACGGCCACCGCGCACTTCCCTCCTTCGAAGGTCTGCAAAATAAAGAAGCTGAAGGTCATCCCCCAATCTCTCTGAGGCACTACGTCACGAAAAGCATAGAGTTAGACCGACCCTTCCACAGCTCGCCTTATGAATCACTGGTGATGCACTGTGCAGATACACCTGTGGCCATTTCCAGAGAGAAACATTTACTCTGCATCGGAGTGTGTGCCGATATGAAACTTCCGAGCAGATAAAAACTGTGTATCGGACCGATCCTTGAAGTCAGGACCCCGTCTTTTGCGGGCACGTGCTCTGCCGACTGAGTTATCCAAACACCACTCATGACCTCTCATCATAGATTTATTTCCGGCAGTTTGTCATCTCCTCAGCAGAGTGAAAATTTTATCCTGGAAACATCCCCTAGGCTGCGGCTAAGCCACGTCTCCACAGTATCCTTTCTTCCACGTATGCTAGTCCTGCAAGGTTCGCAGGAGAGCTTCTGTGAAGTTTGGAATGTAGCAGCTGAGGTACTGACAGACGTAAACCTAAACCTGTGAGGACAGGCTATGATTCATGCATGGGTAGCTCAAGCAGTAGATCACTTGCCCGCGAAAGGCAGAGGTCATGAGTTGGAATCTCGTTCCGGCACTCAGTTTTGGTCTGCCAGGAGGTCTCATACCTAGGGGTGTTGAGTTCCAAAAGCGCTCAAATACTGCATGAAATACCGATATGAATTATGTATGCGTGACATAAGCTGAGTAAGGGGGCAATCTAGGTTACTATGAAATACAGAAGTATCAGCAGAGATTGCGAGTTTATTTTATTTATAAGGGCGGTTTCGGCAAATCTGAGTTGTTATCGTCCGATTTGTAAAGTATGTAGATCGAAATTAGATATATAATCAGGACAGATATGATAAATTGTACAACAACCTCATGCAAATACACCTACACAGTACGTGTCAAGTTGTAAGTCATAGCAGCGCGGGATAGCCGCGCTGTCTGGGGCGTCTTGTCACGGTCCGTGCGGCTCCCCTCGTCGGAGGTTCGAGTCCTCCCTTGGGCATGGGTGTGTTTGTTGTCCTTAGCGTAAGTTAGTTTAAGTTAGATTAGGTAGTGTATAAGCCTATGGACCGATGGCCTCGGCAGTTTCGTCCCACAAATTTCCAATTGTAACACATAATTCCAGGAACATGAAAAATGTGATGCATTGACATGTAATAATAACACAAGATCAACGTGGAAAAGTAGGGGTGAAGACGAGTCCTGACTGGAAAGTTTGGTCCGACACACAATTTTTACCTGCTGGGAAGTTTCATATCGCCACACACTCCGCTGCAGATTTTGCACACGCTCATATTCGCACGACAGATAAAAGAAGACTGAGGGTCAGACATCACGAGCAAAGATGTTACAACTTCCAGCAGGTGGCGCTGTAGCAGCAAATATAATCGTAATATGTAAAGCATAAGGACGAATCTATATCCAAGCAGTCTACGAAACAATGTAATATATACATCTTTGTTTGTAATTATATAACACTAGTAATCTAAACCGGCGTATATTGAAATAACAAAATTTCTGTTTGCATGTTTTATTTTACATTTTTAAAATTTATTTTAAAAATTTTGAGAGTTACACTTTTGATTAAAACATAAAAGATACTATTGTATATCAGTTGCACTAACCCACTGCGTATAGTGTCAACACAGTTACAAAGAAAGAACAATATGGAACTTATTACGCCATTAAATAAAGTTACATGAGACAACTCGAGGTCCAGCTGATAAGGATACAGAAGCAAGAAACGAACTACACGTCGTAAAACATATAGGTAACTGATTGGAACAACTAAAATACTGCCTTCTTAAAATACCATATGGAAATCTCAGTTTTATTGACCAACAACTGTACAACACGAGTCTAGGTGATAAGGTAACGCGGTGCTAAAAGACTAAGTTTGCTATAATAAGCATTTAGTACAAGAGCAGGAGTTAAGTAATGAATAAGTGTTCACAACTAACTTATGACATAAACACAATATCAAAGTATCTGTGATGAACCCTTCCCTCCTCAGGCGCCAAGAGCCTCCGGTCCCTGTTGCATGCGGTGTGCTGATTACACTTAAACCGACAGTATTTTATACGAAGGTTGGAACTTTAATAGTGGCAACTATTTATCTACAGATCGTACAAAATATATACGTGATTCAAAGTTTTACTGATCTTCAAAGTAGTCACCAGCATTGCGTATAACTCGTTGCCAGCGATGTGGAAGTCGTAGGACACTCACAGCAGTGCCGGTTGTGTTGACAGTTCGAGCTGCGAGGTCTATTGACCGACGAATTTGTAGCAGTTCTGAAGCGAATGCCGTGAAGTGTTTCCTTCAGTTTATAAATCGAGTTGAACATACGAGGGCTCAAGTCAGGGGAATGCAGTAGGGGATATAGCACTTAGCAGCCCCATCAGTCAAACAAATCAGTAACAGCTTGCACTGTACGTGTTTGAGCACCGTCCTTGTAAATGATGGTCAGGTCCGGCAGAAAGTGTCATCACTTCTGTCTCTATGCTGTTCATTTTTGGAACACAACCTACGACCACCTTAGAGACAGAAGTCTTCAAATGTATCATTGGCTGATGTTTTGCGACTGGTCACACACTCAATTTTAAAAAGACACGACATATTCACTTTTGCTCATTTAGGGGTACTACATAAGTGATAAGTCTAACGCATAGTGCGGTAATAATAAATAGGATGGAGCTACCGTACTTCTTAACTATCCTTTACTGTAGAGAATTTAAAATGGAAAAAGCACATTTCGGAAATCCTAAAAAAAACTTAGATGAGCCACCTTTGCACTTAAAATCATTGAAGATCTTGGGAAGAGACAAATCAGTGAGTTGACATATTTCAAACACTTTCATTCACTAAAGACCTATGGAATAGTGTTCTGGGGTAGCTCATTTTAAGAAAGAAACTCTACATTGCTCAGAAACGTGCAGTATGAATAACGTTGCTTACGTCTGTTTCAGGAGTTGGGCATTCTGACTACTGCATCAAAAATAAAGAAATAGTATAAAAAAGTTGTAAATGTTCATCATGTAAAATATTTACAAATTAATTTTTGATGTGAATGTAAAATGGGTAGTTCCATATTGCGATTTACCGCGCGAACTGATCCAGGGAACATGAAACTAACTAACTCTCTGGGGCATTATCTTCCAAAAGAATGACGAGAGCCCATATGTAACCTGCGCTATCCAGATCCACTGTGATACAGAAGGCGTTCAACTGTTACCATGAACAGCACGTTCTCCAGATCCCTGACCCATTGCAAACATCTGGTCATCTCTCGCCAGACACTATGACTGATGCACTGTTGGCATAGAGTTGAAGGAGCATGGAATGACGTACCAATGTCTGTCTTTCGAACTCACTTCAAACTCAACCTCCAGCCGCATCAAGGCCGTTATTGTTTCCGAAGGTGGCAGCTTTGTGTACTAAATGTCGCTCCCTGTGGACCCCCAAGTCACAGTGAAATTTACCCGTACATTCTTCCTACCATACGCACGTATAGTAATAAAAAAGTCGCTAGTCACCATGCTTCCAGTGTTGCATTGTTAACGACCAGTAATTCACTTCCCATCCAGTGTGCCACAGCCGAAACTGCAGATGTGCCTGACAAAAAAGGTGAAACATCCAGAAGAGGGGGGGGGGGGGGAGGAGGGGGGGGAGGAAACAAAATGAGACCCCTCTGGTTATTTTAGTGATTACAAAATCCCTTCAAATTTACAAAGAACTTGGCAAATGGGCCCACTTCTCAGTATGACATTACACCCCCTCTGGCCTGGATGCAGTTGTATCCTCTCCTGAGGCACGCTGGCACACAGCTGCTGTAACTGGTCCGTGATACGCTGGGTACTGGTTGTGGAATGGAGATGACGTCTGAGCTGGTGCCAGATGTGTTCTCCTGGGGAAAAATGTGGTGAACTTGACCGTCACGAGATTATCTCAGCGTCATGCAGACAGTTCGTAAGGACGCGTGCCCTGTGTAGACGAACATTTTCCTGCTAAAAAAGGGTACCGTGATTCTGTTATGTGAGAGATGACGCATGAGTACATGAGTCATGTAGTGCTGCTCCGTCAAACTGCCCTCAATCGCTATCAGCCGTGACCTCAACTCATATCCGATGGCTCCCGTCAGCATGACCTCAGGAGTAACAATAGTATGCCTCTCCAAAATGTAGGAAGAAAGGAACCTCTCCTCAGGTTTTACCAGACATCCAGGGTAGTGCAGAGCCACGATTCCTCGTACATGGCACCACTGCAGATGCAGTTGTGTTTTTTTTTGTTAACGGCAGCCTACGAATGGGATGGTAGTTCCATCTCCCTCTGCGATATTTACCCTCCACGCTGCCCTCCAGTACTAAATTGGTGATCCCTCGATGTCTCAGAACATATCCTACCAACCGATCCCTTCTTCTCGTCAAGTTGTGCCACAAACTCCTCTTCTCCCCAATTCTATTCAATACCTCCTCATTAGTTATGTGATCTACCCATCTAATCTTCAGCATTCTTCTGTAGCACCACATTTCGAAAGCTTCTGATCTCTTCTTCTCTAATCTCTTTTATTCTCTTCTTGTCTAAACTATTTACCGTCCACGTTTCACTTCCATACGTGGCTACGCTGCACACAAATACTTTCAGAAACGACTTCCTGACATTTAAATGTATACTCGATGTTAACAAATTTTTCTTCTTCAGAAACGCTTTCCTTGCCATTGCCAGTCTACATTTTATATCCGCTCTACTTCGACCACCATCAGTTATTTTTCTCCCCAAATAGCAAAACTCCTTTACTACTTTAAGTGTCTCATTTCCTAATCTAATTCCCTCAGAATCACCTGACTTAATTCGACTACATTCCATTATCCTCGTTTAGCTTTTGTTGATGTTCATACCCTCCTTTCAAGACGCTGTCCATTCCGTTCAACTGCTCTTCCAAGTCCTTTGCTGTCTCTGACAGAATTACAATGTCATCGGCGAACCTCAAAGTTTTTATTTCTTCTCCATGGATTTTTATACCTACTCCGAAATTTTCTTTTGTTTCCTTTACTGCTTGCTCAATATACAGATTGAATAACATCTGGGAGAGGCTACAACCCTGTCTCACTCCTTTCCCAACCACTGCTTCCCTTTCATGCCCCTCGACTCTTATAACTGCCATCTGGTTTCTGTACAAATTGTAAATAGCCTTTCGCTCCCTGTATTTTACCCCTGCCACCTTTAGAATGTGAAAGAGAGTATTCCAGTCAACATTGTCAAAGGCTTTCTCTAAGTCTACAAATGCTAGAAACGTAGGTTTGCCTTTTCTTAATCTTTCTTCTAAGATAAGTCGTAAGGTTAGTATTGCCTCACGTGTTCCAACATTTCTACGGAATCCAAACTGATCTTCCCCGAGGTCCGCTTCTACCAGTTTTTCCAATGCTGTCAGTAGTTCTAATGAAAAGTTGTCTACTCTCAGGGCCTTGTTTCGACTCAGATCTTTCAGTGCTCTGTCATATCTCCCATTTCATCTTCATCTACATCCTCTTCCATTTCCATAATATTGTTCTCAAGTACATCGCCCTTGTATAGACCCTCTATACATTTAAGGAGATGGGACCTGGATAAAATGAAAGAATCAGAGGTTGTACAGAGTTTCAGGGAGAGCATAAGGGAACAAGTGACAGGAATGGGGGAAAGAAATACAGTAGAAGAAGGGATGAAGTAGTGAAGGCAGCAGAGGATCAAGTAGGTAAAAAGACAAGGGCTAGTAGAAATCCTTGGGTAACAGAAGAAATATTGAATTTAATTGATGAAATGAGAAAATATAAAAATGCAGTAAATGAAGCAGCTATATACTCCTTCCACCTTTCTGCTTTCCCTTCTTTGCTTAGAACTGGGTTTCCATCTGAGCTCTTGATATTCACAGAAGTGGTTGTCTTTTCTCCAAAGGTCTCTTTAATTTTCCTGTAGGCAGTATCTATCTTACCCCTAGTGAGATAAGCCTCTTTATCCTTACATTTGTCCTCTAGCCATCCCTGCTTAGCCATTTTGCACCTCTTGTCGATCTCATTTTTGAGACATTTGTATTCCTTTTTGCCTGCTTCATTTACTGCATTCTGTATTTTCTCCTTTCATCAATTAAATTCAGTATCTCTGCTGTTACCCTAGGATTTCTACTAGCCCTCGTCTTTTTACCTACTTGATCCTCTGCTGCCTTCACTATTTCATCCCTCAATGCTACCCATTCTTCGTCTACTGTATTTCTTTCCCCCATTCCTGTCACTTGTTCCCTTATGCTCTCCCTGAAACTCTGTACAACCTCTGGTTCTTTCGGTTTATCCAGGTCCCATCTCCTTAAATTCCCACCTTGTTACATGCCTGGTAACAACACTAATCTCGAACGACACTAACGCACTGTGGTGGCAGTTCTACGAGTCGCAGAATGTTCTCTGATCAGTTAGATACCTGCCGATGGTGTGTACGTGCACAAAGCTACATTGGCGTTGGATCATGGATCATGTCTTCTGGACGTTTCCCTTTTCTCGACAGGAAGGTGTATATACCATCTTATAAAGCATCTATAGTACAGTCTGTGTCCAAACCAATGCCTTAGATTCAAAACATGTACTTCGTTGCCTTCTGGAGTTCGGGCGTTTGCTAATGGAACACGTTTAACTCGTGACGTCATACTGCTCAGGGTCTGCCCTCTGGCACTCGCTGTGCTGTCTTCATCAGAAGGACGCTTCCGCTGGAGTGGCTCCTCGAGACCGCGTGGGAGGCCGCTGGAAGAGGCGGCGGGTTGGGGAGGGGAGGGGAGGGGAGTCCCCGGAGGCCATCAGCCGGCCGCGGCGCTCCCACGGCTCGTTACGTAAGGCGAGGCGAGGCGAGGCTCTCCGTGGACTCCCCTGGCCTTGACCTAGCATCAGGCCAGAGCCGGCCGCGTGGCCGCCCCATCCCGCCGCTTCATTCATTCAGCCCGGACCGCGGCAGCGGGCATCCCAATTTGAGATCGGTTCACACTTGACGGCACGGAATGCATTTACCACGGCGCATTCAAACGGGACGTAAACGGGACGAAAGGGTACGTCAGCATCAAGCGGTCGTGACGGCGTAGAGAAGCTTTATGGAGAGGGAGAGAGGTGGTGACATCTGCTGACGTGTGTAATTGGCTAAAAGTGTCCAGTCACCGGTTAGCGGACATTAGCATGAGATGTGTCCACCCTTCGCCTTAATGACGGCTTGAACTCTTCCAACGAGGTGTCTGAATGTCTGTGGATAATACAGCCCAACGCTGCATGATGCTTCACAACAACCTCCGTTCTGTTATGTACACAATAACTGGCGCCCTACTGCTCAATGATGGATACCAAGGAAGATAGCCGTTGGAGGAAGAAAAAAATTGTCTACATCAAGGGAGTGCATTTCACTGGAGCTCTTCAACATTTACACAGATGATCAGCCAAGACCTACACCTGGCAATATTTTCAATATTGGCAGACGACCTTGTTTTGACATTACAGGTAAATGACTTTGAAGAGGCAGAACAGGTGCCGAAAGGATACTAGAAAGTTTTCCGATTACTATAATGCAGCGCGGGATTAGCCGAGCGGTCTGAGGTGCTGCAGTCATGGATTGTGCGGCTGGTCCCGGCGGAGGTTCGAGTCCTCCCTCGGGCATGGGTGTGTGTGTTCGTCCTTAGGATAATTTAGGTTAAGTGGTGTGTAAGCTTATGGACTGATGACCTTAGCAGTTAGGTCCCATAAGATTTAACACACATTTGAACATTTTTTTTTATTATTATAATAAGAGCCACCCGAACCCAAACCCTCATTAAACTTAACAACAACCACCTGATATCAGGCCCACACTGAACTCCGGACTGCGCTTCCCGCCTACGAAACAGACCTGCAGTAAGGAATTTGGAAAAAAAAAATGGGGAGGCATTGAGTCGGAGCATTGTTTTACATCCAAATACGTTGGAGATGTCTTACACATAGAATCTGACGTAAAATGACAGTTTGGAGAGCAGTCATATGATGCACGCAATTTTTATTTAACTGGCCTGATCGGAACAGCCAACATCAGAATCTACGAGTACAACACAAGTAAAGAAACATTACTATCTATCTCAATAAAAGCTTAACATCAAAGAACAGAAAATATAATTTAATACGATACTGCTTTTATTCTGGTGCAGTACACTAGTCATAACCATGTAAAAATAATATGATTCGGAACTGCCACAAATCCTTCAACAGTATATATAGGGTGGACTCAATAAAATTGACGAACTGCAGGTACTGTTTCATGGCTGGAGATGGAGGAAAAAAGATCCTATGAACATGTGGCTCGAAAAGCATCGTTGCCCCGGTAGGTGTTGACAGATGTGAAAATTACCGAACCATTAGCTTAATACGCCACGGCTGCAAAATGCTAACACGAATTCTTTACAGACGAATGGAAAAACTGGTAGAAGCAGACCTCGGTGAAGATCAGTTTGGATTCCGTAGAAATGTTGGAACACGTGAGGCAATACTGACCCTACGACTTATCTTAGAAGATAGATTAAGGAAAGGCAAACCTACGTTCCTAGCATTTGTAGACTTAGAGAAAGCTTTTGACAATGTTGACTGGAATACTCTCTTTCAAATTCTGAAGGTGGCCGGGGTAAAATACAGGGAGCGAAAAGCTATTTACAATTTGTACAGAAACTAGATGGCAGTTATAAGAGTCGAGGGGCATGAGAGGGAAGCAGTGGTTGGGAAGGGAGTGAGACAGGGTTGTAGCCTATCCCCGATGTTATTCAATCTGTATATTGAGCAAGCAGTAAAGGAAACAAAAGAAAAATTCGGAGTAGGTATTAGAACCCATGGAGAAGAAATAAAAGCTTTGAGGTTCACCAATGACACTGTAATTCTGTCAAAGACATCAACGGACCTGGAAGAGCAGCTGAACGGAATGGACAGTTCTTGAAAGGAGGATATAAGATGAACATCAACAGAAGCAAAACGAGGATAATGGAATGTAGTCGACTGAAATGACGCGGGAATTAGATTAGGAAATGAGACACTTAAAGCAGTAAATGAGGTTTGCTATTTGGGGAGGAAAATAACTGATGATGGTCGAAGTGGAGAGGATATAAAATGTAGACTGGCAATGGCAAGAAAAGCGTTTCTGAAGAAGAGAAATTTGTTAACATTAAGTATAGATTTAAGTGTCAGGAAGTCGTTTCTGAAAGTATTTGTTTGGAGTGTAGCCATGTATCGAATTGAAATGTGGTCGATAAATAGTTCGGACAAGAAGAGAATAGAAGCTTTCGAAATGTGGTGCTACAGAAGAATGCTTAAGATTAGATGGGTAGATCACATAACTAACGAGGAGGTATTGAATAGAATTGGGGAGAAGAGGAGCTTGTGGCACAACTTGACCAGAAGAAGAGATCGGTTGGTAGGACATGTTCTGAGGCATAAAGGGATCACCAATTTAGTATTGGAGGGCAGCGTGGAGGGTAAAAATCGTAGAGGGAGACCAAGAGATGAATACACTAAGCAGATTCAGAAGGATGTAGGTTGCAGTAGGTACTAGGAGAAGAAGCTTGCACAGGATAGAGTATCATGGAGAGCTGCATCAAACCAATCTCAGGACTAAAGACCACAACAACAACAACAACAACAACAACAATGTGCATATGATGGTTTTACTATAGAGATTAGAATATTCTCTATATATACTATGTAGTTTTTAATATATAATAAACATTAGTTCATTTGACATTTTTGCATTATAATATCCCACTACCTTGTGTATTGCATATTTCTTTATGCCACTATATTTTGATGTTGTGTATGCCTTTCTGCACTTGAAAATATTCTTGTCTATGGATTTGTCCCTACCATATTTTTCTGTTATGCTATGCTATATGATCATACTTTGACGTATGTTACAAAACAAAACAAATTTTTTTTGATTTATTATTTTTGACCGTATCACTAGAAATACGTTTCTCCTTAATGTTTATATAATATAAATGCTAGATATTAATCACTTTCAGAAAGAAATACCCTGTAAAAGAAATAAATTAACGCAGTGTTTACTGTAAATTGATGTGGATATTTTATCAACAGAACGAAAGAGAGAAAATGCAACACTTTTCCATGAAACGTAATTGGACAGGAATTAACAACCATTAATAAGAATATACAATACACACTGTATGATAGCAGTCTTGACTAATTATTTTTCTTTCAGAGTATGAGGCGATTATGGCAGACTATCAAGTAAAACTATACATGTTAATTTTAGTGATGAGATATTTAGATGTAAGAAACTCTATAACATATGAAATGATGATGAGAATGAATTAATATAAAAGAGAATAATGATAGTAATAATGTTATAAGAAGAAAATGATACTGGAGAAGTCATGCCTTGAGCTGAAACAAACAAATGATGATACTGAATACTAAAGTCTTTATTTTTTTCATATGATGATAATGATGAAGTGTTCCTTTTAGTTATGAGACGCTATGTATTTGTGGAAATATTTGTTGTAGTTCGTTTTTACAGTATGTCATATATTGCATAGTATAATGACTGAATGTTTTTGGAAGAGACAGCCAGAATACATTCATATTATGTAAATAAGTTATACAGAACTGCAACCAGTCACTTTTTTGAATAATTATGTCTTATTCCATGAACCGGTTTTCGATCCTTTTCAGGTTCATCTTCAGATGGTTTCAGGAAGTTACATCATTACTGGTAGTAGCATAATGCTCGGTGCTGGCTCCATAATGGATAAGCATAACTTTCATACAAACACAATTTTTTTCATTACCTGTTAATTCAGAGTTTATTACTTTTCAGCATAGTATGCATACATTTCTTCTTTCAGCTTAATAATCCACTTTCTATTTTTTCCAGGAATAACATTTCATGTCATCAGAATCATTTTTGAAATATTTTTTGTTATATGCTATAAACACTTAATTAGTAAACCTGCCCCACTACTTGTATTTTACCTACTTCTTTCTATCATTCATGAATGTGATAACATATATTTAATTATCTGATAACCTTGCTGCAGCTGACTCACGTCGAAAGCAAATTACATTAATCATTTTATTTGCAGCAATAAATCAAAATCAGATATTCTTATGTGCCAGCAATTAACCATGAATCCCAAAGCAATGCACTGCTAGTCCATAAAACAAAAATATATGTACTATATATTCAAAAATTCCATTCTTGTCTTATGTCTAGATTCCATTACCTGTATGTATCATTAAGCTAGGCACCTTGATCACTAGATTAAGTGTCACTTATGTCACTTGCCCAATATTATGTGTACTTACTAACAGCTAAATGCTATATATAATAACACCCTATTTCTGAATAATGATTTGTATGTCATCTGTATCACTTAATGAAATATTGACAGGTCACTGAGTGCCAACACTTCTTCAGCTAAGAATGTAAAATTACCAGTAATGATCCCCATTAATGATGTAATAACTCCTATTTCTGAATAATGATTTGTGTATCATCTGTATCACTTCATGAAATACTGACAGACCACAGAGTGCCAACACTTCTCCAGCTAAGAATGGAAGATTGCTAATGATAATTTATATGTTACACTTATTTAATGTCTAATTATGACACATCAAGTATATACCTATGTAAAACCGCCAATGAGACGCTCATGTGAGTTTAATTTACATATACTTTGTAACTTTGGATTGATGTCAATAACGTAATTTTTTACAAGATGTTATAAGACTAAATGTATCCTTCAACCTATGACCCAATTATCACTAGTTAATGAGACATTCCTATATCCAGCCCATCCTCATGGTCGTGGACCACACTATTTGGTTTTTGCAGTAATTCTGCGTTGAAGTAAGATCATGGATTCTACAAGAATGTGGTGTTGACATATCAAGTTGTCCACCACCCTGACCAATGGAGATGTTATTATGGACCTACTGTTTGGTATACCTAATGTACTACCATAAGGACTACAAACAATATTAATACTACATTTCAGTGTCTTGGCTACACTGATAAGTGCTTGGGGGAAGAGAACTTCAGATGGTCACACTTGGTATTGTGCTTCTGTGAAAAAATATGGACTTTTCAGTGCAGCTATGTGGAAACCACTGTGATACAACCATGATGCTATCCTTTCCATTACTTACCTTCTTCTTATAAAGATGCTAAAGACTAATACAGTGCATGTGCACTTTATCTCATTCTTAATATTCATAACTATCTTTGTAAGTTCAGTACATATATAATTTGTCAATGATTTCATTTATACTCAGTATTGCGAAAAACATATGTATATTAATTATGAGAACTCATTTTGTAGGTTTAGTAAACTAAATATGTCATATCTATTTGCAATAGGAAAATTTGTTGCTCATGGCAAGTTCAATTGACTCACCATCGCCGCCAAATTTTTACCCCCCAGTGGATGGCTATGTAAGGGGTTCATTATGTAAGAAGTTTACTGTTCACTACCATACTGGAGCAAATGTAATTTCGATGTATTGCTCACGCGCTGTCTGCGGTATAAAACATCTCTGCTGCAATAGAATCACAGGTCAGAGCTGTGTCGCCAGCAGCAACAATCGCTCGCTCCTACATAGCATTCGCTGTAGTTCGTTGTTATGAAGCAGTTGCAATAGCTCGCGGTTACGGAGAAGTCATAGTAGCTCACCGCTACAGTACAGTTGCTAGCCATGTAAGAGCAACAACAGTCGCCGCTGGTGCGCGGCAGTTCATTGCCATGTAGTGTAAGGTAAACTGTATTATTTTTCATCGCCCTGCCCGTACTTGTATTTGTTGTCTGAGATGTTAATTTGAATTTGTTTCAATCTTTTTGTGATTTGTCAGCACTAATTAAGTCAGACTTGTAATGTTGAATTTTTTATGTAACGGTTTGGAGACATGTTTACAATAACAAGGTTTTTCAGAGCATCATTTTTTACCAGTCACTTACTTGAATTTAAATATTTTAAAAAAATTTCAGGTCATAGTAATGTGTTGTTTAAGAATCATAGGACCAGCTATGCAGCTGTGCCAACAAGAAAAGTCAGTTTTTTTTTTGTAATAATACAAATCGCAGACAAATGTTGTTCAGTAGTAGCAGATAGGCCAGCATTGCACTAAGCTGTGCCATTTAGGAGCAGATATACAGACAGCGTTATCCGGCGACACCATCATGAGGTAAGAATTTTTCAGTTTACTCACTTTGATCTCACAGGGCCATGGCGTGGCGCTGCTTACGTCCAAAATTTATCAGTTTCAATTCTCAGTCAATTTTGTACCGGAAATTTTCATATACGGGAAGGTCACAACATCATACAACATTTCAAGGCCTTTTTGGCTGTCTGTGTGAGCATGGGTTCTTTCGGACAGATGTTCGTGCAGGGGGACGGCGGACTGTGCGTACACTAGACACTAGATCTGGAGGACCGAGTTCTACAGGACGCTGAGACGAACCCGAGTACAAGCCCCAAGCGAGTGGCCAACATGGCGTGAGCCAAAGTAGGATTACGTGTATCCTGCATGACAACCGCTACTATCTCCATCGGCAGCAATGGCATGGAGGCCACTTTGAAAATCTGTTGTGACGTGCAACTCTGTACTGCGTTCCAGGACGATTTGTTGCCGTTGCAAGCACACGGTCCATTTCTGGACACATGTTCATAGGACCACTTTCCTCCATTTCTAGTCAGGAATCCGTCCATGGTGTCTGTTTTATTAATGTTCACCATACCAGGAAGTCGTTTCTGAAAGTATTTGTATGGAGTATAGTCATGTATGGAAATGAAACATGGACGGTAAATAGCTTAGAGAAGAAGAGATCAGAAGATTTCGAAATGTGGTGCTACAGAAGAATGCTGAAGATTAGATGGGTAGATCACATAACTAACGAGGAGGTATTGAATAGAATTGGGGAGAAGAGGAGTTTGTGGCACAACTTGACAAGAAGAAGGGACCGGTTGGTAGGACATGTTCTGAGACATCAAGGGATCACAAATTTAGCACTGGAGGGCAGCATAGAGGGTAAAAACCGTAGAGGGAGACCAAGAGACGAATACACTAAGCAGATTCAGAAAGATGTAGGTTGCAGTAAGTACTGGGAGATGAACAAGCTTGCACAGGATAGAGTAGCATGGAGAGCTGCATCAAACCAGTCTCAGGACTGAAGACCACAACAATATATATATATATATATATATATATATATATATATATATATATGAAAAATCTGTTTGTCATATAACAATTAAATGCTGGTCAGAATTTAATTTGATGAAGCGTTTACAAATAAATAGAAATCATTCTAAAACTGAATATCTTGTAGTGGCTCTAGAATAAGTAAAGTAAAGGAAGAAGGTGGAATAGACTTTGTAGCCGTGTATATTGGTCTGTTGCTCATGTTCGAATATGAACAGTATTTTGATTAGAACAATGAGTAATAAAAATTAAAACGGAAAAGAGAAGAACGTAATGTTAGAAAAAGAAGAAAATTAAAACAACGTCTGAATAAAATAAAAGAGAGTTTGCATAATTTGTAGTGGAAAGGTAGTAATGTGCACGCTACTCGTAATTCCACGTCAGTTTATCTTGGCTACAGTTCTTGTTATGCTATTCAAAACAGTTGTTGTTCCTGCAGAGATCGTCACGTTACTGCGTGTCTTAGATTAGACAGATCACTAACTTACCGACGGCATTGTCTTGTACCAAATGTAAGGTTTCAGCCCGAAATTACATCATCTGAAAACGTGTTGGTAGTAACTGGGACACCGAACCCCACTTGCTATCTTACTCCTAAAATTGGACTCTGTTTCTCGGCTAGTGAGTATGCCTGCCCAGTGTGGTAAAAATTCGCCCACACGAAAGTAGTAGACGCATCCTTTAAAGAAACTGCGAGTCTAATTGCTGGGTGGTTGAAACGAACTCCTGTTAACAAAATGCACTGCATAGCAGGCATTGAGTGAAAGAAGGACTTAGGTTGAAGTCTAAAAAGAGGTTCTTACAGTGTACATCTGTACTAAAAACATAAACCAAGGAATCCGGAGAAAAGCTGTGGGCAGCCAGGGCCAAAGCCAGCAGAATTCTTACCAGCTGGGCAGGCCTTGGATTGGGCTTCAATGAGATCACTGAATGGCGATGGAAAATCTGAAGAGAACGTAATGACATAGGAATATTAGAGGGGCCAGCTCTGTATGACTGTGTCACTGTTCATGTTGCCCTGATTCTTGCAACGAGCAGGAGTTTTTCAAGAAAATGCTGTAGCATTGCTCGATCTCGGCTCAAAATGGCTCTGAGCACTAAGGGACTTAACATCTTAGGTCATCGGTTCCCTAGAACTTAGAACTACTTAAACCTAACCAACCTAAGGACATCACACATATCCATGCCCGAGGCAGGATTCTAACCTGCGACCATAGCAATCCCGCGTTTCCAGACTGAAGCGCCTAGAACCGATCGGCCACCGCGGCCGGCGCTCGTTCCCGGGAAAGGACTGTTTACATATGTGTACATGTATAAATTCGTTCTAGTTCCTTAACTGAAACTGTAAATTTATACAATATTATGTGTGTTCTTCTGACTAGAGTAAATAATAAATAAGCCCATACTCCCTCAGGAGCTGAAACGAGAGAAGGTAGTGACGCTGGACGCTGGGATCCACAGCAAAGCTGATGTTCTAATTCATCTCAAAGGTATTCCACTGTGTTCACGTCGGGACTCCAAGCACGCCAGTCCATTTCAGAGTGGTACCAGCCGCTAGCTTACACGTGCCTTATATGAAGTGGAAACCGTGGAACAGACTGAGAACATAGGTTCACTATGCAAGTGTGGCGGTACGCCACATAACATGAAAAATAATAGTGAAGAATTTCGCAAGTTTAACAAAACTAACCTCGTAAATAAATAAATATTATCGCAGAAGAATTGAAAATACAATGCAATCAACTAGTATGATCTGTGATTTTTATTGTAATCCTTGTTCCTTTTGATAAAGGATCGGACAGATTTCCCTTTTGTTTCTTCGTAGTGTAAGAAGCCATTTTGTAACGAGGCAGGAAAATGTATAAGTTTCATGTAATATTTAGACTAAATATAATCAAATATTACTTAAAAGTGTCGCTAATGTTTTACTGTAAGAACTCCTATACTCATGAAGTGATATATATTAACGATTCATTCAAATTGTATAGGGGAACACTGGCGCAGAGGTCAACGCCATCGTTCTAAATGATAACGGCCTAGAGTCGAAATAAATATTTTAATATTTTGCTAATTTTGAGAAGTAATTGAAAATAAATGTAAATGTAGTAGGTTTCTCTTGATTACGAGTTCTGTCCGCCCCATTAGCTGCATTGTTACCGCGTTGGAATGCCACGCAAGGGGTCCCGGGTTCGGTTTCCGGCTGGGGTGAGAGATTTTATCCCCTCAGGGAATGGGTGCTGTGTTGTCCTCATCATAACTTCATCCCCATTGTCGACGCGCAAGTCGCCCACTGTGGCGTCGCACTCAGTAAGGCTTGCACCTGGCGGCCGAACTTCCCGCCTGGCAGCTCCAGGCCACTGACTCCTGAGTTCATTTCCATTTCCATGAGTGGTTCTTCTTTTGGAACAGTAATGGTAGTCAGTTTGACTAATATTGAACCATTCATCTAACGTGATTTCAGTTAATCGAAGTGCCACCATCCGTATTGCAAGTATCTCCTCAACATTGACTTTCCACAAAAGTTCAATACTCAATAAACAATAGCAAACTGCAACTGCATAATCCAAAATTTTGAAAGTAAGTGGTGTCTTTTACTATAAAAGCAGCGTGTCGGGCAAAGTAACTGCGAGAAGTACCTTAACAGCGTCATTGACGTAAATAATTTTTCAGTTGTGAAGCAGGCAGAATAATAGCAACTCCAACTTTACGTAACAAACAAAGACCAACAATACACATACGTAAAAAGAACCACCACCCGAGGTCAACCTCAGGAAATGGTGCCGCAGAAGTGATGATACAATCTGAGAGTGTGGTGACCCACAGGACCAACAAACATGTGCTAGTGTGCAGGAACGTGCTCGATACATGTACTACCAGTGATCTTATGCTGCAGCTAACAAAACAGCAGTCAACACCAATACAGAATATCAAGGGAATAATTTTCCTGCCTGCCGGAGTGGCCGTGCGGTTCTAGGCGCTACAGTCTGGAACCGAGTGACCGCTACGGTCGCAGGTTCGAATCCTGCCTCTGGCATGGATGTGTGTGATGTCCTTAGGTTAGTTAGGTTTAAGTAGTTCTAACTTCTAGGCGACTGATGACCTCAGAAGCTAAGTCGCATAGTGCTCAGAGCCATTTGAACCAAGCAAATTATTTTCCTGATAGCTTGTTCGCTTTTTTATGCTCCTGTCTCTAATTTACAAACTCTTTTCGTACATATTAGAGCCAGTATTTTTATTGTTTTTACTTTTTTTATTCAATTTTCTCCATAACTGCTTATTTGCAGACTACGTAATTAATCTCTTATCTATGTTATTAATGCTCTACAAGTATTGTAATAATTTCATGTCTTGGGCACGTAAAATAAACAAATTGTCCACCAACCATTGCTCACACGTGCTGCCTTATGACACAGTGCATTGTCGTGCAGTCATCTTCTCCGAACTGTTTCTGTACTGTACGCAGTAGACCATACCTTAAAATGTATTCATATCCTTCCGTATTTAGTATTTTCTTGTGCGCAATACGGTGACCGCACCCTAACCATACCATATCACCACCTCCTTCGAAATTCACTGTTAGTGCTACAGACGATGGCAGGTTACATTCCCATGGAATTCGCCAAACGCAAACGCAAACAGGATGTAGGGCGATTCATCGCTCCAAATGCCTCGTATTCAGTCATCTACCGTCTAACGGCTTCCCTCTTTATACCAACTCAAGTGTCACTTACCACTGACTAGAAATGTGTTGCTTACGAGGAGCTGCTCAACCACTGCACCATATTTCTCTCTCTTTTTTTTTAAATTCCTTACGCACAGTGATTGTGGCTGCTGGAGGCTGGTGGCACTTCAATTCCTTCAGCTGATTTCATGCGATTTTCTACAAGTGCCCTGCACCATGATCGACGCTCCCTGTACGTCAGTACGTGAGGTCTCGGTTTAACTGCGATTCTTTTACTATACTATGATTGTTTTTCTATACTCTATTAGCTGCTGGTGGGCTGTCATAATAAGTGGCTGTATTTATTACCAAAGCTGACGCTATTCTTTAATAGTAAAGCTGACGTTATTCTTTACTTAATTTGACTGAAGTTACGTAATTCATAGTTACACTTTTTCTTGACAACAATAAAATTTTGCAAAGTTTTACGTTGATAGCTTTTGGGATGGATTATAATCAGTAATGCAACATTGCTGGCAAAAATTAATTATATTCTGAAAACGCTTCAAATATTTACTGTTGGTAATGAAATGATTTTACAAACGTTCAAATGGGACTTACTTTTTACAATAATCTTACAACTACCATTGCGCAAACATACCTTCAATATTCCAGAGTTTCTCAAAAAATAATTCAGTAATAGTAGTTCCTCTTATGATAATAGTTAGCTGATGTCTCTGTACATCCGTTTATAATCTCTTGTAAATCATAGCTGGTGGCTGGCAGGCACACCGCTCCTCTCAACCTCTCGCTTCAGACCTGCTGCCGACTCGCTTCACTTCTCGCTTACTACAGACTTCCTACGAATGCTAAAGTGCGGTCTCTCCTGCCAAGAATGCTTTCTGGTGCAGACAATCCCTGCTGCTATTACAAAATGTATCAATGCGCGGTCTTTCCCGCTCTTTAATTAAAACGTATCCATACGCGGTCTCTCCCGCCTTTTTTAAAATTATATCAATGTGCGGTCTCTCCTGCCAACAATACTTTGGTGCAGACATTCCCTGCTACCACAATTATTTCCAACATGACAAATATTAATTATTCCTATTTAATCCTATTAATAAAATATAAACATCTTTTATAAATTGTGGTTTGACAATAGACAATAGAAATATGCACGTCTTACATAACCCTCCACTGGGTTTCCTTAAAATTTTCCTACGTCGTTAAGTCATTTGGACTTGACGTAAGGAGAAAATTTGATTATAGAAATATGTATAGTAATAACTAAGTTAATGACAGAATATTTCTTTCAACAAAGCACATACATATACTGTCATAAGAATTTGTTTTCCTAAGTCTAACAAAGAGAATATTCAAAAGAGTATACATCAAAATATACAAATAATAAGAGTCAGTAAATTGGAAGCGTATATCAGGTAGTAAAAGTTATTTATATCTCTAATAGTAAAGGATGGCAAAAAATGAGAACATAGTTTATGTTTCATTATAAATTTGTTTCTCTGGCAAAACTGGCATCTATTAGTGCCATATTCAAGGAAGGGGAAAAAAGGTATTGGATGGCATGGTCAAAGCACTGGCAACTGTCTGTGAATGCACTCAAAAGTCTGTTTCTTTCCCTCACATAGCACAACACCAGGATTCGCCATGTGATTCCGTCGTCTCCTTGATCCATAGTTTTAGTGTAACCAAACACTAAGTTAACCGTCGAATTGCGTGAGTTGACGCAGCTACATCAGGTACAAGTTCCAACGCCAATTGTCCATTAGTAGTGATGGTCTGCATCTTGGTATGCAAGCACCTATTGACGTACATCATGACTGCGGTGTGCATCTTGGTATGCCGACACCTCATAGAAAACATCGTAGATTGAAATAGCTTGGTTCACTATTCCCTTTGTTTGTGCTCCATAACCATGGGAACACACAGGAATTAAGGTACAGTTTAATCATTCCGTCAAAAGGTTCACGGGTATGGTTGATACCGTTATTAGCAAATTTTACATCATCTCTTTCCTCTGTGCTCATAAAAATTATCTTTACCGTATTCTTATTTTACGTCTAAAAGGACAAAATATGTCACCTTGTGTGACTGTAGAAAAAAATTGCAATTTTAGACAATTACATAAAAAAAACACATTTTCCGTCTGTAGTGAATTCAGCCTACAGTACATATGACATTACGTGACGTTCAATAACATAAACAAATATTCCTGCAAGTGGAATTTAGTAGTACATTTAGGCATCAACATTTTAAATAAAATAGACAAGTACCTTTATACAAACTATGTCACTTTCTGTGACTTTAGCAGATATATTTCCTCTAAATAAATCATAATCTGGTGCTCATATAAATAATTACATAACGACACTGTTATATTACTTCATGGGTTGTGAATTAACAGTTTTTTAAATATGAAAGTACATTTTGACAAAGTATGTCACTTTCTGATACTTCAATATGTTCGGTAATGTGGTCGTCAGTTACGAGTCATATTGTCAGTCGACTATATACACTACTGGAAAAGGAAAAAAGAACACATTGACACCGGTGTGTCAGACCCACCATACTTGCTCCGGACACTGCGAGAGGGCTGTACAAGCAATGATCACACGCACGGCACAGCGGACACACCAGGAACCGCGGTGTTGGCCGTCGAATGGCGCTAGCTGCGCAGCATTTGTGCACCGCCGCCGTCAGTGTCAGCCAGTTTGCCGTGGCATACGGAGCTCCATCGCAGTCTTTAACACTGGTAGCATGCCGCGACAGCGTGGGCGTGAACCGTATGTGCAGTTGACGGACTTTGAGCGAGGGCGTATAGTGGGCATGCGGGAGGCCATGAAGCTGGGCTACGGTCCCGCACACCGTTAGGCCGTCTTCCGCTCACGCCCCAACATCCTGCAGCCCGCCTCCAGTGGTGTCGCGACAGGCGTGATTGGAGGGACGAATGGAGACGTGTCGTCTTCAGCGATGAGAGTCGCTTCTGCCTTGGTGCCAATGATGGTCGTATGCGTGTTTGGCGCCGTGCAGGTGAGCGCCACAATCAGGACTGCATACGACCGAGGCACACAGGGCCAACACCCGGCATCATGGTGTGAGGAGCGATCTCCTACACTGGCCGTACACCACTGGTGATCGTCGAGGGGACACTGAATAGTGCACGGTACATCCAAACCGTCATCGAACCCATCGTTCTACCATTCCTAGACCGGCAAGGGAACTTGCTGTTCCAACAGGACAATGCACGTCCGCATGTATCCCGTGCCACCCAACGTGCTCTAGAAGGTGTAAGTCAACTACCCTGGCCAGCAAGATCTCCGGATCTGTCCCCCATTGAGCATGTTTGGGACTGGATGAAGCGTCGTCTCACGCGGTCTGCACGTCCAGCACGAACGCTGGTCCAACTGAGGCGCCAGGTGGAAATGGCATGGCAAGCCGTTCCACAGGACTACATCCAGCATCTCTACGATCGTCTTCATGGGAGAATAGCAGCCTGCATTTTGCGAAAGGTGGATATACACTGTACTAGTGCCGACATTGTGCATGCTCTGTTGCCTGTGTCTATGTGCCTGTGTTTCTGTCAGTGTGATCATGTGATGTATCTGACCCCAGGAATGTGTCAATAAAGTTTCCCCTTCCTGGGACAATGAATTCACGGTGTTCTTATTTCAATTTCCAGGAGTGTATTATGTTTGAGTTGTGTAGCACACATTGTCATTGTCATTTAAGAGAAAACATTTGTCTTTTACGCAGAGTGCGAATCGGTATGCTGACATTTGGAAGTGATCTGTTTTTCCTATGTATGTATCTCATCCCCCCCCGTGAACCAAGGACCTTGCCGTTGGTGGGGAGGCTTGCGTGCCTCAGCGATACAGATAGCCGTACCGTAGGTGCAACCACAACGGAGGGGTATCTGTTGAGAGGCCAGACAAACGTGTGGTTCCTGAAGAGGGGCAGCAGCCTTTTCAGTAGTTGCAGGAGCAACAGTCAGGCTGATTGACTAATATGGCCTTGTAACACTAACCAAAACGGCCTTGCTGTGCTGGTACTGCGAACGGCTGAAAGCAAGGGTAAACTACAGCCGTAATTTTTCCCGAGGGCATGCAGCTTTACTGTATGGTTAAATGATGATGGCGTCCTCTTGGGTAAAATATTCCGGAGGTAAAATAGTCCCCCATTCGGATCTCCGGGCGGGGACTACTCAAGAGGACGTCGTTATCAGGAGAAAGAAAACTGGCGTTCTACGGATCGGAGCGTGGAATGTCAGATCCCTTAATCGGGCAGGTAGGTTAGAAAATTTAAAAAGGGAAATGGATTGGTTAAAGTTAGATATAGTGGGAATTAGTGAAGTTCGGTGGCAGGAGGAACAAGACATTTGGTCAGGCGAATACAGTGTTATAAATACAAAATCAAAACGGGGGAATGCAGGAGTAGGTTTAATAATGAATAAAAAAAATAGGAGTGCGGGTAAGCTACTACAAACAGCATAGTGTACGCATTATTGTGGCCAAGATAGACACGAAGCCCACGCCTACCACAGTAGTACAAGTTTATATGCCAACTAGCTCTGCAGATGACGAGGAAATTGAAGAAATGTATGATGAAATAAAAGAAATTATTCAGATAGTGAAGGGAGACGAAAATTTAATAGTCATGGGTGACCGGAATTCGGTAGTAGGAAAAGGAAGACAAGGAAACGTAGTAGGTGAATATGGATTGGGGGGAAGAAATGAAAGAGGAAGCCGTCTGGTAGAATTTTGCACAAAGCACAACTTAATGATAGCTAACACTTGGTTCAAGAATCATAAAAGAAGGCTGTATACATGGAAGAACCCTGGAGATACTAAAAGGTATCAGATAGATTATATAATGGTAAGACAGAGATTTAGGAACGAGGTTTTAAATTGTAAGACGTTTCCAGGGGCAGATGTGGACTCTGACCACAATCTATTGGTTATGAACTGTAGATTAAAACTGAAGAAACTGCAAAAAGGTGGGAATTTAAGGAGATGGGACCTGGATAAACTGACTAAACCAGAGCTTGTACAGAGTTTCAAGGAGAGCATAAGGGAATAATTGACAGGAATGGGGGAAATAAATACAGTAGAAGAAGAATGGGTGGCTTTGAGGGACGAAGTAGTGAAAGCAGCAGAGGATAAAGTAGGTAAAAAGACGAGGGCTAGTAGAAATCCTTGGGTAACAGAAGAAATATTGAACGTAATTGATCAGAAGAGAAAATATAAAAATGCGGTAAATGAAGCAGTCAAAAAGGAATACAAACGTCTCATGGAGAAGAAATAAAAACTTTGAGGTTCGCCGATGACATTGTAATTCTGTCAGAGACAGCAAAGGACTTGGAAGAGCAGTTGAACGGAATGGATAGTGTCTTGAAAGGAGGATATAAGATGAACATCAACAAAAGTTGATAATGGAATGTAGTCGAATTAAGTCGGGGGATGCTGAGGGAATTAGATTAGGAAATGAAACACTTAAAGTAGTAAAGGAGTTTTGCTATTTGGGGAGCAAAATAACTGATGATGGTCGAAGTAGAGAGGATATAAAATGTAGACTGGCAATGGCAAAGGAAAGCGTTTCTGAAGAAGAAAAATTTGTTAACATCGCGTATAGATTTAAATGTCAGGAAGTCATTTCTGAAAGTATTTGTATGGAGTGTAGCCATGTATGGAAGTGAAGCATGGACGATAAATAGTTTGGACAAGAAGAGAATAAAAGCTTTTGAAATGTGGTGCTACAGAAGAATGCTGAAGATTAGATGGGTAGATCACACAGGTAATGAGGAGGTATTGAATAGGATTGGGGAGAAGAGAAATTTGTGGCACAACTTGACTAGTTTCTACTAGTCGGTTGGTAGGACATGTTCTGAGGCATCAAGGGATCACCAGTTTAGTATTGGAGGGCAGCTTGGAGGGTAAAAATCGTAGAGGGAGACCAAGAGATGAATATACTAAGCAGATTCAGAAGGATTTAGGTTGCAGTAGTTACTGGGAGATGAAGCGACTTGCACAGGATAGAGTAGCATGGAGAGCTGCATCAAACCAGTCTCAGGACTGAAAACCACAACAACAACAACATGTATCTCATGTAAAAGATATGTTCAATGCAGAAAAAAATTGTTCGAACAGCGAAGTACATATAGTAGGCAGTTTAATGTGGTTTCTCCATCCGTAGTGCTGCGCTGTGTTGTGTCACCTGTTATCAAAATAAACCATTACTAAATTATATTCCTTATATGCTAACATCTTCATTCTCCTCTCTCCTTTGTACCTCGGGTCATCTCTCTTCATAATAAAATATTCACTGTTAATAATCGTCAGCGCACGGCATGACTACAATATCTCTCTGCATTACCTATAATGAAATATTCATGGTTAATAATCGTCAGTGCACGGAATGACTTCAACATCTCTCTGTATCTGGAAAATCGCGTCAGCTCTCGGCATGACCTGTAAAGCATTTATCCATATTTCTCCATATCCAATACTTATATTATAACTAAATCTACGTTTATTTTGGTGAACTATGACAGCAATGCTGCATGCACGGGTTAAAGAATAGATCTAATTGCTACTACTGTATAAAAATCGTTTGTACGTGTTATACAAAGTCCTCTTAATTGCTTCACTTACCTTACAAAATGTGAAATAAATGTCGTGCGAGAACGCTTCTAAGACTGCTATTAATGCTCAGTGGCCGGCCGGAGTGGCCGTGCGGCTCTAGGCGCTACAGTCTGTAACCGAGCGACCACTACGGTCGCAGGTTCGAATCCTGCCTTGGGCATGGATGTGTGCGATGTCCTTAGGTTAGTTAGGTTTAAGTAGTTCTAAGTTCTAGGGGACTGATGACCTCAGAGGTTAAGTCGCATAGTGTTCAGAGCCAGCCAATGCTCAGTGTATTTATCTACGGTCGAGTGGAGCTGACCTGTTGTGCACGTAAATAACCCATTAGTAGCTCACGGTGTTCGGGCCTGCTGGAAAAAAAAATTCAGCAGCACTGAGTGAGAAAAATATAATTCTTTGATAATTAGAAAGAAAAAAGGAATGGATAATGTAAAAAGGCTCTGTGTGTTGCCTTCTAAATATTTTTGATGTTTGATGTACAGATTTTCTCTGGTAAATAAATGTTGACGTTTTAAAATGTCTGGAAGGCATTCATCTGTTTCACATTTCAGCAGTTAACCATACGTGCTGTATCAAGAACATCCGTTACGAATTTTGCTTTGGCAATTAATAAAATTTATCATTGATAGTTTCTTAGCTCTGGTATTATATTCCGGCGTTTTGTATCACGGATAGAATCTTCTAAACTTGTTTCCTCCGTTCCGTAGTGGGCTTAGCGAAGGACCCTTGTGGCGTTCCGCCTAGTGATATAACTGCATAATCGATTATCAATTAACGAAGTACAGACGACTGTGACATATAGCAACAGTCTCTTCGTCCATAGCAATATTTATATCAAGTGAATACCAAGATACACTGAAGCGCCAAAGAAAGTGGTATAGGCATGCGAATTCAAATACGCAGATACGAGTATGTGAACAGGCAGAATTCGGCGCTGCTATCGGCAACTCCTATATGAGACAGCAAGGGTCTGGCGCAGTTGTTAGATCGGTTACTGCCTCTACGAGGTGCATTCATGTTCTAAGGCCTGCGATTTTTTTTCTAATTAACTACTCACCCGAAATCGATGAAACTGGCGTTACTTCTCGACGTAATCGCCCTGCAGACGTACACATTTTTCACAACGCTGACGCCATGATTCCATAGCAGCGGCGAAGGCTTCTTTAGGAGTCTGTTTTGACCACTGGAAAATCGCTGAGGCAACAGCAGCATGGCGGGTGAATGTGCGGCCACCGAGAGTGTCTTTCATTTTTGGAAAAAGCCAAAAGTCACTAGGAGCCAGGTCGGGTGAGTAGGGAGCATGAGGAATCACTTCAAAGTTGTTATCACGAAGAAACTGTTGCGTAATGTTAGCTCGATGTGCGGGTGCGTTGTCTCGGTGAAACACCACACGCGCAGCCCTTCCCGGACGTTTTTGTTGCAGTGCAGGAAGGAATTTGTTCTTCAAAACATTTTCGTAGGATGCACCTGTTACCGTAATGCCCTTTGGACCGCAATGGGTAAGGATTACGCCCTCGCTGTCCCAGAACATGGACACCACCATTTTTTCAGCAGTGGCGGTTACCCGAAATTTTTTTGGTGGCGGTGAATCTGTGTGCTTCCATTGAGCTGACTGGCGCTTTGTTTCTGGATTGAAAAATGGCATCCACGGCTCATCCATTGTCACAACCGACGAAAAGGAAGTCCCATTCATGCTGCTGTTGCGCGTCAACATTGCTTGGCAACATGCCACACGGGCAGCCGTGTGGTCGTCCGTCAGCATTCGTGGCATCCGCCTGGATGATACTTTTCGCATTTTCAGGTCGTTATGCAGCATTGTGTGCACAGAACCCACAGAAATGCCAACTCTGGAGGCGATCTGTTCAACAGTCATTCGGCGATCCCCCAGAACAATCCTCTCCAATTTCTCGATCATGTCGTCAGACCGGCTCGTGCGAGCCCGAGGTTGTTTCGGTTTGTTGTCACACGATGTTCTGCCTTCATTAAACTGTCGCACCCACGAACGCCCTTTCGACACATCCATAATTGCATCACCACATGTCTCCTTCAACTGTCGATGAATTTCAATTGGTTTCACACCACGCAAATTCAGAAAACGAATGATTGCACGCTGTTCAAGTAAGGAAAACGTCGACATTTTAAGTATTTAAAACAGTTCTCATTCCCGCCGCTGGCAGTAAAATTCCATCTGCCGTACGGTGCTGCCATCTCTGGGACGTGTTGACAATAAACGCGGCCTCATTTTAAAACAATGCGCATGTTTCTATCTCTTTCCAGTCCGGAGTAAAAAATCGGAGGCCTTAGAACTTGAATGCACCTCGTACAATGGAAGGATATCAAGATTTAAGTGAGTTGAACGTAGTGTTACAGTCAACGCACGAGCGATGAGACACAGCATCTCCATGATAGCGATGAAGTAGAGATTTTCCCGTACGATCATTTCACGAGTGTACCATGAATATCAGGAATCCGGTAAAAAAAACAAATCTCCGATGTCGCTGCGGCCGGAAAAAGACTCTGCAAGAACGGGACCGACGACGACTGAAGAGAATCATTCAACGTGACAGAAATGCAACCCTACCGCAAATTGCTGCAGATTTCAATGCTGGGTCACCAACATATGTCATTGTGCGAACCATTCAACAAAACATCATCGATATGAGCTTTCGGAGCCAAAGGCCCACTCGTGTACCCTTGATGACTGCACGACACAAAGCTTTACGCCTCGCCTGGGCTCGTCAACACCAACATTGGACTGTCGACCACTGGAAACATGTTGCCTGGTTGGACGAGTCTCTTATCAAATTGTATCGAGCGGATGGACGTGTACGGGTATGGAGACAACCTTGGACCCTGCACGTCAGCAGGGGACTGTTTAAGCTGGGGGAGGCTCTGTAATGCTGTGGGGCGTGCGCAGTTCCAGTGATGTGGGACCCCTCATACGTCTAGAAATGACTTTCTCAGGTGAAACCTAAGTAAGCATCCTGTCTGATCACCTGCATCCATTCATGTCTATTTTGCGTTCCAACAGACTTGGGCAATTCCAGAAGAACAATGCGACATCGACACGTCAAGAATTGCTAGGGAGGGGCTCCAGGAACACTCTTCTGTGTTTAAACGCTTCCGCTGGCCAACAGACTCCCCAGACATGAACATTATCGAGCATATGTGCGTGTGAATTCGTAAGGGACGAAGCGTCTGAGGTCATCGGACCATAGACTTACGCACTACTTAAACTAACTTACGGTAAGGACAACACACGCACCCATACCCGAGGGAGGACTCGGACCTCCGGCGGGAGGGGCCGCGCAATCGGTGACATGGCGCCTCTAACCGTGCGGCTTGAGTAGATCTGCGGCGTCTTGCAACGTTCTTTTCAGAAGAGATCTCCACTGCCTCGTACTCTTACGGATTTATGGACAGCCTTGCAGGATTCATGGTATCAATTCTCTCCAGCACTACTTCAGACATTAGTCGAGTCCATGCCACGTCGTGTTGCGGTACTTCTGCGTGTGCGCGGGGGAGCTACACGATATTAGGGAAGTGTATCAATTGCTTTTGTCCTTCAGTGTATATTTGTAACAACAGCACAACAGTGCTGATTTCTTGCTGATCACATAAATACAACGCAATCAGTCTGAAATTGACTTCTGTGTTTCCTGTACAGTGGAAAATTCGTACTTCGAGTGTTGAAACCATCACGTAACATTTATCTACAGTAAACTGAGGCCGTATAACAAATAAAAACTGTAACACATTTCATTGAGGACTTACTCATTCAGCTAGTTCCAAAACTGTATATGTATTAACAAAGTAAGCTGTTATGCACATCAAAATTCAATCAAACGGCTGTTTTGAACACTAATAAGTGTTCAACAGATGAGAGAGGACAAATGGGCATGTCTGACATATACAACTTTAATCCAACCATATCAGCTACTAAGATACACCACTGGCCATTAAAATTGCTACACCACGAAGATGAAGTGCTACAGACGCGAAATTTAACCGACAGCAAGAAGATGCTCTGGTATGCAAATGATTAGCTTTTCAGAGCATTCACACAAGGTTGGCGCCGGAAGCGACACCTACAACGTGCCAACATGAGGAAAGTTTCCAACCGATTTCTCATACACAAACAGCAGTTGACCAGCGTTGCCTGGTGAAATGTTGTTGTGATGCCTCGTGTAAGGAGGAGAAATGCGTACCATCACGTTTCCGACTTTGATAAAGGTCGGATTGTAACCTATCGCGATTGCGGTTTATCGTATCGCGACATTGCTACTCGCGTTGGTCGATGACTGTCAGCAGATTATGAAATCGGTGGGTTCAGGAGAGTAATAGGGAACGCCGTTCTGGATCCCAACGGCCTCGTATCACTAGCAGTCGAGATGACAGGCATCTAATCCGCATGGCTCTAACGGATCGTGCAGCCACGTCTCAATCCCTGGGTCAACAGATGGGGACGTTTGAAAGACAACAACCATCTGCACGAACAGTTCGACCACGTTTGCAGCAGCATGGACTATCAGCTCGGAGACCCTTGACGCTGCATCACAGACAAGAGCGCCTGCGATGGTGTACTCAACGACGAACCTGGGTGCACGAATGGCAAAACGTCATTTTTTCGGATGAATCCAGGTTCTGCTTACAGCATCATGATGGTCGCATCCGTGTTTGGCGACATCGCGGTTAACGCACATTGGAAGCGTGTATTCGTCATCGCCACACTGGCGTATCACCTGGCGTGATGGTATGGGGTCCCATTGTTTACACGTCTCGGTCACTTCTTGTTCGCATTGACGGCACTTTGAACAGTGGACGTCACATTTCAGATGTGTTACGACCCGTGGCTCTGCGCTTTATTCGATCCCTGCGAAGCCCTACATTTCAGCAGGATAATGCACGACCGCATGTTGCAGGTCCTGTACAGACCATTCTGGATACTGAAAATGTCGACTGCTACCCTGGCCAACACATTCTCCAGATCTCTCACCAATTGAAAACCTCTGGTCAATGGTGGCCGTGCAACTGGCTTGTCACAATACGCCAGTCACTACTCTTGATGAACTGTGGTATCGTGTGACCTGCAACATGCGGTCGTGCATTATCCTGCTGAAATGTAGGGTTTGGTAGGGATCGAATGAAGGGTAGAGCCGCGGGTCGTAACACATCTGAAATGTAACGTCCACTGTTCACTGTGCCGTCAATGCGAACAAGAGGTGACCGAGACGTGTAACCAATGGCACCCCATACCATCACGCCAGGTGATATGCCAGCATGGCGATGACGAATACACGCTTCCAATGTGCGTTCACCGCGATGTCGCCAAAGACGGATGAGACCTTCATGATGCTGTAAACGCAACCTGGATTCATCCGAGAAAATGACGTTTTGGCATTCGTGCTCCCAGATTCGTCATTGAGTACACCATCCAGGCGCTCCTGTCTGTGATGCAGCGTCAAGGGTAACCATTGTCTCCGAGCTGATAGTCCATGCTGCTACAAACGTTCGTGCAGATGGTTGTTGTCTTGCAAACGTCCCCATCCGTTGAGTCAGGGATCGAGTCGTGGCTGCACGATCGGTTACAGTCATGCGGATAAGATACCTGTCATTGCGATTACGAGGCCACTGGGATCCAGCACGGCGTTCCGTATTACCCTCCTGAACCCACCGATCCATATTGTGCTAAGAGTCACTGGATCTCGACCAACACGAGTAGCAATGTCGCGATACGATAAACCGCAATCGCGATAGGCTACAAACCGATCTTTATCAAAGTCGGAAACGTGATGGTACGCATTTCTCCTCCTTACAGGAGGCATCACAACAACATTTCACCTGGCAACGCCGGTCATCTGCTGTTGTTGTATGAGAAATCGGTTGGAATCTTTCCTCATGTCAGCACGTTGCAGGTGTCGCCATCGGCGCCAGCCTTGTATGAATGCTCTGAAAAGCTATTCATTTGCATATCACAGCATTCTCTTCCTGTCGATTAAATTTCGCGTCTGTAGCACGTCGTCTTCGTGGTGTAGCAATTTTAATGGGCTGTAGTGTAGAAGGTCAATTCTTCCTCGTTCAGTGCGCTTATGGAATACGAAAGAAAATCAGTAGTATTTGTATGTAGCGATTATATGTGAAGTTGTGAACGTAGGTGTAGATGAAATGCGTAGAAAAGTCTAGCAGTGGTTTTTTAGTAGCTGACGATGATCAGAATGATATGCACCTGCTGTAAGATTCGCTTAGTCAGTTTACAGTTCGCGGATTGAGATACAAATGTACACATCGTCAGCAGCTATACACCAATCCCCAAAGTGGCAGGTAGGGACAAAAACTCCGTGAAATGTAAAAGGAAACAGAACTTGCAGAAACGCTTAATTAACTTAACTGCATCACTCGCGTCTGGGCCCGGGCAGTGGATTAAATATTCCCAGGAAGGCGCCGCTAAGTGGGTATTAGCGAGAAAATAAGCCGTCCGCTTTCCCGCGCCGCGCGCGGCCGACAAGCGGCAAGTGGCGGTTTCCGCCGCGTCGGCTCGTTAGCTGGTTGGCCATCGCATTGCTCGGCCCGCGCTCTGAGCCGTCCTCAATTAGCGGTCGCTGCGCGTCCCCATTATGCCTCCGATGGCGCCTAATTCACTGACGAATTTCGCCAGGACGGCTTTCTGCGGACGCGGCTTTCACCCAAACAGGACGCGTGTTGCTGCGGGTGCCTCCCTGCGAGCGCACGCCGGCACACTTGTAATTGGACCGCGGGCTCAGCTTCGCACGACGCAACGGCACGCAAGACCACCTTACGATACAGCACCTTCCCACACACCTGTGAAGTGCTCCTTTAGCAGCAGCTGCTGTGTCTGGGAAAACACTCGCGCCTCTCTCTCTCCCTCTCTCTCTCCGTATGCCCTCACAGAGAACTCAAAGAGTCAGAGCAGATTTGGTGCGCGCGAAATAGAATTTTAATCAATTTCAATACAGTTATAAGTAGAACTGAACAGTTTTTCCTTGCAAGTGATGAGCCGAGGCCTCCATAACAGAGGCTGCTATAGCTCTTATATTGCAGGAGCAGTGACGCAATTCTTTTACTGTACCACTGATGAACTGGCTGTTTACACTTCACTGTGAGGTGACATAAGTAGTGGGACAATATTCACATGTGCAGATAGCAGTAGTGTCACGTACACAAGGCACAAAAGGTACTGAGGTGTTCATGTGAAAAGGTTTGAGACAATATTTTGGCTACACCACAGGAATTAACAGTGTCGCCGGCTGGAGTGGCCGAGCGGTTCTAGGCGCTATAGTCTGGAACCGCGGGACCGCTACGGTCGCAGGTTCGAATCCTGCCTCGGGCACGGATATGTGTGGTGTCCTTAGGTTAGTTAGGTTTAAGTAGTTCTCAGTTCTAGGGGACTGATGACCTCAAATGTTAAGCCCCACAGTGCTCAGAGCAATTTGAACCTTTTTTTTTTTTCCACAGTGTCAACACGGTGGCGAGGATAACGGATTTCTGGCATTACCTATCACTACGAACAACACTGTGACCGACAGCATTCATTTAGTGATCAAGAGCAGCGGCGTTTACTTAGAGTTGACAGTACTAGCAGACAAACAAACTGCGCGAAATATCCCTAGATAAACTACTGGTCATTAAAATTGCTACACCACGAAGATGACGTGCTACAGACGCGAAAAATAACAGACAGGAAGAAGATGCTGTGATATGCAAATGATTAGCTTTTCAGAGCATTCACACAAGGTTGGCGCCGGTGGCGACACCTACAACGTGCTGACATGAGGAAAGTTTCCAACCGATTTCTCATACACAAACAGCAGTTGACCGGCGTTGCCTAGTCAAACGTTGTTGTGATGCCTCGTGTAAGGAGGAGAAATGCGTACCATCACGTTTCAGACTTTGGTAAAGGTCGGATTCTAGCCTAAGCGTTGTGGTTTATCGTATCGCGACATTGCTGCTCACGTTGGTCCAGATCCAATGACTGTTAGCAGAATATGGAATCTGTGGGTTCAGGAGGGTAATGCGGAACGCCGTGCTGGATCCCAACGGCCTCGTATCACTAGCAGTAGAGGTGACAGGCATCTTATCCGCATGGCTGTAACGGATCGTGCAGCCACGTCTCGATCCCTGAGTCAAGAGATGGGGACGTTTGCAAGACAACAACCATCTGCACGAACAGTTCGACGACGTTTGCAGCAGCATGGACTATCAGCTCGGAGACCATGGCTCCGGTTACCCATGACGCTGCATCGCAGACAGGAGCGCCTGCAATGATGCACTCAACGACGAACCTGGGTGAACGAATGGCAAAACTTCATTTTTTCGGATGAATTCAGGTTCCGTTTACAGCATCATGATGGTCGTATCCGTGTTTGGCGACATCGCGATGAACGCACATTGGAAGAGTGTATTCGTCAGCGCCATACTGGCTTATAAACCGGCATGATGGTATGGGGTGCCATTGGTTACACGTCTCGGTCACCTCTTGTTCGCATTGACGGCACTTTGAACAGTGGGCGTTACATTTCAGATGTGTTACGACCCGCGGCTCTACCCTTCATTCGATCCCTGTGAAACCCTATATTTCAGCAGGATAATGCACGACCGCATGTTGCAGGTCCTGTACGGGCCTTTCTAGATACAGAAAATGTTCGACTGCTGCCCTGGCCAACACATTCTCCAGATCTCTCACCAATTGAAAACGTCTGGTCAATGGTGGCCGAGCAACTGGCTCGTCACAATGCGCCAGTCACTACTCTTGATGAACTGTGGTATCGTGTTGAAGCTGCATGGTCAGCTGAACCTGTACGCGCCATCCAAGCTCTGTTTGACTCAATGCCCAGGAGTATCAAGGCCGTTGTTACGGCCAGAGGTGGTTGTTCTGGGTACTGATTTCTTAGGATCTATGCACCCAAATTGCTTGAAAAGGTAATCACATGTCAGTTCTAATATAATATATTTGCCCAATGAATACCCATTTATCATCTGCATTTCTTCTTGGCGTTGTTATTTTAATGGCCAGTAGTGTATGAACGTAGGACGTACGACGAGTGTAGCCGTTAGTACAGTGTGGCGAAATTTGGTTTTAACGGGCTATGATAGGAGACCACCGACGCGAGTGACTTAGCTAACAGCGCGGCATCGCCTACAGCGCCTCTCCTCGCCTTGTGACCACACCAGTTGCACCCTAGACGCCTGGAGAACTGTGACCTGGTCAGATGAGTCCCGATTTCAGTTGGTAAGAGCTGGTGTTGGGGTTCGACCGCACGAAGACCGCACGAAGCCGTGGACCCAAATTGTCAACAAGCCACTGTGCGAGCTGGTGATGGCTCCATAATGTTGTGGGTTGTGTTTGCCTGGAATGAACCACTAACTGACAGGAAATGGTTATGTTCGACTAGTTGCAGACCATTTTCAACCATTCATGGCCTTCACGATCCCAAACAGTGATGAAATTTTTATGGAAGACAATGCGTTCTGTCACCGGGCCACAGTTGTTCGCGACTCATCTCAACAACATTCTGGACACCGAGCGAATGAACTGGTCACAAAGGTCGCCCGACATGAATCCCATCGAATATTTATGGGACACAATCGAGAGGTCATCTCGTGCAAAAACTCTTGCACCGGTAACACTTCCGCAATTTTGTCCGGCTATAGAGGCGGCATTCCCGCGCCCGGGTTCCCGGGTCCGATTCCCGGTGGGGTCAGGGAATTTCTCTACCTCGTGATGACTGGGTGTTGTGTGATGTCCTTAGGTTAGTTAGGTTTAAGTGGTTCTAAGTTCTAGGGGACTGATGACCTCAGATGTCAACTCCCATAGTGCTCAGAGCCATTTGAGCCATACAGGCAGAATGGCTCGGTATTTCTTCCGGGGGTTTCCAACGGCTTCTTGAGTCTTCAGAGGCGGTATTATGGACCAAAAGAAGAAGAAAAAAAAACTGGTACACACGGGCTCCTAAATGCATAACGTAAGACCTATAAGCACTTGCTCAATGCTTCTCCTCTACTGCAACGTCTTTGATTTCCGTATTTTTCCTATTTTCTCTCTTACGAATCCCCAAAAGTTACCGTTATCTGAATTACCTTTCAAACAACCGGATGTAGCAACATCTTTGACTTGCGCTGCCAGTTTCTGCATTGTCAGCGCCACTCAAACATGTGGTCAGAAACTGTGTCAGTGGTTTCGTCTGCCACGCGTTGCTTCTGCTCACTAATGGAAGTGAGCGTGCAACAGCAGTCTGCTTTTAGTGACGGTACACTAAACATGTCTTTGTTCGACTGCGTTCTCTTTCTGGAGATGGTATGACTTGGGAAAACGTAGTCTTGCATACTGCTATTTACTTGAGGCAAACGTTATCGAGGGGAAACTTCGTAATTTTTATGTTACAGAATGAATATTTAACAGCGATACATTTGAGCATCTCTATATATTTTTTACACCCGGTTTCTGATATTTCATTCCTCCCAGTCATTTCTAATATCTCATCATTTCGTATTTCATCCATCCAAAGAAGATATCCTGTGGTATCGGCAACTCAAGACAATAATCGATTTCTGAACAGTAGCTGTAATTGTTTTCTAATAGTTCAGGTCGTTGCTTTGAGAGAAAACCCTGCAGTTCAGTAGTTTATAGCATAACGCGACAATACAGCCAGGAGAATTGAAATGGGACTGAATCCGGCAGCAGGAGGCTACGTATTCATATTATTTGCAAAGTTTTGAAGAACTGCTGATATCAAAATATGATGATGTGATTTAAGAGGTGGCACAGAGTCACTTATCGTCATCATACTCATAGACGAGGAAAATACGAATATTCGAACTGTAGTTTCTATTTGTGGTGATATCTCAAATTAATGTCCAAGCAATAAGTGGCTTTCACAAAGAACTTTGCAGAATGGATAACCCCTGGAGCACAGAGGGATACTGTACGAGTTACTTTGATTCACACTTCATTTAAACACACGAAAATTGTAGAAGGAAATAACTAATACGGATGTCAGTATACTTCCATAATAAACTAATTTTCTCCTGTAAAAGAACTGTACCTTCTTTCAGAAGTAAACAGCGACTGGATTGGCCCAGGTTGGACCCTAAAAGGGAAGGCTTCGGATCGCTCTGCCTTCTCCTCTATGCAGCTGGTTTTGTGTCACTCAGCTATCAGGTCATCAAATCGGCGCGAACTGTGACACGAGAACGTACTCAGTTACGGATACTGAAGCAAAAAATCTGCCTGCAGTAGGTAAAGAATGCATTTGTGATGAAGGAGTCAAATTTATCAAACCTCAGAGAGATTTCTGCTGGAAAGTAGTGTAAATAGCTGTACTATTGTTTAAAATTTGTAATCATAGTGCCTTATTACGTTAACAACTACTGATTATACCTTGTTTGTAGTGAAATGATGGCAAGATCGAGGAAACTAAAATGTAATGTAATTCAGTGATCCACGTTAAGATGAGATGTAATCCTACGAATCGCATCGTGGAGGTAAATAAAAAGTGACTGACGCAGATAATTGTTTTACTGTATCTTTTACTGTCACTGGCGAGTCCGTCCTACTTACCTCGGACACTATACTGAGAGGTTTCTCCAGGCGGTATTTAGGGAATGTACCACTGAGGGTGTGGATAATATGCAGGGACGAGTCTGTACCAGACACCAAGGTACGTTAATATCCACGGGAACATTCAAATAAATTTGTAGGAGGGAGACGTAAGTGACCCATGCAACTGAGATCTGTTCTGGCCACGTGTTTAGGTGGCCCAAACTGTTAAGGCTGGCACAATACGCAGGAGAGAACATAGAGCGAATCCCAGCCAGACACAAAGTTTCCAATACTGCAGAATACGAGTTTTTGGATTGATTTCATTGATTTCATTGTCTCTATGAATATTTTAAATTCTTTTCTTTTTCATGGTCGACCATATAATCCTTGACGTTTTTTACTTCTATGTTGTTCAAATTTGTCTCATTAGACACGTAACTTTTGTGTTAGATTTTGTTTAGTTTTTCTTTAAGTTACTCTTTCACACATGAAAGCTAGTGCACTTCTACATCTTCACCTATTCTCCACAAGACGCGTTATGGTGTATGGTGGAGTGTACTATACGTATCACTGTCACTTCATCTTTGCTGTTCCAGTCGTGAATATTGGGCCGGGAGCGCGTTTGTTGGTAAGCCTCATATGAACTCGGATGTTTCCAGTTTTACCTCCGTGGTCCTTTTGCGAGGTAAACGTGGGGGAAGCAATGTATCATGGGTTGACTCGCATTGCGGAACGTCCATCTTCTAGCGGCTCCCAAAGGAGATCAATGAGAGTCTCCGTGAGGCTTTCGCTCTCCGCAAACGAACCTGTGACGGAATGCGTCACTCTTCTTTAAATCTTCTCTATTTCTTCGGCTAGTCCTAACTAATAACGGTCGCCGATTGATGAGCAAAACAGAAATCTTTAACTTGGGTTTTGTAAGCCATTCCCTTCTTGCGAAGACTAAACTTCCTGAGCATTCTTGCAGTGGATCTCGAGCTAATACTTGCCATTAATAGGATTTTATATGGGTAAAAGTAAAGTAAAGTCGTATGACATTGCAGGCTCCCAACGACTGGTATTTAGATCGTAAATGTCGCTAATTCTCCGTGCCTGTGGCAGTCTGAGAAGGGAGTTTGCTTAATTTTATCAGCAGGGATTACTTTTATTCATTTTTATATAAGCCTGCTGTGGGGACGGATCTTATGCACACTTTTTCTCTCTCGGCAGCGTAACCTTCCCTGACCATTCTGCGCGCTTTAGAATTGATGTTTAGGCCCAACAAACTTGAGAGTACAATCTTATCGATTGAATTTGAGGTCGCAACGGGTAACGCAATTGTAATTTTGGGGGTGGTCAGAGAAAACTACGTCCTGCACGAATCTAGTTTTGTGCCAATAATTTTAGTAAAGGGGCAGTGTGATTAATATGATTCTCTTTTCTTAGGTATGGTCTAAATGAGCAAGCCGAGAACGGAAATTACTTCGAAAAACAAAGTTAATTTTATTTTAACCAACATTAGACAAAAATTAACGAAGTTACTCCTTAACAATCTTTTGAATACACATTTCACTAATTCTGCTTTGAATTTTCATTAAACTATGGACAAAGATTATTTAACTATGCACATAGACCATTTCTCCTTTGAATTACAAGCCGTGTTGCCTTTGATTTGCATCGTCCTGTGGGGGGAAGGAAAATGTTGGAGAGCACGTGGTCACTACACTACTATGCTGATACATACACATGCACTGGGTTATCACTGAAATGCAAATATCGTAACTATTTCTCTATGCTGATTTTCAATGTACAGTGGCTGGCATAGAGCGGGACTCGTGGCTGGTATGTCCAGCGCGAAGTGCTTGAATACGAAACGATTCATCTTAGAAAAGCTACACTCGTCACTAAATTTTCAGTAAGTTGTTAAACATCGACACACGCTAGCATAAATGTTCAGCAATCGCAAAACTGGCTACAACTCCCTGTACTGGCCTTCTCAGCGGTTGGAGTTTGAAACAATGCACCACGTGGCGGGTCGTAACGGAAATCTCGAACGGAGAAGATTATTCTTTTATCGGATAAATTGAACAAAAATCAATAAATGGTTCTTAATTAATCAATCACGAAAAAGCCTCTGATAAATAAATTGTTAACATTAAACATATTTAAACATTCAAATACCTTTGTCCTGATTTCGACGCAGCGCTCTGAAGGAACGTCTGGTGGCTTACCTGTCTTCCCAAAAAACTCCCCGTAACCGTTGTGCGGCTCTTTCTCCCGAGCAGCGCGAGGTGGTGGGGGAGGCCCATGACCAACCTCTGGTAAGAAAACTTTTTTTTATGACTTTCGCTCTCTGGTCGAACCATCCTGTTCCTGCTCTTTGCCTTCCAGTGACTGTGTTAAAGTTGGTAGAAGATTCTGAGACCCACTACATCTCTGGTTCGTCTGCTACCACACTCAAAACATTCAAACCTGACCACGTACTTTAAGTAGAGGTGGGGAAATGTAAATAGGGACACAGGACGTGCATATTGTAATGAGAATAAAAGACTTTGATCCATAATTGTTTCTACGTGCATGTAATTTGGGGCTGAGATTATTTCACTGTTCATTGATTACGTAAAGTAATTGAATTTACGCTGATAATGTCTATCAGCTGATAGCAACATATTATAACACTGATTTTAACTATGTAACGAAACCTATTGTGACGTTACAACACGAATGTCTGGGAGAGCCGTAAGGGCAGGCACCTTTCCTCGCGTGGAATCGAGAGCTGTGTGCGGAAGTGTATTTGGTGCGCATAGGTGTCTGTGCTGCGAGTGTGTGGAGTTTAGTATCATGTCCGTGTTGGAGACGACGAGAGAAGGGAAGGGGTGAAATCCACTGCTGGAACATGGCCTACTCCTCTAGCCAGATTTGGCCGCCGCGCTCAACCTCCACATCCAAAGGTCGAATGACCATCGACAGCGCCACGCGTCCTCGCTTCGAGAGACACTGCAGCCAGGTTTAGAATTTAACCCAGGACACTGGCGCAAAGTCTGGCCACCACCTCTCCTGCCTTCGCCGTCCAAATACTGTCACTGAAAATTTCATCCACCATCAGGATTCGAACCGGCGTACGTCCGAGCCGAGCGTCACCGCATGGGCGTGCTTCAGCGGCCTCGGCTACGGAGGCTGGTTTCATGCAGCTCTTCTGTCTTAAATCCATCCGTATTCGTTTTTCTTGTCATTTAAGGGGGGCAGGACGTCAAACGGGCCGACTTGGAGCAGGAGAGGCACCACAGGGCATTTTAATTTCCACTGTCTATACTTTTACAAGTAAATTCTTACAATTTTGTTGTCAAGACCAGGAAGGATTCAAGATTCACATTCATAGCAATGAAAGTTCAAGAACATAACCAAATAATTTTTTATACAAGTGAAATTTCATAATTTTTTCACATACTATTGGCTACATTTGTTGCTATAGGTACACTATTCTTCATAAGTAAGAGAGATTCTTCGATGAATTTTGCATAGCATACAAACCATACTTACAGATGTATGAAAATCTAGAATTTATTTAATTTATGGAAAAATAAATGAGCTGTTACATTTTAAACTTCATGTTTAGAAGAAATTCAAATTTTATAATTACTTATCTCAACTTTTACCACAGATTTCAATAGATTTGGAAAATTCTAGAGTTTTGCATTAAGGAGTTTGTGTTTAACAAGCAGTGCAAAATTCGTGGAAGAATCTCTCTTACTTATGAAGAGAAGTAATTTTTTACAAGTGAAATTTCATAATTTTTTCACATACTATTGGCTGCATTTGTTGCTATAGGTACACTTTTCTTCATAAGTAAGAGAGATTCTTCGATGAATTTTGCACAGCATACGTCCCATACTTACAGATGTATGAAAATCTAGAATTTATTTCATTTATGGAAAAATGAATGAGCTGTTACATTTTAAACTTCATGTTTAGAAGAAATTCAAATTTTATAATTACTTATCTCAACTTTTACCAAATATTTTAACAGATTTGGAAAATTCTAGAGTTTTGCATTAAGGAGTTTGTGTTTAACAAGCAGTGCAAAATTCGTGGAAGAATCTCTCTTACTTATGAAGAGAAGTGTACCTATAGCAACAAATGAAGCCAATAGTAAGTGAAAAAATTATGAAATTTCACATATAAAAAAATTTATTTCCTTATGTTTTTGAGCTTTTACTGCTACGAGTGTGAATCCTGAATCCTTCCTGGTCATGCTGACAAAGTTTTATGAATTTATTTGCAAAAGTATGGACAGTGGAATTTAAAATATCCTGTGGTGCCTCGCCTGCCCCAAGTCGGCCAGTTTGACGACCTACCCCCCTTAAAGGATGTAACTGCTTCTCGTGAGTGCTCGGCAATCGTATAATCACGGAGTACTGTTTATTTATACGCAGTGCGTTACTTTGGCTTATGTTCAGAGTCTAATGCCAATGCCCTACAACAAGCGCCGAGCCTTTACAGGTCTTCCTGAATTTCGATACGATTTTGTAGCGTTGTGACTTCTCTCTATACAACAGCATCATCCGCTATGAGCCTAACAGAACCTGCAGTATTCGCCTCTAGTTCATTTATATACTAAAATACTAAAAAAAACTCCGCTCGAACTGGTCATGAAGGCCCAACGGTACCGACAGGCCGCCGTGTCATCCTCAGCCCACAGCCGTCCTGGATGCGAATATGGAGGGTCACTTTGTCAGCACACCGCGCTCACGGCGGTACGTCAGTTTACGAGACCGCAGCCGCTACTTCTCAGTCAAGTAGCTCCTCAGTTTGCCTCACAAGGGCTGAGTGCACCCCCTTGCCAACAGCACTCCGCATACCGGATAGTCACCCATCCATTGCTAGCCCAACCCGACAGCGCTTAACTTCGGTGATCTGACGGGAGCCGGCGTTACCACTGTGGCAAGGCCGTTGGCCATTTATACACTAACTGATCAAAATTATCCGAACAGTTCTACAGAACGCGGAATTAACCACCAGCTGTCACGAGAGACGGACCTGCCAATATACAGGGTGTTTATAAATGAATATCGGAGTTTTAACTCTACATAATATTTATTATATTAAACTTAAAGTTACAAATGATATGTCAAATGAAAGAGCAACTCAAACAGTTTTACCAAGAACCTTATAAATGATCAATGTGAGCACCATTTATCACACGGCACACATCAAGTCTGGATAGGCTGCAAGGGGCACAATAACAGGGCTTGTTTTGCAAGGCCTCCACGTTCACCCGACCTAACACCATGCGATTTTTTTCCTTTGGAACTTCATCAAGGATCGTGTGTACGTGCCTCCGCTACCAGCAGACCTCCCTGAATTAAGAAAACGGATTGAAGCAGCTGTTGCTACAATCACTGAAGACACACTTATCAACGTTTGGGAGGAACTCGGCTATAGACTTGATGTGTGCCGTGTGACAAATGGTGCTCACCTTGAACATTTATAAGGTTCTTGGTAAAACTGTTTGAGTTGCTCTTTCATGTGACGTATCATTTATAACTGTAAGTTGAATATAATAAATATTTTAAAGCGTTAAAACACCGATATTTATTTATAAATACCCTGTATAAGGTCCGGTCAGTGATGTGTTGTCATTGGAGAAACAGTAGCAATGGACGACTTTGTTAGTGAATTTGAAAGCAGACTAGTCACTGGATGTTACCTGAGCAAGAAATCCTTCAGGGACATTTCAGCACCTCTGCAGCTGATCAGGAACGCGTTGGTGATGTGATTGTGATGTGGAACACGATGTAAGAAGTACACTTAAAACAAGACCGGGCAGAGTTCAATGCTAGACGGGAAATTGCGGAGGGTGGTTGTAAACAATCACATGAAATCATCGGAAAAAAATAACTCGTCAGTTCCAGAGGGGTACCACCAGTCCAACTACCACAATCACTGTACGCAAAGAATTAAAAAGAATGGAAACGGTTGAGAGTTTCTTGCAAGCCAAACGTTTCTGTAGTTAATGCTAAGCGACACTGGAGGTCGTGCAAAGGGAGACGCTGCTGGACAATGGGTGACTGGAAACGGAATGATTTGGAGTGATGGATCACGCTGCTACACCTCTGGAAGTCCAATGGAAGGGTTAGAGTTTGGCGAATGTCTGGAGAACGTTAACTGCCACAATGTTTAGTTGCAACAGTGGAATGTTCAGGATGTGGTGTTAGGGTGTGGGGGTGTTTTCGTGATTATGATGAGGTGCCCCATTGATCTTAAGGGGGGGGGGGGGGTTAGGACGTCAAACGGGCCGCCTTGGAGCAGGAGAGGCACCACAGGACATTTCAATTTGCACTGTCTGTACTTTTACAAATAAATTCATAAAACTTTGTCAGCATGACCAGGAAGGATTCAGGATTCACACTCATAGCGGTGGAAGTTCAAAAACACGAAAAAAACAATATTTTTTAAATGTGAAATTTCATGACTTTTTTCACTTACTGTTGGCTGTATTTGTTGCTATAGGTACACTTTTCTTCATAACTAACAGAGATTCTTCGATGAATTTTGCACAGCTTACAAACCATACTTACAGGTGTATGAAACTCTAGAATTTATTTAATCTATGGAAAAATAAATGAGCTGTTACGTTTTAAACTTCGTGTTTAGAGAAAACTCGAATTTTATAGTTAATTATACCAATTTTTACCACAGTTTTTAACAAATTTGGGAAATTCTAGAGTTTCATACACCTTTAAGTATGGTTTGTCTGCTGCGCAAAATTCATCGAAGAATCTCTCTTACTTGTGAAGAAAAGTGTACCTATAGCAACAAATGCTGCCATTAGTAAGTGAAAAAAATGATGAAATTTCACATGTAAGGAAAATTATTTCGTTACGTTTTACAACTTCCACTGCTAATAGTGTGAATTCTGAATCCTTCCTGGCCATGCTAACAAAGTTTTATGAATTTATTTGTAAAAGTATAGACAGTGGAAATTAAAATGTCCTGTGGTGCCTCTCCTGCTCCAAGTCGGCCCGTATCACGTCCTTACCCCCTTAAGAAAACGCTAAATGCAGAAGGATATGAACACATTTTGTAGATTTGTTTGTTGTGAACAGCAGAGGAATAATTCGTAGACGACGGCTGTTTGTATCAGCATGATAATGTGTCCGGTCATAACGCAGCATCTGTGAGGCAATGCTTTGTGGATACTAGCGTTATCTGGCCGGGCTGGCCTGCCCAAATTTGAGTCAGTTGAAACGTATTCTTCACTCCAGGCCCCAGAGTCCAATATCGTTACCACCTCTGGTCTCGGCTCTTGAGAAAGAATTGGCTGCCTATCTCTACAGACAATGAGAATCACTGAAAGTGTTTCCATCAAGTAGTCATGAAGGTGAAGGATGGACACATCCCACGGAAACGCGAGCTTAAAGACGTCTTCTGGTCTTCTGGTCAGACAGCGTGTACAGTAACGGTCCTCTAATACTTCCTTGGGGTACGCCCGACGTTATTTGTGTGTCTGAAAAGTTCTCTCCTTTAAAACTGGCATGCCGTATTCCAATTGCCAGGATCTCTTCTACCTAATCACAAAGCTGGTCCCAGATTTCGTAAGCTCGAATTCGATTATCCGACACCAGTATGGAACCGTTTCTAACGCCTTCAGAAACACAAGTGACATGGCATCAATCTGGATGTCGACACCTATGGTCTACTCTGTCTCGTGGTCGAAAAGAGCGATGTGGATTTGTCGACTTGTCCGAAGAATCGATGTTGATTCCTATAGAGGAGATATTCGGTTCCGTAAAGGTCGTAAGAGCCGAGCATAAAATTTGTTGCAATTTTATACAACTGACAGACGGTAGCAATATTGGACCATAGTTAAGTGCATGCGTTAGGGGTCTCTTCCCTTCCGGAAAATTAGAATGGTCTGTGGGTTTTGTCAACCGCTTGGTAAGATTCTTTCTTTCAGTGAGCTTCGGCACATTCCTGCTGGAAGAGGAGCAAGTTCCTTCGTATACTCTATGCAGAATCATGTAGGCGTCCCACCACGTCAATTCGGCTTTCATCTGCTCAGCGATTTTAGTTTTTTTCCTACCCCGCAGTCATTTATCTCAGTACCTGTCATTTTAGCGTTCGTGAGACGATTGAAAGAAGGAATCGCTATTACATCTTCCTCAGTGGGGGAATGTTTGGAAAAGAAATTTCTGTTATATAAAATGCATGTCAGACCATCAGATACTTTTATTTTAAACCAAAATATCGACCGGTTTCAGTGATGGACCATCTTCACGGGTAAGGATTAAAATGGTTTAAGCCACAACATCAAGCCCACATTTGTCATTACTTAAATAATGGCCGGCCGCTGTGGCCGAGCAGTTCTAGGCACTTCAGTTTGGAACCACGCTGCTGCTACTGTCGTAGGTTCGAATCCTGCCTCGGGCATGGAGGTCTGTGATGTTGTTAGGTTAGTTAGCTTTAAGTAGTTTCTATGTCTAGGGGACTGATGACCTCAGATGTTAAGTCCCGTAGTGCTCAGAGCCATTTGAACTTAAATAATGTGTAGAGCATGTCATGAATATAAATATACGACGCAGGACTTTTAGAAGTACTAGTACCAACTGTACACAGAGCCAATTTCTGTTGCCTATTATAACGCAACAGTGTGTTCGTAATGTCAGCGATCGGGTCAGTTAGAGTTTATAGCTGGACTTGTATCTCTGACGTGGAATAATATCCGTTCATAAATTTCGTTTGTCTGATGTTTTGAAAACAAACGAGACACGGTAAGTCTCCTTGTTACGTTTTGTTTCCAGGCTGCCATGACGAAAGAGTTTCTTATTGTATTGTATGTTATTTGGTTACAAATAATAGTATTGCTTGAACTATCTATGTTTTTATTTAAGGGTGAAGTAATTAATGGTCTTTACTAACAATGCATAAGGCGTGTATTTATGCTTCAACCATCTAAACACGTTGGAAGCGATTGATTTGGTGACGGGTCGATCGCGCACCGTCAGCACGCTATCGAATGCACACTCACCTCCTCAAAAGTCGAATCAGCACTTTCAATTTCTTTTTCGAACTCCGATTACTACTGCTGTTGCAGTACAAATAATTTATTGCATTAAATTTCATATTATCACAGTCTGGTGTCACAAGCTTCTCCTCTCTCCAAGGACGATGATTTCTGTGCCAGGTAATAGAGTTTTCTTCTACAGTAGGAGTTTTAATTTCATTCCACCTGAAAAATGCTGCTTATCTACATCATTAATGCGCTCCAGCCGTCATCAATGTGACGTGCCCCACCTCCCATTTCATTTTGTTCATTCATTCTTTAATTTATGGCATATATTACACTACTTACGTCATTTCACTGCCTACGTCATCTAACTTTTATCTTGTGTACCGTACTGAGCGACACGAGATTGCAGACTTCTGGTTTTCCCGCAACGGGGATTTCGGGAAACATTTGGAGCGGTGGCGCTAAGTGTCGCTCGCATTGCGTCGGCGGGGCGCGGACCCCGACGGCGTTACGTTACGTTACGCCGCCGCACTTCCCACCATTGTGTCAACACCGTTCACTTCCCGAGCGAGTTACGCCACTTGCTCGCTGCATTGTGCCGTATTGTGGCTGCCTGAGAACGAGCGGCTGTTGCACGAATCCTGTTCAGAGCTCGCCACCACGTCTTGCTAGGAAGCAGGCAAAGTAGTTTCCGGGTAAATGGTTCTAGAACATTCAGTAATGGTAACGTAGTACGCCTTGAGCCCAACAGTAAAGAGAATTACAAAACCTTCGTTCGATTCCAGAAAACTATTTCTAGCGGGTGATTCGAAAAGAAAGAACGGATTTCAATTGTTTATTACAGACAAACTACACTGGTCGCCAAAATAAAAGCAACGAACAGAATTTTTCTGAGTTGCGTTTATTTTGCCACAAGACACTACGGACAGCTGACAGTAAAGTAGAAACAATGTAATCAATACAGAACGCAAACAACTGCAACTTGCATAACGGTACACGGAAATGTTCTTCGTTTTATCTAACTTCATGGATTTGGGCACACTTTCCGACAACTAATTAATGTGCTCAGTGTGGGTTGTGACCAACTCTGACAGCAATACAGGCCTGACAACGAAGGAGCATCCTCTGGATGACGTCATCAGTCTCGTACTGAGGCAACAGCGCCCTTTCTTCCTGCAGAGCTGCTCGCAAGTCTTGGAGAGTGGTTGGTGGATGCTGACGTGATGCAACCCGTCTCTACATCTACATCTACATACATACTCCGCAATCCACCATACGGTGCGTGGGGGTGGGTACCTCGTACCACAACTAGCATCTTCTCTCCTTGTTCCACTCCCAAACAGAACGAGGGAAAAATGACTGCCTATATGCCTATGTACGAGCCCTAATCTCTCTTATCTTATCTTTGTGGTCTTTCTGCGAAATATAAGTTGGCGTCAGTAAAACTGTACTGCAGTCAGCATCAAATGCTGGTTCTCTAAATTTCCTCAGTAGCGATTCACGAAAAGAACGCCTCCTTTCCTCCAGAGACTCCCACCCGAGTTCCTGAAGCATTTCCGTAACACTCGCGTGATGATCAAACCTACCAGTAACAAATCTAGCAGCCCGCCTCTGAATTGCTTCTACAGGGTTATTACAAATGATTGAAGCGATTTCGCAGCTCTACAATAACTTTATTATTTGAGATATTTTCACAATGCTTTGCACACACATACAAAAACATAGGCATTCACAAATGTTCGATATGTGCCCCTTTAGTGATTCGGCAGACATCAAGCCGATAATCAAGTTCCTCCCACACTCGGCGCAGCATGTACCCATCAATGAGTTCGAAAGCATCGTTGATGCGAGCTCGCAGTTCTGGCACGTTTCTTGGTAGAGGAGGTTTAAACACTGAATCTTTCACATAACCCCACAGAAAGAAATCGCATGGGGTTAAGTCGGGAGAGCGTGGAGGCCATGACATAAATTGCTGATCATGATCTCTGTGGTGTCACCGGCAGACACCACACTTGCTAGGTGGTAGCCTTTAAATCGGCCGCGGTGCGGTAGTATACGTCGGACCCGCGTGTCGCCACTGTCAGTAATTGCAGACCGAGCGCCGCCACACGGCAGGTCTAGAGAGACTTCCTGGCACTCACCCCAGTTGTACAGCAGACTTTGCTAGCGATGCTACACTGACAAATACGCTCTCATTTGCCGAGACGATAGTTAGCATAGCCTTCAGCTACGTCATTTGCTACGACCTAGCAAGGCGCCATAGCATTTGATATTTATCTTGAAGCATGTCTAAACAACAGCGATGTTCTACAATTATGGATTAAAGTTAAGTATTACATCAACTACGTACTTTATTTCCTACTATTAATTCCCTTAACTGTTCCAGACCTCACGCCAATCTGCGTGAGCTTAAACGCGTGCATTTCGGCCTCCTCTAGCAACACGGTGTTGGCTCTTCTGCCAACACATCAATCTCCACCACGACCGATCCATCGGTTTTCCAATCTCCTGTTTAAGAAATGCCGAACATCATGATGGAAGTGCGGTGGAGCACCATCCTGTTTAAAGATGAAGCCGGCGCTGTCGGTCTCCAGTTGTAGCATGAGCCAATTTTCCAGTATGTCCAGATACACGTGTCCTGTAACGTTTTTTTCGCAGAAGAAAAAGGGGCCGTAAACTTTAAACCGTGAGATTGCATAAAACACGTTAACTTTTGGTGAATTGCGAATTTGCTGCGCGAATGCGTGAGGATTCTCTACCGCCCAGATTCGCACATGGTGTCTGTTCGCTTCACCATTAAGAAAAAATGTTGCTTCATCACTGAAAACAAGTTTCGCACTGAACGCATCCTCTTCCATGGCTGATGCAACCGCGCCGAAAATTCAAAGCGTTTGACTTTGTCATTGGGTGTCAGGGCTTGTAGCAATTGTAAACGGTAAGGCTTCTGCTTTAGCCTTTACCGTAAGATTTTCCAAACCGTCGGCTGTGGTACGTTTAGCTCCCTGCTTGCTTTATTCGTCGACTTCCGCGCGCCACGCGTGAAACTTGCCCGCACGCGTTCAACCGTTTCTTCGCTCACTGCAGGCCGACCCGTTGATTTCCCCTTACAGAGGCATCCAGAAGCCTTAAACTGCGTATACCATCGCCGAATGGAGTTAGCACTTGCTGGATCTTTGTTGAACTTCGTCCTGAAGTGTCGTTGCACTGTTATGACTGACTGATGTGAGTGCATTTCAAGCACGACATACGCTTTCTCGGCTCCTGTCGCCATTTTGTCTCACTGCGCTCACGAGTGCTCTGGCGGCAGAAACCTGAAGTGCGGCTTCAGCCGAACAAAACTTTATGAGTTTTTGTACGTATCTGTAGTGTGTCGTGACCATATGTCAATGAATGGAGCTACAGTGAATTTATGAAATCGCTTCAATCATTTGTAATAGCCCTGTATGTCCTCCCTGAATCCGACCTGATAGGGATCCCAAACGCTCGAGCAGTACTCAAGAATAGGTCGTATTAGTTTTTTATAAGCGGTCCCCTTTACAAATGAACCACATCTTCCCAAAATTCTGCCAACGAACCGAAGACGACTATCCGCCTTCCCCACAACTGCCATTACATGCTTGTCCCACTTCAAATCGCTCTGCAATGTTACGCCCAAATATTTAATCGACGTGACTGTGTCAAGCGCTGCACTACTAATGGAGTATTCCTTAGTGCATGCCAGACGTGCTCCATCAGATTCAAATAGGGAGAGCGAGCAGGCCACGTCATGCGTGCAGCATCTCCCTTTTCAAGAAAACATCAAACACCCGTGCTCTATGAGGTCGAGCATTATCATCGATCAATACGAAGTCTGGGCCCACAGCACATCGCGACATGGCTTAGCCACAGCCTCGGGGATGTTTCCAGAATGAGATTTTCACTCTGCAGCGGAGTGTGCGCTGAGAGCTTTTGCAAAGTTTGGAAGGTAGGAGACGAGGTACTGGCAGAAGTAAAGCTGTGAGGACGGGGCGTGAGTCGTGCTTGGGTAGCTCAGTTGGTGCCGGCGCGGTAACTCAGCGTGTTGGTTCAGATGGTTAGCTGCACTCTGTAATAAAGAAACTGAGTTAATGGATCAACGACAAACTGAAACGGGTGTCTTGCGACGTCCACCACGAGCACATACAACGAACGAAAAAACGAACAAAATGAGATTTAAAAAAAGTTAGTAGAGCACTTGCCCGCGAAAGGCAAAGGTCCCGAGTTCGAGTCTAGGTCCGGCACACAGTTTTAATCTGCCAGGAAGTTTCATATCAGCGCACACTCGGCTGCAGAGTGAAAATCTCATTCTGGAAACATCAGTTGACAGTTTGTGTGATAGTATCGTCAATCAGAAGCAGGACGTGGAAATAGAGGTTTGTTGCTTTTAATTTTGGACACCAGTATATAAAAGGTAGCAACACACTGCGCATGTCACTGGCCAGAGGAAGGTTCAACGTTTAGACACACCTACGCTGCTGTTTGGTCGTAGCAATATGGTGACTACACCACAAGGGAAATCATTTTGTACGATGTAATTTGCACGAAGACAATCCGTAATTCAAGTGCAACGGGCATTGCGCCGTCGATTCAACAAGAAGCCGCCTCCGCAAAAGCAGATTTGTGATTGGTATACAAAATTGTTGGAATCTGGTTTCATACGCAAAGGGAAGAGCAATGGTCGGCCACGCACCTCTGATGAAAATGTCGAGCGTATCCGAGACGTGTTCACACGGAGCCCTCGGAAGTCCACAAGACGGACAGGCCAGGAAATTCGACTTCTCCAGACAACGGTGTAGCGCGTTCTGAAAAGACGTTTTCACATGAAGCCTTACAAGTTGCAGTTACTGCAGCAATTACGTCCCAGTGACTCCTACTGAGGGTACGAATTCTGTATTTCATTTCTCCAGCGTACGGCACAGGACACTTTCCCCGAAATGCTCATCTTTTCTGACGAATCGACGTTTCAGCTATCGGGTAAAGCAAACCGTCAAAATCTAAGAATTCCCGGGTCGCAAAATCCTGGCTTCGTCGTCGATCATGAAAGAGACTCTCCTAAAATGAGTGTGTATTATGCCGTTTCCGCTCACAAAGTTTATCGACCTATCTTTTTTGCGGAGGAAACTGTGACAGAAATGTCATACTTGGACATGATAGAAAATAGGTTGTTTCCTCAACCCAATCTTCGATGATTCCAATTATTTCATTTTTAAGCATGACGACGCCCCATCTGACTTTCATCTCGAGGTGCGGCGTTATCTTAACAACACTATCCCACAACGTGGATTGGAAGAGGTGGACAACAAGGTCTTGTTCATTGCTTTTAGCCTCCCACGTGGCTATTCCTTCTGGGAGGGGTACGCAACATGCAGAGTCTTTGCCCCATCTATGGCAGCTACTTTTCAAAGCTGAGAAATCGAACTGTAGAAGCTGTTAATTCAATAAGCGGGGATCTGTTGATTCGTGTGTGGTACCGTTCCGATGTTTTTTGACCAACACATAGTGCTCATGTTGAGTGTATTGTATAGTGTCTGCGCGAACATGAAACTTTGCACCTTTCTCTATCCAGCGTCATGCGCAATGTGTTTATATCTTTCATAGTTTGTCTGTAACAAACAACTGAAATCTGTAGTTTCTTTTTTAATTACCCTGTATACACACTATGTGATCAAAAGTATCCTGACACCTGGTTGAAAATGACTTACAAGTTCGTGGCGCCCTCCATCGGTAATGCTGGAATTCACTATGGTGTTGTCCCAACCTTACCCTTGATGACAGCTTGCACTCTCACAGGGATACGTACAATCAGGTGCAGGAAGGTTTCTTGGGGAATGGCAGCCCATTCTTCACGGAGTGCTGCACTGAGGAGAGGTATCGACGTCGGTCAGTGAGGCCTGGCACGAAGTCGGCGTTCCAAAAATAACCCAAAGGTGTTCTATAGGATTCAGGTCAAGACTCTCTGCAGGCCAGTACATTACAGGGATGTTATTGTCGTGTAACCACTCCGCCACAGGCCGTGCATTATGAACAGGTGGGCGACCGTGATGAAAGATGCAATCGCCATCCCCTAATTGCTCTTCCACCGTGGGAAGCAAGAAGATGCTTAAAACATCAATGTAGGCCTGTGCTGTGACAGTGCCACGCAAAACAACAAGGGGTGCAGGCCTCCTCCATGAAATACACGACCACACCATAACACCACCGCCTCGTTATTTTATTGTTGGCACTACACACGCTGGCAGATGACGTTCACCGGGCATTCGCCATACCTACACCCTGCCATCGGATCGCCACACTGTGTACCGTGGTTCGTCACTCCACAAAACGTTTTTGCACTGTTCAATCGTCCAATGTTTACGCTCCTTACACCAAGCGAGGCATCGTTTGACATTTACCGGCGTGATACGTGGCTTACGAGGATCCGCTCCACCATGAAATCCAAGTTTTCTCACCTCCCCCCCCCCCCCCCCCCCCGTAACTGTCATAGTACTTGTAACATCAGTTTGAGTAAACAGGTCCTGATGCAGTTCGGAATTCCTGTGTGATGGTCTAGATAGATGTGTGCCTATTACACATTACGACCCTCTTCAACTGTCGGTGGTCTCTGTCAGTCAACAGACGAGGTCGGCCTGTACGCTTTTGTGCTGCACTTGTCCCTTCACATTTCCACTTCACTATCACATCGGAAACAGAGGACCTGGGGATGTTTAGGAGTGTGGAAACGTCACCTACAGACGTATGACACAAGTGACACCCAATCACATGAACACGTTCGAAGTCGGTGAGTTCCGCGGAGCACCCCATTCTGCTCTCTCATGATGTCTAATGACTAATGAGGTCGCCGATACGGAGTACCTGGCAATAGGTGACAGCACAATGCACCTAATATAAAGAACGTATGTTTTGGGGGTGTCCGAATACTTTTGATCACATTGTGTAAATAGAGACAGAAGTACTGCGTTTCCATTTAGACAAGAAATATAGATTTTACATTCACGTGCGTTTTATTATTACAATTAGGTTCAAAATTTTCATTTACCTTTCACGAACGTTCAATATGCCCTCCACCGGACTCACGACACACAGCCGAACTTTTACGAACATTTCTGGTTGTTGCCATGCTGTTACCGTATGTCCTTCCAAAGATGTTGGACGGTAAGGGATGTAGACAGAGTATTTCACGAACACCCTCCACCTGCCCCAGAAAGAAAAACTCATACAACGGCATCAGATTCCCTTGGAGGCCAGTGCTGTAATGCGAGACATATGCGCCTCTTTGTTTAGAAATATTCTTAGATGCAATTACCCGTTTATCACTACTCCGTCCTACTGAAAACTGAAGTGTTCAGCATGTTCTCGTAACTGGGTGAATCACATGACCTGGCATCTAAGCTCCCTTGCTTAAGCCTCTTGATTCTCGAGCATTCTCTGAAAGTTCCATTCCTTTAGCTGCTTTTCCACTCCTATAGAGGGTGTGGCTTGTATCCCCGTACGTATGTACCGTCACTGCCATAGCTTCAAATCCAACGGACCCAGTGCACAGCCATACGTTTGTTGTGCCTGTGTATGAAGTTTTCACTAGGTAGAAATTTTCGGATAGGTTTCTCAAACTTCTTCTTGAAATTTTAAGCTATGCTCTTGAAATTCATCTTAGATCAAGCTCCACAACCACCAGCTCACGTCTGTTTTACCCCTCCAACCCAACAACATTCCTTAATGAAGAAAATGTATTTTTGTTGCACAGACAGAACTTGCTACGATCCAAGCCTGATAGCTTAGCTACTCCCATACCGAGCGCATCAGCTCATTTACTGTCAAAGCTTTAATATGCAGTTTACCGACACGTGGAACCCAAATATATCTTGTGTTTTTCTGTTCATATTCCAGAGTACTTACGATGTCCCGCTTTACGTATTTCATCACGCTATAGTACTACTTTTTAATCACGCACAACATTTGGGTGGCATATATTTTTTTCCTGCGGACGCTGTAATTAGAATCTACCGTAAACAAGAACTTCGACTCGACGAATTCTAAATACCAATGTAATTTATGATTGAGACGAGCCTGAAAAGTTGTATATATTTTACTGTATCTTGTTTATTCAAACTGATGTTTTATGTTCATTTCTCTTTTCAGTTATTACTTACCTTTTTTTCTGTCTGAACTTGATAGAAGCAACATGTAAGTGCAGTGTAGTGTCTCCTTACGAATTAAAAATTTAAATTTTAAGTAGCCAGCTGTGTTTCATTTGGTAGTATCAGATGAAATACCTCTTCTCAATAACGTTTTGGATTATATGTACTGTCTGTATTTTTCATAAGCCGTCACCAAAAGGGTTGGAGCCGGATTGTTCACTGACAAACGATTCGAGCTTCATTTTTGCTCTTTCGTTAATTATTCTCGTAATAGAGAAAAAATCTATCTTCTTCAGTATCGAATACCGCTTCTATTAATTCCCACATTTTCTCAAACTACGATTTTTAGTCGGACTTTGACGGTCAAAAGTCACTGAACAATGATGGCAGACAATCAAAACGTGTTGGAGCTGAGACACAATTATTTTTAGTTTTGCGATAAATGTGATTAACACCTCTTACTCTTTTCAGATCACCAATAATCGCCTATGGAGGATATTAATGTTTCTCGTAAGGTCAATACGTAATCCTATCGCTGATGATATGTGCCTTTTTGATGTGATAAAATACGCATGCGAAGTTTTTGAATTATTCCCATTTTTCAGTGTCGCTTACCTAGAGCTGTCCCTTTAAGGAAGGTTCTCTATCGATAGGACACATTTCAAACTTCATGCAAACTATTATGGGATACAAATTTTCTAATGACAATTAATTCGTCTACGGCCAATGAATGTGAGATTTCAATGTACACAGGAATTTTTCGAGTATCTACTACGTAAAACTCTAACGAAGATTCTAGATTCTAATAATTCGAGTAACATTTTGAATGCTGGTGTACAATACACAATCGAACTAAACATATTTACTCAAATGTACTACGTGCAACAACAGATGAAACAACAGATAAAAAGTATTTTATCAAACAAATTTTCACTAAGGAATCCTCAGCTGTGTGAACAACAGCTAAGAGAAAAGTAATTACGTTTGCTTCTAGCGCAAGGAAATGTCCAGAATTTCCAAAGCGAGATGTTCACGAATTTATCATGAATGTCCACTGAACATAAACATTCCCACATGTTAGAAAATTGCGTGGGAATCATCTTCCAACAATGTGGCCGACGCCACCATAGCAGCCTCAATCTCTGTGTTAATTATAGTTTACATTCATAATAAGATTCTGATAGAAAAATGGTTCAAATTGCTCTGAGCACTATGGGACTTAACTTCTGAGGTCATCAGTCCCCTAGAACTTAGAACTACTTAAACCTAACTAACCTAAGGACATCACACACATCCATGCCCGAGGCAGGATTCGAACCTGCGACCGTAGCAGTCGCGCGGTTCCGGACTGAATGTCTAGAACCGCTAGACATTCTGGTAAAGCAGCATGAAATAATATAATGCAAAATAAAATAATGTAAACTCTATGAAGACTTCGCGTAACCTGTTACAGTGGCCAAGAGAAAATATAATAATAACAGCTTGTAAGAGGCCGTAGATAGGTAACACATCAAGTGGGATTTCAGGTAACCACTTGTAGTTGAGCACTTGTCTCCATGTGACACAAAGCACAAACTTTCCAATCTGCGATTATGGATGGGCAATCATTATGTTTCTTTCTGACATTTGTTGCTATGGATTTCTCAAGGATGGGACTCGAATGCGAGAAGTTGCGGTGTACTGCATCCTAAGTATGGTCTCAACAACTTACTGAATGTTCCTCGTACGGTAGAAAACGTGCAGGACCAACATACATGCGTGGTCAATCAACATAAGTTTAAGACTTTTTCTGCGGATGGCATTACCATCTTCTACACACTCTTTCCAGATTTCAGAGAGTAGCTTAGTCTGTAGCTATGATTCCATTTTACATTTCCTTCAGTTGTATTCTTTGTTCTTTCGGCCAGTGCAAATTCTACACCATTGGCCACTCGAAAGAAATGTAGCTTTGCCTCAAGTCGTCTATAGACTTCAGCAGAATTCTGCCTTCTAAAAGGTTCCGCTTAAGCACTGGACATAAAAGGAAAACGTACTCGAGTTACCGATGGGCCGCCACGGAAAGCTCGTAAAGGCGCGAGTACACGGGAATGCGGTGCCATTATGGGCGCGTTTGGTGGCAGAATAGTGGCCGGTGAGAGTCGAGAAACGTAAAGGATCTCATTTCACCGCACGGAAAGCGCGAATAGCCACAGTGGCACTGCCAAGGTCAACAGACACAGCAGGGTCGGTCGTGCCAATCCCCAGACGGACTGCTGCCACAGCTGGAACAGCAAGCCGCTTCCGTTTGAAGACCAGAGAAACTAGTCATCCATTCCACGTACGGGGCATCTGTTCCTGACTCAAAGGAGCCGATCGAGTGTGAATTTAGCGATTGTTGTCTAGGACGTATTACGTTCCTCTAGCCCTCCTTTGTTTCTATTCAACGACATCTGTACTCAAGAGCAGTTGAATTAGAGACGCTTGCTTGATAGGGTTTACTTCATCCTTTGGCTCTGATGATATCAACAGCATTAACCCCAACAGTCAAAGAGAGCTTTTTCTTGGGGGGGGGGGGGAGGGGGGGCGGTGTTCTCTGGAGGGTTGAGGACAAGTTGCCGCTACGTCTGTTTTCCTAAAGGGTTTGCCTCATCTTTCATTGCCGCGTCACAGACTGTAGCATGAAGTGAAGCTTCTGATGTGATCGCTGGTGTCAAAGAATCAGTCAGGCATGTATCTTTGACGGAAGGTCTTTGGTCAGTGCAAAATATTGACATGAATTATTTACGGAAGAATGGAAAAAAATTATAGTAGCCGCTACCAGTGAAGATCGATATGGGTTTCAAAGAAACATAGTGACACGCGAGGCAATGATGAACGTATGACTCACTTTGGGAAGTAAGTTAAGGTAAGGCAAGAAAATGTTTATAGAATATGTAGATATAGAGAAAGCTTTTGATAATGTTAACTCGACTGTTGTCGTTGTTGAAGTGTATTCATCTCTTGGTCTCCCTCTATGATTTTTACCCTCCGCTCTGCACTCCCATACTAAATTGGTGATCCTTTGATGCCTCAGAACATGTCCCACCAACCATTCCCTTTTTTAGTCAAGTTGTGCCACAAATTCCCCTTCTCCCCAATTCTATTCAGTACCTCTTCATTAGTTACGTGATCTACCCATCTAATATTCAGCGTTCTTCTGTAGCACCACATTTCTAAAGATTCTATTCTCTCCTTGTCCAAACTGTTTATCGTCCACGTTTCTTTAGCCAAGTTGTGCCACAAATTCCTCTTCTCCCCAATTCTATTCAGTACCTCTTCATTAGTTACGTGATCTACCCATCTAATCTTCAGCGTTCTTCTGTAGCACCACATTTCGAAAGATTCTATTCTCTCCTTGTCCAAACTGTTTATCGTCCACGTTTCACTTTCGCACATGGCTACAAGGGTGGCTTCTACCAGTTTTTCCATTCTTACGTAAAGAATTCGCGTTATTATTTTGCAGCCGTTACTTATTAAGCTGTCAGTTAGGTAATTTTCACACCTGTCAACACTTGCTTTCGTTGGGATTTGAATTACTATACTTGAAGTCTGAGGGTATTTCGCCTGTCTCACACATCTTCCTGAACAGATGGTAGAGTTTTGTCAGGTTGGCTCTCCCAAGGCTGTCAGTAGCTCTAATGGAATGTTGTCTACTCCCGGAGCTTTTTTTTTTCAACTTTCGTCTTTCAGTGCTCTGTCAAATTCTTCACGCAGCATCATACCTCCCATTTCATCTTCACTTACGTCCTCCCCATTTCAATAATGGTGCCCACAAGTAAATCGCCCTTGTATAGACCCTCTATATACTTCCACCTTTCTGCTTTCCCTTATTTGCGTAGAACTGGCCCGCGCCCGGGTTCCCGGGTTCGATTCCCGGCGGGGTCAGGGATTTTCTCTGCCTCGTGATGACTGGGTGTTGTGTGATGTCCTTAGGTTAGTTAGGTTTAAGTAGTTCTAAGCTCTAGGGGACTGATGACCATAGATGTTAAGTCCCATAGTGCTCAGAGCCATTTGAACCATTTGAACTTAGAACTGGCTTTCCAACTGAGCTCTTGACATTCATACAAGTGGTTCTCTGGTCTCCAAAGGTCACTTTAATTTTCTTGTAGGCAGTAGCTATCTTTCCCCTAGTGATATATGGCTCTACAAACTTACATTTATCCTCTAGCCATCCTTGCTTACCCATTTTGCAATTCCTATCGATCTCATTTTTGAGAGGTTTGTATTCCTTTTTGCCTACTTTAAAATGTTCAGATGTGTCTGAAATCTTATGGGACGTAACTGCTAAGGTCATCAGTCCCTTAGCTTACACACTACTTAACCTAAATTATCCTAAGGACAAACACACACATCCATGCCCGAGGGAGGACTCGAACCTGCGCCAGGACCAGCCGCACAGTCCATGACTGCAGCGCCTCAGACCGCTCGGCTAATCCCGCGCGGCTGCCTGCTTTATTTACTCCTATTTTATATTTTCTCCTTTCATCAATTAAATTCACTTCCGTTAATCAAAGATTTCTACTAGCCCTTGTCTTTTTACCTACTTGATCCTCTGCCTTTACGATTTCATGTCTCAAAGCTACCCATTCTTCTTCTACTGTAATTCTTTCCCCTATTCCTCTCATTCTACTGTATTTCTTTTCCCTGTTCCTGTCAATTGTTCCCTAATTTTCTCTCTGAAACGCTCTACAACACATGGTTCTTTCAGTTTATCCTGGTCCCATCGCATTAAATTCACACCTTTTTGCAGTTTCTTCAGTTTTAATCTACAGTTCATAACCAATAGATCGTGGTCAGAATCCACATCTGTCCCTCGAAATGTCTTACAGTTTAAAACCTGGTTCCTCTCTCTCTGTCTTACCATTATATAATTTAACTGAAACGTTCCAGTGTCTCCAGGCCACTTCCACATATACAACCTTCTTTCATGATTCTTAAACTAAGTATTAGTTATTTTTAAGTTATGGTCTGTGCAAAATTCTACCAGGCAACTTCATCTTTTATTCCTTGCCCCCATTCCATATTCACCTACTACGTTTGCTTCTCTCCCTTTTCCTACTATCGAATTCCAGTCCCCCATGACAATTATATTTTCGTCTCCTTTCACTATCTGAGTAATTTCTTTTATTTCATCATACATTTCTTCAATCTCTTCGTCATCTGCGCAGCTAGCTGGCATATACACTTGTACTATTGTGGTAGGTGCGGGCTTCGAGTCTACTTTACCTACAATAATGTGTTCACTATGCTGTTCGTAATAGCTGACCAGCGCTCCTATTTCCTTATTCATTATTAAACCCACTCCTGCAGTACACCTATTTGATTTTGTATTAATAACCCTCTATTCACCTGAACAGAGGTCTTGTTCCTCCTGCCATTTAACTTCATTAATTCCCACTATGTCTAGCTTTAACCTATCCATTTACCTTTTTAAATTTTCTAACCTTCCCGATTAAGGGATCTGACATTCCACGCTCCCATCCGCATTACGCCAGTTTTCTTTCTCCTGATAACGACGTCCTCTTGAGTAGTCCCCACCCGGAGATCCGAAGGGGGGACTACTTTACCTCCGGAATATTTTACGCAAGAAGACGCCATCATCATTTAACGATACAGTGAAGCTGCATTCCCTCGTGAAAAATTACGGCTGTAGTTTCCCCTTGCTTTCAGCCGTTCGCAGTACTAGCACAGTAAGGTCGTTTTGGCTAATGCTACAAGGCCAGATCAGTCAATCAAACAGACTGTTGCTTTTGAAACTACTGAAAAAGCTGCTGCCCCTCTTCAGGAACCACACGTTTGTCTGGCTTCTCAACAGATACCCCTCTGTTGTGGTTGCACTACAACTCGCCTACAATATCTGAAATCATGAGCTACAAAGGGAAAAGTGTGAGGACTGGAAGGCTACTCGCAGAAACAAGGATGTAGTTGAAAGAGTCGAAGGAGATGAAAAGCAATCAGCAGATGAAAAGACAGTGACACCTTTCCACCGTTTATTCGATCTGTGCTTTGAGGAGATAGTAAACTAAGCCAAAGAGAAATTTATAAACATAATGAAGGGAGAGGGAGAAGAAATAAAAACTTTGCGCTTTGCTGATGGCATCGTAAATCTTTCTCAGATATAAAAAGGCTTTGAAGAACAGTTGAATAGAATGAACAGAAAAGACTGAAAAGAGGATACATGATGAACATAAAAAACAATAGAGTCTAAATAAATTAGGTGATGCCAGATTAAGAAATTAGAAACAGTAGATAAATTGTCTATTTGGAAATCAAAATAACTAATAATAGTAATTTAGGGAAGATGTAAAATGCAGACTCGCATGAGCAATAAAAGTATTTCTGAAAATGAGGCATTTAATAACGTCGAACGTAAATTTAGATGATAGAAACTATTTTCTGAAGGTATTTGTGTGGAGTGTAGCCTACTGTAGAAGTGAAACAAAAGCGATGACCATTTACAATAATACCAGATGTTTTTGAAAGGTGGTGCTACAGAAGAGGAGGAAGAAGAAGATTAAAATGGAAAGATCGAATAACTAATAATGGAGTACTGAATCGCATTCGAGAAGTAGGCACTTCGTGACGCAATCTAACTAAAAGAAAGAATCTGTTGGTTGAGCACAAACTAAGGCACAAAGGAATCATTAATTTGGAAGTGAAGTGAGTTTATGGAGGGGGATGCGGAACGGTTCATGTGGATGCAGGCAGCAACTGTTAAGCCAGGTATGAAGAGGCTGGCTTAGAATAGACTAACGTGGAGAGCTGTATCAAACCAGTTTCGGCTTCAAGACCACAACAACCACAACTTCAGTCTTGGTCATCTTTACTTTTCCACTGACATGTCCCTCCATTATTGATTTTATGCGTAAGCTACCCTTCAGTCCTACTCTTTAAGGGCAATGGCATTCGTCAGTTATCAGCCCATCTGAAGTTCGGGATGCGCCTCTTACACCACTTCTCAAAAGAATTCAGTCTTTTTCCTTCCTCAGGCAGCAGTTAACAACTTTCGCAGCGGTACAACGCCACACTCCAAAAATATGCCAGAAACTTTTTCCTGACTTTCAGGCTGTTACTACTTCCTTCTTTTTACTGCAGGAACCTGTTGCATGGACGGTTTTGATTCTAAGCTGTCTTACTTCCTAGATGACTAAATGAGTCAACGCTCTGAAGTAGTTCGTCGCATTCATGTATTCGGGCTTTAGGTTGTCCTCCTTTCTCAGAAACCATCGCGTTTGTTTTGGACTGGTTTATTTTAATGTCACTTTCGTTTCCAATACCTTTATCCAGTTTGGTTAACGTGGCTTCAGAGTCTTCAAAAAAGAAAAGTTCTAACGGGCTTTGGAGATATCGACCGGCCGCCGTGTCGTCCTCAGACCTTAGGCGTCATTGGATGCGGATATGGAGTAGCATGTGGTCAGCACGCTACTCTCCCAGCCGATGTCAGTTTCCGCGACTGTTACCGTTACTTCTCAGTCAAGTAGCTCTTCAATTGGCCTCACAAGGGCTGAGTCTATCGTGCTTGCCAACAGCATTTGGCAGACCCGGATGGTGATTGATGAGCCATAACTTCACGATAACCTCCTCAATAACATCTTGGTGGACGTTTGGAATGCGATGCAGCAACTGATCTGCTTGGCACGGATTCTACAAGCGTTTGGCAGATTCTCCGTGAAATGTGATACCAGATGTCTACGTACCGGACACGAAAGTACCGTAAATTACACGACGGTGGTTTCTGGGCGCAGTGCTAGTGGCTGATAGCGTCCCACAAACGTTCCATTAAGTTCAGATCAGGTGAACCGCCGGCCAAGACGTTGACATGACTTCACTGTCATCCTTCTCAAACCACTGCAGCACGAATCTGGTCTTGTGACACGCGCCGTTCTCGTGCTGGAAGATGCCATTGCCATCATAGAAGACATAATGCATGAAGAGATGCAGAAGGTGCTCAGTAAAATTCACATATTCCACATCTGTCATGGCTCCTTCATTTACATAAGTCCAAGAATGACACAATAAAAATATCACAGTCGTACGGTTTGTTGACACAAGATTGATACGAAATCATTTTGTTACGTAGCGTCAAGTTGTAGATGAACAGCATGGAAATTATATAAATTGATGGTGGCTATACCAGTGTGGAGGTAGTGCAAGTGGAATGCAAAATTCCGGCGGAAATTACAAGTCCGTTTACATAATAAGCCTACTGAACGTTGAAGTGCAAGTTTCAGTATAGCATTCGGATTCTAAGTCCAGAGCGCAGCCAAACCAACATCGAACAGAAGGTCCACTGGAGCGTAGCACTCCGTAGTTGTGCAGTAGCACATGGCACGATTAGAACTGGCTTGGAGAATTTTTTTTTTTTTTCCTTTATTGAGTTTCGATTCCCCTAAAGGTGGTGGGCTGGCAGCAGCTTCTTACGCCGCTCTTCAGCCTACAGAATTTCTTTTAAAAAGATGAAGATAATAAAAAAATAATAACAGTTGGCGATAAAATCGGTGACTTAAAGGTAAAATGGCAGAAAATTCTGGAGCTTAAAACATAAAACACAGGTAGGCTGATGCTAATAAAATACACAGGAAGCAGAAAAAATAATAGACAGACAATTAAAAAACACGGCGACAGCTTGGGTTCTGTTCGCAAGAGACATAAAAAGCACACCCAGCGACAGCATGATTTCTGTTCACAACACTGTGGAAGGACGCACAACACTGAACACTCACGTAAACACTGCACTAAAAGTTGGCACAAATATGACATACCACACCCGAGAGCAGGTGGGGGGGAAACTGGTCAGATGACGGGAAAAAGGGGGGGGGGGAGGGGGAAGGAGAGGAAAAGTGAAGGGGGAGGGCGGAAATGGCTTGGAGAAGTCAGTAGCGGCGTCAAATAAGGCTCCATGGTTAATGGCGCTGGGGTCGCTGTATATTCTGGGCGGCCAATCGCTGAGTGTTACGGGTGGCCAATCGCTGTGGTCTGAAGCTCTCACGCGCGAAGGCGGCCTGCGATGCTTGCAGAGGCCCGCGTTCTCGGCCGCGCGTGAATAGCGCGCCTCTGCTTGCTGCGGAGTTTTTATAGTGGTGGATGCCACACCCCTTCCTCCTTCGGGAAGAGGAGATGCATCAGCTGCGAATGAACGCCACATCTGTAGAGTCGAGCCTCCGAGTGCTCACAGTCGTTGGTGACTCGGGACACAGTGTAACCTCCCCAAAGGAAATATAATTAAAAAAATGAAAATGGTGCCAAGTGTAACCTCCCCGCTGAAATTAAAGAACGAAAATTGAGCCAAATGTAAACTCCCCATACAATAATAATTAAATGAATTTTAAATAATATTGTAACCTCTGAAGAAAATTGGCTCACATTTATAGTCTGTGTGCAGAAAGGCATTCACATTTAATATTACCCCAAAATTCTTTTCTCATTTAATGTCAACTTAGAAACAGAAAAATTCCTAAACACCAAAATAATAAAAGAGTTTAGTAACCTGATAAATTTTATGAGGACAGCAGCGCTGACCTTCGGCCCTGGGCCCTGTATTCTTAATAAAAAAAGCAAAAATTCTTACCTCAGTAAAACTGCAATTATATCTGCTCTTAATTATTCATTTTTCGACACAGCTTCGTGCAATGCTGGCGTATATATATATATATATATATATATATATATTTTTTTTTTTTTTTTTTTATTCTTGGAAGCAATGATAATGCATTGGAAAAATTCTTTAAACTGAAATGATTGCTTTTCTTTAAAAGAGTTACTTTGTATTATAAAAATTATTATTGGGACATCTTTTTTGAACAAGTTAAATTACAATTAACATACATTATTAATTATGCGCAAGGCTGCTTCTTCACCTTCTACAACAATACTCATCCTCCAGAGTCCTGACCAGAGTCGCGAGCAGAGCACACAGCCGACGCATGCCGACTCCACCAGATTACTACTGACTCGCTACTGTCGACTCCCGCAGACAAGCGCAGACTAGCGACAAGCAACAACTAACGATAAACTACTCTCTGGTCAGAGATTCTGTCATGCGTCGCCCATCGCCGGTAAAGCATACGTCTTACAACAGGAGCATACAGACGATAACGCCCTGGCGAAGGTAGTGTGGTGAGGACCTCGACAGCGGAGCCGGTGGAGCAGGAGCAGCCAGCGACACGTCTTCATCCGGAATTACTTGTCCTTGGTGATTGGTTGACATCTTGTAGTCCGGGAAGGGCAACCTCTGGGGCTGGGCGATGTCTGGGGTAAGTCGCTCTTATTGGAGGGGGGGGCGGGGGGGTGTTGGTCTGCTGGTTGTGGGCAAAAGACACGTACCAGTCTGGTGTTACACTGGCTGGGTGGCGTAGGGTAGGATGGGAACTAGGAGACTGGTAATGGTGATGTGGAGAGGGGGACGGAAGAAACTGTTGGGGAACTACTCCGAGACGAAGTTGATTGGCATGTCACAGAACCTCCCGGTCCGGAAGCTGCACCCAAGACCTTCCTGCCCCGGTGTGGGGCTATGATTCCTGGAACCCAGGCTGGCTGCCGGCCAAACCCTTTCGCCCACACCCAAGTCCCAGGACGGAATCTGGAAGCAGGTAGTGTTGGTGTTGGCCGTGGCGTTTGGCAAGAGCAGGCTCAACAGGGCAAGGGCCGCCATCCGTGGAGAAGTTCCACTGGACTTTTGTCTCCGATGCGTGTGGACCTGTTGCTGCTCAATAAAAAAAAAAACGTTAGTGGTGCATCGGTGGAGTGATACTGGAGATACTTCTTGATCTGAGTTTTGAATATGCTGACCATCCTCTCGACTTCTCCATTAGGTTATGGATGGAAGGGGGCGTTGGAATGTGGGGAATGACATACTGAGCACAGAAAACACGAAAATCTTCGCTTCAGTTACGAGCGCTTCCGGCAGACCTTCAACTGCAGCAGTTTTTTCTAAGACAGTGACGCTGTTGGTGAGTGACGTGGCACTGCATCAGACAATGTACGGAAATCTGGAGTAACCGTCAACCACTATCAAGAACATGGCGTTCAATACTGGCCCGGCAGAATAAATGTGTATCCGGTTGAGCACGTGGTGGCCAAGAAGCAAATGAATATCGTGGAACTGCCTGGTCGTTTTAGATCGACTAAACAAAGACTGTTTTTTTTTTTGCCTTTTTTCCCAAATTTTATTGTAGTTACTGCACAACCTACGCTTCGTGTTATAAGCCCATTTTGAAATACATTACTGATCAGTGATGTATTTGAAAGTACTTACATTAATGATTAGTAATGTATTTGAATGTTCTTACTGATCAGTAATTTAGTTGAAGATCGGATTATAAACTGAAACCTAGGTTGTCGAATAACCGTAATAAAATTTGTGAAACAAGGCAAGAAACAGTGTTTGTCTGCTTAATCTACAACGTTTTGCCAAGCACCCACAGTTGATTCAATCCAAGAAATAGGTATTTATCATATAACTCTAGAAAACGCAATTTCCTTAGAAAAGGTAAAATTTAAAAGAAAAAATGCAATACTAAAACATATCAAAAATCGTGTCAATACTTCGTTGAGATTATGTAAAACATGCTTCCGTTATTCATTAACAACTTTCGCACTTATCAATAATATCAAGAAACTCTTGCCTTTGATCATGATAAAGAACGTTCTATGCACTAAAAGAAAACAACAATAAGTGGATAGATCTTTTGTGTTTGTACATGTAAACTATACTTGAATCACAAATCACTGCTTTGGTTACATAAAAGCGCAGAAGTTACGTGGTCAACAAATTTTTATTATTTACGAAATGGCCGGCCGGAGTGGCCGTGCGGTTATAGGCGCTACAGTCTGGAGCCGAGCGACCGCTACGGTCGCAGTTTCGAATCCTGCCTCGGGCATGGATGTGTGTGATGTCCTTAGGTTAGTTAGGTTTAATTAGTTCTAAGTTCTAGGCGACTGATGACCTCAGAAGTTAAGTGGCATAGTGCTCAGAGCCATTTTGAACCTATGAAATGCAACTTATATCATTAAGGATATAAAATACACAATGGGCCAACGGTGAACGACGTGCGGTTCTAATTATGTACAAAACAAACAAACAGAAAAAAATGAGAAGTTGTCGGCTCCCAGTTTCTCTCTCACACATTCGTTCCTGTTTCTTTCCCTACCACTGCTACCAATACGATTGGTAGTCCTACCAGTTACGACGTCATTTATGTAGTGTACCAAAATTAGTGAACCTTAGTTTTGGTAGAGAGCAGCTTCAATCGACAGTGAGTGTCGGCATTGAATGGGGCAAGTTTATTTCCAAATAAGGCGCACAGCGCATGCAGTTGACATTTGCTCTGTTGTGCACATACTTTTAGTGAATCGAGGATACAAAGATAAATGTTGATACGAAATGGGAAGTAGATCAGTTAATGTAAAATACAAGTTTTGTTGCCCAGCTCGCAGAAAAGATATAGTGCGCCGCGCGGGGCAGCCGCGCGGTCTTGGGCGTATTGTCACGGTCCGCGCGGCTGCTGCCGTCGGAGGTTGGAGTCCTCCTTCGGGCATGAGTGTGTGTGTTGTCCATAGCGTAAGTTAGTTTAAGTAGAGTGTAAGCCTAGGCACCGATGACCTCAGCAGTTCGGTCCCACAGTATGTTACCACAAATTTCCAAAAAAAGCTATACTGCCATCTCCAGATCATCGCATATGTGAAATACAATGCCCGCACGTGTGCCAAATTGCTATATGGACACTGAAAACATGGAGGTAAGCTCACAAAGAGACACAACACTAACACCATTAAAATATAAGTCATAACTTTACCAGTAAGGCACAGGGTTATCAAATATATCAAACAGAGCACATCCACTGCTGTCAGATGTATGTCGATAGCCGGTTCCATACTCAGATGATTACAGAATATCATAAATTTCCTTTACTTTACGTCTATGCTCACAAATTTTTTGTCATCAGACTACAGGTTTCGGTCTACAATGACCATCTTCGGATCTGTTTTATGAAAACAGATCCGAAGATGGTCATTGTAGACAGAAAACGGTAGTCTGATGACAAAAAATTTGCCAACTTAGACCCAAAGTAAAGGAAATTGATTCTACATTCGGGTCACTACTCTATTCGAGACTATGTCGCCGCTTGTGAATACAGAATATAAGTTACTCTGTAACGAGCCACTTCAGACTATGGACCTCTTAGACCAAAATTATCAGAAAATGCTACTAAACTGACTCTGAAATTTGATCGATGGAATTCTGCTTCATTCTGTATAAAGTTCACATTAAGGAATGTAATTTAGATTTTTAATATAATATATTAATCTACTAATACTGAAGTTTAATAAGAGGTAAATATAAAACTTTGCATATTCTTAAGAATAATGAAACTTTAATATTCGAGTTCATTGCGTGATTTCTAGACCGCTACTAATAAAATTTCAGCTTCTTTTATTGAATTCAGTGCCCTAAAAGTCAATAAATTATAGATTAAATACAAACTAATCAATCAAAATGTGTGAAATTTAGTGCTCCTCCCGTTTACAATATTCCCTATTGAATTATATGGAGCATTATTCTCAAGAGTGTCAACTATGTAAACAGCACTGAACGTATGCCATGCGGCGCAGGAATAACCTCCGAGGAGCGTGGCGAAACTGCACTTGCTTCCCCTCATTTGTTTTCCTTTTTTTCTCGTTTCTGAGGCCATTCGTAATATGGGATTTTAGATAAAGAGACCATAAACCAGTGCAGAAGAGCGGAAGAGTTTTGATTAAATGTTTTGTGACATTCTCTTATTCAGATCCGAAACACTGGTGATCAGATGGTAAACTGTGCGACACGCCACAGGAATAGCTGGACAGCACGTGGCCAGTCGCCTGTGTTACGTGTGACAGCACCAATTGGCTGACTGTGCCGACAGGTTCGGATTTCTAGTGGGCAGCTGGATCTAGCCTCCAGATCAGGGTGAGTAAGATGTATCCGTGCCAAGTTCGCTAAGTATGAATGACGCTTTTTGTAGCTCCAACGGAACCTGTCCCTTCATTCAGGACACTTGAGGATCTGCGTGCGTCACTCGACGCATTAACGAGACGTGCGTTTGCTTCCGGTTGACGGTGTCATTCCCGTCTCCAGTTCCTCGCAATGACTGGGGATTTTCTGCGAAGTCTATCTACGGGTGGTTAAGAGCAGAGAACCTGTAATTGACATCAAGATCTTAATTCTCAGAGTTCAGGTCAAAAAATATTATATGTGCAGGTTTCAGAAAATATCGTTCTTGTGACAACAACTAGCTCTTTATACTCATAAAGTAATAAATGCTATCGACAGGGGATGTCAAATTGATTCCATATTTTTAGATTTCCAGAAGGCTTTCGACACCGTTCCTCACAAGCGTCTTCTAACCAAACTGCTTGCCTACGGAGTATCGCCTCAGTTGTGCGACTGGATTCGTGATTTCCTGTCAGAGAGGTCATAGTTCGTAGTAATAGACGGAAAGTCATCGAGTAAAACAGAAGTAATATCCGGCATTCCCCAAGGAAGTGATATAGGCCTTCTATTGTTCCTGATCTATATTAACGACATAGGAGACAATCTGAATAGCCGTCTTAGATTGTTTTGTAGATGATGCTGTCATTTAGCGTCTTGTGAAGTCATCAGATGATCAAAACGACTTGCAAAATGATTTAGATAAGATATCTGTATGGTGCGAAAAGTGGCAATTGACCCTGAATAAGGAAAAGTGTGAAGTTACTCACATGAGTACTAAAATAAATCGGCTAAATTTCGATTACCGGATAAGTCACACAAATCTGAAGGCTGTAAATTCAACTAAATACTTAGGCATTACAATTAAAAATAACCTAAATTGGAACGATCACATAGATAATATTGTGGGTAGAGCAAACCAAAGACTACGATTCATTGGCAGAACACTTAGAATGTGCAACAGGTCTACTAAAGAGACTGCTTACACCACGCTTGTCCGCCCTATTCTGGAGTATTGCTGTGCGGTGTGGATCCGCATCAGATGGGAGTGACGGATGACATCGAAAAAGTACAAAGAAGGGCAGCTCGTTTCGTATTATCGCGAAGTAGGGGAGACAGTGCTACAGACATGATACGTGAATTGGAGTGGCAATCATTAAAACAAAGGCGTTTTTCATTGCGACGGGATCTCCTCATGAAATTTCAATCTCCAGTTTTCTCCTCCGATTGCGAAAACATTCTGTTGGCACTCACCTACATAGGGAGAAATGATCATCACGATAAAATAAGATGAATCAGGGCTCGCACAGAATAATTTAAGTGCTTGTTTTTCCCGCGTGCCGTTCGAGAGTGGAAAGGTAGACAGACAGCTTGAAGGTGGTTCATTGAACCCTCTGCCAGGCACTTTATTGTGAATAGCAGAGTGTTCACGTAGATGTAGATATAGATGTGGCAGTACTGTTGTTTTTAAAGACGTGGCAGTAATTGTAACTAGCATACCAGCAGGTAAATGAGTTTGTGGATTATCGATAAAAGATCGTCGCTTAACTACAACAAAGGGCAGAACATGAGTTTCTGCACGAAGCAATACAAAAGCGACATCTCAGTATTATAGGATGGTAAATCTTCGCATTCGAAGATCTTAAACTATTAGGTCTGAAGATGGAATTAAACCTTTCTTGGCAATATAGCAGAAAATGAAAGTTGCTAATTCACCATGTAAGACTAATATCGATATTGCCTATAATTATAATAGGCTAACTTCTTTCTCTTTTTACTTAATGTGACTTCTGTATAACCATTTTATTCATTATTTATTTTATTCATTATTTATTATCTTTTACGTAATTGTGATTAATCTATAGATGTAATTTCAAAAGCAGTATACTGTAAAAGAATGAAAATGTTAAAACCTTTCTTGTAATACTGGTTCCTGCGTAGGTAAAGTGGGTTTGTAAACATGTAAAACTTGGAGGGAAGGCCCTCCGCAACGAAACTGGCTAGGCGGGGATAGAAAAGGTGCATCTGGCGGTGGAACTGCAAGGCTCCTTCATGGAAAGAGCCAGTCGGTGGCCAACAGGCAAAGCACTCGCCTCCTGTGAACTGAACGAGGCAAGAAGAACTGGAAGATTGTTTAATACCGCCTCCGATTTGGACGTGATTTCGCTTATTATTCGTGGCATACTTTGGCTGGCTCTGTACTACGAAGATCCGGGGCTGCAAAGAGAATTTTCAGAACTAGTTATACAGCAAGAGCGATGGACACTTTGTCCCCTTTTTTTTTAAATAGCATAGGAGACCAACAATGTCATCACCTTCGTCTCACATTACCATTTTACTACTGCATAATTGAATGGAGCTGTTATGCGGTTTCTTTTTCACTAATAAGTTTGTGTTCTGTGAACTTTGTATGGAGGACCCGTATTTCATTTTTAGTCGTTTACCGAGATAGAGTCCTATCCCATGCGCTACGATATTTCCGAGTATTCTATTTATTGAGGTGAAAAGTTATTTCAGTCAATTCAATATTGCAGCCCAGTCAGCAATCGTGATAATCTAATATATAATAAACTATCAGCCTCGACTGCGGTAATGAAACCAACCAACCCTTACCTAAGTTTCAGCCCAAATAATTGAGCCTTGTTCAGAAGAGCATTGTCTAGAAAGAGAGCATTGTCTAGAAATAAAACTAAAACAGCCTGAATAGGCGTAGTGACATTTTTTTGGTACATAAGTACTAAGTCAACACCAAGACTTGTTTAAGCTCTGGCGTGCGCCTGTCTCCATGGACGCCGTGCGGTGGGTCTCGGGAGCTCACGTGAAACTCAGGCTGTTTCAGTTTTCGTTCGACGTGTTATTCACAAATAAAGAAATGACTGACATGAGATTACTGTGCGGAGAAAGTCACCAAAATGCCGTTCGTGCGGCACAGGTGTATGCCCAGCAGTACCCCAGCAGACGTCATCCGACCCGCCCTACCTACATGAATACTGCCTAAGGCTGCGTTCACACTGCCGGCCGGGCCGAGCCGACACCGCAAAAGCCTCCCGGAGCCGAGCCGGCGACATCCCGAGTGTTTAATACTGCCGGCGCGAGCCTGTGGAGCAGCACTACAGCTTCTGCAGTACACGCCTCTAACGCCTCCCTTCTGCTTTCTTCACAAGTGTGACTGCACACGTCTTTTATTTTAAGATGTTACCTCACATTTCACAATCAGTGAGGAAGAATCACGTTTATTATAATGATACATGCGAAATTACTTTTATTTCATTTATTTAATCTACCGTATTTACAAGCATTTACAACAATAGCTTGCCAGCGATCGAGGCATTGCCGCCACTGAATAGTTCGCATTTACCTGTAAACGGAGACAGATACGAGTGTCACTGAGGGACGGAAATGTGTGCCTACCAGATGATAATGCATTGTAAAGTCATGCTGTGGCAGTTCCTTATCAGTGGAAATAGAACCACTGAGTCAAAGGGCATTATCTCAAAACTCTTCGCCTATCAATCTGCCTATCTTACAAGGTAATGAAAAGAATTCTGTGAGGTCATCAGTGGCTCCACATGATGAACCATCACCACTGCCAAGCGCTGCATCATGAAGAAAAAAGAAGAAAAAAGTTACAAAATTCTGAAGGAGTATTTCTACGATTCTTCGTTGAAGGCACAGCAAGACATTACCCAAAATGACGAAGCTAATTACTTCCTAATGATTCTCAGGAGTCCCATAAACTCTCTTCCCCTCAGAGGTAAGGGTAAGCCTTTGTGAAATTTAAAATACAAAAGCATGACTACAATTAACTGGAGGTAGTGAATGCTGTACAAAGTTCTACTGCGAGCCAAAAAGTGTGTACTAACGAATCTTACCTTATCGTTATACACAATTTTTCTTCTGCTGTTATACTTCTGCGAAAATTTGTGTTCTGTTTAGAAATTTTGTCTTCAATGTTCTGCAGCATATACTGAAATGTATTATGATTCCTTCTGTAATTTGAATAAAATTTTTTAAGGATAGTTTTTAAGTTCTTCATATAAAGAAAAAAACTCTCCTAAATGTCTGTCGCTATTCATGGGATGAATCCATAACCTCCTATTTCTTCTGTACTTCAAAACTCGACGAGTTACTGCAGAGTCAAAACAATACCAATAAAAGAGTGAAGACATTGTTCTACACGACAGCACAGACCAGCTAAAGGCGAGCAACTGTTGACTGCAGCTGCGTTTTCTACTGACTTGCTTGTCAGCTGTCGAAGGGTGGAAATCTTTTTAAATTTACTTATTTGGCCTCCCACCAGCCATTTAGCCAAAGAGTGGGGATTACCTTGACAGTGCAGCGCAACCCGCCAAGGAAGAAAAAAAAAACAATGAAGAACAATGAAACGCACATCTGTGCCGATCTATAGTAGTTTCATTAACTCTCCATTATTTTTTCTGTCAAAGTAGACAACGAGACTACAGAATTGCGCTTCAGTTATCTTTTAGTTCGAAATACGAAATGTACATCATACTAATTGTAGGATGTTGGTGACAAATAATTGTTTGTCTTTTGTGATGCAACGTGTGGCCAATTATAAAAGCATAGCAGATGAATTGTCCAGTAGCCGAGGGAAAAATTCTTATACATTTGGATTTATCTAGAGTATGAGACCATTAAAAAAATAAGAGGGGCCGGCACTAGGTCTGCGCTGATCACTAGTAATTAGTTTTTTTTGTCCTGCATTATACACTCCTGGAAATGGAAAAAAGAACACATTGACACCGGTGTGTCAGACCCACCATACTTGCTCCGGACACTGCGAGAGGGCTGTACAAGCAATGATCACACGCACGGCACAGCAGACACACCAGGAACCGCGGTGTTGGCCGTCGAATGGCGCTAGCTGCGCAGCATTTGTGCACCGCCCCCGTCAGTGTCAGCCAGTTTGCCGTGGCATACGGAGCTCCATCGCAGTCTTTAACACTGGTAGCATGCCGCGACAGCGTGGACGTGAACCGTATGTGCAGTTGACGGACTTTGAGCGAGGTCGTATAGTGGGCATGCGGGAGGCCGGGTGGACGTACCGCCGAATTGCTCAACACGTGGGGCGTGAGGTCTCCACAGTACATCGATGTTGTCGCCAGTGGTCGGCGGAAGGTGCACGTGCCCGTCGACCTGGGACCGGACCGCAGCGACGCACGGATGCACGCCAAGACCGTAGGATCCTACGCAGTGCCGTAGGGGACCGCACCGCCACTTCCCAGCAAATTAGGGACACTGTTGCTCCTGGGGTATCGGCGAGGACCATTCGCAACCGTCTCCATGAAGCTGGGCTACGGTCCCGCACACCGTTAGGCCGTCTTCCGCTCACGCCCCAACATCGTGCAGCCCGCCTCCAGTGGTGTCGCGACAGGCGTGAATGGAGGGACGAATGGAGACGTGTCGTCTTCAGCGATGAGAGTCGCTTCTGCCTTGGTGCCAATGATGGTCGTATGCGTGTTTGGCGCCGTGCAGGTGAGCGCCACAATCAGGGCTGCATACGACCGAGGCACACAGGGCCAACACCCGGCATCATGGTGTGGGGAGCGATCTCCTACACTGGCCGTACACCACTGGTGATCGTCGAGGGGACACTGAATAGTGCACGGTACATCCAAACCGTCATCGAACCCATCGTTCTACCATTCCTAGACCGGCAAGGGAACTTGCTGTTCCAACAGGACAATGCACGTCCGCATGTATCCCGTGCCACCCAACGTGCTCTAGAAGGTGTAAGTCAACTACCCTGGCCAGTAAGATCTCCGGATCTGTCCCCCATTGAGCATGTTTGGGACTGGATGAAGCGTCGTCTCACGCGGTCTGCACGTCCAGCACGAACGCTGGTCCAACTGAGGCACCAGGTGGAAATGGCATGGCAAGCCGTTTCACAGGACTACATCCAGCATCTCTACGATCGTCTCCATGGGAGAATAGCAGCCTGCATTGCTGCGAAAGGTGGATATACACTGTACTAGTGCCGACATTGTGCATGCTCTGTTGCCTGTGTCTATGTGCCTGTGGTTCTGTCAGTGTGATCATGTGATGTATCTGACCCCAGGAATGTGTCAATAAAGTTTCCCCTTCCTGGGACAATGAATTCACGGTGTTCTTATTTCAATTTCCAGGAGTGTATGACTACACTAAACCAAGCTGTAACCGCGCGAAGTCCGTGGCTTGCGGACGCGGCACTGACGCCACTGAATAGCTCGCATTACTTGAGACCAGAGACAGATATCAGTATCATTATCATTTCAAAACTTTTTGGTACTTTTATCTACATTTCATTCCCAACAATGTATGGTCTAAAACTGATCTAACAGTAAGCTACCCACTACATAACTTTTTCGCTACAAGATTTGTAAATCAAGTGCACAACGTTGACAAACAGCATCATTTCACAATGACTGTTAAGAAATATGGAAAGATAAATGATTCAATACGAAGCTAAGATGTTGCACTACCACGTGTACAAAAATCAGTTTTTTTAGCCGCATACTTTCTTCAAAATCGGTTGGGAAGCGTTACGAAACTAAGAAATCACGCGAAACGAAAAGTAGACTTTTTCTTTTTTCACGACGTAAGTAACGCTTTTAAGGAAAAATAAGTTCATAAAACGATGCGGCGAAGTCTTATATACCGCTAAGAATTTTTAAAACATGAAAATCGGAGAAGTGGATTTTCCCCCATTTCGCCGTCCCGGCTCGGCGCGGCGCGCAATGTGAATGCACCACACGTCGGCCAGAGCTGGTGGCTAGGCACCAGCCGAGACAGCACGCGTCAGCCCGGCCCGGCCCGGCCCGGCCGGCAGTGCGAACGCAGCCTTAGAAGTCGACAGGACGGTTCCCTCCACGAATGCGGATCCGGAGCAGAGGCGTAAGACATGCAGCAGCAGAGGCAGCTGTTCTACCGGCCGCTGCCATAAACCCTCATGCAGGTATTCGTGAAGTGGGCAGACGGGAATGCTTGGAACAAGCGTGATGCGTATTCTGGACAAGGGTAGGTACCATCCATGGCACCACAGTAGTACAAGTTTATATGCGTAGTGTACTGTTTGCCAATGAGGCCACGTTTACGAACCATGGGAACGTCAACTTGCAAAAAAGCCGCACTGGTTACCAGAAAACCCACACTGGATTCGCCAAGTTGAGTGGAGTGTCAGTGCATGGTGTGGTACTGTAGCACGCCACACCATGGGCCCTATTTCATTGGTGGCACTCATAATGGGCGACAGTACGAGCGGTTCCTGAAGTACACCTGACCCGGACTGATGGAAAACCTACACCTCAAGTAATGTGGTAATTGATGTACAACTGCGTACAAATAGCATGTATCCCTCTGTGCGACTCTTTGACAGCCATTAATTTTATTTACTCTGGTCGGTTGTTATCGCTGTTTCGTTACCGTTATGCCCACTCTAGTGCTGTCGAAAACTTCACAAAGCACATACGAGTAAACCATGTCCTTATTTTTATTGTGGGTGACATGACATCCTAACAGCATACATAGCAATATGTAAGTATAGCGTTTGTCGCTTCGTAACACGTCAATCACATCGCGATTACGGGCAACTTGCGGGTCACGCTTGCATCTCTGGAAGTGCTATAGCGGCGCGCTCCGTTCATTCTAAGCTACAACTTCGCGTTCCAATTTTCGTTATGTAAGTGACGTATTGTGATGCAACCAATGCCATTACTAATGGATTTCTCATGTTATTGCCTGCAGTGAAATAATATGGGGTGCCCATAAAGAGAGAGAGAGAGAGAGAGAGAGAGAGAGAGAGAGAGAGAGAGAGAGAAAGAGAGAGAGAGAGAGGTGGGGGAGGGGGCGGGGAGAGAAAACATAAGTTTCTCTTGTAACCAATATTTGCACAGTGTTTAGAATATCTCATAGTATTTACTTTCGTCACTCCCTGTCGTACTATCACGCCAATGAAAGTAGTTTGTCAACATGTGTTGCGGCTGCAGAGATGTTAGCGGTGAGAAGTTTGGGCGGGACACCCTGTATAGTTAATTGTGTCTCTCATATGTAGTTGTGATTAAAGTGTTCGGTCTTGATCTGAGTCTATTGATAGATTACTTTCTGGGTCCCTGTGCCATTATTTGAGTCGGATTTAAATTTCATGTGAAAATAACAGTAATCAAGAAGTACAACTCTTATTCTGATAGCTTGTGTGCATTGTATAGTAAGCAAATACAACTATTCAAATTATACTAGATTCAGGTATCACTTGTCCCCTCTGAGCTAAATAGTATGAGGAAGTGACTCCTTGAGAATACAAATATTAACCAGTGAAGAAGATACAATTACTTGTCAACTATTTCAGTGGCAGTAATTTTCAATAACAAAAGTAGCAGAAGAACGGCCTGTCCAAGTTAGTAGCGCCCCACCGTCAGTAACTGTTTACCTATATTGACCACTAGCTTCCTACTGTAACGTACGAATAGCAAGAGTTATTGAGAGCTAGTTCTTGCGTAAACCTGTAACACTCTCGTGTCTAGTCCTTGTCAAAAAACTCGTAAATTGCAAACTGCGCTAGTCCGTTGTCTCATCAGCAACACAGAATTTCCGTATCATGTAAAGTCAGTCTCAATATTTTAAACATAGCTGCACAACAGCAATGGTTCCACGTAACAAAATTATAAACAGCCGACCAGTTGCAATGGATAAAGAATTCTTTACCTAGGTTTCAACAAATTTAAATTTGTCTTCTTCAGAAGGCGGCCTAAGGACATTGAACATCATAGCTTACATTAGAAAGGTATGAAACTTAAGTCAAGAATAGATTTTAACACAAATTAGAGAGCTCTTGCATTACAAAAATATGAGAACGACGCCTGGTACTTACAATTTTACATTACTATGGACTGATGTATCACCGCCGTTTTTACAAATGTCGGCATAGATCCATTTGTCAAATTAAAATATAGCCCTAAAAATAGGGTTTGTCATGTATATGTAAATTAGTACATGGATGTTGCAGAGCTCACAACCGAATGAGTGTAATCGGCCAGCGTAGTTACTCTGCGGCCAGGGCGGGTGGCGCTCATGGCGTGAACCATGTGCCGATTGGCGTACAAAAGCAACGTGTAAATTATCAGTATTAATAGCGTCCTTAGATAAAGTAACAATAAAAAGAAGGAGAGCGTTTAACACTCCCGTTATAACAGTATGGTAGCATTGGTACAATTAATGTAGTTATACATCAAAAAGGCAGGTGGCGCTTACGCCGAGAGAGTTACGCACAGTGGCGTATACAGCCAGAATATAAAAAATTACATTACTATATTAGTGAAGCCCACACACAGTATATATGTCAGACTTTAAAATTGACAATAATGGCTCTTAAGACAGAATTACGAACCTTGGTCCTCAATCCAGTTAATACACATTCGCAGGGAACCAACGTTTTAGAGCCAGACAAAATCACATAAGGGCCGATGTAGTGGCAGCCATACATCGTGAGAAAACCACATTACATAAAGGGTAGTGAGCTTAAAGATTTGAAAGTGCATCATAGCTTCCTGAGAAAATAGACCACTGAGGTTACCAGCATTAATGTTATACCGTAAACAGTACAGGTTTAAAGCCTTCGAAAAATTGTCTACGAGCAAGGTTCAACTGGTCGTTCAGTATATTACCGTCTTTGAGCTCTAGATGTTTAAAAATTTGTAACTCTTCCCACAGATCTAGTCTACGCCCTTTGACTTGTCTGTGTAGGATAACCGTGTCTTCTAACTGTTTAGGCGTATGGCCGGCTATCAAGAGGTGTTCAGCAAAAGTAGAGCTGTGTATATTCGCTCCTTTTTTACCTAATAGGTGTTCTTTGTATCTTGTTTTCACAGCTCTGCCTGTTTGACCAATATAATATGAAGAGCAGTTATTACAGGTTAGTTTGTAAACACCTGAATTAGAAAACCAATCGCTGGCAATCTCTACTGAATGTACAAGATTTCTTTTTAAACTGTTATCTGTAGAGAAGGAGACGTTACAGTTATATTTTCTCTTTAGAAGACGTTCAATCCTATACGATATATTACCCAAGAAAAGAATGGAAATAAATTTATTCGCTTCTTTGCTATCAGTGGGAAGGTTGTTGCTCAAAGTCGAACAGTCCTTTCCGCTTGAAGGAAGCGTATATTCTGCAAATTATGTCTCTCGCTTGCTTATGCAGAATTTATCACTAACCACCACCGTCAGCAATGACAGCTCGCAACATATGGAATAAAAATTCACTAAACAACTCGCTACGATCACGTTTAACGCTCGTGATAGGTGCGGCATTCAGAGCAGAGTGCTCAGAACCGTACTTAACCCTCATTGGCTGTCGGAGAATGCGTGACGTAGGTACGCAGAACAAGCCTGAACTCGACCGCCGTCGTCTGTGACTCCAACTACAGAAGAATCTTCGTTCTACTTTCGTTTGTTCTGCTACTGCTTGCCTTCAATAGAAATCCTTAGAGGAACAAGAACAGTCCGACACCTTTCCATTACGCACGATCACGGTCAAATAAGTATTCATTCGCAGGGGTAAAATTATTGATGTATTGTTAATTTAATAGTAGCCGTTAGTGCCGTAACTATATTAATAACGCGCTGATGAGTAAAACTTGCGGACGAACGTAACTTTCACGTGATGTGTCACTGACAAATAGCATAGCTTGATGGAACGTGGAGCACACACACAGCGCGGTATCTTCGACAATCGACGTCAGCAGACATGCTGTATGTTGGAGCAGTGTTACCGCCACAGGACAAGACGAACGAGTTCTGTCGGAGTCCAGTTCGAGTCTACGAGGGTATCAACAGTTTGGTCACGAGTACAGACAAGCGACGCAGCCCCACATCAGCCTACAGAGGACAAAGCCGGCATGCGTTGTTTACCTGTTTACACGGACAGCGTATTGAGTGCCTCCAACGCACACTTATTTGTCACGACTGCAGTAAACACTTTGTGTTCCTTAACTGCAGACTTGTGCTGTATGCACGTCAGCTGCTGGCTTGTGTATTTGAATCTCCATTAATTCCACGCTTGCTCTCGCGAGAAGCAAAATCTAACTGTATGGTTTTTGTATTAGTAAAGTGTTTTGTTCATTAACAGGTCACTTCTTAACACCGTTATCGATATTATCTAAACTTATATAACTTCTTTCTCTGCTTCTACTTAGTGTGACATACGACTAACCATTCTCTTTGATGTAACAAAAAAAATGGTTCAAATGGCTCTGAGCACTATGGGACTCAACTGCTGTGGTCATAAGTCCCCTAGAACTTAGAACTAATTAAACCTAACTAACCTAAGGACATCACACACATCCATGCCCGAGGCAGGATTCGAACCTGCGACCGTAGCAGCCCCGCGGTTCCGGACTGCGCGCCTAGAACCACTAGACCACCGCGGCCGGCTCTTTGATGTAACATCTATGTAAATATTTAGTTCATTATTTATGTTGCTGTAATTAATCTATGCATGTAAATTTAAGAGTAATGTTTTGTAAAAGTATTGAAATGTTAAAACTATACTCTTAGTACCGCTTCATGCAACGGGAGAGTAGGTGAACACTGACGTAAAACTGCCTTGGCGGAGAAATAGGAAAGGTGGATGTGGCGGTCGAACTGCAAGGAACCTTTGTGGCACACGAGTCTGTGCCAGACAGTAAGAGTCGGTGGCTCGCAGGCAAAGTGTTCGCATCTTGTGTGCTGAACAAGGCAAGAAGAGCCACTGGTTAGCCTTGTACTACGAAAATCCGGCGCTAAGAAGAGAATGTTCATGTCAAAACCCATGGGTATTTTTCGCCGCCTTTTGAGTAGTCACCAACTTCGCATCAAATAATAAGTACAGTACTGTATAACTGCATACATCACATATTTCGTTTCTTATGTAAATAATAATGTCATTTTGTTTAAACTTGCAGTTGTTGTCGAGGACGAGATGGCCGGTGTGACCGAGCGGTTCTAGGCGCTTCAGTCTGGAACCGCGCTGCTGCTACAGTCGCAGGTTCGAATCCTGCCTCGGGCATGGATGTGTGTGATGTCCTTAGGTTAGTTAGGTTTAAGTAGTTCTAAGTTCTACGGGGACTGATGAACTCAGATGTTAAGTCCCATAGTGCTCAGAGCCATGTGAACCATTTGAACGTCATTACACAGCCCACTGTTACTGACAAGGGAACCTCCCCATCGCACCCCCCTCAGATTTAGTTATAAGTTGGCACAGTGGATAGGCCTTGAAAAACTGAACACAGATCAACTGAGAAAACAGGAAGAAGTTGTGTGGAACTATGAAAAAATAAGCAAAATATACGAACTGAGTAGACCATGCGTAGGATAAGCAACTTCAAGGTCGAAGTAAGCTCAGGAGCGCCGTGGTCCCGTGGTTAGCGTGAGTAGCTGCGGAACGAAAGGTCTTTGGTTCAAGTCTTCCCTCGAGCGAAAAGTTTAATCTTTTATTTTCGCAAAGTTATAATCTGTCCGTTCGGTCATTGACGTCTCTGTTCACTGTAATAAGTTTAGTGTCTGTGTTTTGCGACCGCACCGCAAAACCGTGCGATTAGTAGACGAAAGGACGTCTCTCCAATGGGAACCGAAAACGTTTCATCGCAAGGTCATAGGTCAAACAATTCCTCCACAGGAAAACACGTCTGATATATTCTATACGACACTGGTGATGGCATGTGCGTCACATGACAGGAATATGTTGTCGACCCACCTAACTTGTACACTTCGCGAATGGGTAAAATGATTCTTCTACCTTGCCCGATTTAGGTTTTCTTCTGGATGTGATAATCACGCCCAAAAAAGTGATGAAAACATAAGAGTTTGTCACATAAACTGCAACAAATGAATGCAACAGTTGCAGAGTCGCACAGTTTTCCCTGCGCTCTGTCAAAACATATGTTTTTAACGTTTTCAAATTTTTACGTTTAGGTGTAGCGTTCCCACACTACGGCGCAGTTACCTCGAATCTGACGGACGGACGGACAGATAATAATTGTCTGAAAATAAAAAAATAATATTTTCACTCGAGGGAAGACTTGAACCAAGGACTTCTCATTGCGCAGCTGTTCACGCTAACCACAGGACCACGGCGCTCCTGGGCTCAAACTATCCATGATGTTGCCTATCTTGCGCATGGACTACTCAGTTTGTATATTTTGCTTATTTTTTTTCATAGTTCCACACAACTTCTTCCTGTTTTCTCGCTTGATCTGTGTTCAGTTTTTCAAGGCCTATCCACTGTGCCACCTTATAACTAAATCTGAGGGGGGTGCGATGGGGAGGTTCCCTTGTGAGTGGCTTGTCAAACTAAACTTAAGTTCGAATTAAACTTCTCGCGACGACGTCCTCGTGTAAAACGTTCTCACGAGGGAACCTCCCCATCGCACCCCCCTCAGATTCAGTTATAAGTTGGCACAGTGGATAGGCCTTGAAAAACTCAACACAGGTCAATCGAGAAAACAGGAAGAAGTTGTGTGGAACTATGAAAAAATAAGCAAAATATACAAACGGAGCAGTTCATAGGCAACATCAAGGAGGACGTGAGCTAAGGAGCGCCGTGGTCCCGTGGTTAGCGTGAGCAGCTGCGGAACAGGAGGTCCTTGGTTCAGGTCTTCCTTCGACAGAAAATTTTTTATTTTCAGACAATTATCAGACTTCAGGCACTGACACATAATCAACTTCGCTCTCCAAAATTCCAGGACATGTTCAGATTTGCTTGGACATATGCAGGATTTGACGATCTACACACGGAAAAATTTGAAAACGTTAAAAACATATGTTTTGACAGAGCACAGAGAAAACTGTGCGAATGTGAAACTGTTGCATTCATTTGTTGCAGTTTATGTGACACACTCTTATGTTTTCATCACGTTTTTGGAAGTGATTATCACACCCACAAGAAAACCTAAATCGGGCAAGGTAGAAGAATCTTTTTACCCATTCGCCAAGTGTACAAGTTAGGTGGGTCGACAACATATTCCTGTCATGTGACGCACATACCGTCACCAGTGTCGTATAGGATATATCAGACGTGTTTTCCTGTGGAGGAATCGGTTGACCTATGACCTGGCGATGAAATGTTTTCGGTTCCCATTGGAGAGGCACGTCCTTTCGTCTACTAATCGCACGGTTTTGCGGTGCGGTCGCAAAACACAGACACTAGACTTATTACAGTGAACAGAGACGTCAATGAACGACCGGACAGATCATAACTTTGCGAAAATAAAGTAAGTAAACTTTTCGCTCGAGGGAAGACTTGAACCAAGGATCTCTCACTCCGCAGCTGTTCACGCTAACCACGGGACCACGGCGCGTCTGTGCTCATATCATCCTTGATGTTGCCTATGCTGCCCATGGACTACTCAGTTAGTATATTTTGCTTATTTTTTCATAGTTCCATACAACTTCTTCCTGTTTTCTCGATTGACCTGTGTTGAGTTTTTCAATGCCTATCCACTGTGCCAAATTATAAATAAATCTGAGGGGGGTGCGATGGGGAGGTTCCCTTGTCAGTGTTCTTATGCGGGTCGTACTGTAATACTCGTAAACGGTCGAGCTTCTGGGGATTGCGTCTAAACTCTTCGCTCGCAGCAACTGAATGTCGTAATTTCTGTTGTGATTGTCTTATGTGTCAAATAATCGGTCTGTGATTAGTGTACCTGCGCCATCCTAAGGAACATTATGCTGCCGGTGATCATCTTTTTGCGATTGTGCAGTAGACAACTCAGCACATTCATGTGTACAGCGTCAATGTAAAGAGCTCGCTTTTGTGCCTCACTGTATTCAAGGTGCCTGTTAAACTTAAATGTTGTACATCGTGCTCACTACAACCTCTATGAAGGCAGAGCCCTTGCACTTTATTCATGCCACAATACGTCTGTTTCGTCAAACACATTAGGTTGGTAAATAAGTTCGTAGCGTTTTTCCTTAAGTTTAATGAACACCTCAGATACAGATATAATAGACTTTAGTTATCAGTAATATATTCTCCTTCACTATTTACAACAGTATGCCAACACTGGGGTAACTTTCCGATTCCAATGTGAAAACAACTTGGTTTTTTGATGAAGATGTTCGGAGCACGTTTTCATCCGGAGAGGAAGTTCCTTGAAGTTCGCTCGATACAATACGAAAAGGTGAAAATCTGAGAGCGCAAGATCAGGTGAATGAAGTGGGCGCGGAATGACTTCCCAACCCAACTCCTGTACAGTGTTTTTCGTCAGTGTAGCAGAACACGGGCGGGCGTTGACGTGGAGTAGCATCCCTTCACTCAGTCTTCCAGGTCTTTGTTCTTGGACTGCGACGTCAAGGCGTCTCAGTTGTTGATAAAAAATGTAATCAGTGATTGTTACACTTCAGGAAAGCTGTTCGTAGCACGCCACACCGTCGCTGTTACACCAGATGCATATCTTTTGTGGATACAGGTAGGTCTTTGTACGGTGAGTTGCAGCTTTTTGTTACGCTACCATAAAGACACCACTTCTCACAATCAGTAACGACGCAGGATCGAAATGGTCGGTGTTGTTCACGAGCCAATTGATGACGAGCAAGCAGAGCTTCACTTATGGCCTCCCGCTGATTTTTGTGATTTTGGCTTAGAGCGTGCGGTACCCGTACACCCTATTTTTGATCCTTCCCCATTCTGTGCAAATGTCGCACTATGATGGAATGAACACAGTTCATCATCACATTTACCAGTTCTCGAGTACTCTGACCTGGGTCATTGTGGATTAATGTCTTTAAACGACCTTCATGAAAGACCGAAGATCTTCCTGAACATGGAGGGTCACTAATGTGCCCATTTTATTGATGTGCTCTGTCCAATGATATTATTCACACAAACGGCGCAAAAACAGAAGAAAATGTCCGGAATATTCTGGTTTCCATTTTCTAGTGTCAACAGCTCCACTCACTGTCTCCAAATGGCTAAACTATATAATACGTTAACTCAAAAAGTAACAATGACCTACAAATAAAAAAATTAAACTCAATAAATAAAGCCACAGCAGGCGGGATATCAGCAAGAAAAACAAAAAGTCCACGAACTTATGCACCAACCTAACAATTTGATACTTTATATGTGAAACCCTGTAGAATAAACGATGAATTTTTTTATAAAATGCATTTTAACCATCGGCTGTTTATTTGTTCCGTTAGTCATCTACGGTTTAGATTATTAACCATCATCCAGGATGTCTACCAACATCGACATTAAAAAATTATGAAAGTACAATGCATACAAAATTGGGTGTAAAATTCCATTTGTATACATATAGGGTGCAACAGATTAGTTAAAAGCGTCCCATAGTTCTTTGAAGCTGAACAATATCGAAATTATCCAGTGATATTGTACAAGCACGTGTCATAATTTTTCTTAGAATACTGACAATAATGTCTCATGTCAAACACACAGACATACATAGGAAAAACAAGACGAACAATTACTGGAAGAGTCCCTCTCCAGTCAAGTTACATCAAAGATAGTACATTTGAACTGCATAGGTAACATAACAACATGCTTTTGTATCAGTGGTTAAGTGAAGGAACGGAACACCTTTACCAACATCTTCGACAGAACGTAAACAAAAACAGAGAATCATTAATACTGAAAGTTAAAGTGAAAACAGCCGCAAGATAAAAGTGGACCCACGTGTCAGTGAAACCAGATATGTTTACACCAACAAATGTGGACACTTGGTTCTGGGTGCAAAACATATTACGTAATAAAATCGATAATGTTAATCTGAAGCGCAACATCGAATTTCCAGTGGTATTTCTCTTGCAGCAACACCCATTATGCAATAATACATGTCAGGCAGGATATAAATTCAGAAACATCTACTCTCTTTCTTTCCACTAAACGATATTTTTCAAAAGTATCTAACGTATTAAATTAAAAGAAACAGTTGTATACAGTTGTGAATATCGTTCCAAGATGATCAGTTATATAGTTCCACGTAATGTAATAACAAACATCAATATGTACGTACCTAGTGACAAGCTAAAACCACCTATACCTCATATTGTAAGAGCTCTCCTTTAAAAGTTAGAAGACAATCATCCGATAAGTCAGATAATAAAGTAGAGATTATCAAATGTAAAACAAATGGCAAATAGTTCTTAGGAGGCTAGTAATCCATACACAATTGTTTCTTGTATATGGATCATTTTTTGTTTTGGTTCAATAACCTTTCCTCCTCCTTCGACAACGTTCCGCTCAAATTTGACGTCATTCTTATCAGCGGTTCCCTCCGTCCCTCTCTCTCTCTCTCTCTCTCTCTCTCAAAGAAACAGTTGTATACGGTTGTGAATATCGTTCCAAGATGATCAGTTATATAGTGCCACGTAATGTAATAACAAACATCAGTATGTAAGTACCTAGTGACAAGCTAAAACCACCTATACCTCATATTGTAAGGGCTCTCCTTTAAAAATTAGAAGACAATCATCCGATAAGTCAGATAATAACGTAGAGATTATCAAATGTCTTATCAGCGGTTCCCTCCCTCCCTCTCCCTCTCTCTCTCTCTCTCTCTCTCTTTTTTTTTTTTTTTTTTTTTTTTTTTTTTTTTTTTTTTTTTTTTTTAACAGCGTTTCGAATCTGGGACTTTCATTTTGGAAACTCAGGTATCTAGGTATAGCAACATCTTGGTGAAAGTCATCAGTTAACTAAAAAACCGTCTTTTGAATAAAACAAGAGTCCTGGGATAGCGATACGGACATATACAGAGGGCGGTAGTATTTTACACATAAGGTACACCATAGACCCAAGGTGTCAACAAGCACTGTGCCTGCTGTTGGTGGCTGCATAATGGTGTGGGCTGTGTTTACACGGACTGGGTCCTCTGTTCCAACTGAACCGATCGATAGCTGTAAATGGTCGTGTTCAGCCACCTGGAGACCATGCACTTCATGTTCCCTGAGACGACGATGGAATTTCCATGGATGAAATGTGCCTTGTCACCGGATCACAGCTGTTCACGACTGGTTTGAAGAACATTCTGGACAATTCGATCGAATGATTTGGCCACCCAGATCACCCGATTATGAATCTTATCGAACATCTATGGGACATAATGGAGAGGTCAGCTCGTGCACAACTGGCAACATTTTCGCAATTAGGGACGGCTGTGGAGGCAGCGTGGCTCAGTATTTCTGCAGGGGGCTTCAAAAGACTTGGCGAGTCCAGTTGGTGCACTGTGCCGAGCAAAAGGAGGTCCAGCACGACACTGGGAGGTGTCCCATGACTTTGATCACCTCAGTGTATATCGAGGTATGTCGACTTGTACGTCGACTGCGATACTTCAGTTACATGATAATGCTTTTCAAAGTAAGTGTCGAAAAGTAGGTTAGGCAGTGGTGCCCTATCAGGATTTGCGGGATTAGTTCCTGAAAGCTGTGCTCCACAAAACCTCCTGTGTCAGTGGTAGTGTGACGTGCTTCTGAGTTCCAATAACTGCTGACGATAATTTCTGGAAGGGAAACCAAATGCGAAAATCTTAATCAAGCGAAGAAACCTGCTACAAAGTATAAGCAAAAAGATGGATGTAGCAAGAGACAAGTAATTTCAAGCAGTTTTATGTTGTTGCCAAAATTGTCTTTTATGTTACATCAGGACCAGCTATCATTAAGCGAAAATTATCGTTATCTCGAACAAAGGGGCCTCCCTTCCGAATTAGTCTATTAGGTACATTTACATCTGCATCTACATGGATACTCTGCAAATCACATTTAAGTGCCTGGCAGAGGGTTCATCGAACCACCTTCACAATCCTCTATTATTCCAATCTCGAATAGCTCGCGGAAAGAATGAACACCTATATCTTTCCGTACGAGCTCTGATTTCCCTTATTTCATCGTGGTGATCGTTCCTCCCTATGTAGGCCGGTGTCAACAAAATATTTTTGCATTCGGATGAGAAAGTTGGTGATTGGAATTTCGTGAGAAGATTCCGTCGCAACGAAAAACGCCTTTCTTTTAACGATTTCCAGCCCAAATCCTGTATCATTTCTGTGACACACTCTACCATATTTCGCGATAATACAAAACTTTTTGCCTTTCTTTGAACTTTTTCAATGTACTCCGTCAGTCCTATCTGGTAAGGATCCCACACCGCGCAGCAGTATTCTAAAAGAGGACAGACAAGCGTAGTGTAGGCAGTCTCCTTAGAAGGTCAGTTACATTTTCTAAGCGTCCTGCCAATAATACACAGTCTTTCGTTAGCCTTCCCCACAACATATTCTGTATGTTCCTTCCCATTTCAGTTGTTCGTAATTGTAATACGTAGGTATTTAGTTGAATTTACGGCTTCTAGATTACACTGATTTGTTGTACAACCCAAGTTTAACGAGTCCCTTTTAGCACTCATGTGCATGACCTCACACGTTTCGTTATTCAGGGTCAACTGTCACTTTTCGCACCATTCAGATATTTTTTTCTAAATCGTTTTGCAGTTTGTTTTGATCTCCTTATGACTTTATTTTTCGGTAAACGACACCGTCATCTGCAAACAACCGAAGACAGCTGCTCATATTGCCTCCCAAATCTTTTTTATAGATAAGAAACAGCAAAGGGCCTATAACACTACCTTGGCGAACGCCATAAATCACTTCTCTTTTACTCGATGACTTTCCGTCAGTTACTACGAACTGTTACACCTCAGACAGAAAATCACAAATCCAGTCACATAACTGAGACGATATTCCATAATCACGCAATTTCACTACGAGCCGCTTGTGTGGTACAGTGTCAAAAGCCTTCCGGAGATCCAGAAATACGTAATCGATCTGAAATCTCTTGTCAATAGCACTCAACACTTCATGTGAACAAAGAGCTAGTTGTGTTTCACAGCAACGATGTTTTCTAAACCCATGTTGACTGCATGTCAATAGACAGTTTTCTTCTAGGTAATTCATAATGTTCTAACACAATATATGTTCTAAAATCCTGCTACTTATAGACGATAACGATATGGGCCTGTAATTTTGTGGATTACTCATACCACCTTTCTTGAATATTGGTGTGACCTGTGCAACTTTCCAGCCTTTGGGTACGGATCTTTCGTCGAGCGCGCGGTTGTATATGATTGTTAAGTATGGAGCTAATGCATCAGCATACTCCGAAAGGAACCTAATTGGTATACAGTGTGGACCAGAAGACTTGCTTTTATTAAGTGATTTAAGTTGCTTCACTACTCCGAGGATATTCACTTCTACGGTAATCATGTTGGCAGTTCTTCTTCATTCGAAGTCTGGAATATTTACTTCGTCTTCTTTTGTGAAGGCATTTCGGAGGTACAGTTCAAGTACTTCAATTGATATTTAATTTACACAAAGAGGAGAACATTCAATAGAAATGCGTTACATGCTAGCAATGACATAAGTCATATGTCTCCATTTAGCAACTAATGGCAGTTGTGCGATGGTCAGAACCTGGTCTAACACAATATTAATCTCGTTACTTCAGGTGTTTTCAGTATTTTAATACGCATTAGTAACAGCGATGGTCTGTTATGGAGGCATACAGGTGAGAACGTCTCTCAGAACCGGTGGCTCCTGATGCTCCTTTTGACTACACACATCTGCGTCATGCCACTTGAAACACGTAAGTTGTGATTCCGGTCCAGATGCAAGAGCGTGTGCAACGGCGCTGATGCGGTCTAAAGGCGAACTGATGGAAACTTGTTCCCGTGTCAACGGCACATAATCTCCCCGACAAGTCCAAGTCAAGGGCTTAAGGACAGATCGTACTGCAACTGCAATTTCTAACAGCGGCCTCAGTAGCCCGTGCTAATCTCTGTTGCCATATCTCGACTACGTTTCACTTTGGAAGGGAGCGGCAATAGGTTGCTTGAGAGCCCCAAGAACTGTTGTACAGAACGAAGTCGAGTTTCACCGCCCGAGGACTGTAAGAGGAAACGAGCAAAGGAGAAACTGATTGAAGTTCCATTTGCGACTTTCATCACGTGAACACGTATTCATAATTGAAAATGGTCTGACGATCGCCAGCAAATAGCTCCGTCCGTAACGCCGCTGTCTTTGCCCCACCCCAACACGAGCAACACAACAGGTGAATTCTCAGTACGTTTGATTAATACGGTGCGTTATACGAGGTGCATTCAAGTTCTAAGGCCTCCGATTTTTTTTCTAATTAACTACTCACCCGAAATCGATGAAACTTGCGTTACTTCTCGACGTAATCGCCCTGCAGACGTACACATTTTTCACAACGCTGACGCCATGATTCCATGGCAGCGGCGAAGGCTTCTTTAGGAGTCTGTTTTGACCACTGGAAAATCGCTGAGGCAATAGCAGCACGGCTGGTGAATGTGCGGCCACGGAGAGTGTCTTTCATTGTTGGAAAAAGCCAAAAGTCACTAGGAGCCAGGTCAGGTGAGTAGGTAGCATGAGGAATCACTTCAAAGTTGTTATCACGAAGAAACTGTTGCGTAACGTTAGCTCGATGTGCGGGTGCGTTGTCTTGGTGAAACAGCACACGCGCAGCCCTTCCCGGACGTTTTTGTTGCAGTGCAGGAAGGAATTTGTTTTTCAAAACATTTTGGTAGGATGCACCTGTTACCGTAGTGCCCTTTGGAACGCAATGGGTAAGGATTACGCCCTCTCTGTCCCAGAACATGGACACCATCATTTTTTCAGAACTGGCGGTTACCCGAAATTTTTTTGGTGGCGGTGAATCTGTGTGCTTCCATTGAGCTGACTGGCGCTTTGTTTCTGGATTGAAAAATGGCATCCACGTCTCATCCATTGTCACAACCGACGAAAAGAAAGTTCCATTCATGCTCTCGTTGCGCGTCAACATTGCTTGGCAACATGCCACATGGGCAGCCGTGTGGTCATCCGTCAGCATTCGTGGCACCCACCTGGATGACACTTTTCGCATTTTCAGTTCGTCATGCAGGATTGTGTGCACAGAACCCACAGAAATGCCAACTCTGGAGGCGATCTGTTCAACAGTCATTCGGCGATCCCCCAAAACAATTCTCTCCACTTTCTCGATCATGTCGTCAGACCGGCTTGTGCGAGCCCGAGGTTGTTTTGGTTTGTTGTCACACGATGTTCTGCCTTCATTAAACTGTCGCACCCACGAATGCACTTTCGACACATCCATAACTCCATCACCACATGTCTCCTTCAAATGTCGATGAATTTCAATTGGTTTCACACCACGCAAATTCAGAAAACGAATGATTGCACGCTGTTCAAGTAAGGAAAACGTCGCCATTTTAAGTATTTAAAACAGTTCTCATTCTCGCCGCTGGCGGTAAAATTCCATCTGCCATACGGTGCTGCCATCTCTGGGACGTATTGACAATGAACGCAGCCTCATTTTAAAACAATGCACATGTTTCTACCTCTTTCCAGTCCGGAGAAAAAAAATCGGAGGCCTTAGAACTTGAATGCACCTCGTAAGAGCTACACCTTTTCCAGATTACCTTGTTGGTACAAGAATTTAGTTGATTTGGCACTGTAGTTTTTGCGACGACATGCATCCCTGAGTTCTTGCTGCGTCAGATTTATGTTCACTCTCGACCATTCGACGACTTCCTCTATCATGATTTCAGAAGCCATCGAAAGCACATGTTTACGTAGAATATTTAATTATACAGAGACTATACACAAATGCATATTTACAGAACGGATTGCTCAAGTCGACAACTTTTTCCCCAACAAACATTTAACACAATAAATGATAAGTAAACGAGACATATTTATGTTATCAATGCACACTACTTCTTAACTGTAGTAATACATTATACAGATGAATGAAGAAAAGAGTTCTGTAGATTTTTTCCTATACTCTTAAGAAAACTGACAGTCGCTTTATACTGGCAATTGTCTTTGGACACCAAAAGAGAAGACGCTGATTGAGGGAGAAGGTAATCCATACTCATCAAAGTCTTTAGAAATTTCGCTTGTTCATTGTCAAATTTGGACACAAAACCTAGATGTGGTTTACATCGGCTTCTGACTCGAAATCACACTCACATGCTGAGGAATCGTAAATGTTAGTTCTATACAGTTGTACAGGTAATGAGATATGGTTCAAGCGGAGTCGAATGGTGATGGAAATCGTAAATAGGTCCAAATGCGCCCTCGTTAACAACGGTCTTGTAGTAATTATAATATAATAATACCCACGTTTTGTTTGCTGAGACCGTTCCACACCTGCTAAATTGCTCTTTTCCGAGGATCCTGACTTCACGTAGGTGGTCTGCATACGGTAATTTCAGCACAGTTCCCGTAGATGCGGCTTGCTTCGCTAAGACGACAACTTCCTCATTATAGAGGATGCGGCGTGGACCTGCAACCAGGGCAGAATGACTGTCTGCCCTCTCTGTTTACAGCGAATATATTCCACTTCCAATCCAAATTACAACGGTTGGTTGTTTTATTCCGTCTTCGTTGATGAATACTCTTAAGAACGCTATTGGAGACGGACACGTCCAATATCTTTAAGAACGAAGTTGAAGATACGAACTTAATTGCCACCCAAATTGCCACAGTCTCCGCCGTAAATAATCAATCATTTTTAGGCAGTTTGTAAGCCTTACTCATTTGGATCTGAGGGCGAAGACGAGCACATTCAGTATACTCCTCTTGCGAAATTTTCGATCCACAGCTGTGCACACAGACAAAACGAGGCCACTGAGCTTCAGTGGCCAACTACACCTGCCATTAATTTAACTCTAAGCGAACTTGTCATATTACACACATCAAAAAAAGTTTTGCATCACCTCGGTTCCGAGAGTTCCGGAACCGGTACAGAAAATTGGAATAGAGATCAACATAAACATCATTGTCGCCCTTTTTATTGTACACGAAAACCACACATAGCATGCTGTACCACCATAAAGCGAGACCCTCAGAGGTGGTCGTCCAAATTGCTGTAATCACTGGTACCTCTAATACCCAGTAACACCTCCTCTTGTATTGATGCATGCCTGTATTCGTCGTGGCATCTTATCTACAAGTTCATCAAGGCACTTGCGGCGGCGCGGTTCTTTCCGTCCAGCTACGACGTACTTGCACCTACCTGTGAACATCGTCTCAGCAGATCGTCAGTAGGGAAGCCGAGTGAAACCTACTGTACTTCCACGTGAACCAGGTTGCAATTGAACTCACTAATCTACGTTTGGAGAGAAGAAAGGTTGGAAATTTTGTCCTCAATTAATATATTCCGAAACTTAGGCGAACAAGTGTCACTGCCAAGTCCGTGTTAGTCTTAACACAGTCTCTCACAATCCGTTTCACTCACCTTAGCAGGTTTATGGTGTTGCATTTCCCGAAAACGTAACAGCTACAAAAATACTGATTGTTTTTCATTGAGAATGCTCGCCAAATATTAAGTCTGTCGGTACCAAATGAAGTCACAGTTTTTAGCCACCGACCCGCTCAATACTCCACGCGGAGTATAAGTCTTTTCTCATCACAAAATTCACTTAAAAATTCCGATATTTCTATGCGCCCATCGGAATAATTATGCCGTCACTTTGCCACACTTCTGATGTATGAAACACTGCTTGATCGGGCAACTTATCGTTTCCGTCAGAACTACTACTACACACGTCCGAACTGTTTCATGGCTAGGCTTCGACTCTTCTCTAGCATACTCTAAGTCTTCTCTACCAGCGGAGAAAGGCGCGAAGAATATTGCTTTACCATTGGTCAGTTTACTCAACAGCCAATAGCAAAACAACATTCTGCCGCCTCAATCCACGCTTTTCATCAATAAACAATCGCAAAATAGTAAACCTAACGACTGCACTTTTTACCGACGTAATTATCTAATACGCTGAAGTTTTGCTTATACATAAAGTTATTTACTATTGTTATTTATATCTGAATTAACTTTCCCTTTACCATAAACCTACTTTACTATTCTTAAAAATCCCCTTTGTCCATATCCATACTTCTTCGAAATGTTCGCACACTAAATCCCACTACATAACTCGTTAAACAATTATCTTCATATTAACCTTAAACCATACTCACGCATCATTCATACTGCTAAAACACATTTATAACATTTTACCTACACAAAAAAGACATAATAACACTTTATGAAAATACTAGAACAGTTTATGAAAAACATTCTATTACTTTAGTGCACTCTAGTGGCCACAATCGAAACTAAAATCACAGTCCCCCTATCCAATGCTGTCCTCTATCGGCTGATACATAAACTACGTGCGCGTCCAGTCTCGCGTCACCATCTGTCAGTGTCCAGCTCTGAGACACATCCCCCACTTAACCGCCTCCAAGGTAGGATCGTTATACGGCGCTACGCCTCGCACTGTAGGTCGAGATTCTCCCACTCCTCGGCGGCGATTCGGAATAAATCCCTGAGAGTGGTTGGTGGTTCACGTCGTCCATAAACAGCCATTTTCAATCTATCCTAGGCATGTAAGATAGGGTTCATACCTGGCCACCCTATTCGAGCGATGTCGTTATCCTGAAGGAAGTCATGCACGATGGGGGAGCGAACTGTCGTCCATGAAGACGAATGCCTCGCCAATTTGCTGCCGATATGATTGCACTATCGGTCGGAGGATGGCATTCACGTATCGTACAGCCGTTACGGCGCCTTCCATGACCACCGGCGGCGTACGTCGGCCCCAGATAATGCCACCCCAAAACAGCAGGGAACCTCCTCCACCTTGCTGCACTCGCTGGACAGTGTGTCTAAGGTGTTCAGCCTGACCAGGTTGCCTCCAAACACATCTCCAACGATTTTCTGGTTGAAGGCATATGCGACTCTCATCGGTGAAGAGAACGTGATGTGAATACTGAGCGGTCCCTTAGGCATGCTGTACGGCCCATCTGTACGGCGCTGCGTGGTGTCGTTGTTGCAAAGATGGACCTCGGCATGGACGTCGAGGATGAAGTTGCGCACCATGGAGCCTATTACGCACAGTCTGAGTCGTAACACGACGTCCTGTGGCTCCACGAGAAGCATTATTCAACACGGTGGCGATGCTATCAGGGTTGCTCCGAGCCATAATCCGTAGGTAGCGGTCATCCACTGCAGTAGTAGCCCTTGGGCGGCGTGAGCGAGGCATGTCATCGACAGTTCCTGTCTCTCTGTATCTCCTCCATGTCCGAACAACACCGCTTTGGTTCACTCCGAGACGCCTGGATACTTCCCTTGTTGAGAGCCATTCCTGGCACAAAGTAACAATGCGGATGCGATCAAACCGTTGAACTCACCGTCTAGGCATGGCTGAACTACAGACAACGTGAGCCGTGTACCTGCTTCCTGGTGGAATGGCTGGAACTGATCGGCTGTGGAACCCCCTCCGTCTAATAGGCGCTGCTCATGCATGGTTGTTTACTTCTTTGGGCGCGCTTAGTGGCATCTCTGAACAGTCAAAGGGACTGTGTCTGTGACATAATATCCACACTGAACGTATCTTCAGGAGTTCTGAGAACTGGGGTGATGCAAAACTTTTTTGGGTGTGTGTTTAGTAACAGACTGGACTCTGGCAGCTGAATGTGTTGAGGAGATATTCAAATAAAGGAAAATGTGAAGAACATCGCACAGAATGTATGGCAGGATACCAAGAGCCAAAACTCGTACAGACGGCTGGAATTTTAGTTCTCCTGTTGTAGGCAGTCCTTAATAGATAAATGCAGTCTCTACTCTTATAGACAGGGCTTTTTATGGAGGCCATTGTTCGACTGAAAAATTTATTTGACAGCATTTTATGTATAATGCTCAAGGGCATTTCTCCTGCCTCCACCTAAAGAGCATCTGCAGGCGTCGAAGGCATGGCTCCGAGGTAGGAACGAATGGCTCTGAACCGAAGGGGATCCAATTTATAGAGGTAAATCTTAGGCACATTGTGGTACGGTGTACAGCCACAGTCCAGCCTTGTCCGAATAATCCCGTGATGTTTTGTGGTTATACATGGGTCAGGGAGCGAATTACGTTTCATCCTTCCTCGCCTTTATTAATAATAGCTTGTATTTGAGGCGCACAGTTGAGCCGAAAGTCAAATACGATTCCAAGGAATTGAGTGTAAGGTTTTATTTATCGCATGCGGTGTGGTCAACAATACGAGTAATGTTCGATTTGTAGAGTAGCGATTAACTGCGTTTCAGCCTGAAGATACGAGTTTGCAGTTGAATAAACACGAACATCGACTGCATATTGTAAAATTGCTGTCGGGAGAGTGATTATTCGCTCTAAATCACAAGTATACAGAGTAATCAAGAAGGGGGATCTGTGACTGAAGAACATTGGTAGCGATGCTGGTTTCAGCAGATGGTGGATAACGTTGCTGATCTCTCTGCTGCCTTTCAGCATCAAGCACCTCTAAGTGTATACCCACTGTCTCGGTTAAAGGTTACACTTCTGACTTCAGTAGTTTCTTTGCTGACGGAACCCCAGTAGGAAAACGCACTGGGTGATATTTCCATTTCATCAAACATAATTGTACGTTTGTCCGCAGCAGCAGATTTGCCCAAATGGCGATATTCAATGTGTCGTCTGTCTTCCCTGCAAACGTTCTGATATCGTTCGTACTGACAGACAAATGTAACTGCTACCTTGTTCACGAGGTATTTTATAAATAATTTCAGAAACACCGAGATCATACCTTGGTCATCGCTTGCCTAATAAGGAATGTATTCTGGAAATAAAACATAGGCAGCCACAAACTTTTATCGGCAGTGCCCTATGTTCACAATCCCATTTCCGTAAGATATACTGAAGAGTTTCCGTAGAGCTTCCGAAGGAGGAAAGATGTACTAGCTAAACTGAAGCAGCAAAAGCGGGTCGTGGGTATCTTGCTCGTTGAGTAAGTCACAAACAGCGGTGCCCGGAAATTCAAAGATTCTGGGTTGAGTCCTGGTCCGACACACAATTTTAATATATCAGGACACGTCACTGAAATTCATTTTCACAAATATGGCGAGCGTGACTGCAGTACGGAAAGGGTACTTGCGAACGGTAATTCGCGGCCGATCATACCTAAAGTCTGCTCATTAACATCACTTGCGTTCTCAGGAACAAGCCATCAGAGATCTTTTGACCAGCCCGGAGATACTCAACCACGGATTGTCGCACCTCGCATCGAGACGCTGCATCTGTAACCACACAACTGCTAGTGTGTGTGTGTGTGTGTGTGTGTGTGTGTGTGTGTATGAGTGTTGACAGATGGTGCTGTAAACTTTAGTAGGTGGCGGTAGCTAGTTTAGAAAATCTGAGGAAGACTGCCTAAAATATGATCTCTCAGATTTTCTAGGGGCGATTGATTAATGATGTGCTTCTGGATGTGCATCCGCAGTTACTGATTCCATTTTATGCAATAATACTTTGACGACCGACCCAGCCTTCTGCATCAGATGCTGCCAGCCGTGTTGTCATCAGTATTCGCTCTCTGGTTTGAAATCAGTCTGGTTGGAGGCTGCCGCAGAGAGACAACACACCAAACCAGTCTTCTGACTGAAGACAACAACAACAAAAACCAATAATGTACATCTGCTAGGGCTACTCGAAAAGTAAGGTCTGATTGGTCGCAAAATGAAAACCACTGTGACAATTAAAAATGTTTTATTAAATGAAACAACATCTTTACTGTTATCAGTCACTGTTTATTTATCTCCACAACGCGTTTCAAAGGCTTCAACCTCCATTATCAGGTGGATTTACATTTGTTAATATGACATTTGTGTTTGTGTTGTGTTACGATTTTTTGGAGGAACTTGTGGCACTGTCTCCAGTGGTCACACAGGTTCCTTTAACAGTCGTAACACATCACATGCATACTGTCATATCGTAACACAACACACACACACACACACAAACATCATATTAACAACTGTAAATCCACCTGATGAAGGAGGTTTAAACCTTTGAAACGCGACGTGGAGATAAATAAACAGTGACTGGTAACAGTAAACGTGTTGTTTCATTTAATATCAATAACGGTCGTGGTAAACCTAACCTAAAATGTTCGCATTTAAAAATGTTTTATTTGCAACAGTTAGCTACACCTTCCAGCTACTTATCTACATGGTCACCGCTCCAACAGGGACATTTGTCGTAGAGTTGTACCAACTTTCCAACACTCTCGTCATAGAAGGCAGCCACCTGTGCTTTACGCTGATCTGCAGTTGTGCCAGAATGTTGTTTCTGTAGACAGCTGTTCATGTGAGCAGAGATGAAAATCAGAGGGCTATATGATGGGGTGATGAAACACTTTCCATCGAAAATGTTGCAGGACCATCCTCATTGCCCCTGCAGTATGCGGCTGAGAACTGTCACGGAGAAGGAAATGCACGACAAGTACGTTGTGTGGGTTGCATGAAATCAGGCGAAGTCTCCCACAGTCAGTTGTGGTGGTGGTGGTGGTTAGTGTTTAACGTCCCGTCGACAACGAGGTCATTAGAGACGGAGCGCAAGCCCGGGTTAGGGAAGGATTGGGAAGGAAATCGGCCGTGCCCTTTCAAAGGAACCATCCCGGCATTTGCCTGAAACGATTTAGGGAAATCAAGGAAAACCTAAATCAGGATGGCCGGAGACGGGATTGAACCGTCGTCCTCCCGAATGCGAGTCCAGTGTGCTAACCACTGCGACACCTCCATCGGTCACAGTCAGTTGTACTCTGCAGTAGACACTATATCCTTGGCATAGTTACGCGCTCACAGGGAGCACAGAATTGAAAAGAGCGATGCGGTGCGATCGACAGGCGTACTAGAGATACTGTCCAACACATATATCCAAAGCTTGATTGGATTTTGCATGTGGTTTCCGTTCTGCGACAGATCAGACTTTATTTTCCGAATAGTCCACGTAGAATTAAAACACCTTACAGTTGATGATTTTCGCACAGACTCACGTAACTTTTAATATAGGACAATTTCCAGTACATACTGGGTGATCAAAAAGTCAGTATAAATTTGAAAACTTAATAAATCACGGAATAATGTAGATAGAGAGGTACAAAGTGACACACATGCTTGGAATGACATGGGGTTTGATTAGAATAAAAAAAAAAAAAAGTTCAAAAAATGTCCGACAGATGGCACTTCATCTGGTCAGAATAGCAATAATTAGCATAACAAAGTAAGACAAAGCAAAGATCATGTTCTTTACAGGAAATGCTCAATATGCCCACCATCATTCCTCAACAATAGCTGTAGTCGAGGAATAATGTTGTGAACAGCACTGTAGAGCGTGTCTGGAGTTATGGTGAGGCATTGGCGTCGGATGTTGTCTTTCAGCATCTCTAGGGATATCGGTCGATGACGATGCACTTGCGACTTCAGGTAACCCCAAAGCCAATAATCGCACGGACTGAGGTCTGGGGACCTGGGAGGCCAAGCATGACGAAAGTGGCGGCTGAGCACACGATCATCACCAAACGACGCGCGCAACAGATCTTTCACGCGTCTAGCAATATGGGGTGGAGCGCCATCCCTCATAAACATCGTACGTTCCAGCAGGTGTTTATCAGCCAGGCTGGGGATGATGCGATTCTGTAACATTTCGGCGTACCTCTCACCCGTCACGGTAGCAGTTACAAAACCAGAATCACGCATTTCCTCGAAGAACAAAGGCCCGATAACGGTAGATGTGATAAATTCAACAGATATCGTGACGTTCTCGTCGTGCAATGGAATTTCCACGACAGTTCTAGGATTTTCGGTAGCCCAAATTCTGCAGTTGTGGGCGTTGAGAGATCCTCGGGGCGTGAAATGAGCTTCATCGGTCCACAACACGTTACTCAACCAATCGTCATCTTCCGCCACCTTTTGGAACGCCCACACAGGAAATGCCCTCCGCTTCACTAAATCGCCAGGCAACAGTTCATGATGCCGATGAATTTTGTACGGATAGCATCGGAGGGTACGCCTCAGTGCCAACCAAACGGTAGTGTATGGAATGCCGGTGCGACGTGCGACTGCACGAGCGCTGACTTCCCCGTGCATAGACGAACCCGCTACAGTCTCCATTTCTTCCTGAACTGTCTGAGCAGCATTACGCCTTGTGCTCGGTCGGCCACTACGGGGTCTATCGTCTAAACAACCCGTGGCTTCGAACTTCGAAATCATTTTCACCACAGCTGCATTTGTCAACGGACCTTTACCCGTTCGAATCCCCTTCCTATGGCGATAATATCGTAACGCTGAACTAGCACATTCCCCATTCTGATAATACAGCTTCACTAAAAGCGCCTTTTCAGGTAACGTCAACATGCTGCGACTGCTGGCGCATCTGATTCTCTCTCTCATTACAGCTCCTTTTACACACGGTTGTCATGCGCAGTCACTGACGTTTTGCTGTCCAGCGCCATCTGTCGGACATTTTGTGAACTTTTTTTTTGTTCTAATAAAACCCCATGTCATTCCAAGCATGTGTGTCAATTTTTACCTCTCTATCTACATTATTGCGCGGTTTATTAAGTTTTCAAATTTATACTGACTTTTTGATCATCCGGTATATGTGGAAAGTGATACAAGTAACAATACGAGGATGACAAGAAGTATAAGGGCACGCCTCTTACAGATGGACATTAGCTAATCTGATGAAAAAAAGCTTTTCAAACGGTTTTCGCTGCCTGAAAGTAAGTATAGAGGTGTCATAAAACACACTAAAACATCAGGAAAAGTACCACTATAACCGTATCGTGAGAACGTCTTTATTCTATCACGCGAGTTGTTTCGGCGGTACGTTCCCGCCATCTTCAGGCCCCACCACTGCCAAAAGAGTATTTGACGGTGTCGAGTACAGACTCCTGATGAAAGCTAGCGCACGTGTGCTAGTAACAAGGATCCCACAGTAAATGCGCCGAGGAAATCAAACACTCTTTTGCCGGCGGTGAGGCCTGAGGATGGCGGCAATGTGCCGCCGAAACCAGTCGCGTGACAGGATAAAGACGTTCTCAAGATACAGGTGTGGTGCTACGTTTTCTCATATATATCATCAGCTGAAGTCCCTCGTCTATGCAATAAGATGGATATCCATAAACAGATCGAAAAAGGCATCCTTTAAGAAATTTCTAGAGACTGTGGACACATACATAAAAAAACTAAAAACGATCATTCTTACAGAAAAAAAGGAAAAATATTTGCGAAATTACCTTCGAAGTGTTGTTTACGGACCAGTTTCCTCTTCAATTACATCTCCAGACTTTCCTTGTCAGCGGCTTTTCCGCCGCGTTGCACCGCGAAACCGACTTGAGCGTACCACTGTGGTGAGGACATCGTGTACCTGCCGTGTAGACATCGCTGTGGAGTATAAAACGCACTAATGTAGTCCACATCAGTTTGCAGTACAACTACCCCGCTTCTATTCCACAGAAAGGTTTCCAGTCTCGCCAGAGACCAATCTGTTAATTTGTTTGCGGTGTTAAACGCAGTATGATGTCACACGCTAGGGAGGGGCACTACAGCCGGATTCTATAGCCGAAATCTGACTGACTAAAGCGTCTAGAAGGACCATCGAAACTCTGCCGTACTTCATTGACACCGCGGAGTAAAAAAAAAAAAAAAATAGCTGTCACTGTTTGTGAGCAGCCCGAATCCAATTGGTGAAGAAAGAAGTACTTTCCAACCAATAAAAACGGCATAATTTTCCTCTCCATTCACTTTCCTTTTTAGTGCCGAACGCGCTCCTGGAGCAAAAGCATCGGGTAGAAATTTCCGTCCACAAGAAACGTGAAAGTCGCAGAGCTGCTCCATCCAGCATCAGCTTCCGTTTCCGAGGTAGAATATCAGAATCGGAGTCAATCCACGCACCAGTGGACAACTTCAAGCGCATACCACTGAGCGGAAGAACATCCGCCGCTGTAGAACTCGGCAGAGAAAACGACAGCCGTGCCGCCGATATTGGCGACAGGTGAGACATTACGGCAGGTCCCTCTAAGGGCATTTCGCCGCCACTTCGCACTCAAAGTGCCACAGCAATTGCTCAGAGTGCGCTTAGAGGTCGAGTCACGTTTCATCGCACCGCAAAGCGTGACAAATACGGCGCCAGTGAATCGCTGGAGTCACACCGAGCGATACTTTGAAGTCGCCTCCTATTCCGCTAAAGCCGCTCAGATTTACGACGGCCGCTTCAGCTCAGGGGAAAATCTTCAGAGCATTCTCACCACAATACTGTTCGCAATATTATTATTTAATGATGATGCCGTAGTGTAATATTACCTGCCAAGTGCTAAGGAGAAATAGATGTTGTACTGAATGTTTTATTAACCAAGGTACTTACAAGATAAGTACTGCAGCTCCGAAACCTATAACCGAATAAAGATAATTTAATATACGGTTATGTGTCTGTTCTGTCACCTACCAAAATCATTTATCTGTATAAATCTGCACTTGTGTACAGCCTAAAGACCACAGAAGTACAGTTCGCAGAGGAAAAGAAATTTCAGTCACCAGTCTTCTCCTCCGATTGCGAAAACATTCTGTTGGCACTCACCTACATAGGGAAAAATGATCATCACGATAAAATAAGAGAAATCAGGGCTCGCACAGAAAAATTTAAGTGCACGTTTTTCCCGCGAGCCGTTCGAGAGTGGAACGGTAGAGAGACAGCTTGAAGGTGGTTCCTTGGGTTCCTTGAACCCTCTGCCAGGCACTTTATTGTGAATAGCAGAGTAATCACGTAGATGCAGATGTGTAACAGATAATTACGACCGGGCGATTCACAAGAGACGTGACTGAGATTTTACTGTGGCTAAAATATTTAAACAAGTGCAGCACTTTCTCGACATAACAGTTGCTATGAAATAGGCTAAGTAAACCCAGACTTCAATCAAGAATGTAATAACTGAAATTCCAAAGAAAGCGGGTGTTGACAGTTGTGAATATTATCGAGCCATCAGTACAATTACTCATGGCTGCAAGATGCTAACACGAATAATTTGAAGAAGAATAAAAAAACTAATAGAAGCCGACCTCGGAGAAGACAGGTTGGGTTCCGCAGAAATGTAGGAATCCGCGTATCAATAAGGACTCTAAGACGTATCTTAAGAAGATAACCTATGTGTATAGCCTATGTTTGTAGCATTTGTAGACTTAGAGAGAGCTCTTAACAAAGTTGACTGTAATATATTGTTTGAAATTCTGAAGGAAGAAGGAAAAAAACAGGCATCTAAAGGTTATATACGGCTTGTAAGAATACCACACTGCAGCTATAAGAGTCCAACTACATAAAAAAGCAAGCAGTGCCTGAGAAGTGAATGAGACAGTGTTTTAGCACATCCCCAAAGTTATTTAATCTGATTGAGCTTTCAGTAAATGAAACCAAAGAAAAATTTAAAGAATGAATTACATCTACATCTACATCTATACTCCGCGAGCCACCTTACGGTGTGTGGCGGAGGGTACTTATTGTACCACTATCTGATCCCCCCTTCCCTGTTCCATTCACGAATTGTGCGTGGGCAGAACGACTGCTTGTAAGTCTCCGTATTTGCTCTAATTTCTCGGATCTTTTCGTTGTGATCATTACGCGAGATATATGTGGGCGGTAGTAATATGTTGCCCATCTCTTCCCGGAATGTGCTCTCTCGTAATTTCGATAATAAACCTCTCCGTATTGCGTAACGCCTTTCTTGAAGTGTCCGCCACTGGAGCTTGTTCAGCATCTCCGTAACGCTCTCGCGCTGACTAAATGTCCCCATGACGAATCGCGCTGCTTTTCGCTGGATCATGTCTATCTCTTCTATTAATCCAACCTGGTAAGGGTCCCATACTGATGAGCAATACTCAAGAATCGGACGAACAAGCGTTTTGTAAGCTACTTCTTTCGTCGATGAGTCACATTTTCTTAGAATTCTTCCTATGAATCTCAACCTGGCGCCTGCTTTTCCCACTATTTGTTTTATGTGATCATTCCACTTCAGATCGCTCCGGATAGTAACTCCTAAGTATTTTACGGTCGTTACCGCTTCCAATGATTAAAGTTCAGGAAGAACAAATAGGATTAGAGGTTTTCCAATGACATTCTGTCAGAGAGGGCAAAGAATTAGGAAGAGCCGTTGAACGGAATGAATAGTGTCTTGAAACCAGGTTACAACATGAGCACCAACAAAAGTAAAACAAGGGTAATGGCATGTAGTAGACTTAAATCAGGCGATACTGAGGGAATTAGGCTATAAGACGTCACACTAAAAGTAGTAGGTGATTTTTTTCTGTTTGGGCAGCGAGTAACTGATAATGGCCTACGTAGACATTACACTGCGTGTAGCAATGAAAGCATTTCGGAAAAACACGAACTTGTTAATATGTAACATAATTTGAACTGTCAGGAAGTCGTTTCTGAAGGTATTTGTTTGGAGAGTAGCCCTGAAGGAAGTGAAAAAGCGGACAATAAGCAGTTCAGACAAGAAGAGAGTAGGAGCTGTTGTGTTGCGGTGCTGCAGAAGAAATCTGGAGATTAGATTAGTAGATGGCGAAATTAGTGGGGCGGTACTGATACAAACTGGGAGAAAAGTCTCGGCCCGGCACACAGTTTTAATCTGCCAAGAAGTTTCATATCAGCGCACACTCCGCTGCATATTGAAAATCTCATTCTGGAAACTTTCCCCAGGCTGTGGCTAAGCCATGTCTCCGGAATATCCTTTCTTTCAGGAGTGCTAGTTCTGCAACTTTCGCAGGAGAGCTTCTGTAAAGTTTGGAATGTAGGAGACGAGATACTGGCAGAAGTAAAGCTGTGAGAACCGGGCGTGAGTCGTGCTTCGGTAGTTGGTAGAGTACTTGTCCGCGAAAGGCAAAGGTTCCGAGTTCGAGTCTCGGCAAAGCGATGTTGTTCGGACATGGAGGAAATACAGAGATACAGGAACTGTCCATGACATGCCTCGCTCAGGCCGCCGAAGGGCTACTACTGCATTGACCCCTTACCTACCTTGCATGTACCGTGCATCTATCGCCCAGCACAAAGTCCCAAGAGACCGGAGAAAAGCTCAGGTGAATCCTGTGTATAACAACGGTAAGAGAACAGACCAGCAAAATTACAGACCACTACCTCCATCTTCCGTTTGCTGCAGATTCCTTGAAAATATTTTCAGTTCGAATGTAGTAAACGTTCTTGAGGCAAAAGATTATGCCTACGAATCAGCATGGTTTCAGAAAGCATCGCTCGTGTTAAACTAAGTTTGCCCTTTTCTCATATGATACACTAGGGTTGAAGGGCAACAGGCGGATTCCATATTTCTAGATTCGCGGAAAGCATTTGACTCGGTGACCAATTGCAGGCTGTTATCGACGCTACGAACACACGGAATAAGTGCACAGATATGTGAGTGGCTCGAAGACTTCTTAAGTAATAGAACCCAGTATGTTATCCTCGACGGCGAGTGTTCATCAGAGACACCGTCAGCAGTGCCCCAGGCAAGTGTGATAGGACCACTGTAGTTCTCTGTACACACAAAAGATTTGCCGGATGGCTGGTCAACAATCTGCGGTTGTTTGCTGATGACGCCGTGGTGTACGGTATAATGTAATAAAATAATGGAATAGATGATAATAAAATGTTGAAATGCGTGGCTTTTTAAAATGTATTGAATTAATGAGAATAATTTTTCGGCATGAATGACAAGCACAATAAGCTCAGCTATGCCTGGAAATAAGTTCGTATTAGTTCGTATTATTTTGCTGGGCGAAGTAGTTTCTTTCTCCAATGTAGATTTGTGCTTACCATTCTTTATAATGCTACGTTTGGTCGCCGTGTTCACCTTTGAAGTCTTGACCGTGTTCCCGTTAAACGTATCGGATCTTCGTAATTTTCCAAAGTACACAGGTGGGCTTCAGTTCTTATAATTATTGTACTACTTGAAATAACAACTCACACGACCTTTCTGTTAATAAAACAATACTGTATTTTTCTAAACGGTGCACATATGAAATACATACTCCTCACTTATTCATAGCGACCCCAAATTGGCGGTCTACAATTACTCGCTAAAAATGGCGTGCTTCTCACTCGTTCACTAGCTGAGCGCGAATCCTTCCTTCCTCCTACTGGCACCAGAAAAAATCCTGTGTTTTTTTAACAACTGAAAGTCAAAAAAATACACGACGGTAGGCATAGGCTCTATGATGGGCTACCGCTTCATCTTCTCTCTTTGCCTTTAAAGAAGACGAAAACATAAAGGAAATGCAAAAGGTTCATCACAACGGTAAGGTGTCGAAGATGAGTGACTGTAGGGAGACACAAGACGGCTTAGACAAAATTTCCAGTTGGTGTGATGAATGGCAGGTTGCCCAAAATCTGGAAAAATGTAAGTTAATGGGGATGGTTAGGAAGAACAAACCTGTAATGTTGGGATACAGTATTACCAGTGTCCTGCTTGACGCAGTGAAGTCGTTTAAATATGTGGTAGTAACGTTGCAAAGTGATATGAGATGGAATAAAAATGTTCAAATGTGTGTTAAATCTTATGGGACTTAAATGCTAAGGTCATCAGTCCCTAAGCTTACACACTACTTAACATAAATCATCGTAAGGACAAACAAACACACCCATGCCCGAGGGAGGACTCGAACCTCCTCCGGGACCGGCTGCACAGTCCATGACTGCAGCGCCCTTACACCGCTCGGCTAATCCCGAGCGGCTGAGATGGAACGAACATGTCAGAACGGTAGTAGGAAAGGCGAATGGTCGACTTTGGTTTATTGAGAGAATTTTACGAAAGAGTGGTTTAGCTCTAAAGAAGACCGTATATAAGACGTGTTTCGACCTATTCTTGAGCACTGTTCGAGTGTTTGGGATCCGCACCAGGTCAAGCTGAGGGAGGCCATCGAAGCAGTTCAGAGGCGGGCTGCTTGTTACCAGTAGGTTTGGACAACACGTAAGTGTTATGTAGATGCTTAGGGAACAAAAATGGGAATTCCGGCAGGGAAGGTGACGTTCTTTTCGAGAAACACTGCTGATAAATTTTATAGAACCGGCATTTGAAGCTGACTGCCGAACGGTTCTACCACCGCCAACATGCATTGCGGGTAAGGATCACGAAGATAAAATGCGAGAAATTATGGCTCATACAGTGGCATTTGTGAGTGGAACAGGAAAGGAAATGACTAGTAGTGGTACAGGGTACCCTCCACCACGCACCGTACGGTGGCTTGTGGAGTATCTGTGTAGATGTAGATGTAGATGTATGTAGATGTAGAAGGCGCAGTATGTACGTGTCATACCAGTGTGTTGTCAGAGTTCACTTCGTCGCTACAAGCCGTGATCTCAAGCCATACCGTTGATTCCCCGCAACATGGCGCCACGAGTAAAACTCCTTTGTGTCTCCCTCCCAGCGCGCGGCCATACTTGCTGACGATGATCATTCGGGATAATGAACAATAGTTGATTCATTCCTGAACACAAAGCGAAGCCGTTTGCCAGCAGTCCAAGCTTTCGATCACGGCACCAATCCGAATCCAGCCGCTCGCGTTGTGGTGCGACGGCGACCTAGCCCCACTGCTGCTATTCTCCGACCAGAGGTGCGAAATGACGCAGAATGCTGCAAGGAATCCATTACATGTTGTGAGATGGCAAGCGCGTGATATGCGAAGCCTTTACTTTACCAAGCATTCACAGGTCTAGTTCAGCAGCTGCAGAATATTTCAACACAGATAGAAAGTCAGTCGCTAGTGGCAAAAGGAACCTCTATTGGGTTCACTTTACCGATTCCAACAGTTTAAACTGTCACCTTCAGAACGTAATAGGCCCAAATCGCTGGTAAGTCTATGTCAAAATGGTAATCTGAAGATAGTGTCCTACAAAGGTTTTCGAAAAAATATATATACATAGAAAGTATGTTAAAAACAAACGTAAGAAGACTGCACAGCAGAAGTAAAACAGGTTTGTTAAAACGTACACTCTGTGATCAAAAGTATTCGGACACCCACAAAAACGTACATTTTTCATATTGGGTGCACAGTGCTGCCACCTACTGTCAAGATACTCCAAACCAGCGACCTCAGTAGTCATTAGACATCATTAGACATCTTGAGAGAGCAGAATGGGGCGCTCCGCGGAACTCACGGACTTCGAACGTCGGCCGCGCGAGATTAGCCGAGCGGTCTACGGCGCTGCAGTCATGGACTGTGCGGCTGGTCCAGGCGGAGGTTCGAGTCCTCCCTCGGGCATGGGTGTGTGTGTTTGTCCTTAGGATGATTTATGTTAAGTAGTGTGTAAGCTTAGGGACTGATGACCTTAGCAGTTAAGTGCCATAAGATTTCACACACATTTGAACATTTTTTTGATTGAATGTCACTTGTATCATACTTCTGGTTCAAATGGCTCTGAGCACTATGGGACTTAACATCTATGGTCATCAGTCCCCTAGAACTTAGAACTACTTAAACCTAACTAACCTAAGGACAGCACACAACACCCAGTCATCACGAGGCAGAGAAAATCCCTGACCCCGCCGGAAATCGAACCCGGGAACTCGGGTATGATACGTCTGTACGCGAGATTTCCATACTCCTAAACATCCCTAGCTCCTTTGTTTCCGATGTGATATTGAAGTGGAAACGTGAAGGGACATGTCCAGCACAAAATCGTACAGCCCGACCTCGCCTGTTGACTGACAGAGACCATCGACAGTTGAAGAGGGTCGTAATGTGTAATAGGCGGACACCTATCCAAACCACCACACAGGAATTCGAAACAGCACCAGGATCCACTACAAGTACTATGACAGTTAGGAGGAAGGTCAGAAAACTTGCATTTCATGGTGGAGCGGATCCTCATAATCCACATATCACGCCGGTAAATGCCAAAGGATGCCTCACTTGGTGTAACGAGCGTAAACATTGGGAGACTGAACAGTGCAAAAACGTTGTGTGGAGTGACGAATCACGGTACACAATGTGGCGATACGACCGCAGGGTGTGTTTAAGGCGAATGCCCGGTGAACATCTGCCAGCGTGTGTAGTGCCAACAGTAAAATTCGGAGGCGATGGTGTCATGATGTGGTCGTGTTTGTCATGGAGGGGGCTTGCACCCCTTGTTGTTTTGCGTGGCACTATCACAGCACAGGCCTACATTGATGTTTTAAGCTCCTTCTTGCTCCCGCTGTTGAAGAGCAATTGGGGGATGGCGATTGCATGTTTCAACACGATCGAGCACCTGTTCATAGTGCACGGCCTGCGGTGGAGCGGTTATACTACAATAACATCCCTTTAATGGACTGATCTGGACAGAGTTCTATCCTGAATCCTATAAAACAAGTTTGGGATATTTTGGAACGCCGATTTCGTGGCAGGCCTCACCGTCCGACATCGATACCTCTCCTCAGTGCAGCATTCCGTCAAGAATGGCCTGCCATTCCCCAAGAAACCTTCCAGAACCTGACTGAACGTATGCCTGCGAGAGTGGAAGCAGTCATCAAGGCTAAGGGTGGACCAACACCGTATTGAATTCCACTATTACCGGTGGAGGGCACCACGAACGTGTAAGTCATTTTCAGACAGGTGTCCGGATACTTCGGCTCACACGGTGTATGCAAAAAAGTTAAGGTTGTGAGCCACAGCATCCTTTGCTACAGAATCAGTATATGATGTGTAACATGAGTAGCAAACAATGAACTGTCGAATCGCTAATAGTGCCGTGCGTCTGCAAATTCTCTCCGCAGCGGCGAGCTGCGCCTGTCTCGAATTGCGGCGCACGCCAGCTTGGCAGCACGTTTCATGTCGCTGTATAAGCTAGGGGCCGGGGTTCACTGCTAGCGGCTGCAGTTGTGTTAGGAGATGGGAATCACCGTTACTACAGTTAAATCAATGAAATTCATCAATTATGTTAATTGCAACTAAATACACTCTACTCGCCAACATCACAGTAGGTGCTGGAAATATTTTCCTCTTTCTTGAAGTCACAGTTCAACACGTTTACGTTTATTTTTGAATCTATTTATAAAAATATTCTTCAACGAACACAAGAACAACTCGAACACAGTATTGGTCAATACCAAGCTGGCTTTCGCCCTCACCGATCCTGTGCAGAACAAATTTTCAATTTGAAGACAACGCTAAAATACAAAGCAGTCAGAAACAGCCCGATCATTTGTTCCTTTGTTGATTTCGCAAAGGCTTATGATTCAATCGATAGGCAATCTCTCTTTATTATCCTTGAGGAGCTAGGACTCGATCCGAAAACCCTAAACCTTATCAAAGAAACGCTCACAAAAACAACTTCTAAGATAAAATTCCTGGGTGAAATATCAGAGCCCTTCCTGATCAAAACCGGCGTCAGACAAGGTGACGGCTTGTCTCCACTCCTCTTCAACCTTGTCTTAGACAAAGTCATCCGAGAATGGGAAAAAGAACTGAAGAATCAAAATTACTGGAAGCCTATACAATTAGGAAGATCTAAAGATGGTATTAAAATTTCATGCTTGGCATTTGCAGATGACGTGGCCATTCTAGCAGAAAACGAGACCACAGCAATTAAACAGATAGACATTCTCAAAGAATGCGCCGAAAAAGTTGGGCTACAAATTTCCTTCCACAAAACCAAATTCATCTGCTCAAAATTTGAAACTCAAAAACTGACTACAAAATATGGACAAATTGAGAGAGTTCCATTCTTTAAATACTTAGGCGAGGTAGTAGAACCCACAGGGGGAGAGAAAACTGCACAAAAAGTTCGACTGCAAAAACTGAAAAGAGCATACTGGAAAACCCACAACATCTACAATAAAGAGTGTCTCTCCATTCACTCAAAAATACGACACTACAATACAGTAATCAAGCCCGAAGCACTATATGCCAGCGAAACACTCACACTCCATAGAAAAGGCGACCTGGAAGGCATCCTGAAAGAGGAACGCAAAATTATCAGAAAGATTCTTGGCCCAAAAAGAACGGAAGATGGATACAGGTTACAGTCTCGGAAAACTACAGAAAAATTATCTAACCTCGCCACAGACATCCGGAAAAGAAGACTAAAATTTTACGGTCATATCCACAGACTCCCAACACCCAGACTCTCCCACAAAATTTTAATATACATTGAAAAATTGAAAACCATACCCTGGATAAAAGAAACCAAAACAGATCTAGCAAATGCACAAATAAATTCTTCAGAAGTTATAAACAGAAATGTATACAGGCAAAAAATCAATAGTTGGAAAGTACAACCCGAGAATGAAGTTTGCAAGAGACAGGGGACAAAATGGACAGAGGAAAGAAAGAGAATTCATGGGGAAAGAATGAGAGAAGTTTGGAGAATTAAAAAATTGAATCGGAAAAGCTCTGCGTGATCCGTATGGGTCCAATCGCACATAATAATAATAATAATAATATTTCATATGTAGTCTAATGCAGATTATCAATTACCATTTTCTTCAGTTCATCTATTGTCTGTTTTAGCCGCATCCCAGAGGAAATATTCGGTGGAGACAGATCCAATGGCCGCGCGGGATTAGCCGAGCGGTCTACGGCGCTACAGGCATGGACTGTGCGGCTGGTCCCGGCGGATGTTCGAGTCCTCCCTCGGGCTTGGGTGTGTGTGTTTGTCCTTAGGATAATTTAGGTTAAGTAGAGTGTAAGCTTAGGGACTGATGACCTTAGCAGTTAAGTTCCATAAGATTTCACACACATTTGAACTTTTTTTGAACAGATCCAATGAGCACCGGGCCAAAGATCTTTCGTAATTACTCTGCCTCCCAAGTATTTCATCAAAAAGTCGTAGGGGTTTGTATGCCGTATGAGCTATAATGTTGTCTTGTTGGAAAAATAAATCATTGATTTCATTTCCATTGAGCAGCGCAATAAATGAACGAATTATCTGTGAGCAGTGCACATCGGAGGTGACGGCGCGATCGGAAAAGGTAGGCCCTATAATTCGTGCTCGTGTTATGATAAACCGCACTCCCATTTTCTCTGCGTGCAATGGCGTCTCTCTTAACGAACGAGGATTTTATGATGACCAAATTCTTGAATTTTGGGAAACCAACCCACGTCAGTGTAAAGGGATCGATCTAAAACACCTACTCCATGTCGGTTAACAAATGCTGAAACCATTCACAATACGTTATTCGTTTCTCATTGTCAACCAATCGCTCACAGAAAGATCCGTACCTAAAGACTGGAAAATTGCTCAAGTCACACCAATACCCAAAAAGGGAAGCAGGAGAAATCCGCTGAATTAGAGGCCTATATCACTAACGTCGATTTGCAGTAGGGTTTTGGAACATATACTGTATTGGAACATTACGAAATACCTCGAAGAAAACGATTTATTGAACATAGTGAGCACGGAGTCAGAAAATATCGTTCTTGTGAAACACAACTAGCTCTTTATACTCATGAAGTAATAAGTGCTATCGACAGAGGATGTCACATTGATTCCATATTTTTAGATTTCTAGAAGGCTTTCGACACCGTTCCTCACAAGCGTCTTCTAACGAAACTGCGTGCCTACGGAGTATCGCCTCAGTTGTGCGACTGGATTCGTGATTTCCTGTCAGGAAGGTCACAGTTCGTAGTAATAGACGGAAAGTCATCCAGTAAAACAGAAGTAATATCCGGCGTTCCCCAAGGAAGTGTTATAGACCCTCTATTGTTACTGATCTATATTAACGACATAGGAGACAATCTGAGTAGCCCTATTAGACTGTTTGCAGATGATGCTGTCATTTACCATCTTGTAAAGTCATCAGATGATCAAAACGACTTGCAAAATTATTTAGATGAGATATCCGTATGGTGCGAAAAGTGGCAATTGACCCTGAATCTGAAGGCTGTAAATTCAACTAAATACTTAGGGATTACAATTACTAATAACCTAATTTGGAACGATCACATAGATAATGTTGTGGGTAGAACAAACCAAAGACTGCGATTCATTGGCAGAATAGTTAGAAGGTGCGCCAGGTCTACTAAGGAGACTGCTTACACCACGCTTGTCCGCCCTATTCTGGAGCATTGCTGTGCGGTGTGGGATCCGCATCAGGTGGGACTGACGGATGACATCGAAAAAGTACAAAGAAGGGCGGCTCGTTTTGTATTATCGAGAAATACATGAGATAGTGCCACAGACATGATACGTGAATCGTAGTGGCAATCATTAAAACAAAGACGTTTTTCGTTGCGACGGGATCTCCTGATGATATTTCAATCACCAGTTTTCTCCTCCGATTGCGAAAACATTCTGTTGGCACCCACCAACATAGGGAGAAATGATCATCACGATAAAATAAGAGAAATCAGTGGTCGCACAGAAAAATTTATGTGCTCGTTTTTCCTGCGTGCCGTTCGAGAGTGGAGCGGTAGAGAGACAGCTTGAAGGTGGTTCATTAAACCCTCTGCCAGGCACTTTATTGTGAATAGCAGAGTAATCACGTAGATGTAGATGTAAATACAATGCAATTGTTGAACACGAGAGACTTTAGCGTCTTGCGATAATCTCCTCTCTGATTTTGTTGGACACAGCAACAGGAAGTCAGAAATCTCGTCAGACTTCCGTCGTGTTAAAATTATGGGTGCAACAGTCGTGGTGCATCATGAACTGAACCTCTTCTCTGGAATTTCCGAATTAAATCAAATACAGTGCTACGATGTGGACAGCTCGATGCTGGCAAATGCAATCTAAATTGCCGCCGCACATTTTCCGCTAGGTTTCTACCTGCACGGGAAACCCTTTCCACTGAAATTGCCCCCTCTGCAATAGTAAGCGTTGTCACTACACTCAGATTAGGCAAGAACTAGGCACAACAAAGACAGCAAACACCTGCAATACTGCCAGCGCCAACACAGCAACACGTGCAGGCGGGACACGAATGTGCTGCCATCCTTAAGCGGCCCGTAAGGCGAGACATGCTCAAGTCGCCGCTGCGGAGACACTTTGCGGTGTCACTGCACATGGTATGTGCGATGAAAGTCAGCCAACATACTGGTAACATGAAGCGAATTGAACATGGCTGTACGCAAATTGCGAGCGCTAGCATACATACAGGATGGTCCAACTGAAGTTTCGGATGAGATTATCACGAAAACAATACATCGGGTAAAAATAGTGGGCAAGACAAGTTCGTAAGGTCAAAGGGGGACATCAAATGATACTACACGTGACGTCCAGCCCCGCCCCCTTCAGTGTGGCGGGGGACAACTTTTAAATCTTAAATGGAAACATCCACTTTTCTTGCAGATTCGGATTTTCCATAACAAAGTAATCACGTTTTCTCTGAAACATTTTTTAAAACCATTGGTAGACGGCGCTGAAATCGAGAAAAAAGTTAAATTGGCCGAGAGTTCTGATTTATTTAGAATTATCCGAGAAAGACGCATCAAATCACCAGAAAACGTGGACAAATTCATTCTTTACGCCAAATTCAGCTATTTTTGTATAAAATGTACTGTAGCCTACTTTTAGCGTTACGGAGGAACAACGACATGGAAGTAGTAGAATGATTTTCCTATGGGGTGCTTCATTAGTGAGAGTCCCCTTGCCTCTCACATGTTGAGGTGCTTCATTAGTGAGGGTCCCCTTGCCTCTCACATGTTGAGGTGCTTCATTAGTGAGGGTCCCCTTGCCTCTCACATGTTGAGGTGCTTCATTAGTGAGGGTCCCCTTGCCTCTCACATGTTGAGGTGCTTCATTAGTGAGGGTCCCCTTGCCTCTCACATGTTGAGGTGCTTCATTAGTGAGGGTCCCCTTGCCTCTCACATGTTGAGGTGCTTCATTAGTGAGGGTCCCCTTGCCTCTCACATGTTGAGGTGCTTCATTAGTGAGGGTCCCCTTGCCTCTCACATGTTGAGGTGCTTCATTAGTGAGGGTCCCCTTGCCTCTCACATGTTGAGGTGCTTCATTAGTGAGGGTCCCCTTGCCTCTCACATGTTGAGGTGCTTCATTAGTGTGAGTCCCCTTGCCTCTCACAACTTGGGGTGCTTAATTAATGGAATTAGCCACGAGGAAATTGCTCAAAATTATCCCCATTTGCTTCAGCGCATAAACTCAATCGTCTGCGAAAGTTGTCCACAGTTTTGAGCAGCACATCCCGTGGTATGGCTGCACGCGCTCTTCGAATGCGTTGCTCCATATTGTTTCGGGTTGTCGGCTGTCGTTCATAAACAGTATTTTTTAAATAACCCCACAAGAAAAAATCAGGAGATGTTAGGTCTGTGAACTTCGAGGCCACTGAATTGGTCCGCCGCGTCCTAGCCACCGACCAGGGTACCGTAAATTTAAAACGTTCCGCAGATTTTTAGCATAACTGGGAGCTGCTCCGTCCTGTTGGAACCACATTCGTTGCCTAGTTTCTAAATCAGTATCTTCCATTGGCTCCAACAAACCATCGCGGAGAAGTTGTAAATAAGATTCCCCAGTAACATCTCGGTCAAAATAATACGGTCCTGGCCGGCCGCGGTGGTCTCGCGGTTCTAGGCGCGCAGTCCGGAACCGTGCGACTGCTACGGTCGCAGGTTCGAATCCTGCCTCGGGCATGGATGTGTGTGATGTCCTTAGGTTAGTTAGATTTAACTAGTTCTAAGTTCTAGGGGACTGATGCCCACAGCTGTTAAGTCCCATAGTGCTCAGAGCCATTTGAGCCAATACGGTCCTGTCAAGTAACAGTTTAAAATTCCACACCAGACCAGTAACGACCATTTGTGTTGAATTTCAACACGTCTGTGCCAATGTGGATTGACAGGGAACCAATAACGACAATCATGACGATTTAATTCGCCATTGTTTTTTAATGTGGCTTCACCGGTGAACATAACGTAACTAAAAGAATCATTGCCACCTCTTATCATTTCCAAGGCCCATTGGCAGAAATGCACACGTATTTGCATATCTTTCGGCGTTAATGGCTGTGTCAGTGTGATATGATACGCATGACATTTATGTGCCGTCAAAATTCTCAAAACAGTTGATTTCGGTATTCCACTTTGTCTCTGAATAGCACGAGTACTCATTTCGGGATCCAGTTGAACACAGGCGAGAACGGTAACAGTACGAGCGTCATTTTCATTGTATCCGCGATGACGAGGTGGACGCTGCATGTATCCATTTCGACCTCGTAGAGTGCAATATTGAATAATGTTTTCGCTTGGATGTTGTCTGTTTGGGAAATGATCCACATACAATTGCGCAGCTGCAGCGTAATTGTTATGGCATTCACCTAACATTAACATCATATCAACAATCTCTGTAGGAGGATAGTCCACCATGTTTCGCTAAAGAATAGTTTACTTTCGTCAGGTCATGTTTACGGTTCACAATCTGAAAGTGAGGTGACGTCTGATCGCACTGCACCGACCTTTAGACTGAACGATAGTTCACAGTTTGGCCACAGTAGCACCACAGTTGGGTGAGTAATGCAATTGTGAAGAGTCACCTAACGAGATTTTAATGCCATTCCGCCTCCCTCGATCGAAACCTGTGGCGCGTGGGGTACATTTTTTTTTTTTTTAAAAAAAAGCTTAATTTCGCGTACTGAAAGACTTATTGCACACTTTGCTTCGATTTGATGCGTTCTTCTCGGATGATTCTAAGTAAATCACAGTCCTTGCCAAATTTTACTTTTTTCTCGATTTCAGCGCCATCTGTCAATGTTTTAAAAAAATGTTTCAGGCAAAACTTGATTACTTTTTTATGGAGAATCCGAATCTGCAATAAAAAAATGGGTCTTTCCATTTAAGATTTAAAAGTTGCCCCCCACCCACCCAAAGGGGCGGTGGCTGGGGGTCAAGTGTAGTATCATTTGATGTTCCCCTTTGAGCTTACGGACTTATCTGTATTTTTACCCGAATGTAGTTTTCGAGATAATCTCATCCGAAACTTCAGATGGACCACCCTGCATAATCTGTAATAAAGTCTGCAACAGTTGAAGCACAAGTATGCATTAAAATTTACTGAAGCATATAAAATGATTAACAAGAAGCTGTTACACAGGCAATAAGCCATGGACTCGGTCTTAAGCAACCAGATATATAAAAAATAACATCATTACTATGTAAAGGAAGCTAAACAGAGCAAGATAAACTGTTCAGATTTTGTTATCAGTTTATGGTGGCGCCATGGGACACTGGAACACCGACGGTAAGCTGAACTGCTTAGTATCCTGGAGACGAGGCGGGCCGCTGGATGCGCGTTAGCCGGAAACACAAAAATGCGTGAGCCGCACTCCGGCTTCGATAGCAAACAGTCGAAGTCTCCGACCCGAAGGAGTGGGGAGGTGCCCCAGAGCGAGTTCACAAGTTGACCTGGTGTGTCGAACCGTGCCTGTAGCATGTCTACATTCTAAGTCAAACATAATGTGTGGGAGCTAACAAACTGTGGTAGGCGTTTTAACAAGCCAGCGTGAGACAGTTACACATCAAAAATAAATAGTAGCTCGTGGCTACACTAAGAAAACATTGCTGGAAAGTAAAAAAAACGGTAAAATTAAATTATTTTAAGATGTTCGTTGGTTGCTACTCATGGCACATATCACGTATTTATTCTGCAGCAACGGTATTTTGTAGCTCTCGATCTTAGCTATTTTACGTTCGTTTTAACAAATCCATTTTAGTTCTGCTGTTCGAGCTTTGTACTTGCGTTTTTAACATACTTCCGTTACATACTTATTTTTTGCCAATTCTTTGATGTTGTCTTGCCAATGATCTGTGCCTATTTCACTTCTGAAGATGTCAGTTTGAACTGCTGAAACCAGTAAAGTGAAACAAACGAGCGTTTTCTTGAGCAGCTAACGACTGACTTTTACCCTTTGTTGACTTTACCACGTGTTTGACGTACTAAACGGCATTTATCCCTTTTGATAGTCAGGCGTGGTCCAAGAGGACCTTGAAGAAGAGTATATCTGCCCTCACATCTACATCTACATCTACATCTACATCTATACTCCGCGAGCCACCTTACGGTGTGTGGCGGAGGGTACTTATTGTACCACTATCTGATCCCCCCCTTCCCTGTTCCATTCACGAATTGTGCGTGGGAAGAACGACTGCTTGTAAGTCTCCGTATTTGCTCTAATTTCTCGGATCTTTTCGTTGTGATCATTACGCGAGATATATGTGGGCGGTAGTAATATGTTGCCCATCTCTTCCCGGAATGTGCTCTCTCGTAATTTCGATAATAAACCTCTCCGTATTGCGTAACGCCTTTCTTGAAGTGTCCGCCACTGGAGCTTGTTCAGCATCTCCGTAACGCTCTCGCGCTGACTAAATGTCCCCATGACGAATCGCGCTGCTTTTCGCTGGATCATGTCTATCTCTTCTATTAATCCAACCTGGTAAGGGTCCCATACTGATGAGCAATACTCAAGAATCGGACGAACAAGCGTTTTGTAAGCTACTTCTTTCGTCGATGAGTCACATTTTCTTAGAATTCTTCCTATGAATCTCAACCTGGCGCCTGCTTTTCCCACTATTTGTTTTATGTGATCATTCCACTTCAGATCGCTCCGGATAGTAACTCCTAAGTATTTTACGGCCGTTACCGCTTCCAATGATTTACCACCTATGGCATAATCGTACTGGAATGGATTTCTGCCCCTATGTATGCGCATTATATTACATTTATCTACGTTTAGGGAAAGCTGCCAGCTGTCGCACCATGCATTAATCCTCTGCAGGTCCTCCTGGAGTACGTACGAGTCTTCTGATGTTGCTACTTTCTTGTAGACAACCGTGTCATCTGCAAATAGCCTCACGGAGCTACCGATGTTGTCAACTAAGTCATTTATGTATATTGTAAACAATAAAGGTCCTATCACGCTTCCCTGCGGTACTCCCGAAATTACCTCTACATCTGCAGATTTTGAACCGTTAAGAATGACATGTTGTGTTCTTTCTTCTAGGAAATCCTGAATCCAATCACAAACCTGGTCCGATATTCCGTAAGCTCGTATTTTTTTCACTAAACGTAAGTGCGGAACCGTATCAAATGCCTTCCTGAAGTCCAGGAATACGGCATCAATCTGCTCGCCAGTGTCTACGGCACTGTGAATTTCTTGGGCAAATAGGGCGAGCTGAGATTCACATGATCTCTGTTTGCGGAATCCATGTTGGTTATGATGAAGGAGATTTGTATTATCTAAGAACGTCATAATACGATCCCATGCAGTCAAACATCGGGCCACTGCCACATCCTAATGCCCCACAAGTCTGGATACTGCGCGATTCCACCAGTCAGTCAAATGGAGACCGACAATGATGCTCCTTTAAAACTCTGTCTCATACGAGTACACAGTATCTCTGTGTATCTGACAGAGATCGCTGGACATATGACGCTCTTTATACTCCATGCCCATCACGTTTGATGACAACAACAAACATGAACAACACGGCGGCCCTCTCATTACGGTTCTATCTATAAGAGAGAACTGGAACTCTAATCATTTACATACTCGGCTATTGTCTGTATGTGCACCATATTACAGAGATATCCCTCCATGTCTTTTGGGCGCTTCAGGCTTTTAATGAAGTACAATGGCGCAAAATGTAAAATTCAAATATTTATTTATTTCATTTACCAGTGCGATCAAGACAAAGAATATGGTCTTCATTTCTGTTTACCGAATTACGATACCTTCAAATTCATAAACAAACATTTATTTCAGCACGGTCGTTCAATCTATCTTTTTTTGCCTTCTATTTATTTTGTATTTTCCACACCTGAACACACGTACAAGGGTTTACAGTCACTGTTAATGTCGAATTAGAGAATAATGAACAAGTAAATGCTACTTTCTCACCAATAGGCAGTTTGTGCAGTTGATGGATATGCAAAAAGTAACCAAAAACTTCAAGTACTTCAATCAATAGTTGTTGAATATGTGACACATCCCGTCCCCATTAATTGTGACGTGTGTTTAGAGCATCTACATCTACGCCTACTTGGATACTCTGCAATTACATTTAGGTGCCTGTAAAAGGGATCAACGGACCACCTTCACAATTCACTATTATTCCAGTCTCGTATAGTCCGCGGAAAGAACAAACACCTATATTTTTCCGTACGAGCTCCGATTTCCGTTATTTTATCGTGGTGATCGTTTGTTCCTGTATAGGTCGGCACCAAAAAAATATTTCTGCTTTCGAAGGAGAAAGTTGGTGTTTGCAGCTTTGTGAGAAAATTCCTGAGCAACGGAAAACACCTTCTTCTTAATGATATCCATCCCAAATCCTGCATCATTTCAGTCGCACTCTCTCACCTATTTCGCTATAACACAAAACGTGCTACCCTTCTTTGAACCTTTTCGATGTACTCCGTCAATCGTAACTGGTAAGGATCCCACACCGCGCACCAGTATTCTAAAAGAGGATGGACAAGCGTAGTGTAGGCAGTCTCCTTAGTAGATCTGTTATATTTTCTAAACGTCCTGCCAATAAAACGCAGTCTTTGGTTAGGTTTCCCCACAACATTTTCTATGTGTTCCTTCCAATTTAAATTGTTCGTAACTGTAATTCCTAGGTATTTAGTTGAATTTACGGCTTTTAGATTAGACTGATTTGTCGCGTAACCGAAGTTTAACAGATTCTTTTTAGCACTAATGTCGATGACGTCACAATTTTAGTTATTTAGGGTCAACTGCCAATTTTCGCACCATACAGTGTCTTTTTCAAATTGTGAAATTTGTTTTGATCTTATGATGACTTTGCTAGTCGATAAAAGACAGCGTCATCTGCATACAACCAAAGACTGCTGCTTAGATTGTCTCCCAATCACTTATATGGATAAGGAACAGCAACCTGAGACGATATTCAGTAAGCACGCAATTTCAGTACGAGCCGCTTGTGTGGTACAGTGTCAAAAGCCATCCGGAAATCCAGGAATACGGAATCGATCTGAAATCCCTTGTCAATAGCACTCAACACTTTATGCGATTAGAGATTTACTTGTGTTTCACAAGAACGGCGGTTTCTAAATCCGTGTTGACTGTGTGTCAATAGACCGTTTTCTTCGAGGTAATTCATAATGTTCGAACACAATATATGTTCCAGAATCCTGCTGCATATCGACGTTAACGATATGAGCCTGTAATTTAGTGGATTACTCCTACTGCCTTTCTCGAATATTGGTGTGACCTATGCAACTTCCCAGTCTTTGAGTACAGATCTTTCGTGATGCGAACGGTTGTATATGATTGTTAAGTATGCTCAAAAAGGAACCTACTTGGAATACAGTCTGGACCAGAAGACTTGCTTTCATTAAGTGATTTAAGTTGCTTCACTGCTCCCAGGATATCTACTTCTAAGTTACTCATGTTGCTAGCTGTTCTTGATTCGAATTCTGTCATATTTACGTAGCCTTCTTTTGTGAAGGAATTTCGGAATGCTGTGTTTAATGGCTCTGCTTTGGCAGCGCTGTCTTCGATAGTATCTCCATTGCTATCGTGCAGTGAAGGTACTGATTGTGTCTTGCTGCTAGCATACTTCACATACGACCAAAATCTCTTTGGATTTTCTGCCAGGTTTCGAGACAAAGTTTCTTTGTGGGAACTGTTATAAGCATCCCGCATTAAAGTCCGCGCAGAATTTAGAGCATCTGTAAAAGATTGCCAATCTTGGAGATTTTGCGTCTGTTTAAATTTGGCATGTTTTTTTCGTTGTTTCTGCAGCAGTGTTCTGACCCGATTTGTGTACCAAGAAGGATCAGCTCCGTCGTTTGTTAATTTATTTGGTATAAATCTCTCAATTGCTGCCGATACTATTTCTTTGTATTCACATCTGGTCTGCATTTATGTTGTTATTTTGGAAGGAGTGGAGATTGTCTCTCAGTAAGGCATCAAGTGATATTTTACCTGCTTTTCCGAATAGGTTTATTTTTCGTTTATTTTTGGAGGATTCTGGGATACAGTATTCAGTCTCGCTGCGACAACCCTGTGTTCACACTAATCCCTGTATCGGTTTTGGTGCTCGTCATTAACGCAGGATTACTTGTTGCTAAGGGGTCGAGTGTATTCTCACAACTGCTTGCTTTTAGAGTGGTCTCATCAACTAACGGCTCGAAATAATTTTCAGAGAACGCGTTTAGCACAATTTCCGGATGATTTTTAATGCGTACCTCCGAAATTAAACTTGTATTTTCGCCAACATATCGAGAGCAAATGAAAGTCACCACCAACTATAATCGTATGAGTCGGGTACGAGTCTGAAATCAAATTCAAGTTTTCTTTGAACCTTTCAGCGATTGTATCATCCGAATTGGGAGGTCGGTAAAAGGATCCAATTAATATTTTATTCTGGTTGCTAACAATGACCTCTGCCCATACTAACTCACAGGAACTATCAACTTCAATTTCGCGACAAGATAAAACTACTTCTAACAGCAACAAACACGCCACCACCAACCGTGTTCAGTCTATCCTTTCGGAACACCGTTAGATTCTTCGCAAAAATTTCGGCTGAGCTTATCTCCGGCATTAACAAGCTTTCAGTGCCTAAAATGATTTGGGCGTCTGTGCTTTCTATTAGCACTTGGAGCTCTGGTACTTTCCCATCACAGCTACGAGAATTTACATCCGTTATACCGATGGTTCTTGTATCTACCTGTATCTTGCTGTCTCCACGTTCTTCCTGGTTTAATGCAAGAAAACATCTCTTTTGTCCACTTTTATTAGATTGCTAGTACAGAATTGGACAATTAGTACCCCATTTGAAGAGTCCGTGGAGCCATTCTTGATGAGTAGAACTTTTTAATAATTTTTCTCTCGCTGCTGGTAGATACACATCCCGGGTAATATGCATAGAGAATGCTGGTTCAGACCGATGTTCTGTTTGAGTATAAATTCGAGTAGAAAATTCCTTGTCTCGTTCCCAGGATGCAGTAACGCTAGATCCAGAAACAATGGGGTTCTGGAGTGCACTGAAAATGCAGCGACATTCACTGGTATCCGGAATTGTTTAAGCAGCCGGCTGCATTCCTTGCCGTTCCTCTACGAGTTTTTTACTCAGCACAGGCCGTTACTGATCCGAGCGGCGTTCCCTTCTCTCTCACAACATGTCCAGTCATGGCTGGAGAAAGGGTGCTGGAAAAATTTAGAGGAAGCGCTAGCTTACAATGGTCGGCTAGATTTTCAACAAGTTTCTGCTGGAAAGCCTGGAAGACAGAGAAAGATATTACATGACACACCAGAACAGCACTACGTTCTGTGGAGACCATTTGAAAGGAGTTACACACAGTGCGCGAAGTAAGTAGCGAGACAACTAGCACTAGATGGAAAGTAAGAACTTTATTTCAGTTTCTCAGTTACACGGATTCAAAGTAATCCCCTTGCACTTCCAGACGTTTACATCGATGATGCAAATTGTTAAAAGAATGTTGTAAGTCCTGATTGTTTACCTCCTCCAGTATGTTGCCAACAGCACGTTGCATCTCCCCATTGTCACTCCAGAGTGTCCGCCCCTAGCTGAGTGGTCAGCGCGACAGAATGTCAATCCTAAGGGCCCGGGTTCGATTGCCGGCTGGGTCGGAGATTTTCAGGGACTGGCTTTTGTGCTGCCCTAATAATCATCATTTCCTCCCCACCGAGGCGCAAGTTGCCGAAGTGGCGCCAAATAGAAAGACTTGCACCCGGCGGACGGTCTACCCGACGGGAGGCCCTAGTCACACGACATTTACATTTTTACTTCAGAGTTCTCGTTTTAAATCACCTATAAATTCCAGAAATAGAAAATAGTCTGCAGGTGCCAAATCAGGCGAATAGGGTGGGTGTTCGAGCATGCAGCTCCGTCTCGATGCTGAAAGCTGTTTCGCGAGTTGTGCGCAGTGAGTCGGTGCATTGTAACGCAGAAGAGCAAAACTCTTGATTTGTAACAGATGCGTCCGGAGCAAACAGACGTTGCGTGAGTCCTGAGTAGTACTGTCCTGTCACTGTTGTACCCTCAGGAAGAATTTCACGATGGATCGATGGACCACTCAAGAAGCATCGACAAAAAAAATCTACGTTGTCAAATGAAACTATATGGTTCCAAGGACCTTTTCAAGTCTCAAACATCTGTGATGTATATATGCGGAGGGCAGCGACGAATGAAACCTTGTATCAGAGCCGGGATTCGAACACGGCTCTCCGGCTCACTAGGCACATGGGCTGATTATTACGCTACCCCTGGACATCTGCGGGGACTAACCTACCATGCGTCCCTCCTCAATCAAAATTCCCATTCACACATCAGCCCATTTGGTGTTCCCCCTAAACCAGAACAGCATCGCAGAGGCCCTCCAGCTGTAGTGGAATACCACCTCAGCGTCAGACGAAATGGGGGATCCTGCCTGAAACTCAGACATAAGTGCTTTAGCCAATCGACGTCGAGGTGCTGTTCCAATACAGCTGGAGAGCCTCTGTAGTACTGTTCGAAAGTAGCGGAAATAGCAAGTGGGCTCTGCAAATTTTGATTGTGGAGGAGGGCGTGCTAGGGTAGTTCGTACAGTTTTGCACAGGCGCTGTACCAGGATCACATACTCGTTGACACATCTACCAAGTGCGTGAGATCCGTGTGCGAATCCCGGCCTTGATACACATTTTCACTGGTCGTATAAGTCTCTAAATGTACAGATTAGATTAGTTTAGATTAGAATTTGTTCCATAGATCATGAATATGACACTTCGTAATGATGTGGAACGTGTCAGTTTTATTACATTAGACAAAATATTACATGACACAAATATTTTTTTGTGGGGTTGGGAAATTACGCACTTACTATAACCAAAAATTCATCAAATGAGTAGAAGGAGTTGCCATTAAGAAATCCTTTTAATTTCCTTTTAAATGCTGTATGGCTAACTGTCAGACTTTTGAAGCTATTAGGTAAGTGACCAAAGACTTTTGTGGCAGCATAATTTACCCCCTTCTGAGCCAAAGTTAGATTTAACCTTGAGTAGTGAAGATCATCCTTTCTCCTAGTGTTGTAGCCATGTACACTGCTATTACTTTTGAATTCGTTCGGATTGTTAATAACAAATTTCATAAGTGAATATATATATTGTGAGGCTACATTGAAGATCTCTAGCTCTTTAAATAAGTGTCTGCAGGATGATCTTGGATGAGCTCCAGCAATTATTCTGATTACACGCTTTTGTGCAATGAACACTCTTTTACTCAATGATGAGTTACCCCAGAATATGATGCCATACGAAAGCAGAGAATGAAAATAGGCGTGGTAAGCTAATTTACTCAGATGTATATCTCCAAAATTTGCAATGACCCTAATAGCATAAGTAGCTGATCCTCAGTGTGTTTTTTCCAGTTCAACCCCTCATCAATGCATACACCTAGAAATTTTGAATATTCTACCTTAGCTACCGATTTTTGATCTAAGTCTATATTTATTAATGGTGTCATTCCATTTACTGTGTGGAACTGTATACACTGTGTTTTGTCAAAGTTTAATGAGAGCCCATTTGCAGAGAACCACTTAATGATTTTCTGAAAAACATCGTTTACAATTTCACCTGTTAATTCTTGTCTGTCGGGTGTGATAGGTATCATCGGCAAAAAGTACCAGCTTTGCTTGTTCGTGAATATAGAATGGCAAGTCATTAATATATATTAAGAACAGCAGAGGACCCAAGACCGAACCTTATGACACCCCATTCTTGATTGTTCCCCAGTTTGAGAAATCACCAGTTTGTTGCATATTATGTGAAATGTTTATTTCAACTTTCTGCACTCTTCCAATTAGGTATGGTTTAAACCATTTGAGCACGGTCCCATTCTTACCACATCGATCACCATTGTCTTTATGCGTGATTTTTCTACCTGAGCTTCTTCTGCCAAGGTGAAGGTGTTCCATATCTTTCCATACTCTGGCGTTTTGTCTCTAGTTTATGAAATGTATTCGCAGTTGCGAAAATGGACAGCCATCGGCTGTATAATGAAATGACATCAAAATTTGTGCCTGACTGGTACGAGAACTCGGACTTCCCGCTTATCGCCAGCGGTCGCCGTACCACTTGGCTATCCGAGCACGACTCACAGCGAAGCACAAATTTCCATATGTCAACAACCACGCCTCTACAACCTGCGCTCGTACATCCATTACTATATTTCCGTACAGAGTAGATACTTTACTGGAAAGTCGCTTGACTGATGTCGGCCATTTACAGCTCATTTCAACGGATTAAGTTCCTCGTCAACTGAGACGACTAAGCGGGAGCAGCATGGAAATCGATGCACTACTTTCTGCCCTTCTGTCAGTGAATAAGGCGCAGACCGGGAACAAATCTTTCTCTTGTGCATATCTCTCTCTAAAAGGAGCCTGGCTCTTTTACTAATGACGTCAAGTTTCACTGCAAGCGCTTTGGTAGTAATTCGCCCATCACTGACAACTTTTCCTTGCCTGTTTCCACGTTTTCATCGCCCATAGCAGATACAGAATGTCCGACGGTTGGTTCATCTTCTAAGGATTCTCTTCCATTCTTAAATGCTGAAAACCAGCTAACTAACCAGCAGCGTCCTCTATATGCAGATGGTCCTGTAGAGAGCAGCTTAATAGCGATCTTACTGGTTTCCATGGACCTTGCCGTTGGTGGGGACGCTTGCGTGCCTGAGCGATACAGATGGCCGTACCGTAGGTGCAACCACAACGGAGGGGTATCTGTTGAGAGGCCAGACAAACATGTGGTTCCTGAAGAGGGGCAGCAGCCTTTTCAGTAGTTGCAGGGGCAACAGTCTGGATGATTGACTGATCTGGCCTTGTAACATTAACCAAAACGGCCTTGCTGTGCTGGTACTGCAAACGGCTGAAAGCAAGGGGAAACTACAGCCGTAATTTTTCCCGAGGGCATGCAGCTTTACTGTATGGTTAACTGATGACGGCGTCCTCTTGGGTAAAATATTCCGGAGGTAAAATAGTCCCCCATTCGGATCTCCGGGCGGGGACTACTCAGGAGAGCGTTGTTATCAGGAGAAAGAAAACTGGCGTTCTACGGATCGGAGAGTGGAATGTCAGATCCCTTAATCGAGCAGGTAGGTTAGAAAATTTAAAGAGGGAAATGGATAGATTAAAGTTAGATATAGTAGGAATTAGTGAAGTTCGGTGGCAGGAGGAACAAGACATTTGGTCAGGCGAATACAGGGTTATAAATACAAAATCAAATAGGGGTAATGCAGGAGTTGGTTTAATAATGAATAAAAAATTTGGAGTGCGGGTAAGCTACTACCAACAGCATAGTGAACGCATTATTGTGGCCAAGATAGATACGAAGCCCACGCCTACTGCAGTAGTACAAGTTTATATGCCGACTAGCTCTGCAGATGGCGAAGAAATTGAAGAAATGTATGATGAAATAAAAGAAATTATTCAGATAGTGAAGGGAGACGAAAATTTAATTGTCGTGGGTGAATGGAATTCGGTAGTAGGAAAAGGGAGAGAAGAAAACGTAGTAGGTGAATATGGATTGGGACTAAGAAATGAAAGAGGATAGACTTTTGCACAGAGCACAACTTAATCGTAACTAACACTTCGTTCAAGAATCATAAAAGAAGGTTGTATACATGGAAGAAGCCTGGAGATACTGACAGGTTTCAGATAGATTATACAACGGTAAGACAGAGATTTAGGAACCAGGTCTTAAATTGTAAGACATATCCAGGGGTAGATGTGGACTCTGACCACATTCTATTGGTTATGAACTGTAGATTAAAACTGAAGAAACTGCAAAAACGTGGGAATTTAAGGAGATGGGACCTGGATAAACTGAAAGAAGCAGAGGTTGTACAGAGTTTCAGGGAGAGCATAAGGGAACAATTGAAAAGAATGGGGGAAAGAAATACAGTAGAAGAAGAATGGGTAGCTTTGAGGGATGATGTAGTTAAGGCAGCAGAGGATCTAGTAGGTAAAACGACGAGGGCTAGTAGAAAGCCTTGGGTAACAGAAGAAATATTGAATTTAATTGATGAAAGGAGAAAATATAAAAATGCAGTAAATGAAGCAGGCAAAAAGGAATACAAACGTCTCAAAAATGAGATCCACAGGAAATGCAAAATGGCTAAGCAGGGATGGCTAGAGCACAAATGTAAGGATGTAGAGGCTTATCTCACTAGGGGTAAGATAGATACTGCCTACAGGAAAATTAAAGATACCTTTGGAGAAAAGAGAACCACTTGTATGAATATCAAGGGCTCAGATGGAAACCCAGTTCTAAGCAAAGAAGGGAAAGCAGAAAGGTGGATGGAGTATATAGAGGGTCTATACAAGGGCAGTGTACTTGAGGACAATATTATGGAAGTGAAAGAGGATGTAGATGAAGATGAAATGGGAGATATGATACTGCGTGAAGAGTTTGACAGAGCAATGAAAGACCTGAGTCGAAACAAGGTCCCGGGAGTAGACAACATTCCATTAGAACTATTGACGGTCTTGGGAGAGCCAGTCCTGACAAAACTCTACCATCTGGTGAGCAAGATGTATGAGACAGGCGAAATACCCTCAGACTTCAAGAAGAATATAATAATTCCAATTCCAAAGAAAGCAGGTGCTGACAGATGTTAAGATTACCGAACTATCAGTTTAATAAGTCACAGTTGCAAAAGACTAACGTGAATTCTTTACAGACGAATGGAAAAACTGGTAGAAGCAGACCTCGGGGAAGATCAGTTTGGATTCCTCAGAAATATTGGAACACGTGAGGCAATACTGACCCTACGATTTATCTTAGAAGCTAGATTAAGGAATGGCAAACCTACGTTTCTAGCTTTTGTAGACTTAGAGAAAGCTTTTGACAATGTTGACTGGAATACTCTCTTTCGAATTCTGAAGGTGGCAGGGGTAAAATACAGGGAGCGAAAGGCTATTTACAATTTGTACAGAAATCAGATGGCAGTTATAAGAGTCGAGGGACATGAAAGGGAAGCAGTGGTTAGGAAGGGAGTGAGACAGGGTTGTAGCCTATCCCCGATGTTATTCAATCTGTATATTGAGCAAGCAGTGAAGGAAACAAAAGAAAAGTTCGGAGTATGCAGAAGAAATAAAAACTTTGAGGTTTGCCGATGATATTGTAATTCTGTCAGAGACAGCAAAGATCAGTGGAACGGAATGGACAGTGTCTTGCAAGGAGGGTATAAGATGAACATCAACAAAAGCAAAACGACGATAATGGGATGCAGTCGAATTAAGTCGGGTGATGCTGAGGGAATTAGATTAGGAAATGTGACACTTAAAGTAGTAAAGGAGTTCTGCTATCTGGGGAGCAAAATAACTGATGATGGTCGAAGTAGAGAGGATATAAAATGTAGACTGGCAATGGCAAGGAAAGCGTTTCTGAAGAAGAGAAATTTGTTAACATCGAGTATAGATTTAAGTGTCAGGAAGTCGTTTCTGAAAGTATTTGTATGGAGTGTAGCCATGTATGGAAGTGAAACATGGACGATAACTATTTTTGACAAGAAGAGAATAGAAGCTTTCGAAATGTGGTGCTACAGAAGAATGCTGAGGATTAGATGGGTAGATCATATAACTAATGAGGAGGTATTGAAAGGATTGGGGAGAAGAGAAGTTTGTGGCACAATTTGACTAGAAGAAGGGATGTTCTGAGGCATCAAGGGATCACCAGTTTAGTATTGGAGGGCAGAGTGGAGGGTAAAAATCGTAGAGGGAGACCAAGAGATGAATACACTAAACAGATTCAGAAGGATGTTGGTTGCAGTAGGTACTGGGAGATGAAGAAGCTTGCACAGGATAGAGTAGCATGGAGAGCTGCATCAAACTAGTCTCAGGACTGAAGACCACAACATCAACAAAAACTGGTTTCTTATTTTATGTTAATTTTAGTTGTAATATGCTACATTTTACGGTGTAAATTTAAAATAAGCAACTTAAGTCCGTATTATAAATAGACACCATAAGCAAGCTGGCAACAACAAAACCTTGTAGGCGCATTAAACATCGTGCTATGTAATAATTGACGCCTTATACATACGTACTGTCACATAGCGGGCAGTGTAAGTCACTAGCTTTTTAGTGTATACTAATATTTGTTCTGATGCTTTGCATCGCAAATAGAAAAGTGATTAATCTTAAAGCCAATATTATAAACAGACGGCATTTCCAAGTTACTAACTGAAGTTTTTCATCATTTACTTAATAAGCACCCATTCCATGGATTAGGAATGACATGTGGAGCCGATTGGGGTGGGGGGAGGGAGGGCGGAGCTTCCGCTAATTAAACACATCACAGGTTGCTTTTCCAGCAGTTGACGTCAAATGGAGGCTTCTGCAGTTCCTGCTCCGTGAACCCGCCTCAAAATATCATCTTTGGATATAATTTCGTTTTATTTTTATTGCACTTTTTATATTTTATCTCTATGTCCCTCCATATTTATACCACTCTGCATATCAGAGTACGGTGATAGGCTGGTCGTCCTTTGGACTGAAACCGGTCGCCAATAAACGTGATTTGTGCGATATAGACTTTCTCCAAGTAAAAAACTTTCAATATCGAACAAATCAGTGAACTCAGAAAAAAACTAGGTACTGTACAGGAGAGCCTAGAAAATATCTGTTATATTCGAGTTCATTATTGTTGTGGCCTTCAGTCGGAAGATGATTTTATGCAATTCAGTGCTCTACTATATCCTGTCCAAGCCTCTTCATCTCCGAATAACTACTACAATTTAGATCCTTTGGAAGGGTTTCATTTTATACAGAAAATTGTAACCTTGGTAACACTTTGGATGTCACGCGGAAAAGCAAAGCTTCAATAACATCTGAGTTCAGCGGGCAATATCTCTGCCAAAGTATTTCCGCTGAGAGAGACTGTTAGTAGAACCTTTGCTTGTGAGTGGAGTGCAATTTTGGAGAGAGAGAGAGAGAGAGAGAGATAGAGACGCCGTGCTGTGTACCGGCAATAATTTTCTTATATTATTTTTCATTTATTTATCCATAAGACCTCAAAAGATACTCTAATAGTGCATTTGCGGAGACGTCCAATCGTAGTAATTAATTCGGTGACGGATTTAAATTTGGAGATTTTTATGATAACGTAAGAATGTGAGATTTACTGATTTTTCTTCCTAGATGGATAGCATACGCGTTTTTAAGAAAGTAAATACAATTTGTTCAGTTTTTTCCACTGTAAATGTAAAGCGAATTTTTAACATTTCATGTGATAAAATATTTTCTCTTAGTGATGTAAAATTTTATTAATACAGTTACTTTATTGTTTTCCTATCAATCAGCATTCTCCTCTTTATTACAAGTTTCAGATATATAATTTTACGCTCCCATTTTGTCAGTAACAGAGATTTAATTGAATGATCATTGAAATAACGATATTTATTAGCACAGAAGTTTTGTGGATGTCGCTGTAGTTTAAAGAACGCTTTCCACATCGCGTTGATGATAGTTTGAATCTTTATTTTGTAACTAGCATAGCAGCAGCAGTCGCAGTAGCTTCGAGATAATACCAGTACAGCATTTATTCAATGCGCAAACAGGTGGATCATTCATAATTTACGTGTGATACAATTAATATTTCAACAGTGACACACTTTTCAGACGGGCCATTTTGGGTAGTTATTTATATTTCATATTTTTCTTGCAGTCAGATTACTTGTTTTATTGCCAACTGGACAGTTTTAGCCACTTTCACCTTCTGTATTTGCTTGCTGTATTCATATGTTGGTCACCCTCTACAGTTTTTACCCCCACATTTCCCCCCAGTACTAAACTGGTGATCCCTTGATGTCTCAGACTGTGTCCTATTAACCGATCCCTTCTTTTAGTCAAGTTATATGATCTGCCCTTCTAATCTTCAACATTCTTCTATATTAACACATTTCAAAAGCTTCCATCCTCTTCTTGACTCAATCGTTTATCGTCCACATCTCACTTCCAGGCTACACTCACTACAAGACTACACTCCCGCCAAATACCTTCAGAAAAGTGTCAACTAATTTCTCAGAAACGCTTTTAATACCATTGTCAGTCTACATTTTATATCCTCTCTACTTCGGTCATCATACGGTACTTTACTACCAAAGTAGCAAATATCATTTATTACTTTCAGTGCTTTGTTTTCTAATGTAATTCCTTCAGTATTTCTTGGCAGAATTCTACTTCATTCCATTACCCTTGGTTTGCTTTTGTTGATGGTCATCCTTTGAAGACAGTGTCCGTTCCGTCCAACTGCTCTTCCAGATCCTTTGCTGTCCCGGACAGAATTCTAACGTCTTCGGTAAACCTCAACGTTTTTACTTCTTCTCCCTGATCTTTAATTCCTTCATCAAATATTTCTTCAGTTTCCCTTATTTCTTGCTCAATGTACAGATTGAATAACATCGGGGATAGGCAGCAACCCTGTCTTACTCCCTTCACAATCACTGCTTCACCTTCAGGCGCCTCGACTCTTATAACTTCCGACTGGTTTTTGTACAAGTTATATATAATCTTTCACACCCTGTGTTTAGCCCAGATACCTTCAGAATGTCAAAGTGTGTTTTCCAGTCAACATTCTCAAGACCTTTCTTCAAATCTGCCTTTTCTTAACCAATTTTCTAACAAGAAGAGTGCAAGGTCGCAAGTTCAGTCAGCACTAAGACTCATTAGGAAGTGTTGTATTAACAATTACGACAGGAAAAATATTTGCTGCTAACGGCTCACCATGTGCATCAAGAGGGCAACGGAAAATAAGTGTCAGGGAGGTGTAGAGATCGACCTTCTACGGGATATTTGTATTACACTTCACAAACGGGACATAATCGAAATTCAAGAACTGTTCAAAATAAGCCATTAGCTTGCACCACGAACATCGAATGAGAAACGGCGCGCCACGGTGATCACAAAGGTTCGCACCATCGAGGTCTAAGGCGAATTCCGTGCACGACGTTCAGCTGCGTATACATTTTTAAAGAATGCACATAGAATCATATTGGTGTAACGGGGTGATCAGAACTTTTGGAATATGATGGCATGTAACCGAAAACGAAAAAATCTGTCGTGTAGCTAATGGTGAAACTGGCTACCCTTTAAGGCCTGATAGCAGGTAGTGCGATAATGTGGTTTTATAGGCACGGAAAAAAAATACAGAGGCTGAATTTGGTTCCAGGTATTGTGAACTCCATTGTCACACATTTTTGAAGAGGGATAATTTGTTCTAAAGGTGTATGGTTTATATACTCAGACCATGAATCTAGCAGAGGAAATTTATTTTCACCAGCTATTGGCCAACAGGAGTGCTAATACCGCCGCTGTAATTCTCTTAAGCCCATTTCTCCCACTCTTGCATGTTGTGACATAAATATTCCCAACTGCCCTTGCAAGATTACGCACACGAGAAAGACTCGTAGGGGGCAGAGCAACTCCAACTTCTTACAGCAGCCGGCCGGTGTGGCCGAGCGGTTCTAGACGCTTTAGTCCGGAATCGCGCTGCTGCTACGGTCGCAGGTTCGAACCCTGTCTCGGGCATAGATGTGTATGACGTCCTTAGGTTAGATAGATATAAGTAGTTCTAAGTCCAGGGGATTGATGACCTCTGATGTTAAGTCCCATAGTGCTCAGAGCCATTTGAACTTCTTAGAGCACAATAAATAACTTCCCAGCCAATTTAGCATCTAGATTGGCGGTCAGCATAATTGTATACGAATGCGTTAAGGTATTGATGTAGTTGATTTCGATACAACTCTCTTTGTACACCTAATTTTCAGGGTTCCTTTCATATGAGTTTTCTCTTGAAATCCCGATTGGTCGGAGTTGAAAATAAATTCCTTGATGAACGACGGCGTAAGTCTCTTTATCTCACCTGCAAATTTTCCGGCAAATTCCATGGTTTACTGTACTTTGTCAAACTGAAGTTTTGTTTGAAATATCGTTATCTTACGTCTTTCAATTCTCTAAAACTGTTTGAAGTTATGCAACCACGCACTGCTTCCCTTGAAATCACTGTGACCTACGTCGCGCCCAATTTGATGTTCATAACGCAGTGGGTCACTATCATGAACATCCCGCAAATTGTATCGAGCACCCTTGAAACGCGCAAACGCCAGTTTTTGTAACAAGTGTGCCTTGTCCTCCCTTTGATATCCGTAGCTTTCTTTATGCACTGCACAGTCATATTGCTGCGAACATATTCGAAATCTGTTCATAATTTTGATTTTACTATGCTGCTCTCTTCCTCGTACATAATTATGTTTAGTACCCGGTCACTGGACAACGATGTCCTTTACTAACTTTCACTGGAGACGGGATTTGTGGCTCCATGTCCGGTAAGGACGATGAACTACGTGTCTCCACACCTGTTTCAATATTACTTTCACTTGTTAGGCACGTACATTTTCCGCACAGTCGAGCGTATCCGACATCACACAGTCCACTGACTCAACTTGCAGAAACGCTAATATTTTATCTGTTACCTCTTTCTCACTACGTGAAATTCCATGGGTTCCTTTGTGACGAAATGTAACTTCGCCAACTGTTGGTGTAGACATAATGCAATTTTCGCTTTGTTTACCGTTGCCATTGCTCTGTTTTGTATCAACACCACTAGCACTGCAGCACTGTTGTGAGCTACTCGGCAACTAAGCAGGTCAGCTGCGCTCCGTAACCTCACGCTGTGCTCACCATTGGATACACCGCTGTTGCCATTAGCAGCCAATACTGAGTTTGCATCGTAGACAATAAGTGGGGCGTAGAAATCCATCAGCATCATTGGCTTTCTGCGACCTCGCACTCAAGGGATTCCTTATAAGATAAGTCATACAGTCAGTATTGCCACACGAGTTCCTACATCCAAACTGATCTTCCCCGAGGCTTCTACCAACTTTTCCATTCTCCTGTAGATAATTTGCGTTACTATTTTGCAACCTTGACTTGTTAAATTGATATTTGTAATATCCACACTGTCAGCACCTGCTGCTACTGGAATTGGAATTATTACATTTTTTTGTGTTCGGGGGTATTTCGCCTGTCTCATCCATCTTGCAAGCCATCTTTGTCCGGTACATCGTACATACACTATGAGATCAAAAGTATCCGTACACCTGGCTGAAAATGGCTTACAACATCGTGGCGCCCTGCAGTGGTAATGCTAGAATTCAGTATGGTGTTGGCCCTCCCTCAGCCTTGATGAAAGCTTCCACTCCCGCAGGCATATGTTCAATCAGGTGCTGGGAGGTTTCTTAGGCAGTGACAGCTCATACTTCACGGAGTGCTGCACTGAGCAGAGGTGTCGACGTCGGACGGTGAGGCCTGGCACGAAGTCGGCGTTCCAAAATATCCCAAAGGTGTTCTATAGGATTCAGGTCAGGACTCTGTGCAGGCCAGTCCATTACACGGATGTTATTGTCGTGTAACCATTCCGCCACAGGGAGTGCATTATGAACAGGTGCTCGAACGTGTTGAAAGATCCAATCGCCATCCCCGAAATGCTCTCCAGCAGTGGGAGGCAAGAAGATGCTTAAAACATCAATGTAGGCCTGTGCTGTGATAGTGCCACGCAAAACGACAAGGGGTGCAAGACACCGCCTGAAAAACACGACCACACAATAACACCGCCGCCTCCGAATTTCACTGTTGGCACTACACACTCCGGCAGATGACGTTCACCGGGCATTAGCCATACCCACACCCCGCCATCGGATCTCGACAATGTGTACCGTGATTCGTTACTCCACACATCGTTTTTCCACTGTTCAATCGTCCAATGTTTACGCTCCTTACACCAAGCGAGGCGTCTTTGGGCATTTACCAGCTTGTTGTGTGGCTTATGAGCAGCCACTCGACCATGAAATCCAAGTTTTCTCACCTCCCCCCTAATATTCATAGTACTTGCAGTGGATCCTGATGCAGTCTGGAATTCCTGTGTGATGGTCTTGATAGACGTCTGCCTATTACACATTACGACCCTCTTCAACTGTCGGTGGTCACTGTCAGTCAACAGACGAGGTCGGCCTGTACGCTTTTGTGCTGTACGTGTCCCTTCACGTTTCCACTTCACTGTCACATCGGAAACAGTGAACCTAGGGATGTTTAGGAGTGTGGAAATCTCGCGTACAGACGTCTGACCGAAGCGAAACCCAATCACCTGACCACGTTCGAAGTCCCCGAGTTCCGCTGACCGCCCCATTCTGCTCTCTCAAGATGTCTGATGACTATTGAGGTTGCTGATATCCACTACCTGGCAGTAGATGGCAGCACAGTGCACTTAATATGAAAAACGTATGTTTTTGGGGGTGTCCGGATACTTTTGAGCACATAGTGTACGTTTAAAGTAAGAGCAATAAATTGTATATGTGAAACGGTTGTGCGAAGTCATAAAAAGAAGCAGCTATCTTGTCCGGGGTCATTCGTTTGCCAGAGATGGAGCAGTAAGGACCTATGTATGAGCGGTTATTAGGTCGCAGTGACAGAAATTTTAAAGTACGTGTCGTGGACTTGTGATACTCGCAAGTTTCGGCGTCGAATACTCAGGAAATCTACGGTCACGTAACCGTAAGGTCGTAGGAACATTTTGGCGAGTTAGCGAGAGTGCGGACATAGAATGATTCACAAGAAATGAAAAGGACTGAATTCTGAAGCTTCTTCGCGACTCAGTGAGGGTTTTAGGCTCGTGGCGTTTACTGGTTGCCCAGTGTGGGACTCTAAATTTGATCACAGGCGACTGTATTTAGAGCAATGTTCAGCAGTTTGTCGAAACTACTCATAAGGTGTTATACTATTCATGTCCAGTAGTTTAAAAGCTATAGTGTGCGACGTTGCCTACAAGACATTCCGCTGAGTGGTAGCTTCTACAACCAACATTCCACACAAGCAAACCAATTGTCACTGTACATGATGTTGCTCGCACCTTAGGTAACTGGGCTATGCGTGGCAATTGCTAAAAGAAGAATAGCTAGATAATTCTTGCTCAGTAGCTGACTCCCTTGAAATAATATCCTGTCTTCTGTAATGATAGTCTAGGCATTGGCTGGAATTGCGAATAAATGAAACAAACCGAAATATTTTTTTTTAAAAATGCAAATGAATAATTAATAAATTGGATTCCATTCTAACGTATATAACTGATATAGACGAGACCGGATAATGACGTTCAGTAACGTTTATATAGGACAGTAGATGACAAATAAACGGAAAGTCGGCCTATTGTAACTAATTATAACACAAACAAAAAGATAATCTTATCAAATGCAATACAGCCGCGTATCGGGAGGTGCAAAGATGGTAGCAGAATAGACAAGCTAAATAGTTATCCAAGGTGCACGAGAAACTAAGTCCATTTCGTGGTCACAATACACAAAATATTTGCCATCTCAGAAGAGATCAAAGCTCAGCATGACGATTTACAGATTAACACATGCTAGTTAGTGAGTATACACTCATACCTCGTCTCTTCTCAATTCCGTAATGCAAGCAGAAAAGTTAAAGTTCTGAACTGGAACACATTCAGACCTTATGAGAGTTACAGTCCTTTCAGAAGTTAAAATATTGTAGTGCCCATTAACCATCCCGCACGATCGCATAGCCAGCCTTACCACAGACAGGACTGCCTTCCATCACACTTCGCTAATCTCTCTCTTGATTGCACCGCTCAGACAGTGTTAGTCTTTACTTTGCCCCATCAGTGTTCCTACACTGTATAACTCTCACTGGCTGAAGGCTATCTCCACCAAAAATACATTAGTGTTATCTTCTGATTTTGACTCAACATGACTACGCTCTGCACTAAACTAATACATTATAACAATATTCAAATAAGGAAATGTTATAAATATTTTGTCAGACTCACACAATTTACAATAAATATAAATAAACGCTTCTTCATAAATAAAGAAGCCACCGTTTTTGCACAAGTGCACTCAAATTAAATAACAACAAAATGTTTTTTAAAGTATTATTAATGTCTGCTTAATATATCGTCTTTGGGCAATCTTTTCTATGATAGTGTCATGTAACACATGTGACTGACCACCCTTGAATTACCATGGTTTTTAATATCAATTGTAATCAACAATTAAATAAAGTTATTGGAAAAATAGTAACATATACCTAAAAAACACACATAAGTATGAAATGGATAAGGTATTCATTCTACATCAGTTTCTGTGTTATTGTGGAGGATACAATGTTCTGACAAACATTACATAATGAAAGAGATATAAAACGAAAGAATCAATAAACAGAATAGTTACAGATACGTAGCTTTCTGGGTTGGTGCAATGCTGTCATCTAAGACATCGTTTGTTGAAACTGCATGAAGTGTTTAAAGATGTTAATCCTGAGGTTAATTGTGAAAATATTAATCACTGTACAATGTCAACTTCTGCAGCTTTTAAGTTGTTGAAAATATTATTGTTTTATTGGATGGGCCTCGTTTTTCTGAGACTAACAAGTGATTGTAACATTGAGTTTACGAGCTTGTCGACCTCATGATGAACAATGGCTTTCATGAACGTGAACGATATAATCTCAACACATTACCAACGCGAGGTACCGTAATGACCACAGAATGACTAAACAACGTGCAGTTAATCAATAGAACGGATCACAGATGTTATGAAAGCACATTCATTGATGCCTGTTGAAAGCCTCATCGATTACATTGTGAGCTTGCTGCATCGGTCGCTACCTTTGTGGCATGCCAAACCTGAAACTTGCATTTAGACTCAAATGCCGGACTGTATCTGTTATTTTTGTCCCCGCCTTCCCACAATTACGCCTTACTAATGCAGCAAATAGTGTATTCCGTCAATAGTTTTGCTTTAAAACAGTAAGTCATACACGCATCAACTTTCACAGAGTGTGTTCGGTCGTTTCTGATTTATGCTTCCATGCCCCTCTTTTATTTTTTCAATTCCCTTTACTTAGAGTGCTAAGGGTGTCACAGCCACAGCGTATTTGTTTTTCAGACACTGAGTCTTCCGTGTACCAAGTTTAGTTACTGTTTCACATATCTCTCCGTCCTACCACCAATACAGCCACTATGAGATAAATTCACCAGCTCTGCCATCCATCATCCTAGTGACCTAGAAACCTGTGTATGTGACACTAATAGTGCTCGATTTACGTTTCTGTAACACATCACCTCTTGCACAACCGGTCACCAACCTTAAGAGCCATCGATTGTGTAGGGTTTTCGTATGTTTTCCCCATTGTAAATAATTCACCTTTACCATGCTGGGACAAAGATGAATGAGCGCAGAGCACGACTAGTGAACGAGATCTTTAGTTCTGTGATTGGGTTCGTTTGTGGTTCGCTTACTCGCCTGTCAGTTGTTTAGCACTGGTGCATTCTTAACTGAAACGTAATAGCGAGCAGCTGAGTCTGCAGAGAAAGAGAGAACTTGTAAATTTAGTAGAAATTATCTGAAATACTGTATTATGGAGATGAAAACTTGTTTGTAAAAAGTATGCCACTGTAACCAATGCATGCACCAGAATGGAATGTTTGTTTTGTCAGAACTATTAACTTAGATAACTAATAATATTTATGACCAGTGTTAATTTGATCTCTTTGTTTCCACTGTGTTGTGAATAGCGCAGTTAGTTTACATATCTGTAATTTTATTAGTAATTCGCGAGTTTTGTAATTGTCCGAATCTTCTTATGTTGTACTGTCTTCTCTCACAATGATGAGAGTTTAGTTTTTCAAGAAACAGTTCCTTTAACGTAAAAATCTTTTCCAACATTCTTACTAAAGTTTTGAATATTTTATGGCGCGTGCATTGTACTTTACGCCACACGAAGCCACTGATTCTTTCTGGCAAGTAGAAAATAAATTTTGTAGTTAGTAGATTATTTTTCATTAGCTGCTGCATTTGCTGATTTCAGTTAGCATTCCAGAACGTCAGTTCACCTGACGCAGAACAGCAAGCTGAGCATAAGTTATTTTTATTTCAGGGCAGATGTCACTTTTCATTCCTTCTTGTTTCAGAAGTACTGTGCTTATCAAGCAGATTAATTTACAGTAACAGTGGAGGCAATAATAAAAAGATATTTTCTACCGCGTTGAACGGTACTTTATTTCGCGGATATTTCAAGTCAAACTTTGCACTTCATGTTACTCAACTTTCATGACTACTTCGGTATTGAGTTACAGTTGATTAGCTTTCAGTAAGTACACTACAAGTTACTTTTGGGATTTAATTACACTACTGGCCATTAAAATTGCTACACCACGAAGATGACGTGCTACAGACGCGAAATTTAAGCGACACTAAGAAGTTCTAGTATAATACACTACTGGCCATTAAAATAGCTACACCAAGAAGAAATGCAGATGATAAATGGGTAATCATTGAACAAATATATTGTGCCAGAACTGACATCTAATTGCATTTTCACGCAATTTGGGAGCATAGATCCTGAGAAATCAGTACCCAGAACAACCACGTCTGGCAGTAATAACGGCCTTGATATGCCTGGACATTGAGTCAAACAAAGTTTGGATGGCGTATACAGGTACAGCTGCCCATGCAGCTTCAACACGATACCACAGTTCATCAAGAGCAGTGACTGGCGTTTTGTGACGAGCCAGTTGCTCGGCCACCATTGACCAGACGTTTTGAATTGGTGAGAGATCTGGAGAATGTGCTGGCCAGGGCAGCAGTCGAACATTTTCTGTATCCAGAAAGGCCCGTACAGGACCTGCAACATGCGGTCGTGCATTATGCTACTGAAATGTAGGGTTTCGCTGGGATCGAATGAAGGGTACAGCCACGGGTCGTAACACATCTGAAATGTAACGTCCACTGTTCAAAGTGCCGTCAATGCGAACAAGAGGTGACCGCGATGTGTAACGAATGGCACCCCATACCATCAGGCCGGGTGATACGCCAGTATGACAATGACGAATACACGCTTCCAATGTGCGTTCACCGCGATGTCGCCAAACACGGATGCGACCATCGTGATGCTGTAAACAGAACGTGGATTCATCCGAAAAAATGACGTTTTGCCATTCGTGCACCCAGGTTCGACCTTGAGTACACCATCGCAGGCCCTCCTGTCTGTGATGCAGCGTCAAGGGTAACCACGGCCACGGTCTCCGAGCTGATAGTCCATGCTGCTGCAAACATCGTCGAACTGTTCGTGCAGATGGTTCTTGTCTTGCAAACGTCCCCATCTGTTGGGTCAGCGATCGAGACGTGGCTGCACGATCCGTTACAGCCATGCGGATAAGATGCCTGTGATCTCGACTGCTAGTGATACGAGGCCGTTGGGATCCAGCACGGCGTTCCGTATTACCCTCCTGCACCCACCGATTCAATATTCAGCTGACAGTCATTGGATCTAGACCAACGCGAGCAGCAATGTCGCGATACAATAAACCGCAATCGCGATAGGCTACAATCCGACCTTCATCAAAGGCAGAAAGGTGATGGTACGCATTTCTCCTCCTTCCACGAGGCATCACAACAACGTTTCACCAGGCAACGCCGGTCAGCTGCTGTTTGTGTATGAGAAATCGGTTGGAAACTTTCCTCATGTCAGCACGTTGTAGGTGTCGCCACCGGCGCCAACCTTGTGTGAATGCTCTGAAAAGATAATTATTTGCATATCACAGCATCTTCTTTCTGTCGGTTAAATTTCGCGCCTGTAGCACGTCGTCTTCGTGGTGTAGCAATTTTAATGACCAGTAGTGTGTATTTGTCCAATGAATACCTGTTTATCATCTGCATTTCTTTTTGGTGTTGCAATTTTAAAGGCCAGTAGTGTAGATTTATTTTCATTATTTCACTTTCATCATTTCAGTTATATTAAAGTTTTGTTTCACGACACAGCCAGCATTTCTCAGCAGCTGAATAAATTGGTTTTTGACTTCTCAGTTATAACTAGAAAACTGGGTGTTTCAGAATTCAGCCCCTAAGGGGATGAAATGGGTGATTTATTTACCGTATGACAATACATATACAAAGGTTACAAAACTACTGCATACCAACTTTTGAACACAGCTCTCAAGCATATTATAACACAACTGTATACGGATATCAAGGTTTTTTATGTATTTTATCAATTCACTCGTCACTGTCAGGAAATCCACGAAAGGAGCCTTTTGTAGGCATGTGAGGGACATGTCGATACAACATGAGCAACTGTCTCACACGATGGTGGTGAAGATTTCCCCCACTTGCGGAGAGTTTCCGCACATATTCCATGGCTCCTTCGGGCGCATTTCAGGATAGTGCAAACTGCCTGTGGCTGGTCGAACCTAGGGGCTTTCTTTTGGATGTAAGGCAGTTTCAGGCATTTTGGAGCACAGTTTTGTTGTCACTAGCATTTCCATTCATCAGTGTTACTGAATTCAGTTTCCGTCAGACCATGGCTGTGATGAGAAAGGGATGTCTTCACTTTTTGTCTTCGCTCTGCAGGCAATACATCTTTCAATGCTGGAAGGTGAATATTATCAGCTATCTTCTGGTATACAGGCAGTAGCGCAATCTTCCATGTGATATCTAGACGTGGAATGTGGCTCAAGATAGATAACGAGTATGAGAGAGTAGATCATATTGACTCACTAATCCTTGGGTAACAGAAGAACTATTAAATTTAATTGATGAAAGGAGAAAATATAAAAATGCAGTAAATGAAGCAGGCAAAAAGGAATACAAACGTCTCAAAAATGAGATCCACAGGAAATGCAAAATGGCTAAGCAGGGATGGCTAGAGGATAAATGTAAGGATGTAGAAGCTTATCTCACTAGGGGTAAGATAGATACTGCCTACAGGAAAATTAAAGAGCCCTTTGGAGAAAAGAGAACCACTTGTATGAATATCAAGAGCTCAGATGGAAACCCAGTTCTAAGCAAAGAAGGGAAAGCAGAAAGGTGGAAGGAGTATATAGAGGGTCTATACAAGGGCGATGTACTTGAGGACAATATTATGGAAACGGAAGAGGATGTAGATGAAGATGAAATGGGAGATATGATACTGCGTGAAGAGTTTGACCGAGCACTGAAAGACCTGAGTCGAAACAAGGCCCCCCGAGTAGACAACATTCCATTGGAACTACTGACGGCCTTGGGAGAGCCAGTCCTGACAAAATTCTACCATCTGGTGAGCAAGATGTATGAGACAGGCGAAATACCCTCAGACTTCAAGAAGAATATAATAATTCCAATCCCAAAGAATGCAGATGTTGACAGATGTGAAAATTGCCGAACCATCAGTTTAATAAGTCACGGCTGCAAAATACTAACGCGAATTCTTTGCAGACAAATGGAAAAACTAGTAGAAGCCAACCTTTGGGAAGACCAGTTTGGATTCCGTAGAAATATTGGAACACGTGAGGCAATACTGACCCTACGGCTTATCTTAGAAGCTAGATTAAGGAAAGGCAAACCTACGTTTCTAGCTTTTGTAGACTTAGAGAAAGCTTTTCACAATGTTGACTGGAATACTCTCTTTCAAATTCTGAAGGTGTCAGGGGTAAAGTATAGGGAGCCAAAGGCTATTTACAATTTGTATAGAAACCAAATGGCAATTATATGAGTTGAGGGGCATGAAAGGGACGCAGTGGTTGGGAAGGGAGTGCGACAGGGTTGTAGCCTCTCCCCGATGTTATTTAATCTGTATATTGAGCAAGCAGTAAAGGAAACAAAAGAAAAATTCGGAGTGGGTATTAAAATCCATGGAGAAGAAATAAAAACTTTGAAGTTTGCCGATGACATTGTAATTCTGTCAGAGACAGTAAAGGACTTGGAAGAGCAGTTGAACGGAATGGATAGTGTCTTGAAGGCAGGATATAAGATGATCATCAACAAAAGCAAAACGAGGATAATGGAAGGTATTCAAATTAAGCCGGGTGATGTTGAGGGTATTAGATTAGGAAATGAGACACTTAAAGTAGTAAAGGAGTTTTGCTATTTGGGGAGCAAAATAACTGATGATGGTCGAAGTAGAGAGGATATAAAATGTTGACTGGCAATGGGAAGGAAAGCATTTCTGAAGAAGAGAAATTTGTTAACATCGAGTATAGATTTAAGTGTCAGGAAGTCGTTTCTGAAAGTATTTGTATGGAGTGTAGCCATGTATGGAAGTGAAACGTGGACGATAAATAGTTTAGACAAGAAGAGAATAGAAGCTTTCGAAATGTGGTGCTACAGAAGAATGCTGAAGATTAGGTGGGTACATCACATAACTAATGAGGAGGTGTGGAATAGGATTGGGGAGAAGAAGGGATCGGTTGGTAGGACATGTTCTGAGGCATCAAGGGATCACCAATTTAGTATTGAAGGACAGCGTGGAGGGTAAAAATCGTAGAGGGAGACCAAGGGATGAATACACCAAGCAGATTCAGAAGGATGTAGGTTGTAGTAGGTACTGGGAGATGAAGAAGCTCGCACAGGATAGAGTAGCATGGAGAGCTGCATCAATCCAGTCTCAGGACTGAAAACCACAACAACAACAACAATAATGCGCGTGGTCTCCGCCACGCACCGTCAGGTGGCTTGCGGAGTATAGATGTAGAAGTTGTACGTGTATCTTTTTTTATGTGTGGCCTTACTAATGGTATGAATGTTGTTATAAGAAAAGAATTGCATTTATTTTCATTCATTGCTTTCATATGCCATCATATTTTGGGGCACTTCGTCATTAAGAGAGAAAGTATTCATTGCACAAAAGCGTGTAAACAGAATAATAGCTGGAGCCCACCAAAGATCACCTTGCAGACATTTATTTAAGCAACTAGGAATATACACAGTACCTTCGCAATACATGTATTCACTTATGAGATTTGTCATTAATAACCCAACGCAATTCAAAAATAACAGTGAAGTGCATAGCTACAACACTGGAAGAAAGGATGATCTTCACTATTCTAGATTAAATCTCACTTTGGCACAGAAAGGGGTGAATTATGCTGCCACAAATATCTTTGGTCATTTCCCAAATAGTATTGAAAGTCTGACAGATAGTCAACCAACATTTAAAAGCAAATTAAAAGAATTTCTGAATGACAACTCCTTCTACTGAATTGATGAATTCTTAGATATGAAGTAGTAACTGTGAAAGAAAAAAAAATGTATGTAAAGAAAACTTATGTTAAAGTGACACGTTCCACATCATTACGAAATGTCGTATTCATGATCTGTGGAACAAGGATTAATGTATGTATGTTTATCTGGTTTTATTATAACAGCATGTTCTTCTTTGAGCTTCTTCTTAACTGTTTTCACTCTAAAAAGAGAACTGTTTTTCTATCTGTGATTGCTGTTATTAGATTTTTTTTGACAAGCTCGTTAACCTTGCAACCGCCATGGATACTGCAAAGCTCAACAGATGAGAACAAGCAAGCCACCGGCCGCCTTCTACCAAAAGGAATTGATCGACTCATCTGTCAGTGGGGTAAATGCCTTAACGCGTGTTGTGATTACTTTTGAATGGAATCATTCCATCGTGCAGTTGTAGCGAGTGTTCGGTTTTCAGTTGACTGCTCATTATACATCACACAACCAACGATTGTAAGTACTGGTTCCTAAAATACATTTGGGTTTCTAACTTCCAGTCCACACTTCTTTATTTTATATTTTTTCCACCTGTTTTTCACCATCCCTACCATCACTGAAAGTCGGTATCATCAGCATGGAAACGCTGAGTGTGTAATCCCTTTACAGTCGTCCACTTTTCACCCCCTCCGCGCGTGTCTACACACTCCCAGTGTCGCTGTAACGTTGTCGCACTTGACAGATTCATTCCGACAGCTGAAACATCTCGAGCGTCCACTAAAGCGTTGTCAGCGGCGGGAAAGCTGGCAGGGAGTGCGTGAAGTAGATCGGAGTGACACAACGCTTCGGATTCCTAAAGCAGCTGTCGGTCTGCCCATTGCAGGCGCGGAAACTCGCCTGGAAGGCGGGCGCAGCAATGTCAAACGGATTCCAGCAGCGGAGAAAGCTCTGCTGATTTCTCACAATAGAAACCGCGATCCTTCATTGACGCTTCGCCCTGCGCGAGTGAGAGTACCCAAAGTAACGGCTCTGGTTTCACTGTGGAGTCTGTTTCTAGCGCTGTCTTTGCACAGAATGAATTTCCCTTAAGTGCAGTTCGCATGATCGCTCACTTCAGTTCCTGATGATGATGATTTGTTAAGTGGCCCTCCTTGAACAGTTGCAACCAGTACGAGCACTGCAAACGATTCTTTTGCTGCTCAGTTGTTTTTACGAGGGTCACTCCAAAAGAAATGCACACTATTTTTTTAAATCCATCTTTTATTCTACATGTTTGAAACTTTTACAGTGTGTAAATACATCCTTTAGGAACAATATTTTCATTTCTCCGCATAATTTCCATCCCTCTCAACTGCCTTCCGCCATCTTGGAACCAGCGCATGTATACCCGCACGTTAAATTCTGGGCCAACCTGTTGGAGCCACTGTTTGGCAGCGTGCACAAGGGAGTCATCATCTTCAAACCATGTTCCACGAAGAGAGTCTTTCAGTTTCCCAAAGAGATGATTGTCATATGGAGCGAAGCCACGACTGTAAGGCGGGTGTTTCAGTGTTGTCCATCCGAGTTTTGTGATCGCTTCCATGGTTTTTTGACTGACATGTGGCCGTGCATTGTCGTGCAACAGCAAAACATCCTGCTTTTGCCAATGTGGTCGAACACGACACAGTCGAGCTTGTAGTCTCTTCATTGTCGTCACATATGCATCAGAATTTATGGTGGTTCCACTTGGCATGATGTCCACAAGCAAGAGTCCTTCGGAATCGAAAAACACCGTAGCCATAACTTTTCCTGCAGAAGGTGTGGTTTTGAATTTTTTTTTTTTTCTTGGGTGAATTTGCATGATGCCATTCCATTGATTGCCTCTTTGTCTCTGGTCAAAAATGATGGAGCCATATTTCATCACCCGTCATAATTATTCCAAGAAATTCATCTGCAGCATTCTCGTACTGTTCCAAAAGTTCGCTGCATACCGATTTTCTTGTTACTTTGTGAGCCACTGTCAACATCCTTTGAACCCACCTGGCACAAACCGTTTTTAACGCCAACACTTTCAGTATTCTGCAAGTCCCGGGTTCGATTCCCGGCGGGGTCAGGGATTTTCTCTGCCTCGTGATGACTGGGTGTTGTGTGGTGTCCTTAGGTTAGTTAGGTTTAAGTAGTTCTAAGTTCTAGGGGACTGATGACCATAGATGTTAAGTCCCATAGTGCTCAGAGCCATTTGAACCATTTTTAGTATTCTGCAAGCAGTTCCTTACCCTATCCCAACGTAGCGTGGCAATTCGTTCACTGTGATGCGTCTGTCAGCAGTCACCTATTAGTTAACTCTCTGCACATTGTCTGGAGTGTGTGCAGTACGAGGCCTGCCGCTGCGAGGACAATCCTCAATATTGCCGTGCCCGCTCTCATCACGTAACCTGCTTGCCCGCCGACTAACTGTACTACGATCGACAGCAGCATCTCCGTACACCTTTTTCAACCTCTTGTGGATTTTTCCCACTGCCTCGTTTTCACAGCACAGGAATTCTATGACAGCACGTTGCTTCTGACGAACGTGAAGTGTAGCAGTCATCTTGAAGACATGCTGTGACGGCGCCACTCACGGGAACAGGTTGAACTATGTTTGAAAACAAGCGTTAATGATCTATCCACACACTGTAAAACTTCCACACATGCAGAATGAAAACTGTATTTTTACAAAAATAGTGTGCATTTGTTTTGGAGTGACCCTCGTATATCATTGTTTGTCCTGCCTATGGCCGCGCACACGCCGCTAATCTCTCTTTAGCAGTGAAACTGTGTGCGGTCATGTCAGACATGACTTCTTCACAACTGGAACAGAGCAGCACCGACACAAAGCAGTACAACGCTGAGAACAATGCTTTCTGTTAGCTCCAAAACAAGGATGCCAATAAAATAACTATTTGAAACTCCCTGGCGGATTAAAACTGTGCCGGGGCGGGATGTCAACATGGGACTTTTGCTTCTCGTGGGCAAAAGTTCTATCGACTGAGCTACACGATCAAGACTGACGGCTCGTCCCTACGGCTTAATTCCGCCAATAACTCATCTCCTATCATCCAAACTTCACAGAAGTTCTCCTTCGTTACTTGTATGACAGACTCCTCGAAGAAGATATTACAGCCAAGGTCTGATTCATGTTTCCACGAGTCGTGAGCCGCGCACTGGTAGCTCAGTTGGCGGAGCAATCGGCCGCGAAAGGCGAATGCCTCGCGTTCGAACCCCGTTCCGGCACACAGCTTTAATCTGTCAGGAAGTTGCGTATCAGTGCTCAATCCGTTATAGAAGGAAATTTCATCCTGAAAACAACTATTTACACTACTGACCATTAAAATTGCTACGCCACGAAGATAACGTGCTACAGGCGCGAAATTTAACCGACAGGAAGTAGATGCTGTGATATGCAAATGATTAGCTTTTCAGAGCATTCACACAAGGTTGGCGCCGGTGGCGACACCTACAACGTCCTGACATGAGGGAAGTTTCCAACCGATTTCTCATACACAAACAGCAGTTGACCGGCGTTGCCTGGTGAAGCGTTGTTGTGATGCCTCGTGTAAGGAGGAGAAATGCGTACCATCACGTTTCCGACTTCGATAAAGTTCGGATTGTAGCCTACCGCCATTGCGGTTTATCGTATCGCGACATTGCTGCTCGCGTTGGTCGAGATCCAATGACTATTAGAAGAATATGGAATCGGTGGGTTCAGGGGGATAATACGGAACGCCGTGCTGGATCCCACCGGCCTCGTATCACTAGCAATCGAGATGACAGGCATCTTATCCGCATGGCTGTAACGGATGGTGCAGCCACGTCTCGATCCCTGAGTCAACAGATGGGGACCTTTGCAAGACAACAACCATCTGCAAGAACACAGTTCGACGACGTTTGCAGCAGCATGGACTATCAGCCCGGAGAGCATGGCTGCGGTTACCATTGACGCTGCATCAGAGACAGGACCGCCTCCGATGGTGTGCTCAACGACGAAACTGGGTGCACGAATGGCAAAAGGTCATTTTTTCGGATGAATCCAGGTTCTGTTTACAGCATCATGATGGTCGCGTCCGTGTTGGGAGACATCGCGGTGAACGCAGATTGGAAGCGTGTATTCGTCATCGCCATGCTGGCGTGTCACCCGGCGTGATGTATGGGGTGCCATTGGTTACACGTCTCAGTCATCTCTCGTTCGCATTGACGGCACTTTGAACAGTGGACGTTACATTTCAGATGTGTTACGACCCGTGGCTCTACCCTTCATTCGATCCCTTCGAAACCCTACATTTCAGCAGGATAAAGCAAGACCGCATGTTGCAGGTCCTGTACGCGCCTTTCTGGATACAGAAAATGTTCGACTGCTGCCGTGGCCAGCACGTTCTCCAGATCTCTCAACAACTGAAAAAGGTCTGGTCAATGGTGGCCGAGCAACTGGCTCGTCACAAAACGCCAGTCACTACTCTTGATGAACTGTGGTATCGTGTTGAAGCTGCATGGGCAGCTGTACCTGTACCCGCCATCCAAGCTCTGTTTAACTCAATGCCCAGGCGTATCAAGGCCGTTGTTACGTCCAGAGGTGGTTGTTCAGGGTACTGATTTCTCAGGATCTATGCACCCAAACTGCGTGAAAATGTAATCACATGTCAGTTCTAGTATAGTATATTTGTCCAATGAATACCCGTTTATCATCTGCATTTCTTCTTGGTGTAGTAATGTTAAGGGCCAGTAGTGTAGTTACCCAAATGTAGAAACCCAAGAGAGAAATGGGTATTTCTCGTGCGCTATGTAACATTTGGATTCTATAGATACGGGAATGAATGGACCTGCTGCCCATAATGATTCACGCCTCACAGAACAGGATATTACACCATTAAGATAATACATGGAACAGAATACTGGTATATTGATTGTTTGAAGATGGATGCGAGCCAGATCTGACGCAACAATTTTATTAAATTAGATGGTTAGGCAGCTCTCTCCAGTAGTAGAGTGGGAGGTGCTTGCTACAGTCTCTTGGTTCGAATGTTTGTTTACGCAGAGTACTAGATGACAGACGAAGAAACACAGTTTTCTTCAGGTAATGAGATTGTAAGGCAGCAGTAATTTGGCTCCATAGATGCAATAGTATACCAGTTCGTTCGCATATTTTATTTGATGTGAGATCGCGATTGACGATAGGGGTGATAGGATAATCGACCATTTCTTTGGTTGATACTGGGTAGCCGCACGTACTATCAATTTTCTGGAGTGTTGCATACGCGGGAATTAATTTGAGCTGACGCTCACAGCAGGGAGCGGTAGCAGTTACGAGTTCCAGTGAAAACGACGGTCGGCAAAAGGGAGCTCAGAAGAGAAGACATGTCGTGTTCGACCGAGAAGGGTGTTTTATTGCTCTGCAGAGAACGGAGAGGAAGCAGCAGCTTTATAGCCCTGCAGGCGGTCTTCCCGTAGCGTCGTGTAGTGGGGGGCATTGTTTTTGCATCGGGGACAGAGGTTCGCTGCAGAGAGCGCACACGGGAACACCACGATCCTTGCTGGAAACCGGGGTCAACGAGAGATAGACGGGTCTTGCAACGAACTTGTGACGTCCCACTGGTAGGCTTGTCAAACACACCTTAGGAACGCTCGGCTCCGTGAAGGGCCCACGGGAAATAAATATTTGATTGAAAAGGTAGCCACCTACTAGAAGTCTTACTTTCGTCGTGAGCAATCTATAACTTGCTTGCTTTTACAAGAATTATTAAACTCGTCTGAAATAGTTACTCGCTGACCGCCGGAGACGGTTGCTGGCACTCGTAAGACGTGAAGTGTCATATGTTGAGACGCGCGCTCCACGGCCTGTCTTTCTCGTGGACCTCACTCGAAACGGGCGTACGGCGTGTAGGGGAACTCTTCTGCGGGTGTGGAAAGGGGTCACATTCCAGGGTGGGGGTGGGGGCATTTGTGGAACTTGTCACTGTCAGAAATTGCAAAATGTCGATTTCGCCACTGTGAGCGGCTAGAGTCGTTTCTATGTAAGCAGGGTGACGGTTTTTTGCTTCTCTATGGAGTATAAGGCACGGAAATGGAAATAGTCGTAGGGCATTGTTGGCTGGGAGGCACCACTCGGGGGAGTGCGGCCGCCGTATTGCAAGTCCTCTTTAGTTGACGCCACTTCGGCAACTTGCGAGTCAATGAAGATGAAAGACGCACAACATCAAGTCCCCTGCCAGGAATAGAACTTGAGGCCCCTGCGTGGTAGGCGGTAACGTTACCGCTACATTACGGAGGCGGACAGTATGAGGCATATTCAAGCGCTTTTTTTTTTTTTTTTTTTTTTTTTTAACGACTACCTGACTTTCTGTTTCCGGCTACTGAGCAAGCAAAAGTCTCGAGTCGTGTTCTTCATCGTACTAAAGTAGTTTCAGCTCTGGGAGTCTGCGGTCGGTGTATTACGTCCACTGTGTCAAATTCTGGAGGTGGCAGGGGTAAAATACAGGGAGAGCGAAAGGCTATTTACATTTTGTACAGACACCAGATGGCAGTTATACGAGTCGAGGGGCCTGAAAGGGAAGCAGTGGTTGGGAATGGAGTGAGACAGGGTTGTAGCCTCTCCCCGATGTTATTCAATCTGTCTATTGAGCGGAATGGAGTGAGACAGGGTTGTAGCCTCTCCCCGATGTTATTCAATCTGTCTATTGAGCAAGTACTAAAGGAAACAAAAGAAAAATTCGGAGTTGGTATTAAAATCCATGTCGAAGAAATAAAAACTTTGAGGTTCGCCGAAGACATTGTAATTCTGTCAGAGACAGTAAAGGACCTGGAAGAGCAGCTGAACGAAATGGGCAGTGTCTTGAAAGCAGGATATAACATGAACATCAACAAAAGCAATTCGAGTATAATGGAGTCGAATTAAGTCGGGTGATGCTGAGGGTCTGGAGCCGAGCTGCCGCTACGGTCGCAGGTTCGAATCCTGCCTCGGGCATGGATGTGTGTGATGTCCTTAGGTTAGTTAGGATTAAGTAGTCCTACGTTCTAGACGACTGATGAACTCAGAAGTTAAGTCGCATAGTGCTCACAGTCATTTGAACCATTTTGATGCTGAGGGAATTACAGTAGGAAATGAGACACTTAAAGCAGTAGATGACTTTTGCTATTTGGGGAGCAAAATAACTGATGATGGTCGAAGTAGAGGCAACATAAAATATATACTGGCAATGGCAGGGAAAGTGCTTCTGAGGAAGAGAAATTTATTAGCACCGAGTATAGATTAAAGTGTCAGGAAGTCGTTTCTGAAAGTATTTGTATGGAGCGTAGCCAGGTATGGAAGTGAAACATGGACGATAAATAGTTTGGACAAGAAGAGAATAGAAGCTTTCGAAATGTGGTACTACAGAAGAATGTTGAAGATTAGGTGGATAGATCACATAACTAATGAAGAGGTATTGAACAGAATTAGGACAAGAAAAATTTGTGGCACAACTTGACTAGAAGAAGGGATCGGTTGGTAGGGCATATTCTCGGGCATCAAGGGATCACCAATGTAGTATTGGAGGGCAGCGTGTAAGGTAAAAATCCTAGGGGGACACCAAGAGATGAATACACTAAACAGATTCAGAAGGATTTAGGGTGCAGTAGGTACTGGGAGATAAAGGAGCATGCACAGGACAGAGTAGCATAGAAAGCTGCATCAAACTAGTCTCTGGACTGTAGACCACAACAACATCAACAACAACATGTCGTCAGAACTTATAGGTGCGCAACGTACCTTCACTACACGGCAGCTAATGGAATCCAGTAGATGGACGCTGCAGAACCACGTGGCACAGTATTGCAATCGGTGGCATAGGCACCACGGCTCAGTACATAGGGAAACAGTCACAGTAAATGTGTTAAGTTACATTTGCAATCAGTGCCAGTGAGGGTGGAGGTCTTCTGTTTCACGGGACTAATCGCTGTCAACCGACTTAGCGTGTCCGTCTGATAAACAGAGCTGCGATTCTGAGGAAAGTCACAGATCTTCTCCCAATCTCGAAGCCAGATGAAGAGTAGCATTTAACATTCCGTACACATTTTTGTATTTTCTGTTGTTTGAAAATAAATAATTTTACGGTACCTGCTTGTATTCATTCTAGTATAATATATGTTAACATATCGATGTCCTGTGTAAGCTAGAGTCGAATATCAGCACGACTGGATGTCCCATTTAATGTATATACGCATCTACATGGCTGCTCTGCAAATCACAGTTAAGTGCCCGGTAGTGGATTCACCGAACCACCTCAATAATAATTCTCTGTTATTCCACTCTCGAACAGCGCACGCAAAAAACGAAGAACTGTATCTTTTCGCGCGAGCTCTGATTTCCCTTATTTTATTAACATTATCGTTTCTCCCTATGTGAAGAGGAGAAAGATGGCGATTGAAATTTCGTTATACTGTCTCGCTGCAACGAGAAACGCCTTTGTTTTAATGATGTCCACTGCAAATCCTCTATAATATCCGTGACATTCTCTCCCCTATTTCTCCAAAACAGAGAACGCGTCCATCTTTAAACTTCCTCATTGTACTCCGTCAATACTATCTGGAAGGATCCCTTAAAGGGCAGCTTTACTCCAAAAGAGGACGGACAAGCGTGGTCTATCCAGCCTTTTAATACATCTTTGCATTTTCTAAGTGTTCTGCCAATAAAACGCAGTCTTCTTTTCGTTCTTGCCCGCATCTTTTTCTCAGTGTTCTTTCCTAATTAAGTTGTTCGTAATTGTAATACCCAGGTAACTAGTTGAATTTATGGGCTTCAGATTTGTCTGGTTTATCGTGTAACCAACAAATAACTGACTGCTTTTAGTACTCACGCGCATGACCTCACACTTTTCGTTATTTGGCGTCAGTTGCCAGTTTTCGCATCATACAATACAGCATAACCTGCAAACAGCCTAAGACGGCTAATCAGATTGTCTCATAAATCGTTTATACAGATGAGGAATAGCAGATGACTTCTTGGGGAACGCCAGAAATCACTTCTGTTTTACTTTATGAGTTTCAGTCAGTTACTGTGAACTGTGACCTGTCTGATAGGAAATGACGAATCCATTCGCATAACCGAAACGATATCCCATAAGTACGCAATTCGACTATAAGCCGCTTATGAGGTTCTGTGTCAAAAGCCTTCTGAAAATCTATCAATACGGACTCAATTTGAAATCCTTTGTCGATAGCACTCAACAATTCGTGTGAGTAAAGAGCTAGTTGTGTTACAGAAGAAAGATGTTTTCTAAGCCCATGTTGACTGAGTGTCAGTAAACCGTTCTCTTCGAGGTAATTCATATCGCTCGAACACAATATATGTTCCAAAACCTTGCTGCGTATCGACGTTAATGATATGGGATTCCACCTATTGTCTTTATTAAATATTGGTTTGACCGGTGCAACATTCCTGTCTTTGGGTACGGATCTTTCGTCGAGGGAGCGGTTATATATGATTGTTTACTATGGAGCTATTGCGTCAGCATACTCTGAAAAGAACTTAACTGGTACACTATCTGGACCGGAAGGCTCTTTTTTTATTCAGTGGTTTAATTTGCTTTACTACTCCGAAGACATCTACTTCTAAGTCACTCACGTTAACAGTTGTTCTTGCTTCTAATTCCGAAATATTCACTTCGTCTTCTTTGCTGAAGGGATTTTGGAAGGCAACTCTGCTTTATCAGCACTATTATCTACAGTATCTCCATGGCTAGCTCACAGAGAAGGCATTAATTGTATCTTGGATCTAGCATACTTTACATACGACCAAAGTCTCTTTAGATTTTGTCAACTGAGGTATCAAAAATGTGAAATAAATTCTACCAAGTTTCGAGACGAAGTTTCGTTGTGGAAAGTGTTATAAGCATCTCGCTTTCAAGTCCGCGCTAAACTTCGAGCTTCCGTAAAAGATCGCCCATATTGGGGGCTTTTGTGTTCGTTTAAATTTGGCACGCTTTTTTTCGTTGTTTCTGCAACTGTGATATGACCTGTTTTGTGTACCATGGGGAACAGCTCCGTTGTTTGTTAATTTATTTGATATAAATCTTTCGATTGCTGTCGATACTGTTTCTCTGAATTCAAGCCACATCTGGTCTACACTTACACTGTTAATTTGGAAGGAGTGGAGAGTATCTCTTAGGAATGCGTGAAGCGAATTTTTATCTGTTGTTTTTTGTATAGATTTGTTTTCCGTTTATTTTTCGTGGATGTGGGAGTTATGGTATTCAGTCTCGCTACGACAACCCTGGGTTCACTAAACCCTGTCGTTTTTGTGATGCTCGTTATTAGCTCAGGATTATGTGTTGCTAAGAGGTCAAGCGCATTCTCACAACTGTTTACTATTCGAGTGAGCTTATGAACTAATTACTCGAAATAATTTCTAGAGAATGCGTTTAGCACAATTTCGACTGATGTTTTTTATGCATACCTCCTTATTTAAACGTGCATTCCTGTAGGTGTAGGTTATCAAATTGAAGGGCTGTTTTAATTCATTTACGGGCACGATATTTCCGTTGTGGACAGAACATCAGACAATCACACATACACAAGCCGTATGTACACGACAACACCGGGGGTTTGCAAGGTAACGTCTACATCTACATCTATGTGATTACTCTGCTATTCACAATAAAGTGCCTGGCAGAGGATTCAATGAACCACCTTCATGCTATCTCTCTACCGTTCCACCCTCGAACGGCACGCGTGAAAAACTAGCGCTTAAGTTTTTCTGGGTGAACCCTGATTTCTCATATTTTATCGTGATGATCATTTCTCCCTTTGTAGGTGGGTACCAACAGAATATTTCCGCAATCGGAGGAGGAAACTGGCGAATGAAAATTCATGAGAAGATCCCGTCGCAACGAGAAACGCCTTTCTTCTAATGATTGCCACTCCAATTCACGTATCATGTCTGTGGCACTATCTCCCCTATTTCGAGATAATACAAAGCGAGCTGCCCTTCTTTGTACTTTTTCGATGTCATCCGTCAGTCCCACCTGATGCGGATCCCACACAGCACAGCAATACACCGGAATAGCTGTGATTTCTCTTAGTACTAGTGTGAAAAATTTCACACTTTCCCTTATTCAGGGTCAATTGCCACTTTTCGCACCATACAGATATATTGTCTAAATCATTTTGCAGGTTGTTTTGATCAGGCAACGGTCTTGCCGCGGTGGACACACCGGTTCCCGTGAGATCACCGAAGTTAAGCACTGTCGGGCGTGGTCGGCACTTGGCTGGGTGACCATCCAGGCCGCCCTTCGCTGTTGCCATTTTTCGCGGTGCACTCGGCCTCGTGATGCCAATTGAGGAGCTTCTCGACCGAATAATAGCGGTTTCGGTCAAGAATACCATCATAACGACCGGAAGAGCGGTGTGCTGACCCCACGCCCCTCCTATCCGCATCCTCAGCTGAGGATGACACGGCGGTCGGATGGTCGCGGTAGGCCACTCGTGGCCTGAAGACGGAGTGATATTGTCGTTTTGATCATCTGATGACTTTACAAGACGGTAAATGACAGCATCACCTGCAAACAATCTAAGACGGCTACTAAGATTGTCTCCTTTGTCGTTAATATAGATCAGGAACAATAGAGGGCCTATAACACTTCCTTGTGTATCGCCGGATATTACTTCTGCTTTACTCTATGACTTTCCGTCTAATACTACGAACTGTGACCTCTCTGACAGGAATTCACGAATCCAGTCGCACAACTGAGGCGATACTCCGTAGGCACGCAGTTTGGTTAGAAGACGCTTGTGAGGAACGGGGTCGAAAGCCTTCTGGAAATCTAAAAATATGAAATCAATTTGACATCCCCTGTCGATAGCGCTTATTACTTCATGAGTATAAAGAGTTAGTTGTGCTTCACAAGTACGATATTTTCTGAAACCCTGCTGATTATGTGTCAATAAATCGTTTTCTTCGAGATACTTAATAATGTTCGAATACAGTATATGTTCCAAAACCCTACTGCAAATCGACGTTAGTCATACAGGGCTGTAATTTCGGCCCAGGGGCTCAGACAGTAACTTCGTGTCGCCGCTAGCACCAGCAGCCAGTATCAGCGTTCTGCAAGACGAAAATCGCGGTCTGTATCGAAAGCAGTGAGGCCTGCCTCCGAGGTCAGACGTGTGTCGCTCTGGTAAGAGGCGCAGCTGGCGCGGTGCTGTGTGACACCTCAGCCTTGTCCGCTAAGCGGTAGCAGTTCAGGAAAGGAACGTTCCACAAGCGGCCAGCTGGAGGCTCCAAATGGACCTCTTACCTGCTCTCCGAGCGTGAACACTGCTCGAGCTGTTTGCTTCAACTGAAAGATTGCGATTTCGCAAAGGTGCAAAGTCGTATGGACGCAAAACGCGGAGAATCACTTTTGAATTGAAACTTCCTGGCAGATTAAAACTGTGTGCCGGACCGAGACTCGAACTCGGGACCTTTGCCTATCGCGGGCAAGTGATCTACCAACTGAGCTACCCAAGCACGACTTACGCCCCGTCCTCACAGCTTTACTTCCGCCAGTACCTCATCTCCTACCTTCCAAACTTAACAGAAGCTCTCCTGCGAACCTTGCAGAACTAGCACTCCTGAGAGAAAGGATATTGCGGAGACATGGCTTAGCCACAGTGTAGGGAATGTTTCCAGAATGAGATTTTCACTCTGCAGCGGAGTGTTGTAAGTTTGGAAGGTAGGAGACGAGGTACTGGCAGAAGTAAAGCTGTGAGGACGGGGCGTGTGTCGTGCTTGGGTAGCTCAGTTGGTAGAGCACTTGCCCGCGAAAGGCAAAGGTCCTGAGTTCGAGTCTCGGTCCGGCACACAGTTTTCATCTGCCAGGAACTTTCATATCAGCGCACACTCCGCTGCAGATTGAAAATCTTATTCTGGAAACATTCCCTAGGCTGTGGCTAAGCCACGTCTCCGCAATATCCTTTATTTCAGGAGTGCTAGTTCTGCAAGGTTCGCAGGAGAGTTTCTGTTAAGTTTGGAAGGTAGGAGACGAGGTACTGGCAGAAGTAAAGCTGTGAGGACGGGGCGTGAGTCGCTCTTGGGTAGCTCAGTTGGTAGAGCACTTGCCCGCGAAAGGCAAAGGTCCTGAGTTCGAGTCTCGGTCCGGCACACAGTTTTCATCTGCCAGGAACTTTCATATCAGCGCACACTCCGCTGCAGATTGAAAATCTTATTCTGGAAACATTCCCTAGGCTGTGGCTAAGCCACGTCTCCGCAATATCCTTTATTTCAGGAGTGCTAGTTCTGCAAGGTTCGCAGGAGAGTTTCTGTTAAGTTTGGAAGGTAGGAGACGAGGTACTGGCAGAAGTAAAGCTGTGAGGACGGGGCGTGAGTCGCTCTTGGGTAGCTCAGTTGGTAGAGCACTTGCCCGCGATAGGCAAAGGTCCCGAGTTCGAGTCTCGGTCCGGCACACAGTTTTAATCTGCCAGGAACTTTCATATCAGCGCACACTCCGCTGCAGAGTGAAAATCTCATTCTGGCACTTTTGAATTGCTGCAGGTGCAAGGGAATTCGTAACTTAGGATTGAGGTCCATTTGTTAGGCTAGAGAGCTTCAGATGTGTTAAATACCCTAGTCGTACGTGTACCAGGAAGAGAAAACTGAGCGAGGTGTATCTGACAGGATCTTATTTCAAATCCCCGAATTGTCATTCGGCTATAGTTTTGAACATGGATGCGTTCGAGGGTTTACACAGTAAAATTAAAGCTATAGCAGCCCTCGGTCGCAAAGAAGTCTTTTCACCTAGGTTTCGGCACTGCTATCAGTGCCTTCATCAGAAATAAAACACTCAAATTGGCATATCGCGTATGAAACTAAATATAAAGCCATAAAGCTTCAGTCATAAATTTTTTAAAACAGAATGTATAGTAGGCAAGCCACTATTGGCTGCTCACACATGTCGAGTTATGGTAGCATCAGACTAATTAAGGCACTCATAGCAGTGCCGAAACCTAGGTCAAAAGACTTCTTTTTTCCGACAGAGGGCTGGCATCGCTTTAATTTTATTCAGACGTAGCTTTTACGTGGTTTACATAACTCGCTTAAGGCCGTTACCGGCACGTTCCATTGTCTAACTTTTTTATATTGATTTAATTTCCCATTATTGATCAATCTGAGTTCATGATCAGTCTCTCATACCCGACATATTGACCAGACATCCTAAACGCTACGGATGAAGGCAGCCATATAGCTGCAGTATTTTTGACTTCGCCGGCCGTGGTGACCGAGCCGTTCTAGGCGCTACAGTCTGGAACCGCGCGACCGCTACGGACGCAGGTTCGAATCCTGCCTCGGGCATGATTGTATGTCATGTCCTTAGGTTAGTTGGGTTTAAGTAGTTCTAAGTTCTAGGGGACTGATGACCTCAGATGTTAAGTCCCATAGTGCTCAGAGCCATTTGAACCATTTCTCTTTTTTTTTTTTTTTTTTTTTTTTTTGCTTCCAAAAGCAATTGATTCAGTGCCATATCAAACTTTAGTAACGAAAGTACGATAATATGGGTGTCGAATGAAATGTTTGTCTTGATTGAGGATTTCTCGGAAGGGTGGACGCAGTATGTCATTTTCGATGGAGAGTCATTGACAGAAGTAGAAGAAACTTCAGATGTGCCTCAGAGAAATGTGTTAGGAACCATGCTGTGAATTTTGTATATTAACGAGCTGGACAACATAAAAATATTAGAAACAGTCTGAAGAGCTCGTAAGGTTGTTGCAGGTTAGGTTGAGCTGAGACATAAGTGTTGAGAAAAAAAAAATGCAACACGTTGCGCTGTTTACGATTTAATTAGCATTGAAGTTAGCCAATCAGGTCGCCGCGTTGGCAGATTTATGCAGCTAGCTATAGACAGCGTAGCTAAATATGTTGTTCGTTTGCCTTCCTCAAATCGAACAAGCGTTGTTTTTGCTCACTTACGTTAAATTTGTTATTTCCGAAAAAGTTATATTTTTACCGGAGATGAGCATTTCATCAAGTGGTAACTGATGGGCCCACATATATCTGTGCATTACCGCCTTTTAGCACGTGCATAGGCTTCAATTTGCGCCCTGAACGACCTAATTAGCTAACGTCAATGCTAATTAAATGGAAAACGGCCCAACGTATCGAATTTTTTTCTTAAGTCCATTAAGAGCTCTTCACACTGTTTCTGACCACCATGTATAATCAGAAATCAAATGAAAACGAGAGAGACTATGCAACGAACACGAAGGTAATAGCATTTAGTAGAAGTTCACAGATATGTGAGAGGCTCGAAGACTTCTTAAGTAATAAGAGTCCAGTGTGTTGTCCTCGACGGCGAGTGTTCATGAGGCTAGGGAATCGTCAGGAGTGACCCAGGGAAGTGTTTAGATTAGATTAGATTACGTTAGATTAGTTTCTCGTTCCCGTGCTGCGGAGATCCTCGTGGATGTGGAACATGTGATAGAACAGCTGTAGTTCTCTGTATACATAAATGTTTTGCCGGACAGGGTGGGTAGCAATCTGCGTTTGTTTGCTGATGATGCCCCAGTGTACGGTCAGGTGTGAAAATTGAGTGACTTTAGGAAGATACAAGACGACGTAGACAAAATTTCCAGTCGGTGTGATGAATGGTAGCTAGGTCTAAATATGGAAAAATGTGAGTTAAGCCGATGAATAGAGAGAGAAAACCTGTGTTGTTCGGATACAATATTTCTAGCGCCCTGCTTGACACAGTCAAGTCGTTTAAATATCTGGGTGTAACGCTGCAAACCGATATGAAATGGCACAGGCATGTGATAACTGTGATAGGGAAGGCGAATCGTCGACTTCGACTTATTGGGAGAATTTTAGGAAAGAGTGGTTGACCTGTAAAGGAGACCACACATAGGACGCTGATGCCAGCTATTCTTGAGTACTGTTCGAGTGTTTTGGATCAGTACCAGGTCGGACTGAAGGAAGACATAGAAGCAATTCGGAGGCCGGCTGCTACATTTGTTACAGGTAGGTACGAACAATACGTAAGTGTTACGGTGATGCACCGGCAACTCAAATATGAATCCCTGTAGGGAATGTGACGTTCCTTTCGGGAAAGACTGTCGAGAAAATTTAGAGAACCGCCATTTGAAGCTGACTGACGAAAGATTCTACTGCCGCCAACATTGCGCGTAAGGACCACGAAGAAAAGATTCGAGAAATTAGGGCTCATACGGAGGTATGTGGGCAGTCGTTTCTCCCTAGATCTATTTGCGAGTGGAACAGGAAAGGAAATGACTAGTAGTGCTACAGGGTGACCTCCGCCACGCACCGTATGGTGGCTTGCGGAATATTTATGTAGATGTAGATGTAGACGCGGACGTTGGTAACGGAGGTTTGAGTATAGAAGTGTCCCCTTCTGGCAATCAGGAAGGGGCAGTGCAGACGTTGACTGCTGTGCCATTTGCCTGTAAGACGTGCTCGAGATAGCAGCAAAGACGTCACTGTGGAGCCGGGGACAGAGGACCAGTTGGATGAAGTACGGTCTTTGACTGCGGGGGGGAATGTGAGAAAGTGAAATACGTGCGCCGGCCGCTGTGGCCGAGCGGTTCTAGGCGCTTCAGTCCGGAGTCGCGCTGCTGCTACGGTTGCAGGTTCGAATCCTGATTCGGGCATGCATGTGTGTGATGTCCTTAGGTTAGTTAGGTTTAAGTAGTTCTAAGTCTAGGGGACTCATGACCTCACATGTTAAGTCTCATATTGCTTAGAGCCATTTGAACCATTTGAGTAATCAAGAAGGGACTTCTGCGATTGAAGAACATTGGTAGCGATGCTGATTTCAGTAGATGGTGGACAACGTAGCTGATTTCTCTGCTGCTTTGCTCTGATCTGTTCTGCTTTGAAGCTTTTTATTATAACTGCTGTGTATGGCAAACACAGTATGTGACGTACGAGTGTGTTTGCATGGTGTTAACGATTTCAAGGAGGCAGGATTTCATTGAAAGGCTAAGGCAGGCTCACGGTCTCGTTAGCACATCTTCACTGTTGCAGTGGTTGGTGCCGTCAGAAATAACCGACGGTGGGCGGTGAAAGACACTCTGCTCATGTTGGGCATCTGTCACGCTACAGCTGACACTATCATTAGAGGGCGTCTGAAGGTCCCAACTGAGGAACAGAATGTCTGCATCGCTGCAGCACCTAGAACGGTATCACGAAAAACAATATTATTACCTGTCGCTTATCGTCGTGGGAGATGAAACATGGCGACATCTTTCTGGGCCGGAGAACAAGCGTGAGACCCAACAATGGAAACACATAGATTCACCCCACCGAAAAATACGATATTAAAGTGCCTGTGTTATTCCGAATTACGGTGCGAAGTTCCTTCCGACATGCATGGATGCATGAATGCATTTTCGTCGTAATTCGGAACAACAGAGGCACAGAAATATCGTATTTATCCTCCGATAACTGGCAAGCGACTTTCAAGTGAAATGTCTCCCCTCTACGGGAATACACATGATGGATCTAGTGGTACAGGTTGTAGACACCTGGTTGACGACGTGTGGAAGTTTCTACCTGTCCGTGAGTCTTGCTTGGATAGCAAAACGGCAAGGGGGCCGCTCGCAATAAGCGAATAATCCGGGTTCGAGTCCCGATGCGGCAGAAATTATCATTGTCGTCATTCCATCGCACTGCTGATGGTAATTGTGGAGTTCTGCCCACTCGTCTCTTATAGGATGCCTAGAGGATGCTGCCGTCTCGGATAGCTATACAACAATTCAAGCAAATGACATTAATAGTTTTCATTACAATGAAGAAGATTTACATCGAGTTGTCGCAAGCGATTGGCGACATGCATACAGTCAGTGTCCTTCACTATATACAATGTCCATGTAAGCCTTAACACTCGCTCATTAGTCACTGCTATCGTTAACGTCACTGCTCATCTAGGCCTCTCTGCTAGTGTCCGTCTTCTACACCTTTTTAGTGTCCCCCGAGGCTGGCAGGATCGGCGCTCATATTGTCTTCTTGTAGAGGCCGCTCCCATCGTGGTGGGGTCCCAGTGAGTGGGCTATCGGCTGGCGTCGTCTCACAACCTTCTCTGCTCTCGCGTTCTTCATCATCGCTTGCCGATACGCCAGAACAGTAATCCATGTTCACAACAGCGAATATATTTCTTGTATCACACCGATAAAGTCCAAAGTCATAGCCGACGATCTGAGTCTAAGAGCTGCACGCCTCGATACAATTATTGTTCGATAGATAAATACTTTTCCTTGAAGGTTTTGGCCGTCTTTTCTCACAATGGTATAAACGTATTAACATTTTTGAACTTTACTTTTGAAATAGTAAACAGTTTACTCACTTTTTTCCATGTGTCTCGTTTTCATTTGACCACCCCGCATGTGTACTACTGGTCTTGAGCGATTCCACTACTTTAATTACTACAAGACCCGATTTTATTGGTACTAATACACTGATGAGCCGAAACATTGTGAACACCTGCTCGACTGCGCGATGGTCCACCCTAGGAAGGCAATACGGTAGTGATTCTGGGTGACTCGGATTCGATGAGTCCTTGGCAGGTTTCTGAAGGCATGTGGTACCTGATGCCTACGCCCAGCAGGTCAGGCCACGCGGGGTAGCCGTGCGGTCTAAGGGCGCCTTGCCACGGTTCGCGCTGCTGCCCCCGTCGGAGATTTGAAATGCACATTAGCAACAGTAACTGTCAGTAGTTAATTTCCTTAATTTATATTTTTATTCAGATTTGCATGGTACACAAAGAGTGAGCTAAAAAGGACTTTACAGATTTCAAATGATATAGAAATTTATTGAGATAACTTGCAGAATCGGTAGATATATCATTTTGTAGCAAACAACCTCAAGTCGATTCACGTAGTGCATCAGTACCCCAATGCGCCACCAGGAGCGCCAGCGTAGTGCACAGTTGAAATGGCTGCTTTTACTGGTGAGGGGCGCTCTTGCCGTGTGTTTTCGTGTCACGGAACGAACTCTTTAATTCCTCATATCGATGAAGATGACCGAAATGGGAGGTTTTACTACCAGCAAGACGGTGCACCACTTCATTTACTCACGGAAGTTCAAGGTTTCCTCAGTAATCTCTTCCTAGGTCGGTGGATTCGGCCGTGGACGGCTAATCGCACGGCCACCTCGCTCCCCAGACTTGACACCACTGGAATTATGTTCACACCACTGGACAGAATTACTATGTATTATCGGCAATGGCGGGTGAACCTTTGACAATGCCACCCACGCGTGCTGGCGAAACGTCAGTGAAATCATCAGATGAACGTCGGATGAAGACCCCGAGACAGAAGCCAATAGGCAGTTTGTCTTTCTCTGGGGTTTCTCTAGATATCGTGTGTATATTCCTCCCCTACCAAACAACAGCCGGCCTGAAAAATCGAATCTACGCTGCCGTCGCACAAGTTACGTCCGATTTGCTGCGGCGAGCGTGGGAAGAAATTGGTTACTGGTGGGATCTGTTGACCAATCACAAATGGTAGTCACATCGCACCAAAGTGACAAATCACACTTCTATGTCAAACTTCAGGTTGTTTGCCACAAAATGACACATCTACCGATTCTGTAAGTTTTCTCAGTAAATTTCTATTTAATTCCGAAGTTGTAAAGCCCTTATTGACTCACCCTATGTAAGTATGAAACCATTTGGAAGCACTCTAGCACGAACTGCCAGCCCTCGGACGAGCAGCGAGGCTTCGCCGTCAGACAATGGGACCACCCCAGGGGAGGGAAGGGGATTCTGAGGAAGGCCGCAGGTCAATGCTTGCGGCAAATGGACGCTGGTCACGCACAGGCAACACAGTTACCGTCTCCTGTTGCGTAAGACCTCCAGCAGCGATCGTTTTTATGACTCGAAATTGGAAAGGGATCAAACGCTGTCTTCAGCAAGCTCCAGGAAATGCGCTGCAGTGAACTAAATGTAGATCTGAGTTTCTTTGGGACTCACCGGATGCCACTGAGGGGGTTCCACAGTTCGGTGTCTCTTTGTAAGCATGGGACGCCGCTGGAAGCTATGCTTAGAAAAACGAAATGTTTATGCTCTATAAGAACTGCCGGGACTGGCTAAAGTAAATAAACTGGAAGTTAGAAAGAGAAAGTCGGCTGTGTTGCCGGGATCCCACTTCACTGACCACAGCGAGAGGTGCAGAGAGATTGAGGTGCGTTTTCGCAACACTAAATGGTAGGAAGTGCGTTACTGGTTAACCGCCTGAGGGAAAACTCAGGGAAGCGAAACAGCATCCTTGAAGGAATCTTTTTACTGGTCAACGCTTTTAATATCTACAGCCGAGTCAATCTGATCAAAGTAAAGCACGTAAAACGCTAGAATATGACATTTCCTTTTGAGAAGAAGCTGGTACAAATTCATTCGATTTTCAGCAATCGACTCCTCGACTTCTTCATTTCGGGTGCTACTTTCTTCCACTGGCCTGCGACTCTACCAGACTCCACCTCCGACGAGATGAGCTGAGGGACTTTGGAAGATTTCGAGCTGACCCGAACTTAGCTGCAGGCGAGGGTCGTAGGTGCTCCGCCAGTGACTGATTCTGCAGCCTGTGGTGAGAGCACTGGACTCAAACCAGCGCCCGGCCATACTGATTTAGGTTTTCCGCGATTTCCCTAAATCGTTTCAGGCAAATGCTCGGATGGTTCCTTTGAAACGGCACGACCGATTTCCTTCCCCATCCTTCCGTAATCTGACCTAGCGCTCTGTCTCTAATGACCTCGTTGCCGACGGGACGTTAAACTCTGAGATCAAGCCGTAACAGCAAAATTATCCGTAGGGAATATATATATATGTGTGTGTGTGTGTGTGAGCGAGGTTGCTAAGGCTGCCGCCGCCTCTCGCATCCCAATCTCCATCGTTCACGGTCATTCTAGTCTCCTTCATTAAGACCTCTCGCCGCCATTGCTTCGTTGACGTCGTCTTTCCAGCCTCTCGCACGTCTACTGCGCTTTCTTCTTTGATGTGGAGTCCATTGCCATACCAGTTTTGGCCATCTTGTGCCTGGCATACGCTGTAAGTGATCATACCAGAGTAGGCGCTTCCTTTCTATGTAGTCTAGGATTGTGCTTTTGACATTCATAACCTCTCTGATCCTATCATTTCTAATACGATCAAGCCTGGAGTATCCACAACTCCGTCTGCAGAAATCCATCACGACAGCCAGCAGGCGATCTTTCTGCCTCTGAGTTAGTTCCCACAACTCTGCACCATATGTTGTGATACTTTCAATAATTATGTGGTAGAAGCGCGTTACGCTTTTGTTCCAGAGAATACCATTCAGTTGTTTTATGGCTCGCTTGCCCTGGCCTATTTTATTGTTTACATCATCCGTACTTCTACCATTGGACGACAGTGTCACTCTCAAGTACTTAAAATTATGACACCCTTTAACAGTATCAGAACCGAGCTGTAAGTCGTTAACTGTATTTTCTTCCACTTTCCGATATTCTGTTTCAGATACGTTTATGACAAGACCCCATTTTTCATATTCTTCTTTTAATTTGCGGAGCATGTAATTTGCGTCTTCCTCATCTCCATCTACCAACACTTGGTCGTCGGCAAAAAATTGGATGAACAAGATCTCGTCGTCTATAGAGACACCCATTCCTCCGCATTTCCTTTTCCATGATTTTAGTGCCTCCTCTAGGTCGATCTTAAAGAGTGTAGGGGCAAGTGTGCATCCCTGGCGTAGTCCCTTTGTCACCTCAAACTCTTGAGATAGTTGGTTTCTCACTTTAACCATTGCCGTACAACCTTGGTAGAGGAGTCTGACAGCTTTCACACAGCTCGGTGACACACCATATCAATTAGACTTGTCCATAGCTTGTTCTGTGGAATTGTGTCATTAGCTTTCTGGAGGTCTACAAAGACAAGGAGGATTGTAAGGCCCCTTGTTGTCCTTTTCTCCACTAGGTTTTTGAGGGTAAATACTCCATCAGTACAGGAGCGACAAGATCTGAATCCATTTTGTTCTTCAGATTCGGTTATTTCTTCTTCTATCCTCTTTCTTAGTATACGGCCATCACACTAATACCACGATAGTTTGCACAATTCCTCCTGTTGCCCTTCTTACATAATGATGTAATTGTTGCCTTTTTCCACTCCTTTGGGGGTTCACACTGGACTCGCATTCGGGAGGACGACGGTTCAATCCCGCGTCCGGCCATCCTGATTTAGGTTTTCCGTGATTTCCCTAAATCGCTCTAGGCAAATGCCAAGAAGGTTCCTTTGAAAGGGCACGGCCGACTTCCTTCCCCATCCTTCCCTAATCCGATGACACCGATGACCTCGCTGTCTGGTCTCCTATCCCAAATAACCCAACCCCAACCCCTTTGGGGGTTCGTCACCTCTAAGGCATTTGTCAGAAATCACAGCCAATATCTCAAAGAGTTTTCACGGTGCTGCTTTAACCAGTTCTATATAAATTAATCCTGGACCTGGCGACTTTCTGTTTTTAATGGCATTTTGGACTTCCTTTGAGGTTATCGGTGGTATATCATAATTGCTGATTTCAGTTCCTGGTGGGTCCTCAGTGAATGCAGCTCTGTTCTCAGTTAGTACTACTTGGTAGTGTTGTACCCATTCCTGAATGCTAATGAGGTTTATATTTGCTTTATCTGTATTGTGTGTTCTCATTGTTTTTAATACTTTTCAGGATTAATTTGCTCGTGTATTCCCCATGCTTTTTTCTATCTCTTCACCGATTTTCTGCCAGGCTTCATTTTTTGCCTTAATTATTGTTCTCTGTGCATCGTCTCTCCGCTCTCTGTATTCCAGCCAATCATTGTCTGACCTTCAGTTCAACCATTTATTATAAGTTTTCTTCTTACTTTCTACCTTCTCTTGTATCGAGTGGTTCCACCATTCATCACATATTCTATTACTCTTTTGGATTTCTTTTTTTCCCAGTGCTTCATAAGCTGCGTTATGTGTGGCTTCTTTAACCATCTCATACATCTTATCTGCAGAGGTTTCTTCAATGGCAGCAAGTTTTTCTGCTAGCCTTTGCTGGTACAAGAAGCGGGGATATTAAAGTCACTTTTATAGAATTTCAATAACCTCAAGCTTCCTTGAGAAGACTTGCCTTCAGACTCAGCTGACCAATTTACTTCCAACTCCAGCCACCGGTGCAACGCATCCTCTTCTCTAGTAGGATCTGTCATCTGTCTCCTATTCTAACATCACGACAATCAGGGGTACAACTGTTTCCTTTTCAAATGCGATTGTTACAATCTTACCTCAGATGCTGTATTCCGATGTGCCAAGGTTTTATTTCAGAATTACTAGCATCTGTCAGATGATTTATGAGTCGCTTCAACGTAATAAACCGAAGTAATTGTGATTCTTGCTTCATTCAGTAGTCATTGGATTCCAAATTAGTTTTTTGAAGGATTTCAACTGGCGTAAATTCAGATTGGGCAATCTAATGTCCCCTTGACATTGTCGTGAGTTCAGTTCCTGGTTTACTAATAATAATTTGTGCTGTGAAATGCTACTTTTAAGGAAAGAAGAACATTGAATATAATACTGCATCATAAATTATCTCGAAAATGTTACCGCTGAGATAATATAAATTATTTCTACTCACTGTGCGAATTTGGGATGAGTACTGAAAATATGCAACACGATGAAAACAGTTTATGCACACACATGATTGTAATAGTCATATTATTTACTCATTTTCGGTTGGTTTTTGTATTTAGACGGATCATTTAGCTGTTTGTGAATATTTATTTTAGATATATAAGAGAGACTTCATGAAGGTGACATCGCACCATGACAGATGAAGTTATGGTTGATCGTGTAATCAACTGCTGGGAAAAAGTTACAGAAGAGCACGTGGAAGTTGCAGCATGTGCAGGAGGCTCTGTATCTATTGTTTCAAACGCTATTACAGTAAGAAATGGTGCTCTGGGTAACACGGTGGTAAGTGTACCAGTGGGCGAAATACCTAGTACAAGTGCAGCAGGAAGAGTAGTCTGTCTACGCTTGAAGAAGAATTTCGTAAAATCCCTGACACTGACTCTGATACTGAAGTGGCTGCAAATGTGGAATTACATGCATAGTCTTACGTTGTTTGTGCACCCAGTGTTTTGGAAAACGTCTTCCTCCTGAAGGCATACGCTTACTAACAGAAGTTGACATTGCTGATTTCCTGTAATTTCTGAGTGCAGATTTTATGTTCTTTGTTCATTTATATGAATTTTTATCGCCCCATAACTCTTGGTAGGCTTAGAAACACGTAATAAACTGCGCGGTTTTATTGATTAATATTCGCAAAGAGTACATACTGACACGTACGGGGTGGGGTAAATAAAAGCGGCCCGGAGAACGGAGTGGCTGGGTACAGAAATACGCAGCAGAAGAAGGGAAATACAGTACTAACCTGACTACAGCAGATGTTGAAAGTGACCACCATTCACCTCTTAGCAGCTTTGGGCCCTGGTCAGTAAGTTCCTGAAGGCAAATCGAAGCAGGACTGCTGGAACTGCTGCAGTCTCATCCGAAATGTTCTGTTGCAGTTCTTGAAGGGCTCGGCGCACACAAAGTAATCGCACACTGACAGATCAGGTGACCTGGGTGGCCAGCTGGGGTCACGACCAGACTGACCTCTGCTGACATCCCTGTCAGGTGTGAAGATAGTGTAAATGTGTTCCAAGGCTCGTCCAGCTGTATAGGCAATTGCTCCATCCTGTTGATGTGGTTGTATGCATACATTCACGGCGAAGAGTACCTCCTCGTCTGGGGCACTTTTATTTGCCCCACACTGTATTTCATTGTTATGTTGGATAAAACGTTTTGTCACTTGTAGGGTTAACAGATATAATACGACTGCAATTCTGAGATGTGAGGTTGTTTCTGGAATTCGTGTATAATGACTTACTGGAATTACTTTTAAATGCTTAACAGTTCCTACACGTGAAGAGTGGTGTGAACAAGTGACCCCTGTTGGAGGTTTCTACCGTTACTGAAACTTTACAGGCGGCCGTTGCAATACAACACACCCAGACGACGTATCCGTGCGGTTAACTCTCATGTTCTTTGTTGCATATTACTCCATACACAACCGTAGGGTGAGGTGAGGTACAGAGTGATACGTACGTGTACCGACAATCATTCTTCCCAAGCGCCATTTGTGATCGGAACACGAAAGAGGCGGTTAGATGATGGCACCAGAACTACCCTCTACCATACACCGTTAGGTGGCTTGCGGAATATATGTGTAGATGTACTGTTCCGACAATGTTACGAGCAGAGACAATCTTTGGCCTGAGATCCTCTTCTGTCTCGAAATGTGTCTCGTACACAAGAATGTACGTATGACCCCAGAAGATGGATTAGTGACATTAGATTATGTGAAGGAGCCGATCACGAAACATGGCTTCATCCTCCTATCCACCTTCCAGGAAATAAGCTAAGCAAAGTGCCCAAAGAAGTGTGGCGTTCCACTGTTTCGGAAACCCGTACATGCATGAAGACCACTTGGGGATTCCGTGTTGCAGAAACACAGCCTACGTAGGGCGAATTAGGAGTGAAGGAAACAGATTAAGCAGTCAGTGACTATGAACCCAAAAAGTTCATTGCACATTCGTGTCGATAGATCCTCACAACTGTGAAACTGGGATTTTCAGAGGCAAAATATACCACAGTACTTTTCGCTTCGTTTCCGGGACAATGTTCCTTATTTCACACTGTTAAATTTTCCCTTGCCTAATCATCCCTAAATGTTTTTATCGTCATTTTGAAACTCCCTGTATAACGAGACTTCAATCGCCAGCTAAGATGTAAGAGATGTGAATTAAGTCATAAGGATGAACGCAGATTCCCCAGCGGACTGAATCATTTAGGCGTTCACGAGATGAAGTTTTTCCCATAACAAACCACAAAATTTACGAAGGTAAGGTGTAAAGTACGCAGATCACTTGCATGTCCACATACCACTATATGCCAAATCCTTTTTCTCTGCGATTGACTGTTCTTCCCTTACTTCCAACAAGTAACAGCACATTTTCGCTTCCATTACTTTTTACACATTATCAGCTGGAACTATGTCCTAGTGAGCTCCAGTAATGCCAGCTCCAGGCTGACCACCTACGGTACAGTGACAGTTTTACTGGGGACGCATTATTGGCTGTCCTTGTGCCACGTGACATTTCAGTCTCACCCACCCGAGACAAGCTGTAACTCGTGCCGTTTCGCGCCGCCTACGCCGTCAACCAAACGGGCCTTTACTGCTTTCTTCCAATAGCCCCTTTCGTTACGGTTCTCCCAACAAGGCTACTGCTAATACAGGCTTAGTCAGCACGGAGAGAAGCAAAACTGTAACGCTGCTTTGTTTCTGATATTGCCACACAGCTCACCTACGCGTCCAAGAAATATTAACTATCTTTCGATATTAAATGTGCACGATGTCTGTAAATCACCCTGCAGTTAACAATATACGAAACGGAGGACAGGGAGATAACAGTTAAACATCCTGTGGAGGCAGAGCATTACCTCCGTTGGACAAGAATTGAGAAACTGAGCGCCAGTGGCTTTGGAAATCTGAAACCTGAGCTTACATATGTCGACCCAATGAATTCACAGATCTCTTCCTTCAAAAATTTCCAAAAAAAAAAAAAAAAAAAAAAAAAAAAAAAAAAAAAAAAAAAAAAAACACCAACATGGAAAGAAGGCTAAAACACACCCTACCGCTCCCGAATTGAGGTAGAATCGTCTTTAAGGAAAAGTGCGTGTGTGGCCCCATGCGTCCTGACATCAATCCGACTCAGTAGATTCGAAACGGCGTTGAGTGGGACATGTTGCCGACAACAGGACGAAAAAGTGTATCGACCATCCCTCTGAGCAGTCACTGTACCACATGGAAAGGCATTAAGATTCGCGCACCCACTTGAAGAGGTACCATTCGAAACAAAGGTGCCTCATCAGGTCCCTGGCGCTCTGAAAAGTAAATCGGAGCTCAGCTGTAACCTCCACTGATTGCAGTCTAGTAGATATGGTGGTCGATATCCTTCGAAGAGTCCCTCCTGTGCTAAGTACTCACAACTGACGAATGTCTAGTCGCGTCGCCTACGCACCACCTTCACGGAGCCTTCTACGCTCGTTACTGGAGGGTATGATCTCTCCCTTTGATGTAGCGGTACATTCCTTTGGGTTCTGTAAGGGGTCCGTAGGCCCTTACTATAAGTTTTGCGACAGCACAGGTCGACAGGACAAACAATCGATAGTGTGCGTCGGGTGGCGAGAGCGAGAGCGAGTGTTGAGACAGAGTAGTGTGGTACGCGCTGCGGGCCGAGCCGGGTGGAGGTCTGCTGCTGGAATGCAAGACCGTACCGACAAAGGGAGTGGCCATCACCGTGGTTTAACCCCTTTGTGTTAGAAATATACGGGAAAGTGGAAAAGTATAATTAATAGAGTGATCAGTGATATTTTTGTGCCGATATTTGTAATTACGCGTGTACCGCGCCGGCATCATTGGATTACAGTGTTGGATTGCAGTGTTGGATTATAGTGTTGGATTACAATGATTGAAATTGCGTGTGACGATAATGAATAACGAAAGGGCCTGTGCTGAGATTAGCCGTTATTAATTCTGTACGACGAAGGCAGTGGCTGTCTCCTTACTTTGTGTTTTTGTGATGAATATAGGTTGTTGATTAATGAAGCTGTGTTGTCGTTCTTCTTGCCACCAGACATTTTATTATTACAGCATTCGAGAAGGACAAAATGGAATGTAACAACTCCGTAGCAGTCCAATCCGATTGCCAGCCCCATTAGGTACACGGTCACATTAATTAATGTCTGTTTTGGGCTGCTATCAGATCTCGATCGAGCGGGATAGGTAAGTAGATTAAACCGGAGTGTTACAGTTCACAACAGCAGATATCGTTCGGTCAACATCACACGTCGTAGCTTTGGCTGTCTTTCGATACATCATCTGGATGACTGGAGACTAGGATCGTACGCTGCAAACTTCGATCAACAGAGAAACGAAAATTTAGCCCCGTGGCTATCTGCATCCTATCCCTAGTTACCAATCACGCTATGCCCCATGCAGGATATCTCGACGCCATTAGGCCCTGATGGATTCTCCACCCGTCTTTTCTGTGTCTAACATCATGTGTTGCGATTCTGTTCTTGGATATGTTGGTACAGATGACTAGTGAACTGCGAAACAGCTAAGATCCATTTGGTAATTGTGTGTGGTATTAATTTCGTATGAATATACTCAAGTTTTCTGTTGATTCCTTTATGCTATAGCAGTTTTTGCGAGGTTTCTTCAATTTATCACCCGGAGTGGCCGCGCGGTTTGAGGCGCCATGTCACGGATTGCGCGGCCACTCCCGCCGGAGGTTCGAGTCCTCCCCCGGGGATGGGTGTGTGTGTTGTTCTTAGAATAAGTTAGTTTAAGTAACGTGTAAGTCTAGGGCCGATGACCTCAGCAGTTAGGTCCCTTAGGAATTCACACACACCACACCTTAATTTATCGAAAACAATACACTGATGTAATAGTTGATGTAGGTAATAGGTGTGTGTGTGTGTGTGTGTGTGTGAATGTGTGTAAACTGTTTCGTCTAATTTTCTTCTGGTGAGTTGACTTCTTTCTCCAGTGTCAGCATTAATACGTCAATTTATTTTTCTTTATTTATTTTACATTTTTACTTGGTATTGTTTAATGTTACGTATTAGTATCATCCATTGGGACAATCTCTTCTAAAGTGGTGTAACCAGACACACTACTTCAGTGAACTAACGCATAATCTGTTGCACACATTATTCATTGCCGCATGGAATTGTCAGTAAAAGTAAATTAAAGCGGTAGTAAACAAAAATGTTTCTCTGAGCAACACAGAGCTGCACAAGGCGTGGTCCTCGCTTTTACTCCTACGACCTGTAAAGTCTCTCAACCAGCCTCTTGTTTCTCCAAGGACCAGCCGCACACGCAGAACATTCGCACAGATAAAATCCTGTTAAGACACAGGAAAATGTCCTGAGCCGTTTGTATTTGCTTTCTCTCAAATACCGAAGCAACCACGGTGCAGCACTTACTAACAATGCTTGTAGAATACCCTCGCCTCCGTAAGGTGTGGAATGTGTGCATGTGGCTGGCGCTTCAATTGGATGGGGATGCCACTCGAGAGAAGTATGCACCTTGCTGGCGCTGCGTTTCATCTTCTGCTTTCCTTATTGTTCTGTTTGTATTAAAACTAATGTAACTATGTTACATGAGCGCTTATCAAGCCATATACCATGTATCGCAGGAAGGCAACTGTTTCAACTCCATCATGACTCTTCAAAATTTCGACGGAAACAAAGTTGTTTTATTGTCTTCTAAAAGACGTCGATAAGTGAGTCACTTTCATTCTGAAGCTAGCTAAATACTCCACTATGTGGTACAGAAACTGTTCCGACGAATCACTTTCACGCAGACTAAGCCACTGTACCCGACTACGAGATTAGAAGTGACTAATTCCCTCCAACTTACGTGCAAGCACTTGCGAAATCTTTGAATCTTTCCGTATTAGCAGACCAACTGTACCGATTACTGGCTAGATGTACTCAACGCTCTTGAAACATCACATCTGTCCCCACTGTTCAGACGACTTACCACCTACGCATTCGATGGCTGTCGGCTGACCCGTGACTTTGGAAGTCCCAGCTGCCCCACGAAATTGTTCTAACAATATCGCCTCTCAGCAGTGAACTTACATGGCAGAATGCAGACATTTTCACGATTCATTTGCTGCTCCTGCTAATAGCAAGCAAACAAAAGCAAAGCTTCGCTTTCTCATCCAGATGGACCAAGAAGGGCCAACTGACCTCCTTTTCACTCTCTGCCAAAGGCGTCATTTGGATGCTATATAGTGTGGCACTGGATCAGCACGCCGTCCTCCCATTCGCTACTGGCTGGCTGCTTTGCCCTTGGAGCTGCTACTTCTCAATCAAGTAGCCCCTCCTTTGGCATCAAGAGTCTGACTGCACACCGCTCTAATCCTCCCACCAAAAAAGTATCCTTGGCAGTACTGGGAATCGAACCCGGTTCCTCCGCATGGCAGCCAGACACGCTCCTGCTAACAGCACCCTTCTCCAAAGTGCTCCTCTCTGCCAGAATTCTCAAAAGTTTGTTTCCAAGAGATGCTGTACAACACCTGCTATCATTGGAAAGCCACTATTAATTATGGCAGCACACTAGACCTTGACCACAACCCATCTAGAAGGATTACAAAAAGAGTGACCCATCATATCCAGAGTGGACAAAGCCTCCTTCCCCCCAATACTGAAAACCGGCTATGCCATACGCAATAGCCAGTTGACCAAGAACATAGGCGGAGCTTGGAATGACATGGTAAAAGGTCATGAATATACTGTTATGACAAGTCATCCAAAAACGTTTTTATGTCACGTCGAAACAAGAATAAACGACGGGCGTAAAGGTCCGTAAAAAGTGGAACAATTCGCTGATACATATGTTGGTCAGTTTCACTGTGCTTGCGCACAGTACGTGAGGTTAAATGAAGTTTAATACAGTAGAAATAAAAAATAATTGTCATTGAAATTAAAGATATAGACAGAGGCTTTTAAAAGCTCAGCAGCGCTTACAGCTGTTCTGGATTACGAATGTCCACGCTGGGAGACAGCGCTTGGTAAACCTAAATTTTGACCGTCCATTTGTAGGTTTTCTAACTAAGAGAAACCTGTTCTGTGCAACAGACCATTAACACGTAAATGAAGAACAACAGAAAACACTGTCCTCAACAAGACAGAGAAGACTATGAGAACAGCCACGCAATTCGTCAAAAACTTGTTAACCCAATCACCAAACGTCACAGAAATACTCGAAAAAGTATACAAGACAAGAATGGCATTGTGGCAATATAGAAATGCTTACCATTGTAATTCGAATACGAGGTGGTTCTAGAACTAGTCTAATTACGTGCTAGAGAAAAGTAAAACATTTTTTACCCTTTCAGTGAAAGACTGCCCTTATGTTGCTCCTGTTTTTCGATGGTGTTGTCTTTAAGGCTGTTGTACCTTGTGTATCGATTACCCAGCGAGGAAATTCCATCTCTAAAGTGCAATTCCGATAGATCTATATATAATTCTCTTATACGATTTCCATAACATCTCCTTTGAACTGAATCCGTTTCCCAGTTACGAATTGGTGTAACAATTGTGGACATTGGTTGGAGTCAGAGCGCCCGACATCTCTTGAATAGGATGGACGCTCTCTAGCTCGTAATTAAAATTCCTTAGTGTACCCAGTCCCAATGTAGGTTTCAACGTCCTTGTGGAACTTTTTCTTCCTTTTTTGTTCGGAGCCTTCTTTCAAGGATTGATTGGTATGGGCTTATTATTGTTGCACGGTTTATAGTGCAATTAATACGAGAGATATTCGGAAAGTAAGTTCCGATCTGCCAAGAAATGGAAGCTTTGCACATATGTGTTCGACAGTGTCTCTAGTATCCCTGTCGGTTGCATCCCTTCGCTCTTTTCAGTTCTGAGCCCATGGTGAGCACATAAAGATGCGTAGAAAATAGAGTTCCAGCCAAGTATGAGGTCCTGGTGAGAGATTTCGCCTGATGTTATGCAACCCACATTACAGAACTGGCATAGGGTTCCTACTTTGTTACAATTCTCTGTGGCAATCTGCAGGGCCAGTGAAAATGCTCCTGCAGCCTTTTCGATGGAAAGTGTTTGATCACCCGCACTACAGCGGTAATTGGCTCCCTCTACGTTTCATCTCTGCTCACATTAACTATTGGCTGCGAAGACAACATTTTCGCTCAGCCAACGAGCTATAGACGAGGGTAGAGAATTGGCGGGAAGCACAGGCGGCTGCCTTCTATGACGAGGGTATTGGAAAGTTGGTACAACGCTACGACAGATGTCCTAGCTGGAGCGGCGACTATGTAGGGAAGTAGCTGGAGGGTGGAGCCAACCGTCGCAAATAAAACATTTCTGATATTCATTGTAGTTGCCATTTCCCGTCTGATCGGAACTTACTTTCTGGACAAGCCTTGTATAAATACTTCCTGAATTTCACAAAAGAGTGTCCGTAATATTTCCTGTAGAAGAGAGTGTCTTTCGACTTTTATTCACTGCAGTGCAACTGGTTTCCACACACTGCTTTCATTGACGATACACTTGCGGTATGTAGTGGTGGAGGTATTTCTCATCCACAGTAAGTGGACACATTTTGCGCTCCGCCTAGTTCATTCTTCATGAGTTTCGTGATACGTCTACTGCGAACATTATTTCAGATTACCTTAGCTGCTCATCGTCCACTGTCTTACTGCTGGTGTTCTCAGAGTTTCCAAGAGTTTTCATTCGTCACTGCAGCTTTGCTACTACGTTCGCATCTTTCATTTCAAGAGAAGTATGGTGACATTTGAAGACATCTGTCCATTTCTCCGCAGCTGAAAATAAAGAAGAAGGCCTTGTCAACCATCACCAGCGTCGGGCGGATTCCATTGGCTATAAACCGTTCAAAACAAAGTGTTTGAGGACTATATAGTATACCAGTGCTACTATTTGAATGAAACCCATGCACTATGGCTACTTCCAAAACCTATATAAACAAACTATTTCACAAGTACAGTTGACTTTTTTAATTTCATCCTATTGGTATTTGGTATCAATATAATACTGCCACATATAGTTTTACAATGGTAGTATTTCTGATGGTGACAAATAATTTCTGGAGAGCTTACAGAGTATCCGATAACCAGGCGTTTATGTTACGGCCTCTTAAAACTCGCCACCCTGACCTCTTTCTTGAGAAGTCGGGCTCTCCATTGACAAGCCAGCATAAAGGTGGAGAGATCGAGTAGTCACATCTACTTTTAAAAAAAAAGCCTTGGTTCAATTGGGCCTTGTAAGGGCTTCTTACTAGAGTTGCGGTGAAAACTGCAACAGACTGTGCAGCGACTGAGACCAGGAGATGGCTAATACGTTTCTTTGCTGTTCATAGACAGTCAATCTTCATGTTTGAGGAGAGTATCAGATTCTCCTGGTGTCACAGTTGGAAGTCGAAGAGTACGGGAACAGCGACGTTAAGGGGCGCACTACTACGATGTTTGAAGGCGACCAGATATCTCCACATTGTCTTTCCCTAGTACACACATTTTTCTCAAAAAACTTTATGATGGTTTCCTCCATGCTACCCGGGAGGAGCTATAACTCTAAAAAGTAGAATGCTAAATAGGGTGGTCCGTCGGTAAGAGCATTACCCACGAAAGGTTAGGTTGTGGCTTCAAGTATCGGTAAAGCATGAAGATTCAATCTTCCAGTAAGGTTCAAGGCAGTGCACACTCCTCTGCCGAGTGGAGGATTCATTCTGTAAAGTGATGGTTCAAAAATGGCTCTGAGCACTATGGGACTCAACTGCTGAGGTCATTAGTCCCCTAGAACTTAGAACTAGTTAAACCTAACTAACCTAAGGACATCACACACATCCATTCCCGAGGCAGGATTAGAACCTGCGACCGTAGCGGTCTCGCGGTTCCAGACCGCAGCGCCAGAACCGCGCGGCCACTTCGGTCGGCCTGTAAAGTGAGAAATTCGTTTCAAGAATGGGACGTCCACCCAGTTCGCCACCTTACTAGCCGACGATGGTCATCCCCGTTAGAGCAGAACCGCGATGCATCGCTGAACACAACGCGACGGCATTCGTCAGCAGTCCTTGCTTCCCATCACGACACCATTCCAAACGCAGCCGTTTGTGTTTTGATGTCAGCGTCGGCCTACGCATGGGACGTTAATTAGCTAGTCCAGCTGTTGGTAGTCATCAACCAATGGGACGACATGACACAGAATGATGCAAGGAGTCCATCGCTCACTCTGGGATGGCAGGCACAAATGCGAAGGGGTTACGATCTTCTTCGTTCACTTTACAGCGATCCCACCCCTGTGTTGGTCATCCCATTCACTCGAGCCTCTGAGACATCTGAATGCCCCAAAAATCTGGATATTGCACGATTCGACCAGGTGGCGAATTGGAAACGCACAATGAGTCCCATTTCAAACTCTGTCCGGTGCTGATAATGCCGCCTCACACGAGCACATAGAGACTTCGTGGCTTTCACAGTGATCACTCAACATCTGACGTAGCTCACGCACCTTTTACACCCCACTACACCTGATAAAAACACTAAACACGAACAACACTAATTCACGCTGTTGGTCGATGTGGCTGACAGACAGAGCTGTAACTCAAATCATTTTTACAACAACCGAAGGTGTCTGTCTACCTGTACGAAGTTACTTTGACATCCGAAATTATCTTTTGGGTGCTTCAGATTTTTTGTCATTCAGTGTATTTCATGACATACAAGATGTAAGCAGTCACTCATACAGAAACAACATACGCAAGTGAAACCATCTTCCGAACAACTAACACTGCAAAAATAGACAAAATACTAAAAATAGAGAGAAGAATCATCAGAACGTTCATCAAAAAACCGTACTAGAAAGATGGACACTGGAGAATAGCTACAAATGAAACAGTCTACAAGGAAATAGAACTGGTAATGAGTACAATCAGGAAGAAACGCATTTTTCGGTCATCTAATAGGAACACCAGAGAACAGGATCATCAGGAGAACAATAGAAAAATTTTGGGATAGTAAGTGCAACATTAAGTGGATTACAGAAATCAAGGAAGATAAGGATGAGCCACAGATTAAATTGGAAGACCTAAGAAACGAAACTGACAAAATCAGGAAACTCACAGACAAACAAACCCGACTGCAAACGAGAATCAGCAAACAGACAACAGGAAGAGTGATTTCCGATTAAGAAAGAAGCATGAGGTCCGAGAGAATGAAGAAGTGCTGGGCTGATAGGAAACTGAAACATTCTTTGTATAAAGTTGGCTAGAGTGGTCCAATGAAGGCCATAAAATGTAAATAATAAAACAGGATGTCCCACCTAACTCTACGACCTCATACAATCCCGAAATGAAACAAAATGTGATAAATGCAATTCGATAGGATTAACCTACACTGAGGATCATAAACTCATGGGATACCTCCCAATATGTTATCGGGCCCCCTTTCTCCCAGCCTAGTGTAGCAAATCGACGTGGAAATCCACTTGCAGAAACATTCTGCCGCGCTGTCTCTATAGCCGTCCAAAATTGCGAAAGTGTTACCGCTGCAAGATTTTGTGCACGAACTGAACTCTCGCTTATGTTTCACAAATGTTTGATGGGATTGTTGTCGGGCTACTAGCGTGGCCAAATCATTCGCTTGAACAGTCCAGACTGAGTTCTTCAAACAAGTCGCAGGCACCTGTGGCCCGGTGACATAGCGCATTGTCATCCATGAAAATTACATCGTCGTTTTGCAAGATGAAGTCCATGAATGGCTGCATATGCTCTCCAAGTAGCCGAACATAACTATTTCCAGTTAATGATCGGCCCAGCTGTACCAGGGGACACAGTCAATTCCATGTAAACACAGCCAACACCATTATGGAGCCAACACCAATTTGCACAGTGCCTTGTTGACAACCTGAGCCCATGGCTTCGAGCGGTCTGCCCCGCACTTGAGCTCTACCATCATCTCTTACCAACTGAAACCGAGACTCATCTGACCAGGCCACGGTTTTCCAGTAGTCTGGGGTCCAACCGATATGGTCACGAGCCCAGGACAAAGCGCTGCAGGCGATGACGTGCTGTTAGCAAAGCCACTCGCGTCGATCGTCTGCTGCCACAGACCATTAACGCTAAATTCCGCCGCACTGTCCTAATGCATGTCCCACATCGATTTCAGATGTTACTTCAAGTCTTGTTGCTTCTCTGTTAGCACTGACAATTCTGCTTCTCTCGGTTGTTAGGTGCAGGCCGTCGAGCTACGCGTTTTGCGAGGTAATGCCTGAAATTCTGTATTCTCGGCACACTCCTGACACTGTGGATCTGAAAACATTGATTTTCGAAATGGAATGTCCCATAGATCTAGCTTCAACTACGATTACGCGGCAGCGCGAAGTGGTCGCGGTTTGAGGCGCCATTTCAAAACGAGCAATTTTTATTCGTGAAATTTCCTTTCCTTTGAAATATACCGATATTATAGAAAATGGCGTATGTAATCAGTACTGTTTTAATAACAGTACCGACACAAACGAGCAACAAACACACGGCATACGAAATGGTACAGCACTGTTCAGACAATACATATACAGAGAGTACGTGCAGTATAGGAGACTTACTGAAGTTTTGGCAGAAGAGCCAACACCGTGTTCCTAGAGGAGGCCGAAATGCACGAGCTTAATTACACGCAGACTGGCGTGAGGTCTGGAACAGTTAAATGTAATTAATATAGCCAATAAGGCACGTTGTTGCTGGAATACTTAACTTTAATCCATAATTGGTGTACATCGCTCTTTATGATACAAAAGTATAATCTCAGTAGTAACTGGTAATGGCGCCTTGCTAGGTCGTAGCAAATGACGTAGCTGAAGGCTAAGCTAACTATCGTCTCGGCAAATGAGAGCGTATGTGTCAGTGTAGCATCGCTAGCTAAGTCTGCTGTACAACTGGGGCGAGTGTTGGGAAGTCTCTCTAGACCTGCAGTGTGGCGGCGCTCGGTCTGCAATCACTGACAGTGGCGACACGCGGGTCCGACGTATACTAACGGACCGCGGCCGATTTAAAGGCTACCACCTAGCAAGTGTGGTGTCTGGCGGTGACACCACACTTACCCTGGTCTGTATGGCAGTTTCTCGCTGTTGTCGCCGTCGAGCATTAATTGCATAACACAATGGCGCCATCCCTGTTCGGGAAGTATTTTACGAACTGCAGTGTCAGTGAAATACGATACCTTGCTTGCTTTAAAGGATTAAAAACCGTTGGAGCCACAACAAACTTGTGACATCATACAAGAATAAAACTTAAAAATTCATTCATAGTTTACGATAAAAATAGAAAGCAGCTGATCTGCTGCCTGTACCTACATACCCTACTGGCCATTAAAATTGCTACACCACGAAGATGACGTGCTGCTGACGCGGAGTTTAACCGACTGGAAGAAGATGCTGTGATATGCAAATGATTATCTCTTCGGAGCATTCATACAAGTTTGGCGCCGGTGGCGACACGTACAACGTGCTGAAATGAGGAAAGTGTCCAACCGATTTCTCATACACAAACAGCAGTTGACCGGCGTTGCCTGGTGAAACGTTGTTGTGATGCCTCGTGTAAGGAGGAGAAATGCGTACCATCACGTTTCCGGCTTTGATAAAGGTCGGATTGTAGCCTATTGCGATTGCGGTTTATTCTATCGAGACATTGCTGCTCCCGTTGATCGAGATCCAATGACTGTCAGCACAATATGGAATCGGTGGGTTCAGGAGGGTAATACGGAACGCCGTGCTGGATTCCAACGGCCTCGTACCACTAGCAGTCGAGATGACAGGCATCTTATCCGCATGGCTCTAACGGATCGTGCAGCCACGTCTCGATCCCTGAGTCTACAGATAGGGACGTTTGCAAGACAACAACCATCTGCACGAACAGTTCGACGGCGTTTGCAGCAGCATGGACTATCAGCTCGGAGACCGTGGTTGCGGTTACCTTTGACGCCGCATCACAGACAGGAGCGCCTGCGATGGTGTACTCAACGACGAACCTGGGTGCACGAATGGGAAAACTTCATTTTTTCGTATGAATCCAGGTTCTGTTTACAGCATCCTCATGGTCGCATCCGTGTTTGGCGACATCGCTGTGAACGCACATTGGAAGCGTGTATTCGTCATCGCCATACTGGCGTATCATCCGGCGTGATGTTATGGGGTGCCACTGCTTACACGTCTCGGTCACCTCTTGTTCGCATTGACGGCACTTTGAACAGTGGACGCTACATTTCAGATGTGTTACGACCCGTGGCTCTACCCTTCATTCAATCGTTGCGAAACCCTGTATTTCAGCAGGATAATGCACGACCGTATGTTGCAGGTCCTGTACGGGCCTTTCTGGATACAGAAAATGGTCGACTGCTGCCCTGGCCAGCACATTCTTCAGATCTCTCCCCAAGTGAAAACGTCTGGTCAATGGTGGCCGAGCAACTGGCTCGTCACAATATGCCAGTCACTACTCATGATGAACTGTGGTATCGTGTTGAAGCTGCATGGGCAGCTGTACCTGTACACGACATCCAAGCTCTGTTTGACTCAATGCCCAGGCGTTTCAAGGCCGTTATTACGGCCATAGGTGATAGTTCTGGGTACTGATTTCTCAGGATCTTTGCACCCAAATTGCGTATAAATGTAATCACATGTCAGTTCCAGTATAATATATTTGTCTAATGAATCTCCGTTTATCATCTGCATTTCTTCTTGGTGTAGCAATTTTAATGGCCAGTAGTGTAATATGTTTTATCTGCTTGTAGATCTTGAAAACGGACAAGTTAGCAGGAACAATAGAGTTCTTCAGTTTCAGTTTTCACTCTTTAGCGCTGACTGTTTGTAATGCCCAGACAGTGGTATGGTCGTCGATTACAACATGAGTTTTGAACAGAGTTTCAAAATATTAGAGTGAATACTGCTGATTTTCTACAGTCGACCACTTATCACTTTTCGAGGAAAGTGAACGGTGCGCGGACTAAGTTTTCAGAATGAGTTTTTCACTCTGCAGCGGAGTGTGCGCTGATATGAAACTTCCTGGCAGATTAAAACTGTGTAGGCGACCGAGACTCGAACTGGGGACCTTTGCCTTTCGCGGGCAAGTGCTCTACCATCTGATCTACCCACGCACGACTCACGCCGCGTCCTCACAGCTTTGACGGGGCGTGAGTCGTGCGTGGGTAGATCAGATGGTAGAGCACTTGCCCGCGAAAGGCAAAGGTCCCGAGTTCGAGTCTCGGCCCGGCACACAGACTAATTTTTATTTGCCAATTTAATATTTGATTCTATGTATCTTGAAACAGAGAGATTGAAAATTTTTCAGTCTTTGTCCGACTTCTAGTTTTACTAAAGAAATTGACAGGAATAAAAACCAAAAACCAGTTGTATCAGGAACCGATTATTTTAATGGATTTTAACACTCAGGCTAAAATTATGTTGTAAAAACTGATAACCTTCATCCCTGGCCAATTACATTTTTGACATTTTGCTTCGTTTCGGAAATATATGAGGTCGCTGACTTCGGTGGGACTCCATGTATATGAACAAAATTACTTCTATTGCTTTATGTCTAGCATTTTTATTTTCAGTGATTTTTATGTACTTGTTTTGTAAATAAAACTACATTTGCTCCTTATTTACAAAACAAGTATGTATATGCTTGCTGCGGAGGATGGTCAGACAGACAAACTTGTGATTTTTTATGTATTTTGAGCTATCTGATACCATAGGCTTTGTATTGCCATGTAAGCAGCTTTAAATGTCTTACATGTGTGGCATCGTATTAAATGAGGTTTTTTGTTTCAGCGTTTACAACAGACAGTTTCACATTAACAGTTCAATAAGAAAGACATTTCGTGTGTTTTTTCCGTTGGTATACACGATACCCGATGATAACTGTGGCCACACGTAGCGTAGTGCATTGCGGAGAGTAAATCTACATGCAGAACGTGTTTCAAAGCAGTGACGGAAAGAGCGGCTTCTCAGCGGTTGCTAAAGCGTGCTGTGTGAGCAGAAGAATGAGCTTCTACCCTGTGGACACCACTTGTACTTCCAGTGCGATCGTTCAAATGGTTCAAATGGCTCTGAGCACTATGGGACTCAACTGCTGAGGTCATCAGTCCCCTAGAACTCAGAACTACTTAAACCTAACTAACTTAAGGACATCACACACATCCATCCCCGCGACAGGATTCGAACCTGCGACCGTAGCGGTCGCGCGGTTCCAGACTGGAGCGCCTGGAACTGCTCGGCCACACCGGCCGGCCGTGATAGTTCCGCAGCATTTCTTTCCGTGTGGGCAATTTCGCAAGCCGCCGTGCGCCCACACCCCGCAGACAGGTCCTTTGCGACAAGCGGAACCGAGGCAGCTTTTCCGGCGCTGTCCACCGCCACACGGCGGCGCGGCACGGTCCAGCTCGCTTCCAGAATGAAAATCTTTACGCACGACTTATCCCTAAGGGTTCTTTTAACGCTCACGCCCGCCCGCCGAAAGTTGCCCCCACAGCGGGTGGTCTGTTTCTTTTTTCCACCCACCCACATGGAAAGTTCACTGGAACTTTTTCCCCGCGCCAGCTGGAATCTGAAGTGTCGCAGGCGAGTGAAAGGAAGTGTGGTGGAATAAGGCCAGCGCCGCGGGCGCAGCCGTTCTGTACCGTGCCGGGCCGGGCCGGGCCGTCGCTCGCCGTGTGGGCAGCGGAGCGCCGGCGGCCGTTCACCACGGCAGCTGGGGGCTCAGCAAACACGCACAGTAACTGGCGGGCGGGCATTCCGTGTCTGGACTGAGGCCCTCTTCTGTGTCGTTTAGAGTCCTGCATGACCGAGTAAGCGAGGACAAAATACGGGATGGGGCGAGCACACCCCAACTGGATAGGCTGCCCGCACTAGTTCTAGGGACCGAGCATAGAAGCCGTGACCGAATACATAGCACGTAATTTCAAACACATTACATGTGTCATTATCCGTGTGAGACAGCAGCCAGTACGGGATTCTCATTTGTGGTGTGTCTCTTTCTCTGTAGTCATGCAGCGCGAGGAAGCCAGTGCTTACACATTGAAGAAACGGGAAGGTCTAAAAAGCCAAGTATGGAGCACATTTTTGTTGGTTGTAGACGAAAACAGTGCGTCTACTGGGTACGTATCGTGCATAAACTGCTCCACATTATTGTGTTTCCAGTCGGGAACCACTCATTTAAAGAAACACAGTTGCAAGAAACCTCACAAAGATACAGGTCCTTTAGGGATACAGGCAGTAAAAAAGAATAGTATTACAGCAAAGTATGTTGCAATGTGTGCTAAAGATATGAGAACTTTTGATGCTGTTTCCGGTGAAGGTTTCAGAGAATTAATGCATCTAGGTGCGCATTATGGAGAAGTTAACGTGGCAGCTGTCATGCCACATCCCTCTACTGTAAGCAGACATGTCAAAGAAAGAGCTGATGGAATACGAATCAGCATAATGCCTTCTGTTACTGCGGTTCAAATGCTTCAAATGGCTCTGAGCACTATGGGACTTAACATCTGTGGTCATCAGTCCCCTAGAACTTTGAACTACTTAAACCTAACCAACCTAAGGACGTCACACACATCCATGCCCGAGGAAGGATTCGAACCTGCGATCGTATCAATCACACGGTTCCGTACCGAGCGCCTAGAACCGCTAGACCACCGCGGCCGGCTGTTACTGCTGAAGTTATTAATAAATCATGTGCTGCGACAGTTGATATGTAGACTGATTCGCATAATCAGGTGCTCCATTTGACGCTTACAACACATTATATTAACACAGATTGCTCTCTCGTGGACAATGTTTTATTTACAACAGAATTCCCAGACGTTAAGAAGACGGGAGTAAATATTATAAAAGAAAGTGCTCTATGAATTTAGTTGTGTTACGTACCCGTTCTTGGAAACGTTACTTTTGTATTAAAAGAGGGCCGGCCAGAGTGGCCGAGTGGTTCTAGGCGCTACAGTATGGAACCGCGCGACCACTACGGTCGCAGGTTCGAATCCTGCCTCGGCCATGGATGTGCGTGCTGTCCTTAGGTTAGTTAGGTTTAAGTAGTTCTAAGTTCTAGGGAATACTCTCTTTCAGATTCTGAAGGTGGCAGGGGTAAAATACAGGGGGCGAAAGGCTATTTACAATTTGTACAGAAACAAGATGGCAGTTATAAGAGTCGAGGGACATGAAAGGGAAGCAGTTGTTGGGAAGGGAGTAAGACAGCGTTGTAGCCTCTCCCCGATGTTATTCAATCTATATATTGAGCAAGCAACGAAGGAAACAAAAGAAAAATTCGGAGTAGGTATTAAAATCCATGGAGAAAAAATAAAAACTTTGATGTTCGCCGATGACATTGTAATTCTGTCAGAGACAGCAAAGGACTTGGAAGAGCAGTTGAACGGAATGGATAGCGTCTTGAAAGGAGGATATAAGATGAACATCAACAAAAGCAAAACGAGGATAATGGAATGTAGTCGAATTAAGTCGGGTGATGCTGAGGGAATTAGATTAGGAAATGAGGCACTTAAAGTAGTAAAGGAGTTTTGCTATTTGGGGAGCAAAAAACTGATGATGGTAGAAGTAGAGAGGATATAAAATGTAGACTGGCAATGGCAAGGAAAGCGTTTCTGAAGAAGAGAAATTTGTTAACATCGAGTATAGATTTAAGTGTCAGGAAGCCATTTCTGAAAGTATTTGTATGGAGTGTAGCCATGTATGGAAGTGAAACATGGACGATAAATAGTTTAGACAAGAAGATAATAGAAGCTTTCGAAATGTAGTGCTACAGAAGAATGCTGAAGATTAGATGGGTAGATCACATAACTAATGAGGAAGTATTGAATAGGATTGGGGAGAAGAGAAGTTTGTGGCACGACTTGACCAGAAGAAGGGATCGGTTGGTAGGACATGTTTTGAGGCATCAAGGGATCACCAATTTAGCATTGGAGGGCAGCGTGGAGGGTAAAAATCGTAGAGGGAGACCAAGAGATGAGTACACTAAGCAGATTCAGAAGGATGTAGGTTGCAGTAGGTACTGGGAGATGAAGAAGCTTGCACAGGATAGAGTAGCATGGAGAGCTGCATCAGACCAGTCTCAGGACTGAAGACCACCATAACAACAACAAGTTCTAGGGGACTGATGACCTCAGCAGTTAAGTCCCATAGTGCTCAGAGCTATTTGAACCATATTAAAAGAGAGAGACAGAGAGAGAGAGAGACAGATAGATACATTGTGTGTGTGTGTGTGTGAGAGAGAGAGAGAGAGAGAGAGAGAGAGCGGCACTGGATTCGTACAGTACAGTGCAGCGAGCCGGGACGAGGCCAGATGACACGTCAGCGGTGACCGGTCGTGCTCCGTTATCCGCGTGTCCGGAATCCGGACAACAGACATGAGGAGAGTACGTGGCCGAGCCGAGTCGTGTGGGGCCGGACAGAAGCGGCTCGGTCCCCCCGTCAACAGGTGAGCCGTGGGCGGTCAAACATTGGGCGTTGCAGCACTCTAGTGTCGTTCATGCCGCGTGCGCGTCGCGTGGATCACAACATAGCAGCTGCTCGGATGCTTTGAGTCTAGGCGGCAAACCTGAGGTGCGGGCTCGTAGTGGGAAGTAGCAGTTCAGAGAATAAAACACTACCGTATGCCACCGCTGTACTACAATGTTAAAGCTGGAGGCAGGTTGTGAAATAAAACCATCTTGTTAAAGCAGTTATGGTATAACGCTACAGAGCTGTGTTACCCTCTGAGAGGAATTTTGTTATGTTGACCGTGTTGTTCCTAACGGAGGTGGCTTATCGGAAGTTAAAGTCAGAATTACGAACAGTAACAAACAAAATTTTTGCCTATCTGCACTGTTTAACGGATAAAGAAAACGGTCGCCAGCCTAATTGGTTCAAATGGCTCTGAGCACTATGGGGCTTAACAGCTATGGTCATCAGTCCCCTAGAACTTAGAACTACTTAAACCTAACTAACCTAAGGACAGCACACAACACCCAGCCATCACGAGGCAGAGAAAATCCCTGACCCCGCCGGGAATCGAACCCGGGAACCCGGGCGTGGGAAGCGAGAACGCTACTGCACGACCAAGAGATGCGGGCGCCAGCCTAATTGGGCAAGAGAATGATTAACATTCTTGTTCAAGAAAATAGTTATTAGTAACTTTAACGGACAAACACATCCTATACTTTGTCACACGCGAGTACAATGAACTCTGACACATACATATGTTTATGGTAAAACTGAAGCTAACAGCTAGAGCAGGAAAAACTATTTGCAAAAATATAACAGATACCGAAACACACTACTACTTTCAGGGCTTGTTCAAACTGAATGGTCTTTATAACATTACTATTAACATTCACTTCAGGATCATAAATTGGCCATAGGTTGAGTCTCTCTCAGTTAAATACTTCACTATTTAAAATGAAAGTTAACTGGAATCCACTAACAGGTTGCTTCTCACTATCTTTTGGATAAAGAAATTATGGCTTTCATAAATAGTGGTCTTCCCGTTACTTCTTACCTACCATTACCACAATAGACAAACTGTGGATCCTGTTATACTATTAATATACACGTCCAATACGCAAGAGAGACAAACACTCAGCAATCATGAACATATAATTTTCTACTATTGCAGTTTCCCACTTTCACTACAGTGAAACACAATGTTGACAAATTGGCAAGAAACTGACTCACCTTTTAAAATTTACTACAGGTAGTTCACTATGATCATTAACTAAGCAAAACTTAATAGGCCTAAATTTTAAGAACTTTAATTTATAAAAGAAACAGCAAATTGTGTTTATTGCCACAGTCTTGTACTTTCAAGTAAATAATTAAATAGGTGACTTTGAAACTTCACAAAACTACATTTACTGCCTCCCACAATTTCATTAAATCCACAGTAAAACTGAATATTCCCTTCTCATCAAAGATCAAACAACATTATGTAATCAACCGTCTAACTTTGAGGCTTTCAGTTTTTCCGCAAAATAGGACACTCGGTAATGATAGTTCAAATGGAGAGGAACCTGAGAGGTGTTGTGATAGGGAAAAACTCAAGGTAGGTACATACATTCAGTTATAAGTTACCTTATATTTGTGCACACTAAATCGCCCAATAAGCTGATCCTTCACTGTACATTATTATAGTACTCCTTAACAGTGATTGCGCAATGTGGTGGCAACTGCATGTTGGTAGGCTGATTTGCAGACACAATTGCTGGACTCCGGCCCTTCTCGGTGGCGATGATGAATACCAATTCCAGAATCGTTCCAGCTATTTATCCATCCATCCGAGGCATTGGAAAGTAGCAGAAAAAGCCTCTCTCGGAACCAGCACAACACACAACTTTTACATGGGGAGTGCACAGTTTGGTAGCTCGTCCCCGACTGACTCTTGTTCCACCTTTTATACCTAGGCCAACCACAATTTGCGTGCGCTACGAAGTTCCATTCCCGAGGGGAACCACACTACCTTTAACATACAAACAAACCAAGAACCCTAAGTAAAGGTCAGCAATTTACATAACAGCAAACAAACATTTTAAATAAAACAGAACATTTGCACATATTAGTATTTCTACAAAATATTGTTTCCACAGAAATTACAATTACATACAGTAACTTTTGTTCTCTCCAAATGGGACAAAGAATTTAAATAACAGATATACTACATTGCATAGAATCAAACCACGACATCAAAGTTTCAAACAAAGAAAGGGGAATACAATTTTGTGTTAATGATTCAAACACATTTACAGATACTCAATGTTATAACATTAAAATAAAGCAAAAGGCAAAAGAATTAGAGCTATTGTGTTAGAAGCAAGCTTCGAAGTAAAAGCCTATACCGCAGAAATTAATCATCATCATCATTATTAAAGGCAGTTTTCACATGGTAGTTCTCCAGGCTGTCCGGTCTTCTGCCATCCTCTTCAGATCTGCACAATTTCCTCCTCCCTTTATGTCGTCTATCACCTTGTATCTCCTTTTTCCTCTCACTCTTTTCCCACAAACCAATCCTTCCGAAGCATCTACTAGCAAGCACTCCCTTCTAAATGAATGTCCCTACCAGTTCTTTTTCCTCTCTCTTACAACCTTCAGCAGACATCTTCTCTCACCAACCCTTTGCAATACTCCAATACAACAACTGAAGACTTGAGATGTCACCTGGAGGTGAAAACTCCAATTTGCCATAGCGAACTATGCATTCAACAGAAAGAGGAGACTCTTATGTGGCAAATTAGAGGACTAAGGAAAAGGCTTGGCAGATGTTTTGTCTGGAGTGTGGCACTATGTGGGGCAGAAACATGGACACTGAGACGAGAGGATGAAAAAAGGTTAGAAGCATTTGAGATGTGGATGTGAAGGAGAATGGAGAGAAGAAGCTGGATGGAAAGAGTGAGTAATGAAAGAGTATTGGAAAGGGGTTGGCAGAAATTAAAGTCATTACTAAATTCTATCAAATGTTTAGTATTTTACCCATCTTCATCAACTGTAGTTGTACTTAATGAAATAAACAGCAACCAGCATCGCAAAAGAAATTTTACATTCATATTCAGAAAAAAGAAACAGAACACCTTGAACGACTAAAGACAGGACGTTCATATTCACAGGACATGTACATTAGTATGTGCTGCAGAAATGGTTAGCATTTCGCTTAAATGGATTCAGCATGTGTCCTGTTGCCTAGCAGTCACAGGCAACGCCATGGGTCCTCTTAACTGGTTACATGTGTGATGGCATCGGCGCGTACAAGGTGCGAATGGCATCCCATCCATGCTACATTCACCCGGTTCCAAAGTTTATCTGTAGTCCAGAATGAGATTTTCACTCTGCAGCGGAGTGTGCGCTGATATGAAAGTTCCTGGCAGATTAAAACTGTGTGCCCGACCGAGATTCGAACTCGGGACCTTTGCCTTTCGCAGGCGCAGGAGAGCTTCTGTAAAGTTTGGAAGGTGGGAGACGAGATACTGGCAGAAGTAAAGCAGTGAGTACCGGGCGTGAGTCGTGCTTCGGTAGCTCAGATGGTAGAGCACTTGCCCGCGAAAGGCAAAGGTCCCGAGTTCGAGTCTCGTTCGGGCACACAGTTTTAATCTGCCAGGAAGTTTTTATCTGTAGTGTTTGCCGTTGATGACAGCGCTACACCCATCCTTGCACCACTTCCAAAACATTTTCGCCGAGCGGGAGTAGCCGAGCGGTCTGAGGCGCTGCAGTAATGGACTGTGCGGCTGGTCCCGGCAGAGGTTCGAGTCCTCCCTCGGGCATGGATGTGTGTGTGTTTGTCCTCAGGAGAATATAGGTTAAGTAGTGTGTAAGCTTAGGGACTGATGACCTTAGCAGTTAATTCCCGTGAGATTTCACACACATTTGAACACTTTGAACAAAACATTTTCGATTGGCGACAAGAATCGCGGGAGAGAGCGAAGGCATCAAGAAGGCACGTGTTCGTGTAGCAACATGTGGTCGTGCACTGTCTCGCTCAAATATGGCGCCTGCGGTGATGTGCAGGAAGGGTATGGTTGCGGGTCGCAGGATGTCATTCACGTATGTCGCACTGGTCATGGTGCCCTGGGCACACACCAACTGTGATTTGTGGCTGTACCCAGAAGCACCCCACACCATAAGGCCTTGAGTTGGCGCTGCATATCTTGTGTGAATGCAGTCACTGTCATGCCGCTCCCCCTGTCTGCGCCGGCCGCGGTGGCCGAGCGGTTCTAGGCCTTACGGTCTGGAACCCCGCGACCGCTACGCTTGGAGGTTCGAATCCTACCTCGGTCATGGATGTGTGTGATGTCCTTAGGTTAGTTAGGTTTAAGTAGTTCTAAGTTCTAGGGGACTGGTGACCTCAGAAGTAGGTTAGTTAGGTTTAACTAGTTCTAAGTTGTAGGGGACTGATGACCTCAGAAGTTAAGTTCCATAGTGCTCAGAGCCATTTGAACCCCTGTCTGAAGCGAACCTAAATGCGGCCATCATTTTTAAACACACAGAACCTGGATTCGTCCAAAAACCCTATCTGAAGCCATTCCTGTCTCCAGTGACGTCACTCCATACACCATTGCCATCTAGCATATTTATGCGCATTTCTCAAAGGTGGGCGGAGAACTGGGCCACCACCCTTGCAGCAGTGGTAACACCGGTTCCCGTCAGATCCCCCAAGCTAAGTGCTGTCGGGCAGGGCTAGCGCTTGGATGGGTGACTATCTGGTCTGGCGAGCGCTGTCGGCAAGCGTGGTGCACTCAGCCCTTGTGAGGCAAACTGGCGAGCTACTTGATTGAGAAGTAGCGGCTCCGGTCTCGTAAACTGACATACTGCCGGGACAGTGGTGAGCCGACCACATACCCCTCCATATCTGCATCCAGCGACGCCTCCGGGCTGAGGATGACACGGTGGCCGGTCGGTAGTGTTGGTCGATCATGGCCTGATCGGGCGGAGTTTACGAGGTGGGATGCAAAATTTTCGGGACTGGTGCTGCCATCTGGATAGTAGGAGTAGTAGATATTTGCACCGCTAGGTTCGAGGGCTGCATGTCTGATGAATCAATGTGCGGAATGGCATTCAGCTGGGAGGACGTGTTGCGTGTCCACAGTAATACTCTGTTTTGCGCGTGACGATTTTACGATGGATCCGCGAACAGAACAGGGCGTCTGTGTCAAATTCCGTGCGAATCTCGGGAAAATTTCTACGCAGACCCTTGCAATGGCTCAACAAGTCTTTGGGGGACAGAGCATGAGCCGTAAGTGTGTGTCTGAGTGGCATGCTCGGTTCAGAGCCGACCGTACAGACGTCGAAGATGATACTCACACTGGAAGGCCCGTTAGCCTCACAACGCCAGACATTGTTGCCAAACTTCAACAATTGATTCGTGCGGATCGACGTCGAACCATTCAAGAACTTGTGGATGAAATGCGTGTTGGTAATGGGACATGTCAACGAATGTTGAACGATGAATTGGGCAAGCATCGTGTCGCCGCAAAATTTGCGCCGATCAGAAGGCACAGCGTGCACGGACCTTCATCAGACCGCATCTGATGATCCAACCTTCTTGTCACGGGATTTACGATTATGACCCAGAGACAAAGCAACAATAGTCCCAGTGGAAGACCCCCGGCTCTCCAAGACCCAAAAAAGGGATACAGTTTAAGAGCAAAGTGAAGAGTGTGGTCATTGTTTTCTTTGATACCAATGGAACTGTGCACAAAGAATTCGTCCCACCCAACCAAACAGTGAATTCCGCGTACTACTGTGACATTTTGCGACGGCTCTGTGCAAACGTGTGGCGACGACGACCCGAACTTTGGCGTCAAGGGAACTGGCTACTGCATCACGACAACGTCCCCTGTCACACGCCCTCGCTCACCAGGACCTTTTTGGCAAAAAACAACATGGCGGTTGTACCCCACACACCGTACTCGCCAGATTTGGCACCTTGCGACTCTCCGCTATTCCCAAAACTGAAACTGAAATTGAAAGACCGGCGGTTCGACACTCTACAGAGGATTCAAGAAGCATTGCTGGCGACCCTCAAAGAACAGTACTTCCAGAAAACTTTTGACCAGTGGCGGAAGCGCTGGGACCGGTGTGTACCTGCGGATGGGAACTACTTCGAGGGTGACGGTGACCATTAGTCCAAAGGTAAGGTTTTCAACAGATGGCAGCACCAGTCCCGAAAATTTTGGATAGCACCTCGCAGTTTAGTTTACTTTAGGCGGAGAAGAGGACGACGCAAACGTAACCCGTGTTGTAATAAACGGCGACGATCTGTCACCACTGATAACGTACGAGTACAATGTGTTCCACTGTCGAGCCAGAGCCAAGAAGGATGCAGATCGGATGAGTTGATCTTCCTGGGGAGGGGGATGGGGGGTGAGGGTGGTGGCCTGGGATGCGACCAGACCCATCTCGTCGCCTTCTTCGGCCTTCCCTGAACCATTCTGCACACACCCACTGCACTGCCGAAACACTTCGTGCTACACGAGCAGCAGTATCCCGTTTACATGCATCACATACTCTCGTGCCAATAATGCATCGTCTTTCAAACCCACTGATTCGACGGTACGGTTCGCGCATATGTTTGTGAGGTATCCTGGACGTCTGCTCAAGTCACATTGATCCATTGCATTCGGTTTATAGCGACAATGAGAGCCGCAGGGACATTTCAACAGTAGTTGGTATTGCGCCGCGATATCGATGTTGACCTTGAACCCGCGGGTGGACGTGGTTCAAATGCTAATCATTTCAGCAAAACTTACCGGTTCCAGACACGAAGTGCCCTACTTGAGAAGGCTATAACTATCGCATTACTTGCGAGTGTCAAAAACAATGCTGCTGTAGTCATGTGACCGAATGTGAATAAACCGCGCAAAAGTTTACTCAGCCCCACAAGAAACCACGCTAACACCGCGTAAGGCCGTCTCTAGTCTTGATGACGTCGAAGACAGAGGGCCCATACATCCTCAACGATCTGTCAGCGGTCAGAGATACTCATCACTTCGGTCCCTTAGGAATTCACGCACATCCGAACATTTTTTTGAACAAGTAACCAGCTGCTCCACATCAGCACGACAGTGCTGCATTGAGTGCCGGGTGGCTATTATACGTGAAAAGTGATTAAGCCGGAAGCAATGGACAAGACACGACTTAAGCCGTTGATTCGTAGGCTGCCACCTTGCAATCAATGACCACATGACACAACGCTGGCTTGTCTGGAGACTGATGTTTATACCCAGCTGCTGACGCCTTCATTCACTGCTGATAATCTCCCTCTCCCCCGTACTTAAGGGGCTCCAGAAAGGCTCAAAATCATGAAAAGTTCAATTTTTACTTTCTTGCGTTTTCTGAGTCTACAGACTATTACCTTTTAATAGATATATAATTTATTCAATTCCGAAAACTACAACTACTTTTAATTTTTTTTTTTTTTTTTTTTTTTTGAAATGTGTTCTACATGGGCGTGACCCACTGTGGCGCTGTTAAACTGCTGTCAAATGGTGTTATTATTAACGTCCGTGTTCATCAGGTACATTTTAGTGATGTGAGATAAAGTATGTGTTGTGGCTAACCTGTGATGGTTCAATATACGAGGGTCAGTCAAAAAGTAATGCCTCCTATTTTTTTTTCTACGTTTAATTGTCAGGAAATTTAAATGCAATTACATAGGTTGAAAACCACAACATTGAGGATCATTTTGTCATTTTTCAATGTAATCTCCGCCCATCTCTACAGTTTTGGTCCATCTTTGAACAAGGGCATGTAACCCAGCACGGTAAAAATCACAGCTCTGCTTCCTAAGCCATTGACGCACGGATGTTTTGACGGCCTCCTCATCTTCAAAATGAATCCCACGATGAGCTTCTTTTAGTGGCCCGAACAGATGGAAGTCTGATGGTGCCAGGTCAGGGCTGTATGGGGGATGAGGCAAAACTTCCCATCCAATTTTGACAATCTCGTCAGAGGTGTGACGACTGGTGTGTGGTCTTGCATTGTCGTGCAAAAGAAGAACATCTGCCATTGATTTTGTTGGGCGAACTCGCTGAAGACGTGCTTTAAGTTTGTTGAGGGTTGTGACGTATTGAACAGAATTTATTGTGCACCCCTGCTCCAAAAAATCAACCAGAATCACACCCTCTGTATCCCAGAAAACTGTTGCCATAACTTTCCCTGCCGATCGCACAGTTTTGAATTTTTTCTTCCTCGGCGAGCTTGTGTGACGCCACTCCATTGACTGCCTCTTTGATTCGGGTTCAAAAAAATGCACCCATGTTTCGTCCCCGGTCACAATTTTTTTCAGAAACTCATCTCCCTCCAAACGGAAGCGCTGCAAGTGTTGGGAGGCTATTGTTTTCCTTGCCTCTTTATTCTGATCGGTTAACATTCTTGGAACCCACCGTGCACAAACTTTTGAGTACCCCAATTGTTTAATAATCGTGATCACACTGCCTTTACTAAGAGAAATAATGCGACACACTTCATCTGCAGTCACCTGACGGTCACCACGAATGATGTCATCAACTTGCTGAATGTTGTGTGGAGTCACTGCACTCACCGGCCTGCCGCTCCGCTTTTCGTCAGTCAACGGTGTTTGCCCTTCAGCTTCCTTACAACGACGAACCCATCGTCTAACAGTGCTGACATCCACTGTCACAACACCATACACCTTCTTCAGTCTTTCATGAATGCGTATGGGCGTTTCACCTTCTGCATTCAAGAATTCAATCACACAACGCTGTCTCAAACGAACATCGATGTCGGCCATCTTACAAACTTCTGCTGTGCTGCCACCTGTTGACACAGAAAGTTACTACTGCAGTGGATTGCAGAAGAAGGTTTGAGGAATGGCGCCAAATTCAAATTTTTCACTTAACTTAATTTCTTTAAGTAGAAAAAAAATGGGAGGCATTACTTTTTGACCAACCCTCGTATATCGCTGGTGTGATTGTCGATTGTTTCATGTTTATTTACTCTGTCGTTATCTCGAAAATATTCGTAATTAATTCTGTTTCTTGAGTCTCTGTTTTGTTGAAGTATAATAATGAGTAAAAGTACAGTTATTAGAAATCCTCTGAAGGCTTTTAAGAAAAGGAGAAATGTTGGAAAGCCAAAGGTATGTGTTATTACTGTAAACAATAAAGACGATAACCAAGTGAGTGAACCTAACCTCTCAAGTACACCTGCCCATAGCAGTCAAAGTGCGAAAGAAAATACTTCACAGAAGAAGCTTGGTTCAATGAGTGAAAACTATGAATGTTTTATGGGCGAATCGGATGTGAATGAAATATTTGATATGTCGGTTCTCAAAGGAATTTTTTCAAACTGTGTAAGATGTATTCATTGTAGTGAAGTTGGTCTGGAACTCTCCATAATAAAGCACGTAGGACTTGCTAGTGAAATACAACTGAAATGTGATAAGTGTTCATACATGACCACCTTTTGGAACAGTGTTGCAGTAACTGCAACTGAAGAAAATGGTAGCAAAATCTACGAACACAACAACGAGCGATGCTTGCTTTAGACAAGGAACGCCTTCGGGCTGCAGACAGGGCTGTAAAGAGTCTAGAAATACAAGCAAGAGTAAACAGGAGGAGGAACAAGAGGAAGCTGGAGGAGGAGTTTGCAGAGGATGAAGATAATCCATCCTATGGACCTGGAATGCACTAAAAAGTTAATCCAATCTTTGTCGCTCGATTCCCAAAACTTTTATTTTCTCATACTAATTACATGTTTTCTAAGGATCTTCCAAACGTATTTGTTTCAAACTTTCAGTAAATGTTACACAGTACCTTCTGCATAATTTAACACAGCCTTTTTCCAAAAAACTGTATATTTTTGAATATATAAAATAAAAAATTGCAAAAAATGTTGTGAATTTTCATTACAATTGAAAAAAAATCATCTTTAATAACTGAACTAAAATTTTGTAAAATCCCTGTGTTAAGTTGTAGCCCATATTCCAATAAATAATCTGTAAAAAGTTCAACTTCCTACCTCAAATACTTTGTGAGGAAAGATGTAATTTATAAGCGTTATTTTAACACTGCAAGTATAGGGCGTTCCGGAGCCCCTTAACCAGTTACTGAACGGTGTCTACGCCTAGTCAGATTAACTGCGAGTGTTTTGTTTATAATTTACGAATCATAATAAATGTAAATTTCTCCGCTTTAATAACTGTTTACTAAATACTGGCAGCCAGTGTGGTGGCATGCCGTTGCATATCCAGACTTCAGTCGTCAGAAATCGCCAAGAATGGAAAGCCTTCACTCAAATAGTCTATTGGCTTTCGCACCCACTCGCCGACTTTTGAGATCCTATAATGCGGTGGTGAAGTAACAGCAAAAACATGAGTTAACAGTATAGGCAGCATCTGTATGAGCCGAATACAGTGGTAAAGTAGCACGTGTACATGGATGACAGGCTGTACATGGGTGACAACAGCTGACTGGTTGGTTGGTTGATTTGGTAGGGGTACCAAACAGCGGATTAGGAAGGGATGGGGAAGAAAGTCGGCTGTGCCCTTTCGGAGAAACCATCCCAGCATTTGCCTAAAGCGATTTAGTGAAACAACGGAAAACCTAAATCAGAATAACCGGATGCGGGGCCGGCCGCGGTGGTCCCGCGGTTCTAGGCGCTCAGTCCGGAACCGCGCGACTGCTACGGTCGCAGGTTCGAATCCTGCCTCGGGCATGGATGTGTGTGATGTCCTTAGGTTAGTTAGGTTTAGTTAGTTCTAAGTTCTAGGGGACTGATGACCACAGATGTTAAGTCCCATAGTGCTCAGAGCCATTTGAACCGGATGCGGGCTTGAACTGTGGTCCTCCCGATTGCGAGTCCAGTGTGCTAACACAACAGCCACAACCCGAGTAGAGATCACTAGCACAGTGGCACCGCCAAATGGCGGGAACAGATTACTGGCAGCTGGATGGAGATCTCGAGTTGTCAAGCGACGTTTACTGCTAACACCAAATCACAGACAACAGAGATCTGCACTTTCCGAAAATTCTCCCAATAAACCGAATTTGACCATTCACCTTCCCTATTACAGTCCTTACATGCTCGTTCCATTTCATATCGCTTTGCAACGTTACACCCAGATATATAACCGACGCGACTGTGTCAAACAATACACCACTAATACTGCATTCGAACATCAAATTTTCTGCATTCAGAGCTCTCTGCCAAGTCATCTTGTCTCCCCCTACAGTCAGTGCCGGCCGGAGTAGCCGTGCGGTTCTAGGCGCTACAGTCTGGAGCCGAGCGACCGCTACGGTCGCAGGTTCGAATCCTGCCTCTGGCATGGATGTGTGTGATGTCCTTAGGTTAGTTAGGTTTAATTAGTTCTAAGTTCTAGGCGACTGATGACCTCAGAAGTTAAGTCGCGTAGTGTTCAGAGCCGTTTTGAACCTACAGTCAGTCAAAGACAACACCTTCCCGTAAATAAGTGCGTCATCAGCAAACAGCCGTAGATTGCTGCTTACCCTACCTGCCAGACCATTTATATATGTAGAAAATACCGGCGGTACAATCACACATCCGTCAGGCACTCCTGACCCTTGTCTATGATGAACGCTCACCGAGAAGGACAACCTACTGGGCTTTATTACTAAAGACGTCTTCGAGCCTCTCACATATCTGGGAATCTGTTCAACATACTTGCAGTTTCGTTGACAGTCGGCAATGTGGCACCGTGTCATATCATTTACGGAAAGCTTTGGATATGGACTTCTTCCTGTAGCCTTTCATCCATGGTTCGCAGAATGTCATGTGAGAAAAAAGCAAGCCGAGTTTCGCACGAGCAGTACTTTCTAAACCCTTCTGATTTGTACACAAAAACTCTCAAGGAAATTTATTATATTTCAACTGAGAATATGTTCAAGGATGCTGCAGTAAACTGATGTTAGGGATATTGGTCTGTAATTTAGTGGGTTCGTCCTTTTGTCCATATATACACACACCAAAAAATTTTTACATCACCCCGCTTCCCGGAACTCCTGGCGGTTCGATCGCGCCCGCATTGTTACTTTGTGCCAGCAAGGTCTCTCAACAAGGGAAGTGTCCAGGAGTCTCGGAGTGAACCAAAGCGATGTTGTTCGGATATGGAGGAGATACAGAGAGACAGGAACTGTCGAAGACATGCCTCACTCAGGCCGCCTAAGGGCTACTACTGAAGTGAATGAACGCTACCTACGGATTATGGCTCGGAGGAACCCTGACAGCAACGCCACCATGTTGAATAATGCTTTTCGTGCAGCCAGAGGACTCAAACTGTGCGCAGTAGGGTGCACGATGCAGCATCTTCACTCCCGACGTATATGGCGAGATCCATCTTTGCAACCATGACACCGTGCAGCGCGGTACAGATGGGCCCAACAACATGCCGAATGGACCGTTCAGGATTAGCATCACGTTCTCTTCATAGATGAGTATCGCATATGCCATCAACCAGGCAATCGTCGGAGACGTGTTTGGAGGTAACCTGGTCAGGCTGAACACCTTAGACACACTGTCCAGCGAGTGCAGCAAGGTGGAGGTTCCCTGCTGTTTTGGGCTGGCATTATCTGGGGCCGACGTACGCCGCTGGTGGTCATGGAAGGCGTCGTAACAGCTGTACGATACGTGAACGCCATCCTGTGATCGATAGTGCAACCATATCGGCAGCGTATTGGCGAGGCATTCGTCTTCATGGACGACAATTCGCGTCCCCATCGTACACATCTTGTGAATGACTTCCTTCAGCATAATCACATCGCTCGACTAGAGTGGCCAGCATGTTGTCCAGACATGAACCCTACAGAACATGCCTGGCACAGACTGAAAAGGGCTGTTTTTTATGGACCACGTGACCCACTAACCACTCTGAGTGATCTACGTGGAATCGCCGTTGAGGAGTGGGACAATCTGGACCAACAGTGGCTTGATGAACTTGTGGATAGTATCCCACGACGAATACCGGCATGCATCAGTGCAAGAGGACGTGCTACTGGATATTAGAGGTACGGGTGTGTGCAGCAATCTGGACCATCACCTCTGAAGGTCTCGCTGTATGGTGGTACAACCTGCAATGTGTGGTTTTCATGAGCAATAAAAAGAGCGGAAATGATGTTTATGTTGATATCTATTCCAATTTTCTGTACAGGTTCCGGAACTCTTGAAACCGAGGCCATGGGAAAAAAATCTTATGTGTTTATAGGAATCACGTGTTGTTTTGGACTTCGCACTTAGCGAGAAATTCGCGATAAATGATACCTAAGTAAGGGGAGAATGATGTAGAGTACTGAGTGTGAAATTGACCCGAGATTCCGTCAGAACCTGACGACTTATTTGCTTTCAATACTTTCAGTTGTTTGTCTACACCATCGATGCTTATTACTATGTATTACACAATGAGCCTCTGCAATGGTCAAACTATAGTATGTTCGTACGGTTCTCCTGCATGAACCACTTCAGTTTTACTTTTGCCATCGTCTACTGCCACACTACACTGTTCAAAGAGTGATTGGATAGAAACCTTTCACCCGCTTAGCAGTTTTACATATGACCTAAATTTTCTCGAGTTCTCGGCAACGTCTGTTGCTAAGCTATGACGGTGTTAGTTGTTGTTAGCGTCGCACATCGATCTTTTCACAGACGCACGAATTTCTATTAACTTTTGCCTCTCGCCATTTGTGCGTTCTCTTTTGAACTGGTAATTCAAGAGCCTTTGCTTCTTCAGCCGTTTTCGAATATCGTTGTTAAATCATGGTGTGCGCTTTCCGTCCTTAATCCACTTACTCGAGACATACTTCTCGAGAGTATGATTGACAATCCGTTTAAACTTTGCCCATAATTTTCAAGACCCATACGCCTCCAGTCCCTGGAATCATGTTGTGAGGAGTTATTGGATATGACAGTAGGAGTGATTGGATGGTTGTTAAAAGGAGGCCGGATCCTAGCCCGCATGTGGCAAGAGTGGTAAACCCTGATGTACACTTCATGACCAGGGTACCAAATGACATTCTTCAGTTGGACAATGTAAGATCCCACACTGCAGTCCACACCACAAACGCCTGGTCGATTGTAAAGCTCCTCGACCGGCCTATCCATTTCCGTGACATGTCACCATGGAAAGACGTAGAGTTTCATACCAGCCTGCAGACAGCAATCTTCGCGAACTTGCAAGAGGAATGTGAAAAGGTGGGAATGGGTCTCCATTTCTGTGGAGCCCAAGAAAAGATATGTTCACTCGACCGTTATTCCTGCACGTAACTGCAAAAAACATTTGTTTTAATTATAGGCGCCAACATACAACAATAGCGGACCGGCACCATTGCATAATGATCTTATTAATTAGCCTTGCTTTAGACATGGAAGCGTTATCATCACGCTTCCAATAAAAAAAAGGAGGTGAAACCATATATTTTTATAAGTAAGGCAAAATTCAGTCTTATTCACTGAAATGTAGTTCTCAAATTACACACTTGTTGGATGTTAAGAAACACAATATTCTTTATAATAACCGTGGGACAGGAGAAACCAGATAGTGAAAGGATCGGTGCAGACCCAATCGTCTAACATGCATGCGAAGAAATCTCTGATTTTATCGTATTACATGGGTAAGAGAAAAAATGTAGGAGAAACGAGGGCACATTTAAAGGTACATGATTGGCTAGCAACCTGCATGAATTTCTTCACGTGGTTGAACTAACAATGAACGCCATCTAAATCGCGTCAATTTCGCTCGAGAAAGATCGCGAATAATATTACGGCACTACTGACACAAAACTGAGGAAAAAACGGAGCATAGCAGGGCCCTGTTCAAAAGCCACGCAACGTTCTAAACTCTCATTAGTACCGTGCATGTCGGCTGACAGAGAAACCTTGATGAAGACGGAAATAACACGTGCACATTGACGGAAACTATATTAGATCAGCATACAGAGTGTTCGTAAATTCCCTTTACAAATTTCTAGGATTTGTATAGGGGAGCGAGTACATAATATTTAGGATAGGAACATATGTCCAAGAACGTAGCGTTTCCGTTCTATGATGGTTTCAGTTCACATGTTTAACTCATCCACTTCTGCTTGAGGACCTGAATTAGGCATGACACAGTACATTTATTAGGTAATAATTCGGAAGGAAACATAACCAAACATCCATATATCACTTAAGTACATTTGTTTGTGCTAACACTTAAAAATTAATTGTTTGCATTATTCCAAAACTCATAAGAATCCAGCATACTGAATGTACAAAAGAGTAATGAAGCGTTACAACAGCAGCTTGATGTGGCGACCACCAATGTTGTTATAGACACTGTGTAACATCCCCCTTCCCTTCTATCGACCATGTTAGAGATATATGACCGTGTAAGCATGTGCCTAAACAATTGAAATAAAATTTTGAAAAAGCTATCGTTCCGAAGATTCAATATAAAATCAATAAATGAGGGGGAGGTTAACAACAAGATGCCTTCTAGGACAACTTATTGCGCCTACTTAATTACTGTAAAATTTAGTATGGTTGTTCGAAAGGTTTGTGCTATCACTCACGTACTGTGCCAACGAGAAGGGGTACCACGTGGATCGGAACAGAATAATAAGAGTTACTGAAACAATTATAGCTGAAAGAAATACGGTCGCCATCCCGATTGGGCAAAATTTCTGTTCGGTAGGTGAATTAATGATCCGAACAGTCAATGTCAAGAATTACTCGAACACGCGCGGCAACAGAGGGCTGCACGCACGTTAGCAAAAACAATTGAAACATTTAAGCAATAAAGCGAGAAAGAAAATAGTTTGCACCTGAAATATCAACAACTAATGGAGCTTAAATTTTGAAAACATACAAGATAACATTTAGATTAATGGTTACTTACTGTTGTAAGTGGCAATGGCGCTACCTCACAATAACGTCTACTATTTTCATAAGAATTTTGGAAAATGTCAAAAAATAATTAAAAGAAACTCTATTGACTTCTGAACAGGGAAGTAGAAATTGATAATTACTGTATTAAAAGGTAATTATTATACTTTAGCGCGACTGCAAGTCAAAATGTGAACCAGAACTTTACTAACAACAAATTACAATAATCACTGATATTTGCACTCACTCATTAATTGTAGTTAGTCCTTTTGTTGATAGTGCCAGGAATCATTTTAATTTGATTAGTTGATTTACTGTTTGCAACAATTAGATCGCCTCAGATTAAAGTTCAAATTTAAAGTTAGTGAGACTGAAATTACTGAATGCTTTAAGTTCAAATCTTTAATCTAACTGAATCATTTAGTTCATAAGCAAAATTAACTGGCACTGCAATTTTCATTCTTCATAAACGGTACTCGGATTATTGTAACAATAGGACAGGACAGGAACCTACTTGGTGAATGATTTTAGGAGAATCACGGGTAAACAGTTTTGATTAAACTATGGTAATTACTCACTCGCAAAACACCACAAAGCTGAGTAACGCCGTTACAAAACTAGTTGACAATAAGCTGTGATGCAGCAGTCTTACCTCAGTCCATTCTCGCCGTGACGAAGTCGCTTTACGACGACACTGCTGCTGGCTCCTTTACATGATAATTAGCGAGCACGGGAGCTATTGGCAATGATATTGGCGTGGCGGGTTAGTGATATCGCTGCAGCCAATATTTCCACCGCCCACGCTCATCACTTGCCACGTGCCGCTAAACATCACTCCTCCAGTACAGTGCACGCCATCCATGCGTCCGCCCTTCACCAAGTCGCACACCAGAGTTCTCTCTCTGTGTAGCGCGCGCTCTGACGTAACTTCCTCCCGCGTCCAGAAACGCCGCTACTCCAACGATACTCTTTCGTTGACAAAAACCTAACGTTTCCCTAACATTCCCTCAACGATTACTCAGCGATATTTACATAATATACGTAATTGATTATACGGCAAAATAAACAAATTACTTCATACATCGTGCACATATAAATTTACATAAAGATAAAAGCAAATATATATACAATAATAAATGGTGAAAGAGCACATCGGCATGAAAGTGTTACAACTTTACCTATGAAGTATGTCCTGGTACACACGCTCCATCCTACCTGGTGTCTCTTCAGTTTATAATGCAGCGGCAGAGCCCGTGCCAGTACATCTTCACAACAGGTGTCTCGTAAATTAAACTTTGCGTACGACACCACAAGAAGTAGCGCATAGGAGTTAAATCCGGCGATGGCGGCGCCCATCTCGGCGTATCCACCTTTCACCATATCGTCAGTTGGGATGTCTCCGAGTCGCGCGTGAGAAGCGACGTGGACCACCCTCATGCTCTAAACACACTACCTGACGGACATTCAGTGGCACAGCTTCCGAGAACGGGTCGAATACGTTTCGTAGGAAGACCAAGTATGCAGGACCAGTTCGCTTGAGTGGAAGACCTGCCAACACGTTAATACCAAATCGGTGCTCAAATCCCAGAAGACGCTTCGCACAAGGGTTTTCATCTGTCCATTCACGGCTGTTTCGGGAATTCAGAATACTGTCCCTAGTGAACCCAGGCTGAACTGTGAACAGAACTCGACGTGGAAACGGAGTTGTGTCGACGCAGCGGCGCAAGAACACCGTGCAGTGGGCAGCGCGTTGTGGAAAATCGGCTAGACCCATAGCGTGTACCCTTTGAAGGTGGTACGGAAGTAACTGTTGCCCACGCAGAACGTCCGGGACGATACTATAACTAACACGCATCGCACGCACAATTGTTCGAGTACTCTTTGACGGGTTCTCTTCAGCACCCAGTCCCCTCACGGTAAAGGTGCCCGTTTCCCGGAGCCGCTGCGTAACTTGGGCAAAAAGATTGTGCGATGTCGCGGTACTTTGCGGAAAACGTTCGTGATACAGCCGACTAGCACCTCTACCGTGACCTCGAGCTTCGGCATACAAGAGGAGCGTGTCTGTGTATTCCGAAAACGCGCACCGAACCATGTTTACTGTACTGGAGACGCACAGGCTTTGAACAGGTTTCGCAGCACGTCAGACGTTAAGTGACATCAGGTGACCGTCTGACGTAGTATACGTCATCCTGCTCACCCTGTTGCTCTGCGTAACAGGACGAGCAACTTTCATCTTTCCCTCAGCACAGCTGGACGCGTTACACATCTGAACTGAGACAGTCGCAGAACGAATACGGTAAGTTTCCGGACACGGCTTCCTATTCAAAATATTATGTATGCACTGCCTTCTATAAGTCCTAGGATTCTGTAACGCGGATTTCCGAACACCGTGTATAATCAATTTAAGTTGAAAAGAATCACTGTTGGGATCTAGTTAACACCGTGATTCTGCTACGACGAGCAATCCATCACAAAGAAACGTTCGTTAAGTTATGAAAATTACACTCGCGAATTGCCGGAAATGCTATTGAGCGCTACTGGTACAATTGACACTAAGAAGAGATACTGTGGCGATGTATTTGACATCATGAGCTACATAAAACAGTCTAGCACCAAGTGCAAGCAGTCATAAAGGAACGTCGGCTTCATTGTTGAAAATTACTCTTCCAATTATCAGAAAAGCTACAGCAACGCTACTGAAGCAATTTAGGCTAACACAATAGGACTTTGAGGACGTATTTAATACATAAGCTACATTAAAAATGTCTGAAAAAAGTGCATGTAATCGCAAAGAAATGTTGGCTTTATTATGAAAATTACACTCGCGACTTGTTGGAAATGCAAGAGAAACACTACTGAAGCAGTTATATCGAAGAACAAGCATTTTAAGAATCTGTTTCAAAACGCAAGACATAACAAAGAGCCATCTAGCCACAGTCGCGGTCTGACTGACAAGGGGACATCGACTAAACTTACGGAATTAGAAACCGTAAAACATGAGAAATGACGTAAAACACTATTAAGTTCCGCAATATAAACGTAGTATCTGTGTGTGCTTCTCAACAACGTATGGGGACTCAGATGAAAAAGGTTTTTCGAAAGATAACTGTAAGTAATCGCAGATATGGTCGCGAAATATTTTCGCACAAAATTACGTTTAGATATAAAGTAATATGTTAAATCGGTTACCAAACCTACTTTAACGTGGTAAGGTGGTTGTAGATGACAAGCTATCAGTATCCGATAATGTAGAGATAGTCCTACATAACCAAATAACGAGAAAAAAATAGGGTAATGACAACAACAGAAAAAAATTGTTTTAGGCCTAATTTAATAGAATAATTATCACTTAAAATAGTTCATGTTTTACAGATTTGAATAAACAGTAGCCAGTCATGATGGCACAAAGAGATTGAAACATGTTTGAGTTTATATGAAGAAAAAAAATTATTTACGTAGCAGTGGCCATGTACCCAGTATAATTAAATTCAGAAAGGTTGAGAAATGATCAATTACTCCCCAGCGGTCACTCTAAGAGCAGCAGAAAATCTTATCAGACTGATCTCGCACTGACCAGCCCCTAGAAAAGAGGGCCTGTTCTTTTCTTCTGGCGCGTCTCTGCTCCCCCCACATGCGTCCAGCCAAAATCCAACTGTTGCAGCAAAAACACGTGAGTCAGTGCCATCTTCTGTAACTAAAGCTGCTTGACCTCTCGGGCCAGCGATCTCAATACCTATTCACAGAGCCTAAGACATCGAGTTTATGACCACTGAAAACCGCCACGGTTAGGAAAGTTGCGAGTCGATTGCCTTAACTACCGTTTCAGTTAATATCAAGAAGGCAGCGGGCTAAACGTCCCATCAACCAATAGGCGTCAGTCATTTTACCCTTTCAAAATGGCTCTGAGCACTATGGTACTTAACATCTGAGGTCATCAGTCCCCTAGAACTTAGAACTACTTAAACCTAACTAACCTAAGGACATCACACACATCCATGCCCGAGGCAGGATTCGAACCTGCGACGGTAGCAGTCGTGCAGTTCCAGACTGAAGCGCCTAGAACCGCTCGGCCACAACGGCCGGCCATTTTACCCTTTCATTCGCACTTTTAAAGGAGAGAAATATTTAATATCTCTCCTCTCATGAATTGCATCGGCCTAGTATTCGGCCGACGGGTTTCAAACCGGCACATCATTTTTTTCAGGCACGGTAAAAAATTCCTCAAGATGATGTTCGAAGGCTGTCTGCTTCCATACCACAACGAATACAAGGGTGAATTCCGGTCTGTGGAGATCACACCCCACATTGAAGATGTAGTTGGCAACAGTTATGGTTGGAATGGAGGTTTAACACCCGCTATGCGGTTATCACCCCCCTGACACTTTCTGTTTGCCTATAGTATCCTCAGAAAGGCAACAATTGCGTCATTATCTGTGTCTTGGGAGTCCCCTCATACATACACAGTGATCGGCCAGGATATTATGACCGCCGACCTACTGTCGATCATAAACCCGTCCAGGCGATAGCAGCGCAACCTGGCGAGAATGGACTGCTAGTGAGAAACACGCACAGTGGATGTAGAATCAGCGTGCGTGCTGTCCGTGTGTAGAATGGGGAAGGTGCGCGATCTATCTGAATTTGACCGAGGGCAGATTGTGATGGCCCGGAAAATTGGAAATTTGTAGTAAGTACTATGGGACCAAACTGCTGAGGTCGTCGGTCCCTAGGCTTACACACTACTTAATCTAACTTAAACTATCTTACACTAAGGACAACACACACACCCATGCCCGAGGGAGGACTCGAACCTCTGATGGGGGGAGCCGCCCGAACCTTGATAAGGCGCCCTAGACAACACGATGGCCCGGAGACTCGGCACGAGCATTTGGGATATTGCAGACTTGTCGGGTGTTCGAGGAGTGTTGTGGTGAGTGTCTACAAGTCGTGAAACCAGACATCATGGGGTTGGGCGGGCGCTCCTCGCTGTAGATCTCGGACGTCGTAGGCTGGGCAGGCTGGTAAGAGAAGACAGGCGGCGAACTGAGGCGGAATTGACATTAGACTTTAAAGCTGGGTAGACTACAAGTGGTGTCTGAATGCACAGTGCACCGAACACTCCTAACGGTGCGCCTCCGCATCCGACGACCCATACATGTGCCAATGTCAACAACGAGCGTTTTGGCGTCATTGGCTGACAGGCCCCTTACGGGGCAGCCCGGCCGCCTTGGTGCAGTTCTTATTACATTCGACGTCACATTGGGCGACCTGCGCGCCGGATGGGGTAATGAAATAATCATGAAGACAACACAACACTCAGTCCCTGGGCGGAGAAAACCCCCAACCCAGCCGAGAATCGAATCCGGGCCTGTAAATGTCAACAATACGACATTGGCAACTACGGCTGAAATGGTAACGTGACCGTCGGCACTGGATGTTGGCGCAGTGGCAGAGCGTTGCACGGTCTGAGGAATCCCGATACCTTCTGCACCATGCCGATTGGAGGCCACGAATCCATCTTCTTCCAAGGGAACAGCTCCTTGACACCTGTTCTGCAAGCCGGAGCCAAGCGGGTGGCGACTCGATTATGCTCAGGTCAACATCCACCTCGGCACCCAAGGGTCCAGTGCAGCTCGTGCGAGGCACCTTAAGAGCCAAGGAGTATCGTACACTGGTTGCTGACCAGGTACACCCCTTCATGACGATCACGTTTCCCGACGGCAGTGGCATTTTTCAAAAAGATAATGCGCCACGTCACAAGGCCAGGAGTGTGATGGAGTGGTTCGAGGAACACAGTGGCGAGTTCCAACTGATGTGCTGGCCTCCAAACTCGCCAGATGTGAACCCGATCGAAGATATCTGGGATGTGATTGAACGTGGTGCCATTGGTCATCGCGCCCCTCCTCCGAATTTACTGGCATTAGCTGACATGTGTGAGCATATGTGGTACCAGCTTCCTCCTTCGACCTACCAAGGCCTAAAATCTTCCATGTCACGACTCGTCGCCGCTGCAATCCGTGTCAAAGGTGGACATACCCGCTATTAAGTAGGTGATTACAATGTCCTGGATGATCAATGTAGTAGGTACCACGTTTTTCCTTCATTGAACAGCGAATTAGTAGAACCGAGAAATATTTTGCGAACTTTGGTGTCTGCTGTAGATCCATGTTTGGAAAGTATGACAGGATCATTGTTCACCTGCCTCGGGATGACTGGATGTTTGTGTTGTCCTCATAATTTCATCATCATTCATGATGGACTGCGCTGTACGGGCGTTGATGACAACGTAGTTGAGCGCCCCACAAACCAATCACCATTATCATCATCATCAGGATCATTGTTAGTTATCAACGCATATAAATCCTAAATTACAGTCAATGGTATTTTGTACTTAGTTCCCTAAGAAATTGTTCAAGCTTCTCTAAATGTTGTAGAGGACGTTTATGGATCTTACTTGTTTCCTCTCACACAGACCACATAGGCCCGTTAATAGTCAAAACTGGTGGTTGTGGAGATCAAGAAGTATTGTTTAAGTCTCACAGGCAATAAACCAACCTCGAGTATTCTGTATCATGCCACTGATAAAAGAAGTGCATACGCCTTTTAATGAACAAGGTCATCTGAAATGGTTTGATAGACCATCCCATATATAGTTCCTTTCCCTGTTACTGTGAGGTCTGAAGAAAACTATTCTCAGAGATCTACTCTGCGTAGTTTTGGCCGTGAACTTCGATTATTTAAACTTAAAAGAAAGCCAGTTTACTTCTCAAACGACGTCAGAATTTGGTAACAAACGTCACAATAACACATAACACGAACATTCCCGCAAATAAATTCGTAAATACTTAAGAAAACGACTATAATTTTGTTCAGTTACAATTGAAAGAGCTAAATAAACTCGCATTTGGCAAGGAGGCTGCCGTAATATGACGTCTTGTTGAATATAAACACAGTTTACATGGTTGACAGCTATCAAAATCAAATTTTCTGCACATCCCACAATAAACACGTAAGTGCACCAATTAAAACCACTGCTCACATACATGTAAACACATCCACAGAAATAATACTAAAAATATTTGAAATAACAGCTACAGCAGAAGAAAGGATAAAGGCAGACGTAGAAAATAGCAAAAACTACTGTTCGTGCCATGTCAGCAATTTCAACACAGACTGTGACACATTTCACTGAAACTAACTTTATTTCTATAGAAAGCATGTAAGAAGAAAAGTTTTCCACAAAAGAACAACAAATTATATTTGAAACTGCACGAAATTCTTTGAGTCCTTACAGGAAGAGAGTGCTTGGCGTTGCACCTTACCTTTTTTGTAGACGATGCCTCGTGAAGTCATCGGCAACTCGTTGGAACTGCCGGCGTAATTATTATGTGTCGATTAGTCATGAAACTGTTATGGATACAGTTTCTTAATTGGTATAGGCCGGCCTTGCAGCTCATCTTGCTGTAGACTATGCTTCGCGACGTCATCGGCAGCTTGTTGGTACAGCCCGCGTAATTATTATGTGTCGATTAGTAATGAAACTGCTAAGAATAGAGTTTCTTAATCGGTGTAGGCTCCGCCATGCAGTACTATTAGCTTCCTTGGCGTTTCTGGGGTAACAGGCTGGTCCGACGTAATTGTTGTTACGTAGATCCAATTTCGTATACGCTCGATTACAACGTTCCAAGCACTCACTGCTAAAACAGCGTAGTATTCATTTCCACAGGCTGATCGCGATATTAGAATCACGATCGCCAGTTCGCAGTTCTGGCGAAATCAGTGCCACTCGCCAAAGTCAGTTTGAAATTCTCCACGGCGCCAGTTAATGTTCTAACGCATGCAGCAACTCATTAAGTTGCACACGACATAGTAAATTCAAAGTAAATTAGTTCGTGCGACTCAGTTACGAGCGAAACAGTTCTGTACTAGCCATGACAATCACAGTCCATTGCGTCGTCACTGCTGTTTATAGTGCTCAATGAAACTCACAGTATTCACAGAGTAAAATTTTGTTTCATGACGTCTGTGTCGAAATCTAGTTTAAGTTGTGACCCAAACAAATAAGAACGCGGCCATGAATTTTCGTGTCATTGTGTCTAGCACGACTGCATAACATAGAGCGCGCATACGGCACGACCTTCTGTTTTCACTGTCCGAGTGCAGCTATCGATATGGCTCTCGCTTTCAGAGCTCATACAACAGTGCTATATATTGGCTTGGGATTCACACAGCGCATTCCAGAAAAACATCAAAGAAAATGAAACATGTGTCTAAAAAGGAGATTCATGTAGCAATACAAATAAAGCAAAAGATAGTGTCAATTTATATTACAGAACAAAACAAAAAAATTCAAGACGACCAAAGATGTACCTACAGAGCAAATGGAACAGAAGAAAACAAAGAAGAAAAACAAAAAAAAATTATCTCTCATAAAATGTTCAAATATGTGTGAATTCCTAAGGGACAAAACTGCTGAGGTCATCGGCCCCTAGACTTACACACTACTTAAACTAACTTAAACTAACTTATGCTAAGAGAAACACAAAGACCCATGCCAAAGGGAGGACTCAAACCTCAGGCGGGAGAGGCAGCGCAGTCCGTGACATGTCGCCAATCCATGCTGCATCTCTCATAATTAGCAATATCTTCACAGGAGCCACAATAAACCACTATACATCCGCCTAAGACGTAACTAAACATCCATCGTGGTCCACACATAAACGACGCAGACAGGAAACAGTTTTCACTATCGTCAGTCCCATTACATATTTATAGTAGTCAAAGGCCCAAACTGTTATGCTCCTTGCACCACTGCAGACTCTTCTATGGATTCACCTGTTCGGCTGGATGTATGGCTATAGCAGCTGTACCATCGAAATTTTTTTAGTGGGCTGCCCAAGATTCAACAAAAATTGGAGTCCCCAGACCTTGAGAATTTTGCTTTACAAATAGAGCACAGCAATCAGTCGTCCTTTCTTGCAGGTTTTATTTGGAAAATCTAGATTTCGGCTAGTGCCTAGCCATTATCAATGCATTACTTCGTAGTATCAATGCATGTTGTAAGGCAACAAGCGAGTTGTGGCGCTCTGAAAATATTCTAAGTTCGGAGTTGGCGTGGTCGCACAGGCCAGTTGGCAAGCTGGGGCTCATCAGCAAACGTGTGGTGCCCAACATTAGCCGGAGCAAGAGGGGTAGCCCCAGCACGTGGTCCAGGCTGACTGCGTGGCTGGGAATTCCATGTTGACGCTGTGTCGAGGAATGGGTTTTGTGCCGATGAAGGAGATTTGGCAAATGGTTCAAATGGCTCTGAGCACTATGGGACTTAACTTCTGAGGTCATCAGTCCCCTAGAACTTACAACTACTTAAACCTAACTAACCTAAGGACATCACACACATCCATGCCCGAGGCAGGATTCGAGCCTGCGACCGTAGCGGTCGCGTAGCTCCAGACTGTAGCGCCTTTAACCGCTCCGCCACTCCGGCCGGCTGAAGCAGATTTGTATGCCAGGAGTGCCAAAGATGGCAGACTTTGTGAAACCATAATGGCAGACATTTCACAGTTCATGTAGAAATTAATAATAGCCAGATAAATCATGACACCTTAAAAAGAAACATGCACATTATCATTATCTGCTCGGCGATTCTGATGGTGTAATCAGATTGTCAACACCTTTATTACTTTAAAGTTTAGTATCTGACTGTAAATTATACAAGTAACACCCAGCAACGAATTTCGAAAATCTAAACAGTTCATCCGATTTTGTCGATGGACGTGTCTTTAGAAAGCTGTTAGTGTAAACGTAAATTGGTATGAATTACAGGCATGTAACTTAAATAGTACATGAGTTATTGGAGGTCAAAGTGGCCGATGACTATTGATTGCATCAGGGCATAAGTACTCCACAGTTAGATTAATACTGTGTGCCGGACCGAGACTCGAACTCGGGACCTTTGCCTTTCGCGGGCAAGTGCTCGGTAGACTAAAGGTCCCGAGTTCGAGTCTCGGTCCGGCACACAGTTTTAATCTGCCAGGAAGTTTCATATCAGCGCACACTCCGCTGTAGAGTGAAAATTTCATTCTAGACTCGACAGTTACACGAAAAAACGGTAGCAGCATGCTTATAAAGATATTTATTCGTCCATGTCTTTGTTTCTATCAGATATATACTATTCATGAAGAAATTGGTCAAATATTTACTGTGTTTTAGAAAGCACAGAGACATTAGGCTACTGGCCTACTTTTGCTTCTGTTCCTTTGATATATGTTTATTTGATGTGTTTATGTATTTAATAATGTGTGTTAGAGCGTGTTTATGGTCCAGCTGTAGGAATATTTATTTAATTTAAAGTTATTTAAATGTAAATCCAGTATTTCGTATCTGTTTCAATATGTTCGTGAGTGTGCGTTGGCTTGGATACATGGCAGGAGCGCTCTTGCCAATCACTGTGCTCGTTACTACGGTAGGCAACTATGAAGTCAATGGAGAGACTGTATGGAAGTGTGGGAGGGGAATCGGGTGGCAGAGGACAGAGGGGAGTGCTGGACGGGAAGACACGATGGTCGGTCGCAGGAAATACTTGGAGTGTTCAGCGGTTTGCGCGTGGTCGCGGGAGATGGAAATATTTCGTAGTGCCGACTTGTGCACTTGAGATATCTGTGGTTTCTGCAGTGATGTCGTAGTATGTGTTTAGAAGTGAATATCTCCCGAGCTATGTTGTTGTTCATAACTAATTACGTGAATTGGAATCTATTGTTTCCCTGTTATTCAACTTATATTTTATTTAATTGCTGGACCATCGACATCAATAAGTGTTTTACAGTAATAAATGGCATTATCAAAGGTACTTCTGCTATCTTACTCACCATTTAAAGTCGTTAAAATAGTACCTGTAGATTTTATTTAATTGCAATCCTTCATTTATAAATTTCTATGTTACATTCAAAATTCGCAATAGCCGAGTAACAGGATCCTTTGACCATTCAATTCATGTGTATATTCATATTGTATACTGTAGACTCAGCATTATTTGGCTTGTAATGCGGCAACTACGTATCCCAGCCCCTAGACACCGAAACCAGCCAAAACTTTTAATATTTCAACTCTGAGCCTGTTGTTGTTGTTGTGGTCTTTAGTCCTGAGACTGGTTTGATGCAGCTCTTCATGCTACTCTATCCTGTGCAAGCTTCTTCATCTCCCAGTACCTACTGCAACCTACATCCTTCTGAATCTGCTTAGTGTATTCATCTCTTGGTCCCCCTCTACGATTTTTCCCTCCACGCTGCCCTCCAATGCTAAAGTTGTGATCCCTTGATGTCTCAAAACATGTCCTACCAACCGATCCCTTCTTCTAGTCAAGTTGTGCCACAAACTTCTCTTCTCCCCAATCGTATTCAATACCTCCTCATTAGTTACGTGATCTACCCACCTTATCTTCAGCATTCTTTTGTAGCACCAAATTTCGAAAGCTTCTATTCTCTTCTTGTCCAAACTAGTTATCGTCCATGTTTCACTTCCATACATGGCTACACTCCATACAAATACTTTCAGAAACGACTTCCTGACACTTAAATCTATACTCGATGTTAACAAATTTCTCTTCTTGAGAAACGCTTTCCTTGCCATTGCCTTGCCCTGAGCCTGATGGTAGGTAATTGAGGGCCACCATCAATTTTTTTGAAAGCCTGCAATGTCTATTCCCTGTTGTTCGAGCACTGCACTGACATGTGCTGATACTATAATATAATGAACTGACAGTGGCTAGGCACTAGCCGAAATCTAATGGTTCAAATGGCTCTGAGCACTATGGGACTTAACATCTGAGGTCATCAGTCCCCTAGAACTTAGAACTACTTAAACCTAACTAACCTAAGGACATCACACACACCCATGCCCGAGGCAGGATTCGAACCTGCGACCGTAGCAGTCCTGCGGTTCCGGACTGAAGCGCCTAGAACCGCTCGGCCACACCAGCCGGCTAGCCGAAATCTACATTTGCCAAATGAAACCTGCAAAAAAGAACGACTGATTGCTGTGCTCTATCATTTGCAAATCGTATCACAGTTGCTGATTGGATTCACGTTCCTAATGGGAGGTAACGTGCTTGAGAATTCTGTATTTTCTATCAGTTGTAGCTACCTTCTCCAATGATCAAGGATCTACAGTCTGAGCGAATTCGTAGAAGGTCTCGAAAATGGGGTAGATTCACGTTTGAAAAGACTGGTGTACCTTCCGCATAGTGGCCAGGGCGAACATCAGAAGCAAAGAACACAAAATAATGAAATCCGGAGTTCTCAACATACAGAGAAAGCTGGTGCTTGAAGTTCAGGCTGGTGAGCAAACTCATAGCATGTTACGTTGTACAGACGTAAATCAGTACTTCAAGAGTGTTTTGCCCGCGTCATTACACAAAACTCGTCCTATTTCTTCGTGAAGTATCTAAACGAGGTGTAGTTGGATGAATTTCGAAGACTCTCAGATGTGCGTAACAACTTCTTGTTAAGGAAAGACGACTGTGTGGCCGTGTACTGAAGTAGAAAGAGAAATTACACTGGCACGATGCCGTCCACACTCTAAGAATCACATCTGGACGTTTCGACGCACGTGTGCCGTTACTGGTTCTACCGCGCCGGTGAGACGCTGCTCAAATAAAGACTACGTGCCGGCGTTAAACAGACTGCGAGGGCTTTTTACGTGGCGCCAGTAGCTGCGAGTGGACTTTCCATGTACTTGACTTTCTAGGCCGTAACGCTGCGTTTAAGTGGGTGCCCATTACGACGCCGGGATTCTTGCACGCCAGCGCACGAGGTTCTTGCCGCCACCAGCGACACACCGAGCGCACGGAACCGAGTTATGTATTCGCTAACGTAACAAGAGTGAGAAGTTGCGTGTTTTCGAGTACAATAAGGGCCGTAGGACGGACGAGTCTACGTCAGCACCACCTCTTTACAGCTGCGGCGTCATGGCTCCACGCTGATGTGCACGACATTATTACGCTGGTGGCGTTTGAAGGGACTATCACAACACCACTGGTCACGTTCGCGAATAATAACAAAATTGAGACGCTCCGGATACAGCTATACATATGGACTTGGTTGTCTTTATAGGTACCAAATGGGAAAAATACGATGGTGAGTCAAATGAAAATCTTAAATTTGTAATAACAAATCTAAATTTCGCGCCGTTATCCTTTAAGTTGGTAAGCGTGCAGAATGGCCTGTAGGTGGCAGCAATCACAGTATCAGTATAAAGATGGTCGCCCCACTTTCGACTTGCACCAGGGAAGAACAGCGTTCTGGTATTCCGTTTTTGCGTAGTGAAGGTGTGAAACTTATTGAAATTCATCGGCGAATGAAGGTTCAGTACGGTCATGCATGTTTGTCACAGGAGCAAGTGTACGAATGGAGTAGGAAGTTCGCAAATGGCGTGACTTCAGTGGAAGATGCTCCTCGTCCAGGTCAGGCACAACGAGTTGTGACTCCACAGAATATTGCAGCAGTTGAAGCCATAGTGAAGGAAAACCGCCGAGTGACACTGAATGACATTGCAGCATGTTTACAGATTAGTCATGGGTCAGCACACCACATTGTACATGATGTGCTCCAGTTTCACAAAGTGTCTGCAAAATGGGTGCCACGGCAGCTGGCTCCTGAGATGAGAGAACGACGTGTTGATGCTTTTGAAGAACTTCTTCGGCGATTTGAACGAGAAGGTGATTCCTTGCAAGAATCGTTACTGGTGACGAAATCTGGGTTCACTTCCACCAACCGGAAGCGAAGAGAGCGAGCAAGGAATGGCGCCATTCCTCGTCACCAAAACCAAAAAGTTTCGAACAGAACCATCAGCAGGGAAGGTTGTGCTGACTCTCTTTTGGCACGAAAAAGGCGTCATTTTGGAGCATTACATGCCTATAAGGACCACTATGACCACTGCATCATACAAAGGTCTCCTAAAAAATCATCTGCGGCCTGCTATCAAATCAAAGCGACGTGGATTGCTGTCAGCAGGTGTCCTTTTGCAACATGACAATGCAAGGCCCGTACAACAGATGCAACAATCACAGACCTGCATTTTGAGTGTCTTCCTCATCCACCATACTCACCAGACGTACCCCCAAGTGACTTCCATATGTTTGGACAACTCAGAGACTCAATGGGAGGAAAGAAGTTCTGTTCTGCTGAAAAGTAAGTCACGCGATGAATGAGTGGTTGCACGGACTACCAAAAGAATTTTTTTCTAAAGGAATTTACGCACTTTGTAAGCGCTGGAGGACTTGCATTGAGCGTGGGGGAGATCATGTTGAAAAGTGATAAAGGTTTGTACCACTTCTGCACAATAAATAATATTTAAAAAAATATTTCAGGTATTCTTTTGACTCATGCTCGTATGCAGAAATTCTAATGTTTAGCGTATCTTCTTAATTGTTTGCTATCTTAGGAGTAAACGTGCTACATTGCTTGACAGTTGCTAAGGAAAAACTGACACTTGCTAAGGAAAACTGCCAACTGCTCTGGAACAACCGACAATTGCTGCGGAACACGCGACCAATCATGTTAAAAGGAAAAGTAGGGTGTGAGACGTGTTGACTGCAGCAAAGCCTCTGTACGAACGCATGTATCCATTCGACAGTTCATGCAGCACGGTGTTTGAAGAAAGTTATTGTGGGACCGGTTAAGACGACATTCCACGCGGTACAGAAACATGCCTGCAAGACATCCCTTGCGGGCTTACGACCGTGGACAAGTGGTTTCACGGCTCAAGCCGGTCAATGTGTGACTACCGTGGTTACAGTAACGGTTGTGTCCAAAACTGTCACCTCGCGATTGAAAAATTCCGCTGAAGACAGAAATGTTATGCGAAGGCACGGCGGTGGCCGTAGATGGACCACCAAGCCGCAAGAGGATTGATACGTAGCCCTAGTGGCGTAAAGGAACAGACATCTCACTCCTAGTGAGATCGATGCAGAACTTGCAACCGCTACCAGTACAGGTGTATACACCAGAACCATTTCGCGGCCATTAGATCAGCCTGATTCGTATGCTCGAAAGCTGTTAAATGCGTCGCACTTCGACCACGACATAGCTGGGAAAGAGTTCGTTGGTGTTATAATACAATAAAAAATATATAATAAATAAATGAATAATGAAAAACAGAGTGTGTGGTTTTTTAGATATACTGAATTAATGAGATTATTTTTCGGCACTTATACAAGCACAATAAACTGAGCTATACCTGCAAATGAATTCTTATTAGTTCATATTGGTTCTGCACGCACAAAATACTCTTTTTCCCTGTGTATATTTTTGCTTACCAATTAATAATGCTACATCCGATCGCCGTATCCACCTACAAAATCTTGACCGTGTTCGTCTTTACTTTTACAATTGGATCTTCATAATTTTCCGAAGCGTACATATGGGCTTCAGTTCTTCTTGTTACAGTACTACTTGAAATAATAATTCAAACAAACTTTCAGTTAGTAAAATAATACTATATTCTTCTGTTCGATGCACATAGAAAATACGTACTCTCACTTATTCACATTGCCTAAAATGGCTGACTCGATTACACGTCAAGATACTTGCGTCTACCTTCCTTCACTAGCAGAGCGCGAATCCCACCTCGTACTAAAGAACAAGAAAACATCTATGTTTTTTAACATCTGAAATTCAAAAATACATGACGGTAGGCACAGGTTCTACACAGGGCTACCGCTTCACCTTTTCTCTTTGCCTTTAAAGAAAACGTAAATATAAAAGTAAGAAACGCAAAAGGTTCGTCATAGTGTAGGGAGCATGTTGACAGCAACAATCGTCCAGATGCTGTTCTCTGACTTCACTGCGGTAAGTCATTCTGGCCATCAGTTAGTGTGGAGAGAGAGGAGAAGGTGTTACACGCTACAGAACGTTCTTGAAAGTCACCGGTTCGTTCAAAATGTGTGTGAAATCCTATGGGACTTAACTGCTAAGGTCATCAGTCCCCAAGCTTACACACTAGTTAACCTAAATTATACTAAGGACAAACACACACACACACACCCATGCCCGAGGGAGGACTCGAACCTTCGCCGGGACCAGCCGCACAGTCCATGACTGCAGCGCCTAGACAGCTCGGATAATCCCGCGCGGCCTCACCGGTTTGGCTTGGGCGTTATAGTTTGGATAGGCATTGTGCACAATGGCCGAACACCATAGCATATCCATGCGCGAGGTACCGTTACAGCCCAGTGGTATTGCAAAGAGATTATTCTGGATTATCTCCGTCTGTTTAGAGCAGCAGTAGGCCCAGAATTTCAATTTATGGACGACAGCGTCCACCAATGCGGGACAGCTGAGGTTGCGGACACAGTGGAAAGTGAAAATACTGAACGTATGGAACTCCCTGCTTAGTCCCAGGACCTAAATCCAATAGAGCATGCTTGGGATGCTCTTGGGAGACGTGTATTCTCAACTGACACCCGCTCTCCTAATTGTGCAACAACTTGAAACTGCCTTGAAGGAGGAGTGGGATAACATCCCCCAAGGACTCCTCAACAGTTCCCTAGACAGCATGAAATAGTGCCCGAGGAGGGTATATACCTTACTGAGAGTGTGGTGTCGATGTTTATGTTGGGTGCCTGACCGGTGTCAAACATGAACGTTATTTGTGCCTGTTATCTTGCTTTCCCAAGTGGTGCAATTTGTACTATTTTTCGTTCTAAATATACCACACCACCTCTGTTACCTACGTACAGTGTTTCATGTCGTCCATCATTTTCTGTGATTACTCCTGTCCAGCAGTGCCTCTGTTCCTTAGCAGTTATCAGACTACTTACTTACCAGCTTCTCCTCTCCAGTCACCCTTCTACATGTTTTTGGTCCATGTATTCTTCTCCACCTATTCCTGTCGTATTGATACCGTCTCTCACCCCCTCAGTCCGTTTCGGCGTTGGTCTTCCCCTTCGTCTGTTACCTCTGACGTCTTCTCCACCACCAGCCTGGCTATCTGGCCTTATTGAAGCATTACGTTCCCGTACCACTTCCGTCTCCTCTCTTTAATCCTGCAACGATGTCCAGCGATTTACACAACTAATCGAAGTCGCCGTTTTTCCTTTATCTCCAGTCGCCTCTGTCTTTCAACAGTTCAAAAATATGTCTCAGAACAGTGTTCTCAAATGTTAGAGGTTCTCTTTCCCCCTTTCATGTCAGGATCAAGTCTGAGCTGCTTGCAGAATCACAGGTTGTATTACAATGTTTTAGATATTAATCTACGAGGATCTCTATACAAACCGATACCTGAAGAGCAGCTTTCCGAGCACAAACCTTGACCTGTTTCCTGCTTGAATCCTTACCATTACTTTCTGGTCTATCTGATGCCTTTCACTGAGCCATGCCACAAGATATTTGAACTCTTTTACCGTTTCACGGATATTAACACCCACCTCTAAATACCTGTCACCGTTCTCTCTGGTCAGTGCGAGGTATCTTATGTAAGCCACATTTGATCTTAAAAGATTTAAGGCCACGTGGGAAGCCGTCGTCGCGTAATGTAAATGGCAGTAATACAAGTGTTTCAATACAAGCACAGAACACCTTTTTCAGTTTGCTAGAGCGAAAATAATTTTTAACTGAATTTAAAACATGCAGCACAGCATTTATAATTTCCTCTTTCTTATGCATTCAATATTCGCACTTTCACAGGAAGCCATAAGTCACAACGTCTGAGTGAAGTAGGAACAGGTTAACGACAAACACATGATCACTGTGCATAACTGAGCAGTCTACGTTTTAGAACTGATTCAGTCTCAGGAGAATATGTTGATCTGAACACGATATACGTAGTACAAAAATACTGATAATCAATCATTTAAAAAACTGCTGCAAAATGCAGAAAGTAATGAATCACAGTGTTCGTAGCTTGCATATGAATAACAGAAAAGGAGTACACGCTTTTCAGAATGTAAAAATTACGTTTTACCTTATTGGTGTCCTAAGAGTTCAACACTAAAACATTAGGAAAAAGTCATAAATAAGGTCCAACAAGAATTGAAATTCATTTTGAAACTGTTCGTGATACACGAACAGAATACTTCAATAATGAAACAACTTTCGTCAACAACGATTTCTGTTTTGATTTTAGTGACACCGCCGTCGCTGGCGTACACACAAGACTCACTGCCACTATGGAAAAAAAAAGTGAGTCTTTGTTTCAACAGCAGTGGACGTAAAATGAATGAAGATCATTATGATGAATGTCTTCCGACGATGAAATGGAAATGAGTGTATGGCATTGCTGGCTAGGAGGCCCCATACTGGAATGTTCGGCCGCCAATTTCGAGTTTTATTGCAGTCGACGCGACAATGGGCGACTCGCGTGCCGTTGATGAGTATGAAACGATGAGAAGGACAGCACAACACTCAGTCCACGAGCGGAGAAAATGTTGTGGATTGGCAGGAGAGCCAACCCACGGAGTTTGGAGGAAGCCGAAAGGCACGCGTTTAAGCTCACGCAGGCTGGAACAGGACAATTAAATTAGAACTTAGAAAAACGGACGCAGATGGTGGAATACTTAACTTTAATCCATTAATGTTGAACGTAGCTCTTGTCTGTACATTATTTACAATATCAATAGCAACTGATAATGGCGCCTTGCTAGGTCGTAGCAAATGACGTAGCTGAAGGCTGTGCTCACTATCGTCTCGGCAAATGAGAACGTATTTTGTTAGTGAACCATCGCTAGCAAAGTTGGTTATACAACTGGGGCGAGTGATAGGAAGTCTCTTTAGACCTGCCGTGTGGCGGCGCTCGGTCTGCAATCACTGATAGTGGCGACACGCGGGTCCGACGTACACTAACGGACCGCGGCCGATTTAAAGGCTAGCACCTAGCAAGTGTGGTGTCTGGCGGTGACACCACAGAAGCACAGTAGAGATAATATCTACCTACTCCAGGATAAGGCTCTGCGGCCACTAAATGTGCATCCAACTTAGCACTGCTGTAACGAGATGAAATCGTAGTTTTTTGTAGTTGATGTAATTATTAAACTTGGTCACTTCTGCTCACATACGTCATAACATACGTTATTATTATTCTTTCGGTTGCAATTTCAAATATTTTGAGCTTGAAAATTAGTATTTGTCGAAACTTCAATCACAATAAACAAACAACTAATAATTTTGCTACAGCTGTAAGAGGAAATGACAATGTTCAGTCGTTTTCTGTGATACTAGGTAAGTGATGGTGACACCATAGACCCCACTTGCAGCAAGTCTGTATGAAGGTCTCTGCGAAGTTTTTTATCAGTGTTCTGAGTAAGACTGTACTCAAACTGGCCACATCGTGGTTGTTTCCTGGTTACTTCCAGTTGCGATACAGGATTCTCGACGCTTTGTGGCTTTGTGTCATTCCACTTTTTAGGCTCAGAACTTGATGGTACAGTGACATAGTACGTTCTTCTGTGGACGTATGTCCTTCCTGACACCACAAGTCACAGTAATCCGACGGCGGAAATGTGGTGTACGCCGCGCGTTTCTGAATCGTATAAACGCCGTTATGTATAGAATGAAGGCTTTCACGACCAGGTGACATGGCTGTTGATATACTTTCCGGGATGTGAGGTCGTGGTCCAAGAACTTTTCTGCTCCTTACGTTTCGTCCAGGACTGCGCTGGACTTCCTCAGAGGCGCTGCTCCGCTGAGTCTTGCCGACTGACTGGTCGGGTGTCTGAGAGCGACTTATATATTGTGAGAAAGGGGGGCGTGGTTCAGGTGACACGTGATGAGCAGTGATAATCCATAGCAAAGATAAGGTTGACTATCGATTACCACCTCGTCAAAGATAAAAATTGTTAGCAATTTTGTAGAGCCACTGTCCATATATCGCTAAGTTTCATAGCCTCCTCTTTCCTATTAAAATTATCGTGATATTTATAAATTTCAATAGCTTCTCTATATAGCCGTGGGTAATAATTTAACGTTATAGATAAAACTTCGGTATCCGAAAACTTCGAAAAAACAGAAAAATCAGCTGTAGCGGAACATGCTCTTCAACCAGGCAACCACCAAGTGAAGTTTTCGGATACCGAAGTTTTATCTACAACGTTAAATTACTATCCACGGCTATATAGAGAAGCTATTGAAATTTATAAACATCACGATAATTTTAATAGGAAAGAGGAGGCTATGAAACTTAGCGATATATGGACAGTGGCTCTACAAAATTGCTAACAATTTTTATCTCTGACAAGGTGGTAATCGATAGTCAACCTTATCTTTGCTATGGATTATCACTCTTCATCACGTGTCACCTGAACCACGCCCCCTTTCTCACAATATATAAATCGCTCTCAGACACCCGACCAGTCAGTCGGCAAGACTCAGCAGAGCAGCGCCTCTGAGGAAGTCCAGCGCAGTCCTGGACGAAACGTAAGGAGCAGAAAAGTTCTTGGACCACGACCCCACATCCCGGAAAGTATATCAACAGCCGTTATGTGTGTTCTTGTGTATAATGTGTTTATGTGGTGGAATGGTGGATCATACAGTCATTCGCTCGAATTGGCGCCTCTCGAAACGAAAATAACGCACGTAGAGGGTGTCGTGTGTGGAAAGCCAACCCAGCCCTGGCTACCCTGCCCCTCTTGCAAGCTAGCGTGCTGCCAATAACGCTTCGCTAGGAGGTTTCGCCACTGTGCTACGTACCGAAACACAGTAACGTGTCGAATATAGCAGCCGTCATTTTAGAAACCTTTAACCACAGGACATTTCACAACTCCTATGCTACATTTCTGCATTTTGCAGTGCATACAATGATGGCAGTTGTTGTGTTGAAGACAGGGCGCTATTACTGCCAAGGCGTGTGGAAGACTTTGGTGTGTCAAGTTCGTGTGACGTCAACGAATCTCGTGCTGGCCAATGGCGTGACGTTATAGCGCAGTGAGGCTAAGGCGTCCCATATCGACGCATGTAATCGCGGGTTTCCACCACACGGGACATTCCATCCTCGACGTCGTGAAGGAACAGTGTTTTTCACGTCCAGCCGTACACCAACAGTACATTTATTCGTAAAAAAAAACTCCTAGCCAGACTCAGGCGACGTAAGCAATAATAGTGATGTCAGGGGTCACTATTGACCATCTAAGAGACGGGGCACTGAACATGTAACTCAGTAAAAGAAGAGTGATGGAAAGTTAGTAATCACAGGTGGCTGGAGCGATGTAGTGGGGGAGGAACAGACGACAGGGTTAAGGGCGAATACGAGGTCGGCAGTAGGAGTATGGGAGGAAGACTCCTTGAAACCTTCAAATGCCTTGCTCAAGAATCACAAGAGGGGAAGGTGGATTTGGAAAAAACCTGTAGTCGCGGTAAGATATCAGCTGGATTCCACCATGGTGAGACAGAAACTCCGGAATGATATGTTGGATTGTAAGGAGTACCCCCGGCCGGACGCTGTGGACGAGCGGTTCTAGGCGCTACAGTCTGGAACCGCGCGACCGATACTGTCGCAGGTTCGAATCCTGCGTCAGGCATGAATGTGTGTGATGTCCTTAGGTTAGTTAGGTTTAAGTAGTTCTAACTTCTAGGGGACTGATGACCTCAGATGTTAAGTCCCGATAGTGCACAGAGCCATTTGAGCGTACCCGCGAGATGATATAGACTCAGATCAGAATTTGGCAGTGAAGAAGAGTACGCTGACATTTAAGAGATTCGTCAGGAGGATTCGCTGTCTAAGAAAGTGGGTTGCTGAAGTATTGAGGATTAATGATGTGGGTTTGAACTTCTCTGAAAATATTGACGAATGGTGATGTGGGTTTGAACTTCTCAGAGGCTGCAGTTAGTGTAACAACGAATACCGTTATAGACAGTGTAGATGAAGAGGGATGCTCATCCCCAGAAGGGCTGTCACAGAAATTGGACAGAATAGAATATGTGAAAGTAAGATAGCGCGAAGAATTCTTGGACAATATAAGAAATCCATCAATTGTTCGAAGAAAGGAAGGAATTACAAGAATATTCAGGCAAATAAAGGAACACGGCAACATAAATCACTTCGGAATAAAATCAAAACGAAGTGCAGGGAAGATATAGAGAAATTGCTGTAGAAAAAATGTGAATAAATCGAAAAGGAAATGGTCATCAGATAGATAGACTCAGCTTATAGACAAGTAAAAGCAACTTTTGGTGGAATTAAAAGCAAGAGCATCAACAATAGTAGTGCAAAAGGAACCCACTCTTGTAGCTATGTAAAGAAGAATGGTGATAGGTGGAAAAAACATATTAAGGGCCTCTACGAGGGGAAGATACTGTGTCGTATGATGACAGAAAAATAAATAAATGTCTCTTCGGAAGAAGTACAGGATCCAGTATTAGTCAGAATCTGACAGAGATTTGTAAGACTTGCGATCAAATAAGGCAGAGGGAATTGATAATATTCCTGTGGAATTTCTAAAATCATTGGAAGAATTGGCAATCAAATGACTGTTGAAGGTGGTTTGTCGAATCTATTAGATTAGAGACATATCATCAGACTTTTGGAAGAATATCATCCAGACAATCTCGAAGATACCAAAGTGAGTATCATCGCACAACCGGATTAAAAGTCCATGCTTCCAAATTGCTGAAAAGAATAATAAGGAAAAGAATGAAAAATAAAATTGAGGATCTGTTAGCTGACAACCAGTTTGGGTTTAGAAAGGGAAAGGTGCTGGATGGGCAGTTCTTAAAACAAATGACGCGAAGCGTCTGAGCGGGAGCAAATGGAAACGGATTTTTTTCTTTTTTTCAGTCAGTAGCGACCCAGGCTGTGAGTCGGACCTCTGAAAAAGCTAAAGCCGGCCGGGGTGGCCGAGCGGTTCTAGGCGCTACAGCCTGGAACCGAGCCACCGCTGCGGTCGCAGGTTCGAATCCTGCCTCGTCCATGGATGTGCGTGATGTCCTTAGGTTAGTTAGGTTTAAGTAGTTCTAAGTTCTAGGGGACTGATGACCTCAGAAGTTAAGTCCCATAGTGCTCAGAGCCATTTTGAAAAAGCTAAGCTGCTCCTGACGTTGGGCTCCGCCGATGGTTTGAAAACTTTGTGTTTCAATAAGAAAGTCAGCCGAGCACGGCATAGTCGCCTCAAATATTTTAATGCTGTAAGTTCTGATGGTCTACTTGATAATGCAGGTAGGGCATAAGAGAAATCAAGACACTTTCGAAGAATCTGTCGGCCTAACAAAAGCGTTCTAAAACGTAACATTGTGCAACATGTTAGAAATTCGCAGAAAAATATTGGTAAGCTCTTGTAGGACGACAACGCTCGTATTCGCAGCTGTCGCTAGCCAAACGCGCTCTCCTTAGGAATTCGCCAACTCTCCCGGCCATAAAGACGACCGGTTCTATTCTACTGTCCGCAAGCGTGAGGCATGACGCAGCCGGAGTATCTACATCTGGCAACATACCTTGGCGAATGCGACATTAGTTGAACGCAGGGTCAAACGTTATCTCCTAGTATGACATTCGGCACATCATCATTGTGTGTGTGATTGCAAAATTGTATTACAACTATTGCAGGGTACAGAAGTTTCTGAAATGACATTCTGATTATGTCCATGACCGAGTAAAATTGTGCAAGGTTTTTCGAAAACTGAGAAATACGGATATGAGCCAAAGCGAAAGTCTGATAAGGTACAATATGTACAGGAACCTAGAGGGAATACTGACAAGGATGCGTATGAGAGAACTGGTCGGATTACAAAGGGTGTAAGTCAAGGATCTCCTCTAATGGTCAATCTGCGCATCGAACAAGCAGTGGGGGAAATAAAAGAAATGTTACGGAATGTGATTAAAATTCAGGATGAAAGTATATCAGATTTGCCGATGACACTACTATCGGCAAAGAAAGTGAAGAAGAATCACAGGAGCGATTGACTGGAATGATAGTCTAATGAGCACAGAATACACACTGTGAGTAAATAAACATATGATAATGAGGGGTAGCAGAAATGCAATAGGCGATAAACAAGCCATCAAAATTGGGGACCACGTAATGGACAAAAGGAATTCAGTTACCTCAGAAGCAATATAACGCTAGATGGACGAAACAAAAAGGATGTAAGAAGCAGCTTAGCACAAGGAAAGAGGACATTCTTCTCTATAAAAAATCTATAAAGGTGTCAAGTGTAGACCGTAATTTGGATAAGAATGTTAGAGTGAAAAGATAAGAAATCAGCACACCATCCGTAAAAACAGGTTGTAGAGGATACGTAGTAGGTAAAATATCGCATTAAAAGGTGAGTCAAGTAACAGTCGATATACAGTGGCAACCTAAGCTAAACGGTTTCTCATTTTCAACTCTCTCTTTCTTACATTGTTGTGTACTGGTTATTTCTATACCATGTTATGGTATCCGCACTGTGTGTATACATGATCTGATTACACGGTGTACCGTCTGTTGACAAGCTCCTTAGCCGATTTATTCATCACCTGTCACTCACTTCACGATAGATCGACGTTTACTTAGGTGACACAAGCCATGGGACACATCCCAATATCGTGTCGAGCCTCCTTTTGCCCACAGTATTGAAGCAACTCGATGTGACATGGTTCAAAAAGTCTCTGAAAGTCCCCTGCAAAATTATTCAGCCATGCTGCCTCTATAACAGTCCACATCTGCAAAAGTGTTGCCCGTGCAGGATTTTGTGCACGAACTCACCTCTCGATTATGTCCCATAAATATTCGATGCTATTGATAACGGGCGACCTAGATGGCCAAATCGTTCGCACGAATTGTCCAGAATGTTCTGCAGACCAGTGTCAAACAACTGCGGCCCGATGACATGACATCGTTGTTTGGAAACGTGAAGTCATAGCTGCAAATGGTTTCCAGCTAGCCGGACATAACTCTTTGCAGTCAATGCTCCTCTCATTTGGCTCAGAGGACACAGTCCATTCCATGTAAACACAACCCACACCGTTATGGATCCACCACCAGTTTGCACAGTGCCTTGTTAACAACTTGGATCCATCGATTCGTGTTGTGTGCGCCACACTCGAACTTGAACACCAGCTCTTACTGAAACTGGGATTCATCTGACCATGCCACGCTCTTCCAGTCATCTAGGACTCGACCCGTATGATCACAATCCCAGGAGAGTCGCTGCAGGCGAAGCGGTGCTGTTGGCAAAGGCACTCGCTTCGATCGTCTGCTGGCTTAGCCCGCTAATGGCAAATTTCGCGCACTGACCTGACGCACACGTTCGTCGTACTTCCAACATTGATTTCTGCGGTTGTTGCACGCAGTGTTGCTTGTCTGTCAGCACTGACAACTCTACGCAAAAGCCGCTGCCCTCGGTCGGTAAGCGAGGGTATCGGCCACTGCTTTGTCCGTGGTGAGAGATAATGGCTGAAATTTGGTACTCTCGGCACACTCTTGACACTGTGGATCTCGGAATATAGAATTCCGTAACGATTTCCGAAACAGAATGTTCCATGCCTCTACCTCTAACCACAATTACACCTTCAAAGTCCGTTTAATTCCTGTCGTGCGATCATTAAGAATATGTGGTGTTCACAATTGATAAACAGAGACTATGAACGGAAGTCTGTTGCTAAGGTAGAATACTCAAAATTTCTGGGTGTGTGCATTGATGAGAAATTTTGGGGCATTCGTCACTAAGAGAGAAAGTATTCATTGCACAAAAGCGTGTAATCAGAATAATAGCTGGAGCCCACCAAAGATCGCCTTGCAAACATTTATTTAAGGAACTCGGGATATTCACAGTATCTTCACAATACATATATTCACTTATGAAATTTGTCATTAATAACCCATCCCAATTCAAAAATAACAGCAAAGTGCATAGCTACAACAGTAGAAGAAGGGATGATATTTACTATTCTGGATTAAGTCTCACTTTGGCACAGAGAGGGGTGAATTACGCTGCCACAAAAAACTTTGGTCATTTGCCAAATAGTATTAAAAGTCTGACAGATAGACAACCAACATTTAAAAGCAAATTAAAAGAATTTCTAAATGACAACTCCTTCTACTCAATAGATGAATTCTTAGATATGAAGTAGTAACTGTAAAAAAAAAAAAAAAAAAAAAAAAAAAAAAAAAAAAAATTATTATTATTATTATTTTGTCTAAAGAAAATTTATGTTAAAGTGACACGTTCCACATCATTACGAAATGTCGTATTCATGATCTATGGAACAAGGAGTAATGTATGTATGTCACCCAGGGCCGTCATGTGTGTACCCCTTCAAGGAACTATGCGTTTCAACTCCGCCGTCACAATACAAATATTCGCTAATGGAATTCGTCACAAATAATCGATCCCAATTTGACAAGAACTGACGTCCACACTTACAACATTAGAGGGAAAAATGCCCTTTATTACCCATTGTTAGTCCGCAGCTCGTGGTCTCGCGGTCGCGTTCTCGCTTCCCGAGTCCTGGATACCGGGTTCGATTCCCGGCGGCGTCAGAGATTATCACCTGCCTCGAGATGACTGGATGTTGTTGTGTCTTCCTCATCATCATCATTCATCCCCATTACGGTCGGAGGAAGGCAATGGCAAACCGCCTCCGCTAGGACCTTGCGTAGTATGGCGGTGCGGGTCCCCCGAATCGTCTGCTACGCTCTGTCAAAGAGTATGAGGCCTTATCGTCATCACCTGTTGTTAAAGCTATCAATGCCTCAGAAACCAATTCAATGTACAGCACAGATATTTCTGAATATTTGTCCAATAGATCATAAAATGTCTGACAGGTAGCAAAGCAAGTTTTAAATCTAACTGAAAGTCATTTCTTCTAGACAGCTCCTAGTCCAATGACGAATGACGAGTTTCTACATAGAAACTGGTAGCCAGTTCCGTACTTAAAAAACTAGTTTTTAAGTGTAGTCGCATTAGTAGCATTAAGAAGAGCATCCTTTAATGTTAACACTGATCATGTTTCCATATCCTGTAAACTCTACATAATTTCGAAAAACCAAACGCTCTAATGACCTATGGGACATGTAACTAACTAACTAACTAACTAAGCAACTTAATCGAAGGAACAGTCTTGGAAACATGGTGTGAGCCGAATGTCTTCTACGCTCATATTTAGTCCTGTACAAACCTTCCGCCTCTCCCCCGCTTCGCCGGCCGCTGGTGGCCGAGCGGTTCTAGGCGCTTCAGTCTGGAATTGCGCGACCGCTACGGTCGCAGGTTCGAATCCTGCCTTGGGCATGGATGTGTGTGATGTCCTTAGGTTAGTTAGGTTTAAGTAGTTCTAAGTTCTAGGGGACTGATGACCTTAGAAGTTAAGTCCCATAGTGGTCAGAGCCATTTTTTTTTCTCCCCCGCTTGCATTTCCTTATCGATAAACGAAAATCATTTCTGTAATTTCCGTCACCAGGTACAACTGCATTTCGAACTAACCGACGTTCAACTTGTAAACACAGACTGCCTGCTGCAGTACACATTTTGCACACGAGGACTGTTCATGTCAGTACACGGTACGTCCTCTCCAATGGACGAGATGAGTTATTAATCCAGCCTCTACACCTAAGTGCTTGTCGGGATTCCCTACCCGACAATCTCAGCAACAACAGTACCCAGGAACGGTACAAGTGTTTCACTGAGAAAGGTATCATAAAGATTTACGCACATAATTTTCGATTCGGTAGCTTCCGGGTACATTCGCCATTCTCTATCACCCCGGAAAATTTTTGTAACATTACTACGGAATCACCCTGCATACGTAAGTAGAAGCCAGAGTCATCGTGTTCACAGAAATACTGCGATGTTTCTTCAGTAAGAGGATCCCGTTGACATGTGGGAACACGTTCGTTTGAAGTAATTCACATTTTAGCATCGTATCACAGGGGAAAAAAAAGTAATGGATAACCCATACTTGAAGCAGTACAGAGGGGTCGGATCCAGAACAATATCGACAAGGGACGGACGCACCGTTGCCAGACGTCAGTGAGCCCTGGTGATGCGCGAGACGGCCTGCTTTCAGGACATCATTAACGAGAGAGAAGCGCTCTGAAACCGCAGGCGGGCCAAACACCGCACCACTCCACAGGTGCTCCTCGTTTTCGCCGGTCTCGCCACCCGAGGCAAGGACCTCCAAAACAGCAGTCTCCTCACCGACAGAGCAAAAAAACTCGCGGACCTGCTCGTACAGCACTCTTCCAACCGACTGAACCTCCAATTTTGTGCTTAGGCTGATGGAAGTTCGAAAGTGAGGACACTTTCTACGGTTTCCGGACAGCTAACTGCTTAAAACGGCCGTGGTTCCAGGGAGATCCGTATCTCGCAGCGGTCAGCTGTTCATAATGGAGTATTCTTTTACTTTCATTTCGAGCGGTCGACGGTACAGTAAGTTAACTGCCTTCCTCGGAGAGAGCTTAACGTTTATGTCCACACTACGTTCATACCATGTTTACACCGTCACATTTCTATATTTCCGTTAAAGTGTCAGTTACAAACGTGTATAACATCAATATTAATCAGAGTTATACTTTTATTCTGGCCGCTAGAGAGATATTTTCTTATATTAACAGATGATGGAAAATAAAGGACACTGCAGATTAATAAAAACTGCTGCCACTTCTTCCTAAAGCCCTGTCATTTTGGTCATACTATGAAGGCATAAGCTCATCAGCACGGGCAGACACAGCTGTGGGCATGCAAATCCCTTGTACTGACTACTGAAAATGGAAACGTATTGCAATAATTCTCGAATGTTCACCCTCATAACATAAACTTCCCTAACGAATAAGAGTTGTGATATCTCCAAAGGAAATGCATAGGATGAAAACGTTCAAGAAGTGCAATTCTAATTCGGTTACTAATGGCGATATACAGTCTTGAGTTATGATTTATGACTAACCACGACACTGAATGCCGCCTGGTGGCTTTTCGGGCCAGTAAGCCGGTGTGGAATTCATATAAGCGGTGCAGAGACCAATGGGAAATCGTTACAGCGACGAAATGGACCAAAAAATCGGAAAATGCACTGCCATTACCAAGTCTTCCATAGAGAGCGGTCTATTGACACACAGTCAACACGGATTTGGAAAACATCGTTCTTGTGAAACACAATTAGCTCTTTATTCACACGAAGTGTTGAATGCTATCGACAAGCGATACCAAATTCATTTCGTATTTCTAGATTTCCGGAAGACACCATATAACGTCCCACCGGTTAGTGAGTAGTTAAAAATGGTTTAAACACCTGTGAATATCTTGCCTTCGGTGTCCCTCGACAACTGCAAACATGAGCTAAAACGTGCTTTTTCAATAAATATGTTGTTGTTGTGGTCTTCAGTCCTGAGACTGGTTTGATGCAGCTCTCCATGCTATTCTATCCTGTGCAAGCTTCTTCATCTCCCAGTACCTACTGCAGCCTACATCCTTCTGAATCTGCTTAGTGTATTCATCTCTTGGTCTCCCCCTACGATTTTTACCCTCCACGCTGCCCTCCAGTACTAAATTGGTGATCCCTTGATGCCTCAGAACATGTCCTACCAACCGATCCCTTCTTCTGGTAAAGTTGTGCCACAAACTCCTCTTCTCCCCAATCCTATTCAGTACCTCCTCATTAGTTATGTGATCTACCCATCTAATCTTCAGCATTCTTCTGTAGCATCACATTTCGAAAGCTTCTATTCTCTTCTTGTCCAAACTATTTACCGTCCATGTTTCACTTCCATACATGGCTACACTCCATAGAAATACTTTCAGAAATGACTTCTTCACACTTAAATCTATACTCGATGTTAACAAATTTCTCTTCTTCAGAAACGCTTTCCTTGCCATTGCCAGTCTACATTTTATATCCTCTCTACTTCGACCATCATCAGTTATTTTGCTCCCCAAATAGCAAAACTCCTTTACTACTTTAAGTGTCTGATTTCCTAATCTAATACCCTCAACATCACCCGACTTAATTCGACTACATTCCATTATCCTCGTTTTGACTTAGTTGATGTTCATCTTATATCCTCCCTTCAAGACACCATCCATTCCGTTCAACTGCTCTTCCAAGTCCTTTGCTGTCTCTGACAGAATTACAATGTCATCGGCGAACCTCAAAGTTTTTATTTCTTCTCCATGGATTTTAATACCTACTCCGAATTTTTCTTTTGTTTCCTTTACTGCTTGCTCAATATACAGATTGAATAACATCGAGGAGAGGCTACAACCCAGTCTTACTCCCTTCCCAACCACTGCTTCCCTTTCATGTCCCTCGACTCTTATAACTGCCATCTGGTTTCTGTACAAATTGTAAATAGCCTTTCGCTCCCTGTATTTTACCCCTGCCACCTTTAGAATTTGAAAGAGAGTATTCCAGTCAACATTGTCAAACGCTTTCTCTAAGTCTACAAATGCTAGAAACGTAGGTTTGCCTTTCCTTAATCTTTCTTCTAAGATAAGTCGTAAGGTCAGTATTGCCTCACGTGTTCCAGTATTTCTACGGAATCCAAACTGATCTTCCCCGAGGTCGGCTTCTACTAGTTTTTCCATTCGTCTGTAAAGAATTCGTGTTAGTATTTTGCAGCTGTGGCTTATTAAACTGATTGTTCGGTAATTCTCACATCTGTCAACACCTGCTTTCTTTGGGATTGGAATTATTATATTCTTCTTGAAGTCTGAGGGTATTTTGCCTGTTTCATACATCTTGCTCACCAGATGGTAGAGTTTTGTCAGGACTGGCTCTCCCAAGGCCGTCAGTAGTTCCAATGGAATGTTGTCTACTCCGGGGGCCTTGTTTCGACTCAGGTCTTTCAGTGCTCTGTCAAACACTTCACGCAGTATCGTATCTCCCATTTCATCTTCATCTACATCCTCTTCCATTTCCATAATATTGTCCTCAAGTACATCGCCCTTGTATAGACCCTCTATATCCTCCCTCCACCTTTCTGCTTTCCCTTCTTTGCTTAGAACTGGGTTTCCATCAGAGCTCTTGATGTTCATACAAGTGGTTCTCTTATCTCCAATGGTCTCTTTATTTTTCCTGTAGGCAGTATCTATCTTACCCCTAATGAGATAAGCCTCTACATCCTTCCATTTGTCCTCTAGCCATCCCTGCTTAGCCATTTTGCACCTCTTGTCGATCTCATTTTTGAGACGTTTGTATTCCTTTTTGCCTGCTTCATTTACTGCATTTTTATATTTTCTCCTTTCATCAATTAAATTCAATATTTCTTCTGTTACCCAAGGATTTCTACTAGCCCTCGTCTTTTTACCTACTTGATCCTCTGCTGCCTTCACGACTTCATCCCTCAAAGCTACCCATTCTTCTTCTACTGTATTTCTTCCCTCATTCCTGTCAATTGTTCCCTTATGCTCTCCCTGAAACTCTGTACAACCTCTGGTTCTTTAAGTTTATCTAGGTCCCATCTCCTTAAATTCCCACAGTTTTGCAGTTTCTTCAGTTTTAATCTACAGGTCATAACCAATAGATTGTGGTCAGAGTCCGCATCTGCCTCTGGAGATGTCTTACAATTTAAAACCTGGTTCCTAAATCTCTGTCTTACCATTATATAATCTATCTGATACCTTTTAGTATCTCCAGGGTTCTTCCATGTATACAACCTTCTATCATGATTCTTAAACCAAGTGTTATCTATGATTAAGTTGTGCTCTGTGCAAAATTCTACCAGACGGCTTCCTCTTTCATTTCTGACCCCCAATCCATATTCACCTACTACGTTTCCTTCTCTCCCTTTTCCCACACTCGAATTCCAGTCACCCATGACTATTAAATTTTCGTCTCCCTTCACTATCTGAATAATTTCTTTTATTTCATCATACATTTCTTCAATTTCTTCGTCATCTGCAGAGCTAGTTGGCCTATAAACTTGTACTACTGTAGTAGGTGTGGGCTTCGTATCTATCTTGGCCACAATAATGCGTTCACTATGCTGTTTGTAGTAGCTTACCCGCGTTCCTATTTTCCTATTCATTATTAAACCTACTCCTGCATTACCCCGATTTGACTTTGTGTTTATAACCCTATAGTCACCTGACCAGAAGTCTTGTTCCACCTGCCACCGAACTTCACTAATTCCCACTATATCTAACTTTAACCTATCCATTTCCCTTTTCAAATTTTCTAACCTACCTGCCCGATTAAGGGACCTGACATTCCACGCTCCGATCCGTAGAACGCCAGTTTTCTTTCTCCTGATAACGACATCCTCTTGAGTAGTCCCCGCCCGGAGATCCGAATGGGGGACTATTTTACCTCCGGAATATTTTACCCAAGAGGACGCCATCATCATTTAATCATACAGTAAAGCTGCATGTCCTCGGGAAAAATTACGGCCGTAGTTTCCCCTTGCTTTCAGCCGTTCGCAGTACCAGTACAGCAAGGCCGTTTTGGTTATTGTTACAAGGCCAGATCAGTCAATCATCCAGACTGTTGCCCTTGCAACTACTGAAAAGGCTGCTGCCCCTCTTCAGGAACCACACGTTTGTCTGGCCTCTCAACAGATACCCCTCCGTTGTGGTTGTACCTACGGTACGGCTATCTGTATCGCTGGGGCACGCAAGCCTCTCCACCAACGGCAAGGTCCATGGTTCATGGGGAGGTCAATAAATATAGGATACCATAATAGAATTCACTACAGTGATGTAGGCCACAACTGAAGTAAAGTAAGTAGGTAGATTCATTTCACTTCAATACCTGTATCTTATGAGCTCATGATCAATCTTTGGTGTAATACGCCTCGTTGTTACCACTACAGCTAACGAATGGTAGCGCATACTACACTGGCGGTATTAAATAGACCAGACGCAGTAATTTGATAGAAATGCGTGAGTGAGGTCCATTGCATTGTTCAACAATAATACTCAATAAAGTACGAATATAAAGTCACATATCATTCTGCCTTCTGTGATATTAGATCAAACTGCTTAACAGTCCGAAATAATACATTTCTATGCTGTTCTAAGATGCTGTTTTAGACAATATTCAACCCACGAGTTGCTCTATTGTAAATCCAAACATGAATCAAGCACCAAGAACTTACCTCAGCTGTACGCACAGATCTGTCCTCTAGTGGGTCCAACACGCATCTGCCCTAACAATACTCGAGGTCGAGTATTTATACTCTTCCTACAATGTACTACTCGTTACAATAATGCAAAACGTCATTTATACTATGAAACACTTTAACAACATTATCAAACATTTTAGAATATTCCCTACTCTGCTAGAACAAGTTTAAGACATTTTCTAAACACTTGAAAATCACATTAATATTGAAATTGCAGAAATAAACATTCTAACAATGCTAAACGATCAATTATATGTATTTTGTTAATTAGGCTTGAGATTTAATTCCTACCATTTACAGATCGCCGGCCGGAGTGGCCGTGCGGTTCAAGGCGCTACAGTCTGGAACCGGGCGACCGCTACGGTCGCAGGTTCGAATCCTGCCTCGGGCATGGATGTGTGTGATGTCCTTACGTTAGTTAGGTTTAATTAGTTCTCAGTTCTAGGCGACTGATGACCTCAGAAATTAAGTCGCACAGTGCTCAGAGCCATTTTTGAGCCATTTACAAATCATGAGAACGAAATATATTATTCTTTTATCTAAACATTTTCCATATATTAATTTCCTGAATGTGATTTTGATTGTTTATGGTACAACAGGTATTGTAACTACTATTGTTTGGTATTGCTATTATTCTTCTAAAAGCCTTTTTCCTATAATCGAAAAGTAATTGAATTTAATTATAACTGGAGATATAAGAGTATTGTTCTAGTAATAGATAATGCGCGGGTGGTAACCACAAGCGTGGAATGTTACAACCGTACCTCACAATCGGCCTGTAATCAAATTGCGTGCTTGTGGACTATCGTCCCAGTTTTGCGACTCAATTCTTGATTTGCTATCAGAGAGATCACAGTTGGTAGCAACTGACGGAAAGTCATCGAGTCAAACAGAAATAATATCTGTCGTTCCGAAACGTGGTGTTATAAAGGCCCTCTACTGTTCCTTATCTTTATAAACAATTTAGGAGACAACCTGAGCAGCCGTCTTAGGTTGTTTGCAGATGATGCTGTCGTTTATAGTCTATTAAAGTCATCAGGAGATCAAAACCAATTGCAAAACGATTTAGAAAAGATATCTGAATGGTACGAAAATTGTGCCCAAATAACGAAAAGTGTGAGGTGATCCACATGAGTGCTAACAGGAATCAGTTTAACTTCGGTTACACGACAAATCAGTCAAATCTAAAGGCCGTAAATTCAACCTAGCAATTCCAATTACGAACAACTTAAATTGGAAAGAGCACATAGAAAATGTTGTGGGGAAGGTGAACCAAAGTTTGTTCAAAATGGCTCAGCACTATGGGACTTAACTGCTGAGGTTATCAGTCTCCTAGAACGTAGAACTACTTAAACCTAAGGACATCACACACACTCATGCCCGAGGCTGGATTCGAACCTGCGACCGTAGCGGTCGCGCGGTTCCAAACTGTAGCGCCTAGAACCGCTCGGCCACCCACGGCCGGCACCAAAGATTGTGTTTCATTGTCAGAATACTTGGAAGATGTAACAGATCTAGTAAAGAAAATGCCTACCTACACTACGCCTGTCCGTCCTCTTTTGGAGTACTGCTGCGCGGTGTGGGATCCTTACCAGATAGGATTGACGGAGTACATCAAGAAAATTCAAAGAAGGGCAGGACGTATTGTATTATCAAGAACTAGGGGAGAGAGTGTCAGAGACAAGATACAGGGTTTGGGGTGGCAATCATTAAAACAAAGGCGTTTTGCATTGCTGCGGGATATCCTCACGAAATTTCGGTCACCAACTTTCTCCTACGAATGGGAAAATATTTTTTTGACACTGAGGTTCGTAGGGAGAAGCTATCGTCATAACACACTAATGGAGAAATCAAAGCTCGCACGGAAAGATACAGGTGTTCGTTCGATATTGAAATAATAAAGGATTAATGTGAAGGCGGTTCGATGAACACTCTGGCAGGCACTTCAGTGTGATTTGCAGAGTCGTTATGTAGATGTAGACTTGGATGTAGGTACATTGTTATGGCCTGGAGTCTGGGAACAAGCACCTCGGAAACGGCCGAGCTGGTCAGCTGTCGGCGTGCTACTGTCGTGAGCGTCTACCGAGATTGGTTGAAGGGCGGTGAAACTACCAGAAGACGATAAGGTGTTGGACGTCGACGCCTCTGCGCAGAACGTGGAAGTCGTAGGCTTGATCATTTGCACAGCAAGGTAGGTACGATCTGTTGCAGCTCTGACGACAGTGTATGATGCTGGTGCAGGCGCTAGTGTTTCGTTGCACACCATTCAAAGCATCATGTTGAACGTGGGACTACGGATCAACCATTCCCATGTTGACCTAGCGACATTGTCAATTACGATTGCAGTAGGCACGGGCTCATCGAGATTGGACCGTAGATCAGCGGAAACATGTCGCCTTGTCGCACAATCACGCTTGTTATTACACCGAGTAGAAGGTCGTGGTCGGATGTTCCATCAGCCAGGTGAACGACTGCTGGGACCCAGGTCCGTGAGGGGCGCTATTACGGTATGGTGGACATTTCACCTGCGTTGCCATGGGACCAGTGGTAGTAATCGAAGGCACTATTACACCTGCGGAGTACATTAACATTACGGCAGACCACTTGTATCCCCCCAAGCATGATGTCTTCCCTGAAGCCTATGGCATCCTCCAGTAAGATGCTTCCCCAGTACCAGTATGGCACAGTAGTTCGTGAAACATAATACTGAACTCACGCTGATTTCTTGGCCACCAAACTTGCCTGATGTGAAGGCCATACGACACGTTTGGGATGCCCACCAATCGGTTAATTTACGGCAATTACCTCACCTGTGCCGCATGCCTATGTAAAACTCTTATACTCGTCCAAACAACGTGGTCGCACGGCCGCCACACTGAACACAGGACAAGAGAGGCATTATATCTAGGTATACCAACAAATGAAAAAGATTCGTGTTTGAACTAATTACTTGCATCTGTACAGTGAAATTGGCATATACCTCGAAATAAGACAGTGAGCAATTGAACGGAGTACTCCGAAATTTCGACAGAAATTGTAAACTAATTTGTGAATGGGTACTCGCTTATCGATTGAAATGACACACGTCGCTGTATCTAATTCACAAGCAGGTCAAGATTAATAATTAACAATTGGAGAAGAGCAACATCAGGTATCTGTTAACGGACCCTACACCTATTATTTCTGTACAGTTCTGAAATATTCTACAACAGGTATCCAGTGAGCGATCAAAATTGATTTTTCTATCCACATGCGACGCTGTTCTTGTGAGTGACATGTTCGCTAGTAAAACTACCGTTGCTGTTGCCTATCGCTGTTCAAGGACTTCGTGGTTGTGGCAGACACTGGGCAGACACTCTATCGGGACCCAGGGGCCGAATAATTTGGGTAGCGGATACGTCATTTATCTGTTATATGAAAGGGAAGTGCATTCACTTTATGGGAGTTGGAACGGCCTGTCCCGACAATGTTAAATTTAGTGACTTGGCTTCCCTGTATTTCAAGAACCACTGTAGCCATTGACATGAAACGTTTACAGGACATTAAACTGTATGTTCTGAGTCTACTGAACTACAATAAATGTATTTCAGCCACGTCTTTCGGAAATAGAACTTTTTAATTACACGGTTTAAATTTTGTGTACTTTTTTGTATGTTATTCTAAATAATTTTAATTATACATACCATTATGCTCTTCTTTTAGTTCAGTAGACTCAGGATATGCATGTTATTACCCCCAGAAAATTTGAATACTCTACTCAAAGTGGTTTATGACATTTAGGGAAAAATGCAACAGAAAATGTAAATTTTCAGGAACGGCTTCTAAAGTTTCAAAAGACTATAACTCAATATATGCTTAATTTTTTATTTTTAGTCACTCAGAAGCACCCTGCAACATATTGTACATCATCTTCGTGATCTTTTTCCAAGTCCTTTCTTCTTTTCTTCTTTCTGGACTCCTTAGTGGCCAACTGTGCTGCATACTGTGCTTTATCAGCGCGAACCTTCTCCATCAGTTCAACATCTCTGATGTAGTTTGCTCCAGGATTCCCATAAGCTGCAGCACATTCACCCTACCAATGCTGCCATCATTAAAACCAATAACAGCATCACTGACACCCCCCCCCCCCCTCCCACTTTAGTGTCTTCATTCCAACAGAAACATCTTTTGGTAAGTGAGTCTACATCTACATTGATACTCCGCAAGCCACCCAACGGTGTGTGGCGGAGGGTACTTTACGTGCCACTGTCATTACCTCCCCTTCCTGTTCCAGTCGCGTATGGTTCGCGGGAAGAACGACTGCCGGAAAGCCTCCGTGCGTGCTCTAATCTCTCTAATTTTACATTCGTGATCTCCTCGGGAGGTATAAGTAGGGGGAAGCAATATATTCGATACCTCATCCAGAAACGCACCCTCTCGAAACCTGGCGAGCAAGCTACACGGCGATGCAGAGCGCCTCTCTTGCAGAGTCTGCGACTTGAGTTTGTTAAACATCTCCGTAACGCTATCACGGTTACCAAATAACCCTGTGACGAAACGCGCCGCTCTTCTTTGGATCTTCTCTATCTCCTCCGTCACCCCGATCTGGTACGGATCCGACACTGATGAGCAATACTCAAGTACAGGTCGAACGAGTGTTTTGTAAGCCACTTCCTTTGTTGATGGACTACATTTTCGAAGGACTCTCCCAATGAATCTCAACCTGGTACCCACCTTACCAACAATTAATTTTATATGATCATTCCACTTCAAATCGTTCCGCACGCATACTCCCAGATATTTTACAGACGTAACTGCTACCAGTGTTTGTTCCGCTATCATATAATCATACAATAAAGGATCCTTCTTTCTATGTATTCGCAATACATTACATTTGTCTATGTTAAGGGTCAGTTGCCACTCCCTGCACCAAGTGCCTATCCGCTGCAGATCTTCCTGCATTTCGCTACAATTTTCTAATGCTGCAACTTCTCTGTATACTACAGCATCATCCGCGAAAAGCCGCATGGAACTTCCGACACTATCTACTAAGTCATTTATATATATTGTGAAAAGCAATGGTCCCATAACACTACCCTGTGGCACACCAGAGGTTACTTTTACGTCTGTAGACGTCTCTCCATTGATAACAACATGCTGTGTTCTGTTTGCTAAAAACTCTTCAATCCAGCCACACAGCTGGTCTGATATTCCGTAGGCTCTTACTTTGTTTATCAGGCGACAGTGCGGAACTGTATCGAACGCCTTCCGGAAGTCAAGAAAAATAGCATCTACCTGGGAGCCTGTATCTAGTATTTTCTGGGTCTCATGAACAAATAAGGCGAGTTGGGTCTCACAAGATCGCTGTTTCCGGAATCCATGTTGATTCCTACATAGTAGATTCTGGGTTTCCAGAAATGACATGATACGCGAGCAAAAAACATGTTCTAAAATTCTACAAGAGATCGACGTAAGAGATCCATATAAGATTGTTGAACGACTCATTGGGATTTTGAGTCTGACCATGCAGACACTTCTTCAGTTATTCAGGATCTGCCAGGTCTCTGTAAACAGGTTTTATGATATCCATGACTGCTGCTGGTATGGAATGTTTATGGCTGTATGAACTGTTTGAGTACTGGGCATCGCGGTAGTTGCACCATGAATCAGGCCCAGGAGGGCAGACGTAGGGTACTGGTTTTTCGTCAGTTGACAGTATGTGGAAGAAGGTAGCCCATACTACCTGCTTCATTTTCAACAAATCCTCAGTATTGTTTCTAACGGCCATCCCATAATACTGCTGTAGTTCATCAATCATTTTCTCTGTCAGCCTGCCTCCTATGGTTCTACCATTAGAAACTTTCTTGTCTCTCAAACTTTGTTTCAACTTCCTCAACTAGGTGCCCATCCTCTTCTGGGCATGACCAACACGGTTAGCACAGCAATCCACAGCCTTCTATATAACAAAATCACCGATTTTATTAGATCTTCAAGTAATGGACGTAAAAATTTTAACTCTTTCAACCAGTGTAGATAATATTTTAAAAAATAAAATAAAATACCTCCCATGTGAGTTTATAAGTAATATATATATATATATATATATATATATATATATATATATATATATATATATATAATCATTTTATTCGGAAAACTGCAAATTTTATAATGAGATAAAAATCCGAAAATGTGAAAAAAAAGTTTCCGTTGTCACTCCCCATAAGACATACACCGTCGGTAGGTTTATTGAGTTGTTTCTTCTACAAAGAGCAAAGTATTTTCATTATATTGCTTACTTCTAGAAGCTCACGATGGTTCAACTAATAGATTAGTGATAACAAAAGATGGTATGATAACAAAAGAATGGTTTAGTAATATGATGCTCTTAATCGACGTCGTTTTCAGTTATTTTTTGCCCTTTTGATTAATTTTGGTTAAAAATTACATTACAAAATACATATACGTATTTGTTATTTTATTATTGACTATAGATTTCAGTCGATTTCAGACCATTCATGTATCATAATTATCAAAAGAGAGAACAAACTATACATAAAGCGTACACAATGATCGGAGCTAGCGGCTCATAAAAGATTATAGATGCGTACATCATACGTGACTTATGCTCAGAGTGTCATAATTATATACAAATATACTTGCAAAACCTATTCGACTGCGTACTTCGCAAGTGCAGTTGCATTACAGTTGTGGAATAAACAGCTGACATATTTTGCAAGTATATTTTTAACTTACTACGTAACAAGTTCATAGTGTATGTAAAATGTGAGTGTGAACAATCTTTTACTGAGATACTAGCTGTAATAAATAATACACTTTTGTATAGTTTGTTCTTTTTTTCTTAACATGAGCCGTGGGCGGTCTGAGATCGACTTAAATCGATAGTCAGTGCCAAAATAACAAGTATAGCTGTGTATTACATTCCTAAAAGCTATCCAACACGGATATGGTTTAGCCGCAGCCTTGGGTTTGTACCCAGAATGAATCTTTCATTCCGCAACAGAATCAACACAGATCGCCAAAACGATTGTTTACTCAAATATGTTTCCAGATGTCTATATTTTGCGGTAAAATTATATCGAAATTCCTTCAGGGCGTGTTATAACATCACTATTGGCAGATATACATCTAAAATGCCTCAGCAGACCGCTGTATTTCGCCATAAAATTGGTTCAAATGGCTCTGAGCACTATGGGACTTAACTCATGAGGTCATCACTTCCCTGTAACTTAGAACTACTTAAACCTAACTAACCTAAGGACATCACACACATCCATGCCCGAGACAGGATTCGAACTTGCCATAAAAAACCGAATCCGCCCCCAGGTCACTATTGTCCTATTTGCGTTCGCACGTTATTTCTTGTGACTCTCAGACCTTTTCTCCAAAGTCTGTGTCTTAGTTCCACGTCATTCAAGGAAGTCTTGTGTACACATTTTCTTACGTCTGGTGTTGCAAGAGCGGAGCATACCACAGATTTAAGTAAACAAAAATTGGTTCCATAGAGCCATATGAGCTGAAGTTAGTTTTTTTTTAGCAATGTCTGAAGAAATAGACGTTGGTGACGATCTTTCAGCTGTACTAAATTTGTAAAATTTATTTATATATTATTAATGTCTTCTTATCTAATGCAACTAATGTCAGAAAGACTAAACAATTACGAATAAATTTCATAAATTTAGTACTGCTGTAGGATCGTCTCCAATGTATGCTTCTTCAGAGATTGTTAAAAAAAAATGTATTACAAGCCTCTGCGGGCAAAATGACGATCGTAATACTAAAATTTAAAACGTCTGTTTTCTAGAATCAATGCAACGGGAATCCAAATAAAGTTACGAGCGGTGACGTAAACAGTATGACATACAAAAGAAGACTTAGTCAGCACTGGAAGTGTTCTCGGCTAGGCAAAGTAGTTAAGGCGACCGTTCGCTACAACTGGACAATCCAGCTTCGAGTCCCGTTCTGACACAAATTTACATGTGTCACGAATAGGTAATGTCTTCATACCTAATAAAGTCACTCAAGGTAATGGACTCGCGTTTGCAGGACTGAGGTTCATATCCATCTCCGGTCACCCAGAGTTAGTTTTTGTACTATTTTCCTACAGATATTATGGTTAAAGCTGTGGTGGTCCAACTGAAAAGAAAGTGGCTCATTTCGCTCCAATATGAGCTACTGTTCCGTTCCTGTAACTTCGTCGTCGACAGGACGTAATAAACACGAACTTCCTTCCGAAATGAGCTACCACGTTTATGGAAGGCAGAATGTTAATCAAAAACAATGTTAGTATACACTAATAAATAGTAAATGTTGTAAAACACTGTGATTAGCTGTGGAGAATGAAACGCGTGTGCTGTATGAATTGTTTCAAAGGTGGTTCAAGTGTCGCTAAGCACTATGGGACTTAACATCTGAGGTCATCAGTCCCCTAGACTTAGAACTACGTAAACCTAACTAACCTAAGGACATCACACACATCCACGACCGAGGCAGGATTCGAACCTGCGGCTGTAGCAGCAGCGCGGTTCCGGACAGAAGCGCCTAGAACCACTCGGTCACACCGGCCGGCTATGAATTCTTTGAAATAAGGTTTGAGGCGCTGAAGTGTCTTAGTAAGTCCAACTTCAGTAAGTAATTTCTTAAGGAGTTTGTCAAATTATGGGAGAAAACTGCTTTGGGCTAACTTCTTGTTTTTTATTTCATTTATTACTTGTTATTTATTATTTACTATTAGTAGATAAAAAGTTCTTGGTTGATGGATAACTTTAGTCCCGGATTGTTAGTGTAATTGCTAATTGTGTAATTCCACATGTAATCTGTTAAAATATTGTCACGAAAGATATTTTACATTAAGGAATGGTTCGATACCTTAAGAAGTTGCGATGATTATCTTTGCTTTATCTGTGCATTGTCATCTTTGGGAATCAGTAATGTAATTGAAGATGAAATTATAACACGAAACCTAGGTTGTACAGTAACATTAATAATAAAATTTGTGAAAGAAGGCAAAAAACGGTGCTTGTTTAGTTAGCTTAAAATGTTTCATCAAGTACTTACTGTTGATTCAATTAAAATGATTTTATTTTAGTATTCTCCAGGTTTAAAGAACATCACAAAGGCTGGAGACTGAAGAAGCCTGATTCAGCCTTTTCGGAACATTGCCTGACAGCCTGATTCAGCCTTTGCGGAACATTCCCCGAACAATAACAACAAATACATAGCAGATCTACAAGTCTTACACACAGAGGAAAAGGTGGCTAAAGTCGACCAATTAGAAATTTTAGAAATTAAAAGACAGATGTGTACATCCCCACACTTATCATTAAACAAGCAAACCCAATTCAATTATTCACTCTTTTAGATGAGATCGTAACTCCAGGATAGAAGCAAAACTTTGGGCCTCAGTCCATCAGTAGATAAAAAGTTCTTGGCTGATGCATATCATCAGTCCCGGATTCTTAGTGTAATTGCATATGTAATTAGTTAAAAAAGCGATAGATCGGTGCCTTAAGAAGTTGAGATGACTATCTTTGCCTTATCTGTGCATTGCCGTCTTTGGGAAACAGTAATGTACTTGAAAATGGGCTTATAATCCGAAACCTAGGTTGCACAGTATCATCAATAATAACATTTGTGAAAGAAGGCAAAAAACAGTGTTTGTTAAGTTAATTTATTCCTTTTTGCTACATCCCTATTTGACAATACAGCTCTTGATGTGGAACCTCTTACTCTATTGCAACTTTACGCTCCAATGTCGGGGTGATTTCGAAAACTGAAATGAAGAATGCAGGCATCGATGACACGCGTGAGTGTCGGAATGCGGTCGTAGTCCGAAACAAGACGTCACTGGCAGACATTAACGTTCTGCTGCGAGTGCGCTGCTCCCTTGCGAAGCCGGGCAGCCCGCGTGTTTCTTTTGAGATAACATCCGAGGTATTTACAGCCTCTCCCATAATGAGGTGACTCCGTAAACGGCTGCGCAAATCACGTGCTGTGTTTGGGCCGTCGACACCAGAGCCGCCGTTTTTGCGCTTCCGTGAGGAGGCTGGTCTTTTGGTATTGACTGCCAGCAGGCAGTAATCATGCGCTGGAGGTGAGCCAGACAGCTGTATTGACACCACTTAGGGACGTGCTGACACTTCACAGATGAATAATGAGTTAGAAACAAGTTGTACAACACCTTCTAATACACACCTGTTCCTGAGCTCGTGTGGTGACATCTGCAAAGCGCGCTAGCGTCACCTGTTGTCTTTTCCCACTTGTTGTAACATCCGTGGAAGCGTTTGCGGCTGGCAAGTAGTCTATGACCGTTATGCCGTTGGTACAGTGTGGGAAAAACATGAGGAACAGTCAAATGAAAACGCAACAGCCGCCACAAAGAGATCGTGGAATGGTTCCATTCGAAAGTACCAGGCGCAGAGGTATGAAACCGGAATTTGGTAGCAATAATTACACGTCTGTTGTTTGAAACTGATATACAATATTTTATTCAAATCTCCATTGCTATTTATAGATTTCTCCCAGCTCTCCGGCAGGCTATGAAGGCCACGCCAAAAAAAATAAAATAATAATAATAATAGTAAACAGTTGTTCTTTTGATGCGAACCAGTCAGCGAGCCATTTTCGTACATTTCCATACGAATTGAAGCGTTGTTAAGGGAGAGCTTGTCCCAGTGGTGCAAACTGATAATCGGACGTAGCTAAGTCTGGAGAATGAGCCGCATGCCCTGGTATTTCCCAACTCAGCGCCTCGATAGTTTCCCTGACCCGTTTTGCCGTGTGTGAGATGGAGAATTATCATGGAGCCACATGACCTTGTGTTGCCTTTTTCCGAATTCCGGTCTTTTTCAATTAATACTCGATTTCAATCGATCATTTACTGTTCGTAGCCATAAGTGTTAACCGTTTCACCAGATTTTAGCAGCTCATAATAGATGGCACCCTTCTGGTCCCCCTAAAAACAGAGCATTGTCTTCTTTGCAAAGCGATTTGGTCTTGCAGTCGATATCTACAGTTTTCCTGGATTCATCCATGATTTACGAATCTTGGGATTCTCAAAATACATATATCCATTCTTCGTCACCTGTCACTATTGGATGGAGAAACGGCTTTCTTTTGTATCTGGCGAGCAGTATTTCACAATTTGCCTTTCGATTTGCTTGCTGTCTTTCATTCAGTTCATGCGGAAACCGTTTTCCCACTTTCTGCACCTTTCCCGTAGCTTTGAACAGAGCCGGCCGCTGTGGCCAAGCGGTTCTAGGCGCTTCCGGAACCGCGCTGCTGCTACGGTCGGAGGTTCGAATCCTGCGTCGGGCATGGATGTATGTGATGTCCTTAGGTTAGTTAGGTTTAAGTAGCTCTAAGTTCTAGGGGACTGATGACCTCAGATGTTAAGTCCCATAGTGCTCAGAGCCCTTGAACGGAAGGCAAGCGGTTATCTGCGTCACATTCAATTGTTCCGAGAGTTCATGTTGAGATTGAGTATCGTCTTCATCCAATAATGCCTGAAATTCGTTGTCTTCGAATTTTTTCGGTGGTATCCCGGGCTCATTGTTTCTCACGTCAAAATCACCACTTTTGAATTTTTTGAACAATTCGAAATACTGTGTTTTCCCAAGAGCATGTTCGTAGAAAGCTTCAACAAGCATTCGATGCGATTTTGCAGAAGTTTTCTTCACATGATAAAAGAAAACCAATGCCGTCCGCAAATCGTAGCTAGTAGGCACAAACCTCGATATGTTTACGGGTTTGAGACAGATACCGGTGTACGGAACTTGGCTCACTGTGTGCTGACATTCGTCTTCAGCCGTTACAGGAGGCAGATGGCGGTCTCACGGGTCCTGCACTGGCGGCTAGGGAAATTCCGGACAAAACTATACCATCTGGTGAGCAAGATGTATGAGACAGGCGAAATACCCACAGACTTCAAGAAGAATATAATAATTCCAATCCCAAAGAAAGCAGGTGTTGACAGATGTGCAAATTACCGAACTATCAGTTTAATAAGTCACAGCTGCAAAATATTAACGCGAATTCTTTACAGACGAATGGAAAAACTGGTAGAAGCGGACCTCGGGGAAGATCAGTTTGGATTCCGTAGAAATGTTGGAACACGTGAGGCAATACTAACCGTACGACTTATCTTAGAAGAAAGATTAAGAAAAGGCAAACCTACGTTTCTAGCATTTGTAGTCTTAGAGAAAGCTTTTGACAACGTTAACTGGAATACTCTCTTTCAAATTCTGAAGGTGGCAGGTGTAAAATACAGGGAGCGAAAGGCTATATACAATTTGTACAGAAACCAGATGGCAGTTATAAGAGTCGAGGGGCATGAAAGGGAAGCAGTGGTTGGGAAAGGAGTGAGATAGGGTTGTAGCCTCTCCCCGATGTTATTCAATCTGTATATTGAGCAAGCAGTAAAGGAAACAAAAGAAAAATTCGGAGTAGGTATTAAAATTCATGGAGAAGAAGTAAAAACTTTGAGGTTCGCCGATGACATTGTACTTCTGTCAGAGACAGCAAAGGACTTGGAAGAGCAGTTGAACGAAATGCACAGTGTCTTGAAAAGAGGATATAAGATGAACATCAACAAAAGCAAAACGAGGATAATGGAATGTAGTCGAATTCAGTCGGGTGATGCTGAGGGGATTAGATTAGGAAATGACACACTTAAAGTAGTAAACGAGTTTTGCTACTTGGGGAGCAAAATAACTGATGATGGTACAAGTAGAGAGGATATAAAATGTAGACTGGCAATGGCAAGGAAATCGTTTCTGAAGAAGAGAAATTTATTAACATCGAGTATAGATTTAAGTGTCAGGAAGTCGTTTCTGAAAATATTTGTATGAAGTGTAGCCATGTATGGAAGTGAAACATGGACGATAACCAGTTTGGACAAGAAGAGAATAGAAGCTTTCGAAATGTGGTGCTACAGAAGAATGCTGAAGATAAGGTGGGTAGATCACGTAACTAATGAGGAGGTATTGAATAGGATTGGGGAGAAGAGACGTTTGTGGCACAACTTGACTAGAAGAAGGGATCGGTTGGTAGGACATGTTCTGAGGCATCAAGGGATCACAAATTTAGCATTGGAGGGCAGCCTGGAGGGTAAAAATCGTAGAGGGAGACCAAGAGATGAATACACTAAGCAGATTCAGAAGGAAGTAGGTTGCAGTAGGTACTGGGAGATGAAGAAGCTTGCACAGGATAGAGTAGCATGGAGAGCTGCATCAAACCAGTCTCAGGACTGAAGACGACAACAACAACAACGCCGATACTGTAAATTGTGACCCATATAATAAGGTGGGTGAAACATTTTGCGGACCAGATTTATTTCGTCCGCTTGTTAGAAAGGGCAACATTTTGTACCCGGTCTGTTATTAAGCCTATCTATTCACCAAACTCGCGATTTCGGCCTATGAGATCACTGCCAAGTGAGAGCTCACTACGAAGTGTCAACATGTACCGTTCCTTTTAAGAGGACACTGTCCTCATGTGACATCTGTGTTTGCTTATTCCAGGTGCTGCTAAGGTGTTGTGTTGCTTTCTCCTCACATCAGACCCTTCTGCTTGGCAAAGCGAACTGGAGACCTTGCCTGGGAGGCAGCTACGTCGTGTTTTGCTAACGCCCGACATGTCCGAAAGAACAGATACCATCTTTATATATATATACAGGGTGAGTCACCTAATATTACCGCTGGATATATTTCGTAAACCATATCAAATACTGACGAATCGATTCCACAGACCGAACGTGAGGAGAGGGGCTAGTGTAATTGGTTAATACAAACCATAAAAAAAGCACGGAAGTATGTTTTTAACACAAACCTACGTTTTTTTTAAATGGAACCCCGTTAGTTTTGCTAGCACATCTGAACATATAAACAAATACGTAATCAGTGCCGTTTGTTGCATTGTAAAATGTTAATTACATCCGGAGATATTGTAACCTAAAGTTGACGCTTGAGTACCACTCCTCCGCTGTTCGATCGTGTGTATCGGAGAGCACCGAATTAAATAAGGATCCAAAGGGAACGGTGATGGACCTTAGGTTACAGAAGAGACTGGAACAGCACATTACGTCCACATGCTAACACCTTTTTATTGGTCTTTTTCACTGACTCATATGCACATTACCATGAGGGGTGAGGTACACGTACACACGTGGTTTCTGTTTCCAATTACGGAGTGGAATAGAGTGTGTCCCGACATGTCAGGCCAATAGATGTTCAATGTGGTGGCCATCATTTGCTGCACACAATTGCAATCTCTGGCGTAATGAATGTCGTACACGCCACAGTACATCTGGTGTAATGTCGCCACAGGCTGCCACAATACGTTGTTTCATATCCTCTGGGGTTGTAGGCACATCACGGTACACATTCTCCTTTAACGTACCCCTCAGAAAGAAGTCCAGAGGTGTAAGATCAGGAGAACGCGCTGGCCAATTTATACGTCCTCCACGTCCTATGAAACGCCCGTAGAAGATCCTGTCAAGGGTCAGCCTAGTGTTAGTTGCGGAATGTGCAGGTGCACCATCATGCTGATACCACATACGTCGACGCGTTTCCAGTGGGACATTTTCGACCAACGTTGGCAGATCATTCTGTAGAAACGCGATGTATGTTGCAGCTGTTTGGACCCCTGCAATGAAGTGAAGACCAATGAGGTGGTCGCCAATGATTCCGCACCATACATTTACAGTCGACGGTCGCTGTCGCTCTACCTGTCTGAGCCAGCGAGGATTGTCCACGGACCAGTAATGCATGTTCCGTAGATTCACTGCCCCGTGGTTTGTGAAACCCGCTTCATCGGTAAACAGGTAGAACTGCAACGCATTCTCTGTTAATGCCCATTGACAGAATTGCACTCGATGATTAAAGTCATCACCATGTAATTGCTGATGTAGCGACACATGAAACGGATGAAAGCGGTGACGATGCAGTATGCGCATGACACTACTTTGACTCAGTCCACCGGCTCTCGCAATGTCCCGTGTACTCATGTGTGGGTTCATGGCAACAGCAGCTAACACACCAACTGCACCCGTTTCTCCTGTGACGGGCCTGTTACGGAGCCGTTTGCGTGCTACGACCACACCTGTTGCATACAGTAGATGTTTTGCAATGTGCGGCACGTTGGATGCTCTCTGACCGGGTACCGTTCTGCATACACCCTGCAGGCTTCAACTGCATTTCGTCGACACTCGCCATAGATGAGTATCATCTCCGCCTTTTCAGAGTTCGAATACACCATGGTCACAGTTCCTACATCACTACACTATCACAGACGTCTGGTAACACGGCGTACTACAGTTGGTCTGCGTGCGGAGACGAATGCAGAATAACAATGGCAGCAAGCGCTACATGCGGACACTGCGACAGCTAGACCAAACGACAACAGTGCACTACAGCCACACTCGTAAACACGGTCGTCATCGTAAACATGCCCCTGCAGATGCTGCTCGCCGACGGCCGTCGGAGGTTTCAAGCATCAACTTTAGGTTACAATATCTCCGGATGTAATTAACATTTTACAATGCAACAAACGGCACTGATTACGTATTTGCTTATATGTTCAGATGTGCTAACAAAACAAACGTGGCTTCATTTAAAAAAACGTAGGTTTGTGTTAAAAAACATACTTTCGTGCATTTTTGTATGGTTTGTATTAAACAATTACACTAGCCCCTCTCCTGACGTTCGGTCTGTGGAGTCGGTTCTTCAGTATTTGATGTGGTTTACGAAATATATCCAGCGGTAACGTTGGGTGACTCACCCTGTGTATATAAGGCTCACCGGCCATTTCACCATCTTCTTCTGTGCGGATGCAGAAACAGTGCCCGAACTCTTACGGGAATCGGCGGTAAAGCCGCGAGTAATGAGTATGATGGGCAGGGGCACTACGAATATAGTGGTGCGGGACAATAAGTTGCGAATGTGGCTCTTACGGGAGGCGTGCCAGAGATAAGTCCCTGCAGTCGCGCTATCCTCTGTGTCCTCGGTGGCTCAGCTGGATGCCGGCACAGTTGGTCAGCGTGTTCGGTCATAGGGTTAGCTGCTCTCTGTAATGAAAAAACTGAGTGACTGGATCAATAATAAACTTCAACTGGCATCAGGGGACGTCCGCTATGAACAAATGCAACGAACTATAACGAACAAAATGAGGTTAAAAAAAAAAGATGGATGGAGCGTTTGCCATGTAAGCAGGAGATCCCGGGTTAAAGTCCCAGTCCGGGCAGATATTTTCAACTGTCCCCGTTGACTTATATCAACGCCTCTATGCAGCTAGGTGTATTCACTTCATTGTAACTTCAGTACGTCAACCTCCTCGCACACAGTCACAGTGCATTTATTCACAGTGTAATATGTACGAATTGCCGTTTCATGTGGATAAATGATTGGCCACTTCAAGTCTGATACTTCAATTTTTCGAAAAAATCTAATGTGGTACTCTTTTTCTGAGTCTACGTCGTCTCGTTGGCACACGATGTCTCGTTTATCTCCCTTCGCAATTTTATGGGTAACACTAAAGTCCAGTTCTGTGTGGCAAGAGTTGGTAAGTGTTATCAGAGTTGGTATTTCCTTGTATTCATCACAATCATGCACAAATTGCTGCCTAATAAACATTTTAAAAAAATATCGTCAATGGGATATTCATTGTCTGTACTTGTCTTTTTATCTTTAGCCTACTGCAGTCCCTCCTGCCGCGATTGGCACCCCGTCGATTTACTCGGCTTCAGGATTTTACTACTACGTTCAGTTACCCTTCCCATCAGGAATGTCAGTTCTTTCTCTGGCAGCGTCTAGAACAATGGTGCAGTAGTACTCCCGTGGTATCTTTAGGCTACGACGCAGTTTCCCTACAAAGGCAGCCCTTCCCTGCAAGAACGTAACTGTCCATTTATCTGAGCCGGGGAAGTCGAAAAATAGTGCGTAGCGTTTTCATGTCTTACAAATGCTTTCCTTGTAGATAGAGACGAGGCCGCGTGGAAAGGTGCATAAATTAACTTTATTAGGCTCTCTAGGTAGTTATAGAAAAATATCTGCTCAAAACACTAACTGTTCCTCAACGCTGAACAGACGCTACAACTACGGGGGTTCTCTGTTTTTCACGAACAGGTTGTTGCGACTGAACACTCGACGGAAGTATGTGGGAGATCGCGCAGTAAAAAAAAAAAAAAATTTAAAATTTAAAAAAAGTGGCGTAGCTGACATAAATATTTTGGAGCAAATCGCTACAAGAGCTCCAGGGAAGCTACCATACAGATATGTGACCTAACACAGCACCGAGAGCAGCTTAGCTAATGCCGTCACATGGTGTTACAGACGACAATGTGGCTTCACAAACTTGGCTCATTTCACAAGTAAAGGGTGGTTATAACTAAACTCTAACTACCTGAGCCAACGTAGACGGAAAATTATTTAACGTATGGGTACCAAAGTGTATTAAAAATGGTTGAACTGGCTCTGAGCACTATGGGACTTAACATCGGAGGTCATCAGTTCCATGGAACTTAGAACTACTTAAACCTAACTAACCTAAGAACATCACACACATCCACGCCCAAGGCAGGATTCGAACCTGTGACCGTAGCAGTCGCGCGGTTCGAGACTGAAGCGCCTAGAACCGCTCGGCCACTCCGGCCGGACAATGTTTATAGGTAAGATGTTCAGACTGTGTGCTGCAAGATTTGCGTTCTTAGTAGCGTTAGTTTCACTACTTGCCATTAGGCGTCAGTGATGGCACGGTGACGCAGGGTTGACACACACGCATGAGTGTGCATTCCAGTTGCAGTTAACATGCGTCTGGACAATGTGAGCAGGGCATTCACTCGTAAAGCTGTTTAATCAAAACAATAGGAATAGTGGTGCTGCTCTTCGTGAGTATCGACGTATTAAAGGAATGTGGAGAGGCCCTCTTTCCGCACCGAGGTTGAAGAACATGGTTCGGAAGTTAAAACTGGCTGTCGATTTGGGAATTGCTTCTAGGAGGGGACGAAGGGCAATTATGCCACGATTTCTGTTAGTACATTTAATAGCCAATGACGTAACGTGTTTAAAAGAAATCCTTCTGGTTTCACAAGACTATGTCTTCCATGTGAATGAAGAGAGGAACTTGCGGTGACTTTCAACTGATGCACCGAAACTAAAAGTTTACCTTCTTTCCTGTTGTAAGTTGCTAGCTTGTGTGGTTGCAGATAGGGGCTTTCCAAGTGCAACCAGCTCGGTCGTTCATTACCCAATTGCGAAAACGTGCCAAAAAGTTTCATTTTTGAAAAGACACCACCTCACTACCGCCTTGATGTAACAGCGGTTCGTAACAATGATCTGCTTCGATGACGCATCTCGCATTGCACCGTTGGCCTCTAAGGTCTTGACGAGCCACGTTACACGCCTCCAGTCAACAACTAGCCATTTTCTGTGTTGTTTGGCCCACTGCAGATATGCAGCTACAGGGTGTTTCAAAAATGACCGGTATATTTGAAACGGCAATAAAAACTAAACGAGCAGCGATAGAAATACACCGTTTGTTGCAATATGCTTGGGACAACAGTAAATTTTCAGGCAGACAAACTTTCGAAATTACAGTAGTTACAATTTTCAACAACAGATGGCGCTGCGGTCTGGGAAACTCTATAGTACGATATTTTCCACATATCCACCATGCGTAGCAATAATATGGCGTAGTCTCTGAATGAAATTACCCGAAACCTTTGACAACGTGTCTGGCGGAATGGCTTCACATGCAGATGAGATGTACTGCTTCAGCTGTTCAATTGTTTCTGGACTCTGGCGGTACACCTGGTCTTTCAAGTGTCCCCACAGAAAGAAGTCACAGGGGTTCATGTCTGGCGAATAGGGAGGCCAATCCACGCCGCCTCCTGTATGTTTCGGATAGCCCAAAGCAATCACACGATCATCGAAATATTCATTCAGGAAATTAAAGACGTCGGCCGTGCGATGTGGCCGGGCACCATCTTGCATAAACCACGAGGTGTTCGCAGTGTCGTCTAAGGCAGTTTGTACCGCCACAAATTCACGAAGAATATCCAGATAGCGTGATGCAGTAATCGATTCGGATCTGAAAAATGGGCCAATGATTCCTTTGGAAGAAATGGCGGCCCAGAGCAGTACTTTTTTAGGATGCAGGGACGATGGGACTGCAACATGGGGCTTTTCGGTTCCCCATATGCGCCAGTTCTGTTTATTGACGAAAATAAGCTAAAAATAAGGTAAAAATAAGCTTCGTCAGTAAACCAAATGCTGCCCACATGCATATCGCCGTCATTAATCCTGTGCACTATATCGTTAGCGAATGTCTCTCGTGCAGCAATGGTAGCGGCGCTGAGGGGTTGCCGCGTTTGAATTTTGTACGGATAGAGGTGTAAACTCTGGCGCATGAGACGATACGTGGACGTTGGCGTCATTTGGACCGCAGCTGCAACACGGCGAACGGAAACCTGAGGCCGCTGTCGGATCACCTGCTGCACTAGCTGCGCGTTGCCCTCTGTGGTTGCCGTACGCGGTCGCCCTACCTTTCCAGCACGTTCATCCGTCACGTTCCCAGTACGTTGAAATTTTTCAAACAGATCCTTTATTGTATCGCTTTTCGGTCCTTTGGTTACATTAAACCTCCGTTGAAAACTTCGTCTTGTTGCAACAACACTGTGTTCTAGGTGGTGGAATTCCAACACCAGAAAAATCCTCTGTTCTAAGGAATAAACCATGTTGTCTACAGCACACTTGCACGTTGTGAACAGCACACGCTTACAGCAGAAAGACGACGTACAGAATGGCGCACCCACAGACTGCGTTGTCTTCTATATCTTTCACATCACTTGCAGCGCCATCTGTTTTTGAAAATTGTAACTACTGTAATTTCGAAAGTTTGTCTGCCTGAAAATGTACTGTTGTCCCAAGCATATTGCAACAAACGGTGCATTTCTATCGCTGCTCGTTTAGTTTTTATTGCCGTTTCAAATATACCGGTCATTTTTGAAACACCCTGTATTTATCGCACGCAGTCCCTTCGCAATATTATCCGGGAAATTGGTTTATTTGGAGATGTATTCGCTGACAGTAGTAATTCCTGTATGTTTAGAAACTGGTTTTCTTATTGACAAGGAGTTAATTACGTTTTATTACACCCTCTGTTCTTACTCGGGAGCTTCATTCGCGGTGTGTTCATCGAACGTCCAGACATCTGGAACGGTGCTCTGTAAGACACCTTGCGGTGGGCGGCGGAGGGCATTTTGTGCATCACTGTGCCGCGCGGGATTAGCCGAGCGGTCTCAGGCGCTGCAGTCGTGGACTGTGCCGCTGGTCCAGGCGGAGGTTCGAGTCCTCCCTCGGGCATGGGTGTGTGTGCCTTTGTCCTTAGACTAATTTAGGTTGTTAAGTAGTGTGTAAGCTTAGGGAATGATGACCTTAACAGTTAAGTCCCATAAGATTTCACACCCATTTGTGCATCACTGTAACTTCTGTTTCTGGTTCCAGTCGCGAAAGGTTCACGGGAAGAACAATTTCCCATAAGCCTCAATGCGGGTTCAGATCTCTGTGATTTCATCTTCATGACGTCTACGCGAGATACACGCACGAGGATCAATATATTTGTTGACTCCTCTAGGAACGTACGCCCTCGGAACTTCAGCAGTAAACCACAACGTGATGCAGAAACACCTCTCTTGCAGCGTTTGCCACTCGAGTTGGCTGATCGTCTCTGCGGCTCTTTCGTGCTTACTGAATAAACCTGTGACGAAACGTGCTGCTCTTCTTTGGGTGTTCTCTATTTCTTCGATCAGGGCATCTGGTATGGTGGCGATACTGACGTGCAATAGTCAAGTATTGGTAGAACGACTGTTTAGTAAGCTACTTTCTTTGTTGATAGACTACATTTCCTGAAGATACGCTTGTGAGCTCTGCAACTTCCATGCACTAATTTTTATTTACATGACAAACCCTATTTTCAGGGCTATATTTTATTCTGGACTAATGGATCTATGTAGATATTTGTAAAAACGACAATGACATATCATTCCATATTAATGTAATACTGCCGCCTTCTGAAGAAGATAGATTTAAATCTGTCGAAACCTAGGTAAAGATTACTTCATCCATTGCAACTGGTCGGCTGTTTTTAATCTTATTACGTGGAACCGTTGCTGTTGCGCAGCTATGTTTAAAATACTGAATCTTAGGACTTTGCTCGAGATTAATTTTACACTACCGTTCCCTTTCAGATCGGTCCGTACGCATGCTACTAGATATTTTATGGAAGGAACTGCTTCCAGTGATTGGTCTGCAATAAAACATTTTTCTGTCTTTCTGTTCGCAGCACGCTACATTTGTTTATGTTGAGGGTCGACAGCCACTCCCTGCATCAAGCTTTGATCCTCCGCAGGCCTTCCTACATTTCGCTACAATTTTCTATCGTTCCTACTTTTCTCTATACTACAGCTTCGTTCGCTAAAATCCTCACGGAACTTCCGACGTTACCTACTAGGTTTATTTACACATATTGTGCAGAGTAATAGGCCTATAACGCGCTCCTTGTAAAACTATTGTGAAAATTGATTTGTATATGATAACGAAAATCTGATTTAAAGGGTTAAATGAATTTTTAAGACTACTCAGGAATATATTGTCTTATAAAGGAGAGGTTTCGGCTATCCGAACAGTCACCGTAGCTAATGAAGAAAAATTTGGACAGTAAGACTTCGTTATGAATACACAGACATAAAAATTAAAAATGATCGTATGTCCGTTCTTCTTGAAATGATTTCTTATACCTCTTCAAAGCTGCAGTAACACGCTGGTGTTTCCCTTCGTTATTACGACGTACTTTCATGGACTAATAAATAAATATTGAAACAACTTTGTAAAACTGTCCCGGATATATTTTCAAACACAACCTTTACTTAATACATTTACAAGATGTCCGCCCCGGTAGCTGAGAGGTCAGCGTGACAGACTGTCAATCCTAAGGGCCCGGGTTCGATTCCCGGCTGGGTCGGAGATTTTCACCGCTCAGGGACTGGGTGTTGTGTGGTCCTAATCATTATCATTTCATCCCCATCGACGCGCAGGTCGCCGAAGTGGCGTCAAATCGAAAGACCTGCACCAGGCGAACGGTCTACCCGACGGGAGGCCCTAGCCACACGACATTACCACTTACAAGATTAATAATACTTAGCGTGCAAACATGTAACATTAACTATTAATACGAGTCTGGTCCGTTTCAGATCACAACAGAGATAGACAGCTATAAATTAATTAGTGTGCGCTGGATTCCTCATTAATAGTCATTTCTGACGTCGGTATCTTTCGTCGTTGTCACAGAGGTTATCGCTGTCTACCGGTCAGGGAGCGCGTCTTTTAATCAACTTAAAAATTACCGTCACACCCTGCGAGCATGCCCGAAGTAACTTTCACGTCTGAAGACTTATTCCCGTTCAGAGTGATACGCTGTGTTCTCTCTACTATTTGTCACGTCACACGTCAGCCGTAGAAGTCGCTGCTAAACTGAATGTCGCAATCGCGAACCCCGTTAGCACCAAAGCAACACCAAGGGAGCTCCAAAAGCAGGGAAGGGCGAGCTGGAACTCGAAGACCACTCATCAGCGATGCAAATATCCTTACCTGTATGACGTGGTACCGAGGCCATAAAACATGGTCTATGGCACAATGGAAGAAAATCGTTTGGTCTAATGGGTCTTCCTCGCATTGTCCACGACTGGTTTTGTGAGCAGCACGGAGATGAACTGTCGCATCTATCGTGTCTAAGACACTCGCCAAATCTCAATATTAGTGAGCCTTTGTCGTCTTCTTTGGCGAGATGGGTGCGTTTTCGCTTCATCATCGTGACCTCAACTTGTCACTATTTTGTAAGAAGTATGGCATGAGAGCCGCTTGAAAACCATACGAGACCTGTATTTATCCATTTCGAGACCACTACAGGCGCTATTTTGATTGCCTTTCCCACACCGTATTTGGCATGGTAATGTGTCACGATTTTAGGGTTTCCAACTTTTTGTCCTCCTCCTTCTCCTTCCTCCCCCCCCCCCCCCCTCACACCTCCTCCCCCCTTCCCACCGCGCCCTTGTGTCTCTATAAAAACGTACTGTGATGGTACATTTGTTATGGAGACTAGCCGGCCGGTGTGGCCGAGCGGTTCTAGGCGCTTCAGTCTGGAACCGCGCGACTGCTACGGTCGCAGGTTCGAATCCTGCCTCGGGTATGGATGTTTGTGGTCTTCTTAGGTTAGTTAGGTTTACGTAGTCGTAAGTTCTAGGGGACTGATGACCTCAGATGTTAAGTCCCATAGTGCTCAGAGCCATTTGTCATGGAGACTACACGCAGTACACAGTACAAAAGGAAGCTATCGCGCCCTGACACACACACAAATGGCAACTGTGCTGAGTATTCCTAACAGTGCGCGCCTGCGGTCATTCTTGTTAACGTCGTGTCGCTTACGTGAGAGGTGACACAGTCTTGAAAGGTGCAACAGGGCAAGTTGCTGGTCGCGTGTGAAGTATGGCGTGCTGTCCAACAACAAGGCGAAGTGCCGTTTGTGTCTGGTCGTGCAGAGGACAATGGGTGATACTCTTGCAGCTGGAATATTTTCCGCACGGAGAACGTACTTAGTACAGGACGTTTGGAATTGCGTACCGCGTGTGCCTGTCCACGTACGAACACCTGTTGCGGAGAAACTGGAATTACAAAGTGACGAGTAGGTGTACACAGAACATTGCTCGCCTCAACCCTGCAGTACACCGCGAGTTGTTAACGCGAATGATCAGAGGTGCATTTTGTTCTATCGAACTAAGATGTGTTAGTTTCGTACTGCGTGTGCGGTGGTACAGCCGCCTCAGTAACACACGTGTCTTTATTACGTATGACTGTATGGGGTGTCTGTGCAGCGTATTTTATTTCACTACGGCTTGAACACAAACGAGTGCTCAGGGATTGGCCGAGGCTGAACAGAACTGTGTCAGTGGTTCCTTCACATGGCCTCTGCCATCCAGGCGTCTATACGGTCCTTATTCGGATAACACTTGTGTAAAACTCGTTCGAATTCATATGGTGATCCCTATGGCGTGAACAACAAGACCACTCTGGCGTGATCGTAGCCGCGCGGGGCAGCCGTGCGGTCTTAGGGGTCTTGTCACGGCTCGCGCGCCTCCCCCCGACGGAGGTTCGAGTCCTCCTTCGGGCATGGGTGTGTGTATTGTCCTTTTCATAAGTTAGTTCAAGTTAGATTAAGTAGTGTGCAAGCCTAGGGTCCGACGACCTAAGCAGTTTGGTCCCCTAGACCTTACCACAAATTTCCGAATTTCGAGATCCGCCCAAGCATGGTACCCTTGTGACTGAACTGACCATTGTATTTGGCCTTTTTGAGAGGCACGCAACCTGTATTACTAGCAGGAAATATAGCAGTGCTTCATGCGTGATGTACTCCAGCATACCACGGTTAGTACGTTGCCCGGTTTGGTACACCTTCACGACATGGTGCGTCGGAAGCTGAGGTACATTGCACTAGCCTGTCCTGATACCTGTCCCTTAGCCACAAGACTAACCGCTGTAGGGGACAAGAGCAGCGAAGATGGCATCTGCAGACACGGAAGAATAGGAAAGCATTTATGTTAATTGCGGCAGCACTTCTTCGTCAAGTAAATCAACTGTTGGTAGTCACCGATTCCAAATAAAGATGTTTTCGTCTACACCATGTAGATAGTGTGTGTGTGTGTGTGTGTGTGTGTGTGTGGGAAAAATTATTAAAAATGTTATCACACAGTGAGGACTAAATCACTCTGAATCACTCACTGCTACCCCACACGTGATTACTTATACAATCACTCTATGTCACACTCTCGCATGCCTTAAGACAACGGAGAAAGGGTGAAAGGTGCTGTACCTGGGATAAAAACATAAGTAAAACGACTGCGGAGCTTAAATAACGGCAGAGGATAATCTGACTAGCAGGACTCTTACAAAAAACTACATCTACATCTACATTTATACATCGCAAGCCACCCAACGGTGTCTGGCGGAGGGCACTTTACGAGCCACTGTCATTACCTCCCTTTCCTGTTCCAGTCGCGTATGGTTCGCGGGAAGAACGACTGTCTGAAAGCCTCCGTGCGCGCTCTAATCTCTCTAATTTTACATTCGTGATCTCCTCGGGAGGTATAAGTAGGGGGAAGCAATATATTCGATACCTCATCCAGAAACGCACCCTCTCGAAACCTGGCGAGCAAGCTACACTGCGATGCAGAGCGCCTCTCTTGCAGAGTCTGCCACTTGAGTTTGTTAAACATCTTGGGTAGGCCAGTCAGCTTTTTAACACATAAGAACATCTCCCTAAAATTTTAGAACGCGAGCTGGACACATCACAATATCTCAAAACCCTCACCAGATTCGTTTGAATTTCACTTAAAACAGGCAACAGATCTGCCAGTGAATCTGTCGCTACCGTCTGCTCTGGAAACAGAACGCAGTTTAATAAAATGTGGCGCACAGTGATCTGTACCTTAGGGGGTCCGCTCGCCGGAGCAAGAAGGCATGCTTCATAGGGCTGCAGCTTACGCGAAGAGGAGTAAGCAGAACCTCATCCCGTCGAATGGCTGGGAAGAGGTACGCCACGTTCGAGTGTGGACTTAACTAGACGCCACTTATATCTACCACTTCCAGTTATTCATCCTCCCATCGACGCAAGACTGTGTATATCAACAGCGAGGCGATAGCATGCAGGGGGATTGCACACTGAACTAACCAAGGATCATGACACGCCTCCTTGGGTGCTGCATCTGCCCTTTCATTCCCCGCCATACCGATGTGCCCCGGCACCCAGCAGAAAGACAATTTTTTTTTTTTTTTTGTACTTTCAACATTGCAGCACAGTCAGCAATCGTGATAATTTAATATGTAAGAAACTATTAACCTCGATTACAGTAACGGAACCAACCTTTACCTAGGTTTCAGCCCAAGTAATTGAGCCTTCTTCAGAATGGTCTGTCTTGAACACGCCAAATAAGCTCCGCTTGGTCAAGTCGTCCACGGCCGTATGGAACTCATCCTTGAGGGGCACGCGTAGGGACTCAGTTGTTCTCTGCCGCCTCCGAACTGGACACACGCGGTTGAACCACAGCTATCTCGTTCGCCGTGAGAGCCCGCCCAAGTGTCGCTGTGATGCAGGGCTGACAGTGGTCCATCTTCTGGTAGACTGCCCCCTTTTAGCCCCCTTGCGGCAGTCCTTTAATTTACCAGCTGCACTTCCTTTAATTCTAGCTGACGATGCCTCAATAGCTGACTCAGTTTTACGTTTTATCCGTGCAGCTGGGTTTTATCACTCACTCCAGTGTGGGCGCTCTCTCATGATTTCTCAGGCTACACCCACTCCAGCTACTTTTAATTGTGACGTGGATACCAAAATAGTGTCTTTTAATGTAACAAGTTCTGTTGGTACCTCTATCAACGCTTTCCAGCTGGAGGTTCTTCGTTTGTAGTTGAGTGGTTGACCTTTTACCTGATCCATCAACCACTGTAGTCGGTTTTACTCTAATCAACTATTTGCTCTGCTCCTTTTAAGTGTCCTCTATTTTGTGTTATTGCGGTATTCATTTTAGCTCTGTACCCCTTGGTGTTGCCTCCCTCTGGGTGCAGAGGTTACGCTTTTACTGTATGGGCCTTTTACAAGTATGTCTGTTTGGAACGGGGGACTGATGACCTCGATGTTTAGCCCCCATCAAACCCCAAAACCAACCAACCTTCTTCAGAAGATATACCTGAATCTATAATTTGTCTAAGAGGGCATGGTGTAGAAATAAGGCTGTTTTAGTTTTATTTGTAGACCATGCCCTCTTAAACAAATTATAGATTCAGGTATATCTTCTGAAGAAGGCTCAATTACTTGGGCTGAAACCTAGGTACAGGTTGGTTTCATTACCTCAATCGAGGCTGATATTTTCTTATATGGTAGAAAGACACCTCCTTCTCCAGCTGTTCTAGTTGGAGGAGGACGTCCTGGAATTCTGGACTACTTTATCTGCTGGGTAAAAGCGTTGCAGAGAGTGAAGAGCACTCAGAGAATCGGAACAGACAAGGAACTTACCACCTCATCTGTTCTAGAGCCCGCAAGATCACGCACGTATAGTTGCCGTTCGATTGCAGTAAACTCTTCTGTGCTGCACTAAATCTAAAATTACACTGGACCTATGCGATGAGCAAGCTGACAGTCAGTTAAAACCGCGGATTTTGGTCTGTACATGCCGCACACCAAGAGACTCCAGCACACACTTCACGCCAATCCCAAACAGCCTCGATGTCCGTGAACGATTGGTAACGCGCGCTCCATAGCTGGACGAGCAACGGTATGGTACGGTATGCTGGGAAAGTAGGAGTAGCGAGGAACTTACATGCCAAACGCAACGTGAGAACTTGACGCCGGCCTCAGAACAGAGACTTGGTACGGGGCCAGTCCCGTATGCGTCTGTGGGCAGCCTGATGCCCTCGTGGTGTACGGCGTCAACGATCTTCAGGAAAGAAGACCTCTCTGACCCGCACACTGTGCACCCAGAGTCCAGCCGCCTCGCACTTAGGCTCCATAAATCTGGAGCCGACGCGCCCTGTCCGGTACCCCAGTACCTGTGGCTAAGACACTTCAAAATGTTCTGTGCCTACTGGGTCCTGATCTTCAGGTCCTTGAGGCGGGGTGACAACGACAGTTTGAAGTGAAAAACGAGGCCCAGAAACCTCAAGAGTCTTTAAAATGGAGACTGATGTCCCACACATCCATTTCATGCTAATTAAAATTACGACGAGACTGATTACAATTAACACACAAACACTTCTCTCCAGAAAACGTAAAACCAATCTTAGTAGCCCACTCCCCGAAGCTCTTCCTGTAAGTTGCAACTAAGCAGTTGCTGTTTCGCCACTGGAAGAAGAACAAAAGACTGGGAAGACTGTCCACAAATAAGGAGCATTATACTGGATTTTTTATGGTAGATGTGATACTGTTTATAGCTATGGCAGGGAGGGTAACACTTAAAACATTGCCCTCAGAAATACCAATAGATCCTACAGCAGGTCACCAATTAGGAACCTAAAAATGCGCTTAGGTAGGAACGACCGTATGGAGATAGGGAGGTGGCCACGAAACCCCCATTGGTGGGGCTGCCCGAGAATGCCGTGTCTCCAAGGTGTCTAAGAATATGCCGAAACAACGATGTTTATGTAGGAAACTCTGCTAGGTAGCCGCTTCCAGCAGGATGAGGTTGTCTACAGTGGACCGAAACCTCCTGACTCCACACTGAGAGAGGTTCAGAAGTTGCCTGGTTTCTAACATCCAGCCTAGACGGCTCTTAACCATTCGTTCCAGGGTCTTTCCTACGCAACTCGTTAAGGTGATTACTGCGCCATGTGCGGTCCTTGCCTCGTTTCAGGAATGGTATCAAAATTGCCTCTGCCCACGACTTGGGAACGTGCGTGGCTTGCCTGCCACATGAAATTAAACCATTCGAGGATTCCTTATGACGCTGCTGGAGAATGTCGAAGCATGCAGTACCGGATTTGGTCGTGCCCGCGAGCAGTATCACTCGCCTCAGACAGTGCAGAATCCAGCTCCCTGCAACCTAGAGAAACTGCACTTGTAAGACTCAGAATTGTTGGATCTGAAGTCCAACTAGCCCCCTCTATGCTAGCACAGGACCTGTCAAACGATGGATCCTGGCTGGCATTGACAGTAATCGTTGCAAAGTGGTCTGCCACCTTCTGGGTGGTGTCTGGATCTCGCAGTACTGAATACTCTAACGATTTTCGAAATGGAATGTCCCATGTGTCGAGCTGCAACTACCTTTCCGCGTTCAAAATCTGTTAACTCCCGTCGTGAGGCCATAATCACGTTGTAAATCTCTTCACATGAATGACCTGAGTACTAATGATAGCTCCGCCAATCCATAAGGATTTTACACCTTGTGTACGCTACACTGCCGCCATCTGTATAGTTGCATATCGCTAGCCCATGACTTTTGTCTCCTCGTGGTAAATAGACAGGGTCAACCCTCAAAATATAAAGGGTGATTTTGATGAATGGGGAAAAATTACAGAAAAATATCGGAGAGAGGATACGAAGAAAAAAACATCATGATGACATATGGGCGGAAATGCGTTCGAAGGGAGGTTCACGCACTTGAAGGTGGAGATAGGAGATCTTTTACAGTGACGCCGGTATCAGCAGCAGGGAGGCGGCCAACAGCAGGTGGTAAGCCAGATCACAGTGTGAAACATACTCCACAACATTAAATGCATTTGCAATTGCGAATAAGGACAACCATCAGCTCTAGAATGGGATGACGACAATGGAAACCTGTGCCGAACCGGGACTCGAACCCAGGTTTACTGCTTATTGCGAACGGTCAACTTACCATTTGGCTACCCATGCATGACTCACGACCGGATAGAAACTTCCATATGTTGTCAACTATGCCTCTACAACTGTACTCGTACATCCACTATGTGTATTCACGTACAGGGGAGACATTTTACTTGAAAGTTGCATGACCGGTGCCGGAGGGTAAATACGATATTGCACAGAGCCTGTGTTATTATGAAATACGATGCAGACTTCCTTTGCGCATGCATACATGCCCAAAGAAACTTTGCACCTTAATTGAGAATAACACAAGGACTGCAATATCGTATGCTCAGCAACAGCTGCCACTCTCACAAGGAAACCTCCCCATCGCACCCCCTCAGATTTAGTTATAAGTTGGCACAGTGGATAGGCCTCGAAAAACTGAACACAGATCAATCGAGAAAACAGGAAGAAGTTGTGTGGAATTATGAAAAAATAAGCAAAATATACAAACTCAGTAGTCCATGCGCAACATAGGCAACATCAAGGATAATGTGCGGTCAGGAGCGCCGTCGTCCCGTGGTTAGTGTGAGCACCTTGCCGAACGAGAGGTCCTTGGTTCAAGTCTACCCTCGAGTGACAAATTTAATTTTTTGTTTTCATACAATTCTCAAAGTTCAGGCACTTACACATAATCAACTTCACTCTTGAAAATTCCAGGACATGTTCAGATTTGCTTGGACATATGCAGGATTTGACGGTCTACACAAGGAAAAATTTGAAAACTTTCAAAAACATGTTTTGACAGAGCACAGGGAAAATGTGCGACTGTGAAACTGTTGCATTCATTTGTTGCAGTTTATGTGGCAAACTCTTATGTTTTCATCACTTTTTTGGGAGTGATTATCACATCCACAAGAAAACCTAAATCGGGCAAGGTAGAAGAATCTTTTTACCCATTCGCCAAGTGTACAAGTTAGGTGGGTCGACAACATACTCCTGTCATGTGAAGCACAAGCCGTCACCAGTGTCGTATAGAATATATCAGACGTGTTTTCCTGTGGAGGAATCGGTTGACCTATGACATTTCGATCAAATGTTTTCGGTTCCCATTGGAGAGGCACGTCCTTTCGTCTACTAATCGCACGGTTTTGCAGTGCGGTCGCAAAACACAGACACTAAACTTATTACAGTGAACAGAGACATCAATGAACGAACGGACAGATCATAACTTTGCGAAAATAAAGAAATTAAAATATTCACTCGAGGGAGGACTTGAACCAAGGACCTCTCGTTCCGCAGCTGCTCACGCTAACCACGGGACCACGGCGCTGCGGAGCTCACATGTTCCTTGATGTTGACTATCCTACGCATGGGCTATTCAGTTTGTAAATTTTGCTTATTTTTTCATAGTTCCACACAATTTCTTCTTGTTTTCTCGATTGATCTGTCTTCAGTTTTTCATGGCCTATCCACTGTGTCAACTTATAACTAAATCTGAGGGGGGTGCGATTGGGAGGTTCCCCTTGTCAGTACCACTTTCAACGTGTGCAGGCCTGATTACCTATGGACTTGCCTCCACGGCGACGGTCTTGGTTCAGATGGCTCTGAGCACTATGGGACTCAACATCTGAGGTCATCAGTCCCCTAGAACTTAGAACTACTTAAACCTCACTAACCTAAGGACATCACACACATCCACGCCCGAGGCAGGATTCGAACCAGCGAACGTAGCAGTCGCGCGGTTCCGGACTGAAGCGCCTAGAAGCGACGGTCTTGCCTCTGGTTCGTCGCCACAGAGTCCACCACTACGTTGGAATTGTCTTATCGATCCCATTCACAGAGTGCGCTACTTTAATGAGGGGAGAATCCCCATGGTATGCCGGTAGCGAACCATCAGCACCGGTTCAGCCTCGCTGGGGTTTATTGACGACCACCTCGTCGGATCCAGCCCTCCAAAACGCCTCATGGCTGAGGCATATCTAGACTGCCTGTGTGTGTCCTTGCTCCTTCTGCTGGAAGACGTGTATTTCACTGCATGATGACGCCCCATCTCACTGCCCTGTTGAGTGCGGATAGCACACACAGAAAATTCCCATCTGCCTGATATGATCTCGCGTATGCTTTTAGTCATTGGAACCTACACTGTCAAAGATCTATGTCCTCCTGCTTCTTGAGGTACTTCCCCTGGACAAGATTTCCGGCCGTATGACCAAATTACCGGTTTTGCCCATTTTGCCCTGAGGGATTGTTTCCTGCACTTAGCCCCATTGAGAAAAATCGCCCTGTATATGCTTGGCTGTTAAATGGTTAAATGATACACTAAGTGAAGAGATCATATTTAGAACTATAGCTCTGAGATTTTATGTGGGTGAATATGACAATTTAAATGACATGATTTGCGACTGCACGGTCAAATACAGTCGAGGAATTGCAGAGAGAATGACAAAGGCGAGAACATGTGACGCAGGCTGCCAAGTAAAACGTCTGCGCATTTCCTCGTGGTGGAAAACTGAGACTTGGTGGAAATTAGGGAAAGCATCTACTGGGCAAGGTGAGAGGGCCGATCCTTAACGATTGCGTGGGTCTTTACTATCCCTGGGGTGCGCACAGTTTACGTTTGCGTATGAAGTCGCTGACTCTTTTTATTTTTTTATTTTATTGCATCTGATCGGAAGAAGAAGGGGTTTAAGTGAAGTAGTAGCTCGAGACTTTTCAGATTCGTCGGTTACATATATTATGTTGACTTGGTTTTCGATGTGTCTTTACAGTGGATGTAGCTGTAGGTAAGTGACTTGGTCAGATTTCCCAGGCCGGCCGCGGTGGCCGAGCGGTTCTAGGCGCCTCAGTCTGGAACTGTGCGACTGCTACGGTCGCAGGTTCGAATTCTGCCTCTGGCATGGATGTGTGTGATGCCCTTAGGTTCGTTAGGTCTAAGTAGTTCTAACTTCTAGGGGACTGAAGACCTTAGATGTTAAGTCCCATAGTGCTCAGAGCCATTTTAACCATTTTTAGATTTCCCAGACACAATCGCGGTTGTTTCTCTTCTGTAGTATAATGACTATTGCACGTTGTCATGTTGCCTTTCAATAGTTATATGGGGCAGAAAAGGTCTAAAATGTTTAATTTCGGCAATAATTGTCTTATAGTTGCACATGTGGGGCTGTAATGTATTGTATTTTCCTGCATACAAGTCACAACAAATAGGCTACTGCAGCCACTCCCTTTGATCACAGTTTTCCGCAGTAGTACAGCAGAAACTATTCACAGAAAGAAAGAAATGACCACTGAAATGTTACTGAAAGAAACCTATTTATACGGCTCAGGATAATGCTAGTCAGAAGATTCCACATGGATTTCAGTTCCCTATTGTGGTATCGATAGCCACGATGCCACGGCGTAGGTGAAAGTCCTTAAGTTGGCACTACGACAGACACCGACGACAGCGCCCTCTAGCCGGCGCTGTGGAGCTCTACGAGCGTCGCTCCGGATGCAGCATATTTGATCAAGAGCTGACGGCGGGGACACTTCGCACCTCATTGCAAACTTATGAAACCATTTATTTTTAAAATAACTGAAAAGCCACGATCGCTTCCATCGTTTATTAGATGACCGGTTTTCAGCACTCTGAAGGTGCCATCATCAGATCTGTGAAGGTATAACAACACAGGTTTGAGGGAGGGCTTACATGAGTTAACTACATACATTACGATCATTACAGAACCGCATACCTGAAACGTGGATTAACATTTATAAAACCATATGGACATCATGGCACATGAGGCAGACCATCTGATAAAATCATTGCCACAACCAATAAAAAATAATAATAAACTGCTCTCATGGTCGTTCTTTCCATAAAATATAAAACTGGAGTCACCAGATGAAACTACCACTGGTCGCCCAACACCGGTAGGCATATTCACTGCCCTATTCGGCGCAGGCTCACCTGCTGTGATTCTAGCGGCTCACAACCGACCACCAGACAGCGCTGTCCAAGCACCGCACACACAGTCCCACAGTATAAACACTCATTACTACTAAAACACAACTTTACTATAACTGCTTGTCAGCCGGCCGCGGTGGCCGTGCGGTTCTAGGCGCTTCAGTCCGGAACTGCGTGACTGCTAAGGTCGCAGGTTCGAATCCTGCCTCGGGCATGGATGTGTGTGATGTGCCTAGGTTAGTTAGGTTTAAGTAGTTCTAAGTTCTAGGGGACTGATGACCTAAGATGTTAAGTCCCATAGTGCTCGGAGCCATTTGAACCATTTTTGAACTGCTTGTCACATACCCATGCAAAGCCCACATGTGCGCATACATTTCCTGTACATCTACAATCACTATAAAGTACGTCAATTACAAAGTAAAAGCATCTAAGGCACAGACATTATCAATTAGCGCCGTACAAAACTACATATTATAATTTACCTTTCTTCATATAAGGACGTCAGGGATATGCACACAGAAAGCTGTTCATAACACGACTTAGGTACAATCTGACGAGGGATTAAAACCTTTATGCTGGGCTTTACCTGTCTAGGCACTATGGTCTTAGGTATTGTAAGCGCTAAAAAAGAACATATTCACTTCGTATAAAGTCTCTCACCATCTACACAAGGTACGACTCAACTACGAAAACCTGCATAGGCACATGGAGTTAAGGAATGCCAGGTCAGAAGCAAACCGAAGGGCACGCGCTGCTTGGACAACGCTATCTGGTGGCCGGTTGTGAGCCGCTAGAATCACAGCAGGTGAGCCTGCGCGCAACAGGGCAGTGAATATGCCTACCGGTGTTAGGCGGGCGGTCGTAGTTTCATCTGGTGACTCCAGTTTTATGTTTTATGGAAAGAACGACCATGAGAGCAGTTTTTTATTATTTTTTATTGGTCGTGGCAATTATTTTATCAGATGGTCTGCCTCATGTGCCATGATGTTCATATGGTTTTATAAATGTTAATCCACGTTTCAGGTACGCGGTTCTGTAATGATTGTAATGTATGTAGTTAACTCATGTGAGTCCTCCCTCAAACCACCTTCACAGGTCCGATGATGGCACCTTCAGAGTGCTGAAAACCGGTCATCTAATAAACGATTGAAGCGATCGTGGCTTTTCAATTATTTTAAAAACAAAGTGATCGCCCCCACGACACACCATGTGTTCACTGCAAAATAACCACTGATTAACTTGTTTTTGACTATAGTAAACATATATCATTTTAAACGCAGTACCGACGTGTTTTACCTCACCTGCTCCTACTCGCTTCCTTCATTAGGCCAACCTTTCAGTTTTCAGGAGCTGACCCACTCGCCGCCTTCCAGGCGGGATACAAAACTCATTACTAGAGACCAGACGCAATATACCTACATGCTTATCTCACATAAATTTTGACTAGCAAAAATATTTGTTAGAGTAGCGTGTTACTGAGAGATTAATGAACACTATAAACTACATACCACGTGAAATTGTCTACTGTTGCCAGCAGTTTAAGCGGTAAACATACAAGGGGCACTCCATTAGTAATCCAATAGCTTATTTCTCGATCAATTTCCGTAGAAAAAAAATGCGGAATGTCTTGTGGGACATCGTGGACTATTCCTGCTTGAGCCCCTATACAATTACGAAGTTGCGCTGTGGCACTATACGTGGCCATCAAAATGGCGACCGTAACGGTGGTGAGTTGGAAACAGAGAGCTGTCATTGGCTTTCTTTTAGCGGGAAACCAGAGCAGTGCAGATATTCGTAGGCGCTTGCAGAATGTCTACGGAGACTCGGCAGCGAACAAACGAACGGTGAGTCACTGGGCGACGCAAGGCTGTGACCTCTGCTATACTGGAACGTGCGGACACAGTCATTCGAGGTGATCGGCGGCTCACAGACATCTCGCTGCACGACTGGACGCCCCTGTTGGTAGTGTACCCGAGAGCAGCTCACAAAACTTAACTGCACTGTTCTCCCTCATCCACCCTAGAGCTCGGATCTCACACCTTCCAACTTCCATCCGTATGGCACAATCAAGGATGTACTCCACGGCAAGCACTACGTGGTTGATGGTGAGATTATTGAGCTGAGATTATGTTGAAAAATAGGATTTTGTAGCCAAGGTAATAGGTAATAATTAGGTGTAATGGGATCCTGAATAAAACAAACCCGCTTTTAAAAAAAGTGTTGCATTAGGTATTGAAAGTCTCTCGTGTTTTACAGAAGCAACAAGCGAATAATCACAGACTGCTGCAAAAATGAAGCAAGTTCTCCTACCGTATTCAGTACCTACCATGTACACTACTGGCCGTTAAAATTGCTACACCACGAAGATGACGTGCTACAGGCGCGAAATTTAACCAGCAGGAAGAAGATGCTGTGATATGCAAATCATTAGCTTTTCAGAGCATTCACACTAGGTTGGCGTCGGTGGCGACACCTACAACGTGCTGACATGAGGAAAGTTTCCAACCGATTTCTCATACACAAACAGTAGTTGACCGGCGTTGCCTGGTGAAACGTTGTTGTGATGCCTCGTGTAAGGAGGAGAAATGCGAACCATCACGTTTCCGACTTTGATAAAGGTCGGATTGTAGCATATCGCGATTGCGGTTTATCGTATCGGGACATTTCTGCTCGCGTTGGTCGAGATCCAATAACTGTTAGCAGAATGTGGAATCGGTGGGTTCAGGAGGGTAATACGGAACGCCGTGCTGGATCCCAACGGCCTAGTATTACTAGCAGTCAAGATCACAGGCATCTTATCCGCATGGCTGTAACGGATCGTGCAGCCACGTCTCGATCCCTGAGTTAACAGATGGGGACGTTTGCAAGACAACAGCCATCTGCACGAACAGTTCGACGACGTTTGGAGCAGCACGGACTATCAGCTCGGAGACCATGGCTGCGGTTACCTTTGACACTGCATCACAGACAGGAGCGCCTGCGATGGTTTACTCAACGACGAACCTGGCTGCACGAATGGCAAAACGTCATTTTTTCGCATGAATCCATGTTCTGTCTACAGCATCATGATGGTCGCATCCGTGTTTGACGACATCGCGGTGAACGCATATTGGAAGCGTCTATTCGTCATCACCATACTGGCGTATCGCCCGGCGTGATGGTATGGGGTGTCATTGGTTACACGTCTCGGTCACCTCTTGTTCGCATTGACGGCACTTTGAACAATGGACGTTACAATTCAGATGTGTTACGACCCGTGGCTCTACCCTTCAAAAAAATGGTTGAGATGGCTCTGAGCACTATGAGACTTAACATCTGAGGTCATCAGTCACCTAGAACTTAGAACTAATTAAACCTAATTAACCTAAGGACATCACACACATCCATGCCCGAGGCAGGATTCGAACCTGCGACCGTAGCGGTCGCTCGGCTGCAGACTGCAGCGAATGCTCTACCCTTCATTCGATCCCTGCGAAACCCTACATTTCAGCAGGATGATGCACGACCGCATGTTGCAGGTCCTGTACGGGCCTTTCTGGATACCGAAAATGTTCGACTGCCGCCCTGGCCAGCACATTCTCCAGATCTCTCAGCAATTGAAAAAGTCTCGTCAATGGTGGCCAAGCAACTGGCTCGTCCCAATACGCCAGTCGCTACTCTTGATGAACTGTGGTATCGTGTTGAAGCTTCATGGGCAGCTGTACGCGCCATCCAAGCTCTGTTTGACTCAATGCCCAGGCGTATCAAGGCCTTTATTACGGCCAGGGGTGGTTGGTCTGGGTACTGATTTCTCAGGATCTGTGCGCCCAAATTGCGTGAAAATGTAATCACATGTCAGTTCTAGTATAATATATTTGTCCAATGTATACCCGTTTATCATACGCATTTCTTCTTGGTGTAGCAATTTTAATGGCCACTAGTGTAGATACTGAATGTGTGCAACTAACGAAATTCCCTGAATCTGGTTAGAGCAGACCTAGAAAATGGTAATGAGACAAAAAGGAGTGGATTTGGATCTGTACATTTTCAGGTGACAGTCGGGGTATTTACAGCCGCAGTACTTGTACTAGCCGGCCGCGGTGGCCGAGCGGTTCTAGGCGCTACAGTCTGGAACCGCGCGACCGCTACGGTGGCAGGTTCTAATCCTGCCTCGGGCATGGATGTGTGTGACGTCCTTAGGTTAGTTAGGTTTAAGTAGTTCTACGTTCTAGGGGACTGATGACCTCTACAGTTAAGTCCCATAGTGCTCAGAGCCATTTGAGCCAAGTACTTGTACTGTGCACGAGTGTAATGAAATGCCTTCCACGTGTTGATACTCATCTAGCCACGCGCGCATTCTACAAGTTGATACTCGTCTAACCGCGCTCCGATATCACGTGAGGACGCTTTTCCTGGGAATGTTAGCTAATAGTGCGGCGGCCCGCTTTGCAACGTACGAGCTGGCCGGGAAAGCGCGAGACAGTCGGGCCTCTCCCCCAGTAGTTAGCGTCTTTCGCAAGTGTCAGAGAAATTCGCTCACGCAATCAGATTGCGCGTGTGGCGTGGGGCCAGAACTAGTCGCGAATAGTGGCGGTTCTGCCGTTCCGTTACGAATACGAGGGACCGTGGGTAAAATCTCCAGTTTGTTCTAAAACTCGAAGAGCAAGACAACTCACTATTCTGGCAAGTCTCTTTCCTAGTTCGCAGACCACAGTTTAGTTCATCAAAGAGCCCAAGTGTGATTACTGTATAGCTCGCCAGACTCCTAATTACGCGACACGTTAGAGCGAACGTTATGTAAGGATTAGAAAGGTGCAACCTCAAACCGAATGTGAAAGGACAAGATGGAATCTTCCGTGTGCCATTTCTTTAGCCTAGTTTTGTGGTGTTCTGACCTTAAATGTTGGAAATGTAATGTACACTGCTGGCCACCGTAAATGCAACACCCTGAAGGAAGCATCCGAATCACGTGAAATTTACACCATGGGTTTGCAGCGATGAGATATGCAACTGATTAGAATTTCAGCGCAGACGCACATCACGCGCGCCTGTGGCGCCACCTCATAGCGCCATTTAAGGCTTGGCGATTTCGACGAGTGTACGTTCGGCACGTGTGTTTACCTTGTGGTTGTTTCACAAGACGATCAGTTATGCCTCGTAGACAACAGCGAACATCGTTTGATCAAGTATCCGAGTTCCACAGAGGAAGGATAGTGGCTTACCGAGATTGTGGATTATCATACAGAGAAATCGCTAGTCGTGTTGGACGAAACCAAACAACTGTAATGCGGATATGTGACCGTTGGATGCAGGAGGGTACGACGGACCGACGTGGTCGATCGCATTCACCTCGGTGCACCACTGCACGTGCTGATAGGCAAATTGTGCGCACGGCAGTGACGGATCGCTCAGTGACATCCCGAACCGTAGCACAGCACATTGCGTCTGTAACGCATCATCCAGTGTCTGCGCGTACCATTCGACGCCGTTTACAGCAGAGTGGTCTGTCCGCAAGACGTCCATTGCTTCGTCTACCATTGACGCAGAACCACAGACGTCTCCGTCGCCAATGGTGTGATGACAGACGGATGTGGACGGCAGAATAGAATGACGTTGTCTTTACTGACGAGGCACGCTTCTGTCTGCAGCACCACGATGGTCGGATTCGAGTGTGGAGACACCGTGGAGAGAGGATGCTGGACAGCTGCATTATGCACCGCCACACTGGTTTTGCACCGGGTATTATGGTATGGGGCGGTATTGGATATTACTCTCGCACGCCTCTAGTACGCATTGCCGGTACTTTAAATAGCCGGCGCTACATATCCGAGGTGCTGGAGCTAGTTGTCCTTCCTTACCTTCAGGGCTCGGCCACAGCCATATTTCAACAGGATAATGCGCGACCACACGTGGCACGCATTGTCCAAAGGTTCTTCGTCAATAACCAGATTGAATTGCTTCCCTGGCCGGCTCGCTCTCCGGATCTTTCGCCGATAGAAAACATGTGGTCCATGGTTGCTCAACGAGTGACCCAGATTACATCCCCAGCTGCCACACCAGATGATCTTTGGCAACGTGTGGAAGCTGCTTGGGCTGCTGTACCCCAACGTCTCTTTGACTCAATGCCGAGACGTGTGGCAGCGGTGATCTCCAACAATGGCGGCTACTCTGGCTACTGATTCTGGCAGGAACCACACGTCACAGACGTCTGTAAACGTAATCATTTGATACTTGGTCAACATTTTATGTACAAAACAAATTTTGTTGTGCTACCTCTTGTCTTTCTTGGTGTTGCATTTACGGTGCCCAGCAGTGTAAATATACCTTTTAAATCTCCCTTTGAGCATTCAAGAAAACTGAAAACTCACTTTGCTCATTAGGTCCCTCCTGCCTTTATAGTCCACAAAAAAAGCATTGTGGCATTTGGAATTTGCTTTGATCATTCGCTTCGTTTATTACGGCTCACCTGCAATGAATTCACTCGGTATCTCAGCAGGGTTAATGCACTCGTGGAGCACCAAACGCTTTCTTGAGTTTCATTGACAGTTTTCTCTGAGAATGCCCTTCTTTCGAAAGAACGATGAAAAAAGCAAAATTATAGGTACTTCAGTAAAACAATCGACCCTATTTTGACAGCTTCGATTGTCTTTCACTCCGCCAAAGACATTAAATGAATCATTTACCCTTACGTAATTGTTGAGCTTTATAGTTTCGTTATCTACGATCTTCAGATTGGTAAAGAGCAAAGGTAGGCATAGAGCTCCTTTAGTTGCTACACTGCATGATGGAAACCAGGTGTTCACGTATAAGTTTTTCATTGCACAGCAGATAGTTCCCAAGCAGGTAGAGCGACATGTTCAACACAATAGGTACCTCGGCAACTAATCGGCAGAGAAACACTGTGGATGTTTCGTCAAAAATTCACTTGTTTTCTAAGTAGTTCCCTTTAAGGTGAATACATTTTGCCTGCCGAGTAAAAGAAAACCAGGTACATCGTGTTCTTTGCTCACGCCGCCACTGCACGGGCAAAGCAGTTGCATACTGACGAGTCGCATCATTAGGAAATTGTGGCGTAGACTGTGACAAGAGCAACAAAGTAATTCGCGTTAAGTAGGCGTGAAGTTTGACACCAACGCCAGTCAATGAATGGAATCAGTCACAACTGTAAAATATTTGTGGGTGCCCATTCGGAAAAATGCATATAAATATAATTTAGTTGTGATGAAGGCAAACGCTGTAGAAGCGCAGTACTACTTAGAAGTGCAATACTATTTCGAAGCACTTTAAATAACGGAAGAGATAGAGAAGATTCGAAGACGCACTGTATGATACATCAGAAATTCATGAGCGCGTCATGGAAATCCTTAACAAATTTGAAACACCTCAATGGCATACGATTTTGCGATATCAGATAAACAGAACGAGATGGACAACGGCTACAGACAACGCTCTTCTACTGACGGACATCTATCGCGTCTAATCTAATTTCTTCGTGTGAGGGTTTATCAAAGACAAATCTACATACCTACAATACCGGTGCAGTTAATGGGGAGAATGCTATAACATTCATAGGATTTATGATCGTGAGTTTTATTAATGAGGGTGAAAATACGGCAGTAATGGTTACCGGTAAGCTTAGGATCGTAGACAGTATAGTTTGTGCACTGCTTAAGTGCCCACTACCCTAACAGTGGCTTAGGTAGCACTTATACTTTATGTTCAGTCATTAATTTCGATAGAAACGACGTCCCAAATATGACGAGACAGGGTACCCCATACGCGTACATGTAAACTAAATTAACATTTGATGTAAGTAAATAAAAAATGTAATAAATCGCTATGAGGAGAACGTAGCGCTCTTATTGGTCCTTTGTGAATCGGACTCGGGATGACGCTGACGTCACCTCTCCGGTAAGACGCTTTTGTTGCGACCCCTGGTTGGAAAATTCGAGTTTCTCTGCAACTCACAACGGTATGGATCCAAGTCCGGACGATTCTGATGACTCATCAGTAAAAAAAGTGCCTTATTATTAGCCCAAATGAACGAGTTTAAGCATGTATTCGCGTGATTCACTAATGTTACGTAAGTTCTTTGATTATGCTGATTCACTGATTTTTCAGATTATATTTTTTACTTAGACTCTAAAATTAAAGTTCTATGACCGTTGTGATATTTTATTGCATCTCTCAAGTATTAATAATGCGCATAATGACCTTTCTCGACTCAGAAACTCATCTGCAGAAAGCAGCACGGTTTTAGGAAACAGCGGTTATGCGAGACACAGCTGGCCCTCTTTGTGCATGATTTACAACAGGCTCTAGATACTGGCTCCCAGGTTGATGACATATTTCTCGACTTTCGAAAGGCGTTCGACTCAGTTCCGTACTGTCGCTTGGTGCAAAAAGTGCGCGCTTACGGCCTATCCGATGACATATGCGGTTGGACAAAAAGTTTTCTAACAGACAGGGAGCAGTACGTCGTCCTCAACGGGGTGACTTCAACAGAAACAAGAGTAACTTCAGGTGTGCCCCAGGGCAGCATAATAGGTCCGCTGCTTTTTACGATTTACATAAGCGATCCGGTTGATGGTATTGACAGAGGCATGAGACTGTTTGCCGATGATGCTGTAGTCTACAGGAAAGTAGTATCACACGAAAGTTGTGAATAGATCAATGAGGATTTGCAGAAAAGAAATGAGTGGTGTAGTGACTGACAGTTATCTCTCAGTATTAGCAAGTGTAACGTACTGCGTACAACAAGGCGAAAGTCCCCATTAACGTACGAGTACAAAATAAATGCCCAGTCTTTGAAAGCGGTAACGTCCGTCAAGTATCTGGGTGTGACTATTCGAAATGATCTTAAATGGAATGATCAGATTAAACAATTAACGGGTAAGGCGAACTCTATATTGCGGTTTATTGGTAGACTCCTGAAGCGATGCAGTCCTTCAACAAAGGAAATAGCTTACAATACGTTAGTTAGTCCAGTTTTGGAGTATTGTTCCTCTGTATGGGACCCAGGGAGCGAAAGGCTATTTACAATTTGTACACAAACCAGATGGCAGTTATAAGAGTCGAGGGACATGAAAGGGAAGCAGTGGTTGGGAAGGGAGTAAGACAGGGTTGTAGCCTCTCCCCGATGTTGTTCAATCTGTATATTGAGCAAGCAGTAGAGGAAACAAAAGAAAAATTCGGAGTAGGTATTAAAATCCATGGAGAAGAAATAAAAACTTTGAGGTTCGCCGATGACATTGTAATTCTGTCAGAGACAGCAAAGGACTTGGAAGAGCAGTTGAATGGAATGGACAGTGTGTTGAAAGGAGGATATAAGTTGAACATCAACAAAAGCAAAACAAGGATAATGGAATGCAGTCTAATTAAGTCGGGTGATGCTGAGGGAATTAGATTAGGAAATGAGACACTTAAAGTAGTAAAGGAGTTTTGCTATTTGGGGAGCAACATAGCTGATGATGGTCGAAGTAGAGACGATATAAAATGTAGACCGGCAATGGCAAGGAAAGTGTTTCTCAAGAAGAGAAATTTGTTAACATCGAGTATAGATTTAAGTGTCAGGAAGTCATTTGTGAAAGTATTTGTATGGAGTGTAGCCATGTATGAAAGTGAAACATGGACGATAAATAGTTTGGACAAGAAGAGAATAGAAGCTTTTGAAATGTGGTGCTACAGAAAATGCTGAAGATTAGATGGGTAGATCACATAACTAATGAGGAAGTATTGAATAGGATTGGGGAGAAGAGAAGTTTGTGGCACAACTTGACCAGAAGAAGGGATCAGTTGGTAGGACATGTTCTGAGGCATCAAGGGATCACCAATTTAGTATTGGAGGGCAGCGTGGAGGGTAAAAATCGTAGAGGGAGACCAAGAGATGAATACACTAAGCAGATTCAGAAGGATGTAGGTTGCAGTAGGTACTGGGAGATGAAGAAGCTTGCACAGGATAGAGTAGCATGGAGAGCTGCATCAAACCAGTCTCAGGACTGAAGACCACAACAACAACAACGAGGGACCCTTACCAGTTGGGTCTGATTCAAGAGATTGAGAAGGTCCAAAGAAGAACAGCAAAATTCGTGACTGGTACATTTAGCCATCGCGAGAGCGTTACAAATCTCGTAGAAAGTTAATTCCGAAGTCCGATCTTCGCCGAGGATGTAGAGGATATATTGTTACCACCAACTTTCAAATCGCGCAATGATCACCATTCAAAGATAAGGGAAATTAGAGCTCGTACTGAGGCGTTCAGACAGTCGTTGTTCCCTCGCGCGATCCGCGAGTGGAACAGAGGGGTGGAAATATGACTTTGACGCGAATTGTGCCCTCCGCCACACACTGCTTGGTGGTTAGCGGAGTATGTATGTAAATGTAGATGTAGAATTTAAGAAGAGAAATTACATAAAATTATTGGTACGATTAAACTGCAGCATCAGAGAGTAATTGCCAGATGAAAGACCGTAGTGCCCCGAGATAATGAAACATGCGACAGTGAGTGCTAGATTCCACTTACCTCCCTGATTGATGATAATTTGCTGTTGGAGAGACCGAGTGAAGCACTGGTAAGTAATGTGGAGTAAGAGCGTACTTTTGCTTTCACGCTAAGGAGAAGTTTAGGCTGTGCATTATAATGACTGAGGAGAGAACTACACAAGATATGCTGGAGGTGGCTGCACGCGAATGGAAGATCCAGCTGAACGTATGTTTTACTACACATGTGAAACTCACACAGCGCATCTGTGGTAAGTAAAAAAATTGTCCCACGGATCTGAATCGCACCGTTGTGGTGCATCTACAGCCAGTCGGCGGTGGCTACGTGGACATTGCGACCATGGTGTTTCCGACCCCTCTATGGTGCCGCAGATGCCGTGGGACTCCCGAACAACCAGCCTTGCGCGGCGGGTTTACGGATCAGGGCCTCCCCCACTGCCGATTTATGCCAGTCGTTTCACCGGCAACGGATGTGTTGTCACCGTCAGTCAGGCACTGCCCTCACCGACAGCCTTCGTAGGCTTGGCTTAAGCTACTCGGGTTCTACACATTGAGAGCAATGGAAATAATTACAACAACGTAAGGGAAGCCGTGTCTCCAGATGGTCATCGCTGCCCGCTGCACAGAAAATGTAATTAGTGTACGGACTGGCTGTGCACGAATTCCGGACGACGTAAGAGCCGAGGCAGTTTAAAAATTGCAAGTGGCACAGTCATGGCTGAATAGCCAACCTGACGTAGCAAATGTGTGGATTAAAAAACGAGTGCATTACTGCAGATAAGGAATCCACGAAGAAAAGACAGTGCCTATTTTTTTTCAAATTCTCAAAAAAGAATTCCGAGGGTTGAAAGATAAAAGTTTAGATTTCGTCGCAAACATGTCAATTATGAGAACATCGTGACTGTAAGTGTAATACATGATGAGAAGCTACTGCGACGACTCAGATGCCCCGCGCTAGTCCGGTAATTCAACTGAGCGAAGGCTTTTTCTCTTTTTTTTCAAAAAAATGGTTCAAAAGGCTCTGAGCACTATGGGACTTAACTTCTGAGGTCATCAGTCCCCTATAACTTAGAAGTACTTAAACCTAACTAACGTAAGGACATCACACACATCCATGCCCAAGGCAGGAGTCTGCGACAGTAGCGGTCGCGTGGTTCCAGACTGTAGCGTCTAGAACCGATCGGTCATTTTTTTTTGTAAGTTGATAATGTTTCTGCCCTGATAAAAGCGTTGTTGGATTCGGTTGTGAAGAAGCGGAGAAAGATCTTATGAAATTGGAACTGTTCTTACGGACGGGACATCTGACATTTGTTCGAAACTATTCAAACAGTTGCACATCATACACGTTGACACTGGACGCTGGACGCGCACAAGGAAAAACGAAGGAGTTCCTGTTTTATTTGCTTTGCTCCCAGACAAACGTCAAAATGCGTATGAAAGACTTCTTCTGGGTTGAAAAATTAGATGCCTAGGTGTTCACCGAAAATTGCACTGCTAGAGTTTGAAATGGCTACCGTTGAATCTATGAAAATCATCTTCCCGAAACATCCCTTTCCTGCCGCAACTTCAACCAATGTCTGTTGAATTAATGCAAGAATTACTGATAAACGGAGGAATACAGGGATAGAGAAGTCCGAGTGTTTTGCCGCATGTGTGTTGCAGTGATACATCTTCGAACAAGCTTGGATCGTAATAATAAAGGGAAATGGCTAGTAGAGAAAAGGTCATGAAATTCGTAGATTATATGGTTAATCAATGAATGGAAAATTGTAGTACATCAAATGAAATCTGTAATGTTTTTCACCAGCTGCACAGAGACACGAATCCTATAGAAGGTTGGCATAGGAAACTAAACTTCTCAATAAATAAAAAACACCCGAACGTATACTTCTGAAAAATGAGCTGAAGGAGGAAGCGGTGAATGCCGTACTTCAGGTTTAACAAGATCCCATTCACCCGTATCTACACAAAAGAAGGAAAAGATACATAGATCTTGGCAAAAGGCTGAAAGATATTAAAAGAATATATAATGACTCGAGAAGCTTAACAACACGTTTAAATTACCTGGTTTTCTTGCAAAATAACTGAGTGATAAACTAAAATGTGTAAAATATGACAAGGTGTTTAATCATTTGCTGTAATAATATTGTCGAAAGAAAAAGGTAAATATAAAAAAGTAAAAATAAAAAAGTAAAAATAAGAAATATTTGAACATGCATACATACTATGTGCATATCTAGTGCTAACCCTGGATAAAATTTGAGAGGTTTTCCTTATTACGAAATGGTCGGTAAAGCATTTTCCGCCGTTGTGGCTTTCTTTGACGGTCGGAAAACGAACAACTATCTATTTCTGGTCGGAAACATCACGTTTGCTGCGAATACATAGAAAGATAGATCCCTTATCATTTAGCTACAAAATAGCAGGTCAGCAACTGGAAGTAGTTAATTCCATAAATTATCTGGGAGTACGCATTAGGAGTGATTTAAAATGGAATGATCATATAAAGTTGATCATTGGTAAAGCAGATGCCAGACTGAGATTCATTGTAAGAATCCTAAAGAAATGCAATCCGAAAACAAAGGAAGTAGGTTACAGTACGCTTGTTCGCCCACTGCTTGAATACTGCTCAGCAGTGTGGGATCCGTACCAGATAGGGTTGATAGAAGAGATAGAGAAGATCCAATGAAGAGCAGCGCGCTTCGTTACAGGATCATTTAGTAATCACGAAAGCGTTGCGGAGATGATAGATAAACTCCAGTGGAAGACTCTGCAGGAGAGACGCTCAGTAGCTCGTTGCTGGCTTTTGTTGAAGTTTCGAGAACATACCTTCACCGAAGAGTCAAGCAGTATATTGCTCCGTCCTACGTATATCTCGCGAAGAGACCATGAGGATAAAATCAGAGAGATTAGAGCCCACACAGAGGCATACCGACAATCCTTCTTTCCACGGACAATAGAAGGCAGAACCGATAGAGGTACTCAAGGTACCCTCCGCCACACACTGTCAGGTGGCTTGCGGAGTGTGGATGTAGATGTAGATGTAGATGTAGATATTGACGTCATGGATCGGAAAATCCGCTACATCTCAGCGACTAGGTCAAGGAGGTCAACCAACACGCGTAAACGGCTGGTCGCAAGAATTCTTGAGGGCCAGACAGTCATTCGTAACATTCCAGAAGTTTTCCAGAGTGTGCGCTAATAATTCCCTCGACGATGTCAACAACGTAGTGACAACGCAGACAGGAATTACGAACATTTGCTGCAAAAAACGGTGTCTGAGGGAAAAAATCAAATTTAATTTATTTTTCCCTTTTCACCAGTCTCTTGCTTCGCACTTACCAATCTCCTATCCTACTTCGTAGAAAAATACTTCATTCATACACTCTGCCCATTAGTAAAGATTAAAACATGACGTCATATAGATTTCATTACTTATTAGTGCATCTACAATCTTACTAAAGTGCTGTGGCTGCTGTAACAGTGTCACGGTACTTTAAGCATAGTTGATTTAATATTCAAGTTTTATCCATTTAAATACCAAGGTAAATTCACGTAAATAGGAATTTAAGGTAATACTAGTTCTGACTCTTTAATCTGAATCTTCAGCTTCACCTAACTGAATTTTTGACTGTGCTCTTTAGCATAACATACCAGTTGGGGCTAGCTATTTTAAATACGCACGCTTTCTCCTGAACGTCGCTGACTGGCTGTCGTTTTATGGCTGCAGCTGCACACCGGCGCATTTCTCACTTGTCGTTGTTCGCACACGTTTCTTTGATCCGCCAACACGTACCCTGCACTGACCTTATTACCAGATGGTTCTTTCACCTAGATGGCTTCATAAATCACCCAGCAATTTGTCTTCACATTGCGCCATAGATTCTACAAGTTCTCAGTGGGTTCCCGGAGGTCTGCGGCACCGTATTTCTACGCACACGTCATGCAGCTCCCGTAATTACTGGCCGGTGGCTTGTTAGCTCGCAGTTGGCGCCATATACCGCCCCAGATATGTTCCATGCGGTCCACATCAGGCGAATTTGGTGGCCAAGTCAACCCTGTCACGCTCCTCAAACCACTGTAGCCCGACTCGGACCTCCAGACACTGGCAGTCACCCTTCTGGGAAATGCGGTCGCCGTCGAGGAAGACAGCGAGCATGCCGGGATGCAGGTGACCGCAACGAACGTCCGTGGAGTGGGACATGCCTCTAGCGACCGTTCCCTTGGGCGAGGGTGTATCCGTACCTAGCGCAACAAAAAACGTCGTTCGTTGCAACAGGTGATTCCATTGATCCACCGCCCAGTCGCGATGGTCCCGTGCTCATTGTAGGATCAACACGGCGAACATGTAGTGGTCATCTGCTGCGAAGGCCGGTGTTCAACAACTTGCGCTCGACGGAGCGCTCCGAAACACTGGTTCCTGTACAAGCAATGTACTCGGTCGTCAGATCTTCCACGGATCGTCGCCTATCCTGGTTTAAAGCTGGAACAAGCCCCCGACATTCACGTTCAGTGATCAGGATGGACGTCCATCACCTTGTCTCCCCTCGTGGTTTCGCTGGCCTTCAGCCGCATTCCATAGATGCTCACGACAGTAGCACGCAAACGACCGACCAGCTATACCGTTTCCAAGATGCTCGTCCCTAGGCGCCATACCATGACGATCTGTCCTTTATCAGAGTTGCTTATGTCAGTGGACTTTGCCATTTCTTTCCTGTATAGTGGTTGTAACAATTCGCCCTTTCGTCTTTAGTCTGTTTGTACACTTTCCTTACTGCGTCAGGTGACTGAAACGCAATCAGGAGGTACTCGATCTCGCGGTGATCATAATGTTGTTGCTGATCGCTGTGACTGCTAAGCATTTATAGACGACCTGTGGAGTCTATTTCAGAACACTGAAACAGCGTAAAAACAAATATAAATTGTTAACGCCACCAGAAAAAGTATGGCTCCAAAAAACTGTCTGCCGGACCGATACTCGATCTCGGGACATTTGCCTTTCACGGGCAAGTGCTCCACAATTTTTTTGGTTTTTATTGTTCGTTGCATTTTGTCTGGGCGGACGTCACAAGACATCCGTACAAGTTGATCGTTGACTCCTTTACTAAGTTTTTTTTTTTTTTTTTTTTTTTTTTTTACAGAGATCGAGCAGCCCTTTGACCGAACACGCTGAGCTACCGTGCCGGCGCCATCTGAGCTACCCAAGCACGACTCACGACCCGTCCTCACAGCTTCAGTTCTGCCAGTACCTCGTCTCCTACATGTAAAACTTCAGAGGATCTCTTCTGCGAACCTTGCAGAACTGGCACTCCTGTAAAAAAGAACACTGTGGAGACATGGCTTAGCCACAGCCTAGCCAGAATGAGATTTTGACTATGCAGCGGAGTGTACGCTGATGTGAAACTTCGTGGCAGATTAAAACTGTGTGCCGAACCGAGACTAGAACTCGGGACCTTTGCCTTTCGCGGACAAGTGCTCTGCCATCTGAGCTACCCAAGAACGACTCACGACCCGTCCTCACAGCTTCAACAAATGTCTAGCAACGACATGGTACCTAATATTCTAAAAACTAAGTATGAAGAACTCGAGAGATATTCTCAGTTTAAATATGTAGGAGAAACCATTCAGGAAACTGGCTGGGAAAAATTGGTTACGAAAACGGTCGTCATAAAATAAAAACAAGCTCTCGGTTCACAAAATACACCTATAACAGAAAATTCATCTCAAAATACACCAAACTGAGACACAACACAGTAATGAAACCAGAGATTCTTTACGGAGGACACCTTTTGCAGACACCTCTTCGCTGGTCATCTGAACCCGTAATTTCATTGACTGGAGTAGTACTGCCTTCAGCACTGAGTCCTGCTTGGAAGTGAACACCAATGACCAGCAAAGACGTGTCTGGAGACGCCCCAGACAGTGGTGCCAACCACACAGCCCCACAACCAGGAGTGATAGCCAGGCGTACCACTTCATTTCATAGCAGGATCCTTTTGACTGTTTACCACAGCACCCTTATAGCGCAGCCGTGCGTGGACGATATTCTACGCGCTGTGTTGTTGCCCTTCAAGGCAAGCTATGGATGGCTTCCATTTCAGCAAGATAATGCTGGTCCGTACACGACGAACGGTTCTACTGCTTGTCTCCGTGTTTGCCAAACCCTGCCTTGGCCAACAAGATCACCGGATACCTGCCCAATGGGGAACGTTTGGAGCATTATGGGCAGGGTTTTAAAGTTTTGTGATGTGTCTGGACTCTGGCCTGAACTTTTAGGCTGGAGGTTTTAGTGTATTGCAAAGCGGCTGGCTCCTCCCTTTTTTCCTTGCGGTCAGCCAGCCACTTCCATCTGCTATATTGTTTTAGCTCCCTCTACCACTTTCTTCCTGTGTTGTCCATGTTTTACCGCTGACGGCATGCTTCGTCCCACGTTTCGGTGTGGGTACGCACATATTTTTCCAAGCTTGTTACCTGTGTTTTACGTTCTGTTTTTATCTTACTGTTCTCAGTATTTTCCTGACACCCGTCTCAGTCTGTTACTGAGCGGGCGCTGAAGACCGTGGCGTCGTGCGCCCATACAACCCCTCGCCATCTCCATCTCGAACCAGCTCGCGATTCTGACGACGTGACGCTCCAATTCGACAGAATTTGGCACGATATCCATCAGGAGGTCATCTAACACCACTATGAATCAATGGCAATCCGAATAACTGCTTCCAAAAGGGCCAGAGACGAACAAACGCGTTACTAGCTTGTTCAATTTGTCAAGCTATTTCTCTTGAATAAACCACCCAGTTTTTCTGATCTTATAATCATTTGTTTGTCTGTACATGTACGTCACATCTACTGATTTTCGTCCCTTTCGGATAATTCGTGTTGGGACGTCGTTTCTTGTCATATAGGTTGTTTCCGTAAGAGCATGCAAAAATGTAACAGGACATAGAGAGAGCTCCACTGAACAATTTCAGGTACGGAACCTGGGGTAGGAGAAGGCAGCTTAAGGAGAAATAGAAGCAAACTTCTCTACCGCTTTCTCGAGCATATTTACAAATAATATGCGTACAAGTTTACACGTACTCCGCTGTATTTCTCTCATTTTTTTTTTTAATTTCCTGCCACGAAACTTGAAGGACGAGCCCAATTAGTAGCAAGTCATGACGCAGATTTTGGTTACTTTACTTGTCCATGAGCTGGCTCTGTTGTGTCGTACCTACATTGTCCCATGGTAGAACGTGCTATGATTCAACGACAGACCCATTCATTACTCAGTGCTATTCAGAGACGCACATACAATACGACGAAGCAGAACCGGTACAGTTTCGCAGCACCTTGTACATGGGGAAGTGCGTTGCAGTGCCCTCGCTTCTGAAAGGCTGAACAGGGGACTATTTCCTGACAGGCAACAACCGTCACGACGAGTATTTACTTCTCTCGATCATTGCAAAGAAGAAACGAGTGACATGGTAACATGAGGACTACTTGCACACCCGATTTTGAAGAGGTACGGGCGCTGCACGTACTAGCGAGTGGCGAGTACTCCAAATCTTCAATGTTCAAATGTGTGTCAATTCCTAAGAGATCAAACTGCTAAGGTCATCGGTCCCTAGACTTACACACTGCTTAAATTAACTCATGCTAAGAACAACACACACACACACACACACACACACACACACACCCATACGCAAAGGATGACTCGAACCTCCGCCGGGAGGGGGCGAGTATTCCACGAAGAACAATTACCCCATAACACTCACAACGAGTCCATACAAAGCTTGTGACTTACTTTGCACCAAGGGTCGCATTGTGTCAGTGGTTGCTCCAACAATCGATTGATCGACAAGGTTTCGTCCAAATCGTGCTGTTTACTGACGAGGCCTCATTTTATGCCGGCCGTTGTGGCCGAGCGGCTCTAGGTGTTTCGAACAGGAATAGCCATGTGTGGTATGAGGAAAACCCTCACGGTATAGCAGAGTCACACCATCAAATCCGTGTTGCTGTGAATATCTGGGCCAGCATTGTAGGTGACGATTATTTGCAATGGGAATATCTAAAGTCACTTGTGTATGAGACTCCAGTGGCTACGGAGATGGAATTAGTTGCCAGAATTGTAGCTGCCTGTGATACGATTCGAAACACACAAGGGATATTTTTCAGGGTACGTCACAATCTTGTTCGCCGATGTCTTGCCTGCATTGAGGTTGATGGCCGACAGTTTCACCACATTTTGTAAGACACAGAACAAATTGTAAGTTCATTGCTTCAGTGGTGGTATTTACAGTTAAATGTATCTAAAGTAAATAAAAAAGTACACAATAATTTGATTTTATTCCTGTGGAATGTCCTCTATGTCCTGTTACATTACACACTCTTACGAAAACACCCTGAGTGTGTACACAGGGTGGCCAAATATTTCACGAAATAAGCGTCAAACGAAAAAACTACAAAGAACGAAACTTGTCTAGCTTGAAGGGGCAAACCACATGGCGGTATGGTTGGCCCGCTAGATGCCGCTGCCATAGGTCAAACGGATATCAACTGCGTTTTTTTTTAAATAGGAACCCCCATCTTTTATTAGTACATAAAGAAATATGACCACTTTTTTCGCTTTGTGATAGATGGCTCACAATTTTAGACGAACTGTTGATAGCAGGTATGTTTTTTAAATTAAAAATACAGAACGTAGGTACGTTTGAACACTTCATTTCCGTTGTTCCTATGTGATACATGTACCTTTGCGAACTTATCATTTCTGAGAACAAATCCTGCTACAGCCTGATAACCTGTAAATAGTACATTAATGCAATAAATGCTCAAAATGATGTCCGTCAACCTCAATGCGTTTGGCAATACGTGTAACGACATTCCTCTCAACAGCGAGTAGTTCGCCTTCCCTAATGTTCTCACATGCATTGACAATGCGCTGACGCATGTTGTCAGGCGTTGTCGGTGGATCACAATAGCAAATATCCTTCAACTTTCCCCACAGAAAGAAATCCGGACACGTCAGATCCGGTGAACGTGTGGGCCATGGTATGGCGAATCGACGACCAATCCACCTGTCATGAAGTATGCTATTCAATACCGCTTCAACCGCACGCGAGCTATGTGCCGGATCTCCATCATGCTGGAAGTACATCGCCATTCTGGCATGCAGTGAAGCATCTTGTAGTAACATCAGTAGAACATTACGTAGATAATCAGCATACATTGCACCATTTAGATTGCCATCGATAAAAGGGGGGCAATTATCCTTCCTCCCATAATGCCGCACCATACATTAACCTGCAAAGCTCGCTGATATTCCACTTGTCGTAGCCATCGTGGATTTTCCGTTGCCCAATAGTGCATATTATGCCGGTTTACGTTAACGCTGTTTGTGAAAAACGCTTCGTCGCTAAATAGAACGCGATCAAAAAATCTGTCATTGACCAGTAATTTCTCTTGTTGGCAGTGGCAGAACGGTACACGACGTTCAAAGTCGTCGTCATGCAATTCCTGGTGCATAGAAATATGGCACGGGTGCAATCGATGTTGATGTATCATTCTCAACACATACGTTTTTGAGGTTACCAATTCTCGCCCAGTTTGTCTGCTACTGATGTGCGGATTAGCCGCGACAGCAGCTAAAACACCTATTTAGGCATCATCATTCGTTGCAGGTCGTGGTTGACGTTTCACATGTGGCTGAACACTTCCTGTTTTCTTAAATAACGTAACTATCCGGAGAACGGTCCGGACACTTGGATGATGTCGTCCAGGATACCGAGCAGCATACATAACACACGCCGATTCGGCATTTTGATCACAATAGCCATGCATCAACTCGATATCGACCTTTTCCGCAAATGGTAAACGGTCCATTTTAACACGGGTAATGTATCACGAAGCAAATAGCGTCCGCACTGGCGGAATGTCACGTGATACCACATACTTACACGTTTGTGACTATTACAGCGCCATCTATCACAAAGCGAAAGAAGTGGTCCAACTAATACATTCATATTTATTTACGTACTACACGAATATGTAATAAAAATGGGAGTTCCTATTTTAAAAAAATTCGCAGTTGATATCCGTTTGACCTATGACAGCGGCATCTAGCGGCCAACCATAGCGCCATCTGGTTTCCCCCTTCAAGCTAGACGAGTTTCGTTCTTAGTAGTTCTTTCGTTTGATGCTTATTTCGTGAGCTATTTGGCCCGGTCACTATCAATGGACCACCCTGTATATATATTCTGAAGAAGTATATACAGGGTGTTTCAAAAATGACCGGTATATTTGAAACGGCAATAAAAACTAAACGAGCAGCGATAGAAATACACCGTTTGTTGCAATATGCTTGGGACAACAGTACATTTTCAGGCATACAAACTTTAGAAATTACAGTAGTTACAATTTTCAACAACAGATGGCGCTGCGGTCTGGGAAACTCTATAGTACGATATTTTCCACATATCCACCACGCGTAGCAATAATATGCCGTAGTCTTTGAATGAAATTACCCGAAACCTTTGACAACGTGTCTGGCGGAATGGCTTCACATGCAGAAGAGATGTACTGCTTCAGCTGTTCAATTGTTTCTGGATTCTGGCGGTACACCTGGTCTTTCAAGTGTCCCCACAGAAAGGAGTCACAGGTGTTCATGTCTGGCGAATAGGGAGGCCAATCCACGCCGCCTCCTGTATGTTTCGGATAGCCCAAAGCAATCACACGATCATCGAAATATTCATTCAGGAAATTAAAGACGTCGGCCGTGCGATGTGGCCGGGCACCATCTTGCATAAACCACGAGGTGTTCGCAGTGTCGTCTAAGGCAGTTTCTACCGCCACAAATTCACGAAGAATGTCCAGATAGCGTGATGCAGTAATCGTTTCGGATCTGAAAAATGGGCCAATGATTCCTTTGGAAGAAATGGCGGCCCAGACCAGTACTTTTTGAGGATGCAGGGACGATGGGACTGCAACATGGGGCTTTTCGGTTCCCCATATGCGCCAGTTCTGTTTATTGACGAAGCCGTCCAGGTAAAAATAAGCTTCGTCAGTAAACCAAATGCTGCCCACATGCATATCGCCGCCATCAATCCTGTGCACTATATCGTTAGCGAATGTCTCTCGTGCAGCAATGGTAGCGGCGCTGAGGGGTTGCCGTGTTTGAATTTTGTACGGATAGAGGTGTAAACTCTGGCGCATGAGACGATACGTGGACGTTGGCGTCATTTGGACCGCAGCTGCAACACGGCGAACGGAAACCCGAGGCCGCTGTCGGATCACCTGCTGCACTAGCTGCGCGTTGCCCTCTGTGGTTGCCGTACGCGGTCGCCCTACCTTTCCAGCACGTTCATCCGTCACGTTCCCAGTCTGTTGAAATTTTTCTAACAGATCCTTTATTGTATCGCTCTTCGGTCCTTTGGTTACATTAAACCTCCGTTGAAAACTTCGTTTTGTTGCAACAACACTGTGTTCTAGGCGGTGGAATTCCAACACCGGAAAAATCCTCTGTTCTAAGGAATAAATCATGTTGTCTACAGCACACTTGCACGTTGTGAACAGCACACGCTTACAGCAGAAAGACGACGTACAGAATGGCGCACCCACAGACTGCGTTGTCTTCTATATCTTTCACATCACTTGCAGCGCCATCTGTTGTTGAAAATTGTAACTACTGTAATTTCGAAAGTTTGTCTGCTTGAAAATGTACTGCTGTCCCAAGCATATTGCAACAAACGGTGTATTTCTATCGCTGCTCGTTTAGTTTTTATTGCCGTTTCAAACATACCGGTCATTTTTGAAACACCCTGTATATGTGTCTGTGTGTGTGTGTGTGTGTGCTTGTGAAGAATCATGCGGTGTACTCTCGTTAATGACGTCAGCACATTCTCTATTTCGGTACATGCGCAAGAGGCACAAGAATTTGCTTCGACAGATTTCACCGCCGAAATGCGGTCTCGCCAAGCAGGTGGGCCCGGAAGATGGATGGCTGCGCGTTATCAGTACAGGCGGGTACCTGACTGTCGCCGTGTCGAGCCGAAAGTGAGACCGGTGCTCCCGCAGGTACTACAGGGGCTCCGTCCTCAGGCCGCCAATTAGCGCGGGGCTCCCCTTGTGAGCGCCCTCATTACGGCCGTAATCAGAGCCTCACCGGCGCATGCTGCGGCCGCTTGGCCCAGGTACAGGTATACAGGTATGCAGGCGGGCGGGCAGCGACCGCCCGGGCGGCGGGAGAAAGCAGAGAGTCGCTGGCCGCCCAATCCGCCCCTCCCCCCCCCCCCCACCCACATACCCCTCCCCCCTCCCACTGCCCGCCTTCCTCACACAGTTTCCCGCAATTAAGAGCGACGTCGGCGCTGCGTGCACCTGGCACGCGGCCCGGCCCGGCCAGGCTTTCTCGCGCCACGCGTGGGTGGCGGGGGAAGGAGGAACAGCGAGCCACCTGCCGCTAATGGCCGAGCCGAGGGCTCCACCGTGCTACTGCCGAATACTTCCTCCAGCTGCGTGCTACGGGAACACCCGAACACGTCGTCTTCAACTCTAATGCCTCTAGTGGAATTCCGGAATCGATCGAGACTGACCGATCCCTATCTGGCACCTAGTTCCGCTATGGAAATATCTTAGAATTTATATGTAAACGCGGGCCGGACCCTATCGACAGCGTCAGTATTGTTGTTCTTTCAGTCTTCAGTCTGAAAACTTGTTTGATACAGCTCTCCATGCTACTCAATCCTGTACCACCCTCTCCCTCTACGAATAATTACAGCAACCCACATCCTTCTGAATCTGGTTACTGTATTCATCTCTTGCTCGCCCTCTACGATTTTTATCCCCTATAACTACTACCCCCCTATGAACCATGGACCTTGTCGTTGGTGGGAAGGCTTGCGTGCCTCAGCGATACAGATAGCCGTACCGTAGGTGCAACCACAACGGAGGGGTATTTGTTGAGAGGCCAGACAAACGTGTGGTTCCTGAAGAGGGGCAGCAGCCTTTTCAGTAGTTGCAGGGGCAACAGTCTGGATGATTGGTTGACCTGGCCTTGTAACACTAACCAAAACGGCCTTGTTGTGCTGGTACTGCGAATGGTTGAAAGCAAGGGGAAACTACAGCCGTAATTTTTCCCGAGGGCATTCAGCTTTACTGTATGGTTAAATGATGATGGCGTCCTCTTGGGTAAAATATTCCGGACGTAAAATAGTCCCCCATTCGGAACTCCGGGCGGGGACTACTCAAGAGGACGTCGTTATCAGGAGAAAGAAAACTGGCGTTCTACGGATCGGAGCGTGGAATGTCAGATCCCTTAATCGGGCAGGTAGGTTAGAAAATTTAAAAAGTGAGATCGATAGGTTAAAGTTAGATATAGTGGTAATTAGTGAAGTTCGGTGGCAGGAGGAACACGACTTTTGGTCAGCCGGCCGGTGTGGCCGTGCGGTTAAAGGCGCTTCAGTCTCGAATGGATGTGTGTGATGTCCTTAGGTTAGTTAGGATTAATTAGTTCTAATTTCTAGGCGACTGAAGACCTCAGAAGTTAAGTCGCATAGTGCTCAGAGCCATTTGAACCATTTTTGAACTTTTGGTCAGGTGAATACAGGGTTATAAATACAAAATCAAATAGGGGTAATGCGAGAGAAGGTTTAATAATGAATTAAAAAAATAGGAATGCGGGTAAGCTACTACAAACAGCATAGCGAACACATTATTGTGGCCAAGATAGACACGAAGCCCACGCCTACTACAGTAGTGCAAGTATATATGCCAACTAGCTCTGCAGATCACGAACAAATTGAAGAAATGTATGATGAAATAAAAGAAATTATTCAGATAGTGAAGGGAGACGAAAATTTAATAGTCATGGGTGACTGGAATTCAGTAGTACGAAAAGGGAGAGAAGGAAACGTAGTAGGTGAATATGGATTGGGGGTAAGAAATGAAAGAGGAAGCCGCCTGGTCGAATTTTGCAGAGAGCATAACTTAATCATAGCTAACACTTGGTTCAAGAATCATAAAAGAAGGTTGTATACATGGAAGAAGTCTCGAGATACTGAAAGGTTTCAGATAGATTAAATAATGGTAAGACAGAGATTTAGGAACCAGGTTTTAAACTGTAAGACATTTCCAGGGGCACATGTGGACTCTGACCACAATCTATTGGTTATGAACTGTGGATTAAATCTGAAGAAACTGCAAAACTGTGGGAATTTAAGGAGATGGGGCCTGGATAAACTGAAAGAACCAGAGGTTGTACAGAGTTTCAGGGAGAGCATAAGGGAACAATTGACAGGAATGCGGGAAATAAATACAGTAGAAGAAGAATGGGTAACTTTGAGGAATGAAATAGTGAAGGCAGCAGACGATCAAGTAGGTAAAAAGACGAGGGCTGGTAGAAATCCTTGGGTAACAGAAGAGATACTGGATTTAATTGATGAAAGGAGAAAATACAAAAATGCGGTAAGTGAAGCAGGCAAAAAGGAATACAAACGTCTCAAAAATGAGAGAACCACTTGTATGAATATCAAGAGCTCAGATGGAAACCCAGTTCTAAGAAAACAAGGGAAAGCAGAAAGGTGGAAGGAGTATATAGAGGGTCTATACAAGGACGATGTACTTGAGGACAATATTATGGAAATAGAAGAGGATGTAGATGAAGATGAAATGGGAGATACGATACCGCGTGAAGAGTTTAACAGAGCACTGAAAGACCTGAGTCGAAACAAGGCCCCGGGAGTAGACAACATTCCATTAGAACTACTGACGGCCTTGGGAGAGCCAGTCCTGACAAAACTCTACCATCTGGTGAGCAAGATGTATGAGACAGGCGAAATACCCTCAGACTTCAAGACGAAAATAATAATTCCAATCCCAAAGAAAGCAGGTGATGACAGATGCGAAAATTACCGAACTATCAGTTTAATAAGTCACGACTGCAAAATACTAACGCGAATTCTTTACAGACGAATGGAAAAACTGGTAGAAGCCGACCTCGGGGAAGATCAGTTTGGATTCCGTAGAAATGTTGGAACACGTGAGGCAATACTGACCCTACGACTTATCTTATAAGAAAGATTAAGGAAAGACAAACCTACGTTTCTAGCATTTGTAGACTTCCAGAAAGCTTTTGACAATGTAACGGGAATACTCTCTTTCAAATTCTAAAGATGGCAGGGGTAAAATACAGGGAGCGAAAGGCTATTTACAATTTGTACAGAAACCAGATGGCAGCTATAAGAGTCGAGGGGCATGACAGGGAAGCAGTGGTTGGGAAGGGAGTGAGACAGGGTTGTAGCCTCTCCCCGATGTTATTCAATCTGTATATTGAGCAAGCAGTATAGGAAACAAAAGAAAATTTCGGAGTCGGTATTAAAATCCATGGAGAAGAAATAATAACTTTGAGGTTCGCCGATGACATTGTAATTCTGTCAGAGACAGCAAAGGACTTGGAAGAGCAGTTGAACGGAATGGACAGTGTCTTGATAGGAGGATATAAGATGAACATCAACAAAAGCAAAACGAGGATAAAGGAATGTAGTCGAATTAAGTCGGGTGATGCTGGGGGAATTAAATTAGGAAATGAGACACTTTAAGTAGTAAAGCAGTTTTTCTATTTGGGGAGCAAAATAACTGACGATGGTCGAAGTAGAGAGCATATAAAATGCAGACTGGCAATAGCAAGGAAAGCGTTTCTGAAGAAGAGAAATTTGTTGACACCGAGAATAGATTTAAATGTCAGGAAGTCGTTTCTGAAAGTATTTGTATGGAGTGTGGCCATGTATGGAAGTGAAACATGGACAATAAATAGTTTAGACAATAAGAGAATAGAAGCTTTCGAAATATGGTGCTACAGAAGAATGCTGAAGATTAGATGGGTAGATCACACAACTAATGAGGAGGCATTGAATAGAATTGGGGAGAAGAGGAGTTTGTGGCACAACTTGACTAGAAGAAGGGATCGCTTGGTAGCGCATATTCTGAGGCATAAAGGGATCACCAATTTAGTATTGGAGGGCAGCGTGGAAGGTAAAAATCGTAGAGGGAGACCAAGAGATGAATACACTAAGCAGATTCAGAAGGATGTAGGTTGCAGTAGGTACTGGGAGATGAAAAAGCTTGCACAGGATAGGGTAGCATGGAGAGCTGCATCAAACCAGTCTCAGGACTGAAGACCACAACAACAACAACTTCTCTCCAACACTAAATCGGTGATGCCTTTACGTTTTAGAAAGTGTCCTATAAACCCATCCATTCTTTTCGTGAAGTTCTGCCACAAATTTCTTGTCTCCCTAATTCTATTTATTACTTCCTCATTAGTTACTTGATCTACCCATATAATCTTCAGCATTCTTCTGTAGCACTACATTTAAAAGGCTTCTATCTTCTTCTTGTCAAAATTGTTTATCGTTCATGTTTCACTTCTGTACATGGCTACACTCCAGACCAATACTTTCGGAAAAGAGTTCGATGTTAACACATTTCTCTTCTTCAGAAACGCTTTTCTTGCCATTGACCGTATACATTTTTATTCTCTCGAATTAGGTCATCATCCGTTATTTTGCTGCCCAAATAGCAAAACTCATCTACTACTTTAAGTGTCTCGTTTCCGTACTGTAATTCACGTAGGATCACCTGGTTAGTTAGACTACACTGCATTGCCCTAGTTTTGCTTTCGTTGGCGTTCTTCTTATATCCTCCTTTCAATACACTGTCCATTCCGTTCAGCTGCTGTTTCTTCAAGTCCTTTGCTCTCTTTGACAGATCTACAATGTCATCGGAAAACATCAAAGTTTTTATTTTTTGTCTCTCAACTTTTATTCCTACTCCAAATTCTTCTTTGGTTTGCTTTACTGCTTGCTCAATGTTCAGATTTAATAGCATCACGGATACGCTAACAACCCTACCTCATTTGCTTCTCAACAACTGCCTCCCTTTCACGCCCCTCGACGCTTATAACTGCCGTCTGATTCCTGAAGAAGTTGTAAGTAGCCTTTTCCTCCCTGTATTTTACACATGCTACCTTCAGAATTTCAAAGACAGTATCCAGTCAACATTGTCAAAAGCATTCTATGAGTGTACAAATGGTATAAACGTACGTTTTACTTCCTTCGCCTATTGCCTAAAATATGCAACAGGGTCAACATTGTCTCGTGTATGCCCGCCATTCTCTGGAATACAAACTGATCTTCCCTGTGTTCGGCTTCTATTTGTTTTTCCGTTCTTCTGTAAAAAACTGGTGTTAGTATTTTGCAGCCATGACATATTAAACTAGTACTTCGGGAATTTTCATATCTCTTACCACCTGCTTTCTGTGGAATTGCAATTATTATATTCTTCTTCGAGCACGAGGGTATTTCAACTGTCTCATTGATCTTGCACAGCAGATGGAAGAGTTTTGTCAGGGCTGCCTCTCCCAATCAGTATTTCTGACGGAATATCATCTACTCCCGGGGCCTTGTTTCTACTTCAGTCTTTCACTGATCTCGCATATCGTGTCTTCCATCTAATCGTCGTTTACGCCCTCTTCCCTTTTTGTAATATTACTTTCACGTTTATCACCCTTGGATAGACCCTCCTTGTACTCTTCCAACTTCCAGCTTTCCCTTCTTTGGTTAGGACTGGTTTTCCCATCTGAGCTCTTCTTATTCATACAGCTGCATCTCTTTCCTCCAAAGACCTCCTTAATTTTCCTGAGGGCGGTATCTATCTCTCCCCTAGTGAAATTTGCTTCTACATCCTTACCTTTGTCCTTTAGCCATTTCTGCTTAGTTATTTCGCACTTTCTATCAGTGTCATATTTTAGTTGTTTGTAGTGCCATTTCTTGCTTGATTGGTTGCACTTTTAAATTTTCTCCTTTCATCAATTAAATTCAATATCTCCTGTGTTATGCAAAAATTTGTAGAAGGCCTTGCCAGTATGGAGACTGTCAGTATAGGGACAGCGATTAGTAATCATACAGAGATCATGTGTTCATGGTTACGAAAATTTAGTAAATCAGTCAAGAAGGCTAGGAGAGTGTTTCTACGAGGTGCATTCAAGTTCTAAAGCCTCCGATTTTTTTCTAATTAACTACTCACCAGAAATCGATGAAACTGGCGTTACTTCTCGACGTAATCGCCCTGCAGACGTACACATTTTTCACAACGCTGACGCCACGATTCCGTGGCAGCGGCGAAGGCTTCTTTAGGAGTCTGTTTTGACCACTGGAAAATCGCTGAGGCAATAGCAGCACGGCTGGTGAATGTGCGGCCACGGAGAGTGTCTTTCATTGTTGGAAAAAGCCAAAAGTCACTAGGAGCCAGGTCAGGTGAGTAGGGAGCATGAGGAATCACTTCAAAGTTGTTATCACGAAGAAACTGTTGCGTAACGTTAGCTCGATGTGCGAGTGCGTTGTCTCGGTGAAACAGCACACGCGCAGCCCTTCCCGGACGTTTTTGTTGCAGTGCAGGAAGGAATTTGTTCTTCAAAACATTTTCGTAGGATGCACCTGTTACCGTAGTGCCCTTTGGAACGCAATGGATAAGGATTACGCCCTCACTGTTCCAGAACATGGACACCATCATTTTTTCAGCACTGGCGGTTACCCGAAATTTTTTTGGTGGCGGTGAATCTGTGTGCTTCCATTGAGCTGACTGGCGCTTTGTTTCTGGATTGAAAAATGGCATCCACGTCTCATCCATCGTCACAACCGACGAAAAGAAAGTCCCATTCATGCTGTTGTTGCGCGTCAACATTGCTTGGCAACATGCCACACGGGCAGCCGTGTGGTCGTCCGTCAGCATTCGTGGCACCCACCTGGATGACACTTTTCGCATTTTCAGGTCGTCATGAAGGATTGTGTGCACAGAACCCACAGAAATGCCAACTCTGGAGGCGATCTGTTCAACAGTCATTCGGCGATCCCCCAAAACAATTCTCTCCACTTTCTCGATCGTGTCGTCAGACTGGCTTGTGCGAGCCTGAGGTTGTTTCGGTTTGTTGTCACATGATGTTCTGCCTTCATTAAACTGTCGCACCCATGAACACACTTTCGACACATCCATAACTCCATCACCACATGTCTCCTTCAACTGTCGATGAATTTCAATTGGTTTCACACCACGCAAATTCAGAAAACGAATGATTGCACGCTGTTCAAGTAAGGAAAACGTCGCCATTTTAAGTAGGTAAAACAGTTCTCATTCTCGCCGCTGGCGGTAAAATTCCATCTGCCGTACGGTCCTGCCATCTCTGGGGCGTATTGACAATGAACGCGGCCTCAGTTTAAAACAATGCGCATGTTTCTATCTCTTTCCAGTGCGGAGAAAAAAAATCGGAGGCCTCAGAACTTGAATGCACCTCGTATTAGAAGGAACAGATAATCAGTTGCCGGCATTTCACTTTGACATTGAATTGACGTCACTTACTTCCAGTAAGAAGAGCGTAGAGGAAGTATGGGCAAAGCTTAAAGACGTTGTAAATCTAGACCTGGAGAATTATGTACCTAATAAGCTGGACTAAGGACGGAAAAGACCCACGATGTCTTAATGACGAAAATGGTAAGGAAGCGAAGGCTGCTGCTCTCTCGGTTCGAAAGAGAACCGGAAATCACGACAGGCAAATGTTAGTATATATTCGTTTGCCTGTGAAGAGATCTATGCGCAAAGTATACAAAAACTACCACCGCCATACCTTTGCAAAAGGTCTGGCCGAGAAAATAAAACTGCAAATCAGGTCTAAGGCTTCTATCCAGTCACTCGTCGATCAGTCTGGCGTGGCAGCCGAATACTGCAAAAAGAGAGTCGATGTTTTAAATTTCACATTTAAGGAATCGTTCACGCGCAGTCGTGCACTTACGATCATATCGTCGTTTTGTCATCGAACAGACGCCCACGTGGATGACACAGTAAGAAGCACCCCTGGCGTAGAGAAGCAACTGAAAGAGTTGAAAACAATTAAGTTGCCATATCCGGAGAGCTTCCCTATTCGGTTTTACAAAGAGTGTTCTAGGGCATTGGCCCCTCACTTGGCATGCACTTATCGCGCATTTTTGGTCAAGTGGAAAGTCCCAAGGGACTGGAAAAAAGCACATGTGACGCCTGTATATAAAAAGGGTAAAAGAACAGCCCCACAAAATGACAGACCAGTATCTACATCTACAACTACATCCGTACTCCGCAAACCACCTGACTGTGTGTGGCGGAGGGTACCTTGTGTACCTCTATCGGTTCTCCCTTCTATTCCAGTCTCCTGTTGTTCGTGGAAAGAAAGATTGTCGGTATGCCTCTGTGTGGGTGTAATCTCTCTGATTTTATGCTCATGGTCTCTTCGCGAGATATAAGTTGGGGGGTGGGGGGGTGGGGTAAGCAATATACACTGCTTGACTGCACGGTGAAGGTACGTTCTCGAAACTTCAACAAAAGCCAGCACCGAGCTACTGAGCGTCTCTCTTGCAGAGTTTTCCACTGCAGTTTATCTATCATCTCTGTAACGCTTTCGCAATTACTAAATGATACTGTAACGAAATGCGCTGCTCTCCGTTGGATCTTCTCTATCTCTTCTATCAACCCTATCTGGTACGGATCCCACACCAGTGAGCAGTATTCAAGCAGTGGGTGAACAAGTGTACTGTAACCTATTTCCTTTGTTTTAGGACTGCATTTCCTTAGGATTCTTCTAATGAATCACAGTCTGGCATCTGCTTTACCGATTATTAATTTTATATGGTCATTCCATTTTAAGGTACCCTCCGCCACACACCGTCAGGTGGCTTGCGGATTATGGATGTGGATGTAGAAATCACTCCTAATGCCTACTCCCAGATAATATATTTCAGTCACTGACCTGCTATATTATAGCTGAACGATAAAGGATCTTCCTTTCTATGTATTCGCAGCACATTATACTTGTCTACATTGAGATTGAATTGCCATTCCCTGCACCATGCGTCAATTCGTTGCAGATCCTCCTGCATTTCAGTACAATTTTCCATTGTTACAACCTCTCTATATACTACAGCATCATCCGCAAAAAGCCTCAGTGAACTTCCGGTGTTATCCACAAGGTCATTTATATATACTGTGAATAGCAACGGTCCTACGACACTCCCCTGCGGCACACCTGAAATCACTCTTACTTCGGAAGACTTCTCTCCATTGAGAATGACATGCTGCGTTCTGTTATCTAGTAATTCTTCAATCCAATGACACAATTGGTCTGATAGTCCATATGCTCTTACTTTGTTCATTAAACGACTTTGGGGAACTGTATCAAGCGCCTTGCGGAAGTTAAGAAACACGGCATCTACCTGGGAACCAGTGTCTATGGCTCCCTGAGTCTCGTGGACGAGTAGCGCGAGGTGGGCTTCACAACATCGTCTTTTTCGTGACCCATGCTGATTCCTACATAGTAGATTTATAGTCACCAGAAAAGTTATTATACTCGAACATAATACGTGTTCCAAAATTCCACAACTGATAGACGTTAGAGATAGAGGTCTATAGTTCTGTACATCTGTTCGACGTCCCTTCTTGAAAACGGGGATGACCTGTGCCCTTTTCCAATCCTTTGGAGCGCTACGCTCTTCTAGAGACCTACGGTACACCGCTGCAAGAAGGGGGGCAAGTTCCTTTGCGTGCTCTGCGTAAAATCGAACTGGTATCCCATCAGGTCCAGCGGCCTTTCCTCTTTTGAGCGATTTTAATTGTTTTTCTATCCCTGTGTCGACTATCCGTAATATGAGTTTCCTACAGATTCAATGAACACTTGGTTCGACTATAACATATTTTCTTGAGACCGAGAAGCTCATGTCCACGAATGAGATCGGTTTTAGAAGGCATCGCTCGTGCGAGACTCAGCTCGCCCTTTTCTCACATGATAATATTGCGAACTATTGATGATGAGCACCAGACATATCCCATACTTATCGATTTCTGGGAAGTATTTGACACGATGCCCCACTGGAAACTGTTAGGGAAGTACGGACATACGAGGGCTATCCACAAAGTACATTACGTTTTGGAATTAAAAATAAATAAAGTATTGGAAATTTTTTTTATTATATACAGATGAAAGCCACACTTAAATACTACTTTTCTACATAGTTGCCATTTAAATTAGGGCACTTATCGTAGCGATGGACGAGCTTGTAAATTCCTTCGTCGTAAAATTCGGCCGCCTGCGCCCTTAACCACGTAATGACTGTCTTTTGGGACAGAAAAGGTGTGATTTTTGTGGATTTCCTGGAAAGAGGCACTACAATAAACTCTCAAAGGTATTGCCAAACTCTGCACAACCTCAGAAGAGCAATACAAAACAAGCGCAGGGGAAAGTTGGGCCCACACGGCAAATGCCACTCGTGAAGTTCTCGAATCTTTTAAGTGGGAGTTGTTTCCTCATCCGCCGTACAGCCCCGACCTGGCACCGAGCGACTTCCACTTATTCCCAGCAATGAAGAAGTGGTTGGCTATGCAGCGTTTTGATGACGACGCACAGCTTCAAGAAGAGGTAACCACGTGGTTGAAGGCGCAGGCGGCCGAATTTTACGACGAAGGAATTTCCAAGCTCGTCCATCGCTACGATAAGTGCCTTAATTTAAATGGCAACTATGTAGAAAAGTAGTTTTTAAGTGTGGCTTTCATCTGTATATAATAAAAAAAATTCCAATACTTTATTTATTTTTAATTCCAAAACGTGATGTACTTTGTGGATAGCCCTCATATAAAAAGGGTTACCGCATATGTGAGCGGATCGAAGACTTCTTAAGTAATAGAAATTGGTATGTTGTGATCGACGGCGAGTGTTCTCCAGAGGAGTGCCTGAGGGAAGTATGATAGGATGGCCATTACTTTCTTTAAATGTCAATGATCTGGCGGACAGGACAGGCAGCAGTCTGTGGCTGTTTTCTGGTGATGCCGTGTTGTACGCGACTGTCGATGAGAGACTGTAGGAGGGTCCAAGATCAATTAGTCAAAGTTTCTAGTCGGTGTGATGAATGGCAAATAGATCTAAATGCATAAAAATGTAAATTATGCTGACAAGGAGGAACAACAAATCCGTAATATTCCGATACAGAATTAGTAGTGTCCTTCTCGACAGAGACTTGTCTTTTAAACATCGGGGCTTAGCGTTGCAAAGCGGTATGAAATGGAACCATCATGTGAGGATTGTGGTAGGGAAGTTGGATAGTTGACTTAGGTTAGTTGGCGGAATTTAGGGAAATGTGGTTCAGGAGACAGCATACAGGACGCTGGTGCCATCTATTCCTGAGTGCTTCTCGAGTGTTTGAGATCCGTACTAGACCAGATTGAAGGAAGACGTCGCTGCAGTTCAGAGGCGTGCTGTTACATTTGGTACCTGTAGGTTCGAACAATATGCAAGTGTTACATAGATGCTTCAGGAACTTAAAAAGGCAATCCCCGGACTGAAAGCTACATTCTTTTCGAGGAACACTACTGAGAAAATTAAGAAAGCCAGCATTTACAGCCAACAGCAGAACAATTCTAATATTGCCAACATGCCAACACGCATTTAGCGTAAGGACAAAGAAGATAGTATACGGGAAATTCGGTCATAGAGTCAGTCGTTTTCGCCTCGATGTATTTACTAGTGGAACAGGAAAGGAAAGTATAGTAGTGGCACAGAGTTCCTTCCTTTCCGGAGTATTTATGTACATGTAGGTACACGAAGTTTTGACGGGGTAGATACAGCCATATAGACTCCAAACACGTAATTAAAGAACCTTTTCCCAAATAATTCTCTATTCCCTTAGCTTTACATAAACAAAGATATCAACACAAAATCTTTGTGGATTGCGGAGTTATAGAGAAATACACACATCAAAAAATGTTTTGCATCACGTCGGTTCCGAGAGTTCCGCAACCTGTACAGAAAACTGGAATACAGATCAACATAAACACCATTTCCGCTATTTTCGTAAAAATTTGTATATTTGTGGTAAGATCTTATGGGACCAAACTGCTTAGCTCATTGGTCCCTAAGCCTACACACTACTTAACCTAACTTAAGCTAACTTACGCTAAGGACAACACACACCCACAAGCCAGAGGGAGGACTCGAACCTCCGACTGGGGGAGCGGCGCGAACCGTGACGACACGTCCTAGACCGCACGGCTACCCAGCGCGGCCCTCCGCCCTTTCTATTGCTCATGAAAGCCGCACATTGCATGTTGTACCACCATACAGTGAGACCTTCACAGGTGGCGATCCAGATTGCTGAACACACCGGTACCTCTAATACCCAGTAGCACGTCCTCTTGCATTGATGCGTGTCTGTATTCGCCGTGGCATATCTATCCACAAGTTGATCAAGGCACTGTTGGTCCAGATTGTCCCATTCCTTAACGGTGATTCGGCGTAGATCCCTCAGAGTGGTTGGTGGGTCACTTCGCCCATAAACACCAGCCCTTTTTAATCTATCCCAGGCATGTTCGATAGGGTTCATGTCTGGAGAACATGCTGGTCACTCTACTCGAGCTATGTCGTTATCCTGAAGGAAGTCATTCACAAGATGTGCACGATGCGGGCGCAAATTGTCGTCCATGAAGACAAATACCTTGCCAATATGCTGCCGATATGGTTGCACTATCGGTCGGAGGATGGCATTCACGTATCGTACAGCCGTTACGGCGCCTTCCGTGACCACCAGCGGTGAACGTCGTCCCCACAGAATGCCTCCCCAAAACAGCAGGGAACCTCGACCTTGCTGCACTCGCTGGACAGTGTGTCTGACCAGGTTGCCTCCAAACACGTCTCCGACGATTGTCTGGTTGAAGGCATATGCGACACTCATCGGTGAAGAGAACGTGATGCCAATCCTGAGCGGTCCATTCGCCATATTGTTGGGCTCATCTGTACCGCGCTGCGTGGTGTAGTGGTTGCAAAGATGAACTTCGCTATAGACGTCGGGAGTGAAATTTGGCATCATGCTGCCTACTGCGCACACTTTGACTCGTAACACGACGTCCTGTGGCTGCACGAATAGCATTATTCAACATGGTGGCGTTGCTGTCAGGGTTCCTCCGAGCCATAATCCATAGGTAGCGGTCATCCACTGCAGTAGTAGCCCTTGGGCGGCCTGAGCGAGGCATGTCATCGACAGTTCCTGTCTCTCTGTACCTCCTCCATGTCCGAACAACATCGCTTTGGTTCACTCCGACACGACTTGACACTTCCATTGTTGAGAGCCCTTCCAGGCACAAAGTAACAACGCAGACGCGATCGAACCGCGGTATGACCGTCTAGGCATGGTTGACCCACGGAGAACACGCGCCGTGTACCTCCTGTCTGATGGAATGACTGGAACTGATCGGCTTTGGGACGCCCTCCGTCTAATAGCTGCCGCTCATGCACGGTTGTTCACATCTTTGGGAGGGTTTAGCGACATCCTTGAACAGTGAAAGGGACTGTGTCTGTGATAACATGTCCACAGTCAACGTCTATGTTCAGGACTTCTGGGAACCGGGGTGACGCTAAACGTTTTTTGATATGTGTATGTATGCTGGTGCATATGTATGCATGATGGCTAATTCTTGCGAAACTCTTCAGACTTACATAAATCTGCTAAATGCCTCCTGCAGAAGATTTGGCTTAGCCATTAGCACCACTAAGACGCAAGTTCTCAAACAGCCACTTAGAGGTCTTAATGCAGATGACTCCAGTATTGAGATAAATAACAAACCCTTGCAAAATGTGTCAAATTTCAAATACCTGGGAAGCCAAGTTAGAAGTGACAACAGCCTGACAATGGAAATCGCAGCGCGTATAGCCAGCGCAGCCTCAGCCTTCGGTAAGCTTAATGACCGAGTATGGAAATCACATGATCTCAAACTGCAAACAAAAATTGCAGTCTACAAAGCAGTAGTATTATCCACCTTACTCTATGCCTCGGAAACCTGGTGCTGTTACAAAGCTGACATTAAGAAGCTAGATAAATTTCATCTTCGATGTCAGATCAATTCTGCGCATCAAATGGGAAGACCGTGTCCCAAACACGGAGATTTTGCGCCGCGTGAAACTGGCTGGTATTGAAGCTTTAATAATGAAACATCAACTGAGATGGAGTGGTCAAATAGTACGCACGGATGGCAGTAGGCTACCTAAAGCGGTGTTCTACTCGCAGCTTTCGTGCGGGAAGAGGAGGAAAGGTGGTCAACACCTGCGATATAAAGACACCATTAAACGCCACCTTGCAGCCTGTGGCCTTCCAAGCAACCGTTGGGAGGAGCTAGCATTGCGCCGATCGGAGTGGCGATCAACTGTACGTAAGAGCATCGAACAATTCGAGCAAAAGCGTCTAATGAACCTGGATGCTAAAAGAGAGCTCCGAAAATCTCAGCTCAAGCCTGTCTACACGTATACTTACAACTCTGCTGGTCAACTTCACTGTGCTTCATGCAACAGGATATTCAAAGCGAAATTCGGATTCGCGAGCCACATCCGAGCCTACCGCAACAACGACAGAGAAGACTGACGGAGTCGCTGTCGCCGGACACGGCGAGGAGGACATCATCATCATCATCATCATCATATGCTGGTGCGCTTGTGACGTTTGAACATCCCACGCCCACGACATCCACTAGTTCCTAAAAGTCAGTTTTCTGACTGTCGGTTTTGCTTTGGCATGTATTCCTCATATTTCTGTGTCGCAGAATAGTCCGATAAATTTCTCATACATCTACGACTTAGTTCAGTCCTTCAGCTGTTCGCTTAAGAAGTGTTTGTTGCTGGAGTGGTGTTGTTTTACTGAGTGTGTAGACAAGTTTTAGAGCGATTTCTGAGCACCTTATAAAACGAAAAATTATGATATTCTTTCATGGAAACAGAGGTAGCAATCGCCACGGGAGTGGTAATAATCATATTTACACACCCAGTTCTTTAATTAAAAAAAAGGGAAAACCTATTCAACTCCTACGGAATCTACAGAAACAGTGGAAATGTGATCTGTTATACAGATTTAATTTTTAATGATGCGTGGGTGCATTCACTCAAAATGATTATGAGTAATTCCAGTACAAAATTTGGAAGATACGTAATAGGAAAAAGAAAAAGAAGAAGAAGAATAGTGAAAATAGGATCTGTGATTCCCTGACAACTTTTAATTGCCGAATTAAGAGTTACTGAGTGGGTTAAAATACCTATCGTAGAGAATACGGTAAAATGATTTAAGAATCAAACGTGTCCACAGTAAGCTCTTCCAAAATAAGGGCAGAATGACATATCAAGGAAGCAAGAAAAGAGGCTGAAACTACAAAATAAAGTAGGGATCTGGACAGTTTCAGTAAACCGAAGTCATCCTAAGATACAGTAAAGCACTTTCCAAATTTCAGTGCTGACTTTCTTAGTTCGTACATTTAGAAAATGGTTTCCCTGATAACTTTTTGTCTAACAAGTGAATAATCTTACAGTTTTCAACGGACACTCTACTTATGATGGTCTACAACATACACCAGAATTTCTGCTGAAGAGTGAATACTTTTTAAGTCATGAATTTTAAGTGCATATAAATACGGCGAAAAGGTGGTTAAGGAACCCCATTTATTGTAGGAGGAGTAGAAGTCGGAGATCAGACTTTAACTTCCCATCGAAAACGAGGTCACTAGAGACAGAACACAAGTTCGGATTAGGGAAGGATGGGGCAGGAAATCGGCGGTGTCCTTTCAGAGGAACCATCCCGACATTTGCCTTAAGCGATTTAGGGAAACCACGGAAAACCTAAATCAGGATGGGCAGGTGCGGGTTTGAACCGTCGTCCTCCCGATTGCGAGTCCATTTTATTATAAAACAGTTTCCACGTGAAGTAACTTGATGATCCTAGTGAATTTTCTAAATACATATAAAAGCTGTAAAACCGAATAAGAATAAATGCTAAATATTTATTACGTCCTCATTATCTAAAAACTGTAAAAATCGACAGGGTAAATTTTAATTGCTAATTAAGACATTTGTAAACTACTTATTTATCCAAGGTTGAGTCTTTCCCATTGCCCAAAAGCATTTTTCTTCACACAGGTTTCATGGAATCATCCTTTATAGTTTTTGAGGATTAAAAAGTACAGTGTACCCAAACTTTACTGCGCGATAACTGTACATAGCCTCTTAAGCACTCAGGAACAATCAACTACAGTAGACAACATTGACAACATTTTCCGGACTTGGAAAAGTCATCTGTACCAGTGTAGGACAGTTACAACGTCCTTCCCATCTCTTGGAACATAGTCACAGTAGCGCGAATGGGAATGGTGACATGCTAGCGAATGTGTCTAGAGTTATGGAAGATGTGAACATGGGTGTTCTGTTAGAGAATGCCTGTGTGCAGCCAAGAGCACAGCACTACACCTGATGAAACCCACACAACCGCGTCAGCCGCACGCCAACACAACATACAGTTCTATCTTGGCGTCGGTGAGGAGGGAGCGTAATGCGTTGGCGTACGCGGTCTCGATACTTTTTCCGAAACTCTTCTCTAACACACTCAAAGTTGTTGTTGGTTGTAGCAGAAATAGAACGCGGACTTGCTGTGACGCAATTCCAAAGCATGTACAGGGTGGTCAGAAACAGTATGAATAGCTTGTAAAGGTGTTGTGGTGTAGGTTGAGCTCGGAAATAACTGTCAAGAAAAAAATTCTATACTTTGCGCCGTTTTCGAGTTAATTAGCGTTGAAGTTAGCCAATCAGGCCATTGGTTTCTCAAATTGAAGCGGCCCGCCAGATACAATTTGTGTCTTTGTTCTCATAGTGTAAACGGTACCATAAGAGAATGCTCGGCCTTTGGCTCGTGTTTGATTTTTACTACAGTTCCACGTCCAATTTTTGTATCGCTCCCTCGTTTGGTGTTAGGAAGCCAAACGAAAACGACGTTCAGTGACGTCTTCCCTGGCGGGCCACTTGAATTTCAGTGGTGCCGGTTGGGTCTATCAGTAGATCAGGTTTCACTAGGCATGGCCTGCACCTCAGTAGGGTTGGGAAGGAGAGGCTGGCAAAGCTTATAGGTAACAGTGTAGTGGATGACGGTGGGATCACTCATGGAAACATTCTTGTAGTTGCTGGTGTTAGAGCTGCACCTCTTTAGATTGAAGTCAGCTGATAGGTACACAAGCTTAAAGGAAGTCCCTCTAACTAAGGGCTCACCTCCAGAGGAAGTCATGTTTCCAAGTAGAGAAGGAATTAGCATATTTCATCAAAACATAAGAGGTATTAGAGATAAAATAGTTAACTGCTTATAGATGTTAACTCTGAAATTATTGGTATATCGGAGCACCACTTAAATAATTTGACAATTCACAGGCTTCGTTATACAGATTAACTAGATGTTTTTCAAGGAGTTCCTTGCGGGGTGGGGGAGTGGCTATGTACGTAAAAAACAGTATTCCATTTGAGCCCATAGACGCATCACGCACTGCACTGAAGACATATTTGAATGTTGTGCAGGGGCAGTGAAATTAAACTTCTAATTGTTGTTGTTTGTAGGTCTCCTAACTCTGACTTCAGAGCATTGCTGCCCAAGCTAAAGGGGGTTCATGATTAACTTTGTAGGAAGTACCAGAAATTAGTTATACATGTGGTGACTTCAGTATTAATTTTGTATATAATGGTGCAAGAAAAGGATGTTGGTAGATCTCCTAAATTCATATGATCTGATGCAGATTGCGTTTTTTCCAGCTAGGGTGCAAGGGAACAGTAGCACAGCCATAGACAATATTTTTATTCATTCTTCATTACTAGATGGGCATTCTGTTACTAAAAGGATGAATGGCCTTTCAGACCATGATGCCCAAATTTTAACACTAAAAAGCTTTTATACTTAAACAAATGCCACACATAATTAAAAACTATGTAGGAAAGTTAACCCAACAGCAATACAGAGTTTTTGAACCTTGTCAAGGATGTTCATAGTGCCGCAACATAATGCTTTCCTTAACATATTTCTCATGCTCTTTCAGAGTTGCTTTCCATTAGAACGTTCTAAACGGGGTACTAGCAGTAATGGGCAGCCCGGGTGGCTGACTAGTGGGTTAAGGATGTCATGTAGAACAAAGTGGGGGTTATATAAAAATGTTAGAAGTAGCCCAGTACAAACAGTGCTGTAAGGTGCTTAAAATGTTATTAGGAAGGCAAAGAGTATGTGGTATGCAAATAGAATACCTAATTCACAATATAAAATTAAAACCATATGGTCAGTTGTGAAGGAAGTGTCTGGTCAGCAGCACAAAGTCGACGATATAAAATCAGTTCTAGTAAAAATATTTCTGTTACTGATGAATCAGATACACGTGCAGTATTTAAAAATCATTTTCTGAGCATTGCTAGTGAATTAAATAAAAATTTAGTTTCTACAAGGAATCATATAACTTTCTTGGCAAATGCCTTTGCGATATTGATGTCTGAAATACTCCTCTGTGATCAGACAAGGGGGAGATTGAGTCAACAATTAAATCACTGAAGACTAAGGACTCTTATGGTTATGATGGAGAGCCTTGCAGAATATTAACGTATTGTTAGCCCTGTATTTAGGCAAATTTGTAATTTTTCCTTCAGGAGCGGTCAGTTTACTGAACGATTAAAGAACTCAATAGTGAAGCCGCTTTACAAAAAGGGATAATGCAGACAATTTTAGACCTGTTTTCAGTTGTTGCTGAAGTTATTGAAAAGGTTATGTATGTCAGAATAATTGACCATTTTATATCACACGATTTGCTATCAAATGTACAGTTCGGCTTTAGAAGTCGTTTAACAAGTGAAAATGCCATATTCTCTTTTCTCTATGAGGTGCTGGACGGGTTAAACAAAAGTTTTCGAATGCTAGACATCTTTTTTGATTTAACTAAGGCGTTTGATTGTGTTAATCACAGAATATTGCTCCAGAAGTTGGTCCATTACGGAATACAGGGAGTACCTCACAATTGGTTCCCCTCTTGCTTTAGCAACAGACAGTAAAAGATGATTATTCACAAAGTTGAGAGTGACTGTGATGTGGGGTGCCCCAGGGATCAGAGTTGGGGCCACTGCTGTTCCTTATTTACATAAATGATATGCCCTCTACTGTTATGGGGAACTCTAAAATATTTCTATTTCTTGGTAGCAAAGGATGTTTAGTGCAACATTGGCTCGGTTTCAAATAGTGCAGTTCATGACCTAAGTTCATGGCTTGTAGAAAATAAACTAACAGTAAATCTTAGTAAGACCCAGTGTTTACAGTTTCTGACACACAATTCAAGAAAACCGGACGTTTTAATTTCACAGAATGGGCATATGAATAGTGAAACTGAACAGTTCAAATTTCTAGGTGTTCACATAGATAGTAAACTATCGTGGAAAGCCCACGTTCATGATCTTGTTCAAAGATTTAATACTGCCATTTCTACTATACGAACATTATCTGATGTGACTGATCGTTCGACACGAAAATTAGTCTACTTTGCATATTTTCATTCGCTTATGTCGTATGGTGTTCCATTTTGGAGTAACTCCTCCCATTCTAGAAGGATATTTTTGGCTCAGAAACGGGCGTTTCGGGCAATAAGTGGTGTAAGTTCACGAACCTCTTGGCGATTCCTGTTCACGAATCTGGGTATTTTGACATTGGCCTCTCAATATATATATTCCTTACTGTCATTTCTTGTTAACAGTATTAGCTTATTCCCAAGAATAAGCAGCTTTCACTCAGTTAATACATGGCAGAAATCCAACCTGAATTTGGATCGAATTTCCTTACCTCTTGTGCAGAAAGGTGTGCAGTATACTGCTGCGCCCATTTTCAGTAAACTACCACAAGAATTCAAAAATCTTAGCAGTAATCCAAGCGCTTTCAAATCTGAACTGAAGAGTTTCTTCATGGCTCAGTCCTTCTATTCCGTCGACGAGTTCATTGAAAAATTAAGCTGATTCTAGTTGTACTGTTGATTGCGTTTACTTAAACTTATGGATTGACTTTTCTCGGGTTCATAAACATTTTGCTTTTATCTTTTATTACATTTATGTTGTAATTTCACGTACTGATACGTTCCATGACCTTGGAGATTTGCTCATCAATTTCGTCCTACGGATCTTGTCGTGTAAATTAATAAATGAATACATTTTATACCAAAGAGTATCGTAGTATCACCTAGAAATGTTTTCGGGGGAATCTGGGTACACAGTCTATAGTCGTTACAATCACAGTCTTAGAGACGAGTGTTGAAAGAAATTTAGTTTCCCTGCACTAATGGGCGTCGGTAGGCTCGAGGCGGTACACTTTTGCGCTTTCAGTCGAAAGTAGTTAAAAAAATAAAATACACAATAGCAGTTTTAAAATATTATTAAGAAAAAATATTTACATGTACTCAAAATTTTGAAAAGAATCTCTTTGTGTGTCGATGAGGTTAAAAAAGTGGTATTTTTCCAAAACCTAATAGTGACAGTCTTCTCAAGACGATATATGAAAATAATGTCGTACCTTACTAAATTGTCTGTAGTATTTATGATAAGAATAAAGCACTTCGCTTCACTGCAATAAATTGTCGACCTGTACTGGGAAAGAATAGGCTGTTAAGTCGTGAGTTTAGGAGTGGAATGGAAATTTAGTTGTCGCGCTAGCATGTGGGGATCTATGATTTGGGTGTCACGAAACAATGAATTTGGAAAAGGGGTGATGAGCATGGAGAACAGGCCATGGTTATGGAAAAGGAAGAAAGGATAATGGAGGAGAAGGTTCCGATGTGGAATCTAACACTCTCGGACGAGTGTATTAGGTCGAATAGGACATGTCGGTGTGGATTTCGCTGTCTGGAGAGGGAAGCTGTGGACGTTGCATTCAAGGGGCAAGGGGTGTTGGTGCAGGTGTGGGCTGATGCAATGTATTGATATTCGCAACTAGGATGGGAACAATGGGAGTGCTAGAGTCAAGTTTGAGGTATGTATAGGATATACGGAGATGTTCAAAGTGGATAAGGAAAGCTAAAAATTTGATGAACTGGTAAACGATTCGTGTTGGCGAGTGTAAGCGAATGTTATAAGCAAGAAGCAGTCTATGGTTCACAAAGATTTTGAACGACTGACAGGAACTGGTGAAGTGGATACCCTGGCAACATTACCGTGGGGTGAAGAATGATGGATTCATGTAAGACTCGTATTTGGCACGTTCCTAATTGTAGTCTATTGTTGGGTTCTTGTCGAATGACAAGTAATTGTGGTTTCATGTCAGTTTATAACTGTATGAAATGACGAAATATTTTGATGTTAGCTGGAACGAATGCCATGAATGGACAGGCACAATTGATGGAGAAGAAAATTGCTGGTGGTTCGTTCTGTAACTACTGAATGGGTTGTGGAAGGGTTTATGTTGCTGCTACACGAGGGGGTATAATGATTAAGATGGAGGTGGGTGGACACGAAAAGATTTAAAGCTAGAGTTTCAAGGTTCGCGAATGTAACATATTGCGCATATACAGAAGAAGAGATCCACTTGTGTTCGATTATACTATTGGCGACAAATACACTGATGCTCCAGATTAAAGTAACAAACACCGCTATTTCGCTATCCTGTGTCTAATTCTCGATAGAATCATGCAGACTGTCAATTGATGTCTGGTCTGTACGATCGTGCTCTGCAATGAAGATAGCATCACAGTCGACGGATAACCACGCCAATGATGATGTCAGGGCACCTGTCATATGGGGTAGTGTTTGCCGGGCAACGTATTTCTCCCTCCCACACTCGTCTCGCAAAATAACGACGACAAAAAACTCAAAAGAATTACATCTCATATGAAGATTTATCAACCGTCGTTTCTCCCACTATCATTCTTGAGTGGAACAGGGAGGGGACAAAAGACGGTGGTACTAGAAACACCTGATTCATTAGCAAGCAGGGTGGGAGGGGGGGAGGGGAGAAACCACGCCATGCAAAAATATAAGGCTTAGTGACGCAAACAAGTATTCCCACACGGGAAACCAGGAGAGGAATCCGGACGGCTTCTTAAGGGGACCACACCCTGCCAATTTAACCCGTGTTAATTTAGGGAAGTATTTGACCCATTTCTGAAAAAAAAAACTATTTCATTCAGGACCGTAATATTTTTACTGTATGTTACATGATGTTAATAGTCGACTGTACTAAAGTCTACTTATCAATTTATAGTTTTTTTAACAAAAATATTAAATTTTTTCTGCAGAAAATATTTTTTTGAAATGATAATTAAATGGACACCCTAGCTGCAAAACAGGCGTTGATATACTTCATTGGGGACATGTTGAAAATGTTTGCACCGACCGGTACTCGAACTATCCTTTGTGTCCGCGGTGGCTCAGATGGAGAGAGCGTCTGCCATGTAAGCAAGAGATCCCGGGTTCGAGTCCCGGTCGGGGAACATATTTGCAACATGTCCATAATGAAGTATATCAACGCCTGTTTGCAGCTAGAGTGTCCATTTCATTATCATTTCTATCTAGCAAAGCTGCATGGTCATCAAGGGAAACTGTTCTTTCGGGAACAGATACTACCGTCATATATAGTTAAAATAATTTTTTGTGTACTTCCTAATGGGGGAATATTAATGAATGTAGTACCAGAGGTGGCTTTTTATGTTATGCAGAGTCTCTGAACATTTCATTCATTTATCTATGATAGTTTCTGATATAATAGGGCATATCTACTAAAAATTTTAGTTTGTGGGAAATTGACTTTAAAGAAAAGACTTTCGAAATTTGTTGCTTACAGTTAATTAAAACTGTCCTGCTACATATGATGGCCCTTCTTTGGCCTCTAGCAGGTCTTCCAGCTTCTTTTTCACCTTCCTGGATGTTCGTCTTGCTTTCTTGGCCATATTAGATGCAGACCTGTCTGCATCGGCTATCCTCATTTCATCGCAATGTTGCAGCCCAGTGATCATATTTTCACCACGATAAATTCCCAGCTTTTTCAGTACCCAACACTTTACAATATTACCACAATTGAATGTAATAACAGCGTCATGAACTCCTAATTACATTGTATGCATGCCTACAAACACAGTTTTAGGAAGGCGGTTCCAAATTATGCTGTTGAAACAATCATTCTGCTTCTCCGTTTGCCCATGCAGACATTTCCTTAGAAGGTCAGGATGAGCCAAGTCTTTGCAAACAGGTTTAATTGCTATAATAACAGCAGCATGAAGAGAATGCTGGTGAGAATAAGATTCTCCAGTTGCGTGAGCCCTATTGTATTTGCATCACGAATTTTCTCCTGATGGACACAATCCCTGACGTGGCTTGTCATCAGTAGAGGACTTATGGAAGAATGTGGCCCAAACACCTCTCTTCATTGCCTCCAGATTTTGATTATTTCTCCTTAATGGTTCAAATGGCTCTGAGCACTATGGGACTTAACTTATGAGGTCATCAGTCCCCTATAACTTAGAACTACTTAAACCTAACTAACCTAAGGACACCACACAAATCCATGCCCGAAGCAGGATTCCAACATGCGACCCTAACGGTCGCGCGGTTCCAGACTGTAGCGCCTAGAACCAATCGGCCACCCCGGCCGGCTTATTTCACCTAATTGCCTGCCCATAGTATTTGTACAGAAACCAGATGGCAGTTATAAGAGTCGAGTGGCATGAAAGGGAAGCAGTGCTTGGGAAGGGAGTGAGACAGGGTTGGAGCCTCTCCCCGATGTTATTCAATCTGTATATTGAGCAAGCAGTAAAGGACATAAAAGAAAAATTCGGAGTTGGTATTAAAATCCATGGGGAAGAAATAACGGAGTTGGTATTAAAATCCATGGGGAAGAAATAAAAACTTTGACATTCACCGATGACATTGTAATTCTGTCAGAGACAGCAAAGGACTTGGAAGAGCTGCTGAACGGAATGGACAGTGTCTTGAAAGGAGGATATAAGATGAACATCAACAAAAGCAAAATGAGGATAATGGAATGTAGTCGTATTAAGTCGGGTGATGCTGAGGGGATTAGATTAGGAAATGAGACAAAGTAGTAAAGGAGTTTTGCTGTTTGGGGAGCAAAATAACTGATGATGGTCGAAATGGAGAGCATATAAAATATGGACTGGCAATGGCAAGGAAAGCGCTTCTTAAGAAGAGAAATTTGTTAACATCGAGTATAGATTTAAGTGTCAGGAAGTCGTTTCTGAAAGTATTTGTATGGTGTCTAGCCATGTATGAAAGTGAAACATGGACGATAAATAGCTTAGGCAAGAAGACAATAGAAGCTTTCGAAATGTGGAGCTACAGAAGAATGCTGAAGATTAGATGGGTAAATCACATAACTAATGAGGAGGTATTGAATAGAATTGGGGAGAAGTCTGTGGCGCAACTTGACTAGAAGAAGGGTCCGGTTGGTAGAACACGTTCTGAGGCATCAAGGGATCACAAATTTAGCGTTGAAGGGTAGCGTGGAGGGTAAAAAACGCAGAGGGAGACTAAGAGAGGAATACACTAAGCAGATTCAGAAGGATGTAGGTTGCAGTAAGTACTGGGAGATGAAGAAGCTTGCACAGGTTAGAGTAGCATGGAGAGCTGCATCAAAGCAGACTCAGGACTGAAGACCACAACAACAACAAGTTTACCTGCAAGTTTCTTATAACAACTACTCGCAATGACACTTGAACAAAACTAAGCGCGTGTTTGAAAGCGTGTTGTTTACATAGAGCAGAAACAAAAGAATACCGACCGTTGTATTCCAAGGATAGCCAACACACTCGGGAGTAAAAAAACTCCCTAACGTGCAATGTAGGGAACATAAAGACCCAAAATATATGCAGAAAAGAGTGTGACAGAAAAGTGGGCGTGGCACATAAATACACGTGGTAGGAAAATGCTCTTTAAATGCTCGAAAAAAAATTTTTTCAGTACAATCCTTTTCAGAGTACTTAAATAAAACCTGAATCTATCGAAATATGATGAAAACCGAAAATCGATTTTTTTCGACCTGAACCACGGCGTGGTCCCCTGTAAGTACTGCGTCTTTCCGGCGCAGTGCTCGCGCCGCTTGCCCCAGAACGTGACGTGGTATAACGCGTCACGCGACTAATGATGGGGCAGTGGGGCGCGCTGGAGAGGAGGCCCGCTCGGCCTTACAAGTCAGTGGCTGGAGCCGCCGACAGGGAAGAACAGTCAGAGGCGGCCGGGGTTTCCAGGGTGACGCAACTCCAGCAGGGAATTAGCGACGGTGGCGGCGGGCGGAGAGCCGCAATTCGGCTGTGAAAGCGAGACGCGACGGGGAAGCGAGGCGGCGACCCCCTGCCGCCCGCCGCCTATTCTCTACACTCAACTGTGGAGCAGCCCGGTCTTGCCCCACCGGGGCAGGTGTACCGGGGCGGCACCGAGGGGTGGGCCGGAAACCCAGGCCGCGCTGCGAGTTGACGGTGTTACTCACGCGCTATCTACGAGTATATATTGACGAACGATTGAACTTCCACGAACACATGCGAATATGCACACACAAAGCAGAAAAGTATTACACAAACGGGCTAGGCTAAATTCGGAACAATTCAGACTACCCCTGTCAGTCACAGGAACATACCATTACGCTCTCTTCGAGCCAGTACTATGCTTTGCTGCCAGTACGTGGGCCCACAGATTAAATCTCTCAACCAACAGAACCATTGTACGTCGAGGGCAAAGAAGTGTTCTACTTCGACTAACAGGGGCATTCAACACAACATCAAATGACGCAGTATGTGTCGTCACGGGAATCTTCCCCATAGATATCACCATCAGGTACCGCGCAGCAATGTACTGGCTTAGGATGGGGAGAATAGACCAGGTTCGGCAGATCACTGGTGTACCGATTGAGACAACACGCCAACTCGGAGCATGGCGAGTGGATACCTGGCAGAGCGAGTGGGCCAACAGCGATAAGGGCCGCCGTGTATACAACTTCTTCCCTGACATCCGCGCGGTATGGTACATTTCATTACACGACTTGGCCCTTATCCCACGCACCTGTACCGCGTGAGTCTGCAGCAGACTAATAGATGCACATGCGGGGAAGAAGGTTCCGCTGAACATATTGTCTTCTTCTGCGGACAGCGCACGAACACAAGACACGCAGTACACATAAATCGCCTGAACACACAGAACGAACTACATTTCATAATACGCGACCCGGAAAGGTGGACTCAACTCAACAAACTAACTGACGAAATCTCGAAGATCCAGCAAATAGAATACCTGCGCAACAGACCCTACCGAAGACAAGTCGGTCCAAACACGTCACGATACCCAGGGGGACACAGATATGATTAGCACCACGAGTGATGAAGAAGAAACAGATACGGACCAGGGCACCAACACAGATATTGAAGCGTCCAGCGCGGATGATCCATAGTGTCAACCAATTCAAATTCAAAGAACAGTCTGGAACAACCGACAAGAGGTGCACAAGTCACACACAATCCTAAAAACAGATTGCACCTTATATGTAAGTAGTTGACAGTACCTCCATGTCTAATAATACCTTAAAGCTAGGTACCTCTTCAAGGGACCTACGCCCCTGGTAAGAGGCGGCGCACGGCCTGGCTGGAAGGATCTTAATTGTGGTCCCTCTCTTTTGAGCCCAACCCGACGGATACCTATAGTACATCGGGGAAAACCACCGTTCAGGTCGTGTTGTCGGCTGGGCCGGGAGGTGCTTGCGCCTGATGTACTCTACTAGGAGCCTTGTAGGCTCAACACAAACCGTTGGTGTCATTACCTTCGTTACTTTTATCACAAGAACCTTATCATTAGCTACTTTGAGCCAAGCACAAAATCAGTTACCTCTCTATTGTATATCGTAAATAGTTAAGCAGGCTGGACATGGAGGTGTTAGTCTTAGATTCTATCTTTAACGTACCCTAATCTGTTCTAGTTAAGTTAGTTTTTAGGATGGTAGATGGTAAAGGTATGGTGAGCAACGGCCAGCGTCTTGAGGGTCATTCCAAGACCCGGGCCGCCGCCCACAACCAGGTAACGGGCAATATTATACCTATGTCTTCTCTATTTAATTCTCTTCCTTCCTTCTTTCTAAATATTTAATTCTGTTTTGTTTATTAATATCTCACTCGATTTTGTATTAGTTATAAGTTTTTCTAATGCTGCACAAAAATAAGATATCAAATGGATGTAAACAACGTGGCGGGACACGAACAACGGTGTGAGTGGGGACGGGAGCCGGTGTGGTGTTACTTTCAGCCACTCCGGATCCCGGACCCAGTCACAGCGGCTAAGTGGCAACATACGAACCACCATACGAAATTAGACGGTGGATCATAAAAAATAAGCATCTAGTGAAAAAAAGTGTTTCTCTGCTGGACACTAAAGAACCTTTTTTTAGGATTTAGGATTTCGGGATGTGCCCATACTGCAATATCAACACTGAAACACATGGTACGACACTGTGTTCCGACAGTTCAGAACACCATTAGGATCAAGTCGAAAGCTGGTACGAAGTTACACAGACTTAGACTTGTCTCGTGACGCCATACAGGCCATTTTCGTGTCAGATACTGTGGTATAAGATACGGGGAACACAGTACCCAGTCACTGAGCGGAGGAAATCGTCGACGTGGCCGGGAATCGAACCCGGGCCCCTTTGCTTAGCAATGTGCCGCACTGACCCCGCATCTACTGAGGCAGACAACATTAAAGTTGCAAGACGAGGAAGGACAACTTAGAAAGATTACTCAACGTGGGTACACAGTATAATAGGAAGAACACAGGATTAAATATGTTAGCTGAAATGAAATTCGGTAAACTCCCTTCTCTGACAGCAGCAGGACTCCGATTCGAATTTAGCTTGCTTGACAGCCACAGACACGTCATTCCATGTCGCTTCAACTCTGTGTCAGGATTCACCACTGGTGGAATCACAATGGCTGGCGAGTAGTGCTGTATAAGGGGCGTTAAAAAAAAAAAAAAGTATGTTACAAGTATTGACCCTGGTTGTTGAGACAGTTGTCCCACTGTCGATGTTGACCAGTTCCGCACGTACAGCGTGACTTCTGATTCACTTCCTGCAGCACGGGACAACAGTGAATGCCCAGCGTTACTTGACCACCCTTCGCCAAGCAATGAAATCAAAACGACCAGGCAATCTCACCCGTCGGGTTCATTCTAGTCCACGACAGTGCAAAGCCTCATACGGCCAACACAGTCGCGGCAGTCCTGTTGAAATTCAAGTGGGAAGTTTTCGACCGCACTCCATACAGTCCGGACCTCTATCCATGTGATTACGCCATATCTGGTCCCCTGAAAAAGGCTCTGAGGGTCAAACCTCGGACGACGACGTCCAACTGTGCGTGCGGAACTGGTTAACATCATCACCCCAGGCATTTTATGAGACAGCCAGACAGCCATTCACCGCCTTGTGTCACAGTGGGACAAGGCTCTCAATAGCCAGGGCTAATACTTGTAACATACAGGTGCTGGCTTCTGTAATTATGCCCCTGGCTCGTTTGTTTTTGAAAGCCCCTTATACCACTTCCCTACGCAACCCAAGTAGTGAGGGAGAGGTTCGGAGAACGTACTGAGCAGCGCAACAGTCGGACCCCCTCTGTATCCAGACGGCCTTCGTGAGGACACCTACAGCTCAAATTACCATCTTTACAGAGCACATGTGGCAGTGTCATGTGCCCAACAACGGTCTATTCCATCACGCCAGCTGCCGAACTCGTGTCACAACATCGAAGGCAATCTCTTACCGTCCTTTCTTCTCGCTGTATTGAAATGAAATGTCGTGTGGTGAGGACCTCTCGTGGGGTAGACTGGTCGCCTGCTGCAATCCTTTTAGTGGACACCACTTCGGCGACTTGCGTGCCGATGAGGATGATACGATGATGAAGACAACACTGCACTCAGTCCCCCAGCGGAGAAAAATCTTCCAAGCATCCGGGAATCGAATTTAGGCCCCTCGCATGGCTTTCTGCCGCGCTGACCACTTTTTTGTGGTTGATCTCATTTTGTTCCTTCCTGTTCGTTGTATTGGTTCGGGGCGGACGTCCCATGACGCTTGTCGAAATTCATAGTCGATCGACTAACTCAGCTTTTTTATTACAAAGGGCAGCTAACACTCTGACCGAACACGCTGAGCTACCGTACCGGCATCCACTCAGCTATGGAGGTGGACACTCAGCGCACTGTGCCACACTGTGTGGGGATTGGGTGTTTGTGTTGTCCTCATCTTTCATCATCATCATCATCATTCGTGACAGTGAATAGATTGGACTGTGTACAAAATTGGACTGTGAAAAAATTGGGACTTTGTACAGGCGCTGTTGAGTGCCCCACAAACCAACCATCGTCATCAACAGGTAAATGGTGCCCATAGTGAGGCTGTATCGAGAACCGAGACGCGTATCAGCAAAAGAGCTGATGCAACTTCTGTGCCGTGCTGTCGTTGAACACGCCTCCGTGCGGCTACGGCCCCGGTAGCTGAGTGGTCAGCGTGACAGACTGTCAATCCTATGGGCCCGGGTTCGATTCCCGGCTGGGTCGGAGATTTTCTCCGCTCAGGGACTGGGTGTTGTGTTGTCCTGATCATCATCATTTCATCCCCATCGACGCGCAGGTCGCCGAAGTGGCGTCAAATCGAAAGACCTGCACCAGGCGAACGGGCTACCCGACGGGAGGCCCTAGCCACACGACATTTCCATTTACGGTATTGTCCGTGTGCTGACGGTCGGTGTGTTCAAGGCGCCGTTGCACAGTCCGTGTGGACACCTGTCTCGCTGCAAACAAACCCATTTCCTAACTCAAGCATCGTGACGTTTCTGTGCTATGTTGTCCAACATATCTGTCCTCTCAGGCAATTATCGTGTAGGGCCTTTCTGATCCTGAACGCAGCTGCGAATTCTGTCCCTGAAACCATCACTTCCATACTGGCACGACGGCCGTCGTATCGAGAGAACCGAAAGCATTAAATCGCTGAATGATAAACCCCAGTGTCGACATGCCACGGTCCGACCGCTCTCCATTTCCCACACGGTTTGCTAGAAGTTTCAATAAGAAAGTCATTACGTAATCATTCCTTACATACAGATAGTACACACATGAAAAAAAGGTTTGCGTCACCCAGGTTGCCAGAACTCCTGAAGGTAGACGTTGACTGCGGATATTGTATCACAGACACAGTCCCTTTGCCTGTTCAGAGATGTTACTAAACCCACCCAAAGACGTAAACAACATCCATCAGCAGCGCCTATTGGACGGATGGGATCAGACAGCCGATCAGTTCCAATCATTCCACCAGGAAGGAGATACACGGCTCGTTTTGGAAGACGGTCAATACTACGGTTCGATCGCGTCCACATTGCAACTTTGTGCCAGGATGGGCTCTCGACAAGAGAAGTGTCCATCTGCTCGGAGCGAACCATAGCGATGTTGTTCGGACGTGGAGGAGATACAGAGAGACAGGAACTGTCGATGACATGCCTCGCACAGGCCGCCCAAGGGCTACTACTACAGTGGATGACCGCTACCTACGGATTATGGCTCGGAGGAAACCCGACAGCAACGCCACCATGTTGAGTAATGGTTTTCTTGCAGCCACAGGACGTCGTGTGACGACTAAAACTGTGCCGGTACAGATTGGCCCAACAACATGCCGAATGGACCGTTGAGGATTGGCGTCGCGTTCTCGCCATCGATGAGAGTCGCATATGCCTTCAACCAGACAACTGTCGGAGACGTGTTTGGACGCAACACGGTCCGGCTGAACGCGTTAGACACACTGTCCAGCGAGTGCAGCAAGGTGGAGGTTCCCTGCTGTTTTGTTGTGGCATTATGTGGGGCCGACGTACGTCACTGGTGGTCATGGAAGGCGCCGTAACGGCTGTACGAAACGTGAATGCCATCCTCCGACCGATAGTGCAAACATGTCGAGAGCGGATTGGCGAGGAATTCGTCTTCATGGACGACATTCGCGCCCCCATCGTGCACATGTTGTGAATGACTTCCTTCAGGATAACGACATCGCTCGACTAGTGTGGCGAGCATGTTCTCCGGACATGAACCCTATCGAACATGCCTGGTATAGATTGAAATGTGCTGTTTATGGACGACGTGACCCACCTACCACTCTGAGCGATCTACGCCGAATCGCCGTTTAGGAGCGGGACAATCTCGACCAACAGTGCCTTGATGAACTTGTGGATAGTATACCACGACGAATACCGGCATGCATCAATCAAGAAGACGTGCTACTGGATATTAGAGGTACTGGTGTGTACAGCAATCTGGACCACCACCTCTGAAGGTCTCGCTGTGTGATGGTACAACATGCAATGTGTGGCAATAAAAAGGTCAGAAATTATGTTTATGTTGATCTCTATTCCAATTTGCTGTACAGGTTGCAGAACTCTCGGAACCGAGGAGATGCAAGACTTTTTTTGATGTGTGTAGATGGCGATACTCCTCCCTGCTTTGCACGTCTGCTTTGAAACGGTCATTATTTTCAAATCCTAGCATACAGTGTCTGACCAGCAGTATCCGGGCATATCAGTGTAACGCGGAACTCAGCTTTAGATGCCACGAGATGAGGTCCCGTCAGTATAAAAGAAGGCGGGGAGTGAATAGTTCGAATGGCTCACAGCACTATTGGACTTAACATCTGAAGTCATCAGTCCCCCAGAACTTAGAACTACTTAAACCTAACTAACCTAAGGACATCACATACATCCATGCCCGAGGCAGAATTCGAACCTGCGACCGTAGCGGTCGCGCAGCCCCAGACTGTAGCGCCTAGAACCGCTCCGGCACCCCGGCTGGCGAATGCTTCCAGTCAGATAGTATATAGTAGACTTCGCTCCAGTTTGATATGTATTGCTTACTGCCTTCACCGTGTTGCACGTTTAATCGAATGCAGTGAAGGTGGTCTAGTTTCTCATCGCTTGAGTTGGCCAAAATTGAAATGGCAGGTGGATATGCTGCACTGTGGATAGCCTATCGACATGTGACGTATTTAGGTTGTAGTGGATCCTGTACTGACAGGCATGGCAATGAATCACACAGGATGAACAAGACGGGCGATATCGGAGCACTTGACGATTGCCCAGGCAGTAGGCGCTGACCTGTGGGCTTCTGTGCCACTGGGGTAGTACAGACACAGGGATTTTCCCCTACCACAGTTTTAAAAATGTTCCGTGAATGCTTTCATTCAGTAAAAACAGCGGCGGTCATGGCCGACTACCGTGAAAAGCGGCGTTTAGACGACAGGACTATTGCGGTTTGTAAAATGGCGACCCGGTCGTCCCTGGCCGCCGCTGTTTTTGTCGAATCAAGGCATTCACGGAACATTCTTGAAACTGCGGTACGTGAAAATCCCTGTGCCTGTACTATCTCCGTGGCACAGAAACCCTCACGTCAACAACTACTACTGTCTGGTCGCAAACCGATATCGTCCGTCTTCTTCATCCTGTTTGATTCATTGCTACGCCGCTCAGTACAGGGTCTCACTACACCCTAAGCGTGTGACATTCCGAAAATTTCCATCCGCTATGACGACAGGTGCTCTCTCTCCCTTTCTCTCTCTCTCGCTCTCTCTCTCTCTCTCTCTCTCTCTCTCTATATATATATATATATATATATATATATATATATATATATATATATATATATATGGGCGTTCAAAAAGAAACGAACTGGGGGCATAATTACAGAAACCAGTAGCTGTATGTTAGAAGTATTGAGCGTGGCTGTTGGGACACTTGTCCCACTATGACACAAGGTGGTGACCGGCTGTCTCATAAAATTCCCGGGGCTGCGATGTTAACTGGACGTCGTCGTCCGAGGTGAATCGTTTGACCCTCAGAGCCTTTTTAAGGGGACCGAAAATGGCGTAATCATAGGGAGAGAGGTCGGGAGTGTATGGAGGGTGGCCGAGAACTTCCCATTTGAATTTCTGCAGGAGTGCCACGACTGTGTTGGCTGTATGAGACTTCGCACTGTCGTGGAGAAGAATGACTCCACGGGTGAGATTGCCTGGTCGTTTTGACTTGATCGCTTGGCGAAGCGTGGTCAAGGTTTGCGAGTAACGCTGGGCATTCACTGGTGTCCCGGGCTGCAGGAGGTGAATCAGATGGAATGAAGTTTTGGTCCCCGTGAAATAGCTCTGAGGGGCAAACGACTCACCTCCGACGACGACGTCCAGCTGTATGTGCGGAACTGGTTACCATCGCAGCCCCGGGAATTTTATGAGACAGCCATTCACCACCTTGTGTCACAGTGGGACGAGTGTCCCAACAGCCAGCGTCAATACTCGTAAGATACACGTACTGGTTTTCTGTAATTATGCCTCAGCTCGTTTGTTTTTGAACGGCCCTTATACATTAGCTATCACAGCAGCAATGTGCCACCGCCAAACAGATTCACAGTGTGGATATTTTGCGTGCCTGATTTTAGCATTCTGATACACACTCCCACTCAGTAATGTAGTCCTAGTTCAGAGTTGGAGAGTTCCTAGAGTTCGAACCCTATACACAGAATAATTGACGATGTTGGTCGATATGTTGATATGTTGATGGTGAGACACGCTGTTAACAGCACTGTCCTGTGTGAAAGTCGATGAACGTAGGCAACTGTTCGGCATGAATTCGTACAGTACCACGCACAAGAAATTATATCATTGCTACTTGGTAGGAAATTTGGAAAATTTGATGGGTTACGAGTTTTCACGTTTATTTCCGTCTCATGACTCGAGTGTACTGATAGTTTTAAAACTTGAAGTGTGACGTGAATAAAAGCGACAGAATACTGACGAAAGTACTACGTATTTGGCTTCAGATGTGACAGAGGCAACTCGGCTAACGTGTGTTGAATATTAACGTTTCAAACGACAATTTTCATTGATAAGGATAGCCATAACGAGATACCACTAAAGGATGATTTGATGACTCCCTGGCTTATTTGAAGAATCTATTGTCATTTTCCGTTTAATTAAAGACGAGTTTTCGACAACACCAGCAACTGCCCCGTGGGCGAACAGTTACGTATGGAGAAATACTGATGTTAGTTGTTCCAAAATGAGCAAATAAAATTCAAGTTTATTGAATATCCGATCGGTTTTGTGACTGGCTTCAGGAATCCAGAACAGACGGAAAATAACATGCTTTTCTTAAAAGGGGGAGGGGCAGTTGTCGGCTGTAATAGTACCCGTATTTCCAGGGCACTGTAAACGAACGGTATAGGCCGCTACAGTCTTTGATGGTGTGTAAAACGCAATAGGTGAGTACAGGAAAGTGAAACAAGCAAATAATCCTAATAAACATAACATCCAGAAACCAATAGTTTTGGAACCGCGCTACCGCTACAGTCGCAGGTTCGAATCATGCCTCGGGCATGCATGTGTGTGATGTCCTTAGGTTAGTTAGGTTTAAGTAGTTCTAAGTTCTAAGGGACTGATGACCACAGATGTTAAGTCCCATAGTGCTCAGAGCCATTTGAACCATTTGAACCAATAGTTTCTCCGATGTGTCTATGTACAATTAATGCCTGAGACTGAGTGTTTTTAGAAGCGCCGTGAGAAAGGGGTAAATTACAAAGTGATAAACTGCCATCATTTGATTTTATCATCATTGCGTAAACCTTGAGCCCTGGAAAACAGCGTTCCGACAACAAGTGTATCAGCCATGGCTCGCCATTAAAATCAGCTTCCAGATACCCGGACTTGAATGCGATGGAGTTGTTTATGTGGGGATATTAAAATTTGGTATATTGCAGTGGAGTTGAAACTGTCGATGCAGGCCGGGAACTGTCAATGCATTCGGAACACGTAGAGGATTTTTGAACGTGTTCGAGCTGCCTTGACATGAACGGTGGCTATTTTCAACATTTATAATATTTTCGTACTCAAGTGCATATCTGCAGTTTGAATCCTCAGGGACTCTGTTATAAGATGTTCATGTACTCACCGTCAGTCGTAATGTGTGGTATTGGGCAACGAATGGTTTCTGAACCTATGTTGATTAGCATTATCAGCTTGTTTCACTGTGCTCTTCTCGTCCCCCCTCGTGCCTTTCGTAATAGAGGAGGAGACTAGTGTTTAATGTCCCGTCGACAACGAAGTCATTAGACACGGAGCACAAGCTCGGATTAGGGAAGGATGGGGAAGGAGATTGGCTGTGCCCTTTCAAAGGAACCATCCCGGCATTTGCCTGAAACGATTTAGGGAAACGAAGGAAAACCCAAATTAGGATGTCCTGGGGCGGCTTTGAACCAACGTCCTCCCGAATGCGAGTCCAGTGTTTGGTAATAGACAAACACTGTATATATACGAGGGTCAGTCAAATAAAGACCTTAAATTTGTAATAACAAATCGAAATTTCGCGCGGTTATCCTGTAAGTTGGTAAGCGTGCTACAGACAGCGTGCAGAATGGCCTGTAGGTGGCAGCATAATGCAGATGCACACATACCGTCGCAGTATCAGTAGAAATATGGCTTCCCCACTTGCGGCTTGCACCAGGGAAGAACAGCGTTCTGTTGTTCGGCTTTTGCGTAGTGAAGGTGTGAAACCTATTGAAATTCATCGACGAATGAAGGTTCAGTACGATGATGTATGTTTGCAAAGCAGGAAGTCTACGAATAGAGTAGGAAGTTCGCAAATGGTGTGACTTCAGTGGAAGGTGCTTCTCGTTCAGGTCAGGCACAACGAGTTGTGACTCTACAGAACACTGAAGCAGTTGAAGTCATAGTGAAGGAAAACTGCCGACTGACACTGAATGACATTGCAGCATGTTTACAGATTAGTCATGGGTCAGCACACCACAGTGTGCATGATGTGCTCCAGTTTCACAAAGTGTCTGCAAGATGGGTGCCACGGCAGCTGACTCCTGAAATGAGAGAACGACGTGTTGATGCTTGTGAAGAACTTCTTCGGCGCTTTGAACGAGAAGGTGATGGCTTCCTTGCAAGAATCGTTACTGGGGACGAAACCTGGGTTCACTTCCACCAATCGGAAACCATACTCACCAGACCTTTCCACAAGTGATTTCCATATGTTTGGACCACTCAAAGACGCAATGGGAGGAAAGAAGTTCCGTTCTAATGAAGAGGTACATTACGCGGTGCATGAGTGGCTGCGCGGACTACCAAAAGATTTTTTTTTCCAAAGGAATTTATGCACTTGCATTGACCGTGGGGGAGATTATGTTGAAAAGTGATACAGCTTTGTACCATTTCTGCACAATAAATAATATTTAAAAAAATATTTAAGGTTCTCATTTGACTCACCCTCGTATGTATATGACGTGAGAATAACGCGGCCCTTCACCAAACTCCAGTGGCACACACTACAGTAAATGCGTTGTGCAACACGAAAGAATTTTCTGTTACTCTACAGGAGCGTTCGTGCAAAGAAGAGTGAGCTTTCTACGTGCGTATCGTGAAAAGAGCATGACGGGAAAATCAGAGAACGTTTGAGTTCATACGGAGGTTTACCAACAGACGCTCTTCCATGGCAGCACTTGCCGTGCTTCACCAAGCAGTAGAGGACAACAGTAGAGGACATAAGGTTCGCCATAGGCCAGGATATAGCTTTCGGAGTACACATGTACCAGTAGATTTAAGTAAGGCAGTTAATCTCACAGAATATGTCTACAATTTATTTACGTGCCATGGCGATAAACGTCTCCAACAAGTGAAGATCTCGCAACCGGACGAAAACATAAAAATTTCCAATAATTTCAGTATATGCAGCGACAAGCACTGTCATTACCCTTGCGTGCCAGAGGAACATTAACGTGCGACCACACTTCGGCCTCGATCGCACGCACGACCTGCTCTGTTTTGGGACACCTCCCAGCGGCTGTTTGGAATAACGACACTCTGCTCCCCGGTGAGATGTGAAGGTTCAGTAGCTTCTGAGGTGATGGTGCCCTCCGGGTAACATACCTCCTAGGGGCACAGCGCGCATCTTCTCTAGACTTCACTGTCAGCTGCAAGCTTACCGACTGCCACAGGAATCCATATCCACGGTGCGTAAACGGGACATGACAGTGTTTGTTGACAACCAGACTGCCTGTTCTACAAGGCGAACCAGAATTCCACCGAGAAACGTTCAGGGTTTGTTCAGGGATGCTTTCTGAGTATTTTAGTATAACGGATCCACTGCCCCCGGCGGCTCGCTACGGAGTAATAATATAATTATTGACCGAAACTAGCAGCGAATTGTGCAAAATAAATGACAGCTGAAGGTTTCACCATGAATTTTAACAATTATTTATTCAGTATGTCACCACTACCACCCTTGTTTCTGTGCATATACACTATGTGATCAAAAGCAAACGGACCTCCAAAAACAAACGTTTTTCATATTAGGTGCATTGTGCTGCCACCTACTGCCAGGTAATCCATATCAGTGACCTCAGTAGTCATTAGACATCATCAGAGAGCAGAATGGGGCGCTTCGCGGAACTCACGGACTTTGAACGTGGTCAGGTGATAAGGTGTCACTTGTGTCATATGTCTGTACGCGAGATTTCCACACTCCTAAACATCCCTAGGTCCGCTGTTTCCGATGTGATTGTGAAGTGGAAACGTGAAGGGACACGTACAGCACAAAAGCGTACAGGCCGACCTCGTCTGCTGAGACGCCGACAGTTTAAGAGGGTCGTAATGTGTAATAGGCAGACATCTATCCAGATTATCACACAGAAATTCCAAACTGCATCAGGATCCACTGCAAGTACTACGACAGTCAGGCGGGAGATGAGAAAACTTGGATTTCATGGTCGAGAGGCTGCTCATAAGCCACACATCACGCCGGTAAATCCCAACCGACGCCTTGCTTGGTGTAAGAAGCGTAAACATTGGGCGACTGAATAATCGAAAAACGTTGTGCGGAGTAACGAATCAGGGTACACTGAGTGCCGATCTGATGGCAGGATGTGGGTATGGCGAATGCCCGGTGAACGTAATCTGCCAGGTTGTGTAGTGCCAACAGTAGAATTCGGAGGCGGTGGTGCCATGGTGTGGTCGTGTTTTTCATTCAGGGAGCTTGCAACCCTTGTTCTTTTGCGTCGCACTATCACAGCACAGGCCTAAATTGATGTTTTAAGCACCTTCTTGCTTCCCACTATTGAAGAGCAATTCGGGGATGGCGATTGCATCTTTCAACACGATCGACCAGCTGTTCATAATGCACGGCCTGTGGCTGAGTGGTTACAAGACAATAACGTCCCTTTAATGGATTGGCCTGCACAGAGTCCCGACCCGAATCCTATAGAACACCTTCGTGCCAGGTCTCACCGGCCGACATCGATATGTCTCCTCAGTGCAGCACTCCGTGAGGAATGGACTGCCATTGCCGAAGAAACCTTGCAGCACCTGACTGAACGTATACCTGCGGGAGTGGAAGGTGTCATCAAGGCTAAGAATGAGTCAACACAATATTGAATTCCAGAATTACCGACGGAAGGCGCCACGAACTTGTAAGTCATTTTCAGCCAGATGTCCCGATACTTTTGAGAACATAGTGTACGTTCACAACAGTGAAGAAGCCTGTAGTACGCAATAACCAAAACGTACAACACAAACACAGTGAAATGCAACGATCCTCGGAGGAAACGCATACACTTTCATCACAATGTGTTCAGTCTGCTCTGTCAGTGTAGAGTGCACCACACAACAAACGTAGAACTGTTCCCTTACAGGCATTGTCCAAAATTTCGACCACCATGACCACGACTGAGAATACAGCGACGCACCATCGACTATCTTACACGTTCAAGAATTCTATCTGAGCCACTGACGGCTTTAACAGTGGGTAATAAAGGTCATTTTTCCCTCTACTGTTGCAGATATGTGCAACACTGTTCTTTTCAAATTGTGATGGATTATTTTTCGTTAGCGAATATAAGTATTTTGATGGCGCACTTGCAATGTCAAGGATCTCGAGAAGGTGCCTACACGGCTTTCGTGGGTGAACAGCAAATATTATTCTTATGCTCGATTTTGTGCGATCAGCACTTTCTTTCTGGGCGAGTTACCCTAGCAAATCATTCCATAATACATTATTGCGTAGAAATATGCAGTACATGTCAGGAGTTGACTCGTTTATTTCCAAGACTACCAGTTATACGAAGATCAAAAGTGGCTGAACTCAACTGTTTGAGAAGCTACTAATATGCTCTTTCCAGTTCAAGTTTTCAGCGGTATTTGTATCCAAAAATTTGGCTTCAGTTCATGTGCTACATCAGTTGTTGATATGACGCTATTTGTTGTACAGAACTGCATATACTCTGTCTTTTCAAAAGTTTTGGAGACACCACTTTTCAGAGATGCACTTAATAACTCTTTGGAGAACATCATTAACAATCTCTTCTATTGCTTTCTCTTTCTTTGATTTATTATAACATTAGTCCCGTCTGCATTAAGTACCAGTTCTGATCGTTCATTGTTAAGTGGAAGGCGATTCACATGAGGAGTGGACCAAAAATTGAACCCTGCAGGACTCCCTTTGTGGTTTCTCCCGAGTAACTAAAATTTTCCACCATTCTGATATTGTTTGAGTTATTCAGCATAGCTTTCTGTATTCTGTTTGTTAAGTGTCATTCAAACTAGTTGTGTGTAAAGGGATCAGTTCCACAAAATGAGTTTTTCTAAGAGAGTAACATGATCTACGCAACGAAACGCCTTGCAAAAATCACAAAAAAATATCAGCTTGTGATATTTTATTATTTAAGGCTTGTAATACGTTATGAGTGACTGTATAAATAGCATTTCAGTCGAGAAACCCTTGTATACTCAAAATGTGACATGCTAAGTAAATTGTTTCTACTTGACTTGAGACTATCCGTGAGTACATCACTTTTCGAATATTTTGGAAAGAGATGTGAATAAGGAGATTAGACGATAATTATTTAAGTATTTCTTGTTACATTTTTTATGAAGAGGTTTAACAGTTGCATATTTTATTCTGCCAGTAGAAATTCCCTGTGCCAGTGTTGCATTACATATACAGTGTCACTGAGGTGATTTCTTACTAACGTGGAACAACTTTTCAGAATTCTGTTTGAAATTACATCAACACCATGAGCCTTCGTTTTCTAGAATGTATATAATTATATTAATTTAAGCGGAGGATGTTGACTCTACCTCTATTTGCTTAAACGCTCGTGACATAACTTTTTTAGTATTTTCTCCTTCTGCCCTACTCCAACTCAACCATTTAATGCTAATTTTGCTGCTACGTTTAGAAAGTGATTGTTAAGAGTAGTCGCAACTAGTGAGTATCAGTCACAATATTATCATTTAGTTTAATTGTTATGGTATCTTGTACACTGACTGGCTGTCCTGTCTTAAATTTGGCAACATCCCAGACGGTTACTATTTTCGTTATTAATTTCCGTCAGTGCGTACATAGTTCATAACATTTTAAGGAACATCGTTAAAATACAGCAGTATTTTTTGTGGTATGCGTGTAGTGATAGATCTTGACTTATTTTGGCCCTTTCAGAAATTTCCCTCTTGTTTTTACAGGAGATTTTAATTCCATTGCATCATTACTGTTAATAAATTGTGTGAGCAACAATTTGACTGCCCACCCAACTCCAACAGTCAGCCACTCGCCTACACTTTCCTAGCCAAATTTGTTACATCGGGTTCGTTTCAACACATTGTGAGTTTCTGTTCTGCTGTTACTTTACAGAAGTAGTACAGCATAAGTATCATCTGCATTCTATCACTGTCACCCAAACATCTTATCTTGGCCACTAACTCAGCTGTTTCCGTTTGTCATCTCAGAATGTGTAAGGGGCAGTCAAATGAAAACGAAACAGGTAGAGAAAAATATGTATTTTTTTTTTATTTCAAAAGTAATCTTCATAACTGTTAACACATTTACAGCACTCTGAGATAAGACGGTCAATGTCTTCAAGTTTACTATTATTGTACCGAGGCGTCGTGTACTTCTTCGTCCGAAGCAAATCGGCGGTCACGAGTGTCTTTCGTCAAGGCTCCAAGAAAATGGAAATCAAGTGGTGAGAAAATCTGGAAATTTGTGGTAAGGTCTTATGGGACCAAACTGATGAGGTCATCGGTCCTTAAGCTTACGCACTACTTACTCTAACTTAAACTAACTTACGCTAAGGACGACACACACACCTCTGCCCGAGGGAGGACTCGAACCTCCGACGGGGGGCGTCGTGAGAGATCGCGACTGTATAGAGGACATCTAAGGACATCGCAGCGAAACTTCTGCCGCGTAGTCGAAACAATAGGCACGCCAGCTCCGGGAAAATCGTGATAAACGTTTTCTTTGTCTGCCAGGGCCCACTGCTCACTAGCATTCTGGAACAGAGTGCCGCAGTTCACGCACTGCGTTATGTGGTCACTTAGCAAAACCTGAAGCGCGCCGTCGAATGTAAACGCCCAGGCACGTTAAGGGATGGCATCTTTCTATTGCAGCATACTCCCCGCCCATATGTCGCGAATGTTGTTCAGACTACGCAGCCGAAGTTTCGTTGGGAAGCCCTTTACGTATCCTCCATACACTCCCAGTGTCTCCCCTACTATTACCATATTTTTGGAGCCCTGAAGAAAGACGTTCATGGTCGTCGATTTGCTTCGGACGAAGAAGTGCATTCCTGGATACAGTCGTGGTCCCCCAGGCAAACCCAGAGTTTTTATGTGAAAGCTTTGACCGACTTCTTGCTATAAATGTATTAACAACTATGATTATTACTTTTGAAACAATAAACACTTTACTTAGTTTCGTTTCTATTTGACTGCCGCCGATATTATTTTATGTGTTAGCGAACCCAAATCCAATAATTGCATTAAATAATGCGCTGCGTCTTTTTGTTCCAAAGCCTTCTCATTGTCTTACATGTCGCATGTAGTCTGTCCACGTCGTTCACTGCTCTGGTTACCTTAAGGGGAGGTTTACTATCTTCTGGTTGAAAAATTCGATTTTTTTTAAATTGCATTTTTGGATCCACAAAACTGTTTAGAATCCACCCCTGAAACGGTTTTTCCGAATACGGAACGGAAATGTATGTTATTCGCGGTTGAACAAAAAAATGCACCTGCCTTTTTCACGCACCAGTTTTTTTCTTCCAGAAGACGAGCTATTGTACCGATGCTTCGAAGGAAACACACAAAATTCAAATGAAAGTTTGAATGCATGTATTTGGAAGTTAGCCCCCAAGCACTTGCATTGTGGTGCGAAGACTGTGGAGATTGCGACTTTCCTGGCAGTGAGCAGCTTCAACGAAGGGTATTCAGCAATTCTGAAGACCATGACAACGATGGACGCCACCTGGGACTCTATTCGACGCAGTTCGCCAAGCATTCGGACGACCACCGGATTCAAGCGGCCGAAAACCGCTTGTCACCGGCCGTACGAGAGGCTCTGGAGCAACGCAGGATGGACCAGATCGAGCAGAACGCCCTCTATGAGGAAGAGGAAGGTCTAGTTCATGGACCCGGAATAGCAGATTGAACGTACGTTGCATAATATTGCATTTATATGTACTCAAAACTTCAAACGCGTTCTTCTCGAAATGACCTTTTTTTTTATCGCGCGGTGTTGTAACTTCAAATCTACTGAACCGATTGGCATGATTCTTTGTTTCCGACGAAGCTAACTAAATTGTCTAGAAGTTGTACCACTTTTATTCCGATCCATCAACTATAAATATTTTCACTTGGCCTACCAAGTCGAAAACCGATGAAAAAACCCCAATTTTTTTTCAAATGGCCGCCATTTTGTTTCCAGTGGTCCAAATAACTTAAGCGAGGTACAACTCCTAAAGAATCTTATATACTTCGCTAACATTAACTCAATTTTGATTTCAGACCAGCCGGCCGACCTGTGACATACCGCACGTGGAGGTCTACGTCGAAATTTTGTTTCGTTCCGACGGCATTTCCTCCTTTGCTCTTTGACATTTCCGGTCAAAAAATTCTAGTTTGTGGAGGAAATATCAGTAAACATTTTGGCCAAATCTGACATTGATATCTGTAACACACCCCGAGAAAAAAATTCTCGAAGAACATGCTTTTTACGGGCCAACGTTGCAGTTGCATGCTCACCTATGAATGCGTGAAACTCAGTTTCGGTACATTATTAATGCATCAGAGCCGATGGCGTTGCCGCAGTGGTAACCCGGTTCCCGTCACAACACCGAAGTGAAGCGCCGTCTGGCTTGGCTAGCACTTGGATGGGTGACCGTCCGGTCTACCGAGCGCTATTGGCAAGTGGGGTGCACTCAGCCCTTGTGAGGCCAACTGAGGAGCTACTTGACTGAGAAGAAGCAGCTCCGGTCTCGGAAACTGACATACGACCGGGAAAGCGGTGTGCTGATCACATGCCCCTCCAGACCCACTGACTCATGTGGTCTGAGGATGACACGGCAGTCGGACGGTACCCTTGGGTCTTCAAGATCTGTTCGGACGGAGTTTAATTTATCAGTGCATCAGGCACAATTGTTAGCGTACAAAAAGTCATACGAATAACTGAAGAGGCATTCCAAAATAAATGTAAGGTAAATCAAAAGCAATAAAAATAAATTACTTTCGAAATGTGATCTCGGACATCATAACAGTTCTCGGAAACATCACCACATCAACCGCAAAGGAATTCAGTATTTCTGAGCGGTGTCATGCGGCGTCCGAATCAGAAGAAGTTCAGCAGGATTAGACGTGAAGAGAACGGCAGTAAGAGTAAAAGAAGCGCCGGCGTTGCGGGCTACCACAGCAGTGAAAGAAAATGTATGAGTACACCGAAAATAAGTGATGACGCTTCCGTAACGTGATACGCCCTGCCTTTGTCCAGGTGCACCAATTAATTGGGAAGATAAGTCGGAATTTTAGCCAAGGTGAAGCGGGCTTTTAATCTCGAGACAGGTCGTTGTCCTTTCACCGCGTGAAGCACAAAACCAGCCACACTGAAATTTCCGCGTTTATTTCCGCGTTTTCTCCTGTCAGGGGCGTCGGCTGACATGTCATGTCGGCTGCCGCCGTCGTCTCTCAGAAACGCTCGCGGCTCTTACCAGACAACCAGAGGCTCCAGCTGTTACGTCATATCAGTGTGTACGTTTTATCGTGAACGGGGTCGCCGGAACGTCGCCTCTTCCTGCACTGCTACGCGAAACAATGAGGAACAACCTTTCAGTTTTCTCATAGAGTAGCAGCATCTACGGAATGAGCACGCAGATCCACAGAACCCAAGTTCTGTCACCAACATACATCACACGTGACTACTGTACGGCATTGCATTTACCCGTAACCGTCCTGCAGACTTCTATTGGCATAACGCGGCTTCTACAGAAAGATTCCGTTCAAAAGTAGCATTGATATTGTCCGAACGATTCATAAGCAACTTAACACTCAGCATTCAATATCTGATGTGAACTTGGGTTATAGTTTTGAAAAGATAAACGACAGGGCATTTCGCTTGTTGCGACATGTTTCACTGGTAAGACGTCGCTACTTTATTGTTACGGCAAAGAAAGGGATAACTAACAATATTTTTTAGGTTTTCAAATGCATTTTATAGTATTGCGTGTCTTTGTTTTAGTAACTTACACTGGTGCGTCATTGAGACATAAGTTCAGGTAAGCAAAAGTGAAAGAGTACCGAAAAACTTCGAATTTGGAGCGTTGAGGTGTAGAATATCAGCGCTTTGTCACAATCTTCGTTCATTCTTAGGGATACAAGAATATTAATCTCGCGCACTCATTCTTTACGATATTGGTACGAATAACACAGTTTTCTGTCGTGAGTACTGTAAAATAATAGCAATAGCTTGCAGATATGTATAAACAATAGGAAAAGATTCAGACTGTCATTGATAAATCATACCTTCTGTTGAAATTTGTGTATACTTAACGGATTGATTGCCAGCACATCACCATTTAGGTTACCTGCTCCGTTAAATGCTGGACTACGCCGTTAAGAAGCTGTCTGCTGTCGTAATATACCCCTCACCAAACAGTGCTGACCTTGTGTGTCGGCCCGTCGGAGGTTCGAGTCCTCCCTCGGGCATGGCTGTGTGTGTTGTCCTTAGCCTAACTTACTTTAAGTTAGATTAAGTAGTGTGTGGACTTACAGATCGATTACCTCAGCGGTATGACCCAATACGAACTTTCCACAAATTTCCAAAATTTCGTTGTGTCAGAGAGGGACGAAGCCTCGCTGAAAATTTTTCTCCTTGCTTCGGAATAAATTTAATTGGTTATTTTACTCCAGACTAAGCTGATTAAACTTCGCTGGATCGTTTTTTCTGACGTAGAGAGAAGGGTAGGTTCAAACTGTGGCTTGTATTGCGTCGTATAAGTCTCTAGTTGTATAATGTTACGTGAAACAATGCAACGTCGAGTTAGCAAAATGGCTCTGAGTACTATGGGACTTAACATCTGAGGTCATCAGTCCCCTAGAACTTCGATCTACTTAAACCTAACTAGCCTAAGGACATCACCCACATCCATGCCCGAGGCAGGATTCGAACCTGCGACCGTAGCGATCGCGCGGTTCCAGACTGAAGCGCCTAGAACCGCTCGGCCACTCCGACCGGCGTCGAGTTAGCAAAATTGTGTCCATCACCGATATTGTTTAACTGCGCTGTAGTGCAACGATTAACTCCCAATTTTCAAACTCCATGTATCGTAAATATTTAGTCACTACAACTTAACTAAACAGAGTTTTATGTCTTTAATTAATTTTGAAAGTCCCTTCTAATTTGCTGCAATAGTTAAAATCTTGCGAAACGAACGGCAAACTTCTTGTACTAGCTTATAAGAGAGCGATAACTATTTACTGCGTAGATCAAAATGGACCTCAAGCACTTTTTGCTAATTAAGTTTCTCAATTATTTATCACAAAGCACTTTTGAAAATTCTGACTTATCACGTTTTGCCTTCCTGAAATTAATGATATCACTGTTTTTAAGGCACATTCCCTTAAAACTGTCCCAGAATTAAATTCATGAAAAAATTCAATCTACTTCGACATCGTGAATGGCGTGATTCGAAACTTTTCACAAAACATAGTTTAGTTATGCGTAATGTCTACAGCAGTTTCAGTAGGCCTCTGTTTCACGATACATCTGAATATTGCCTTTCAACTTCACGTTATTGCACACTTCAACAAAGTCAGTGTTCATGAAAGTAATTTTTCACTACCCTCGTTAAATGAAGACTTCGACGGCAACAGAATTTTAACGATGAATTGAATGTTTTAGTTTTCTCAATACAACGTACACTTATAAACGTTAACATCTGCGTAATGCCGGCCGCGGTGGTCTAGCGGTTCTGGCGCTGCAGTCCGGAACCGCGGGACTGCTACGGTCGCAGGTTCGAATCCTGCCACGGGCATGGGTGTGTGTGATGTCCTTAGATTAGTTAGGTTTAAGTAGTTCTAAGTTCTAGGGGACTTATGACCTAAGATGTTGAGTCCCATAGTGCTCAGAGCCATTCAACATCTGCGTAATTCGAAAATCCAACTATAAGTCTTTACATTTTACAACATTTTTTATGATACAATACCTTAACGATGAATTCATAGAATTTTAACGATGGTGGAGCGATGTTATCGCCAATAACAACCGTCGGTTCTATCAGATGAAGAGCCACGCTCAGGCAGACGGTGATTCGGTGGGAACACCACTGTAACATCTTGTCTGGAACTTACTCGAATACATTTAACAAACAAAAAAAGACTTTTTAGTATACACTGTTAACATAAACTAATCACAAAAGTTATTCACATAAACCAGACTTACCTGAGTTCACCTAAGCATAGAATCAAGGACAGTGCGGATCCAAATTGGCGCACTGCACCACCCTACAGAAGTGGCTGGTTCAAATGGCTCTGAGCACTATGGGACTCAACTGCTGAGGTCATCAGTCCCATAGAACTTAGACCTACTTAAACCTAACTAACCTAAGGACATCACAAACAGCCATGCCCGAGGCAGGATTCGAACCTGCGACCGTAGCGGTCTTGGGGTTCCAGACTGCAGCGCCTTTAACCGCACGGCCACTTCGGCCGGCCCCTACAGAAGTACCCAGCTCTCTTCTCGTGAATATGCGCCATCTGATGAAAAGTATCAGGGCACCTCTGCTTAATGCGGAATTTGACCCCTATATGTCACGAGATGCGGACCCGCCAGTATAAAAGGAGGCGGGAGCATTGTGTTATCAGTATGGAAGCAGTAACAGCAGCTGAGACTTCGATCGTGAACTAGTCATTCGATGTCTATCTACGTGATCACTCTGCTATTCACAATTATGTGCCCGGTAGAGGGACATTTCAACCCTTCTAAGGTTTCCCAAGTCTACTGTAGCTGATGCGATTTTGAAACGCCAATTTGAAGGAACAACCACAACTGAACCAGGAACAGGCGGACCTAACGTACTGGCAGACCGTCGAGCATTGCATGAAACCATACTATGAAGTGACCCATGCGTTCCAAAGTGTTACTAAAAGGAATGAAGGAAAAGTGGGTTTAGCGTCCCGTCGACATAGAGGCCATTATACAGGCTGGTCCATTGATAGTGACCGGGCCAAATATCTCACGAAATAAGCATGAAACGAAAAAACTACAAAGAACGAAACTCGTCTAGCTTGAAGGGGGGAGCCAGATGGCGCTATGATTGGCCCGCTAGATGGTGCTGCCATAGGTCCAACGGATATCAACTGCGTTTTTTTAAATAGGAACCCCCATTTTTATTACATATTCGTGTAGTACGTAAAGAAACATGAATGTTTTAGTTGGACCACTTTTTTCGCTTCGTGATAGATGGTGCTGTAATAGTCACAGACGTATAAGTATGTGGTATCACGTAACATTCCGCCAGTGCGGACGGTATTTGCTTCGTGATACATTACCCGTGTTAAAATGGACCGTTTACCAATTGCGGAAAAGGTCGATATCGTGTTGATGTATGGCTATTGTGATCAAAATGCCGAACGGGCGTGTGCTATGTATGCTGCTCGGTATCCTGGACGACATCATCCAAGTGTCCGCACCGTTCGGCGGATAGTTACGTTATTTAAGGAAACAGGAAGTATTCAGCCACATGTGAAACGTCAGCCACGACCTGCAACAAATGATGATGCCCAAGTAGGTGTTTTAGCTGCTGTCGCGGCTAATCCGCACTTCAGTAGCAGACAAATTGTCCGCGAATCGGGAATCTCAAAAACGTCGGTGTTGAGAATGCTACATCAACATCGATTGCACCCGTACCATATTTCTATACAGCAGGAATTGCATGGCGACGAATTTGAACGTAATGTACAGCTCTGCCATTGGACACAAGAGGAATTACGGGACGATGACAGATTTTTTTGCACGCGTTCTATTTAGCGACGAAGCGACATTCACACAGCGGTAACGTAAACCGGCATAACATGCACTATTTGGCAACGGAAAATCCACGATGACTGCGACAAGTGGAACATCAGCGACCTTGGCGGGTTAATGTATGGTGCGGCATTATGGAAGGAAGGATAATTGGCCCCCATTTTATCGATGGCAATCTAAATGGTGCAATATATGCTGGTTTCCTACGTGATGTTCTACCGATGTTACTACAAGATGTTTCACTGCACGACAGAATAGCGATATACTTCCAACATGATGGATGTCCGGCACATAGCTCGCGTACGGTTGAAGCGCTACTGAATAGCATATTTCATGACAGGTGGATTGGTCGTCGAAGCACCATACTATGGCCCGCACGTTCGCCTGATCTGACGTCCCCGAATTTCTTTCTGTGGGGAAAGTTGAAGGATATTTGCTATCGCGATCAACCGACAACGCCTGACAGCATGCGTCAGCGCATTGTCAGTGCATGTGCGAACATTACGGAAGGCGAACTACTCGCTGTTGAGAGGAATGTCGTTACACGTATTGCCAAATGCATTGAGGTTGACGGACATCATTTTGACCATTTATTGCATTAATGTGGTATTTACAGGTAATCACGCTGTAACAGCATGCGTTCTCAGAAATGAGAAGTTCACAAAGGTACATGTATCACATTGGAACAACCGAAATAAAAAGTTCAAACGTAACTGGGTTCTGTATTTTAATTTAAAAAAGCCCACCTGTTACCAACTGTTCGTCTAAATTTGTGAGCCATATGTTTGTGACTATTACGGCGCCATCTATCACAAAGCGAAAAAAGTGGTCCAACTAAAACATTCATATTTCTTTACTTACTACATGAATATGTAATAAAAAAATTTGGGTTCCTGTTAAAAAAAACGCAGTTGATATCCGTTTGACCTATGGAAGCGCCATCTAGCGGGCCAACCATAGTGCCATCTGGTTTCCCCCTTCGAGCTAGACGTTTTTCGTTCTTTGTAGTTTTTTTCGTTTGACGCTTATTTCGTGAGATATTTGGCCGGTCACGATCAATGGACCTCCCTGTAGACGGAGCAGAAGCTGTCATTGAGTCAAGGATAGGGAAGCAAACTGGGCGTGCCCTTTTAAAGGAACCATCCCGGCATTTGCCTAGAGAAAACCTAAATCTGGACAGCCGGTCACGGGTTTGAAATGTCATCTTCTCAAAGGTGAGTCCAGTATGCTAACCACTGCGTCATCTCGCTCGGTAAGTGCTTCGAGCAGTCCAGATAGCACAAGAACTGTAAGGAAGTTGAAAAGATTGGGGTACCATGGTAGAACGGCTCATACTATGCCACACATTTCGATAGTCATTGCTAATCGATGCCTGTGGTGGTGCAGACACTGGATAGTGGACGACTTGAAGCGTGTGATTTGGACTGATGAATCACTCTGCGCCCTGTGGGAATACGCTGGAGGGGGTCAGTTTTGGCTAATGTCTCGTACCTGCCAACACGTATAGTGTCAAGAGTGAAGTTTGAAGGTGGTGGTGTTACGGTTAGGGGTTGTTTCTCATGGCTATCATGTGCTCCCCTTATTGCGCCTACGTAAACCCTAGCTAAGTACGGAAGGATGCGAATGCATTTTACAGAGATAATAATGGAAGCTGACGAAATGAGTTTAAATTGTGCTACGGGCAGGACTTGAACCTGGATCTCTTTGCTTAGCAGGCGGCTGCAAGCTAACACAGCTACACAGACTACACTGATCCAATGCCCTCCCCAATTCAAGCTTCGATCCCCATGTTCAGCTTGTTTTTCCCTTCTGAAATTAATTTCTTCAGCATCTATCATTATCGTAAATAAGGTTGAGTCTTAAATGTCTCAATGAAAACATAATTATATCGGAACTGTAGATCACATACATCTGACGTACAGGCACGATTTCCCCATTACATCCAACAGTAGGGTGCTATTCCAATACCAGACAGCCTCGGCAATAGTGATAATTTATGAAGTGGAAAATAAGCTGAAGACGTTTGTGTTGGGGAGGGCATTGAGCTAGGGTAGTCTGTGGAGTTTTGTTAGCCGTATGGCTGTGATGTGATGGCTGTCACACCTACCTAGTAAGCAAAGCGACACAGGTTCAAGACTCGGTTGCAGCAGAAATTTTAATTCATTTCTTCAGCTTCCATCAGAGACTCAAATGTCTCAAGGATAATTTAATTATATCAGATCTATAGATGACGTCTTATAGCACTGTGTATTGCGTGCACTAGAGGAACTTTCTGGAGACAGACTGTTTTTACTGCGTGACAGTGCATCATGTTATGAATTAGCTTCTGGCCGAGCGAGGTGGCGCAGTGGTTAGCACACTGGACTCGCATTCGAGAGGAAGACGGTTCAATCCCACGTCTGGTCATCCTGATTTAGGTTTCCTGTGATTTCCCCAAGTCAGTTCAGGCAAATGCGAGGGCGGTTCCTTTGAAAGGGCAGGGGCGATTTCCTTCACCATCCTTCCCTAATCTGATGGGATCGATGACCCCGCTGTTTGGTCCCCTCACCCAAATGAACCAACTAACTAAAGTAGCCTCTGTGAGGCAGTCGTTTGTGGACATTAACACTCCTGGAATGGACTGACCTGCCCACGGTCCCGACGTTAACCAAATGGAACACCTTTGGGATGAATTAGTACTTCGATTTCGCTCCAGTCCTCAGCATCCCACACCAGTACTTTCTCTGCCTATGACTCTTGAGGAAAGATGGGCTGTCATTCCTCCACAGACATTCAAAAACTTCACTGAAAGTTTCTGCAGCAGAGTTCAAGCCGTCATAAAGGCGAAGGATGGACGAACCCCATATGAATGTCCACTAATCTGTGTCCGGATGCTATTAATGAGACAGCGCACGTGCGTGCACTCACCTAAATTAACCCCTCTGCATTAACTGTGTGTCGATGTCTTTCTACACCCGAAGCGCCTGTTACTAATACAATAACCATAATTAGACCTTCATTGCACTTACCTATGAAAAACAACTTTTGTTCCTATGACGTATTTCCATTGGCGCCCATAGCAGCAACAGTTATTCTCCACTACTGTTACTAATAAATAAACGTATACAAAGCGGAAAAATAGGTGCATTCTATTCTTACCACAAAGGTTAAACAGAGTCCTACAAAACTCACGTAACAGCCATGAATGTAAAAAACCGGGAGTTGTCATTAAGTCACAAACGTGAAGCCGACGTCCGCCACATTATGTTGACCAAAACAATTAGCTTCACCGCATTTATATCTCCATGGTTCACCTTGGTGGTACTTCCCCATGACGTAAAGTGACGTTCCTATGCCGAGCTCGACCGTTGGGAACAATTATCGACTTTCGCTGTCGTATCCCAAATAACGTCTGGTGCTTTGATTGTGTGCAGACGTAGTTGTTTCATAAACATACGATAAAGATACGATAGCATGTCTTGCTTCTTTCCTCATTGTCCACGTTTATGGGCTAGCAAAGAACTCGTAGATACGTTTTCCGCAAATGTGAACATTAAAAATGTGCATACGAGTTTAAAACTGAAAATGTAACTAACAAGAAGCAGTACCAGTAAGCAAACAAGCATTGGTTTCGGAGTTCCAGCTTAATTTTCTGTCGATGTAAATACAGTAAAAATGGAATTTCATGAATTACGAAAGCGTCCGTTCCACATCATAATCTTCTCTTCTTGGTTATTGGAAACATGCAAGGAAAAAACGAGTTACATCATCGAGGCCAAATGAGTCGTATTATTAGAACAAATACGCCATCAGAAACAGAAATATGTTCAAATGTTCAATTATGTGTGAAATCTTATCGGACTTAACTGCTAAGATCACCAATCCCTAAGCTTACACACTAATTAACCTAAATCATCCTAAGGACAAACACACACACCCATGCCCGAGGGAGGACTCGAACCTCCGCCGGGACCAGCAGAACAGTCCATGACTGCAGCGTCTCAGACCGCTCGGCTAATCCCGCGCGGCAGAAATATGTTCGAAATTGCCATCCTGACGCTATATTATTCACTTACACTCTGTAATTTTTAGTACGAGGATAATCCCAAAAGTAAGGTCTCCTATTTTTTTTATAAGTACATAGACCTATTTATTTCTACAATGGTTTACATCAGTTTACAGCTTGAACATTTAGCTATTTTTCGACATAATCACTATTTTTGTCGATGCATTTTTGTGGACGGTTTGCCCATGTCATACCAGCTCGCCGCCATACTGTTCAGAAAGTTATGAACCTCTTCTTTCACATCGTCGTCGGAGCTGAATCGCTTTCCTTCCAAATGTTCTTTTAACTTAGGGAACAGGTGATAGTCACTGGGCGCCAAGTCAGGACTATAGCGTTGGTGGGTGATTACGTTCCACTGAAACTGTTGGAGGAGAGCAAAGGTTTGCCAAACGATGTGTGGGCGAGCGTTGTCACGGAGAATGTGTACGCCCTTGCTCAGCATTCCTCTTCTCCGGTTCTGATTTGCCCGTTTGAGCTTTTTCAGAGTCTCACAGTACCTGTCAGCTTTAATTGTGGTCCCAGTGATTCAGCTCCGACGAGAAGGTGAAAGAAGAGGTTCATAACTTTCTGAACAGCATGGCAGCGAGCTGGTATGACATGGGCATACAAAAACTGCCACAGCGTCTACAAAAATACACCGACAGAAATGGTGTTTATGTCGAAAAATAGCTAAATGTTCAAGCTGTAAACTGATGTAAACCATTGTAGAAATAAACAGGTCTATGTGCTCATAAAAATAGGAGACCTTACTTCTGGGATTACCGTCGTATTTGTAATTTTTAGTATTTACGTCCACGCGGGAGAAATATTGAATAAGAAGCAAATGTAAACAGCAGACTACTAATGTTTCGGGCTATTTAAAATGGCGGCAGATCCCGCCCACTCTGACTTCAAAACAACGTACAGCGTAAAGTCTACAGTGCTGTTTCCTTCTTATTTTACCACCATGGTGACAAAGTTGGGTCTTGCCAATGTGCGCAGTACCCTACGCTCACCCCGTAGATACCGCTGTTCAAAAACTGCTTTTTTCCCTATATTTCTTTCACAGTCATTACACTTGGTGTAGGACATACTTCTGGAATAATTCATCGGGAACAATGACGACATAACTAATTTATTTATCCATTTGTTAGTTGTAGTCCAATTTCCATCAAAAAATAATAGACACTTACAGTTTTCAAATCCTAAAGTGTGCATCAGTTTAATGTTATGTTTGCTGTTTAATGCGGTTTGCGCTGCACTTTTCACATTCAGTGTGTTACGTTTCTTTATTCCTAAAAGTACGACTCCTAACATTTTCTTGACTACATGTGTGCTATTCTCTAAGCAGTTTTCTGTAACATCATTTCCTATTCCCTGTCCTTTTCCCTTTGCCCAGTTCAGTTTTACTATCTGCAACAGATCGCCCACGCCGTCGGGTCCAGCAGTAATGTTTTGCTGCCTCCAGAACGCTTGGCAACGGACCGGAACACACCGTTTCACGTCTAATCGAGTGTCACTGTTTCGTCTCCCGCATTCCTCCACTTTTCCGCCACTGTGTCAAGTGATGGCGGAGTGGTTAGGCTTTCTTCCTGTTGCCTCGATGCGGCTACTGGCCATGCCAACATCTTCTGTGGTGACTGTCGACCACAGCTACGCTTTGCTTTTTCCGAGGCAACTTCCGACAGGAAAGCTTAGAGTATTAAAATCCTCTTTCACTCTAATTACGTCTCGGACATTTTTTCCCCTTAAAATCTACTCGACAGTACTTGCAATATCTCCACCTCTATTCCCTTGAGATATAGACTGGTATGTCCATTTCGTCACAGCTGATCCGTGCCTACATAGGAATTCTTTTTAAATATGCACAGAAGATGAAAGGAGCCTTTTAAGGCCACGTTATTTTTTTGTTTCGTATGACATTGCTTCTTAACTTCGTTTGTATGTTCCACAGGTGCGTTTTTGTGTGCTGCTGTCCCTTGGAAAGATAAAAAAACCTGGTGCGACAATATTTTGTGTAATAATTAGCATCGACTACTCATACACTCCATATCCAGCAAAAAGTATGAGTATGTAGGGTAATGTAAGAAAATTTGCAGTGAGGGAAACAGGGACTCTTTTGCGCTCTCTCGCAGTGTAATGCAGACCTTGATAATTCTCTCCAGAGAGATCTGGCAAGGTTTCTTCCTCGTCGCATCCACCACTGTCTGATTTTTTTTTTTGAATGGCACTCTGGATTTCGTCGCCTAGCTGGTAAGGGTTCATGTTCCCTGGAACGTGCTTTGGTACGATTCCTGTTTCGGTTAGCGTAAGCATATACTTGCCATTTTTATTCTTGGGGGCCCAAAGTGCGATATGCGGCTTGCAGAGAAAATATAAATAGAGGAATGTTGTAGGTACCTTTGAGCGAAATTCCAAACTTCTGCGTCGCAATGGGAGACAATTATAGGGTTTCGAAAAAGTGATACTTTTTTGTGCAGTGTGTTTACCCTTCCCCAGCACACCCGAATTTTACAACATCATCACGGAGTCACCCTTTACGTTAATTAAAGATTTTCCTATCGAAGCAACGACTATTTTCGGATAAGTGTAACCGAATTTGCGTTCTAAAAATTGCTTCCTGACTGTAGCACACGTCTTCTACTCCACACTGTACATCGCTCGTTCTGTTTCCATTCCTGTCTCTCCTTGTAATTCTGAAAATATATTTTTTCATCGTGAAGGGCCCTCAGATTTCTATGGTCATCGTATGGAAACCAATATCTCGATACCATAGTACAAAACTGGTAAACGGCCATATAGCACTACTGACCGCGAGTCCCCATCTACTACTGCTGTTCGCATCCTAATGCGAGCCTTTCTATCCAGGCACGCAGTCCTCGAGCAAGGTCAGTCACTGACCTCATCCATCCCCCTCTTCCACAGTGAATCTGGAGCCATTGACGCTAATCCCTTTTTTTTCTTTTCGTTCTATACGTTTCTTCGTCTTTCTTGTTTGGGAAGATCGATTCGGTGCGGACGTCGAGTGACGTCTTTTCAACGCCTATAGATGTAAACTTCACTCAATTTTCACCTACAGAGAGTAGCCAGCACGTGACCGAACGCGGCAGAGCCAGTGGGTCATGATTGCGGCGAGAAACTGGTAATACAGACTCACTGTGAGCGTTCCTTTCTGTCACATCAGAGGCTTTATTTTCAAAAACTATTTTGTTTACTAAGCACCCAAGAGTATTTTACTCTTCTATTTGTCATTCTTTTCCTATTAACTCCAATTAGAAAGACGAATTGGAGTTAATAGGAAAACCTATTTGACATTTATAGATTTACAAAAAGCATTTGACACGGATAATTGGAAATTGTTATTCCGAACAATGAAGTAAATAAATCTTGATTGGAGGCACAGTAGATTAATCTGGAACCTGTATAAAAGGCAGGAAGCAGAAATAGAAGTGAATGGTGTGAAGAAGAAAGCAAAAATAAGCAGGGGAGTAAGGCAAGAATTCTCCATTATCACCAAATTTGTTCAACTTATTTATTGAAAAAAACCATTGAAAAATTGAAAATAATAACCAAAGGAATTAAAATTTACGGGGAACGAATACACTCTATCCGTTTTGCAGATGACATAGTAGTACTTGCTGCTCAGTATAGGAAATGGAGATTATGTTGCTAAAATTTGCCAAAATCCTAAGAGAATTTAATCTAAAAATAAATAAAAAGAAAACAAAAACTGTGGTAGTAGGGAAGACAAAATAAAATGGTAAAGTTAATATTAAACTAGAAGATGATGTGCTAGAGCAGGTTGAGAGCTTCTGTTACTTGGGGAGCACAGTCACTGACGACAATAAATGTATCACAGATATAAAGAGAAGACTAGCCTTGACAAAGTAAGCTTTCCAAAATAAAAGGAATTTACTAACAGACAGTCATATAAGCCTAGAAAGTAGGAAAAAGTTCGCCAAAACTTTTGTCTGGAGTGTCTTAACATACGGATGTGAAGCGTGGACTCTTGGAAAGGACGAGAAAAAGAGACTGGAAGCTGTGGAAATGTGGATATGGAGAACAATGACGAAAACAAGCTGGGTAGATAGAAAAAGTAATGAACACGTCTTAAGAGAAGTGAATGAGAACAGAACGCTGCTAAATTATATAGGAAAAAGAAAATTAAAAACTATAGGGCACATAATGAGACGCAACCAGTTCCTAAAGAATGTATTTGAGGGAAAAGTTTTAGGGGAAAAACCAAGAGTCAGGCCAAGAGCAACGTATTTTAATAACATCAAAGAAGATATGAGGATAAAATCGTATGAAGAATTGAAGAAGATGACAGTGGAGAGAGGGACGTGGCTAAATCGACAAGGCATAGCCTTTAGTTTATGATGACGATTATTTGTCATTTACCCTTTCCGTTCATTCTTTGACGTTTGCTGTGTCCTAAAAACAATAAAAGTCAAATATTTCGATTACTTGAGAATTAACGCGTATATTCTTCAATTAGATATCTTGACAATATTTTATGTTACTCTCGCTGTAATGACTTTTCAGACATCTGTTACAACGTGCCATAGTACATTCTTCCCTTCACAGTATGCTTTGTCTGCCCTCCAAATAAACAGTACGTTTTCATCAGCAAAACTATGGCGCCTCAGAAGTTTTCCCTTCACACATGATTCTTCTTCGCTTTCGCAGTTAAGGTTCTGCTAATTTCCCTTGGGACTGCTAAGAATGTCTTTGTTGATATGGAATCTCCATGACGTCTTCCAATGATGAATTTCCCATTACCCTTATGAAGTCTAATGGGAGTTACATACAATTGTTCGGTATGATAACATATGTTGAATAAATACCTTGTTTCCCAAGTGCTATCAGCTCAGAAATCGAACATGTTCAAAAGTTATACAAGTATGTCTTAAAAGTAAACTGATAATTTGTACTCATTACTCTACCCTATAATTTCTCTCGCAGCTCGCAAATGGTCCACTGTGCTGTATCTACCTCTGAAGCAAACATGTTCCTTTATCCGATTAACATTCAATATTTTTCTACATGTTTGATAATAATTTAGTAGATAACTTGCACATTATGGCTAGGAGCGTAATGTGCCTTTATTCTTGTTTTTATGTCTTGCCAGCCTATCTTATTGTAACGGGGAATAGAATTCCCGTTTGGGAATAAGTTTTTGTGAAAACATTCTGTAAACAATTTTTCAAGTTTTTTTGTATAGAATTTCCTCCTGTTTTAATCATTTCTAACATATTAATTGCAGCACTGTAGACAGAGACTAGTAATTGACCGAATGATAACATTGTGTTACACTGGCTGTTGTTAGATTCTTTGTTTCACTTACTATAATAGTCATTCCTTCCTGGTGACTAGTTTCAGACCATAGCCTTAGAGTAAGTGTAATCACACAGTCCACTGATGTACATATGAGTAACGATTGTCCATATTTGTCGTTAGAAATCATTGCATGAGTACAAAATGTTAAACTCCATATGAGTATACAATATTATTTCTTTGTAGTCGAACGCAGCAAACTTACTTACATTATGTTGCTCCCTAATTTTCAAATTATTATATACTTTCTCAGATGATCATATGCTTATATACGAGGCATGTTTTTTAAGTAAGTACCGTTTTGAAATTTAAAAAAAAAAGACGTGCTAAGATATCTCAATAATTTTATTTTTACATGAAAGCCTGTACCTTAATCTACTTTTCTACATAATGTCAGACAATATTGAGGCACCTGTCATAACGTTGTACCAGTTTTTGAATACCCTCCTCATAGAAGTGTGCCGCCTGACTTGTTAACCACTGCATTACCACTGTTTTGACTTCGTCATCGTCTTGAAGACGCTGACCGCCCAGGTGTTTCATCAAGTGCAGGAACAGATGGTAGTCACTGGGCGCAAGATCGGGGCTGTACGGGGGATGATCTAGAGTTTCCCGTCGCAAAGATGTGATGAGATCTTTGGTCTGATTCGCCACATGCGGACGGGAATTGTCTTGCAGCAAAACGATGCCCTTGCTCAACTTCCATGGACTGTTGCTTTTGATTCTGGCGTGACGTAGGCCATCCATGTTTCATCGCCCGTAACAGTTTGGCTTAATAAATCATCACCGTCGTTGTGGTACCGCTGAAGGAAAGTCCATGCACTGTCTAAACGTTTGGTTTTCTGCACATCCGTCAACATTTTCGGTACCCAACGTGCTCACAATTTTCGGTAATTCAAGTGCTCGGTCACAATTCCATACAAAACACTACGAGAAACATTAGGAAAGTCATACCACAAGGAGGAAATCGTAAAGCGTCTGTTTTCTCTCACCTTATTGTCCACTTCCTGCACCAAACTTTCATTAACGGCCGAAGGACGCCCACTCGTTGTTCATCATGCACTTTTGTGTGGCCGTCTTTAAATGCTGTAATCCACTTTCTTACCATCCCATCATTCATAATGTTTTCTCCGTAAACTGCACAGATCTCGCGATGAATATCGATCGCTTTTAGGCCTTTAGCACAAAGAAATCTTATAACAGGCCGTACTTCACAGTCGGCGGGACTCACGATTATCAGAGGCATCTTAAACACTCAGCACTCAGTACACAACGTAAACAAGGAAGAATCAGACTGTAATGGCGTCAGTGCGTAGATTAAGGTACAGGCTTTCATGTAAAAACAAAATTATTGAGATATATTAGCACGTATTTTTTAAATTTCAAAACGGTACTTACTTAGAAAACACGCCTCGTACATCCTCAAGATCATCTATCATTGCTGTTCAAGAAACACATGATATCATGTCTTTTAACTGCCAACCCCAAATTTTTTCACGACAATGTAAATTGACCAATGTTTGAGCGTAAGCAGTATGTGTACATCCGTTTGTTGAGTTATAATGTAAATCATTTAAAATTGTTACACAGCGAAAATTGAGCAACAATAAAAGCAGCATTAAAGGATATTTTAATTCATTCAATGGTAGTCAGTGTGGCCATTCAATTTAAAGCGGTCTTGGTGTTCCTCGACTATGACTGTTTCACCAGTCACAGATTCTTTGTTAACTTGCTTAAATTGTTTAGTATTGTAACACGAGACTTGTCAGCGACTAACGTGCCAACACTTCTGGTAACTCGGGCCACACTGAGATCTCCCAGGCTCTACACGACAAAGGAGATCCATCTACTTGGAGAAAGAACTGACACTTAGAACTGGATATCGATGTACTAATAGATGCCCATTTCTCCTCTTAGCGATCCCACCGAGTTTCAAGCGGATCTGTGCAAGGTTTTTTTTCGATGCACACACACACGTCTTTGACGAGAGAAGTTTGCGTAGCTGTGGGAGTCTTTTCTGCTGAAATTAACATCGTAACCGTAAAATCACAAGCGGAGGGAACTGCTGGAGAGAAGGACCAGCCTCACCAACGGCTGGGCACCTGTTCCTCTTTGGCGGCAGTCGAGGGCGCACGCAGTGCAGCTGGTCTTCCTGGGCGTACTCTGGTCTCACGTGAGGACACGGCATGTTTCCTCTACATGAACTTGTGAGTGCTATTTTTCTGCTTCAAGTATCTTGGGAGTGTTTTGTTGGCTGATTCATGTAGATTCCGATTTATTGAACTGAATTTATGCCACTTCCTTTGTACATTGAACCACGTGACCGTAGGTCAGCCTTTTCACGTCGTCACACCAGCAAATATTTTTAAACTGATGTCATTCATTATTTAAAACATCGCAGGAGTATTTTGCATATCGACTTCATATAGTTTACACTTTTATTATGTGAATTTATACCACTTTTCTTTGTGTATTGCGTCATGTGACCGTAGATCACTTTGGACTATTTTACGTTACGAGTGCAGGTCTCGTAATTACTGTTCGTGTCTGTTTCTCATGCTTGCCTATTACTTAGTAGCGAACATAGAGTCCTTTCTCCAAACCAGTCCACTTGATTAAGCCTTGCACGTGACGACCACATATCGTCTCCTGTCCACCTCTGCAATGTTGAATCTGTTACTATAGGCAGTACGATCAGCTCTCCATCTCTATTACTAATAGTGAGCTTTCTTCCGCCTTTAATGAAAATCAGGCCACTGAATTTATATTTTTGTTATACTGAATCATAAGTTCTAGGCATGAGACATAAGTTACCTGTATAATAAATGTCATAAAATCACACATTTCTTTTATTCACCATCCAGTACCTAATGCATCATGTTGACAACGTTTAATTAATGGAACTGCTAAGTTTATTATAAAAGCTCTCCAATTTTTTAAGCAGGCATTTTGCAAACATATTCTGAGTTACGACCACCTCGTCATCAACTAAAGAACGGCAATACAAAATCATTTAATATGAATAAACAGAGATTTTAATATAATAGTTTTCTACCTCGGAATGTGTTGTTGATTGCCTGTAGAGAAAGAGTTATAAGTTATTTCATTTGCTGCCTGTTGCTAAACAGTCATTCACCCTGTTCATCAGAAACAGCTCTCTTCGTGTGGCTTAATCGCCTTCTCCCATCGCTGTTGCTGTCGAGAATTTTGCCGTACACTGTTTACGAATTCGTGAAGAACTACTGCAACTCGTTGTTTGTTATAAATAATAAGACTGTGCACTACAGTCAACATGCAAACAGTTTACCTATTTTTATTTTTGCTGGTCCCTCATGCCTATTCGCTGTCGCAACTACTGTTTTGGCTTCACTTATTTTAAGACGGTGTTTCTGGAATTCACGTAGTTATTTGCCAAGCCTCAGTTGTACTTACAGCTTTGTTTCTTCCTCGGATCAGAGTTGCGGTATCGAAACTGTACATGGTATGACTTGATGATTTCCATTACGTCCTCCATGACGACGATAAACATCAGTGACGACAAAGCAGTTCCTTGGTGGGATCAACTTTTGACCTTAAACTACACTGAAAGACCTTTACCAAACCGCACACAGCAAGTACGTCGCTCATACAGAATTTATGTCTTCCTCTACAAACTTTTCAGCACTCTTCTCTATCTCACGCTCTCCCACATCTTATTTCTTTTCACGCAGTTATATGCCTTGTCGTTCTCAACTATCACTGGCGTCAGATCTTTGTCTTTCGCCTTGTATTTCTCCATTAATATACGGACACTGTGGGTTTGGTCTGTTGTTGACATTTTTGGGATAAATTCGTATCGTTAGTCTTCACTATGTTGTTTTTGTTGTTGTTGAACCTCTTCAACGTCGTCAATCCTTGTTCTCTCTCTACAGTTTGTACACTGCTCGCCAACACTCTCAACACACACACACACACACACACACACACACACACACACACACACACACACAAAACATACACTTCCTTCAATTATCAACCACACGAATCCTTGATGGCTTAGGATGTGTCATCTCAACCTATTCCTATAATCTAGTTGTACCATAATATTTTCTTGCAGATGTAAGCACTACCTCCCCATTAGTTATCTCATACCTACTGAGTCTTCATTACTCTTGTTACTGTTGTGCAGCTCCACATTCAAAAGCTTCTATTCTCTTTTCGTTTATCGTCCTCGCTGTATTTCCACAAATGCTACGTTACAGACAAATACCTTTAGAAAAGACGTCCTAATACTTATATTTATATGCACTGTTCGCACATTTCTCTTTTTCACAAATTGTTTTCTTGCTATTTATAGAGTATATTCTAAGTCCTCACCCATCGTTTCTTATTGTGCTGCCCAAATGTGAAAATTCATCTGTCACTTTTGCTGCCTCATTTATTGATTTAATTCCCCCGCCACATCGCCTTATTTAATCCGACAGTCCGGTTTGAAACCGACACTCAATGACAGGGAATGACAGTGGCAGTAAGTGTCGGTTAGGGTCTCCTTATGACCATTGTTCTAGCGGCATGTTGCATTGCTGCGAGTGGAACAATACTCCTTGCTGGCAAGTTGTATAGTCTGCGTTAATACGCCAAGACACCTGGCAGCTACATTCACGATGTGGTAATTGACACGTACAGACGCGACAGCTTCCTTTTGTGGACGTCGAACCATCTAACTACATACACACCACTTCAGCGCCACGACTTACCCCGGCGTGGAATGCCGATACCTGTTCTATTCCCGTTATATACGACACTTCAAAGCGATCAGTGCATTCTTTAAAGGGGGCCACCTTGGTCACGAAATTAAACTAGGGAAAAACAATCAAAATGCAGAAATTTCTCGCAGAATGAGTCGGGCAGCGTTCCAGAAATTGAGATTCATCCTGACCAACAAGGATGTGCGAAATAACCGTGAGGCTGAGGTCTATAATATCTGCATACTACCAATTAGAGCCTACAGTCTCGAAACAATGACTCTAACTAAGCAAGTGCTCGAACACCGCAACGCACGTAACGAGCCATGGGGCGCCAGATGCTAGGGGCCAGCCTCAGGGACAGAATTCGGTCAGATGAGATTAGAAGGAGAAGGAAGGTAACAGTCGTTCTAGAGAGAACTCTGAAACTGAAGTGGCAACACGTCGAACTCGTACGTCTACAAGATTACAACAGTTGGACGCCGACACCTTGTGGCGTCGCAAGTTCTTACGCGGCAACATTCATTGCTATACAGCCCGCTGTATTGGAGCTTAGCAAGCTGCAAACTTGTGTCTTAGCCATGACTCATAAGAAAAGCAGTTCCTGCTAGGCAGCGTGAAAACGGCTCCTGTGTCACTTCCTGCGACTGTATATTCATGCCACCTATGAACCTAAATAAACAATATTAAATATCACTCGATCATTTTCAAAATCGGTACACTAGCTTTTGTTATTCAGGAGAAGATTGGATAAAAATTTCAACGCTGTACCTATCATAGTTTCGGAGATAGAAAAAATTACTTTAAAAATCAAAAACCTACAATTAGGGAATTAAATTTAGTTAGGAACTATAACAGTTTATTTTTTAGTATAATTTGAAAACATAAACAGTAGTCTCACTGTGCAGAATTAATTGAGATTTTTCATATTAAAACTTTAATTATTTTTCAAGTCTAATATTGGTGTGGGAGTAAATGAGAGTGAGTGAGAGTGTGTATGTGGGACATACGTTAAATTTCAAGATTAATTTTATGTAATATATTAGGTAATCATAGAGTCGGAAAGATGTTTTTACCCACTTTGCTGATGACGTATGTCTCAGTGTACTTGTTTTTGTAAGGAGGCAGCTAGAATAGCTGTTTGCAGAGTAATAAGTTTCTAAATTTATTTCAAGTTTGGTTTTCCTTTAGTTTGGTTTTGTTGAACATTATATTAGTATTTGCATGTTGGAATGATGTAAATGCATCTGTGAATAGTGATTGGCGCAGGCCATTTTTGGCACGAGAATGATCTCGAACGATGATTCTGATTGGCCAGTCAAACGAATCAACCAATCAGAATTAAGCAGTTCCCGCGCACTGCTAGATAGATATGCTGTGGTAGAAGCGGCATCCGGAGGAGTCGCTAGTTAGCTATCGGACGTTCTCGTCATGTCGCACGCTTCCTTCTCTATTATGTGTAAAATGAAGAAATAACTGGCTTCTCGCATGCAGATTGTGTGGCCATTATACCAGTTGCATTTACGGACATTTTTGTGGAGTTTGGAAGTTGTGGAATTGTTTTGTTGGAAAGTTAGCTGCTTGTGAACCTCCGGCCTGTGTGAAAATTCCGCGTGGCGTATTCTGTATTAATTATAGAATATTTGGCGAGCATCTTTTGTTATAAAGACCACTGAAAAGCACTGAATGTAAAACTCAGAGTAGCGAATCAGTGACTGTGATATCACATAGTCAATCGGGTCGGACGTGTGCAAAATTCTGGCTGCTTTGCATGTGAAGATTGTGGTATGACTGAGAATTTAGAATGAAAGAATAGTTTTTCACTAACTAAGGAATTGGTAGCGTGTAAATTTGTGTTATTCAGCAAGAAACATTACTAGTCTGAAAATATTAGGACACTTATTTCAGTCGAAATTCACCACATTACCACCCGAAATTATGTTTAACAGCAATACAGGAACTGCTACGAGAGTTTACGCGGACTTTGAAGGACATATATTGGGCGACGTCTTTCTTCAACGCTGCTTTTACGTCGTCTTGTAAGTATCTACACCTGCAGAGTAAAGGGACAGTGAGCGGACGCCGTGCTGAGGTAGGTGGACTTTAAATTTGAACAATACTCCCAGATGCAAACCCACCCTGCCGCAACCTATAACTCTTCAATGCAGACCATGGGACCACAAGAGTGGCACTGGAAGACTCCAAAAGAGGTGTCTTGATCACGTGAAGCTGGTGGTTGAAATAAGATTAGCAGATGGTTCAAATTCAAAGACAGCGGAAACATGTGCAAGAAAATGTAATTCCATGCTCGGTTCAGGATGGTGGGACAGCAGCTGGTCGATGAAATGTATGAATACTGTACAAACAGCCGTTTTTCTGATAGTCCAAGTTCTTAAACGTGGCTGCGAAACAGCAACTGTGTAAATCTGAAGAGGTTGAAAAATCAGCCAATCAGTTGCAAAACAAAGGCTTATTAGCCCTTGACCTCGGTTTATATATTGCTAAAAATATCTTCTTCAGAAAGAGTGGGCCCTGTTACATTACATGATGGTGCATTAGATTAGATGAAGCCGAGCGGCTCTTGTCATATATAAAACTGATAAAACAAGAATTATCTCAAACCATGATTTTAGATAGCAGTCAGGTTACATATATTGTACTACAAAATGGATGCTCACTAGAAAATATGAGCAAGTACCTCTCATGCGTGTATAAGACAAGGCACCAATAATCGTATCTGATTCCGGAGATATCCGAACTTCATGGGCATGTGTGGACGTACAGTTGCTGTCACATGTGTGAAGAGCACATATGCTCATGAAGTTCGGACACCTACAGAAAGAGATGCGACGATTGGTGCCTTGTCTTGTACGTGCACGAGTGGTACTTGGTGTCATTCACGCGACAGGCCTGAAGATGACGTGACTGGAATGTCGAAACCGGTTGCCTGATAAAACAATATGAAAATACCACTGTTGGAACAGTATTGTTACATACCCTTACACATGGAAGAGGTAGCAGTGGATTGAAATAGGCCGAAGAAGGAGAAGAACAAGTGTATTTTTTTCCGTTGACTGTACGTGCCGTACGTGTTGGGGAAGTTACGCAAGTGTCTGCTGCGGAACTGAGCTGCAGGCCGAAACCCGCTCCGGACGGCGGCAGCTCCGGCGGGTTCCGCTCTCCACGGGTCGCGGGTCGATGCCGGTGAAACCTGTCGCCGGCGGGCGCTTTCTACGGCGCGCGTGCCGGCCGGCGATTTCGGGAGGCGGCGGGCGGCGTGGGAAGCGGCGGCGCATGCGCAGAGGTCTCCGGCACGCGACGCCACTCAGCACTGTGCAGTCTGCCCCCCCGCCTCCCCCCCCCCCCCTCAACTGGCCGCCAGCTGGTCCGCTTTCCAAACTGCGGCGGCCCGCCTGTGGACCGCGGGCTGCGATGCGACTGTCGCAGAGGGGCTGGAAGGTGGGAGGGGGGGGGGGATGACGGGGGAAAGCGGCCGCTCCACATCTGCATCCAGCGGGCCCCAAGAACGGAATGCGCCGAGCTGGGAAGCGATTAACTCTGTGACAACGTTCATAACCAAGTTTATCAGACGCGGCTGTTACGAGGGCAATCCCAAAAGTAAAGCCTCCTGTTTTTTTTATAAGTACATACACCTTTTTGTTCCTGCAGTGGTTTGCATCGGTATACACCTTGAACATTTAGCTATTTTTCGACATACACTACTGGCCATTAAAACTGTTACACCAAGAAGAAATGCAGATAATAAACCGGTATTCATTGGACAAATATATTATACTAGAACTGACATGTGATTGATTACATTTTCACGCAATTTCGGTACATAGATCCTGAGAAATCAGTACCCACAACAACCACCTCTGGCCGTAATAACGGCCTTGATACGTCTGGAAATTGAGTCAAACAGAGACTGGATGGCGTGTACAGGTACAGCTGCCCATGCAGCTTCAACATGATACCACAGTTCATCAAGAGTAGTGACTGGCGTATTGTGACGACCCACTTGCTCGGCCACGATTGACCAAACGTTGTCAGTTGGTGAGAGATCTGGAGAATGTGCTGCCCAGGGCAGCAGTCGAACATTTTCTGTATTCAGAAAAGCCCGTACAGGACCTGCAACATGCGGTCGTGCATTATCTTGCTGAAATGTAGGGTTTCGCAGGAATCGAATGAAGGGTAGAGCCGCGGGTCGTAACAAATGGCTGGCTCAAATGGTTGGTTCAAATGGCTCTGAGCACTATGGGACTTAACATCTATGGTCATCGGTCCCCTAGAACTTAGAACTACTTAAACCTAACTAACCTAAGGACATCAAAGAACACCCAGCCATCACGAGGCAGAGAAAATCCCTGGCCCCGCCGGGAATCGAACCCGGGCGTGGGAAGCGAGAACGCTACCGCACGACCACGAGATGCGGGCGGGTCGTAACACATCTGAAATGTAACGTCCACTGTTCAAAGTGCCATCACTGCGAACAAGAGCTGACGGAGACGTGTAAGCAACGGCACCCCATACCATCACGCCGGGTGATACGCCAGTATGGCAATGACGAATACGCGTTTCCAATGTGCGTTCACCGCGATGTCGCCAAACACGGATGCGACCATCATGATGCTGTAAACAGAACCTCGATTCATCCAAAAAAATGACGTTTTACCATTCGTGCACCCAGGTTCGTCGTTGAGTACACCATCGCAGGCACTCCTAAGATGCAGCGTCAAGGGTAACCGCAGCCATGGTCTCTGAGCTGATAGTCCATGCTGCTGCAAACGTCGTCGAACTGTTTGTGCAGATGGTTGTTGTCTTGCAAACGTCCCCACCTCTTGACTCAGGGATCGAGACGTGGCTGCACGATCCGTTACAGCCATGCTGATAAGATGCCCGTCATCTCGACTGCTAGTGATACGAGGCCGTTGGGATCCAGCACGGCGTTCCGTATTACCCTCCTGAACCCACCGATTCCATATTCTGCTAACAGTCATTGGATCTCGACCAACGCGAGCAGCAATGTCGCCATACGATATACCGCAATCGCGATAGGCTAGAATCCGACCTTTATCAAAGTCGGAAACGTGATGGTACGCAATTTCTTCTCCTTACACGAGGCATCACAACAACGTTTGACCAGGCAACGCCGGTCAACTGCTGTTTGTGTATGAGAAATCGGTTGGAAACTTTCCTCATGTCAGCACGTTGTAGGCGTCGTCACCGGTGCCAACCTTGTGTGAATGCTCTGAAAAGCTAATCATTTGCATATCACAGCATCGTCTTCCTGTCGGTCAAATTTCGCGTCTGTAGCACGTCATCTTCGTGGTGTAGCAATTTTAATGGCCAATGTGTAATCACCATTTCTGTCGATGCATTTTTGTAGACGCGTGGAAGTTTTTGTATGCCCATGTGATACTAGCTCTCCGCCATGCTGTTCAGAAAGTTGTGAACCTCTTCTTTCACCGCGTCGTCGGAGCTGAATCGCTTTCCTTCCAAATGTTCTTTTAACATAGGTAACAGGTGATAGTCACTGGGCGCCAAGTCAGGACTATAGGGTGGGTGGCTGATTATGTTCCACTAAAACTGTTGCAGGAGAGCGACGGTTTGCGGAGCGATGTGTGGGCGAGCGTTGTCGTGGAGAATGTGCAACATTCCTCTTCTCCGGTTCTGATTTGCCCGTTTGAGTTTTCTCAGAGTCTCACAGTACCTTTCAGCGTTAATTGTGGTCCCAGTGGGGATAAAGTCGACTAACAGTACCGCTTTCCGATCCCAAAACTACGGTTGTCATGATTTTACCGGCAGACTGCAAACTCTCTACACCACTTACGAACATTTTTGACATCCGTGCATGACTCACCATACACTTCCGTCAATTGGCGATGGGTATCAATCGGCGCAGTGCCATTTGCGTTCAAAAACTGAACAACTGCGCGCAATTCGCACTTGGCGTTAACATGCAACGGGAGCTTCATTTTCAACGGCTGCCAAGCCAAGGCTGAGGTCCTCAGCGCGCCGTGTGCATGTTTACACACAGCGCGTGAAACACTCTTCATAACAGTGTGACCAACTGCCACACAAACAGGGTTCTGTACTTATAAAAAAATAGGAGACCTTACTTTTGGGATTACCCGCGTAGTTACAAATTCGTTGCCAACTTGCTTACATTTTTTGAATACTGGCATTTTACCGCAGTCTCGTCCGCGTGTGCATATTCAGCATTGCCCCAAGATATCTGGTCTCGAAACACGCTGGAGAAATTGTTGGCTCGCTTCCGCTCTCATCCTCGTGAATCGTCTGGTGCACCGAACAATGCAGACAGCAGACAGACTGCGACACATACTTTTAACACGTTCGTCGCCGCTTCACACATATCTGGGTGACGAGTAAGCTTTGTGGAGGCTCCGTCAACCGAACATGGGTGACGCTGCTCTTTTTCAAATTAATAGGATTTGCAGCTGGAATTTTCAAGGGAATGTAAAGAAGTAATCACTGAAATGCAACTATGCGATATACAACATAAACGTACAAACGATACACACATAACGTTATACTCATTTATATTTAGGATAACATTTTACACTATGCTATGTCGCATGGTGTCTGTTAAAACATGATAAACGCATTTGAGTTGATGTTGGGCAATTACAACAACAGGTAGTAGTTTTTTAAATATTTTACTTCGTTCTTCATATTCAGCAGTGTGCCCCCTCTTCTGGTAACGTAGGGCGCACATCCTTCGTAAAGGCTTGTCTAGCTGATTCTTACGAATCTCTGAAAGGTGGGACACCATCCTTGTTTTATTTTTATTACTGTCGGCTACAGCGTTTTCGGCTCACAATTCGGTTACGAGACGTTCACAAAGTTTTCTCAATTCTGTTTTTGTATATGTGGCCCTCTGCTACGCGATTTGAGTATTTACTATACTTGTTCCTAAAAGAAAAATGTAGTGCTAATTTTCTATGTCACTTGATACCCTTCCGTATCGTTGTGGCATATCTGATCACTTCCGTCGATGCCAGTTTTTCCATTATTATACGCAAGTATCGCGAAAGGTTTCTCTTTCACAGGACGATACCGATGTGTAGAATCCGAACTTGAGGTCATAACAGATGCATGTTTTGTTGAGAACATCGTAACATGCGAACATCCGACCGTTTTAGTACCACAGCACCTCTGCCATTTTCACATGCTATCATTTCACCTCTCTTCAACGGGCATAACGTTACAAAACACGACCTTTTTTTTTTGTTCTACCGTACAATTCCAGTGACATGAGTTATGAATTTTAGACATTTGGCTGCTAATTCGTAGTTCATGTAAAAGTTGTCGGCAAATAAAGTTCGTCCTTCATTTAGCAATTTAGCTGCAAGTTCAATGTGGACTTTTTCGGCCATGTCAACTTGCTTTCCACCGCTGGTATCTCATCCAGAATATACTTTCGCAGATCATGTTACAGTTTTTGCTTTGCGTGTCTATCAGTCTCTGTGACTCAAAGACTTACCACTTTGTAGCCTAACAATAGCGAAAGCACTTCATGTGCGCTAATATCAGTTGAAGCACCGTTTGAAAAGTTTTATACCATACTAACGCGGTTTCGTAGGTACGTATTGCCTGAACCTTAGTCGTCCCCTCGAAAGAACCATTGTCTCATCGAGTACAGTATGTTCGCCTGGTGAAAACACTTTTTGATAATTGTCAGTCAGTATCTGTAGGACTGACAAAACTTTTCTACGCCTGCTTCTCTTCCCTACCATTGCGTTAGTTCTGAAACGCAAGATTGCTAACAGTAATTCAAAATGATTACGGTACATCTTGCTGCGCGGAAACAGAAAGTTGTAAACAGGATCAGTGAACCAACATCTAACGATCGGTGTCTGTACTACACGCATCCAAATCATCAGTGCGATAAAGTTCTCAATTTCCTCAGAAATAGTGGAGTTCTATCTCTTCAGTCGAGCATGTCAGTCATCTCAAGGTGATGCAGTTTTTGCTTTGCGTGTCTATCAGTCTCTGTGACTCAGAGACTTACCACTTTGTAGCCTAACAATAGCGAAAGCACTTCATGTGCGCTAATATCAGACGGCAAATGCATCAGAAGCCCATCTTTTCCGGTGAATGGTTGGTTGGTTTGGGGAAGACCAGACAGCTTGGTCATCGGTCTCATCGGATTAGGGAAGGATGGGGAAGGAAGTCGGCCGTGCCCCTTCAGAGGAACAATCCCGGCATTTGCCTGGAGTGATTTAGGGAAATCACGGAAAACCTAAATCAGGATGGCGGGACGCGGGACTGAACCGTCGTCCTTCCGAATGCGAGTCCAGTGTCTAACCACTGCGCCACCTCGCTCGGTTCCAGTGAATGGAAATGACTGTTGCTGTTAGCGAATTCGTTCCACTGGAAATTGTCCAGTGACTCATCAACACAGTTGAGTCCTTCGTCTGCAGTAAGTTCTTCCAGCATGTCATAAAGGTCTTTACTTGCATATGACTCCTCCATATCGAGGTCTGACCTTACTTTTAGACATTCCTTTACGCCAACCAAGGAACATTTTGAGGATACAAAAGTCACTGAGATGCGTCTCAAGCAAAGTACGCTTCTCGACTTAATGTCGCAGAAGGGATAACTGCAATAATATCACAGGCAATCCACTAGCCGAAGTGGGTATCGCTTTCCCCATTTCGGAACTAAACACCTGTTTTTTTTCTTTTTTTTCCAAGAGTCAAAGGCTCTGTGGCATTACATCACCAGCACGCACGAGCCTGCTCGTGTTGTATCGATACTGTCGCCGCTTACCGCTTTATTTACGCTCCGAAGGTCATATCTGGAACCTGCTTGAAACTCAACTGTATCACGCTGGGCGACGAACGTTTTAAAGTATTCCAAGAATGCAGGAAATAAACACGTACAGGTCGTTTTCGCACCTTTTTTCATGTCATCCCTTCCGAACATTTCCACACGTAGCGCTATCCATTTCTCACTTCCACAGTATTTTTATACGACTAACACGTCACACATATACACAGTTTGGTTGAAATTTCTACAGGCATTCCTGATTTAGTCTTTTATGTCACCTTCTTTCATCCCCACCATAAGCCATAGCCCAATAGGTGAGCTAGCGGTGACTTACTATCATACTAAGTTTTTCAAGAAAGCAAGAGGTACAAGTGCATCGTTCGGTAGACATTGCTTCTGGTATTACAGAGAGGTGCTGAACTGACATTGTCTTTGCACCATTACCCTTTCCCCCAAACACCCACCTATAGGGGACAAACAGCATCGGACTGTCACCATTCAGCTTATCGATTCTGAAAACTATCTATTCGATAACATTATCAGTTGTTATCGATTACTTTTAGAAGTCAAGGCTTTTCACCCCCACCCCTACAGATGGTGCGGGTATTTCTATACGAATAATAACTCACATGTGTACAAAATATAATTGAAATTCTCTTAGATGTTCCTGAGTTGGCTTCTACGTCATCCCACCCCTACCTCTTTGGGAAGTAGGTGGTTCTTAACCTAACAGTCCCTATTCCCAGTCAGTGAGTGATATGTGTTCCAAATTTAATTACAATCGATCTGGTGTTTTAGGAGGAGATGTGTAAAATTTGTTCTTTATTTTCTTTTTGTCATCAGTCTTGTGACTGGTTTGATGCGACCCACCACGAATTTCTTCGTCTCAAAGCAGCACTTCCAACCCATTTCCTGAATTCTGCTGGGTGGTCCCATCTCTGTCGTCCTCTACATTTTTCCCCTATACATCTCCCTGCTCATCTCTTAACCGATGTCCTACCACCTGTCCCTTCTCCTCGTCAGTGTTTTCCACATATTCCTTTCCTCTCCGATTCTGCGCAGAACCACCTCATTTCTCACCTTATCAGTCCACTAATTTTTAACATTCGTCTGTAGCACCAGATCTCAAATTCTCTTCTGTTCTGGTTTTCCCACGGTCCATGTTTCCCTACCATACAATGCTGTGCTCAAAACGTACATTCTCAGAAATTTCTTCCTCAAATTAAAGCCCATGTTTGATACCAGCGGACTTCTCTTGGCCCTTTTTGCCATTGCTAGTCTGCTTTTGATGTCCTTCCTCCGTCCGTCACTGGCTGTTTTGTTACCTAGGTATTAGAATTCCTTAACCTCATCTACTTCGTGACTATCAATCCTGATGTAAAGTTTCTCGCTGTTCTTATTTCTGCTACTTCTCATCACCTTCGTCTTTCTTCGATTTACTCTCAGTCCATATTCTGTACTCATTAGACTGCCCATTCCGTTCAGCAGACCATGTAATTCTTCTTCACTTTCACTCAGAATAGCAATGTCATCAGCGAATAGTATCATTGGTACCCTTTCACCCTGAATTTTAGTTCCACACCTGAACCTTTCTTTCATTTTCATCATTGCTTCTTCGATGTACAGATTGAACAGTAGGGGCGAAAGACTACATCCCTGCCTTACACCCCTTTTAATCCTAGCACTTCGTTCTTGGTCGTCCACTCTTATCATTCTCTCTTGGCTCTTGTACATATTGTACATCACCCGTCTCTTCCTATAGCCTACCCGCCTTTTTCTCAGAATTTCGAACATCTTGCACCATTTTACATTGTCGAACGCTTTTTCCAGTTCGACAGATCCTATGAACGTATCTTGATTTTTCTTTAGTCTTGCTTCCATTATCAACAGCAACATCAGAATTGCCTCTCTGGTGGCTTTGCCTTTCATACAGCCAAACTGATCGTCATCTAACACCTCCTCAATTTTCTTCTCCATTCTTCTGTATATTATTCTTATTAGCAACTTGGATGCATGAGCTGTTAAGCTGATTGTGTGATAATCCTCGCACTTGTCAGCCTTTACAGTCTTCGGAATTGTGTGGATGATGCTTTTCCGAAAGTCAGATGGTACGTCGCCAGACTCATACATTCTACACACCAACGTGAATAGTCGTTTTGTTGCCACAATGATTTTATAAATTCTGATGGAGTGTTATCTGTCCCTTCTGCTTCATTCGATCTTAAATCTTCCAAAGCTCTCTTACATTCTGATTGTAATATTGCATCCTCCATTTTTCCAAATCGACTCCTGTTCCTTCTTCTATCACATCAGACAAATCTTCCCATTGATAGAAGCCTCCAATGCAGTCTTTCTACCTATCCGTTCTCTCCTCTGCATTTAACAGTGGAATTGACATTACGCTCTTAATGTTACGACTCTTACTTTTCATTTTACTGAAAGGTCTTTTGACTTCTTTGTATGCTGAGTCAGTCATTCCGACAATTATTTCTTTTTAGATTTCCTCATATATTTCATGCAGCCATTTCGTCTTAGCTTCCCTGCACTTCCTATTTATTTCATTCCCCAGCGACTTGTATTTCTGCATTCCTGAATTGCCATGAGAATTTTTGTACATCCTTCATTCATCGATCAACTGAAGTATTTCTTCTGTTACCCATGGTTTCTTCGCAGCTACCTTCTTTGTACCTATGTTTTCCTTCCCAACTTCTGTGATTGCCCTTTTTAGAGATGTCCATTCCTCTTCAACTGTACTGCCTACTGCGCTATTCCTTATTGCTGTATCTATAGCGTTAGAGAACTTCAAACGTATCTCGTCATTCCTTAGTACTTCCGTATCCCACTTCTTTGCGTATTGATTCTTCCTGACTAATGTCTTGAACTTCAGCCTACTCTTCATCACTACCATATTGTGATCTGAGTCTATATCTGCTCCTGGGTAGGCCTTACAATCCAGTATCTGATTTCGGAATCTCTGTCTGACCATGATGTAATCTAATTGAAATCTTCCCGTATCTCCCGGCCTTTTCCAAGTATACCTCCTCCTCTTGTGATTCTTGAACAGGGTATTCGCTATTACTAGCTGAAACTTGTTACAGAACTCAATTAGTCTTTCTCCTCTTTCATTCCTCGTCCCAAGCCCATATTCTCCTGTAACCTTTTCTTCTACTCCTTCCCATACAACTGCATTCCAGTCGCCCATGACTATTAGATTTTCATCCCCCTTTACATACTGCATTACCCTTTCAATATCCTCATACACTTTCTCTATCTGTTCGTCTTCAGCTTGCGACGTCGGCATGTATACCTGAACTATCGTTGTCGGTGTTGGTCTGCTGTCGATTCTGATTAGAACAACCCGGTCACTGAACTGTTCCCAGTAACACACGCTCTGCCGTACCTTCCTATTCATAACGAATCCTACACCTGTTATACCATTTTCTGCTGCTGTTGATATTACCCGATACTCATCTGACCAGAAATCCTTGTCTTCCTTCCACTTCACTTCACTGACCCCTACTATATCTAGATTGAGCCTTTGCATTTCCCTTTTCAGATATTCTAGTTTCCCTACCACGTTCAAGCTTCTGACATTCCACGCCCCGACTCGTAGAACGTTATCCTTTCGTTGATTATTCAATCTTTTTCTCATGGCAACCTCCCCCTTGGCAGTCCCCTCCCGGAGATCCGAATGGGGGACTATTCCGGAATCTTTTGCCAATGGAGAGATCATCATGACACTTCTTCAAATACAGGCCACATGTCCTGTGGATACACGTTACGTGTCTTTAATGCAGTGGTTTCCATTGCGTTCTGCATCCTCATGTCGTTGATAATAGCTGACTCTTCCGCCTTTAGGATCAGTTTTCCACCCCTAGGACAAGAGAGTGCCCTGAACCTCTGTCCGCTCCTCAGCCCTCTTTGACAAGGCCGTTGGCAGAACATACATACACACACTTGTACAAAGATTTTCATAAATATATATAAAGAGAATATTCATCTGGCCCTACCTATAGGTTTTATGCAACCTGCAACACGATCAAAACCACTGCGAGGTATTCATGTTCTGTCGCTGCCTGCATGCGAATTATTAGTTCCACTGAAAAACGCGTTCGAAGATCACTTTCGTTCGTTTCTCTTAAATAAGTCTAAAACTACATCCTCTAGCAAAAATGTATCCTAGTACAATATTTAGCTACATTAAACTTCTTACGGAAAGATCCTGTTGTCTTTCTCTTAGGACTAAAAGATTTTGCGTACCGGGCGAGAGAATATCAAAATTTGCGCGTGGTATTTGAAGGAGTTGCGAGTTGCGCAAAGCCCATAGTTATGGGCAGATGAATCTCCTTGTATAGACTGCAATATGTTTCGAGGGATAACATCATCAAGCGAAAAATGGTAAAACAAAAAACATTTAAGATGAATACACAGAACAAGGTTAATGAAACGTAGTCGAATTAAACCAGGCGAATACACAGTAATCTCAACTAGTTTCTCAGAGAAAGTTGCGAAGTGTGCTGCTTGCAGGATACATTTGGAATCGCGTACCTTGCAGAAGCCCACTGCTCTCAGCTGCACATCTTCGTTAGCTCAAACGACTCAGAAAACGGAAGCGCGCAGTGTTGTCCGACAAGTCGCGATTTCCTCTTTCCAAATGATTCAAGCTATTACAGACTCAGTTAATGACTCAGACAAGCTCAGCAAGCCGAACTGTATACACACCGTGATTCAGCTGCCCCGTGAAGTGTTTTTCTTGTTGGTTTAGGATTTTACGTAACTGCTGACTCGCTCCTTGTAGCTGAAGCTGAGTCAGAAGACTCCATGAGATGTGTCACTCGACGTAATATCTTATATCTGACGTATTTATCCTTTTTCTTATCCGATCGCCGTAGCTGATTCTCTTAAAGTACAGGTCCTGCTAATCAGTGACTCTAACATCCTGTGTATATCCGAGAAAACGTTTGACTTCATGTTCTGCAGCCGTTATTTGGAGTAAAGGCAGAAAACTTTTACTCATATCACGAAAAAGCACGTCGACTACTCTCCTTTTACAAACATGTATTTGCTTGAATGGGTGTGCACATCATTAGAGTGTCTCGTGAATTAGAGTAGAGCACAACTTTTCATACGACGTACGCCTCGCAGGCTCAACATTACATTCAAGATTACAACATATTTTATTTCTCAAAAAACCGTCTTATCTTCTGTTTTCGTTCATGGAGAGAGTGGTTGCTCCTTTATGGTCAACCCACGGCCACCCCAAAACATAGAGGCCACCCCCACAGCAGGTGAAGCGGTTTACCTGTCGTCAGACTTTGCCGTTTCCTCGTACTCCACACCTTCCATTAAATGTGAACTCACACCAAAAGAAACACCGATGCACAGTATATGTTCCGCGACTTACTCCCTGTTGTTGTTGTTGTTGTCTTCAGTCTTGAGACTGGTTTGATGCAGCTCTCCATGCTACTCTATCCTGTGCAAGCTTCTTCATCTCCCAGTACTTACTGCAACCCACATCCTTCTGAATCTGTTTAGTGTATTTATCTCTTGGTCTCCCTCTACGATTTTTACCCTCCACGCTGCCCTCCAATGCTAAATTTGTGATCCCTTGATGCCTCAGAACATGTCCTACCAACCGATCCCTTCTTCTAGTCAAGTTGTGCCACAAACTCCTCTTCTCTCAATTCTATTCAATACCTTCTCGTTAGTTATTTGATCAAACCATGTGATCTTCAGCATTCTTCTGTAGCACCACATTTCGAAAGCTTCTATTCTCTGCTTTTACAAACTATTTATCGTCCATGTTTCACTTCCATACGTGGCTACACACCATACAAATAGTTTCAGAAATGACTTCCTGACACTTAAATCTATACTCGATGTTTACAGATTTCTCTTCTTCAGAAACGCTTTCCTTGCCATTGCCAGTCTACATTTTATATCCTCTCTACTTCGACCATAATCAGTCATTTTGCTCCCCAAATAGCAAAACTCCTTTACTACTTTAAGTGTCTCATTTTCTAGTCTAATTCCCTCAGCATCACCCGACTTAATTCGACTACATTCCATTATCCTCGTTTAGTTTCTCTTGATGTTCATCTTATATCCTCTCTTCAAGACACTGTCCATTCCGTTGAACTGGTCTTGCAAGCCCTTTGCTGTCTCTCACAGAATTGCAATGTCATCTGCGAACCTCAAAGTTTTTATTTCTTCTCCATGGATTTTAATACCTACTCCGAATTTTTCTTTTGTTTCCTTTACTGCTTGTTCAATATGCAGACTGAATAAGATCGGGGATAGGCTACAACCCTGTCTCACTCCATCCCCAACCACTGCTTCCCTTTCATGCCCCTCGACTGTTATGACTGCCATTTGGTTTCTGTACTAATTGCAAATAGCCTTTCGCTGCCTGTATTTCACCCCTGCTACCTTTAGAATTTAATTATATTATTCTCTCAAGATCATCTTACCGTATACTACACAAGGAGTGTGAAATGCCATTTGCCTAAACGGAATGCAGTACTTCACCCTACCTTTGTGTTTCATGCCAGCCCCGCCGCCTTCAGATACGACGCACAAGATTTTCATATTTCTCACTTGCTACCAGCAAACTATTATTCTTAAAAATAAAACGAACAGGATCTTTTTGTAGGAAATTTAATGTAGTTCAAAGATGTACCACGATACGTTTTTGCTAGAAGCTGTAGTTTTCGTATTATTCAAGAAATATCTATAAAGTGACCTTCCAATGGTTTTTCTTGAGAAACTCGAAAACAGTGGTCTCCAGTGAAAACATATCCCAGTACAAAATTTAACTACATTATATTTCCTACAAAAAGGTTCTCTTAATTATTTTCACCTTTTTGTAAGACTAAAAGTTCGCGCGTAGCGAGCGAGAGAATATGAAAGTGTCGCCCGTTGTTTTTCAGATCGTTCCATGAAACCCAGCTTTGTATCCAAGCGACAGTCGACTCGTGACGTCATCCCACTGCTGCCAAAGATCACACACTCGTGCCGATATATGTCATGCAGCTTGTAGCGGGGAGCAGTTGGCGCTCTTTGTTTTATTTAGCTGTAGGGCCCACAACTTGTCTAATTTCAATGGTTCTCCTTTTCTGTTAAAACTGTTTTTGTGCTTTTCAATTTCTGTGGCCTCTCTGCACATCCTAGCATAGTAATTGTTAGATCTTGCTAAAAACGGTGTCAGAGAAACTAATTTGGTGGTTTCTCGCTCCTCGCGTATGATTTTCTACTGTTGATTTATCCATCTTCCTCACGTAATAATTGCTCTTGGTTTCCTTAAGGTGGGTGTCACAATGTTTCTTTTTGTAGTTTCTGTGTACACGTGGCCGCAGTTCGAACGGAATTACCACACTTCTGGCGTGCATGCGGCGGGCGAGGGTCCTTTGAGGTGTTCAAATATTCGGACAGTTTCCTTGTTCGTTTAAACACTGCATCAATATTTTGAAAGAAATGAACTGCATTGGCTGTAGAATATTTTACGTATAATTAAAAGTATGGCCGGTTTCGCGCTTCAGGTGACCCGTACAATTACTAAGGGAAAGGTTCTTTTGCAAAGAATCCTTATCAATGATGTAAAGAACGATGTGATAGTGAAAACTAGTATTACAGAGCTTTGGTTGAATAGTACTTAAAAAGATTCTCTTTACTAGGCCATCGCCATAAGAGAACTGCCTTGGAACCACTTCCCATCATTCGCGTGATGTTGTAAACAAATAGCGCGCTAAAAGCATTAGTCCTTATTTAAAACGAAGGCGTGAAGGAGAACCAATAAAAATAAAATCCGGATAAAAATTAAACGGGCCACGCCAAGCTGTAAACCAATAATGCGCCGAGACAATATCAAAATCTGAACCCAGCTAACGAGAGGACTCTGACCTCGATACAAGCAGGGAGGCGGTTGAGAAGGAGCAGCAAGCCAAGCCAGTACTGACCGCTGCCCACTGGGGAAGATGATTGCAGCTGGCGTCAGATGCGATGGAAACAAAACACACGCTATAGAGCGCGTTAATGGCGGAGGGCGGCTGCACAGGTGCCAAACTACTTAAAAGATACGTAAAAAGATTGAGTCTTATAAAAATTCTGATAGAGGACACTTGAAATGCAACATATTAATAATACCTGAGTTCTGATATAAATTTTCTCTTTTGCAATTACAGCTTATAAAATACTGTAAGTGGTTAGTTAAAATGTGAAATATTAATAAAGCCCGAGTGGTACTATAAATTCCCTCTTTCACAACTACAGTACGATATTAGTGGAGAAACGTAAACGGCTATTTTGGGAAACAAAAGGCTTATAATAATAAAATAGCGGGCTATAGGAGTACAGTAATACTGACGAATACGAGGAAGTGGTACACACCGTTCGTCGGCCGCTGTGACCGAGTGGTTCTATGCGCTTTAGTCCGCAACCGCGCTGCTGCTACGGTCGCAGGTTCCAATCCTGCATCGGGCATGTCCTTAGGTTAGTTAGGTTTAGATAGTTCTAAGTCTAGGGGACTGATGACGTCAGATGTTAAGTCCCATAGTGCTCAGAGCCATTTGAACCATTTGGATCGATACGTACAGGAAGTAACCCATAGAATTGAAGATATTTCTCTTGGCGAATGAGAAAGATGTGTAGAACAACCTTACATCAGTATTTACGTCATTTGCAGACTAATAATTATAATTATTACAATTCGTACATTTTTAGGTTGACTACTAGCTCGGTGGTACAAACAAGCACGTAATGTTTATTTTCGCCGAGACAGCAGGTCAGATGTTCAAATGTGGACGCTTCAACGTAAAATGGTTGATATATACTAAGAGGCACAGTCCACATTCTGGCGCAGTTACGACTGTGCAGAAAACATCAGGTCGTAAAGTTTGTGACTTGTTTGTGGGAAGACTGTTCTATGCAGACAAAAAACAGCCATCGCACTGGCGTGCGAACTTATTAAGCGCCACATATAAAAATAAACTACTGGCCATTACAGTTGCTACACCAAGAAGAAATGCATATTTATTGGACAAATCTATTATACTAGAACTGACATGTGATTACATTTTCACGCAATTTGGGTGCATAGATCCTGAGAAATCAGTACCCAGAACAACCACCTCTGGCCATAATAACGGCCTTGATATGCCTGGGCATTGAGTCAAACAGAGCTTGGATGGCGTGTACAGGTACAGCTGCCCATGCAGCTTCAACACGATACCACAGTTCATCGAGAGTAGTGACTGGCGTATTGTGACGAGCCAGTTCCTTGGCCACCATTGACCAGACGTTTTCAATTGGTGAGAGATCTGGAGAATGTGCTGGCCAGCGTAGCAGTCGAACATTTTCTGTATCCAGAAAGGCCCGTACAGGACCTGCAACATGCGGTCGTGCATTATCCCGCTCAAATGTAGGGTTTCGCAGGGATCGAATGAAGGGTAGAGCCGCGGGTCATAACACATCTGAAATGTAACGTCCACTGTTCAAAGTGCCGTCAATGTGGACAAGAGGTGACCGAGACCTGTAACCAATGGCACGCCATACCATCACGCCGGGTGATACGCCAGTATGGCGATGACGAATACACGTTACCAATTTGCTTTCACCGTGATGTCACCAAACACGGATGCGAACATCACGATGCTGTAAACAGAACATGGATTCATCGGAAAATATGACTTTTTGCCATTCGTGCACCCAGGTTCGTCGTTGAGTACACCATCGCAGGCTCTCCTGTCTGTGATGCAGCGTCAAGGGTAACCGCAGCCATGGTCTCCGAGCTGATAGTCCATGCTGCTGCAAACGTCGTCGAACTGTTCGTGCAGATGGTTATTGTCTTGCAAACGTCCCCATCTGTTGACTCAGGAATCGAGACGTGGCTGCACGATCCGTTACAGCCATGCGGATAAGATGCCTGTCATCTCGACTGCTAGTAATCCGAGGCCGCTGGGATCCAGCACGGCGTTCCGTATTACCCTCCTGAACCCACCGATTCCATATTCTGCTAACAGTCACTGGATCTCGACCAACGCGAGCAGCAATGTCGCGATACGATAAACCGCAACCGCGATAGGCTACAATCCGACCTTTATCAAAGTCGGAAACGTGATGGTACGCATTTCTCCCCCTTACACGAGGCACCACAACCCTGTTTCGCCAGTCATCGCCGGTCAACTGCTGTTGGTGTATGAGAAAACGGTTGGAAACTTTCCTCCTGTGAGCCCGCCGCGGTGGCCGAGTGGTTGGTTCAAATGGCTCTGTGCACTATGGGACTTAACATCCATGGTCATCAGTCCCCTAGATCTTAGAACTACTTAAACCTAACTAACCTAAGGATGTCACACAACACCCAGTCATCACGAGGCAGAGAAAATCCCTGACCCCGCCGGGAATCGAACCCGGGACCCCGGGCGCGGGAAGCGGCTGAGTGGTTCTCGCGCTTCAGTCCGGAACCACGCGACTGCTACGGTCGCAGGTTCGAATCCTGCCTCCGGCATGGATGTGTGTGGTGTCCTTAGGTTAGTTAGGTTTAAGTAGTTCTAAGTCTAGGGGACTGATGACCTCAGATGTTAAGTCCCATAGTGCTCAGAGCCATTTGAACCATTTTTTTCCTGATGTGAGCACGTTGTAGGTGTCGCCACCGGCGCCACCCTTGTTGAATGCTCTGAAAAGCTAACCATTTGCATATCACAGCATCTTCTTCCTGTCGGTTAAATTTCGCGTCTTTAGCACGTCATCTTCGTGGTGCAGCAATTCTAGTGGCCAGTAGTGTATCTGCAGCCCTACATAAACAGGTCTGCTTGCTGAGCTTGTTCGATTCTCAACTGCTATTTGTGTATGTTACAGCCTCTGACAATGTCTCCAGCATTGTAAGATGAACCATGAGGGAGAGAATTATGCTTTGGACTACAGTCTGATGCACAGAAAATAAATATCAACAATATCACAAACACTGGCCGCGAAAGCCTACATTCTATCGGCAATAAGTGTTTTAATTGTATCGTGGGGTGAAGGAAAACTAATTATCACTTAATTAAGAGTAACTATGAAGAAAAACTGGAAAATATTAAAGTTTATCTTGGAGTAACAGCACAAAAGGCAGATATCCAGTGTTTTTGGATGGGCGCTTTACTAAACATAATCGCTGTCTCTCTTACAATTAGAAACTCGGTAATCAAGAACTATATATTACGACGCTTTAACAAAAACACTTGGTTCAAGAATCATAAAAGAAGGTTGTACACATGGAAGAATCCTGGAGACACTAAAAGGTATCAGATAGATTATATAATGGTAAGACAGAGATTTAGGAACCAGGTTTTAAATTGTAAGACATTTCCAGGGGCAGATGTGGACCCTGACCACAATCTATTGGTTATGAACTGTAGATTGAAACTGAAGAAACTGCAAAAAGGTAGGAGCTTAAGGAGGTGGGACGTGGATAAACTGACTAAACCAGAGGTTGTACAGAGGTTCACGGAGAGCATAAGGGAACAATTGTCACAAATGGGGAAAAGAAATACAGTAGAAGAAGAATGGGTACCTCTGAGGGATGAAATAGTGAAGGCAGCAGAGGACCAAATGGGTAAAAAGACGAGGCCTAGTAGAAATTCTTGGGTAACAGAAGAAATATTGAATTTAATTGATGAAAGGAGAAAATATAAAAATGCAGTAAATGAAGAAGGCAAAAAGGAATACAAACGTCTCAAAAATGAAATCGATAGGAAGTGCAAAATGGCTAAGCAGAGATGGCTAGAGGACAAATGTAAGGATGTAGAAGCTTATCTGACTAGGGGTAAGATAGATACTGCCTACAGTAAATTTAAAGAGACCTTTGGAGAAAAGAGAACCACTTGTATGAATATCAAGAGTTCAGATGGAGACATAGTTCTAAGCAAAGAAGGGAAAGCAGAAAGGTGGAAGGAGTATATAAAGGGTTTATACAAGGGCGATGTACTTGAGGACAATATTCTGGAAATGGAAGAGAATGTAGATGAAGACGAAACGGGAGATACGATACTGCTTGAAGAGTTTGACAGAGCACTGAAAGACCTGAGTCGAAACAAGGCCCCCGGAGTAGACAACATTCCATTGGAACTACTGACGGCCTCGGGAGAGCCAGTCCTGACAAAACTCTACCATCTGGTGAGCAAGATGTATGAGACAGGCGAAATACCCTCCGACTTCAAGAAGAATATAATAATTCCAATCCCAAAGAAAGCAGGTGTAGACAAATGTGAAAATTACCGAACTGTAAGTTTAATAGGTCACAGCTGCAAAATACTAACACGAGTTCTTTACAGGCGAATGGAAAAACTGGTAGAGGCCGACCTTGGGGAAGATCAGTTTGGATTCCGTAGAAATGTTGGTAGACGTGAGGCAATACTGACCTTACGACTTATCTTAGAAGAAAGATTAAGGAAAGGCAAACCTACGTTTCTAGCATTTGTAGACTTAGAGAAAGCTTTTGACAATGTTGATTGGAATACTCTCTTTCGAATTGTGAAGGTGTCAAGGGTAAAATACAGGGAGCGAAAGGCTATTTACAATTTGTACAGAGACCAGATGGCAGTTATAAGGGTCGAGGGACATGAAAGGGAAGCAGTGGTTCGGAAGGGAGTGAGGCAGGGTTGTAGATTGTCCCCGATGTTGTTCAATCTGTATATTGAGCAAGCAGTAAAGAAGCAAAAGATAAGTTCGGAGTAGGTATTGAAATCCATGGAGAAGAAATAAAAACTTTGAGGTTCGCCGATGACATTTTAATTCTGTCAGAGACAGCAAAGGACTTGGAAGAGCAGTTGAACGGCATGGACAGTGTCTTGAAAGGAGGATATAAGATGAACATCAACTAAATCAAAACGAGGATAATGGAATGTAGTCGAATTAAGTCGGGTGATGCTAAGGGAATTAGATTAGGAAATGAGACACTTAAAGTAGTAAAGGAGTTTTGCTATTTGGGGAGCAAAATAACTGATGATGGTCGAAGTAGAGAGGATATAAAATGTAGACTGGCAATGGCAAAGAAATCGTTTCTGAAGAAGAGAAATTTGTTAACATCGAGTATAGATTTAACTGTCAGGAAGTCGTTTCTGAAAGTATTTGTATGGAGTGTAGCCATGTAGGGAAGTGTAACATGGACGATAAATAGTTTGGACAAGAAGAGAATAGAAGCTTTCGAAATGTGGTGCTACAGAAGAATTCGGAAGATTAGATGGGTAGATCACATAACTAATGAAGAGGTATTGAACAGAATTGGGGAGAAGAGGAGTTTATGGCACAACTTGACTAGAAGAAGGGATCGGTTGGTAGGACATGTTCTGAGGCATCAAGGGATCACAAATTTAGCATTGGAGGGCAGCGTGGAGGGTAAAAATCGTAGAGGGAGACCAAGAGATGAATACACTAAGCAGATTCAGAAGGATGTACGTTGCAGTGACTAATGGGAGATGAAAAAGCTTGCACAGGATAGAGTAGCATGGAGAGCCGCATCAAACCAGTCTCAGGACTGAAGACCACAACAACAACAAAAAATACTCTAGCAAGAGGTCATTACACGTTCTCACACATATCCTGTCTGAAGAATATGAAGCTGTAAACTAATAAATATAAGTAAGAGACTATGTTCAAATAGTTGTGCACTGTCGAAGAAAAATATTAAAATATTATCAGTGGCAACGAAGCATCAACGCTACATGGAATAACACTGCAGTATCAGTACAATTGTGGTACTATAAACTTTGTACCTATTGCACAATATCGCATGTCAAATGTGCAGTTGTAAATAAGGATGATGAATTATAGTTAAACGTCCAGTCGACGACGAGATCATTACACAAGGACCACGCGCTAAGGTTGCGTAACGAAGAGGTGAGGATAATCGGTGGTGCCCTTTCAAAGGGACCATCCAGGCGCTTTCCTTAAAAATAGCGGGGCTGTGTGTGTGTGTGTGTGGGGTTGGGGGGGGGAGCTTTCGCACAAACACACCCTTCACCAGCCGTGCGCCACTGATACGACAACCGCCGATCTCAAAGGAGCTTCAGAGACACTATCGCACGCCTGAGCTTCAGTCATAGCAACTTCAACAAATATCTGCACCATATCGCTATTACACCACACCCACTGTGTACAAGAGGCGAAGAGGAAGATACCGTTGTTGTTGTTGTGGTCTTCAGTCCTGAGACTGATTTGATGCAGCTCTCCACGGTACTCTATCCTGTGCAAGCTTCTTCATCTCACAGTACCTACTGCAACCTACATCCTTCTGAATCTGCTTAGTGTATTCATCTCTTGGTCTCCCTCTACGATTTTTACCCTCCACGGTGCCCTCCAATGCTAAATTTGTGATCCCTTGATGCCTCAGAACATGTCCTACCAACCGATCCCTTCTTCTAGTCAAGTTGTGCCACAAACTCCTCTTCTCCCAATTCTATTCAATACCTTCTCGTTAGTTATTTGATCAAACCATGTGATCTTCAGCATTCTTCTGTAGCACCATATTTCGAAAGCTTCTATTCTCTGCTTTTACAAACTATTTATCGTTCATGTTTCACTTCTATACGTGGCTACACTTCATACAAATACTTTCAGAAATGACTTCCTGACACTTAAATCTATACTCGATGTTAACAAATTTCTCTTCTTCAGAAACGATTTCCTTGCCATTGCCAGTCTACATTTTATATCCTCTCTACTTCGACCATCATCAGTTATTTTGCTCCCCAAATAGCAAAACTCCTTTACTACTTTAAGTGTCTCATTTCCTAATCTAATTCCCTTAGCATCACCCGACTTAATTCGACTACATTCCATTATCCTCGTTTTGATTTAGTTGATGTTCATCTTATATCCTCCTTTCAAGACACTGTCCATTCCGTTCAACTGCTCTTCCAAGTCCTTTGCTGTCTCTGACAGAATTACAATGTCATCGGCGAACCTCAAAGTTTTTACTTCTTGTCCATGAATTTTAATACCTACTCTGAGTTGTTCTTTTGTTTCCTTTACTGCTTGCTCAATATACAGATTGAATAACATCGGGGAGAGGCTACAACCCTGTCTCACTCCGTTCCCAACCACTGCTTCCCTTTCATGCCCCTCGACTCTTATAACTGCCATCTGGTTTCTGTACAAATTGTAAATAGCCTTTCGCTCCCTGTATTTTACCCCTGCCACCTTCAGAATTTGAAAGAGAGTATTCCAGTTAACATTGTCAAAAGCTTTCTCTAAGTCTACAAATGCTAGAAACGTAGGTTTGCCTTTTCTTAATCTTTCTTCTAAGATAAGTCGTAATGTCAGTATTGCCTCACGTGTTCCAACATTTCCACGGAATCCAAACTGATCTTCCCCGAGGTCCGCTTCTACCAGTTTTTCCATTCGTCTGTAAAGAATTCGCGTTGGTATTTTGCAGCTGTGACTTATTAAACTGATAGTTCGGTAATTTTCGCATCTGTCAACACCTGTTTTTTTTTGGGATTGGAATTATTATATTCTTTTTGAAGTCTGAGGGTATTTCGCCTGTCTCATACATCTTGCTCACCAGATGGTAGAGTTTTGTCATGACTGGCTCTCCCAAGGCCATCAGTAGTTCTAATGGAATGTTGTCTACTCCCGGGGCCTTGTTTCGACTCAGGTCTTTCAGTGCTCTGTCAAGTATCTTATCTCCCATTTCGTCTTCATCTACATCCTCTTCCATTTCCATAATATTGTCCTCATGTACATCGCCATTGTATAAACCCTCTATATAATCCTTCCACCTTTCTGCCTTTACTTCTTTGCTTAGGTCGATAAGTGAAGTTCGTTGGCCACTGCGATGTCTGTCGTAAGAGGTAATACCTGAAATGTGGTACAATCGGCACACCCATGACGCTGTGTTCCTAGGAATGTTGAATTCCCCAACGGTTTCTGAAACAGAATGTCCCATGCTTCTAGCTCCAACTACCATTCCGACGTTGAAAGTCCGTCAGTTGACGCCTTGTGGTCAAAATAACGTTGGAAACATTTTCACATGAACCTCTATAGTACAAATGACAGCTCCGCCATTGCCCTGCCCTCTCATACCTTGTACACGCTATACTAGAGCCATCTGTCTGCGTGAATACCGCTATCGCATGACTTTTGTCAAAAAATGGTTCAGATGGCTCTGAGCACTATGAGACTTAACATCTGAGGTCATCAGTCCCCTAGAAATTAGAACTACTTAAAACTAACTAACCTAAGGACATCACACGCATCCACGCCCAAGGCAGGATTCGAACCTGCGACCGTAGCCGTCGCGCTGTTCCAGACTGTAGGGCCTACAACCGCTCGGCTACTCCGGCCGGCTGACTTTTGTCACATCAGTGTGTGTCTTCCTGGAATCCATAAATCACCTTCATTTCACAAATGTTTTTTCCGAGATTTTGTAATACTAGCAGACCCGACCGACTTCAAGAGCTGCAGTGTATCTCGTAGAAGAACTACGATGGTATGCAAACGATTATTCCTACTTCAATCGATTCTGAAACACAGTTTATATCGTACAGTGTTGTGTAAAATGGTAATAAATTGAACACTGATTATCTGATTGCAAGATATCATCTGTCAACTTAATAGCGATGGCTCTAATAGATTTTCTTAGATGCAAAGAACAAACACGAGTTCAACTTTCCTTCAATGTCATAACAATCTCAGACCTGTTCTTGCACATCTCACTTGGCATACCCGCGACATCATGATTACATAGCTACTTAACACTATCTCTGCGAGCATTCCACTCCAGATAGTCACTGTAACATTTACCAGAACTATCGACGTTGCAACATTATGAAGCACGTTGGTCCTTCATTTCGTAAGCACACTGTTTCCCGTTTTTGCCACGAATGTTTCACACACAGAAATTTTTTTTTTGACACATCGATATGTAATCTACCGGTATATTCATCTCGCCAATGTATACGTGTCCAAAGTACAAACAGAGCCTCGCTTTTGTTCCGCTGAGAGCTGTACCATATGGCATTTAACTATGCAGTCTGTCTTGGCCTACATGGAATACTTCTTCACCATCGCTCGCTGCCCCGACAGCTCGATTCTTCTCACCAAATTTCCCCAGTATCTATAGTATCGGGCGTGATCTGCGTGTTTAAGTAAGCTGCGAGGTACTCATTGTACTGGGACAATCATAATTAATAGTGAAAACTGATATGGGTGGAAGTACACGATAACGCGCTGCCTGACAAAAGAAATAAAGCACCCAGAAGACATTGTCGCACGTCAGTTATCGGGTACGTAAATGATTGGATTTGCAGTTCTGTGTGGCTGGTAGAACGGCAACCGGAGTGTATTACCTGTTGTTCAGGTTTAGTGTTGTTGCCAGGCCTGGAAGATTATACGAGGGTTGGAACTTAAATAGTGGCAACAATTTATTCACAACCGATACAAAAAGTTACATGTTTGCACCTGTTACTGTCCTTCAAAGTAGTCACCAGCGTTGTGTGGAACCCGTTGCTAGCGACGTGGAAGGCGTAGTATGCCATTAGCAGAGCCTGTTCTGTTGATGGCGCGAATGGAGCGATGTACTGCCTGTCGACTCTCTGGAACAGTTCTGAAGCGAATGCCACGAAGTGGTTCCTTCATCTTCTGAATCATTACCTCTCATGGAAAGAAAGGACGTTGGTAACCGTTAAAGACAGTAACAAGTAACAGAAAGACTCCACCACGAGTTCTGTGCGTCGAATAGTTGTTTATTTTCTCTCCTTTTTCACTACATGTATAATGTAAAAACTTATTTTATAGATTCTTTGTAATGTTAAGGTGAAGGAAAAATAGGAACCACTGTATTACCAAAATTTATCGAGCCCACTTAAAAGGATCCGATACATAATTTCCGAAATATATCACAAAATTCAGTTGTAGAGAATTATTTTATTGTAAAGTTTTAGCATTTGTAGCTAAATTACGGGTGTAGAAACAGACAGAGAAACAAATACGGTCATAACCGCCGACAAAGGACAACGACTATGATATTTACATAAAACATAAATGCGTCTAAAAATGTAAACTGATTCTCGATTAGAGACATTATGTGTAGTTTGTACAAAAGAAGTGGCTGAGGCAAAGAGAATGATACATTAGGAGTTAGACGTTGCTGTGAAGATGAGTGCGTATGGAAGTTTGTCCTTTGAAGCATAAGGTACGACAGGAGGGGAGTGGCCGCATTGGATACAGTCGACCAGTGGCTGAGTCACTGCAGAGAGAAGTAAAATTATATGGGAGGTCAGTCAAAGCGGTATTAAAATTTTTCAATATTTTCTAAATGTACTTAATTGAAAAATTGATATAATCCACTCGATAATTTTTAATTAGCTTTCTGTGGACACGTTTTACGGTTGTCAACATTTTGATACTAGTTTGAGGTTAATTTAATAAATTTTAAACTGAAATACGTGGTGGGTCAGCTGCCCCTGTCACTGGGTTTTACGCAGCTCGCAATGCCTTCAAATACCACATGCAAAATTTTCATGTTCTCTCGGTCGCTATGCGCTAATTATTAGTCCTACAGAAAAACTGAACAGGATCTTTTTGCAAGAAATTTAATTTATTTAAATTTTGTACTGGGATACGCTTTCGATTGGAGGCCATAGTCTTCGAATTATTCAAGAAAAATGAGTTTGAAGGTCATTTTTGTACTTTTTCTTGAATAGTTCGAAAGCTATGGTCTCTAGAAAAAACGCGTGCCAATGCAAAATTTAATGTAGTTAAATTTCCTACGAAAACGTCCCGTTCATTTTTTTCTGTAGGACTAACAGTTTGAAAGTAGCGAGCAAAAGAATGTGAAAATCTTGTGTGTGGCATTTGAAGGTATTACGGGTTGCATAAAACCCAAGGGGAGGGAAACTGAATCATACCGTATATAACGACGAGTGAACAGAATGAGTGTACGAGTGGAATCTTCGCTGAAGTGTCAGACATCGAACTAATCTTGAATTCTATTTTCGTCCCACAAATTCTCAAACGGATAATAAAACATTTCGGCCATTTCTTTAGGAACGGTTTAAATCAAATAATTAGTCTCCTTTGGTACTTTCACATACTTTGAATCCAAATTTTGCACAAAAATTATATTCAGAACAAATTATAAGAGTTTAAAAGACTTGATATTGCACAAACAAAACATAGGTAAGAGGAGTTGATACATCATGTGGTGTATTGTTCCAGATTTTTAAAAAAAATAAAATAAAATAAAAAATATAAACACGCCGTGAGATGGGGCCCACACAGTTCATTACTCACGTGTGATCTCTGCAGCCCTTTTTATACGCTACGAGGTATCTATGAAAATTTCAAACCGTAGCCTCAGTAAACATGGTTACGCTTTGAAACAATGTGAACCAGAACTCAACCGGCAAACCTTCAAGGTTCATCAGGGATACCTTCTGACTATTTTCGTATAAGAAACCCGCTGTTTCCTATGGCTTTTCACAGACACTTGCAAACCTTCAAGGTTCTTTAGGGATACGTTATGACTATTTTCGTATAAGAAACCCGCTGTCTCCTATGGCTTGTCACAGTGTGATAATGCAACTATGACGTATTCGGTTTATTATGGAAATACCTTGTTTCTGTGAAAATACATACAATGCTAATTGGGAGAAGAAACAATACGAAATGCAATAAATGTGTAACGAACAGCCAGAGACCGTGGATCCCGACTATGAATTTCAGTTTGAGAAGCGAAAATAGCACTGCTAAATTAAATGTATGTGGCACGTGTAGAGCCAGTGTAACAAATGCAAAATTTCTAGGAACGAATATTTATTCTGGACTGAAGTGCTGTGAACGCACAAAGATACATGCAAAAGCAAATATCATCAGCACGTTATGCCCTTAGAGACATGTCATCAGTGTGTAACAGCCAATGTCGTTTATTTACATGTCATTCATATATACTCTCAGTTCGTAGCTACGGCATTTTTCTTTTCTGGGTGTCAAATGAACAAAATATGAATACAAATTTCATACTGCAATAAGAATTCAAGCTCATTATAAAGATCTATTCAAAACACTGTAGATTTTCACTGCACAAAGTGAACAGATTTATCAAACAGTTGTACATATCATAAATAACATTGGTAATTGTTGCCCAAACAGGTCTGTCCATGATCATGGAACAATATCTAAACTGAACTGACATCACCAAGGAGGATAAACATAAAACACAAAACAGCATTTTCAACCATGGAATAAAACTGTACAATAAATTACCAACAGAGACTTAAGGAACTGCTAAAGCAAAAAAGGCAGTTAAAAGGTGCATGTTAACCCAAAAATTCTATCTATTGAACGATTACTTAGGTAACACAGAGTGGGTGTTTGATTAAAAATGGAGCATAGATAATAATAACGATAACAAAAATGTAACGTTCTACATAACACTTTCACAACAGATTTTTCCCTTCTTTTTTTTTCTGGAAAAACTCACTCCCAAACGATGCAATGTAACAAACTAACATCTTATTCACTTCCTGTGTTCGACATCTCATTCGTTATAGAGGGCTGATGATTAAGTTTTTCAGGCTAATAAATGGGAAATTGCGGCCCATAAAATGTTCCAGATGTCAACTGACGGCACGTGTAGTATTATGGGACAATGTGTGTATAGTGTGTGTCGTATGTGCTGTGTGAGCAGTGACTGGAAGTGGGAAATGAATGAATTATGAAGCTTTAGACTTTCATTATTACGGAGTAACTTCTTTGTAAAACAGTATTGTACACTAGCGACACACCGAATAAGATATTACTGTTTTAAACAGACTGGCCTTGTATTCTGGAGGGTGGAGGTTCCCAGCTTCATCTATGAAATGGTTCTGAGCACCATGGGACCTAATATCCGAGGTCATCAGTCCCCTAGAACTTAGAACTACTTAAACCTAACTAACCTAAGGACGTCACACACGTCCATACCCGAGGCAGGATTCTAAACTCCGACCGTAGCGGTCGGGCGGTTCCAGACTGAAGCGCCTAGAACCGCTCGGCCACACTGGTCGGCCATCCTGGTTTCCCTAAATTATTTCGTTTAAACACCAGGATGGTTTCTAGTGTAAGGCCACGGCCTGTCTCATGCTTGTCGTTCTAGACAAGTAGGTCCGTAAATGTCTGTATACATGAATTACTTTATATTTGTTGTTCTAAAATTATAATACTAAAACATGTCCAATCTTGGAGTAAGGAGGTATCCCTGAACAGATTCTGAAAGAGTGTGGGTGGAGATCTGGCTCACCCTGTGCAATGGCGATACAACAAAAGAACAGTTTAGTCCAAAACATTTCAAAAGCTAAAACTTAAATATACAAAATCTTAGTTTTAACTCGAGCCAACCAAATATCTGTAAAACGACGCAGTGTACGAAAAAAGTGTTCTAGATGAAAAGTTAATATTAGTAAAGGGAAGATTTGTCTGTACATCAACCGACCACCTCCTAACCATCCCTCCTATGTGGTCGGGGTCAACTTCATATTTTCAAAAAAGGATCCTTCATTTTTATTCGGATTCTACGCCATGAAATACGTGTAGTTCACTTAAACACTGAGTGATGTGCTCTTTGATCACGCGTAATTGAGAAACGATGTGGTGGCCGAAATTTTGCTTGTATCTGCCCCACTATCTTTATTGAGCGGGTCACGTACCCCACAAAATTTTCAGTCGAAGGGGAGAGTAATTAAAGACTGAAGGCTTTTGCCAGTCGATTTTCATACTTATTCTGTATATTATTAATTTTTTTCCTTCTTTCTTATTGAGTAGTTTTTTCCTATTCGTGAAGTTATCGAGTAGCAGTAGTTCACAAGAACGATATTTTCTGAATCCGTGCTGACTATGTGTCAATAAATCGTTTTCTTCGAAGTACTTCATAATGTTCGAACACAGAATATGATCCAAAATTCTACTGCAAATCGACGTTAGTGATATGGGCCTGTAATTCAACGGATTACTCCTACTTCCCTTTTTGGGTATTGGTGTGACTTGAGCGATTTTCCTGTCTTTATGTACGGATCAGTACTAACACTTATTAATTTATGTGGTACATATCTCTCAATTTCTGTCGATACTATCTCTTTGAAATCATTCCACATCTTTTCTACGCTTACATGATCAGGTCGGAAGGAGTGAAGACCGTCTCTTTAAAAAAGAGTATTTTTATCGTTTTTTTTTTAACGGATATACTTTGCGTTTCTTTGCGATGGTTGTAGGTGTAACGGTATTCAGACTAGCAGCAACTGCCTTGTGGTCGCTAATCCCTGTATTCGTCTCGATTCTCCCCATTTGTCCAGGATTATTTGTTGCTGAGAGGTCAAGTATGCTTTCGCAGCCATTTACGCTTCGAGTGGGCTCATGAACTAATAGTTCAAAATAATTTTCTGAGAAAATATTCAGTAGAATTTCGGATAACGTTTTATGCCTGCCGCCGGCTTTAAAAGTATAATTTTTCCAGAATATCGAGGGTAGATCGAAGTCACCACCGAGCAGAGTACCTATTTGAAATGAGACTCAAGTTTTCTTTGAACTGTTCAGCAACATTGTCTTCTGAATCGGGTGGTCGCTAAAAACGATCCAATAGTTTAGTCCGGTTGTCAAGCATAACCTCTACCCATACTATTTCGCAGGAACTATATACTTCAATTTCACAACAAGGTAAGCTACTGACAACAGTAAATACTCCACCACCAACTGTATTTAATTTATCCTTTCTGAACACTGTTAAATTGTTTGAAAAATTCTCGGCTGAAATTATTTCCGGGTTTCGCCATCTTTCTGTACCTCTAAGTATTTGAGCTTCAGTACTTTCTATTAGGGCTTGGAGCTCTGATTCTTTCCCAGCACAGCTACGACAATTGACAACTACAATATCAATCGTTTCTACAACTACCTTACTATATTTTACCTGCCCCCTTTTAGTCGGACGCCCTTTCTGTGGTTTCCTGAGACCCTCTAACCTAAAAAACGTGTACGGGTATGCAGACAACCTCATTAATCCATGGACCTTGCATGTCACCAAGGAACTGTTTGAGTTCTTGGATGCTCTGTAATGACGTGGGGCGTGTCTAGATACGACTCTGACAGGTGACACGTACGTAAGCATCCTGTCTGATCACCTGCATCCATTCATGTCCATTGTGCATTCCGACGGACTTGGTCAATTCCAGCAGGACAAAGCGACACCCCACACGTCCAGAATTGCTACAGAGTTTCTCTAGGGACACTTTTCTGAGTTTAAACACTTCCAATGCACACGAAACTCCCCAGACATGAACATTATTGAGCATATCAGGGATACCTTGCAACGTGCTGTTCAGAAGAGATCTCCACCCCCTCTTACCCTTACGGATTTCTGGGCAGCCCTGTAGGATTCATGGTGTCAAGTCCCTCCAGCTCTACTTGAGACATTAGTCGAGTCCACGCCACGTCGTGTTGCGGCACTTCTGCGTGCTCGCGGGGGCCCTACACGATATTAGGCAGGTGTACCAGTTTCTTTGGCTCTTCAGTGTTTATCAAGTGTGCCTGTTTTCAAAATTAATTACTGACGCATTTCATTCTACATTTCATTTACGGTGTAAATGTAAACCTTTGCGTACTAGCGGTTCTAATTTATGTTCGAAATTCACTTTAGTGTTGCAAATTTGATTGTACAGCCGCTTCAGTGTCTGGTTATAAACTACATTTAGCGTAACCCAGGAACAACGATGCGGATGCAGTATTTTTCTGTTCCCTTCGGAATGCTTGATACCGGTGAGCCCATTGCCTCTCACCAATGGGGTACTTGATTTCGGTGAGTGTCCACGGCAGGTGTGCCTGCCACATTCACATTTTACCTTATTACGATGGCTGTAGTTTGTATTCCTCTGCTACCCAGTACGAGAGTTAGGCGGTTGGATGGAAACACACCGAAATCAGTCATCCTGACTGGGGGGGGGGGGGCTCTAGGGTGGGCAACGAAATCAAGCATTCCGTTGGTTTGAGGACTCACCACAATCAACCCCGTAGTGAACAGGAAATACCGTTACCTTACAAGTAGCTTATTTGCGAGAAATATCGATGTACAATCCGAATATGCAATAAAATTTGCGGTTCCCATTTGAAAATGGAAATGGCTCTGAGCACTATAGGACTTAACATCTGAGGTCATCAGTCCCCTAGAACTTAGAACTACTTAAACCTAACTAACCTAAGGACATCACACACATCCATGACCGAGGGTGGATTCAAACCTGTGACCGTAGCGGTCGTGTGGTTCCAGACTGAAGCGCCTAGAACCGCTCGGTCACAGCGGCCGGCTTGAAAATACAAGTAGACCACGCCCACACAGGACGGGTTGCCAGTTGTAGCACAGGGGAATGTCCCTTTACCAATATTAACGTCGCATCTGGAACATTTCTTCAGTACGATCCGTCGTTTTAGAGATAATTAGCTGTCTCAAGCTAAAATAAACATATTTTATGTTGAAGATAATTAGCTGGTTAACTATACGTTAATTAGAATCAATGCTCTTGTAACTGTAGTGGAATGGCTCGCTGGACGCGGTAAGTGCTCTGTCAGCTGGCGAGCCATTCACATCGAAGTATCTGGATTGCACGGGAGACTGAGATGGGCGCAAAAATGAAACGGAGGTCCGTGGGAAAGGAGGATGAGAGTATGTTGAACGAACCCAGTAGTTATGAAGGAAGAGTGGCCTTAATTGCTTGGAACAGAGAAGACGACACTTTCTACAACACTTACAGTAAACTTCGTCATTGTTCCTACTAATGACAGGGTCACTTAATAACTTTGTGAACTTGAAAAATTCACATGAAGTCAACTGGTAATGAGAGGAACAGTGAAATGTCGTTTCGGTATGAACAACTGCGTTTTTAGCTGCTCTAAGCCGTTATTCCGTTCCTCTGAAATGCCATGTTAAAATTATGAGTATCGTTTGGTGGTAATTCAACCATAGCACTATTAACTGATTGATTAAATTGCGATGATGTAATACTACAGCGTTCGGGCAACGTCTAAATTAGTTTTCGTTTCTCGAATAACATAAGGTGAAACCACTTTATTGGGTCATGCTGTTTTTCTGATAAATGTAAGTGATGCGGCTCGATATAATTTTTTCTCGATCGTGACTTTTGATATGCATGTACGACCAATTGTACTTTCATTTACTATTATTGGTTTTATTGCGACGAGATTTGTTGTTAAACACGTTATTGCAAATTATGCACATCCCCATTACGGCCGGAGGAAGGCAATGGCGAACCACCTCCGCTAGGACCTTGCTTAGTAAGGCGGTGCGGGTCTTCCGCATCGTCCCCTGGGCTCCTCGGAGTATGGGACCTCATCGTCATCATACTTTTGTAATTTGAGTGATTTATATATTTTAGTTTTTTGGTATGTGTTTCATGAATAATCATAATTAATAATAAAGTGATTTATAGTAAGTTACATCAGTTTCGGAAGGACTGTTTGTAATTTAGAGTAAGCCAGTTAATTAACGTCTCCTCAAAGGAGTTAGATAACCGACAGATAAGAGTAGGCCTACGTCCAGACGAGATTAGTGCACCCTGGAATTCTCGCAACGGCGTCGGTTGTAGTAGGCCGAAGCTGGACCAGTAACTGAAGAGACCATCCGTGACTTCAGTACGTGTAATTAACATTTATACCCCGTAATGGAACACAGATGATACCGTTGCTCAGCTACATACGTCTGTTGAATACGTCGCCCTCGGTAGTGATTAAGATCTACAGGAAGAACAGTAATTTAATCCAAATTGCTCCGATGTGTCTGCACCAATTTTAAAGTGTTGCTGTGGAACTTTCAACGTGAGCAAAAGCTAAAGTGTGCTCATGTTAGTGGCGAGCTGTGCATATTGAAAATAATTTTATGAGACTGGGTTCAAATGGTTCAGATGGCTCTGACCACTATGGGACTCAACATCTGCGGTCATCAGTCCCCTAGATTTGGAACTACTTAAGCCCAACTAACCTAAGGACATCACACACATCCAACTACCTACAGGGTTATTACAAATGATTGAAGCGATTTCACAGCTCTACAATAACTTTAACATACAAAAACTCAAAAAGTTTTTTTTGGCATTCACAAATGTTCGATATGTGCCCCTTTAGTGATTCGGCAGACATCAAGCCGATAATCAAGTTCCTCCCACACTCGGCGCAGCATGTCCCCATCAATGAGTTCAAACGGTAAGGCTTCTGCTTTAGCCTTTTCCGTAAGATTTTCCAAACCGTCGGCTGTGGTACGTTTAGCTCCCTGCTTGCTTTATTCGTCGACTTCCGCGGGCTACGCGTGAAACTTGCCCGTACGCGTTCAAACGTTTCTTCGCTCACTGCAGGCCGACCCGTTGATTTCCCCTTACAGAGGCATCCAGAAGCTTTAAACTGCGCATACCATCGTCGAATGGAGTTAGCAGTTGGTGGATCTTTGTTGAACTTCGTCCTGAAGTGTCGTTCCACTGTTATGACTGACTGATGTGAGTGCATTTCAAGCACGACATACGCTTCCTCGTCTCCTGTCGCCATTTTGTCTCACTGCGCTCTCGAGCGCTCTGGCGGCAGAAACCTGAAGTGCGGCTTCAGCCGAACAAAACTTTATGAGTTTTTTTACGTATCTGTAGTGTGTCGTGACCATATGTGGATGAATGGAGCTACAGTGTATTTATGAAATCGCTTCAATCATTTGTAATAGCCCTGTACTTCTCACTGGGTGTTTTCTTACACTTGGAATCCAGGAAAACCTTCTTGGTTCATCTACCATCAGTTTGTTGATTTCGCTTCCCGCCAACCTCAATTTCATTTTTATGACAGAAATAGTTACATATCGAATCCAGACCGTTAACTGACACGTATGTTTGTTTCCCAGTCTCATACCGAACAGTTTTAGGTGCTTCAGTCCGGAACCGCGCTGCTGCTACAGTCGCAGGTTCGAATCCTGCCTCGGGCAGGAATGTGTGTGATGTCCTTAGGTTAGTTAGGTTTACGTAGTTCTAAGTCTAGGGGACTGATGACCTCAGATGTTAAGTCCCATAGTGCTTAGAGCCATTTGACCATTTCGTATCTGACGACGTCGTTAAGTCAGCATGTGAATACATAGGAATTTCACGTTCGAAAATGTACGATCAACTGTGTACTCCGAAACACTTGTGCGTGCACCAGCACTGTGCTCTTTCGGCAGAGATGCCACAGACCACCCTCTGTCCTGCTTTACACAGCAGACAAGCAAGCGAACCCCACGTTCTGTGAAGAGTCGTGGACGTCCAACCATCTAGCTCCTAGAGGTAGTTTCACTGTCCTTCCACTTTCCATACATGCTCACGACAGTAGCACGTGAACATTTGGCCAGCTTCGCCGTTTTTGAGACACTTGTTCACAGGCTCTGTGTAATAATAAACTGCCCTTCGTCAGAGTCGCTTATCTCAGTAGGTTTCCCCATTTGCAGCCCATATCTTCGCTAGGGTGATCCCCCGTCCGTGTCTGCTCACATACTTCTGTTACCACCTCATGTGCCCACGACGCCACCAGGTGGCATCCACCGTGGACGTGGACAGTGGTAGTAATGTTTTGGCTGATTAATGTATATTTGTCGGCCAGATGTTGCCTATGAAAATTTCCTACGTAACTGATATTCACCTGGCTTCGCGTGTTATTAGTTCCTACCCTTCAGGAAATACAGGTACTCAGAAACGTCACGTATGTACGAACACTTCTTTTCATATGTGTATTCTCAAGGTTGCATGAGAAACAGGTTCTGTCCCGACAAATTATGCGCTGAGAGGCGTCGCGCAAGGACGAACATTCTCCCAGTTATGTTTACTCGCGTAATATCGCACACATTACAACATGGTCTCCGTACTCTCTGCAGTTTTCTCTTCATGGCATCCACCGCGAGACACTGTCATGATGCAGCTGAGACCATCATGCATACTGCGAGATTCGACTGATTAGTATCAGCAAAATTTATCGGAGAAGTGAACAGTAACGAAATCCTAGACACAGAATGGAATATATACCGCAAGGATAGGATAAACGGCAATGGTGGAGGAGTATTTATAGCAGTAAAGAATTCAATAATATCCAGTGAAGTTATTAGCGAATGCGAATGTGAAATAATCTGGGTTAAGTTAAGTATCAAAGGTGGGTCAGATATGATAGTCGGATGCTTCTATAGACCACCTGCATCAGCAACCGTAGTAGTTGAGCGCCTCAGAGAGAACCTGCAGAACGTCGTGAAGAAGTTTCGTGATCATACTATTGTAATAGGGGGAGACCTCAATCTACCAGGTATAGAATGGGATAGTCACACAATCAGAACTGGAGCCAGGGACAGAGACTCTTGTGACATTATCCTGACTGCCTTGTCCGAGAATTACTTCGAGCAGATAGTTAGAGAACCAACTCGTGAAGCTAACGTTTTAGACCTCATAGCAACAAATAGACCTGAACTTTTCGACTCCGTGAATGTAGAAGAGGGTATCAGTGATCATAAGTCAGTGGTTGCATCAATGACTACAAGTGTAATAAGAAATGCCAAGAAAGGAAGGAAAATATATTTGCTTAACAAGAGTGATAGGGCAAAAATCGCAGAATAGCTGAGTGACCACCATCAAACGTTCATTTCTGAGGAAGAGGATGTGGAACAAAAATGGAAAAAATTCAGAAACATCGTCCAGTACGCCTTAGATAAGTTCGTACCGACTAAGGTCCAAAGCGAGGGGAAAGATCCACCGTGGTATAACAATCATGTACGAAAGGTACTAAGGAAACAAAGAAAGCTTCATCATAGGTTTAAGAGTAGTCGAATCATAGCTGATAAGGAAAAGCTGAACGAAGCGAAAAAGAGCGTAAAGAGAGCAATGAGAGAAGCATTCAACGAATTCGAACATAAAACATTGGCAAACAATCTAAACAAGAACCCTAAAAAGTTTTGGTCATATGTAAAATCGGTAAGCGGATCTAAATCCCCTATTCAGTCACTCGTTGACCACGATGGCACCGAAACAGAGGACGACCGAAGAAAGGCAGAAATACTGAATTCAGTGTTCCGAAACTGTTTCACTGCGGAAAATCGTAACACGGTCCCTGACTTCAGCCGTCGCACGGACGCCAAAATGGAAAATATTGAAATAAACGATATCGGAATTGAAAAACAACTGCTATCACTTAGTAGCGGAAAAGCATCCGGACCAGACGAGATACCCTTAAGATTCTACAGTGATTATGCTAAAGAACTTGCCCCCTTTCTATCAGCAATTTATCGTAGATCGCTGGAAGAACGTAAAGTACCTAGCGACTGGAAGAAAGCGCAGGTCGTTCCCATTTTCAAGAAGGGTCATAAATCAGATGCGAATAATTATAGGCCTATTTCGCTTACGTCAATCTGTTGTAGAATAATGGAACATGTTTTGTGTTCTCGTATTATGACGTTCTTAGATAATACAAATCTCCTTCATCATAACCAACATGGATTCCGCAAACAGAGATCATGTGAAACTCAGCTCGCCCTATTTGCCCAAGAAATTCACAGTGCCGTAGACACTGGCGAGCAGATTGATGCCGTATTCCTGGACTTCAGGAAGGCATTTGATACGGTTCCGCACTTACGTTTAGTGAAAAAAATACGAGCTTACGGAATATCGGACCAGGTTTGTGATTGGATTCAGGATTTCCTAGAAGAAAGAACACAACATGTCATTCTTAACGGTTCAAAATCTGCAGATGTAGAGGTAATTTCGGGAGTACCGCAGGGAAGCGTGATAGGACCTTTATTGTTTACAATATACATAAATGACTTAGTTGACAACATCGGTAGCTCCGTGAGGCTATTTGCAGATGACACGGTTGTCTACAAGAAAGTAGCAACATCAGAAGACTCGTACGTACTCCAGGAGGACCTGCAGAGGATTAATGCATGGTGCGACAGCTGGCAGCTTTCCCTAAACGTAGATAAATGTAATATAATGCGCATACATAGGGGCAGAAATCCATTCCAGTACGATTATGCCATAGGTGGTAAATCATTGGAAGCGGTAACGACCGTAAAATACTTAGGAGTTACTATCCGGAGCGATCTGAAGTGGAATGATCACATAAAACAAATAGTGGGAAAAGCAGGCGCCAGGTTGAGATTCATAGGAAGAATTCTAAGAAAATGTGACTCATCGACGAAAGAAGTAGCTTACAAAACGCTTGTTCGTCCGATTCTTGAGTATTGCTCATCAGTATGGGACCCTTACCAGGTTGGATTAATAGAAGAGATAGACATGATCCAGCGAAAAGCAGCGCGATTCGTCATGGGGACATTTAGTCAGCGCGAGAGCGTTACGGAGATGCTGAACAAGCTCCAGTGGCGGACACTTCAAGAAAGGCGTTACGCAATACGGAGAGGTTTATTATCGAAATTACGAGAGAGCACATTCCGGGAAGAGATGGGCAACATATTACTACCGCCCACATATATCTCGCGTAATGATCACAACGAAAAGATCCGAGAAATTAGAGCAAATACGGAGACTTACAAGCAGTCGTTCTTCCCACGCACAATTCGTGAATGGAACAGGGAAGGGGGGATCAGATAGTGGTACAATAAGTACCCTCCGCCACACACCGTAAGGTGGCTCGCGGAGTATAGATGTAGATGTAGATGAAAAGCAGAGGGTGGAAATACTGTCCAGACTAGAAGTAAAACTACAGATGACATAAACCGGAAGCGTTTCAAACACGATGCTACAGAGTAATTTCTTGTGAAGTGTCATGATTCTAGGCCAATGGGAAGTACGTTGTAGGTTTTGATGAGTTTACATTTGCTATACCGCCAAGGGACCATAGATCTTAGTATGTGACATAAATTTCAACTTTGTGGGTGTACCCATTCCTCAGAAAAAGGGTTGTTAACAATCTAACAGACGGACGGACGGACAAAAATGTGATCCTATAAGGCTCCGTTTTTACCGATTGAGGTACGGAACCCTAAAAACGGAATGCAGAAATTGTGTAATGCATAGATATAAAAGCAGTCTACAAAGTAGTTAAGTGAAATATTTGAAAGACACAGAGGGAAACTACCGTAGTATACACTGAAGAGCCAAAGAAATTGGTACACCTGCTTAAAATCATGTAGGACCCCCGAGAGGACGCAAAAATGTCGCAAGACGACGTGGCATGGACTCGATTATTGTCAGAAGTAGTGCTCGAGGGAACTGACGCCACGAATCCTGCAGGGCTGTCCATAAATCCGTAAGAGTACGAGGGGTTAGAGATCTCTTATGGACAGTACGTTGCAAGGCATCCCTGATATGCTCAATAATGTTCATGTCTGGGGAGTTTGGCGGCCAGCGGAAGTATTTAAGCTCGGAGTGATGTTCCTGTAGCCACTCTGTAGCAAATATGGACGTGTGAAGTGTGGCTTTGTCCTGCTGGAATTACCCAAGTCCGTCGCAGTTCACGATGGACATGAATGGATGCAGGTGATCAGACGTACGTTTCACCTGTCAGAGTCGTATGTGCACGCGCCCCACACCATTACAGAGACTCTTTTCTGAGACGTCCTCTCCTTTACAACTCAGCTGACAATATTAGGATCTTCAGTGAACTTCAACGGCATCTTATCGTTCCTCGGTATTTCAGTATCCCTGTTCTTTGCGTACTGGTTCTTCCTGACAAGTCTCTTGAACTCGAGACTGTTCTTCATTGTTATTAAATTGTGATCCAAGTCTATAGCTGCTCCCGTGTATGTCTTCGAATCCAGTATCTGATTTCAGAATCTCTGTCGACCATGGCGTAATATACCGGGATAGGTCCGCAGCTCGTGGTCGTGCGGTAGCGTTCTCGCTTCCCGCGCCCGGGTTCTCGGGTTCGATTCCCGGCGGGGTCAGGCATTTTCTCTGCCTCGTGATGACTGGGTGTAGTGTGATGTCCTTAGATTAGTTAGGTTTAAGTAGTTCTAAGTTCTAGGGAACTGATGACCATAGATGTTAAGTCCCATAGCGCTCAGAGACATTTGAACCATTTTTCACAGCGGGAATCTTTCCGTATCTTCAGGCCTTTTCCAAATATATCTCCTCCTCTTACGAATTTTGTACAGTGTACATGCTAATTGAAATTTTTGCAGAAATCAGTTACTCTTAGTCTTTCTCCTCTCTCATTCCTAATATCAAGTCCATATTCTCTGGTAACCCTTTTTTCTATTGTTTCCCCTACAACCGCATTCCTTCTCCCAATGACTATTAGATTTTCGTCTCCCTTTACACACTGAATTATTCGTTCAATATACTCATATGCTTCCTCTACCTCTTCATCTTCGGCTTGCGACGTGCGTATGTATACCTGAACTATCGTTGTCAGCGTTGGTTTGCTGAAGAATCTGACGAGAATAACACTATCAACCCTACTGTTCACAGAAGCTCACTGTTTACCCTACTTTCCCATTCATAACAAATCCCGTTCCACTTATAACATTGTCTGCTGCTGTTGATATTACCTTATATTCTTCTAATCAGAAATCTTTATAAAGTTTCCATTTCACTTCACTGACACCCACTGTATGCGGATTGAGCCTTTAAACTTCCCTTTTTAGTTGCGACTTACAGAAAGCTTGTTCGACCGATTCTTGAGTAGTTATTATCAGTGTGAGACCCTTGATAGGTAGGACTGATAGAAGAGACAGAGAAAGTCCAAAGAAGAGCGGCAAGTTTCGACATGGAATCGTTGAGTAAGTACGATATCATTATGCAGAAGTTCAATAAACTCATGTGGCAGACGCTACGAAAGAAACCTTGTGAATCAGAGAAGTCAGAGCTAATAAGGAAGCTTATCGACAGTCGTTCTTTCCACGTATTGTTCGTGATTGTAAATGAGAAGGTGGAGCGGTGAAAGGGGACGTAGTGAGAGGTGTCAGAAGTGTTCTCCGTCAGACAATGTTAGGTGACTTGCAGTGCAGTAGATAGATGCATAGAATCAGCTGTCATTCTTCAAGTTAAAATGAGTTTCACTCTATTTTTTTTTAAATCGAATCGTCAGGCCAAACACCTTTCAGTGAAGGAACTGGTATATTCTGTAGTAATTAGCAAATGCCGGCCGGAGTGGCCGTGCGGTTCTAGGCGCTACAGTCTGGAACCGGGCGACCGCTACGGTCGCAGGTTCGAGTCCTGCCTCGGGCATGGATGTTTGTGACGCCCTTAGGTTAGTTAGGTTTAATTAGTTCTAAGTTCTAGGCGACTGATGACCTTCGAAGTTAAGTCGCATAGTGCTGAGAGCCATTTGAATCATTTTTGAATTAGCAAATCTTAAAACACAGATCACACGAAACTTGTACTAAAAGAGTACAGGATATCATATCACAAGATATTACAAGTATAAACGTAATTATGTTCTAATTCAAAAAGAAAAAGTGGTGTCCGATACAAACTCAATGATTATTGCCGCAATAACTTGGACACTGTTCTCTGTGAAAACTGAAATAATGTTCTCCGAGAACTTCTTTGCATCTCCATTCTAACCGCAAGAGAACAGGAAATTAAACTTCGGGTACACGATAAATCACTCTAATTCAAAAGCCGTAAATTCAACTAAATACCTAGGTATTACAATTACGAACAACTTAAATTGGAAGGAACACATAGGAAATGTTGTGGGGAAGTGTAACCAAAGATTGCGTTTTATTGGCACGACACATAGAAAATCTAACAGGTCTACTAAAGAGACTGCCTACATTATGCTCCTCCGTCCTCTTTTAGAATACTGCTGCACGGTGTGGGATTCTTACCAGATAAGACTGGCGGAGTACATCGAAAAAGTTCAAAGAAGGGCATCACGTTTTGTATTATCGCGATATATGAGAGAGAGAGTGTCACTGAAATGATACAGGATTTGGGCTGCACATCTTTAAAAGAAAGGTGTTTCACGTTGCAACGGAACCTTCAAACGAAATTCGAATCACCAACTTTCTCCTCCGAATGAGAAAATATTTTGTTGACGCCGATCTACATAGGGAGGAACGATCACCACGATAAAATAAGGGAAATCAGAGCTCGTACGGAAAGATATAGGTCTCTGTTCCTTTCGCGCGCTATACGAGACTGGAATAATAGAGAATTGTGAAGGTGGTTCGATGAACCCTCCGCCAGGCACTTGAATGTGATTTGCAGAGTATTCACGTAGATGTAGATGTATTTAGGCTTCCAACCATCTCACTGTTACGTTGAAAGCATGACACCCACTGATGTTCCTTCTATTCAAGAGAGAAACAACACACTCATGGTCAAATCTCACCCATTTTCACAACGAAATGGACGGAGTGAAATGTGCCTAAAAATCAGAATAATCCAGGGCGTATAAAGCAACAAGGACATAAGATGCAGCCGGCCGGTGTGGCCGTGCGGTTAAAGGCGCTTCAGTCTGGAACCGCGTGACCGCTACGGTCGCAGGTTCGAATCCTGCTTCGGGCATGGATGTGTGTGATCTACATCTACATCTACATTGATACTCCGCAAGCCACCCAACGGTGTGTGGCGGAGGGCACTTTACGTGCCACTGTCATTACCTCCCTTTCCTGTTCCAGTCGCGTATGGTTCGCGGGAAGAACGACTGTCTGAAAGCCTCCGTGCGCGCTCTAATCTCTCTAATTTTACATTCGTGATCTCCTCGGGAAGTATAAGTAGGGGGAAGCAATATATTCGATACCTCATCCAGAAACGCACCCTCTCGAAACCTGGCGAGCAAGCTACACCGCGATGCAGAGCGCCTCTCTTGCAGAGTCTGCCACTTGAGTTTGCTAAACATCTCCGTAACGCTATCACGGTTACCAAATAACCCGGTGACGAAACGCGCCGCTCTTCTTTGGATCTTCTCTATCTCCTCCGTCAGCCCGACCTGGTACGGATCCCACACTGATGAGCAATACTCAAGTATAGGTCGAACGAGTGTTTTGTAAGCCACCTCCTTTGTTGATGGACTACATTTTCTAAGCACTCTCCCAATGAATCTCAACCTGGTACCCGCCTTACCAACAATTAATTTTATATGATCATTCCACTTCAAATCGTTCCGTACGCATACTCCCAGATATTTTACAGAAGTAACTGCTACCAGTGTTTGTTCCGCTATCATATAATCATACAATAAAGGATCCTTCTTTCTATGTATTCGCAATACATTACATTTGTCTATGTTAAGGGTCAGTTGCCACTCCCTGCACCAAGTGCCTATCCGCTGCAGATCTTCCTGTATTTCGCTACAATTTTCTAATGCAGCAACTTCCTTAGGTTGGTTAGGTTTAAGTAGTTATAAGTTCTAGGGGACTGATGACCGCAGAAGTTAAGTCCCATAGTGCTCAGAGCCATTTGAACATAAGATGCAGACTAGCACGACAAAGAGAACATTCCTGGCCGAAAGAAGTCTACCGGTGTCTAAGATAGGATTTAATTTGACGGAGAAATTTCTGAAAATGTTTGCAACACAGCACTGTATGAAAGTGAATTACAGATTGTGGGAAAACTGAAAAAGAAGAGAGCTAAAGCGTTTGAGATGCGATTAGCGCCACATAATTTCAATAGAAACATCTTTCGCATGCTGTAGGGAACATGCAAGTAACTAACTGTGTTGCTATAGAAGGATACTGGAAATTACGTGGACTGATAACATAAGAAACGTGGAAGTGCTCTGTAGAATGGGCGAGGAGAAGAATACGTGGAAAACATTGAAAGAAAAGAAACAGAACGATAGGATATGCAGGAATAGCTTGCATGGTAGCTGAAAGAGCAGCTGAGGAGGAAAACCATCATAAAAGACAGAGATTGAAATAAGTATGACAAATAATTGAGGATGTTTGTTGCAAGTGCTGCTCTGAGATCCTGAGTTTGTCAGAGAATAGGAATTCGTGGTGGGCCGAATCAGCCGTGCCAGGTGCCCATTGACTCAAAAACAAAAAATTGTGGTCGTGGTTCATGTTGCATTGGCCGGGTTATTCTATGATCGCTGCGTGAGCACCAGTTGTAGGATGGCTACTTTCATCTCCAAAATGTCCTGTGTAGGGAGCTGTGAAGTGGGATCTCCAGCACAGCGACGAGTTTTTTTATTACTCAAGGCTTCCATACAGGAGGTCAACGACTGTAGCCCAGGAGGATCGGTAGCCAGCGGACAGCCAGTGAGTGCCCTGCCCTGCACGCTGTGACAGCGGAATGCTGTGGCGGCATTAACAGTGGCTGGCATTAACAGCGGCCTCGCTTGACACAAGCCGGGAGCTTGGTTAGCTGCTATGCGTTCAGTGCTCGCGAAACGCTGTGGCCGCTAGATGCGCAGGCGACAGAGGAAGCTAGGGAAGAGCGGCATTGGTGGGAGGTCGCTCAGGAGTGCTGTAGGGGAAATGGCGACCGCCGCAGGGAAGTGTCGTTCTAAACTAAAGCCTGCGGTCACAATTTTTGTGAATATCAAGTGGAGCCTCTTAACGCACCCGTTTGCATGCTGACCACTTAAAAAGATCTACTGTCACCTCTGCTTTCGTTAGTATCTAAAAATAATTCCGCCAAAAATGGAGCGATTTATTTGCACCTGGCATACTAACCATTTGTAACTTGCACAGAAGCGTCATGAGTAGCGAATTTTGGGTACAGCATACACATTTCTCTGGTTGCCATTTTACAATTTGCTTCTTTTGCCAAAACACAGTGGAGTTTACACGGTCTCACATCACTAACATGTTGTGCAGCCACTATTGCGACAGAATGATGAAACAGTGGTTCATTAAGCTTAATAAATGAGGAGTTGAGGAAAACTAACTTCAGCAACTTATGAAAAAGCACATCCTCGATACAGAAAAACGTGTAATGTCTTCACTTATGCTCCAAAACCCATAGCATTTCTCGTTTCACCAACTATCCACGGCCTTAAAAATTACATTCTTTCATCGAAAAGCCTGTAGTTAGTGGAATAGCAATGTAGATAATGAAGTTTTGCATAATAACGACATTGCGAAATACTCTCCTCTTTGCGTGCTATCATTTGTCAATATTTCTTTTAGATATATCAAATCGTTTATGAAATACGAAGAATGTTGCGGATGTTTCACTCTGGCTTTGTCGCTGACGCGGCGCGGTCGCAAATGAGTGTGCTACGTCAGATCAATTTTCTCGAGACTGGTGACAGATCAATGTTCGATCAATGACTCACACTGTCACTGTCAAACATTTCCAGTATCCTCTCGTGGTCAGATTAATTTTTACTCCGAGTTTAACAATTGCGTTGCTGACGAACACAATCCAAACACATTGCCAGATTCTGACAGAAGTTAGATGGTCAAATCCTAATTCCATCATAACGTTGGACATAATGTGCTGTTACTGTGGGCGCCAGTTTACAGGCGTACGTGGTAATATGCAGATACTGACCTACCTGCTACAAGACCTCTATCCAAGTCTAAATAAAAATTTAACATGTTAGCTGAACTTCATATGCAACAACATATTATGTAATATGCACCAAAAGCAAAATCATAGGGACCTCTATTTTTATTTGCAAACTTTTCCGAATTTCGTGCAGTGTCTTACTTCGACACAAATATCACAAAAGCTATGACGATTAACGAAATGATGGGCACATCATAATGAACCTCTCATATAAAGCTACAAGTAGAGTAAAAATGAAATTTTATCACCGAATAGTTCCTTTACAGACGAATGGAAAAACTAGTAGAAGCCGACCTAGGGCAAGATCAGTTTGGATTCCGTAGAAATATTGGAACACGTCAGGCAATACAGACCCTACGACTTATCTTAGAAGCTAGATTAAGGAAAGACAAACCTACGTTTCTAGCATTTGTAGACTTAGAGAAAGCTTTTGACAATGTTGACTGGAATACTCTCTTTCAAATTCTGAAGGTGGCAGGGGTAAAATACAGGGAGCGATAGGCTATTTACAATTTGTACACAAACCAGATGGCAGTTATAAGAGTCGAGGGGCATGAAAGGGAAGCAGTGGTTGGGAAGGGAGTGAGACAGGGTTGTAGCCTCTCCCCGATGTTATTCAATCTGTATAGCGTGCAAGCAGTGAAGGAAACAAAAGAAAAACTCGGAGTAGGTATTAAAATCCATGGAGACGAAATAAAAACTTTGACGTTCGCCGATGACATTGTAATTCTGTCGGAGACAGCAAAGGACTTGGAACAGCAGCTGAACGGAATGGACAGTGTCTTGAAAGGAGGATATAAGATGAACATCAACAAAAGCAAAACGAGGATAATGGAATGTAGTCAAATTAAATCTGGTGGTGCTGAGGGAATTAGATTAGGAAATGAGACACTTAAAGTAGTAAAGGAGTTTTGCTATTTAGGGAGTAAAATAACAGATGATGGTCGAAGTAGGGAGGATATAAAATGTAGACTGGCAATGGCAAGGAAATCGTTTCTGAAGAAGAGAAATTTGTTAACATCGAGTATAGATTTAAGTGACAGAAATTCGTTTCTGAAAGTATTTGTATGGAGTGTAGCCATGTATGTAAGTGAAACATGGACGATAACTAGTTTGGGCAAGAAGAGAATAGAAGCTGTCGAAATGTGGTGCTACAGAAGAATGCTGAAGATAAGGTGGGTAGATCACGTAACTAATGAGGAGGTACGGAATAGGATTGGAGAGAAGAGAAGTTTGTGGCACAACTTGACTAGAAGAAGGGATCGGTTGGTAGGACATGTTTTGAGGCATCAAGGGATCACCAATTTAGCATTGGAGGGCAGCGTGGAGGGTAAAAATCGTAGAGGGAGACCAAGAGATGAATACACGAAACAGATTCAGAAGGATGTAGGTTGCAGTAGGTACTGGGAGATGAAGAAGCTTGCACAGGATAGAGTAGCATGGAGAGCTGCATCAAACCAGTCTCAGGACTGAAGACCACAACAACAACAATACAAGGTAATTTCCATTACACATCAATGCCAGACATTTGAATAAAATGGGGGTATATACAAGTCTAGCTGACAAACCGTTACTCTTAGAGATAATAATATAGGAATGAAACGGTACTCAAATTCTGTTAAAACGCATATTTTCCTTCCTGTTAGCTAAATTGTGCACACAAAGAAGGATTTAGGGTATTATTGTCCGCTTTTAACACAGTTTCATCCCTATATTACTATCTCTAAAAGTGACGTTTTGTCACCTAGACTTATATATACCCCCATTTTATTCAAATGTCTGGTATTGATCTGCAACGGAAATAACCGTGTATATATAACCTCATTTGTACTTGTTTGTATCATACAAAATGCTAACGTCAAATTTAATTGCATCTTAACGAAAATGAACGAAAGGTAACTACTTTTAATGAATTCATCCTTTATATGATATGTTTATAGTATATTTATGTTGTACAAAAGCTCAGCGGGCCGGGGTGGCCGAGCGATTCTACGCGCTACAGTCTGGAACCGCGCGACCGTTGCGGTAGCAGGTTCGAATCATGCCTCGGGCATGGATGTGTGTGATGTCCTTAGGTTAGTTAGGTTTAAGTAGTTCTCAGTTCTAGGGTACTGATGACCTCAGAAGTTAACTCCCATAGTGCTCAGAGCCATTTGAACCATTTGAACAAAAGGTCACAGACTACTGATGTCTCACATTGTTTGTTTTATGTATGTAGTGTTATATAGGGCCTGAAGATGGCGTTAACGCAACGTCGAATGTAGTAGCCAAATAAATATGAAATCTTAAGTACAGCTGGAGGAGTTTCATTTTTTAATAAAAACTAGATCAGAATCTCACTACACTGCCGGAAAAAAACTAATAACCTAGGAACACGGAATCGACTTAGGTCGAATGATGGCATATCCCACCCGCTGGACAGTAGATTTACTGATAATGGTTTCTGCGTCGTTTCGTGTCACGTTCATCAATCATGTGGCATGCCGAACTGTTCCACTCGCCACGGCAACAGCACCGCCCCTCTCGAGTGCAGCATCTGCTAAACAGCACCGCCCCCCTCGAGCGCAGCATCTGCTAAACAGCATCGCCCCTCTCGAATGCAGCATCTGCTAAACAGCACCGCCCCTCTCGAGTGCAGCATCTGCTAAACAGCACCGCCCCTCTCGAGTGCAGCATCTGCTAAACAGCACCGCCCCTCTCGAGTGCAGCATCTGCTAAACAGCACCGCCCCTCTCGAGTGCAGCATCTGCTAAACAGCACCGCCCCTCTCGAGTGCAGCATCTGCTAAACAGCACCACCCCTCTCGAATGCAGCATCTGCTAAACAGCACCGCCCCTCTCGAGTGCAGCATCTGCTAAACAGCACCGCCCCTCTCGAGTGCAGCATCTGCTAAACAGCACCGCCCCTCTCGATTGCAGCATCTGCTAAACAGCACCGCCCCTCTCGAGTGCAGCATCTGCTACTAAATCTATATAAGTGCTTATAATTACTCGTAATATTTCGGTCAGTTGGTGGAAGAAAGTTCTCTCACTTCTCTTATTTCTTGAGGATCTACAATTTCGTTGCAACCCAGACATAGGAAAAACGAAGATTAAGGTTTAAGTGTCATCGATGACAAGGTCAGTGCAAGAGGAGGGCCATTTTAGATTGAAGTATGATGGGTAAGGAAGCTGAATGTCGTGTTTGAAAGGAACCAGCAAGGCATTCACCTTGAGGAAATCATGGAAATTACAGAAAACCATCATGCGGATACCTGAACTGATATCTGAATTGGTATTTGAATCCCCGTCCTCCCAAGTTCGTGTCCTGTGAGTTATGACCAGGAAAAACTGCATACATGTGGCCGTAACTCTGGGTTCTTTTACACAGGACTGTTTGATAATTTACGACTATCATTGACTATTAAACCATCACTTGATGAACTAATTAACAAACCGTTCTCTTGAAGTACAATGTTCAACATTTACAAAAGTACATGTCTATCTGAGACTTGACTAACACTAGCGCTACTCCACGATGTGGACTGATTTAGTTGGGGTCACGAACTGGGCAGATCGCTTCCATACTCGGCTCCATAATGACCTCAGTGCTACTGTACTGAGAGGGAGGGCGTGTCTTCTTCAGCCTCTCCCATTCGTCGCTGTGGATTGCCGCGAGAAGTCGCTATTTTCTGTGGTATCGATACGTGATGCCGACTTTGGTGTGGCACCGCGAGTTGTGGACAATAGCACAACCGTTTCACTAACTCATTCCGTCAGCAAACTGCAACAACAACTGCCATTTATATAAATATGTGCCATTGATATTGTTCAGTTTGGATTCTCCTGTTTGTATTGCAATGACCACAAAGGACAGCAAGCAGGCCCACTGTAACGCAGAATGAGCGCTGATGGTGTCTCATCGGGGCCTCTGACTTGACTTCAAAAAGTGCTCCACAGCTTTGTTAGATTATTTGACGCTCATTAAGTGCCTTCAAACAATAATTCCCGTTATATGACTCTGTATGCTATTTCCTATAACAATAATTGCACAACTAACAACTTTCATGTTTTCCCGGCCGGGTTGGGGGTTTTCTCTGTCCAGGCACTGGGTGTTTGTGTTGTCCTCATCATTTCATCCTCATCATCATCATTCGTGGCAGTAGCTCGATTGGACTGTGTAAAAAATTGGACTGTAAAAATATAGGGACTTTCTAAGGGCGATGATGACGGCGCAGTAGAGCGCCGCACAAACCAAACATCATCATCATCGTCAACAACTTACATATGAAGGGCTTACTTCACTAGTGGTACAAGTCCATTACTTCCACTTTTCTGTCTACAGTGCATCTGCAATTAATGATCCAAACAAACAGAAACAAAGGTTCATCTCTATCAAGAAGCCATATGCTTGAATATTTCTGGTATCTCAACTGCAGATTTTTCAGCGCTCATTTAACTTTAGGACTCTGTATCTCACAATGAACAAAAATGGACTTGTATTACTATTGAAATAAACCCTTCATATTAGAAGAGCAGTTGAATGGAATGGACAGTGTCTTGAAAGGAGGATATAAGATGAACATCAACAAAAGCAAAACAAGGATAATGGAATGTAGTGTAATTAAGTCGGGTGATGCTGAGGGAATTAGATTAGGAAATGAGACACTTAAAGTAGTAAAGGAGTTTTCCTATTTGGGGAGCAAAATAACTGATGATGTTGGAAGTAGAGAGGGTATAAATTGTAGACTGGCAATGGGAAGGAAATCGTTTCTGAAGAAGAGAAATTTGTTAACATCGAGTATAGATTTAAGTGTTAGGAAGTCGTTTCTGAAAGTATTTGTCTGGAGTGTAGCCATGTATGGAAGTGAAACATGGACGATAAATAGTTTGGACAAGAAGAGAATAGAAGCTTTCGAAATGTGGTGCTACAGAAGAATGCTGAAGATTAGATGGGTAGATCACATAACTAATGAGGTATTGAATAGGATTGGGGAGAAGAGAAGTTTGTGGCACAACTTGACCAGAAGAAGGGATCGGTTGGTAGGACATGTTCTGAGGCATCAAGGGATCACCAATTTAGTATTGGAGGGCAGCGTGGAGGGTAAAAATCGTAGAGGGAGACCAAGAGATGAAAACACTAAGCAGATTCAGAAGGATGTAGGTTGCAGTAGGTACTGGGAGATGAAGAAGCTTGCACAGGATAGAGTAGCATGGAGAGCTGCATCAAACCAGTCTCAGGACTGAAGACCACAACAACAAGATATTAGAAAAGCGTGTAGGATACAGGACATTGATTACTTTATGTAGGTTGATTTAGCAGTGTACAGTTCCTTATACACTCCTGGAAAAAGGAACACATTGACACCGGTGTGTCAGACCCACCATACTTGCTCCGGACACTGCGAGAGGGCTGTACAAGCAATGATCACACGCACGGCACAGCGGACACACCAGGAACGGCGGTGTTGGCCGTCGAATGGCGCTAGCTGCGCAGCATTTGTGCACCGCCGCCGTCAGTGTCAGCCAGTTTGCCGTGGCATACGGAGCTCCATCGCAGTCTTTAACACTGGTAGCATGCCGCGACAGCGTGGACGTGAACCGTATGTGCAGTTGACGGACTTTGAGCGAGGGCGTATAGTGGGCATGCGGGAGGCCGGGTGGACGTACCGCCGAATTGCTCAACACGTGGGGCGTGAGGTCTCCACAGTACATCGATGTTGTCGCCAGTGGTCGGCGGAAGGTGCACGTGCCCGTCGACCTGGGACCGGACCGCAGCGACGCACGGATGCACGCCAAGACCGTAGGATCCTACGCAGTGCCGTAGGGGACCGCACCGCCACTTCCCAGCAAATTAGGGACACTGTTGCTCCTGGGGTATCGGCGAGGACCATTCGCAACCGCCTCCATGAAGCTGGGCTACGGCCCCGCGCACCGTTAGGCCGTCTTCCGCTCACGCCCCAACATCGTGCAGCCCGCCTCCAGTGGTGTCGCGACAGGCGTGAATGGAGGGACGAATGGAGACGTGTCGTCTTCAGCGATGAGAGTCGCTTCTGCCTTGGTGCCAATGATGGTCGTATGCGTGTTTGGCGCCGTGCAGGTGAGCGCCACAATCAGGACTGCATACGACCGAGGCACACAGGGCCAACACCCGGCATCATGGTGTGGGGAGCGATCTCCTACACTGGCCGTACACCACTGGTGATCGTCGAGGGGACACTGAATAGTGCACGGTACATCCAAACCGTCATCGAACCCATCGTTCTACCATTCCTAGACCGGCAAGGGAACTTGCTGTTCCAACAGGACAATGCACGTCCGCATGTATCCCGTGCCACCCAACGTGCTCTAGAAGGTGTAAGTCAACTACCCTGGCCAGCAAGATCTCCGGATCTGTCCCCCATTGAGCATGTTTGGGACTGTATGAAGCGTCGTCTCACGCGGTCTGCACGTCCAGCACGAACGCTGGTCCAACTGAGGCGCCAGGTGGAAATGGCATGGCAAGCCGTTCCACAGGACTACATCCAGCATCTCTACGATCGTCTCCATGGGAGAATAGCAGCCTGCATTGCTGCGAAAGGTGGATATACACTGTACTAGTGCCGACATTGTGCATGCTCTGTTGCCTGTGTCTATGTGCCTGTGGTTCTGTCAGTGTGATCATGTGATGTATCTGACCCCAGGAATGTGTCAATAAAGTTTCCCCTTCCTGGGACAATGAATTCACGGTGTTCTTATTTCAATTTCCAGGAGTGTACAATATGAATACGAATTCCACCGACAAAATTTCAGAGATTGTTCGCAACTATTGTATCAGTACTTTTGTATAATTATTACACAATAATAAATTAGGCAGAGTATTATGACCACAGATCTATTATCGATATGAACTCATCCGGGCAATAGCAGCGTCAACTCTCGGGAATCACTGCTAGCCAGATACACGCACGATGCATGTCCTACCAGTGACCGTACTGTCCGTGTGTAGAATGGGGAAGGCGCACCATGAATCTGAGTTTGACTGAAGGCAGGTTGTGACGGCCTGGAGACTCGGCGCGAGCATTTCGGAAACTGCACGACTTGTCGGGTGTTCGAGAAGTGCTGCGGTGAGTGTCTTCAACACTTGGTGAAACCAGTGTGAACCAGTTCCAGATATCATGCGTTTCGGCGACCGCTCATCATTACAGATATCGGACGTCGTAGGCTGGGCAGAATGGTAAAACAGGACAGGTGGCGAACTGCAGCGAAACTAACATCAGACTATAATGTTGGGCAGAGTACAACTGTGTCTGAACACACGGTCCACAGAACACTCCTAACGACGGGCCTCCGTAGTCACCGATCCATGCCATCACCACGACATCGGCAACTACGACTGAAATGTGACCATGAGCACTGGGCGTTGGCGCAATGGCAGAGCGTTACATTGTCTGATGAATCCCGATACCTTCTTCGTCATGACAATGGGAGGGCGCGAATCCGTCGTCTTCCGGGAGAACAGCTCTTTGACACCTGTACTACGGGACGCAGACAACCTGGTGGCGGATCCATTATGCTCTGGGGAACATTCACGTGGGCATCCATGTGTCCAGCGGAACTTGAGCAAGGCACCCTGACAGCCAGGGAGTATCGTACACTGGTTGCAGATCATGTCCACCCCTTCATGACGATCGTGGCAGTGGCAGTTTTCAGCCAGACACTGCGCCATACTACAAGGTCAGGAGTGTGATGGAGTGATTCGGGGAACACAGTGACGAGTTGCAAGTCATGTGCTGGACCCACAACTCACCAGATTCGAACCAGACCGAACACACCTACGACGTGATTGAACGGGAATCCTCCCGGGAATTTACGGTAATTATACAACTCGTGTGTGCAGAAATGGTGCCAACTGATGTGTTGGTAAATGTGCCAACACCTTGTAGATAGAGGCGGCCTAAATGCACGCTATCTAACGCAGACGGGCGTGAATTCTGGAACAGGATAAGTAGTGAATTCTAATCAGAAAAGTATGCAGCTCCTCGAATACTTATCTTTATTCCATCCTTGTGGTACATCGCTCTTGATAATACAAATAAGACTATCTTCAGATACGGTTAATGGCGCCTTGCTAGGTCGTAGTCATGGACTTAGCTGAACGCTATTCCAACTGTCTCTCGGCAAATGAGAGAAAGGCTTCGTCAGTGTAGTCGCTAGCAAAGTCGTCGTACAACTGGGGCGAGTGCTCGTCCGTATCTCGAGACCTGCCTTGTGGTGGCGCTCGGTCTGCGATCACACAGTGGCGACACGCGGGTCCGACATGTACTACCCGGACCGCGGCCGATTTAAGCTACCACCTAGCAAGTGTGGTGTCTGGCGGTGACACCACACCAGCTCCCTCCAGCGTTCTACCACGGCCCCATTGCTTCCATGCCACGACGCTTCGCCGCTGTTACCCCTGCCAAAGGCGGACGGGATAACTGTACATCAGTCAGCTCTCTATCACTAAATCAATGCATAATATTGTATATCACTGTTGTCTTGTAAATAACACTTTCGGAAAACCAATGCCTAGGTATAACTCAGCAGCCGGCCGCGGTGGCCGAGCGGTTCTAGGTGCTTCAGTCCGGAACCACGCGGCTGCTACGGTCGCAGGTTCGAATCCTGCCTCGGGCATGGATGTGTGTGATGTCCTTAGGTTAGTTAGGTTTAAGTAGATCTAAGTTCTAGGGGACTGATGACCTCAGATGTTAAGTCCCGTAGTGCTCAGAGCCATTTGAACCATTTGAAGCAGAACTGAGCGGCAGTGAATGAAAGCTTAATGGTTAAGAGTAAAGTGGGCATTACTGGTGTCAACAGCAAATACCGTGAGTCAATGGAACAAGTTTGCTTACAAAGAAGTTGCAGAGCGTACACACTTGACAACTGCACAATTGTGTGGATATTTTGGCTGCAGTACAGATACACAAATGAAATTTGGGTAAGAAGTTAAATGAAATGCAGTTCTCCGTAACGAATCACCGACACCACGGTTCCCTCACACCAGAGTCCAAAACATCCATGAACAACGTTCTAAATTTTGTCAGTAAACGGGACATTGTTACAGTTAGCAGTCGAGATGCTCTGAAATAAAGCGAAAAGCATATAAGGCTTTAATTATAGTCACAAGAGACGGTATGTAACCTATATTACTTGTATATATTGAACAGACCGGTGAGGTCGTAAAACAGCTTCCCTTGCTTTTGTGTTGGTCAGTGTATCCATTTCACTATTAATATTTAATATGCGAGTCAAATTCGATTTTGAAAAAAGTATTCCAGTACCTGATAACCTATTTTGTACAATTTTGCATCGATCAGTTTTCATTCTTTGCAGTGCGCTGAACAGTCTTCTGCCTCAGCCACAGACACTAGTAGAGAACAAAAGATTCCTAGAGCAACGCAGGCCATTGGGAAAATGTATCTCAGTTTCTGCTGACGAGCTATATTCAGTAGATGAAGTGGAGTCAGAAACTTGTTGTAGTTGTCACTGTGAATGACTTACATTCAGTGCCCGAGATCAACCTTCCTAATAGAGACGATTATTACTCCTTTCGATAAAAATTGGAACTTCTGTAACTTTTTCCAGCTACAGTTTTCAATGAGCCTGTCACATGGGCACTTCGCATGATGTCCAGTGCCGGGGACAGGACCCTGCACCCTGACCGCCCTTCTTCGGACTCGATATCAAATTGGCAGATTCGTGGCATTCGAGCAGAAGATGCAGACTACCTTTTAAGAATGAATATTAACATCTGACAAGAATAACATGCAGAATAATGGAAAAGAGCATTCAGGATCTGTTAGACGACTTTCGGGGAAGGTAAAGTCCCAATATGGGCAGATACACTGGGTCAATAACAACAGCAACACAAATTACACTCCACATCCAAACATGAAAACCAACTACATTAAAAAGATACGTGTAGGATAAAACACAGACATTGTAAGACAAAGGATATGTGTGCTAGCTGCAAGAAATCCTTTAGAATTAGTTCAAGGTGGTTGATAAAAGAAGCGAGACAAGAAAAATAACGCCACGTTCGTTGGATTTGTACACCCGTAAAATGCGTTTGAGAATGTAAAATGATGCAAGCTGTTCGAAATTCTGATAAAAATAGGAGTAAGCTATAGGGAAAGATGGATAATGTACAATATATAGAAGAACGAAGAGGGAATGGAACATCACGAAGGGAGTTTGCAAATTAAGAAAGGTGTAAGACTGTTTAATCTATACGTAGAAGAAGCAATGTCAAAATAAAAAAATGGAGGGATTAAAATTCGGGATGAAAGGATATAAATGAGAAGATTCTCTGGGGACTTTGTTGTCCTCAGCCAGAGTGAAGATGAAGATAAATTACGCGACGTCTTGCATGAAATGAACAGTGTAATGAGTACATAATATCGGTTGAGAGTGAACTGGAGAAAGGGGAATATAGAATGGTGGTGAACTTATCGAACTTCGGTACCACGAAGTACACGAAAATAAGGATTTCTGCTACTTTGGAAGCAAAGTAACCCACGACGGATGAGGCGAGGAGGGCATACAAAGCAGACTAGCAAAGACAAAAAGGGCCAAGAGAAGTCTGCTAATGTCAAACATCGTCCTCAATCTGAGGAAGAAATTTCTGATAATTTACGTACTAGAATTTTACCACAGCATTGTGAAGTAGTGAAACATGGACTGTGGGAAAACAGGAGAAGGAGAGATTCGATGGTTGAAACGTGGTGCTACAGAATAACGTTGAAATTTAGATGGACTCATAGGATTAGAAATGAGGTGGTTGTCCGCAGAATAGGCGAAGATAGGAAAATATAGAAAACAGTGACCAGAAGAAGGGACAGGATGATAGGACACTTGTTAAGACATCAGGGAGTAATTTCTATGGTATTAGCGAGAACTACGTTGAGTAAAAACTGTAAGAGAAAGCAGAGATGGGAATACATCCAACAAGTATTGGGGACGTAGTTTGCAAGTCCAAGTCTGAGATAAAAGAGGTTGGCACAACAAATGCATTCGTGGCTGGCAGCATCAAACCAGCCAGAAGACCGATGACTCCAAAAACAAAGAAAGAACGAGCGCCCTTTGACTTATATACGTTTCCTTCCTGTAAGATAAATCAGAGGACACACGGCTTGCCAGTCTGGTAAGCCGAGCCAGCGGGCGCCAGGAAGTGGTTGCGCGCGAGAGAGAGTGTTTGGCTCCCGGGTAACCCGACGTGGGGTCATCGGCGACTCTGCGACCGGAACCCGTAACCGGCAGCCGGCGTGGGTGGCAGACTGCACCGGGTAGCGGCTTCTCCGGCGGCCGAGGTCCTGCCACCTCAGCGGTCGACGGACTCGTGCTACATCCGGTAGAGCAGAAACGACGTTGCTACATTGGCTTGCCCGTGGTTTTCAGAAAGTTCACCCAACTCTGAGATACACATTTCACAGCACAGGCCAACATAAAATGTTTACTACCTTTTTTTTTTAGATAACCTCATGGTCTTTTGGGCACTCAACTCATACCTCATTTTAGTTGTTTGCTTTTCTGTCACGTTTATGAGAGTTACCGTAGCGCTGGCCTCTTGGTGGAGTTTCTTGGCAGCCGGCTGTCAGCCGATACACCGTTTTCGTAACAATAGGAACACAATTTATACTCCACATGCAAATATGTAAGCCGACTATACTAAAAAGATACACATAAGACAAAACACAGTCACTGCAAGTAAAAGATATGTGTGCTGTGTGCAAGAAATCCCTTAGAATTAGTTCAGGGCTTCCCGGCACGCAGTTATTTCGCTTGGGTTTCTTGAGTTCCGTAATAACGGATAAATGAGAAGGATTCATTACTGCAGGAAGATCTGCAGTGGATAGGCACTTGGTGCAGGGAGTGGCAACTCACCCTTAACGTAGACAAATGTAATGTATTGCGAATACATAGAAAAAAGGATCCTTTATTGTATGATTATATGATAGCGGAACAAACACTGGTAGCAGTTACTTCTGTAAAATATCTGGGAGTATGCGTACGGAACGATTTGAAGTGGAATGATCATATAAAATTAATTGTTGGTAAGGCGGGTGCCAGGTTGAGATTCATTGGGAGAGTCCTTAGAAAATGTAGTCAATCAACAAAGGAGGTGGCTTAGAAACACTCGTTCGGCCTACGCTTGAGTATTGCTCATCAGTGTGGGATTCGTACCAGGTCGGGTTGACAGAGAAGATAGAGAAGATCCCAAGAAGAGCGGCGCGTTTCGTCACAGGGTTATTTGGTAAGCGTGACAGCGTTACGGAGATGTTTAATCAACTCAAGTGGCAGACTCTGCAAGAGAGGCGCTCTGCGTCGCGGAGTAGCTTGCTGTCCAGGTTTCGAGAGGGTGCGTTTCTGGATGAGGTATCGAATATATTGCTTCCCCCTACTTATACCTCCCGAGGAGATCACGAATGTAAAATTAGAGAGATTCGAGCGCGCACGGAGGCTTTCAGACAGTCGTTCTTCCCGCGCGAACCATACGCGACTGGAACAGGAAAGGGAGGTAATGACAGTGGCACGTAAAGTGCCCTCCGCCACACACCGTTGGGTGGCTTGCGGAGTATAAATGTAGATGTAGACGTAGAAAGTGCAAAATTCTTGTCCTTCCTCTCCTCCTTCGCTCACCTACGCAGAATTCTAGAACAATTTCGTAGAGGGCGTGTCGATTCCTTGCCAAACTTTGTATGAACGTTGGGCCAAGGTATTTTTAATACTTCTAAACTACTTCAGGTTTCCATTCAAGGAAAGTGTTCTTAACAATCATCTCGTTGATGTGGCTTTTGGTCTGAAGACTGATTAGATGCAGCTACCCACGCTAGTCCTTCTTGCTCAAGTCGCATCATCTCTGCATAATTACTGCAACGAACATCCATTTGAAGCTGTTTACTGCAGTGAAGCCTAGCTCTCTGTTAGAATTTTTACCCCTACCCCACCCTCCCATACCGTCCCACACGCAAACGCTTCCCTCTATTACGATTCTTTACCGACTCAGGATATGCACTCTCAACCGATCCCTTCTTTTAATCAAGTTTTGCCATTAATTTTTTGTCTACCCAACTTATCTTCAAAATTCATCTGAAACATCAAATTTTAAATGCTTCTGTTCTCTTCTTGGCTGAACTGTTTATTACCTAGTTACAAGCCTACACTCCAGATCACTACGTTTAGAAAATATTTACTAAAGAGAGAATTTGTATTCGAAATTAACAGGTCCACCTTTTTAAGAAAGTACAGCCTGCCAGAACAGGCGAGCGACTTAACGCGCCGCAATCGGATCCGAGCCTGATACGAATCGAATGCGCCTCGCGGATTAACGACGAGAACTGGTGAACCGGTCAGCGTGGATGGATGTGATTTTCAGGCGGTTTTCCGCATCCAACTAACAGAGGAACGCTCCCAAGTGTCAATAAACGATCTTCATGAAGCTTGGTAGGTATGTCGGAGGGACAAATAATACGATACATATTTTTCTGTTTGTGCCCAATTTCACTTTCAAGGCGTAAAACACACCCCGAAACGTAATTTTTGGTGTAGAGGGAATATCTTCTAAATGACAATATACGAAAAATGTTTTTCATATGAAAGTTGATACGTAATTAATATTCTTTAAAACTCTGTAATCAACTTTTTTAATAATTTGAAATTTTGGAAAATACCCCACTTCTACTAATTAATTTTCAAAAATGAAAAATTTTGTTACAACATACATTAAAGAAGCTTTCATCCCTATGTAATAAAGCTGGTTTCTGAAATACTATGTTCGGAAAATAAGCTGCAGACAATGTGCTGTTGGAGTATTTTCAACAAACCTAATTAAAATAGCCAAACATTCGTTACTGTTCAAATTATTTATTTTAATTGCATTCGTTTCGTGTTTTCAATTGTTATTTTACGTTTTACCTTCATGTTTTTTTTTTAGTTTAACGTTTCGCATAGTATGTTTTGTTAATTGAAAATAGTAAGTAACTCATTATTATGGCAGAAAATAATTAAATTATGATAATCTGTAAGGAATTGCTTAAAACATAATGCCTGTTACGCCATACACACTAAATGGACGAAATTTCTTCCAGTAATATACACTACGGGGAAGACAATATGAAACAAAATTCAGAAGAATTTCAAATTGTGACAGGTGATCCTCTAGATATCCTATTTGTATCACGTTTATTCCGGTAGTTTGATAAGTCTTGGCGAAGAGAATTCATTGTGTACTAGTGACTGTAGCTTGATTCTATTTTTCCCAAGTGGAGACTGACATCATAATCATTCAACAGAAATAGATCTGTAAATCTTCTTACAAAAGTTCTTCCTAGCCGTCCAAACCGTATACATTCCACGGCTGTACCAGTGCCTTCGTGCTGTTTGGATCACCAGATGTCTCTCATCATCGGATACAGCGTTCAAAACGGTTCTTTTCCAATAGCCACCCACCTTTCCATAGTTTTAAAAGAAACTAGTGGTAAGTTTGGACCAAGTATTCGAGAATCTCTTTTTGAGGCCCCAAATGTCCTTGTGACAACATCAAATTCTTATAAACAAACGTTTGACCAGCTCAAAAGATATTTGAAATATGTTTTCTTTCCCAGTGAAGCAGAAATATCAGTGTTATTATTATATTCTTGAGGTTGTCAGTTTGAAAGAACTGTTTAGAGCATCGTGCCCTAGGACAACAAACTTGTCCATCTTGTGATCCCAAAGAGCTCGATGGCGCCGTTGCAGCCGTGGGACACACATGGCTTCCGATGCTGCAAGAACTTGGTGAGTAGGTCTTGAGATCTAATTCTGTTGAATGATTATGATGTCAGTCTCCAATTGAGAAACAATTTAATCAAACTGCAGTCATAAAGACATAATCAGTTTCCTTGTCAAGGCTTACTAATATACTTCAGTACGTATTAGGTACTTTATTACATATACCCGATACAAATCAGGATATTTAGTGGATTACCTGTGACGGTTTCAAATCCAGTTCAATTCTGTTTTGTATTGCCTTCTGCGTCATGTATATTATGTGAAGAAATTTGGTTCATTTTATGTGCATGGCGTAAAAAAAATGTTACGTTTTAAGCATTTCCTTACAGATTACCATTATTGTAATTGTTTTCAATCATAATATTGAGCTACTTATTATTTTCAGTTAACACTAAACTAAAAAAAGCATGAATGAAAAACGTAAAATAACGATTTAAAGCATAAAACAAATATAATTAAAATAAGGAATTAGAACAGTAACTAATGTTATAATCAGAAGAATAATGAATGTTTGGATATGTTTATTAGTTTGTTGAAAACACTCCGACAGCACATTGTGTACATCTTATTTTCCAAAAACGGTATTTCGGAAGCCAGCTTTATAACATATGGCTTGGAAGCTTCTTTGATTTATGTTGTAACAAAAGCTTTCATTTTTCAAAATTCATTAATGTTGGTGGGGTATTTTGCAAGATTTCAAATTATTACAAAAGTTGAGTACTGAGTTTTCAAGAACATTAATTACGTACCAACGTTTATATGAAAAACAACTGTTATATATAATAGTTTCGAAGATACTACCTATAAATCTAAAATGACAAATTACTTTTCGTGGTGAGGTACACCTCTTAAAAGTTAAATTGAATACAAACAGAAAAATACGTATTGAACTATATCGCCCAGTTTCGTCAAGATCGTCTATTGACACTTAGGAATGATCCCTCGTAAGTGATTACTGCGTGGAGTGGCGGCGTCAGGGGGGGGGGGGGGGGGGGGGGCACCGGGGCACCTACAGGCACTAGTATTGGTTCAACCCAAGAAGAAGAAGACGAAAAAGTATAAGATTTTATATCTTCTCTGCATTGGCCATTAGCAGATATTTTGCTGCCCAAGTAACGTGACTCACACAATTTTTAATGTTTCATTTCCTATTCTCATTCCCACATCATCGTATGATTCAATTCGATTATATTCCATTAGGCTTGTTTTGCTATTACCGATATTAATTTTATAGCATCTTCTCAAGATCCTGTCTATTCCGCTCAAATGTTCTTCGAACTTCTTTCCATCTCTCATATAATTCTGATTTCATCGACAAACGTCATAGTTCTTGTGTCGTCTCTCTGAAGTACAGTTTCCTTTCTAAATTTCTCCCTGGTTTCCTTTACTGCTTATTCTGTGCACCCAATGAGTAACATCCGGGATAGGGTGCAATTCTGTCGCACTCCCTTCTTGACAATTGCTTCTCAATCATGTTCTTCAGTCTTACTAGTGTAATTCGATTTCTGTACGTTGTAAACATCTTTTAGTGTAGCCCTGCTACCTTCAGAATTTGAAAAAGTGTTATATTCAGTATTACCAGTAGCTTTCTCTAAACTTATAAGACCTATAAACTTCGGCTTGCCTCTATTGAATCTAACTTCTAGGAGAAGTTTTAACGGCTACATTAAAAAAATTTTCATAAACAAAATAAAACTATTCCAGATCTGAAGATTTACTGTGTTTCCGACACCAAATTATACAGGGTGATTCAAAAAGAATACCACAACTTTAAAAATGTGTATTTAATGAAAGAAACATAATATAACCTTCTGTTATACATCATTACAAAGAGTATTTAAAAAGGTTTTTTTCACTCAAAAACAAGTTCAGAGATGTTCAATATGGCCCCCTCCAGACACACGAGCAATATCAACCCGATACTCCAACTCGTTCCACACTCTCTGTAGCATATCAGGCGTAACAGTTTGGATAGCTGCTGTTATTTCTCGTTTCAAATCATCAATGAGGCTGGGAGAGGTGGCCGAAACACCATATCCTTAACATACCCCCATAAGAAAAAATCGCAGGGGGTAAGATCAGGGCTTCTTGGAGGCCAGTGATGAAGTGCTCTGTCACGGGCTGCCTGGCGGCCGATCCATCGCCTCAGGTAGTTGACGTTCAGGTAGTTACGGACAGATAAGTGCCAATGTGGTGGCGCTCCATCCTGCTGAAATATGAATTGTTGTGCTTCTTGTTCGAGCTGAGGGAACAGCCAATTCTATAACATCTCCAGATACTGTAGTCCAGTTACAGTAGCACCTTCGAAGAAAAAGGGACCAAAAACTTTATTGGCTGAAGTGGCGAACAAATGTACAACTAAATGAAACTTTATAGCTCCCTTAATTCGCCGACAGATAGTGCTTAGCTCTGCCTTTTGTCGTTGCAGAGTTTTAAATTCCTAAAGTTGTGGTATTCTTTTTGAATCACCCTGTATTTTATTGTTACAATGCGGATGTTGGGTACCGTCTCCTTAAAAAATGTTGTGCTCTTTCGTCATCCACGCTGGTAGGATTTTATTGCTAACTCTCTCTTGACGTCACAATGCAGTGCCTCAAATCAGAAAGCATAAAGTCATAACATTCCCGTAAAGTCCTGTAATAGCTCTACCCTCATACCCTCAGGTGGCCCAGGAAGAGACGAACAGTTCGTTTAGCGAAACGTCCGCTTTTACTTGGCGGGGGGGGGGGGGGGGGGGGGGGGGGGGGGTTGACGCTTGCTTGCTAGCGGAACTGAAAGCGCGGAATCGGGAACGGATTGCTCCAGACAGACAGGGAACCAACAGTTCAAAATTAAGTAGATCCGTGTAGGCGGGACGTTGCTGCAAACATCACTTTAACTATGAAGTAATAGATCTGGTTACGGTGGTAATAGTGATACTAGTAACAGTATTGATCTGTCGTTGTGTCGTTTTACTATATGGCATTAGAACGTCAAACTACACAGAAATATGTAAGCACATTATAAACACGGTTCTACTTTCGAAACACACACTGGAATATTCGTATGTCGTCTTTCATGAACACCGTTCTGCTCGCACTGTTTCACTCACTAGACTTCATTCTCTTCTATTCTACCTCGCTTCGGCAATTTCTCATGTAAACATAGATGCCTGAAGCCAAGAGCAATGCAAACATCGCTTTTCTCCGGATGTATACTTTAAATTACCAAACGAGCTTTTTGGAAGCGTGTCCTTCTCTGATAACTACACTCATGGTCATAAATTAAGGATAATGCTGATACATGGTGAAACAACGCTCCGATGGGCGCTTTGCGGGTTTAAATCACCTCGGGGTATGACCATGCGGTGCATTTGACCTGCGGTCGTCGCACGGTGGCGCTTGCAGCAGTCCACATACGCAGAGGTGTGTTGGTGCATGTCAGACTACGGTGCAGCGAGAAAGTGTGCAGACGTTTTCAGACGCGCTAATGGTGACTGTGTGTTGAAAATGGCTCAAACAACACATATTGATGATGTTATGAGGGTAATATACTAGGGCGACTGGAGGCTGGTCAAACACAGCAGGTCGTAGCACGGGCTCTCCGTGGGCCACAAAGTGTAACCTCAAAATTATGGCAGATTCCAGCAGACAGGAAAAGGGTCCAGGCGCTACAGTACGGGACGTCTACATTGTACACCACCACAAGAAGACCGATATCTCACCATCAGTGCCCGCAGACGGCCACGGAGTACTGCAGGTAGCCTTGCTCGGGACCTTACCGCAGCCACCGGAACAATTGTTTCCTGACACACAGTCTACAGACGACTGAACAGACATGGTTTATTCGCCTCGAGACCTGCAAGGTGCATTCCACTGATCCTTGGTCACAGGAGAGCCCGTAAAGCCTGGTGTCAAGAACACAGGACATGGTCATTGGAACAGTTATCCCAGGTTATGTTCACAGACGAGTCCACGTATAGTCTGAACAGTGATTGTCTCTGGGTTTTCATCTGGCGTGAATCAGGAACCAGATAGCAACCCCTAAATGTTCTTGAAAGGACCTGTATGGCGGTCGTGGTTTGATGGTGTGGGGTGGGATTATGATTGGTGCACGTACACCCCTGCATGTCTTTGACAGAGAAACTGTAACAGGTCAGGTGTATCGGGACGTCATTTTGCACCAGCATGTCCCCATTTTCAGGGGTGCAGTGGGTCCCACCTTCCTCCTGATGGGTGATATCGCACGGCCCCACCGAACTGACATCGTGGAGGAGTACCTTGAAACAGCAGATATCAGGCGAATGGAGTGGCCTGGCTGTTCTCCAGACCTAAACCCTATCGGCACGGCTGGGATTCTCTTGGTCAATGTTTCGCTGCACGTCTCCAAACCCGTGGGACACTTCAGGAGCTCCGACAGGCACTGGTGCAAGAATGGGAGGCTATACCCCAGCAGCTGCTCGACCACCTGATTTGGAGTATGCCAACCCGTTGTGCGGCCTGTGTACGTGTGCATGGTGATCATATCCCATATTGATGTCGGGGTACATGCGCAGGAAACAGTGGCCTTCTGTAGCACATGTGTTTCGGGACGGGTTTCTCAACTTATCAGCAATGCCGTGGACTTAAAGATCTGTGTCGTGCGTGTTCCCTATGTGCCTATGCTATTAGCGCCAGTTTTGTGTAGTGCCACGTTGTGTGGCACCACATTCTACAGTTATCCTTAATTTACGTGCATGAGTGTAGTTTCAGCATCTCATTTTGCGCTAGATGCACAAGGAGAGAATAGGGAGTCTTTTAAATATCTACGAAATTTCTGTGTCTTTTCTCTGATTCTTCTTTTTTTCATATTCTGTCTGCTAGTTTGTAAAACAGAAAGTGTCAATCAATTTCAGGACCCCTATTTGTTCATTTAAACCGTTCCATTTGAAGGTGGTAGCCTTATCTATATCTTGCACATAAATATGTATGTATATTTAACAAAGCTGTACAGTTAACCTTTGAGTTCACAATAACCATATATCCAACACATTTTGTTCTCTGTACTTAACTCTACATGAAAGTCATGGGGACAAGTTTATAACGCATCTGACGCTCTTCTTCTGTATCTGCGTTAAACTGTATTGTGATACAGTATTTCAGTTCTGCTCTTGCAGTGAGTGAACAGTCACCTGCATTCGCTATTATATTATCGCCAATCCTGTAGGTGTATCTCTTATCAGTAGAAGCGGACCTAGCACCGAATTCTGAGTGACATAGAAATTTCAGCGCACTATTACGTGATTTATATGTACACTACTGGCCATTAAAAATGCTACACCAAGTAGAAATGGAGACGATAAACGGGTATTCACTGGACAAATATATTATACTAGAACTGACATGTGATTCCATTTTAACGCAGTTTCGGTGCATAGATCCTGAGAAATCACTACACAGAACAACCACATCTGGCCGTAATAACGGCCTTGATACGCAAGGGCATTGAGTCAAACAGAGCTTGGATGGCGTGTACAGGTACAGCTGCCCATGCAGCTTCAACACGATACCACAGTTCATGAAGAGTAGTGACTGGCGTATTGTGACGAGCCAGTTGCTCGGCCACCATTGACAGGCGTTTTCAATTGGTGAGAGATCTGGAGAATGTGCTGGCCAGGGTAGCAGTCGAACATTTTCTGTATCCAGAAAGGCCCGTACAGGACCTGCAACATGCGGCCGTGCATTATCCTGCTGAAATGTAGGGTTTCGCAGGGATCGAATGAAGGGTAGAGCCACGGGTCGTAACACATCTGAAATGTAGCGTCCACTGTTCACAGTGCCGTCAATGCGAACAAGAGGTGACCGAGACGTGTAACCAGTGGCACCTGATACCATCACGCCGGGTGATACGCCAGTATGATGAATACACGCTTCCAATGGGCGTTCACTACCAAACACGGATGCGACCATCATTATGCTGTAAACAGAACCTGAATTCATCCGAAAAAATGACGTTTTGCCATTCGTGCACCCAGGTTCGTCGCTGAGTACACCATCGCAGGCGCCCCTGTCTGTCATGCAGCGTCAAGGGTAACCGCAGCCATGGTCTCCGAGCTGATAGTCCATGCTGCTGCAAACGTCGTCAAACTGATCGTGCAGATGGTTGTTGTCTTGCAAACGTCCCCATCTGTTGACTCAGGGATCGAGATGTGGCTGCAGGATCCGTTACAGCCAAGCGGGTAAGATGCATGTCGTCTCGACTGCTAGTGATACGAGGCCGTCGGGATCCAGCACGGCGTTCCGTATTACCCTCCTGAACCCATCGATGCCATATTCTGCTAACAGTCATTGGATGTCGACCAACGCGAGCAGCAATGTCGCGATACGATAAATCGCAGTCGCTATACGCTACAATCCAACCTCTATCAAAGTCGGAAACCTGATGGTACGCATTTCTCCTTCTTACACGAGGCATCACAACATTCGTTTCACCAGGCAACACCGGTCAACTGCTGTTTGTGTATGAGAAAGCGGTTGGAAACTTTCCTCATGTCAGCACGTTGTAGGTGTCGCTACCGGCGCCAACCTTGTGTGAATGCTCTGAAAAGCTAATCATTTGCATACCACAGCATCTTCTTCCTGTAGGTTAAATTTCGCGTCTGTCGCACGTTATCGTTGTAGTGTTGCAATTTTAATGGCCAGTAGGGTATTATTCTTCATTTTAAGTTCAACACAGGTGAGTAAAACATGAGGATGAAAATAACTTTCGTATGGTGTGTCACTGTCAAGTAACACGGGTTGATGAAACTTCGACCATACATAGAAAGACCTGCTGCAGTATTGTACAGATGGCAACTGAAACAAATACGCTACGAGATGGACAAAAATGGCATTTTTATCCACAGACAATAATTACACTGAAGTCAACGCAATTTATGATGGTGCCCTGGACGTGGTTCTTAATAGCGTGTGCGATCACCACGAGCGGCAATGCTTGCTCCGCTACGCGCACCCCTGCTGGGCACACGATTGGTGGCGAGTTCTCGTGGAAGGACGAACCATTCCTCCACCAACGCGGTTGCTGGATGGTCTCATCGCATCCGAACATGCTGCGATACGTCTCCGCACCGTGCTCGATGGGTTTAAGTTGGGGAAATGGCATACAAGTGCATTCGCCAAATAACGTCTGGTTCCACGGGCTCCTCCACCTGTGCTATCCGTTGCGGTTGCGTATTGTGATCCAAAAAAATGAAGTCAGGACCGAACGCAGCACTGAAAAGACGCACACGAATGAGGAGTACAGTGTCGCGATAACTTTGACCGATGGATGTACCGTGTTCAAAGATTTTGAAATCATGACGCACATGCAACATTTGGCGCGCTGGCACCAGCACTATGAGCGGCAAAGAGGTTGCGAGAAGATCGATAGTAGACACCGGAGCAAGCGAGCCTATCAGGAGAGAGGCCAAATAGAGACTCGCAAGCAACGCGCCGCCAACGCCCTCTCGACCGCAAGTACTTAGATCTCCGCCGCGGACCAGAGAGACCAGTCGGTCATCCTGTGAATCAGAAATGGTTGAAATTGCTCTGAGCACTAAAGGACTTAACTTCTGAGGTCATCAGTCCCCTAGAACTTAGAACTACCTAAACCTAACTAACCTAAGGATATCACACACATCCATGGCAGAGGCAGGATTCGAACCAGCGACCGTAGCAGCAGCGCGGTTCCGGACTGAAGCGCCTAGAACCGCTCGGCCACAGCGGCCGGCTCCAGTGAGTCACTGAGTCGAGTTATGAGTCGCAGCCCATTGGGAGTCGCAGTCGCAGCTAGCTCAGCCTCTAGCTCAGAGTCAGTCAGTACGTCGCGACCAGAGTAGTGTGCATAGCGGGACTTGTACTTCACCTGCAGGAGGCTAACGTGGACTATTACTGAACAGCTTGAACCACTACAACTGGAGTGTCTTAAGTTGAGTAGCTTCCTGCTGAAGTTAATAAAGAACCCTGTCACTACATGCTTGCAGTTTGTGTTACAGAAAGAGGATACCGCCCACCAACAACATCCTCTCCTTGCCTCCCATGGTACAAGCCTACAGTGACAACGAGACGGCACAAAAATTATGTTCGGCAGTTGTCCTGGGTGCACTACATATTCTCTTCTGTGGTCTTATGAGGGTACGGCCGGAGTCACTATTCAGACTGAATAATTCACCGCGCCAATGTGGAGAGAGGGACTGCGTTCCTTACAATCCCCTTAAATGTGGTTGCAGTTGCACCCTCTGTTCGACCCGGGTTCCTTCTTGCCTGCTCGGTCACCTGCTGCTGGAGTTGACCGTGGAAGCTCACCTCCTCCTCCGCTTCCGCCTGCGGTGGCCGTGGTCTGAACTCTTCACATGCACGTCAAACAACGCTGTCAGCCATAACAAACTCCTGGACTACTACACTGGTCACACTTCATCCTTTTTCCAGTTTCCCGTCTATTCTTCCACGTCTGAAGTCAGGCAGATGTCGTATCCAGGCCGTTTCGTAACGAAGACCACCACGACAGTGGACCATAACTACTCGCTGATTGACACAAACTGCCTTTTGCCGTTCCTTCAACTGCCTTGTGCTGCGGGACTAGCCTCATTTGGAGCCTACAGTCACACTGACCTCGCGCCGTATGACGTCCCGCTTTCCGTGCACGACTGGGAGATCTCTCATAACACACTCCTACACTTCCATCAATTTCCACCGAGTTATTGATACACTGAAGAGCCAAGGAAACCAGTACACCTGCCGAACATCGTGTAGGGCCCCCACGAGCACGCAGAAGTGCCGCAACACTACGTGGCATGAACTTGACTAATAAATCACGTGGTGCTGGATGGAATTGGCACCACGAATCATCCCGGCTGTTCATAAATCCGCAAGAGTACGAGCGGTAGGAGATCTCTTCTGAGCATTTTGCAAACCACCCCCTATACGCTCAATAATGTTCATGTCTGGGGAGTTGGTGGCCAGAGGAAGTGTTAGAAGACTGTTCCTGGAAGACTCTGTAGCAATTCTGCATGCGTGGGGTGTCGCACTCTCCTTTTGGAACTGTCCAAGTCCCTCGCAATGCACAATTGACATGAATGGATGCAGGTGATCAGACACGATGCTTACGTACGTGTCACCTGTCAAAGTCGTATCTAGACGTATCAGAGGTCCCATATCACTCCAACTGCACACGCTCCACACCATTACAGAGCCTTCACCGGATTGAACAGTCCACTACTGACATGCAGGGTGCATGCATTCATGAAGTTGTTTCCATACCCGCACATGTCCATCCGCTCGATACAATTTGAAATGAGACTCGTCCGACCAGGCAACATGTTTCCAGTAATCAAGAGCCCAATATCGATGTTGATGGGCCCAGGCGATGCGTAAAGCTTTGTGTCGTACAGTCATCAAGGGTACACGAGTGGGCCTTGGGCTCCGAAAGCCCATATCGATGATGTTTCGTTGAATAGTTCGCACGCTGACACTTGTTGATTGCCCAGCACTGAAAGCTGCAGCAGTCTGCGGAAGGGTTGCCCTTCTGTCACGTTGAACGATTCTCTTCAGCCGTCGTGGGTCCCGTTCTTGCAAGATCTTTTACCGGCAGCAGTGATGTCGGAGATTTGATGTTCTACCGGATTCCTGATGTTCACGGTACACTCGTGAAATGGTCGTACGGGAAAATCCCCACTTCGTCGCTACCTCGGAGATGCGTCCTATGCCTCATGCGCTGACTGTGACACGACGTTCAAACTCACTCACTCACATCTTAATAACCTGCCATTTCAGCAGCAGTAACCGATCTAACAACTGCGCCAGGCACTTTTGTTGCCTTGTACAGGCGTTGCGGACCGCAGCGGCGCACTCTTCCTGTTTACATATCTCTGTATCTGAATACGCATGTCCAAATCAGTTTCTTTGGCGCTTCAGTGTATGTTACGTTACTTTATCTGTCTCGTCCTTAAGTATTGCAGAGCATTGTATGTCCACATACTGAGGTAAATTTTTCACAAATGATTTCGTGCAGTCAGTTATTTTATCAATTACACTGTAACACCTAAGTTACTAACTGAACCGTGACGAAATGTCACAGCTGATTTTCTGCGTTTCCTCTTTGTTTGTAGCCACGTTCCTCTTGAAATTCCCGCTTCGCGCTCTGCTGTTTCCTTGCCCTGGCCAGAGGGCGCTGTGGCGTAGCTGTGGCCGCCTGCCTGCCTGCCGTGTTTGCGAGAGAGCGTCGGTCTGGAAGAGGGACTCTTAATTGCGGACGTCTGGGAGCGTACAGGAGGCCACGCCGTTTTGTTGATGTCTGGCGTGACTCGTGTCAGGTGTGATGCGTCGTTAGCCACGTGATAGCAGTCATTGTTACTGACTTGGTCGCGGACGGATCAAAGTGGATCAGGCCTCGTTGCCCATTGAAATTCCTATCCTACGGAGTATAACACTTCCGTCCGCGTCAGCCGGTGTGGCCGAGCGGTTAAAGGCGCTTCAGTCTGGAACCGCGTGACCGCTACGGTCGCAGGTTCGAATCCTGCCTCGGGCATGGATGTGTGTGATGTCCTTAGGTTAGTTAGGTTTAAGTAGTTCTAAGTTCTAGGGGACTGATGACCACAGATGTTAAATCCCATAGTGCTCAGAGCCATTTGAACTTCCGTCCGCTACTGTTATACCATAACCTTGAAGTTGGAGGCAGATCGTATAATGAAGCCATCTTGTTAAAGCAAGTATGGTATAAAGCAAACTGCAGTGTTACCCTCTGAAAGGAATTTAGTTGTGTTGACCGTGATATACCTAGCGGTGGTGGGTTATCGGAAGTGAAAGTCAGAATTACGTAAATGTTTAAACAGTAACAAACAATAATTTACCTATCCACACTGTCAAAATGATAGTAAAAACGGTCGCCAGCCTAATTAGGCATAATAATCAGTAACATTCTTGTTCAAGAAACTGAAAATAAGTAACTTCATTGGGCAAACACAACCTATACTTTTGTCACACTAGAGTGCAGTGAACTCTGGCACCTGCATATGTTCACGTTAAGGTTGGAGCTAACAGATCAGACAGATCAGAACAAACTACTTGCATAAATATAACAGATAACGATACACACTATTTCCTTCAGGACTTAGTCAAAATGAATGGTCTCAATAACATTACTATTAATATTCACTGTAGAATCATAAATTGGGCATAGGTTCAGTATTAATTTTCAAACGTTTTCCTATCTGAGAAAAAGATTATAAATGTAGTTCACTGCAAAATTATGAACTGGGCATAGGGTAAGTGTCTCTCAGCTAAATACTTTCTATTTGGAATGAAAGTTAAATGTATTTCACTAACAAATACTTTCTCACTGACCTTTGAATAAAAGAAGTTACTGTTATCACAGATACTGGTCTTTCTATTAATCGTTATTTAGCTTAGCATAATAGACAAACTGTGCGTCCTGTAACACTAATAATAAGCACTTTCAATATACTAGAGAAACCCAATACTATACAGAACTTGACAGGAATAGCAAGAGTAATTGAAACTTATGAAAATTTCTACATTTAAGCAACTTTCTCCATTTGGACTACTTTCAATGGGGGGGGGGGGGCCTTAATCTTGACCACTGTAGTAGAGCAAAATAAACGCACTTTTATTACATTAGTGGAACAAGCACTTAGCAAGCATGAACATATAACTCTCGCCAGTTGCAGTTCTGAGCTTTTACTGCAGTGAAACACAAAATTGAGATATTTATAAGAACTTTTCAACAAACAATATTAGTTTTAGCACACTATTGCCATATTAATTTTAATATGCTTTCAATAAAGGGCACTCGGTGAGCACTTCAGCGTGGGAGGGACCCTAAGTGGATATGTGACTGAGGATAAATCACGGTAGGTACACGAATTGAGTTATAATTGACCTTATATTTGAGTACACTATAACATCCTATGAGCTGATTCTTCACTGTACATTACTATAGTTCTTCTGTTCCATTTTGTGCAATGTGGTGGCGAATGCATGTTGGTAGGTGAATTTGGAGGTAGAGTTGCTGGGCTCTGTCATTTCTTGGTGGTGATGATAGACATCAATTCCAACATAATTCCAGTTAGTTACTGCATCCATCCGAGGCTTTGGCACATTGGAAAACGGCATAAGAAGCCCGTCTCGGCACCAGCTCAATTCAGAACCTTTTCGTGAGCTGTTGGTGGTTCAGTAGCTCATCCCCGACTGACTCTTAATCCACCTCTTCTACCTATGCCAACGACAATTAGCGGGCGCTACAAAGTTCCGTTCCGGAGGGGAACTACACCACCTTTTACATACAAAATAAGTAAGAACCCTAAGTGAAAGTCAGCAATTTACAGAACAGCAAACAATCACTTTAAACAAAACATATCGTTTGCACATATTGGTAGTTCAACACAAAATTATTTAAATAAAATTATTCAATTTTAAAGATAACCAAACAGCTTATATTAGAAAGACAAAACACATAATTTCCTCATATTGTACATATTACAGAGATTACACTTCCTACGCACTAAAAGACATCAAAGTTTTTAACAGAGAAAAGTATAAACACTCTCATGGTATCCACTCAATCCAACAACATTTACAGAAGCTCAACGATATAATATTAAATAAAACAAAAGGCTAAGTAAATGAGTAGAGCATTAGAGCTATGGTGTTACAGGATGTCGTCGGACTGAAAGTGAGACGTTTTGACCACTATTTTGCTTTATATGCAAGCAACTGGGCATTCCGGCGTCTACAGTAATTCGGCAAAGATTATTTGTTTCGTCGGTGTGTAAATGACTGAACAAGGAGCAGTTTATTTAGTGTTCACCTTATGCTAGTGTGTTCTGCGTCTGTTGTTTGCGAGTGTAAACTTGACTCTTACCTTTGTCTGTTGATTTGAGCACATCGTCAATTACTGAATCCAAGTAGTGACTTTCAACTAATTAGCTGGATTCTTCCTTTTCCTCGTCATAACGCGTGTTAAATGGCACAGTAGAACTGTAGACCTTAACTTGCCGCCTCAGATGCGTGGCTTCAGTAACAGAGCCAAACCTGTTAACTAATTAAGGCTTGTGGTAAACAAACGTATTTAAGTATGTTTTAAAATATTATCCGAAATGTGTCAATGATTTATGTTGCACTAGTTGATTCTCGGGTGTGAACGCATGTGCCGTGTAAGGCAACCCTGCTAGTTTTCATCACCTTCTGACCAGGGTCCTGGCTCGACGCTCGTCTTTAAATACGCCGCTAACCTGGTTAGCGAATGTTGTGGCTATTTTAAATAAATCACTGCTCAACAGCACAACACAGTTTGTCGGCCGTCAGAAACCGTGTGTGTGTATTTATTCCTTTATTCTAGTCTATCTATAAGCATGCTATTCTTAATTTGTTACTCTAGGTAGCGATTAAGTTGTCATTTTTGAAGTGTTTGGATGGAGTGCGGCTCCTTTAAGTATAGATTTGTCGATTTCCAGTTTATTGTTTTCCCACCAGTTTTTAATTGTGCTTCTTCGCGCGTATATATATATATATATATAAGCGTGGAATCTAAATGTTTTTTATTACTATTGAGCTGTACTTAATGTCATACTGTAAAGAAAGGAACTTATTGGAGGTTAACTGTCGCCGTAAGGTGTTGTGTACGGTGCACTTTCCTGTTATTCATTTCAATGTTCTTGTCAGTGTGTAAGCGTGCTAATTATTTTCTCCTTACATGGAGTGTGCGTGCCTTGATGTTATAAGTGACTGTTTCATAACCAGTTCTTTAACGCGCCTACGCGCATGTGTATATTTATGGGAGAACTTAAAGTATGTTCCCCTGTTGAACGTTAACCAAAGTGCAGAAAACTGAATCCTATCTTTATTATTGTTCTAGTGAGATTATCTGTCAAGTATAACACTCGACATTTTCTTGGTCTGTTATCAAGTGTTACAACAAATGTAAATTTCAGTGAAGCGATGCGCTATTTCAATTGTTCCCGTGTTTTCCTATCCCCGCATTGGTTAATCTAAACTCACGATATTTGATTGTTTAAATAGTGGAGAGAAGTACGTGTATTCCAAGAGTGAAATTCGTTTGGAAGATGCAGAAACATCTTCTTTTCGTCATTTGCGTATACAATATGAGTTACAAACCTCGCTGTTGCTGTTTTGGTACATCCACACTTACTAAACTCATCACAGTGCAGCCTGTGCGCTCTATCTGTCTCCCTCTTCCCACTGACTCGTTTTTTTCTCGAAGCGAGAACGATGGCAATAAACTTGAGGTGTACGTCGCCTCGGCACAATTATACGTTGCGATCTCCGCCTGAAATATTCCAGTGACGTCAGACACTCCCAACAGGTGTCAGCCCCTCTCACCATACTTCACCTGTAGGAATGCCTTTACTCCGAACTGACAATCATCTCGTATAAGGGTGGTATTTCAATCAACATATCCCACAGTCGTGGAAATACTGAACTATCAGTTTGGTGGCTTAGGGTCGGGAAGTCGAGGTGTCAACGTTTCATCTCAGGTCGTATACTTAGACACACCTTGTAAGAATGAGTGATCCACAGTTGTAACAAATTTACCGATAAAAGCAGACCCAGATGGCTGTACGGTGGAAGGAAGGGCCTTCAGCGCTTCATAGACTGCGAGGTCATTAGGGATGGAACGATAGTTCAGCGATAGGATAGGGGTAGAGAAAATCAGTCGCGGAGGTCTTAAAGGAAACATCCCTTATTCGTGTGAAGTAGTTTACGGCACATAGGGGTAAGCAACGCCATGATGGCCAGACTGCGACTTGAACACACCAGTCAGGCGTCGAGAGCACCATAATGTTTGCGTGGCGCCATTGCAACACTCTCCACGTGCAGTTTACTAGAACAACAGGAATGTAGAGCGAAAAGTTAGTGAGTTTCCTGCATGTTCCGTAGATCACAATAGTATCCCTTCGCTGCGACACGGAACGAGTCAGTTTACGGTTATAATAGACTGCCTCACCGAAAAATGCAGCAACATGATGATCATTTGCATGGCTCTTTTCTGTCGTTGTTTTCATGCATACAGTATCTTATACTTAGCAATATTCAATGTCTTCCTCCTTTTCCTTGTTTAATATAAATACAGCGATTTGCACTAAACTGTATTCAACCACTCTGTCCCACCCTTTTTGCCTGGGTGGAAGGCATTAATTTAAATTTCAATTAACGTCGTCGTCATAAGAAGGACTATGAAACAAATATATGCCACTGTTTCGTTTCCACTTCGGGTGGGGTGGGACATATGTATCCCACTGTTACTTTGACGTGAGACCTGTATGACCCAGTGGTAATGAAATGAATGACCATCCTGATATGTCTTACGTGGCAGCTCAAGTAAACAATATAGAACAGTTTTACTCGCAAACGCATCAACCAAAAGCTCCTGTTTGGAGAAAAAGGTAATCACTTACAAAATTTTTGGAAGTCGTTGATTAGCACTGAATGTGCACAAGTCAGAACTTAGCGTGAAGGCCATAATGACGAAACACTCGAAGTTTAATATTCACTCGGATGTAGGACAAGATACAGTCCAATGTTCACTTGGCAGAGGAACGATGTACGAAGACAAGTTGACCACCGGTACCAAGTCCCTGCTCATCTGCGATGCAGAGGCCAAGTCCTGGTGATGGTGAAGGCAGACACTGGTGGCTCCCTCAGCCAGTGGTGGTTGGTCTGGCACGGCGTCGTGCGTAGCGAAGGTTCCGAGTGGGAGGACCCTGAAGAACTGTGGATGCAATCGACACCTGGCCCAGATCTCGACGGAGAACTGGCTTGGAGCGGCGATGCGCTGACCTGAAAAGTCAGGCCGTGGAAAGACACTAGAGGAACTATTTGGTATCACGTGGCCCACGGAAGACATCAGGTCCGAGGGACGGTGAACTTTGGCGGTGTTTGAGCTGCCGCCTGCTGGCCTAATGCCTGATGTAGCCCCTTGCGGGTTAGGCCACTCGCATTACACAGGTGGCAGAGGGATTGCAGCTCTGTGGGCCCATACACCAAACCACTGCAGTACCGTTTATGGTGCCGCACCACGAAGGAGTTACGCAAATTGGTCACACTCTGATATTCATACAGATATCGACTGAAAGTACAAACTTATAAGCTTTGGCGGTCGATGGATGAATGTGTGACGCTGCAGCGCAATTTCACCGCGCAGCTGGCTAGGATAGTAAACAGGGTATAAAGTCTTTGTGAAATCCATTCCGTGTACTCTGTTGGACTGTAACAATGCCTCGCAGACAGGTGCGTGAACAATGTACACAGTTGTCAGCATTTGAGACAGGGCGAGTGACTGGACTCAAAGAAGCCGGTTTTAGTAACCGAAGGCTCGCATCTCGTGGTCGTGCGGTAGCATTCTCGCTTCCCACGCCCGGGTTCCCGGGTTCGATTCCCGGCGGGATCAGGGATTTTCTCTGCCTCGTGATGGCTGGGTGTTGTGTGCTGTCCTTAGGTTAGTTAGGTTTAAGTAGTTCTCAGTTCTAGGGGACTGATGACCATAGATGTTAAGTCCCATAGTGCTCAGAGCCATTTGAACCATTTTTTAGTAAACGACGGATGGCTCCACACTTGAATAATAGCGATGCGAATACTACTCGATGTTGCCAGGAATGGGTGAACAACGGCCGACATAGACAGGGGACAGAAGGTGGAGACGGAACAGTCGTCAGAGAGCCACTCAGAGGCCCGGTTTCATCATCATCGTAGATCCGACGTGCAAGTGGTTCTTCAGCGGCCACAGCGACCATTGATAGGCGGTTCAGAGGAAGGGGGCTGAGCTCACCACGCCGCTTGCGCTGACTGCCGTCGACCTCTGTATACCGACAAGACCGTTTGCGGTGATGTGGGCATATTCGGCCTGGAAGCTGATTGATTGGAGCAGAATTCTGAGCAGCGAAGGCGAGTCCGGAGGCGCCGCAGAGAGCTTCGGGGTACCAACCTGGTTGTCGCCCTCCACACTGCCCGACATCCAGGAGTAACAGTCTGGGGTCTCATTTCTGTTCGTACTGGAAACCGAATGGTTGTCATGCGCGGCACTCCCAGAGCGCAGCGGTTACATCGGCGATATTCTACGCCGCCTTTTGTTGTCCTTCATGGCAATGCATCCTAGGCTTCCATTTCAGTAACACGATGTCCGCTAGCACACGGCGATAATTTCTACCTATTGTCTTCGTGCTTGCCAAACCATACTTTTGCAGCCAGGTCCCCAGTTTACAGCTCGGAATTTTGACGATTTAACACACCAATTGGACAGAATGTGACTGGATGTCCCCAGAAGCACATGCAACAACTCTGTCAGTCAGCACCAAGCCAAGAAACTGAGTGCATTGCAACCAGAGGTGGAACAACGCATTACTGGCTTCCTCAGTTGGTGAAGCTCTTTCTCCTGATTTTCCTAAATTTGTAATCATTTGTTTCTCTGTACATGAATCACACCTACCAATTTGCGCCCCATTCGGATAATTCCTTCTTTTCTCATATCTTAAACAATATACTTTCAGGAAAACACTTGGATCGTATTTATGATTACGTATATTTAACATTCCGCTAGATTATTTCAAATGAAAAAATCATTAGATGCAAATTCGAGTGTCTCGTGTTATAGTCATATCGATCCTTCAACGTGTATCGAGTTTGAAACAGTTTTTGCATACGTAAGGTCATTGTTCTAGTTCCCTTTTTTCTCTGATCACATCCTGCACACCTTCTTGTTGTTTTACCTTCGGTTCGTTGATGATCCCCAACATTCACCAAACACTTGTAAATAGCACTTGGGCGTCCAGCAGCTATCTTTCTTTTGAGAATCACAACTTTCTTTGCCAGTGCAGTCATCTGCTACGCAAGTGGGATAAGAAAATCAGTTAATGTGAGTTGTAAAATGTAATACAAGCTTTGATTATTGCCGTTGTCGGTGGTGTCTGTAATTACTGTATATGAATTCTGCTAACCATTGGAAAGGTCCACTTTACCAGTGGGACGCTGATGGATTGTAGTAGCATGCAGCAAATGCCCACTGGTTCTTTGATAAGCTATCGTGGAACATGTACGCGCAATGGTAGTGAAAGCGTTGAAAAGCGCGTACACAAACACAAAAACACACACACACACACACAAACAAACTGCTACACTTTGAGAAAAGAAAGGGACAGGGATCGAGCGAGGCTCCTGAGAATGCAGCTCTTAGCGCCTAATTCTAGCACCGGCGTCGTCAGCGTAACGAGCGTCGTAACGCAGGTAACAAGTTGGGCCCGGTGATTAAGACGCCGCGGCGCTGCCCCCAGATTAACGGTTTGGGTGGAAAGTAAGAGGAGGCGGCGCGCCGGTGGCCGGTGTCTGCGCGTGGCACCCGGAAACTGGCCGGCCGGCCGCGAAAGCTGCAGCAGCGGCGGCGGCGGCAGCAGCAGCAGAGCCAGCCCCGGAGGACGCAGTAGCGGACAGCCTGGCTAACTCAAGAGGCCGCGCCTGGCGCCGCCAGCTTTCCCGCCGTTCCGCCCGCGACTCCCCCGCGCATGCGCAGTGCCGGCCGGCAGTCCCCGCTGTTCCGGCGCTGTCCCTGCCGCTGCACGTCCGGATTAACGAGTTGCGCAACTGTCTCACGGCTGTCGCCGACATTGTCCCCACTGATACTCGCCACGAGTTGCTGCTGCACCAGACCTTCGTTGGTGGTATCTAGGGCATATCGGCAGTTTTCACTCACGAATTTACACGGGATTTCACTCGCAATGAACCTCTTCACTGTGAGGTCACGAGATCAATCTTTATTAAGCCTGATTTGAAACTCTTGTATTAACAATTGTGGCGGGAAAAATTTTAGCTGTTAATAACTCATCATGTGCATCAGGAAGACGAAAGAAAGTGAGTGTCCGAAATCTGCAGATATCAACCTTCTGTACGACCTTTGTACAGGTATTACACCTGAATGAGATTTTCACTCTGCAGCGGAGTGTGCGCTGATTTGAAACTTCCTAGCAGATTGAAACTGTGTGCCGGACCGAGACTCGAACTCGTGACCTTTGCCTTTCGCAGGCAAGGTCCCGAGTTCGAGTTTCGGTCCGGCACACAGTTTTAATCTGCGACGAAGATTCAGGTATTACATCTCGCAAAACGAACACCGTCGACAGTCAAGAAACGTTCAAAACAAGCCATGAACTTGAACCGTGACCGAATGAAAATTGGTGCCCAACAGTGATCACTAGAGACCGGATTATATACATCATGAAATCTTTAAAATATGCGTGCAAATATACATGAAAAATGCTTTAAAAAGCATGTAAAGTGTCGAAACATGTACGATCAAATAGTAAAAAAACATGGTCACTGCATGCATTATACTTCAAAGTCGAACCTTTGCATATAAATTACGAGGAAAAGCGCCGGCCACGCCAAAAATCGGTACACTTAGAACGCTGATACTTTCTCGTAGAGGTTAGGAGGGGAACCTTTCTGGGATTATTTTCTAAAAACTTACAAAATGGGGACGCATACCACGTTTTAACAACTCTTCCGTCTTTGCTACTGTTGTCGGTAACAAGCGGATGCGATGAGATTGAGTCGCAGCAAAACAATCGATATCTACAGGACCAACTTCAAGATTTATCTCACCCAGAGGGGCACGCTCAAAAACTCCGTAATATTTTATTTAAAAGCAACATACAGTCATGAATTTTTTCAAACAGCATTAACTTTTAATAGATACTATTGGACCAAAGCACCATTTACAATTTATTTTACAGTTTTCTACTACTGTAAACATAAACGACCAAGTACAGTCTGAAATGTTCGATAGTAACATTGCGTCCTCGATTACTCAAAACATTGTTATAACCAGAAAAGGATCGTTCTACATCAACTGAGGTAACTGGGCAGTATTTGAAGCCGGCCGCTGGTGGCCGAGCGGTTCTGGCGCTACAGTCTGGAACCGCGCGACCGCTACGGTCGCAGGTTCGAATCCTGCCTCGGGCATGGATGTGTGTGTTGTCCTTAGGTTAGTTAGGTTTAAGTAGTTCTAAGTTCTAGGGGACTTATGACCTCAGCAGTTGAGTCCCATAGTGCTCAGAGCCATTTTTGAGTATTTGAATTTGGGTGTTATCTTGGCACTCATTGCTTCTGGTAAAAGTTCACCCATCCCATTAATGAAACTATGAATTTGGGCACAAGGGTTCAAAGCCTGGACTATACTGTAAAATGTTTTCAAACTTTTCTTTAAGTTTTCTTGGAAATACCTCCGGCGATAAGGAGTTCACTAGAATTATTTTATTCATAAACTTAATAGATCCATTCAACACCAGACTTCGATTTCAAGCTTTTTAATACTTGCAGGTATAAGGGAAAAGTGAATGCTAACCATAGCAATATCTTTTTTAATTCCCTTAATAATTAAATAATTAAATAATTAAAAACTTCGATCCATGTACCCTGACGATTTACCACTGGTTCGGGAGGTAAAGGCACATTTAGTAGTTTTTCTTTGTAGGTTTTGATGCGAACAGGAAACTTTAGAAACACTTTCTTTGCGGGTGAAATCAGTTTATTTACATTGGCAAACGTGGAACGTACTTCTTCAGCAAGGCCATGTACGACAGGAGAGAAACACGCCACATAAATCAAATTGGGGTAAAATACTTCCTACTTTGATCATAGAGGGAGCAGTATCTCAAATAAACATAACCACCCTCTCACCTGGAGAAGATGCCGGAAATATTTTACTAATACCCTCAGTCACAAATCGGGCAATCGTAGAATGATTTACTTTTCAAGTTGTTTTCAGACCGCTACATAGGAAGAAGAAGGCTCTCCTTTTAAATCACCAACAATTAAATTTGCAATGTAGCGGCCACAAGTGTCTGTAGTTTCGTCAATTGAAATCCAGATACTGCTGTCCTTGAATTCATTGCGTATTTCTTCCAGAACATTTACGTAAATTGTCGGTATATAATTTTTATGCAACGTTGATTCATCAGCTATGTTTTGATTTCAGTAATATTTGCGCAGGATGCCTTTGAGGATAGCGTTTGTAAGCTTGTGAAGAGGAATATTGCTTGCAACTTTTTTAGTTACCTTTGGACAAACCCATGCTACTGCAACTTGCAGTTCTCAGAAGTTCTTTTCGTGGCCCTTTCTTCTGCATTCCTGCGATATGAAGACTTATCTTGACATGCCGGTCTGATTGAAACTTTTTTTGCAAGAAACTTTTTCTCGCAAACTCGACAATATAAAACAATTCCGTCATATGTAAATGTTCCAGGATGGTCAGCTATCCACGAAACGACGTGTCTTTTTTCGGGCGGCATGGCGCACAACACGTTATACACTATGCGTCGTCAACACGTTAAACTCTGCACAGGTAAATAAGAAAGCTAAGCTGAAACAATGGACGGGCGACCAAAAGCTTGCATAGCTTAATAGTTGCCGACGTGTACTGGTATGACAGCGGGGGGGATTAACAGGGGACGCGGGTGCAGGAGGATTGACTGTCTGGTTTGCCTTTTCCTGTTCCTCTTCTGTAATGATTTCGCTAGGCAGTGGCATCTCGGTTAGCGACTGCACGCAGTTCTAGGTCGCGGTGAATCTTTGAGACATCAAAACAAGATCGAGCTAGAGACCGCCCGTCTAAATTTTTAAAATATTGTAAACACAGAGCCAAAATATGCATCGTCACTAGTATTTAGTTAACGTATGCAATAACCGGTGAAAAGGAGCCAAATATGCAAATGTATATGCAACATTCAAATGCATGTAATCCTGTCTCTACTGATCACAAAGGTTCGAGCCATCAAAAAAAAGGACATGCGCAGATTGAACTTCTCCAGTGGTTCCACGTGGTATGAATTGCAATGTCACACACTTTTCACAGCATATACAGCAAACTGACCATTGAGAAAAACTTCCATATACAGAAGGCAATAGCGGAAGGAAAACAGGTCTTAAACTAATACACTACACTCTGCAAGGGCACACTATTTAACGCATTAAAGGAACTTTACCAATAAAAACATCATAAACAGATAAAGTCTACATATAAGCACACGCACGCACGCATGTACACACACACACACACACACACACACACACACACACACACACACACACACGCACACAGATAAAATACAAATAAAATTCAAATTTGGCGCCAAACTCTCTGGTGAACAAATGAACACTGACTGGGCTGGGACACATAACAAACCACAATCACACTGTGTTCTGGTGTAGTGAAAAAGTATTTTACTACGTTATTTGTGGAAAATACTTGTTATAGTTACGTATCCATCACAGCATCTGAGCATGCTGCGGAGAATGGAAGTGTTTGCCACACGAAAACGTAAGTAAATACGAAAATAGGTGCGAAAACATCGCGAAAAACTAAATTACACTCTAGAAGACAGGTTAACTCTCAGCAAAAAAAAAAAAAAAAAAAACTTTCTCATCAACATCGTTTGGTTGCAGATGACAAGCTAACTGTAATAAGTAGCACAAAAGTGGTCCAGAACATTCATGCTCACCAAATGTAAAGGTATTTTCAAAAAGAAACGATCTGTTGTTTGAACTAAAAATGCACATAATTTTATAATCATGTACCAAAAATGTTCACACTGCAGAATAAATAAAAACGAAAACCCACTGATGATGGCACAGTGGTGCCGAAACATGTTTGGGTACTGAGAAAAACGTTGTTTTGCGTATCTGGCGGACCTCAAATCCCAAAAATTTTAACTGCAAACACGGCCAATACAAGGAGCTGCAAATCAAAAGATGGATACTTCTCAGGAGTTTGCTCTAAAGGAGTATAATTTTTATACACAGACCAAGAATCAAGCCCAAGCAAGTCATTGTGATCAGCTATTGGCCAAAACCAGTGCTCGTACCATAGTTGTAGTTCTCTTGCGCCATTTTTCTCACTCTTGCTTGTTCTGACATAAATCTTACCTACTGCCCTTGCAAGATCCCGCACACGAGAAAGAATCGTAGGGGGCAGAGGCACCCTCAACTTCCCACGGAACTACAAATAACTCTCCAACCAATTTAGCGTCCCGATTAACAGACGGCATAATTGGGTACGAATGCGTCAAGCACTGGTGTTAGTTGATCTTCACACAACTCCCTTACTGCATCTAATTTCCAGGATTCCTGTCATACGTATTTCCTCTTCAAACCCTGACAGGTCGAAGTTGGAAAGAAACTCCTCACTGAACCATGGGGTAAGTTTGTTTATCTCATTCTGCCCGTTTCCGCAGTTTGCTGTAAATCGTCACGTTGACGCTTAGTCTGAAATTTTGTTATCTTACGTCTTCCACTTCCGTAACACTGAAGTTACGCAACCATCCTCTGATCTACTTTGTATCAACACCAATAGCACCACCACTCAAAGAATTATTAGACAAGACCAACCTATAGAGCTCTCACCCCCCCCCCCCCCCCCCCCCCCGCCGCCACACACACACATACACACACACACACACAAAATCCTCAAATCTACTGTCACACTCCCTTTCTCTCTCTCTCTCTCTCTCTCTCTCCCTCCCTCTCTCTCTCTCTCTCACACACACACATACACACAAACACACACACACACACACACAATCCACAGACACCTCTGAAAAATTCAGAACAACCGCCAGGAACACTAACTCTTCCACCGTTAGCCATCTTGTTTTTACACCATCAACTGTTCCACTGTCCGCCATGTTTGTTTTTGCAGCCGGTAAACAGTGAAAGAGTGACAGTGACAGCTCAGTATACAGTGTGGTCCATTGATCGTGACCGGGCCAAATATCTCACGAAATACGCGTCAAACTTGTCTAGCTTGAAGGGGGAAAACAGATGTCGCTATGGTTGCCCCGATAGATGGCGCTGCCATGGGTCAAACGGATATCAATTGCGTTTTTTTAAATAGGAACCCCCATTTTTATTACATATTCGTGTAGTATGTAAAGAAATATGAATGTTTTAGTTGGACCACTTGTTTCGCTTTGTGATAGATGGCGCTATAAAAGTCACAAACATATGGCTCATTATTTTAGACGAACAGTTGGTAACAGGTAGGTTTTTTAAATTACAATACAGAACGTAGGTACGTTTGAATAATTTTATTTCGGTTGTTCCAATGTGATATATGTACCTTTGTGGACTTATTATTTCTGAAAACGCGTGCTGTTATACCGTGATGACCTGTAAATACCACATTAATGCACTAAATGCTCAAAATGATGTCCGTCAAACTCAATGCATTTGGCAATACGTGTAACGACATTCCTCTCAACAGCGACTAGTTCGCCTTCCGTAATGTTCGCACATGCATTGACAAGGCGCTGACGCATGATGTCAGGCGTTGTCGGTGGATCACGATAGCAAATATCCTTCAACTTTCCCACAAAAAGAAATCCGTGGACTTCAGATCCGGTGAACGTGCAGGCCATGGTATGGTGCTTCGACGACCAATCCACCTGCTATGAAATATGCTATACAATACCGCACCACACGCGAGCTATGTGTCGGATATCCATCATGTTGGAAGTACATCGCCAAACTGTCATGCAGTCAAACATCTTGTAGTAACATCGGTAGAACATTACGTAGAAAAATCAGCATACATCGCACCATTTAGATTGTCATCGATAAAATCGGGGCCAATTATCCTTCCTCCCATAATGCCGCACCATACATTAACCCGCCAAGGTCGCTGATGTTCCACTTGTCGTAGCCATCGTGGATTTTCCGTTGCCCAATAGTGCATATTATGCCGGTTTACGTTACCGCTGTCCGTGAATGACGCTTCGTCGCCACATAGAACGCGTGCAAGAAACCTGTCATCGTCCCGCAATTTCTCTTCTGCCCAGTGGCAGAACGGCATAGGACGTTCAAAGTCCTCACTATGCAATTCCTGGTGCATAGAAATATCGTACGGGTGCAATGGATGTTGATGTAGCATTCTCAACACTGACGTTTTTGAGATTCCCGATTCTCGCGCAATTTGTCTGCTACTGATGTGTGGATTAGCGGCGACAGCAGCTAAAACACCTACTTGGGTATCATCATTTGTTGCAGGTTGTGGCTGACATTTCACATGTGGCTGAACCCTTCCTGTTTCCTTAAATAACGTAACTATTCGGCGAACGGTCCCGACACTTGGATGATGTCGTCCAGGATACCGAACAACATACATAACACACGCCCGTTGGGCATTTTGATCACAATAGCCATACATCAACACGATAACGACCTTTTCCGCAATTGGTAAACAGTCCATTTTAACACGGGTAATGTATCACGAAGGAAATACTATCCGCACTGGCGGACATTGCGCAAATAGAAGAAAAAATTTTAATGGTGAGCTTGAAGAATACACTAAAGAACGTATTTAATTAGTTAAAAGTGTTCAACTACAATTAATTACAACCTAAATTGGTTATCTTTAATGAGAGCTCCGTCTCCATACGGCCTTGTGCAGGGCTACCAACGAAGGGGTTTTGTCTACTTTAAGGTGTAAGTAGTTGCAGATGACAAACTGTGGAACAAAACAGTCACTCTAGAAACTCAATACATCAGAAAAACCACACCATGTGGTAAAAAGGTATGAATTCATAATTTAATGTGTTTTTTCAAATATCTGTAATTACGATTTCAAAACTAATAGTTACAAGCATGCACACAGTAAAGAACATTCTTTATCTCTAACAGCCATAAAATAAAAGGCCACTGAAGATGCTGCAACCGCAGTAAAAGCGGTTTGGGTTAAAAAACAAAATTTTTACTGCAGCTTCCATCCTTCCGAATCTGGTTAGTGTATCCATCTCTTGGTCTCCCTCTACGATTTTTACCCTCCACGCTGCCCTCCAATACAAAATTGGTGATCCCTCGATGTCTCAGAACACGTCCTACCAACCGATCCCTTCTTCTAGTCAAGTTGTGCCACAAGCTCCTCTTCTCCCCAATTCTATTCAGTATCTCCTCATTAGTTATGTGATCTACCCATCTAATCTTCAGCATTTTTCTATAGCACCACATTTCGAAAGCTTCTATTCTCCTCTTGTTTAAACTATTTTTCGTCCATGTTTCACTTCCATACAAGGCTACTCTCCATACAAATACTTTCAGAAACGACTTCGTGACATTTAAATCCTTACTCGATGTTAACAAATTTTTCTTCTTCAGAAACGCTTTCCTTGCCATTGCCAGTCTACATTTTATATCCTCTCTACTTCGACCATCATCAGTTATTTTGCTCCCCAAATAGCAAAACTCCTTTACTACTTTAAGTGTCTCATTTCCTTATCTAATTCCCTCAGCATCACCCGACTGAATTCGACTACATTCCATTATCCTCGTTTTGCTTTTGTTGATGTTCATCTTATATCCTCCTTTCAAGACACTGTCCATTCCGTGGTCTTGCAAGTCCTTTGCTGTCTCTGACAAAATTACAATGTCATCGGCGAATCTCAGTTTTCATTTCTTCTCCATGGATTTTAATACCTACTCCGAATTTTTCCTTTGTTTCCTTTACTGCTTGCTCAATATACAGATTGAATAACATCAGGGATAGGCTACAACCCTATCTCACTCCCTTCCCAACCACTGCTTCCCTTTCACGCCCCTCGACTCTTATAACTGCCATCTGGTTGCTGTACAAATTGTAAACAGCCTTTCGCTCCCTGTATTTTACCTCAGCCACCTTCAGAATTTGAAAGAGTATTCCAATCAACATTGTCAAAAGCTTTCTCTAAGTCTACAAATGCTAGAAACGTAGGTTTGCCTTTCCTTAATCTTTCTTCTAAGATAAGTCGTAGGGTCAGTATTACCTCACGTGTTCCAATATTTCTACGGAATCCAAACTGATCTTCCCCGAGGTCGGCTTCTATCAGTTTTTCCATTCGTCTGTAAAGAATTCGCGTTAGTATTTTGCAGTTGTGACTTATTAAACTGATAGTTCGGTAATTTTCACATCTGTCAACACCTGCTTTCTTTGGGGTTGGAGTTATTATATTCTTCTTGAAGTCTGAGGATACTTCGCCTGTCTCATACATCTTGCTCACCAGATGGTAGAGTTTTGTCAGGACTGGCTCTCCCAAGGCTGTCAGTAGTTCTAATGGAATGTTGTCTACTCCGGAGGCCTTGTTTCGACTCAGGTCTTTCAGTGCCCTGTCAAACTCTTCACGCAGTATCGTATCTCCCATTTCATCTTCATCTACATCCTCTTCCATTTCCATAATATTGTCCTCAAGTACATCGCCCTTGTATAGACCCTCTATATACTCCTTCCACCTTTCTGCTTTCCCTTCTTTGCTTAGAACTGGGTTTCCATCAAAGCTCTTGATATTCATGCAATTGGTTCTCCTTTCTCCAAAGGTCTCTTTAATTTTCCTGTAGGCAGTACCTATCTTACCCCTAGTGAGATAAGCCTCTACATCCTTACATTTGTCCTCTAGCCATCCCTGCTTAGCCATTTTGCACTTCCTGTCGATCTCATTTTTGAGACGTTTGTATTCCTTTTTGCCTCCTTCATTTACTACATTTTTCTATTTTCTCCTTTCATCAATTAAATTCAATATTTCATCTGTTACTCAAGAGTTTTTACTAGCCCTCGTCTTTTTACCTATTTGATCCTCTGCTGCCCTCACTATTTCATCCCTCAAAGCTACCCATTCTTCTTCTACTGTATTTCTTTCCCCCTTTCTGTCAATTGTTCCCTTATGCTCTCCCTGAAACTCTGTACAACTTTCAGTTTATCCAGCTCCCATCTCCTTAAATTCCCAACTTTTTGCAGTTTCTTCAGTTTTAATCTACAATTCATAACCAATAGATTGTGGTCAGAGTCCACATCTGTCCCTGGAAATGTCTTACAATTTAAAATCTGGTTCCTAAATCTCTGTCTTACCCTTATATAATCTATCTGATACCTTTTAGTATCTCCAGGGTCATTCCATGTATACAACTTTCTTTCATGATTCTTAAACCAAGAGTTAGCTATGATTAAGTTATGCTGTGCGCAAAATTCTACCAGGTGGCTTCCTCTTTCATTTCTTAGCCCCAATCCATATTCACCGACAATGTTTCCTTTTCTTCCTTTTCCTACTCTTGAATGCCAGTCACGCATGACTATTAAAGTTTTGTCTCCCTTCACTATCTGAATAATTTCTTTTGTCTCATCATACGTTTCTTCAATTTCTTCGTCATCTGCAGAGCTAGTTGGCATATAAACTTGTACTACTGTAGTAGGCATGGGCTTCGTATCTATCTTGGCCACAATAATGCGTACACTATGCTGTTTGTAGTAGCTTACCCGCACTCCTATTTTTTTATTCATTATTAAACCTACTCCTGCATTACCCCTATTTGATTTTGTATTTATAACCCTGTATTCACCTGACCAAAAGTCTTGTTCCTCCTGCCACCGAACTTCACTAATTCCCACTATATCTAACTTGAACCTAACCATTTCCCTTTTTAAATTTTCTAACCTCCTAACCATTTCCCTTTTTAAATTTTCTAACCTACCTGACCGATTACGGGATCTGACATTCCACGCTCCGATCCGTAGAACGCCTGTTTTCTTTCTCGTGATAACAATCAGGTAACTGGATAACACTGCCGCTTTCACTAAAACAGACAGGTACTTCAGTTTGTCTCTATGCGTTAAGTCAGTACGACGTAGAGAGTTTTTATAACGACGTGGGTAATTTTGGAAACGTGTTAAGACTAATGGAAATTCGACAGCCTATGGCAGTGGTTGACCGGATACAGCACTCAACTTTCATCTCAGCTCCTGGGCTCAAGCGGTGTGGCACAGCCGCCAAATAAAGCAATGAGTTCATAAAAGATTTCTACAGCACGTCGACTGCTCCAGCCGCTGCAGAACTTGCTCGACGTGAAAACAGCCCCGCGGGCTGTTCCCCTGCCCTCAGGCGGTGTCTGTTCCGGACTGCGTTGTGGCTGACGATGTCTCAGGTTTGTTGACACTGCGGCCACCCCACGGGTGAGCGTGTTGATTTGCATTCAACATTAGACAGAAACTGTTGGACCCCTAACTTTTATGTATTATAAACCACTACAACACTGCTGCTTATATAGATATAGAGCTCCGTTCTTCCAACTAATTTCGACAACGTGCGTTTACGAAGAGGGTTATGGCGCGGCAAATCAACGTCCCGAAATCAACGTCAGCGTCGAACTGAAAACAAAAAAATATTTTGAATAGTCGGACACAAAACCTCGAACAGCTTCTCTTTCTAATTATCGAGTGTCCCTCTCCCCACCATCTGTTCCTAAGCTCGGGAAAAATTACGATTTTCATTTTAATCAAACCCAACTAGCAAACATCAGCACTGGCTTCCCCCTATAATTAGGACCGTCGTCGTTAATCTGCCGAGCAGTGACGGCTTTCCGCGAGGAGCCTTATGAATGGCTTCATTACGGTGATGAGCCCTCGCATCGGCTACGCAGTGCAATTACCTCTCACCTTACGCTGAGCACGTCGCGCCGACCGAGAGAGTGGTTACGGTGCTCGCTGATTGGCAGAATTTATTCGTCGTGACCCATCATTCATCTATGACACTAATTTGTTAACATTCCTACAAACAGATACCTCGTTCTCGAAACAAAACGACTGTCTGCGTGGTCTCTAAATCAACGGTCGATTGGCTACATATAAACTGCAAAAATAGCGTGGAACAAGTTAACCGTGGCCACAGAATTCCGTCACCTTGTAACATAACATCTGTGAGATGCTGCTTAATGCTTTAGGCATAGATTTGGCTTTTTAGATGCTGTTCCCTCAAGCGAAACTTAGTTGTCAGGTGAAGTCGGCTTGCCACAGCCGTTAACGTTGCTGGTACGTTTGTAAGTTCCCCATTATGCGCTTGTTTATGAAATTTATTCCAAATTTATCTCCCTCTCTATAAAATATCTACTTACAATAAAAACTATCTACCCACATACTGCTATACAGCTTAAAGTCGTATGGTAACCTTTGAGTAAACAGAACCTAACTTGAATTGAGCTGAGCTGATTCGAATACAATTTGTCTCTGTATTAAATGCGCAACAGGCCCTCATCAAAATTTCCTCTTACCTCGCGTCTTGACAACACTGTTGCAGATTTATCGAAAGCACAACAGCAGAGAGCATGCAAGCACCGGCTAAGCTACATTTCTACTTTTAAATAAAATTTCCAAACAACACTGAAACTGTTGCATACCACATGGTGCAATGTAGTAATGCGTAATGATAAACCTGTTTTAAACAGTGGGACGCTGAGAACAACTATTCCTATGAAATGATAATCCATGACAACGATTTTAGAACGAAGTGTGTATTCAAAAACATAGACTAAAATTTCGTGTAATCTTCACACATATCATTCGTCTGAACAATACTATGCTAAACAAAGTGAACAAAAATGTAAAAAGGGTATAATGTTAACAGAGAGTATCTATAAAAACCAAATAGCTCAATCGGTTGATATCTTAACGCAGGACTCAGAGAATTGTGGTGGTCTTTCTCTCAGCTATGAGGAAGAGAACATAAACCTTTCTTCATCTAGCAGATACCATCACACACTAACGAATACGTCCATCTCCTACAAAGTTTCACTCCGCAGAGGGAAAGACTGTGCCACAACAAGAGCAAAGATTGTTTAACAGTAATACAAGTTGCTCTCTCTCTCTCTAAAGTGCACATCGATGACTTACAAAAATCAAAGTGATATGCCCACACCACTATACAATTAAACAGTAATTGGACATTAAACAGAGCAGATTGTTAATCACTGACATTTCTGTTTTAACAGACTTTTTACAGTTTTTTACAAGTAATTTGGCTCTGAGTTAGTAGTTTCTACTTAAAATGTATCATTATTATATTTTGTTACAGGTGTGCCTATCTACATCCATTACAGAAAACGGATGTACTTGAACTTCAAGTTCAATAGAATAGTGAAAAGCATCCTTACTTCTAGTGTTCTAGCTAAGCACTTTGCTATTTTTTTAGATTTGAATGAGTTAGTAATAACAAATTTCATAAGTGAATATCCTGAGTTCCTTAAATAAATGTCTGCAAGGTAATCTTAGGCGGGTTCTAGCTATTATTCTGATTACTCGCTTTTGTGCAATGAATACTTTTTCTCTTAATGACGAAATGCCCCAAAATCTGATGTCATATGAAATCAGTGGATGACAATAGGCATAGTGGGCTAATTTACCGATATGTTTATCACCAAAATTTGCAATAACTGTAATAGCATAAGCAGCTGGACCTAAACTTTTCAGCAGATCATCAATGTGTTTCTTCCAGTTCAATTTCTTGTCAAAGCACACACTCAGAAATTTGAATATTCTGCCTTAGCAACAGACTTCTGTTCAAAGTCTAGGTTTACCAAGGGTGTTATGCCATTTACTGTACAGACCCGTACATACTGTATTTTCTCAAAATTCTGTGAGCGTCTACTAGCAGAGAACCACTAAATAATTTTCTGCAAAATATTATTCACAATTTCCTCAGCTATTTCTTTTTTGTTGGGTGTGATTGCTGTACTTTTATCATCAGCAAAAAGAACTAGCTTTGCATCTTCACATTAATATATGTTAACAACATGAGGGACCCAACACTGAATCCTGTGGGACACCATTCTTGATACCTCCCCAGTTTGAGGACACTGCTGATCTTTGTATTCTATCTGTACTATTAATTTTAACCTTCTACATTCTGCCAGTTAAATATGTATTAAACCATTTGTGCACTGTCCCACTCACGCCAAAATACGCTTATCTAGAAGAACGACTGGAACAGGAAAGGGAGGTAATGACAGTGGCACGTAAAGTGCCCTCCGCCACACACCGTTGGGTGGCTTGCGGAGTATAAATGTAGATGTAGATGTAGAATTTCATGATTTACGCAGTCAAAATCCTTTGAGAGATCGCAAAAAGTTCCTATGGGTGGTGTTCGGTTATTCAAATCAATTAATATCTGAACAGTAAAAGCATACATATCATTTTCTGTTCAAAACCCTTTCTGAAAACCGAACTGACATTTTGTTAGTATTTCATTTTTACAAATATCTGAAGATTCTCTTGAATACATTACTTTTTCAATAATTTTGGATAACGCTGTCAGAAGTGAGATTGAGCAGTAGTTGTTGGCATCAGATTTATCCCCTTCTATATGCAATGGTTTAACAATAGCATATTTCTGTATATCCAGAAAAATGCCCTGTTTCATTGAGCTACTACATATATGTCTGAGAATCCATCTTGTCTGTTGGGAACAAGCTTTTAGTACTCTGTTGAAAGTGCCGTAAATTCCGTGCAAGCTTTCACTTGTGAGTGAATTTATTATTTTCCTAATTTCAGTAAGAGAGGTGAACTGAATTTCAATTTTATCAACTTGGATAGGTATTGCCTCTTCCATATACTAACTTGCATTTTCTACTCAACAGGTGGATCCTATTTTATCTACAACACTTAAAAAATGATTATTAAAATATTTTCGACATCTGACTTTTTTTAACAAACTTAATTTAGTTTTATAAAAATACAGTCTTCCTGTACTCTCAGTTGCCCTGTTTCCCTTCTATCAATATTCCAAATCGTTTTAATTTTATTACACAAGGTGCTAATCTCAGACATAATGCACATACTTCTGGACTTTTTAATAAATTTTCTTAATACAGTACAGTGGTTTTTATAATGTTTGAGTGCTTCTGGGTCATTACACCTTCTAGCTATAACATACATTTCCTCTTTCTCTTTAAAGGATATTTTTATCCCTTTAGTTATCATAGCTCTTTAGATGGTTTCTTACAATTCAATTTCACTTTTTTCTTAAGGAAACTGTTTTCAAATATACTCACAAAGGTATCACGAAATAGGTTAAATTTTAAATTAGTGTCAGGTTCCCTGTACACCTCATCCCGGTCTAACTGTTGTAAGCTTTCCCTAAAACTTTCAATTGTTAAATCATTAATTGAATGCACTATTTTGGAGGACTGTTTTGCGTTAGTGCATGGAGCTATGTCATATGCCGTAAATAACTGTTCGTCATGATCGAATTTATCTTGTTCTGTAAAAACATTATCTATCACTATGCCACTTTCCTGTGCTATACGAGTAGGAAAATCAATAACTGATGTCAAATTGAAAGAACCGAGTAACTGGTCACGATCATGCTTTCTATCAGACTCCTTCAGAAATCTACCCTGAAGTCCCTAGAAACAGTAATTTGAGTCCTCCTGTATGACATATTACACAACAAGGAACGCGAGTTTTTCAGAACTAGCTCAAAATTTCACAATGAGGGCCTATAAACAGCCAAAATTATAAACGTACCATTATTTACTATAAGCTCACGGTCATAATATCCTATACGTTGGTTTACACAAAACTTTTTAGTTTCCAAATTTTTCACATTATGATAAATTTTAACATATATGGCAACTCCTTCTCTCTCCATAGTGTTTCTACTTACATCTTCTGAAAGCTTATATCCACCTACAAATACCTTTTCCACATTTGTAAACAGATGATGTACACACAGGCATAGTACATTTATTCCACCCTCAGTTTCTAAATGTTCTAAACAAACAAGAAGCTCATCTACTTTGTTTTTACCCCCTTATATTCTGATGCAATATACTAACATTATTTTTCACTGTACTTTTATGAAAATCTTGTGATATGCTGACATTGTTTTTCACTGTAGTTTTCTGAGAATCTTGTGATATTTTAACATCTCCAGTACATGCTGTCTGAGCTTCTCATTAAGCTTAATTTCGTTCAATGTTGAATCACTGGAAACTGATCTTAGCCTAAAAAAAAGGTACTCCCCGAGTTTCTGTGCCCCCTCCCTCAAGTATTTTGTTATTATCCGTGCCAGTTTACTCTTCCCTTTCCTACTGAGGTGAAGGTCCTGCCTCGTGAAGTCCCACCTACCAACAGCATCAACAGAAACCAGACCTATGCCTTACCAAGTAGCCACCTGAAGCAGCTGATCTAACTCCATACTGACCTTCCTGAGAGAGCTGCTCAGTTGCGGCCGATCGTATTGCATGAAAGCAGGAACCAAGCCTACATTTGTATGCTTCGTTGCAGATGCTTTTTTTACGAGGTCAGACTCAACACTGTAGCACTGATCCCTATCAATACTGTTTCCTGCTCCACCCACTACCACAACACGGTCCTGCTTTGTAAAACCCTTGCACATTAGGCTAGGCATGCCATGCACTGGGCTGGAAAAAACTTGTGACCTGGTACCTGTCACCGAATTTTTCTTGCGAGATGTGCCCCACACCTCTTCCATATCTACTAGTTAACAACAAAACTTTCCTCCTTCTTTCTGCCTTTTTGAATCTGTTGGTTTCCTGCTCAAAGTCTATTGAGTACTTATATACCTGAGACTCTTCCTTAGTTAACTGATGCAGCAAGGCAATCTATTGTTTGTGCCAATGATGAAACTGTCAGATACTGCTCTCTTTCCGTGGTCCCTGTTCCTAGCTATTACTTCCCATCTATCTTCACCCTTCTCTCACTTTAACATCATCAGTTCCTCCCTAGCATTGTCCAGTTTAGCCTTAAGGGTTCTAATCTTCGCTTGGTGTTTAGCTATTTTCGTATCCCTTGAGCGTAATTTTCAATACCATGGAAGAAACCCATTTACTTCCCCAATTCCCATGCCACTGCATTCCTGCCAATACAACCATCTGTCACAACAGCTGCCTAGAACTCCAGAACTAAATTAACTACTTTTCGCTCCTAGGTGTTTACAATTTTTATAAAATTTATCTCTAGAGTAAGAGGAATATTCTACTAACTCCGGATCGCAAGAATCACTAACGTTACGTGGAACACTAACAAGTGTGTATACTATTAATATATTAATATAGTACCGTTTTTTTTTTTTTTTTTTTTTTGGTGATCAGTCTACTGACTAGTTTGATGCGGCCCGCCACGAATTCCTTTCCTGTGCTAACCTCTTCATCTCAGAGAAGCACTTGAAACCTACGTCCTCAATTATTTGCTTGACGTATTCCAATCTCTGTCTTCCTCTACAGTTTTTGCCCTCTACAGCTCCCTCTAGTACCATGGAAGTCATTCCCTCATGTCTTAGCAGATGTCCTATCATCCTGTCCCTTCTCCTTATCAGTGTTTTCCACATATTCCTTTCCTCTCCGATTCTGCGTGTACCGTAATGCACTTAAAGTAATCTTAAAACTCAAAACTTGCATATTCGAAGAATTAGGCGTAATATCGCGCAAGCGCGACTTGACTTCACTCGTTTTGAAAAGAAATAAAAGATAGAACTTAAAATTTTCAATTCCCCCAGTAGAAACGGCACTATCAAATATACGTTTAAGTAAAACAACCTAAATTATTCACATAATCGTTTCGCAAACATCTTAAATTTGTATGAAAACCTACGTTAAAGTACGCGGAAACCGGCCCGTAGGATATGGTTCTTTCTTCTTTTTTTTTCGAGAGATACATTGAAACAAGTAAAACCTTCAATAGAAAAGATGAAATAGGCTCTAATGTACTTCCTTACAGTGTAGTATTAAGTGACAGTTACGACAAAATTAACTACTTATGTTCATGAGCTCAATAGTCAAGCGAGTGAGGTCTGTGCCAGGGCTGATAACTTAATAGAAACACTTGCCTGCCATACTCCAAAGATAACAAAAGTTGTTTGTACATATTCTTAGTGTGCGTGTAAACTGACAAAATGTATATTAACGAACCCAGTGTACCTAAATCTAAATACTGTGCGCGCGCGTTTGTGTGTGTGTGTGTGTGTTTTAGCTGACAGAGTGTACATTAGCGGAATGAATTTGTCAACAATACCACGACGCTATGCAATCACCACGACCTTAGCTGCATTTTGTCCAGGATAGAATGTAGCTGCAACACCTGCATCTGAAGAAGAGCCAACAGTGGCTCCAAAACTAGTTAACGGTACAATAAATGGCAGCAACTTCAAAAAGTGACTGATTGCTTCTTAATACCTACACAAACCGCCAAGCCAAAGTACATTTAATGACGCAGGGGATAACGTGTAAGTTTTTGCACTATTCTACAAACGGGTGTTGTTACGCTCGACTAAAAAAGCCACAGCACCATGTCATGCGGGAAAGAGAGGGTGAGAGGAATTGAAGCAAAATATTGATCAGTAGGCGCAATGAAACTGTGAGTCATACGCTTTTACATTTCTGCTATCTGGACATGTCAATAATCCGACCCAGAACTCAAATCTGCCAACAACTTCCACTTACACCAGATCTCCTGTCATACTCTGGGAAAACGAAAAACATGTGGACTGAACAGCAGCAATCATTTCGATAGTTAATATTAGGTTTCTACATGGAACAAAAATTTCTGCCATACTCGAGTCTCGGCTCTTGATTCTGGGAAGCAATTTGTACTCTATTTTATTAGTTGACATCTTTGTATGATGTACTGATCGGCCTTCTTTTCCGAAGTCCGGTTTTGTAATAGTCTAAGGAGGGCACGATAGCAGAAGGGCGCGGGAGAAATTAAGCTAAGGCATTCACGACGGTGAGTCGCTTTCTGTAGTTTTGTGGTGATGCAGAAATGACTCAGCGAAACTGTATCCTCAAAAACACACGACGAATCATCCACAACTTTCATTTACCGGTTTCGAAGAAATGGAAAGGCAAGGTGTTTGTGTAGGCTGGATATGTTTTCTCGGCGGTGACAGCGTTCTGGCCATCGGCTCCCACCACAGTCCGCTGCCGTCCGCGTAGTTCGTCGGTCGATATCGTAAACTCGAAATGAAAATGCTAGCGTAAGCGTGATTGCTAGACCGGGCTATTAGCCTACCAAGGTTCAAGCGAAGACGCTCTTTAGAACCAAGAACAGGGTTGAAACTCACAGCAAACTGAAAACCCATGTAATAATGCTACATCTACATCTACATACATACTCCGCAATCCACTATACGGTGCGTGGCGGAGGGTACCTCGTACCACAACTAGCATCTTCTCTCCCTGTTCCACCCCCAAACAGAACGAGGGAAAAATGACTGCCTATATGCCTCTCTACGAGCCGTAATTTCTCTTATCTTATCTTTGTGGTCTTTCCCGCGAAATAGAAGTTTGCGGCAGTAAAATTGTACTGCAGTCAGCCTCAAATGCTCGTTCTCTAAATTTCCTCAGTAGCGATTCACGAAAAGAACGCCTCCTTTCCTCCAGAGACTGCCACCCAAGTTTCTGAAGCATTTCCGTAACACTCGCGTCATGGTCAAACCTACCAGTAACAAATCTAGCAGCCCGCCTCTGAATTGCTTCTATGTCCTCCCTCAATCCGACCTGATAGGGATCCCAAACGCTCGAGCAGTACTCAAGAATAGGTCGTATTAGTGTTTTATAAGCGGTGTCCTTTACAGATGAACCACATCTTCCCAAAATTCTACCAACGAACCGAAGGCGTCTATCCGCCTTCCTCACAACTGCCGTTACATGCTTGTCCCACTTTATATCGCTCTCCAATGTTACGGCCAAATATTTAATCGATGTGACTGTGTCAAGCGCTGCACTACTAATGGAGTATTCAAACATTACAGGATTCTTTTTCCTATTCATCTGCATTAATTTACATTTATCTATATTTAGAGTTAGCAGCCATTCTTTACACCAATCACAAATCCTGTCCAAGTCATCTTGTATGCTCCTACAGTCACTCAACGACGACACCTTCCCGTACACCACAGCATCATCAGCAAACAGACGCACATTGCTATCCACCCTATCCAAAAGATCATTGATGTAGATAGACAACAACAGCGGACCTACCACACTTCCCTGGGGCACTCCAGATGATACCCTCACCTCCGATGAACACTCACCATCGAGGACAACGTACTGGTATTTCTTCTCACGTTGAAATTAACTGTTGATGAAGATACTCTGATGTGGCACAATTATTTTGTATCCGTCAATGTACCGACGTTGGAAATAAGAGGAGACCAGTTGGCAACTCAATGAACTGTACATAATGTCAAGGCCAATCAAACAATCACGGATGGTAAAATAGTCTACATGAAACTGAGTGAAAGCCCAAATCCGCAACAGCTGTTTATTGTGTTTCCACTGTATGACGACCGGTTTCATACCTTGGAGGTATACCGTCAGGTCATATAAAACTAATACTCCGCGTGCCACCATTTCCAATGTGCAAGTGCGCATAAATACATGTCACTCCTCCATATAACCTTGGATGAAACGGCAGATGGGCATCCGATCCGAGCTACGCATGATCAGTAAAACTCCAAAACTCAGTCACTGGTGTGTGGCTAGCGCTATTTAAGTTTCTGCTAGTATTCTTTAGTATGATGACGACTCCCAAGGATTGTCTGTCTTTAAATTCTTTCTTTCCCCCGCGGATTTTGACGATGGCTGCATTCTATCACACGTGAAGAACAGTCATGCGCTGTCCAGGCTCGTCTTTTGCCAGTGTTCTGGAAGTCGTGGCACATGAACTATTACTTTTATGTGACCTGAAGATGTACCTGTACCTCCATGGTATGAAACCGGTCGCCATACAGTGAAAACAAAATATACAACTATTGTAGATTAGGACTTCCACTCAGTTTATATAGACTACTTTACCATCTCTGATTTTAAAGAGTTCGATTGTCCTTCATATTACGTACAAGTTTTTAGCTGTGGTTGTCCTACCTATAAGGTTATTTGCAGTCACTGAAATGTTTCGTACATCCCGCTCGGAAATCAACAATGGACTCACCGAATAAAGGCTGATACAGCTAAGCTGTACACCTCTATCACTTCCGGAACCGCATAAGACATGATAATTCTGTTTTAGATGTGAGAAATTCCTCACTTAGTGAAATGTAGGCTATTCATAACTACACTACTGGTCATTAAAATTGCTACACCACGAAGATGACGTGCTACAGACGCGAAATTTAACCGACAGGAAGAAGACTCTGTGATACGCAAATGATTAGCTTTTCACAGCATTCACACAAGGTTGGCGCCGGTGGCGACACCTACAACGTGCTGACATGAGGAAAGTTTCCAACCGATTTTTCATACACAAACACTAGTTAACAGGCGTTGCCTGGTGAAACGTTGTTGTGATGCCTCGTGTAAGGAGGAGAAATGCGTACTATCACGTTTTCGACTTTGATAAGGGTCGGATTGTAGCCTATCACGATTGCGGTTTATCGTAGCGCGACATTGATGCTCCCGTTGGTCGAGATCCAATGACTGTTAGCAGAATATGGAATCGGTGGGTTCAGGAGGGTAATACGGAACGCCGTGCTGGATCTCAACGGCCTCGTATCACTAGCAGTCGAGATGACAGGCATCTTATCCGCATGGCTGTAACGGATCGTGCAGCCACGTCTCAATCCCTGAGTCAACAGATGGGGACGTTTGCAAGACAACAACCATCTGCACGAACAGTTCGACGACGTTTGCAGCAGCATGGACTATCAGCTGGGAGACCGTGGCTGCGGTTGCCCTTGACGCTGCATCACAGACAGGAGCGCCTGCGATGGTGTACTCAACGACGAACCTGAGTGCACGAATGGCAAAACTTCATTTGTTCGGATGAATCCAGGTTCTGTTTACAGCATCATGATGGTCGCATCCGTGTTTGGTGATACTGCGGTGAACGCACATTGGAGGCGTGTATTCGTCATCGCCTTACTGGCGTATCACCAGGCTTGATGGTATGGGGTGCCATTGGTTACACGTCTCGGTCACCTCTTGTTCGCGTTGACGGCACTTTGAACAGTGGACGTTACATTTCAGATGTGTTACGACCCGTGGTTCTACCCTTCATTCGATCCCTGCGAAACCCTACATTTCAGTAGGATAATGCACGACCGCATGTTGCAGGTCCTGTACGGGCCTTTCTGGATAAAGAAAATGTCCGACTGCTGCCCTGGCCAGCACATTCTCCAGATCTCTCACCAATTGAAAACGTCTGGTCAATGGTGGCCGACCAACTGGCTCGTCACAATACGCCAGTCACTACTCTTGATGAACTGCGGTATCGCGCTGAAGCTGCATGGGCAGCTGTACCTGTACACGCACGCCATCCAAGCTCTGTTTGACTCAATGCGCAGGCGTATCAAGGCCATTATTACAGCCAGAGGTGGTTGTTCTGGGTACTGATTTCTCAGGATCTATGCACCCAAATTGCGTGAAAATGTAATCACTTGTCAGTTCTAGTATAATATATTTGTCCAATGAATACTCGTTTATCATCTGCATTTCTTCTTGGTGTAGCAATTTTAATGGCCAGCAGTGTATATTAGATACGGAGACATCGGTATCAGCTTCACTTTTTCAAATGGACGCTAATTCTTGCTGCTACTGTTGTAGTTCTAAAACAGACGAAGTCAAAGACGTTACATTCATCAAAATCCCACTACTAGCTTCGAAATGATTAAAATATTTAGAGCTTACCACAGGTGAGACAAAATCTGGAGAGAAAGGAGAATAATATCAGAAACACATACGTTGGAATAAGATATTACGGCGTACTGAAATATTTGCTTTGATATAACTGAAAGTAATCAACATTTCGAAAGTTTAGCTCACCTCACAACCACGACGAGGTAAACGAATCAAAGGCCAGGTGAATCGTCTGTTCTAGAAACCTACGCAATTTCATCGTCTGTCATACAATCAGGAAGATAATAGCACAAGAAGAAAGCAAATACAACACATTACCAAACCAGTAGAGAGTCTGATGAAACCAAAAAGTTCCAAAGTACGTATGCACACACCTTATGACGTACACGAAACACGCGATCTGTCATTTAAATCCAGTCTCTTAACGACTAAGAAATGAAATTATGATGTTTGTCATGCGAAGTGCCTGTAAAACTACTGGCAAGTAGGAAAGTGTATGTTTCAGTTTTTGTTCAGTCGTACTAATCAAGTCAGTGTTCTTTTATATCTGAAATTGGCTGAACCCGATTGCAGTTGCGGAAGAACCTACTTAGCTAAATATGGTCTCACAGTGTAGCAGCATAAAGGCTGTACTATAGTTGTTGCATTACAACGAGACAGCTGGTACAGGGGAGCAGTTGGACAGGAAATAAAAAACGCAATTCTTTAACTTCAACGAAACGATATCGTTCAGGAAGATTTAAACATGCCAGATCCGCTAAAATGACAGCAGAAAAGAGTTTTATTTTGTCCGTTGTTTCGATATCATAAATATCAAGGTATTCCATGGTTTGATACGGACTATGCTTATTATTTAAAAAATTGTTTACGCTGTTTTAAATCATTGCTAAGTCCACTTATAATAGATTAGTCTTTTTTTTCCTGCACAGCACCACCAACACGTCAAGGAACTTTCGCCAAAATCGAATATCATCTAACATCATATGTACAGCACTGATTTCAACGTTAACATCCGTTTCATGATGCATCTGTTGATTCGAAACCAATAACGGTGAAATTCGCTTTTGATGAACAGCATTATTAACAGCGGCTGGTTGAGGTTTTGACTGCGTTCTAAAAACTAACCTGTACCACATAATAACGTTTTCATTATCTCGTTTCGTATGTTACAGGCCTATGAATCCAGAAAAAAATTCCATTATCGATAAACAAAAGCAGATGTGCAGAAAACAGATACATCACAGACCCGCTTAAGTTCCGCAGATAAAGTGCAGGAACCCATAAATGAAACTGTCCCTCCGAAGTACGTACAGATTCTACCAGGCGGTTATTACATATAGTAACTGTTTTTTTTCTGATGATAATTAAATTACTCTGGCTGTTTTTGCCACATGGACTCGTTTTAGGCATTGTAGTTCTCTATATAGTAAAAACAAATCCATACCACTGTTGGTCGTACCGCGAAAGATTGTACTGAACAAAGAATACAGAATTTAATAAATTGATTACTGCGTACGGTACCGATATCACCATCACAATTTTTATTTCAAATGAAATATGTCATTTCAGGATAGTTAAATAACAAAGGCCAACCGTATCGGTTTCAGGTTGCGAACTTTCAGGCGGAAATTATAAGCGGAAATGAGGGCATTGCAGATTTAATATCAGTCTGCTGACGTTTATAAAAAATGTAGTAGACTCATTTTGCAATAATTAAATTTACCTCTTCAACCTGCTCAGAGTGCGAGATTCACAGTTGTTCTTCGAGGATGCATCCATGAGCTTCTATGAAGACAAGACATCTGAGTTGGAACAATGTCAAAGAGAGCGACAATTCTTGCCACTAATTTCCCTTCAGTGTCGGCAGGTGTGTCAGAAACAAAACTTTTCACATGACCACGCTAGAGGAAATCAGGTAGTGTCGGATTAAGCGAACGAAATGAACGTGAATCAGGACCATTATTTCTAATCTACATTTGCTGAACGTCCGACGCAAATGTTCACGAGGAAGACGTGCAAAGTTACCAGGGACTTCATCACGCTAGTGTCACAAAAGTTTACGAATGTCACAATAAAGATGAGAAAACAGTCGCAGGCCTATTAACCAATGTACTCCAAATGTTCTGAAATTCTTCGCTGAAAGCTCTCGTTTAGTATACGGTAAGGGTTCTCTATGCCAGAGATATCGCACGGCAAGAGTTGCTTATCCTCAACTGATACGTCTCCTTCTCCCTCATTCCTGGAAGTTTGGATTGTCATCATGGAAATCCCGTTTGCGTAGTTTACACAGCTGGGGATGAGAAACGCGAGACAGTGGATGAGTACTCCTGCAGAAGCCACTTCGCCATGCCGCATATTCCGACAGACTGTACCACCAACATGCATGACATTTACGCTCTTCCATGTAATCATGTCAGCTTTGAATGACAAGTCAATCTTTTTTCTCTTATGAGCGTTGCGGCTGTCTTTCTCTTCCTGATTATCTCACTACGCCGCTTGGAGTAACTTTCACAGAGGTATTACGGCCAAATGCATGTTAGTGTTTCATACACGTCTGAAGATGCATTCCATCCAGAAGCTCCACTTTCATTCTGCTGCTTACGTAAATGGCGTGTCAGGTTATCCACCATTACGTTAAGTTGTAAGTCCTCTCCGCTCATTCCTCTCGAAGTCTTCCTACGTTCATCACGTGGAGTTGGCCATTCCGGCAGGGAAACGGGTCAACTAATTTAAATCAGTTATCCATAATTTTGCATGACACTCTTTTACTTCTACCGTTAACTTTCGCTTCAGACGTCGTCATTTTATCTCTCTGTCTATCTGTTTCTCTCTCTCCTCTCTCCCCCTGTCTCTCAAAGTTACTTCTTTTGATGGTTTGACGATCTAGATCTACCGCAATACACTGTGCTTTAGAACATCTAAATCTAAAAGTTTTCTGACATATTTACATGTCGTCGCATCTGTGCCCTTTGACTTTTTTAACGTAAATTCCAACCTAATCACTGTTCTTGTTCACTGTTTACATGAGAGCTGAGGCAATGTACAAGATTTTTTGGGATTTGTGTTAAAGACATTGAAAGGCTTGTAACCTCCCCCTCACTTATCGACCTTAATGACAGCGAAAAAATTAAAGCGCGTGTACCTAATGGAAATTTGGGAAAAGCAATCGTCACCGAAGTTAATCTGTCGGTAAAGAGGGAGGAAAGGGTTACATCTAAATGAAAGGAAAAATGCAAATGAAACTGGTGGAAATTAATTTTGACTAGGGGTAAAGTTAATAAATAGAGTAAATTTGCGGCCGTTACGTTAACAATTAACTAGCGGTAATTAGATATTTGAGATTTGGGGAAAATTACGGTCGCCAGTCCTATGGACAATTACTATAGTAACTGAAAAAGAAAGGTTATTACACATATAATTAGCACTAGAAGCGTGGCAACTGAAGGTTGACACGTGTAGTGTGAAAACTGAAAGTTTGTCAGAAGTAATAAATTTCGCTACACTCTGACTTAATTTAGCAAAAGAATTAATAAAACCGGATAATCGAAAGTTAATTTAGTGACTGAAGTTAATAGTGAGCTTTCTTTCTGAAGCACATCGAAATTCAGTAAAATACGGTTAGTCTTGGACTACCTCAACAATCATTTCAAAAGCTACTTGAATCTACGCAATTTAGAAATAAGAGATTTAACTTTGAACTTGAATTAAATGATTCTGAACAATTAACAATAGTAAAATTTAGTACGTACCAAGCTGGGCTGCAGTCACAGGTAAGCTAAAATACGGTAACAAAACTCGCACTCTTAATTTGTGCTTGTGTAATCTAAATATTGTAGCCAGCTATGAATACCTTAACCGAACTTTGCAATTAAAGCAGTGAAATCGAATGATGCTGGCGTTTGAATTCCAACGACACTCGGGTTCATTCCGGAAAAGGAAGGGACCCTGCTTGGTAATGCAATTGGGACAATGAGCAACAAACGTTCATGCTAAGTTGCTGTAATTTTGTGATGCAACAATTTTAAAAGTTTGAAAAGCTGAGGTCTGCCATACAGTTCTAAAACTTTACGTGCTTCCAGTCTTCCTTGTTGGCTGATTGAAGGTTTGAAGCCGTCGATCGAGGAGGTGGCGACAGTCACTCATTGTCGGCCGTCGCTGTTGCTGAAGCTGGATGTTGGCGCGCCTTCTTCTCGACACGGTCACCAGACGAAACGGGCTCCTGATGTGCGCCAGCTAATGCTTCCCGTCCGCGACACCGTGCCAGAAACTATCATCGCAAGTCGAGCGCAACTACACGCAGCCAAACCCCGAAAGCGCGGCAACTCGCGGGAGCGTCACACAACACACCTGCTCCACCGCCCTACTCCAGCCAGACTCCCTCTGCCCGCGCTCCATGCGGCAGAGTTAACACTACCAAAGATCCTAAAAACTTTGGTTCTCCACACGACCTATCGACGTATTCGTTCGATAGCATAGTTTTCCCTAGGCAAGACCCAGCGTAAAAATACAAATAATATTTACAAAACAACCAATTATACATCGACATAAATGCATATATATATATATATATATATATATATATATATATATATATATATATATATAAACAGTAAAACAATTACAATATATAAAGACACAGAAATGTCATATCTTGAGGTAACAAAACAAGGAAAAAAAATTGCAGTGCAATAGATGGAAATAGGAGGATATGCATTTCCGGCGTTACGGGCTGAGATACGACGACGATATGTCAGCAGTTTTTTAGAGTTTGGCATAAACTATAGCACAGCCTGTAGCCGTGTGCTACTTGATAATGAACATTAGGTCGAAACAGCAATCATGCAAATAAATAATATTTACAATCAGTGCACACTATGATGTCTTTGAAAAAGTTTTACGTGACTATGAACCCTAATCGGGAGAAGTTATTCAATCTAGATCTACATCTGCATCCTTAGCGATCCAGAGTGAGGTGCGAGGAATTTTAGGATCTCTTGCCGTTCTATTGACGTCTTCTCAGAAAGAATGACTGGGTAAATACTTAGTGTAATCTTGTCTTCGCTATGCGTAGGGTGGCGTAGGATATTCCTGGACTTGGAGCTGTCCTCTTGAAACTCCAGCGGGACAGTTGACATAAGTCTTCAGGAGTGCCTGTTCAGGTTCATCAGCATTTCTGTGACGCTCTCCCGCGAATGAAACAAACCAGTGACCATTCATGGGGCCCATCTTTGCATAAGTTCAGAATTCCATGTCAGTCCCATCTAGTTTGAGTCCCTCACATTCGAGCAATACTCTGAGATCCGTCTCCTTTACACACTGACTGTATTTCTCCAATGAACCAGTGAAGCAAAGTTTGTCAGGTAACGTTAACTGCAAGACGGTATTGTATTCAAGGAGTCGGATTACAGCCATCCAAACCTAACGTTACGCTTTCCTCCAAATGTCTTGAACCTGATTCCCAATTTCGTCCTCTTAGCAATACGCATAAGACGTTCAATCTTACAAAGAAAATGGATACCTATTTGCAAGCCAGAAATTCAAATATTATATAAGGGGCAGTAAAATGAAAACGAACGGGAGGAAAAAAATATAACTAAACTGTTTATTATTTCAAATGTAATCGCCGTAACTGTTAATACACTGATGGAAAAAATTGTTTAAGTAGAGCAATGAAATTTCCGGATTAGATTTGGCTAGGTAACATATTTAAGTGATTAACATTGCAGGATCACAGGTTATCGTAAACATGAGATAAGCCATAGCATATTTGAAAAACCGATACATTAATAACTGGTGTAACCACCAAACTGCCGAATGCGAGCATACAAACGTGCATGCATTTTGCTATAGAGGTGCTGGATGTCAGTTTGTGGAATGGACTTTGGTGGCTGTTGCACTTCGTCGGTTAGTGTTTGTTGCGGATGGCGCTGGACTTGTCATCCGTTGATGTCCCACGTGTACTCGAATGGAGACAGCCTGGTGAGCGAGCAGGCCAACTCTCTGGAGCATGTTGGGCTCAACAGCAGTATGTGGGCGAGCGTTATGCTGTTGAAAGACACCCATTGGAATGGTGTTTACGAATGGCAGCACAACAGGTCGAATCACGAGACTGACGTACAAAACTGCAGTCAGGGTGCGTGAGATAAGCACGAAAGTGCTCCTGCTGTCGTACGAAATCGCACACCAGACACAACTCCAGTGTAGGTCCAGTGTGTCCAGCACGCAGACAGGTTGGTCGCATTCTAACCAACACACTGGCACCGAGGCACAACAGACTTTCATCAGGGAACACGACGTACCTCCACCCTGCTCTCCAACGAGCTCACACTTGACACCAATTGTGTCGTAAGTGGTGGTGGTGTGGGATCGGTGGTAGGCACGAGGGTCAACGGAAGAGTCCGATTCCAACCGTCTGCTTTGATCCATGACGTAACGGTGTTGTGGTGTGTGGCGTCATTATGGCGCGGAGTTTGAGTTGGTTGTGTTTGTTGGTGTCGACTTGTTTGTGTATATATATATATATATATATATATATATATATATATATATATATATATATATATATTGTGTGTGTGTGTGTGTCTGTGTGTGTGTGTGTGTGTGTGTGTGTGCAGCTGTGGTCAAGGGAAATTTCTGATTCCAATGACCATAGTTTTTGCTGTAGGCGTTGGTGTTTTGGTATCGTCAGCTGCCGTTGACCTATATAGATTAAGGGAAGTCTCTGATTCCTGTTGATTTTGTAATTACTTTTTTCTTTGTTCGTCATCTTGAGTGTTTTGGGATCTTGGTTTTTTTCTGTTATATTTAGCTTGTCACCTCGCTAAAACCCACGGATGTCCCGTTAGTTTGATTGTATTTTTGGAGGGAGATGTTATTGTCTTATTTATACGCATTTTCGTGTTTGTTGCTGTGTGTATGTAGTAATAGCATAGGCGCTATATTGTAGACCTTTAGAATAATCATTTCCGCCATATTGATGACGTCATGGGTCAAAGCAGACGGGTGGAATCAGACACTTCCGTAGGGCTTCTGGCTCGAATTGCTTGAAGTAACCTATTTCTAACAGTTCGTTGTGTCACTGCGGTGCCAACTGCTGCTTAAACTTGCTGCCGCAGGTTCAGTACGATGTGCCCTAGCCAGAAACCGAACATAATAGTCTTCCTTCTCGGCAATGCCACCAGGCCAACCAGAGCACGATCTTGCTTCGGTGCATTCTACATCTATATCCACATCCATACTCCGCAAGCCACCTGACGGTGTGCCGCCAGCAGTCATGTACACTGGCTACTTTGCTCAAATGCAGTGAGATGCTGATAATCGCGCCTTTGTCACCTTAAAGGCATTTCTGACTAGCATCAACTCACTGTGTCTAATCTCAAAGTTAGTTAACGCCCATAACCGTTACACCGTACACTTAAAGCGAACCTGATTTACATCTTCATAGCTGCACTATTACCGCCACTCTTATGCGACTGGCGGGAATCTGAATACGCATCCTCTTCCAGGTCTAGAAACACGCCTACCAACGTTTCTTTGCCCCGCGAAACTCCTTCTTCGTGTTGTGATTTTTTTTTTCCGTCAGTGTATTTTTATTCCACTGTGAGACAAGGACCTGGACAAGGAAGAGAAGGACCTGGAAGAACAGTTGAATGGATTGGACTGAGACGTGTGCAGCTCGCGTTGGTGCCGTTGGTAGGTTCGTGTAATAGGGATAGTGGCGTCTCGTTTTCTTCTTGTGTTTACTAGCGCCATTACGTTTGCTAGCGTTGTCTGTGCGCGAGTGGCAGCAGCAGCGTTTATCAACATCTAGTACCGTGGTACTATCTTTGGAAGGACGTCAAGTGTTTTCCGGGTCGCGTGTGTCGGGAGTTCGGTTGGGAAGGAGCAGCAGAGAGGTCTAGCAGCGCGAGGACATGCTGGGACAGCTGGCGGCGTGCAGGCACTGCCGGATCGAGGGGCTGCAGCTGCGAGGGCCACAACCTCGTTGTCCACCGGACCCAGGACATCCGAGTTGAGTGGCCATTAACCCAGCAGTGAAACCTCCACTACTTTGAGATCACGCTGTTTGTTCGTGCGTTGCTGCTCGCAGGGTCTGTGAGACATAGAGCAACGAGTGGAGTATTTAGAGTTCGCGAAATTAATTAGCCGCCCTCCACTACGTATTATTAACCATTGAATTCCTTGTGTTTGTTGATGAAGTTCAACCAGCGGTATTTGCCTGCCTAGTAGCCGCTACCGCCCCAGTTACCTGCCCTGGAGGTTAGCGTATTTTCGCGGCAGTGAACCTTTCCTCATCTTGCCGCTGCTGTCCGGTAAGGCGTGTAGTTGGACAGCCTCGTTGATTGTCGTTCGGATATTTGTTCTTCTGGACTACCTTGGTCGTAGTGGTTCCTTCGGCTTCCGGATGTTCTAAACACCGGATTCTGAAGACGCGGTTCTGCCCGCCGGTTCCGCCTTGCCTGGGTTATTCCATCGTTGTGTTGGTTACCAGACGTTAGGTGGATTTTGCAAGAGTGTTGGTCTGCGTTTAAACTGTCACTAGTTTGAGTTGCCATCCGGCTAAGTCAATACAGCTCTTGGCTGCCTGTCTCCTCGGTTACGAAGTCGAGCGAATTTTCCCAGGCCGATCCTTGGAGTACTGTCTGAGGCCCACTTCTCTGTAGGTTTGATCAGATTGTGATAACTGTTTTTTTTTTTTAATTTTAATTTTCAGTTAATACTATTGGGGCCTTCACCCGACAAATAATTTGAACTTCTGGTCAATGAGGCCTTCAATCGTGATTGCAACTTACTGAAGAATTTTATTATTCGATATTGTGTCTTAATAGTCAAATATGATAATTGTTCCTTTTTGTCAACGTTCCCTAACTCCCATGTTTCAGACAGTGTCTTGAAAGGAGAATATAAGATGAACATCAACAAAAGCAAAACGAGGATAATGGAATGTAGTCGAATTCAATCAGGTGATACTCAAGGAATTAGATTAGGAAATGAGAAACTTAAGTTATTCGATGAGTTTTGCTATCTGGGGAGCGAAGTAACTGATGATGATGAAAGTAGAGAGGATATAAAATGTAGACTGGCAATGGCAAGGAAAGCGTTTCTGAAGAAGAGAAATTTGTTAACATTCAGTATAGATTTAAGTGTCAGGAAGTCGTTTCTGAAAGTATTTGTATGGAGTGTAGCCATGTATGGAAGTGAAACATGGACGATAACTAGTTTGGACAAGAAGAGAATAGAAGCTTTCGAAATGTGGTGCTACAGAAGAACGCAGAAGGTTAGATGGGTAGATCATATAACTAATGATGAAGTATTGAATAGAATTGGGAAGAAGAGGAATTTGTGGTACAACCTGACTAAAAGAAGCGATTGGTTGGTAGGACACGTTCTAGGCATCAAGGGATCACCAATTTAGCATTGGAGGGAAGAGCGGAAGGTAAAAATCGTAGAAGGAGACCAAGAGATGAAAACACTAAGCAGATTCAGAAGGGTGTAGATTACAATAGTTACTCGAAGATGAAGAAGTTTGCACAGGATAGAGTAGCATAGAGAGCTCCATCAAACCAGCCTCGGGACTGAAGACCACAACAATAACATGAGACAAAACGGCCGATGCCATCGTGGAAAAATGTTTACAGTTGCCTACAGGGCCATTATTGTACCCAGGCAAGCACGTCTTCATCCGAAGCATATCGATAGCCACGAATGTATTTCTGCAGGGCTCCAAAAGTGTGAAAACTGCAGGGGGACAGACGTGGGGTGTATGGAGGCTGTGAAAGGGCTTTCCAGCAAAACTTCTGCAACGTACTCGAAAGAACCTTGGATGATTACTTTTGAAGTAACAAACAGTTTACTTTTTTTCTATCTGCCTCGTTTTCATTTGACTTCCCCTTATACATAACCATGTGGACTGCTTTTATAAATTCGTCAAGATTAAATACAAGCACGTAGTACAAAAAATTAGTTACAGACAGAAGATGACACGCTTACGCTGCAGAACGCCGGCTCAAGCATTGATGGTGGTCTCAGCGGGGTGGGGGAAGAGAACTTCCCACACCTCACACAGATATGTTGATAACAGGATTCATGAAACTCTGAAAAGAAACTAAGGGTCACGATAATAACCTGACTTTTTGATAAAAGGCATCAAAAGTGCTTTATGCACTGAGTCAAGAATACAATCGTTTATCAAGCGAACGAGGGATTTAAAACGTGTGGGACACGTGGGTGGATACAGGATAACAACCACATATAAACTGCGTTCGTGAATATGACCAATGAATGCAGAAATAATGAATGAGTTAAAGAAAAGTATGAGCAAACATCAGTACACTCACCAAAGTGCATAGTGGGAGCAGCTAGCTGGCTGTGAAAATTAAATCAACAATAAGCGATCAATGATAAGCTCTAATGATGTACAAGAGCAGAAGAAGGCTGCAGTAATGGCTGAGAATTCTAAGTTCAACCACAGCATCTGAGTTCTACTCTAAGCTGGAAACATCTTGCTCTGCATCTCTAAGGTGTCCTAAGAAGATGTTTTCACCGTGACACTTACGGTGCATTTGAGTTCTTACTCTCCTCTACGAACCTTAGTTGGTCTTGCCAGCACTGGAATCTCACCAGCCAACTGCAACAGGTCTTGTGCGTTCCAATCGGTGATAATTCAATGAAAATGCTTACAAATCGTCATCTATTACGGAGTTTAGTCAGTGAAGTATAGTTCTCCCTTGGAACAGTGTACGAGGCAGAAAATATCCCCCGCTATGTGACAGATTTCCAGTTATGGCCAGTGCATTCCAGGAGGGAAGGAGCGCCTGGTCCCCGGCACGAATCCGCCCGGCGGATTTGTGTCGAGGTCCGGTGAACCGGCTAGTCTGTGCATGGTTTTTAGGCGGTTTTCCATCTGCCTCGGCGAATGCGGGCTCGTTCCCCTTATTCCGCCTCAGCTACACTATGTCGGCGATTGCTGCGCCAACCAGTTCTCCACGTACGCGTACACCACCATTACTATACCACGCAAACATAGGGGTTGTACTCGTGTGGTGTGAGACGTTCCCTGGGGGGTCCACCGGGGGCCGAACCGCACAATAACCCTGGGTTCGGTGTGGGGCGGCGGATTGGTGAAGTGGACTGCGGTAGTCGTCGTGGGGTTGTGGACCACTGCGGCTGGGAGCGGGGACGGAGCCTCTCCGTCGTTTCTAGGTCCCCGGTTAACATACAATACAATACAATACAATATGGCCAGTGAAAAGACGTCCATGTACACTTATGCAGGAACTCTTCAAATGGTTCAAATGGCTCTGAGCACTATGGGACTTAACATCTGTGGTCATCAGTCCCCTAGAACTTAGAACTACTTAAACCTAACTAACCTAAGGACATCACACACATCCATGTCCGAGGCAGGATTCGAACCTGCGACCGTAGCAGTCGCGCGGTTCCGGACTGCGCGCCTAGAACCGCTAGACCACCGCGGCCGGCAGGAACTCTCCGCTACCAAAACAATTGCTGACAACCAATCAGGGCTCTCCTAACCAAATTTTTAACAAACATTCTAGCTGGCCTCCTTTGGGTCTAACGGTTGGTCCCATGCTAGCTAGCAGCATCGTCTTTTCTCCTCTCCTTTAGACTATTATCTTAGCTGAAACGGATTCTTTTCGCTTCACGTACAACGAAGTTTTATGATGGGCTGGCCGCCCTCGCCAGTCGCTTCTGCTGCATTCAGATAGCGGACTGTTTACCTCCACAAGACTTTCGCTTTCAGCGGAAACATCTTTACAACCCATACAGTTCCCACTAGAGACTCTCACCTTTCACCAGCCAGCTAAAAACCCTAAGCTCCCACACATTACAAGTCTCCTTTCACTACATCGAAAGCAAAAGAGATACAATGAATTAAAATTGCAATCACTGACGTTTCTTAGTACTGCTTGCAGTTTTCATGCGGTGTTAGTGATTTGATTTGATCGACTAGTCAGATCTGCGTATTAGTTTATTAAACAGCTGACGGGACAGTTTTGAGAAAAATTACGCTGTAACAATAACAAGGTCACGAGCTTTGGCTTCATTCGTGGAGCATTATTATTTCACAGTGTTCATTCAGTGTGTGACCGTAGACAGCCAGAACTTGTGCAGGGAGCTGTTAACGTGTACTGAACTTGCAACTTGTGTTTTTGGTCCAATAAATGGAATGGAAGAACTGTTCCCACATCAACACATTCGGAAACTTCATTCGCAATGTGGTCATGGGTATGTCCAAAAACAATATATTTTGTCTGCCAATTTTCCACATCTCCACGTTTGTCCATCTTACAGCACATATTCCGTCTAACCATCTGCTAGATACGGTGCTAGAACTTGCATGAGTGGTGGAGGGTAATATTAGAAGGTGGTGTCAATTCTACATTTTCTACTGTGCTACAAAGCGACCAGTGTGCTCTGGTAAGGGGTTGACTACTATTTTGTTCAAATGTGTGTGAAATCTTACGGGACTTAACTGCTAAGGTCATCAGTCCCTAAGCTTACACCCTACTTAACCTAAATTATCATAACGACAAACACACACACCCATGCCCGAGGGAGGACTCGAACCTCCGCCGGGACCAGCCGCATTGTCCATGACTGCAGCGCCCAAGACCGCTCGGCTAATCCCGCGCGGCGACTATTATTTTGCCTGGCTAGCTCATTTACAATGTGTTGTGACAGCTGGTGTTGCTCTCACATATACGTAAAACTTTGGTTTCGTCCGTTTACTCTAGGAATGTCAAAGCTGTTGGTACCCTCTTGCAGTTTGTAAATGGCCCAAAGTCAGGGTTATGGTGGTATCGTTCAGTTAAGTTCCACGCGGCAAAAAAAGCAGGCACGTGATGTGCTGTGCCAAGATGGTAATTTTTCTGCTGAGGCCACACTTGTGAGACTACATATGGTTGATGTGACAAAGTTGGTTATTAGCAAGGTTTTCACTTGTCTCAGGGTTGAGAATGCTGACATGTATCTAATGAACAATTTTGTGCGACTGGCATAGCACTGCATATGAACATAACGGAAGGTCGAAACGAGTACGGCTGTTGGAAAAATAAAAGTGTGGTCAAGACATAAAAAAAGTTTTTGAAACTGCATCTAAATGGCCGTGGTGTCTCACAGCATTTTTATTCAAACTGCAAGGTTTGAGTTATTACCTTTACCAAGTGTAGTGAGCGGAAGTGTTGTGCCACACTGCCTGCCCTTGGTCTTAAGGGAGTTTAGTTTCCTTTCATTTTTCGTTGGTCTTCCTCTAACCATGCAGTACAATGTCTTTGCTGTTATGTGAGACGGATCTAAGGGTTATGGCTGTGTGTAGCGTTTTGGCTATATAGTGGCAGACAAACGACACTATGAAACTGACTGTAGGGGAGTGATAGTACCCAGTTGTGAATGTGGCCGTTACTTCCGCAAATGCACAGCTGCTTGGCTGTTGGGATTTTCTGTGGTTTTCATCGCTCCGTAAACGAGTAGCTCGGCGCGTTTGCACGAGAAACCTAGTCCTTTCTCGTCCAGCCTTAGCGTTCAGTTTACACAGGAATTTCAGTACTACGTTTGCTCCACATTAACCATTACACATCTTGTGCTTTGCCTCTTCCAATTTGCCCAACGCTGCGCGTCGTGAAGAGCACGTACCTGCTGATTAATTTTACTTTCTGCACTAGTGCGAGAGTTCTGTTAGAAAGCAGTTACGCTAGCAGTGTGACAGAGAGCAGAAACAACCTGAGTTTTTAGCATGTTTACCTGTAAAGATACGTCCAGAACTTTGTGTGGCTCCAGGGTAGCTTAGTGTGACACAGATTATGTTCGCGTTTATTTCCGCTCCTCACGATCGCCCATACTCGAAATGCCTTGTCATAACATTGTGACAAAGGATTTCTCGCCGTTGTAAACACCGTCTGGTGCTTTCATATCAGAGTTTCGATTATGGACGCCGGTAATGGGTAACGGTTTGAAGCGTTTTCTGGTAGCGTTAAATGAAAATAAGGTGGTTATCATTTTCGGCAACAGACAGTTTAAGGCAATGGTAACATGCACCATAGAAAGTAGGCAGCCTTGTTCCACAGGATTTTGTTATTTGCACGTAGTGTCTTATGTTACCATTGATCCTTGATTCGGAGTTGGATAATATATTGATGAATCAGCCTGGGGCCGAAACTTGATACTTCTGTAACAACAGCGCCACCCGAGTTGGCCATAAATCTGAAAACTCGCCGCAACATAAATTCAGGACGAAACAGCATACCTGCAAGAAAGGGTATAAAGAGACACGCATCGAAATTCGTTGTAGTAGTATTAGCTGTGTAGTAGTGTAGCTGTAATATTATGGCAATACACAAAGTGTCCAAAAATCATAGGCAGGCACTGTGGCAGGAGTCTGCGCTCGGTTGCTAGGGATCAGGCGATACATTAATTGCCTCCGTACAGTCGTGACAGAAAATGGTTCTTGACGGCGGTCTGACTCTCAGCGGAACGCCGACCGCCCGGTGTGGCTCTGCGGAGACCACGTGACGTCCGTCCGTCAAACACATGTGCTGTCCTTGGCGGCTTATGCCTGTGGAAACATTCTCTCTGTTATACTGAAGCACCAACCTAGACACTATTGACCACTGAAACACGAATTTCTCTGCAGGCCTAGTCACCGATACCCTATTACACCTGCGTCTTGAGGCGAGTATCATCCCACGTTCACGGTCGGTTGATCCACGGCGTTCTGACATGTCCACTGCGCACCTGTCTCTAAAAGATTCTGCAGACATAGCACCTACACTCGCGCCATACGCAGCATCAAGCTGCAACATTCGGGTGGCACACAGGGCGCATTTACAAATAGCACAACTCTTCCCATCACTTTTGACCATCTACACACACCAAAAAAAGCTTTCCATCACTTCGGTTTCGAGTGTTCCGGAACCTGTACAGAAAACTGGAAAGACATGAACATAAACATCAATTCCGCACTTTTTATTGCTCATGAAAACCACACATTGCATGTTGTACCACCATACAGTGAGACCTTCAGAGGTGGTGGCCCAGATTGCTGTACACACCGGTACCTCTAATACCCAATAGCACGCCCTCTTGCATTGATGCATCCCTGTAATCGTCGTGGCATACTATCCACAAGTTCATCAAGGCCCTGTTGGTCCAGATTGTCCCACTCCTCAACGGCGATTCGGCGTAGATCCCTCAGAGTCGTTGGTGGGTCACGTCGTCCATAAACGACCCTTTTAATCTATCCAAGGCACGTTCGATAGGGTTCATGTCTGGAGAACATGCTGGCCACTCTAGTCGAGAGATGTCGTTGTCCTGAAGAAAGTCATTCACAAGATGTGCACGATGCGGGCGCAAATTGTCGTCCAAGAAGACAAATGCCTCGCCAGTATGCTGCCCATATGGTGGCACTACCGGTCGGAGGGTGGCATTCACGTATCGTACAGCCGTTACGGCGCCTTCCGTGAGGACCAGCGGCGTACGTCGGCCCCGCATAATGCCACCCCTAAACAGCAGGGAACTTCCACTTTGCTGCACTCGCTGGACAGTGTGTCTAAGGCATTCAGCCTGACCGGGTTGCCTCCTAACACGTCTCCGAATTTTGTGTAGTTGAAGGCTTATGCGACATTCATCGGTGAAGAGAACGTGATGCCGATCCTGAGCGGTCTTTTCGGCATATTGTTGAGCCCATCTGTACCGCATTGCATGGTGCCGTGGTTGCAAAGATGGACCTCGCCATGGACGTCGGCAGTAAAGTTGCGCACAGTACAGCCTATTGCGCACAGTTTGAATCGTAACACGACGTCCTGTGACTACTCGAAAAGCATTATTCAACATGGTGGCGTTGCTGTCAGGGTTCCTCCGAGCCATAATCCGCAGGTAGCGGTCGTCGACTACAGTAGTAGCCCTTGGGCGGCCTGAGCGTGGCATTTCGTCGACAGTCCTTGTCTCTCTGTATCTCCTCCACTCGTCTTCCTGGTTCAAAGTAACAATAAGGGCGCGACTGAACCGCGGTATTGGCCGTCTAGCCGTGGTTGCGCTACAGACAACACGAGCCGTGTACCTCCTTCCTGGTGGAATGAGTGGAACTGATCGGCTGTCGGAATCCCCTCCGTCTAATAGTCAACTGCTCATGCATCATGGTTGTTTACATCTTTGGGCGGGTTTAGTGACATCTCTGAACAGTCAAAGGGACTGTGTGTGTAACACAATATCCACAGTCAATGTTTATCTTCAGGAATTCTGGGAACCGTGGTGATGCAAAACTTTTTTGAATGTGTTTATACACAATGGTTCAAGAAGTAATATTCACTATTCCAGGAGGCGGGAGGAAAGGTTATATGAAGCAACAAATTTCATGTGGACATCTGCTCCCTTCCGAAAGTATCCTACAGAAACGCTTCTAGACGGTCTATGTGGCCGAGCGGTTCTAGGCGCTACAGCCTGGAAGCGCGCGACCGCTACAATCGCAGGTTCGAATCCTGCCTCGCGCATGGATGTGTGTGATGTCCTTAAGTTAGTTAGGTGTAAGTAGTTTTAAGTTCTAGGACACTGATGACCTCAGAATTTAAGTCCCATAGTGCTCAGAGCCATTTGAACAAACTCTTATAAATTCTTTCATTACAATAATAATAATAATAATAATAATAATAATACAAGGCGCGATCAAACAGTTTCCGCTCGAAGGCCACATAAACGCATTCCCTATATGTCGGTGCTTATATACCCGCATCGGAGTCGCGATGGGTTTCAAATACGCTGCAACAACACCGGCAAAGTAAAACTTTTTGACCACCCCTTATAATAATGTTTATCGTCAGAAACTTATTTAATTTTATGAGATATATAAGCATGAGGCTAAGAATTTAGAGTAGTTCACAATCTACTAATCACAAAATTTTGCCGGTAGTGACATCAAGAACTCATGTACTAGTTGTAGAACTACACAGCACGATGTTAATAACGCCTCACCGTTCCCGCACATTTTTCCGAACTTCTCTTTTCTACGAAACATGCGCACTTCACAGTGTCCAAAACAGCAAACTAGTAGTACTGGAATGCTAATACAGTATTCATCGAGTGGAGTAGGTGTGTAGAGGAGCGCCCGGGGCAAATGTAACCTTCCAGCATTCGGCTGCCTATATGCAGTGGCGGGGCATGACCTTTGACTATTGACCTTGAACGTATATTGAATACCTTGAACATAGTCAGTTTCACTCGTAATAATCGATGAAGCCTTTAAGTGTGTCATTCATGATTTAAATAATGAAATTTTTAAATAATAATTAAATACTTCAAATAAATCACAGCACAGTATTTTAGCAAGCATTAAAATGAAACCATTTTGACTTATTCAAAAATATCTGAACCTTCCTTATTTTTGCACTATCGTAAAAAGTATTTATCCAAAACCTCTTGTAAAGAGTATAACTTGCAGCACTTCAAAGTACTTTACAGGGTGTTCAAAGGCATGTGAACACTGAATTTTTTTGCGGCATATTCAAGAGACTTTCTCCAAAAGTTGAGTAAAACAGCACTTGCATACGTAAAACTTCGATTCGTGGTGTAAGACGCAACAATGTCTCAAATTAACTATTTTTCATCTCTAAATTGTTCTTTGATGCTCTTAAAGTGTCACAAGGCAGGGAATTAGGCTTTTTCAAGACAATTACTTCCAATGCCTAATCAGCATGTGTCACATTACGCCTATTGGACGTCACATCAAGGCTAGATTTATGGGACAAGCGTATTGCTCAGTCAGCGAATTCAGTCTTACCTATGAGCGCCTACCTCCTTTGTCAAACTTGACGAGTATCCTCGAACATTTTATACGTGAAAAATAATTAATTTGAAGCTCCGTTTTCCCTTACACGGGAAACAGAACGCAGCATATGTACCAGTAATGCGTTACGAAATATTTTGATAACACTTTGGAATATGACGCAAAAATTCAAAGCATTCGGATTCTTTTGAGCGTCCTGTAAAATACTTTGATATACTGCCATTTACACCAAATACGTAATTTTCTGGTTGCATGTGGTTTCTGAGCACATCCAAAAACACTGGAACTTACATCAATCTCATTTTTTCGGTTAAATACTATTTTTGATCATAGCACAAAAAATGCAAGGGGCTTGGCTAGATTTGAGCACACTCAAATGTACTGCCAGTTACATCCTTTACATAACTTTATGAATTAATAATTTATACTCGTAACATAGCACAAAAAATTCTGATTGTTTGGATAGTTTTGCGCACGGCAAAAGTAGATACATTTTGGCTTCATTGTGATTTAATTTTGATTCTCGCTAAGGTACTACGAAGTGATTTATTTAAATTATTTAATTATTGTTACTATTATTTAATTATTTACTTTATTTAAAACATGAAGCCACAGCTGAAGGCTTATCGATTATGACAAATGAAACTGACTGTTAATGCTACGCTGATATTTGCTGGACAAGGGAGAGGGAGGGGAGGAAGGGAGGCGCATAATTACGTAACTCATTACAGATTAAGATCAGAGGTCACTGCCGTGCTACCGCATCTACGCAGGCCAAAGGTCAATCGTCAAATTTGTCCCAAAAGACCCTCTATATACCTAGGTATGTGCTCCCCGTTCTGGGTGATCTTTTTGCTGTCTGCATGCAGATACAGGGCGATGTCCTTTGTTCTTGACCTTGACCTTTAGTGTATTATATAATTATGCGTCTTCTCTACTCCTTCCCCCCCCCCCCCCCCTCCCTACCCCAACCCGTATCCAAGATGAAAAATAGAGGAAAATTTTAAAATTAAAGCTGGTGTGAAATTTAAAAACTGAAGCTGGTGGTAAATTTAAACATAAAAGATAGTTGATGGCAGGTAATTTAAAAATTAAAAATGTATAAAATGCATTTCAATCTTTGTAACACCTGTTGCTCCGTTCCTCTCTCTTACAGTCAAAGCCTAATACCTAACAGACCATTAACATGAAACTGTCAATCACAAGGAACCAATCTTTGCCATGCTCAAAAGTATACAAATGCTTTGAAATTCTTTTTGTGCCATATTCAGCCAAAAAATTACGTAATAGGTGCATCCTACGGCATTTTGATTTAAATTTCTTGTGACCTGACATAATTAATTTTTAATTTTCTGCCATCTGCCATTTTTAATTTTTTAATTTACCATCATCTGCCTCCTTCAATTTTTGAATTTATCACCCTCGATCATCTTTAAATTTTACCTCTACAGCGATCTTTAGTTTTTAATCTTCCTCCAGTCTGCAGCCTTTAATTGTTATATATACTGCTCAAATTTTCAAATGTGTGTGAAATCTAATGGGACTTAATTGCTAAGGTCATCAGTCCCTATGCTTACACACTACTTAACCTAAATTATCCTAAGGACAAACACACACACACCCATGCCCGAGGGAGGACTCGAACCTCCGCCGGGACCAGCCGCACAGTCCATGACTGCAGCGCCTGAGCCACTCGGCTACTACCGCGCGGCGTATTTACTGCCATCCGCCTTCTAGGACTATTAAATTTCCGGCCATCCCACATCTTTAATTTTTCAAACCCCACCATCCACCATCTCGGATTTCGATACTGGTTTCAGGGGAGGGGATAAGCATGATAACTAAATCCGCTAGAGGTCAAGGTCAAATATCAAAGGTTATTGCCCTGCCCATGAATATAGGCAACCCAAAGCTCAAATATCAAATTCGTCCCAGATTCGGCATTACATACCTACTGAGAGAGGAAGCAGCAGTGCCATCGCGAAAACCGAAAATATTTACATTATTAGCATATTCAACATTAATAAAACAAGTGAACTTCTAGCAAGCACTTGTGCAAGGAAGTAGTTACGTGATCCTTCACTCATACACTCATCGTCTATAAAACCCAGTCACCAGAGAATTCAATGCAGTGGTTTAATAGGTACAAAAGCATTCAGATCACAGATGTTCATAGCAAAAGGAATTGATGACTAACGAAAACTGTGCCCACTAGAGAAAATCTAAATCATTTGAAACGTTTTGTATCTAGGAGGCTGTTTAGAAAAAATACCTGATTTCTTCTTTCTAATGACCGTCTGCAGCCCCTCATGGAATATTGAAGTTACCTTAGGGCGTACGCTATGTATTTCGTTCTCCTGTTCATTACTGGGGGAAGTGTATTCATGTGGCATCACCTAACACCTCTTCATCACTCTTTTTAAAATAATCTCCTACGACGACAAAGAGCGTTGAGTTACAATTCTCAAAAGGCATCTGTCGTCGTGTTACTTAGAAGCCAGTAGAAAGCATTAGATAAATTGCACCTGCAATACTTATCTGACACAACATTTTGTGCCTCAGATTTTTTTGCCGATAAAAATTATATTATAAGCTGGATAAGTAACAGGAGAAATAGTGATAACTGGTTGATATGAATGTAAACGCTGCAGCTGTAGCCATACACGCGGTCATCAATCTAGAGAGTGTTTTGCATACTACAGTAGCTCAATAGACGCTGTCCTGTTCGTGATAGTGTTATTTCAAAAGGAAATGTGGTACTACTTTGTTGGGCGGAATATCACCTAGGGTTTCAGTAGCATGAATCGTCTATTCCCTTCGGATACCTTTCTTTGCTAAGAGTGAGTGTTACATCTAACGTTTGCCTGTTTAATGAAGATGAGACTGGTTGGAATGTTGTAGATGGTGACCAAACAGATGGGACAGGGTGAAGACCATGGCCGGCAGACAGCCTGTTCCCTTCTGTATAGCACAAAGGGGCAGCTGAGCTTAACATCCCCATCCAACTGATGGGTCACCATCAATAGCGACATGAGACTCCGGCAGAGGTTTGGAATTTCATAGGGACGTCTAATGATCAAGAACTGTTTTTCATCACGTCTCCTTCTCTTAGAGCCAAAAAAAGTGCAAATTTCTTCTGTCAACATGGTTCGAGACGATCGTCCCCGGGTTTAGTGCGCATTTCCGACATTGACCACGGAAATGTGTGGTACAACTTCACCTTCCTAGGACTCCGTCATCAGCTGACTGAAATAGTCATGCGAGGACCCGTAGACAATACGGAAATCAAAACACTTAATTTTCACGTAAGGGCATGTAGAGACATAACGTTTACCGCAGATTGTGGAGAGCCACAAAAATAAGAAGATAATATAGAAAACGACAGTCAAGTAGACTCACGACCGGATCATACACATAAATTCAGTTACTGACAGTATGCAGTGGGTATCACTACTTCCCAGGCTACCAGTGGAAAAGTAGGCAACGCTTCTGATTCGGAGTGCGGGTGTAAGAGCCCGTAGCAACTAAACTGCTACAAGAGATATCCCACCTTGTAGGGACAGCGGCTAAATTGTCGATCCACTAATTGGATGACGGAGCGTTTGGCGAGGTGATTGTGCAGCTGTTATCGTGGCGTGGGGAGGCCTGTCATGGTGAAATCGTATCACGCTGGCCCTCCCCCTACAACTGTAAATCTGCTTCCTGTCATCAGTTATTCCAATTTTCTACACTGTCCTAATCACCGGAGCATGAAATGACGGTGTCATAGACACTACTCCAACCATTTAATCGCAATTCCTTTAATATCTTCAAGTTGACCTTCGTAGCAATGAAAACAAACCGAAATTAGAAGTTTCGACCTCAACCTTAGAAAGCCGGCCGGAGTGGCCGACGGGTTCTAGGCTCTACAGTCTGGCACCGCGCGACCGCTACGGTCGCAGGTTCGAATCCTGCCTCGGGGATGGGTGTGTGACGTCCTTAGGTTAGTTAGGTTTAAGTAGCTCTAAGTTCTAGGGGACTGATGACCACGGAAGTTAAGTCCCATAGTGCTCAGAGCCATTTGAACCATTTTTTGAACCTCAGAACGTTTCTCGCAGTGTTTGTCGGTATCCAGCTCACGCAAGTAAGTTTTGGTTGCAAGACCTTAAAAGGTGGATGTATACTTTACAAGTAAAGTTAGACACTTCTCCCCGTTTAGCACTCCGTCATATCCACACACTGTGTTTTCAGACTATCTTTCGGTAGATGTTTTTGACCAGACATAATCACGAAATCTCTTGCTTAAAATTGTATCTGAATAGAACATGTCGATGTAGTTATCGTACAACTGGTAAACCCTCAGTTCCTTAAAGAATCATCGAATGCCCATGAAGAAAAAAACTTCAAGTAAGTCAATGCGTTGAATATTTGACGTCAAGCATGTATGAGGGAGAAAAAGTTTAAAAAAGGTTGCAAATTATCCTTAAAGACTGTTGGAAGTCGCCAAGTGCTCTGTTTATGAAACGCTGTATGAACATAACCTGTAATTTGCACTGCATTTTAAGCAGAGTTAGTTTTTCACACTTATAAATGGTTAGGACGTCATATCTCCAGAACTATGGGTCGTACAGTGATATAATTTTGCAGGTACGTTCAGTGGTATATGTGGACAATGTCTACAGACTGTGTTGGGAATAGAGTTGACAGTAAAGAAGGAACAAATTAAAACGTCATGCCTGATATGACATAAATAGCGAGAAAAAGGCTCGTAAAGGTTAAGATGTGTAAAGTCTGTTGGAACTTGCTGCGTGCTCTCACTCTCAAATACTGAATTAATACTCGTATAGTCCAGATATTAGAGTGGCGCCAGTTATCCTGCTTCAAGACTTCAAGACACACACATACACACAGTTTCAGAGTGTAATTCTTTTCTTTTTCTGTCAAACTTTTAACGCAACATTAAACCTCTTAGTGAGTATATTATGACAGCATTTTAAATTTTTGAATTCTGTCAGTTATTATGGGAAATATTGAAAATCAATTTTTTTTGCTCCTGGAAATCGTCGGATATGCAAGCTGCAACTGGTATCGGGTTCCGAATTAGTCGTTTACTAATATAGATATTGATTCTTCCTGTGACCTCGTGTTCACGAATAATAGGAGAAGGAAGATATGAGTTTAACCATCAATAGGCATGAAAAGCATACGAGACGGAACTTCATTTCTACACTACTAGCCATTTAAATTGCTACACCACGAAGATGACGTGCTACAGACACGAAACTTAAACGACAGGAAGAAGATGCTGTGATATGCAAATGATTAGCTTTTCAGAGCATTTACACAAGGTTGGCGCCGGTGGCGACACCTACAACGTGCTGACATGACGAAAGTTTCCAACCGATTTCTCATACACAAACAGCAGTTGACCGGCGTTGACTGGTGAAACGTTGTTGTGATGCCTCGTGTAAAGAGCAGAAATGCGAACCATCACGTTTCCGACTTTGATAAAGGTCGGATTGTAGCATATCGCGATTGCGGTTTATCGTATCGCGACATTGCTGCTCGCGTTGGTCGAGATACAATGACTGTTAGCAGAATATGGAATCGGTGGGTTCAGGAGGGTAATACGGAACGTCGTGCTGGATCCCAACGGCCTCGTATCACTAGCAATCGAGATGACAGGCATCTTATCCGCATGGCTGTAACAGATCGCGCTGCCACGTCTCGATCCCTGAGTCAACAGATGGAGACGTTTGCAAGACAACAACAATGTGCACGAACAGTTCGACGACGTTTGCAGCAGCATGGACTATCAGCTCGGAAGTCATGGCTGCGGTTACCCTTGACGCTGCATGACAGACAGGAGCGCCTGCGAAGGTGTACTCAACGACGAACACGGGTGCACGAATAGCAAAACGTCATATTTTCGGATGAATCCATCATGAAGGTCGCATTCGTGTTTGGCGACATCGCAGTGAACGCACATGCGATGCGTGTATTGGTCATGGCCATACTGGCGTATCACCCGGCGTGATGGTATGAGGTGCCATTGGTTACACGTCTCGGTCACCTCTTGTTCGCATTGACGGCGCTTTGAACAGTGGACGTTACATTTCAGATGTGTTACGACCCATGGCTTTACCCTTCATTCGATCCCTGCGAAACTATACATTTCAGAAGGATAATGCATGTTGCAGGTCCTGTACGGGCCTTTCTGGATACAGAAAATGTTCGACTGCTGCCCTCTCCAGCACATTCTCCAGATCTCTCACCAATTGAAAACGTCCGGTCAATGGTGGCCGAGCAACTGTCCCGTCACAATACGCCAGTCACTACTCTTGATGAACTGTGGTATCGTGTTGAAGCTGCATGGGCAGCTGTACCTGAACACGTCATCCTAGCTCTGTTTGACTCGATGCCAAGGCGTACCAAGGCCGTTATTACGGCCAGATGTGGTTGTTCTGGGTACTGATTTCTCAGGATCTATGCACCCAAATTGCGTGAAAATGTTATCACATGTCAGTTCTAGTATAATATATTTGTCCAATGAATACCTGGTTATCATCTGCATTTCTTCTTGGTGTAGCAATTTTAATAGTCAGTAGTGTGTTAGAAAAGAAGGAGAGAAAGGTAGGACATCAACAGCTGGTTGAACGAAAGTACACTCCTGGAAATTGAAATAAGAACACCGTGAATTCATTGTCCCAGGAAGGGGAAACTTTATTGACACATTCCTGGGGTCAGATACATCACATGATCACACTGACAGAACCACAGGCACATAGATACAGGCAACAGAGCATGCACAATGTCGGCACTAGTACAGTGTATATCCACCTTTCGCAGCAATGCAGGCTGCTATTCTCCCATGGAGACGATTGTAGAGATGCTGGATGTAGTCCTGTGGAACAGCTTGCCATGCCATTTCCACCTGGCGCCTCAGTTGGACCAGCGTTCGTGCTGGACGTGCAGACCGCGTGAGACGACGCTTCATCCAGTCCCAAACATGCTCAATGGGGGACAGATCCGGAGATCTTGCTGGCCAGGGTAGTTGACTTACACCTTCTAGAGCACGTTGGGTAGCACGGGATACATGCGGACGTGCATTGTCCTGTTGGAACAGCAAGTTCCCTTGCCGGTCTAGGAATGGTAGAACGATGGGTTCGATGACGGTTTGGATGTACCGTGCACTATTCAGTGTCCCCTCGACTATCACCAGTGGTGTACGGCCAGTGTAGGAGATCGCTCCCCACACCATGATGCCGGGTGTTGGCCCTGTGTGCCTCGGTCGTATGCAGTCCTGATTGTGGCGCTCACCTGCACGGCGCCAAACACGCATACGACCATCATTGGCACCAAGGCAGAAGCGACTCTCATCGCTGAAGACGACACGTCTCCATTCGTCCCTCCATTCACGCCTGTCGCGACACCACTGGAGGCGGGCTGCACGATGTTGGGGCGTGAGCGGAAGACGGCCTAACGGTGTGCGGGACCGTAGCCCAGCTTCATGGAGACGGTTGCGAATGGTCCTCGCCGATACCCCAGGAGCAACAGTGTCCCTAATTTTGCTGGGAAGTGGCGGTGCGGTCCCCTACGGCACTGCGTAGGATCCTACGGTCTTGGCGTGCATCCGTGCGTCGCTGCGGTCCGGTCCCAGGTCGACGGGCACGTGCACCTTCCGCCGACCACTGGCGACAACATCGATGTACTGTGGAGACCTCACGCCCCACGTGTTGAGCAATTCGGCGGTACGTCCACCCGGCCTCCCGCATGCCCACTATACGCCCTCGCTCAAAGTCCGTCAACTGCACATACGGTTCACGTCCACGCTGTCGCGGCATGCTACCAGTGTTAAAGACTGCGATGGAGCTCCGTATGCCACGGCAAACTGGCTGACACTGACGGCGGCGGTGCACAAATGCTGCGCAGCTAGCGCCATTCGACGGCCAACACCGCGGTTCCTGGTGTGTCCGCTGTGCCGTGCGTGTGATCATTGCTTGTACAGCCCTCTCGCAGTGTCCGGAGCAAGTATGGTGGGTCTGACACACCGGTGTCAATGTGTTCTTTTTTCCATTTCCAGGAGTGTAGTATTATTTTAAAATTCTTTATGGAATCCACCACTCAAAAGATAAATAATAACTGGATTCAAACCCCGCTCTGCGTGATTACGAACCCTGAGTGTTAATCAAATAAACAGCCTCACTCCGTTTTCGTATCATATCATTTTTTTATTACGTATATCTTATTTTCTGGCAATCTAGACCATACTTCTTGGCACCGAACATATCATGTACAGAACTACATATTATCTCAAGGTAATTAGTCCCTCTTCATTCTACATTTCAGAGAACATCACTCACTTTAAGCAGCATCTACTTTGCTTACAGGAAAAGATGCAGAAACTTGTACTGACCGTTACTGTTCTAAGGGCTACGCTCCACAAAACTTTTATTTTCGTACAAACCTCGGCTTCGGGTAGTCAGGCAACTTTTTTTAATTACTTCATATTGTAATAACAAATGGACTATCAAACCGAAATTTGGGTTGTACGAAAATAAAAACAATTGTGGGACGTTGGCTGTGGAGAAAATGCGAATTGACTTACACTTTCGTGAAACATAAGACAATAGAAGAGTGTCTAATTTCTACCATTCATTAATTACTCAAATGTAGTTCAATATTGTTAGAAGTAAAAGCATATCTGTGCCAACACGGCATTTATGTTATGAAGAAGACTGTCTGACATGGAAAGACGGAAGTGCCTCATGCTAGCCAGACGGTGCTCCAGAGTAATTGGCTGCGGGCCGGGTTGTCAGCAGTGGGCGTTGTTGGCGAAGTGTAGCGCGCGCACTGCTCTCGTGTAACGACTCGCACCACTCACCTTCCTATCGTTGTCCTCTCCTGAATACCGCTAACGAACCGCCAAGACAGGTGACTCCTGTCCGGAGCGCGGCCGAGTAGGTATCGCTCAGACGACACATAAAGGTTTTACTTCAACTCGCTGTTCATTATTTCCCTCTGAATACCTTTCCTAACCGGACTGTGAGAGACCGGTCATTACCTACCAGCTGAATCATGTGTCCAAGAAAGGGATTCCGAGGGCTTACGACTGAAGCTACTGAGCGCCGTTGAAGAGATTCTGTAATTTGGTGTGCCTGGAATGAAATCCACATGCTTTATTCGGCTCGCAGCACGGATGAGGAAAACACCGAAGAAATGTCCAAAAAAAGTACTTTCAGCATTGTAATGAATGTGTACGTACAGATTGTACAGCTGCATCTAAAAGACTATTCGCACAATATTACCACATGTGAAAACTGCGCCGGCCGGAGTGGGCAAGCGGTTCTAGGCGCTACAGTCTGGAACCGCGCGACCGCTACGGTCGCAGGTTCGAATCCTGCCTCGGGCATCGATGTGTGTGATGTCCTTAGGTTGGTTAGGTTTAAGTAGTTCTACGTTCTAGAGGACTGATTACCTCAGAAGTTAAGTCCCATAGTGCTCAGAGCCATTTGAACCATTTTTTTTTTAATTTTATTAACTTCTATGTGCTACCTGTTTCGGCATTACATTGATGCCATCTTCAGGCCCCACTCGTCATAGTCGTAAAATCGCTATACACGGAAGGAGCCATATAACAGGATCCGTGAATCAATCGTCCTGTAACAGCTCTTGATTCACGGATCCAGTTATATGGCTCCTTCCGTGTATAGCGATTTTACGACTATGACGAGTGCTGCTTGAAGATGGCATCAATGTAATGCCGAAACTGGTAGCACATACAAGTTCATAAAATAAAATAAATTTCTGCAATACATACGGCTGTTGTTAAATTATTGCACCAAGAAGTTCATGCCAGACGTCGTCCCACGATCCATAATGGATCAACGAAGGGTAATACTTGTTGTCTTACGCCTTCCATTTCGATTTCCACTTCTTCTTCTATCACGTCAGCAGTACGTATGACACGGCATGATGGGGCTTAGAGCAGGACGGTGGTGTGAAGGAAGGTTCGATTCTCCTTATAAGTTTACATACAGATCGGGGAAACGTCGGAATAGGAGCACCAAACAATAGTAACTTTTTACACAAGTACTAGTAACAATGAATTATGTTTCATGTGGAAAACGCTGTGAGAGTCTATCAGTTAGTGGCCGTAACTATGGCAATATTCCTACGCAGTACACTTTGAGCTTTGCTAAATAAATGACGGGGACGAAGTCACCCGAGAACATGCGAAGAAGTATGAAACAGTATGGTGTAGAGTAATAGGTTCGGTAGTGCGCCAAGTTAGTCCGTGAGCTCCCAGACACGAACCAGCCATGATCTCCATGTAGGCCTTCATCTTAACATTTTACATTTTCGAGTTAATTATGTTAGTGCTTATCAGAAGTGTAGTTCTGTTAAGATGGAAGGTGTCTGGTGCTACTCAAAACACGTGTCAAGTCGTGCATGCGACGATAGGCACATGTCTCTCTCAAAGTTCTGGACCCACCCCTCTTTCTGCTGGGATAGTACAGCTCTGAGCGGAAATTGCAGTTATAGCCTTTTCGGGTCCTGGAACTTAGACGCGAACCAACGACTCTACGCTGCAGAATTCGTTTCTCACGAGGCCTCGTGGCCGCCACGAGAGAGCAGTTTCTTCTTCCTGTTGCCTTCATGACGACGAATCGAACTGACTAGTAGCACAGACGTTTTTACTTGTGATAATCAAATGGGCATATCATCCGAATTCGTTCTCGATTATGATCAAGTGTTTGCTGGCTTTACACATTTTCGCTGCGTTTACGTGACTGTACATTGCATGACTTTAGATATTATAGAGAATTGGATATTATACATTTTGCAGTCCTGTTTAACGTGAGAAACTTTATGTCTTTGTTTGTGCGGTCTACGTCTCTAAAGCATGTCCGTCTCAGTATCCAATTTCAGTCGTGTCATCCGAGGTTCCATGTGGCTTATCTCACTGTTCTTCCATTAACGTTATTTCAGGCTTTAATATTGAAGGCTGGTGATTTTCTTTTGTGAATTGTACACGGTAGTAATATATAGACTCATAGTCCGCTGAATTGTATTTGCTCAAGAAAAATGTCATCTTGTACTCAAATAATGGATGCTATATTACGTTGAGCATAATCTGGAATTTTTACGAGTTTATTATCATTCCTGGTCTTTCTTCAAGTTAAACTTACATGTGTTCCATATCTCCACGTATCTTCCCTCAAAAAACAACATTCTGGTAATGTACCAGATTCATTTCAATTATATTTCAATCTGTGAAGACAGATTGCGGTTTTATTAAGCAAAATTTTCAGCTATACAGGCCAATTTGTAGTGCTGCTGTACTTCAGGGCACGAGCCAGTGGAGACGGAGACATCGAAATGATTTCTGCTACCACAGTAGCTCAGGGTTTTCAAATTATTATTAGGGGATCTAGGGCACAGATCGGAAAAACATATGCATTGCGTGAAATGCATCTGTAATGTCCAATTCTTTTACATGCGTACTTAGTAACTGCGTGAGATCTACTGTAAAGACTCTCATTGCAGTTTTGTCTTGGTTAACTGTGGTTAAAGCCCTTTTCCTTATTATTCCGTTGCACTTAGCGAAAGTCCTTGACACTCTGAAACTCAAGTTTGTCAGATTGCGTTTATTCTTGTGTGGGTCAGGTTTAATATAAAGAGGTAGCATTTCAAGGCATTAAAACCGCAGTTATAGTCTCTTATGAACTCCCAGATTAAAGTATGAGCACAGGCTATCGATGTTCACGGTGATTATTTTAAGTAAACTCACTGTGATGGCGTCCATGGTTTTCATTCCTTAGTGATAACTGCCCATAGTCCTAATACAAGCAACGCTTTATCAGTCTACAGCTGAACAGCTCAACTGACTAGGAGGGACATCATCTGAGCGGGTATGAGAAGATCTGAATGCTTCCTCAGGCGTTAATTCAAGGACGTACTTTTAACCTCAACTTGCATTTCTTCAGTGACATGGTTTTTTCATGGCGTTTTCGTCCGGCGCCAAAGTCTCCACACGGGGAGTCCTCTGCATCTAATTGATGGCTTTAGGACCAAAGCGCGAGAGGGATGTTGACTGACTGTTGCAAAAAAAATGGTTCAAATGGCTCTGAGCACTATGCGACTAAACTTCTGAGGTCATCAGTCGCCTAGAACTTAGAACTAATTAAACCTAACTAACCTAAGGACATCACACACATCCATGCCCGAGGCAGGATTCGAACCTGCGACCGTAGCGGTCTCGCGGTTCCAGACTGCAGCGCCTAGAACCGCACGGCCACTTCGGCCGGCCGACTGCTGCCCTGGCCAGCACATTCTCCAGATCTCTCACCAATTGAAAACGTCTAGTCAATGGCGGCCGAGTAACTGGGTCACAATACGCCAGTCACTATTCTTGATGAACTATGGTATCGTGTTGAAGCTGCATGGGCAGCTGCACCTGTACACGCCATCCAAGCTCTGTTTGACTCAATGCCCAGGCGTATCAGAGCCGTTATTACGGCCAGAGGTGGTTGTTCTGGGTACTGATTTCTCAGGATCTATGCACCCAAATTGCATGAAAATGTAATCACATGTCAGTTCTAGTATAATATATTTGTCCTATGAATACCCGTTTATCATCTGCTTTTGTTCTTGGTGCAGCAATTTTAATGGCCAGTAATGTATAAACGTAGAGGGTGAATATTCACTGACATAGAGGACGCAGTATCTTATCTTAGATGGAGGCTCATCGACAACTGTAGAAGTAACTTCAGATGTCGCTCCGGAAAGTATATTGAGACCCATGTTGTTCATGTTGGGTATTCGGACCCTTGCAAACAATGTTGATAGTGACTTCAGGTTTTTTGCAGACGATGAAATTACCTATAACGAAGAAGAAAGAAGATGCATAAAAATTCAGTCCAACGTTGATTAGATTTCAAAGTGGTGAAGATATTGGTAACTTCCTTTAATTGTCCAGAAATGTAAAATTGGGCACTTCAGAAGACACAGAAGCATAGTATTCTATGACTACAGTATCAGTTAGTCACAAATGGAACTATTCAAATACTGCAGATAGCTGGTTGTAACAATTCGTGAGGGTATCAAATGAAATAGTCACGTAGGTTCATTCATAGGTATGATAGAAGTCACAGATACATTTAAGCTTTAATTCTTCTCACGTTCTACACGCAAATGGAACAGGCAGAAACCCAGATAGAGAAAAAATAATGTTCTCCGAGATATCATATAGAATATTCTGAATCTCGGATTCGTACAGATTGTTCATGTCACACCCAGTGGCAATTCATTAGGATGGCACAGCAAGAGTTATTTTCGGTTGTCGCATTGAAACATTATTCACTGTCATAACCGCGACTGATTCCTCTAGTTCTACAGTATTTCAATCACACTATCATCTTCAATCGGTCTTGTTCTCCACACTCTTCAGAATTCCACCGGCGATTCGCTAACCTGCAGGTTAGCGGAGCTGCACCTCGCTGCACTAATCTCCGTCAACCACTGCGTGGCCCTACTGTGCGGTGCGCCCCGCTTTCCCGACCGCCTGCACCGATCCAACACACAGACTGTGCCTTCACCTGCTCTCTCCGGCGCAGTGATTCCGTTTAAGCGGCTGACACCTGTCTCGCCAATGTACCTCCCACTAAGCTATTCATCACCGTTCTTGGGTCCGGCACGTCAGACTCGTCCTATTCCGACGTTCGAGTCCCCGCCTCATTCTGTTCGAAACGTCGTGGCCGGCAAAGTTTACTTTCACATTTGCGATCACCATACAGTACGACATTCTCTCGAATCGTTACAAGGTAATGTGTGCGTCCTACGCACCCTGTTCAGGTCTCATGAACCTTTTGCAAAGACTGAGTCACCACCACTGCAAAACTTTTGAACCTACGCTCTTTTTATGAATTTCAAGCGTAAGGGACGATCAAAAATCTTCCGTTCGAGGGCGTCGCTGAAGCGTGTATGCAACGTAGCGCGTCTCCGATGCGGGTATATAGGCACTGACATGTATACAAGGGATTAGTGTGACACTCCTGTTTTCCTCACGTGTGTGAGGTAAATGCGGAAACGTGAACAATGGCGAAGTTATTACCAAACTTGTCCAAACAAGACCAACGCGCTTTTATTGGTTGCCGAAGTACAAACATTGGTAGACATCCATCGGAAAATGAAGAATATGTACTTGGCATCACGTTGTATTTGGCAGCATATCTTTCGAAACCCGTGCTGGTTGCGATTGGACACAAGACGCCAGTTGATGTGGGAGGCCAGCCTCGTCCGTTACGGATAAGTGGGAGACTTTCGACCACCCGCCCTATAGTCCTGATCTCTTCCCATGCCATTATCACGCCTTCGTCCCCCCCCCCCCCCCAAAAAAAAAGGCCTTGAGGGGTCAACAGTTCTTGTCAGACGTGGACGTGCAATAGACAGTCACAGACTTCAGACTTCTCCACGCAGCAGGATACGGTATTTCACTAAACGGTTATCTTCAATCTGGTGCGTCTGTGGGATGATATCCTCATTGCAAACAGCGATTTTGCCTGATTGGCATACCGATTCTGCATTGTATGACCTATGAATGGAAAGTGTTTAATAGTCCCTTATACGTTACGTCTAACATCTGTATGGTGGTAGAAAATCCTAATTTCTTACTTCGTTTTGTCAATTCTAATTATGTTTCCACTTACATTCAGAATTTTCCATTAACCATTAGTCCCATTACCTTAGCAGTAAATATATACTACATCCACATTTACAACTATAGAGTGTCATAAAACTGATACAGCCAAAACATTCCAAAGAATGGTACACCCTGTCTTCCGTATCAATCAGAAATGTTCCTATTGCTAGTTACGCTGCCATTGCTTGTTTTTCCATTGTAACGTTCGCTTTGGAGGTAAAAAATAATTTTGACAAACGGCATTTTCAGGTTGAAAATAAATGTGCACGAAGTTCTAGAACAGCTGCCACAGTTACACAAATACTGACTATGTACCTACCAACTTTGTGTTACACACACAGAAAATTGTGCTCCGTATGCTGAATTATTTATTGTATGGAGATAATTATTAAGCAATCAACAGAATCATTTAAAGACCATACGTTCCATTCCAAAATAGGATACAGCTGATTTCTAAATTGGTACACTGTCACCTACGGCCGAGCCACCAACCACGCAGCGGTATAGCGCGGGTTGCATCCTTTCCCACATGCCACCAACACAACCGCAAGAGACCATACCTCCAGCAGTAAACTCACTGCTCAAAAAGAAAAGGAGTGCGCCAAAAGAAGGATATGCAGAAAGCCATGCCTGTGACCAAAGGTGTGACAAGTACACAACAAAGAAAGGAAATGGAGAAGACTTCCGGGAATTATATGTTACACATTACTGCCGCTTGTCTTGAAGCGGCAGCAGACAGACATACAGATGGTGTTCGTCTCTTGTCCCTGTAGCACGTTTTCCAGACCTTCTACCCATCCTGAACATGCGGTCACAGCCTTCCGAGAGCGGCACGTCGTCACTTACCTGCCAGCACAACTGATGACGTATTGGAGCATAGCTGAAGCGGCGTGGAATGATGTACCTCGAACTGGGTGCCCAATGGGGTCAGAACCATTACTGCTGCCGAAGGTTGCAGCTCTCTGCACTAAATTTCACTCCCCGTGCAGAACCTAAATCAAAAGCAAGGTATTGTTCCAACTACTCTGTAGACAATCTGATCGCAGGTAGCCGGACATATCTATGTAATGTGGAATTGTCTACTAGATGTCACAAGAGGCGTAATTGCTAGTATAAAAGCAGATGGTGAGTATTGCGTTGTCGGCAGAGAAGCAATACCAACAGGACGGGTTCGTCAGTGGAGCTCAGGTACTTGTCACTGAACGCCACCTGACCAACAGTTCGATCAGGAATACTTCAGCCCTTCCAAAGATGCTCAGGTCGACTGTTGGTGACGTACTTCTGAAGTGAAGGAACAGCCAGTGCTCTGAAATAAGGCAAGGCCGACCTCACGAAAACGAACAATGACCGTCGAGCATTGCGTAGAGTCGTTGAAAAAAATCGGATGATATGAGAGCGAGGAATCAGGAGTGACTTCCAAAGTCCGGCTAGCACAATGACTGTGCGTAGAGAGTTAAAACTGTCGAGCAGCTCCTCATGAGGCGCTTATTGCCTTGGTGCATGTGTTCGTAGAGTTTTTTCTGTAAGTTCGAGAAACACGACACACATAACATAGACTTTAACCATCAATACTATATATTCTCCTTCATTGTTCATAACACTCTGCCAAAACTTGGGTAACTTTTCGACTGCACGATTGTAGAAATGACGTGGTTTTGAGGTGAAGAACTTGCCATGTTCGGAGCGCATTTTCGTCCGGAAAGGAAGTTTGGAGAAGGTTGTTCGACAGCGAGCGGAAAGGGTGAAAATCTAAGAGCGTAACATCAGGTCAATAAGGTGGGTCCGGACTCACTTTCCAACCCAGCTCGTATACACTGTTTACTGTCAGTCAAACAGAAAGCGGGCGGGCGTTACCATGAAGTAGCAACACTTCACGCAGTCTTCCTGGTCGTTGTTCTCGGGTTGCGTCTGCAAGACGTCTCAGCCGCTGAGAATAAATGTCAGCGGTCATGATTACACCTCGGGGGAAGCAGTTCGTAGTGCGCCACACCGCCGCTGTTCCACCACCTGAAGAACGTTATTTTTTGCGGATGCTCTCAGGTCTCTGTACAGGGACTTGCTGCTTCATTTGGGCTCAGTCATTCCTTTCTCTTCCGTATGTCAGCATAGAGACACCATTTCTCGTTCAAAAAAATGGCTCAGAGCACTATGGGACTTAACTTCTGAGGTCATCAGTCCCCTAGAACTTAGAACTACCTAAACCTAAGTAACCTAAGGACATCACGCATATCCATACCCGAGGCAGGATTCGAACCTGCGACCATTTCTCGTCACGATTAACGGTACACGACAGGAATGGTGGGTTCGATTCACGAGCTAGTTGGTGACGAGCAACCAGAGATCCACATACGGCCACCCACAAATTTTTGTGATTTTGGTTTGGAGCATGTGGTACCCATACACCCCATTTTAAACCCTCCACATTGCATGCAAATGTAGCGGACGGTCGAATAATCACAGTTCATCACTCGTGCCAATTGTCGAGTACACTGACGTGGGTCATTGTGGATTAAAGCGTTTAAACGATCTTCATTTAACCTCGAAGGCCTTCCTGAATGTGGAGAGTCACTAATGTCAAAACGATCCTCCTTAAAGCGAGAAAATAATTTTATTGCCGCGTGTGTCCAACGGAGTTATCCATCTCCACACATGGCCCAATTGTTTTTGGTTACCTCCGCTGCTATCACTCCACTATTGAGCTCAAACAGAAGAATATGATGAAAATGTTCCGATTTCTCCACTTGACACTCAATTTTCTAGCGTCCACATCTCCATTCACTATCTCCAAATGACAACATGGCAGCATGTAAACTCAAATAGCGACAGTCAACTATAAATTAAAAATTAACATCGATAAATAGACCTATACCAACCTTATTACCAATGTGCAAAACAAAAACTCTTACGATGTTACGCACCAACTTAACGTTGCCCCACGTGCTACAAAGAGCGACGCTACGGGACGGTAGATGAGTGGAAACGAGTGATTTCGACTGTTGAGTCACGCTGTAACCTGCCGCAGGGTTTGGCTAAAGCCTTGAAAACACTGCCTGCCATCTCGTGTAGTGCCAACAATGCAAGTGCGGAGGTCGTGGTATTACAGAATGGATGTGTTTTTCGTGATTAGGATGTGAACCCCTTATTGCGGTTAAGAAAACGCTAAATGAGGAAGGATATCAACACATTTTACACAATTCAGTACAGCGTACAGTAGAGCAACAGGTCGGAGACGATGACTCTTTGCGACAGCATGGTAATGCACCCTGTCAGAAAGCACCATCTGTCACCCAAATGCTTGTGAACGATAACATTCTTGATGTGGACGACCAGCCAGAGTCCTCAGCTGAAGCTATGTAAGACCATTGGTATGAGTTAGATTATCGACTTCGCCCCAGACCACAGCGTCCAACTTCACTGCCTCCCCTGGTTTCGGCTCTTGAGGGAGAATGGGCTGCCATTCCTCCACGGACACTCGAACACCTCGCTGAAAGCGTCTCCAGTAGAGTTCAAGCTGTCATAATGGAGAAAAGTGGACACACCCCATATCAATGGCCACTAATGGATGCCCAGATACTTTTGGACACACCCCATATTAATTTCCATTAATGGGTGCCCAAATACTTTGGATCTCGTAGCGTATATGCACATTAAGTAAAATTTCATTGTTGTGCTATGCTTCCTGGAGTTGCAATTTTAATGGCCAGCAGCGTAGTACGATACATATCATCTTAGTTCGTTTCATTCAAATTTATTATTTGCTAGTTAAGAAAGCTAGCATTGCCTAGGCATTTATTTATTGCAATTTCTGCTAGGGCTTCTTCTCCTCCCTCTCCTCTCCGTCTACCTCCTCCGCCCACCTCTCGCTGTGCACCTCATCTTGCCCCCTCTCTGTGTCCACCTGCTCCTTTCTCCTCTCTCTGTCGAGCTCCTCTTCCCCCCTCTCTCTGTTTATCCCCTCTCTATCAATTTCTCCTCACTCTCTATCCATCCTCCTTGCCCCTGTCCATCACACCTCCCTCTTTCCATCCACCTCTAGCACCCACTCTCTCCCCCCCCCCCTCTCCTCTCTCTCTCTCTCTCTCTCTCTCTCTCTCTCTCTCTCTCATCCTGCTCCATTCCCCACTTCCTGTCTATTTCCTCCTCTCCCCTTTCTCTCTCCACTTCCTCCCGTCCCTCTGTTCATCTCCTCCTCGCCCATCTCTCTGCATGTCTCTTCCTGCCCCTGACTCAATCCATTTTTTTTCCTCTTTTCCTTCTCTCTTCATCTCCTCAGCTCTCTGTCGATTTTCCCCTCACCTATCTCTCTCCATCTCCTCTTACTCCTCCTCCTCCTATCTATGCGTGTCTCGTCCAGACTTCTCATTGAGTGTGTATCTCGTCGTCCTCACTTCTCTCTCCACGACATCACAGTCAGAGCAATAGAAGATTGTTAGTTCTTAGTCCTACAGCATTTCTTTCCAGATTGTATCTAATAAGTGCACCAAATTTGACTGAAATCGTTCCAGCGGTTTATAATGAGATTTTTACCTCTGGCTTTATTCGTATACGCACATGTCAAATATATGTCACACATATTTGACGTATTTGATGCCTATTTGTACACATATTTCACCTGTACGTTTAGCGAATTTCCCCCTGCACTTTCAGTTTCACGCAGCTTAATGTTAATGACGTCATGTTGGTTCAAATGGCTCGGAGCACTATGGGACTTAACTTCTGAGGTCATCAGTCCCCTAGAACTTAGAACTACTAAAACCTTAGTAACCTAAGGTCATCACAGACATCCATGTCCGAGTGTAACACTCCGGTTTATTCTACTGACTTATCCCGCTCGATCGGGATCTGATAGCAGCCCAAATAGATAATAATTAATGTGACCGTGTACATAATGGGGCTGGCAATCGGATTGGACTGCTACGGAGACGTTACATTCCATTTTGTCCTTCTCGAATGCTGTAATAATGATATGTCTGGTGCCAAGAAGAACAACAACACAGCTTCATTAATCAACAACCTATATTTATCACCAAAAACACAAAGTAAGGAGACAGCCACTGCCTTCGTCGTACAAAATTAATAACGGCTAATCTCAGCACAGGCCTCTTTGTTATTCATTTTAATCACTGTATCCAACACTGCAATCCAACACTGCAATCCAAATAATGCCGGCGCGGTAGACGCGAAATACAAATATCGGCACTGAAATATCACTGAATCACACTAGTAATTGTACTTGTTCACTTTCCCGTATATTTCTAACACAAAAGGGGTTAAACCACGGCGATGGCCACCCCCTTTGTCGTTACGGCCCTGCATTACGGCCACCGGCCGCCCCACGGCCCGGCCCGCAGCCTGGGTCCCACTCTACTCTACTGACTCAACACTCGCTCTCGCTCTCGCAACCCGACACACACTATCGATTGTTTGTCCTGTCGACCTGTGCTGTCGCAAAACTTATAGTAAGGGCCTACGGACCCCTTACATCCCCGCCCTCGAAAACTTCTTTGAAGCCACAGGCGTAAAAGAATCGGCTAGGGAATTAGACATCACTACATATGAACAAAACACACAGTGCAAATAAGTAATGAAATTACAATCACCAAGAAAATCCTTGACTCCGGTAGTGGGCTGCCTCTACAATAATATTCTACAAAAAGTTATTACATCTCAAAAATATGGCATTGTCCAAATAACACACAACATCAATCCTACTTACTTAACATAGCATGGTAAATATTTTTTATAAACTTATCTTATCAAAAATTTCCAAAAACTTTTCACTTTCAAAGGTTAGTACGAGTCATTAACTACATATCTGTTATAACTTGCTATAGCAAAGACAAGAAAAGAAACTAGTTGAATGCCAGCTACCCCTTTGGTATGCCGTCCTTTCAGCGGGGTTCGTGCCGTCCATACTACTATCACTCTAATTCAAAATTCACTTGGCCAACACTTATAAAAGTTAAGGAAGAAATTCACAACTTATTGCTACAGCAAAGACAAGAAAACAACTAGGTGAATGCCAGCTACCCCTTTGGTATGCCGTCCTTTCAGCGGGGCTCGTGCCGTCCATACCACTACCACACTAACTTATAACTCCCTTCCCAACGCATATAAAAGTTAAGGAAGAAAAAATCACAACTTATTTAAATCTTTAACACAAGCAAATTGAAATTGAGACAAAATATGACATTTATACATTGAATGCCAGCTACCCCTTGGTATGCCGTCCTTTCAGCGGGGTTTGTGCCGTCCATACTACTATCACTCTAATTTATAACTCACTTGGCCAACATACATAACAGTTAAGGAAGAAATTCACAACTTATTCATTACAGATTTCATAAATTTAAATGCTACATTGTACCGCTAAGCATGTCTTACATAATTATTTGCAACACTACAACTAATGTGGTCACCCAATGAAAAATTTTAAACTACTGATCATTTCATGTTGCCAAACATCACTTCCATATGTGAATTGTTATCAAGAAAGCTTAGATGAGAGGTACAATATTTCCTGTTATATTCACATTAATTCAAATCTGCTATATGCATATTTATTATTCATTACACAGTGCCAGAATTCTGCTTCTAAAGCTTGACCTACGTATAACCACAATTGACTCTGATAGCTAATTGGATACATGAATTACTAATTATTCATTAGTTACACCTTGTTTTATCAGCATACTTCAGATAAACATGTATACCTACAAATAACTTGCAAACAGATGTTGCTCATGTGCTAAATGACATACTTCAATATTTCAAACATCTCATACTCCATACTCTTCATTACACATAACTTAACACCAACTTCACTGCAAATACATATATATCTTCAACCTATATCAATCCTCCATATACTTCAACACTTCAAACCTCTCATACTCAATATACATCATTACACATAACTCCCTCAACTTAACAGCAACTTCAACTGCATATATATCTTCAACCTACATCAACTCTCCATATTCGCTGCAATAACCACATAAAAATACTACTTCAGGCTCCTTAGCCTCTCCATTCATCATATTTCACATCATTTATCCGAACAACTATCTCCTTGTGTATTTGTTTCTTTATATGTTCATCTACTTACAAGCTGATACATTACTTCAATTTTCTTACAACAGTTTGACCTTTTCATGCCTCATAAAACAACTCTATAAGATTACCCAAATTCTTGTTTAACCAATTAGCTTACCATGACATTATGTAAACATTCGCTTTCTGATATGGTTCTCATTTTATTCCTTCTGGCATTATTAATTTTGGTTATTTACTCACAGTAAACTGAGCTTTTTTTAAGTTATTGATTCTCTGGCATCTCACACTCTACATCAACAGCAACTACTACAAATTTACTACATGGTTCCTGACTGAATTACTTGGATGACCACTACCAATCCTAACTACTACACTAATTTTCTTAACTTAAGGATAGAGAAAGATGGTAGAGGAGTGAAACTTGAAATTAGAAGTAAAGTCTCACCCAGCTGGGAGTGTACCAGTCGCCACTTGGTATACCAGCAAAAGAGTTGCTAGCTCCCTACACCTTAACTACTTCTCCATATATGAGTGAACTATAAATTTGCTACAAGATTTCTAACTATCATTTGTACAACCACTACCTATTCTAACTACTACACACTAACTTTCTTAACCTAAGGATAGAGAAAGATGGCAGAGGAGTGAAACTTGAAATTAGAAGTAAAGTCTCACCCAGCTGGGAGTGTACCAGTCGCCACTTGGTATACCAGCAAAAGAGTTGCTAGCTCCCTACACCTTAACTACTTCTCCATATATGAGTGAACTATAAATTTGCTACAAGATTTCTAACTATCATTTGTACAACCACTACCTATTCTAACTACTACACACTAACTTTCTTAACCTAAGGATAGAGAAAGATGGCAGAGGAGTGAAACTTGAAATTAGAAGTAAAGTCTCACCCAGCTGGGAGTGTACCAGTCGCCACTTGGTATACCAGCAAAAGAGTTGCTAGCCCCCTACACCTGACTTTCTTCAACTCGTACCTCTTCCTCATCTGGGTTATCCCTGTTCTCGTGTGAGTAGTACCTTTTTATGTTTTCCACATGTTCCTTACCATGCACTCTCTTTGTCCGTGCATACTCCAACTCCACAGTGTTAGGATGACCAATTTTTATAATCCTGTACGGTCCCTTATTAACGTGGTTAACTTTATGTATTTCAGGGTTTATTTTCTTTGATTTTGCATGAACCTTAGTCCCTTCCTTCTTCTTGACTCCCCAAGTGAAGGCCTCACCTTCCATTCTATCTATTGCAAATTGAATGTTGTTTGAGTCTTTAAGATGTGTTGGGAAAACTCCTCCTAACCACTTCATAAATATCATTGGGTGCAATCCTCCTTTCGGTCTAAATTTCTGCCTCGTATTATTTTGGACATACCGATTATCACTGCTCATCAAGGTAACGACCTTACCTTCCCCAACGGTTAAAATGGCATTGCTAATTCGTTTATCAATTTCTTCTGTCTTGCTCCCCAATTGCTGCACTCCCTGTTGTAATTGCTTGACCTCCATTGCAACCCTCTTGTTATCCTCTTCCCGTTGCACGGCTATAGCATTTCTCAGATTGACAGCCAGTTGGTTTTGCCTATCTCCTATCCCCTTAACCGCATCATTACATTGTTTCTGCATTTGCGTCACCTCGGCGATTCGATGATTGCAATTCGTTTCCACTTCGTTGATTCTTTCTCCCAATTCGGCTTTCGTTTCTTCAATTTCGTCTTCCATCTTTTTTGTTAACTTTCCTTCCATCTTCTCCATGTCCCCCTGGACTTGGTCTATGCTCTTCTGTAGCTTCCTCTCTCTCTCGTCGACGTCCATCTTCAGTCGTTCTTGTAACTCCTGCATTTCATTCTTCAGATTACATTCCATTTCCATTTGCGATTTTTTGATCTCTTGTAAACCTTTCTCTAATGATGCATTCCTTGTAAACCTTTCTCTAATGATGCGTTAGTTTCTTGTAAACCCTTTAGTGATGCGCTATTCTCCTTTATCAAGTCTACCAACATCGACCATTTATCTGCATCCTCTGAAACTGACTTATTTCTCATCGTTTGTTCCGGTGTTTTGGGATAACTAGTTGAGTGTGCTAATGGGCTATCTAATGATACTCCATAATCACTGATTCCCCAATCTTCCCTGTCTTCCTGTCCTATCCCTTTCCTTTCAACTACTGCCTCACAAACCTGCTTATCCTCAGTAGACATGTTTGGTTATTTTTAACACACAGGAAAGTAATATAGAATAACCTCTAGTAACCCAAAACACTCCTAATTACCATGAAACTAATCAAACAGTACCTGAAGTATTATTCCATTAATCCCTAAATTGATACAATATGCAAGAGCATCGAACATAACAACTCTCAAAACCTAATCACTTCAAATATCAATTTTCACATACACAGCTTATGTAAAATGTTTTAAATAAGATAAATCATACTATTCATAAAATCTATACATATAAAATCCCCCAAAAACAATAAGCATATCTGTATAATTATCATTTAGACAGCGCAGTATGCATAAATAAGTATGCTCAATTTCAGAGTATTTTTCGCAAACTTTTCGGAAATTACTGCAATTGGGCACTTTTCCTACACGCAATTCAGTTTACATACGTTTATTTACCGCGAAAACTGCACATTGCAATTTAATGTTATGTCAACCAGTCGTCTCCACTCACCAACCGACGTTACCACGAGTCGCGATGTTTTGACGTTTGAAGTGGGCGTGGCGCTCTACTGCCGCCGGAACCGCGTGAAGTCGCGCAGCTCACTGTGGCTGGACGTCGTAGTTCTCCGTCGGCCGCTCCGTGGCGCTGCAGGCGGGCGTAGTTTGTAGTTCGGCTGCTAGATGTCAGGACGGCGCTCGGTGTAGTGCGTCTGTGCTTGAACTACTCTTTGCACAGGTAGTTGGGATGATGTGTGAAATCACCTCGCAGATCGAAACTCTTTGGCACAACTGCTACATAGGTCTGAGTGACGTCACTCAACAATTGCATCGCCACACGAATTGTCGTCCGCATACCAGTTTATGGGTCCACATGAAGCTGTCCGAATTTCACCATTCAAAAAAACAATTTCAGTCAAAATATTATCACTAAACACTTCTTTAAAACTTTCGTGGCGTATTCTTTGTTAGTTTTGCTATTTTAATGTTCACACGTGTCTTTCTTTGGTATTCACTTTTCACAGTTTTTCGCGCGGATTTACGCGTTTGCACATTACAACACAGTTTATCGACATTGTTACCCTCATCTAATATGGCAAGAAAGAAAAAAAAAAACAGTTTATTCACAATCGTAAGGTGCTATTACTTGGTATTGTTCACAATGCACTGTTTCTTGTCGCGATTATAAAGTTTATGCTCTGTCCCGAACCAACATTGGAAAATATTTTCTTCGCGTCAAATAAGATAAAATTACCTATTGTTCTTTGCGATTCGTCCGAAAATTGCACTTGTCCTTTCACGGTAAGCCAAGGGTGTAACACTCCGGTTTAATCTACTGACTTATCCCGCTCGATCAGGATCTGATAGCAGCCCAAATAGATAATAATTAATGTGACTGTGTACATAATGGGGCTGGCAATCGGATTGGACTGCTACGGAGATGTTACATTCCATTTTGTCCTTCTCGAATGCTGTAATAATGATATGTCTGGTGCCAAGAAGAACAACAACACAGCTTCATTAATCAACAACCTATATTTATCACCAAAAACACAAAGTAAGGAGACAGCCACTGCCTTCGTCGTACAGAGTTAATAACGGCTAATCTCAGCACAGGCCTCTTTGTTATTTATTTTAATCACTGTATCCAACACTGCAATCCAAATAATACCGGCGCGGTAGACGCGAAAATACAAATATCGGCACTGAAATATCACTGAATCACACTAGTAATTGTACTTGTTCACTTTCCCGTATATTTCTAACACAAAAGGGGTTAAACCGCGGCGATGGCCACCCCCTTTGTCGTTACGGCCCTGCATTATGGCCACCGGCCGCCCCACGGCCCGGCCCGCAGCCTGGGTCCCACTCTACTCTACTGACTCAACACTCGCTCTCGCTCTCGCAACCCGACACACACTATCGATTGTTTGTCCTGTCGACCTGTGCTGTCGCAAAACTTATAGTAAGGGCCTACGGACCCCTTACACGAGGCGGGATTCGAACCTGCGACAATAGCGGTCGTGCGGTTCCAGACTGTAGCGCCTAGAACCGCTCGGCCACTCCAGCCGACAATGACGTCATACCTCCTGAACTGAGTGTCGTACAGTGATGCAATTTTTCTGATACATTCAGTGGCACATGCGAATACTGGCTGCAAAATCTGTCACGAATGCAATTAGCAGTAAAAAAGTAATAAATTAAGAAGTCATGCATCATGTGATAATTTTACCGCGCGATTAGCGAAAATTTTGTGGGGCTCATGAACAACAACAAAATTCTTAAGAGTTTGATAATTATGTGTAAAATTTGTTGCTAATCTCTAACTGGTCTCATCCTCAAATAGTGTAAATGTTGCTAATCTCTGAGTGCTCTCATCCTCAAATACAGGATGAATAAAGTTTAGCTATTCCCGCTTTGTGGGCTGCACTTTCTCACCCTCACCTCCACCCCCATCCCTTTGATAGCTGAGTGGTTCTTATCCCCACAGTGAATATTTCCAGACAGTATATTACATGTGCGCCAGGTTTGTCTTAAATCGGTGCAGTGGTTTAGGAGGAGATGTGGAAGATAAATACATACGTTCATCCACATTTATAATTTTTGTTGATGTAGATAGCTGACTGGTGTCACTAGAAAGCGAATAAAACAAATATTTTTTTTTTTATAAATACAGGCAGGAGAAGGGCGCCAGCCTGCGTCGGCGTCAGAGTTGTGAGGAAACTGGATCGCCATTCGGCGGTGGCAGGAAAGCTGGCGGCGCCCGCATTGCCTGCCGCCTGCTTGGGTCGCGACAAAGCCAGGCTGCGGCTTTCGGCTTTCTAGCGCCGGCTCGGCCGCATAAAAGGCGCGAGAATAGCGGGCGGGCAACCGCACCTACCCCCCACAGCCGCGGGCGCCCAGCCGCACAACGGCGATTAATTACCCGCGGGTAACTCCGGGCACGCGACGCCGCCCCAGCCGGCAGCAGGTACTTTCACTGCGATTCAAAGGCCCTCCTAGGCTGACAGGGCGCGCCGCTGAGAGATGCTTCTGCTATTCTCACTGCCGAAGGAGCTTTCCCTTCATTCACCACACGACCGCCGTAAACAATACCGCCCGTTCCGCGATAGCGACCTCAAATCGCGAGAGGTGCGTCGAGCTCGAATAACGAGGCGTCCGAAATGAGCGCACCTTCCTGCAGTTCTCTTTCACGTCCGCCCTTTTCATTTCAGCGGGAGATCCTGTGCGCGGCGAGCTGACTCAGTTATACGGCCGAGCACAGAGGCAGCGTATGTAGCGACGGCGGTGCCTCGTTCTGTGTTTCCCCTGAAGCACTTAGGAATTGCACAGGTCACGCTAGAGCGTATTGAGTGTAGCATTGCGAACACACGACTACATCCGTTCCTGGTTTCGTCGTGCGAAATTCAGTACATAGAGCAGCCGCCTCTGGCAGCAACGGGGCTACACACCCGCTGGGCATCGAACCGAACTCAACTATACTATTGGCCATTAAAATTGCTACACCAAGAAGAAATGCAGATCATAAACGGGTATTCAGTGAACTGACACGTGCTTAAATTTTCACGCAATTTGGGTGCATAGATACTGAGAAATCAGTACCCAGAACAACCACCTCTGGCCTTAATAACGGCCTTGATACGCCTGGGCATTGAGTCAAACAGAGCTTGGATGGCGCGTACAGGTACAGCTGCCCATGCAGCTTCAACACGATACCACAGATCATCAAGAGTAGTGACTGGCGTATTGTGACGAGGCAGTTGCTCGGCGACCATTGACCAGACGTTTTCAATTGGTGAGAGATCTGGAGAATGTGCTGGCCAGGGCTGCAGTCGAACATTTTCTGTATCCAGAAAGGCCCGTACAGGATCAGCAACATGCGGTCGAGCATTATCCTGCTGAAATGTAGAGTTTCGCAGGGATCGAATGAAGGGTAGAGCGCCGGCCGCTGTGGCCGCGCGGTTCTAGGCGCTACAGTCCGCAGCCGCGCGACCGCTACGGTCGCAGGTTCGAATCCTGCCTCGGGCATGGATGTGTGTGACGTCCTTAGGTTAGTTAGGTTTAAGTACTTCTACGTTCTAGGGGACTGATGACCTCAGAAGTTAAGTCCCCTAGTGCTCAGAGCCGTTTGAACAAACAACCTTTTTTTTTTTTTTTTTTTTTTTTTTTTTTTTTTTTTTTTTTTTTAGCCCTGTTGACCGGTGAACACATGTTTGCAGACGCTCCAGACAGCGGTGGGACACTAACCTGACCCGACAACCAGGGGTGATGGTCTGGGGCGTCATTTCTTTTCTGAGCAAGAACCCTTTGCAGTGAACCCATAGTGTGCTGTGGAGCGATCACTTTGTTGTAGAAATAATTCAAAAGCCAAGATCGCTTAAACACTGTTTACTACAAGGTGCATTCAAGTTCTAAGGCCTCCGATTTTTTTTCTCCGGACTGGAAAGAGATAGAAACATGCGCATTGTTTTAAAATGAGGCCGCGTTCATTGTCAATACTTAAATACTTAAAATGGCGACGTTTTCCTTACTTGAACAGCGTGCAATCGTTCGTTTTCTGAATTTGCGTGGTGTGAAACCAATTGAAATTCATCGACAGTTGAAGGAGACATGTGGTGATGGAGTTGTGGATGTGTCGAAAGTGCGTTCGTGGGTGCGACAGTTTAATGAAGGCAGAACATCGTGTGACAACAAACCAAAACAACCTCGGGCTCGCACAAGCCGGTCTGACGACACGATCGAGAAAGTGGAGAGAATTGTTTTGGGGGATCGCCGAACGACTGTTGAACAGATCGCCTTCAGAGTTGGCATTTCTGTTGGTTCTGTGCACACAATCCTGCATGACGACCTGAAAATGCGAAAAGTGTCATCCAGGTGGGTGCCACGAATGCTGACGGACGACCACACGGCTGCCCGTGTGGCATGTTGGCGAGCAATGTTGACGCGCAACGACAGCATGAATGGGACTTTCTTTTCGTCGGTTGTGACAATGGATGAGACGTGGATGCCATTTTTCAATCCAGAAACAAAGCGCCAGTCAGATCAATGGAAGCACACAGATTCACCGCCACCAAAAAAATTTCGGGTAACCGCCAGTGCTGAAAAAATGATGGTGTCCATGTTCTGGGACAGCCAGGGCGTAATCCTTACCCATTGCGTTCCAAAGGGCACTACGGTAACAGGTGCATCCTACGAAAATGTTTCGAAGAACAAATTCCTTCCCGCACTGCTACAAAAACGTCCAGGAAGGGCTGCACGTGTGCTGTTTCACCAAGACAACGCACCCGCACATCGAGCTAACGTTACGCAACAGTTTCTTCGTGATAACAACTTTGAAGTGATTCCTCATGCTCCCTACTCACCTGACCTGGCTCCTAGTGACTTTTGGCTTTTTCCAACAATGAAAGACACTCACAGTGGCCGCACATTCACCAGCCGTGCTGCTATTGCCTCAGCGATTTTCCAGTGGTCAAAACAGACTCCTTAAGAAGCCTTCGCCGCTGCCATGGAATCAAGGCGTCAGCGTTGTGAAAAATGTGTACGTCTGCTGGGCGATTACGTCGAGAAGTAACGCCAGTTTCATCGATTTCGGGTGAGTAGTTAATTAGAAAAAAAATCGGAGGCCTTAGAACTTGAATGCACCTCGTAGATTACAGCTTTCAACACACTAAAGGTGCCATCATCGGATCTGTGAAGATATAACATGACAGGTTTGAGGGAGGGCTTACATGAGTTACACTATATACATTAGTACAGTATCACATACCTCAATGTAGCTTAACATGTATAACTCATTTGGATAAAACAATACAGGAGGAAGACCAGCTGATATAAAATCATTGTCGTAGAAATAAAAGTTAAAACACCTTATCTCATGGTCATTCTAGTCCATCAGATACATAAAACCGAAGTCATGAGATAAAACTATTTGACACATGACCGCAGCTCGACCAACAACAGTCGCCATCACACTGCCCTCTTCCACGCCGGTTTACCAGCTACTATTGTAGCGGTTCACAACCGACCACTAGATAGCGCTGTCCCAGCACTGCACACACAGCCCCAGGGTATAACCAACCACTCATTGCTACTACAATACGACTTTACTATTATTGCTAATCAAATACCCATGCAAACAACTCTTTCGCATGCATTTACTGTACATATTATACATGCTGTGCATACTATATATACTATATAAAGTATGGCAGGCCAGGCCACGCCCCACAAAAAGAGAAAAAAAATAGTAAAAATGACCAATAAGCTACATATTAATTTAACCTTATTCATATCTGGAAGTCAGGAATTTACACATAGTAAGCTGTTCATAACACGAGTTAGATACAATGTGACGGGTGATGAAATCTGTATGCTGGGCTTTACCTGTCTGGGCACTACAGTCTTAGGTAGATTTGAGTGAGTTTCATTGTGCGCTGTATTCATAGCTGTTACAAGATTTGTTCGTGAGATTGTTTTCACGCTATTCTACATTCACTAATGATCCAGTTGGTTAGGTTAGGTTAGGTTAGGTTAGGTTAGGTTAGGTTAGGTTAGGTTAGGTTAGGTTTTCGGTTTTAAATAAATTCTCGTGCCCCACACTTGCGAATCGTGTTGTTTCCTGGTCGCGATTTTGTAGTTAATCGGCGTTCCTTTGTAGTGGATAGCCACGTGGATGCTACTGATATACAGCGGTTCCCACCTTTACTATGTATTGTCCGTTCATTGTTTTTTCTATTGTAATTCCACGTATGTTGCTATAAAATTAGGTGAGATTTTTGTTGTCCGAATACTCAAAAAAATGGTTAAAATGGCTCTGAGCACTATGGGACTTAACATTTTAGGTCATCAGTCCCCTAGAACTTAGAACTACTTAAACCTAACTAACCTAAGGACATCACACACATCCATGCCCGAGGCAGGATTCGAACCCGTGACCGTAGCAGCCCCGCGGTTCCGGACTGCAGCGCTAGAACCGCACGGCCACCGCGGCCGGCTCAGAACACTCAACCAACGAGCCTAATCCACTTGAGACTTTGGTTCTTTCTTTAATTTTCGAGTAATTTTCTTCTCTGTGATTAATGGTTACTGTGGCTGTATGAGCATGTGTAAACAAGTATCCTCCCATACTTCCAATTCTCACGTGACCTCATCAGACACGCATTATTCCGGGGATTATTTCAGAGATTTACTGCAGTACCAACGCTCGACGGTAGATTAGGATCCTTAATAGTACGTTTCTTCCCGTGTGTTTAGGAAAATCTTAATTTTGGGATAAACATGTAAAAAAATGATATTCTTGATGTTAATATCTCACTCGCAATTTATCCAATTCCTATCGAGCCTCTTCAAGGCCAAATTAGATCACATGTGTGCCTATAAGTTTATTTTTAGGAGTATTGGCCAAACGTATTCTCCACCATAGTTAGTTCAGAAATTCTCAGTGTCTATGAAGATGTAATTATTTTCCAGAATTGAGGTCTTTTTAGTAATCAACGCTTATCTTAGATTTGGTTTCAGTTAATGTGAGGTATAACAATAAGATTCATTCAGGTGGCGACTCTGTTATGTCTGTTAGAAAACGTAGCGATTCCGTCACAGGCTCTAAATATTCAAATGTGCGTGAATTCCTAAGGCACCAAACCGCTGAGGTCACCGGTCCCTAGACTTACACTCTACTTAAACTAACTTATGGTAATAACAACACACAGGCCAATGCCCGAGGGAGGACTCGAACTCCCTGCGAGAGCTGCCGCGCAATCCGTGACATGGCGCCTCTAACCGCGCGCCCACAGACTCTATTTCCTAAGAAATTATCAGATAGGCAACTCCAGCTGTTTGCCCCACAGTAAGAATATAATTAAATAAGTAACAGGTAAGTGTCAGTGTGTTCGTCGCCATGGTGGCCATGTTGATAAAGATATGCAGACATGAAGATTAAGTATTTAGAATGTTAAGCTTCAAGAGTTTTCACACAATAAATTCGGACACATTACTTTTCAGCACACTCTCTCTTCAGTGACATGCATCTCCTTTGCACCATATCTTTGCACTATTGTCATCCAGTGATTTACTTTAGGGTATCACCTTAGAACTTTTCGAAAATAACGAATACTTGTCGCTACACTGTTCCATTTACAGGAGCCACCTTTCTTCAGGCCAGTACTGCAGTAAATGCTGGCACGTGCAGTAGGGATTACGGGAGAGCAGAAGGTTTCTCAGTAGGGCTGAGTGGACGTTCATACACAGCAAATGTTTCTCAGTAGGTTCCGATCATTTAGTTCGTGGAAATGTGCTACTTTCTTGTGCTGCTCCCTCACCCACAAACCTGTCAACTCATTCTGACGAATTTATGTCCACCCGGTTGCATTCGGTGGCGAAGACCTTGGTAAAGCCGTTCTCGTCTAGTGCACGCTTCCTGCTTCGCTTAACGCAGAAAGCGAGCCCGCTTGCTCCTGAGTGTTGCTCTGTCATCCTGCGCTACTTTTACGATGACAAGTTACACCACTTCTTCACGATGCGGTCAAGAGCTATGAGAGAGAGAGAGAGGGCGTACATGCATGAGTAAGCCCGAGGGAATCATGTGTAGGCGAACTGCATTTCTAGAGACGTCCTCACTTACATAACGTAATCTGCATGTATAAAAATAGACCGAGGGAGGGAGAGAACCTTTCTTTTTTCAATGTGTGCCCTGTTAAATGTGGAGGGAAGTATTATAGTGAATCATGGGCTCTGGAGAGCAATAAGAAATCTAGCAAAGTAGTGCTGAAAAGTAGAAAATGTTTCAGTATAAATATATTCATTACTCGAATAGCCACACTTACACTACTGCCCATTAAAATTGCGTGCTACAGACGCGAAATTTAACCGACAGGAAGAAGATGCTGTGATATGGAAATGATTAGCTTTTCAGAGCATTCGCACAAGGTTGGCGCCGGTGACGACACCTACAACGTGCTGACATGAGGAAAGTTTCCAACCGATTTCCCATACACAAACAGCAGTTGATCGGCGTTGCCTGGTGAAACGTTGTTGTGATGGCTCGTGTAAGGAGGAGAAATCCGTACCATCACTTTTCCGACTTTGATAAAGGTCGGATTGTAGCCTGTCGCGATTGCGGTTTGTCGTATCGCGACTTTGCTGCTCGCGTTGGTCGAGATCCAATGACTGTTAGCACAATATGGAATCGGTGGATTCAGGAGGGTAATACGGAACGCCGTGCTGGATCCAAACGGCGTCGTATCACTAGCAGTCGAGATGATAGGCATCTCATCCGCATGGCTGTAACGGATGGTGCAGCCACGTCTCGATCCCTGAGTCAACAGATGGGGACATTTGCAAGACAACAACCATCTGCACGAACAGTTCGACGGCGTTTGCAACAACATGGACTATCAGCTCGGACACCACGGTTGCGGTTACCCTTGACGCTGCACCACAGACAGGAGCGCCTGTGATAGTGAACCCAACGACGAACCTAGGTGCACGAATAGCAAAACGTCATTTTTTCGGATGAATCCAGGTTCTGTTTACAGCATCATGACGGTCGCATCCGTGTTTGGCGACATCGCGGTGAACACACATTGGAAGCGTGTATTCGTCATCGGCATACTGGCGTATCACCTGGCGTGATGGTATGGGGTGCCATTGGTTACTCGTCTCGGCCACCTCTTGTTCGCATTGACGGCACTTTGAACAGTGGACTTTACATTTGAGATGTGTTACGACACGTGGCTCTACCCTTCATTCGAACCCTGCGAAACCCTACATTTCAGCAGGATAATGCACGACCGCATGTTGCAGGTCCTGTACGGGCCTTTCTGGATACAGAAAATATTCGAGTGTTGCCCTGACCAGCACATTCTCCAGATCTCTCACCAATTGAAAACGTCTGGTCAATGGTGGCCGAGGAACTGGCTCGTCACAATACGCCAGTCACTACTCTTGATGAACTGTGGTATCGTGTTGAAGCTGCATGGGCAGCTGTACCTGTACACGTTATCCAAGCTCTGTTTGACTCAATGCCCAGGCGTATCAAGGCCGTTATTACGGCCACAGGTGGTTGTTCTGGGTACTGATTTCTCAGGATCTATGCACCCAAATTGCGTGAAAATGTAATCACATGTCAGTCCTAGTATAATATAGTTGTCTAATGAATACCCATTTATCATCTGCATTTCTTCTTGGTGTAGCAATTTTAATGGCCAGTAGCGTAACGTCGACACCCAATAGATGCATCGTTATCAGAATGATTTCATGCCCTTCACTGAAACACAATGCAAAAAGGTTCAGAATTTAACCCATAACTATACCGCAGAATCTTGTTATAAGCCGCCACCTTTCCACTAATTTCCAGCTAAATATTGCAGATAAGGAATCTTGAACACCAGTAGGACTCGACGTCAGTGCATTCTCAGGGCCGGATTCACCCACATGTAAGCCAGGTAGCCCGAAGCTCACAGCGCTGAGAAGAAAAAAAAGGGATCTGTTGCTGAGAGGCCTCGATCGCTGCTTTTTCTTTCGGTAGACTCGGTCATACTCACCAAAAGAACTCCATGTAATTTGAAAATATAGCAGGCAAGCCAGAAGCACAATCGCTAACGTAGCGTTTTGGTTCATTGTTGAGTTCAATTGGAGGGGGATTAATGTCGTGCAAGTGCTAAATCGTTGTGAGTCTCAACGATTCGTGTACAAGTTTCGATTGCTTTGATTGCTAGCTGCCAAAAACAAATCTCTTCGAAAAGAATTTCAGTGCAAAATTTTATTCATTAAAATACATTCACATTTTTTTTAATTTTTGTGGACAAGCCGCATCAGTCTGACACGTCTCGTTGTTGTTGTTGTTGTTGTTGTTGTTGTGTACAACTTTGTAGAGGTGACCTGCAGAGTGGTGCAGCAGTTGTCGCTGCAGGAAAGCTGGACAGCAGCAGAAATGATTAGTGAGCAAGGTAGCACAACAGACAGAAGAGTTACTTAAGGGAGGTAGAACGTCAATCGGGCCGACTTGGAGCAGGAAAGGCACCACAGGACATTTTATTTTCTACTGTCTATACTTTTACAAATAAATTCATTAATGTATCAACAACGAACTGACATGGGTGTCATCGGACGTCCGCCACGAACAAATTCAGCGGACAATATAGAACAAAACGAGATCTAAAAAAAAAAGTCGGTAGAACACTTGCCCGCGAAAAGCGAAGGTCCCGAGTCTCGGTCCGGCACACAGTTTTAATCTGCCAGGAAGTTACGAAATTTGATTTTTTTCTAAACATAAAGTTTAAACAGCTCATTCATTTTTTCATAAATTTTAATAGATTGTTGAGTTTCAGACACCTGTAAGTATGGTTTGTATGCTGTGAAAATTCACCAAACAGTCTCTCTTACTTATGGAGAAAAGTGTACCAATAGCAACAAATGCAGCCAATAGCAAGTGAAAAAATGATGAAATTTCACATGTAAAAAAAAATTATTTTGTTATGTTTTTGATCTTCCGCTGCTACGAGTGTGAATCCTGAATCCTTCCTGGTCATGCTAACAAAGTTTTATGAATTTATTTGTAAAAGTATAGACAGTGGAAATTAGAATGTCCTGTGGTGCCTCTCCTGCTCCAAGTCGGCCCGTTTGACGTCCTACCCCCCTTAACTTGTATCTCTCCAAATGAAGGGAGACTCGTTACAAATATCGGGCCAAGGAACAGAGTCCGGCTCTCAAAGTCAACAAGGAAGAGTCTCTCTGCACTAGAGGACAAACTATGGTGCTGGAGCCTCGACTAGGCAGCGTCTGCAGGGCATCGTGTGGCTCGAACTGCGATTGGGCTGAGCGGCTGCCGCCGGCCATCCTGCACTGCGGTGGCGCACTAGTGCTCGCAGTACAGAGCTGACGGAGCAGTGGCTCAGGGGGAACACACCACTGGGTCCGCTATGTACCGCGCAGCCACTGTCCGTGCCAGACGGAAGCTTCCAATTCCGTTGCTATGACGCCCATGGAGTGGTATAGATAAGTGATACCACGCTTTAAATGTGTTTCCTTCACATACATCTCACTTCCCATCCAAAATCCGATACCCTGTAATTCGATCGTTTTCTTTCCCTCAATCCAGTCCCCAGAGTTTGACAGAGCGCTGAAAGATCTGGGTCGTAACAAGGCCCCGGGAGTAGACAACATTCTATTAGAACTACTGACGGCCTTGGGAGAGTCAGTCCTCACAAAACTGTAACATCTCGTGAGAAAGATGTATGAGACAGGCGAAATACCCTCAGACTTCAAGAAGAATATAATAATTCCAATCCCAAAGAAAGCAGGTGTTGACAGATGTGAAAATTACCGAACTATCAGTTTAATAAGCCACAGCTGCAAAATACTAACGCGAATTCTTTACAGACGAATGGAAAAACTGGTAGAAGCCGACCTCGGGGAAGATCAGTTTGGATTCCGTAGAAATGTTGGAACACGTGAGACAATACTGACCCTACGGCTTATCTTAGAAGAAAGATTAAGGAAAGGCAAACCCACGTTTCTAGCATTTGTAGACTCAGAGAAAACTTTTGACAATGTTGACTCGAATACTCTCTTTCAAATTCTAAAGGTGGCAGGGGTAAAATACAGGGTGCGAAAGGCTATTTACAATTTGTACAGAAAACAGATGGCAGTTATAAGAGTCGAGGGGCATGAAAGGGAAGCAGTGGTTGGGAAGGGAGTGAGGCAGGGTTGTAGCCTTTCCCCGATGTTGTTCAATCTTTATATTGAGCAAGCAGTGAAGGAAACAAAAAAATTCGGAGTAGGTATTAAAATCCATGGAGAAGTAATAAAAACTTTGAGGTTTGCAGATGACATTGTAATTCTGTCAGAGACAGCAAAGGACTTGGAAGAGCAGTTGAACGGAATGGATAGTGTCTTCAAAGGAGGATATGAGATGAATATCAACAAAAGCAAAACGAGGATAATGGAATGTAGTCGAATTAAGTCGGGTGATGCTGAGGGAATTAGATTAGGAAATGAGACACTTAAACTAGTAAAGGAGTTTTGCTATTTGGGGAGCAAAATAACTGATGATGGTCGAAGAAGAGAGGATATAAAATGTAGACTGGCAATGGCAAGGAAAGCGTTTCTGAAGTAGAGAAATTTGGTAACATCGAATATAGATTTAAGTGTCAGGAAGTTACATCTGAAAGTATTTGTATGGAGTGTAGCCATGTATGGAAGTGAAACATGGACGGTAGATAGTTTGGACAAGAAGAGAATAGAAGCTTTCGAAATGTGGTGCTACAGAAGAATACTGAAGATTAGATGGGTAGATCACATAACTAATGAGGAATTCTTCAATAGGATTGGGGAGAAGAGAAGTTTGTGGCACAACTAGACTAGAAGAAGGGATCGGTCGGTAGGACATGTTCTGAGGCATGAAGGGATCACCAATTTAGTATTGGAGGGCAGCGTGGAGGGTAAAAATCGTAGAGGGAGACCAATAGATGAATACACTAAGCGGATTCAAAAGGATGTAGGTTGCAGTAGGTACTGGGAGATGAAGAAGCTTGCACAGGATAGAGTATCATGGAGAGTTGCATCAAACCAGTCTCAGGACTGAAGACCACAACAACAACAACAATCCAGTATAGTATTCCTCTTCAACCAGGAAGATAACTGTAACTAGAAAGAAATTCTTTAAGTTCTGAGTTCATGGCATGTTACTTTTAAGGAATTCCATTACTGGTTAATTTTTTCTTGTAAGGACTCTTAATATTGTTGAGCAATAGAAACTGCAATAAAACTAAAAATATTGAAAAAAATTGGAACAGTGGAGAGGAGGTGACGAAAATTATTTGGCCTGAAAATTCGGCCCAGAGTATTTGTGTTATGTACAGGGTGTCAGGCGGTGTTGGTACAGAAATTTTGTTAATTTGCACTTTAGTATGTACCCACTTCATTGCAGTAGCTGTTTTTTGTTCTCTCTGCGTCTGACAGTCTTCCCACAATCACACCACATACATGCGATTTCACTCTTTCTCGGTGTATTCCACTGACGAATTCTCCTCGGGTTGTCAGCCGAGTGGTGGCGTCGTCTCGTCGCAACGTTTCAATGAGTTTCGTACCCATCACCTTCTGGCGAAGATGATGGGTACGAAACTCATTGGAACGTCCCGCGAAAAGAGGACGCCACCACTCGGCTGATAACCCGAGAAGAATTCATCGCGCCGGCCGGTGTGGCCGTGCGGTTCTAGGCGCTTCAGTCTGGAACCCCGTGACCGCTACGGTCGCAGGTTCGAATCCTGCCTCGGGCATGGATGTGTGTGATGTCCTTAGGTTAGTTAGGTTTAAGTATTTCTAAGTTCTAGGGGACTGATGACCATAGATGTTAAGTCCCATAATGCTCAGAGCCATTTGAACCATTTTTGAATAATTCATCAACACACCACATAATTAGTTACCTGATGTTTTCTACACAGTCCAAACTGTGCCAGAAGTAGACTACACTTGTCAGTATAGACTGACCATTTTGCATTCCTGCGTCCACACTTGAATATCTGACCTGCTGCTGAGGGAGAAATAAACATTAATGGCTTCCTCGTTCCAAGCTACTTGAAAATACTATCCAAACTAAAACATAATTCTCGTAATAGCTATAATTATTTAACTGCAAATGAAGTAAATACAGATGTAATGTTGTTTAACACACTGTCCTCAGTCATCAACAGAAATATCTCCACTTATAGCCCTAAAACTGTGTGTAGGGGACGACCTCGTTGTGCGAGAGGAATTTTCCCAGGAAAGAAGTTAAAAAGCAAAACATCATTTTTCTCTTCTTTTTTGAGAAGAACTAAGGCAACACAATTCTTTTTTTCTTGATGCAATAATTTACCAACAGCCGTATGTATTGCAGAAATTTATTTTATGAACTTCTTATGTGCTACAAGTTTTGGCATTACATTGATGCCATCTTCAGGCCCCTGTACAATGAGTAGAACAAATGTACTATTACAAAAATATATAGAACATACGTTAACAGTTAACAGGTATCATGTTAACTATGTAAGAGGCTCAAAAAGACATTGTGTATCATTAAAACTATATTTAACATAAGGACAAATATGCTTCGCCTATGTCTTGCTGTTTTACTCGAATATCGCATAGTAGATAAATATATGTATACGCTATTATTCATAAATCCGTTTCACACATTTGTAATAGGCCATGCAACACAACAATCAAATGTACTGCATACAATCATATGTCCAGTGGAAGAATATTATTTTTTAATAATTAACTAATATAAATAAATAATAAAATAAATTAAAATACATGAAAATGTGCCATAACCATGTCAGAATACATAAGTTACATATGTGTAGCCTAGGTCGTATTATGTGTGGTACGGCAAATAGCTGTCGCAATACAACGATATTTGGTAAATTTTTGCTAAATTTGAGTGTCCTGTTTGGCAGACATTTCTTTTCGTCACTTGGGACTCGTATATCACAGTATCATTGCGAAAATTACCTTACTGGACTGGTATAAGGTAATATTTTTGCCTGTTGAAAGAAGGGAAAATATTCGTGCCTGGTGGGAGCTCTTAACAATCCGCTCTTTGTAAACAGAAAAGTACATCAAATGCAACGCAATAAGAAGTATAGATATCCCAGTTCCAGGGGCGTAAGAAGTAGCGGAAGGGGAGAGAGCCACGAAGCGGAAGCTGCCGCAGTGTGAAAGGGTCCTTGACAATGAAAAACGCCTTCCAAACGACAGTCGCTACGGTCAAGAAAACGAGCTTTCGCTCTAAACTTGAGTGGCGTAGATTTTCCATACGACCGCTTGCTGCTTCTTGTTTGTGCAAGCGATCTTGTGTGTGACGAGGTAAGCGTCTAAGCGTGTAGCCCGGTTCAGCTCCAACAGGCAGCGCTGGTCTACTTTCGTGTGGACGTGATCTCACGAACGAATTAGTGCGTTACTGTCTAAACTGCTTACCCTTTTTGGCCTAGGCCCTCGAAGTGATTTGTAATTTATATACGTAATTGAGCCACTGAGAACCATAAGGACCTAAAGCACAATGGCGACGATTCTGAGATTGCAGAATTTATTCATGTTTCCGACATCTTCTGATCTTGTGGCGAGTCAGGTTCATCAGCGCTGTAGGCTTTAGTTCTTTTCCTTAGAACCTGTTCTGAACGGTGATATATACGGGAAGTGATCCGTCTGAAAAGTAGCGCACCTTTCATTTCGTCAACGAGTCAAGATATCCAAAAAAAGTTTTTGCCAAATGGTAGCAGGCATCGGGCAATTAATTTTATTTCTTGTGTAATGCCCTTTAGCTCATGTGTCAAGCGAGATTTTTTATTACGTTTTTAATGACGTTCTAAAGTATTTTCTTTTCATCCGGGCCCGCAGCATAGAATACGTCGTACATATTATTAGCAATTATTCCAGGGAATCTGCAAATAGTTTAATTAGTACTCCTTCTTCCTTAGGCTTGTCTCGGCTACAGCACCATTCTAGACTTGGTTAGTCTGCTTACGTTTATAAATGTCGTAAACAAAGGTTAGTTTACATATGTACTCTGAAGAGGCAAAGAAACTAACACACCTGAATAATATCGTGTAGGGCCCCCGCGAACACGCAGAAGTGTCGCAACACGACGTGGCATGGACTCCACAAATGTTTGAAGCAGTGCTGGAGGGAACTGATACCATGAATCCTGCAGGGCTGTCCAATGGTTCCAATGGCTCTGAGCACTATGGACATAACTTCTGAAGTCATCAGTACCCTAGAACTTAGAACTACTTAAACCTAACTAACCTAAGGACAGCACACACATCCATGCCCGAGGCAGGATTCGAACCTGCGCCGTAGCAGTCGCGCGGATCCAGACTGTAGCGCCTAGAACCACTCGGCCACTACGGCCGGCGCAGGACTGTCCATAACTGCAAATCCGTAAGAGTGCGAGGGAGTGGAGATCTCTTTTCAACAGCACGTTGCAAGGCATCCCAGATATGCTCAGTAATGTTTATGTGTGGGCAGTTTGGTGGCCAGCGGAAGCGTTTAAATTCAGAAGAGAGTTCCTCAAGCCACTCTGTAGCATTTCTGGACTTGTGGAGTGTCGCATTGTCCTGCTGAAATTGCCGAAGTCCGTCGGAATGCACAATGGACACGAATGGATGCAGGTGATCAGACAGAATGCTTACGTACGTGTCACTTGTCAGAGTCGTATCTAGACGTGTCAGGGGTCCCGTACCACTCCAACAGCACACGCCCCACACCATTACAGAGCCTCCACCAGCTTGTACAGTCCCCTGCTGACACGCAGGGTCCATGGATTCATGGCCTTGTCTCCATACCCGTACACGTCCATCCGCTCGACACAATTTGAAGCGACACTCGTCCGACCGGACAACACGTTTCCAGTCGTCAACAGTCCAACGTCGGTGTTGACGGGGCCAGGCGAGGCGTAAAGCTTTGTGTCGTGCAGTCACCAAGGGTACACGAGCGGGCCTTCGGCTCCAAAAGCCGATATCGATGATGTTTCGTTGAATGGTTTGCACGCTGACACTTGTTGAAGGCCGAGCATTGAAATCTCCAGCAGTTTGCGGAAGGGTTGCATTTCTGTCACGTTGAACAATTTTATTGAGTTGGTCCCGTTCTTCCAGGATCTTTTTCCGGCCGTAGCGATGTCACAGATTTGATAATTTTCCGGATTCCTCATATTCACGGTACACTCGGGAAATGGTCGTACGGGGAAATCCCCACTTCATGGTAACCTCGGAGGTGCTGTGTCCCATCGCTCGTGCGCCGACCATAACACCACGTTCATACTCACTTAACTCTTGATAACCTGCTATTGTAGCAGCAGTAACCGATCTAACAACTGCGTGAGATAGTTGTTACAGGCGTTGCCGACCGCAGCGCCGTATTCTGCCTGTTTACATGTCTCTGTGTTTGAATACGCATGCCTATACCAGTTTCTTTGGCGCTTCAGTGTACCTACGTCTAGTTAGAATAGACACTCATATTGCATCAGTGAGTAAACTGTCGACTATCTATTTATTGCAAGACTGTTATAAGTCACGTAATTCCTATTTGTGTAGAATTTTGACAGCTAATGACAGTTTATTCTCGTTGATACAAGTCATAACAAAATTATAATATCAGTTAAACATAACTACCATCACTGACTAGCAAAGATAACGCTGTAAACACAATGTATGAACAAGAGTAAACTGTCAATCTATATGTCAAAAGTATTTCACGATAAAATTCTACACAAATAGAAATTACGTGACTTATAGCAGTCTAGCGATAAATAGACAGTCGACAGTTTACTCAGTGATGCGACGTAGGCGTCTATTCCAACTAGACGTAAGTATATATGTGAACAGACCGTGATGTACAACTTTTATAAACGTAAACAGACTCGCCAACTGTAACGTGTACAGGTTTACTTGAGAATGGCGCTATAACCGAAACTAGGTTGTAGTTAGGAAGATGCATTACTAATAAAACAATCTGTAGCTTGGCTGGAATAATTCATCATAAAACGACATTCTAAAGCACTTCAAAAGAAGACAACAGCGATATAAATCTGGTTAACCATGACACTGAAACTTTTCGCAGAAGTATCTGAATGTGCTAAGACTGAAAGCCATGCCGGTAGAATGTACTGCAATGTAAGCCCCGACACGTTACCTGTCTCTGTCGTTATATTCAGTAAGAAGACTGTCCTGCACTAGTAAGCCAAAACATGTCTGTTCTTGGTCCCACTTTATACGACATAGTGACAGGGTCAACTACGATTGTTATAAATGGAACTGCATATTGTGCGAAATAAAACTGGATCGGAAAGTATTTGTGATACTGTCGTGGAACTGGAACTGACCCTTGCTAATGGGTAGGAGAAAGCGCTGGAAACTAACCGTGACTTCGTACCACCAGTAGGTTGCTATCACATCTCTCCTCATGCGCATCTCCTGCATGCTACGTGCTGAGTAATTCGTCGCGTCATTACGTTTGAGTGACTGAGAGGAGCAGATGGGCTTAGTGCCAGTTCAGTGCAGCATAAAAATGGTGGTCACGATATACCATGGAATGTTTATTGTCGAGTGTTGTGCGAAGCACAATTCACCGAAAACTTTTGCACAAAGGTGTGTGCACGAGTTTAAGATAGGAAGTGTCCTGGCTAAACGATCAGCAAAGTCTGCAACGCATATCGTAGTGGGAAAGCGGCGCGAAACTGACTCTGTAGCGAATAAAAGCAGCGGACGCCCGAAAAGAGTTCGAACACCAGAAAACATTGCTCGAGTGAATTTATCTGTGCAAGAGGGTATTAACAGATCTCTGTGTCGAAACATTATCAAAAAGGAGCCGCATCTGTATTGTTACAAATTTATTATTGTGCATGAGTTAAATCGTCCACACGAACGTTCAAGTCTTGCTTTTCGCTGGCAGTTTTGAGTGAAATGGAATCAGGACTTTTGGATCTTAAGTTTTTCATCTCTTCAGAAGACGACTTCTCTAGACTGTGGTGGTATGTGCACTCACATATGCATAAACGCACTATCATTCGTAAAAATACATTGAATGAATCTCTAGACAAGTCGCAATTTTGAAGGTCGTTACGGTAGTAAATTTGAAGTTCCTTCCTCTTCCTCTTTGTAGTCACTTTTTCTTTTCTGCTTTCCTACATCAGCGAATAATCTTCTTTTCCTTCTTCTCATACTGCTTTTCTATCTGTTGTTCCACTTGAATTTCTTCTCCAACTGTGTTGTGATCCTTGACGTACTCGTCATACATTACTAAATTACACACACTATGCTTGTCTGTTAGCACTGACAACTCTACACACACATCGCTGCTCTCGGTCGCTAAGTGAAGGCCCTCTGCTACTGAATTGTCAGTGGTGATAGTTAATGCCTGAAATTTGGCATTTTCGGCACTCTCTTGACACTGTGGAGTCCGGAGGATTGAATTCCCTAATGATTTCCTAAATGGAATGTCCCCTTCAACTAGCACACCATATTCAAATTCTGTTAATTTCCTCGTAAGGATATAATCACTTCGGAAACATTTGCACATTAACCACCTGAGAACAAATGTCAGCTCCGCTAATGCACTGCGCTTCTATACCTTGTGTACGTGATACTACTGCTAGCTGTATATGTTCATATCGCTATCCCATGAAGTTTGTCACCTCAGTGTGTATTTTTGCTGCGCACAAACACCAGTCTCATCTGTCCCATTAAGGGACCTGTGAACATGAAGCTTTAAATTGTCATCGAGAGCGAAATTGGCGTTCATTACAATACAGGAGCATTCAACTTTGTAGCTTTCTTCCACTGACAAATCAGTATCCTTTCGTATTAAACTCCGAACAATTTCAGCATTGTAATTTTGTCTGTCCTTGAAAAACGTATCCAGTTCAGTAACATTATGTTTACGATCAGAAAAATGTCGTCGCACATCAGAAGTCAGTTTGACGTCTGAATTATTCGTACTTTCGTCACTTGAGTTTCACATGATGGCGATGGCATCATGAATTTGTAATTTGGCAAATTTCTTGTTTCTTTGAACTTAATTGAGATCGAACTTCAACTATCTACGACTATTTCTATTGATCAGAACGTTCGGTACTTCCCCAGACGATGAGACTTTTTTTTTTTTTTAATCTGTGAATAACTCTTGACTGGCGTTACATATATCTGCCAACTTTTGGTTAAACATTTTATTCGAATCAGTTAATTTCTTATTATCTGCCTCAAATCTCTCAATTTTTTATCATTATCATCTAGTTCTTGTTCAAGTTTTGCTCGTGATCATCTAGCTTTTTGCTGAGCTGCTGATTATCTGCCTTATACTCTTCCTGATTAACATCTAGTTTTTTGCTCATGTCTGCGCTCAATTTTTGTAAAAATTGCATTACACATTCATCCTTCCTACGCTATCAACACGATTGTTGTCTGTTGCTACCTTATGTGATTCAATGTCTCTGTTCAAATATGGACTTTCAGTTGCTTCTATAGCTTGACTAGTACCAACTAGCCTCTATTCACTAATAATATCCGTGTTAATAATATCCTGCTCATCTTTGTCCTCCCCATTAATTACGTCACAATGCTAACTTTGAGTACCCATTTAAATATTCATTCTGTACGTGCCATCTATTTGTTCAGGATAATAGCTTAATACATAGACTTTCCTGCGCAACGTTATTTGAAAAACCGAACCGCCAAAGAAAATTCCATATTCACTCACCATATGTTGATGCCGGTGATCGGCCTTAGAATCCGAAGACTGTTGCAGGATGGGACGTCCGTGTCACCGGTCTCCTCATAGAAGGCGACACGGTGATGCTGTGGATTAACACTGCTACTCTCCAAATACGCTTTCTGTCACCCGTAATATTAGGGACCGGTCTACGCCGGGCTTAACTGATAACAGCTATTGACGGATTATAAACTGAGCGATTTATTACTGAAGGTATTATTTTCAAGCCAGTTCTACTACACTCACATTTAACAACGTCTGGTATGTCACAATGAACCATTAATAGCTTCATACGGAAACTCTGAGACCATAAGAAAACTACGCGAGTAACTAGTCAGAAACAATTACATTCAAACACGCACGTCACATGGGAACTTGGCTGGCCAACGTGAGCAAAGCTCCAGTTATCGACTCGCTGCAATTGTGCTACGCCAAGCGCACATACGACACGATAATGGCAATAACAAAAAAAAAAAAAAAAAAAAAAAACATTGTCAGTGGGCAAATATTGGTTTGAAATGCTAGAGACGACTGATGCAGCGACAGCTGTATTAATATGGCACTCACTGTGCAGTAACGCTAGGCAAAAAGTTTAGGAAAAATGTCAGAAATACAACACATATTCCGACGTGGGAGAATATAGCATCTTCATAAGATGTCTTTACATAATATTGACAAAAAATTTCACATTGCATGTCGGAAACCAGATTTTGCGAGATTTATCACGAACGCTGAACACATACTGCAGTATCTCAGGAATCAACCGAGATACCAAAAATGTGAAACAATGTGTTTACTCGGGTGGGTGGGATGAACGCAGTGTTGCCAATGGCACGTCATTAGAACACATCGTTGCCGGGTAAAACAAACAGGTTCGAATAGTTTCGTACTACAACGATAGTAACAGTTACGTTTCTTGTAGGTTTGCAATGCAAATACACTACTGGCCATTGAAATTGCTACTCCAAGAAGAAATGCAGATGAGAAACGGGTATTCATTGGACAAATATATTATACTAGAACTGACATGTGTTCACATTTTCACGCAATTTGGGTGCATAGATCCTGAGAAATCAGTACGCAGAACAACCACCTCTGGCCGTAATAACGGCCTTGATACACCTGGGCATTGAGTCAAACAGAGCTTGGGTGGCGTGTACAGGTACAGTTGCCCATGCAGCTTCAACACGATACCACAGTTCATCAGGAGTAGTGACTGGCATATTGTGACGAGCCAGTTGCACGGCCACCATTGACCAGACGATTTCAATTGGTGAGAGATCTGGAGAATGTGCAGGCCAGGGCAGCAGTCGAACGTTTTCTGTATCTAGAATGGCCCGTACAGGACCTGCAACATGCGGTCGTGCATTATCCTGCTGAAATGTAGGGTTTCGCAGGGATCGAATGAAGGGTAGAGCCACGGGTCGTAACACATCTGAAATGTAACGTCCACTGTTCAAAGAGCCGTCAATGAGAACAAGATGTGACCGAGACGTGTAACCAGTGGCACCCCATACCATCACGCCGGGTGATACGCCAGTATGGCGATGACGAATACACGCTTCCAATGTGCGTTCACCGCAAAGTCGTCAGACATGGATGCGACCATCATGATGCTGTAAAGAGAACCTGGATTCATCCGAAAAAATGACGTTTTGCCATTCGTGCATCCAGGTTCGCCGTTGACTACATCATCTCAGGCGCTCCTGTCTGTGATGCAGCGTCAAGGGTAACCGCAGCCACGGTCTTCCAGCTGATAGTCCATGCTGCTGCAAACGTCGTCGAACTGTTCGTTCAGATGGTTGTTGTCTTGCAAACGTCCCAATCTGTTGACTCAGGGATCCAGACGTGGCTGCACGATCCGTTACAGCCATGCGGATAAGATGCCTGTCATCTCGACTGCTAGTGATACGAGGTCGTTGGGATCCAGCACGGCGTAGGTATTACCCTCCTGAACCCACCGATTCCATATTCTGCTAACAGTCATTGGATCTCGACCAACGTGAGTAGCAATGTCGCGATACGATAAACCGCAATCGCGATAGGCTACAATCCGACCTTTATCAAAGTCGGAAACGTGATGGTACGCGTTTCGCCTTCTTACACGAGGCATCACAACAACGTTTCACCAGGCAACGCCGGTCAACTGCTGTTTGTGTGTGAGAAATCGCTTGGAAACTTTCCTCATGTCAGCACGTTGTAGGTGTTGCCACCGGCGCCAACCTTGTGTGAATGCTCTGAAAAGCTAATCATTTGCATATCACACCATCTTCTTCCTGTCGGTTAAATTCCGCGTCTTTAGAACGTCATGTTTGTGGTGTAGCAATTTTAATGGCCAGTAGTGTAGTTTATCAGATATCGTCTTTACAGTCTATTTGTCTGCCGAATTAGGACCAGCACTATAAAGTATGTCCCTTGCTTCAGGTGCATTCAGTATAGTGGGACCAAGCCTTCTGTACTCGCTGTATTATTCTGCTATTGCATGCAACGATCGCCGCACATTTCGTGACATTTAAGGCGGGAATAGCCACTGATCGAAAAGCAAAATAGGCTTGAATCTTTAGATCATCATTTATGACAAGGCACGTATCACTCCAAGCAGTAAACGGCGAAGCTAAGGAGACGGTCTGTTGCCGACGCTGGCACACAAGCGGCTGTTAAGCGATGCAGTAAACACAAAATTCGTTTTACGGGAGAGTAATACCAACACAGTAATCGAGGGCAGCGTGTATCTGATGGGACAGGTGGTGAGAGTAACCGGCCGCCAACGAGTAACGAAGTGGCACCGAGCGCATTCTGCCGTGCGCCGCTGTCGTAGATTCAGCTCGGGCGAGTGCCTCATCTCTTTAATGACATCGATGGAGCGGCAGCTCTTTAGCATTTCACTGTCGCGCTTCATGTACGTTCCGTCCGCCATTTTTAGACTGGCAGTTTTAAAATATACAGACCGTCAAGGAATGAAAGAAGCGTGTTGAGCTCACTTGTCAGATGACATCAGAAAAAGGAGCAGTTAAAAACATACCTGCTACTGGAAAAAAAGGATATTACCGACACATACTGTCTGGTAAGAAAAGTGGAGCACCGAGAAGGGCGGGTGGAAATGAAATGAAAGTTCACTGGATGGGAGAGTATGTTTTGTCTACATCTACATCTGCATGGATACTGTGCAAATCACAATTAAGTGCCTGGCAGAGGGTTCACTGAACCACCTTCACATTTCCCTGTTGTTGTTGTGGTCTTCAGTCCAGAGACTGGTTTGATGCAGCTCTCCATGTTACTCTACCCAGTGCAAGCTGCTTCATCTCCCAGTACCTAAATCAACCTACATCTTTCTGAATCTGTTTAGTGTATTCATCTCTTGGTCTTCCTGAACGATTTTTACCCTCCACGCTGCCCTCCAATATTAAATTGGTGATCACTTGATGCCTCAGAACATGTCCTACCAACCGGTCCCTTCTTCTTGTCAAGATGTGCCACAAACTCCTCTTCTCCACAATTCTATTCAGTACCTCCTCATTAGTTATGTGATCTACTCATCTAATCTTCAGCATTCTTCCGTAGCACCACATTTCGAAAGCTTCTATTCTCTTCTTGTCCAAACTATTTATCGTCCATGTTTCACTTCCATACATGGATATACTTTCAGAAACGACTTCATGACACTTAAATCTATTCTCGATATTAACAAATTTCTCTTCTTCAGAAATGCTTTCCTTGCCATTGCCAGTCTACATTTGATATCCTCTCTACTTCGACCATCGTGAGTTATTTTGCTCCCCAAATAGCAAAACTCATTTACTACTTTTCTCCTGAGTAGTCTCCGCCGGGAGATCTGAATGGGGGACTATTTTACCTCCGGAATATTTTACCCAAGAGGACGCCAACATCATTTAACCACACAGTAAAGCTGCATGCCCTCGCGCGCGGAAAGATTGAACACCTATATCTTTCCGTACGAGCTCTGATTTCCCTTATTTTACCATAGTGATCGTTTCTCCCTTTGTAGCACGGTGTCAATAAGATATTTTCGCATCCGGAGGAGAAAGTTCGTGATTGGAATTTCGTGAGAAGATTCCGTCGCAACGAAAAACGCCTTTCTTTTAATGATGTCCAGCCCATATCCTGTAACATTTCTGTGACACTCTCTCCCATATTTCGCGATAATATAAAACGTGCTCCCCTTCTTTGAACTTTTTCGATGTACTCCGTCAGTGCTGTCTGGTAAGGATCCCACACCACGCAGCAGTAGTCTAAAAGTGGACGGATAAGCGTAGTGTAGACAGTCTCCTTAGTAGGTCTGTTACACTTGCTAACTGTCCTGCCAACAAAACGCAGTCTTTGGTCAGCCTTCCCCACAACATTTTCTATTTGTTCCTTCCAATTTAAGTTGTTCGTAATTGTAATACCTAGGTATTTAGTTGAATTTGCGGCTTTTAGATTAGACTGATTTATCGTGTGACCGAAGTTTAACGAATTCCTTTTAGCACTCATGTGGATGACCTCACACTTTTCATTATTTAGGATCAACTGCCAATTCTTGTACCATTCAGATATCTTTTCTAAACCGTTTTGCAATTTGTTTTGATCTTCTGATGACTTTATTAGTCGACAAATGACAGCACCATCTGCAAACAACCTAAGACGGCTGCTCAGATTTTCTCCAAAATCGTTTACATAGATAAGGAACAGCAAAGGGCCTATAACACTACCGTGGCGAACGCCAGAAATCACTTCGGTTTTACTCGATGACCTTCCGTCAATTACTACGAACTGTGACCTCTCCGACAGGAAATCACAAAACGAGTCACATAACTGAGACGATATTCCATAAGAACGCAATTTCACTACGAGCCGCTTGTGTGGTACAGTGTCAAAAGCCTTCCGGAAATCCAGAAATACGGAATCAATCTGAAATCCCTTGTCAATAGCACTCAACACTTCAAGTGAATAAATAGATAGTTATGTTTCACAGGATCGAAGTTTTCTAAACCCTTGTTGACTGTGTGTCAATAGACCGTTTTGGTCTCTGAGCACTATGGGACTTAACTTCTTTGGTCATCAGTCCCCTAGAACTTAGAACTACTTAAACCTAACTAACCTAAGGACATCACACACATCCATGCCCGATGCAGGATTCGAACCTGCGACCGTAGCAGTCGCGCGGTTCCAGACTGTAGCGCCTAGAACCGCATGGCCACTGCGGCCGGCAATAGACCGTTTTCTTGAGGTAATTCATAATGTTTGAACACAATGTATGTTCCAAAATCCTGCTGCATTTCGACGTTAACGATATGGGCCTGTGATTTAGTGGATTACTCCTACGAGCTTTCTTGAATATTGGTGTGACTTGTGCAACTTTCCAGTCTTTGAGTACGGATCTTTCGTCGAGAGAACGGTTGTGTATGATTGTTAAGTATGGAGCTAATGCATCAGCATACTCCGAAGAGAACCTAATTGGTATTCGGTCTGGACCAGAAGAGTTGCTTTTGTTAAGTGATTTAAGTTGCTTCACTACTCCGAGGATATTTACTTCTACGTTACTCATGTTGCCAGCTGTTCCCGATTCTAATTCTGGAATATTTACTTCGTCTTCTTTCTTGAAGGCATTTCGGAAGGCTGTGTTTAGTAACTCTGCTTTGGCAGCACTGTCTTCGATAGTATCTCTATTGCTGTCGCTCAGAGAAGGCTTTGATTGTTTCTTGCCGCTAACATACTTCACATACGACAAGAATCTCTTTGGATTTTCTGCCAGTTTTCGAGACAAAGTTTCGTTGTGGAAACTGTTATAAATTGCGAGCTTCTGTAAAAGATCAACAATCTTGGGTATTTTGCGTCTGTTTGAATCTATCTTGTTTGTTTCGTTGTTTCTGCAATAGCGTTCTAACCCGTTTTGTGTACAAAGGAGGATCAGCTCCGTCGTTTGTTAATTTATTTGGTGTTAATCTCTCAATTGCTTCCGATACTATTTCTTTGAATTCAAGCCACATCTGGTCTGGTCTACACTTATGTTATTAATTTGGAATGAGCGGAGATTGTCTCTCAGGAAGGCGTCATGTGATTATTATCTGCTTTTCTGAATAGGTATATTTTTCGCTTATTTTTGGAGGATTTGGGGATTACAATATTCAGTCTCGCTACGACAACCATGTGTTCATTAATCCCTGAATCGGTTTTGATGCTCGTTATTAACTCAGGATTATTTGTTCCTAAGAGACCAAGTGTGTTTTCACAACCGTTTACTATTCGCGTGGGTTCATGAACTAACTGTTCGAAATAATTTTTAGAGAATGTTATTGCAGTGACTGCAATATCGAGTGAAATTTACAAAGAACTAAGTACTACGGTTGTTGAAATTCATGGCAAAACCTTCAGATGTCATTTATTTTGCACATTTCCCTACTGGTTTCAGTCAGTGACCATTATCAAGCTTAGCCTAAAACGAACAAATCAAACCATTATACGTTACACATTTTACTGGGAAATATGAGGTTAAATAGTTCAGTAATGAAGAACCATCTGTGCGGTATTGATTCCGCGTTACGAGGCTGATGGTGACAATTTTTTTCGAACATCGTCACAGACGATGAAGTATGGGCTCATCACTTCGAATCAGAAACAAAACGGCAATCCATGGAGTAAGGCCACACCATCTCTCCTCCAAAGAAAAAGTTCGAAACCGCACCCTCAGCCGATAAGGTCTTCTGGGACTGATTGGGTTATTCTGTTTGATGTCTTCCGTCATGATGCAACGATCAACTCTGACGTGTGTTGTGCTACCATCAGGAAACTGAAGAAACGACTTCAGCGAGTTCGTCTCCACAAAAATGGAAACAAACTTCTCGCTGACAGCGCCAGTCTGCGCGCGCGAGAGGAGCCCACAAGATTTCATTCGACTGTTCTTCCTCATTCTGTCTGAAGCTAGGATCTCGCACTTTCCGGCTACCATCTGTTTGGAGTCTTGCCAACTCAGCACAACTATGAGCACCTCCGAAGATGCCCAACATAGCTTTGGACGAAACGTCAGGGATTGAAGAGTTACATGGACCACGGCCATACAACCCGGAAGAATTCTCGGCAACTGAAACATCCGGTCGTAAAAGCCTCCACTGTAACGTTATCAGCGCCTGACAAAGTTTGAAAGGGGCGTCATTCTGGGTCTTCAGTTGGCCAGCTGGTCGCATCGCGAAAGATCCAGATTTTTGGGGCATTCATAAGTGACTGTGACCCAGTTTGGACTGAATGGAAACGTGGAAGGACTAATACTCGTGGCCAGTGTTCCGTTCGATCACGTCTGTAGCCTCTCTACATCTGCGCCTGCCTTCCGAGAGAGTTCAGCGATAAGGCGCGGTTCTCCACTACCTCGGACGACCAACGTCGGCGAATATGGCGGCGACACGGGGGCAGGTTCAGTGCTGTAATACTTTGGAGAGCACGGCAGTGTCACCTCGGCGTCATGGGGCGGGGAACCACTGGGTAGTGACTGAGGGGACTCTGACGCAACAATGGAACGTCACGGGCACCCAGCGTCCTCATGCGTCACCTGCTGTGTGGCACTATCCTGGTACCGTTCTTCAACACTACAACGCTCGTCTGCGCGTGTCCTCCGTCTCTGTGAACTGTCTGTGTGATGCTGAGGTACTTCCGTCTCCCGCAAGAGCCTCAGAACTGTTCCCTACAGAACATGTGTGTACTAACAGCTCTGTCGTCAACTCCATGCCAGTTCCAATGCCTGTGATGTCAGGGACCATTTACAACAGTTTTGGGCCAGATTGGCTCAGGAGACGGTATAATGACATTATGACATCTTTCACGTCCGACACAATGGACGTATCCAAGGTAGAGGGGAGAGAGGAGGGGACCAAACTCATACTGATTAGTGAGACAGTGCTACTTTCTATCTACTACGGTCCATCAACTCTTCGTCCCCCTTACTTTCAACCCCTTCTTTAGGGGAAAAAATTAGCAATGTCTCCTCCTTCTTTCTCTGTAGTCTGTTCTATACAACTGATCAAAAAATTTCTACTGTTTAGTAAGGTCCTGCCCCCATAACCCCCCCCCTTTTCATTCGGTACGTGGAATTAATAGTGTAATAAAATTTTAATCTCTATGTTCACATTCTTCTTAAAAAACTTTCTACTGTTTAGTAAATTCCCACCCCTCCCAACCAGCCCTCCCCCATATCTTCCATTGGGCATGTAGAATAAGTGTGATAAAGTTTTAATCTCTGTGTTGGAGAGGAATGTCAGTTACTATCATAATATATTTTCGAATAGCATACTGAGAGAGGTTCGCTTTCTTTTTATTCACACTGTACGTTAAATTTTACCCTGCATCATTTTCTGGGTTGATGTTTACTTGCCACGATATGATATTTTGGTTTTTATCTGTTAACGTAACAGTAACCTAGTCCAGTAACTCAATTTTCGGTATAAATCAAACAATCGAAAATCCAGGATGGAATGAAACAGTATTATGAAAATGAAAATTGCTACTCACCATGTAGCGTAAATGCTGAGTCGCAGATAGGCACAACAAAAAGACTGTCAGAATGCGACAGACAGACAGACACACACACACACACACACACACACACACACACACACACACAACTCACACACCCATAACTGCAGCCTCTGGCAGCTGAAGCCACACTTCTTCAGCTGAAGCCACACTTCTTCAGCTGCCAGAGGCTTTACTCATGTGTGTGCGTGAGTTGTGTGTGTGTGTGGGGGGGGGGGGGGGGGTCTGTTTTCGACAAAGGCCCTGTTGACCGAAACCTTATTTTGTGACAGGCTTTTTGTTGTGAGCATCTGCGACTCAGCATCTCCGCTATATGGTCAGTAGCAACTTTGCTTTCCATTTTTCGGTAGTGACGATGTTTTGTAATATACAAAATTACGCCAGTGTGCCTTTGCCTGGTATTCTCACGTCATTATATGGTTTTCTGAGATTTAAGTTGATTTATTTTCGCCAGTTACGACGTATTTTACATTACAAAGATCGCCAGTGTGGCGTTTCTTGATGTATTACGTTTGTGTATATGGAATTTCACGATCTACCTCACTAGTGAACACTGTTTATTCACAGTAAATGATAACAGCCAAACATTTGCAGGATAAAGATTTATTAAAATTCTTGACCACGGTTTCGGTATATCTACATATACCTTCATCAGAAGTAAAATGCACCTGAACAGGAAGACACCTTAGTGCCAAGCTCTTCCCGTGTCCCAATAGTATGAATCGCACTGTTTTATTAGCAAAAACTTTGCATCGTTACTGAGAAAGAAAAAACACTATTTAAATGAGATGTCCGTGTATTTCTAAACAGCCTTTGAAACCTGGGCAGGTAAATATTTCAAGATTTTAAACATGGCTGAAACAGCAACTGTTGAAATTCTTCACGGTATCCTGCAACTGTTTGGCTGTTATCATTTACAGTGAAGAATTTTAACAGTTGCTGTTTCAGCCATGTTTAAAATCTTGGAACATTGTTTAGTTGGAACCAAAGATTATAATGTACTCTTAATAAACTGATATTGAAATTGCTAGCATGTATTCTAGCTTTATCTTTCATATAGCGTTGTCTTTGCTTGTATCCTTCGCTGGTTGGCCTCGTTACATATGTCAGTCAGTTACTAGCTGCCGATATGGACTTGCTATTTGACGAAAATTATGGCACACAGTTATCATTGTGAGAAATTTTTACGTACGATGGTGGGCTTGAAAGAACAAATCACTTTTGTTCAAATCACCTTTTGAGTTCCCCGACTGCTCCGAGCACTACCAACAGACACGTTTTAATGTAACGGACTATTGAAACTATCGATACCATCGGCTGGCGAGCTATGCGGTGCCGTGAATCGACATGAAAGAACAATTATATTAATATAAAATTACAGTCAACATAAACTGAAATATTATCATTTTATTATAAAAACTAATAATCTGCAGGGCAATCGTATTATGTATTGCTGCAGAACTATTTGAGAACTCTATTCTATTTTCCTACTGTTTTCATAAGTGTATACGAGTAATGTATAAAATATCTATGATCAATTCATGTTGGCAAACCTGTGTACTTTGTAAGGTCTTTGATTGTTAATGCAGAAAGAGTTTGTCGGGTGAGACTAAGGGACAGTCGTGTTTTGGTGAGTCGAAGAGACAGTGAGTCTTGAAAAACGGACGATTTTGACAAAGGTCGTGTTGTTGAACATTTTCAGACAACAGCTTACGTTGGAAAAGCTTATATTGGTGAACTGCTCATTGTTATGAAGATGATATTACGAAAATATATAATATGGAAAGCTTTAAACAATATCAGTTCAAACGTAGCATATTAGAAACCCAAGGACCCATTGCAGTAACATTTACAGCAAATCCAAAAGTTACCCCTAGACAACGAGCAAGTAACAACGAGTATTCAAGTTAAGGTAATTAAATTATTTCTACATCTACATCCATACTCCGCAAGCCAGCTGACGGTGTGTGACGGAGGGTACTTTGAGTACCTCTATCGGTTCTCCCTTCTATTCCAGTCTCGTATTGTTCGAGGAAAGAAACATTGTCGGTACGCGTCTGTGTGGGCTCCAGTCTCTCTGATTTTATCCTCATGGTCTCTTCGCGAGATATACGTAGGAGGGAGCAATATACTGCTTGACTCTTTGGTGAAGGTATGTTCTCGAAACTTCAACAAAAGCCCGTATCGAGGTACTGTAAAGTCTTCCACTGGAGTTTATCTATCATCTCCGTAACGCTTTCGCGATTACTAAATGATCCTGTAACAAAGCGCGCTGCTCTCCGTTGGATCTTCTCTATGGCCTCTATCAACCCTATCTGGTACGGATCCCACACCGGTGAGCAGTATTCAAGCAGTGGGCGAACAAGCGTACTGTAACCTATTTCCTTTGTTTTCGGATTGCATTTCCTTTGGATTCTTCCAATGAATCTCAGTCTGGCATCTGCTTTACCGACGATCAACTTTATATGATCATTCCATTTTAAATCACTCCTAATGCCTACTGCCAGATAATTTATGGAATTAACTGCTTCCAGTTGCTGACCTGCTATATTCTAGCTAAAGGATAAGGGATCTATCTTTCTATGTATTCGCAGCACATTACACTTGTCTACATTGAGATTCAATTGCCATTCCCTGCACCATGCGTCAATTCGCTGCAGATCCTCCTGCATTTCAGTACAATTTTCCATTGTTACAACCTCTCGATATACCACAGCATCATCCGCAAAAAGCTTCAGTGAACTTCCGATGTCATCCACAAGGTCATTTATGTGTACTGTGAATAGCAACGGTCCTACGACACTCCCCTGCGGCGCACCTGAAATCACTCTTACTTCGGAAGACTTCATGTTCGTATAGTGAAATTACTTTCTCTTTGTCAAATATTTAAGTCTCTTATGCTCTGTTAATACAGTGAACAGACTGACGGGGACTTGTGGTCCACTATTGAAACCAGGAAGACCACACAGGTTTTTTTAAATACGTGTCGTAAGTTGATATAAAATAGTTGATGATATTTAATATTTCCCCAGACGAGAGAGGTAACATTACAACGTTCAACTGAGCAGCGAGGAATTTGATTCGTCGATCACCTCGTATAAGAGTGTCTGCACGTTGCAACACTGCAGGAGTGACAGCGGCATGCGGTCAGCGGGCAGGGGGGGGGGGGGGGGGGGGGGGACGTTGGACTGTTTGGGCGACTTTGTTGCGGTGATGACTGACGCTTCGCCCAACTACTCACCGTGCTTTTGTCTAGTGCCAGGTCTCCGTAGATATTCTGCAAGCGCCCATCAAAATCTGCGATGCTATGGTCTTCTGCCGAAAGAAACTCAATGACAGCTCTCTACTTGGAGAGGCGCCATTTTGAAGGCTACGTACAGCGCCGCCACCTATCGGAACTTCGTGAAACTATAATGGCGGAAGCGGAAACTTTCTGCGATGTACCACGACAAATTCCGCATTTTTTTCAACCGAAATTTGCCGAGAGATTACATACTGAATGCCCCATGTACTTCAGAAATTCAAGGCCCATTCGAGATTTTTTTGGGCAAGACTCAGAAACTAGGACGCAATCTAACTAACAATACGGTCAATCTATTGCTCACCAGACTCACCCTCAGATGTAATCGAAAACCGTAGGGTTAATTACAGTTTTGTAAGTGGTGGACTGTCAACATATCCTACAAAACAAAGTGCCTTCTCCGAAAAGTACCTAGAAAAGATACTTCACGTTAACCCCATCGGGACCGCCATAAACAGAATCGAGACTCACCGCAGGAGAGCACAGAATACCACTCCGTTCAAGCCGATCCTGGCTTCGCACCAGGCAACTATCTGTTGTCCACGGTATAGAGTCAGTTGTGAACGTCGCACCACGAGGTGAAAAGTCTGCCCAGCTTCCAGTAATGTGTTCTCTGTGCTGTGTGGTGACACTTTTCCTGTACCTCTGCCTGGATTTCAACTGTCTATACGACTTTACAGGCAGAAGAATCCAACAATCTTCTGGTGATGTATTCCATCTAGCAAGATCAATTCCCACTCTTCTTTCCACACTTACGCCTAAGTTCACGTCGTCAACTTGTTATGCAGTCATTGCTCTGTCACCAACTGTTTGTGCGATCTGTGGACGTAGTGCTCCCCTGTCCTCATGCCAATGATTCGACTTTTCTCAGAATCCGAAACGTGACGACAATCTGTACACGCATATCCTCTAGGAGTTTCCGGTTGCTTTCTCCACGTGACAAGCTCCAGTAGCGTTAGATATACCAGTAGCGTAGCAGCTATCATGTACCCCCACCATTCTTCATCTGTAGAAATAATTCTTCTGTTTTTCTTTTTTAGTACTGGAAATAAGACTGCATAGGTACGAAATGTTAATCAACATATGCCGCAAGCATGTAGTCCGCCCCTGGTAGCTGAGTACTCAGCGCGACAGAAGGTCAATCCTAAGGGCCCGGGTTCGATTCCCGGCTGGGTCGGAGATTTTCTCCGCGCAGGGACTGGGTGTTGTGTTGTCCTAATCATCATCATTTCATCCCCATCGACGCGCAAGTCGCCGAAGTGGCGTCAAATCGAAAGACTTGCACCTGGCGAACAGTCTACCATACGGGATGCCCTAGTCACACGACACGACGACAAGCACGTAAGTATTGGAGACCTAGTTGTGTAGTGTTCGGTCAAGGTATTAGTGGTGAAACGTTCTCCATTCCCTTTCGAGTTGATAATTCTAATTCCCCGTAAAGAAGCAAGAGTAATTACGTAAAATAAAGAACAAGAGCCTTGAGTCACAGCTGCGACCTTATTCCAGTGCACGATGCATTTCGAGTCCTGGGGGCTGATCTTCAGGTGCTTTGACAGTTTACATCAATTTTTTCCAAATTGAAGTTAATTCTGTTCTACTTCCAGAAGTAGATAGATGACTTCGAAGTAAAAGAATTTCAAATAACATTTTCAGTTTAATTTTAAGTTACGGGGGGTCAGGTCGACAAGTAAACCTACTGTCAACTTCTATCGGTTAAGTAAGTTTTCTTACTTATTATCCCAAAACTTTAAGTAACAAATGTATTTTTAATGCGAGAGCTGGTTGAGAGCGAGTGAGAAAGCCTAGTGCAAAGAGTTACAATTCCAAAAATAGACAACGCAATATTATTCATAAACATCAGCCTTACATATTACATCGCACTTCACACGCTGAAATACCTGTTCCCCCTAATTCAGACGCTGTAAGAAACTTCGTAAGATATTCGTACTTTTTTGTGTAATATGAGAAAATATCGTTGTAGGATCGCGTGTGTTCCGCTCTTTCGTGAGTGGACATAACAGGGAAAGAGATTTGATGGTTCCTAGTTACGAAACTGATACTTCCTGCAGCCACAATTACCGCTAATTGCCCAAATTTCTGCTCTACAGCACGTGCTATAAAGTTTAATTAGGCGGCGTTGCTACAGAAGTATAGGTGGTGGCAAGATTCGGCCACGATTTCACAATCGCTCACCAAAGGGAGTGTGTGTAAAGCAGGCCTTTGTCGTCTCAGGACCGCGCGTCTGCTTCGTAACGTGGGGGCTCTAGATCAGCAACGACGGAAGGACTCTCTCTCTCTCTCTCTCTCTCTCTCTCTCTCTCTCTCTGTGTGTGTGTGTGTGTGTGTGTGTGTGTATTACATACAGATAAAATATTGAAAAGGAAAACAACACTTAACTATGCAAAATGTGACACTACGCCCTCTCGAGTAGAATGACCGTGTGCATACATGTATTAAAAATTCCTGCCCCAAGGACAGTAATTCTGTGGCGGCTGCATGGTCCGTGTTGCAGCAAGCTGAGACACTATATCCCCTGGCATGAAAGGAAGGTCGGGGTCTAATGTCCCGTCGACGTGGAGGTCGAGGTCATTAGAGACGGGGCAGAAGCTCGGATTGTTTCAAGGGTGAGAAGAAAATCCGAAGTACCCTTTCAAAGGAATCATACGTGCATTTGCCTGGAGCCAAATCACGGAATCAGGGAATCATGGTAAACCTAGATCAGGATGGCCAGAAGCGGATTTGAACCCTCGTTCCCTCGAATGCGAGTCTTCAGTGTGCAAGCCACCTGTGTACATCCCTTATGATCTGCTCACCACTGATCTACGGAACGTAAAATATACTCATATGTGTTAGAAGATGTCATGAAAACGAAAATATATAACACATACTTACAAAAGGAAAACTACGCTCATATTGCTCCCACAAGTATTAAGGCAGATATCTAGGATAGATAGTTTTATTGTGTGTGTGTGGTTTTTTTTTTGAGGTGGGGGGGGGGGGGGGGGGGGGGAGAGCGGCTTTTCCAAATATTTCTTTTATTTAGTAAGATTTAGCGATGAGTTGCAGTTTGAGTGACTGCTCATTTATCTCTTGACTAGCTTAGCTTCGCTCGCCTTGACTGTACGGTCTACACACTTTTTTTTTTTTTTTTTTTTTTGTTTCTCTTTACTCGATTTTTATGTCTTTCATAAATCGCAAAACCTAAACCTTTTACACTAATTAAGTCCCTATAAGTACAGTCTTTTCTGAATGTACTTTTGACAAAAAAGCGATTCTGGTACAGAAACCCAAGGATTTTATTAATAATCCCGTTTCCGTCCTTGCGGTGATGTTTCCATTAATACTTTTCATAGACTTACCTTTAAATTTTTTAATATAGCGAAATATCTTCTTAAAAACTGTCGTCCCCTATTTTACTCCCTTACACAATGAATTTCCAAAAACAGTCAAACACGCATTTTTTTTTTTAATTTCTAACAGAGAACTGAACAAATTTGCATAGATATTGCTTTGAAAATGCTTTCATAATGAAATAATTTCGTAAATTTTCGATTGTGCTGAGTCACAGTAATACGATATTTCTTTTGAAAGAATACACCGCCAATTGAATGTATATTACTGTATTTTTCTTCAGTACAGTCTAGGTTTGGGCCGTTATCGAGAACAATGGTAAAAGTTCTTAGACCATTACCACATCATATCTGCTAAAGTCAGCCCAAAACACGTAAACAAGACTAGCACATGCCGTTAAGATGTAACTGTTAATGTGATGTCAAGGAAAGGTCAGCAGAAAAATACAGTTATATACAGTCGAATGGCGCTGTGTTCTTTAAAATAAATACATAAATCATTTCGTCCCCCATTCCGCTCCCTTAGGGGGTTGAATTTCCAAAACACTGAAAAAAGAATTTTTTTTTTATTATAACCGAGAAGTCAAATACAAAATTTCATACATGTAGAAAATACTTTCACATACTATCTCATCCACTTAGAGGTTAAATTTCCAAAAATGCTGAAACGCTTGTTTCTTTATTTCTGACCGAGAAATCAGATACTCGTTTTCGTAGGTCTAGTTTCATTATTGCCTTAATAGCGATAGATTTTCAAAATACTTTTCATTCTCTATTTCACTCTCTTATCGGTGGAATTTCGAAAAACTCCTTCTTGAATGACGCTATCTCCAAATTTCATGTTTCTGTCAGCGGTTTCGGCTGGGCGATGATGAGTGAGTCAGTCAGTCAGTGAGTCAGGATATTGCTTTATATATATACTGGTCTATACCTGCCGTCGTCATAACACTACGAACCGTTGTGAATTCCACGGCAGGGGAAATTTAGCATTGTACCACATGTTACGTAGCTTCTCGTTCCGGTCGCGCCTGGAGCGCAAAAAGAGTAACTGCTTACATAAGTTTGTGCGCATTGTAATTACTCTAATTTCACCATCGCGGCGCTTACAGGAACGATATGTACGGGGCCGAAGAATATTTCTACACGTACGTTCAACATTTGGCATGACTACAAAAACGGAGCATAATAACATAGTGGAAGTATCCATACAGAGTCTGAATGCTGTGGTGGGGCAAGTGTTTATAGTGCCGAGAGAAGAAGAACCGCCTCACTAACACTAGGGAGGCTACTATGTAGGGCAATATCAACACACTTTATGAGTAATAAAATATATTTTATATCAGAATGTGACGGAACTTCCTGCAACACAAGATCACAGTGTTAAAATAGCTACATGAAACACGCTGCAAGAGACGTCGCAGGACAAAAGATTAGTCATCTCTTGAGAAATCGTTACAGGCATCATTTAATACCGTATGATCCCGCCCCTTGACGTTGTAACCGCCTCGATTCTGTCACGAAGTGAGTCCACAAAGTTTTGCAGGTACGTACGTCCGCTTCAAGTTAAGCCACTTGCTGAGCATTTGATTCCGCAGTTGCACCAAATTGCGGGGATGCTGATATAGGCATTTACCCGCTGTTCCAACATGTCCCCCAGATTTTCTGTGGGTTTCAAGTCAGGTTATTTTGCAGAAAAATGGAGATATACACTACTGGCGCTGTAAAATTGCTACACCACGAAGATGACGTGCTACAGACGCGAAATTTAACCGAAAGGAAGAAGATGCTGTGGTATGCAAATGATCAGCTTCTGAGAGCATCACACAAGGTTGGCGCCGGTGGCGACACCTACAACGTGCTGACATGAGCAAAGTTTCCAACCGGTTTCTCATACACAAACAGCAGTTGACCGGCGTTGCCTGGTGAAAAGTTGTTGTGATGCCTCGTGTAAGGAGGAGAAATACGTACCATCACGATTCCGACTTTGATAAACGTCGGATTGTAGCCTATCGCGGTCGGATTGTAACCTATCGCGATTTCGGTTTATCGTATCGCGACATTGCTGCTCGCGTTGGTCGAGATCCAATGACTGTTAGCAGAATATGGAATCGGTGGCTTCAGGAGGGTAATATGGAACGCCGTGCTGGATCCCAACGGTCTCGTATCACTAGCATTCGAGATAGGCATCTTATCCACATGGCTGTAACGGATCGTGCAGCCACGTCTCGATCCCTGAGTCAGTAGGTGGGGATGTTTGCAAGACAAAAACCATCTGCACGAACAGTTCGACGACGTTTGCAGCAGCATGGACTATCAGCCCGGAGACCATGGCTGCGGCTACCCTTAACGCTGCATCACAGACAGGAGCGCCTGCGATGGTGTACTCAACAACGACCCTGGGTCCACGAATGGCAAAACGTCATTTTTTAGGATGAATCCACATCCTGTTTAGAGCATCATGAGGTCACATCCATGTTTGGCGACATCGCGGTGAATGCACATTGGAAGCGTGTATTCGTCATCGCCATACTGGCGTATCACCTGGCGTGATGGTACGGGGTGCCATTGGTTACACGTCTCGCTCACCTCTTGTTCGCATTGACGGCACTTTGAACAGTGGACGTTACATTTCAGATGTGTTACGACCCGTGGCTCTACCCTTCATTCGATCCCTACGAAACCCTACATTTCAGCATGATAACGCGCGACCGCATCTTGCAGGTCCTGTACGGGCCTTTCTGGATAGAGAAAATGTTCGACTGCTGCCCTGGCGAACACATTCTCCAGATGTCTCACCAACTGAAAACGTCTGGTGAATGGTGGTCGAGCATCTCGCTCGTCACAATGCGCCAGTCACTACTCCTGATGAACTGTGGTATCGTGTTGAAGCTGCATGGGCAGCTGTACCTTTACACGCCATCCAAGCTCTGTTTGACTCAATGCCCAGGCGTATCAAGGCCGTTATTACGGCCAGAGGTGGTTGTTGTGGGTACTGATTTCTCAGGATCTATGCACCCAAATTGCATGAAAATGTAATCACATGTCAGTTCTAGTGTAATATATTTGTCCAATGAATACCCGTTTATCATCTGCATTTCTTCTTGGTGTAGCAATTTTAATGGCCAGTAGTGTATATGAAGATGGTACAGCCAACCAATGAATAATGTCATATGTAACCAAAGGAGTTCAGAAATTTATACTTAGTAATTCAAGCAATATAGTCTGCGGACGTAATTCTGACTAGAGATATATCACGTACGTGGTCCCCCAAGGCTCAATCTGAGGTCCACTATCGTTCCTCGAGTATGTAAATGATGTTCCGTCCAAAGAATCAGTTCTTTTTGTAGATGACACTAGTATTGTATTCAATTGAAGCACACATACGTAAACAGAAGAAATGGTAAACAAAGTCCTTAAAAGTATCATTGACTGTTTTCTGCGAATGGTCTCACACTCAATTAAAAAAAAAGAAACAACCATTGTATCCAGTTCTGCACATCTAGGAGTACGTCACCACTGACATGTGTAGCACATGGCAAGAAATTCATAAATAGGGTGAAAACTTCAGCATTCTTAGATGTCCATATTGATGACAATTTAAACTGGATAAAGCACTTTCCTTTTTTTTTCCTGAACTCCAAAAAAACTTAGTTAACCCACATTTGCACTTAGAATTATTTAAAACCTTTGGGAGAGGCAAATCAGTAAGTTGGCTTACTTTGCATATCTTCATTCAGTAATGTCATATGGAATAATGTTCTGGAGTAACTCATCTTTAAGAAAGAAACTCTTCATTGTGCAAAAACGTGGTTCCTATAGACATTCGTTTGAGTTGCGCATTCTGACTACTGCTTTACAGGATATTTATTGTTGTAAATAATTCACTACAGTTAAAAAGGAACAATCATGTACATAATTACAATAGCAGAAGGAAAAATGACATTCATTATTCCACATTAAGGTAGTCTTTAGCGCAAAAAGGGATGCACATGCAGCAACAAAAAAATGTTAATCACTTACCCAGCGATATAAAATGTTTGACAGACAGCAAAGTAAAATTTTACAACAAATTGAGAAAGTTTCCCCTTGACAACTTCTTCTACTCTGTTGCAGCATTTCTATTTTGCAAAAGTGGTGGATAGGAGCTTACTAATTCACAATATCTGTAAATGTTTTTTTGTTTTTGGAAAAAATCTTAGAAATGTTCAGAATGTAACCATACGTGAAAATTAATTGGTGGTGTGAATCTGAAATGACTCGTTTCACATCATTAAGATCTATAGTGCAAAATGATTCATGTAACATGAAAGTAACTAACTAAACATATCATGGTGCTATAGATACTTCAGTACATCTGATATCAATTAACTGAAGTACTGGGCGATCAAAAAGTCAGTATAAATTTGAAAACTGAATAAATGACGGAGTAATGTAGATAGAGAGGTACAAATTGACACACATGCTTGGAATTACATGTGGTTTTATTAGCATCAAAAAAATATAAACGTTCAAAAAATGTCCGACAGAGGGCGCTTCATCTGATCAGAATAGCAATAATTAGCATAACAAAGTAAGACAAAGCAAAGATGATGATCTTTACAGGAAATGCTCAATATGTCCACCATCATTTCTCAACAATAGCTGTAGCCGAGGAATAATGTGAACAGCACTGTACAGCATGTCCGGAGCTATGGTGAGGCATTGGCGTCGGATGTTGTCTTTCAGCATCCCTAGAGATGTCGGTCGATCACGATACTCTTGCGACTTCAGGTAACCCCAAAGCCAATAATCGCACGGACTGAGGTCTGGGGACCTGGGAGGCCAAGCATGACGAATGTGGCGGCTGAGCACACGATCATCACCAAACGACGCGCGCAAGACATCTTTCACGTGTCTATCAATACTTTTTTTTTGTTCTAATAGAACCCCATGTCATTCCAAGCATGTGCGTCAATTTTTACGTCTCTATCTACATTATTCCGCGGTTTATTAAGTTTTCAAATTTATACTGACTTTTTGATCACCCGGTATTTGTGAGATATGATGTTCACTATAAAAGGCTCTTATATCTCGCTTGAATGTCTGAAATCAACGAACTGTTCTTGAAAGTCATGTTCATACCACTACATGATGATCTATCGCTGAAACTTTGCCGTAAATTATATATATATATATATATATATATATATATATATATATATATATATATATATTAGCATAGGAGCATTTGCCTAATTAAATATGTCTTTCTTGAAATTTTAGCGTTAAGAGCAGTGTGTTTGCTATGTACAAATCAGTCAAAAACCGAAAAGTTTGGTTGGGAGATATGTGGCTGGCCAGTTGCGGTGTAGTGGGCGAATCAGGTGTTAAGCGGCAGCCGTCCCGTTATCCGAGCCACTGTAGGAATCGAGGCGTACAGGGAGGTGTAGTAGCAGGTACCCAGCGGGGCACTGAGCGGACTTAACTTGGAACTCCTGTGTCAGTTAGATGCATTTTACTGCGACGTGTTTGTAACTGCTGAGCACGTATGACCAAAGTCTGACTGTACTAAATCTAAGAGCTTCGAATATTCACTACAAACATGAAAACCACTTCCCCACATGCTACTGATGACAAAATTGAAACTGCAATAAAGAGGCGAATTCAGTAAAATTATTACCATATTTATACAACACATATTAACAAAATTATTAAAATGAACGTGTAAAACTGTTTATAACAACAGTAAGAAAAGCTACAGACACGCCACATAGGCATACCACCAATGGATAAATCTTGATATCAGCTATAAAATGACCATATTTATCTTAATACTGAATAGTTACTAACAGAGTGCCAAAACAAAGAGTTCTCCACAAATACACAATATATTCGCATCTTTGTCCTATAGTTGCAATTTGTTTATTTTTGTTTATTAAGAACATTCATAAGTCAATGTTTGTAAGGACCGTATTGCACTGTCTAATTTCTTTGACAAAGATATTTGATCAAAACCCTGTGACCAAATCTTTGACAGTGTACTAGGGAAGCTTTCGTCAAAGATATCTTTGATCAAAGATCTTTGTTGAAAGGTAGAGCGAGGGCCTAGGTTTGATCAAACTTCGCAACACTGTATACTCGTTTGTCTCATTTCGTTTGATTCTAAAGTGTACAATGACGGCATAGTTTCTTCGCTGTTTTTAGCAGCTCTGTGATAGTCTCAAAGTATGAAGAATATGAATATTCGTTCCAATCTCGACGCAGACGAATCGCTGATATACGCTGATCAGTCAGAACACTATGACCACCCACCTACTATCGATATAAAGCCGTCCATCAGATAGCAGCGCCACATGCCGAGGAATGACTGCTAGTCGCACACACGCGCGCTGCGTGTGGTATCAGAGAGCGTGGTGTCAAGAGTGTAGAACGGGGAAGGCGCGCGTTGTAGATAAGTACACTACTGGCCATTAAAATTGCTACACCACGAAGATGACGTGCTACAGACGCGAAATTTAACCGACAGGAAGAAGATGCTGCGATATGCAAATGATCAGTTTTTCAGAGCATTCGCACAAGGTCGGCGCAGGTGGCGACACCTACAACGTGCTGACATGAGGAAAGTTTCCAACCGATTTCTCATACACAAACAGCAGTTGACCGGCGTTGCCTGGTGAAACGTTGTTGTGATGCCTCTTGTAAGGAGGAGGAATGCGTACCATCACGTTTCCGACTTTGCTAAAGGTCGGATTGTAGCCTATCCCGATTGCGGTTTATCGTATCGCGACATTACTGCTCGCGTTGGTCGAGATCCAATGACTGTTAGCAGAATATGGAATCAGTGGGTTCAGGAGGGTAATACGGAACGCCGTGCTGGATCCCAACGGCCTCGTATCACTATCAGTCGAGATGACAGGCATCTTATCCGAATCGGTCTGACGGATCATGCAGCCACGTCTCGATCCCTGAGTCAACAGATGGGGACGTCTGCAAGACAACAACCATCTGCACATTCAGTTCGACGACGTTTGCAGCAGCATGGACTATCAGCTCTGAGACCATGGCTGCGGTTACCCTTGACACTGCATCACAGACAGGAGCGCCTGCGATGGTGTACTCAACAACGAAGCTGGATGCGCTAATGGCAAAACGTCGTTTTATCGGATGAATCCAGGTTCTGTTTACAGCATCATGATGGTCGCATCCGTGTTTGGCGACATCGCGGTGAACACACATTGAAAGCATGTATTCGTCATCGCCATACTGGCGTATCACCCGGCATGATGGTATGGGGTATCACTGGTCACACGTCTCGGTCACCTCTTGTTCACATTGATGGCACTTTGAACAGTGGACGTTACATTTCAGATGTGTTACGACCCGTGGCTCTACCCTTCATTCGATCCCTACGAAACCCTACATTTCAGCATGATAATGCACGACCGCATCTTGCAGGTCCTGTACGGGCCTTTCTGGAAAGAGAAAATGTTCGACTGCTGCCATGGTGAACACATTCTCCAGATGTCTCACCAATTGAAAACGTCTGGTGAATGGTGGTCGAGCATCTCGCTCGTCACAATACGCCAGTCACTACTCCTGATGAACTGTGGTATCGTGTTGAAGCTGCATGGGCAGCTGTACCTGTAAACGCCATCCAAGCTCTGTTTGACTCAATGTCCAGGCGTATCAAGGCGCTTATTACAGGCAGAGGTGGTTGTTCTGGGTACTGATTTCTCAGGATCTATGCATCCAAGCTGCGTGAAAATGTAATCACATGTCAGTTCCAGTATAATATATTTGTTCAATGAATACCCGTTTATCATCTGCAATTCTTCTTGGTGTAGCAACTTTAATGGCCAGTAGTGTAGATGTCTGACGTCGTAGACTGGGCAGACAGGTAAAACAGGACAGGCGGCCGACTGTGGCTGAACTAACGCCATCCTTTAATGCTGGGCAGAGTACAAGTGGTGTCTGAACACACAGTGTACCGAAGACCCCTAACGATGGGCCTCCGCAGCCGACGGTCCACGCACGTGTCAATGTCATCACCATGACATCGGCAACTAAGACTGAAATGGGCACGAGACTATCGGCACTGGACGTTGGTGCATTGGCAGAGCGTTGCTTGGTCTGATGAATCATGATACCTTCTTCATCAAGCCAGTGGGAGAGCGCGAATCCGTCGCCTTGCAGAACAGCTCCTCGACACCCGAGCTGCGGCACAGAGACAAGCTGGCAGCGACTCCATTATGCTTTGGGGAACATACACGTGGACATCCACGGGTCCAGGGGACTTCGTGCAAGGCACCATGACGGCAGAGGAGTATCGTACACTGATCGCAGACCACGGAGACCGCTAATGATGACCCTGTTTCCTGACGGAGGGTAAGTACCCGCGTGGTCTGGGACGCCTTGCCACGGTTCACGCGGCGCTTTCCCCCCCCCCCCCCCCCCCTTGTCGCCTTGTCGGAGGTTCGAGTCCTCCCTCGGGTGTGGGTGTATGCTTCTTTAAGTTAGATTAAGTAGTGTGTAAATTTTTGGACAACATGCTATGTATGAGGACTATATCAGATAAGATAAACAAACTGTTAACTGTTCAAGAATTCGGATGTTACGATTGCTTTCTCTACAAATACCATAGCTAATAGTCTTAGGCATAGTATAGGAGATGTTAGAAACAAGATGCTTCCTAAATCAGGAATTTATAAATTGACTTGTAAAGATTGTAACAATATTTACATCAGGCAAATAGGGAGAAGTTTTAATACCCGATTTAAAGAACGTACTACCGGAACAGCACGTAATAAATCACTCTTCGGACAGCATTTACATACGGAAAAATATGCAGAAATCAATATAAAGGAAAATCTGAAGATACTGCATGTAACCCAAAGAGTATCTATGATGGATATTCTAGAGAGCCTGGAAAAGTTTATACATAATAAACGGAATCCGGCAGCAATGCTGAATGAACAAATAGAGAGTCACGATTAAAATTTTTTTTTGAGCTATTCGAAAATATTATTTGTACACAATGATGCTACTTTTCCTTTTATTATTTTAAAATTTTAATTGCTTTAATGGGTACTACAAACATGTCGTAAACTTTTATCCTATCTTTAGATTTTTTAGGTTATCCTTGATTCTCGATATTTCCATAACCTCAAATAAGTGACAACATCTCTGTGGATGAGGAGCCATGACATACCGCTACCACGGCAACGGACGCCGTGGCCTGGGCAAAGATAACTCCATACGAACTCACAAGCTGCTACCATGACGACGGCGTCCCCGCTACACAGACTAGAAGGCGCCTGATATACGCTTTGTAATCCATGGCAACAGCGTCCTCACCGCAAGGAGTAGAGGGATCTGTAGTCCTTCCATATTAGCCGTTTTACTAAATTAACTCGAATGTTTTCTACGTAAATGTACGAATAGATATATTATAATACGACACCAGTTTTTGTGTGTCACAAATTGTTTTACTTTATATTATGGCACATAATGTAATATACTTTTACGAATTTTACGAGTTGACTACGGAACAGTTGTTATTATTTTTAATTAACACTATAACTGTAACTCTTTTTAACTGAAATGGTTCCGTTTCCTGCTATTTACTGTCACTTAAATTTATGTTAAAGCAAGGTGACTAGCAATTACATATAATACACTGTATTAAACGCCGTTGATAGCCGCTGGGGTTGTTACCGTCTGTTCACGTGATCTCAGCACGCTATTTAAGCCCATACGAAGGGTTAGTCTCGCATAGTTTCCTGCCGTTACGTAGACATGAGTGGCACCACCAGCAGTCGACCAAAGGGTAACATATTTTAAATTTACGTAATTTTAGCTGTTGTATAATGGAGTCTTTCTGTCGGATATCTATAATTTCACAGTGTAAACGCCCAGAAGACAACCCCCCTACGTCGGGTTGAAACCGGTTGGCGGTATAATTATAATAAATGCGATTAAGACTGTTTTTGAATAATTAAGTAGTGTGTAAGCCTAGGGACCGATGACCTCAGCAGTTTGGTCCCATAGGAACTTACCACAAATTTCCAAATTTTTACCGACGGCAATGGCATTTTTCAGCAAGATAATGCGCCATGAGTGTGATGGAGTGGTTCGAGGTCCACAGTGGTGACGAGCTGGCCCCCCACCTTTCCAGATCTGAACAGTTCTGGAATGTGATTGAAAGAGTCAGAGCTCATCGGCCTCCCGCGCAGATTTTACGGGATTTAGTGTGTGCATATGTGGCGCCAACTTCCTCCAGCGTTCTACCAAGGCCCCACTGCCTTCATGCCACGAAGCATCGCCGCTGTTATCCGTGCCGAAGGTGTACATACTGGCTATTAAGTAAGGTTGTCATAATGTTCTGACTGACCAGCGTACATCGACAAGAGTAAAGAATATAACACTTTTTGTAGGGCTTGTATGTGCAGTAATGATAAGCACCAGCACACGGACAAATACGTATATATCTTCCATGCATTCCACCACTAGGGTTGTATACATTTGCTACATGGTCCCACTCCTCCTCCGTGTTCGGTGCCAGCCAAGTGGGTCATCAGAAGCGCTGTGTAAACTAGTCAAGTGCATTTTATTGCTTACAGGATGTGACAAACATTAACAAAAGCGCATCAGATATGCCGTCAGGTGCGGCAGGTACAAAAGCAAATATTTCTGATACGTCATCGTGCAAAAAGAAGGCGAAAACCAACGTTAACTGAGAGGAGCTGATAGTATCACCCTCACAGACTATGGAGCAAGCAGTGTCGCCGGCAAGGCTTCAGACAGCTTCAGCAGATCCAAATACTGACGCATGTGGCCGATATGGGGTCACTATGCTGAACAGAATAAGTGAAAAGTGGGGTCAGGAGGGCGTTAGGGCAATGGAGACATGTATGAATGACGCTCTCCACAATGCTATGCAGAATGGTGGCAATATAATGATCCGTGCAATACAAAATGCACGGATCGACGACTGTTCAATGAACATACCTGGATGTGTCTAGAGGTCATCTTTAACAGAACCACTGGCGATACTCGCCATGCAAAAAAAAATAAGTGACGCATCGAGCTTGATACTTCAGTGGTGATGTGGATATCTAAGCATTATTACACTAGTGCCCATTAAAATCGCTACAGCAAGAAGAAATGCAGATGATAAACGGGTATTCATTGGACAAATATATTATACTAGAACTGACATGTGATTACATTTTCACGCAATTTCGGTGCATAGATCCTGAGAAATCAGTACCCACAACAACCACCTCTGGCCGTAATAACGGCCTTGATACGTCTGGGCATTGAGTCAAACGGAGCTTCGATGGTGTGTACAGGTAGAGCTTCAACACGATACCACAGTTCATCAAGAGTAGTGACAGGCGTATTGTGACGAGCCAGTTGCTCGGCCACCATTGACCACACGTTTTCAGTTGGTGAGAGATATGGAGAATATGCTGGCCAGGGCAGCAGTCGAACATTTTCTGTATCCAGAAAGCCCCGTACAGGACCTGCAACATGCGGTCGAGCATTATCCTGCTGGAATGTAGGATTTCGCAGGGATCGAATGAAGGGTAGCTCCACGGATCTTAACACATCTGAAATGCAACGTCCACTGTTCAAAGTGCCGTCAATGAGAACAAGAGGCGTCGGAGACGTCTAACCAATGGCATCCCATACGATTACGCCAGGTGATACGCCAGTATGGCGATGACGAATACACGCTTCCAATGTGCGTACACCGTTATGTCGCCAAACACGGATACGACCATCATGATGCTATAAACAGAACTTGGATTCATCCGAAAAAATTACGTTTTGCCATTCGTGCACCCAGGTTCGTCGTCGAGTACACCATCACAGGCGCTCCTGTCTGTGATGCAGCGTCAAGGGTGATCGCAGCCATGGTCTCCGAGCTGATAGTCTATGCTGCTGCAAACATCGTCGAAGGTTGTTGTCTTGCAAACGTCCATATCTTTTGACTCAAGGATCGAGACGTGGCTGCACGATCCGTTACAGCCGTGCGGATAAGATGCCTGTCATCTCGACTGCTAGTGATACGAGGCCGTTGGGATCCAGCACGGCGTTCCGTATTACCCTCCTGAACCCACCGATTCCATATTCTGCTAATAGTCATTGGATCTCAACCAACGCGAGCAGCAATGTCGCGATACGATAAACCGCAATCGCGATAGTCTACAATCCGACCTTTATCAAAGTCGGAAACGTGATGGTAAGCCGGCCTCGGTGACCGAGCGGTTCTAGGCGCTTCAGTCTGGAACCGCGTGACTGCTGCGGTCGCAGCTTCGAATCCTGCGTCGGGCATGGATGTGTGTGATGTCCTTAGGTTAGTTAGGTTTAAGTAGTTCTAAGTTCTAGGGGACTGATGACCTCAGATGTTAAGTCCCATAGTGCTGAGAGCCATTTCAACAATTTCTGAACGTGATGGTACGCATTTCTCCTCCTTACACGAGGCATCACAACGACGCTTCAGCAGGCAACGTCGGTTAACTGCTGTTTGTGTATGAGAAATCGGTTGGAAACTTTCCTCATGTCAGCACGTTGTAGGTGTCGCCACCGGCGCCAACCTTGTGTGAATGCTCTGAAAAGCTAATCATTAGCGTGTCACAGCATCGTCTTCCTATCGGTTAAATTTCGCGTCTGTAGCACGTCATCGTGGTGTAGCAATTTTAATGGCCAGTAGTGTAACATAAGAGAATCAAGTATATTTATTTATTACTCTAAATATGTTGTGCTTACCTTTATAAATTCCTCCTTAAGTGATTTGCATATCGCTTCAAATGTTCCTGGAGAAATGTATGAAGTGGTACTCTATGGGATGCGGGTACTATTTTGCGAGCTAGAATAGGTTTCGCCTTTCGCTAAAAATCTTAGCTTCGCAAATATGAGAGGCTACTTTCGAAAGGACAAATTGAAATAGACATAAAAGTTTTCTGTGTGTCGTACCACATCATACAAAAAAAGGAGAGAAACCTATACAGGAGAAACCAACGTTTCGGCCACGCTTACAGTAGCCATCTTCTGGGTAAGCAATTACAAGTTGAAATGTTTGCATGTCCATTTTCAAATGATTCTCCTAAATTCGTACGTCATCATAATGTAGCTCTCAAAGCAAATTCTGGTCAACATTTCGAGTTTCTCTTCTGACTATAAGACGGCCGCTGTGTCCGAGAGGTTCCAGGCGCTTCAGTCCGGAACCGCGCTGCTGCTACGGTCGCAGGTTCGAATCCTGCCTCGGGCATGGATGTGTGTGATGTCCTTAGCTTAGTTAGGTTTAAGTAGTTCTAAGTTCTAGGGGACTGATGACCTCAGTTGATAAGTCCCATAGTGCTTAGAGCCATTTGAACCTTTCTTCGTGTTATCCATTCTTCTTTTGAAGAAATGTACTTGTCACTAACATTGAATATTACATGAAAGGTTGCTGCACACACACAGCAAACTGTTCGGCTTCCGTCAACTGTGGCGGAAAATCGTTCAACTGTGACAAAAAATTTGGCGGTAGTGTAAAGGCTCCTGTGAAGTACTTTGGTACTTTGGAAGTTCGAAAAAGTCGTTCACAAAGATCTACGATCAAAGAATTTTCACAGGCGTAAGATGAATGTTTGAATTGCGCAGTACAGCAGTGTCAAACTGAACAAAGTTACGTGTTTGAATAATGGTTATCGTTACGTTTTGCAATGTATAAGATATAAATCACAGTTGATTAGTCTACAATTTTTAGCATTTAATGAAGTAATATATGTCTGCAATGTGTCTAAACATGTATATTTTACATATATTTGAATTATGTAAAATTTTAAAATTTGTACTCAATGTAATGGTAGTCTATTTCCAATATACTCAAACTACTGCAGTAGTCAGTGATAGAAGTTTCAAATAGGTAGGCAGAGCATTGTTCAAGGTCGTTTAGCGTTCGCATCTGGTAATTTGGTAAGGTTTTACCGGCGTGTGTTTAAGTGATAGTTTTGTGATAAGAATATCTTGATGTGCTCCTATCCGGGACTTAGAATTAATAGTTTTCAGTGTAACGGTGTGGAACTAGGAATCATCTGAACGGTGACTGCCAATGTAGCGTTCATTTGAATGGACTTTGCTATTGTGAACTGGTTACTGCATGCAGTCTTGAAGGAAATTATTGAACTTTAGGAATTTTATTCAGCTTGAGTGAATTGGTGTACTGTGCGATGCCTTTGCTTACATTCGTTATTACCTGCAACTGGTCTGCTTGCTCAGCTGTCATTTATTTCCTGTTATATTGGTTCTCTGTGATTAAATATTGACTGTCTAAGGCCACAATTTGAAAATAACTTTTGTTTGAGCTGAATAAATTAATAATGAATTGTCTGGTTATGATACATCATTATCCTGAAGGATCATTCATTTCTTATCTCCCCTACTTAATAATCGGTTCATCTCTGTATGTGCTTTTGTAAACCATTCACTGGGTGTCCATTAGGCAGACCATATGAATAATCGGTGCTTATACAGGGGTTAAGGAAACAGTGCACAACTAAACCATTAAACTTGCAAACGAGCCATATACAGATTTAAGGTTTAAGGATATGTACTCGCCATCTGATGGCTGGGCACCAGTAAATTGACCTCAAATGACTATTCATTTCACAGTCTTTATCAATTATGGAATTCCCCATAATGTTGTAACTGTTTGGTGTGGCGTTCGCTGTGTTATTCAGTGGTCTGATATTTAAGTAATTTGTAAATGAAAATGATAATCTTATTTCATTACAGTGAGTAATTACAAAATAATTTCTTTTTCCCGGCTAAAGCTTTGGTCAGGTTGCTAAAGAACTCCAAGTTAACGTTGTGTTAAAGTGTTGTCTGTAAGTTGTGTAAGTGTCACTAAATCACAGTTCATACAACGGATTCTATACAACTATGGATTATGATGGAAACAGTTATCTTCAGTAAAATGATCATTAAAACCACCGAATATCAGCCGCGCACAACACTGACGTATATTACCTGAAACAACATCCTTCGCAAGTCGTGCGTAATTAATTTCGGCTCCATACATCAGCAAGAAAAGTTTGTTATATGGATCGTGCTATGAGCACTGTTTCTAAAGAAACCAATCTGATTCGAATTATTTTCACTAAAATGAGACTTTCTATTGTTATAGCAAATTTCCTTTTAACAGCATAAGTATTTGAATTAATGCTTATTAAACTTTGATTTTATATTGTGCACTATTTAGACTAATTTTATCAAGCAAACCTTTGATACTTTCGTAAGAAACACTGATAAAAATGCGATACAAATCGCTATCATCAATGGCTGCGCTCCTTGCAGCGGAAAGAAATAATTAACACAAATAATGCTTATTGAGAGAGGAATTAAAGTTACAAATAATTTATTCACTCTTATTTATAATAATAATGAACTCTATTCTCAAGTAATAATTAACAAATAATAACAATTTCTTAACAGTCTTCAGTTTGATATGCGTCTTGCGTCCGCAACCTACAAAAGCCAACCAAAAAAATGCAAAAACAAAGGAAGACAAGCGCAGAGCATAAAAGGAATTTACAATAATCATTGTCTTTGTACGATACACATCGATATGTCCAATTACATCATAAAATATTATATAAATAATTAATATTTTTCATCGTTTTATTTCACTGTTTTTCCATACGTCGAATAGATAATGTTTATAACTGTTAGAGGCATAATTTCCTCTCGTCGCACTGTAGCTAAAATTTATCCCGTGGATGTTACATTGCTCTCGATCAGGATCAAGTAGTTGTAATCGGTCTAGTCGCAAAATTTAGCTTGAAATACATGGCTCTGGCGTAGAGCGCAGATCTTGTCGAGAAAACTGCAGCGTCAGACCCCTACAGAATGCAGTCCGCTGTGTATTTCCCCAAATACATTCCAATTTTTTACAGATAAATTTCGCCTCCTAACTGCTGTGCGGGCATAGACGAATTTTTGCCAACTGTTTTCTGGTAACAAATGTTCGAAAATTCTATAGCAATGGTTACATTACGAAACGTCAGAATTCAAATACGTATTCCGAAACACGTTAATTTCAGAATTATGCTTATCACATTGCATTTCTGGACTATATTAAGATATTTCAATGTAATGATCAACGAAAGTTCTCTGGACCTATATTTAAGAACGATCGTCACGACTTTGAAACGAGCAATAAATCGTTAAAGGATATGCTTCGTTATGATCCTCTTCTTATGTGAGTTTCTCTTCAGTGTAAGAAGTCGACAGTAAGGCAGCTTACGTCTTCACAACAGGTATCTGCTGCAAACGCGAAGTTAATGTTCGGACATTAATCTTGCCGGTTATTACCCTGAGGAGCGGTCTGTTTAACGTCGAGTCGCTACCGCTCGACTACGCACGCGACTGCACCCATGAATTACTCGTACCGCTATTGTGTTTGTGCCCTGCAAGTCAGCACGAAGTTGCCGCTAAAGAATGTGGAGTTAATTCAGCTGTGTCAGCCGCAGTACAACAAGACTGCTTATAATATTCCACACGAGTTGCTGTTGGTTCTGCTTAGGGATTTACGATGTCTGTACACAATGGGTGATGGACATTTTTAATATCTCGTTAAAGACGTCAGAACTAGGATATTTAGTACCTGGTCATACCAAAGGATGCGAGCTTTTCCATTATCATTTATGGTTGTAAAACTTTTATCGACTGAGTAGCTAAAGTCACTTCTTTTCATCCGGCTGTTCGAGGAGGGAAAAGTATGGATGAGTAATTAAAAAATCTGAAGTTAAAATCTTCTGGGTTATTAGGCCGCGTCATATTTCTTCTAAAATGTTCGACGTTTCGACCCCTCTGCTGGGATCTTCCTCAGGATCTTTCGGTATCCACTACTGCTAGAACCAGTAGGGGAAACAGGAGGCAACCGCCACAGTGCGGGGAGAGGTAACCGATATTTAGGCTCATAAGTTGCGGCGTTGTCGCGATATGTATCCGAAACAAAGCCACGCTCTCTGCTGCGACAGAGAACATTTTTAGACTGTCGGTCTACTACAGACGTCACTTAAAAAGATCAGAAATTCACTTATGGTACAGTGCCTCTAACTCGTTGAAATACTTTCCTTCTTTTTAGGGTTGGGTTGTTCGGGGGAACAGACCAAACTGTGAGGTCATCGGTCTCATCGGATTAGGGAAGGACGAGGAAGGAAGTCGGCCGTGCCCTTTCAACGGAACCATCCCGACATTTGCCTGGAGCTATTTAGGGAAATCACAGAAAACCTAAATCAGGATGGCCGGACGCGGGATTGAACCGTCCCGCCTTCTTTTTAATTGGGTCAAATTGTAAGTAGACTGTTTAGGTTTTTATGTTGGTAACGCCATGTAGCGCTCTGTATGAAAATCTCTCATTGTGCTGTGGGCAGTCTGTGGGTGGTTGGCATTGTTGGAATATTCGTTATTGTAGAGTTGGGCAGTTGGTTGTGAACAGCGAGTAGCGTTGCGCAGTTTGGAGGTGAGCCGCCAGCAATGGTGGATGTGGGGAGAGAGATGGCAGAGTTTTGACAGCGGATGATCTGGACGTGTGTCCATCAGAGACAGTAAATTTGAAAGACTGGATGTCATGAACTGATATATATATATATATATATATATATATATATATATATATATATATATAATGACTTTTGAACATTATTAAGGTAAATACATTGTTTGCTCTCTATCAAAATCTTTCATTTGTTCAGTATGCCTATCAGTAGTTAGTGCCTTCAGTAGTTTGAATCTTTTATTTAGCTGGCAGTATTGGCGCTCGCTGTATTGCAGTAGTTCGAGTAACGAAGATTTTTGTGAGGTAAGTGATTCATGAAAGGTATAGGTTATTGCTAGTCAGGGACATTCTTTTGTAGGGATTATTGAAATCAGATTGCGTTGCGCCAAAAATATTGTGTGTCAGTTTAGTGTTGACCAGAATAAGTAAAGAGAGAAATGTCTGCGTACGTTCAGTTTTGCTCAGCTGTTTGAATATCAAATAACGTAGAAGTTCACCAGCACAGTCATTTATAATTTTTCAAAGGGGACATTTCAAAATTTATGTTAATTTTACTGTCTGGTAAACAGATAAAACTTACCACGTTGTGCAGGGTGTATCAATAAGAATATACCGATTTTTAAAAATCATAACTATTATGTTATTTGAGATATGTACGTGAAGAGCGTGCTGTGGGAAAGAGCAAACTCTCGAGTTTCACGTGGTTTCCACTGGGTAGCAGTGTGCGCCAACTTCAGTTCTAGTGAAAATGGCGTCGGGACAACAGGAAGAGGTTTGTGTTCTACGTTTTGTACAGTGCGTGTCAGTAATAACCGTTCAGTGCTATTTTCGTACTGGGTACTGGATCCTCCGGCAGCACAGAGCATTAGACGATGGCACGGACAATTCCGAGAAACAGGTTGTTTGCGTAAAGGAAAATCGCCGGACCATCGCCGACTGTCTGGCACAGGCGTCGAACGCATCCGCCATAGTTTCACAAGGAGTCCGTAGAAATCCGTTCGCCGTGCAGCTCGACATGCACCCGATGTCCCTCTGGCGTGAAGCCATACAAAATTCAGATACTGCAAGCTGTTCGTGAAGGTGACAAACAACAACGTGTGGAGTTATGTAATTTCGTTCTTGACAAGTTAGAGGACAACAGATTTCTTCAGCGCTTAGTGTGTAGTGACGAGGCAACAATCCATTTAAATGTGAGAATATGGAGCAAACCATATGAAGTTGTACAACAAGAGAGAGACTCTCCAAAATTTAGTGTGTTTTGTGGAGTTTCACGGGAAAAGGTGTATGGTCCATTTTTCTTTGCTGAGAACACTGTTACAGGAAGCAGATATCTCGATATGCTTGAGAACTTTCTTTTCCCACAGTTGGAGACTGATTCGAACGACTTCATTTACCAACAGGATGTGGCACCGCCACACTGGCGTATGGGAGTGCGGGAATTTTTAGATGAAAGGATTACTGAGCGATGGATCGGTCGCGCTGGACCAAATGATTCAGCCTTACATTACTGGCCTCTAAGGTCATCGGACCAGACTGTATGTGATTATTTCTTGTGGGGTTTGTAAAAGACTCTGCAAATGTGGCTCTGTTACCAACAACAATGAATGAACTGAGACATCGCGTAACAGCAGTTGTGGAAGCTGTAACTCAAGACATGCTCGCTTTAGTGAGGGAAGAATTTAAATACCGCATTGACATATGCCGTGCATCTCAACGGTGGCACATCGAACACCTATGAAAAGGAATGAAAAAAAAAACTTTTTGAGTTTCCGGTTCATCAAAAAACAAAATTAATCGTATATGTTTATAATTTTCAGAAGTATAGACGTACCAGATCGGATGATTCTTTTGATACACAGTTTTCAAGAACTATTGATATCACTTATACGCTTTTTTATTCATCGATTACCACAATACCTCCCTCAGTAACGGATATTCGCAAGGTGGGGCACCTCATAACGTTTGCGACGTATAACCTTCAGTAAAAGGCGTATTTTTGGTCATATTTTTGAGCGGAATGAGAAGATGACTGCCAAGTATTTACTTATCATATTTTTTTCGAATTGTGATAGCGAAATGAGGAATCGTAAATGGATAAATGGACTATCAAACTGACCAGCTTGTGTAGTTTTGCACAAAAAGATTTTTTTTAAATAATCAGGGTCATTAATAAAAATTTAATTAGTGATTTGAGAAAAAATTGAAATATTTCAAGAGCAGCCTGCCGCTAGTTATCAAATGAAGAGTCAATAATACATCGTCTGACGTGACAGTCTTCGCCGTTCCACTTACGCAACAACTTCAGTGGAAAGAATCCTGCTGCCTCATCTTTGGAACGGCGTTCAGCTCACCATGGCAACCAGTGGTTCCAAATGGTTCACTAACAGGCATTGAGAGGGCAACCCATGTACTGCCAAACCGAAATTCATTTATCCGACATATTTAAATTTTTTTAGCGCTTCTTAATTGACAACAGTAGTTGAATAAGCTAAGTTTAGTGTGTGTTTATTTTCATTTCTTGACAATGTTCTTTTAACTAAGAAATTTTACATTGTTATTCGACTTATAACTCGTTGGTTAGTAATGACATCATGCCGTCAGAAGTGGGCGTACCCTCCTTTATATATTGTAAGACGTGCACTGGTTTCTCCAGTAGTGATTCTCCAACAGAAAAAGGTTCCTACTCAATGGTAATTCATCGTTTTATAGCTTCATAACTTTACGTATTTTCTTTAATGTATGTAGCCCTCCAACTAAAGCTTTCTATACGACTTGTAGGTCTGAAGTTGAGCACAGTAGTGGTCGAAACCGGTCACCTTAATAAACAAATCGTGATCAAGACTGTTTTTAATAGTAAATAGAAGAGTCAAGAACTTCGTTCCTTCAAAGCCTAGCCATTTAGCACATAAATTGCTACAATGATGTTGAAATTATGAACATGTTTATTTCATATTGAAAAATGAAATAAATTTCAAATTACAGCATAAATTGAAACTTCTCTGCTTTCTCTTGAGCTATGTACTATTGATAATAACAGAATATCTATGAATATTTAAATACATTATATTTCACGTTTTATGAACTAAACTTGAAGCTAAAAAAAATTAAACATACAGTCGTTGTTTTCTGGAATGATTTGTCTAATAGTAGAAAATGGATTAGATTAGAGGAACATTTGCAGTCCCCTCCCATTTTCTGTACGTGATTTCGAGCATCATTCAAAGTTGCTTCAAACGTTTCTGTAATCTATTTTATTTTTTTAATTTTGGACAAATCATTTCACTAAACATTTTACAGGTGTTTTTTTTTAATTTATTTATAACTTTAGTCATAACAACTACGATTTAAATCTCTGTCGACTATAAAAATCAGGTAGAAATTTTGAATTTCACATATGGTATAGAACTCTATGTCTGTAACAATGTCAAAATTTTTTTCACTTAACTTGGGGGCCAGATATAGTTTTTTTTTTTCTCGAAATGAAATTTTCCAGTTCAGAAAAGTTTCCTACTTGAGAACTGGTTGTTTTGGGTAGCGGAAGTGGCAACACAGTGGGAAGAGAGGGCCAGTGGTCTACACGCATTGGTGCGTTCCTGGAGAGAGCAGTCCTGTCCGGTCGCTGTCAGGTGCCTGCTAAGTCAAATTGGACTATAATTCAGTCTCTTACGAGTAAATATTCCTGTCACATGTATTGCAGTTACGTAAAAATCGTTAGCGACTGCCACGGAGCCATCTAATCGTAAATTCGCAGTGTCGCTATTAAGGACCTATGCTTCCACGGCACGTGGCACACGAGAACGCCTACGTGAAATGAAAACACGAGAGAGCGCGGGGGACAGGGCACAGAGGAGAGAATGTACCACTCGTTGTGTCACAGCACGACAGCGAAGGGACGCGGTGTGTTTTGTTGACGGAGCACATCGGCCGGCGAGTTAGCGTCTGCGAGCAGCACGCGCAGATACGGCCAGCGCGGCGCGCCTCGGCCCTGCAGCACGTCCTCTCTGCGCGGCCCACGATAGCAGCAGCTGCGGCCGTAACGGCGCAAATCTCGCCTCGCACAAAAACTTCGTCGTGGACTAGTCGACACGATACACGTTTGTGGCACAACAAAGAGTGACTCTTTTGTTTCGCATCGCCCGCAGGCGCAGAGAAATGGTACCATACACTGGCCGCCGAAATGTGAATACGAGCTTTAGCGTCTTCAGCTTAGATCGTCTCATCCCGGCATCTGTAAATGAAGAAACGTGAATGGGGTGTAATTAAATTAACTGAATTCTACAAACCTTGGAAAAATTGCTGATATAGCTGGCGCAGGGTGCGGTGGACGATGCGAAGTGATCAATTTTCGTCCAAAAAGCTGGACGAGTCGATTCGTTTGTTCGGCAGGGGAGGTCGTTATATGTTTTCTGCCTCTCGGCCGGTCAGCGATGACAGAATCGATGCGCGCACCCTGCTCACTTTCTCAGACGATTTTACAGAAACTATTCGGTAAAAAAAATGTCATTTCTGCTTTACTTATAGTGTTATATTGAAAGGTCTCTGTTGGATTCCTTTCATGTTAATTTCTTAAATCTGTTGTCATTTACGGCACAAATTCCTCTTCTAAATTAACTGTGGTGTTTCTGACTATCTGGGAGGAGACTGAGTAGTGGAACGTGTTACTTTTACATATAAACAAGAACGATCTGTCACACTACTACACTTTAAAACACAGCTTATATGTAATTCATGTCACACACTCTCATACGCAACCTACATCCGCTTTCTTTTATATACTGTATATGATAAGATACTGTCATCCCCCTTCCCTTCTGTGTGAGAGGATGAATGAGCAAATGTATTTCTAGTTGCATGCTTGAGGGTACCAGACAAGCCTGTCTGCTAGAGAACAGTAGGACCAACGTCGGAACAGGTAGCTACGCTTTCTAAAAGCAGAGAGGTTTCTGTTCTTAGTATGGTCCTGTCCGTCCCTTGTCATGTTGGTATAAGAAGCTGCCTCTCTGGTCACTTCCGTTTGTATCTGTTAAGCAGGCAGTCTGTCCGCGGCGAGCGTCTGAAGTGGTAAGATCTCCGGCTAAGCGCGTGTCTGCTAAGTCCGTAGGACAATGGATTTCTTAAGTTCAGTCTAACTGAAAATTTAATCACCTTTATTTCAGGTTTAGATCTAAAATATCTTGTGTTATCTTAAATTGCAACGCAGTGTAATTCGAGTGTGAAGTTCAGAATATCTTCCAGTAGTTGCTTTGTCACTACTTTGTGAGTAAAGTGGAACCACGTGTTGATCAGTAACTCTAACTAAGATCATCAATCTTAAATGCGAATGTGCGTGAGATTATAACGTCTCGTCTTGACAATAGTTTTCAATATAGCAACTTTTCTTTATGTTCAACCCACGTGGGGTGTACTTTGTGAGACCAGTACCACGTGCTTATACAATTGTTTGACCCATCAGGTTAATAGTAAGACGATAGTAACCAGTTTGAGGTTTTTCTTTTGTAAATTGCGTTTAGATGTAATTTATTTTAATTATCAAAATTACTGTGGAGTTACACTCTCTGTGTGAACCAAGTTGGCCACGTGAAGCATGAGGCGTAAGCATCAAAGTAGCCCTCAGCTATTCTTTTCGGGAAGATTTCACAGAGAGTTAGTGTGAATTTAGTATACCAGTGTGTGGTAATTACATGATGGACAGGATTGCACTACGAATGTAACTTCTTTGGGCGAAAATTGAATCGGTTGGTTGTGGTTAATTTTCTCTTGCATATGTATCAACGTTCTTCGTGTGTTTTTTTATGAATGCAGTGTTGTATACAGTCTCCCAATCTTGGCTTCATATTTGATGTGTTCCGTAAGATTACAAACTCACATTTTCGCAATCCTAAATAAGACACCAGTTTAGTTATGAATCAAGTTTAATATGCTGAAATTTTAACGAAACAATGATCAGTGTTAAAATAAATGTGCAAATATAAACTGATTTATTTCTTTTTATTTAAATTCTCTTTTTATATATATATTACCGGTTGTCGTAAGATGACTATTAAAAGATTATAATTAATATTAGTGTGGTTGGCAATTTGGTAAACTAAACTGGATACCTGGTGAAACAGTTGCTCAGTAAGGCAAGAATAACTTCCCCAGATAGCTCACAGCTTTTAACCCGCTTTTATTATCTTGAATATCAGCACCGCTTTCAGAACAAATTAATGCAACAACATTACAATATGTTAGGGTCATGGTGAGGTGCCCATCATTTCGTTAATGGTCATAGTTTTGTGATATTTACATGAAAGAAAAAAACTGCGCGAAAATCGGAAAAGTGTGCAATGAAAAATAGAAGTCGCAATGATTTTGTGCTTGGCGCATACTATAGAATATGTTGTTGCGTATGAAATTTAGCTAACATGTTGAATTTTTCTTTCGACTTGGGTAGAGGTATCTACCTGCCACCAATCTCGAAAAAATTGATCTGATATAGCACACCCATTTGCGACCGTGCCGCGCCAGCGATAAAACTAGAGTAACACATCCACAACATTCCTTATATTTCACAAACGGTTTCAGATATCGAAGTGAGATTTTGGCAACAGATAGCATGCAAAGAGAAGAGTATTTCACAATATGGTCCTGATGTAAAACTTCATTATCTACCATCTTATTCCAATAACTACAGACTTTTATAATGTGGCCGGCCGGAGAGGCCGTGCGGTTCTAGGTGCTACAGTCTGAAGCCGAGCGACTGCTACGGTCGCAGGTGCGAATCCTGCTTCGGGCATGGATGTGTGTGGTGTCCTTAGGTTAGTTAGGTTCACTTAGTTCTAAGTTCTAGGCGACTGATAACCTCAGAAGCTAAGTCGCATAGTGCTCAGAACCATTTGAACCACCTTTCTAATGTAAGGATGCAATTTGTAAGGGCCATCGATAGCTGGTGAAACGAGAAATGCTGTGCGTTTTCGAACAACATATACAAAGACATCACACGTTTTTATGTAATGATGATGAGCTTTTCCATAAGGTACTGTCTTTATCTTTCCTCAGTTTCTCACTTTATAAACCACTCCTTCAGAATTCTCAAAAAAAAAAAAAAAAAAAAAAAAAAAAAAAAAGTGTTCAAATGTGTGTGAATTCCTAAGGGACCAAACTGCTGAGGTCACCGGTCCCTATACTTACACACTACTTAAACTACCTTATGCTAAGAACAACACACACACCCATGCCAGAGGGAGGACTCGAACCTCCGGTGGAAGGGGCCACGCAATCCGTGACATGGCGCCTCAAACCACGTGGCCACTCGACGTGCTTCAGAATTGTTTCGCAGTTGAGTCTCCACATCGTGTTAGTGGGATGAGAGTGTGTAAGCTCCGCTGTGTTTTGGCAAAAGAAGCAAATTTTGACATAGCAACCAGAGAAATGAGTAGGTCTTTCTCCAAATTGTGGTAGATTATTTTATGTGTTTGTCTATTTTTTGTTTGTCTGTTGTCGATGTATTATGCTCGCAGTAAAAGGTCGTAACAACGTGATAAAATTGTCTATGATAGCGCTGTTAAAATAATTACTGTTTGTTGCGCGTTTGAAGAGTCTTGGGAGAGACGGCTGGATATTTTTAGCAACTATTCATACATGAGATTGCAGGTTCGAGTGCTGTTGTCCATGTCTCTTCCCATACACGTCGCATTCAATATGAAACAATTCTGCTATTTCAATACGTCCAAAAATACTAATAAAGGTCGTGACGCTCACCTTTGTTCTCATGAAATAATAACGGTTTATTGTGTCTCTTGTACAATGCTCCACGTAACATCAAAAGAAGCGAACAGAAAACTCTAGTTACCCTTAGTTACGAGTAAACCACAGAGAGAGTAATATTCCGAGTCAACGATATAATTATCATAGAGTCTCTCAGATAACGTCTTTGCCACTTAGTTTTCTCACAGTCGATTCAGTACATTACATATTTATTACACTACAAAATTCGTCACTCATGGCGCTTTTCTGAAAGCTACAAATGGTTAACACGGCAGGAGAAAATAAATCGCTGTAATTTCGGCGGAATTCTTTTTAGATACACACGAAAGCAAAGGTGACAGTAGATCTTCTTGAATAGCCACCTTGCAAGTGTGGGCGTGGAGGGACGACATTTAACATTTACATAAAATATGCTTTTAGGCTTCAGTTTAGAACCGCACTTACCCTCCAGCCCTCGGCATTTCCCCTACACCGCCCTGAACGACTACCCACCAATGCCGCTCTCCCTACAATTCCCCAGCCGACTGCGCATCTAGAGCCCACGGCGTTTTGCGCACACTGTATCAGCAGGAATTTTGTGGAAATGGAGCGAGGCGGACTGTTTTAAATATATCGTGGAGATGTAGAGAAACAGATTAGTTAAGCCGTGTTATGAAATTTAGCCAGCGCACAGCACACCTGATATGGCCTTAAAAACCAGTTCCAGTTATATTAGAACTTCCATGCTTAATACATTTTGTGCAGGAGGTGTTCCACAGTTTCTAAGTACTTGAAAAAATAAGACACAACCGCCAAGAAGCTGCAATCTGACTACCTTTATTAGTGACTAGTTACGATAGTATTACCATGTTCTGGTCGGCGTAAAAAGGTCTGTAAAGTCGCCATTGCTCGATCTTGACTGATACGAGAACGAATTTCTCTGTGAGGTGCGACAACGTGCAGCTAATTATCTCTGGGCTCAACAATGGTTCTTACAGTGGCGTGCAACAGCGGGGCCGTCATTAATGTTGAGTCTTCAAATGTGGTCTGTCGCATAAACCCCGTCTGAGGAAAAATTGGAAATGTATGGTAAAGACTGTGGGACCAAACTGCTGCGACGGGGCGGTGAAAATAATCAAGTGTGGTTGAAAGGTTTTCACACGAAATGTGCATATACAAATGTTGGTTGAAAAATGTTATTGCAAATTTTGGCTCTCACGTAAGTCTCAGGCGATGATTTCCACATTTGGTGCATTAGTACACTTCCACACCCGCGCATTTTTTATAGTTTTTTAATTAATTCTTCACTCAGACATAAGTACAGTTTATGCTAGGGAACAAAAATTAGGCCATTATTATACTAAATTCAGTTTTTCACGACCCAGTTCAGTCACTATTTATTGGCGTTGTCCTTTTCTTTCCCACAATGAAATTAGCAGTGGTGAGACGGTTTACAGTTTTACTTTAATAATAATTTGACTCCGAGCCCCAAATAGCAGTAATGTAGGCTGCTATAAACGAAAATTACTCACAAGTTCGAACAGAACCACAAGTCCCACTGTCCTCTTTGTTCTAGCATTTTTGGCGCGAATTCACAGTTCGCCACAAGTTCACTTACGACGATGTATACCTCGTAAATCGCACTCACACAAATAATCGTAGCACTTCCAGTTCACCAAATATATGCTTGCACACTTGCACTATTATACAATACTCTTTGTCGAAATAAATCGGCGCGAAAAACACTTCTCAAACGACCACATTGGCCACCCTCAAGTGGGCTTTCTCGGCACTCATCCTCCAAAACGAATGACCAACGACTGCCCCTTGGCCAAGATGGCCGTTCGCTTATATAGGCTCGGACGTCAACCCCCTGGCTATGCAAGTACCAGTCGCACCAGTTAAGGTTATAAATTTTGATACAACACATCCCTCGACAGAAATAAGTACACCATCGGAACCGTGCTAAAAACTACATCTTATTTACTATGTTACATTAGTTTCTAGGATTATTCTATCTCCCGTAAATCAAGTTTTAGTTTTTGCAAAATTTCGCCACTTAGCGCAAATTTGTTTGTTGACATCTGTGCTGCAAAGTTTTAACATAGACCTGCATATAGCACCGTTTATATACGTAGTCTATACCGATCTACACATTGCACTGCTCAAAATCTTCATATATATAACAATTAATTAATTATGAGCGATAAATGTTAATAATAATAATTGAAAACAATTGCAAGTGTATAGTATAACTTAACTAGTTTAACCCTTTCAGGTACACAAGAAAACTAAAGTGCTAGTGATTAAACTTTTTGTAGCTCTGTGGTAACTGGAGGTTTTATAAACAAAATATGTTATTATTTCAAACATTTTTATTTGTATTGCTAAAAAAAAGCTGGGACGCATTTGTCCCTGTGGTCCTTAAAGGACAGTTACAGAACACATTACACTTAATACATCGAAAAATTACAGAGGCTTTGTATATGTTGTCTATTTGATGTTAAATTCTGCAAAACAGTTTCCGCTTGAAGTAAAGCATAAATTAACGCCACACTGTTCACAAACATTGTAAGTGCGATTTTTAACACACTTTGAAGCACAATGAACACATCTCTTCCTTACGTCTGATTTTATCATTCGGTGCTCTGGACTCTTTGGACTGCAACTGATCTGCAACCTTCTTGATGTTTTCGCTACTGTTGATAAATTCCTTTGTCGACTTGAATAATTTCCAATAAGATTTCTCACAATGCATTGTCTGAACTCTACGGATGATAGTGTTGATTTGAATCCTGATTCTTCTGCCAGTTTTGAATATATTACATACGCATTGTTTACACCAATGACAAGAAGATCAAAGAAAATTCCCAGGTAATACTTAATCTTAGCCTTCCTGTCGATCTCATAAGTCACTTTCTTCTGGTCCATAGGGTTCACCCCTCCCATCCACTTGTTGTACTTTCTCATCATTAGAGGACACTGAACATGGATCTTTTCAGAAGAACCAGACAGACGCCTCTTCACTGTCATACATGGTATTGGGGAAATAAAATTAGTCAGTAGAAAAACTGGTTTGTTATCCATCCATTTAACGATTGTCAGACCATCGCTACTGAGACTGTATGAATCACCTCTTTTCATTTCCTTGTCTGGAGGGAATGTCTTTGGAATGTTTTTGCGATTGGTGCGCACTGTTCCACATTATCTGATATTTTGTAAACCGAGGTAATACTGCAAAGCTGGAGAGTTAAAAAAGTTATCTATGTAAATTTCACATCCCAGTCCAGACAGTGATTTTGTCAGTTGCAGAACTACTGACTCACCAAGCTGTACTTCAGGACCTGAGTTTTTTTGCCAGTGTATAAATCACACTCAAATAGGCAGCCAGTTTCCGAATCACATCTGCTCCACATTTTGAAAACCCATTTGACTGACTAATTTTTGACATACTGTCGCATAATATTATGTCCTTTGAATCTGATCATATGCTCATCTACAGATGGAGCCCTAGTTCCACTAGGAGATTCCTGGAAGGTTTTGTTCAAATGGGTAATTACAGGTCTCACTTTGTATGTGCGGTCTTCCTTTATTGACTGATCTGCATTGTTGGAAAAATGTAAATACTTTCGAATCTCTTCAAACTGATGTAGTGGCATAATCTGAGGTATTTAAGGAACACCTAAATCGGGTTCAGTTGCCCAGTAGCTTCTAAATGTAGGCAAAATATGGTACCCCCATTACCAGGTTTGTACCAAGAAATGCCTTGATTTCATCTTGATTTGCGCTGAATGTGTTGCCTGATTGTTCTACATGCAGAATACTTTCAGGAATTAATATATCATGCACCAAATCTTTTAGGCCAATAATGGAAGAAAAAATTTCAAATGGCTGTGGCATTTCACGATTTTCACTGACACTAAACAAAAGCACTTTCCCAAATTCATGACTCATGTTATCACTGAACTGTCTTGGATGGTAAGTTCTGGATCGTTTAAATTCTGGTAAATCTGGAAGGGAATCAGGTATCTCAGCATTTGGTTCTGATATTTCGTCTGTATGCCTTCTTTTGCTAGGTGGGCTACGTATTTCTTTTTCAGGATCTTCTACAATAACATGTTCTCTTTCATCTTCTATATCTCCTTCAAGAAAAATTTTATTTTCTTCATCCAGTAACAGATTATCTTCGTCATCACTACTGCAAGCCTCCAAAATCTGCATAACACTTTCATCAGTGATGAAAAATTCTCTTTTTCTGGAGCACATGACTTAAAAGCAGATTTAAAATTATACCAGTACAAATGTTTTCCGTTTATTTAATAAAATGAAAGATAATATATTTTAAACTGAATTTTAAATACCATTCTGCTCGTTTTTTACATAATAGTAACGATTTCATAACATTCAAAAACAAGTACACAAATTACCATTGTGGTACATTGGGACAACTACGTCCCAAAGAATGAAAATAAAGATTTAAACTGATGAAATACAGTTACTTTCTAAATGAATGGTCTAAAGTAAAAGAGAAACTTACTGGAATATACTTTCAAGCTTTGACAGTAAGGCAGAGAACACAATACACATACAATAAGTGAATAAATTTGTGTGTCTGCTCGAAGTGAGACCCACCAACAATAACCGACGACTAATGGTAGTTATAGTAATTTTTGCCACCAAAGATGTACGATATTAAAGAAAACAAATATCTCTGCTTCAAGTAGAGCATCTGCAGCACATCAACTGTGATTACAGTCCAATTAGTAAGGTGATTTATATGTGGGACAAATGTGTCCCATCTACGTGAAAGGGTTAAAATACGTGTGTTGCCACCCAAAAAATTATATAGTGCCGTTCTCTACGTCATGAATTTTCAAATGAATTTTATAAACAATTTTCTCTCAAACTTTGTTTATTGCTCTTTACAGGCTTAATTACTGATGAATCTTAACAAATGACTACGGTACTCGATCCGCTATTACAAAACGTTGTTAATGAGTGCTCGCTCATCCATGTAAGTTGTTGTTTACTATTTTTATTAATCTTTCAGTATTCGTGATATTAACCGATTTTGAGGTTACTATAACTGTTGCCGTCTCGTGACTTGAAATAAAGATCGATCTTTCAGAAGGTGCGTACTGCTGACCACAATCCACTGCCGCATCTCTCTTCACCGTAAGTTACATAGTTTTCGCGTAATGCGCGAAAAACCAAACAATGCCCCAAGCTGCGGGCCACGTGGCAGCCCGGCGGCAGAGACCGTCCCGCCGACCGTTGCAAACCTGCGTGGGCGCGCCACGCGCTTCCGCTAATCGCGCACCATGTAGTGTGCTCGCTCTCCACAAAGCAATCCTTGCATACTATAAATATTCATCTAGTAACGGGGGTTTGTACCGTCACAATACCCCCACTTGCCAGCGCATGCACGCAGTAAATGCGGTAGCAAGTAGCACCAAAAAAAAAAAGCCACAAAGAGAGTGACCGACCAGTCATGTTAAATTAGTCTTAAAATGTTAACAATTTACTTAACAATCTAGTCGGCTGTGGCATCACCCTAAACTAAATAAAATTCCCTGTGTCTTTTGTGCTCAACAAAAAGAAATTTGTAACATATCTGTAAATAACTCCAAACCAAAAAATATTTTCCTTAACCATGATTCTAAATTCGTGTCTTCTATGTGTGTGTATGTAGTACAAGAGGCCTGGCAAAGCAAAACAAACACAAACAAAAAAAAAACTTCCTTATTTCGGGCAGCATATTATGCACACCACATTGTTTCCACTCAATCTATTCACTTTGGAACACGTATCATTTATCAATTTGTTTCATAAGCACTATCACTTCTCACTGCCTAAAATGTCTTCCAGGGATGCCCCCAGACTAGATGTAGTGTCAAGCTCCCTACTCTGGCGCTATATCCTGTCCTCTCACTAGCACTACCAGGGAACACACAAAATCCCCAATGAAAATCTCATATATACGAAAGTTTTCCCCATTTACCACAGAGTGGTCCAGCCTAGACCCATCCTCATGCAAACCAGAGCTGTCACAGCTAACACAGAATTTCAGGGCAAACCATTACTAAGAAACAGCCTAGAGCAACAACTGTTCAGTACTAGATTAGAAATGCCCACGTCATTGAGGCAGTACTGCTTGGCGACAAAGCCTCCCTAATCAAAATGATACTGATAATATGGTAGGAATCATACAGACTTTAAATAATATCTGATTGTTGTCATGGCTTGACGGCAGAAGCTAAAAAAAGACAAAAAAACTTTACTTGATTATTACATACCATGAATTAAATTCCAGGGTTTGGCAATGTTTCCCCCCCAAAAAACTGACTTAATCTAATTTTAAAAATCTGTATTAAAATTCACCTATACACTTTGTTAAAAAATCCTCTATTCATATCATCTAGCCCAGACTGAGATTACAAGGAGCAAAATGAACTAACTTTAATTTTACAATCCCCATGCTGTGTTCCTTACCCTAATATTCAGTCCACCAACTAGACCCCCACGCACCAAAGGAAGTTTGGTGTGTCTACATACAGAACCCAGTGCAAAATATGTTCAAGTTAACAATTACGCCCCAAATTTCTCAAACAACATAAACCTTGTGCTGGAGCCCCCATGCACCAAAAGTTAAGCAGATTATATATATAAGTCCAATAGTTATTCAGACACATAATGTTTACTTCTCCAAAAATTCTTCTTAGGCTCATGAGGCTTCACCCTGAGTATATGTTCAAAATTTACCACTCTCCCAGGTCTATCTGAGAACACATCTTTATTCTCTACCAGTGAATTATACAGTTCTTTACTCTCACTGTCACCAATACCCTCTATCTCATAGACCTTCCCTTTTTATCTCCTCCTCGATTCCTACTTCATCCAACATGCACTGTGCCACTAGATCATCACCTGTTGCATTTACAAATTTTGCCTCCTTTGTACATCCCCCAACATTCAATTCCAATACCTGTCCCCCACGGTTAATATTTGCCCCGCATTTATTTAAAAAATCTGTACCCAGAACCATATTTATACTTAAATTTTGAATCACCAGGAATGGGTGACTAAACAACCCTCCACCAATGTTTACATCTAACACAGCCTCCTTCCTTACTGGCTTGCTGTAATTACCAGTAGCATTTTTTATTCTAATCCCTGTGACCGGGAATTCTACCATTTTGTCATTCCTTATATAATCGTCGAAACCCTTTGCTATCCCACTGACTGTACTACCTGTGTCCACAAAGGCTACTTCACTGACTTAACCTATCTGAACTTTAACTATTGGTTGCACCTTCCTAAAATGTTTCTGCTTGAGCTCCACTTCTGCTAAAAGATCCTCCTCCACTTCATTAGCACAGTATTTTTCCATAGTGCACGCCTGACCCCCATTGGATGATTCTATTTCATTATCCCTTCAAATATTACTTCAAAAGCATCTTTGTGTTCTTTATTTTCTAAGCCCAACCATCCTAATTTTCTTGCAAATCTAAACTTCTCCTTCTCCCATACCTTTGGTCCCAACTTCTGTATATACTTAGAAAAATTCACCCAATCACTTGCATCAAAATCACATTCACTCTTCCCCATCCAACCAGTATTCTGTTCAGCCTCTTCCATACCCCCATACTGCTCATCCTCATACACTACATAATTATTCACCTTTTCAACTTCATCTCCCTTGTCACACACTAATTTTCCACAATATGTGACCCTGCAGTTACTCTCCACAGCACATCCTACCATTTCATTTATAATATCCCACCTTAAACCATCAAACTCCTTATCCCCATCAAATATTTTCTTGAGTACATCATAATATGCCTATCCTCAACATTTAATTGCTTTAAACTGTTCATATAATTATATTTCCCTGCTGTCCAATTTTCTGGAGTATAGTTTTGCATCAATTTTGCCCTTGCTACTCAATCATTTAAGTTCAGATTCCCCCTTAGTTCTCCACTGTTCATCATTCTTAGTTTGCTGTTTAACCCCATGCATGTAAACACTAGCACAATTGGTTTCATCATGTTTCATAGATTCAGATACAACTTTCCCCACCAAAACATCACTTGCATTACTATCCTGCACGTTACAGACAATTTCACCAAACATCTCAGAACCAGCCCATTGTGACTGCTCACAGCTAACCCCATAAATTTCACGAGATACACTCTCTGGTACATATTCATTTATCACTACATCAACAATAGCCACTATGACCCCAAAATCATTACCATCATTTGCAAAACCGTGAGTTTCAGGCACCTTGGCCCTCTCATAATTAACATTATCATCCACCGTATCCTCTTCCATTACACACAACTCAACAAATTTCTTACTATTACTATCACACACACTTTGGTCATCACAACATCGATCTATAACTTCAGACAGTGCCTTAGTCCCTGACCTGTTAATAATGCTCACCAAACCAATACTATCTTTCTCAGAATTCATCTTAGGATGTCTTAATGCTCTTTAATATATAAATATATAAATTCAAACCAAAACAGAAATGAATGACTAAGGGAACTAATTATACTAAATGATAAACGTTATTGCTGCTTATACATTTATTGTATTAAAAACAATCTTTATTTCAAGTGTTTATATTTCCTAACTGAAATTACTGATCCATTGAACAACTCTGCCCTTTTACGATGACTGCGCGCCCTAATATAAATAACGTGAAATGACTGACTTTATCTATGTACCAAACACAAGAAGACATTACTTTTAAAGATGATCTACAATGGAGTAAAACGTCAGTGGAAATAAATCCTACGTGAACACAGCCGTTTAGCCTTATAGCCCCTATTGAGCCAAAGCAATTTCCGATATCACCGTATGTACTGTGTGCGGTGTGTTGGAGTGATGGTCCTCGTACACGTCTGCGACGATGGAAGAACTCCAGCCACAAAATAAACTCTTTGGAAGAGTTGGAATGGCGAAGGCGGTCCTCTGACTTCTACACTCTAATACTGTCTTCTCCTCTCGGTGTTCCACAGACGAGAAACGAGAACTTCCAACCGCAAGGATGGAGTTCAGGTAACGTCTCAACGTAAATATAGGCAGAGGAAGTGCTCTCCATCACTGAACGCTGCGTACTCAACGACGACTTCCAACCCGGAGGCCAAGTTCAGAATCGTATAAGTTCACAACAGTACAGTGCCTAACCGTTCTAACTGTAAAATCTCCTGAGAACAAAGACAGCAAGTCCATCTCTACCAACAAAAGCTGATACCGAGCGACCGTCACACACGGGAGTTCAAAACGGAAGACCACGTCTCTCCAGCGCTGACTTCCCAGCAGGGCGAGCCACGCCACCATCGTAATTCTGAAAACGAATCATATTTCCGAAACCACGGAATATTCTCCCTCTCTACAGATTCTTCCGAACGCCGACCAACCATATTTTAGTCTTTTGTCGGCCAGCGCGGAAAGTTTGAGAGGGAAAACTTATACTCGTACAATGGTACGCTTCTGAGTAAAAATCTTTGGAAATAACCCAGGCTCTAAGGTTTCCGAGGTGCCGCTTCTTCGTTCCTCTCACCTGCGTCCAAGATTTTCATTGTTTCCGACGTAGAATCCTTCCTGTTCGGGTACAACACCGGCCGGCCGCGACTCCGCTGTGCTCCAGGGCTTAGGTGCTACGACGTCCGTCTTGCTGTCTCCTGCGTTTAAGCAGGACCAACACACCTGTGTGAGCCTTCCACCCAGGGCTTGAATTACGTCTGCCGTTTCATTCCCACTGGCGTTCGAACCTCTATTACTATAGGCAATCATTCATTAAGCCGTTTTTATGATAAAGACACTCCGTCATCTTTCATGCAATAAGCGTGAACAATTATTGACAAGACGTACGTGACAGTGTCAGACTCCTTTATATATTCATATATTATGATGTATCATGCAGCGTAACTTGCTGTGACAGTGCGAGAGAGAGACAAACATATTGTTTATTACTCTGTGGCGGTCAGCGCTCACATAATTATTCTTAGGATATAGAGTTCTTTTGTTCTTGTTAAGAGTTATTTTTTAGGGGAGGAGAGCCATTCTTGTGATGTAAAAAATCGACGCCATTGCGAGTTTTTTGATTCACATTGTAAAATATAAGTGCATATGGATGGAAATCAGTTAATAGAACAATAAAATATTGTTCATGTCAAGAAGGCACGTCTTATTATACACCCAGCGATGTACTGCTATTGTGATTTACTAATAAACGCCAGTTGAGAACAGTTCCGACGGGAGCGTTCAGTTCTAGTGAAATAGTTCGATGTTTTCTTCGGAAAAGAAGTCACTTCATGGATCATTCAAATCCACAATAGTAACTGGACATTTCTCAGAACTAAAATCAATCTGATTGCTATGCAACAGAGCCCCGAAGAATATTTCCCCGTACTTTGGTTACCACTTTCAGCTCAACACGGTATCTGCAGCATCTGGAGCAGATTTCTACAACAGCGGAAGCGTGTAATCGCCATCAGTTTCACACACCGCCCTGTGTACGCTGTATGTACTTACCCACAACAGTGAACATACAGTTACTCACACACATAGAAAGACAATACTAGGTGGTGTGGGGAAACATTTCAGTATAAAGGCCCTGTAGAGCTAAACAGTAATTAGCCTAGTAAGAAAAGGAGTCGTTATAAATGTCTACCGTTAGACAGGACACGATCCTGATACAACACTCATAGTGAACCTGCAATATAAATATGTTAGTAATTTAGTAATTAATGTTTCATTGTGTGTATATATGTCTAGTCTTATAGAGTAACTACATTATGGTCCTTTGTATGTTTCATGCTAACGCTAACGTGCGGGAGTATCTTGTGAAGAGAACGAGTGCGCCGTCCCAGCAGCCGAGCAGAAACTTCAAAAAGGCCAGAACATTTGAATTACTAGCTTTCTTGAGCATTTATTCATTGTAGTGACCCTTCATATATAAATTTTCTAAGTATAAATAGTGTTGCTATATTACTTTTACTAGAATTCCAGTATTTCAGTAGATATAGTAAGACAATATTTTGTGTGTTATCTATGCACTGTTTTTGTGTCACATTGTAAAGTGTACATTAACAGCATTAGAACATTTCAGTATAATGGCCCTGTAGGGCTAAACAGTAATTAGCCTAATAATAAAAGGAGCCATTATAATATACGATGTACAACCTACCACATGATACCTAATTGTGGTTGTAGACGACGGCAAATTATGTGGATGAGTGCTTGTAAGGTGCGAAATTATACCCACCTCATACAGTTTTCTTTACTCATCCTGTATAATCAGGATCCGTTTCAATACCACAGTGTAAAAACGAGTGCAGGCACTGTGTGGATCATATGTAAAAAAAGTGTTTTGCGTAACATACAGATCTTTTATCCATTAAGTGTACACACTTTGCAACGTCAGGGGAGTTTCTAGGTAGGAGACGAGGTACTGGCGGAATTAGAGCTGTGAGGACGGGGCGTGAGTCGTGCTTGGGTAGCTCAGTTTGTATAGCATTTGCCCGCGAAAGGCAAAGGTCACGAGTTCGAGTCTCAGTTCGTCACACAGTTTTAATCTGCCAGGAAGTTTCATATCAGCGCACACTCCGCTATAGAGTGAAAATTTCTTTCTAGAAACATCCCCCAGGCTGTGGCTAAGCCATGTCTCCGCTATATCCTTTCTTCCAGGAGTGCTAGTTCTGCAAGGTTCGCAGGAGAGCTTCTGTAAAGTTTGGAAGGTAGGAGACGAGGTACTGGCGGAAGTATAGCTGTGAGGACGGGTCGTGGGTCGTGTTTGGGTACCTCAGTTTGTATAGCATTTGCCCGCGAAAGGCAAAGGTCACGAGTTCGAGTCTCAGTCCGTCACACAGTTTTAATCTGCCAGGAAGTTTCATATCAGCGCACACTCCGCTATAGAGTGAAAATTTCTTTCTAGAAACATCCCCCAGGCTGTGGCTAAGCCATGTCTCCGCTATATCCTTTCTTCCAGGAGTGCTAGTTCTGCAAGGTTCGCAGGAGAGCTTCTGTAAAGTTTGGAAGGTAGGAGACGAGGTACTGGCGGAAGTATAGCTGTGAGGACGGGTCGTGGGTCGTGCTTCGGTAGCTCAGTTGGTACAGCACTTGCCCGCGAAAGGCAAAGGTCCCGAGTTCGAGTCTCGGTCCGGCACACAGTTTTAATCTGCCAGAAAGTTTCATGTCAGGGGAGTTGTTTGAAGTGAACATTGGATGTATTACGTCAGTGAAAAATAGGTCATCATGTGAATCAGACCGTCATACCTGCTAAAATAGAGTTAACAGAACTTGGCAATTTCTATTATAGTGAAATAAATACTCGCGACTTCTCGTCGCTAAACGGAAGAACAAACTCAGCGCTACCTTTAAAGTGATTGTATACCGTGCTGCGGCTATTGGTTGTTCACTGCAGGTCAAAAGTTGTAACTGCAGTAGCTCAGCGTTGCAACTGGAAAAATAACAATAAAAAAGAGAATTACGCATTTCCTCTCTACGATAGTAACTGGAGGATAGCAATCAATTACAGTCAAATGAGAATATCCTGCTAACAGTCGTATGTCCGATCGGGATTGTCCATTGTCATCGAAACACACTGGTGACCAAAATTAAAGCAACAAACGGAAATTTTGCAAGGTTGCGTTCATTTTGCCGCAGAACAGTATAAACAGGTGACTGTAGAAACAATGAAAAGAATGCAGAAGGTAAACAACTGCGACATGCATAAAGATAGACAAAAATGTCCTTCGTTTTTTCCAACTTAACGGATTTGCACACACATCCCGACGACTGGTTAATGTGCTCAGTATGGGGTGTGACCACCTCTGACAGCAACACAGGCCTGACAACGACGGGGCACGCTGTGAATGACGTCATCAGTGAAATGTTGAGGCAATAGCGCCCATTTTTCCTGCAGAGATGCTCGCAAGTCTACGGGAGTGGTTGGTGGATGCTGACGTGATGGAAGCTGTCTCCCTAGTGGATCCCGGACATTCCGTCTGGGATTCAAATTGGGAGAGCAAGCAGGTTACGCCAAGCGTGTGGTATCTTTTGTTTCGAAGGAAACATCAACCACCCGTGCTGTATGAGGTGGAGCAGTATCGTTCATCGATAAGAAGTCTGGGTCCACAGCACCTCGCGACAACAGAAGATGACGTCCCAAGATCTCTTCACGATACCTCACAGCGTTTCAACTTTGCTGATTCACCCGTACAATTCCATGAAGAGGGTTTCTAGTGGTAAACATAATTCCTGGCAACGCCATCTTCGATATAGGCCTCTTTCCGCAATGTTTGTGTCGCGAAATCGTGTTCCACGTTCCCTCCAGGTGCGAATCCATCGAAAATCACTCTCCAGACTAAATCGGGACTCTTATGTGTATACGGTATTGGCCTATCTTCGACCGTGCAGGTGGCATGTTGACGACTTCAGTTTAGACGTCAGATTCCAGTTGCCGTGCAGTACTAAGGTGGTATTGCCGAGCCCTTACAGCCAAATGACGGTCCTCTCTTCTCAAGTCACACGTGGTCGGTCGTGACTGGTCTTTGGCGTACAGTATCGATCTCTATAAACTGTCGCGACATCCGAGATACAACAGAACGATTCACATTAAGCCATCGGGCCAAATCAGTTTCCGGCTGTCCTCCTTCCTTTCTTTTTAGTGTGTGCACAGCGATTGTGGATGTGGGGTTACCCGGCAAGCACTTCCTCGTTTCATAGGTGCCCTGACGTCATCGTTGGCATGTTTGTCCGTTGACGGGAATGCCATCTTCCGTGCAGAACACGATCGCACAGACGTCTGGTTGACACTTTGTATGAGTATATCGTGAATTAGACACAGGGCGGGGAAGTAGCAGTTTGTTGCTTTAATTTTGGACACCAGTATAACTGCAACTTGTACCACATACCCAAGAACATACCACGTCAGATTTTTCTACACGATACTGTAACAAAAATTTTATGGGCGAAGGCCACATATTTCTTTCGAGCAACACTGTACAGGTTTTCTGTCAAAGCCGACTGCGAGAAGACAATGCTATCGCGTGCTGTGAAAATGTGCGGTTTTGTTTCCATTCTCACAGTCAGTTTTAACCACGATAGCAGGACAAAACAGGTTGTATACACAGCTACGTACTTTGTAAAATCCGGGATGGAATGTAATAACAATATGAAAAGCATAGTTTAGTGTTTCCCAGCCTTTCTGAGGCCATTACCCCTCAATACAGAGAATTCCTTCCACCACTAACCCCAAACAGCACAGAAATAACCTTTTGTTCTTCTGCAAAGAACTTGGTAATAATTCTGGACCATCACCTTCACTGGACTAAACACTCAATTGCAGTCTAAGAATGTATGAGAGTCTCTTCACTCACTGCAGAAATATAAAAAAAAAAGTTTCCTTTCGAGCTTAAATAGAAGCTTGTAGAGTCACTTACACTCCCTATACTCGACTATGGTGATGCTATTCTCCGAGGACTTTCATAGGAAAGCTCAGGTTGGAACTGGCGACGAATGCTTATGCACGACACATTTGTGACATTCGCTTTTTCGAGCGTATCATTCCTACCCACAAGCAATTACCGTGGCAACGTGCCAATAAGCATAGAGACTACCATACCCCATCCTTCCTTTATCGTCTTCTCAATAACTGCATTCCCTCTTATTTATCGTCAACTTTTACACTGCTATCTGAACAGCAGAGCAGAAACACCAGCTGTCAACACCGTAAAATCCTCTACATACCAGCACACAACACCGCCATATCGTCTAAATCATTCTCCGTATCAGGAACCCGACTCTGGAACTATCTTCCACGAAATATCACAGAAACCAAATCCCTTCGAAGCTTCAACAGACAGATGACGGCCCACCTTCCACCACAATAGCCATCTGTTCCACACTCAGATCTGCAGCGTCTCGCAAATTACCTCTACCCCACAACTCCCACCCCCCCCCCCCTCTCCACCCCACTCTCTCGTCAGCAGAGTTATCTACTTGTACGAGGCCTGTTCAGAAAGTAAGCTCCGATTGATTGCCAAATTGAAACCACAGTGAACATCAGAAATGTTTTACTTGTAACAATTAGCTACACCTTTCAGCTACTTCTCTACGTAGTCGCCGTTCTGACTTAGATTTTTGTCATAGCGTTGTACCAACTTTTCAATAGCCTCATCATAGAAGGCAGCCGCCAGTGCTTTCCGCCAATTCTCCACGCTGGCCTACACCTCGTTGTCTGTGTCAAAATGTTGTCTTCAAAGACAGCGGTTCATGTGACCAGAGATGAAACTCAGGGGGAGACAATTGCGGACTGTATTGTGGGTAATCTCACATTTCCATTTGAAAACGATGCAGGAGCATCTTCATTGCCCCTGCAGAATGCGGCTGAGAATTGTCGTGAAGACGAAACAGCACGACAGTTATGTAATGTTAGCTGCATAGCTTCAGGCGAAATTTCTCACCAGGCCCTCGTACTTGGCGGCAGACACTATTTTCTAGACATCTTTACGCACTCACTGCGAGCTCAGAAATGAGAAGAGCGACGTGATGCTAACTGGGGTTATACTAGAGACACTACCCAACACATCTGTGCAAAGCTTTATCGGATTTTCATAATCGTTTCCATTTCGCGACCGATCGGAGCTTACTTTCTGAACGCCCCTCGTATTTGATCTGGTAACTCTAATCATAGACTCAAATGTACTAAAATAATTTATATAATTCCTTGTGCCATTTACTATTATTATTGTCATTAACATTATTTTTGTCATTATTATCATTGTTAGTGTCAACTATTACTATTATCATTGTTAATATTATTATGACTATTATTAGTGTGAAACTTTTTGCGAAATCTTTGGTATGAATTTTTCTGGTCAGATGTGAGAGAGGGCCTTAAGGTGCTAATCTGGTCAGGCTCAATAAGCAATAAATCAAATGAAATAATAAAATTACCCCTGAGTGCAATCAGCTATTATCGGGTATCTCGCACCAGTAACATTATCAACATCAGTGCCTAAGAAAATTTTAGAATAAAAAAAAATATCGTGTTTGAACACTTTAATTTTTAGAATGACCAAAGATAGTTTCTGTCGGGTTTTTATTATATCGTGAACAGATGATACTGCTTATTTTAAACAACCTTTTTTTTATAGAATTTTGGAGCACTTAGCAGTGCACCACGAGTGCTACCTCTTAACTTCTCTTCAGAAACGAAAGCTAACCACCCGCATTGAGGATGGACACTTGTTACGAAAAAGCTTCCTCTGCACCACTTCTGCCGGCCGCAGTGGCCGAGCGGTTCTTGGCGCTTCAGTCCGGAACCGCGCTGCTGCTACGGTCGCAGGTTCGAATCCTGCCTCGGGCATGAATGTGTGTGATGTCCTTAGGTTACTTAGGTTTAAGTAGTTCTAAGTCCTAGGGAACCGATGACCTCAGATGTTAAGTCCCATAGTGGTCAGAGCCATTTGAACCATCTGAAATTACTTCATTGCTGGACTCCGTACTTCTGAACTGGTTGAAATTGGAAGACTTTAGGTGCCAAGGCTTTATGTCTGACAACAACTGATACTAATAATAATACTGTAAGCGCCCTGAAGCAATTTAGTAACCATTACTTAGTTACTGTTGTGTTGTGCCGTCAATAAAATGGATTATCTATTGCCAAATGAACAATGAAACAAATTGTGGTCCACTGAGGTAACTAACCACAACTCAGGGAAGGAATTTTGATGAGATATTAAAGCATGTGTGATGTATACATTTCAATAATATTGCCATAGATGCAAGGCACAAAGTAAAACGTCTGTGTGTAAAAATTGGACTATGTGAGTAGAAGATGTTCAAACATTCGTTTCATAATCTTTAATCTCAACCAAATTGTGTTGCTGGTTAAAAAAAAGATAAGCACTGGTAACGTAGTAAATAGTATAACAGTCTTACGAAATAGTGATAATGATAGTAATCTTTGAAAAATAAGTTAGTTTCGTAGCCGTTACATAATCGAATTCTCCGTTAACGTGTGTGTGTGTGTGTGTTTATCTCCAACGAAGGCCCTGTCTGCACAAAACACATTTTCTGACAAACCTTTTGTTGTGTCTATCTGCGACTCAGCGTCTCCGCTATATTGCGGGTAGCAACTACCCTTATCATAATATTGTTACAACTACGTGCTGTCTTGTTTTCTTCCTCGCAATCGGTTTTAACAAAAAACCTGTATATTAAGAAAGTTGTGTTTACGAGCTTACATCAAATCAGCTTGTGATTAAAGTAGTATTACGCAGTAAGTACTGTCCAAAACTTGCAGTTATTGGATGTGCGGAATAATGTCATTGAAGCTAGTCTCCGTACAGATTCAGCACGCGGGGAAGTCCCACACCCCACGTACCAACGAACGCAATAGATTTACCCAATCGCTTTAGAGGATATGAATTTCCATGCAAGGTTTCGTTTTAATGATAATAATCAGGTCTCAGTCTCAGACTTTCAAATAAGCTGGAATTTTATAATTAAATGTTTCTTTGAGACATTTAAGTGTCTTCATTATCTACGATCATCATCGAAGCAGAAGATAGAATTGAAATTTGTGCTGCAGCCGGGACTCGAACCTGTCTCTCCCTGCTACCTTGGCAGAAATGCTAACCATAGGTGACCGATAAGATCACCTATGGCACAGGACTTTCCCATTACGTCCAACGCTGAGGTGCTATTCCAATGTCACAGAGCCCTGGCAGTAGTGTCATTGTAAGAGAAAATAAGCGGAAGATATGGATTGAAGTTTATGTTGGGGAGGGCACACAATTTAGGTAGTTCGTACATCACTGTTGACTATTGTCCTGTGGTGGTGTAATGGTTAACATTCCTGCCTAGCAAACAAGAAGAACCGGCTTCGAGTCCCGGCCGCAGCACAAATTTTAATTCGTTTCTTCTGCTTCGATCATTGACGTTGGAATTTATTTAAGGTTAGCGTTTTTTCATATGGTCAATTTTACGTTCCGCTTGTCACGAGCTGGTAGATCATGAACCCTGCTCACCCTCTTACCACAGTATCCAGAGAACGAAAAACGTTGTACAATTATTCTGAAGTTTTATAATTTTATTGTGCACAATTAAAAAATTAAAAACGATATTTTTCATTCATATTCTTTACGGTTTATTATAATTTCAAGTTCCATACCTTCAAATTAGGCGCAATCGCAACGAGGAGCCAAAATTTACATCCTGACACAATTCCCAGGAATACCCCAGACGATCACGTATATCTAGTTCCCATACATATTCAACAATCGCAAAGTGCTTCCGGATCCGCTAGGTATTTACATAGTTTCATTGAAATCGAACTTCTCTTTGTCTGCAAAGCTCTTCCTGGAAGGCTGGGGAGGCAGGGATTGTTGACAGGTGTACCGACAGACACTCGACTCACGTTTGGGGAGATAGGGCTTCAAATCCCTGTCCAGCCTTCCAGATTTAGGTTTCCCTTGGTTTCTCTAAATCATTTATGACGAGTTGGAAAAGTCGAGGCCCATTTTCTGTCCCACACCTGCCGAATCCGATTTCTTGTTTCGTTTCCAATGACCTGGTCACCGAGGGGACGTTAAGCACTTCCTCACATTCCTTGTCAAGAGGAACGTAGCCGCTGTAGAGTATCCTAAACAAATCGGAAGATCGGGCTGTGCGCTGAAGATACTCCTTCGCGCGACGACTCGCGGAACGAAATCAACCATTGCACATGTCTGACAACGTACATGAGCACGGATAACGCCTTCTCTGCACCTCTGCGCACTGTCTCGTCTTAGGGGATTCCTTTCACTGTTGTCTGATGGATGGTAACAGGTATCGGCTTCTTGCCAAATGACTTCGTGTTTCTTACTGGTCTCCAGGCGATTTATAGGAGTGTGCCAGTGTTCAATGTCGTTTACATTATATGATACTGTATTCCCAGTCCCATTCTCTCTCCCCTTACACGGCTGCACTCTAGCCCTCCAGTATTCATATGACGTCTGGTTTACTGACGGAACACTACGTTGTTGTTATTCCGTCCACCAAGCGAGAACTATGTCTAGTGGATGTAAGATAACATTCTTCTCCATACGAACTCATCCCGATGGTCTGCCTCAGAACTTGCATCATACAATCTGTATCTCAATTCGAAGTGGACGTTATACTGAATTCGGACTAATAAAAAGTTTCTGAAGAGCGTAGCTACGATATACAGGGTGTTACAAAAAGGTACGGCCAAACTTTCAGAAAACATTCCCCACACACAAATAAAGAAAAGATGTTATGTGGACATGTCTCCGGAAACGCTTAATTTCCATGTTAGAGCTCATTTTAGTTTCGTCGGTATGTACTGTACTTCCTCGATTCACCGCAATGATTTCATACGAGATACTGTGCTGCTAGAACATGTGCCTTTACAAGTACGACTCAACATGTGGTTCTTGCACGATGGAGCTGCTGCACATTTCAGTCGAAGTGTTCGTACGCTTCTCAATAACAGATTCGGTGACCGATGGATTGGTAGAGGCGGACCAATTCCGTGGCCTCCACGCTCTCCTGACCTCAATCCTCTTGACTTTCATTTATGGGGGCATTTGAAAGCTCTTGTCTACGCAACCCCGGTACCAAATGTAGAGACTCTTCGTGCTCGTATTGTGGACGGCTGTGATAATATACGCCATTCTCCAGGGCTGCATCAGCGCATCAGGGATTCCATGCGACGGAGGGTGGATGCATGTATCCTCGATAACGGAGGACATTTTGAACATTTCCTGTAACAAAGTGTTTGAAGTCACGCTGGTACGTTCTGTTGCTGTGTGTTTCCGTTCCATGATTAATGTGATTTGAAGAGAAGTAATAAAATGAGCTCTAACATGGAAAGTAAGCGTTTCCGGACACATGTCCACAAAACATATTTTCTTTCTTTGTGTGTGAGGAATGTTTCCTGAAAGTTTGGCCGTACCTTTTTGTAACACCCTGTATTTTCCCCCACATCAGTGTGCCAGAGCTACAAATTTATTAAAAGACAATTCCATTTTCCACCTTCACTACTATACTACAACCACAGTCATTTACATTACACGATCAGTTGATTCCAGCATTGTGCCATTTTCAAATGCTATTTCTAGCCTCGTAATTGTACAGCATTAACTCACGTTGGTGTATGCAAATGAGGGTTTATTATTTTAGTACGTAACCGCTGTCGTAATGGACATGAGCAAGAACAACGTTCCATATTCATCAATGATTTAAAGCGATAGCTCCGTAGAGACTTAGCTACATAAACACAAAATTCGTAACACATCGCAAGAACGTTGCTTCACAAAGGTTGATACGACACTCACGTAGCTATGCTTGGAGGTAACTCCCGCCATTTAAACTGTCGTTTTGATTGGACAACTATACATAGTACAAAACACACAGTTAAACGAAAGCAAGCGAAATCTTCCTTCTGGGTCGACGAATGGATTCTTTTCAGCCTTCAGTTAATGAATACGCTCGGTAGTACGAAGAATGGGAGCCTTATTTTGGTCATCAGCATCTTCTTCTGTGGCAGAGAACCGTGAATTATAAAACTTTGCAGTCTCTTTAATGCTGCAAGCTTGGTAAAAGTTCGGTTTATCTGGTCCAAAACTTGGAACAATCTTTCGTTCAGGTCCTCTTGAAAATCCTGATGTTTTCGTTTAAAGACGCATGAAGCACTCAATAAACTATGAAAATTCTAAAGACGGTCGATGGATCTAAATTATTTGTTCGTCACACAGACACAAAAATCAGATATAGAAAGGGGTAACTAAGAAAATTAAGATAATGGAGAAGACTCCATAACTGCTGATTTCTGAAAATGATCCCTCCTAAGCACCACTAAACATTTACTATAATTTATGAGAAAATATGGGAAAACCGAGAAGGTCTCAGAGAAATGGATGTGGCATAAATATTCTAGAAAGGTAAGATAGAAGATGTCACATATTCATCTGGCGGTTATGATTCCCGAACGTTGAAGGAAAACTGATGTTTAAAGTCCTTTGGACGATAAGGTAATTACACTACTGGCCATTAAAATTGCTACACCAAGAAGAAATGCAGATGATAAACGGGTATTCATTGGACAAATATATTATACTAGAACTGACATGTGATTACATTTTCACGCAATTTGGATGCATATATCCTGAGAAATCAGTACCCAGAACTACGACCTCTGGCCGTAATAACGGCCTTGATACGCCTGGGCATTGAGTCAAACAGAGCTCGGATGGCGTGTACAGGTACAGCTGCCCATGCAGCTTCAACACCATACCACGGTTCATCAAGAGTAGTGACTGGCGTATTGTGACGAGCCAGTTGCTCGGTCACCATTGACCAGACGTTTTCAATTGCTGAGAGATCTGGAGAATGTGCTGGCCAGGGCAGCAGTCGAACATTTTCTGTATCCAGAAAGCCCCGTACAGGACCTGCAACATGCGGTCGTGCATTACCCAGCTGAAATGTAGGGTTTCGCAGGGATCGAATGAAGGGTCGAGCCACGGGTAGTAACACATCTGAAATGTAACGTCCACTGTTCATAGTGTCGTCAATGCGAACAAGAGGTGACCGAGACGTGTAACCAATGGCACGCCATACCATCACGCCGGGTGATACGCCAGTATGGCGATGACGAATACACGCTTCCAATGTGCGTTCACCGAGATGTCGCCAAACACGGATGCAAACATCATGATACTGTAAACAGAACCTTGATTCATCCGAAAAAATGATGTTTTGCCATTCGTGCAACCATGTTCGTCGTTGAGTACACCATCGCAGGCGCTCCTGTCTGTGATGCAGCGTCAAGGGTAACCGCAGCCGTGGTCTCCTAGCTGATAGTCCATGCTGCTGCAAACGTCGTCGAACTGTTCGTGCAGATGGTTGTTGTCTTGCAAACGTCCCCCTCTGTTGACTCAGGGATCGAGACGTGGGTGCACGATCCGTTACAGCCATGCGGATAAGATGCCTGTCATCTTGACTGCTAGTGGTACGAGGCCGTTGGGATCCAGCACGGCGTTCCGTATTACCCTCCTGAACCCACCGATTCCATATTCTGCTAACAGTCATTGCATTTCGACCAACGCGAGCAGCAATGTCGCGATGCGATAAACCGCAATCGCGATAGGCTACAATCTGACCTTTGTCAAAGTCGGAAACGTGATGGTACGCATTTCTCCTCCTTACACGAGGCGTCACAATAACGTTTCACCAGGCAACGCCGGTCAACTCCTGTTTGTGTATGAGAAATCGGTTGGAAACTCTCCTCATGTCAGCACGTTGTATGTGTCGCCACCGGCGCCAGCCTTGTGTGAATGCTCTGAAAATCTAATGATTTGTATATCACAGCATCTTCTTCCTGTCGGTTAAATTTCGAATCTGTAGCACGTCATTTTCGTGGTGTAGCAATTTCAATGGCCAGTAGTGTACATATGGTCAGAGATGAGAAAAGTTCATCGATATACACAAAATATCGACATTATGTTCATATATTGTTGTTATATTCTCTGTGCAGCGACAATATTGACACATTTTCCCAATATAGCGGGCTTTCAAAGTTCTATTTTTTATACGCTTTCCTTGGGTATTGGATGGAGATAATAAATGTTCTTCGAACATCCTTCAAAGCGAACGAGACGAAAATTCGTTAAGACATTAATCCAAACGCGTGTAAGGCGGATGTCGGATTGAGATTCATTGGAAGAGTCCTCAAGAAGTGCAGCTGACCCACGAAGGAGGTAGCTTACAAAACAACAACTGAATATTGCTCGTTAGTCTGAGATCCGTACCATATGGGATTCTTAGGAAAATAGAGGAGTTCCATATAAGAGTAGCGCGTTTCGTCAAAAGATCACTTAGTAAGCGCGACAGTGTCGCGAAGATGCCTGACCAACTCCAGTGGCCGACAATGGAAGAGGCGTCCTGTGGATCACGGCGTGGTCCAGTGTCAAATTGCCAAGGAAAGGGAAGATTCGGTCGACAACTAGTTCCTCCTAGTTTTTTTTAGTTTTTTTAGCAGTCTTCTGACTTGTCTGATGTGCCCCCCACGAAATTCTCTCCTGTGTCAATCTCTTCATCTTAGAGTAGCTCTTGCTATCTACATCCTCAATTATATGCTGGGTGTATTCCAATCTCTGCCTTCCTCTGTAGTTTTTAGCCTCCTACGTGTATCTCTCAAAAAGATCGTTAAGGCATAATTAGAGAGATTCGAGCACACACACAGAAGATTACCAAAAATCATTCTAGCCGTGGACCATTCGCGGCTGAAACAGAAAAGGGGGTAAGTTATAATGGACCCTCCACCACACACCATGAGATGGATTTTGGAGTACAGGTGCAGAAGTATTTCCGTTATTGTCGTGATTTATGACTCTTAATGAAGAAGGTTAGATGTATCGTTAAATTCATAAAACACCCAGAAAATATCAGTGTTCATTTGAGACAAGAGCGAAATATTGAGGAAAATTCTTGAAGCAAAAGCTTTGAAAATGGTTCTGGACGAGAGGATGTGCTAAAGTCCAAATTTTACGTAAACAAAAAATGTTGTCAGTTTATGAAACGGGTTGTTAGACACCACAGCTTCGAATTTTTTATTTGTGAGCTAATTCTTAATTTTTTTTTTGTTATTATTTAAACTGGTATTTTTGTATCTCACTGCTTTGAGCCTACAATACTGTAAGATATTCAGCAGCACATGAAAATATGTTCACGTTGCTGGTTTGCAAAGACTATATTTAATTTACAAAAAGTTTTTAATTTCTGATATCTCTATTACTATAAGATTAACTTGATTAATTATTTATATATATATATATATATATATATATATATATATACTATTTATTTTTATAGCAGCGAATATGTTAACAAACACGCTTTATAAATTCATGAAACAGAAACTTTGATTATGGTTCCAGACGAGTGGACGCGTTGAAATCCAAACTTTACATGAAACAAGAAATGTTCTCTGCTTATAAAACGGACTGTTAGACAATATTTATCTCAACTTCAAATTTTTTAATTGTGAGCTAATTCTTAATTATTTTCGTAGTATTTAAACTTACACAATTTTTTTATCTTATTACTTTTAGCACACAGTGATCTAAGATATTGAACAAGACGTTAAAATATGTTGACGTTGCTGATTCCCAGAGATTATTTTCAATTGACAAAAAAAAATCTTCAATTTCCGATATCTGTATTACTATAAGTTTAATGTAATCCATCATGTCTATAAATTTTATTTATTTGTATAGCAGTGAAAGTGTTAACAATACGGTTTTTTAAATAAAAAATTAATACATTTTATATCAAAACTTGCGTATAAATGAACAGTTATAGTGCTCTCATGCAACAAATTTAAGTGACAGATACTTATTTCAAAACTAGCAAATTGCTCGAAATAACAACAACGTTTTATAATATTTCGAAAATATTGATATTTTACCTCCGATATGTCTTCAGCATAGACATCGCTCGCACGTCTTCAACTATTTTAGTCCTGTCTTCCTCAGTTGCGTGTAATATTACGGTATATTGATAATTTTTACTTATGGACCGTCTGACAGCAACTGAATAAAACACAATTTTAGTGCGATACGCGTTTCTCCTTTATTTTCTGCAAGGTATCATCAGTGGCAGGTTGCGTGGACAATTTCTTACATATTACGCTCCTGCTGCATTCTCGGTGTTGTTCTTCTTCTTATGAATGCCAATTTGCGGTTTATTTCCCCACATTCCACAGCACTATGAACTGAACGCTTGTTTCAATTCAATGATGATGCCTTGCAGAAAATAAAGGCGAAACGCGTATGGCACTAAAATTGTGTTTTATTCAGTTGCTGTCAGACGGCCCATAAGTAAAAATTATCAATATACCGTGATAACTCGCACGATTTATCGAAAATTCAGCACGTCGGTATTTCATAAAGTTTCACCGTCTTTATAACTTAAGCAAAACTTTCGTTTGTACAGGGGTGTAGGGAGCAAAGTAACGTGTCTGTTGAACTAAGACGAATTGGTGGAACCATATAATGCTTAAGGCAGATTGGCTCGACGGGGATGTGAACCCTCGTTCACTCCGAATGCGGCTCCTCCAACGCCACGCAGTCACCTCGTCAGATTCTCCTTTGCGGCGGGAGAACGTCTAAGAGTCAGTGTCCTCAGTTACGTCAAACAGGTCCACAGGGACATTCTTAATTGCGCCAGTGTCAGTGGCATTCAACAGAGTGCGTGGTGCACGTTTTCACTCGCATCTATGAACGTTAAGTACACACACACACTACCACGAGCCTTACGTACGCCTAATCGGCGAGCATCAGTTTGTTTTATCTATCGTAAGTTCACTAATTACGGCTTCTACTAAATACAGCACATGGATCACACAGCAGTTTTTATCGCACACTTAAACTGTAATTTCGGTGAAGCACGTGCTGTAATAACAAAGACAGATAGCGAATCTTTAAACGGAAGCGGCAGTCATAGCAATAAACAAAAATTCTAATTACAGTAATGACGGTGATGCGCTTAGATAGCACCATTGTTAAGCTACGTTACATTTACCTTCCTATCCCGCTCTCGTAAATTACGGTTACTGTCGTTCCTTTAATCGGATCGTACTTTCAATTCGTTAATGCCGAAGATGTCCACATGGGTTCCGTAGACTTTATGAAAGCATTTGATATTGCTAACAGAAACTCTCTAAGGATGACAACGAAAGTATCTGGCATCCCGGAAAAATGAATACAGCAAGTATAAATGTGCACTCAAAACTAATTTTTTAAGATAACGAATACAACAGTATCTCGAAATTTTCTTACATCTGGAGCTAAAGAAGGAGATGCTAAGCCAACTGCGTTATTTAACCACAGTATGGAGGAGATCATCAGGACAATGACAACATCATATGTATTATAAATATTACCTTGTCTACAATTGCCAAATCAGACAGTAAAATAAAAACTATAGGGAATATTTTTTAATAGAAGTACAAAGAAAGAAGATTACATTACGTATGTTAAAGAAATGGATCAATCTACTGAATGAACTAGTTACACATTTATTGAGTACACAATAAAATTTCACCAGTTGGCATCTGTTGTGACTTATAAATGGCATTTAATTCTGCCAACCACAATATTTTATTGGTGAAGTTAAGTTTTTATAGATTATGCAGTTCAGCACGTGCCTGGTTTAGTTCTTACTTAAGACATAGGTTGGAGAAGTGTACCCTATGCTGTTCTAGTAATAGAAACAGGAACTCACATAATTTGTATGGGGATAAAGTGCAATGGGAGTGCCACAGGGCTCGAACATTGCTCCACTGCTATTCTTGCTTTATGTTAATGATCTGAATTTTATTTGTACCGGGAGGCAGAATTAACCATTTTTGCAAATGATACAAACATTGTTGTGAAGCTGAGCAAAGAAACATCAACAGAGAAAATGATAAATTAAGTTTTTGTGAAAATTTTTGATTGGTTCTGCGTAAATGGGCTAGCTATAAACGCAGAAAAAACACGGCTCATTCACTTCCTATTAAGCTAATATGTCAACAAGAAATTATAAACAGTGCAGAAAATACTATGTTCTTAGGTGTGTAAAAGCAGGGTGACTGACTTACATGTTTCAGTGCAGCTATCTGTAACCTCCCCCTAACTTATCGACCTTAATGACAGTGAAAAATTAAACCGCGTGTACCTAATGGAAATTTGGGAAAAGCAATCGTCACCGAAGTTAATCTGTCGGTAAAGAGGGAGGAAAGGGTTACATCTAAATGAAAGGAAAAATGCAAATGAAACTGGTGGAAATTAATTTTGGAAAGGGGTAAAGTTAATGAAGAAAGTAAATGTGCGGCCGTTACGTTAACAATTAACTAGCGGTTATTAGATATTTGAGATTAGGGGGAAATTACGGTCGCCAGTCCTAAGGACAATTACTATAGTAACTGAAAAAGAAAGGTAATTACACATATAATTAGCACTAGAAGCGTGGCAACTGAAGGTTGACACGTGTAGTGTGAAAACTGAAAGTTTGTCAGAAGTAATAACTTTCGCTGCACTCTGACTTAATTTAGCAAAAGAATTAATAAAACCAGAAAACTGAAAGTTAATTTAGTGACTGAAATTAATAAGAAGCTTTCTTTCTTAAGCACATCGAAATTCAGTAAAATACGGTTAGTCTTGGACTACCTGAACAATCATTTCAAAAGCAACTTGACTCTGCGCAATTTAGAAATAAGAGATTTAACTTTGAACTTGAATTAAATGATTCTGAACAATTAACAATAGTAAAATTTTGTACGTACCAAGCTGAGCTGCAGTCTCAGGTAAGCTAAAATATGGTAACAAAACTCGCACTCTTAATTTGTGCTTGTGTAATCCAAATATTGTAGCCAGCTATGAATACTTTAACTGAACTTTGAAATTAAGGCAGTGAAATTGAATGATGCTGGCGTTTGAATTTCAACGACACTCGGGTTCATTCCGGAAAAGGAAGGGACCCTGCTTGGTAATGCAATTGGGACAATGAGCAACAAAGGTTCATGCTAAGGTGCTGTAATTTTGTGATGCAACAATTTTAAAAGTTTGAAAAGCTGAGGTCTGCCATACAGTTCTAAAACTTTACGTGCTTCCAGTCTTCCTTGTTGGTTGATTGAAGGTTTGAAGCCGTCGATTGAGGAGGAGGCGACAGTCACTCATTGTCGGCCGTCGCTGTTGCAGACGCTGGATGTTGGCGCGCCTTCTTCTCGACACGGTCACCAGACGAAACGGGCTCTTGATGTGCGCCAGCTAATGCTTCCCGTCCGCGACACCATGTCAGAAACTATCATCGCAAGTCGAGCGCAATTACATGCAGCCAAACCCCGAAAGCGCGGCAACTCGCGGGAGCGTCACACAACACACCTGCTCCACTGCACCACTCCAGCCAGACTCTCTCTCTGCCCGCGCTCCACGCGACAGAGTTCACACTACCAAAGATCCTAAACACTTTCGTTCTCCACACGACCTATCGATGTATTCGTTCGATAGTATAGTTTTCCCTAGGCCAGACCCAGCGTATAAATACAAATAATCTTCACACAACAAATCAATTATAAATCGACATAAATGCATAAATATATATACAAATAGAAAAACAATTACAATATATAAAGGCACAGAAATGTCATATATTCAGGTAACAAAATAAGGAAAAAATTATGGTACAATAGATGGAAATAGGAGGATATGCATTTCCGGCGTTGTCTGGAACAACGATGATTATTGAAAAACGACTTTCATGGGTATGAATGTATAGCGAGGGCTCATGAAAGGAAATACTATGAGACATTCTAAAACGCAATCAAATATATTTCAATACGAAGTTCGTCAATTGTTGTTGTGGTTGTGGTCTTCCGTCCAGAGACTGGTTTGCTGCAGCTCTCCATGTTACTCTATCCTGTCAAGCTTCTTCATCTACCAGTACCTACTGCAACCTATATCCTTCTGAATCTGCTTGGTGTATTCATCTCTTGGTCTCCCTCTACGATTTTTACACTCCACGCTGCCCTCCAGTACTAAATTGGTGATCCCTTGATGCCTCAGAACATGTCCTACCAAACAATCCCTTCTTCTAGTCAAGTTGTGCCACAAACTTCTCTTCTCCCCAATTCTATTCAATACCTCCTCATTAATTACGTGATCTACCCATCTAATGTTCAGCATTCTTCTGTAGCACCACATTTCGAAAGCTTCTATTCTCTTCTTGTCCAAACTATTTATCGTCCACGTTTCACTTCCATACATGGCTACACTCCATACAAATACTTTCAGAAACGACTCCCTGAAACTAAAGTCTATACTCGATTTTAACAAATTTTTCTTCCCCAGAAACGTTTTCATTGCCATTGCCAGTCTACATTTTATATCCTCTCTACTTCTACCATTATCAGTTATTTTGCTCCCCAAATAGCAAAACTCCTTTACTACTTCAATTGTCTCATTTCCTAATCTAATTCCCTCAGCATCACCCGACTTAATTCGACTACATTTCATTATCCTCGTTTTGCTTTTGTTGATGTTCATCTCATATCCTCCTTTCAAGACACTGTCCATTCCTTTCAACTGCTCTTCCAAGTCCTTTGCTGTCTCTGAAAGCTACAATGTCATCGGCGAACCGCGAAGTTTTTATTTCTTCTCCATGGAGTTTAATAACGACTCCGAACTTTTCTTATGTTTCCTTTACTGCTTGTTCAATATACAGATCGGATAACATCGGGGAGAGGCTACAACCCTGTCTCACTCCCTTCCCAACCACTGCTTCCCTTTCATGTCCGTCGACTCTTATCAGTCAGCTACATCCCGAGAAATTGCGAAGCCAAGTAAACGATTGAAATAAACAATACACCCCGCCATTGCAAATCCCGAGAACCAAACGTAAATGCCACGTTACTAGTGATGTTTACACTTGCATCTCTGGATGTGCAATACCGGAGCGTTTCGTTTATTTCAAGCGTTAACTTGTAATAGCGGTGTGATTGAAGCACCACAATGTGAGATATCTGTACTTATTGCCGTGTACACTGTTATTAAGTGGACTGGAAGGACAACAGACGTTCAGTCACTAACAGTGAAAAATAAGGAAAGGGTTTACTCGTTCGTGCTTTGTTGATCTGTACTGCATTACGAGAATGACCATTGCGGTAACTAACTACCGAATATAACCATACCGGGAAAACATAACAGCTGACAAACGATCTAACAGAGGGGTACACGCTAGTCTAGCTGTACGTAGTTGTACATCATTTACGTAATGGTACATAACACGCAGGGCAACGGCCTTGCCGCAGTGGTTACACCGGTTCCCGTCAGATCACCGAAGTTAAGCGCTGTCGGGCGTGGCCGGCACTTGGATGGGTGACCATCCAGGCCGCGGATAGGAGGGGCGTGTGGTCAGCACACCGCTCTCCCGGTCGTTATGATGGTATTCTTGACCGAAGCCGTTACTAATCGGTCGAGTAGCTCCTCAATTGGCATCACGAGTCTAAGTGCACCTCGAAAAATGGCAACAGTGCATGACTGTTGCCATTTTTCGGGGTGCACTTAGCCTCGTGATGCCAATTGAGGAGCTACTCGACCGATTAGTAACGGCTTCGGTCAAGAAAACCATCATAACGACCGGGAGAGCGGTGTGCTGACCACACGCCCCTCCTATCCGCATCCTCATCTGAGGATGACACGGCGGTCGGATGGTCCCGGTAGGCCACTCGTGGCCTGATGACGGAGTGCTGTTACATGACATGTACAAGACGTCACTGAACATTTTTAACGACTATGTTACAAATGAACGTTAGCACATGGCAAAATAATTACGTAAACGTACCACAGTACCTACTACAAAACGAGCGTACGTCTTCTCAGAAACCACAAAATGTACGCCGGTATGCAATCGTATTTTTCACAGCAGAAACACTATAGCTTGTGTTCGAAGAGATCGCCTTTCACATGGCAACACCACTGTGCACTCTGATCGGTTCACTGCTGTCAATGTTTCTGGTGTTACTGTTTTTGGAACCCGCAGATGTACTCCATATTTCACGTGTCTCCAGACAAGGAAGCCGATAGCGTGAAGCCTGGCGACCGGACTGGAAATTTCTGATCAGGACTGGCTCTTCCTATCCATCGATCTGGGAATAGTTGATGTAGTGGATTTCTTGCCACCAAGGAATTATGCGCAGAACATCCGTCATGCTGGTACCATATTATTTGATGCAAATGAAGAGGTAGATTTTCCATCAGTCCAGGTAAGATACGTCTCAAGAACAGCCAGTACTCCCGGGTTCGATTCCCGGCGGGGTCAGGGATTTTCTCTGCCTCGTGATGACTGGGTGTTGTGAGATGTCCTTAGGTTAGTTAGGTTTAAGTAGTTCTAAGTTCTAGGGGACTGATGACCATAGATGTTAAGTCCCATAGTGCTCAGAGCCATTTGAACCATTTGAACAGCCAGTACTGTCGTCTGTTAAGAGTGTCATCGATGAAATACGGGCCAACAATGTGTTTTCCTCAAAACATCATACATTAATACTCCAGCGACGCTGATGTTTTACCTGACGAAGCCAGTTTGAGTTTTCCAGTGGCAAGTAATGCCAGTAGTGCAAATTGTGTAAGTTGATGTTCGCGTGGTTTGCAAACGTGGCTTCATCAGTAAACAGTACCCTACACACGAAGTCGTAGCATTTCCGCAGAACCAACTGACAGTATTCCAGGCGAATCTGAAAGTCACTGCCATGGAGCCTTTGATGTAGCAACAGGTAGTACTGGCGGTATTTATACCTGTGAAGAATGCGCAGCACGCTTTTCGAGGGATACCCACCAGTCTCTCTATTTCACGAGAACTGACGTGAGCGTTTATTTCAGCGGCTGCCAGAACAGCTGCTGCTGCTACTGCCTCATCTGTAACCCTTTTCCTCCGGATCCACGTTCGTGAAGAATGCGTCCTGTCACACAAAGTATTCTAACAATATTCGTGAATGTAGGGCGGGGTCGGATGATGTACTTCACGGTAAAGCTGGGCATACAATTGTACCGCTTCTGTGCCTTTATTGCGACGTTCTCCACAAAGTAATAACATGTCAGCCACTTCTTCATTTGTGAAAGCCATGTGGAACCCCTAGAATTAATTTCACGTTTACAACACTGGTACCAATTACAGTGTACAGTACACCGGTGCCATTTACCTGTACGCACCTCCACACAGATGGACCTGCTTCGTAGTGAGCTGTTCCCGCACATAGCGCCGACTGCGATCCGTTTCAGTACACAATTGCAGGAGCGAGGTGTTGTACTGAGAAGTCCAACGAATCGCCGTACAGTGACCGGTACTGTTTCGTAGTGTCCAGGTAGATAAACAAAACACGCAAATGGGAAACCGTTATGCACATATCAGTGTTTGTGGCAGGAAACTCTCTTATTGGTTCAAATGGCTCTGAGCACTATGGGACTTAACTTCTGAGGTCATCATTCCCCTAGAACTTAGAACTACTTAAACCTAACTAACCTAAGGACATCACACACATGCATGCCCGAGGCAGGATTCGAACCTGCGACCGTAGCGGTTCGCGCCTACAACCGCTCGGCCACTCCGGCCGGCAAACTCTCTTATTGCTTCAGGTCCTCGTGATAACAATGAAAGTAAGATTTCGTACACCAGTCACATTGCGATTACGAGCAGTGTGGTGTTCACGCTTGCATTTTGGAATGTGCAATAGCGTCGCGTTTCGTTAACTTCAAATGTCAGCTTCGCTTTGCAATTTCTCAGGGTGTAACGGATGTACTACGTCGCAATCACCACCATTCGTTTTGTGATTTTTCACGTTATTGATTGCGTAATAAATAATCTCAGATGTCCATTTAAAATAAGTTTTTAGTGAAAATAAAATTTGCTTACGTTTTAGAATCTCTCACAGTATTTACATTCATACCCGTGAAAAGCATTATTCATTATTTCTCGTTGTTCCAGAGATATGTAAGCTGAACCTTACCAGTGGGTCAACCTGTATATTAATGATAAGTGGAAGAGGAAAAACCGTGTAGTAGACGTGCTGAAACGTTTAAGTCTGGCTAGTTTTGTCATAAGAATAATTGCCAGTTTTGCAAGTACAGAAGTCTGTAATTCCTCATTTAGCTATAAAGTATTCACTTCACTAAAGAAAGTAATTAAAGTTAGGCGTGCACTTCACAGACATTCACCTTGCAGATATCTCTGTAAACAACTGGGAATATTAACCACACAATGAACAGTTATTCGCTCCTGAATTTTTTAATTAATAATCCATTTGAGACTGAGAGTAACAGAGATATTCACAAGTATAGCGCTACAAGGAAAAATGATCTCTTTCACCAATCTAACTTTAGCACAGAAAGGGGTTAGATTGGATTAGATTACATTAGATTAGATTAATACTACACTCCCGGAAATTGAAATAAGAACACCGTGAATTCATTGTCCCAGGAAGGGGAAACTTTATTGACACATTCCTGGGGTCAGATACATCACGTGATCACACTGACAGAACCACAGGCACATAGACACAGGCAACAGAGCATGCACAATGTCGGCACTTGTACAGTGTATATCCACCTTTCGCAGCAATGCAGGCTGCTATTCTCCCATGGAGACGATCGTAGAGATGCTGGATGTAGTCCTGTGGAACGGCTTGCCATGCCATTTCCACCTGGCGCCTCAGTTGGACCAGCGGTTGTGCTGGACGTGCAGACCGCGTGAGACGACGCTTCATCCAGTCCCAAACATGCTCAATGGGGGACAGATCCGGAGATCTTGCTGGCCAGGGTAGTTGACTTACACCTTCTAGAGCACGTTGGGTGCCACGGGATACATGCGGACGTGCATTGTCCTGTTGGAACAGCAAGTTCCCTTGCCGGTCTAGGAATGGTAGAACGATGGGTTCGATGACGGTTTGGATGTACCGTGCACTATTCAGTGTCCCCTCGACGATCACCAGTGGTGTACGGCCAGTGTAGGAAATCGCTCCCCACACCATGATGCCGGGTGTTGGCCCTGTGTGCCTCGGTCGTATGCAGTCCTGATTGTGGCGCTCACCTGCACGGCGCCAAACACGCATACGACCATCATTGGCACCAAGGCAGAAGCGACTCTCATCGCTGAAGACGACACGTCTCCATTCGTCCCTCCATTCACGCCTGTCGCGACACCACTGGAGGCGGGCTGCACGATGTTGGGGCGTGAGCGGAAGACGGCCTAACGGTGTGCGGGACCGTAGCCCAGCTTCATGGAGACGGTTGCGAGTGGTCCTCGCCGATACCCCAGGAGCAACAGTGTCCCTAATTTGCTGGGAAGTGGCGGTGCGGTCCCCTACGGCACTGCGTAGGATCCTACGGTCTTGGCGTGCATCCGTGCGTCGCTGCGGTCCGGTCCCAGGTCGACGGGCACGTGCACCTTCCGCCGACCACTGGCGACAACATCGATGTACTGTGGAGACCTCACGCCCCACGTGTTGAGCAATTCGGCGGTACGTCCACCCGGCCTCCCGCATGCCCACTATACGCCCTCGCTCAAAGTTCGTCAACTGCACACACGGTTCACGTCCACGCTGTCGCGGCATGCTACCAGTGTTAAAGACTGCGATGGAGCTCCGTATGCCACGGCAAACTGGCTGACACTGACGGCGGCGGTGCACAAATGCTGCGCAGCTAGCGCCATTCGACGGCCAACACCGTGGTTCCTGGTGTGTCCGCTGTGCCGTGCGTGTGATCATTGCTTGTACAGCCCTCTCGCAGTGTCCGGAGCAAGTATGGTGGGTCTGACACACCGGTGTCAATGTGTTCTTTTTTCCATTTCCAGGAGTGTAGTTCCATAGATCATGAATACGATATTTCGTAATGATGTGGAACGAGTCAAATTTTCCAGTACATGACATAATTAAGTTAATTTATCAACATACTTAGGTTAATATAACAAGTTTTTTATTTTTTGTGTTTTTATTTTATTTTATTTTTTTCATATTTTTTTTGTTTTTTTGTTTCTTTTTTTTCTTAATTTATATCTAAAAATTCCTCTATGGAGTAGAAGGAGTTGTCATTCAGAAATTCTTTTAATTTCTTCCTAAATACTTGTTGTTTATCTGTCAGACTTTTGATACTATTTGGTAAGTGACCAAAGACTTTAGTGCCAGTATAATTCACCCCTTTCTGTGCCAAAGTTAGATTTAATCTTGAATAGTGAAGATCATCCTTTCTCCTAGTATTGTAGTTATGCACACTGCTATTACTTTTGAATTGGGTTTGGTTGTTAATAACAAATTTCATAAGAGAGTATATATACTGAGAAGCTACTGTGAATATCCCTAGATCCTTAAATAAATGTCTGCAGGATGATCTTGGGTGGACTCCAGCTATTATTCTCATTACACGCTTTTGTGCAATAAATACTTTATTCCTCAGTTATGAATTACCCCAAAATATGATGCAATATGAAAGCAATGAGTGAAAATAGGCGTAGTAAGCTAATTTACTAAGATGTTTATCACCAAAATTTGCAATGACCCTTATTGCATAAGTAGCTGAACTCAAACGTTTCAGCAGATCATCCATGTGTTTCTTCCAATTTAATCGCTCATCAATGGATACACCTAAAAATTTGAAATATTCTACCTTAGCTATATGCTTCTGATTAAGGTCTATATTTATTAATGGCATCATACCATTCACTGTATGGAACTGTATGTACTGTGTCTTATCAAAATTCAGTGAGAGTCCATTTACAAGGAACCACTTAGTAATTTTCTGAAAGACAGTATTGACAATTTCATCAGTTAATTCTTGTTTGTCAGGTGTGATTACTATACTTGTATCATCAGCAAAGAGAACTAACTTTGCCTCTTCATGAATATAGAATGGCAAGTCATTAATATATATTAAGAACAACAAAGGACCCAAGACTGACCCTTGTGGAACCCCATTCTTGATAGTTCCCCAGTTTGAGGAATGTGCTGATCTTTGCATATTATGAGAACTACTTAATTCAACTTTCTGCACTCTTCCAGTTAGGTATGAATTAAACCATTTGTGCACTGTCCCATTCATGCCACAATACTTGAGCTTGTCTAGCTGAATTTCATGATTTACACAATATATATGCAGCTATATAACTCTTTGATAACCAACCCTGACAGGTAGTAGAAGTGTTTTCAGATGCACATTGATTATGTTCCTCCTTAAATGATTCTTCTATGTCATAGAGAAATTCTTAAATAGAAATACGACTGAAAATGGACAGCATGTGGCCATACAAATGTTTAGTTCATTATTTCTTTTTGATATACATGTGTGTTCTACTTTTAATTTGTTAAAACGTCCCATGTTATCACGTTTATTATAAATGTGATCTACGGAACAACCAACTAACTAGCTAAATAGCATACAGGCTTAACATACTGGCACATGCAAATTGTACACTAATTTTAGGAGAAAGTAAACAAGGAATTAAAGCACTCACCACAAACTTATTCACTATCCTTCTTGGAACAATACTGGAAATTTATATAAAACAGCCAAATAATTAATCATCTCACTGAAAGCTAGCAGAATACATGCCTTTTTAATTGTTACAGGAAAGAAAAGAAAATATGAGAGAGGTGGCAGAAGGAACAACATGAATGGTGCGAGAAGAGCTAGAAGGGGGAAATAGTTGTAGGAGAACACAAAGACTTGAATTTGTACGGAGTTTAAATTAGGACATTGGTCAGCAGAGATGAAGAGATTCACACACGAGAGGAAATCTGAGCGGGCCATTCACTCATGGCAGAAGGAAGAGTAACTATGTAATTTTCGACCTGATTGAGAACGCTCTGCAGGAAATTAATTTGTTACAGGAACAGCTACCTGTTATTACAGAGCACAGGAATCATAAAAACAAACGAAGCAAAACATGGACAATGACATAGATCAGTAATGTTGAACAGATGTAAAATCCCTACAGAATAAAAATGTCTGAAAGCAGTCGTGTACAGAAAGAACAACAACCGAGGAAGCACGTGAGAGAGCTAATAAATCGATGAATTTCACATTACATGCGACAGGCGAAACGGAGTTTAATCCACTAAATTGTCCATGAAGACAGCAAGCCCCCATGTTCTTTTGAACGTGTGACCTCTGAACCCGTGATAGTCACGAACAGACTGCAAAATGTTGTGCTGCCAAGTTAGTGTTGGAGCCGAGCAGAAGCCCTTTCTTGCATTGTTCCTGAGCCTCAGGATACGCCATCAGATGGCGAACATAAATCTTACGCTTCAGCATTCTCGTTCTGCTTTTAAAGCCCCACACCACTTTTCTTGCACGTGCCGTTCGCCATCAAATGAGAGTCACATAGTTCATTAAATCTCCCGCCAACGAGTCTGCCCCTATTACTCTGCGCCAATGACCGTGAAATGCCGTTCTTCCACACTTCTCTCTTTGGGGCCGTTCCGCCCAGACTCTTAGGCGGAGACGAACGCACTCATCAAGCACGGAACAGGTTTCCATTTACAGCGAAGGACACGGCCGGCAATCCCTGTGACTTACTGTTATTGTCACTTAGTTGAAATGCGTGCAGATGCTTCAAGTTCGCTTTTTTTCTGTTCGGGACCTAAAAGATCCGTTTTGTGTCCCTAAATATGTACACTGACCATGCTAGTCTGTTACAGTAAGACGAAGCACAGCATCTCAAAAAAAGTTATGGCAGGATAAAACAATTGCCAAAGCTATGCATATATAATTAATTACTTTTCTGTAAGCCCTAAAAGAAACTTGTTAGACAAAATTTATGATGGTGACATCACTGGTGCATGCTGACACGGCAGTTACTACCGTGCGTTAATTGTACGAATTCTGTGAGCTTTCGTAGATTGCACGAAACCGCAAATGAATAATAATTACCAGTAATTATATGCTTAAGAAAGCAATTTCCTGAATTACCTTGAAAAATATCTTTATTAAATGAGCAAAAAGCGAGATTTATAATTACACTACTGGCCATTAAAACTGCTTACCAAAAAGAAATGCAGAATTATATTATACTAGACTGACATGTGATTACATTTTCACGCAATTTGGGTGCATAGATCCTGAGAAATTAGTACTCAGAACAACAACCTCTGGCCGTAATAACGGCCTTGATACGTCTGGCTATTGAGTCAAACAGAACTTGGATGGCGTGTATAGGTACAGCTGCCCATGCAGCTTCAACACGATACCACAGTTCATCAAGAGTACTGACTGGCGTACTGTGACGAGCCAGTTGCTAGGCCGCCATTGACCAGACGTTTTCAATTGGTGAGAGATCTGGAGAATGTGCTGGCCAGGACAGCAGTCGAACATTTTCTGTATCCAGAAAGGCCCGTACAGGTCCTGCAACATGCGGTCGTGCATTATCATGCTGAAATGTAGCGTTCCGCAGGGATCGAATGAAGGGTAGAGCCACGGGTCGTAACACATCTGAAATGTAACGTCCACTGTTCAAAGCGCCGTCAATGCGAACAAGAGGTGACCGAGACGTGTAACCAATGGCACCCCATACCATCACGCCGGGCGATACGCCAGTATGGCGATGACGAATACAGGCTTCCAATGTGCGTTCACCGCTATATCTCCAATCACGGATGCGACCATCATGGTGCTGCAAACAGAACCTGGATTCATCCGAAAAAGTGACGTTTTGCAATTCGTGCACTCAGGTTCGTCGTTGAGTACACCATCGCAGGCGCTCCTGTTTGTGATGCAGCGTCAAGGGTAACCGCAGCCACGATCTCCGAGCTGATAGTCCATGCTGCCGCAAACGTCGTCGAACTGTTCGTGCAGACGGTTGTTGTCTTGCAATCGTCCCCATCTGTTGACTCAGGGATCGAGACGTGGCTGCACGATCCGTTACAGTCATGCGGATAAGATGCCTGTCATCTCGACTGCTACTGATACGAGGCCTTTAGGATCCAGCTCGGCGTTCCATATTCTGCTAACAGTCATTGGATCTCGACCAACGCGAGCAGCAATGTCGCGATACGATAAACCGCAATCGCGATAGGCTACAATCCGACCTTTATCAACGTGATGGTACGCATCACAACAACGTTTGACCAGGCAACGCCGGTCAACTGCTGTTTGTGTATGAGAAATCGGTTGGAAACTTTCCTCATGTCAGCACGTTGTAGGTGTCGCCAACGGCGCCAACCTTGTGTGAATGCTCTGAAAAGCTAATCATTTGCATATCACAGCATCTTCTTCGTGTCGGTTAAATTTCGCGTCAGCAGTACGTCATCTTCGTGGTGAAGCAATTTTAATGGCCAGTTGTGTATGTTATAAAAACAGTTGTAGGTTCTGTTGCCTCAGCCTTTGCTGTAGCAGGGCCAAGAGGAATTGGAGTGGATAAATGGCTCTGAGGACTATGGAACTTAACATCTCAGGTCATCAGTCCCCTAGAACTTAGAACTACTTAAACCTAACTAAGGTAAGGACATCACACACATCCATGCCCGCAGCATGATTCGAACCTGCGACCGTAGCGGTCGCGCGGTTCCAGACTGTAGCGTCCAGAACGGCTCGGCCACTCTGGCCGGCTTGGAGTGGATAAATGTCTAGCAACATATTAAAACAATTTCCAGGAACAAGTACTTCTAGTGCAAGTATGTGCTGTGAAAGAGAAAAGAAAGGAAGGAAGAGTAGAATTTAAAGAATCGTCGACTGCGCGGTCATTACAGACCTGGTACAAGCTCGCATTACGACAGAATCGAGAAGGAAATCCCCCCTTTCGAAGGAACCATCCTGGCATTTGCCTCTAGCGGTTTAGGGAAATGACAGAAAACCTAAATCTGGATGGCCCCACGGGGATTCGACTCCCGTTATCCCGAGTGCGAGGCTAGTGTGCTAACCGCTGTGCCACTTCGCTCAGTTCTGTTTCTTTTACTATTAATCTCATTTCTTTGGAAATATTGGTTATTTATCAATAGCTGCGGTAACTGAGTGAAGCAGGTGATTTTGTTTCCAAACAGTGAAAATCAGCAGAGAGGAAAAGTACATGCGCTTTTCGATTGCCGAATGTGTTTCCCCTGCCGTAGACACTCGGAATCAGTAAAATGTAAGTGCATTACTGGTAGAAGTATGCAGCTATGGAAAGAATATGGATATGTACATAATATTTTGTTACCGTCTATTTATGCCCAGTCTGTCATTTGAACTCCTGTACATTAATCATAGAAGAGGATGTAGATGAAGACGAAATGGGAGATAAGATACTGCGTGAAGAGTTTGACAGAGCACTTAAAGACCTGAGTCGAAACAAGGCCCCGGGAGTAGACAACATTCCATTAGAACTACTGATGGCCTTGGGAGAGCCAGTCATGACAAAACTCTACCATCTGGTGAGCAAGATGTATGAGACAGGCGAAATACCTTCAGACTTCAAGAAGAATATAATAATTCCAATCCCTAAGAAAGCAGGTGTTGACAGATGTGAAAATTACCGAACTATCAGTTTCATAAGTCACGGCTGCAAAACACTAACGCGAATTCTCTACAGACGACTGGAAAAACTGGTAGAAGTCGACCTCGGGGAAGATCAGTTTGGATTCCGTAGATATGTTGGAACACGTGAGGCAATACTGACCCTACGACGTATCTTAGAAGCTAGATTAAGGAAGGGGAAACCTACGTTTCTAGCATTTGTAGACTTAGAGAAAGCTTTTGACAATGTTGATTGGAATACACTCTTTCATATTCTGAAGGTGGCAGGGGTAAAATACAGGGAGCGAAAGGCTATTTACAATTTGTACGGAAACCAGATGGCAGTTATAAGAGTCGAGGGGCATGAAAGGGAAGCAGTGGTTGGGAAAGGAGTGAGACAGGGTTGTAGCCTCTCCCCGATGTTATTCAATCTGTATATTGAGCAAGCAGTAAAGGAAACAAAAGAAAAATTCGGAGTAGGTATTAAAATTCATGGAGAAGAAGTAAAAACTTTGAGGTTCGCCGATGACATTGTAATTCTGTCAGAGACAGCAAAGGACTTGGAAGAGCAGTTGAACGGAATGGATAGTGTCTTGAAAGGAGGATATAAGATGAACATCAACAAAAGCAAAACGAGGATAATGGAATGTAGTCAAATTAAATCGCGTGATCCTGAGGGAATTAGATTAGGAAATGAGATACTTAAAGTTGTAAAGGAGTTTTGCTATTTAGGGAGTAAAGTAACTGATGATGGTCGAAGTAGAGAGGATATAAAATGTAGACTGGCAATGGCAAGGAAAGCGTTTCTGAAGAAGAGAAATTTGTTAACATCGAATATAGATTTAAGTGTCAGGAAGTCCTTTCTGAAAGTCTTTGTATGGAGTGTGGCCATGTATGGAAGTGAAACATGGACGATAACTAGTTTGGACAAGAAGAGAATAGAAGCCTTCGGAATGTGGTGCTACAGAAGAATGCTGAAGATAAGGTGGGTAGATCACGTAACTAATGAGGAGGTATTGAATAGGATCGGGGAGAAGAGAAGTTTGTGGCACAACTTGACTAGAAGAAGGGATCGGTTGGTAGGACATGTTTTGAGGCATCAAGCGATCACAAATTTAGCATTGGAGGGCAGCGTGGAGGGTAAAAATCGTAGTGGGTGACCAAGAGATGAATACACTAAGCAGATTCAGAAGGATGTAGGTTGCAGTAAGTACTGGGAGATGAAGAAGCTTGCACAAGATAGAGTAGCATGGAGAGCTGCATCAAACCAGTCTCAGGACTGAAGACCACAACAACAACAACATTAATCATAGTGAAAATAAATGGACCTTTGCTCTTAAGGTAGACGTAGTAAAAGCGAGAGTAGAAAATTACTATTAAAAACAATCTTGATCACGATTTATTTAACAAGGTGACCGGTTTCGACCACTACTGTGGTCATCTTCAGACCTATAAGTTGTATACAAAGCTCTAATTAGAGGGCTACATACATTAAACAGAATACATAAAGTTATAAAGCTATAAAACGTTGAATTACCATTGAGTGGGAACCTCTTTCTGTTGGAGAATCACTACTGGAGAAACCAGTGCACGTCTTACTATATATAATGGAGGCTCCACCCACTTCTGACTGCATGATGTCATTATTAACCAATGAGTTATAAGTCGAATTACAATTTAAAATTTCTTAGTTAAAAAAAACATTGTCAAGAATTAGAAATAAATACACACTAAACTTAGCTTATTAAACAGCTATTGTCAATTAAGAAGCGTTAAAAATATTTAAATATGTAGGAAAATGAACTTCGGTTTGTCAGTACATAGGTTGCCCTCTAAAGGCCTGTCAGTGAACCATTTGGTACCACTGGTTGCTATGGTGAAGTTAGACGCCGTTGCAAAGATGATGCAGCAGGCTTCTTTCACTGAAGTTGTTGTAAAGTCGATAGTCGAATTAGTGGTTGCCATGGTGAGAGACAAACACCAGTGCAAAGATGTGGTAGCAGGCTTCTTTCCAACGAAGTTGTTGCGAAGTACACTCCTGGAAATTGAAATAAGAACACCGTGAATTCATTGTCCCAGGAAGGGGAAACTTTATTGACACATTCCTGGGGTCAGATACATCACATGATCACACTGACAGAACCACAGGCACATAGACACAGGCAACAGAGCATGCACAATGTCGGCACTAGTACAGTGTATATCCACCTTTCGCAGCAATGCAGGCTGCTATTCTCCCATGCAGACGATCGTAGAGATGCTGGATGTAGTCCTGTGGAACGGCTTGCCATGCCATTTCCACCTGGCGCCTCAGTTGGACCAGCGTTCTTGCTGGACGTGCAGACCGCGTGAGACGACGCTTCATCCAGTCCCAAACATGCTCAATGGGGGACAGATCCGGAGATCTTGCTGGCCAGGGTAGTTGACTTACACCTTCTAGAGCACGTTGGGTGGCACAGGATACATGCGGACGTGCATTGTCCTGTTGGAACAGCAAGTTCCCTTGCCGGTCTAGGAATGGTAGAACGATGTGTTCGCTGACAGTTTGGATGTACCGTGCACTATTCAGTGTCCCCTCGACGATCACCAGTGGTGTACGGCCAGTGTAGGAGATCGCTCCCCACACCATGATGCCGGGTGTTGGCGCTGGGTGCCTCGGTCGTATGCAGTCCTGATTGTGGCGCTCACCTGCACGGCGCCAAACACGCATACGACCATCATTGGCACCAAGGCAGAAGCGACTCTCATCGCTGAAGACGACACGTCTCCATTCGTCCCTCCATTCACGCCTGTCGCGACACCACTGGAGGCGGGCTGCACGATGTTGGGGCGTGAGCGGAAGACGGCCTAACGGTGTGCGAGACCGTAGCCCAGCTTCATGGAGACGGTTGCGAATGGTCCTCGCCGATACCCCAGGAGCAACAGTGTCCCTAATTTGCTGGGAAGTGGCGGTGCGGTCCCCTACGGCACTGCGTAGGATCCTACGGTCTTGGCGTGCATCCGTGCGTCGCTGCGGTCCGGTCCCAGGTCGACGGGCACGTGCACCTTCCGCCGACCACTGGCGACAACATCGATGTACTGTGGAGACCTCACGCCCCACGTGTTGATCATTTCGGCGGTACGTCCACCCGGCCTCCCGCATGCCCACTATACGCCCTCGCTCAAAGTCCGTCAACTGCACATACGGTTCACGTCCACGCTGTCGCAGCATGCTACCAGTGTTAAAGACTGCGATGGAGCTCCGTATGCCACGGCAAACTGGCTGACACTGACGACGGCGGTGCACAAATGCTGCGCAGCTAGCGCCATTCGACGGCCAACACCGCGGTTCCTGGTGTGTCCGCTGTGCCGTGCGTGTGATCATTGCTTGTACAGCCCTCTCGCAGTGCCCGGAGCAAGTATGGTGGGTCTGACACACCGATGTCAATGTGTTCTTTTTTCCATTTCCAGGAGTGTAGAATGGCAAAGACTGTATACAACTTATAGGTCTGAAGATGACCACAGTAGTGGTCGAAACCGGTCACCTTGTTAAATAAATCGTGATCAAGACTGTTTTTAATAGTAATTATTTATAAGACATTGATCACTGCTGTTCCCATAATGCATTCGAGAGTAGAAAACTTTTAATCGTGTACTCGCAGTCGCACATGCGTGCACGAGTACGTACTCAATGGGGCAAGTGTTTGCATGTCAAATTCTTAATCAGTGGCCATAGAGACTTTCACAATTCGTACAGTCCTCATACTACCGTTATTTACATTTATCACACTACATCATCAAATTCTCATCCGCACGGCGAGAAAATGTATCTTTTGCGGGATCCGTTTTCTGAGGAGCTATGACCAATGTCTTTTTGAAGAAGTATGTTTTTTCTGTTCTAGAAGATTCTATTCGGTTACCATTCTCCTCCTTATCCTTCTCCTTGTGTTACAGACCATTCTTCGCGGTCTATGAGGAAAGGATATCCTTGTGTCAACTGATGGCAATTTTAGAAGATTAGGTTCGTATGGGGATATTCTCGATACGTCGGACGCTTTCGTTTCCTTCTCTTCTTCTGCTGTCTGCCGGTAAGTACTTCTGAATAAGCCGCCACGTGATGTGTACTCTTGCCATACAGTTCACTAGTTTTACAGAATCATCATTATATCCCCACAAGGAGACGAGAGAGAGAGAGAGAGAGAGCGAGAGAGAGAGAGAAAGAGAGAGACAGAGAGAGAAAGAGAGAGGGGGAGGGTCAGGGGGCGGGGAGGGAGGGAGAGAGAGAGAGAGAGAGAGAGAGAGAGAGAGAGAGAGAGAGAGAGCGGAAAGAGAGAGAAGGTAAGCAAACTTCAAATGAGGGGCCATAAAGAACATTAAAACACAACACGGATGAAGCATACACAAGCATCATAAGCATTGTGTTCTGCAATGGAAGCTGCAACTTGCAAGAGTGCTTCATTGAAAACATATATTGTGTTTCCATATTATTTCTAGAACAGACGGTCGTGTAGATGGGAAATATAGTGGCGCAATATTTTCGTGCAAGAAAATTACGTTGGAAGATAAAAAATTTAACATTGCAGAAAATAGGAAATAATTATAATACACATGAAATTGTTTAGGCCTAACTTTCATTCTGATAATTATTACTTAAAAGATCTTTACATTTCGCAGACCTGAATAACAGAACCTGCTAACGATAGCACGAACTGTGTCGAACAGGTTTCGGCATTAAAGGCAATAATAGTTTGCGTAGTAGGCAGACCTGAATTCCCAAAATCCCTTCACGTTTTCACTATTGATCAGACCGTCTTTAGCGCTACTGAAAAAACAACTGTCGTTTCGGTCTGTTATTTGCAAATATGATTGTTCCGGCGGAACAACAAGCGCCGGCGCGTAGCTCAAGGAGGATACAGCAGAGACGTCAGCCGATAGCACGCTGACCAGGACGTCGGCACGACAGGGCGGCCTATACAGGAAGACAACAAAAGCGACGCGACGCCCAGCCGCGGCCTGGAATCCATCCTTATCCGACGCGTCCACCAGCATCTCCGCCAGCACCGCCTCCTTCCCGCTACCCAGAGTGGCTTTCGACCGTCCTTCTCTTCTGACGACCTTCTCCTTCACCTCACTCATCTCCCCGCCGAACAGCTCGACTCCCGTCGATCCGCCATCTTCCTCTCCCTCGACCTTGAGCGTACTTACGACCAAGTATAGCATTCCGGTCTCCTCTTCAAGCTCCAAACCTTCGCCCTTCCTATCAACTACGACCGTCTGATCGGATCCTCTCTTTCCCATCGTTGTGCCGGACAGGGTGGCCGAGCGGTTCTAGGCGCTACAGTCTGGAACCGCGCGACCGCTACTGTCGCAGGTTCGAATCCTGCCTGGGACATGGATGTGTGTGATGTCCTTAGGTTAGTTACGTTTAAGTAGTTCTAAGTTCTAGGGGACTGATGACTTCAGAAGTTAAGTCCCATAGTGCTCAGAGCCATTTGAACCATTTATTTCCCATCGTCCTTCCTACGTCACCATCCATAACATCCATTCCTACACCTTCTACCCCTCCACCGGTGTGCTCCAAGGTTCCGTCCGCTCTTCTCTACCTTATGTATACAGCGGACATGCCGCCGCCTTCACCCCCCGCCCACCTTCTCCAGTACGCCGATGACACCGCCTTCCTTGCCCTTGCCCCCACCCTGCAACGCTCCCAACATCTACTCCAATCCCATCTTGACTGGTTCACCAATTGGTGCAACCAGTGGTTGCTTAAGGTCAATCCTTCCAAGACCCAGCCGATCACTGTAGGCAAAACCACCCCTTCCTTCCGTCTCCGCGATTTCTATATCACTATTTATGGCCGTCCTATCGCCCTCACCCCCACCCTCAAATACCTTGGCGTCACCCTCGACCGTCGCCTCTCCTGGACCCCCCGTCTCCGGAACAAGGGACACTCCCACCCCCATCTGCTCAAGCTCCTTTCTGGCTGCACATGGCGTCTGGACCCCTCCACCATCCTCCACACATACAAATCCCTCATCCGCCCTATCCTCTGCTACACCCACCCCGCCTGGATCTCCGCCCCTCCAACCTTTTACAAATCCCTTCAGATCCTTGAACGCCATGCACTCCGCCTCGCCTATCCCATCTGTCTCCCCTCCCCCATACGGATCCTGTATGACCTTATTCCGTTTCCTCACCTCCTCTTTTTCCTTGAATGGATACGGATCCTTTACGTCTCCCATAAACTTGATCCCCCTCACCCGCTTGTCTCTCCCATCCTTTCCCACCCCCATCCGCTGCTGCGCCTGTATTCCCATGTCCCATGTGCTCTCCATCTCTCCACTCTCCATACCCTCGCCCAAGGTGGCTTCCAGTAACTCCCCCTCCCTGATGATGCCCTCATCCCCTCCATCTACCCCTCCTACCAACTTTCATCCTCCCCTTTCACACCCTGTGTTTTTTCCATAGGGCACCCTCTCTCCCTTCTCTCCCTCCTCCCTTCCTCCCCCCTCCTCCCTCCAGGCTTCCCCTACCCCCCTGTACCTTCTTTCGGCCCCCTCCCATCTCCTCTGCCACTGGCATCTACACCCTCCCCTCTCCCTCCACCCCCACCCTTTCCTATTTTGGCAGGTCCCCAGACTCGTACACGTCAAGTCAACATTCGCACGCCGGTGATCATCGCCATCGTTTCTTAGCGTGTGCCGTCGTGTTAGTGCTTCAGTGTTTCACCGCCGACCCTCCATCGTTCGTGTGTATCATTTCGTACATCAGTGTTCGTGTACAAGAGCTGAACGTTTTTCCTTTTACTACACCTGTGAACGGATCCGTGTTTTTTACTCATGTGTCTGCTGTTTTTTTGTCCGCCATTCTGTTATGTTTTCCTGTATCTTCCTTGTTTCTATTTGTACTGTCTGTGGCCGAAAAAAATGGCTCTGAGCACTATGGGACTTAACATCTATGGTCATCAGTCCCCTAGAACTTAGAACTACTTAAACCTAACTAACCTAAGGACAGCACACAACACCCAGCCATCACGAGGCAGAGAAAATCCCTGACCCCGCCGGGAATCGAACCCGGGAACCCGGGCGTGGGAAGCGAGAACGCTACCGCACGACCACGAGATGCGGGCTGACTGTGGCCGAAGAGCGGTATAACCTTGCTGCTGCCAGCCCACCTTTTGTATAAGGCGTTAAAATAACAATTAAAAAAAAATAGCCGCGGCCGCACTAGTAGACCAGTACTAGAAGGGAGGACTAAAAGAGTCGCACTAGAAGAGCCGTGACTTTATTTGCATAGACATTGTATATAGCGAAGGACATTGATATTTCCAAGTCGCCAATTGCTTGCGACCCATCATGTACAGACAGAAGTTAAGTATTGTCAATTCAATTACTGTAATAACCTCCATTAATATGATATGCTTGTATTTGTTTAGCTATCCGAGAAAGCAGCTTCCTAGGCAAGCTATATTACACGAGTGGATAGGATACCACAGTAATGAGTTGGGAAAGGAGTCTATGAGAGACGCTAAACAGAACAAGAGACTGAGTAGTGGGACGTCTGCTACTGTGAATGGTTAACCTGGTACTGGCAGCAGCAGTAGAGCGAAAAAATAGTGGAGGCTGAACAACACTAGAATACGGACACCTGACTATACGGGATGTTGGACATAGTGATGAAAAATTAACGGAAAGCTTGTTTGTACGGTAACGTCTCACCACGACTGACAAGTGTCGGTGACGGGAGGCGTTGCTGCCCGCTGGTACGCAGCATCCCTGCGCTCACGCGACCGAAATATATCGTCCCGTGTTGATCCTAACTCCCCGGCCACTCCTACACCACGCCTCACCTGGGAAGGCCCTGCAAGTACCTACTACAGAGAAAGCACACCAGATGGTGCAGTCTGGCCCCTATCACTCATCGAAACGTCAATCATGACGTTATTTTCGTATGGATTTTGTCTGCGGCTGGTCCCGGTGAAGGTTCGAGTCCTCCCTCTGGCATGGGTGTGTGTGTTTGTCCTTAGGATAATTTAGGTTAAGTAGTGTGTAAGCTTAGGGACTGATGACCTTAGCAGTTAAGTCCCATAAGATTTCACACACATTTTTTTTATTGTGTCTCCAGCTTGTCTCTAGTTCAGCGGACTTACGAAACAGAAGTCGTAAGACTGAAGATTATCGACTTACTGATTTCTAGTTGTGACTATGAGGTAACAGACTGTATGTCGTCATTTGCTTATTGTCATTTTTAAGGTAGATGAACCAACAGAGAAACTAAACAAACTTCACATCCGCAAACAGTATAAATAAAAATAGCCAGTTTACTGCGGAAAAAGAGACATACAAGAAATACGTTTCTTACATACAGCAATAAAGAGACACAGCATTAAGCACAAATTTGACATTTACAAAAAGCCAACAGCGATAGATACAATTACACTTGCCACATCAAACCACCCACAAAACTAAAAACCAGCAGCTCTCAGACACCTAACAGACAGACTGAATAAAGTGGCCCTCACATATAAAACAATGAAAAATAGTTAGAAACAAAACAGCTCACAGCCAAAAACGAAGGATATAACAGCCATATAACACAAAGTCTTAACCGTGAAATCAAGACATAAGTGAAGAAAAAAGGAAATTAGTAGAGGACACAAGAGCCACAAAATTCCACAATTAACACACACTACAGTACACACAAATACACAGAAGAGGTTCACTTATGACATGATAAGCAAAGAATAAATAGTACACCTTATCATACAAACCCAATTCGACACAGACTAGCACACATACACGAAATACCAAAGACTCCACTCAGCACACAGAACAACAAACACACTCTAGACATATTTATAGACACCCACAGAAAAACAGGTGTATACCAGGCCAAATGTTTGCATGCTGGCCGGCCGCTGTGACCGAGCAGTTCTAGGCGCTTCAGTCCGGAACCGCGCTGATGCTACGGTCGCAGGTTCGAATCCTGCCTCGGGCATGGATTGGCTGACGTCCTTAGGTTAGTTAGGTTCAAGTAGTTCTAAGTTCTAGCGGACTGATGACCTCGGATGTTAAGTTCCATAGTGCTCAGAGCCATCTGAACCATTTTGAGCCATCTACTCATACGGCACTGGTCTCGGCCGTTAAGTGAAGGCCGTCGACCACTGAACTCTGCACACTGTGCCTCTCGGAATATTGAATTCCTTAATGATTTCCGAAGTGTCCCACGCAACTAGCTGCATCTGCCATGGTCGGCCGCGGTAGCCGTGCGGTTCTAGGCGCTTCAGTCCGGAACCGCGCGACTGCTACGGTCGCAAGTTCGAATCCTGCCTCGGGTATGGATGTGTGTGATGTCCTTAGGCTAGTCAGGTTTAAGTAGTTCTAAGTTCTAGGGGACTGATGACCTCAGATGTTAAGTCCCATAGCGCTCAGAGCCATTTGAACCATTTTCTTCCGTGCTAGAGTAATTATGGTGCACGTGTACGTGGAGACAGTGTTTGCGTAGCAGTGGCTTACATAGTGTAATTGAGGCGGAATGAAGGGAACCAGCCCGCATTCGCCGAGGTAGGTGGAAAACCGCCTTAAAAACCAACCACAGGCTGGTCGGCACGCCAGATCTCGACACTAATCCGCCGGGGGGGGAGTCGTGCCGGGGACCGGCACGCCTTCCCGCCCGGAAGGCAGTGCGTTAGACCGAACGGCTAACAGGGCGAGCTTATTTCCGACGTTAGTCGAGTCCATTGTTCAAATGGTTCTGAGCACTATGGGACTTAACTTCTAAGGTCACCAGTCCCCTAGAACTTAGAACTACTTAAACCTAACTAACCTAAGGACATCACACACATCCATGCCCGAGGCAGGATTCGAACCTGCGACCGTAGCGGTCGAGTCCGTGCCACGCAGTGTTGCGGCACTTCTGCGCGCTCGCGGTGACCCTACACTGTATAGTCAATGTACCAAGTTCTTAGGCTCTTTAGTGTATATCAACAACAAATTCCATGAGCCGAATGGAGAGTGTGAATGTGTGCTACCCGGACACAGATCTAAAAAAATACGTTATAACGTGTGCGAAGAGAACGAAAACTGTAACTGATTGTAGCAAAGATTAAAAGTGGTAAAACTTGTACCGTAATGCTGGTCCTGACTGCACTTTTCGCATTAATAATAACGTGATTTAGACATTTCTTATGTTGCTTTTTTTGTGATCGTCTGGCAGTTGACATGGCACCGAAAGAGCACAAACTTTCAATAGCCTAGAGACTCATGGACGATTACGACTAGTGAGCAGTGGACCATCGATTCTGGCACGACGACCATCACGAATCATTTTCTCAGCTTTCTCGATATGCCTGTTTGTTTCGACGGATAGGTCACCGAACGCTGTTCGTGGCAGTCAGATATGCTGAAACGGCAAAGTAGTTCCCGCTCCACAGGCAGTAGGTCTCGCTGCTCGCTCGCACCGGGAAATACTGTAGAAACAGAGGCGGTTCCGCAGCCAATTTTATTGCACGACGCGGCCGGCCGCGGGTGCAACAGAACCCATGTGGACGGGTGGAAAGATATGTGTCAGGCTTCATAATACGTATTTATATGTGTCGTGTATTATGCACTTCTTGTACGTGGATGTGAATCTGCACATGAACTTTCCTAATCCTCCTCACACCTTTCCGTAAAGCGTGGCCAAATCTTTGTTGGGAAGTAGTTCTGTAGTATAGTAATGCCAACATTACTCCTGGCTAGGGGATCAGAGAGACAGCACAGGCAGGTAATAGTCAAAGACGTTCCAGTGTCACAAGATTTGGTGTGGAGAGGTTGATCACGGCCAAGTGGTTCGACCACCCCCTCCACCGGGGCCCAGGAAGACCTCCGGGTGCCCGCCATATTCTGGGAGTGTTACAGAAGGCGGGTAAGTGAGCAGACGTGCCCTCAGTGCGTCTGTCTCAATGTTCACGCGTGGAAGAGAGGTATTTGAATATTTGCACTAATTCTTTTATTTCCAGCTTCGGATTGTGTAAGGAAATGAATGTTCTCGTTTAATTTCGGAAATTTGACCCCTGTGTTAATGTATCTGGTCCCCAGTTTGCCCGTTATCCTCCTCACATAGTGAATGTCCCATGTAAAATATTGGGAGACTTTGGTGGTATACATTTGTCCAACGCAATTCCGTCTTGCCCGTAGAAATGTGCGTGCAGATTATTATATAATATAACCGAGCTATAGGTTGTAAAATTGTAATATGTGTAAACTGGGACAATTGCTCCAATCGCTGTAAAGTCGAGTGGTAATGTTTAAATAAATAGGTAATCAATTGTCATCAATCTTTAACATACCCTAAAAATCACCTAGGAGTCAAGTTAAAGGAATTCATTTAAAATAAAAGCTACAGAATGCAGGGACCCACACATCAGCGTGTGAGCCCTCCAGCCCCTTGCCTAGTATCGTACAGAAAGGGCACGCTTTCTAGGTAGCGCTCTCAAGCTGCCCTCCTCAGTTATGTTGCGCAATTTTCATTCAGGGCTTGACGACATCAACTTCCATCTGGCGTCCCTAGGCAAGGAGGTTTGACGGTATGTAACGCCGGAAATGCATGTCCTCCTATTTCCATCTGCTGCACTATAATTTTTTTTTCCTTATTTTGTTACCTGAAGATATGTCATTTCTGTGTCTTTATATATTGTAATTGTTTTACTATTTGTATATATATACACTCCTGGAAATTGAAATAAGAACACCGTGAATTCATTGTCCCAGGAAGGGGAAACTTTATTGACACATTCCTGGGGTCGGATACATCACATGATCACACTGACAGAACCACAGGCACATAGACACAGGCAACAGAGCATGCACAATGTCGGCACTAGTACAGTGTATATCCACCTTTCGCAGCAATGCAGGCTGCTATTCTCCCATGGAGACGATCGTAGAGATGCTGAATGTAGTCCTGTGGAACGGCTTGCCATGCCATTTCCACCTGGCGCCTCAGTTGGACCAGCGTTCGTGCTGGACGTGCAGACCGCGTGAGACGACGCTTCATCCAGTCCCAAACATGCTCAATGGGGGACAGATCCGGAGATCTTGCTGGCCAGGGTGGTTGACTTACACCTTCTAGAGCACGTTGGGTGGCACGGGATACATGCGGACGTGCATTGTCCTGTTGGAACAGCAAGTTCCCTTGCCGGTCTAGGAATGGTAGAACGATGGGTTCGATGACGGTTTGGATGTACCGTGCACTATTCAGTGTCCCCTCGACGATCACCAGTGGTGTACGGCCAGTGTAGGAGATCGCTCCCCACACCATGATGCCGGGTGTTGGCCCTGTGTGCCTCGGTCGTATGCAGTCCTGATTGTGCCGCTCACCTGCACGGCGCCAAACACGCATACGACCATCATTGGCACCAAGGCAGAAGCGACTCTCATCGCTGAAGACGACACGTCTCCATTCGTCCTTCCATTCACACCTGTCGTGACACCACTGGAGGCGGGCTGCACGATGTTGGGGCGTGAGCGGAAGACGGCCTAACGGTGTGCGGGACCGTATCCCAGCTTCATGGAAACGGTTGCGAATGGTCCACGCCGATACTCCAGGAGCAACAGTGTCCCTAATTTGCTGGGAAGTGGCGGTGCGGTCCCCTACGGCACTGCGTAGGATCCTACGGTCTTGGCGTGCATCCGTGCGTCGCTGCGGTCCGGTCCCAGGTCGACGGGCACGTGCACCTTCCGCCGACCACTGGCGACAACATCGATGTACTGTGGAGACCTCACGCCCCACGTGTTGAGCAATTCGGCGGTACGTCCACCCGGCCACCCGCATGCCCACTATACGCCCTCGCTCAAAGTCCGTCAACTGCACATACGGTTCACGTCCACGCTGTCGCGGCATGCTACCAGTGTTAAAGACTGCGATGGAGCTCCGTATGCCACGGCAAACTGGCTGACACTGACGGCGGCGGTGCACAAATGCTGCGCAGCTAGCGCCATTCGACGGCCAACACCGCGGTTCCTGGTGTGTCCGCTGTGCCGTGCGTGTGATCATTGCTTGTACAGCCCTCTCGCAGTGTCCGGAGCAAGTATGGTGGGTCTGACACACCGGCGTCAATGTGTTCTTTTTTCCATTTCCAGGAGTGTATTTATGCATTTATATCGATGTATAATTGGTTTGTTTTGTGAATATTATTTGTATTTATACGCTGGGTCTGGCCTAGGGAAAACTATGCTATCAAACGAATACATCGATAGATCGTGTGGAGAACCAAAGTGTTTAGGATCTTTGGTAGGGTTAACTCTGCCGCGTGGAGCGCGGGCAGAGGGGGTCTGGCTGGAGTAGTGCAGTGGAGCAGGTGTGCTGTGTGACGCTCCCGCGAGTTGTCGCGCTTTCGGGGTTTGGCAGGATCTAATTGCTATGATAGTTTCCGACACGGTGTCGCGGACGGGAAGCATTAGCTGGCGCACATCAAGAGCCCGTTTCGCCTGGTGACCGTGTCGAGAAGAAGGCGCGCCAACATCCAGCTTCTGCAACAGCGACGGCCGACAATGAGTGACTGTCGCCACCTCCTCGATCGACGGCTTCAAACCTTGAATCAGCCAACAAGGAAGACTGGAAGCACGTAAAGTTTTAGAACTGTATGGGAGACCTCAGCTTTTCAAACTGTTCAAATCACAAAATTGCAGCAACGTAGCATGAACCTTTGTTGCTCATTGTCCCAATTGCATTACCAAGCAGGGTCCCTTCCTTTTCCGGAATGAACCCGAGTGTCGTTGAAATGCAAACGCCAGCATTTAAAAAATATTATTCTATTTCACTGCTTTAATTTCAAAGTTCAGTATAGTATTCATAGCTGGCTACAATATTTAGATTACACAAGCACAAATTATGAGTGCGAGTTTTGTTACCATATTTTAGCTTACCTGTGACTACAGCTCAGCTTGGTACGTACTTAATTTTACCATTGTTAATTGTTCAGAATCATTTAATTCAAGTTCAAAGTTAAATCTCTTATTTCTAAATTGCGTAGATTCAAGTAGCTTTTGAAATGATTGTTGAGGTAGTCCAAGACTAACCCTATTTTACTGAATTTCGATGTGCTTCAGAAAGAAAGCTCACTACTAACTTCAGTCACTAAATTAACTTTCGATTTTCCGGTTTTATTAATTCTTTTGCTAAATTAAGTCAGAGTGTAGCGAAATTTATTATTTCTGACAAACTTTCAGTTTTCACGCTACACGTGTCAACCTTCAGTTGCCACGCTTCTAGTGCTAATTATGTGTGTAATAACCTTTCGTTTTTCAGTTACTATAGTAATTGTCCTTAGGACTGGCGACCGTAATTTCCCCCAAATGTCAAATATCTAATTACCGCTAGTTAATTGTTAACGTAACGGGCGCACATTTACTTTCTTTATTAACTTTACTCGTTTTCAAAATTAATTTCGACCAGTTTCATTTGCATTTTTCCTTTCATTTTGATGTAACCCTTTCCTCCCTCTTTACCGACAGATAAACTTCGGTAGCGATTGCTTTTCCCAAATTTCCATTAGGTACACGCGGTTTAAGTTTTCACTGCCAAAAAAATGGCTCTGAGCACTATGGGACTTAACATCTGAGGTCATGAGTCCCCTATTACTTAGAACTACTTAAACCTAACTAACCTAAGGACATCACACACATCCATGCCCGAGGCAGGATTCGAACCTGCGACCGTAGCGGCCGCGCGGTTCCAGATTGAAGCGCCTTTAACCGCGTGGCCACACTGGCCGGCTTTTCACTGTCATTAAGGTCGATAAGTGAGGGGGAGGTTACAGGTAATCTTTCAATGCGTCCACTTTCAAAGCGGTTTATTCACCAGCAAACGTTTTTTGTTCGCTAGGACGGCTGTCAGCACGCTGCAGCTGCATTTTGTGGATGATCTCCACGGTTTTAGAACTTTCAGAGTAGGAAAAACGTATTACTCCATTTGTTTCTTCCTTGGTGCACACGGATAGCTGCGCACCGGTAGTAACGTACTCTGAAATCAATATGGGGGGACTTGTTTGGGGAAGGAGACCAGACAGCGATGTCATCGGTCTCATCGAATTAGGGAAGGAAGTCGGCCGTGCCCTTTCAGAGGAACCATCCCGGCATTTGCCTGGAGTGATTTAGAGAAATCACGGAAAAGTAATAAAATGACCTCTAGCATGGAAGGTGGGCGTTTCCAGACACATGTCCACGTAACATATTTTCTTTCTTTGTGTGTGAGCAATGTTTCCTGAAAGTTTGGCCGTGCCTTTTTGTAACACCCTGTATAAAGGACCTTGTGGATAACATCGGAAGATCACTGAGGCTTTTTGCGGATGATGCTGTGGTATATCGAGAGGTTGTAACAATGGAAAATTGTGCTGAAATGCAGGAGGATCTGCAACGAATTGACGCATGATGCAGGGAATGGCAATTGAATCTAAATGTAGACAAGTGTAATGTGCTAGGAATACAAAGAAAGAAAGATCCTTTATCATTTAGCTATAATATAGCAGGTCAGCAACTGGAAGCAGTTAACTCCATAAATTATCTGGGAGTAGGCATTAGGAGTGATTTAAAATGGAGTGACCATATAAAATTAATCGTCGGTAACGTAGATGCCATACTGAGATTCATTGGAAGAACCTTGAGGAAATGCAATCCGAAAACAAAGGAAGTAGGTTACAGTACGCTTGTTCGCCCACTGCTTGAATACTGCTCAGCAGTGTGGGATCCGTACCAGATAGGGTTGATAGAAGGGATAGAGAAGATCCAATGGAGAGCAGAGCGCTTCGGTACAGGATCATTTAGTAATCGCGAAAGCGTTACGGAAATGACAGATAAACTCCAGTGGAAGACTCTACAGGAGAGACGCTCAGTAGCTCGGTACGGGCTTTTCTTGAAGTTTCGAGAACATACCTTCACCGAGGAGTGGAGCAGTATATTGCTCCCTCCTACGTATATCTCGCGAAGAGACCATGAGGATAAAATGAGAGAGATTAGAGCCCACACAGAAGCATACCGACAATCCTTCTTTCCTCGAACAATACGAGACTGGAATAGAAGGGAGAACCGATAGAAGTACTCGAAGTACCCTCCGCCGCACACCGTCAGGTGGATTCCGGAGTATTGATGTAGATGTAGATGTAGATGAAAACCTAAATCAGGATGGCCGGACGCGGGATTGAATCGTCGTCCTCCCGAATGCGAGTCCAGTGTCTAACCATTGCGCCACCTCGCTCGGTAATCAATACGAAAAGGGCTAGTTATTTAACCGATAGAGTTAAATTACAAAAAAAACTGTGAGGCTAATGCATTTTATTGCTGAGTCAGAGTTGTCAACCTATGGAGAAGAAAAATTGCCTTTACTTATTGACGTGGCCCGGTACTTCCTGTCAGCTACGCCTCCTCACGGTCAAAACGCTGGAGAGAATGTGAGAGGCGGGCGCTGCGGGCTGGACAGGCCGCGGCGAAGGGCCGTGTGTGAAAGCAGCAGGGGTGTGATGGGCGGGATGGGACGCGATGGGATGGGATGCGTTACGCACCGCCAGCGGCTGCGGCTGCGCTGACCGGAAGGGCGACAGCCCGGCTGTGCTTCCCGTTACTATTGTTCCGAGGCCGAGGGAAAGCCAGTGCTAGCCGTAATGAATCCCTGCAAATGAGGCCGCTGCCGACGGAACTTAATGTATTATGCAGTCCATTCGAGTCTGCTGTTCGACAGATAGACAGAAGCCCCTCTCTTCCCCCACCCCACACCCAACCTCACGTGACATACAGCGAACTTTGGATGAAGGTAAACAGGCAGATTCCATATTCCCAGAATGAGATTTTCACTCTGCAGCGGATTGTGCCCTGATATGAAACTTCCTGGCAGATTAAAACTGCGTACCGGACCGAGAGTCGAACTCGGGACCTTTGCCGTTCGCAGGCAAGTGCTCTACTAACTTAGCTACCCGAGCACGACTCATGATCCGTCCTCACAGCTTCAATTCTGCCAGTACCTCGTCTCCTACCTCCCAAATTTCACAGAAGCTCTCCTGCAAATCCGGCCAGGGTGGCCGAGCGGTTCTAGGCGCTACATTCTGGAACCGCGCGATCGCTACGGTCGCAGGTTCGAATCCTGCCTCGGGCATGGATGTGTGTAATGTCCTTAGGTTTGTTAGGTTTAAGTAGTTCTAAGTTACAGGGGACTTATGACCACAGCAGTTGAGTCCCATAGTGCTCAGAGCCATTTGAACCATTTTCTCCTGCAAATCTCGCAGAACTAGCAGGATATTACGGAGACATGCCTTAGCCACAGCCTGGAGGATGTTTCCAGGATGACATTTTCACTCTGCAGCGGAGTGTGCGCTGATGTGAAACTTCCTGGCAGATTAAAACTGTGTGCCGGGCCGAGACTCGAACTCGAGACAGATTCCAAATTTCTAGATTTCCGGATAGTCTTTGACACGGTATCTCACTGCAGACTGTTCATGAAGATACGAGCGTATCGGATAGGCTCCAAGGTGCGCAAGTGGCTGGAAGACTTGTTGAGTAATAGAACCTAGTATGTTCTGATCGACGGCATCACACGGATAAATCGGCCGTAGCGGAACATGTTTACCAGGAAGGTGATCATGAAATAAAATTCAGCGAGACGAGCGTCATATCAAAAACCTCGCATTATTATGCACGCACGTGTAGAGAGGCTATCGAGATTGATAAACACCGTAATAATTTTAACAGGAAAGACGAGGGTGTTAAACTGGACAAAATTTGGATGTCAGCGTTGCACCGCAAGCCTGACGGTCGATTACTTTCAATCGAGAATGTTGGCATTACCAGAGACAATCTCATGGCCGACGTCACGTGATCGACAGTGGCGCCCTCTGTACTGCCTGTATAATCAGCGCCTCCTCGAGTTATCTTCGCAGTTCGCCGCTGTGGCGGCCTGGGTGGCCGAGCGGTTCTAGGCGCGACAGTCTGGAACCGCGCGACCGCTGCGGTCGCAGGTTCGAATCCTGCCTCAGGCATGGGTGTTTGTGATGTCCTTAGGTTAGTTAGGTTTAAGTAGTTCTAAGTTCTAGGGAACTGATGACCACAGCAGTTAAGTCCCATAGTGCTCAGAGCCATTTGAACCAAGTTCGCCGCTGTACGTCAGATGGTACTGTAAGCCTCTTAATGTAATTGTGTTCGGCTACAAATCACAGATGAATCGCAATACACGGCTGTGGTCTGAGTTGCACATCCATCCAAACTGTTCAATGTACGTGACAGCCATGTCACTGTCAGTTACGTAAGATCATCCACAACGGCAAATGGGAAAAATCGGTTTTATATTGTCCTGGGGGCCAAAAACCGAATAAAAAGCAAAATGGCGCCGGTTTCTAATTGTCATGAGACTAGTGCAAGACGTGTTCAGTACGCTGTCCATCGTTTCCTGCCACAAGTTGAAATCCGAGAAATAGAATGTTCCACAAGAAACCAGAGTGTCTAGGCCTCTAGGGCGTCACGTGCAGAATCCACTGCGCCATGGCGTGCCTTCAATTCGCCTACGTTCGTAATTGGAGCACTAAACCCAACATTTTTCAGATAACCCTAAAACCAGAAGTCACGCGGATTTAGATCGGGTGAAATGAACTGCCAGGCTGAAGGGAAATGACGGATGATAATTATAGAATTTCCGGAATGTCTCAGCGGCAGCCGCTTAACTGGCTGTGCAATATGTGGAGGAGGGCCATCTCCCACAAAAATGATCCTAACCACACATCCACGCTGTTGAAGGGTTGGAATGACGCTGGTGCGCTGGAGACTCTCATAGCGTTTACCTATGACTGCATACTTAACAAGACCCGCAGGACTCATCTCCTCGAAAAAATATGGTCCTACGATTAGCGATGCCGTCAACCCGCACCATATAGGCCTCTTTGTAGAGTAAAGTGGTACAGCTGAGGTGCTTGCCGATTTTCCGTTGGCCATGTTCTGAAATTCTGCGTTTTGGCATGTCCTTGGTAAAATTCTCGTTATTTTTTTATGAGTAGATAAAATCTGACCTCATTCCGAGCAGCTGGTCTCTTTCTACAGCCTTTTGAAAACCTGTAACTTTAATTGTGGACATACAGTAAGCATAAAAACATTGAGACACATAGATTTCGCAGGGATCCCGTTTTGAAGCTTGTGCGGCAGAAGTAGATTTTCATGGCAATTCAGAAATAACAGTGACGATATAAAGTGCTCCATGTGGAAGTTTTGAGTTATGTATGAAGAAAGTTGATGCATTATTAAACTTCATGAGTTGTAAGTAGAATGAGAGAAAATTAAGTGCTGATTTTAATTCAGAATCCTCATAGTCTCCTTATTCCGTTGCCGTTTCATAAACTTCTTGACTTCCAAGCAAAATGAGATAAAATTAGTTGCAGATTTCAATTCAAAATTCTCAGAGAATGCTTATTCCATCGCTATTTCAAGTACTCTACCTACACTCATACAATTTGCAACAAGAATTATGCGAACCAACAACACTGATACTGACAATATTTTTATAGCTGCATAGAGACTACCAAGTCCAAGTGTAATTCCCATACTCAATGGACACTAAGACCATGGTGGTAACTGTTGACATTCAAGAAATTTGGAAAACTACAAGACAATGAAATGGAAAAGGAATTGAATTCAAGAAGAACTTGCGAAATACAGACTGGAAGATGTGAACAAACCGTTGGTGTGAATGAGAAACCTAATTTATTTTGTATACGCAGTCATAGCTGCTTTAAAAACTATTTTCCTAAAAAAATTAAAAGGTGAAACTAGATTAAATTCGCCAACACCGAAGATTACAAACATGATATATTAACATCGTGCAAAACTAAGAGAGGACTTCACGTGGCGTCAAGGAAATTGATGGTAACAGGGTTGAACCTTGAACCATGTTCCACGCTGTTGTGCGTATTTCTAAGCAGAGGTATCAGAGCATGAAAATGTATGTATTTTCACGGAAAAGTAAGCTCCTCCAGTGACAAACAGAAACTACACTCCTGGAAATTGAAATAAGAACACCGTGAAATCATTGTCCCAGGAAGGGGAAACTTTATTGACACATTCCTGGGGTCAGATACATCACATGATCACACTGACAGAACCACAGGCACATAGACACAGGCAACAGAGCATGCACAATGTCGGCACTAGTACAGTGTATATCCACCTTTCGCAGCAATGCAGGCTGCTATTCTCCCATGGAGACGATCGTAGAGATGCTGGATGTAGTCCTGTGGAACGGCTTGCCATGCCATTTCCACCTGGCGCCTCAGTTGGACCAGCGTTCGTGCTGGACGTGCAGACCGCGTGAGACGACGCTTCATCCAGTCATAAACACGCTCAATGGGGGACAGATCCGGAGATGTTGCTGGCCAGGGTAGTTGACTTACACCTTCTAGAGCACGTTGGGTGGCACGGGATACATGCGGACGTGCATTGTCCTGTTGGAACAGCAAGGTCCCTTGCCGGTCTAGGAATGGTAGAACGATGGGTTCGATGACGGTTTGGATGTACCTTGCACTATTCAGTGTCCCCTCGACGATCATCAGTGGTGTACGGCCAGTGTAGGAGATCGCTCCCCACACCATGATGCCGGGTGTTGGCCCTGTGTGCCTCGGTCGTATGCAGTCCTGATTGTGGCGCTCACCTGCACGGCGCCAAACACGCATACGACCATCATTGGCACCAAGGCAGAAGCGACTCTCATCGCTGAAGACGACACGTCTCCATTCGTCCCTCCATTCATGCCTGTCGCAACACCACTGGAGGCGGGCTGCACGATGTTGGGGCGTGAGCGGAAGACGGCCTAACGGTGTGCGGGACCGTAGCCCAGCTTCATGGAGACGGTTGCGAACGGTCCTCGCCGATACCCCAGGAGCAACAGTGTCCCTAATTTGCTGGGAAGTGGCGGTGCGGTCCCCTACGGCACTGCGTAGGATCCTACGGTCTTGGCGTGCATCCGTGCATCGCTGCGGTCCAGTCCCAGGTCGACGGGCACGTGCACCTTCCGCCGACCACCGCCGACCACTGGCGACAACATCGATGTACTGTGGAGACCTCACGCCCCACGTGTTGAGCAATTCGGCGGTACGTCCACCCGGCCTCCCGCATGCCCACTATACGCCCTCGCTCAAAGTCCGTCAACTGCACATACGGTTCACGTCCACGCTGTCGCGGCATGCTACCAGTGTTAAAGACTGCGATGGAGCTCCGTATGCCACGGCAAACTGGCTGACACTGACGGCGGCGGTGCACAAATGCTGCGCAGCTAGCACCATTCGACGGCCAACACCGCGGTTTCTGGTGTGTCCGCTGTGCCGTGCGTGTGATCATTGCTTGTACAGCCCTCTCGCAGTGTCCGGAGCAAGTGTGGTGGGTCTGACACACCGGTGTCAGTGTGTTCTTTTTTCCATTTCCAGGAGTGTATTTGGAACATAGTAAAATAGGGATAGGAAAAATAGATCAAGAAAAATGAAGAAATTTCTGTGAAGGTAGATATACATAACGAACTAATCAAATATAGTCTTCAAACTGCAGAGAACATTTGCTCTTTTTCTGTTAAGTATGTATTTATATTTGAAGACTTCATCACCAGACAGCCTACACTTCATAAGTATAGCCTTCCAAAACAAGTTTGACAAAAATCAACTAGATCCAACGTCTCCAAAATAAGTCAGTATTATCAACTCCTTTGGAAATAAATGTTTAAGTATTTATGATGAAATCAGTGGAAAAATAATGAAATGTTCTGTTCTTCGGCTGAACTTTGTAATATATCAAGTTACTGAGTCTTTTCAAAGTGGAATGTTCCCAGAGATTTATTATTCGGTTGTCCAGCCACTTCACAAGAAACGAAACAAAACATTAGCGAAGAATTATCAACCTATCTGATTACCGCCAGTATTTTCAAAAGTTTTCAAGAAGATAATGTATGATAGACTATACAATTACTTGCTACAGGAGAAATTTCGGATTTCAAAAAAAAAAAAAAAAAAAAAAAGAGCTCCCAGCAGAACAGGCTATATTTACCTTGATACATATTATACTAGAATAACTAAATCAGAAATTACTGATGTTGTGAATATTTTGTGACCTGACTTTGACTTTTAATTGTGTGAATTACATCCTAATGAAAACCTTAAAATATTATAGAATAACAGGCGCAGCAGACTCATTGTTTTATGTTATCTGAATGACAGAAAGCAGTGCTTATCAGCTCGATGTAAATCACACAATGAGAGGCACTCAGAATGTGAAGCAACCAGACATGCAGTACCACAAGGAATAATTATGGATCCTGTATCGTTTCTGATATACATAAATGATCTTCCATGTGTAGTTTCAGAACATGGAAATCTTCTAATTTCCTTAGATGGTACAAATATAAGGAAAAAAGGCAGCTAATGAAACATTCCAAAACATCAGCAGATCGTTCAAGGCAGTAGGATTATAACTGAATTTTCATGAAACTCAGAATATCCAATGTTATTGGAGAAAAGTGAAACAAAGAACCTGTACACTGAAAGAGACTGCTCTAGCAAATGGTTATAAAAACACTTCTTACCAATAACTTATTAAAAAATCAAGAAACGAAATGAATAGAATATATGTAAACTAGTCACAAGGCCATAAAATTAAAACTAAGTATATTGCTGTGACATGTTGTTGTTGTTGTTGTTGTGCTCTTCAGTCCAGAGACTGGTTTGATGCAGCTCTCCATGCTGTTCTCTTCTGTGCAAGCTTCTTCATCTCGAAGTACCTACTGCAACCTACATCCTTCTGAATCTGCTTAGTGTATTCATCTCTTGGTCTCCCTCTATGATTTTTACCCTCCACACTGCCCTCCAGTACTAAATTGGTGATCCCTTGATGCCTCAGAACACGTCCTGTCAACTGATCCCTTCTTCTAGTCAAGTTGTACCACAAATTTCTCTTCTCCCCAATTCTATTCAGTACCTCCTCATTAGTTACGTGATCTACCCATCTAATCTTCAGCGTTCTTCTGTAACACCACATTTCTATAGCTTCTATTCTTTTCTTGTCTAAACTATTTATTTTCCATGCTTCACTTCCATACAAGGCTACACTTCATACAAATACTTTTAGAAGAGACTTCCTGACTCTTAAATCTATGACAAAATACCACAAAAACTGAGAACTGTTTTAAAAAATCAAACGTTACAATAAATTTTCAAACAAACAATTCTTTGATGTTACATCTCTGGCATAAAAGTGGAACTAAATGTGACATACCCCTCAATACAGATGTGCACAAAACGATCTGCAGTAACTGTGATCGGTATTACATAGATCAGACCTACCAGTTGTTTAGAACATATTTTACAGAGAAGACGTATTTACAAAATAAAACTGTTTTTGGCACACACACACATTGTCAAAAACGAGCACTCTACAACAAATGTAGAACAGAATGTGAAAGTGTAATTTACAATAACAAAAGGAAGACTGCTCTATATGGTAGAGGACATTGAAATCTTTAGTTGCAAAAAGTGCTCTCCAGAACCATTTTGAATGAAAAGCACAAGTCTCATCAGAGGGAGTAATTTGATCAGAGGGAGTAATTTAATACTTTTGAGTAGCTGCTCTAGCTACCTGACATGCTTACAAGGATGTTAAAATGCGATACAATGACATGCAGAAACAAGGACCCTTCTGTAGTCATTCACAATACATCAGCAACTGGGTCAACAACAAGATACAACATGCTGGAGTGAAGCGACCTCTGGAGGCTGCATGAACTCATTGGTGGGGCAATGTTCCCTCTCTGTCCTTCTGTACTTTGAATTTTATTTGTTAAATTACTAACATAATTTACTGTTGTGCAATGAACTTTTTGACAATATAACATTCCTAATTACACCTTGCATTTAATTTGATATGTTACTTCACACTTTACTAAGGATAAGCTTCCATTATGAATTAGCAACCTGCTCTTTAGAATTATTATTATTTATCTTCTCATATACTCTCCCCAGACTTCATTATTTTCAGTCATTGAACTCTTTTACTATCTTAAGTTAATCTGCCAATATCCTTTTGTATATTGTTTTGTATATTGTTTGTTTTAATATGATAGATTCAGTTTTGTAATTGTGCATACAGCAGTATCTTCTAGTTGATGCATGTTTCTTTTTATCTTAAATAGCTGTATCACGAAACACACAATGGTTTTAATGACTCAGTGCATGATTGTAGAATATGTGAAATGTTACAGTCACCAATGATGGTGGTACATACCTTGTTACTTCCTGTTTTTTCTTTATACTATATATTATGTAAGTAGATATAACTTTTTATAAGCAATATTTTTCTGTATATTTTAGATCTGAAGAAGATTACTAGCAGAATCTAAATCGGTCATATCAGTTTATAAACTCATCATCTAGACAAATATAGGCTAGACTGAAAACTAACATCATTTTTCCACATTATTGACCATGTCAAGTCTTTTAAAGTGTCCTTCATGATTTCCAATCATTCTCTTTTCACAAAAGTAGTGAAAACAATTAATACAACGTTAGGACCAAAAACAACCTCTACAGAGACTGTAAAGGGTTTATATTAGTATGGAAAACGGTCAGATACAGATGCATAAGTATTCAACAACCAACCACAGAACATTCAATGTAGCGGAATTTGAGTGGATCAAAGAACTTTCTATTAGGCAACTCCTTCTACTACACCAAAAAGTTGTTGAATTTAGTGTTTTATTTCAATTTGTAATTTGAATTAGCACTTAAATACAGTAATGTAATGACATTTCACTATATTGTACTTTAATTAAGTTAAAGGTACGTTATTGACTCCATGGGGTCCATGGAATATGACTAATGTAATACCCTCTGCGGCAGTGCTGAACTCTTTAAGGTCGAGAGCAGTCATATGATGGACAAATGAAAGCATTCTCAACAATGATACCTGACGACTCGCATCTGTCATTTTCTCATTACTGAATAAGGGTTGCCAGCTACCTGCCCCACAAAAATTTAAAATTAAAAGTCATCATTTTAATACTGTAGTGTGGGCCATTGTTTATCATAAAAGACGTACATGTAATTATTTTGTATGGGATTATTTGGCTGAATTTTTCAGTTTATAACTGATCTGAATGAAGACAACATTCACCTCTCAAAGCCCATGCTTTCTTACATCAAATACCCTGAGTAGCACCTAGTGAAACACACACACACATACATACATACATACATACATATATATATATATATATATATATATATATATATATATATATATATAATGCACCCAGCAGATGAACCCTTCAAACTATTTCAGTGCAACTTCATTTGTGAAGTGAACATCGTGGGAAACATTCAAGATGGGTAAAGATCCACAGAGTCTGAAAGGCAGATTCATGGCTTGTAACATCAAATAAAGCCACAATGCACCATGGACATGGAAATTCAAAAGTGAAGTAAACAAATACAAATCTTTTCAATACAAAAAATATTTGTTTCCTGTAATAATTGTACTATTACCAATTGCTTACATAATTGCAGTACATCATTTGTAAATCTGACATACTGATTTTTGTGCTGGAGTGAAGCTCAATATTTTTTTCCTTTTTCTTAAAAAGTATAGTTGTTTATGGCAGTGTTAATAAATTGTATGGAATATCTTAATGATTTCAATTATTTTATTTTTATTATTAATGTCACGTCATTATATTATACAGTTGTACACTTAAAGTTCACAGTATCTCTATTATTACGAAACTTGCCCCATTCAAGGTACATGATTTCAGTTGCGCATTGTCAATCCGAAGGTTTCAGGGGCACCAAGACTGCGATTTCCAATATCTCTCTGTACATAAAGCAGATGGTGTATGTGGGTATATGTTCAAGATTTCCTTCCAAACCCCTGGATTGTTTTCAACCAAATTTTGCACAAAAGCTGTAAGTGAGCCTCATGAGCAGGAGCACTGCTGAGCTTATAACCTACCAGCTCCAATAACAGCGCAAAAATGTGTTTTTCCAGCCCTTGGCGTATAGGCTGCCCTACATGATGAGCTTATTTGTCTAGGAACAGTGTCAGCTGCCTGGTCAACGTGCTTTGCAAGGCATCCTAGATGTCAGGGGCAAGAAATGGTTGTCCAATCCTCAACATGAAGGCTGCTCTGCACAACAGACATGCTGTGTTGGAGTAGTATCGATCTGCCTTATCGACCTGCTTTGCACGGCATCCTAGCTGTCAGGGGCAAGAAACAGTTTTTCAGCCCCAGACACACAGGCTGCCCTGCATGATAGATGTGTAGTGCTGTTGGAGTATCAGTCTAGATGGAGGGATAGACAGGAAGTGAGGAAGGAAGGTGGAGATGGACAGAGAGAAGGTTGAAGGAGCGTAAGGACACAGACAGGGTGAGGAGAAGGACACAAGAGTGGCGCAGGAGGAGACAGAGAGTGTGGAGGAGAAGGTAGGTACTAAAGAGAAAGGACAGGAGATGGAGAGAGAGAGGGAGGAGATAGATGGAAAGAGGGGGAGAAGGAGATGTACACAGAGAGGGGTAGACGCAGATGATCAGAGAGAGGAGAAGGATAAGACAGAGGGATGCATGAAGATGGGATGGACAGAGAGTGGGATAGAGGAGATGTTCAAAGAAAGGGCGAGGAAGAGATGCTCAGAGAATAGGGAGATGGAGATAAAGAGGAGGAGATGAAGAGACAGTAGAGTGGAGATAGGGAGGAGATAGAGGTGGAAGGATGAGGGGGGCAGAGTGACAGAGAAAGAGACAGAAACAGAGAGGAGGGGGGAGCAGGTGGGTGCGATATTGTGTCCAATGAATTTGTAGGCGAATCTGTGGGGAAAAGGCTAGTTTCATCTACTTACTTACCTAGTCTAAAAGCTGAAAATGCTGTCATAATCTACTCATTAAGAGGTATAATCTTATGTTAAAAGCTCAACACAGTAAGAGAAGACTTAAAGGTACAACAGAGTAGGATAAGAACTACAGTTAGAAAGTGTGTATATGTCTTTATCTCTCTAATCTCAAACTATCCCAACTACAGCCATCCACTATTTGAGAATGAGAGTACTTGGAGACTTCCAGTAAATTTCAAACATAGTTTCAAATCTTTTGTAAACTTTTTGCGGCTTGTAACACCATAACTCTAGTACTCTATTGATTTATTTTGTTTTTGTTTATTTAATGTTACTTCGTTGAGCTTCTGTAAATGTGTTTGACTGAATCGATAACACAGAATTGTATACTCATTTCTTTGTTAAAACTTTGATGTCATGATTTGATTCTATGCAATGTAGTGTATCTGTTATTTAAATTCTTTGTCCCATCGAGGGAACACAACTTACTCTATATAATTGTAATTTCTGTGTGAATAATTTTTTGTAGAAATGTCGATATGTGCAAATGTTCTGCTTTATTTGATGTGTTTGGTTGCTGTTATGTAAACTGCTGATCCTCACTTAGGGTTATTAGTTAGTTTGTATGTAAAAGGTGTAGTGGTTCCCCTCGGGAACGGAACTGCATTGCGCGCGCAAATTGTGGTTGGCCTAGGTGGAAAAGGTGGAACAAGAGTCAGTCGGGGACAAGCTACGAGTCGGGGACGAGCTACCAAACTGTGCACTGCCATGTAAATGTTGCATATTGTGCTGGTTCCAAGAGAGGATTTTTCTGCTACTTTCCAATACCTCGGATGGATGGATAAATAGCTGGAACTATTCTGGAATTTGTATCTATCATCGCCACCAAAAACTGACGGAGTCCAGCAATTCTACTTGTAATTCCACCTACCAACATGCAGTTGCCACCACATTGCGCAATCATTGCATCGGAAAGCTACAATGATATACAGTGAAGGATCAGCTCAATGGATGTGTTAGTGTGCTCAAATATAAGGTAATTTATATCTGAATTTATGTACCTACCTTGATTTTTCTCTTCATCATAACACCTCTCAGGTTCCTCTCCGATTGAACTAAAGTAATATCCGAGTGTCCTTACTGAAAGAACATTAAAGGCCAGTGTTTTGCTAATTGATGCCTCTTGAACATAGTAAAAAGAGAGTTAAAGTTAATGTGGTAAGAGAGTGGGTTAAAGTTAATGATGCTTGCTGAAAATAATTTTCCTAGTAAAACTACTTATTAATGTGTTGTTGCCAACTTCAAAGTAAAAGTTCTTAAAACTGAGGCTTATAAAGTTTTGCTTAATAAATGATCACATTACTGCCTGTTGTAAATCGCAGAAGGTGAGTCAGTTTCTTACATATATGTTAATTTTGTGTCTCACGGTAGTAAAAGTGGAAAACTGCAGTTGTGAAACGTTATATACTCATGTTTGCTAAGTGTTTGTCTCTCTCGTGTATTAGAAGTGCATATTAATAGTATAACAGGATCCACAGTTTGTCTATTGTGTTAATGCAAGTAACGGAAAGACCACTAATTAGGAAAACCATAATATCTTTATTCAAATTATAGTGAGAAGCAACCTGTTAGTGGATTCCAATTAACTTTCATTTTAAATAGTAAAGTATTTAACTGAGAGAGACTTAAACTATATCCAATTAATGATTCTGCATTGAATAGTAATAATAACGTTATAAAGACCATTCAGCTTCTGTAAGCCCTGAAAGTAATAGTGTGTTTCGGTATCTGTTATAATTTAGAAATAGTTTGTGCTACTCTAACTGTTAGTTTCAATCTTACCGTAAACATATGTGTGTGTCAGAGTTCATTGCACTCGCGTGTGACAAAGTATAGGTTGTGTTTATCCGTTAAAATTACTAATAACTATTTTCTTGAACGAGAATGTTAATCATTCTCTTGCCTAGTTAGGCTGGCGACCGTTTTCTTTATACATTAAACAGTGCAGAGAGGCAAAATTTTGTTTGTTACTGTTCAAATATTTACGTAATTCTGACTTTCATTTCCGACAAGCCACCTCCGTTAGGTACAACACGGTCAACATAACAAAATTCCTCTCAGAGGGTAACACTGCTCTGTTGCTTTATACCATAATTGCTTTAATAAGACAGTTTTATTTCACAACCTGCCTCCAGCTTCGAGGTTATGGTATAGCAGTAGCTGACAGGAGTGTTATAGGCTTACATGATTAATGTGAAATATGTAACAGATTAGCACATTTGTAAAGTAATTACATGTTTCCAGCTGTTTTATAGTACGTGGTAGTTCGATTCTTCATAGAATCTGGGGTTTACTGGTTAAATAGTAAACATTAAATGTTATGTTATAGGGACTTCAATGTGAAAACTGTTTTAAAACGATATTTTTTGCGGGTTAGTCGAATGTGAAGACGAATCTCGGAACCTACAATAAAAAAGAAGGAAGCAAGATTCTGGTTTAACGTCGCGCCGACACGAAGATCATTAGAGGCAAATCATAAGCTTGGATTGTTTCTAGGATAGGAAAGGAAATCGGCTGTGCCCTTTCAAAGAAAGTGTCCGGTTTTTGCCCGGAGCGATTTAGGGAAATCACAAGGAACTTAAATTGGTTTATGAACTACGGTAGAGATTTAGATACTAACAGACTGATTCACGAGAAAGGTTTGTGTATACAGGGTGGTCCATTGATCGTGACCGGGCCAAATATCTCACGAAATAAGCATCAAAGGAAAAAACTACAAAGAATGAAACTTGTCTAGCTTGAAGGGGGAAACCAGATGGCGCTATGGTTGGCCCACTAGATGGCGCTGCCATAGGTCAAACCGATATGAACTGCGTTTTTCTTGTTACGTATTCGCGTAGTACGTAAAGAAATATGAATGTTTTAGCTGGACCACTTTTTTCGCTTTGTAATAGATGGCGCTGTAACAGTCACAAACGCATAAGTACGTGGTATCACGTAACATTCCGCCAGTGCGGATGGTATTTGCTTCGTGATATATTACCCGTGTTAAAGTGGACCGTTTAACACTTACGGAAATTATCTATATCGTGTTGATGTGTGGCTATTGTGATCAAAATGCCCAACGGGCGTGTGCTATGTAAGCTGCTCGGTATCCTGGAAGACATCATTCAAGTGTCCGGACCGTTCGCCGGATAGTTACGTTATTTAAGGAAACAGGAAGTGTTCAGCCACATGTGAAACGTCAACCACGACCTCCAACAAATGATGATGCCCAAGTAGGTGTTTTAGCTGCTGTCGCGGCGAATCCGCACGTCAGTAGCAGACAAATTGCGGGGGAATCGGGCATTTCAAAAACGTCGACTGCACTTGTACCATATTTCTATGCACCAGGAATTGCATGGCGACGACTTTGAACATGGTGAACAGTTCTGCCACTGGGCAGAAGAGAAATTACGGGACGATGGCAGATTTTTTGTACGCATTCTATTTAGCGACGAAGCGTCATTGAACAACAGCGGTAACGTAAACCGGCATAATATGCACTATTGGGCAACGGAAAATCCACGATGGCTGCGACAAGTGGAACACCAGCGACTTTGGCGGGTTAATGTATGGGGCGGCATTATGGGAGGAAGGATAATTGGCCCCCATTTTATCGTTGGCACTCTAAATGGTGCAATTTATGCTGATTTCCTACGTAATGTTTTACGAATGTTACAACAAGATGTTTCACTGCATGAGAGAACGGCGATGTTCTTCCAACATGTTGGATGTCCGGCACATAGCGCGTGCGGTTGAAGCGGTATTGAATAGCATATTTCATGACAGGTGGATTGGTCGTCGAAGCACGTTCACCGGATCTGACGTCCCCGGATTTGTTTCTGTGGGAAAGTTGAAGGATATTTGCTATCGTGATCCACCGACAACGCCTGACAACAGCGCATTGTCAATGCGTGTGCTGTTGAGAGGAATGTCGTTACACGTATTGTCAAATGCATTGAGGTTGACCGACATCATTTTGAGCATTTATTGCATTAGTGTGGTATTTACAGGTAATCACGCACTAACAGCATGCGTTCTCAGCAATGATAAGTTCACAAAGGTACATGTATCACATTGGGACAACCGAAATAAAATGTCCAAACGTACCTACATTCTGTATTTTAATTTAAAAAACCTACCTGTTCGTCTAAAATTGCGAGCCATATGTTTGTTACAGCGCCATCTATCACAAAGCGAAAAAACTGGTGCAACTAAAACATTCATATTTCGTTACGTACTACACGAATATGTAATAAAAATGGTGGTTCCTATTTACAAACACGCAGATGATGTCCGTTTTACCTATGGCAGCGCCATCTAGCGGGCCAACCATAGCGCCATCTGGTTTCCCCCTTCAAGCTAGAGAAGTTTCATTCTTTGTAGTTTTTTCGTTTGACGCTTATTGCTTGAGATATTTGGCCCGGTCACGATCAATGGACCACCCTGTATATTTTATTACCGCTATGCAAGACAAGCCGACTAGTCGTAGGTATTTAGTGCTACCTGAATAAATCCAGACTAGGTCGCAAACTAATCATCCAGTGAGTGCCTCATACAGGTGTGTTTTAATAGGTGGTTCCGTAGTAGCAGGCACTGACACGTGTGCTGTCGGAAGCAGTCTCGCACGCGTGCGTGTGAATGCGTCAAGTGGCTGCGTTCTCTTTTTCGCAGGGAAGTGGTACGAGCTGCCACGGCTTCTTGCGCCCGAGGAGCGGGCATCGCCTGTCGCCGTATCCCACCTGTTAATTAGGGGCGCGCCGCTCGCTTTTCGCGTCTGTTGTGTAAGGCGGGCGGGCAGCACAAAGGAAAGGGGGGGCCGACTTCACAGGCAGCGGATCGCGGGGGGGCGTGGCGTAGCGCGGCCACTTTGCTCTGCAGCCGGGAAGACGCAGTGGCCGCCATTCAAGCCGTAAACGCGGCTACGCCGGTGTCGTTTTAATGCCGGTCATTACGTGACTACACCGGTAGACGCGAGAGAGAGTACCGTCACTGCGTAGCTCTCCTTTTCCTCTGCCTCTACGGCTTGTAGGAGCGCGACCTCGTAATCATCGCAGGTAACTGTGTACTGCCAGCCACTTTGAGACTGTAACAACTTCGCCAGGGAGGCAGTCGCCGGTTCCCCAGAGCCTCCACCAGTACTGCCTCCGCAAGACTTCGCAAAGCAACAGAAAACGTAACATACACTACTGGCCATTAAAATTGCTACACCACGAAGATGACGTGCTACAGACGTGAAATATAACCGACAGGAAGAAGATGCTGTGATACGCAAATGATTAGCTTTTCAGAGCATTCACACAAGACTGGAGCTGGTGGCGACACCTACAACGTGCTGACATGAGGAAAGTTTCCAACCGATTTCTCATACACAAACAGCAGTTGACCGGCGTTGTCTGGCGAAACGTTGTTGTGATGCCTCGTGTAAGGAGGAGGAATGCGTACCATCACGTTCCCGACTTTTATAAAGGTCGGATTGTAACCCATAGCGATTGCGCTTTATCGTATCGCGACATTGCTGCTCGCGTTGGTCGAAATCCAATGACTGTTAGTAGAATATGGAATCGGAGGGTTCAGGAGGGTAATACGGAACGCCGTGCTGGATCCCAACGAACTCGTATCACTAGCAGTCGAGATGACAGGCATCTTATCCGCATGGCTGTAACGCATCGTGCAGCCACGTCTCGATGCCCGAGTCAACAGATGGGGACAACCATCTGCACGAACAGTTCGACGACGTTTGCAGCAGCATGGACTATCAGCTCAGAGACCATGGCTGCGGTTACCCTTGACGCTGCATCACAGGCAGGAGCGCCTGCGATGGTGTACTCGACGACGAACCTGGGTGCACGAATGGCAAAACGTTATTTTTTCGGATGAATCCAGGTTCTGTTTAGAGCATGATGATGGTGGCATCCGTGTTTGGCGACATCGAGGTGAACGCACATTGGAAGCGTGTATTCGTCATCGCCATACTGGCGTATCACCCGGTGTGATGGTATGGGGTGCCATTGGATACACGTCTCTGTCACGTCTTGCTAGCATTGACGCCACTTAGAACAGTCAACGTTACATTTCAGATGTGTTACGACCCGTGGCTCTACCCTTCATTAGATCCCTGTGATACCCTACATTTCAGCAGGATAATGCACGACCACACGTTGCAGGTCCTGTACGGGCCTTTCTGGATACAGAAAATGTTTGACTGCTGCTCTGGCCAGCACATTCTCCAGATCTCTCACCAATTGAAAACGTCTGGTCAATGGTGGCCGAGCAACTGGCTCGTCCTAATACGCCAGTCACTACCCTCGATGAACTGTGATATCGTGTTGAAGCTGCATGGGCAGCTGTACCTGTATACGCCATCCAAGCTCTGTTTGACTCAATGCCCAGTCGTATCAAGGCAGCTATTACTGCTAGAGGTGGTTGTTCTGGGTAATGATTTCTCAGGATCCTTGCACCCAAATTGCGTGAAAATGTAATCACATGTGAGTTCTAGTATAATATATTTGTCCAATGAATAGCCGTTTATCACCTGCATTTCTTCTTGGTGTAGCAATTTTAATGGCCAGTAGTGTGTTTTTTTTCCTGCCCACTAAAATGTGTTAGTCCTGTTCAGTACTGGAGTCGCCTCAGCCAATTTCCAGCTGCAGGTCGAAGAAGGGCTTTTCTTTCACCTCAAAAAGATTAGTTGACTTCTCCTAATCGTTCTAAGTGGGTTGTGGTCGGAGCCTACATGGCGAGCTTACACGTGTGATTTCCGCATGACGACCGGCGTTTCCAACATCGGTTCTGGAAAAATTTCCTAAAACCTAGCAAAAGGCAGCACCTTACAAGAGCGCTGCAAGCAGGAGCAGGAAATTGGCAATGAGAATGCCTACACTCCGCTCCTGATTCTGATTGGCTGGAGCGCCCAAGGTTAAATTATTTCGTTGGATGTTTTGGGAGCTCGACTGGCAGACCTCGCGCGATTTAGAAGCCGCGTGCCCCCTGAGGCGGAGGTGGGGTCTTCGTAGCGTTTGTTTGTGAAGTCGCGAGTAGGTGAGGCTTCGTGATCAGCCGACTTACCTACCGCAGAACGAAACACTGGGGGACAAACGTGCTCGCAGGCGCAAACATTGCTAATCCGTGAGGGTGCACTTGTTCACTACCAAAGAGACACCTCAGAGCAGACCGTGGAGCCATTGGCTAGCTGCAGGTCGTGTTGGATAAAAGTGACGGATTTTTACTAGGATTAATTCATACTAATAAAATTCGTTGACTCTGAACTGTACTTCTGTTATCTTGTTGAGGCGGTTATCGGCAGAAATAATTAGGAGCCAGTTTCAGGTGGTGTGTGAATTGTTCAAATAATTTACGGGTTTGCTGGCGGGTGAAGTCGTCGACCACCGCCGATATTTCGGCAGGAGCACACCCTACCATTCTCAAGGCACAACTGCAAGGAGTAAACAATGTGCAAGGGAATTTAATACCTCGGTTCACAGAGGAGAAACAAGGAAGATACCACACACAGAACAAGTAACCGCAAAGTCAACACACAATCAAAGATAACCAACATCATTCTGAGTGAATTTCGCTCCGACGCCTAGGAGTTTGACAGTCGCTGGTGTTATTAGTTCTATCGAACAGGCTGTTCATAAACTACCTTCCGAGGCTGCGGAAGAGGTTAGGAGGGAAGCTTGTCGTGTGTTGGCTGGGCCCGTCCACTCAAGTGTAACATTACAGCAGCTGAGGCGGCTGCTTTACGTTCACTCAGAATGGATCCTGATTTTGTTATTTTACCTGCCGACAAGGGAAATGCCACGGTTTTGTTGAAGAAGCACGATTACATTCAAAACATGCAGTGTCTACTTTCTGATTCAGCGTAATGCAAAATTGGTGCTGACCCTACTAAGAGTGTTGAGAGAAAGACTAATAACCTCCTGAAGAAACGTTCTTTGTTCAGGAGACCATCAAGAATCTTAATTCTTTCTGTGCTGTACCACCTAGATTATATGGCCTCCCTAAGGTCCATAAAGAGGCTGTCCCGTTGAGGTCTATCGTTTCTAATATTGGTGCTCCGACATATCGTGTAGCTAAACATCTTGCTAGTTTGTTGAGCCCGCTAGTAGGTAGGTGTGAACACCACATTAAGAACTCTGCATATTTCTTACGTCGATTGCAGCGATTGCGTTTGAATGACTCTGATATTTTAGTCAGTTTTGATGTGGTTTCTCTTTCCACTCGCGTTCCTCTCTCTGCAGCTAACTGAGGTTAAGTTTGGTGTCGAATTAACAAATTTGTTTCGACATGTGCTGACTTCCAGTTACATTTTATTCAATGGTCAGTACTACGAACAGACTGATGGAGTTGCAATGGGAAGCCCGTTGTCACCTATTGTGGCCAATTTGTGTATGGCGGACTTCGAGGAACGTGCATTGGAGTCAGCGGCCTTGAAACCTGCGTGTTTTTTCAGATATGTAGACGATACTTTTGTTGTTTGGCCTCATGGTAGTGAGAATTTAAACCGGTTTTTGGAACAGTTGAATTCAATCCACTCGAATATTCAGTTCACTATGCAGATGGAAAAGAATGGATGCCTTCCCTTCCTTGATGTGTTGGTCAAAAGGAAGACTGATGGTACGTTGGGACATTCTGTTTATAGGAAGCCCACCCACACTGACTTGTATATGCGAGCTCAGCGTGAAGGAGTACTTCGCACCCTGGTTCACAGGGCCCACGTTATCTCAGACCCTGAAAGTTTGGCAGCTGAGCTAGCACATCTCGAAGTCACCGTTCGTCGGAATGGTTATAGTGAGACGCCGATCAAACGTGCGTTGCGCTATCAGCCTTCTGTGCAACGGGTCAGTGACGATAGCAACGAAGTGGCACCCAAGTCTACGCCCTTTTTGCCTTACGCACGAAGCATTTCTAACAGGATTGGCCGTATTTTGCGGAAATATGATGTGAAATGTGTTTTTCGACCACCTTCTAAGACCAACGCCCTGTTGGCGTCCGTAAAAGATGATCATGGTTTGCGTAAGGCTGGTGTCTATCGTATTCCTTGCAGTTTTGGCATGTCATATATAGGTCAGACAATCAGGACTGTGGAAGACCGGTGTACTGAACGTAAGCGTCACACACGCTTACAGCAGCCGAGCAAATCTGCTATTGCAGGACATTGCCTTGACACCAGTCATCCTATGGAATACAACAACACGGAGATTCTGGCTTCCACGTCCAGCTATTGAGATAGTGTCATTAAGGAAGCTGTTGAAATCAAACTATCAAGCAACCTTATAAACAGAGATGGTGGATTTTGTCTAAATGCTGCATGGAATCCGGCTCTGTCTCTCATCAAAAATCGGAGGGACAGAATTAGGGCTACCTCACCTGTTGATTAATGGTCACTATCGATATTTCTGATGTTGGTTATCTTTGGTTGTCTGTTGACTTTGCGGTTGCTTGTTCTGTGTGTGGTATCTTCCTTGTTTCTCCTCTGTGAACCGAGGTATTAAATTCCCGAGTTCGAGTCTCGGTCCGGCACACAGTTTTAACCTGCCAGGAAGTTTCCCTAGCACACGGCTTCCTCCTTGTATTTGTGGCTTGAGAATGGCAGGGTGTGCTCCTGCCGAAGTATCGGCGGTGGTCGACGACGTCACCCGGCTGCAAACCCGTAAGTTACTTGAACATTCGATTCACCTGGAAAAGTTAAGGTCTCACGGTGTGTGAATTGTTAGCGGTGTACATGTTCCAGTCCAGTGGTCGGATCTTGGAATCTTTCTGTAGGTGGTTAGAACGAAGCAAGGCTTTTAATTATTGACTTTCGAGTAGTGAGATCTTTTAACCCTACATCGTGGGTCAAGGCGAGGCTGCCATCCATATTTTGATTTTATAGGTGTAACAGTGTAAGTAATTAATCCGGGTCCGACAATAAACGTTTCCATTCAAATACGTGGAACACCTGCCGGGTAATTTCTTCACACGCCTCCCATCGCCAAGACGACGTGGGTTCTGGTCACTGCAGCGAGTGTGAGTCCGCGCAACGCTACAGAAGCTCTGAGGCATGGACGAAATGAACGCTTCAAAAATAACAACATCAGTATAGAACCAAGTCAGTAACAACGAGAAATATGTCCGTACCAATACAGACGTGAATCATCTGCCTGTTAAGTCTGTTTCATTCAATATTCATGTAAGTTGTGTAATAGCTATACTGGTTTCTGCAGCTTCTATTCCCTTTATCAACAACCCATAAATAAGCCCATAAATACTGGCGGAAGTAAAATTGTGAGGACGGGTCGTGAGTCGTGCTTGGGTAGCTCAGTTGGTAGAGCACTTGCCCATGAAAGGCAAAGGACCAGAGTTCGGGTCTCGGTCCGGCACACAATTTTAATCTGCTAGGAAGTTTCAACCCCATAAATACTTCTTAGTAGATGGCTAACTCAGTGCGTCCTTACTGATGCAAGCGCGGCAGAGCACGAGGGATGGAACGATGAGTGTGGTTGCTCCAAAAACTGAGGAGAGTGTAGGGTATTAGAAAGTTTTCAGTGTGGGGGAGAAGAGGGCGGAAATTTGGAAGTCCATAGAGGATTCTGCTGGAGACGGAAGGCGGATACGGAAAGCGAGGCCGAATGCACGGCCTTAGAGGTTTTCCAGGGAACGGCAAACTTTTAGTGTAACAGAAACTCAAGCGACTAGGACATACGAGACATTTGGACAGATTAGGGCCTTGCAGTTGTGGAATCCGATGAAGGGGTGCAGGGGTTTGGCTGATTAGTGGTTTTTGTAACTTTAGTCTGCTGTGGGCTTTTTATAGGATGATTAGTAGGCATAGTTTCAACGTCGTTTCACCGTCGAGGAGTGGTCTGAGATATTTTAATGTCGTTGTTAATTCAATAGGATAGTCGTGGATAGCAGGCATAAGCTACAGTTAGTTCATCCTATAGTTGTTTCTCGAAAGCATTGATTTTGAGGAGCCTCTGGTTACGCTAGGAGGCAAACTGGTTGAGGTGGAGTTGAAAGGATTGTTGGGATTTCTGAAGAGCGGGGTGTAGGGCTAGAAACAACTATCGGCAGTATTGGAGGAAGTAGACAGCAGCGTGGAGGATATACAGGAGTGGGGAAAAGACAGAGCCTTGGGACACAACTGCAGTGTGGTGGAAGACGTTAGAATTAGTGCTTATGGTTACATAGCAAGAACGGTTGTGTTGAAAGGTTGCAACAGAGCAGACATAATTTACTGGAAGTGCTTACATCAGGGCCGGTCGGTGTGGCCGAGTGGTTTTAGGCGCTACAGTCTGGAACCGCGTGGCCGCTACGGTCGCAGGTTCGAATCCTGCCTCGGGCATGGATGTGTGTGATGTCCTTAGGTTAGTTAGGTTTAAGTAGTTCTAAGTCCTAGGGGACTGATGACCTCAGATGTTAAGTCCCATAGTGCTTAGAGCCATTTTTTGCATACATCTTGAGTTTGGAAAGAATACTAGAATGTCATACGCGTATATGACCATATGCTTTTTCAAGGTCAAGGGACTCCATTATGGATATCACTGATTCCCTATACTCGACCGAGATTGTAAAAATTGAAGGCTGTGCTTATAACGATGATGTTGACTGCGAGCTTCGTCACCTATAGAAACTGAAAATATAGACTCTATAAGTCCTGAACTCCAAACATAGAAAGAAAAGACTTTCTCACAGAGTCGCTTGCTTGTTTGGCGTAGAACTCAGTCATCCAATAGGAGAACAGCACACGTTTCTTCTGCTCAACAGCCTCTAGGCTTCATCTGTACATATCACTGTTTGTCTCTTGTGGCCACGAAACAGAAAATAGAGTGCGGAATAGCTTGCTAAGTTACTTAGCGTTTAGAAGGTTCAGCGACATTTTCATTTTACAGAACTATGTCACACATTGAATCTCTCCTCTTAATAACTGGACCGCAACATTTTTCTCTTTTGTTTCTTCAAAAAACACGACGTATATAGAACTCCCTGTCCCGCGCTCATAGGCAGCACACCGTGCCTAGTACACAGCTACGACACCTGAGGATGGGTTTACAACAGTCCGAAACCGGTCGTGTGAAAATAATTTGCAACTGAAGCGGTATTTTCTACCTCTGCTATAATGCTCAGTTGCGGCTGTTCCACCAACGGGATTTTTTGTAATGAAAAGGGTTGCTGCTAAGTTTGTTCCACGGGTTCTGGCTGACAATCAAAAGGAACGTCGAGTTGAAACATGTCGTGTTTTGAAACGACAACTTGAATCTGATCCACATTTTCTGTCAAAGGTCATTAGTGGTGATGAGTCATGGTGCTATGGCTACGACCCAGAAACAAAGCAACGGTCAAGCCAGAGGAAGACGTCATCGTCATGCCGTCCAAATAAATGTCGTCAAATCAAACATAAAAAAATGCTGACTTGCTTTTTTGATGCAAAGGCCGTAGTTCGTTCAGAGTTAGTTTCCCCAGGTCAAAACGTCAATCAAACCTTTTATTTGGAAGTTTTAAGAAGATTGTGCAACAGCGTTCGTCAAAACAGACCCGATTTGTGGCAGACGAGAGACTGGTTCTTCGACCATGACAACGCACCTGCAGACACAGCCATCTCTGTTAGACGGTTTTTGCTAAAAATGCCATGGTTCCGCTGCTCCACGAACTTTATTCAGCTGACCTGGCGCCGTGGGGCTTTTTCTTACTTCCACGCTCGGAAAGTGGCACGAAAAGACACCGATTTGGCGACACTGAAGAAGTCAAGATGAAAACGAGGGAGGAGCTGTCAGCCATTTCTAAAGATGATTAAAAAATGTTTCTAACGTGGGAGAAATGTGTTAGTTGTAATCGAGAGTATTTTGAAGGGGTTATGGTTGTTTTATAAACAATTTGAAAATATGTAGCTTTTCAAATATAATTCCGGTTTTTTTCGGTACCCCTCGTATAACTATCATACCAAATGTTCAAGATATTTGCACTCTTATTGTAAGTAGGCGGTTTAAGTTTTTATGTTGGTAACACCACGTAGCGCTCTGTATGAACATCACTGACTGTGCTGAGTGCAGTCTGTGGCTGGTTGGACTCATTGTTGGAATATTCGCTATTGTAGTGTTGGGCAGTTGGATGTGAACAGCGCGTAGCGTTGTGCAGTTGGAGGTGAGCCGCCAGCAGTGGTGGATGTGGGGAGAGAGATGGCGGAGTTTTGAGAGCGGATGATCTGGACGTGTGTCCATCACAGACAGTAAATTTGTAAGACTGGATGTCATGAACATACATATTATGACTTTTGAACACTATTAAGGTAAATACATTGTTAAGGTAAATACATATATATTATGACTTTTGAACACTATTAAGGTAAATACATTGTTTGTTCTTTATCAAAATCTTTCATTTGCTAACTATGCCTATCAGTAGTTAGTGACTTCAGTAGTTAGAATCTTTTATTTAGCTGGCAGTATTGGCGCTCGCTGTATTGCAGTAGTTTGAGTAACGAAGATTTTTGTGAGGTAAGTGATTCATGAAAGGTATAGGTTATTGTTAGTCAGGGCCATTCTTTTGTAGGGATTATTGAAAGTCAGATTGCGCTGCGCTAAAAATACTGTGTGTCAGTTTAGTGATGATCAGTATAAGTAAAAAGAGAAATGTCTGAGTACGTTCAGTTTCGCTCAGCTGTTTGGAAATTAAATAACGTAAGAGGTTTACCAGCACAGTCATTCATAATTTTTCAAAGGGGACATTACATTATATTTCATCTATTTTTCATTAGTACCTATTGTCTTATAGGTGTAGCATATTGTATGATAACACCACGTATTTCGCCATGCGCGAAATAAAACTACATCCAAACTCGTATCTTGCAAACCACTGTAAAGTGTATGGTAGAGGGTACTTCCCTTTGTACCTCCTCTTAAAGTTTCTTCCAGTTTCATTACTTTGTGGAGTGTGGGAAAAATGACTGATTAAATGCCTCTGTGCATACAGCTAATTTGTCTTCGTTGCCTCTGCGGGAGCGATACGTAAGATGCAGTAGAATTCCAAACTTAACACTGGTTGTTGAAACATTCTAAGCAGTATTATTGAAGGTATTTGAAATCCATCTGTATTGTATTGTTAAGTTATTATAGAGACTGTGGCCCACAGATGAAGTATTTGTAGGTAGGCTTTCGCGGGGTATCTATCTTCCACAGTCTGCCAGTTCATGTCTTGCAACTCGTAAGTGAAGCTCTCCCTGGGTTTAACGAATCTGTAAGCACTATATGTTTGCTCTTCGTTCTACACGTAGCCGGCCATTGTGGCCGAGGGGTTCTAAGCGCTTCAGTCCGGAACCGCGCTGCTGCTACGGTCGCAAGTTCGAATCCTGCCTCGGGCATGGATGTGTGAGATGTCCTTAGGCTAGTTAGGTTTAAATAGTTCTAAGTGTAGGCGACTGATGACCCCAGATGTTAAGTGCCATAGTGCTTAGGGCCATTTGAACCATTTCTTTTCTACACGTTCAATATTGCCGGTTAGTGCTAACTGGTTAGCGTCGAACACACTTCACCAATATTCGAACCGGGCCAGGTGGGGCACTGGTTAAGTACACTGGACTCGCATTCTGGAGGACAACGGTTCAAACCCGCATCCGGCCACGCCGATTTTTTTTTCGGTGATTTCCCTAAATCGCTTCAGGCAAATGCCGGAGTGATCCCTTTGGAAGGCACGGTCGACTTTCCTCCCTGATCCAATGACACTAATGACCTCGGTGTTTGGTCCCCCCCCCCTCCCCCTCGAATCAACTAACCAGTATTCTGAGATGGACGCACAAGTTTTTTCTAGATCCGATTCATTTTTCCATTTGTAGGTAGGCTTTCGCGCGGTAGTAGCATCTATTTCCACTGTCTGCCAGTTCATATTTTCCAGCACCTAAGAGAAGCTCCCCATGGGTTTAACGAATCTGTAAGCGCTATGTGTTTTGCTTTTCTTTCTACACGTTCAGCATTACAGGTAAGTGCTAACTGGTATGTGTCCAACACACTTCACCGACATTCGAACCGAGCGACGTGGTTCTCTGGTTAGTACACTGGACTCGCATTCTGGAGGACGACGGTTCAAACCCGCATCCGGCCACCCTGATTTTTTTTCCGTGATTTCCCTAAATCGCTTCAGGCAAATGCCGGAATGGTTCCTTTGGAAAGCATGGACGACTTCCTTCCCTGATCCAATGAGATCGATGACCTCACTGTTTAGTTCCCCCCCCCCCCCCCCACCCACCCCCCTCGAATCAACCAACCAATATTCTAAAATGGACACACAAGTTTTTTCTAGATCCACTTCATTTTCCCAGTTTGCCACTTGCTTTTACGATTGAGCGTACGTGATCATTCCGTTTCATAAATGTACCTGCAAATGGTTTCACCCAGGTATTTGTAACTGAACATTAGTGCAACTTCCTTGAGACAGAACTTTCGGGATGTCATGTGGCAAAAGCGCAATTTGGGTTTCGTATGGCCTACTCTTTGGCAAACCACGCTGTGCGGCGTCGCGGTTCTTTCCGTCCCTTTAGGACGGACCTGCACCTGCCTGTGAACATTGTCTCAGCAGATCATCAGTAGGGAAGCCGAGTGAAACCTACTGTACTTCGACGTGAACCAGGCTGCAATTAAAGTCACTAATGTACATTTCGGGAGAAAGTTTTGTCACTAAATGAAAGGTTGGAAATTTGGTCCTCAATTAATATATTCGGAAGCAGGTGAACAAGTATCACTGCCAAGCCCGTGCTAGTCTTAACACAGTCACTCACAATCCCTTTCACTCACGTTAGCGAGTTTATGGTGTTGCATTTCCCGTAAACGTAATAGCTACAAAAATACTGATTGTTTTTTATTGATAATGCTCGCCAAATATTAAGTCTGTCGGTAGGAAATGCAGTCACAGTTTTTAGCCACCGACCTGCTCAATACGCCACGCGGAATATATGTGTTTTTTCGTCACAGAATTCACTTAAAAATTCCGAAATTTCTACATACACATCGGAATAATTATGCCGTCACTTTCCAGCACTTTTGATGTATGAAACACTGCTAGATCCGGCAACATATCGTTTCCATCGGAACTACTACTACACACATCCGAACTGTTTCATGGGTAGGCTCCGACTCTTCTCTAGAATACTCCAAGTCTTCTTTTCCAGCAGAGAAAGGCGCGCGAAGAATATTGCTTTACCATTGGTCAGTTTACTCAACAGCCAATAGCAAAACAACATTCTCCCGCGTCAGTCCGCGCTTTTCACGAATAATCAATCGCAAAATTGTAAACCTAACGACTGCACTTTTTACCGACGTAATTATCTAACATGCTGAAGTTTTGTTTACGCATAAAGTTATTTACTATTGTTATTTATACCATAAACTTACTTTACAAATCTATTCTACAAAAATCCCCTTTGTCCATATTTTTTTTTTCTTTTTTTTTTTTTTTGTTTTTTTTTCTTTTTTTATTTTTTTGTTTTTTTTTTAGCGACTAAAAAGCGAAAAATGAACACAGCCAGAGTTCCCATGCGCTCACCCAACTGAGTACTAACGTTGCTGCTTCACTTCGGTGATCGGACGAGAACAGAAGATTTTATTTCTTCTTCTTCTTCTTTTTTGTTTGTTTGTTTTTGTTTATTTACTTTGCGGAATTTAGCACTGCTACAAAACAGTAGGCCCTGACGTATTTCAAAACTCATCTGTCGATTCGTAGTGTGTTGTTATTTCCGAGGCGTTCTAGCACTCTTCTTTCGCACATTCTTGCTCAAACTGAGTCCATTACTGCAATTTCGTATCTTACGTTTGATACAGTAGTTTAAAATGCTTGTGGAAGCATCTTTGTCAACACCTGAAAGTTAGTATGAAAAGAGGGCTGGCAGGTGCAGCGACGTAAAAATGAAAAAATGAGATAGAGCCAACAGCACCCGGTGTTCCCAGGCGGTCACCCATCCAAGTACTAACCGGGCCCGATGTTGCTTAACTTCGGTGATCGGACGAGAACCGGTGTATTTTTTTTTTTCTTTATTTTTTTTAATTCCTTTTTTTTTTGTTTTTTTTTCTTTTTTTTTCTTTTTTTTGTTCTTTTTTTTTTTTTAATGAAGACTAAAACTGGAACCTCATCCTATTACTCAGTTACTGTCTTCCTGTAACTTTGTCCATTTTATTACTTTTTCAAAAATAGTCTTACGTATACTTGTTTACAGGCTGGCACATAACAAAGATATCAATACTACTTCGAAATGTTCCCCCACTAAATCCCACTACATAACTCGTTTAACAATTATCTTCATATTAACCTTAAACCACACTCACGCATCATTCATACTGATAAAACACATTTATAACATTTTACATACACAAAAAGACATAATAACACTTTATGAAAATACTAGAACAGTTTATGAAAAACATTCTATTATTTTTGAGCACTCTAGTGGGCAGAATCGAAACTAAAATCACAGCCCCCTATCCAATACTGACCTCTATCGGCTGATACATAAACTACGTGCGCGTCCAGTCTCGCGTCACCATCTGTCACTATCCAGCTCTGAGACACATCTCCCACTTAACCGCCTCCAAGGCAGGATCGGTATACGGCGCTACGCCTCAGCTGGTTGGCATGGAGGACCTCATTGCCATCGAGATACCTTATTACGTTTGAGTATTATCCTCATTTGTCAGTCTGTTACACTTCTCCCTAGGTTGTGGTTTCGCGCGGAAACGCTCCGGGTGCCCGTGGCTGCCGGCTCGGTGTGCGTGAGAACAGAAGTCGAGACCTCCCCGACCGCACCGCCTCCGGCGGTCCTGTTGCAGACGACAATGGGGTCGGTGGAGCGCGACAGAGACACCGCAGCGGAACGGCCTTGGGATTCCATCTGGTTGGCGCACGGCCCGGCAGCGACCGCTGCGGGCTGTGGACACAGTACACAGTTCCTGAATCGCCGACTCGGCCGTGGCGTCACTTCCCGCCACGACAGCCCGGCCTGGAATTCCCACGGAGTCGCCCCAGCCGCGTCCTGCGCTGCCGGAACCGGCAGCTGTAACGGACGCAGCTGAGGTAACTGCAGGGCCCGACTTTCCTCGGCCACACTCCTTAACAAACAGGAAGGTCCCAGACGGCAAGTGGTAGAGGGAGATGTTGACAGCGTTTCTCGAGTGGCTGTTAACAGACGAATAACATTGTTTCACTCTACCCCCAAGATTGTATACCGATTAGGTTCCTTTCAGATTACGCTGATACAATAGCTCCCTACTTAGCAATCATATACAACCGCTCGCTCACCGATAGATCCTGTACCTACAGATTGGAAAATTGCGCAGGTCGCACCAGTGTTTAAGAAGGGTAGTAGGAGTAATCCATCGAACTACAGACCTATATCATTGACGTCCGTTTGCAGTAGGGTTTTGGAGCATATACTGTATTCAAACATTATGAATCACCTCGAAGGGAACGATCTATTGATACGTAATCAGCATGGTTTCAGAAAACATCGTTCTTGTGCGACGCAGCTAGCTCTTTATTCGCACAAAGTAATGGCCGCTATCGACAGGGGATCTCAAGTTGATTCCGTATTTCTGGATTTCCGGAAAGTTTTTGACACCGTTCCTCACAAGCGACTTCTAATCAAGCTGCGGGCCTACGGGGTGTCGTCTCAGCTGTGCGGCTGGATTCGTGATTTCCTGTCAGGAAGGTCGCAGTTCATAGTAATAGACGGCAAATCATCGAGTAAAACTGAAGTGATGTCAGGTGTTCCCCAGGGAAGCGTCCTGGGACCTCTGCTGTTCCTGATCTATATAAATGACCTGGGTGACAATCTGAGCAGTTCTCTTAGGTTGTTCGGAGATGATGCTGTAATTTACCGTCTAGTAAGGTCATCCGAAGACCAGTATCAGATGCAAAGCGATTTAGAAAAGATTGCTGTATGGTGTGCCAGGTGGCAGTTGACGCTAAATAACGAAAAGTGTGAGGTGATTCACACGAGTTGCAAAAGAAATCCGTTGGAATTCGATTACTCGATAAATAGTACAATTCTCAAGGCAGTCAATTCACCTAAGTACCTGGGTGTTAAAATTACGAACAACTTCAGTTTGAAAGACCGCATAGATAATATTGTGGGGAAGGCGAGCCAAAGGTTACGTTTCATTGGCAGGACACTTAGAAGATGCAACAGGTCCACTAAAGAGACATCTTACACTACACTCGTTCGTCCTCTGTTAGAATATTGCTGCGCGGTGTGGGATCCTTACCAGGTGGGATTAACGGAGGACATTGAAAGGGTGCAAAAAAAGGGCAGCTCGTTTTGTATTGTCACGTAATAGGGGAGAGAGTGTGGCAGATATGGTACGCGAGTTGGGATGGAAGTCATTAAAGCAAAGACGTTTTTCGTCGCGGCGAGATCTATTTACGAAATTTCAGTCAGCAACTTTCTCTTCCGAATGCGAAAATATTTTATTGAGCCCAAGCTACGTAGGTAGGAATGATCATCAAAATAAAATAACAGAAATCAGAGCTCGAACAGAAAGGTTTAGGTGTTGGTTTTTCCCGCGCACTGTTCGGGAGTGGAATGGTAGACAGATAGCATGATTGTGGTTCGATGAACCCTCTGCCAAGCACTTAAATGTGAATTGCAGAGTAATCATCTACATGTAGATGTAGAATCTACTAGCCTAAACCCCCTTTCGACACGAACGAGTTTCTTGTCTCAATCGACTACTCGCGGAAGTTTGTCTGTATCAGTACCCCTGGTGTACTATTCTTGTTCTGGGACTTGCTCGTCACGAGGGGTTGTTCTTGTTTAGAAGTCGCCGTCAAAACTGAGTACGTTCTCAGCGCCATCTGCCAGAGAAGTGACGTTACGAGGGAGCGTCTTTCTTACAAAGAAATGGGATATGCTAACATCATTAAGCAACGACCCTCATCCATGGCATACTCCAAACGGTGTGTGGCGGAGGGTATTTCTGGTACCACTAACTAATCCCCCCTTCCCTGCTCCACTCGTGAATGGCGGGTGGGAAGAATGGCTGTCGATGAGTCTCTGTATCAGCTCTTAATTTCTCTACTTTATCGTCGCGGTTATTTCGCGAAATATTTATGGGAGAAAGTGTTGTGGATTGGCAGGAGCCAAACCACGGAGTTTGGAGGAAGCCGAAAGGCACGCGTTTAAGCTCACGCAGGCTGGCGTGAGGTCTGGAACAGGACAAGAAAATGAGAACTTAGAAAAACGGACGCAGATGGTGGAATACTTAACTTTAATCCATTAATGTTGAACGTAGCTCTTGTCTGTACATTCTTTACAATATCAATAGCAACTGATAATGGCGCCTTGCTAGGTCGTAGCAAATGACGTAGCTGAAGGCTATGCTAACTATCGTCTCGGCAAATGAGAACGTATTTTGTCAGTGAACCATCGCTAGCAAAGTCGGTTGTACAACTGGGGCGAGTGCTAGAAAGTCTCTCTAGACCTGCCGTGTGGCGGCGCTCGGTCTGCAATCACTGGTAGTGGCGACACGCGGGTCCGACGTATACTAACGGACCGCGGCCGATTTAAAGGCTACCACCTAGCAAGTGTGGTGTCTGGCGGTGACACCACAGAAAGTAATATGGTGTCCGCCGGCCGCGGTGGCCGTGCGGTTCTAGGCGCTGCTGTCCGGAACCACGTGACTCCTACGGTCGCAGGTTCGAATCCTGCCTCGGGCATGGATGTCTGTGATGTCCTTAGGTTAGTTAGGTTTAAGTAGTTCTAAGTTATAGGGGACTGATGACCTGAGATGTTAAGTCCCATAGTGCTCAGAGCCATTTGAACCATTTTATTAATATGGTGTCCGACCCATTCCACGTAGGAAAGTTTATTAATAACCAAAGCCAAGTTCCTGGCGAAGTCGTGTGGTAAATCCTCCACATCACTGAAAGCTCTAAGAACAGCGTCTACCCCTACACTTAAATACATACATCGCAAGCCACTGTTGGCGCGTGGCGGAGGGTACGATTTACAACTACCAATCACTTCCCTTCCCGTTCCAGTCACGAACAGTGCAAGGGGAAAACGACAATCTACATTCCGCCACGAGAGTCCAAATTTCTCTTATCTTATGTCTGTGGTCCTTACGCGAAATGTACGTTGACAGTAGTAGGATCATTATACATTCAGCTTCAAATGCCAGTTCTCTAAATTTTCTCAGTAGCATTCTTTGTGAAGAACGTCGTCTTCCCTCCGGGGATTCCCAGTTCAGTTCCCCCAAGCAACTCCTTAACACTTGCGCGTCGATCCAAAAACATCACAAAATATTGTCATTTATTTGGTCAAGAATATAAAGACATATAAAAATATATTTATTTATTTACGCGTCTAGTTTCTTAAGTCCCAATTGAAGTGCAAATCTCCAAGGTCATGGAACGTGTCAGTTCATGAAATTACAACGTAAAAGTAATCACAGATAAAATAAAATGTTTATGAACCCAATAAAAAAGACAAACTATAAGTTTAAGTAAACGTAATCAACAATATAACATAAGAATCAGTTTAATTTTTCAACGAACTCTTCAGCAGAATAGAAGGAGTGATCTACGCGGAAACTCTTCAGTTTCGATTTCAAAGCGTGTGGATTACTGCTAAGATTTTTGAATTCTAGTGGTAGCTTATTCAAAACGGATGCAGCCTTATACCGCACACCTTTCTGTACAAGAGTTAAGGAAGTCCTATCCAATGCAGGTTTCATTTCTGCCGAGTATTAACTGAGTGAAAGCTCCTAACTCTTGGGAATAAGCTGACAACCGGCCGGAGTGGCTGACCGGTTGTACAGTCTGGAACCGCGCGACCGCTGCGGTCGCAGGTTCGAATCCTGCCTCGGGCATGGATGTGTGTGATGTCCTCAGGTTAGTTAGGTTTAAGTAGTTCTAAGTTCTAGGGCACTGATGACCTCAGAAGTTAAGTCCCATAGTGCTCAGAGCCAATAAGCAGATATTGTTAACAAGAAACGACAGTAAAGTATATATATATATATATATATATATATATATATATATATATATATATATATATATATATATATATATATATATATACAGGGTGATTCAAAAGGATACCACAACTTTAAAAATGTGTATTTAATGAAAGAAACATAATATAACCTTCTGTTATACATCATTACAAAGAGTATTTAAAAAGGTTTTTTTTTCACTTAAAAACAAGTTCAGAGATGTTCAATATGGCCCCCTCCAGACACACGAGCAATATCAACCCGATACTCCAACTCGTTCCACACTCTCTGTAGCATATCAGGCGTAACAGTTTGGATAGCTGCTGTTATTTCTCGTTTCAAATCATCAATGGTGGCTGGGAGAGGTGGCCGAAACACCATATCCTTAACATACCCCCATAAGAAAAAATCGCAGGGGGTAAGATCAGGGCTTCTTGGAGGCCAGTGATGAAGTGCTCTGTCACGGGCTGCCTGGCGGCCGATCCATCGCCTCGGGTAGTTGACGTTCAGGTAGTTACGGACAGATAAGTGCCAATGTGGTGGCGCTCCATCCTGCTGAAATATGAATTGTTGTGCTTCTTGTTCGAGCTGAGGGAACAGTCAATTCTCTAACATCTCCAGATACTGTAGTCCAGTTACAGTAGCACCTTCGAAGAAAAAGGGACCAAAAACTTTATTGGCTGAAATGGCGAACAAATGCACAACTAAATGAAACTTTATAGCTCCCTTAATTCGCCGACAGATAGTGCTTAGCTCTGCCTTTTGTCGTTGCAGAGTTTTAAATTCCTAAAGTTGTGGTATTCTTTTTGAATCACCCTGTATATATGTATATTGAGAGGCCAATGCCAAAATACCCAGATAGTGAACAGGGGTCGACAAGAGGTTCACGAACTAACACCACTTACTGCCCGAGCTGCCCGTTTCTGAGCCAAAAATATCCTTACAGAATGGGAAGAATTACCCCAAAATATAATACCATACAACATAAGCTAATGAAAATAAGCAGAGTATAATAATTTTCGTGTCGAATTATCGCTTACTTCAGATACCATTCGAATACTAAAAATGGTAGCCTTAAGTCTTTGAACAAGATCCTCAACGTGGGCTTGGAACGACAGCTTAATAACTATCTGAAAACCTAGAAATTTGAACTGTTCACTTTCACGAATCATACGCCCATTACGTGAAATTAAAACGTCAGGTTTTGTTGAATTTTGTGTTCGAAACTGTAAAAACTGAGTCTTACGGTGATTCAGCGTTAGTTCACTTTCTACAAGCCATGAACTTACGTCATGAACTGCACTATTTGAAACAAACCAATGTTGCACACAACATCCTTTACCACGAAGCTAGTGTCATCAGCAAACAGAAATTTTAGAATTACCCGTAATACTAGAGGGCACATCATTTATATCAATATGGAAGAGGAGTGGCCCCAACACTGATCCCTGGGGCACCCCCCACTTGACAGTACCCCACTCAGACCCCACATCACAGCCATTCTCAACACTGTGAATAATGACCTTTTGCTGTCTGTTGTTAAAGTAAGAAATGAACCAATTGTGAGGTACTCCCCGTATTCCGTAACTGTCCAATTTCTGGAGCAATATTTTGTGATCAACACAATCAGACGCCTCAGTTAAATCAAAAACTATGTCTAGCGTTCGAAAACTTAAGTTTAATCCAACTAGTATCTCACAGAGGAAAGAGAATACAGCATTTTCAGTTGTTAAACGACTTCTAAAGCCGAACTGTACATTTGATAGCAGATCGTGTGATATAAAATGATCAATTAGCCACAGACACACAGCCTTTTCAGTAATTTTAGCAAACACTGATGGCATAGAAATGGGTCTAAAACTGTCTACATTATCCCTTTCTCCCTTTTATAAAACGACTTTACTACTGAGTACTTTAATCCTTCAGGAAACTGGCCATTCTTAAACGAAAAATAACAAATATGGCTAAGTACAGTATTCTGCTAGGTTCATGTAAAATACAGGTATTATCAAATTTTTAGCACATGCCCACAATACAAAAGATCATATCCATGAGAGTCCTTAGACTTCAGTTATAAAACAGCAACACCGCCTTTTTACTTTATCCTTTGTTTCCTGCTCTCTTTCTCTGTCAAATCACATCGAAGACCATTTTTCTCCTTCGATAGACCTGAATTTTTCACTTTGGAACCATATATCGTCTTTTATCTATTTACTTTCTTAACTATGCAGAGTGTAGGACTTTTTCGTGTCCAAATATTGTACAACCTGCATAATTTACTAATTTCATATATTTTATCTCTGTTGTCAGAGTGCACTCGTAGGAAAAATGTTAAGTACACATCCAACCTACGTAAGGTGTCACGAAAGCAAAGCAGAAAAAAAACTTAGATTAACAAGATACAAAGCAGAAAATTCTCTTTTTAACACGAGTAAACGCAGCGAGGACTGGTTAACTTTCGGTGTTAGCAGACTAAGCCACTTCAAAATGGTAAACAAAGTTCTTAGAAGTATTATTGTCTGGTTCTGTACGAATGGTCTCATCCTCAGTTTTAAAAAGACACAACGCATTCACCAATGGAAAGTGTAACCCATGGCGAGGAAATTATCAGTTTAAATTGGGGAAAGCACATTTTGAAGCTCCTAAAACAACTAAGTTCATTCACATTTGCACTTAGAATCATTAATAATTTTTGGGAGAGACAAAGAAGTAAGTTGACATATTTTGCACATTAAATAAAATCGTATGGAGTAATGTTCTGGGGTCACTCATCTTTAAGAAACAAAGCCTTCATTGCGTAAAAACGTATTGTAAGAATTATATGTGATGCTCACCCACGATTATCTTATAGATATCTTTTTAAGAAGTGCAACGAAAAGCCAGCCAGAATTGCAAATTTCCCTTTTTTTTATTCACTCGATGACTAGTTTAGGGCCGAGACCCATTTTCAAATTATTCTACAGGTCACAAAAACAAATGTACAGTAATGTAAAATACAGGTATTACCAAATTTTTAAGCATATGCCAAAAATACAGAACATATCGTTTCAAGATTTACCTAGCATAGTCATAAATGGTATTTCCGAAAATGCAAAAACCATGTCAGAAACATTATTTTTGGCATGTGCTTAAAAATTTGGTAATACCTCTATTTTACATGAGTGTAAATTTGTTTTTATGACCTGTAGGATGATATGAAAATAGATCCCGGTCCGAAACTAGTCATCGAGTGAATAAGATAAAGTGAAATTTGCAACTTTGGCTGGGTTTTCGTTGTACTGATTAACAAAAGTTGCTGACCTACAGCTCTTCCAGCATGCCGAAGTTCGTATCCACTTAAAGAGTTGGGCATTCTGACTATTGCTTCACAGCGTTGTACCAGAAGAAAAACTGAAATCCATTCTCTACATTAAGTTTGTCTTTAGCACAAAAAGGGGTGTACAATGCTGCAACAAAAATTTTTGATCACTTACTCAGTCGTATGGAATGTCTGGCAGACATTTCTCCTTGAAAACTCCTTCTATTCTGTACAAGAATTTCTGTTACTGTGGCATGTTTTAAAGGTGGTGGGCAGGACGTACTAACATACAACATCTGTATATCTGTTTTTCTTTTTGAAAAAAACATAAAACTCAGGAAAGGTCAGAATGTAACTGTATACACAAATTAATTTACTATGTCAATGTAAAGTGACTCATACCACATTTTAACCATGAATCGTACGAAATGATCTACGGAACATGGAACTAATTAACTCCCTTGTTTGCGTCACGCGCAGTGTTTTGCGTACTCAGAATTTCAGATCTCTGCACTAGGCACAATCAATAGATCATTGACGTCACTGAGCAGCCTGCAATGCGGTTGGCAGCTGACTTACATGTGGATACTTACCACGTAACCAGTATGAGCTTTTGACCAGAAACTTACTCGAGTAAGAATGGCTTCAACATGCAACCTGCCTTAGTGTTACAATTTCATTCGTAGGCAGTTTCCAGTTCGTAGCTCATCCATAGTTTGCCAAATAAAACGTTCGCAGCTTGCAACCATCTTTCATGGAACCGAGTTTCTAACAAACAGTTCCCACCAGCTATTACTACAGAGCCACACTTGAACGTACGCCAGTCACTCAAACGGAACGAACTGTGTGAGTGTGCAAAAAAGAAAGGGAATTTATTCTAGAAGCTCACGAGTCAGAACAATTCCCAGTCTCGTTCAACTCGTCGCTGATAATTTCTCCTCTGTTCTTGTGACGGATAATGCATTATTTAAGATTTCTTTCTTAGTGGCAAGTTTCGCTTGAAATAATTTATTTTGACCTATTCTGCCTTTAAAACACACCGCGCAAACGTTTCTACACAAAATTTCAGAGTTATGGAAAAATCTGCATCGACACTCAGCTTAGAGTTTCTGGCAAAGGGTACTTCAGGTAGCACTGTCTTTTTGTCCACCAAGTGGGAAGAACGACAATCGATAAGGTTCCTTATGAATATTTTCTCTGTTTTTCCTGTCGCGGTCATTTCACGAAATGTATGCGGTAGGACGTAATATATTCCCCAACTGTTTCCAAAATCGGACGCTCTCGAAACTTCAACAGTAGAGCTCTCCATGAGGCACAACGCCTCTCTTGTAACGTGTGCCACCTGGAGTATGTCGAACATTTCCTTAATGCTCTCGCGCCGAGTAAACGATCTCATGACGAAACGTGGGTCTTTATTTGGATCTTTTCTACCTCTTCCATTATCCCATCCTGGTAAGAATCCCACTGCTTCTTTTGTGGATGAATTACATTCCCTGGCATCGTTAGTTTACTAGCATATAAGCTTACGAATCGGCTACTGAGTCAAGATCTAGGTACCGAATGAGTGCAACTTCTAGCACTTACATTTACGAATGTTCGTACCGGTTCACTCCCTATCGGGCTCTCTCGGCAAACACTTCGCCTTTCATGTTTTGAACGGTGACTGAATTTGTTTGTGTTAATTCTCCTTCGTGATTACTTACACAGAATCTCCCCATCGCCGTCACCCCTTTCCCCAGATTTAGTGATACGACGTCCGAGAGGATAGCTCGTCAACAACTGAACATACGTCAAGCGTGAAAACAGGACGAAGGTGTACTGAACTGTGGAAAAAGAAGCAAAATATAAACAGCGAACGGCCCAGGTTCAAGATGTGCAACATCGATCGCACATGGACACGCGCGGCGTCGTCGTGTGGTCACAGTGTGGGAGTGCAAAGGGGGAGACCCGGGTTCAAATCTCCCTCGAGCCTACTTTTTTTTTCACAAAATCATGAACTGTTCCTCTGCTCATTCACCTGACTGTTCGATGTGTGCAAATTTGTGACTGTGTCGTGGTGTAAAGTCCGTTTCCAACAGCGAGGTGTAAGGAAGGAACGTCCATACGTAAAGTACCTCCTATTTGTTCAGTTTTGGAAGTTTTGACAGTTGAACTCCTTTGTTGCAACATCGTACACAGCCGTTTATTTGTCGCTTTCATTTGCGTGAGAGGTCTGTGGGGCATTTCGCCTGCTCTCATTGTTCATCACATTTACTTGCGATGGTAATATATTCATACCGCATGAATTATATTCTATAAACAATGTATAGTATAATAAGGAGAACAGAGGCGTCAATGACTGGACGGACATTTCATAAATTTGTAACAAAAAAAAAAATTGCATGAGAGAGATTTGAACACGGATCTCTGCGTTTGCAGTCCAAGTCCAACATGGTGACCACACAACCACAACATCATCGGCATTGCTTCTACCGTTCAGTGCTTATAACTTGCTTCTTTTTTCACAGTTCAGTACACCTTCTTCAGTTTCCATGGTTGATGTGTGTTCAGTTTTTGACGGGTAGTCCGCTGGGCCATCTTACCACTAAATCTGAGAGGGATGCGATGGGGAGTTTCCCTTGTTAGTCTTCCAATCATGTTGCAATAAATAATTACACAGTTTATGAGCACGAAGAGAAACTCTCATCTCTGAACACGAAGTACGGCACGATTTACAAAACGGCAAACTTCAAATACCTCGGTGAAACACTGCAAATGAGCGGACATGAGAGAGACTCAAACGAAGAAAGAAAAACTAAACTGGACAAGGCATACAAAGTAGTGTGGAATCATTACAACAAGAAATCTATCTCACAAAAAGCCAAATTACGCCACTACGACACGGTGGTGCTCCCCGAGGCACTATATGCAGCAGAGACCACACTAATCCTAGGGCATACACGTATCAGACAATTAGAAAAAGCAGAAAGGAAAATACTTAGGAAAATATTTGGCGCAACTAACAACAATGGAATATGGATCAAGAAACCTACAGAGGAACTGTACAAACATACGGAGACAATCACAGAAAAGATTAGAAAACGCAGACTACAATTATATGGACACCTATACAGAATGCCATCACACGGACTGACCAAACAGATCTTGTACTGGGTAACGACTAGAAACAACAAATGGGTGGCAGAGGTAAAAAACGACCTGAACCAACTCAACATAACAGCAGACACAATAAACGACAGAATAAAATTCAGAAACATCATTAAGAAAAGTAGACTGCATGAGATACACTGTGACAAAAAGGCGTAAAATGGACCGAAGAACGCAACCAAGGTCACAGCCGGAAGATGAAAGAAACATGGGCAACCAAAAAGGCAATCAAGATGAAGCCGAGGACACGTAGCTGACCAGAAGCATGGACAGACGACCGCAAACAGAAACATAGCGAGCGAATGAGGGAAGTTTGGGCAGCAAGGAAGGCAGCAAAAGGAATTGGCCACGTAGTTTAGTCCAGCTGCGCTCTTTAAGGGCAGAACACCAATAATATATATATATATATATATATATATATATATATATATATATATATGAGACAGGTGTCTCCCCCAACGACTCACCGTGCTTTTGTTCACTGCCAGGTCCCCGTAGACATTCCGGAAGTGCCTACGAATATATTTGATGTTCTGTTTTTCCGCCAAAAGAAACTCCGTCACATACTCCATTTTGAAGGATTCGTATTGCGGCGATGTAGCGGGACTTTGAATTTCGCCGCGCTACACTCGTTCCCTCAGATATAAATTATACCGTCGCAGCGGTACGAGCGCTCGACGGCAGAGAAAATATATAAGAAAATGAAGGTACTAAAATTGTAATCCTTTTTGTTTTCTACCCGCTTTTGTCTTTGAGAGCGGAAGCTTAACTTACTTATTAGCTAGTCTTGGTCGGATTAAGACGAGAAACCTTATTGATGTACAGACGTATTGTGGAGTGAAATTTGGAGGATGGAAGCAGCAACGTAAAATACATTGCATTTAATATAAAGACGGTTTTGTATACATTAGTAATTCCTGGAGAATGAAATTTATTGCAAGATTTCGGAGCAGCTAAGACCTTTCACGCAGAAATGAAGCAGGAGATTTTTGGAGAACAAGACCTGGACGCCGCACGCGAGAAGACATGTTAACATGGTAAAGGATGAACTCTTATCTACACCATTTCCCCCTGTTAATCACATTTTGTTATTCTCTTTTCTCTTTCAAATCATTTTTGTAGTGGAAATTGGTTTGACTTTTGCTCAGAAACGCCACAAGGACCACCCCAACAATAGCTTTTCCGAATCACGAAGTCCGATAACTTTTCTGTAATACGAGGTCCAATTTGCATTTCATTCTTTCCCTTTTTCACGGTGATTGACGATTTTAAAAACCCCTTTTTACTCACGATTTCTTACCACATTTTCATCCTTTTCTTTTCTTCTCTATTTCTTTTTTATTAACCACTACAACTGGCGACCATGACATGACAGGACAGATTGTCTGGCAAGACGAATATATTTGATGATCCTGTTTTCCGCCAAAAGAAACTCCGTTACAGACTCCATTTTGAAGGATACGTATTGCGGTGCCAACTATCGGGACTTCAAGAAACTACAGGGGATGAAGCGGGATTATTGTACGATGACCTGAAACAAATTCCTTCTCCTGGCCGAGAAGAAAAATGTGTTACGTTACTTATTGAAAGCGCCTCGTAGGTGTAGACATAGATCGGTGCCCGCGATTTAGACGACGGAGAGCAGCGGGCGACTGCGTTGCGACGCGCGGTGAGGACCTGCATGCGGGGACGGCGACGCAACGCCACGCGCCGTGATGAGAGGGGAAAACCGAGAGTGAAGGCGTGAGAGTAAGACGGACGTGGGGAGGGGACGGAGTGGTTTTGGTGGCCGCCCGGGTGCTGGTTCCGGCGCGTCACGGCCAGTGGGCGCCCGCGGGAGCAGGAGAAAGCGGCGGCCACAGCACGGCACGGCAAGGTGCCGCACGCACGTGCGTGTGCGTGTGCGTGACTCAGCGGGAACTCGCTGGGAGTCCCTCCCATCCCTCCCCAGGCCGTCCCGGGCCATCCCCGCTGCTCTCTCGCCAAGGTCACAGCCGCCCACCGGCCCTCCGTCATTTCCAGCGCTCTGTTACCTCCTCAGTCAGGCGGCCGGCAAAGGACTACGGAAATGTGGTCTGAAATGATGAAACTTTTTTTGCCACAAGATAGTTCTGTAGCAAGTTAGAAATTTTGTCTCCGATACGTATGTCTTTGGATAGGGTCCGCCTTTAGCAAAACACGATTTTGTTTGTTTTTTTTAACCCAAACATGTTTCACTCCAGTTGCGGCATCTTCAGTGGGCTTTTATTTTTCATCTTTTTACCACATGGTGTGGTTTTTCTGATGTGCTGTCTTTCTACAGTGACTGTTTTGTAAATGGTTGCAGAATGACAAACTGTGGAGCAAAACAGTCACTGTAGAAAAACAATACAGCAGAGAAACCACACCATGTGGTAAAAAGATGAAAAAATAAAAGCCCACTGAAGATGATGCAACCGGGATGAAACATGTTTGGGTTAAAAAAACAAAATCGTGTTGCCGCGCGGGATTAGCCGAGCGGTCTAGGGCGCAGCTGGTCCCGGCGGGGATTCGAGTCCTCCCTTGGGCATGGGTATGTGTGTTTGTGCTTAGGATAATTTAGTTTAAGTAGTGTGTAATCTTAGGGACTGATGACCTTAGTAGTTAAGTCCCATAAGATTTCACACACATGTGAACAAAATTGTGTTTTGTTAAAGGCGGACCTTATCCAAAAACATATGTATTGTTAAAGCAAACACGGAAAAAAGATCTTTAACCCCGTGATGATTATTGTCTCCAATTTTCACAGTTTAATTCGTGTTACAAGTGATGTAAAAGCCATCTCATTTCAAGCAATGCGCAGTGCCACGCCCCCTTTTCTAAACGACTCTATCCTTTTTTGCCATACTTTGTTATTTACTTACGTCACAGAAGCCATTTGCAGAGTATAAAAGGCTGTCAGCCTATTTACGATGCGTTTAATTACGATTTATTAAAGAAATGTACACATAGTGAAACAAAAAACCTGAATAAAAGCTTTAATAACCTCGTTTACAGGGGATACCCAGATGCAATATTTTGTTCATCTGCTGTTGAAACTGGTGCATATGACACTTGTCTGGTATTCACTTACGGTAACACTGGAGGAATCAGGATCCTTCTGAGACCTCGATTTGATGCAGGATGCTTGAGAGAAAATCTACTGAAAAAGATTGATGATGTGCGTATTCCTAGTTGTGAAATGACACTCAAAGATACTCCAAAAAGGTCACGTCAGAAGGATCGGTCTAGATGAAAAGGGCTAATGAAGATCAAAAAGAACAAATGTGTGGCCATGGCCAACATTAACGTTCTTGACATAAGTGCCGGTAAAATCTTTTTTCTGCATTTCCTGCAATTTTCATTTTTCAGTGTACAAGAAACATTTTCTACTGGAGCATTGTAAATAAAAAATGCTTTTCCCTTATCGAAAATAATACGTTCATCAGGACGTAGAGCCTGGTATACCCACCGATTCGTAAGCGATAGCCATTACATTTTTTCAGGAAGTTTGGATTTAAATTCAATATATCATGCTAGCCATTCTGTGGTGTCGCCTTTGGACGGCAAAGCTTTAATTTATGCACTGCAGATTTAATTATCTCTATGATTTGTAATTGCTCCTTGCTGCCGGACAGATGACACATTGCAGGGTCTCCCGGTCAATAATGTCATTTTACTTCATTGCCTATCTTATCGGCCCGCACAATTTTCAACGTATTTCTATGCCATCACATCCTAAACACCTCGATTCTCGTACTGTGTATCAGTCGTCTTCCACTGTAGCTAATCAACAGCGGTTAAACAAGAGTGAGTGTAGTAGAATTACGTCACTTGAAGCAGACCGAATTAGTTTAGGAAATGAGATACTAGTAGTAATTGCTGAGTTTCACTATTTGGGCGACAAAATAACTGACGATGGCAAAGGTGAAGAGGACATAAAAAGTAGACTGGCAGCAACAGGAAGAGTTTTTCTGTTAGAGGGAGATAACATGCAATATAAATTTGCCCTTAAGTCTTTTCTGAGAATACACAGAGTTCCAAAAACATCATTCAGTTTTAGAAGAATCTGTCTTCTAATTGAACGAAATGGTAACTCGCAGTTAATTTTAGCCTACACGTCGAAACTAAAAGTTTGGCTTGGCATCATCTCCAAACTACCCGCGGTTGCCGCACATTCTCAAACCACCTCCCCACATCTCACGGAAGACAACGTGCGCCTCTTCGGCGGTCGCGACCGCAGCGATTTCCAACGGCATCTCTCGGCTGTATCTGGCGAGATACCCACGCAGTTTCTTTACGAAAACGAACGAGCATAAAATGGCAGAGTTAAGCCTAGTTACCATTAATTCCACCGTAGGGTGACAGTAGTCGTTTATAATTGAGCAGGGATACTGTTAAGAAAACAATAATGTCGAATATTTTGCGCGTTGTTCGCATGGGCGTTCAGTAGACTGTATATCCTGCAATTCTTCTGCACTTTCACTGACAATAGCCCTGTGATTGGGGAATCGTATCAATGGTATCCCTTCGCCATGAAATCCCGCTCTTGATCCTTTCTGTTGCTTCCACCACTGCTTCTTCGGTGCATACGTTGAATAGTAGAGCCAAAAGAACTCATCCCTTTTTTAATCGGAGCACTTCATTCTTGGTCGTCCACTCTTATTGTTCCCTCTTGGTTCTTGTGCATATTGTATATTAGCCGTTTTCCTACTGTTTACTCCTCTTTTTTTCAGAACTTCGAACATCTTGCACCATTTTACATTCTCGAACGCTTTTTTTCCAGGTCGACAAATCCTATGAACGTGTCTTGATTTTTCCTAAGTCTCATTTCCATTATCAGTCGCAATATCAGAACTACCTCCTTGTTGGACTTACATTTTAACTATGAATTAGTAATTAAGTTATGGATTAATGAAAGCAACTTGCCTGTATTGTTGTAAGACTTATTGTAAGAAATAAATTCAAGATCTCCCGCGGCCTGACATTTATTTATGTTTTTCTCTATTTTTCTACGGAATTCGTCGCTCTAAATGCACCATACGCTTTCTGCCTTTATGAGTCGATGCCTCAAAAGGGAAAAATCTATCTACACGACGAAATTATTGCAATACATCACGGCGATAAGTATAATACAATCTGAACGACTTAAAACACCAATCTCCAGTTTTTCGAATGGTATTCATAATAGTTGAAGTACGCACAAAAGTTAGGTTGCCCAATATCGAATATTTTAAACACTGTTCGACTACAAAAGATGAGGATAAAACTTTTTTGTTGGGTTACTGAGTGGCAGCCTTTTCTGGCGTACACACGTGAACAATTTCCCCTCATGACGAACGACCTTTAATGCGTCAGAGAAGAAGTTCGGGAACGTGACGAAGTCCCTTTTCACTCTCGCCGGGCCAAAGAGAAAGTTGGTGATTATGACTCGTCTTCGCTGCGTCCACCACAACAAGAGTCCGTACTCGGTGATTACCTCAAACTGCTTTTCCGATCGATAGACATACTGCATCGTGACGGAATATGAGGCTTACACCTAAATTGTTACTGTCTGCTTCTACTTTACTACTCTACAAAAACACTACTGATCCGAAAATGAATAAAATAAACGTAAAAATTTCTTATTATGAACTAAGACACAGCATATTTCCTAGCGAGATTTCCACTAAGGTTTCGCACTGGAATAGCGAGCAGCTGCCATTGTCATTCTCTGGTGACTACCTAGAATCCTGGAAAGTGAATATTCATGATGTGTTTCATGCACGTTCCGAACCGGAACCAATCCCGGACACCTGACCCGACAACGGTCGTGTAACAGCCGCGACAAAACTTGATTAGCGACGAGTGGGTTTCGGAGTTTTACTTCTGACATTTGCCGATTTTACTCATGATGTAAGGCCAAGGGGCACTTCTTATTATCTTCTCCACTGCGAAAATGCAGTATCACTCTAATGCCGTGGACTTTAACGCGATGTCAAACCTTCCGTCGAGTTGAAACCTCCGTTGACAGTAAAGTTCCAAAAGTGAAATATAGTGGCCAGCCTGCAGCTAACTCCCTCGTTCCACTCGAATTTCAAACATTCTCTTCTGCTATCTCTCAGAGGATAAGGAGTGTGGAATTTGCAAATGAGAAAGCGCAAGGAAAAGCTACAGGACCAATTTTGTGACTTGGCTTACTCAGCTGGACGGACGTTGCCGTAGAAAAGTAATATACATATGTTGGATAGCTGTCCTAAACACAGTTTTCCGTTTCGCATAAGTATTTTGCGCATTGCGCAGCGAGTTCTCAGCGAACCGTTGCAGTAGGAGATTCGTGTAACGTTTAGTTTCGCGTACCTTATTGTCTGCGATGAAATTATTAGGTTGGTGAATAAGTTCGTAACGTGTTTGTTTTGCATTTGCAAATTTAATAGTCATGGGTGACTGGAATTCGAGAGTAGCAAAAGGGAGAGAAGGAAACATAGTAGGTGAATATGGATTGGGGCTAAGAAATGAAAGAGGAAGCTGCCTGGTAGAGTTTTGCACAGAGCATAGCTTAATCATAGCTAACACTTGGTTCAAGAATCATCAAAGAAGGTTGTATACATGGAAGAATCCTGGAGATACCAGAAGGTATCAGATAGATTATATAATGGTAAGACAGAGATTTAGGAACCAGGTTTTAAATTGTAAGACGTTTCCAGGGGCAGATGTGGACTCTGACCACACTCTATTGGTTATGAACTGTAGATTAGAACTGAAGAAACTGCAAAAAGGTTGGAATCCAAGGAGATGGGACCTGGATAAACTGAAAGTTGTACAGAGTTTCAGGGAGAGCATAAGGGAACAATTGACAGGAATGGGGGAAAGAAGTACAGTAGAAGAAGAATGGGTAGCTCTCAGGGATGAAGTAGTGAAGGCAGCAGAGGATCAAGTAGATAAAAAGACGAGGTTAATAGAAATCCTTGGGTAACGGAAGAAATACTGAATTTAATTGATGAAAGGAGAAAATATAAAAATGCAGTAAATGAAGCAGGCAAAAAGGAATACAGACGTCTCAAAAATGAGATCGACGGGAAGTGCAAAATGGCTAAGCAGAGATGGCTAGAGGACAAATGTAACGATGTAGAGGCTTATCTCACTAGGGGTAAGATAGATACTGCCTACAGGAAAATTAAAGAGACCTTTGGAGAGAAGAGAACCACTTGTATGAATATCAAGAGCTCAGATGGAAACCCAGTTCTAAGCAAAGAAGGGAAAGCAGAAAGGTGGAAGGAGTATATAGAGCGTCTATACAAGGGCGATGTACTTGAGGACAATATTGTGGAAATGGAAGAGGATGTAGATGAAGATGAAATGGGAGATACGATACTGAGTGAAGAGTTTGACAGAGCACTGAAAGACCTGAGTCGAAACAAGACCCCGGGAGTAGACAACATTCCATTAGAACTACTGACGGCCTTGGGAGAGCCAGTCCTGACAAAACTCTACCATCTGGTGAGCAAGATGTATGAGACAGGCGAAATACCCTCAGACTTCAAGAAGAATATAATAATTCCAATCCTAAAGAAAGTACGTGTTGACAGATGTGAGAATTACCGAACCATCAGTTTAATAAGTCACAGCTGCAAAATACTAACGCGAATTCTTTACAGACGAATGAAAAAACTGGTGGAAGCCGACCTCGGGGAAGATCAATTTGGATTCCGTAGAAATGTTGGAACATGTGAGCCAATACTGACCTTACGATTTATCTTAGAAGAAAGATTAAGGAAAGGCAAACCTACATTACTAGCATTTGTAGACTTAGAGAAAGCTTTTGACAATGTTGACTGGAATACTCTCAAATTCTAAACGTGGCAGGGGTAAAACACAGGGAGCGAAAGGCTATTTACAATTTGTACAGAAACCAGATGGCAGTTATAAGAGTCGAGGGGCATGAAAGGGAAGCAGTGGTTCGGAAGGGAGTGAGACAGGGTTGTAGCCTCTCCCCGATGTTATTCAATCTGTATATTGAGAAAGCAGTAAAGGAAACAAAAGAAAAATTCGGAGTAGGTCTTAAAATCCATGGAGAAGAAATAAAACTTTTGAGGTTCGCCGATGACATTGTAGTTCTATCGGAGACAGCAAAGGACTTGTAAAAGCAGTTGAACGGAATGGACAGTGTCTTGAAAGGAGGATATAAGATGAACATCAACAAAAGCAAAACTAGGATAATGGAATGTGGTCGAATTAAGTCGGGTGATGCTGAGGGAATTAGATTAGGAAATGAGACACTTAAAGTAGTAAAGGAGTTTTGCTGTTTGGGGAGCAAAATAACTGATGATGGTCGAAGTAGAGAGGATATAAAATGTAGACTGGCAATGGCAAGGAAATCGTTTCTGAAGAAGAGAAATTTGTTAACATCGAGTATAGATTTAAGTGTCAGGAAGTCGTTACTGAAAGTATTTGTATGGAGTGTAGCCATGTATGGAAGTGAAACATGGACGAAAAATAGTTTAGACAAGAAGAGAATAGAAGCTTTCGAAATGTTGTGCTACAGAAGAATGCTGAAGATTAGATGGGCAGATCACATAACTAATGATGAAGTATTGAATAAAATTGGGGAGAAGAGGAGTATGTGGCACAACTTGACAAAAAGAAGGGACCGGTTAGTAGGACATGTTCTGAGGCATCAAGGGATCACAAATTTAGCATTGGAGGGCAGCGTGGAGGGTAAAAATGGTAGAGGGAGACGAAGAGATGAATACACTGAGCAGATTCAGAAGGATGTAGGTTGCAGTAAGTACTGGGAGATGAAGAAGCTTGCACAGGGTAGGGTAGCATGGAGAGCTGCATCAAACCAGTCTCAGGACTGAAGACCACAACAACAACAACAACAACAATTGTCTGCGATGAAATTATTAGGTTGGTGCATAAGTTCGTAGCGTGTTTGTTTTGCATTATGGTATTCGGTTTGCTATGGGTTCGTTTATCGATTGTCATTTTTATTTGTAGTCCAGTGATGTTACTTGATTTTACATGCTGTCATTTTGTCATTAGGAAATAGTGATTGCAGCTGTGGACGCTAAGAAATGGAGTTCCAAGTGGAGAAATAGGAACATTTCCGACGTATTCTTCTGTCTGAGTTCAATAGAGGGGTAATAGCAGCGCAGGCAGCCACAAACATTTGCGCCTTGTAAGATGATAACGCAATTGGGCAAAGCACGGCAAGAAGATGGTTTTCTCGTTTTAAGGAAACATCTTTTTACATTAGTGGCTCACTACGTTCAGGATGAGCTTCGGGGTTTGATGAAGATCGTTTAAACGCATTAATTCGCAATGATCCACATCATGTATTCGAGGACTGGCAAATGTGATGAACTGCAATCATTCTACAATCGTGCGACATTTGCTTGCAGTGTGGAAGATTCAAAAGTCGGGTGTAAAGGTACCGCATGCCCTAAGACAAAATCACAAAAAACAGATGGTAGCTACATGAGTATCTCTGTTTGCTCATCAATTGACTCCTAAACAACACCGGCCATTCTTATCCTGTATCATTACTGATGACGAGAAATGATGTCTTCATGTTAACATGAGGAAAAGAAAGGAATAGGTGAGTCCAAACAAAGTAGCAACTCCCAGTACACACACCTACAAGCATCCACAAAACATAATGTTATGCATCTACGACTGTGTGGTACATTCCTTCCCCGGAGTATAACTAACACTGCTGACATTTATTGTCAACAACTGCGACGTTTTGAAAACACAGTCCAGGAAGACTGCGTGAAGTAATGCTACTGCCGCGCGGGATTAGCCGAGCGGTCTATGGCGCTGCAGTCATGGACTGTGCGGCTGGTCCCGGCGGAGGTTCGAGTCCTCCCTCGGGCATGGGTGTGTGTGTTTGTCCTTAGGATAATTTAGGTTAAGTAGTGTGTAAGCTTAGGGGCTGATGACCTTATCAGTTAAGTCCCATAAGATTTTACACACATTTGAACAACCTTTGATGCTACTCCACAATAATGCCCTCCCGCATTCTGCTAGGCTGACAAAAACCACTATACAGGATTTGGGTTGGGAAACCATTCCGCTCCCACCTTATTCACTTACGTTTGCGCCCTCATGTTTTGCTCTTCTCCGTCCTTTGGCGAATAACCGTCAAGGAACTTCCTTTCCGGAAGACAATGCTCTCCGCTTCAAAACTCCATGTTTTCTTCAGTCGCGGAATCGAAATGTTACCCCAGCATTGGCAGACCGTTGTGGATAGTGAAAGACGACATATTACTTTAAAGCCTCTGTTATGTGTATATCCTGTGTTAACCGAAGGAAAAACACCACCAACTCATGCCCCACACCGTACAGTTGTAAGACAGACATAGGAGGGACACTTTATCATACGTCAGTTTCAGATGTTTTGCTATTATTTTTGTAATAGGTAAAGGCTCTACATTGATTTTCTATCGCTGCGGAGACCGTGATCTTCTGACGGCTGTCTGTAGCGATTGCGCCAACACATCTGATGCCGTAAAACGTCAGATGCTAACTAATTTACGTCACACTACAATGATGATGGAACTGAGAAGCACGGATGGAGACCTGTTTAAGCAGTATGTTGCTAGTGTCGGCGGTTGTGGTTGTAGGGGAACCGGTCGTGCAGCTAGGCAACGTCACCATGACCTTCGCACGTGGGCATTGGCTCGGTCTAGTTCGTAAAGAAAGAACAATCAGACGAAACGCCATCGCGGCTGTGGCTTTGTTGCACTCGTACTTTCGCTGCCGCGACGAATAACGAGCGCTCACACAGTTAGCAGCCAATCATTTGTTTTCTCTCTTCCTTTTGCTATGGTTTAATGTCCTGTCCACGTGTAGGTCGTTACAGAGACAACATTAACTCATTTTCGACAAGCGCCACATATGAGAGACCATTAACTTGATATGTACCACGAACCATTACTATCTTTTAAAGTAATAGGGCAATAAAATAATGCATTTTTCCTCGTGCTCTACTCTCCACTGCATATCACTGTTATATCCACAAGCACAATTCCTTGTGTTCATGTGTTATTAACCCCCATTTCATAACTAGCGAAGTTGGCGTTTTTGATTCTTCTGTAACACCACATCTGAAACGCCTCGATTCTCTTCCCGTTTTCCCATGGCGCATGTTTTATTACCATACAATGCAGAAATTTCTTTCTCAAATTTTGGCCTATGTTTGATACCAGCAGACTTCTCTTGGCCAGAAATTCTTCGAAGAATCTGAAGCCCGTGTATTAAACAGATTCAAATGTTTGATTACTTCACAAATGAGTTGATATTTCCAATTATTTGACGTTAAGCATGGAAAGCTTTATGGTTGAAGGCACAAACCCTAATTATATTGACATTTACTATTATTATTATCCACCCAGGTAGCCGTGCCTGTTAATGCGCCGCTTCCGGTACGGGGGAGGGGAGCGCCGGCCCTGGATCGACATCCGCCCGGCAGATTAATGACACGAGTTGGTGCGTCAGCCAGTCTGGTTGTGATTTTTAGGCGGTTTTCCACATCTGACAAGGTAAATACCGCGCTTGTACACAAGTCCCACCTCAGTTACACGATTCGCAAACATTTCGAAAAACTTTCCACACTTTCACTTGAATAACGTTACATGCAAACAGTTGGGGTACCGACATTCTGTCCCAGGTGGTAGAGGGATGACTATAGGAACGACATCCGGCGACCCCTTAAACTAACCAAACGAAATCCGTTCATAAACCACGCCGACCCTACGCAGATGTAAGACAAAAGCACAAGATAAACAAGAAGGAGATTATTTTTGGATTATTCACCCACAGACTAATGAAAAAGTTTAGGAAAAGTTTGAAATTACGTTTATAGTTTGTGATCTCGTTCTAAACTACTGAGTGAATGTAGTGAGAGTAATTTGCACATTCTTAGTCACACTGCCTCGAGACAGTTATGCAGTTTCTAATTATAATATCCGTCTTACTGTGTTAAACTTTTAACGTAAGATCACACCTCTTAACGAATACACCAAAAGGGATTTTAAATTTTTAGGGCTCCGTTGGTTGATTTGGGGGAGGGGACCAAACAACGAAGCCATCGGCCCCATCGGATTGACGGAGGATGGGGAAGGAAATAGGCCGTGCCCATTGAAAGGAACCATCCCGGCATTTGCCCGAAGCGATTTAGGGAAATTACGGAAAACCTAAATTAGGATGGCCGGACGCGGGTTTGAACAGTCGTCCTCCTGAATGTGAGTCCAGTGTGTTAACCACTGCACTGTCTCGCTCGATTCAGGGTTCCGTAACTCACTCGGTTAAAATGGAACCCTTACAGGGTCACTTCGTTGTCAGTGGTTCTAATGGAATGTTGTCTACTCCGGGGGTCTTGTTTCGACTCAGGTCTTTCAGTGCTCTGTCAAACTCTTCACGCAGTATCGTATCTCCCATTTCATCTATCTCCCATTTCATCTTCATCTACATCCTCTTCCATTTCCACAATATTGTCCTCAAGTACATTGCCCTTGTATAGACCCTCTATATACTCCTTCCACCTTTCTGCTTTCCCTTCTTTGCTTAGAACTGGGTTTCCATCTGAGCTCTTGATGTTCATACAAGTGGTTCTCTTTTCTCCAAAGGTCTCTTTAATTTTCCTGTAGGCAGTATCTATCTTACCCCTAGTGAGATAAGCCTCTACATCCTTACATTTGTCCTCTAGCCATCCCTGCTTAGCCATTTTGCACTTCCTGTCGATATCATTTTTGAGACGTTTGTATTCCTTTTTGCCTGCTTCATTTACTGCATTTTTATATTTTCTCCTTTCATCAATTAAATTCAATATTTCTTTTGTTATCCAAGGATTTCTACTAGCCCTCGTCTTTTTACCTACTTGATCCTTTGCTGCCTTCACTACTTCATCCCTCAAAGCTACCCATTCTTCTTCTACTGTGTTTCTTTCCCTCATTCCTGTCAATTGTTCCCTTATGCTGTCCATGAAACTCTGTACAACCTCTGGTTTAATTAGTTTATCCAGGGCCCATCTCCTTAAATTCCCACCTTTTTGCAGTTTCTTCTGTTTTACTCTACAGGTCATAACCAATAGATTGTGGTCAGAGTCCACATCTGCCCCTGGAAATGTCTTACAGTTTAAAACCTGGTTCCTAAATCTCTGTCTTACCATTACCGGGAAGACGTATCAACCTGAAATTTGTGGCACATACTGAGGGCTAAGATACCCTGTCGGTGTAAAATATTGAAGCTTTAAGTTAATGTAATCAAAAGCTGGGCCATTTATGTCACATATTTTAATACTTGCAAACTCACTCATCAAAACCTATACGGTACTTCCGGTTGACCTAGTCTGTTTTCCATAAAACTTGAAACGCTATATCTACATGCAGTGATCGCTCCTGGATATCATCTGACGACGGATAAATTCCGAAACGCGTCATATGAGCAACCAAGCCTTTCCTTTCCCGATGTTTGACGTTTACCAGTGCGACCTTGTGAACCTGGATGTAGCACTGCTGATTACCATGATAGTGGTTGTCCGCCTCCTGCATCACTTTAACGTCACATTTATATTAATGAAATTAAAACGTTCCCATAAATATTGGAATCCTGAGGGGCCGATATTTTGTCAGTATCATTGTCGATACCAGGCAAAAAAGCTCGAGATTTTCTCAACTCCCGAAATGGCTGAACTGTCTGTACACATAATTAAGTTTTTACGGAACCCTCAGTGAGCGAGAACTACTCGCATCGTGCCTATTTTTAAATTCACTCAGTAATTATATGGAATACTGAAAATCACATTTTTGTTGTCCCTGGAAGCCCTTAGGCAGGTCCGGGTTCCCGGGTTCGATTCCCGGCGGGGTCAGCCCTCTGACCGAACACGCTGAGCTACCGTGCCGGCATTTCATTGCAGGAAGTAATCTCTGTTACTGAACGTTTTGCATTGCAGGCTACCTGCCTAAGGCTCAAATGGCTCTGAACACTATGAGACTTAACATCTATGGTCATCAGTCCCCTAGAACTTAGAACTACTTAAACCTAACTAACGTAAGGACATCACACAACACCCAGCCATACAATTTGCTATTTTGTCAAAAACTGACATACTGAGCCCGTGGCTGTGTACAAAATATAGGTTGACTCTTACACAGAAGATTACAGCAACCAGCCACTTTTTACAATGCTATTTATTTATTTATTTAAACAGCACCGTTACCGGTTGGGTTCATCTTCAGACGGGTAAGTTAACATTTTGCATTACATTTCCTGGTTTGTTTCCCCACCTGACGAAACTTCCTTGGGGTGATGATGTCAATGAAGAACCCCCCCCCCCCCCCCCCCCATTACGTTCCAGTGTAGGTTGCTTATCATCTTGCAACGTCGAAAACTGTATAATGCTTTTTTGTGTATATATATATATATATATATATATATATATATATATATATATATATATATGCACACAATGTAACGCACTACTAATACATTAGAAGTTTCATGATAAGCTTCTAAGTGTGTGAGTGGTGGGTTACATTATATGCATATATATACACAAAAAAGTGCATTATACAGTTTTCGATGTTGCACACAGACTGGTTTCAGGCTAACATGTCCATCTTCAGACGGCTAACTTTTCCAATTGCATTAACGTATTCATCAGCAGCATGTCCTCCGCTCCTGCACTGGACAAGAATATTTGGCGGCGCGGGGTAGCCACGCGGTCTCAGGCGTCTTGTCACGGTTTGAGCGGCTTCCCCTGTCGGAGGTTCGAGTCCTCCCTCGTGCATGGGTGTGTGCGTTGTCCTTAGAGTAAGTCAGATTAAGTAGTGTGTAAACTTAGGGACCGATGACCTAAGCCAGTTTGGTCCCGTAAGAACTTACCACAAATTTCCAAGAATATTTGAATGTTTAGCATCACTTTAGATGTTGTCAGGATAGCAGAAACATGAGAATGTGGCTGCATTTGATTAGATGTAAATTGAAACAGTGATGCTCTCCGTTGCTTTGGTCCTTATGCTTTTTAAAGACGACATACAAACAGCGCACATAATCTAAATAAATCACTGTGTCTGAGACAAACACTTCATGAGCCTTTTAAAACGGATTTGTAGCTACTTACGTTCTTCGCCAACGACACAGAATTATCCTGGAACTAAACTGGAAACTTCACTTACACACTAACGAAAAACGAGCAATAGGCTAAAACTAGTAATATTATTAGCAGACCGAACATATTGAACAGTTCAATTAACATTTCTAACATCAAAACCCTTATCTGAGTCACCGTCACTTTTGCCAACGTTGCCTGGGGTTACGTACCTTCCAAAATATAAGTCTCTCTACATTTTCTTGAGAATAAAACTCTCTGCTTCACGTTCCCCACCACCCTAGCACCACTGCACCCATACTTCACCAGCCTTCGAGATCTTAATCCTCCTCAAATTCCATGAGAAATACAATTAATCGAGTGAACCGTAACGTGTCCGCACTCATCACTGAACCTGCAACGCTACGATCCCTCCGCCAACACGCCACTCCTACACTGCCCCACACTTCACGTCATGTTCCCAGGTAACTATAACCAACTTCTGCTTTCTGATCCAAAAATGCGTGCAGAAAGCTATCCTCTTACCTGTTGTAGTCATGTCTTTTCCAGTAGCCTCCATAAATCAAGTATCTGTGACCACACCCTCCACCTACCCCTCCCATCTTCCGCTCCGTAATATCGAAACCTCATAGCACCCACAGCAATTTCCCTTCCAATCTTCCCACACAGTTCACATCAAGTTAATGACCCCAGTGTAATATCACTTCCACGTAACCTTACATCCACTCACCTCCTTTCACTAGGAGCTTTGCTCATTCACAAGCACGGCACACCTATTTTATAGTGAACATCCCCATTTATAACAAAGCACTTTACACATTTTAACTCCTCCATCAATTCATTATATATTGTACATATTCGCGTAATTTTTCAAAATCTTCGTAGATTATCTAACAGATGACACACTGCTTCCCATGAAGGAGCAATGAAATGAACACTAAAGAAAAAATCCTGTATTTATCTTTGCAACTAATGAAACTTCCCATTTGATAATTAAGAATGACTGTGTTGGTAAACTTCTACGTTATTTGATACAGAAACAGCGGAGTAAACTCAACGTACTCGACAGTTTTATCTTTACTTATTCTGATCATTACTGAACTGACACAAAATATTTTGGCGCAACGCAATCTGACTTTCTATTATCCCTACCAAAGAATAGCCCTGACTAACAATAACCTATACGTTTCATGAATCAGTTACCTCACAAAAATGTGCGTTACTCTAACTACTGCAATACAGAGAGCTAAATAAAAATTTCTAACTACTGAAGGCACTAAATACTGATAGGCATATAGTTAGCAAATGAAAGATTTTGATTGAGAACAAACAATTAATTTACCTTAATAGTGTTCAAAAGACATTACATAGTTCGTGACATCCAGTTTTACAAATTTCCTTTTTCTGACGGACACACGTGCAGATCGTCCGCTCATAGTAACCTCTCAAAACTCCCCACATCTACCACTGCTGGCGGCTCACCTCCAACTGCACAACGCTACGCGCTGTTCACATCCAACTGCCCAACACTATACACGCGAATATTCCAACAATTAGTCCAACCAGCCACACACCACACACAGCACAGTCAGTGATTTTTATACAGAGCGCTACGTGGCGTTACCAACATAAAAACCTAAACAGCCTATTTACATAAAACAGCCTACTTACACTGAGAACTTCTGAACCTTGCAACTATGTCATCTATGTCACTTACCACCACCGTACTTGGAATCACAAGATCGTGTGAAATAGTAATTTCCTTAGTACACCATCCTCGTATTCTGGACAAGTGTCAGTCATGCCCCAGTCAGCCATTCTGATTTAACATTTCCATGGTTCCTCTAAATCATTTCCAGTAAGTGGTGGAGTCGTTCTCCCACAAAGGTCAAAGTCGATTTCCTGCTCCAGTTGAGCTAACGCTTTTACTATAATGACTGAAATGAGTACAAACCTAATGAACTGTACACTTTCATTCTTTTTCAGTCAAAATGCTGCAAGAGTGCTTGTAGGAACAGATTATCCCTCGGCCGAATGAAGAAGGGAATGAGCTGCGGGTATTTTTTTTTTTCCGGCCGTATCACAGCACAGAGTCAGTCTTTACCTCGGGTGGCTGTGCGGGTCATACGCAGATGGCCTCTGACTTTCATCCTGGTCAGAAAATGTCTGAAATACGCGTTACACCGACATCAGCGACAGTCGCCTGTTTAATATGTAGCGTTGCGTTTCGCCATTTCACGAATTTTATTACGAGCTGCAGCGCCACAGCCAAGATATAGCCCCTGACATTCTCCTCGGGACTTGTTACCTGCGAAACACGTACGTTCACTTGCTGCTATTACTGCGGATTTAGTATCAGTTTTAGATCGACGTTTTGGGTCATTTTATGCGAGTAGCGATACCGGTTATTAATTAAGCTTTCATTATATGCCACTTTCCCGTATTGTACAACCCGAAGGCGACAAGCCTACTGGTTGGAACAACATAAATAAGTAACTATCCAGGAACATACTGCCATCGAGCTTGGCACTATTTATTTTAGATTACAGATAACTCATTCGGTACCTTTCACCCGCCACAGCTGCACTAATCCAGCAGTTACATTTCTTGCGCTACTTGCAGAAATCTGAAGTTTTATCTGCATTCCGATTAAGTAATGAGGTCCTTAATTTTTTTCTAATGACGGAGATTACTTTACAGCCATTAACGATTCCAGCTTATAAAAACCATTTCTTCCAGCTCCTCCTAATTTTCAAATCTTTTCTACGACTTAGATCCGTCATACTTGCTTGTCTACCCTGAACAACGTAGGTACTCCTTCCACCAGTAACAGTTTTTCCTAGATTTATTATTTAGCATGTCCTTGAAATATCGAATCATTTTGAACTTTATGTTCTCAGCTGGTTCAAATGGCTCTGAGCACTATGGGACTCAACTGCTGAGGTCATTAGTCCCCTAGAACTTAGAACTAGTTAAACCTAACTAACCTAAGGACATCACAAACATCCATGCCCGAGACAGGATTCGAACCTGCGACCGTAGCGGTCTTGCGGTTCCAGAATGCAGCGCCTAGAACCGCGCGGCCACTTCGGCCGGCTCTCAGCTGGTTCGTAAGATTCACCAGTAGCGCCGTACTTCAAACGCTTTCCCCGCCTTTGTACTGTTCTTGCTTCGACCATCTGACGTAATTTTGCTTCCTAAATTACTAATTTCCTTTATTTTAGTGAAACATATGGAAATAGCCTTATAAGACGCGAGTTACGATGCGAAAACAGCGAAATACGAACTTTCTGTAAACACCAATATCACTTTTACACTTCATTTGATACAACAAATCGCACCTACAACAATTTGTCCTCAAGACATTCAATGTGCTGGTGCTTAGGAACAGCATATATTCATGAGGTGTAACGTCTAACATAAATCTACCGAATATGGGCTTGTACTGAACACGACAAATAGCGTCTTGCTTGCTAATTGTGACGTATTTTTGCTTCCTATTGGTACCAGTTTACGTGACACGTTACCTAAATATCGCATAACGTATTTTGCGTTTCACGTGACGAAACGGCCCCTCAACGTGAAATAGCAGGAAGCGACGACACAAAACTCGTAGAGCGCCATGCCAACGTTAGCTAACTCGCTCCGTGTGCCGACAGCTGAAGTGCTTTCACATTGACCCAACGACATCTTCATTTACAACGGGTACGGGATCATAGAGACTGGACCTTGGATCAGTGAAAATGTCTCGCTTCCCCGGATGTATCAAACCATATCGATGGTCGTAATCCAGGCGAACGCCTCCTGGAAACAGGCACCGCGCCTCGGAAGCGCGCTGATGGGGCAGTCGTACGCTAGGCGAGAGGTTCACCTGGGCTTACATGAGACCTGTGGTAGTAATTTAAGGCACCATGACAGTTGTTTAGTACGTGAATATTATTGCGGACCACCTGCATCCCTTTGTGTTTGATGTCTTAACTGACGGCTGTGGTATCTTCCAGAACGGTAACCGACAATAAAATGATATAAAGTGTAGACTGGCAATAGGAAGGAAAGCGTTTCTGAAGAAGAGAAATTTGTTAACATCGAGTATAGATTTAAGTGTTAGGAAGTCGTTTCTGAAAGTATTTGTATGTAGTGTAGCCATGTATGGAAGTGAAACATGGACGATAAATAGTTTGGACAAGAAGAGAATAGAAGCTTTCGAAATGTGGTGCTACAGAAGAATGCTGAAGATAAGGTGGGTAGATCACGTAACTAATGAGGAGCTTGGTAGCACATGTTCTGAGGCATCAAGGGACCACCAATTTAGTATTGGAGGGCAGCGTGGAGGGTAGAAATCGTAGAGGGAGACCAAGAGATGAATACACCAAGCAGATTCAGAAGGATGTAGGTTGCAGTAGGTACTGGGAGATGAAGCAGCTTGCACAGGATAGAGTAGCATGGAGAGCTGCATCAAACCAGTCTCAGGACTGAAGACCACAACAACAACAAATAACCGTCAATATCACAAGGGCAGCACCGCACGTAGGTGGCTTGAGAGGCTTAACTGTGAAAAGTTGTAATCTTAGCCAAAAAATTATCCCGATCTGAAGCCGGTGGAACACATCAGCACGTTAGTGGGCGCCAGTTCCGAGAACACGGACCACCGACTCGAAATTTATGGTAATTGTGTGACTCGTGTGTATTCCTCCAGAAACATACCAAGAACTTGCCGAAGCCATGTCACGCAGAATCGCTGCCATACTGGTCTCCAGAAGTGGAACACCATGTTATGAAGCAGGTGGCCATAATGTTTTGGTTCATCAGTATGCGTGCTTTGCGTGAGAAATGTTTGTAACCGTTTGAAGACGGTCTTAAGACTAAAAAAACGTTACAGATGAGCAGATCGCTCCTTGGACTGTAGTTATAGCACTGTTTTTACTATTCTACGAGGGTCATTTCCAAAGTCCTGCGCACTGTAAGATAGAACTGAAGAAAATAATTTATTTTACAAAATACCTTTACAAGCATTCAATACAATCTCCGTTCTTGCTTATGACAGCTTCCTAACGTTTCCTCACTCCGGACATGGAACCTTCATTGTTCAGCTCTCTCAATGCTCGGTCACCTGACCTTCATCAGTTGTATCAAAGCATTTTCCATGATGTTGTTCATCCAGTTTGATCTGGTGGGCTCTGTTTGTCGAGTGTTTCTCTCATTGGCAGGGCAGTATGCGGTCTCGCACTATCGTCCAAACTGAGGGCAACATCTGCAAAGATGTCAGGCCTTCTTGGATGAATTTTCGGGCACAAAATTTTTGCAGGTATACGCCTCTTACAGGCGTCCCATGGGGTCCTCTGTTTGTAGCTACAAGGTCTCTTCAAAAAATTCCGGAACGTTTGTAACTTCGACCCAATGGTGGGTGGAGAGCAAAATGCGGTTGGCATCCCTGTACACGCCTGTGTTTAACGTGGAACAGCCGGAAGTTTCATTGTTGTGTATCTGTTACTTATTGTTCAGTACTGTATTGCGTAGAGCGTTCTGTCGCACAGTTTGCGACTTTGGAGATGGCAGAATTAGAGAGGCAATGTGTCTCCATTAAATTTTGTCTTAAACTCAACAAAACCTTTACTGAGACACACCAAACGATGCAGGAAGTGATGAGTGATTAAGCCGACTCGGTGTTGTGAATGCTTCACATCGTTTAAAAATGGTCGGACGGAAGTTGGAGGTGACGGTTGTTCAGGACGCCCTTCGACGTCTACCAAAGACTCCCATGTCAGGAACGTCCAACAAAATTGTGCGTGCCGATCGAAGACTGACTGTCCGAGAGATTGCAGAAGAACGTGACATTTCAGTTGGATCATGTCATGGGATCCTGACACAATATCTTGCAAATCATCGTGTTGCCGCCAAGTTTGTCCAACGGCTCACAAGTCAAGACCAGAAAAACCGTCACCTAGCAACCTGTGAAGAGCTTTTGGATCGCGCATATGAGGACGAGATGTTCCTTTAGAGAATCGTAGCTTGTGATGAGACGTGGGTCTACGGTTATGATGTTGAGACCAAGGCTCAATCTTCACAATGGGTAAGGAAAGGTTCTCCAAGACCAAAAAACGCTTTTCAGGTCAGGTCAAATGTCACAGCCATGCTGATAGTTTTCTTTGAGTTTGAAAGTCAAAGCCATACTGATAATTTTCTTTGAGTTTGAAGTCGTGCCACAGGCACAAAATGTTAATTGGCGGTATTATCGGGACGTCTTGCGACGCCTGCGAGAAAAAGTGAGAAAGAAACGCCTTAATTGTGGTGACACAGTTCATGGTTCTTGCATCACGATAAGGCACCCGCACATTCATCCCTGTTGGTGCGTAGCTATTGCACAAAAAAACGAAATCGCTGTACTGCTTTATGCTCCGTTCTCTCCAGATGTAGCACATGTGGACTTTTCTTTATTTCCAAAGATGAAAACCCCGTTTGCTAGGATAGACGAGGTAAAAGAAAAATTGCAGACGGCGTTTTGCGCGATCCAGTATGGGCGTACCAAAACTGCTTCCGGAAGTGGAAACGATGTTGAGAGCGGCGTGTCAGTTGTGGAGGAGAGTATGTCGAAAGAGAGCATGCGCAATAAGCAAAAGGTAAGCGTAGAAAAGTTCTGCGGACAAAGTTCCGGAATTTTCTTAACAGACCTCGTATGACTCCATTCACGTCATACCCCTTTGACTGTTGGCGGCGGAATTTTTGCGGGCGTAGAGAGTGGGGACTTTTGCATTGTGACGGGTGAGTTTTCAGTTTTGGCTCAAAATCTCATATCTAGATTTCATCAAGTGCAACATTGAGTTTCGCAAACTGTTCTCCTTCTGCTGGACAACGTTGAAACAATTTGTCTGCGATTCTTTTGCGACCTGCTTCCTGCTCTTCACTCAGATCATGCCGAACCCATCTAGCAGTAACCTTTCTCTCATCTTTAAATTTTCATTCACAATTTTGCAAAATGAAGTGATAGGCACTATGGTCCCATATGTAATTCCCTCACATGGTTTTCGCCAATCCTCTTTCACAATGTCATTAACACTTACGTAAGAGGTGTCGTCTGTTGCATTTGCTGGCCCTCCCATTCTTCGATTGTCCTCAGTGCTTACCCGACCTTCACCGAAACGAGCAGACTGTCGTGATACTGTGCTACGATCCTCTACGGTATTCTCCCCTCACCTCTCTCAAAGCGTTGTAAATTTACGTTGGGTTCTTTCCACGCAGGGATTCGATTTTGACGTAGGAACGCTGATTACTATGCGTAATCCGAACTGTCTCGGTTTCAGCTTCCATTTTAAATATGAATTACTCACGACACAACCAAGCGAACCAGCAAACACATACACGACCGTCACGCCTAACGTCTCACTCACAACTGACACAAATTTCAGCTTGATCACGCCACCATAACTGGCACTAATGCGAAGTTTGCAGAAGTTCTGAAATGACCCTTGTATTTTCTTCCTCTTCTTCAAACACTCAACAGGCGGAACGTACCACTCTGGGTAAGACACGCATCCAAGCTTCTAACAAGGGAACCTCCCCATCGCACCCCCTCCGATTTAGTTATAAGTTGGCACAGTGAATAGGCCTTGAAAAACTGAACACAGATCAATCGAGAAAACAGGAAGAACCTGTGTGGAACTATGAAAAAATAAGCAAAATATACAAACTGAGTAGTCCATGCGCTAGATATGCAACATCAAGGATAGATCAGAACAGGATCGCCGTGGTCCCGTGGTTAGCGTGGGCAGCTGCGGAACAAAAGGTTCTTGGTTCAAGTCTTCTCTCGAGTGAAAATTTTACTTTCTCTATTTTCGCAAAGTTATGATCTGTCCGTTCGTTCATTGACGTCTCTGTTCCCTGTAATAAGTTTAGTGTCTGTGTTTTGCGACCGCACCGCAAAACCGTGCGATTAGTAGACGAAAGGACGTGCCTCTCCAATGGGAACCGAAAACATTTCATCGCAAGGTCACAGGTGAACCGATTCCTCCACAAGAAAACACGTCCGATATATTCTATACGACACTGGTGACGGCATGTGCGTCACATGACAGGAATATGTTGTCGACCCACCTAACTTGTACACTTGGCGAATGGGTAAAAAGATTCTTCTACCTTGCCCGATTTAGGTTTTCTTGTGAATGTGATAATCACTCCCAAAAAAGTGATCGCATAGGACGCACAGACGGACAGATAATAACTGTCTGAAAATAAAAAATTAAACTTTTCACGCGAGGGAAGACTTGAACCAAGGACCTCTCGTTCCACAGCTGCTCACGCTAACCACAGGGCCACGGCGCTCCAGAGCTCGCACTCTCCTTGATGTTGCTTATCTAGCGCATGGACTACTCAGTCTGTATATTTTGCTTATTTTTTCATAGTTCCACACAACTTCTTCCTGTTTTCTCGATTGATCTGTGTTCAGTTTTTCAAGGCCTATCCACTGTGCCAACTTATAACTAAATCGGAGGGGGGTGCGATGGGGAGGTTCCCTTGTAAGTATACTTTTGCAGATGTCGTTTGATGCGATGTTTGTAACACCAAAAGAGACCAGTCGTCCATCCGCTTTTCGCCGGAATTTGTGTACCGTCAACGAGAAGCAAACAATGGAGATGTTACGACGTAACCAGTGTGACTCTTACGCGTTCAGTTACGTAACTTGGCAGCAGCTCTCGGCAGACAATCGGTGAAAGGGAGGTGAATGGCAGAGATGCTAACAGGGGACGCTCTGTTCTACATCTGGCCAAGGGAACGGATTAGCGGAGGACAATGCCCAGGAGAAACGGTGCGTTTGACAGGATTGCGATTTACCCGTCAAGTGCACCACCGGTACCACGGTGAGGCGCTCGAAAAACGAAGTCTATTCAAGAGTGAGGATCCTCAAGGAACCAGAATTCCCCGAGCTGAAAGTATCAGGAGAGAACTAGACATGCTATTTTGTCTAAAACTGACATAGTGAGACCGTGGCTGTGTACAGTTAATGTAGGTTGCTTCTTAGAAAGAAGAAGACAGCAACCAGCCACTATTAACACTGCTATTTATTTAAGTTAATAGTGCCGTAACCGGTTTCGAACTGACAAGTTCATCATCAGACGGCTGTTCACATGATTTGCAAGATACACTTTACATAATCGTCATTTTTCGATTTTTATTCTTCCACTGTGGCGAAATATTCTTGGTGTGTTGGTGCCATCGAAAATTCCGCGCGATTTTGTTGAGAAGATGGAGGATTGTACTTTTCAAATATTCCAAAATACATGCAGCAGTTATATATTTTGTACATCATCATATTGTGCAAAGCACCACACACACACAAACATTCGCCAAAGAGTATTTGCCACGGTTGGAATCTAGCGCAGAACCCTGTTAGTCCGTCTCGCGTAAATCCGACTAATTACATGTCCCATATATATCGATTTCAATTTCATTACGATTTTAAGTGCATCTTCCGCTCCAGCCAATAGCTGAAGTAAGGCTTATGCCGTCAGTAATACAGAAATGGCAACAGCCTCAAAGGGTGCGGGGCAAAGTCAGGACATGCGGGGACCAAGCAGCAATCGGTAATGTAATTGTAAACTGTCGAAGCTGCGTTGGCAAAGTACCGGAACTTCAAGCGCTGATACAAAGCACCGAAGCTCAAATCGTTATAGGTACAGAAAGCTGGCTGAAGCCAGAGATAAATTCTGCCGAAATTTTTGCAAAGGCACAGACGGTATTTAGAAAGGATAGATTGCATGCAACCGGTGGTGGCGTGTTTGTCGCTGTTAGTAGTGGTTTATCTTGTAGTGAAGTAGAAGTGGATAATTCCTGTGAATTATTATGGTGGGAGGTTACACTCAACAACCGAGCTAGGTTAATAATTGGCTCATTTTACCGACCTCCCGACTCAGCAGCATTAGTGGCAGAACAACTGAGAGAAAATCTGGAATACATTTCACATAAATTTTCTCAGCATGTTATAGTCTTAGGTGGAGATTTCAATTTACCAGATATAGACTGGGACACTCAGATGTTTAGGACGGGTGGTAGGGACAGAGCATCGAATGACATTATACGGAGTGCACTATCCGAAAATTACCTCGAGCAATTAAAAAGAGAACCGACTCGTGGAGATAACATCTTGGACCTACTGATAACAAACAGACCTCAACTTTTCGACTCTGTAAGTCAAGAACAAGGAATCAGTGATCATAAGGCCGTTGCAGCATCCCTGAATATGGAAGTAAATAGGAATATAAATGAAAGGGAGGAAGGTTTATCTGTTTAGCAAGAGTAATAGAAGGCAGATGTCAGACTACCTAACAGATCAAAACGAAAATTTCTGTTCTGACACGGACAATGTTGAGCGTTTATGGAAAAAGTTCAAGGCAACCGTACGTGCCGAGTAAAACTGTGAGGGACGAGAAAAACCCACCGTGGTTCAACAACAAAGTTAGGAAACTACTGCGAAAGCAAAGAGAGCTCCACTGCAAGTTTAAACGCAGCCAAAACCTCTCAGACAAACAGAAGCTAAACGATGTCAAAGTTAGCGTAAGGAGGGCTATGCGTGAAGCGTTCAGTGAATTCGAAAGTAAAATTCTATGTACCGACTTGACAGAAAATACTAAGAAGTTCTGGTCTTACGTTAAATCAGTAAGTGGCTCGAAACAGCATATCCAGACACTCCGGGATGACGATGGCATTGAAACAGAGGATGACACGCGTAGAGCTGAAATACTAAACACGGCCGTGTACCGCAAGTCTCTAGAGGAACGGAAGGTTCCAAATGATTGGAAAAGAGCACAGGTAGTCCCAGTCTTCAAGAAGGGTTGTCGAGCAGATGCGCAAAACTATAGACCTATATCTCTGAGAGCGATCTGTTGTTTTTTGCTCGCGTATCATGTCATTTCTGGAAACCCAGAATCTACTGTGTAGGAATCAACATGGATTCCGGAAACAGCGATCGTGTGAGACCCAACTCGCTTTATTTGTTCATGAGACCCAAAAAATATTAGATACAGGCTCCCAGTAGATGCCATTTTCCTTGACTTCCGGAAGGCGTTCGATACAGTTCCGCACTGTCGCCTGATAAACAAAGTAAGAGCCTACGGAATATCAGACCAGCTGTGTGGCTGGATTGAAGAGTTTTTAGCAAACAGTCACAGCATGTTGTTCTCAATGGAGAGACGTCTACAGACGTTAAAGTAACCTCTGGCGCGCCACAGGGGAGTGTTATGGGACCATTGCTTTTCACAATATATACAAATGACTTAGTAGATAGTGTCGGAAGTTCCATGCGGCTTTTCGCGGATGATGCTGTAGTATACAGAGAAGTTGCAGCATTAGAAAATTGCAGCGAAGTGCAGGAAGATCTGCAGCGGATAGGCACTTGGTGCAGGGGGTGGCAACTGACCCTTAACATAGACAAATGTAATGTATTGCGAATACATAGAAAGAAGGATCCTTTATTGTATGATTATATGATAGCGGAACAAACACTGGTAGCAGTTACTTCTGTAAAATATCTGGGAGTATGCGTGCGGAACAATTTGAAGTGGAATGATCATATAAAATTAATTGTTGGTAAAGCGGGTGCCAGGTTTAGATTCATTGGAAGAGTCCTTAGAAAATGTAGTCGATCAACAAAGGAGGTGGCTTACAAAACACTCGTTCGACCTATACTTGAGTATTGCTCATCAGTGTGGGATCCGTACCAGATCGGGTTGACGGAGGGGATAGAGAAGATCCAAAGAACAGCGGCGCGTTTCGTCACAGGGTTATTTGGTAAGCGCGATAGCGTTACGGAGATGTTTAACAAACTCAAGTGGCAGACTCTGCAAGAGAGGCGCTCTGCATCGCTGTGTAGCTTGCTCGCCAGGTTTCGAGAGGGTGCGTTTCTGGATGAGGTATCGAATATATTGCTTCCCCCTACTTATACCTCCCGAGGAGATCACGAATGTAAAATTAGAGAGATTAGAGCGCGCACGGAGGCTTTCCGACAGTCGTTCTTCCCGGGCGACTGGAACAGGAAAGGGAGGTAATGACAGTGGCACGTAAAGTTGCCTCCGCCGCACACCGTTGGGTGCCTTGCGTAGTATAAATGTAGATGTAGATGTAATACATAAGTGCTGCCATTTCTAACTTTATTACTTTTTTACTGTTCCTGTTTATACCCAATACATTACACTTACTTACGTTCATGGCCAACTGCCAGGCCTTGCCGTAACCACTGACCCTCAGCAAGCCTTCCTCTGTTTCGCTGCAGTCTTTTGACGCTGCAAACCTCCTATAAACAACGGCCTCGTCTAGCAACAACCTCATGGAGCTTCCGATGTTATACAATATACACTGAAGAGCCAAAGAAAGTGGTACACCTATCTAACGTAGTGTGGGGCTCCCGCGAGCACGCAAAAGTGTCTAACACGACGTGGCATGACTCAACTGATGTCTCAAGTAGTGCTGGAGGGAACTGACAACATGAATCCTGCTGGCCTGTCCATAAATCCGTAAGAGTACGAGGGGGTGGAGATCTCTTCTGAATAGCATGTTGCAAGGCGTCCCAGATATGCACAATAATATTCATGTCTGGGGAATTTGGTTGCCAGCGGAAGTGTTTAAACTCAGAATAATGTTCCTGGAGCCACTCTGTAGCAATTCTGGACGTGTGGGGTGTCGCATTGCCCTGCTGCAATTGTCCAACTCTGTTGAAATTCACGATGAACATGAATGGCTGCAGGTGATCAGACAGGATGCTTACATACGTGTCACCTGTCAGAGGCGTATCTAGACGTATCAGGTGTCCCATATCACTCCAACTGCACACGCCCCATACCATTGTAGAGCCTCCACCGGCTTGAACAGTCCCCTGCTGACATGTATGGCCCATAGATTCATGAGGTTGTCTTCATACCCGTACACTTCCATCCACCCGATACAATTGGGAACGAAACTCGTCCAACCAGGCAGCATGTTTCCAGTCATCAACAGTCCAATGTCGAATATGACGGGCCCAGGCGAGGCGTAAAGCTCATATCGACGATGTTTCGTTGCATGGTTCGCACGCTGACACTTGTTGATGGCCCAGCACTGAAATCTGCAGCAATATGCGGAAGGGTGGCACTTCTGTCACGTTGAACGATTCTCTTCAGTCGTCGCTGGTCCCGTTTTTGCAGGATCTTTTTCCGGCCGCAGCGATGTCGGAGATTTGATGTTTTATCGGATTCCTGATGTTCACGCTCAAATGGTCGTACTGGAATATCCCCCCTTCGTTGCTAGCTGTGAAATGTTGTGTCCCGTCTCTCATGCAACGACTATAACAGCACATTCAAACTCACTTAAATCTTTACAACCTGCCATTCTAGCAGCAGTAACAGATCTGTGCCAGACACTTGCTGTCTTATACAGGCGCTGGCGATCGCAGCGCCGTATTCTGCGTGTTTACATATCTCTGTATTTGAATACGCATGGCTATACCAGTTTCTTTGGCGCTCCAATGTATAACGTATGCAAAACGTAAGGACAAAAGTATGTTTCGTATAATACGTCGCTGCTGAGTGAGATAGATCGATGAAAACTGGACAATGTATAGAAAGAACCGTTACAGTATAGTACATAGGATGACTGAAAGATATACCGAATCTACATCTAAATCTACATCTACATCCATACTCCGCAAGCCACCTGACGGTGTGTGGCGGAGGGTAGTTTGAGTACCTCTATTGGTTCTCTCTTCTCTTCCAGTCTCGTATTGTTCGTGGATATAAACATTGTCGGTATGCCTCTGTGGGGGCTCTAATCTCTGCGATTTTATCCTCATGGTCTCTTTCTGAGATATACGTAGGAGGGGACAATATACTGCTTGACTCCTCGGTGAAGGTATGTTCTCGAAACTTCAACAAAAGCCCGTACCGAGCTACTGAGCGTCTCTCCTGCAGAGTCTTCCACTGGAGTTTATCTATCATTTCTGAAACGCTTTCGCGATTACTAAATGATCCTGTAACGAAGCACGCTGCTCTCCGTTGGATCTTCTCTATCTCTCCTATTAACCCTATCTGGTACGGATTCCACACTGCTGAGCAGTATTCAAGCAGTGGGCGAACAAGCGTACTGTAAGCTACTTCCTTTGTTTTCGGATTGCATTTCCTTAGGATTCTTCCAATGAATCTCAGTCTGGCATCTGCTTTACCGACGATCAACTTTATATGATGATTCCATTTTAAATCACTCCTAATGCCTACTCCCAGATAATTTATGGAATTAACTGCTTCCAGTTGCTGACCTCCTATACTGTAGCTAAATGATATGGGATCTCTTTCTATGTATTCGCAGCACATCACACTTGTCTACATCGAGATTCAATTGACATTCCCTGCACCATGCGTCAGTTTGCTGCAGATCCTCTTGCATTTCAGTACAATTTTCCGTTGTTACAACCTCTCGATATACCACAGCATCATCCGCAAAAAGCCTCAGTGAACTTCCGATGTTATCCACAAGGTCATTTATGTATATTGTGAATACGGTCCTGACCGAGAGAGGTGGCGCAGTGGCTAGCACACTGGTCTCGCATTCGGGAGGATGACGGTTCAATCCCGCGTCCGGCCATCCTGATTTAGGTTTTCCGTGATTTCCCTAAATCGCTCCAGGCAAATGCCGGGATGGTTCCTTTGAAAGGGCACGGCCGACTTCCTTCCCTGTCCTTCCCTAATCCGATGAGACTGTTGACCTCGCTGTCTGGTCTCCTCCCCGAAACAACCCAAAAGCAACGGTCCCACGACATTCTCCTGCGGCACACCTGGAATTACTCTCACTTCGGAAGACTTCTCTCCACCGAGAATGACATGCTGCGTTCTGTTATCTAGGAACTCTTCAATCCAATCACACATTTGGTCTGGTAGTCCATATGGTCTTACTTTGTTCATTAACCGATTGTGGGGAACTGTATCATACGTAATGAAACGAACAGGAAACACAACTTTATTCAAAGATAATAATTGGACTGAATTCACGGCGATTTGCGACGGCTTGAACATTACAAAAGGTTGGACGTGCTTCGGAACAGAGCGTGTGATCACCACGGGTGGCGGTGCATGCTCTGCAATGTGTCCCCACGCTGTTTACGAGGTTCGAAAGGAGTTCTCACGGTGGGTCGTTCTACTCCTCCACCAGCGAGGCTGACAACTCGTGGATGGTCGTCGGTACAAGTGGCCTGCCGCAGGGCATCTCCTCCACTCATCCAGTAAGTACTCGACGAGTTTTAAGTTGAGGGATCGGGCAGGCCTGTCCGTCCACCGAATATCCTCTCGTTCCAGGAGCTGCTCCACCGCGCAATGTCATCCGTAAAAATGAAAACGGCGCCGAATTCATCCCTGAGAAGGCGCACACGGAGGGACACGGTGTCACCGTAAGGTGGGGTGGTGAGTGCACAGTGGTCAGAGGTCTGTGGCTCAGTACACTCACGCAACTTCTTGCCTCCCCACAACATGACACCTGGTCCACCAAATTGATCATGGTCGACAGAGTTCCTGAGCGCACGCTGGCTTTCAAATAACTGCGGACCCTCCGACTCAGAGTTGCAACATTAAAAGTTTTGGCTGGTTTCGTTGTCTAGGCGCTGGGATACGTAGTTGCTGCATTACAGGCGAAATACTGCTGAGTGTACAGTATACTATAAGAGTACACACATGAATCGAATGGTCGAACGTTTCTATCAGTCGGCAATTGCGAATTATGAATGTAAAACATAAATTTATAAATCAAAGATTGTAATTAAATTAACGACTTTAAATGGTGAGTACGATAGTAGAAGTAGTTTTGAGAATGCGGTATATTTCTGCCAAACCCTTATTGGTGTCGATTGTTGTAACCTCCCCCTCACTTATCGACCTTAATGACAGTGAAAAATTAAACCGCGTGCACCTAATGGAAATTTGGGAAAAGCAATCGTCACCGAAGTTAATTTGTCGGTAAAGAGGGAGGAAAGGGTTACATCTTAATGAAAGGAAAAATGCAAATGAAACTGGTGGAAATTATTTTTGAGAAAAGGGTAAAATTAATAAAGAAAGTAAATGTGCGGTCGTTAAGTTAACAATTGTTGTTGTTGTTGTTGTGGTCTTCAGTCCTGAGACTGGTTTGATGCAGCTCTCCATGCTACTCTATCCTGTGCAAGCTTTTTCATCTCCCAGTACCTACTGCAACCTACATCCTTCTGAATCTGCTTAGTGTATTCGTCTCTTGGTCTCCCTCTACGATTTTTACCCTCCACGCTGCCCTCCAATACTAAATTGGTGATCCCTTGATGCCTCAGAACATGTCCTACCAACCGATCCCTTTTCTGGTCAAGTTGTGCCACAAACTTCTCTTCTCCCCAATCCTATTCAATACTTCCTCATTAGTTATGTGATATACCCATCTAATCTTCAGCATTCTTCTATAGCACCACATTTCGAAAGCTTCTATTCTCTTCTTGTCCAAACTATTTATCGTCCATGTTTCACTTCCATACATGGCTACACTCCATACGAATACTTTCAGAAATGACTTCCTGACACTTAAATCAATACTGGATGTTAACAAATTTCTCTTCTTCAGGAACGCTTTCCTTGCCATTGCCAGCCTACATTTTATATCCTCTCTACTTCGACCATCATCAGTTATTTTGCTCCCCAAATAGCAAAACTCCTTAACTACTTTAAGTGCCTCATTTCCTAATCTAATTCCCTCAGCATCACCCGACTTAATTAGACTACATTCCATTATCCTTGTTTTGCTTTTGTTGATGTTCATCTTATATCCTCCTTTCAAGACACTGTCCATTCCATTCAACTGCTCTTCCAAGTCCTTTGCTGTCTCTGACAGAATTACAATGTCATCGGCGAACCTCAAAGTTTTTATTTCTTCTCCATGAATATTAATACCTACTCCGAATTTTTCTTTTGTTTCCTTTACTGCTTGCTCAATATACAGATTGAACAATATCGGGGAGAGGCTACAACCCTGTCTTACTCCCTTCCCAACCACTGCTTCCCTTTCATGTCCCTCGACTCTTATAACTGCCATCTGGTTTCTGTACAAATTGTAAATAGCCTTTCGCTCCCTGTATTTTACCCCTGCCACCTTTAGAATTTGAAAGAGAGTATTCCAGTCAACATTGTCAAAAGCTTTCTCTAAGTCTACAAATGCTAGAAACGTAGGTTTGCCTTTCCTTAATCTTTCTTCTAAGATAAGTCGTAAGGTCAGTATTGCCTCACGTGTTCCAGTGTTTCTACGGAATCCAAACTGATCTTCCCCGAGGTTGGCTTCTACTAGTTTCTCCATTCGTCTGTAAAGAATTCGTGTTAGTATTTTGCAGCTGTGACTTATTAAGCTGATAGTTCGGTAATTTTCACATCTGTCAACACCTGCTTTCTTTGGGATTGGAATTATTATATTCTTCTTGAAGTCTGAGGGTATTTCGCCTGTTTCATACATCTTGCTCACCAGCTGGTAGAGTTTTGTCAGGACTGCCTCTCCCACGGCCGTCAGTAGTTCCAATGGAATATTGTCTACTCCGGGGGCCTTGTTTCGACTCAGGTCTTTCAGTGCTCTGTCAAACTCTTCACGCAGTATCGTATCTCCCATTTCATCTTCATCTACATCCTCTTCCATTTCCATAATATTGTCCTCAAGTACATCGCCCTTGTATAGACCCTCTATATACTCCTTCCACCTTTCTGCTTTCCCTTCTTTGCTTAGAACTGGGTTTCCATCCGAGCTCTTGATATTCATACAAGTCGTTCTCTTATCTCCAAAGGTCTCTTTAATTTTCCTGTAGGCAGTATCTATCTTACCCCTAGTGAGATACGCCTCTACATCCTTACATTTGTCCTCTAGCCATCCCTGCTTAGCCATTTTGCACTTCCTGTCGATCTCATTTTTGAGACGTTTGTATTCCTTTTTGCCTGTTTCACTTACTGCATTTTTATATTTTCTCCTTTCATCAATTAAATTCAATATTTCTTCTGTTACCCAAGGATTTCTACTAGCCCTCGTCTTTTTACCTACTTGATCCTCTGCTGCCTTCACTACTTCATCCCTCAAAGCTACCCATTCATCTTCTACTGTATTTATTTCCCCCATTCCTGTCAATTGCTCCCTTATGCTCTCCCTGAATCTCTGTACAACCTCTGGTTCTTTTAGTTTATCCAGGTCCCATCTCCTTAAATTCCCACCTTTTTGCAGTTTCTTCAGTTTTAATCTACAGGTCATAACCAATAGATTGTGGTCAGAGTCCACATCTGCCCCTGGAAATGTCTTACAATTTAAAACCTGTTTCCTAAATCTCTGTCTTACCATTATATAATCTATCTGATACCTTTTAGTATCTCCAGGGTTCTTCCATGTGTACAACCTTCTTTCATGATTCTTAAACCAAGTGTTAGTTATGATTATGTTGTGCTCTGTGCAAAATTCTACCAGGCGGCTTCCTCTTTCATTTCTGTCCCCCAATCCATATTCACCTACTATGTTTCCTTCTCTCCCTTTTCCTACACTCGAATTCCAGTCACCCATGACTATTAAATTTTCGTCTCCCTTCACAATCTGAATAATTTCTTTTATTTCATCATACATTTCTTCAATTTCTTCGTCATCTGCAGAGCTAGTTGGCATATAAACTTGTACTACTGTAGTAGGTGTGGGCTTCGTATCTATCTTTGCCACAATAATGCGTTCACTATGCTGTTTGTAGTAGCTTACCCGCATTCCTATTTTCCTATTCATTATTAAACCTACTCCTGCATTACCCCTATTTGATTTTGTGTTTATAACCCTGTAGTCACCACAATTAACTGGCGTTAATTAGATATTTGAGATTTGGGGAAAATTACGGTCGCCAGTCCTATGGACAATTACTATAGTAACTGAAAATGAATGATTAATGCAGATATAATTAGCACTAGAAGCGTGGCAACTGAAGGTTGACATGTGTAGTGTGAAAACTGAAAGTTTGTCAGAAGTAATAAATTTCGCTACACTCTGACTTAATTTAGCAAAAGAATTAATAAAACCAGAAAATTGAAAGTTAATTTAGTGACTGAAATTAATAGTCAACTTTGTTTCTGAAGCACTACGAAATTCAATAAAATAGTCTTGGGCTATCTCAACAATCATTTCAAAAGCTACTTGAATCTACGCAATTTAGAAGTAAGAGATTTAACTTTGAACTTGAATTAAATGATTGTGAACAATTAACAATAGTAAAATTTAGTACGTACCAAGCTGAGCTGCAGTCACAGGTAAGCTAAAATACGGTAACAAAACTCGCACTCTTAATTTGTGCTTGTGTAATCTAAATATTGTAGCCAGCTATGAATACTTTAACTGAACTTTGAAATTAAAGCAGTGAAATGGAATGATATTACTTTAATGCTGGCGTATGAATTTCAACGACACTCGGGTTCATTCCGGAAAAGGAAGGGACCCTGCTTGGTTATGCAATTGAGACAATGAGGAACAAAGGTTCATGCTAAGTTGCTGTAATTTTGTGATGCAACGATTTTAAAAAAGCTGAGGTCTGCCATACAGTTCTAAAACTTTACGTGCTTTTAGTCTTCCTTCTTGGTTGATTGAAGGTTTGCAGTCGTCGATCGGGGAGGTGGCGACAGTCACTCATTGTCGGCCGTCGCTGTTGCAGAAGCTGGATGTTGGCGCGCCTCCTTCTCGACACGGTCACCAGGCGAAACGGGCTCTTGATGTGCGCCAGCTAATGCTCCCCGTCCGCGACACCGTGTCAGAAACTATCATAGCAAGTCGAGCGCAATTACATGCTGCCAAACCCCGAAAGCGCGGCAACTCGCGGGAGCGTCACACAACACACCTGCTCAACCGCACTACTCCAGGCAGACTCCCTCTGCTCTGCCCGCGGTCCACGCGGCAGAGTTAACACTACCAAAGATCCTAGACACTTTGGTTCTCCACACGACCTATCGATGTAATCGTTCGATAGCATAGTTTTCCCTAGGCCAGACTCACCGTAAAAATACAAATAATATTTACAAAACAAACCATTTATACATCGACATAAACTCAAAGAATTACAGTATATAAAGATACAGAAATGTTATATCTTCAGGTAACAAAATGAGGAGAAAAATTTATAGTGCAATAGATGCAAATAGAAGGATATGCATTTCCGGCGTTACATGGTCCAGCAATTAAACTAAATATAAGTTGAATAACACGGAAACAATAGATTGCTACTTCACGTAATTAGTTATGAACAACAACATAGCTCGCGAGATATTCACTTCCAAACGCGTACTACGTCTTCACTGCAGAAGCCACGGAAATCTCACAAGAACACAAATCGGCACTCCGAAGTGTTTCTATCGCTCGCGATCACGCGCAAACTTCTGAACGCTCCAAGTCTTTCCCGCGACTGTCCATCGCGCCTTCACGTCCAGTACTTTCCGTGTCCTGTCCCGTACCGTCCCGAACTGCCCACTGCTCAACACTACCCAACCTCCATACGTCTCTCTTAGTAACGAGCGTTGTGATTGGCTAGAGCGCTCCCTCCATGTCTCCAAGCCAATGTGCACTCACAAACTTATTGAAACACATACCAAATACTGCATTTACATTGAAGTAACTTGAAATTAAATAAATATTCCTACAGCTGGACCATAAAAATACTCTAACACACATTATTAGATACAAAAACAAATGAAATAAACTTATATCAAAGGAATAGAACAAAAGGTAAGCCAGTAGCCTAATGTCTCTGTGCTTTCTAAAACACAGTAAATATTTAACCAATTTCTTCATCAATAGTATATATCGGATATAAAATAATGGTTCAAATGGCTCTGAGCACTATGGGACTTAACATCTGAGGTCATCAGTCCCCTAGAACTTAGAACTACTTAAACCTAACTAACCTAAGGACATCACACACATGCATGCCCAAGGCAGGATTCGAACCTACGACCGTAGCGGTCGCTCGGTTCCAGACTGAAGCGCCTAGAACCACTTGGCCACCACGGCCGGCTCGGATATAAACAAAGTCATAGATGAATAAATATATTTATAAGCATGCTGCTATCGTTTTTTAGTGTAACTCTGGAGAACTTATGGCCTGACGCGATCGATAGTAATCGGTCACTTTGACCTATAATAAATCACGTACTATTTGAGTTACATGCCTGTAATTCATACCAATTTAGGTTTACACTAATTGCTTCCTAAAGAGCTGTAGTTGGACGAAATCGGATGAAGCGTTTAGATTGTGGAAATTCGTTGCTGGGTGTTACTTGTATAATTGACCGTCAGATACTAAACTTAAAACTAATAAAGATATTGAAAATCTGATTACACCATCAGAATCGTTGTGCAAATAATGGTAACGTACATGTTTCTTTTTGATGTATCATGATTCATCTGGCTACTATTAATTTGTGTACGAACTGTGAAATGTCTGCCATTAAGGTTTCAGACAAAGTCCGCCATCTTTGGCCCTCCCGGCGTGTCTCCTTCATCAACACAGCATCACTACGGAATTCCCAGCCACGTCACTGGGGCTACCCCTCTCGTCCGGCTAACATTCGCCATCACGTGTTTGCTGCCGGGCCCCGACTGGCAGAGCGGCCCGTGCGGCCACTGCTTCCTCCCAACTTAGAATATTTTCAGGGCGCAACGACTCGCCCATTATCTCTCATGCATTGCGTGTTCCAAACCTCTCGCCGACTGACATTACGTTCAGAGTTGGTATTCAGCATGAATGTGCTCTCACCCGGAGAAGAGCAGTCATCGTCGGTCCAACCCCTAAGCTCTTGGCACCATAGCAAAGGGGCGTCAACGGGACACAATGTGCTGGTCGCCGTGACATGGCGGAATGTGACACTGCGTGCATTTAAATCCTGCTAAATTTGATTCCAGTTGCACCCGGCGTTTGATGTGGCCTACCTAGCCTGTTGCAGAACATAACGGTCATCTGCCACTGTCTTTGCCGGTCTGTGTGGCCGAACGGTTCTAGGCGCTTCAGTCTGGAACCGCGCGACCGCTACGTTCGCAAGTTCGAACCCTGCCGTGGGCATGGATGTGTGTGCTGTCCTTAGGTTACTCAGGTTTAAGTAGTTCTAAGTTCTAGGGGACTAATGACCTCAGATGTTAAGTCCCATAGTGCTCAGAGCCATTTGAACCACTGTGGTTGACCATGATCGACCACCTCCTCTGCTTCAGGTAGGGACGCTCTCCCTGCACATTAAACATTTCTGTGAGCACCACCAGACTCTTTGAGCTACACTCGTCAAACTCCGTCCTTCTTACAGTTTCCTCATGCTTCTTCTCCATCTGAAGTCAACCAAATGTTGTCAACGGGCCATACTGCAATGGAGAACACCACGACAGCACACTGTAACCGGTGTTCTCCCGTTCCTTCGACTGCCTCGTGTTGCAGTGTCATCGTGATGATCTTAGAACAGGTGACGTCCGACATTCTGTGTACGACTGCGGGACCTCTGGCAACATGCTCTTGCACTTTCATTCCACTTTCACTTCCACCAGGCTGTTAACATGTTGCATTACATTCCTCGTCCCTAAGCTTTGCAGAGATAAAATATATACTCGGCAACACGCCACAAATCCAACCACTGAACATCATGATGGAACAACTAGTGAAATCTCACTGTCCCAGGCCGCAGTCAATAGACTGGAACGGTCACGAGCATCGGATGCCGGGGGCTCATGGATATCATGAGAAGAATCGGAGTTTCTCATACTCCCTCAGGACAAAACAGAAACACTACATCGCAACAGTCAAAGTGAACACACTCCTCAAGACGGGCAAGATGAAACAGCTTTTACAGACACTTTAGACAGGTTCAAGATCAAAATGTGCGCACTACGAGAGACAAGATTCCCAGATGAAGACCATTTCACACAAACTAGAGAATACACAAGGCAAAACCAACAGTACACAGGAGGAACCTCGGGCTTTATGGCACAGGATTCGCAGCACACAAGACGATCACAGACGCGGTAACGGACTTCACATCGCCTAAAAAAAGAATCAGCACACTGACAATTAAGTCGGCAAACAGGACATACAGGATTATAAACGCACACCCACCGACAAATGACCACAACAGGGAGGTCCCAGACGCCATTGAGGGCTTTTGGACAGTGATAGAGGAGACAATCAAGAAAATTTCTACACACCGAACTAAAACTATTCTAGGAGACTTCTACGCAAAACTGGAAAAAGAATAGTCATGTCAACAAACTTCAAGAAACCCATACAAAAATAACCACATGGAAACTCCCAAGTGGCAAGAGAGAATTACAGATCGACCACGTCATAATACAATGAGAAGCACAGAGGGAAATCCAGAACGTCAACACACGAAAGGACTTCTTTTACTCAGATTACCACCTACTACAGATAAAGACACGCCTAATCCCTAAGAGGAAACAACAGAAAATTAGGATCATTCGACCAGACTCAGAATATCCAACACTCAACCAAGAGAAAATACTAGAGGAAATTAAAATAAGAACAACGCAAAACTGGGACCAGCTATCAGGAAGGCTTCAGGAAGCCATAAAATTAGCAATTGCACCGAGAACCAGCAAACACCCCTGGTGGAACCACACATGTGATCTAGCAATCGAAAGACGAATCAACATATGGAAGAGTTCAATAGCAACAAGATACCAGAAAACTGGCAAGAATTTCTCAAAACACAGAAATAAAAATGTTCAAATGTGTGTGAAATCTTACGGGACTTAACTGCTAACGTCACCAGTCCCTAAGCTTACACACTACTTAACCTGCATTATCCTAAGGACAAACACACACACCCATGCCCTAGGGAGGACTCGAACCTCCGCCGGGACCAGCCGCACAGTCCATCACTGCAGTGCCTCAGACCGCCTCAGACCGCGGCAAACACAGAAACAGACAAGTAAAATTATCCGTAAAGAAAAACGAAATTAGGACAAGCAGAAACCAGAAGGGATAGAAGCAGGCTTCTCAAGGAACAACACGAGGAGTTTCTACAGGACGTTCAGAGAAAACATGATGAAATGCCAAGCACCGAACCTCTACTTTAGGAAACCGAGAGACACACTAGAGACCAAAACGAAGAACAACTGTAACCTCCTAGCAAAGTACTTCGAGAATATCCTAAACGCAGAATCACCAACAGACAAGCTGGACACAGAGGAACCCGCACGAAACCCAGATGGCGAACCGCCATTGATAGAAGAAGTAAGAGAAACCATCAAGAACCTCAAGAACAATAGGGCACCAGGAGGGGATGGAGTCATCGCGGAATTCTGGAAGCTACATGACCCGGACCTCACACAACACCTACACAGCATCAAGAAACAGACATGGGAAACAGAACAGATATCGAAAGAATGGCGCACAAGACTGATATACCCTCTACACAAGAAAGGGGATAAGTCGGACCCAAACAACTATAGGGGCATCTCACTGTTACCTGTCACATGTAAGATACTTTCGAAAGCACTGCCAAATAGATTAGAGAAGCAAGCAGACCACACGATTGGCGATTACCAGACTAGCTTTCGTAAACACAGGTCGTGCGCTGAACAGATATGGAACACAAACAGAACAGAACCATCACCTTTGTCGACTTCAAGAAGGCGTAAGACTCAATAGATAGAGAAACCCTCTTTAAAATACTGAAAGAATACAGAGTAGTTAGAAAGACACTAACCATAATTCAGCAAACATTAACAAACACGACATCTAAAGTGAAGTTCTGCGGAGAGCTCTCAGAACAATTCGAAATCAGAACAGGAGTCAGGGCAATGGCCTCTCGCCATTTCTGTTCAACATAGCACTGGACAAAATAGTGAAGGAATGAGAAAAAACACAGTAAGGAGTCCTGTTAGGAAAACTAAAAGTCAAGTGCCTATCGTTGACAGACCATTTAGCCATCATAACGATACGAGAAACAGAAACAATACGAGCCATAGAGGAACTACACGAAATCACTGCCAAGACCGGACTACAGATATTATACGAGAGGACACAGTTCATGAGCACCCATCACTACACACAAAATAAGGGACAATACACAGAACAGAAAATTTCAAGTACCTAGGAGAAACAATACAGATTACAGGAAGAAATAAGGTATCTAATGAAGACAGGAGAGCGAAACTAGAGAAGGCCTACAAACTGACTTGGAATCGTTAAAATAAGAAAGCTATCTTACGAAAGGCCAAGCTACTACACTACGAGGCGGTGGTGCTAGCAGAGGCGCTATACGCAGCCGAGACCACAGTCGTACAGGGACAGACACGAATCAAACAGATAGAGAAGACGGGACGAAAAATACTCAGCAAAATATTCGGGACGACGCAAAAAGACGGGGTATGGATAAAGATGCCAGCTGAAGAACTACACGAACACACAGAGAAAGTAGCAGACCAAACCTGGAAACCAAGACTACAGTTTTACGGACACCTCAGCAGAATCGCACCACATGGGATAACGAGACAGATCTTGGAGTGGTTTACCACAAGGAAAAACAACAAATGGATGAATGAAGTTTAAAATGACATGGAACAACTCAAAGTCACACAGGAAACAATACAAAACACTCTTTAGGAACCTGATCAGAAGAAACAAACTAAAAGAGACACCACACAACAAACGAACACAATGGACCGAACAGAGACGACAAGAACACAGCCAGAGGTTGAAGGAACAATGGGCGAACAGGAAAAAAGAGAAGCCGAAGAGAACACAGGACCTAAAGCGGACCGAACAACGGAAGCAGCACACGAATGAGGGAAGTTTGGGCAGAACGTAAAGAAATAACAACAGGGAAATGGACACGTTTAGTTTAAATGCGCTCTTCGGGGGCATAACACAATATACACTCCTGGAAATTGAAATAAGAACACCGTGAATTCATTGTCCCAGGAAGGGGAAACTTTATTGACACATTCCTGGGGTCAGATACATCACTTGATCACACTGACAGAACCACAGGCACATAGACACAGGCAACAGAGCATGCACAATGTCGGCACTAGTACAGTGTATATCCACCTTTCGCAGCAATGCAGGTTGCTATTCTCCCAAGGAGACGATCGTAGAGATGCTGGATGTAGTCCTGTGGAACGGCTTGCCATGCCATTTCCACCTGGCGCCTCAGTTGGACCAGCGTTCGTGCTGGACGTGCAGACCGCGTGAGACGACGCTTCATCCAGACCCAAACATGCTCAATGGGGGACAGATCCGGAGATCTTGCTGGCCAGGGTAGTTGACTTACACCTTCTATAGCACGTTGGGTGGCACGGGATACATGCGGACGTGCATTGTCCTGTTGGAACAGCAAGTTCCCTTGCCGGTCTAGGAATGGTAGAACGATGGGTTCGATGACGGTTTGGATGTACCGTGCACTATTCAGTGTCCCCTCGACGATCACCAGTGGTGTACGGCCAGTGTAGGAGATCGCTCCCCACACCATGATGCCGGGTGTTGGCCCTGTGTGCCTCGGTCGTATGCAGTCCTGATTGTGGCGCTCACCTGCACGGCGCCAAACACGCATACGACCATCATTGGCACCAAGGCAGAAGCGACTCTCATCGCTGAAGACGACACGTCTCCATTCGTCCCTCCATTCACGCCTGTCGCGACACCACTGGAGGCGGGCTGCACGATGTTGGGGCGTGAGCGGAAGACGGCCTAACGGTGTGCGGGACCGTAGCCCAGCGTCATGGAGACGGTTGGGAATGGTCCTCGCCGATACCCCAGGAGCAACAGTGTCCCTAATTTGCTGGGAAGTGGCGGTGCGGTCCCCTACGGCACTGCGTAGGATCCTACGGTCTTGGCGTGCATCCGTGCGTCGCTGCGGTCCGGTCCCAGGTCGACGGGCACGTGCACCTTCCGCCGACCACTGGCGACAACATCGATGTACTGCGGAGACCTCACGCCCCACGTGTTGAGCAATTCGGCGGTGCGTCCACCCGGCCTCCCGCATGCCCACTATACGCCCTCGCTCAAAGTCCGTCAACTGCACATACGGTTCACGTCCACGCTGTCGCGGCATGCTACCAGTGTTAAAGACTGCGATGGAGCTCCGTATGCCACGGCAAACTGGCTGACACTGACGGCGGCGGTGCACAAATGCTGCGCAGCTAGCGCCATTCGACGGCCAACACCGCGGTTCCTGGTGTGTCCGCTGTGCCGTGCGTGTGATCATTGCTTGTACAGCCCTCTCGCAGTGTCCGGAGCAAGTATGGTGGGTCTGACACACCGGTGTCAATGTGTTCTTTTTTCCATTTCCAGGAGTGTATATATATATATAAGGGTTGGAATTTTAAATAGTGGCAACTATTTGTTCACAAGCGATACAAAAGAGTTACATGTTTGCACCTGTTACTGCCCTTCAGAGTAGTCACCAGCGTTGTGTAGAACCCGTTGCCAGCAATGTGGAAGGCGTAGTATACCGTTAGCAGAGCCTGTTCTGTTGACGGTGCGAATGGAGCGGTCTACTGCCTGTCGAATCTCTGGACAAGTTCTGAATCGAATGCCACGAAGTGGTTCCTTCATCTTCGGAATCAAATCAAAGTCACAAGGACTTAAGTCCGGGGAGTATGGTGGATGGTACAGTACTTCCCAGTCCCATCGACCGAACAGAGCAGCCACAGCTCGCGCTGTGTGCGCCCGCGCATTGTCGTGCAAAATGATGGGCGGGTTGCGCAGAAAGTGTCGACGCTTCTTTCGCAAAGCTGGTCGCAGGTGATGCTCCAAAAACGAACAGTAATACTGTGCATTGACGGTTTGCCGTGGAGGAACGTAATGCGTTAGGATAACACCATCACAGTCGTACACGAGAATCATCGTAACTTTCACCATACTGGGGCTCTGACGCACTTTCGACTTTCGCGGCGACCCGTAATGACACTATTCGTTGGATTGGCGTTTCAGTTTTGGCTCGTACGATGTGGCCCATGTCTCATCCAGTGTTATGATACGGCGTAAGAAAGCCTCTCCTTCGCGCTCATAGCACTCCAAGTGCGTCTGAGCAGCATCCATTTGTGCATTTCCGTCAAGTCATGCGGCTCCATCGTGATGCTTGATTTGATTCCGAAGATGATGGAACACTTCGTAGCACTCGCTTCAGAACTGTTCCAGAGATTCGACAGGCAGTAGACCGCTCCATTCGCACCATCAACAGAACAGGCTCTGCTAACGGTATACTACGCCTTCCACATCGCTGGCAACGGATTATACACAACGCTGGTGACTACTGTGAAAGACAGTAACAGGTGCAAACATGTAACTCTTTTGTATCGGTTCTGAACAAGTAGTTGCCACTATTTAAGTTCCAGCCCTCGTCTATAACATTTTCTTGGGGTACTAGTGAAATTATATTTAAATCTGTCGATATCGTACCATCAAAACGATGCTTTGAGTGCTGTCTGGATAGAAGCCACGAACCCCGTCACAAGTCCGATACGATAACCGACAGGCTGGTAATTTGTTCAGTAAACGACAGTGAGGTATGTTCCGTCACTGTAACACTTTGTACCGTCTGTAAGACACCATCTGAAGGCTAGCCGAGTACAGTTCTAGATGTAAATGTCATCACCAGCGTCCCTAAGGCGCCAGTTGCAGTTTAAGCTGATGACTCAACATGATCAATCCATCAACAACTGTGAAAGAGGATGTAAGTGGTGACAAGAAGTGGCAATGCTGAAGTACAGACCGAAGAACTATCTAGCTGTTTCGTCATTTCCTGATCGTCGCCACAGTGAGAGAGCGGCTTATTTGATAGTGTCAGTTACTGAATCTGACAGCTAACAAAACCACACGGATGGAAGACAAGCACTTAAAGTGGCAGCTGCAGCGTCGACTCGACGTCTGCACAATTTACCCCGTTAAGTAACGTAAAAGCAAGCCGAATGCAGTACTTTTTTTTAGGCTTCCCAGCCGGAGGAAAACAGCCCTGAAGATCGGCTTACAGCTCTACTGATTGGCGAACACGTCCAGTTGACATGGGCGAAAAATATGTTGCTTTCTACAGAAGTGTAAAAACGCCTAGTGAGCCATAAATTGTTCCGAGAAGCATTACCAGTATAAAACTTGCTGTTAGATTAAAACTGTGTGCCGGACCGAGACTCGAACTCGGGACCTTTGCCTTTCGCGGGCAAGTGCTTTACCATCTGAGCTATCCAAGCACGACTCACGCACCGCCCTCACAGCTTTACTTCTGCCAGAAGCTGTGAGGACGGGGGGGGGGGGGGGGGGCGTGAGTCGTGCTTGGGTAGCTCAGATGGTAGAACACTTGCCCGCGAAAGGCAAAGGTCCCGAGTTCGAGTCTCGGTCCGGCACATTTAATCTGCCAGGAAGATTCATATCAGCGCACAGTCCGCTGCAGAGTGAAAATCTCATTCTGAATTATCAGTATCGTTTAAAATTTTCGGGGTGAATTCAGGCTGTATCAGTACTTTATTGACGAACTATGGGCAACGATAAGTCATACCGAGAGTACCATTTTCTGTTGTGAAGAAATAATCTTTCTAAGACGTTTTCATGAGGTAAGCAATGCGACACATCCAATTCAAAGTTGGTGTTCTGCTTCTAAGTACTCAAATGGTTCAAATGGCTCTAAGCACTATGGGACTTAATCAGTACCCTAGACTTAGCCCGCCCGGTTGCCCGTACGGTCTAACGTGCTGCTTTCCGGGCGGGAAGGAGCACCTGGTCCCCGGTACGAATCCGCCCGGCGGATTTGTGTCGAGGTCCGGTGAACCGGCCAGTCTGTGGGTGGTTTTTAGGCGGTTTTCCATCTGTCTCGGCGAATGCGGGCTGGTTCCCCTTACTACGCCTCAGTTACAATATGTCGGCGATTGCTGTGCAAACAAGTTCTCCACGTACGCGCACACCACCATTACTCTACCACGCAAACATAGGGGTTACACTCGTCTGGAGTGAGACGCTCCCTGGGGGCGGGGGGGGGGGGGGTCTACAGGGGGCCGAACCGGACAATAACCCTGGATTCGTTGTGAGCCGGCGGAGGGTTGAAGTGGACTGCGGTAGTCATCGTGGGGTTGTGGACCACTGCGGCTGCGGCGGGGACGGAGCCTCTCCGTCGATTCTAGGCCCCCGGTTAACATACAATACAATACAATAACCTAGACTTAGAACTACTTAAACGTAACTAACCTAAGGACATCACGCACATTCATGCCCGAGGCAGGATTCGAACCTGCGACCGTAGCAGCAGCGCGGCTCCGGACTGAAGCGCCTAGAACCGCTCGGCCACAGCAGCCGGCTCTTAGTACTCAGTATGCTTACTAGATACAATCGTTTACATGTTCTAGGTACAGGAATGACTCTCAACTTATTAAACTCATTAACATGATTATGTGTTAACGGCGAGATGAGGATCTACGTTAGAGACGTACGTGACACCTACTAGGATCGATTTCATAGCGGGAGCGGTTCGTAACGCAGGAGACTCCCTTCGGTGCATTTTACTGATGCCTTCGACAAGCAGGGAATCTGGGTGCTGAGCGTGTTGGTAGTCGAATGCGTGGCACGTGTAATGTGTCCCTCTAAAGGAAATTCTTACTGTGAAAGAAAATCATTGAAATTAAATCCTCCCAAAGATTTTTGTTCGGAGTATTATTAAAATATTAATGTTCTTTAACATCAAACATCCTACATGGTTACCGCCTCTTGGACCTGCTTTTATGATTTTTTTCTTGGAGTCAGATGCAGAGTCATCATACGGGAATGGGAAAGCTTGGTGATGACATACCGTAAGAATATGGTTTATAATACAACAGAATGTTTTGCATCGCATAAAACCAGTAACTGGACTTCGTGACAAGAATTTTAGATTGCAAGGTTCGACTTATAAAGAATGAAAATGTGCATGTCATGGAGCGTAATAGACATGTCACCAAACCAATCGCTTTCCAACGTTATTGTAAGCTGAAACATAGACAAATGCTTTACGTATTATTGGGAAAGGATATCGGTAGCTTTTGTTGGAAATACAATTTATTCCAACTTAATTAGCGTTATTATTATAACAAAAATAGATACAGCAAGAAAGACGACGTGCTTACATGATACAAGACGTAAGAAGTAAGGGCTAATAGCACAAGACGTTTCGTCCGCGCTTAGAGGGCGGTGAACGTAGTACAGTGCCATAGAGCTTCAACAATTTGTGTTATTTCGCTCGCTAACGCTAAAAAATAAGATTGCACCGCAATACAATTTGATAACACTGTAGCCGCCCGCGATGGTCTAGCGGTTCTAGGCGCTTCAGTCCGGAACCGCGCGACTTCTACGGTCGCAGGTTCGAATCCTGCCTCGGGCATGGATGTGTGTGATGTCCTTAGGTTAGTTAGGTTTAAGTAGTTCTAAGTTCTAGGGGACTGATGACCTCAGATGTTAAGTCCCACAGTGCTCATTGCCATTTGAACCATTTGATAACACTGTAGGTAAATACACAACTGAATTTTTTACTTTTAGTTTACTAATAAACTAATGAACTTTTGTACGACAAGACTAAATGATTAACTAATGAACTTGTGTACGACAAGACTAAATGATTATCTTGCACTTTCAGTGTAAGCCACTTTTAAATTCTTGCAGTCAAATAAACAAATGAAAACGATAACCACTACTTACAAATTCAGCTATACATTTTAGAACAGTCGGTGTGCATTTTATTTATATTTAAAAGCAATAATGTTTTCATCTACATCCGTATCTACACAGATACTCCGCAAGCCACCGTACGGTACGTGGCGGAGGGTACCTTGTACTACTGCTAGTCATTTTTTTTTTTCCAGTGCCTCTCCCAAATAGAACGAGGGAAAAACGAATGTCTACATGCTTCAATATGAGCCCTAATTTCTTCTGCCTCATACCTGCTGTCCTTACGAGAAATGGCAAATAGAGCGGGTGAAAAACGACTGTATGGCTCTAATCGCTCCTACCTCACACTCGCGGTTCTTACGCGGAATGTATGGAGGTGGCAGTAGAATCGTTCGGCAGTCAGCTTGAAATGCTGGTTCTCTAAATTGTGTCAACAGTGTTTCTCGAAAAGAGCGTCGCCTTCCCTCCAGCGATTCCCATTTGATTCCCAAAGTACCTCCGCAACACTCGCGTGTTGTTCGAACCTACCGCTAACAAATCTAGCAGCCCGCCTTTCTATTGCTTCCATGGTTTCTTTTAATCCGTTCTCGTACGGATCCCAAACACTCGAGCAGTACTCAAAAATAGGTCGTACAAGCGTCCTATATGCGGTCTCCTTCACAGATGGACCACGCTTTCTCAAAATGTTCGCAACAAATCGAAGTCGATCATTCCCAACCACAATCCTGACATGTTCGTTCCATTTCATATCACTTTGCAACGCTACATCCACATACTGAAACGACTTTACTATGTCAAGCGTGAAACTACTAATGCTCTATCCGAACTTTATGGGTTTGTTTTTCGTACTCATCCGCTTTAACTTACATTCTTCTACATTCAGAGAGGGCTGTCATCCATCACACCACTACAAATTTTGTCTAAGTCATCTTGTATCCTCCCACAGTTACTCAACTCCAACAGGTTCGGTTCGCCGCACAGCATCATCAGCAAACACCCGCAGATTGCTGCTCACCCTATCCGTCAAATCGTTTATGTGTATAGAAGATAACAGCAGTTCTATCACAGTTCTCTGGAGCACTTCTGACGGCACACTTGTCCCTGATGAACACGCGCCACTGGGTTCTGTTACTTGACAGGTCTTCGAGACACTATTCGGGAGGACAACGGTTCAATCCCGCGTCCGGCCATCCTGATTTAGGTTTTCCGTGATTTCCCTAAATCGCTCCAGGCAAATGCCGGGATGGTACCTCTGGAAGGACACGGCCGACTTCCTCGCCCGTCCTTCCCTAACACGATGAGACCGATGATCTCGCTGTCTGGTCTCCTCCCCCAACCAACCAACCATCTTCGAGCCTCTCACATGTCTGTGAACTTACTGCATGTGCTGTAAGTAAGCTGTTTAGGTTTTCTTATCGGTAACGCCACGTAGCGCTCTGTATGAAAATCACTGGCTGTGCTGTGTGCAGTCTGTGGCTAGTTTGCATTGTTGTCTGCCATTGTACTGTTGGGCAGCTGGATGTGAACAGCGCGTAGCGTTGCGCAGTTGGAGGTGAGCCGCCAGTAGTGGTGGATGTGGGGAGAGAGATGACGGAGTTTTGAAATTTGTAAGACTGGATGTCATGAACTGCTATATATATTATGACTATTAAGGTAAATACATCATTTGTTCTCTATCAAAATCTTTCATTTGCTAACTATCCCTATCAGTAGTTAGTGCCTTCCTTAGTTTGAATCTTTTATTTAGCTGGCAGTAGTGGCGCTCGCTGTATTGCAGTAGTTCGAGTAACCAAGATTTTTGTGAGGTAAGTGATTTGTGAAAGGTATAGGTTAATGTTAGTCAGGGCCATTTTTTTTGTAGGGATTTTAGAAAGTCAGATTGCGTTGCGCTAAAAATATTGTGTGTCAGTTTAAGCACAGTCATGTACAATTTTTCAAAGGGGACGTTCCAGTGCTCGTGCCTTCGTTAACAGCCTGCAGTGGGGCCCCGTGTTAAATGCTTTCTGGAAATCTAGAAATACGGAATCTGCCACGTGCCGTTAATCCATAGTTCGCAGTGTATCATGTGAGAAAAGGGAAAGCTCAGTTTCGCACGAGTTATGCTTTCCAAATCCGTGCTGATTCGTGGACATAAGCTTGTCAGTCTCAAGAAAGTTTAACATATTCGAACTGAGAATGTATTCAATGATTCTACAGCAAACCGAAGTTGAGGGATATCGGTCTGTAACTTTGCAGGTCCGTTCTTTGACCCCTCCTGCTATATGCTGGATCACCTGCGCTTTTATTCAGTCAGTTGGGACTTTATGCTGGGCGAGAGATTCTCGACAAATGCAAGACAGGTAGATAGTGCCGTAGAATATTCTTTGTAGAACAGAATCGGGATTCCATCCCGACCTGGTCATTTCTTTGCTTTCAGATCTTTCAGCTGATTCTCTGCGCCAGGGATGCTTATACTATATGGTCCATACGGGACTCTGTCCGATGGTCAAATGTTACGTCTGTACGATTCTCCTGTGTGCACGATTTCTTGTACGTGAAACTTAAAACTTCGGTTTCCGTTTTGCTGCCACACCAGACTGGTCAACAAGGGACTAAATGGAAGCCTTAGAACAGCTTACCGATTTTACTTAGGCTCAGAATTTTCTCTGATCCTCGGCCAGATCTTTCGCTAAGGTGTGACGGTGGTAGTTGTTGTATGCTTCGCGAATAGGTCTTTTCACAGTCGCAAGAATCTCCGTTAACCTTCGCTTGTCGTCATTTGTGCGTTCCCTACTGAACCGAGAGTGTAACACCCACTGCTTCCTCATCATCTTCCGAATTTCGTTATTAAACCATGGTGGATCTTTTCCATCCTTAATCAACTTCCTGTCAATCTAATTTTTTCCCTATTCATTGCTTGTGTTTTTAATGTTTTCCTTTTTAGTTAATAAAATGCAATATCTCGCGTATTATGGACGGAATTTTAGTGCGCTTTGCCTTTTGCCTATTTAATTCTCTGCTTCCTTCGCTATTTTATTTCTGAAGGGTGCCGAGAGATTTCTATTATATTCTGTTGTGATGACGAGACGAAATTACTTTCGTCCAGTCATATCTGTGGGTTCTTTGATTGCTATGGGAGAAGGGTCATCAACTGGAACAGATGAAATATTAGTTCTCTTTATTGCATAAATGAACAAAATATTTACTTAACTTTGACACACTTCTTCGCCATTGGTCTGTCGTATAATTTGCAACTGTTACTGCCTAACAAAGCATCACCTGATGCACTTGTTAAGAAAGTGTTCTCTTGGGTTACAGAATGCAACATTTCATCAGAAACTTTAACAATTGCCACTGTCCTACACGATGATGCTGACTGCTGTAGTTGTGGTCACGAACTGGGGAGAGCTCTTGCATGAACGGTAGGTCACTGACCTCAGCGCGGGGGCACTGTTATACTGAGAGGAAGGGCGCGTCTTCTGGAGTGCCCTCCCATTGGCCGTTGTGGACTGCAGCGAGCTCTCACTAATGCATGTGACGTCGATTCGCGTTGCCGACTTTGGTGTGGCACTACTTTCTCAGGACGATTCCACAGATTCCTTTTCCCTGTTTTAGTCAATCGTTGCTCTTAACAATCTGTGTAGCCCACCTCCATAATTTCCTACATTTCTGCAGTTTCTTCAGTTTTAATCTTCTGTTCATAGCCAATAAATTATGTCAGAGTCCACATACCAAAATACTTTGCAGTTTAAATCTCGTTTCGAAATTTCGTCTTACTATTACATAATCTATCTGAAACATTACGGGTGTCTTCCATGTATACAGGCTTCTTTCTCAAACCTCTTCTTTAAAAATTAGCTAGCATTACTGTGTGCAAAATAACCGAGCCTGATGGTGCAGACGTAATGCAGACACTGCAGCTATACTCAGAAGGACGTCGGTTCAAATCCTCGTCTACCCACCGATAATTAGGTTTCACGTGGTTTCCCTAAACTGCTTAAGGCGAATGCAGGGGTAGTTTCTCGGAAGTACAGGATCATTTTCCTCCCCTATTCCTTCCAAATCCGGGCTTGTGTTCGGAGGGTATTGACCCCTTCGCTGGCTGCGCGTAAAAATCTAATTTTCCTTCTTATCGTACGCAAAATAAGATAAATGAAGCTTGCTGGCAAAAACTATTTGTAGACACTTCTCTTACCTGGTGAGTGTGCAAAAAGCAATGTTCCGGATTTGAGTACCGTTGAAGCATATTATGTTTTCTAGAACTGAACCACACTCTTGAAGTGCCAGTTAAAAGCTAGCATACCAAACTGCATTCCTCCCCGATGGCGTTGTGGTGAGCTTGATGGTCGCACCTGTTGCATCAGCGGCCAGGACGCGCTGTAACTAAATTACTCAGACGCTTCAGTTAGGTGAGCAAGAAGGACGCCGGCGTAATAGCGGCTTGGAATGGCTTTGGCGGGCCGTTCGGGCAAGTTCGCAGAGCGGCTTCCATACCGTCAGCCTGGTTCGTCCGTCAATTAATCCAGAAACTCGAGCCCCACTTCTAGTACCGGGCCGCGACAACTTGCTGTATGGGACTAACAGAGAGCCTTAATTGGCCGATCTAAGAAGTTGGCCAATTTCTCTCTATACTAGGTTTGCCAAAGAGTCGGTTCTCGATACTTCTACAACCGTAATAAACGCCGAATTGTCAAACAACATGCAAGACAGAGATCTCGGTGAGAACTCGAGAAAATCCTGTTCATACGTAAAATCACTAAGCGGGGCGAACCTTTCTATCCATTCACTTGTCAACCAGTCTGGGGCGACAACAGAAGGCAGCAACAGGGAAACTGAAGTTTTGAATTTTCCGTTTAAGAAATGATCCACGCAGGAGGATCGTACAGACATACCTTCATTCGACTATCGTACAGATTCCCCCAAGGATCCCGTATGTAGGGTGTAACAAAAATACACGGCACAAATTACAGGACACAGTCCTCACACGTAGATGAAGATATTGTGTTATATGAACATGGGTCTGCAACGCTTGTTTCCAAGTCACAACTGAGTTCCTCCACCGTTTCAACGAGATCACACTGCATATTTTCACAATCGGCATGTATGGGCAGACGTCAATCCCCACGCAACTGTTGAAGCAAGTCATCAACAAAGATTTTCTGTCAGTGTTGGGGCCGGCATTGTTAGTGTCTGTTTGATAGGGCCTCACTTTCTTCCACCCACGCTCAGCGGAAAAAGCTATCATTTTTCATAGAGAATGTTCTACCTGTTATGTTAGCAGATGTGCCTTCACGTGTGAGACAAAACATGTACTTCATGCACGATGGAGCAATTCCACATTTTAGTGTTAATGTTCGTCGGTTTCTAAATAAAAGATTCGGCGACAGATGCATACGTAGAGGTGGGCCAACTGCCTGGCCTCCACGTTTTCCGGACCTAAATACACTGAAGTCTCATGTGTATGGAACCCCAGTACAAGACGTTCAGGGTCTTCGTGCCAGCATATTGGAAGACTGCAAAACCATACGCAATGCTCCAGGGCTACATCCGCGCATCAGGGATTCACTATGGAGGCGGGTTGATGCATGTATCAATGGCCACAGAGGGCATTTGAACATCTCCTGTAAGAAAGAGTTGCATCTGGTATGCTGGTGCGTTCTCTTCGTGTGAGTTTCCCACGATTAATGAGTTGGAGAAAATGAGTTGTAACATGGAAACAAAACATTTCCAAACCCATGTTCATATAACATAATTTCTTCGTCTACGTGTAAGGAATGTGTCCTGCAAAATGTGCCGCAAAGTTTTGTTACACCCGTAGAAATTCGCATCCGTGGCTTTGAGAAGCAACTGAAAGAGTTGAAAACAAATAATTTCCCAGGCCAAGATGGGGTCTCAGTTCTGTTTTACAGCGAGTATTCTGCGGCATTGGCCACTTACTTAGCCTGGATTTATCGTGAATCATTCGCCCAGCGAAAAAACCAGAGTGACTGGAAAAAAGCCCACGTGACACGTGCAGAAAGGTAAAAGAACTGACCAGCATAATTAAAGGCCGATATCGTTAATATCGGCTTGCTGCAGAATTCTTGAATACATGCTGAATTCGAATATAATAAATTCCCTTGAGTCAGAAAAGCTTGTGTCCTCAAGTCAGCACGGATTCCGAAAGCGTCGCTCGTGCGAAACTCAGCTTGCTCTTTTCTCACATGATAGTGGATGGAGGACAACAGGCATACTCCATATTCCTAGATTTCCAGAAAGCGTTTCACACGATGCAGACTGCTGAGGAAAGTCCAAGCATACAGTTTAAGTTCTCTGACATGTGAGTGGCTCAAAGACTTTTTAAGTAGTAGAAACTAGTACGTTGTCCGTGACGGTATGTGTTTATCAGAGACGAGTATATCGCCAGGAATGCCCTGGAAACGTGATAGGAGCGCTTTTATTCTCTGTGTACATAAGTGACGTCACAGGTAGGATGATCAGCAATTTACTATTGCTTGCTGATGACGCTGTGGTGTAACAGGAAGAGGTTATCGTTGAAAGAATGTAGGAGGACACAAGATGACGTAGACAAAATTTCTAATTAGCGTCATACATGGCAGCTACACTATAAACGTACAAAAGTGTTAGTTAATGCGGATGAGTGAGGAAAACAATCCTGTGACGTTCGAATACAGCATTAGTAGAGTGCGGCGTGACGCAGGCACGTCGATTAAATATCTGGGCGTGACGCTGCAGAGCGATATAAAGTGGAATGAGCACCTAAGGACTGCATTAAGAAAGGCGAACACTCGACATCGTTTTACTGGGAGAATTTCGGGAAAATGTTGCTCATGCATAAAGGAAACGGCGTATGGAATGTTAGGATCCCCACCAGGGCGTATTGAAGGAAGACAACGACGCAATTCAGAGGCGAGGTGCGGGATCTGTTAGCGGCAGGTTCGCTCAGCATGCAACTATTACAGTGATGTTTCGTAAAATCAAATGGGAATCCCTGGATGGAAGACGACTCTTTTTTTTTCGCAAGGCACTGTCGCGTAAATTTAGAGATCCGAGATCAGAGGATGACTGCATAACGATTCTATTGCCGCGAACGTACATTTCACGTAAGTTAAAATGCGACGAAATACGGCTCTATTTGCGCATGGAACAGGAAAAGAAAAAAAATGTTCAAATGTGTGTGAAATCTTATGGGACTTAACTGCTAAGGTCATCAGTCCCTAAGCTTACACACTACTCAACCTAAATTATCTTAAGGACAAACACACACAGCCATTCCCAAGGGAGGACTCGAACCTCCGCCGGGACCAGCTGCACAGTCCATGACTGCAGCGCCCTAGACCGCTCGGCTAATACCGCACGGCAACAGGAAAAGAAATGACTAGTATTAGTAGAAGGCACTCTCCACCATGCATCGTACGATGGTTTTCGGAGTATGTAAGCAGACGCAGAAGAGTAATTTTCAGATATTTTTTAGGGGTACTTGTTAACTGTTGCCGAGAAACTGAAAGATGCCTTGTAGTGCAACCCGTTCCCTGAGCGTATCTTTCCATACTTAATGGTAGATGTTCAAATGATATTTCGCAGGTTTCTTTAGTTTCAGCATAACGGAGCTCCGGCATCCCTAGCCCGGGTATTTGGGACAATCTTGAAGTTGACCTGGCGGTCAGCGATGGCTGTGGGGTCGTGATTCCACGATCACCTCGACCACACATGGACCACGCCTGCAGGCACCAGACGAACAACCTAGTTCTCCGTACTCGACACTCGTGTGGAACTGGCTATTAGAACTGATTAGAGCTGTGTCAGTTTCTAACCTCCCCCTTCCTAATCGGCCTACTGGACTGCGATATAACTGACAGTGATCGCGTATGCCTAACGAAATTTTATAGTAAGTATGCCTGTCGTTAACGAAGAAACATAATACCGGTTAGTAGGAAAAAATGCACAACATACCTTTCTAAAGGAAGGACCTATTCTAAATCTAATCTAAATACTGGTGGGAACAATTTTGAAATGGCTGGAATATACCGCAAACCCTCACGAACACACTGGAGGGGGGGGGGGGGGGGGGGGGATTGGCAACACGTAATATTTTAAATGAAAAAAATACTGATTGCCAAAACAGTGATAATTAAACGGTCTGCGGCCCACAAGGGCAATAAATATCCAGAATCTTAAAAAAGGTAATGGCAAAGTAAATTGAGCAAATAATCACGGGCGTGGAAACAGAAGGTTGTACGCTTTTCCACGACACAACAGTTCACGAGAAAATAAATGAATCAGAAAGCACTGAGTTTGCAGTTACCTAATATGAAATACTACATTTTGAAAGCCAAGTTAATTGAAGTTGCTGGTTAAGTAAATGATTGACTGTAACTGAAACTTCGTTAGGAAAAAAAAAGTCCCTCAGTAACCTCAACGTAACCTAATACGAAACTTGGAAAAAGGCAAGAAATTTATTTTTAATTACTGAAAGACTGAATTGAATTTACTTTAAGCGAATGAGCAGCTAATTTACTTTTAACATAAGAATAATGCGATACGTACCAAGGCAGCAGAGGTCACTCGCTAAGCTAAACATATCAAGCCTCTGTTATACGATACAAGAATGAACAGTTACTGAGGCAGCAATATTTAGACTGAAACTGGTCATCAGCAAACACACAAAACTCGCAGCAAATATTTAATCCTGAAATAAAAGCATTCAGTCAACACGTCTAAAAGTATGTCGGTTCAGCTTATATCGATGGTGCGGATTCATCGAGTCATTAGGAAAAGATGTGCTAGAGACGGAAAGAAGAGCATCTATTGGCAAACCTAAGCTAACAGGATATTTAATTGTGCTTGCCAGGTGCCTGAGATTTTCTGTTACCATAGGAGATAGATAAGAGTATTCACCAGCGGATCACTACTAATTTACGTCGCATGTTTCGGAGTAACACTCTAATTCTTTTAATTAAGATATATAGTTGAACTTCAACTCAATTTATAGGCGCCAAAATTTCATCGAGAACTGTGTTATGAGAACAAAAAAAAAATGGTTCAAATGGCTCTACGCACTATGGGACTTACCATCTGAGGTCATCAGTCCCCCAGACTTAGAAACTGCTTCAACCTAACCTAACCTAAGGACATCACACACATCCATGCCCGAGGCAGCATTCCAATCTGCGACCGTAGCAGCAGCGCGGTTCCGGACTGAAGCGCCTAGAACCGCTCGGCCACAGCGGCCGGCTTTATAAGAACGCTTATGTCAGTGCGGTTCCAGACAGTTGTGATACCCAGTTAAAAGTGCAGCTACTGCAGGTGAACTCACTAGTTATTTCAATGGCAAAACACTATGAACGTCCAAACAAGCTCAAAGTGCTATTAATTCTTCACCATGTACTATCTCTCCAATAGACAACAAATCAGTAGAAACAAAACAGTGACTGCTCCGAGGTTAGAAAGTAAAAAGAATTATAGTACAGTAGCATTTGTTAAAAGAGGAGCGCCCAGAAGGAAGGGCATGAATGGATGCAAACACCGTGAGCGTGTACAACAGAATTTTGTGTGATTGGCCTGTTGCTGTCTGCTTTACCACCGATGGTCCAACTGGTTCTGATCACTAAAGTTTCTCTCTACCACACAGTTTATTGGCAATTTTTTTGTCTTGTCAGATTGCATCTGGGTGTCTAGAAATCACCCTAGGTGGTTTCCAGCGATTCGCAGGCGTCACCTCCGACGTCGTACAAAAACAATGTGTCTGTGTCCAACATCGTCTCAATCGAGAAAAAAAAGGAAAAAAAAAACGCTGCTGGGAATACACAGTAGGTGAATCGGTGGTCTGGGTTTAAGCCGTCCATTAGACGATTCTTGGCACATTGTCCAGTCTACCCACAGTAAAAGCAGTTGTGAAAACGTCTATGAATGGTGGTTCGACAAAGCTGTGGTAATGAGTAGGTATCATTGGGGAAGTGTTGATCCCACTAGCATTGTTTCTTGCGGAAGGCGCATTGTTGAACTTCGTAGCAGATAATCACCTTCTCTAAAGGAAGTGCAACACGCACCTTGACGTGAAATGTCGCCCAGCGAACGTATCTGCGATGTGGTCAGTTAACAACTTGTTCGTCATTGTCTTTCAATAACCAATGTTCATACCATGTGGACGAGACCATATTTCAGTATTATTAGCCACCTCTATACTTACATATTCAAATTTCAATTAAAGTCATGTACACATATATGTAAGGTTCATATTAATCAGGTTTTAACTTTTCTAGTGCACACTCAGATGAAATCAGTAAAGTTATATAAACAGTCGATATAAAGCAGTGGCTAAAAATAATGCCTAAGTAGTGTAAGAGCGTAAGCAGTGACACTTTTCTTAATGGAAGTGCCTATTTTCTACAGTTTTTTTGTAATATCCTGCTTTATGACATATTATAAGAGCTTATTTCAGTAATTAACTATGTGATGGATTACCACGAGTTGCAACTGGTTCTTCGTTTACTCTACAGAAGTAACCTGTTGTGCTCTTACTTCCGCCTGTTGCTGCATCACTGGGCACATTCCACGTAGCTACAGACTCTTCTTCATGATGAGATTTACGGAACACGGTGGGGCACTGAATGATTGCGCCTGTTGCGAACGGCAGGACAGCACTAGGCGTCTGGTTAATGCGCGCTCCAAGAGGCCGGTCAGGAGCCGTCTAGATATCTCGTCACAATCCACAATCTATGTGATCAACAGATACCGAATGTTTCGCGAGATTGCTAATAGCCATGCAAAAAGTCTCTCGAGAGCACCCCACGCTTGCTCTGTGCGATTCGGGACTGAAGGTGGGACGTCCAATCCTGGGGGAAAGGGGTGGGGGGGGGGGCGGGGGGATGGAGGCGGCGGCACACTCCCACACCCCCCAAGCTGTCAGAGAAAAGAAGAAGTATAGTGCAGTCAGGTGTTTTTTTTTTTTCCAATGCAGTCTACCCTTCTTTTTACAGAGCATGAGCACCGTTGCGTTTCTGTCGGTAAGACGACAAAGTTTTTAACAGAGTCGTAATTGTGACTTTTTTATCATTACTTAAAATTTGCCATTTATCTTTTAAAACATTAAAACTACTGAATACACTCACGTCTAGCCCCCCCCCCCCCCCCCCCCCCCCCATCTTGGAAGAACAGTTGAACGGCATGGATAGTGCTTTGGAAGAAGACTGTAAGATGAACATGGACAAAAGCAAAACGAGGATAATGGACTATAGTGGAAGTAAATCAGGTGATGCTAAGGAAATAGATTAGAAGATGAGAGACTTGAAGTAGTAAATGAGTTTTGCTATTTGGGGAGCAAAATAACTGATGATGGTCGAAGTAGAGAGGATATAAAATGTAGACTGGCGATGGCAAGGAAAGCGTTTCTGTAGAAGAGAAATTTGTTAACATCGAGTACAGACTTAAATGTTAGGAAGTGTTTTCTGAAAGTATTTGTATGTATCGAAGTGAAATGTGGACGATAAACAGTTTAGACAAGAAGTGAACAGAAGCTTTTGAAATGAGGCGCTACAGAAGAATGCTGAAGATTAGAAGGGTAGATCACGTGAATGAGGAGTAAGCTGAACAGAATTGGGATGAAGAGGAACTTGTGGCACAACTTGACTGGAAGAAGGGACCGGCTGGTGGGATCTGTTCTGAGGCATCAAGGGATCACCAGTTTAGTACTGGAGACGAGCGTGGAGCGTGAAAACCGTAGAGGGAGGCCAAGAGATGAATACACTAAGCAGATTCAGAAGAATGTCGGTTGCAGTAGGTACTCGAGGATGAAAAGGCTTGCACAGGATGGAGCAGCCTGGAAAGCTGCACCAAACCAGTCTTTGGACTGAAAACGACAGTAACAACTACAGCACTTCCAACTTACAAAGTCTGCTGTTATACACTGGGGTGAAAAAGTCATGGGACACTTCCTAATATCTTGTCCAATCTCCTTTTTCCCGGCGTAGTGCAACAACTTGGTGTGGCATGGACTCAGACAAGTCGTTGTAAGTCCGCACCAAAAACTGAGCCATACTGCCTCTAATAGCCGTCCACAATTGCGAAAATGCTGCCGATGCAGGATTTTGTGCACGAACTCTTCGACTATATCCTGTAAATGTTCCATGAGATTCATTTAGGGTGATCTGAGTGGCCAAATCATTTGCTGGAACTGTCCATAATATTCTTCAAACCGGTGACATGGCACATTGTTTATCTATAACAATTCTATTGTCGTTTGGGAACATTACGTGTACGAAGGCTGCAAATGGTCTGCAAGTAGCCGGACATAACCTCTTCCAGTCAATTGGACCAGAGGACCCAGTCCGTTCCATGTAAAAACAGCCCAGACCATCATGGAGACACCATCAGCTTGGACACTGCCTTGTTGACAACTGGGTCCAGATGGTGGCTTCGAGCACTATGGAAGTTAACATCTGAGGTCATCAGTCCCCTAGGTTTAAGTAGTTCTAACTACCCTAAGGACATCACAGACATCCATGCACGAGGAAGGAATGGAGCCTGCAACCGTAGCAGCAGCGCGGTTCCGGACTGAAGCGCCTAGAACCGCTCGGCCACACCGGCCGGCAACTGGGCCATGGCTGGGGTCTGCGCCACATTTGAACCCTACCATCAGCTCTTACCAACTAAAATCGGGACTCAGCTGACCAGGCTCCGGTTTTCCAGTAGTCTAGCGTCCAACCATACGGTCACGAGCCATGGTGGGGCGCCGCGGGCGATGCCGTGCTATTAGCAAAGGCAGTCGCGTCAGTCGTTAGCTGTAATGGCCCATTAACGCTAAAATCCGTCGCACCGTGCTAACCCCAGATCACGTAAGAAACAGATTGACCGTCCTTACGGCGGAACAGGCAACCGTAAAAATAGTTTTCCCGTCGGTCAACAGATGCTGCAGGCGGCGCTACAATGCTAACTGACCTGTCCATGTCGCGGAATTGGCAACGCTGTATCTTCCTTGACTTGAATGACGCTGATTTGTGTTCAGCTAGAGCGCTGCGCGCGAAATGCATTCGTCACACAGCTGACTGTAGACCATGATCGGCTATGGTTTTTCCCGAGTTTTCAATCTAAGAGTGTAGATTAGCTCCTGTAATTCCACAAACCAAGTTTATTTCTACTGTAGGGATACTTCTCACAATCATATGCGAAATGAAAAGTAATACGCAATCTGCTCTCGCGCAGACATGCTACTATAAGCAGTGTTGTTTTCGAGTGAAAGCTGTGTGAGGATTAATAGCGCTCAGATAAAAAAAATTAAAATAGGCAGCGTCTACAGTTTGCATGCTATGCTCGTTCTGTTCTATCCTCCTCTCTTCATTCCAGTATAAACGTTTGTTCACATGTATAAACGAATGGAACTGAACATTGGCGAATTATCTATGAATACTCATTTGCAGCAGTGTAAACGAGGTTTTACACTCGTTCACTTCGTTCGCTCTGGTATATACCAGGATTTAGAGGGACCAATGACCTAGCAGTTAGATGACGTCTATTATTCATTTATTTCACTGTTGCGATCTCAGTTCTAGAGCCATTTTCAAGTACCAAGGGAAAGGTCTTGTAAGGTAATGCTTCTTAAATTGTTTACCAAATGCTACCACACTATGATTTGCGTTTTGTTATCCATATCTTATATTGGTTTTAGTTTTCACATTGCACACAAAATTGCCTCTACAGCCAAAATTACGGTAGTGAAGTGAATAAACAGTTTAAAAAAAGTCCAAATCGTAGCAAAGATTTCATTTAAAAATTATATGATATGATTCTTGTACGGGAAGGGCTGCCACGTTATATCAGAATATAAGATCGACAAAATTTAGATAGGATCGAATGCTTAGGGATCTTTATTAATTCTTACTCGTAACTAATTTATAGATTTACTTGAATTTAAAATCCACTCACATAATCTTTCTTTATTTTGGACGGGAATCTGAACATTTTCAGTTCAGGATTTGTTCGTCTACTCCTTCCACAGTTGACATACTCCTCGCAGGTCCTCGGTATGACGACTCGATCCACTACCACCGGTATGTCAGAAACAGCTGTACTTCACAGACGCCAAATAGTGGAAAGCTGCACGCGTTCGGCCGATGTTGCCACATATTTCACAGAACGGAGTGCCATCTGGTGGTTGATTCCACAAGTAAGGGTGTGACGCTGATGCCGCCTGGTGGCCGTTCCCTAACAAGGGTTGCCTGCTAGACCAAGCGATTGGGCAATCTGTTTCTTACGTGATCTGGGGTGCTAACGGACGCGTTCGTAATCCGTGCCACACTGATTTCTGCGGTTACTTCAAGCAATGTTGCTTGCCAGCTAGCACTGACGTCTCTCAGCAAACTCCGCTGCTGTCGGTCGTTAAGTGAAAGCCGTCGGCCTCTGCGTTGTCCGTGGTGAGAGGTGACGCCCGACACTTGGAATTTTCGGCATACTCTTGACACAGTGGATCTCAGAATACGGAATTCCTTAACGATATCTGAAATGGAGTTTCCCAGGCGTCTAGCTCCAACTTAAATTCCGCGTCCAAAATGTGTCAACTCCCGCCGCGCGGCCACAATCACTTAATACACCTTTTCACGTGAATGACCGGACTAAAAATGACAGCTACGTCAACGCACTGCCATTTTATACCTGGTGTATGCGGATATTACCGACATCTGTATATGTGCATGTTGCTATCCCACGACTTTTGTCATTTCAGTGTATATGTTAGCTACAAACACGTATGGCCTAGGCACCTTTTGCCGAGTGCGTCCTTTATCAGTTACTGTGTGTTTTGATATTCTTCTGCAAGTACAGGGTGTCCCACTCAAAGCTCCCTGATTTCAAGAACCCTGGAGAGAAAAACCACAGTAGAATACGACAATGAAAAATGCACCACATTGTAGAACGTCTCAAAGAATTCATATTCCCGCGTCAGAATTGCCAAGTATCGTCGCCAGAGTGCAGCATGGTCGCATGAAGTGAAAATGGCGACTCCACATCAGCTCGCGCAAGCAGTAGTGTGCTTTCCAGAAATAATATCGCTGATTACTGTGCAAAGAAGCTACCGTCGTGTGTAGGAATGTGATCCACCTGACGTGAAAAACAATTGAGGAATGGTATAGAAAGTTTATGACAACAGAAAGTGTCCTGAAACATTCTGGCGGTGCACGTTACTGAGTTTCAGAAGAGACAGTGGAGGACATCAGACAAACGTTTCTCAGAAGCCCACGTAAGTCAATTCGTCAAGCATCTAGGCAACTTGATGTATCTCGATCAACATTGCACCGTGTAGTTCACCAGCGTCTTCGTGTGCGTGCTTAGAAACTGCAAATTCTGCAACATCTGACGCCGAACGACAAACCACGCCGACAACAATTTGCTGCAGTGTATTGATATGGATGCCAGCTACCTGGAAAGATGTTTCTTCTGACATGAGGCAACCTCTCATCTATCAGGAGGGTTAATAGGCATAATGTTCGGATTTGGGGTTCGCAAAATCCGCATGTTGTCATTGAACATGTTCGTGATAGCCCTAAACTAAATGTCTGGTGCGGGCTAATGCACGACAGGATTGTTGGACCGTTCTTCTTTGCGGAACAAACAGTGAATGGGTCAGTGTATCTGGACATGTTGGAGCAGTTTCTGTACCCTCAGATACAAGACTTGCAACACAACATCATTTTTCAATAAGATTCGTTGGATCGGACGCCGAGAACCCATTGCCTGGACACCACGTTCAACCCACATTACTCTGACTGATTTCTTCATGTGCGGATTCGTGAAGGATCGCTTGTATGGGATCCAAGTAGACGATATTCCTACGTTGTGACATCGTATCACTAATGAGATTGCAAAAAATAACAGAGGAAATGTTACAAAGAACTTCCCAAGAAGCTGAATATAGACTCCATATTCTTCATGCTAAAAAGGTTCACATGTAGAGGTGTATTAATGATAAATAAATAAATTCTTTGAGATGCTCTACAATGTGGTGCATTTTTCATTCTCGTATCTACTGTGGTTATTTTTTCTGGATCTTTGAAATCAGGGAGGTTAGAGTGACACAGCCTCTTCTTCATTTGGCACGTTAAAAACATGAACCACATCGGTTAAGCAGTTGATCAGGTTTTCGTACACCATATTCCTTCCAAAAAGGATCCCTTCTCATCAAGATACACTACTGGTCATTAAAATTGCTACACCACGAAGATGACGTGCTACAGACGCGAAATTTAACCGACAGGAAGAGGATGCTGTGATATGCAGATGATTAGCTTTTCAGAGCATTCACACAAGGTTGGCGCCGGTGGCGACATCTACAACGTGCTGACATGAGGAAAGTTTCCAACCAATTTCTCATACACAAACGGCAGTTGACAGGCGTTGTCTGATGAAACGTTGTTGTGATGCCTCGTGTAAGGAGGAGAAATGCGTACCATCACGTTTCCGACTTTGATAAACGTCGGATTGTAGCCTATAGCGATTGCGGTTTATCGTATCGCGACATTGCTGCTCGCGTTGGTCGAGATCCAGTGACTGTTAGCAGAATATGGAATCGGTGGCTTCAGGAGGGTAACACGGAACGCCGTGCTGGATCCCAATGGCCTCGTGTCACTAGGAGTCGAGATGACAGGCATCTTATTCGCATGGCTGTAACGGATCGTGCAGCCACGTCTCGATCCCTGAGTCAACAGATGGGGACGTTTGCAAGACAACAAACATCTGCACGAACAGTTCGACGACGTTTGCAGCAGCACGGACTATCAGCTCGGAGAACATTGCTGCGGTTACCGTTGAAGCTGCATCACAGACAGGAGCACCTGCGATAGTGTACTCGACGGCGAACCTGGGTGCACGAATGGCAAAACGTCATTTTTTCGGATGAATGCAGGTTCATGATGGTCGTATCCGTGTTTGGTGACATCGCGGTGAACGCACATTGAAAGCGTGTATTCGTCATCGCCATACTGGCGTATCACCCGGCGTAATGGTATGGGGTACCATTGGTTACACGTCTCGGTCACCTCGTGTTCGCATTGACGGCACTTTGAACAGTGGACGTTACATTTCAGACGTGTTACGACCCGTGGCTCTACCCTTCATTCGATCCCTGGGAAACCCTACATTTCTGCACGATAATGCACGACCGCAAGTTGCAGGTCCTGTACGGACCTTTCTGGATACAGAAAATGTTCTATTGCTGCCCTGGCCAGCACATTCTCCAGATCTTTCACCAATTGAAAACGTCTGGTGAATGGTGGCCGAGCAACTAGCTCATCACAATACGCCAGTCACTATTCTTGATAAACTGGGGTATCATGTTGAAGCTGCATGGGCAGCTGTACCTGTACACGGCATCCAAGCTCAATGCCCAGGCGTATCAAGGCCGTTATTACGGCCAGAGGTGGTTGTCCTGGGTACTGATTTCTCAGGATCTATGCACCCAAATTGCGTGAAAATGTAATCACATGTCAGTTCTGGTATAATATATTTGTCCAATGAATACCCGTTTATCATCTGCATTTCTTCTTGGTGTAGCAATTTTAATGGCCAGTAGTGTATTTGTTTATCGCCATTTATCGCGTAGGTAGCTGTAATATGACGGTTCGTGCTCACTGGTCGCTTACGCTGGCCCACAGAACGCGTCTCATGTCGCTGATCATCGTTCGTTTGAGCGCCAGTACGATCTCTCCTTTCACAATGACTTGCCGAACTGACACCACACACACTTACGGCTTCCTGCCCTGAACGGCGCACTAATTTGTCTCCCTGGTTACTTCAGAAATTTCGATAGGCAGAGCTCCACTTCATCGCGTCCATATGGTGAAGGGAAAAGTAGCCGTGTGTTCGTGAAAATGCGAGATGAGCGCCCAACCTAGCGCGTCGAGTCTCTGCTAATGAAGAACTCGAGGCAAATGAAAGAGCGCAGTAGCCGAGGCGCTAATAAGATAAGAGCGGCGGTTACCCAGCCGAAACTGTTACCGGAAGGCGATAATGAAGCCGGGGGCGGGGGGGGGGGGGGGCATGTTAAATGAGCGTATCAGCTGTCGGGGGCGGCGAGCCGCGGCGGTCAGCATCCGCTGCTGTACGCGACGCTACCTCGCGGTTACTGCCGGCCCAGGTGTTCTCCCAAACAGCAGCATCCCGTACGAGCAGACTAGCCGCGTCTTTACCTGCGGTTAATCGTACTTCAGGTACCTAGGCTATGCGCGGCACAGTTTAAAAGGAATAGCTTGGTGTAGTTACAGGTTCGAGCTTTCATCCCCCACAGCTAATTCACTGCAAATAATAACCTGTTGTAGCGGCTAATAAAAAAGAAAAAGAGTAGAAAAGAAAAGGTTGAAAATGTGGAAATAAATAGTGAATAAAAAGGGGGTTTTAAAATCGTTAATGACCGTGAAAAAGGGAAAGAATGAAATGCAAATCGGACTTCGTATTACAGAAAAGTTATCGGACTGCGTGATTCGGAAAAGCCATTGTTGGGGTGGTCCTTGTGGCGTTTCTGAGCAAAAGTCAAAGCAATTTCCACTACAAAAACTATTTGAAAGAGAACGGAGAGTAACAAAATGTGATTAACAGGGGGAAATGGCGTAGATGAGAGTTCATCCTTTACCATGTTAACATGTCTTCTCTCGTGCGGCGTCCAGGTCTTGTTCTCCAAAAATCTCCTGCTTCATTTCTGCGTGAAAAGTCGTAGCTGCTCCGAAATTTTGCAATAAATTTCATTGTCCAGGAATTACTAATGTATACCAATCAAAACCATCTTGATATTGAATGCAATGAATTTTACGTTGCTGCTTCCATCCTCCGAATTTCATACAAACTTCCACAGTACGTCTGCACATCAGTAAGTTTTTTCGTCTTGATCCTACCAAGACTAGGTAATAAGTAAGCTAAGCTTCCGCTCTCAAGAGACAAAAGCGGGTAGAAAACAAAAAGAGTTACAATTTTAGTACCTTCATTTTCTTATAAATATTTTCTCTGCCGTCGAGCGCTCATGCAGCTGCGACGGTATAATTTATATTTGAGGGAACGAGTGTAGCGCGGCGAAATTCAAAGTCCCGCCTACACTGTAGGTGTGCTTCTGGAGTCAAATAGTCTATGTATCAGCTAGAATTGCAAGTTAATAAAATACACAGAAATACAAAATAAAAATTAAATAAATAAGTCAATAGCAAGGGTTGTATTCTAATGTCTGTAATTGATGCAGACAACAGAGTGTTACGAGAATGGTGGTAAAATCTCCATGCGAAGGCGGGCTGTATGGAGAACAAATGGCGCCATGTAACCAACCGATGTGTTCTCCATACAGGAGTGTTGTCCGCAAACAAAAGTATTCAATGAACTGTGGATGAAGCCCAACCAACAGGCATTACATGCATTGATAAAAAATGATAGTGGTATGTAATATACAAACCATATGAGTTAGGAAATGAGACACTTAAAGTAGTAAAGGAGTTTTGCTATTTGGGGAGCAAAATAACTGATGATGGTCGAAGTAGAGAGAATATAAAATGTAGACTGGCAATGGCAAGGAAAGCGTTTCTGAAAAAGAGAAATTTGTTAACATCGAGTATAGATTTAAGTGTCAGGAAGTCGTTTCTGAAAGTATTTGTATGGAGTGTAGCCTTGTATGGAACTGAAACATGGACGATAATTAGTTTGGACAAGAAGAGAATGGAAGCTGTCGAAGTATGGTGCTACAGAAGAATGCTGAAGATTAGATGGGTAGATCACATAACTAATGAGGAGGTATTGAATAGCATTGGGGAGAAGAGGAGTTTGTGGCACAACTTGACTAGAAGAAGGGACCAGTTGGTAGGGCATGTTCTGAGGCATCAAGCGATCACCAATTTAGTACTGGAGGGCAGCGTGGAGGGTAAAAATCGTAGAGGGAGACCAAGAGACGAATACACTAAACAGATTCAGAAGGATGTAGGTTGCAGTAGGTACTGGGAGATGAAGAAGCTTGCACAGGGTAGAGTAGCATGGAGAGCTGCATCAAACCAGTCTCAGGACTGAAGACCACAACAACAATGAGCTAAGCCATTAATTGCAACTTTTTATGACATCATCTAACTATGTACCTCTTGTACTCTTAGCATTCAGAATGGCTAGTTTCTAGCTGAAATCTAGATGTGCCAATAAAATTTAAAAAGTACGACTGATAGCTGAAATCTATTATTTAAAGTCAATTTTGTTATTTGTTTGTTATTTTTTGGAAAACATTGGTTCCAAAATCAAGTGTCATCCGGTCTACCCACTTAAATATGAGTATCGTCATGTCACATATCGATACCACCCTACTGGTGTACCACAATTATTGGCAATGGAATTGAAAGCTTCCGTCGAACGCCGATAGCGGTGGTTCGGGACCCGGTGGAGCCAGTGGAGCGCGCCTGCTGAGCCACACCTGCAGCGTCTCTGGACTACGGGCGCCCCCTGCCGCCGCTATACGGCACGGCTGGCGGAAGCGACTCATCCCCCAGTCACACCCGGCGCCACGCCAGTACATTGGAGCTACACAGACGCCACCTAGACACGGCTCCGACACCATCTTTGTTGCTGTTGTAACAGTTCCGCTCTGTTTCTTATTCCACCATTTCTAATGAGTCTTCGTACATTTGGAGAAATGTGAGTTAGGTAACACTTCTGTTTGCTGTATTAATTGCTCGCTAATCATTTCTGCCCCTTCCAGCTTTCCTACGACGACTGTCGCTGCCCCACCCCGTAGCCCAACTGTCCTTACCGTTGTGCATGAAGTTGTACGCACAGTTTCGTGTGCAAACGCTTGATTTTTCGCACGTAAAAATATAAACGATGAAATATTTCTGCAAATACTTCTTATACTTACCATATGAATATACACTACTGGCCATTAAAATTACTACACCAAGAAGAAAAGCAAATGATAAATGGGTATTCACTGGACTAATTATTATACTAGAACTGACATGTGATTACATTTCCGCGCAATTTGGGTGCATAGATCCTGAGAACTCACAACCAGAACAACCACCTCTGGCAGTAATAACGGCCTTCAACGCCTAGGCATTGAGTCAAACAGAGCTTGGATGGCGTGTACAGGTACAGCTGCCCGTGCAGCTTCAACACGATACCACAGTTCATCAAGAGTAGTGACCGCCGTATTGTGACGTTTGCAGTTGGTGAGAGATCTGGAGAATGTGCTGGCCAGGGCAGCAGTCGACCATTTTCTGTGTCCAGAAAGGCCCGTTCAGGACCTGCAACATGCGGTCGTGCATTATCCTGCTGAAATGTAGGGTTTCACAGGGATCGAATGAAGGGTAGAGCCACGGGTCGTAACACATCTGAAATATAACGTCCACTGTTCAAAGTGCCGTCAATGCGAACAAGAGGTGACCGAGACGGGTAACCAATGGCACCTCATACCATCACGCCGGGTGATACGCCAGTACGGCGATGACGAATACACGATTCCAATGTGCGTTCACCGAAATGTCGCCAAACACGGATGTGACCATCACGATGCTGTAAACAGAACCTGGATTCATCCGAAAAAAATGACGTTTTCCCATTCGTGTACCCAGGTTCGTCGTCGAGTACACCATCACAGGCGCTGCTGTCTGTGATGCAGCGTCAAGGGTAACCACAGCCACGGTCTCCGAGCTGACAGTCCATGCTGCTGCAAACGTCGTCGAACTGTTCGTGCAGATGGTTGTTGTCTTGCAAACGTCCCCATCTGTTGACTCAGGGATCGAGACGTGGCTGCACGATCCGTTACAGCCATGCGGATAAGATGCCTGTGATCTCGACTGCTAGTGATACGAGGCCGTTGGGATCCAGCACGGCGTTCCGTATTACCCTCCTGAACCCACCGATTCCATATTGTGCTAACAGTCATTGGATCTCGACCAAAGCGAGCAGCAATGTCTCGATACGATAAACCACAATCGCGATAGGCTACAATCCGACGTTTATCAAAGTCGGAAACGTGATGGTACGCATTTCTCCACCTTACACGAGATATCACAACAACGTTTCACCAGGCAACGCCTGTCAACTGCCGTTTGTGTATGAGAAATTGGTTGGAAACTTTCCTCATGTCAGCACGTTGTAGGTGTCGCCACCGGCGCCAACCTTGTGTGAGTGCTCTGAAAAACTAATCATTTGCATATCACAGCATCTTCTTCCTGTCAGTTAAATTTCGCGTCTGCAGCACGTCATCTTCGTGGTGCACCAATTTTAATGGCCAGTAGTGTATATATTTACATGCACTGACCAGATTATACCAGCCTCTTCAACGCATCTTGAATCCCATAAAAAAGCCTTTTTTTCACTCAGACATCCATAGTGTGGGGCGGCGGATGAGTTTGTAATAATAATTAATCTATTGCTGTATAAACGCTTGCGTGTTGAATCAGTTTCTAGCTTTTAGAATGTTGTTAATGCTGTCTTTTGCCGTTCTCAACACTGGCTCTCTATTTACTCCGTGACCCCCAGAAAGTGATTTAATAAAACTTGGAGCCAGTAAATAGATATCCCAGTGCCCACTCTAACTGAGAATGTTCTTATAGCTGCAGCTTATAGCTCTGAGGAATTAGGAGATTGTCCGGGATTTCTAATCAAAAACGGTTTTCCAAAATAGTTGAGTATATTCTGAAATTCACTAATAAAAACCACAAGTATCCCTACAACCTAACTAACAGAACAGTTCAGAGTCTAATGCGCTGATGCAACTATAAATGTCCAAATCAAATGTTAAAAAAGAATGCTCGCCATAATTTGATGAAAATATTTCATCAAACGCCACGCAAAATATTTGGTAGAATGTCTGTCCCGCGACGGCACGTGAAAATTACGACAATACGCAAACTGAAGCTAGATAATGAAAATCATTCCAGAATTAACACTTCACATGTCTAGTAACTTAATACGGCACCCGAGGCTGTTTGTAGCAGATACACTGATGCGACGCGACTACCGACACAGATGGCGTGTCATTCAGCGTCTGGAGAGAACTGGGGCCTTGCTTCCTCGCGCAGTGTTCTTATATATAAAGCCGCGGTGCGGACGGCTGAGGGAACGGCTGATCAAATCCGCTCTCCCGACTAGCCGCTGGGCTAGTAACGCACCACTTCAAGTTACATAATAATTTATAGCTTCTTTGGCTGATGGCCGAAGAAGCTCTTAATTTAAACGTGCATTCAGCACGCAGGTAAGTATTGATAATAAAATTTTGACGTGGCTAAGTTAAATACTTTAGGCGAGAGAATTAATTTAATTGCCCTGCACGCACTAGATGAGCTCTGAACTGGCCCTGTTGAGATCCGCTATCGCTATAATTTTATAGGTATTAAAAAGAAACTTTACACATCTTCATAATCATAGCGGACCTCCAACCTATTTAAATCTAAACAACCTAGCCTTATTTATTAGCCTACTTAATCTATCTTGCTTCCATTCCGTGTACAGGGCCAGTATCTTATAGGATTCAGCGATTGCTCAGGAACAAACATTAATGCAATGTAGCCTTTTCTGCTAACAACAGCTTACATAGCAACCTTATATGCAATTTAAAATCAGAACGGTCTCGCCTCCAGAACTCAGGAACCTATAAAATCAGTTGCGACAGATGTAAAGCCTATTACATAGGCCGAACAGGTCGTGCTTTCTCTTTCAGATACAAACAGCATCTTTTAGGGAAAAATGGTTCTAACATTCGACCTTTGCCAAGCACCTGTTGATCACCGGCCACAAACCTATGGAAATTCATGACATCGGAATTTTGCACTGAGAAAGAAAATGTTTTAGACTAAATATTTTGGAAGAGTTACAGATCTTCCTTTCTCTGAAGGATACACTCATATTAAATAAACAACTGCAGTCGCGTAATACAAATTTTTTGAATAGCTTAAATCCGCTACTAAAAGGTGTTTGACAGCTAAATTTGCTTATCCGTTTCCCTGTAAGCCCTTCAATACTGTTTTCCTCTCCCTTGCTTGTATAATTCACATCTTATTAATCTGTTAAATACTACTATATTAATTTCGTGTAGATGTTGTTAAGCTTTTATAAATTGTGCTACCACATGCCGCGATCTCTATCATGTTCAACATGTTATTTGGCACGGCCTGCTCGCACACTTGCTGTTACTCACTCGTTGCCTACACCACAGTAGTGCCCTGAGACTCATGTTTACACATTGTAATAGAATTTTGACTATATCTGTTATGAATCGAGATGGAAAATGTTTTAGTTGTGGTTTTGAAGTCTTGACTAGAGCGATGTCGCTCATATTTTCCTTTTAACCTCGTGTGAGCATTTTTATGCAATTTAACTTGTAAAAGTTAAATATTTGTTCTATGCCTACCTGTTATTAATGTACCTTCCTGTGATACTGTTAGGTAAGGTAACAGTTCCTTCTGAAGATGGCGCCCCTAGTTGGCGTTGAAAACTAGTTTAAGAATTTTAAATTCTTGGTTCAAATGACTCTGAGCACAATGGGACTTAACATCTGAGGTCATCAGTCCCCTAGAACGTAGAACTACTTAAACCTAACTAACCTAAGGACATCACACACATCCATGCCCGAGGTAGGATTCGAACCTGCGACCTTAGCGGTCGCGCGGTTCCAGACTCTAGCGCCTAAAACCGCTCGGCCACTGCGTCCGGCAATTGTAAGTCCTGTTTGCAACCGGTTGGGTCGAAGTTTGTAACATTGCATATAAATTTTTTATTGTCATCTCTTTAAGCCGTCTCAGCAAGTCCGATTCTCGTAAAACCGAAGTGTACGTGTATTTTATGCAACTGTAGACCATTGTATCGTGGCAACGGTTGAAGATTTGAGCTGATTAGCACAAATTTGAAACAAAGAAGTGGCACAAAAGTTATTTTTGCACGTAAAATACTAATGAAGCTAGACTTTTCAAAGCGTGTTTTCAATTTTATCGTATAAATGCATCTTTTTATTCATTTGATTGATTTTAAATCTTTCTCTCGCACTCAATTCACGTAAAAAAGAATTTTACGTGCTACATTTAGCTCAAATTTAAACTATCGTTTCTCGACAACAGATAAAGATTATTGGATGTAAAATTTTCATTTCGACATTATCCATTTGTCCGCTTACGTGCAGAGTTTGAATCAGTTCGGCCCAGAAAAATGTTTTTTTCACGTGAAATGTAAACTAAGCAAGATTTTTTCAAAAGGTTGAAATTCGCACATTTTGCCTGGGCGTCAGCTCCCGTTCGTCGTTCAAGCCTTGCTTAATGTACTGTTCTATAGTCTGAGTTAAGACCGATGTTCGAATGGCTATGCAAATGGGTGCTAGTACGGGCTAATACAATTTTTTTATCTTATGTTTCTAGCTCAAATAGAAACCGAGCATCAAGAACTCCCCAAACTGCGATTCTGTGCGTGGCGTATTCATACATATTTGTTACAGCGCCTCTGCGCTATAACGATTCACACCAACACCAACTTCGCAACCAGTGGTACCTTTTGCTTATGAATCGTGAAAGACCGTTACAAATAACCAGCGCCCATATGGGCGGCGTGGCACCGAGGTAATGGCAGGCCCTCAGCCTGCACTCGATGCCACCGGCCGGAGTGACCGAGAGGTTCTAGGCGCTTCAGTCTGGAACCGCGCGAGTGCTACTGTCCCAGGTTCGAATCCTGCCTCGGGCATGGATGTGTGTGATGTCCTTAGGTTAGTTAGGTTTAAGTAGTTCTAAGTTCTAGGGGACTGATAACCTCAGATGCTAAGTCCCATAGTGCTTAGAGCCATTTGAACCATTTATTTTGCACTTGATGGCAGTCACTCCACAACATACATGCGGGCACCGTGCTCCGTGCTCTCGACTGAGAAGCGGCGGACAAACAGCCTGCATCCGACGCGCACGGCTCAGGGCGGCTGAGGTAGGACGTAGTGTAAACCTGGGCCTCCAGCCCACCACGTGGCTTCAGATCCGCTCTTCCGGATCCGTTTGCCCGAGCAGTTTACAAGGCACGTCATCGTGAGTAAAAGGACTACTTATTTACGTGGAAAAATTGTTTCAGTTGCTGATTTAACTATTTTTCTCCGTTTTTGCATTTTGATTGAGGAGATATCTGGAGAGGCCAAGTGGGCGTTACTGACAATCTCGATTGCTCTGTGGTCATTCGAATAACAGGAAACTGTGGAGTAGATGTTGTGGGGCTGCTGCAAGTGCTCACATTTAAGTGACCCACGTTCTCTGCACTCTCACTGGTACACAGCTTTCCGTTTACTAAAGCCGGGCTGTGGTAGTTTAAGGGGAGCCGGAGGTGCCTATGCTGCCCATGTTAAAATCACTAAGTTTGAGAAATATTTATGAATAAACTACCAAATAGAAAAATTTGAATTTTTTTTTACATATAGAGTGGTTTAGTATTGCAGTTATGACAGAGGGATTTTGGAGTATCTTTTCTAGTTTCCTTCCAATTATTTTTTTTATTAATGACCCAATTTTTTTACAAATAATTGCTTTATAATTAAACTCAATTGGAACTACTGAACATATTGCCTAATGGCTGTGTTACAATGTAAGTTTGACTACTAGGAGTGCTGTATAAAAATTTCATCTCTCTAGCTTGAGTGGATTTTCAGAAAATGTTCCTTATATTCGAAAAATTCTAATTTACAGGAAATGGCTATCAAAGTTTCTCAGTACATTCCTGCACTATAGGATGGATTATCAGGGTCTTCTTCTTCATCCTCCAGAAGCTTCCTCTTCTGTCTTCTTCTCTGGCCTGTCGTTCCATCATACTTCATATGCCTTTCTCTTCTTTCTGCTCCTCTTATCCTTTCTCTGTCAATATTTCTTAGTGCTCGTACAGTGTTCACCCCAACTGTAAATCCTAATGCCTTCAGAAGTTCACACTTCACACTGTTCGCTTGGTTGTAGGTTGCTATTGCATCATAAATGCCAAAGTGCAGCGTTTTTATGCTTACAAACACCCTTTTAGGAAACACTTTCCAAATCAAATTGTTTACGCTCTCATTAGGATTCTGCGTCTTTCCATGTAGACATTTGTGTAACAATTCTGGCTGTGCTAAGTCATGAAAAATTGGTTTTATTGCATTTATCACAGCTGCTGGCAAACCATGTTTGTGATCATAGTCCTTTTTTGCATTATATTTGCACCAGGAATCTTTTGGGCACAGGCTGTGTTGAGGGTATTCATTGGAAGAGGCAGTATGAAGGAACAATGCCCACACTGCTTTTCGCATGTCACTAACATTACTAGTATTTTGCCTTATAGCATACCCATAGTATCTCTGTAGACGTTCAATCACCTCATCAGTATGCCTGCCTCTCCCTCCTATTGTCTTTCCATCACTGAGCTTACTTGAACCCAAAGTTTGTTTGAGCCTTTGAAGCCGTGCACCCATACACTTTTGCACATGCCCAATGAATTCCAGCTTTTCAACTACAAATTCATTTCCATATGGTTTCAGTTCCTCTATAGTCTTGAAACTTTTGGAGTCACCATCCCCAACGTAGTATTTGTACCTAACGTTGTATCTGGGAACTGAACGTTCAAAAATTTGTTTCACTCCACTTGATCCACTAAAATTTGCCTCACAGGTTCCACTGTGCTCTCCTTTGATTTTATTTTTGCACCTACAATGTTTTGATAATATTGCAACATCTATCACTTTTGCACTATCACCACAGGTAGCAGTTACAACCCCATTCAGGGATTTATGACCCCTCTTTTGCCAGGAACCATCTAATGCCACTACCAAATCCCTACAACCACCGTTCATTTCTACACATTCCTCCCCTGCCTCCTTCATGGTTTTCAAAGCGTCATCTTCAACAGAGGATCCTACCAGTTCACAGTAGTACCCAAATTTGCTTGGAGGCGATGGCAAGTTCATAATACCACAAAACAGTTTACCAGCAGCAGACCCTTTTCCAATGGATCGAAGACCATACACAAGTCGAACATTCACATCAAACACTCTAGATCGTCCATTTTCACCAAAGAGACTGGCATGTGAATTGTAGAAAGTCACTTGATACTTGCAACATGCACAGATTATCTTCATCTCACAAGCTAAACCAAAGTGCTTTGTTATCTCTAGTCCCACTCCTACACTTGAACACATTTTGCACAGAACACTTTCCTTCAGCACAGAAGATAATAATCCAATATTCAGTACTTCGTTAATATCATCACTGTCACTAACATATTCACGAAATCTGTCACTTCCACCAGTCAGCTTCTTGCTAGAACATGTCACAGGGCTATGGCCGGCCATGTGTTGCTTAGCAGAAGAACGCACTGTTACAGTAATTGTAGTATCGCAACTTGGTATTAGTGTTAATTTTCTTTTCCCTACGTTCTTCCTCTTCTTACATACATGGTTACTAAAACGTGGCATCGTAACCAGAACAACGCCTTACACAAGAAGTATAATACTACCAACAACAGGCGAAACGGTAAACAGCAAAGAGACGATGTTCCGCGCTCTTAGCGCTTCATTTGTCACAGAAAGCAATGTAGCCAACCATTGTACACTCGCTGTATGCGTAACATAAGGCGCTGTATGCGTAACAGGCCGAGAAAATCCCAAGCAGTTCACCAGGAAGTCACGAGAGGGTGTTAGATGCATACAGCGGCCGCCCATTTCCTCTGCAGGCGTGGGGGAGAATGGTATTAACTCCACTTCTAGGGCGAGTAGAACAATAATTCAAAGTTTACATTAAAGAGGAATGTTCCAATTAATTTTCGGTAGCAAAAAAAATCGTAATTTTTTGGAGTTGATCACCTCCGGCTCCCCTTAAGTGTCTTCAAGTATTTCACCGATTTTACCCAAGTGCTTATTAAACGACTGTTTATGGACTATAGAGTTCAAATGGTTCGAATGGCTCTGAGCACTATGGGACCTAACATCTGAGGTCATCAGTCGCCTAGAACTTAGAACTACTTGAACCTAACTAACCTAAGGATGTCACACACATCTATGCCCTAGGCAGGATTCGGACCTGCGACCGTAGCGGTCGCGCGGTTCCAGACTGTAGCGCCTAGAACCGCTCGGCCACTGCAGCCGGCAACTATAGAGTCATGATATCTGCTGGATCTCTCGATCCTATAAATGAATGTATGATGTTTTTGCGTGGAGAAGTGATTTTGTTATGATGATGTATAATTACCACGACTAATTGAGATTGTGAAATTGTGAAAGAGCCAACGATCAAGGAGTGATTCAGTGAATTTGAAAGTCACGTATCGTCTGTAACATCCCTTCCGCGCGAACCGTGACAAGGTGCCACAGACCGTACGGCTACCCCGCGCGACCCAATAACTTTTGTCACATCAGTATATTACGACATGAAGTCGTACTAAAAACTGTGGTTCTTTGGATGATGTAAAAAAAAAGAAAGCAGAGTCAAACCTAGATATGAGGACACAAGATAGATCTTGATGAGGGCGTGCGCAGCAGTTACGGTAAAATGAAGAGGATAGCTGGTAAGACGACCGTAAAGGAGAACTGCATTAAACTGACCTTTGTACTGCCTTTGGACTGATATCCGAAAGAACACAACAACATCCGTTTATCATCTGTTTTTAATTTCACCCTTAATAATTTGTTTCACGCACTTCAATACGTCTTCAACAAACAAGGTAAATAACAATAGTAATAAGTTGCATCACTGCGTGATGATCTTCTGAACACGAACGTTTGTCCTTGAACAAAAAGTATTTGAAATCGTTTCTGCTAGGATTAAGGATCATTTGCAGAGTTTGGAGGGCGAGTTCATAAGAAGATTTCGGGACTTTTAAGAAAGCTGAGCCTGAATTCAATTTACTGCGTTATCCCATCACTGTTGAGGAGCTACAGCTTGTACTTATTGACGTGCAGTCAGTTCACACTGTGAAATAAATGTTTAATGCTGTGACATTAGCTGCCTTTTATAAATGTTTGTCATTTGAAAAATTTCCATGTATAAAGAAATCTACTGGGAAAAAGCTGTCCACAATGGGGCCTACTTATATTTGTTTTTCTTGTTTGAAGATGAACTTGAGTAAATACAGATGCTATTTACCATACATTAACTTGGAGTCTGTGACGAGAATGTCAATAAGCAGTCTCACTTCTGATATTAAGGATACTGTATAGAAGTGTTAGGATACATTTGACCCACTAAATGTGCTTTCAAACGTAGATGATACGGAACTAGTAATATAAATAAACTGAATAATACTGCGGCTATTTTATTTATATTTATTGATTTTTATAGAACAATTTATACCTTTTCTGAAATGCAAGGTTAGCTAGCGTATGTAATAATTTTAAACACCCGCTTCCAAAAAAGTGGCCCCCGAGCCAAAACAATTGCCTACCGCTGTTGTAAAGAGTTCTCAAGGGACTTTTACAATACTGTTGTTCTTGTGTATTTCAATCCCACGCATCCCAGGAATTTTTCCATCCCGCAAAATCGAATTTTTTTGTATGTCTACAAATACCACGAAAGGCATTATCGTTCTTCTTTATTCCTCCATGCCTAAATTGCTTCTAAAGCGAAACTGATCTTGATGCAACCTTTTTTTCTATTTATGTCTTAATTTTTATCGCCATGTGTATTACAAACGATTCCTGTCTGTTGATATGAACCTGTCATAGAACAGGTTGTTGTTGTTGTTGTTGTGGTCTTCAGTCCTGAGACTGGTTTGATGCAGCTCTCCAGTACAGGTATCACAGCATAATTTCAGAATGCAAAGCCCATCCCTAGTATTTCAAAGTGATTTATTGCAATGGAACACGTCACTATATAATTTGGTTCAGAATTTTGCTGTTTTATTTATTTGTCCGTATTTCAGGACGAAATGAATTAAAAAGGAGAATGGGCCTATGGTACCACATCGAAGTGCGCTAACAGTGACAGCTGGTGGGGGTCGCTCGGCCGAAGGCGTTTTGGGCAGACTAGAAAGCTGTCTCAGGACAACAAAGGCGCTGTCTGGCGAGTCGGCGTTGTTTAGCTCTGAGGGGGTCGTAAACTGCGAAGTTGCCGATAGCCGCCAGCGACGAGTTGGCGGGCATTCACTGGCTGCGGCACGTGAGAGGAGAAACGGCATAAACTCTCCAGTGGTCACATCGCGGGAACTACCGAACAAGCTGGCTGCTAGAAACATGTTCTCTACGAAACGTCGTTTTCTGTGAAGGAGGAAGTCTTTGTTGAGAGTATCGATATTGTTATTTATTGTTTCTTTAGTATTCGTAGGGAAATACTTGATAGCTTTTCTACACTTTCTTCTCTTACTTTAACGATCGTAAGATACGCAAAACCGCGAGTGATCTCCACTTGGGATAGTAGTACAGTTTAAAACACAGAGCTCATATTGTGAAGACTGACTAAAATAGCCGTACGGTCTTACATATTTGTGTTTCAAGCGGTATTCGTAATAAATTCACCATAAGGCCAACGTGGCACCATCAGCAACGCCATATCTATTCAATCTCCAATCCTCCTGCAACTAAGCCTTTATGCAGTTTCTAATGACAGAGAAATCGACGGGACGTGATATCGTAAAATTTTCATTTAAACCAGTGAAGTACAACGTTTGATTCTGACTGGGAAACAAGTCGTATTCTGTAAGACGTACCGGTCCTAAGACACGTAAAGCGGATTGCAGACCGCGCGAGGTGGCGCAGTGGTTAGACACTGGACTCGCATTCGGGAGGACGACGGTTCAAACCGGCGCCCGGCCATCCTGATTTAGGTTTTCCGTGATTTCCCTAAACTGCTCCAGGCAAATTCCGGGATGGTTCCTTTTAACGGGCACGGCCGTCTTCCTTCTCCTTCCTTCCCTAATCCGGTGTGAGCGATGAGCTCGCTGTTTGGTCTCCTCCTCCAGACCAACCAAAGAGAACTGTACCGTGGCTGCTTCATAACAGTCATGCACAATTTCTCTCTGTATTTCGCAAATCTGAGCTTGTAGTCTGTTTCTAGCGACTTAAAAGTGGAAAAGATATTAAAATCTAACATTTTCAGTTTCAACATTTTGTTGATAGGAAACCTGCATTTTTAATAATATTTTATAAAACGTTTATTAATGAATCTGTCAATAGCTTTAGTACATATGTTTGGCGACTAGTTTCGAACAAGCTGGTTCTTTTCAATCCTCGCTTACCGAGGCTATACTTTAAGTGCCTGATCTTAACATTAAACATCAAAATTACAACACGTGCTTTACAACCTGTTCGCAGAATGACCGTCACAACTCACATGTGCCTCTTAGCAAGGCAGTTTGATTTTGATTTGCGAAGAAGCACATGTGGATTGTGATTGTCATTTTATAAAGCATGAATTGACATTTTGTTGTTTATTGCTAACATCAGACACTTACAGTACAGCCTCAGCAAGCCAAGCTTGAAAATGAACCAGCTGATTGAAAACTAGTTGCCAAATATACGTACTGCAGCTCCCAACAGGTTCGTTTGTAAACGCTTCATGAAATACTAAAATTTAAGAGAAGAAATCGAGAGTTCGATTCCAGGAACAGAAATACAAGAAGAAATGCGTGGAAGAGCCGAAGTGTGTGACTAAATTTAATGCAAAAGTATGTAAAGGTTTTTTAAATTACCACTACCAGTCACAAACTTTGTCGACTATTGTATTACTTATTTATTTAGCGACACGTTTCGAGCGATACCTCATCTTCAGAGTAAATGGCATTACAAAAACAATGAAGCATCAGTATGACCTTATTGTAAAATTGTTCTTGTAATGCCATTTAGCCTGAAGTTGAGGTATTCATGTCGCTAAATAAATAAGTAATACAATAGTCAACAACGTTTGTGACTCGTAGCGGTAATTTAAAAAAAAAAGCTTTACGTATTTCATGAGACAGTCACGGTCGAAAAATAGTCAAAATGGTTTCAAAATCTAAATTCAATAGCATCCAAACATGTGCGTGTGAGGGAATCAAGAGTAAAATAAAATAGTGGCTGACACATTAAATCAACTTCAGAATTAAGGTACGTTTTCCACATCAATTATTTTGAGTTAGATAAATATCAAATGCATCGGTTTCACTTTTCACATACAGAAACAATTTGGATGTTTCCGACAAGCTGGAACTCGGCTGGATACGAATTAAAAAGAGGCCAAAAAACCGCTCTATACTGAACTTTCTCGTCGACACTCACTGTTTATAACCGTATGGAGTCACTCCTAGCAGCAGGAAAATAGAAGAAGGTGCCGCTTCATTGAACTTAGAAACATTGTAAGAGTTTACAAAAGTTAGAGCTCATGCATTGTGAAAGGAATTTCGAAGGGAATTTTGGAGAGTAGTTCTAACACAGTGCGTCTTCTTCTTGGTGCTGTATGTACTGCACCAATAGTGAATGTAATTTCTCAGACCTAATTAAACAAGTTCACCGGACAAAAAAAAAGTACCTTCCTTGAACGAGCTCTCTAGTCCTTTGGAGCACTTCAGGTGTTGCAGAACTGCCACCTTGCCGTCACGTCACTCTCCACCGTCGACGTAAGTCGTGACAGTGGAGTAACGTGTGTGTGCCGAGACTGTTGCACGCAGTCATTGCGGTAACAGGTGGACGTGTGGACGTGACAGAATGTCAGAAAGCAGCTATCGTGTCTCGACGTGCCCGCGAGCACACTGCGAGTGAAACTGCCCGATTTGTTGATGTAACAACGCAGATTGTAGGACGTGTCTACAAGTAATGGTTCAACAGCCTCAGCCACGTAACACGGCGTAAAAACAGTGGCCGCAAAAACATCCACACCTACAGGGACCAGGCACCCCTTGTCAATGACAATCGGTTTGAAACACGACAGGAATTTCTGCTGTCAGTGAAAGCAGATCGTCGTCCACCAGTTTCCGAGTGAACACTACGGAGTGATCTACGAGGTGCATTCAAGTTCTAAGGCCTCCGATTTTTTTTTCTAATTAACTACTCACCCGAAATCGATGAAACTGGCGTTACTTCTCGACGTAGTCGCCCTGCAGACGTACACATTTTTCACAACGCTGACGCCATGATTCCATGGCAGCGGCGAAGGCTTCTTTAGGAGTCTGTTTTGACCACTGGAAAATCGCTGAGGCAATAGCAGCACGGCTGGTGAATGTGCGGCCACGGAGAGTGTCTTTCATTGCTGGAAAAAGCCAAAAGTCACTAGGAGCCAGGTCAGGTGAGTAGGGAGCATGAGGAATCACTTCAAAGTTGTTATCACGAAGAAACTGTTGCGTAACGTTAGCTCGATGTGCGGGTGCGTTCTCTCGGTGAAACAGCACACGCGCAGCCCTCCCCGGACGTTTTTGTTGCAGTGCAGGAAGGAATTTGTTCTTCAAAACATTTTCGTAGGATGCACCTGTTACCGTAGTGCCCTTTGGAACGCTTTGAGTAAGGATTATGCCCTCGCTGTCCCAGAACATGGACACCATCATTTTTTCAGCACTGGCGGTTACCAGAAATTTTTTTGGTGGCGGTGAATCTGTGTGCTTCCACTGAGCTGACTGGCGCTTTGTTTCTGGATTGAAAAATGGCATCCACGTGTCATCCATTGTCACAACCGACGAAAAGAAAGTCCCATTCATGCTGTCATTGCGCATCAACATTGCTAGGCAACATGCCACACGGGCAGCCGTGTGGTCATCTGTCAGCATTCGTGGCACCCACCTGGATGACACTTTTCGCATTTTCAGGTCGTCATGCAGGATTGTGTGCACAGAACCCACAGAAATGCCAACTCTGGAGGCGAACTGTTCAACAGTCATTCGGCGATTCCCCAAAACAATTCTCCCCACTTTCTCGATCGCGTCGTCAGACCGGCTTGTGCGAGCCCGAGGTTGTTTCGGTTTGCTGTCACACGATGTTCTGCCTCCATTAAACTGTCACACCCACGAACGCACTTTCGACACATGCATAACTCCATTACCACATGTCTCTTTCAACTGTCGATGAATTTCAATTGGTTTCACACCACGCAAATTCAGAAAACGAATGACTGCACGCTGTTCAAGTAAGGAAAACGTCGCCATTTTAAGTATTTAAAACAGTTCTCATTCTCGCCGCTGGCGGTAAAATTCCATCTGCCGTACGGTGCTGCCATCTCTGGGACGTATTGACAATGAACGCGGCCTCATTTTAAAACAATGCACATGTTTCTATCTCTTTCCAGTCTGGAGAAAAAAAATCGGAGGCCTTAGAACTTGAATGCACCTCGTATATGCAGGGGACATTTGATGTCGGGTACCTCGGGGAACTCCGTTTCCCACAGCGACACATAAAGCAGCACGTGTTCAGTGGCCGAACAAAACGGGAATTCGCACGCTGTCTGGCTGGAAGGGTGCAGCGTGGTCTGACGAGCACAGTTACGCCTCTCTTCATATGAAGGGGTCAGCGGGAGAATGCGCTCACTCTCGGGTTGGTGAGGCTTACTCTGATTACATTATCTGTTGTATTACCGACTACACCCACAATGGTAAAAACTAGCTACCTATGTACCTCTAGACAGCACTGTCTGCTATTTAATTACGTCCTTTTATTCCATTTCCTAGCTGCGCCCCAAGGAGTCGCCGCGTTTAAACAGTTATTTATACAGGGTTTATTCGTAATAGTGTGCAAAAATTTAACAGGACACAGAGGAAGCTCCGCTTAACAATTTGAGGTATGGAATCTGCGATCGGAGAAGCCAGCTTAAGGAGATTATAGGAATAAAATCATGTTACTGTGTACTTTTTTAGTTACATTACTTACAGTTAACTGCAAGTACCATCACTGACAAATTGGACGTACCGTTTGTACTGTGTCTTTCAAAATGTGCTGAAACTGACGGCCATCAACCTCAATGCAAGCATGACATCGGTGAACAAGATCCTGACACACCCTGACAAATGTGCCTGGTGTGTTTCCAATCACATCACAGGGAGCTACAATTCTGGCAAGTAATTCCCTCTCCGTATTCACTGAGATCTCATGCAAAAGTGACTATACACATCTCGATAGGAAGTAAACAAGGTGGTTTACATGCCAGCTTAGCCGAGGGCGCTAACGCGCTGCTTCCTGGACTCGGGTAGGCGCACCGGCCCGGATGGAATCCGCCCGACGGAATAACGACGAGGACCGGTGTGCCGGCCAGCCTGGATGTGGTTTTTAGGCGGTTTTCCACATCCCATTAGGTGAATACCAGGTTGGTCCCCATGTCCCGCCTCAGTTACATGACTCGCAGCCATTACGTACACACTACTTCCTGGCTTAGACTAGACGCAGACAGTTGGGGTACACTAATTCCGTCCGGGGGGGGGGGGGGTGCAGGTTGGCGATAGGAGGGGTATCTGGGCACCCTGTGATAGAAGCATCGTCAAATCCATAGTAACAGGGCCGACCCCGCGTTCAAGTGGGGCGAAGCCCCAAGGAAATGAAGCAACCAGGGGGGTTCAGGTGGCCTCGGAGGCCATGGAATGGAGCTGCCCATGCAGGTGATCCTCATGTTGACAGGTCCCTTATTTCTTTTAACCAATAAACGAATCTCCCGCATTTGAGGATATAGAAAAATACCCATTGAGACGGATGATGTCTGTTAGTAAATCGTTCCCTATACAGCCTTTCAGCTGCGAGAGCGTTGTATACACAAGGTGCATGTCAGTGAATTCTACGAAACTGTACAGGCACTGCTACATAGCATTGTACTGTACGTCTCTGAATAGCACTGAGTAATGAATGGTTTTGTCGTTGATTTATAGTGCGTGCTGTCATGGGACAATGTAAATACGATACAACAGAGCCACCTTATGGACAAATAAAGTAAACAAAACCTTCAACATGACTTCCTAGTAATCAGGCTCGTCCTTTTTGTTTCGTTGCACAAAATAAAGAATGTACATGTGAATAAACAGCACAGTACTCGTAATCTTGTCCGCATGGTATTTGTAAATAAGATGGAAAACAGTAAGGCTGGACAAAGCGGTGGATAAGTCTGCTTCCATACCTCCTTAATCTGGCTTCTCCGACTCCAGGCTCCACACCTCAAATTGTTCAGAGGAGCAATCTCTATGTCCTGTTACATTCTTGCACGCTCTTACGGAAACAACCTGTAGACATATGTTAACGCCGAAACTCACTATCCTAGCGAATGCGCCATGACAAAAGTTATCTCTTGGAGGTACTGAGGCGCGATTCATTTGTAGCCCACGAAAACGAGCAGGATCGGGAAAAAATCTAATTTTAAGATGATGGCAGAAGCTGACAGAATACACGTCGCTGACAATTCACTCGCTTACTTAAGGAAAACATTTTCACGCGACTCAGTAGCGAATTACAAAATGTGCCACGAAAGAGAGTAAATAATTTGACGTCTGTTTGCGACATGCCTAGCACGGAATACATCATAATTGTGTTGGTGTATACGGATAGCCAGAACTCTAGTGTAATACGTCTCTGTTAACAACATTCAAAGACTTCTTGTTCCCTGCGCATGTGTAGAGATTTCTGGCTCTCGGTACACTTGGGCAGACAACGTAGAGCCGTTCGTGCGGAAAACCTGACGTGTCCAGATGAATACCTGTTATTACTAATGTTTGTCCTTGACTCTTAATTATAGTGATCGAGAAGGCCGCTTTCAAATGGAACTGGAAGTGTTTGAACCGGAAAGGCAAGTTTGTTCGGATGATAGGAATTCGTGGTATCAATAGCGTCTCTCCTTTGGCTCCAAATCAAGTTGTCACCTTGACCATCCCCCGTGAACAGTGATTTTTTTTTTCGGAATAAGAGGCAGTCGATGTGTTAATTCAGGGTACTCGCTGTCTTCATTCCACAGTTCATCCACATACGTCAAGCCGCTTCAACGTGAAGGGGTGACAAACATACTAACTTGACGAAGAAAGAAAATAAGCAATTTCTAGATTGGTGCACCGCAAATTTTATAATATCCCTGCTTGCACGAAGATCATCTGTTCTCACGTGTGTCCCTGTTACCGGTGAATACGTTCGCTTGTCATAATCAAAGTCTGCCTCACTAAAAGCCTACCACGTTCTACATGTGTGCGTCATGTATGTATGTCTGCCAAAAGCGTGGACAGCCAGTAGGGAACACTGTCAACCGCAGACTGTTTCGCTTCCGCCTTGTACGGGTGGACGTGTTAGTCCTTCCGCCAACAGACACCAAAACACGACGCGCTACGCTCAGACAGTTTTATCAACCAGCAGTCAGATACGTCACTTCAGAGCATGCAGATACTACAGTACTCTGGGAATATCTTCCAACTTAGCAACAGAGTGTCTGCCAACATTACTGTCAGTGACACTTACAACTGTCAAGAGACAGCATAGTTATTTAGATATCACTGTACTAACTACAGGACATACAGTGGTATGCATTAAATTGTACCAAAGTATAAAAAAAAAAGGGTTCAAATGGCTCTGAGCACTATGGGACTTAGCTTCTGAGGTCATCAGTTCCCTAGAACTTAGAACTACTTAAACCTAACTAACCTAAAGACAACACACACATCCATGCCCGAGGAAGGATTCGAACCTGGGACCGTAGCGGTCGCGCGGTTCCAGACTGTAGCGCCTAGAACCGCTCGGCCACACTGACCGGCCCCAAAGTATCATTTTTTAACATACTCTTAATAAATTTTCTTTGTTATTCGTCATTTTGTTGCCAAGTCTGTGTTATACTGCCACCCTACTCAACAGGTTTTTATTTAGAATTGTGCAACACCACGCACCATTGAGGAACCATTGCAGGAAAACAATTTTCTGGTGCCGTGGATTGTTGGGCTGAACTAATAGTAGCATTCAGTTACTATACTCACAGCATTTTGGCGACACAGAAAAAGCTTCAGAATTGACATTAATTTTCCCAAGCCAACATTCTGGTGATGTGAAAAAATCTTTAGACATTGTTCACGCTTTTACGCCAAGTCTCAACTTTTTGTGATGTAAACTGGAAATTGTTAATCAGCGCAAACTCACAGCATTTTGCTCAACATTAGAAAATGATTAGGAGAACAATACCGGCAAAATATGGGAAAAATTACCAAGCAGCACAAATTTAATTTTTACTTGACATTGGGAGTGTATGGTTCTGTAGTTTGATTTTTGTGGCCACACTGCGTGGCTTTCTCCTATGATTTATGGATTCTATCATTACTATCCACTTCCTTTCCAGGAAGATTTTTGGAAATTGCCGGGATGGCGGAGCGGTTCTAGGCGCTACAGTCTGGAACTACGCGACCGCTACGGTCGCAGGTTTGAATCCTGCCTTGGGCATGGATGTGCGTGATGTCCTTAGGTTAGTTAGGTTTAAGTAGTTCTAAGTTCTAGGGGACTGATGACCTCAGAAGATAAGTCCCATAGTGCTCAGAGCCATTTGCACCATCTCTTTTTTTTGTTTTTTTTTCTGTTTTGGTAATTTTGTGAGCTGTTCGGAGCATATTTTTCAGACACAGCCCAACCGGTATTCGTCCTACAACGAATCCTGAGCTTATTCCAAGAATTGTCAGCAACCTAGGAGCTGTTGGCGGCGTATTTGGTCCGAATTGAAGTAGAGAAGGACGGTGGCCAACACCAAAACAACCGCTGCAATTCAAGTTCACGCCGTCACCCTTTCCCGCATTTATTGGAAACGTAGTCTCCTGGAACAACTATATCCAGCGCGTCTTGAACAGCATTACATACCGCATCAGACATCAGGTGACGTGGAACGAAAATATTTTTAGTAACACGTGCAGGCTCCAATGTATTTCAATTTCTTCGGAAATTTTACCTCCTCTCGTATTCTGATATTAAAGAAAGGTTTCGACTCGAATGTTCATGTTGCTGCTGACAGAAACAAATTTTTTCAGTGTTTCACGAAGTCCAATCACAGTTGTAACAAATGGATTACTCAGTTACAGGGACTGACTCGAGAATGTAAATTTCATTGTGAAAATGGTTAATGTAAGAAATCTTATCCAGACTCATTAACTCACAACGTGTTTATGATGCACTCCCCTGACGAGAAATTAAAGAAGGACCGGCTTAGTGTAAGAACCTCGTGTTTGCCAGATTGTTTGCCGCTCATTTAGGCACACCGACAAATTCGTGTACCTGCCACGCCAGCAGCCGCCACAGCCTCGCGAACAGTAAACGACAGAGCGCGCCTGCTACTCGACTGAAACAGTCAGTGAACAAATTTCGAAATTCTAAATTACTACCTTGTTTACCACCAAAGCGGCGACCAGTTTTCAAGCTGAAGCAGCGTCGTGAATTACAGTCGTTAACCTGCAGGAGTACTGAAAGTCAGGAAAGTTAACAGGCTTTCAATGTTCACTTGTCAGTTACAGCAATCAGGAGCTTCAACTGAAGAGACGGACTTCTGTTACAGCATACTAAGGGCATGACCTACACTGCCGCATTCGCCCACCACGCGGCAGACGACGGTAAGACGCACCACCGCCCTGACACGCCGCCATCTTGAGGGGGCGATTACCACACACACACTCAAGACAGAGTGGCTCAGGAGGGACCGACCACGTGTCATGTCGCTGCAGTGAGTCGACGGCGGCGGCGACGAAGGACAATGGTCGAGGTCTAGATACTCAGCGCAATATAGGGAACGTCCTTCACGCCCCCCCCCCCCCCCCCCCCCACAATACACTGTACTCGGAGCACCATCATCCCCGAGAGGTGATCGTGGTGGTCTCTCAGCTTACCTGTGGCACTGTCCCCCTGGCTGCAACAACGCATTCGATTGAAGGTCCTAGAAGCGATACAGTTGGGACTCATAAGTCGCCGGACCCTGATAGCCTGCCTCTGGAGTTCTAACAGGCTTTCCAGCAGTCGCTGCGGTCAGCCTCGACGAACATCTGCCGCCATCTACTGTCTCCTGGAGCGTAGCTCCCTGGAGCCTTCCTTGGAGGACTGATCGTACCCATCAATAAAAAACATGAGGTGGACGCACGCTCTATAATTCCGTCCCTTGACCTCACTCAGGACGACGCGCGTTTCACAGAAGCAGGCATCGTTAGAAAGCGTTCGTAGCATCCGCACTGCACTCCATGTTCTACATCTGCATATATACTCCGCTAGCCACCAAGCGGTGTGTGGCGGAGGGCACAATTCGCGCCAAAGTCATATTTCTCCCCTCTATTCCACTCGCGGATCGCACGAGGGGAAAACGACTGTCCGAACGCCTCAGTATGAGCTCTTTTTTCCCTTATCTTTGAATGATGATCCTTACGCTACTTCAAATTTGGTGATAATAATATATGCTCTACATCCTCGGTGAGGATAGGATTTCGGAATTTAGTGAGCAGCCCCTTCTGTATAGCGTTCCGTCTATCTGCAAGAGTGTCCCACTTCAAACTTTCTATGAGATTTGTAACGCTCTCGCGATGGCTAAATGTACCAGTCACGAATCTTGCCGCTCTTCTTTGGACCTTCTCAATCTCTTGAATGAGACCCAACTGGTGAGGGTCCCATACAGACGAACAGGAACAATACTCCAAGACTGGACGAACTAACGTATTGTAAGCTATTTCCTTTGTTGAAGGACTGCATCGCTTCAGGATTCTACCAATAAACCACAATCTACAAGTTCGCCTTGCCCGTAATCTGATCATTCCATTTGAGACCATTTCGAATAGCCACACCCAGATACTTGACGAATGTTACCGCTTCCAACGACTGGGCATTTATTTTGTGCTCGTACGTTAACGGGGATTTCCCGTTGTTATACGCACTACGTTACGGCACCACTCCGAACGCAGCTATTTTGTGTTGTCGTGTCTTAACAGCAGCCTACGTATCGGACTGAACTGTATTTCCTTCGTCCGGCTGCTGCTGGCCTCCGATCAGCGGTGAGGGACGGCGCAGAATGTAGCAGGCAGTCTATTGCTTGTTCCAGGATCGCAGCTGCAGATGCGAAACGCTCGTGACGTGCTTGGTGTACAATACGGCGACGCTCCCTTTCGGTGGTTTGACGTGGTCCACTCGAACCTTGACGACGAATATGCTCGCCTTCACGTTCCCACGCAATCGAACATCGAGCTACTCTCACTTCCGAATGCCCCACAGAATTCGTGTGATGCGCGATTGGACCAGCCGGCCAAATGGAGACCCGCAATGAGGGCGATTCCAAACTCTGCCGGGTGCTGATAACGCTGTCTCACACGAGTAAGCGGCACGTCCGTGTCCATCACAGTGGTCACTTAACAATCGACGCTTTTTGTGCCCATCATATGCCCTAGCAGCCATGGTAGAAACATTAAACATGAACAACACTACTGCACTATGTTGGCCGTTCTACCTGTCACAGAGAGCGTCGACTGTCAGCACTTACACACGTGTACGAAATTACGAGGGCTGTTCAATAAAGAATGATCATAATTTTTTTGACAAGATACCTTCACTCATCCTCATAATTTTGATGGTTCTTCTCAAAGTAGTCTCCCATGAATGTGATTCACTTGTCCCAGCGTTTCTGTCAGTCTTCAAATACATGCTGCAAACCATTTTTTGAGACGTCCTTCAAAATCACCTCTGCAACCTTCACCACTGCTTCTGATGATTGATAATGCCTCCCACGACGGCGTTTCTTCTTGTTAGGGAATAGAAAAAAAGTCACATGGGACTAAATACGGACTATACGGAGGGTAAGGGATGCACTTCACTTTAATTTTTGAGAGATATTCAGCAACAACATTGGCAATATGCGGCCGCCTGCTTCTCTGAAATGTGGTCTTTTGCGCCTGATATGGACTTGCAATGTTTTCAGGACATCCCTGTAGTATTGTCCAGTCTATGAATATCAAAGAATAAGATGACCATAACATTCCCAGCTGAAGCAACCACTTCGGGGTTAGTGATGGAGGAGATTTCCTCATTGAGCTTTGCTGTTTGCTCTCAGGATCAAAATGATGTAGACAAGTTTCATCAGCAGTGATTACCTTTGAATGAAACTCCGGATCTTCCTCCAACATCAGCTTGAAGTGCATGCAGACCTGCACGCGAATGTCCTTTTGTTCGGGAATCAACCATCTTGGAACCAATCTCGCACAAACACCTGTCGTGTGTAGTATTTCTTTGAACAACGTGTAGGTGGCACCCAATGAAATGTTCAGTATTTCAGAAAGTGATCTTAAGGTAGTTCGTCGATACTCTTTCACAATGACAGCAGCAGTGTTGATGTGTTCTTCCGTAAGAGCAGTAACCGGAGCACCGGGTCTAGCTTCCTTTGAAATTGATTGTCTCCCCTCTTTAAACATTTTAAACCACCTTCCATGTGTGCTGTAGGGAAGCTCGCACTCTCCATAAGCCTTGTGTAACATTGTATAAGCCTCAGATGAAGATTTCGTAAGACGAAAGCACAATTTCAAAGCCGCATATTGTTCCTCGCGTGTTACCTCCATTGCATAGGTAGGCGATACTGAACATGTCTAACCTTGCCTGCCTCTCACAGGCGGGAACCAGGAGTCCCAAGAATGAAACTAGTACGGCTTGTGTTTTGCACATTAAGCTACCAGAATATCATAAGATTAAATTTTAGCGCGTGACATTACGACCATAAAAGAATTATGATCATTATTTATTGAACTGCCCTCGTACATTACTTCCAACCATGCCTTCTGGGTGCTTTACTTTTCTCGTCATACAGTTTATGAGTTGAGATGTACAGTGTTCTTCAAAATGACCATAGCGTTGAAACTGCTTAATAGTGGCGAATAAACCACTGTATTCAAATAATAGGCAGCCTCAGCGGAACTATGACTTGTTTCAATCGATGTTCTATGGCTGTTGACGCAAGTGTAGCAAATTTGAGAATAATAATAATAATTATATAGTCATATCATTAGAAGAAGAGAGTGCCTCATTTACTCATTGGTAAAGATGTTAGCGGCACAAAACGTACTTCAGTGTACAGCTACAAAAATCACTTGCCCAGTAGCTTAAAATACCGAGCGAAGTGGCGCACACTAGCCCTCGATCGGGAGGGGGGGGGGGGGGGGGGGACGTTTCAAATCCACGTCCGGCCATCCACATTTAGGTTTCCCGTAATTTCCCTAAACCGCTCCAGGCAAAGGCCGAGATGGTTCCTTTGAAAAGGTACGGCCAATTTCCTGCCCCAATCTTGAAACAATTCGGGCTCGTGTTTTGTCTCTAATGACCTCAATGTCGACGAGATTCTTCTTTGTTTTAATCGTTTAAAATGTCCAACACGTTAATTTTTTATATTTAATCTGAAACCATTTCTACTGCACAACGCTTGTTCCATAGACGAAATTTAGAAACTGATAGCAGAAGAAGTTCAAAATGTTCAAATGCGTGTGAATTCCTAGGGCACCGAACTGGTGAGGTCATCGGTCCGTAAACTTACACACTACTTTAACTTGCGCTGAGAACAACACACACACACACACCCATGCCCGAGGGAGGACTCGAACCTCCCGCGGGAAAGGCCGCGGAATCCGTGACTTGGCGCCTCAAACCACACGGCCACTCCGCGCGACCATAAGGAGTGTAGCAGAAAAATGTATTCACTTCGTTGCTGAATCTGTCTTTCATTCTAGCTGGAAATCTCTCAAAGACTAATATGTTCATACCTATTATATGTAAGACACTTTCTTGTTTCATATTCTATAAATGGTCAGAGAGCAGCCAAACCGACGGATATATCACACAAATGTAGGGTATAAAATGCTTAGTTGAACATCATTTGTATAGAAACAGTGCAGATTACCTACAGTGCATATAAGTAACTAACGCCTACTGCCGATATACTAATCTCGGCACTGTCCAGGTTGTTTCGGCTTCAGCACCTTCACACCAGCTATAGCAGAATAAAACGGTTGTACGCACGGTCTAACGGCTGTAGGAGCAGATATTATTACGACCTTAATACGACCACACATCAGAGTGTTGGTTGTTTTTTCTCTACGTCGAACAATCGCACCACAAACATGTCACAAACTTTACGACCTGACGTTTTCTGCGCAGCTGTACTGCACCGCTGAGTGGACTACACCTGTCAGTATAGACTAACCGTTTCGCTTCCACACATCAATACCCGACCTGTTTCCCAGGACAAAATAAACGTCAAAGGCTCGCTCATGCCGCATGTACTTGAAGGTACTAACCAACCTAAAAACATACGACTTGTAATGGCTATAACAATTAATCTGAAAATGACATAAATACTGACGTGATGTTGTTCAGTACACCGCCTCAGTCAGCAACGGAAATATCTGCACTTATAGCCCTAACAGACTGTATATACGAGGGTTGTCCAGAAAGTAAGCTCCAATCGGTCGCTAAATGGAAACACTGGGAAAATCCGGTAAAGCTTTGCCCAGATGTGTTGGGCAGTGTCTCTGCTTTGCCCGTCGATCGTGTCGCGTCGCTCTTGTCAGTTTTGAGTGAACAGTGAGCACGTAAAGATGCGTAGGGAATAGTGTCTCCCGCCAAGTATGAGGGCCTGGTTAGAGATTTCGCCTGCGACATGCAGCCCACATAACACAACTGTCGAGCAGTTCCTTCCTTACGCCGATTCTCGGCCGCACACTGCAGGGGCAATGAAGACGCTCCTGCAGCGTTTCCGATGAGAAGTGTTTGATCACCCACGATACAGTCCGTAACTGCCCCTCCCCCCCCCCCCCCCCCTGAGTCTCATATCTGCTCACAAGAACCGCTGGCTATGAAGGCAAAAATTTTCCACAGACAACGAGCTACAGACCAGTGCAGATAACTGGCGGAAAACACAGACGGCTGCTTTCTATGACGAGGGTACTGGAAAGTTGATACGACACTACGACAAAACTTGAAGTTGGAGCGGCGACTATGTAGAGAAGTAGGTGGAAGGTGTACCTAACTGTTGCAAATAAAACGTTTCTGGTTTTCACTGTGGTTTCCATTTCGCGACCGATCGGAACTTACTTTCTGGACAACCCTCGTCGATAAAGTACATTTCTCGCCTTTAGAAACCCTGTCCAGATTACACCCCTGAGAAGAAAACCTAATCCGATACTTAAACTATCAGTAGGAAGAAATAACAGCTCTTTTGGTTTGACCTGTGCATCATATTATGCGTTTAGAGCTTCCGAGGCTTATTTGGTTAACAGATACCTGACAGCGTGTAAGGCAGGCTGCACTTCTTCCCGCCCTTCAAGTATACGTGTTCACGTGACTCGTCTGTCGCAGTACATTATTGATGTCCGCTGCCCTTGGTCTACCAGGAGCAACAAGTGAAAATCTAGAATGTATAATAGGACACCCTACATTATGAAGTTATACCAGGGCAATGACCGACAAACAGACTACGAAACACATGTCGCAAACCATTCTGAATTCTCTTTAAGCTAGAAATTTTGTCAATGTTGCTAGTTCCTGCTCTCTGCCTTCTCAGAGGAGATCAATCTGCGTTAAGGTTGTGACCCACTCCTATCCATTCCTAAGTATAACGTATTCCACGAAAATGTTATGTCGATAGCCCCAACAAAAATTAATGAAATATTAAAGAAACAAGCATCAGGGACAATGAACGAATCCTTTACTGTTGTTCTGAGTTTATGTTCTTATAGGCGAGCATGAGATGAAAGTTAAGGAGAGGGTTACGTGCCGTAAGAGCTCGTACCATATTCCTCTGGAACAGCAAAGAGGAAGAAAACTGCCAAGATGAACGTCCCCGCCTGAATGACAGATCACCATCAACAGCGCCACAGCCGGCCGATGTGGCCGAGCGCTTCTGGCGCTTCAGTCTGGAACCGCGAGACCGCTACGGTCGCAGGTTCGAATCCTGCCTCGGGCGTGGATGTGTGTGATGTCCTTAGGTTAGTTAGGTTTAAGTAGCTTTAAGTTTTAGGGGACTGATGACCTCATATCTTAAGTCCCATAGTACTCAGAGCCATTTGAACCATTTAAACCAACAGCGCCACAACGCCTCACTGAGCGACACACTGCAAACAAGTTTATAACTCAGCCCATGGGATTCGCGTAACGACATTTTGTGCTCAACTTACACCCACGAAACGCTACTGATGCCGTCTTCCACCGTCACCGCAACTAGAGCGTGTTTGTGACGTCATCTGTGGGGCAGGTTTATTCTTAACTTTTCTACATTTCTTCCTTTCTCTGTTGTTCACATACTATCAATGCTAAGACAAGAGTGATTTCGAATTCCTTAGTTCGACGAGCTCGGAAGAAAAAAAAAAAAGCCATGGACCTATTGAGCGAACTATGTTCGACACTTGAAACAAGTCATTTAGGAGAACCACAAGAAAGTTATGGTATGGTATTCATTCCTGCACATCGTTAGGGCGGTCTTAACTCGCAATCCTTGACTAAGAAGAAGAAGAAAAAAAAAAAAAAGCAGACTTAAACACGCTTTTGAATCTTAGTATCATGTAAAATCATATAATTTTGCCCGACAAATACACTGACGGAAAGAAAAACGCAACACTGAGAAGAAGTTGTGCGACATAAATTAAAGGCAGTAGACATGTTTCTACATCTGAAAAATGATGTCTATTCAGATTTCACGCCAGCCGCATAAGAGTGGCGCTAGGAGCATGCGAGTCAGGTTTTCTTTAAATACACGATGTAACAGTCGTGAGCGTTAATTACCTTTGAGATTGGACGTGCCGAGTTGACGTTAGTCACGAATGCCTTTAAGATGATGAACACGCCGTTATCGACAACTGTGAGTTTGAACAACGCCGTGCAACAGGGCTAAGGGGAGCTGGATGTTCCTTCCGCGGTACTGCAGAGGGACTTGGCACGGTTGTAGTCACCGTGCATGACTGCTCGGAGCAGTGGCCACGAGAATGTCCGGACGCAAGAGGACAAGCCTCCAGAGGGCCACGTAGCACTACCAGAAGTAAGACCATCGAGTTCGGCCTATGACTCTGGTGCATCGTACTATTATCTACAGCAGCAATCTGAGCAGCAGTTGCCGTCACAGCCACACAATGAACTGTTACAAGTCGGTTACTTCTAGGACATCTACATCTACATCTACATACATACTCCGCAATCCACCATACGGTGCGTGGCGGAGGGTACCGCGTACCACAACTAGCATCTTCTCTCCCTGTTCCACTCCCAAACAGAACGAGGGAAAAATGATTGCCTATATGCCTCTTCAAAAAATGGCTCTGAGCACTATGGGACTCAACTGCTGAGGTTATTAGTCCCCTAGAACTTAGAACTAGTTAAACCTAACTAACCTAAGGACATCACAAACATCCATGCCCGAGGCAGGATTCGAACCTGCGACCGTAGCGGTCTTGCGGTTCCAGACTGCAGCGCCTTTAACCGCACGGCCACTTCAGCCGGCCCTATATGCCTCTGTACGAGCCCTAATCTCTCTTATCTATGTGGTCTTTCCGCGAAATGTTAAGTTGGCGGCAGTAAAACTGTACTGCAGTCAGCCTCAAATGCTGGCTCTCTAAATTTCCTCAGTAGCGATTCACAAAAAGAACGCCTCCTTTCCTCTAGAGTCTCCCACCCGAGTTCCTGAAGCATTTCCGTAACACTCGCGTGATGATCAAACCTACCAGTAACAAATCTAGCAGCCCGCCTCTGAATTGCTTCTATGTCCTCCCTCAGTCCGACCTGATAGGGATCCCAAACGCTCGAGCAGTACTCAAGAATAGGTCGTATTAGTTTTTATAAGCGGTGTCCTTTACAGATGAACCACGTCTTCCCAAAATTCTACCAATGAACCGAAGGCGACTATCCGCCTTCCCCACAACTGCCATTACATGCTTGTCCCACTTTATATCGCTCTGCAATGTTACGCCCTAATATTTAATCGACGTGACTGCGTCAAGCGCTACACTACTAATGGAGTATTCAAACATTACGGGATTCTTTCTCCTATTCATCTGCATTAATTTACATTTATCTACATTTAGAGTTATCTGCCATTCTTTACACCAATCACAAATCCTGTACAAGTCATCTTGTATCCTCCTACAGTCACTCAATGACGACACCTTCCCGTACACCACAGCATCATCAGCAAGCAGCCGCACATTGCTATCCACCCTATCCAAAACATCAACAGCGGACCTACCATACTTGCCTGGGGCACTCTAGACGATAAAATGGTTCAAATGCCTCTGAGCACTATGGGACTTAACATTGATGGTCATCAGTCCCCTAGAACTTAGAACTATTTACACCTAACTAACCTAAGGACATCACACAACACCCAGTCATCACGAGGCAGAGAAAATCCCTGACCCCGCCGGGAATCGAACGCTACCGCACGACCACGAGCTGCGGACTCCAGATGATACCCTCACCTCCGACGAACACTCACCATCGAGGAAAACGTACTGGGTTCTATTACTTAAGAAATCTTCGAGCCACTCACATATCTGGGAACCAATCCCATATGCTCGTACCATAGTTTGGAGTCTGCAGCGGGGCACCGAGTCAAACGCTTTCCGGAAGTCAAGGAACCAGATGGTCTATAGCGCGCATTCCAGTGACACGAAATCATCGTCATTTGCGACTTCAGTGGTGTCACTCGAGTTTGTGGTATGGAGTTCCATGCCTGTTGCACTTGGTCGGTCAACACAGAAACGGTTAATGCTGTTGGTAGACGAACCTGGAGCTAAAGTCTGATGGTGTCCCAAATGCGCTGCACTGCAGACAGATCTGGCCATCGACCGTGCTGGAGTGCAGGGTAGAGGTCTGATCCGTTTGCTAATGGAAGCTGGTTCTGCCTCGGTGCCAGTGATGGCCGTGTGTTGGTTATAAGGAGCCTAGTTGAGGGCGTAAAACCAGCATGTCTGCGTGCTGGACACAATGGGCTAACAACTGGAGTTACGGTCTGGGGTGCGATTTCGTATGACACCAGGGACACTCTGGTGGTTACCCCACCCACGCCGATTGCAATTTTGTACGTCAATCTGGAGACTCGTCCTGTTGTGCCACCATTCATGAACAACACTCAAATGTTCAAATGTGTGTGAAATGTTATGGGACTTAACTGCTAAGGTCATCAGTCCCTAAGCTTACACACTACTTAACCTAAATTATCCTAGGGACAAACACACACACACACCCATGGCCGAGGGAGGACTCGAACCTCCGCCGGGACTAGCCGCACAGTGCATGACTGCAGCGCCTCAGACCGATCGGCTAATCCCGCGCGGCATGAACAGCATTCCAGTGGATGTTTTCCAACACGATAACGCTCTCCCACATACCTCTGCTGTAACTCAACATGCCCTACAGAGTATCGAAGTGTTCCCTGGACCTGGTCTGACCAGATCTGCCTCCAGTCGAGCGCCTATGGGACATCACTGGACGATAGCTCCAGCATCAACCACAAACAGCATTAACCGTTCCTGTATTGTCTGACCAAGTGCAACACGCATAGAACTCCATCCCACAAAGTGACACCCGGCACGTGTACAACAGGATGCAGGCTTGCATTCAACATTCTGGCGGTTATACTGGTTCTCAATGTACCAGCATTTCACATTTTCCATGGCTTATCTCGCGCTTGCATTAACCTGTGGTCTTTCAATATTAATCACTTAAAAATGGCGCTGCTGCTACAGTCGCAGGTTCGAGTCCTGGATCGGGCATCGATGTATGAGATTTCCTTAGGTTACTTAAGTTTAAGTAGTTTTAAGTCTAGGGGACTGATGACGTCAAATGTTAAGTCCCATAGCATTTAGAGCCATTTGAACCATTTGAACTTAAAAATGTTATCTAGACAAATGTATTCCAGAAATTTCATTACTCTACGTTATTTGCGTGTGTGTGGGCGCCGGCCGGAGTGGCCGAGCGGTTCTAGGCAGTACAGTCTGGAACTGCGCGACCGCTACGATCGCAGGTTCGAATCCTGCCTCGGGCATGGATGTGTGTGATGTCCTTAGGTTAGTTAGGTTTAAGTAGTTCTAAGTTCTAGGGGACTGATGACCTCAGAAGTTAAGTCCCATAGTGCTCAGAGCCATTTTTGTGTGTGCGCGTGTGTTTATGTATGTATGTATGTGTGTGTGTGTGTGTGTGTGCGTGTGTGTGTGTGTTTTGTGATTTTTTTCCACTCAGTCTCCAACGGCATTGGATAACACAACCTACGTACAAACAGAATAAACGAAAAAATAATAATTATTGTAGTTACACGAACAACATAAATGCGCATATTTTGAGGGAGTATTAAAATACAAAAATCGGATCATAGAGTTGTAAATTACTGAAAAAGCATTGAGAAACCCTTTCTACAAGTAGTGGAAGAAAATATACAGAATTTAAAAAAGTGTAGAGCAGCTGACAGTGACTGATATTTAGTAGACAAGGAATCTACTTGGAAAACTTCATTATCAGTGTAAAATTGCCAAGCAGAGCAAATCTCAGAAGACTTGATAGATGTTTCAGTACACGATGCACAAGTAGCGGGTATTCCACTGTAACCCTGAGACAAAGGAGCCAAAGAAGCAGTGGAAGTGTGTGAATTCACGAGCTAAAACATAACCACCACCGAGCAAGGTACGCTGAGGGATTTTTGGGGCTGTCGTGGTGTGGTGCTGATAGATTATACACGTAAAGGGGAAACCGTCACAGCAGCATAGCACCGAAATCACCGTTCGGAAGCACGTGTCGCATTGAGGAATGAATATATCATGGCCACACCTCGATTTGTTTTTCCGATGTCGTAATTAAAACTTTATGACTGCACCTGGTGTATAGGATGAGAATGGATAGGTTCACACCTGTGCCTGAACGTGCGTGTGCTGTTACTGCAATCACGACCCTCTCTGATGGCCTCTACTTGTTGGTGCTCACGCAGCGACATGGGAGCTATTACGCATCTTCCGGACTGACCGCTAAGTGAAACCCCGGCAGGAAAAAGCGGTAATGGCAGCCGATACCCTGACCTCGTCTCCCGAGAGTAAAAGCCGTCCAGCCGGAAAACGGGTGCGCGCGCGACACCGGTTCATTTTCCTTTTTTGTCAACCTCCCTTTCGCTGTTAGCTCGTTTGTGACTAATCGCGGGGAAAAAGGTCTGTTTTTGCTGCACATTCAGCTGTCACATTTCGCAATTTAGTTGTTTAATGAACCGTAAAAGAAATGTCAAAGGTGTTTATGCGCCATAGACGGGTTGACAGTCTTGTCGCTTTGTGAATGATGGATGTGGACCAACTCCCTAATGGACAAAGCTACAGCTAGTCACTACTTGCTCTGCACTTTTATTGACCACATTTTGCTACGAGTAGATAAATCTTGTCCACATTCTAATGACTCCTTAAGCAACCGCGCTCTTCTCTGGTTATTTCTGCATCCCTGTATTTTTTTTCTAGTTTATGTTTTCTCGGCAGTAAGGAAAGGAACCAGAAATTTTGTGTTTAATATGATGTAACGAATCGTGAAAGTAAAAAAAGAAACAGTTTACTATGTTATAATGTAAAGTTTCCACTTCCTCTTGGAAAGTTTTAACAACAACAGCATTCACAATTTTGATGAGCACTGGGTCCAAAATCGTAAAGTGATTATTAAGTGAAGTCATTCCGCATTTCGCTTCTAAAAATATTATTTATTGTGACTGCAATTTCGACAGACAGTCATTGTCATGCATTACGAAAGCAAGTAGTCGGCAAATAAAACACGCTACGGTTCTAAATTAAATAAGAGTAGTTTAAAACTGAAACACAGGGGTACTTGCATAGGATGTTGAAACACAAGCTATAAATTTAAGTTGTGACGTGCTGGATCTCGGCTCCCTGCAGTCTGAAACCGAATACGTATGATGGAATAAACTCACCCTCCATTCCATACATCACGTGAGCACACGCCACGTGTCTAAAACAATAATAGCAGACATATAGCTTGCATTCGCAATAAATGTTTAACTAAATGTGAAATGACTTCATTCAATAAGAGCATTCGCCGCTAGTACGTAGGGAACATTAAACATGTAAGTAGATCAAGTTCACAGAAAGAACCCTATCAGTTTCAGACAAAACTAAATAAATTTAACCAAAAACAGGATGTTTTGCGTCAGTTATCAGCGCTTCTCACACATCTTCTGCAGAAAAATAAAAAGCACATTCAGTTCCCGAAGAGCCGTTAATCGAGACTGCTGCAGATCATTTTCGCTATAATCGTAATGTGCTACTGATAACAATAAGCTGGAAAAGAACAGAATAACAATGAGCTGAATCTTTTTAGCGTATTTTATAACCTGAGCTTTGACTTTCACCTGCTGCTAAGTTATTATATTATGATCAATACGTGGGAACCATATAATTAAAAAAATTAGAGTCGATTTTCTACATTTCATTAGGTTTTGACGTGCAGTTCGCAGTATTTCAACAATTTGTAAATTACAGCGAGAATTTATTTCTTGTTTTTACTGATTCTTTGAATGTAGCGACTCTGACCGGTCCATAAATTAAGCATTATCATACCTGAAAGTTGGCTACCGGTTCTTACATAAAGCTGATGTTACGTAAATGAATTTTCTTTATTGCCGCAATAACAGTTCTAAATTACCGACCCCTTGTATTAACTTCGCTCTAATTTTAAAGGGCCATCAACAACGCCAATCTCGATTACTACACTCAACGGTCCGCTTCATAACTCGTAGGTATTGGAGATTTTAAGCAGCCTTTCAAAAACTGCATACTTGATCACTGGTATCGAAAATGAGTCATTAGCACTGTGGAACAATAAGCAACGATAAATTTTTACCCGAATGAGTACCAGCTATTAAAGAGACAGCCTCTACCTGGCTAAGAAATTCAAACATATGTTTTTCAGGAAGTAGGCCGTGTTCCATTCGCAATACTGACAAATCTGAGTCTTGTGGCCCAGACATAATTACAATTGCAACAAAAAATTAATTCCGTTATTCCTACGAAAGGTCTGTTGTTGTTCAGTACAGCGATCAAATGGCCGTTTACATAGAAAAATGCCACAGCTTGACTGAACTAATTATGGAGTACACAAACTAATTCCACCCTTTCGTTAGCTGAGGGAATAGGAAGGGAAATAGCTCATGTTTAAGGCCCTAAACCAAACGCTTTGGAGATAATACACATCGATCGCATTCTGTTCAAGATCTTTTGTACACAGCAGGCCACTGCACCCGAGCGGTTCTAGGCGCTTCAGTCCGGAACTGCTATGCTGCTACGCTCGCAGGTTCGAATCCTGCCTCGGGCATGGATGTGTGTGATGTCCTTAGGTTAGTTAGGTTTAAGTCTAGGGGACTGATGACCTCAGATGTTAGGTCCCATAGTGCTCAGAGCCATTTGAACCATTCGAACGTTGCTTATTGTAGTAGTAGTTCATCAACGTTTACAGAACCAAGATTCACTACGTAAACGATAACCAAGAAATGAAACCAAAGAACATGAAACCCATTCAGGTATCCTAGACCGTTCGTCTTACAGAAAAACTTCAATAAAAACGAAAGTATTGTAGTGAAATGATAACGTATTATTTTTTTTATTTTTGACAATCACTTTTTTGTGATATCATCATAATTGGTTTCGGTCTTGGAAGACCATCTTAATACGCTGTGGGCAGCAGTTGACGAACAAATGCTCATGCGTTGTCAAAAAATTTATTTTGTCAAAAATAAAAAATAATACCTTACAATAAGCCAATCATCGTCTCCGCAAACGGAATGTCTTTTTCCAAAATAATGAAATGATTGTATGCGGTATAATAAGCTGTATATTAGATTATTATTATTATTATTATTATCCGCAGCTAACTGATAAGACACTATGAAAAATTAAACCTAAATACATTCAGATACACTATCTCTATATTTTTATCAGTGCCATTGATTCGCCTTTCCTGAACCGTTTGTCGCCGGTTTTTAGATTCCAGTTGCGTATTGCTTTTTGAAGTTAACCAAGGAGATTATGGGTGCTAACCATATTATTCCAAGATATGAAAGTACAGCACATTTCTAATGCAGCATCTAGGACAGATTATTGCTGTGATTAGAATTACCTTGTGAGGATATGGTAGGATGTGACGGTTGTACTCTCGTGTTCTCCTACAGTTCTCATGCCCAGAGTCACTCGTCTCCGGCTAACATGTAGCACAGGATGCCGCACCAGAGAGAAGTACTTTGGGGATTATTTCAGTGTAAGTCAGAGGTAAAACCATACATTAGAAAGGAGTATATGGAGGTACTAAGCCACTTTCCAAACCAGAGATAGCTGGAACGTGCATTACTATTCGCGCTCGCTGCGAATCCATGCTGCTTGATCACGCAACGAAGTGGTCACAGGCCGGCAACATCTTCGCGCCGTTGTCCGAGTAGGTCGAGTTTCGGGCACAGTTATGACATCAATTGCTTGGAGAATACAGTCTTCGTGGCAACTGAGAAAGCAAAGGCCAGTATGCAGCGATAAACCTACGAAATTTGCCACTTACCTAACTGAATGAGTTTGGTATACTCGAAGTCAAACACCCGCTTCTAGCGCCCACGCTCATCAACTGTGAGAATCAAGTCACGCAGACACGGACTGGCCTATTTTTTCTCCTTGGTCACTTAGAACGTTAGCGTACACTCACTTTGAGTTGCCATGTGCTCCATCTCGCCTCAGTCCCTTAAGGCCTACTGCTGTTACAGCAAGTAATGTCCGAATATGTGGGTTTTCCCCAAAAAACAATGAGAATATACTCAACCAGAAGGCTGGTTCTTACACTTCAGTGCCTTTACTGGTCACTTTCGTATAGGAGATGATTTATCTCACTTCTATCCGACCTGTGAACTGATAAACTACTGGTCCCTGCACACTCACGTGGAAACCGAACTTCGATTACACTTGGTATTTATCACTTACAGGAAGTGTCGCTAGAGGACAATGAAGCAGTCAGTGACAAAGAAGACCGTATGACCGTCGGACACGATTTGCAATCCTACATCCGTGACAAACTTACGCTTCTAAACGGAAAGTCGCTGTTGTGTCGATGTATTCAGGACGAGGAGATAATACGGTGGCCTATGACATTATGTAGTGTCCACGAGATGACACGATGCCAGCAGGTTTCTGTAGCTACTCGTACACAGGCTTTTAGACACTGGACTAAAAGTGCAGAACGATGCTTCAAAAAATAGTACACAGAGCGCCAAAGTTTCAGTGCGTAGAAATAACATCTTGGACAACCACCAAACCTGCAAGTGTAAAAATAATATTTTATTCAGCAACCTGTTTGTTTCGTGAGAACATATTCTGGCAGATATATCTGCAACAGTGCGTGATTGCATAGAGAGCTCTCTCTATGACACGTGTTATTTAGAATCGATTTCTGCTATTAAAATATTATCTTAGGCTGTTCTCCACAATGCCGTTTTTCAAAGTGCGTCGTTTCGTTGTAGAGCAAACGCGTATACACAGCTCAGGCATGGACCTGAAACTCAAACACGTACGCTGAAGATGAAAAGAATCATGCGATTCAAATACAGCCTTAGTAGTCATATTTTAAGTAAACATGTTAGAATCTCAAATGAGGTGGTAAGACACTGGTCTACTGCCTAGAAGTATCAGAGATAAATTGCCCAATGTGCAGTGAGTACACATTACTTTACTTAATAACAAATTTCCCCTCCGATTGCGAAAATATTCTGTTTGCGCCTACCTACGTAGGAAGAAATGATCATCATGATGAAATAAGATAAATCAGAGCTCGCATTGAAAGATTTAAGTGCTCGTTTTTCCCGCGCGCTGTTCGAAAGTGGAATGGTAGAGAAATAGCTTGAAGGTGGTTCGATGTGAATTGCAGAGTAATCATGCAGATGTAGATGAGCCTCCTTAGAAAACTATGTGAGTATGTTGCTCGCAATGGCTTACACGTCGTTCATATACGCAGAGAATAAGAGTGCTTCCATTCGAGACTGTTATTATGTGCCTCAAAATTATGAGAACCGTGAAACGTCCCTTCTTTCCGCCTTCGTGCCGTCGCGGCGTCGCCGAAATCTCACGCGCCTGCGTGGCCGGAATTTGTACGCACTCACAGCGTTACGCAACGTGACACGCAGCTGACTGGTGGAACGGCCCGGCGTTCGTCAGCTGTGACTACTCTTACTACCCACCCCACTGTCGCAGAGGTTTTTTTTTCCCATGGCACGAGCCTTGGCACTTTTTTCCCCTCTGGTCTTCAAATCGCTACCCTCATTCGCGTTTCGTCCACTTTCTATCACCTGATGGACCGTGTTAATGCGTAGCCTTACCCAGACGCACGGATAACATCACATCCCAGCATCCTGTAATCCACTTACTAGATAACTAACATGTTTACGGAGGTGACAGTAGAACTTTTGGTTTGGTCACCACGTTGGTGCGGGCGTGCATGGGCCCCATCTCTAATAAAAAAACCTGATGGTGGCACACTCACAGCGAAGTGTGGCGCTCGAGAAAAATTACGCAACGTGATACACAATTGACCTACAGTGGAGCGGCCGAGCGTTCGTCAGCAGTGACCTGATGGTGGCGGCAACTCCCACTGCCGAGGACGCTTGGAGAGTCAACTGGACAATCCAACAGAACATCCGGAAAAAATTTTAAAAATATCTTTTTCAGTTTGAACTTCAGATGCTGGTAACAGTACCGGACAACTTGTGTACTCCAGTCCGCAGCTCGTGGTCGTGCGATAGCGTTCTCGCTTCCCGCGCCCGGGAAACGAGGAACATCTTTGGCGAAACCGTCCTTAGCGGACAGCTCGAATATGCACGCGCAACGGCCTGACTAGCTAACCTGTGCGCTAATGAACTCGGAAACGGCGGAAGACAACGAATTTTTTTCTTAACAGCTATTTCTGAAAAAAAATTCTTAACAGCTATTTCTCAGTAACAGAAACCAGATGGCAGTTATAAGAGTCGAGGGACACGAAAGGGACGCAGTGGTTGGTAAGGGAGTGAGACAGGGTTGTAGCCTCTCCCCGATGCTATTCAATCTGTATATTGAGCAAGCAATAAAGGAAACAAGAAAAAATCGGAGTCGCTATTAAAATCCATGGAGAAGAAATAAAAACTGTGAGGTTCGCCGATGACATTGTAATTCTGTCAGAGACAGCAAAGGACTTGGAAGAGCAGTTGAATGGAATGGATAGTGTCTTGAAAGGAGGATATAAGATGAACATCAACAAAAGCAAAACGAGGATAATGGAATGTAGTCGAGTTAACTCGGTTGATGCTGAGGGAATTAGATTAGAAATGAGACATTTAAAGTAGTAAAGGAGTTTTGCTATTTGGGGAGCGAAATAACTGACGATGGTCGAAGTAGAGAGGATATAAAATGTAGACTGGCAATGGCAAGGAAAGAGTTGCTGAAGAAGAGAAATTTGTTAACATCGAGTATAGATTTAAGTGTCAGGAAGTCGTTTCTGAAAGTATTTGTATGGAGTGTAGCCACGTATGGAACTGAAACGTGGGCGATAAATACACTGCTGGCCACCGTAAATGCAACACCCTGAAGGAACCATCCGAATCAAATGAAATTCACACCATGAGATATGCAACTGATTAGAATTTCAGCGCAGACGCACATCACGCGCGCCTGTGGCGCCACCTCATAGCGCCATTTAAGGCTTGGCGATTTCGACGAGTGTACGTTCGGCACGTGTGTTTACCTTGTGGTTGTTTCACAAGACGATCAGTTATGCCTCGTAGACAACAGCGAACATCGTTTGATGAAGTATCCGAGCTCGACAGAGGAAGGATAGTGGCTTACCGAGATTATGGATTATCATACAGAGAAATCGCTAGTCGTGTTGGACGAAACCAAACAACTGTAATGCGGATATGTGACCGTTGGATGCAGGAGAGTACGACAAACCGACGTGGTCCATCGCATTCACCTCGGTGCACCACTGCACGTGCTGATAGGCAAATTGTGCGCATGGCAGTGACGGATCGCTCAGAGACATCCCGAACCATAGCACAGCACATTGCGTCTGTAACGCATCATCCAGTGTCTGCGCGTACCATTCGACGCCGTTTACAGCAGAGTGGTCTGTCCGCAAGACGTCCATTGCTTCGTCTACCATTGACGCAGAACCACAGACGTCTCCGTCGCCAATGGTGTGATGACAGACGGATGTGGACGGCAGAATGGAATGACGTTGTCTTTACTGACGGGGCACGCTTCTGTCTGCAGCACCACGATGGTCGGATTCGAGTGTGGAGACACCGTGGAGAGAGGATGCCGGACAGCTGCATTATGCACCGCCACACTGGTCTTGCACCGGGTAATTATGGTATGGGGCGGTATTGGATGTTACTCTCGCACGCCTCTAGTACGCATTGCCGGTACTTTAAATAGCCGGCGCTACATATCCGAGGTGCTGGAGCCAGTTGTCCTTTCTTACCTTCAGGGCTCGGCCACAGCCATATTTCAACAGGATAATGCGCGACCACACGTGGCACGCATTGTCCAAAGGTTCTTCGTCAATAACCAGATTGAAGTGCTTCCCTGGCCGGCTTGCTCTCCGGATCTTTCGCCGATAGAAAACATGTGGTCCATGGTTGCTCAACGAGTGACCCAGATTACATCCCCAGCTGCCACACCAGATGATCTTTGGCAACGTGTGGAAGCTGCTTGGGCAGCTGTACCCCAGGAACACATCCAACGTCTCTTTGACTCAATGCCGAGACGTGTGGCAGCGGTGATCTCCAACAATGGCGGCTACTCTGGCTACTGATTCTGGCAGGAACCACATGTCACAGACGTCTGTAAACGTAATCATTTGATACTTGGTCAACATGTTATCTACAAAATAAATTTTGTTGTGCTACCTCGTGTATTTCTTGGTGTTGCATTTACGGTGGGCAGCAGTGTAGTTTAGACAAGAAGAGAATAGAAGCTTTTGAAATGTGGTGCTACAGAAGAATGCTGAAGATTAGATGGGTAGATCACATAACTAATGAGGAGGTACTGAATTGAATTGGGGAGAAGAGGAGTTTGTGGCACAATTTGACCAGAAGAAGGGATCGGTTTGTAGGACATGTTCTGAGGCATCAAGGGATCACCAATTTAGTACTGGAGGGCAGCGTGGAGGGTAAAAATCGTAGGGGGAGACCAAGAGATTAATACTCTAAACAGATTCAGAAGGATGTAGGTTGCAGTAGGTACTGGGAGATGAAGAAGCTTGCACAGGATAGAGTAGCATGGAGAGCTGCATCAAACCAGTATCTGGACTGAAAACAACAACAACCATTTCTCAGAACAGCAACACCGTTAGAACCTTTTGAGTCTACTTTCATTACCACGTCAGCAATTTGTCCCGCCATCAGGTGGTATTGGAGATCGCAGCGGGGAGTGGTGCTTTTATCTGCACAGTTCCGCATTTGTTACCTAACGGCGCTACCAGTTCCCCGTACAGAAATTCAGTCCCGGACCGTAGTGAACCGACTACGTGTGACGCGGTCTGATAAATGGAGTCCGTGCGGCCGCCACCTGCTGTCAACCGATTGTTGTGCAGCTCTCCGGTGTCAGTCCAGTGAAAAGACTGTCGGCGAGGCTTTATGATTTTTCCGTCGACATTATGCCCCGCTGTACCTTTCCACGCACAAGTGGACAATTGTCGCGTGTGCGTGTCCGCGGCTGAGCTGACGGTGACGGAGTGGCGCGGGCTGCGGCCAGCGCGGCAGGCGGCGGCTGGGGGTGGTTCGGCCGGAGCGCCGGCCAGCCTTGGCCGGCCGCAAGGCCGCCCTTCACCTGCAGCAGCGCTGCACGCCGGGGCGCGCGACCGGCACGCGCGACGCCCGCCGTACCCGTGCCGCCGCCGCCGCAGCAGCAGCGGGTGGGGGTGGAGGTGGGGGTGGGGGTGGGGGCCGCCGCCGACAGAGCAGCAGAGTGGTCTGGGGGAGGAGGGGGGGGGTGTCCCCCGCGCGCGCGCGCATTTTCTAATACGTGTGATAGAGCGGCGCGGCGCGGCGAGTGGAGAGCGGGCGAGGCGCGGCAGTGGGAAGTGAAAATATAGGCTAGCCAGGTGAACGGCGCGCGCTAAGGCGCCACGGGACGGCCGCTCGCCACTCAGTCGTCGGCGGCAGCGCGCACCGAACGGACCCGCACCGCTCCCGCACTCCTCCTCCACCCCAGCGCCATGGACTGGACCACGCCGAGGCTCGCGCCGCTGCTGCTGCTGGCGCTGCTGCTGCTGCTGGCCGCCTCTGCGGCCGATGCCGCCGGCCGCGAGGGCCGAGCGGCGCGCAGGCGCTCCAAGAAGGGTGAGTCCGCCACTTTGCTCCCCGTAGCTTAGCCGCACCGTCCCTCACTACCACAAGTGCTGCAGCCCGAGTCTCCAGTGTCGAACGGAGGAATCGTACGCGTGGTCCAACAACACTCGTTGTGTTCTCAGTGACGCTTCTACTCGACCGTCCGCGACAGATTACGTCCACTCTCGCCGAACGAGAGCTGGCGGCAACTCCAGTACGGAACCCCAGTCCTAGCTCAATATTGTCGACAGTGTCCTTCTGTCAGCGCAGACCCCCATCGGAACAAGTTCCTCGCAAAGTCACCGCGCGGTATTAACTGAGCGGTCTCACGCGCTGCAGTCATAGATTCTGCGGCTGGTCCCGGCGGAGGTTCGATTCCTCCCTCGGGTATGGCTGTGTGTGTCCTTACGATAACTCAGGTTAAGTAGTGTGTAAGCTTAGCGACAGATGACCTTAGCAGTTGACTCCCGTAAGATTTCACACACATTGAACATTTCTTTCCTCACAAACTCGACGGCGTACTTGTACAAATGAGCTAGTAGTTCTCCCTATCTCCCTACGCACGACCTCGATATCGACGTAAAGTTAATCTCTTCGCATCACCCTGGGAGACACCTCATATAATGAGCTCTATTACGGACAAGAGTTCCATTTTCCAGACCGATTTTCCAGATTTTTTTTTTTTTTTTTTTTTTTTTTTACATCCCTATATGACTTGACGCAAACACCACAACGGTTTCTTCAACGATACGCGCCAGTACGCTGCTCTGTAGCTGTGCGACTATTTTTGACCTTCTTATCCGCTTTAAATTGCACTTAACTTCCCTTACCATTTACATCGATCACAAAATTCATGATCCTTCGCGGTGTTACGTCATTTCCAGAAGCGACAAGTGGTCCAATCCCAGCAGTAAGCCAGGCCGGTGTGGCCGAGCGGTTCTAGGCGCTTCAGTCTGGAACCGCGCGACCGCTACGGTCGCAGGTTCGAATCCTGCCTCGGGCATCGATGTGTGTGATGTCCTTAGGTTGGTTAGGTTTAAGTAGTTCCAAGTTCTAGGGGACTCATGACCTCACATGTTAAGTCCCATAGTGCTCAGAGCCATTTGAACCATTTTTGAACCCAGAAGTAAACTTCGGCTTCTCAGATTTCCCAAACCAGTTGTGCTTATCTATTGGAAAGCTAAAAAACGAGGGACCGTTTTCTCGCCAACTTGTTGCATGTCTACTACTTAAGAGCGACTTAGGGTTACAAAGTGTACCTGTTGAAATACACCACCATTAATCGCCAAGGGGATTTTTTTTTTTAATTATACAGAGAAGTAATTCCTTAAAGTAGCACCGAGAATATAACACATATAAATCCCTTCACCTGCGTGATCATAATTGTACTGTCAAGGTTCGTCGAAGTTACGCGCAGTACAACGACAATTTTTCCCGAACATAGGTCCCAGCAACAAGTGTTCCTACCCGCTTTTTATCTTCGCGTCCTTAATATCTTCTCTTCTTCTGTGCCTTCTGTTGCTCTACGGGAGCAGGGCAATTAGAGCTCCATCATTAACGATGTAGCATTAGACCGGGCAACGTTTCAGCTGTAATCCCAACCGAGAATTAATCTCAAAGTGGTTTAGCAAAATTACGCAGCCGGCCGCTGTGGCCGAGCGGTTCTAAGCGCTTCAGTCCGGAGCCGCGCTGCTGCTGCTGCGGTCACCCGTTCGAATCCTGCCTTGGGCACGCATGTTTGTGATCTCCTTAGGTTTAAGTAGTTCCAAGTCTAGCGGACTGATGACCTCAGATGTTGAAGTCCCATATTGCTCAGAGCCATTTGAACCAAAACTACGGAAATTTTGAAGCGAAGAATCTCAGCGCTGCCTTCCTAAGTACGAGTCCACACACTATAAATTATCATTGCGCGATTTGGCATGCAGATGGAGCTCACACTTCGAGTTTCTTACGAAGCTGCAGTTATTCTGCTAAACAGCGTGCTGTTGTTGCTCTTGCGGTACACTTGCATTCAGAGTCGATGGCATACCTGCAACTCTGTGTGTTAGTGCAATACGAATACACGCCTGCTCACCGCAACGATTCTCGTCGGGTACACACTTTCGTCTCGCATGACAACATTTCCTCTTTCAGATTACGTCGCTACGGTAACTTTCTAGACCACTTTTTAGCCGCACGTGCGACAAAACCAATACTCCGGATATTATTGCCAATCACCCACGGGCGAGTGCTCGCTGTAACCTCGGCAGTCGTTTTCCTTCAGCAGTGAGAGTTTCCGACCTCTTTAGGACATACCGTTCAACGTACACTTAGCCACAAGCGTTCTATCGACGAATTTAGCTGCTGTTCTACAGCATTCCAATAATACTTCTAGGCCAGAAATAGCGTCTAATGAGCTTCATAAAAGGAACAACTATCCAAAATTTTAAGGGCTGAGGTTGTGATCTTCTCAGCGTTTCCAGAGTGTGAATTCAGTGGATGCTTCCACTGCAGTACAAAAGCGATTTGCGGAAGAATTTGTTTCTCCACTGAGCGGAGACGACATAAAAAATTGTTACTCTGTAACACACATATAATTGAAATCCTAAGAGTCGAATCCCGAAATCTAGTTATTTACTTGAGTTTACCATGATAATTTGGTGCTAAAGCTCTTTCACGAAGGGAAAAAACCGCTTTAGCAGATGCTTCATCCCCTATTACAGTACGAAAAATTTAATGATCAACAGTCTTTTACGTATTAAGGATAGCATATTAGCATCATCTGGTGGGCTGTGGCAACATTCGTCCAAGTGACAACGGAAGGCTTCCTGGGCGGAAAAATGTCGTTTCTGGTAAAAGGGCCCCACAGATGTATACGTTCACGTGTTGATTCCGTACCTTGACCTTCAACGATAGAGGAGTGTTTCTCGTTTCTAGAGCACCGCCCGCCAGCAGCCGCGCTACAAATGCGAAAAGTAACGGGTAAATGTTGGCGGGATGCCAAATCCATCACGTGTTTTTCTCCCGGTTCTGTCAATAAGGCAGGCGGTTACTGACTTGACGGGACAGTTCCCCTCTCGGCCGGCATGCTTCACTCTGTGACACGGTCTGCGCGAATTCCAGAAATAATTCCAAGTGTAGCGAGTCGGGCTACCTTCTGCTCAGTTTACGAGGCCATCGAAAACGTCATTTCTTTGTCCTGTGACAACAGTTCTGTGCACATAACGCGGATACAGAGTCCTAAATATTCCTCCGGGTAAAGTGTTCGAAGGCAGCTATAGTGAATAGTATAGTTGTATTTCGTGTACCTTAGAAGCTTTATGACAGTGTCAACCTTGCATTGTGCTGCGCGATATTCACAAAGCTGGAAAGGGTCTAGACATAAGTACTTGTCTCAGCAAACCACTTCTTAATATCCCTACGACGACGACAAAAGAGCTCTTGTTGGGAAAACGACGTTCATCGTTTCACCGAATCTCGCAAAGTTCCAGAAAATCGTTCGTCACTAATCTGTGAAAGCTTCCATGAAACAGTGGCTACGGATTGCTAACACCATACATTCCAACCAGTGAGTAAAAATATTACAATAAACCTGAAACGACAATATCGCCAATATCGTAAGTCAAATAAAACCTTACTTATATCCTTATTTTATCCAATACATCATTTATATGCTACACGTAATCCTTCGGAATATGTCCTGGTAACCCCTCGGATGACATCTTGTACCATAGCAGGTGTTCATAAGAATCCACACATTCTAAATGCAGTGACTATGAAATGGATAATGATTAGGTCATTATTTAACGTCCTGTCGTGATTGGATCCATTAGTGACAGAGCGAAAACTGGAAACGGACTAGGATGACGTAGGAAATCGGCCTTTAGTCAGCCACCGCCGTACTCGTGGTAAATGATGTAGACAATCTGCGAAGAAACTAAATTCGGATAATCAGACAGAGAATTGAACTACGCTCGTCCTAAACGTGATTTCAGTACGTTAGGCACTGTACCACGTTTGTATTTGCATGGTATTTAAAGACGTATTTCCGTAATAACTGTTCTGATATTAACGTAATACAAATTTGGCAAACCACTAATAATTTTATCACCATCTCGGGATCTGGAATCTGAGAAACGTAGAATTATATTTCCGGTACCCTTACACGTTCTCCCAGTGGCGGAACACAAAATGTTGGCCTTCGCTTGTGGTACTTTCGGTTTACATCTCCATAATTTCTGTTCACGATTGCTTAGTGCTCGCGTACATCAGACATCTGCTTGATAGTTCCTCTACCCTTAGCACACTGTTTTCAGGCTCGTTTTCCGGAAAGCTCTGTGATCGTAGGGGGGGAAACACAGGCTGCCGGTGCCCGCCTGCAGTTTTAGCCGTCAGAACTCTCTGAACGAAGACCGGAATCTCGAGTCGCGCAGCGTAAAGTTGTGTAACCAGTGGCTGCCTCCGTGGCTTCGGCTAATGCCGAAGACACGTGCCGGGCACGTTCCCCTACTCTGCGACCGCAAAACGCTCCCAATCTGCTGAACTGCGAACGTGCCGCCGTTCGCTCCCCAATTACGTTAATTGGCAGTCACCTGTCTTTCGCTTCTTTACAAACTTGCTTTAGTTTCCGTCACCTAATAGAATGATGTCGTTCCCAGCAAAGTTGCGAGTAGCTATTTTTTTCCCCCCCACTGCAAATACTAATAATGCCCAATTCATAGTTATAGCACGTATGAAAACACAGAGTACTGTGCTCTTCCCAGGTTTTTGCTGAAATTTCAAAGCTGTCCCGGTGGCGAAAGACTCCTGACAGGATTTTTTTGTTTTCAACCCGTCCCCCGTATCTATAAAAATAGAACACTTTATGTCGTTTTCATCCTCTGTGACTACGTAACGCTTTGACTTGCAGTATCCGAGGGTATAAACTCTTTAACTAAGTATTCGTGTAATTTTTGACTGTTTAACAAGCCTTCGCCATCATAGTGCCCCATCCCCGACAGCTATAGTGAGATTCCAGCCTGAATGCGTCACACAGAAATACGGATCTCTTGTCTAAAGCGAGCGAGAAATTGTCGTTGACGCCTGTACGCAGGTAGCGCCTTATTTTGCTTTTTTCACGCTCTCAATAACAACATTGTTTCACACGACCTTCAGTGTACAGGATACAATACTCTCTGCACTTGGTTACTCCACAGCTATTTTGTAGACGTTCGATACTTGATTGTGGTGACTCATTGAACTGCAACTGTAGCTGACAGGCAACAAATCAATAAATCATATAACTGAACTAGACATTCACTTGCCTAAATGATATCGCACCATTAAGTATGACGAGTGAACGAAATATTTCAATTCCTAAGTGCCAGACTATACGAACGGAAGTTGTCATGTTCTCCGCGTTAGGGAAATCCACTGTTAAACAATGCAGCCATTTTGTAGATGTCAGTGGAGACGGTGAGGGCGGGAGGGGGGGGGGGGGGCAGGGGGTAAGGAAGAGGGTGGGGGAGAGTCAGAGGAGGGGGTAGCAGGGGCGGTTGGAGAAGGGGATTTGAAAATGAAAGGAAAGGCCTGCTTGTTTTCCTTGGCTGAGAGTGAGAGCTGGTGGACTTCACCCTGAACAAATAAGGACGTGGTACAGGTACACAGTAGAGCGAAATAGGGAGTAACATGACGAAGGCCTTTGGATGTGGTGACAGCACAGCAGCATGTGAGGTGTCTTAGCCCACCTTCTGTGGGAACGAATGTAGTGAATTAAGTGAATATTATGAAGTGTATGGATAGAGGAAGCAATAGGTAGCCGTTGGATGAGATAAGAGGAAGAATTTTTGTTTTCAGGCAAAGAGGAAGTGAGTGTGACACGTGATTAGTTTAGGCTGGACCACTGCGGACGGGTGGCGTCTCGAAGAGGGCATTTAGGCGAAACTTCCACTTTGCCGCGAGTAATCGGCGCGATGCTGTCTCAGTGAGCCTTTGGACTACATTCTCGTCATGTGTTTGACGGCAGTATGCACAGAAATTGCTAAGACGGATGAAATGATTACGGATACCGAAGCCAAAGTCCTGGAAGTGGTAGGACCACCTAGTGCTCCTACTTAATACTACGTTGCCACTGGTTACAAGCGAATATGGTTGCGTCTCCAACCAATCAATGTGTCTTGGTGGTGAAGGAAGATCTGTAGCATCAGTATGAAAAAGTAAGTCGAATGATGGTAGGATCGAGATAGATGAATGAAGTTCAGGAAAATGCATCTGCCACTGCTCAACAAATGCAAAACAAATCAACTGTTTGTGGAAACTTGGTTATTACAAAGGAACAACGGAAGGCGTAAAGCTGTGGTACATTACGACTGGATACCGTCGGATACTGTCGGATATGTGTTAGTGGAGATGAATATATAGTTGTTCCAATTAAAGCATAGGTGACATCGTGGAGACAGGTTTCAAAGCAGTTTTGGTATGCGATTTGATACCCAGTACTAACCGTAGAAGCCATTGCGGAAGTCGTAGCTTCAAAGATTGTCAAAGATGACACCATCTTCATCAGCGGCAGTAATAACTTGAACTATTACTGACTGCTGTGGGCGCCCTTTTTGCTATTTCATATATCTACAACGTAAAGCGTTACTTTGGCTTTAGCGAATTAGAAGAAAGAGACTAACAATTGTGAAGGAGTGCCGTGTTGATGGAAACATTACGGTCAGAGACGTAATGGTTCATCATCCAAACATTGGAAGAACTTCTACATCTACATCTACATTTATACTCGGCAAGCCACCCAACGGTGTGTGGCGGAGGGCACTTTACGTGCCACTGCCATTACCTCCCTTTCCTGTTCCAGTTGCGTATGGTTCGCGGGAAGAACGACTGCCGGAAAGCCTCCGTGCGCGCTCGAATCTCTCTAATTTTACATTCGTGATCTCCTCGGGAGATAGGGGGAAGCAATATATTCGATACTTCATCCAGAAACGCACCCTCTTGAAACCTGGCGAGCAAGCTACACCGCGATGCAGAGCGTCTCTTGCAGAGTCTGCCACTTGAGTTTGCTAAACATCTCCGTAACGCTATCACGGTTACCAAATAACCCTGTGACGAAACGCGCCGCTCTTCTTTGGATCTTCTCTATCTCCTCCGTCAATCCGATCTGGTACGGATCCCATACTGATGAGCAATACTCAAGTATAGGTCGAACGAGTGTTTTGTAAGCCACCTCCCTTGTTGATGGACTACATTTTCTAAGGACTCTCCCAATGAATCTCAACCTGGCACCCGCCTTACCAACAATTAATTTTATATGATCATTCCACTTCAAATCGTTCCGCACACATAGTCCCAGATATTTTACAGAAGTAACTGCTAGCAGTGTTTGTTCCGCTATCACATAATCATACAATAAAGGATCCTTCTTTCTATGTATTCGCAATACATTACATTTGTCTATGTTAAGGGTCAGTTGCCACTCCCTGCACCAAGTGCCTATCTGCTGCAGACCTTCCTGCATTTCGCTACCATTTTTTAATGCTGCAACTTCTCTGTATACTACAGCATCATCCGGGAAAAGCCGCATGGAAGTTCCGACACTATCTACTAGGTCATTTATATATATTGTGAAAAGCAATGGTCCCATAACACTCCCCTGTGGCACGCCAGAGGTTACTTTAACGTCTGTAGACGTCTCTCCATTGATAACAACACGCTGTGTTCTGTTTGCTTCAGGGTAGTTGTGAATTTAATTTAATGCGCGTGAAACGTAGATTTTAAATATGTTTCCTTCTTGTATCTGCATCTTGACTTATCCAGTGGAGAATAGTTATGTAAGGATAATAGCCGCCCAGAGTCTGTCATATGAAATGATTATGTTTCGAGTAGACATCAAGGAGGGGACTGCTGACGGTTAGGCAGACACTGCAAGCACGTGATGCCGGTTCGTCATTATATATGTTGAACAGAAATTTGGACAGAAATGTGCTACAGAAGACGAGGAAAGATTCTGTGTAGGTTAGGTACGAGACAGAGAAAAAAAAATTTTTTTTTCATTCCTTACTCCTTATTCCGTACTCCTGAGAGTTGGGCGTGCTGTTATAGAACAAATTTGGTTCTTTTCAGTCCAGTATTCCTGTAGGCCGGATGGGACATAGGGGAACCCAGTTTGGAATAGTAGGTGTGGAGACTCTCATTTGCCGGCGCGGTAGTGGCCGAGCGGTTCTAGGCGCTTTAGTCTGGATCCGCGCGACCACTACGGTCGCAGGTTCGAATCCTGCCTCGGGCATGGATGTGTGTGATATCCTTAGGTTAGTTAGGTTTAGGTAGTTCTAAGTTTTAGGGGACTGATGACCTCAGAAATTAAGTCCCATAGTACTCAGAGCGATTTGAAGCAAATTAACCGTTTCAATGCAGTTCTTGTTGACACGTCTGGGCTCAGAAACCCTCTTACCCGTGCTGTCTGCCCTTACCATACGACGATTCTGGCGGACATCTGCGCTGCGTGGACGTCCGGGAACTCGTCTACGTGTGTGTGGATGACCACGTGACTGCTGATACTAGCATCGTTGCAAAATTGAAGCAGCACGTCCAACCTGTGTGGCAATTCTCCGAAAGGACAATCCCGTCACTCGGAAGGCCACAATTTGGCCCCTTTCAAACTCGCTCAGTTGGCTGTAGGAAGCACGATTGCGTCTCCGTGGCACGGCTGCCTGTTTGCTTGACACGCCACGTTTGCACCAAACTGAACCTTTTTCTTCTGAGCATCCCGTATCAAAGAGTGGACACAGATAGCCCTCTGGTAGCTATGCCACTACGCTGTCTCTTGGCGGACGACGTTGAAAACGTTGTCAGTACATCTACTACCCCCAAGTGGATTATGCCGTCATTGGATCAAAATCGACGCCGTCTTTCTACGTGTACTCACTTTTCTCCGCCAGTGTGCGTGTGTGCCACCTAGAAACTAAACCAGACTGTATAATAGCGGTTACTCTATAATTTCCATTGATTGTTCCTTTCGAAGAGGCAACAATTTCCAGCTAATTAATGATTAAAGTATCACTATTCACTAACTACATTTATCAAAATAATAACTACTTACTCATTACTAATTTAGATCTCAGTCCTTCCTTGTCTGAACTTTTCTTCAAAATAGATAGCACCAGGTTTACAGCCTTATTTTCATCGGTGTTCTCCTACGTTCGCGTCTCCAACTGGATGTCTTCGTCTGTTCAACTGATGGCACCCTTTGTGTACAGTGCCTTCCGTCTAACGACTTCTAATATATTGTGAAATGTTCATCATGTATTGCCATGCTTTATATGTTTCTCTATTTTCTATGGCTGTCTGTTGTGTCTGTCGGCCGAAGAGCGGCGTACGTAGCCTGCTGTCGGCCACGCCTCATCTGAGGCGCGAAATAACAATAAAGGGAAGAAAAAGAAAGTTTACACAGCCTGTAATATTTCTGGCCTGTAATATTCAGGTACAAGAAGCTTTTCTTGGAGCAGTTGAGAAGGCAGCAGTGGGAAGATGACGTAATGTGGTGTCAGCTACGGGTATCTTGAGAAAAACCGCCTATATTGCGGTCCCTCTCCGCGACTAGCTGCTGCGTTCGGAAGTTGCGCACCAAAATAATCAACTTCAGTTCATAATATTAGAAAAACTAAACAGCGAATTTACTTGCATTTCATGTGAAAGCATCTCTCAATAACAGGCTATCATTCCGTTATAACCATCAGAATAGTAAACAACTGCTAAACGAAAAGGCAGACGAAGCTCTTCGGAGATCTTCGGATCACGCCTTACTTGAACAGCAGGCTAAGTGGTTCGGCTGTATGATCAGACCTCGTTCAGCTGCCTTAGTTGGTATCGGTTAAGGACTTAATTAGCAATCTGTGGTTATTTGTATATGTAACTACGCAAAGACGCAGTTCATTGGTCTGTTTACTTTTTATGAACGAGTGAAGAATGGAAATTAGTTGTGATTCATAAAGTGGAATGTAATATTACGATATGTTGATAATTTTTACTTATGGACCGTCTGACAGCAACTGAATAAAACACAAATTTAGTGCCATACGCGTTTCGCCTTTATTTTCTGCAAGGCATCATCAGCGACAGGTTGCGTGAACAATTTCTTACATATTACGCTCCTGTTGCATTTTTGGTGTTGAAATTTGCATTGAAACAAGTGTTGAGTTCATAGTACTGTGGAATGTGGGGAAAAACCGCAAATTGGCATTCGTAAGAAGAAGAATAACACCAAAACTGCAACAGGAGCGTAATATGTAAGAAATTGTGCACGCAACCTGCCACTGATGATGCCTTGCAGAAAATAAAGGCGAAACGCGTATGGCACTAAAATTGTGTTTTATTCTGTTGCTGTCAGACGGTCCATAAGTAAAAATTATCAACATACCGTAATATTACACGCAACTGAGGAAGACAGGACTAAAATAGTTGAAGATGGAATGTAATTGTGCAGTTTATAGTAATCTACTAGTAAAAAGCGACTGGCATCCCATATTAATAAAATCTGATTGAAGATTTAATTATTCATACAGTATCAGTTCCTCGGTAAGAGTTTATTACAGCCTCAAAATAACGGACTCACGACGTACGTGCTCTTATCTGCGCAGGGGACAACTGTAGAAGATTGCAGGTTGGTAAACATCAATTAGAACTTGTGTACTCCCCTCAGGGCGGTGGAAGTAAATAGGCACCTCGCGTTTGCTGAAATCTTAGTACAAATGAGGTCACTAACACGTCATCTGGGGTAACACAGAGGGGATACGAAGGAGCGAAATTTTCAAGGGACGGAGTTTACAATACATTTGTATACATCTCCCTCTCCCCTTCAACTTTCCGTAAGCCTAAGGCACTAGCACAGTGTTTCTGGAATCCACAAGACCAAGAGCAGAATAAACCGCTCCAATACGGCTACTTGTGCACTTTACCTGCTGACTGCGGCTCGCCCCCCGCCGCCGCCCTCCCACCTGCTGCTGCCCCGGGCCGCCCCGCCGCCGGACGCCGCCGTTGCAGCCCTTGCGACAGACAGACAGTCAGACAGCACGGCTTTCCCAATGCGCGCCGCGGCAGGAAGTCTCGCCTGTTGCCGCCCTGTTTCTCAAGACACGCCAATGCAGCTCTCACGGCGGCGGAACTTTTTTACGGAGCCCACCGGACCGCTGCTTCGCAACTACCGTCACAGACGCGACGTATTTTTTACAAGTGTATTCCCACAATGAAGATGAACATGAAGATGAGACGGAAAATATGATACTGCGAGAACAATTTGACAGAACAGCTGAGTCGGAACAATGTCCCAGGAGTAGACGACACTCCGTCAGAACTACTCAGACTGGAGAGACAGCCAACACAAAACTCTTCCATCTGCTGTGCAAGGTGAAACAGACAGGTGGAATACCCTCAGGCTTCAAGAAGAATATAAAAATTCCAATTCCGTAGAAAGCAGCTGCTGACAGGTGTCTCGGTTTCAAAATACTGACACGACTTCTTTAGCGGAGAATGAAAAAACCGGTAGAAGCTGACCTGGGGGAAGATCGGTTCGGATTCCGGAGAAATTCGGGAACATGCGAGGCAATACTGACCCTACGACTTACCTTAGAAGATGGGTTAACGAGAGGCAAACCTACGTTTCTAGCATTTGTAGACTTAGAGATAGCTTTTGACAATTGTAAGTGGAATACGTTCTTTGAGATTCTAAAGGTAGCAGGAGTAAATGTAGTGAGTGAAAGGCCATTTACAGCATGTACAGAAACCAGACGACAGTTATAACAGTCGAGCTGCATGAAAGGGAAGCAGTTGTTGAAAAGGGAATGAGACACTATTGTAGTCTATCGTCGACGTTATTCAATCTGCACATTGAGCAAGCAGTAAAGGAAACAGAAGAAAAATTTGGAGAAGTAAATAAGACTTAGGGAGAAGAAATAAAAACTTTGAGGTTTGCCGATGACATTGCGATTCTCTCAGACACCGCAAACGGCTAGGAGAAGCAGTTGAACGGAACGGACAGTGTCTTGAAAGTAGGATATAAGATGAACACTAACAAAAGTAAAACAAGAATAATAGTATTTAGTCGAATTAAATGAAGTGATGCTGAGAGAATCGGATTAGGAAATGAGACTCTTAAAGTGGTAGAAGAGTTTTGGTATGTGGGCAGCAAGGTAATTGATGAGGGCCGAGGGGTAAGAGAGATAAAATGCAGGCTGGCAATGGCAAGAATACCGTTTATGAAGAAGGGAAATTTTTTAACATAGAGTATAGATTCGAGTGTCAGGAAGTATTTTCTGAAAGCATTTTTATGGAGCGTACCATGTATGGAAGTGAAACACAGACGATGAACAGTTTGGACAAGAAGAGAATAGAAGCTTTTGAAATTTGGCGTTACAGAATAATGCTGAAGATTGCATGGATAGATTACCTAACTAACGAGGAGGTATTGAATAGAACCGAGGAGACGAAAAATTACGTCACAACCCGGTCAGAAGAAGCGCTCGATCGATAGGACACACTCTGAGACATCAAGACATCACCAGTTTAGTAGTGGAGAAAAGTGTCGGGGCATAAAAATCTTAGAGAGAAACAAAGACATGTGTACAGTAAACTGTTTCAGAAGGATGCAGAATGCAGAAGTTATTTGGAAACGAAGAGGATTGCAGAGAATAGAGTAGCGTGGGGAGCTGCATCGAATTAATCTTCGGACTGAAGACCACAACAACGAAAAATCCTACAGCATGAGCATCACACAAGGCACGGTGCGTCACGTTGAAACAGGCATTCCACATATCTAGGCCTTCTGACCGAGAAAGTAACGAACACAGTGCAGAAGCAGGTTGAGCTACAGCGGCCTGGTTCTTCAGTGAGCTTCCTCCAGCTCTGAGGCCTTAGTGTATGTCTACGTATGGCCTAATTTATTACATGACGGATGTAATTTTATAACAAGATTATTGTATCGCAGTATCATCTCAGTACAAATTAATGTACTGTTAACCACTTTCCTTTCCTTAGATATCTAAAAGACCTATATTTCCACCAGCTACTGTAAAATGTTATTATGATCTCTTACCAGGTACTACGCTGTCCGTATGTCCCCAAACATAGTTTTTTAAGTCATGCTGAGAACCCGATAAGAGCACCAAGCACCAGTAAAATAAGATAGTAAAACAAATATAGTAAGATTAGTGAACGCAGGCGTCTGCTGCAAGGGACACAGCAACCTTAAACGGTTCGGAGCTCCACTCAATTGAACACCAAGTGGTGTGAGTTAGAACCTTTAACGTGTTGGTTGGTTGGTTGGTTTGGGGAAGGAGACCAGACAGCGTGGTCATCGGTCTCATCAGATTAGGGAAGGATTGGGAAGGAAGTCGGCCGTGCCCTTTCAGAGGAACCATCCCGGCATTTGCCTGGAGTGATATAGGGAAATCACGGAAAACCTAAATCAGGATGGCCGGACGCGGGATTGAACCGTCGTCCTCCCGAATGCGAGTCCAGTGTCTAACCACTGCGCCACCCCGCTCGGTCTTTAACGTGTTGTCAGCAGGGCAACGAATATCTCAGAATTCGCTAGTCTAAAGAGTCAAACTAGTAAGACATCGAGTAATACGAAACTTCCTGGCAGATTAAAACTGTGTGCCCGACCGAGACTCGTACTCGGGACCTTTGCCTTTCAAGGCAAGTGCTCTACCAACTGAGCTACCGAAGCACGACTCACGGCCGGTACTCACAGCTTTACTTCTGCCAGTACCTCGTCTCCTACCTTCCAAACTTTACAGAAGCTCTCCTGCGAACCTTGCCCGCGAAAGGCAAAGGTCCCGAGTTCGAGTCTCGGTCGGGCACACAGTTTTAATCTGCCAGGAAGTTTCATATCAGCGCACACTCCGCTGCAGAGTGGAAATCTCATTATCGAGTAATACGCTTTGTCTGTTCGCTAAACACAATAAGGCCAGACATCAAGAAGTGCCATCCTCAACAGGGTCAGCTACCTCCTCACTGATCCGTTGCCTGCTCGATGACGCCATGCACTGTAAAAGGTGTATACATCAAGTAGGAGTGACCACAAGGTTGACTGCGAGCTCTTTTAATATGCTAGGAAGTAGTAAATTGCATAGCTAGCTAGATGCGTTTGCATGTCGCTGGAGTTACCTAGCTGTGAAGTTAAGGTTAACATTGGTTTTAAATAAAATTACTTCATTGCCATACGGGACAGCCTCCCCATCCGCCAACTTTTGTTTGCAGAATGGACAATATAGGAGCTAACACTAAGCCCTGCGGGACCGCAGGCAACGCGCTTACAATACCGATAGCACCGCATAAACCTTCGTGAAAATTCACCTGAATGTTTGTTGCTTCAAAGCCAGAATACATGAGATTCTGCTACTATCAAATGTCGGATACCCGATATGATAGTCAAGGTTGTACGGTAGAGTACGTGTTCTGTCAGAGAATCTGCTATGAGCAGTAACAGTCAGTTCAGTGTAAACATGCCATCTGGACAGGAATGTGGCATGTCTGGTGACGTAGTGCCAGATGCTGCTCGAATTATAGCGCTTAGAGAACCACTGAAATGCCTAGAAACAACAAGGACAGGAAACAGCTCGCAGGACTTCTCCGGACTTTCCACCTGATTGCACGCCGACGGCTCTGCGAGTTCGCTCTCTTCGGATTGCGACGTGGCCGACTGCCAACATGACACAGCTAGTCGCAGTATTCCTGCTTCCGCAACGGGCTTCGCAACGTACTTCACTGGAGGTTATAACCACACATTACAAGCTCTAAAAAAGCCAGCAGTCTTTTCATCTTGTCTTCATTTCTGTAGGATCGATAAGCTCACTGCGTTTCCTTTCAATTATGGATTCGTTTTTAGTGCATTTTGTATATTTTACGTATGTGGTTTTTAAGTTATCTCTCACATGTATTAACATTTCAACTCGCAATGTTATTTCAATGTTTCCAGTGTACTGTCTGCAATGCTATTAACATGCTTGTTACACAAGGGATCAAATAGATTTACAGATCCCACCTGTAATGAAATCTATGTGTAGGATTGAGAAATTCGTAACCGCTTTTTTGTGTAACCCTACACTCTTAACTATCCTATTTCTTTTTCCCTGTGTCAAAATATGGTGACATTATTGATGGTTCTCTTTGTTTCATTGCAGAATGTATGCACAAAGAAAAGCAGCTATCGCCAATAAGTGCTTTACTGGGAAATCGTAAACGAACTTTAACAGTTTAACGTGGAATGTGACTGACAGTACTTGGTAGCTGTAAAAGCCACGTTATTCGTAAGAATGTGGTGTGTTAGCCATTCCCTGTACTTGTGCTGCAAGTTTTCACACAACAGTGCAATCGCTTCAGCCAAATGAATCATCGAAAACAACCAGCGTAATTTTTTCTACACGTGTAGACAGCGACCGATACTCCCACAGATAGTGAGGTGAGCGGGTTGTCTACCTCGCAGGAAGTATTTTCAACGTCGTGGCAATAGTGTTGATTAGTTCTAGTTACCGTATAACTTTCATGGATTATTATTACTAGCATTACCCAAAACACATGTCTTGTGGTAGAAATTTTTCTTCTTAGTGATTAGTCTCACCGGGATAACTGAGCTCTTCAACATCTTGCGCTACAGACGTTCAGTGCAGGTTCTGAGTCAAGAAATTGTGTTCTTTACAAGCGAATATGCAAGTTATTCCATTGCACCAAAAAATCTTTCTTTGAAAACAACAATTTACTGTTTATTAAAGTTTTGCAGCTGTTCACTTACAGTCATTGCAGAGACACTTCCGTTGGTGAGAGAATGTAAAATGGTCTACTCAGTACAGTCACTGAACCTCTTCCTATTTCCAATCCAAAAAGTAAATTCTGCTACAGTCCAAAATCGTTGGGCATTTTAATTCTGTGGGTAGAGCAATAAAGGAAGAAAAATATTTATTGCATTACTGAAACAAGACATGCGCAGAACTGTTTCATTTATTTAGGCAGACATTGAATTTTCAGTTCAAGTTCTAAACATATTTCGTAATAGTCACTGTAGTCTAGACTGTTCTCTAAGTATAAAATAAGGCACCAAATTTCAGTTTCCTTGGGTGCCTACACTTTTAATTTAGAAAGCCGGACATCGGTACGTAATAAATTATGAATCAATGTTCGTGATAAATACTTTTATTTCCTTTATCACGTTATGAGACGAACAAATAACGGTTTCGCCGGCCGGTGTGGCCGTGCGGTTCTAAGCGCGTCAGTTTGGAACCGCGTGACCGCTACGGTCGCAGGTTCGAATCCTGCCTCGGGTATGGATGTGTGTGATGTCCTTAGGTTAGTTAGGTTTAAGTAGTTCTAAGTTCTAGGGGACTGATGACCTCAGTAGTTAAGTCCCATAGTGCTCAGAGCCATTTGAACCATTTGAACCAAATAACGGTTTTCTGTTAGTTTATTTGTATGATTCATAATCTATCGAACATTTATTCATCTTTTCGTGTCGTATTTAGCTCGCTTTGCATGGTAGGAAGGTTCGATGAAATATTAACGGCATATCTCTAAGTCTCAAGCAGTGGTAATGGTTAAGTAATGAAGGAAATTACTTCATCCGTCCTTTATCTACAAGATATTTTACTTTTTTCTTCGGCCTGAACGCGTAGGTTGCTGAAATCTGAATTTACGCAATAATATTTTATTGCGATTACTACTTCGTTGTATGCCGAAAGTGTCATCTCCAAACAAGTTATTTTACAGTAAAAAGTTAAAATGTTCATTTTCTTTTTACGATCGTTTGATAGTTGTGCCAGTGTCAAATACTTACGTATTGTACTCCATATGTAGAACCTCTCTTTTGGTAATAATAGTAACATTGCACTAATACCACTGTCCAACTACGACAGATATGTAACGTTACTGATTTATTTGTAAGCAGCCAAGAAAAACACAAGAGAAAATTTTCTGGAGATCACCTTACCTCGCACATTTTTTGGTAGCTTTTCACATCTCGGATAAAACACAGTATTCTCTTCCAAAACCGCTCGATAAAATCTGTTTATATTTGAGACGTGGCGGTGACATGTTATTTCCCGCATTACGAGAAAGCCCATCTTAAAGACTGGAGTACTGACAGTCAGAGGTCTGAAGAGCTACAAATATTGATACTCAAATGATTAATTTGAGAGGTGCAATAGAGTAGCTCACAAACAGCTGGAATAGCAATTTCGAAAGACAAGTCTCTTGATGTACTTCTTTCCATTTCAATGGCCTCCTAAACCAACTTAAGGTGTCTTTTGCCGACGAAGACTGAGTTGCGATGGGAAGCATACCTTAGTACGGGGCTTCCACCTTGGAATCGCCAACCGTATTATAGTCTGGAGATAAAGTTTAAGTGATTCCTCGTAAACTAGTCCACCCCACCCGTATAGTTTTTTTGCCCGTCACAGTGTCCCAGTGATCTAAATTCTTGGTTGGACTGTCAAAGTCATACTCTTGCTTCAAATACTTTGCCTCAGTCTCAGAAGAAACAACCATGTTTACAGTATCGAGTGCAACTGGCAGAAACTATTTATTCTGAATAAAAAATGTAAGTATAATGTTAAAATCTCACATCCAGAGATCCTAACTTAACAACACAGAAACTAGTTCTACAACTCAATAGATCATTACTCTAGATGACATAAATGGCAAATACATTAAATGTCGTAGAATTTCCTCTCAAGGTCTCTATGATATATGGCAGCAGTGTTCTAAATTGTCAGTATAACCGTCGTCCACCAAGGTCTCCTATCACATGTGGCAGCAGTATTCTAACACTCATCCACGTGACAAAACGTACGCCAGCATTATTTCGCGAGGTCTCCTCCATCGTGCCAAACTCGACCTGCGCCAAGTTTGCAACTTAAAACGCCCACAACTGGACGTCGATTTCACTGTTGTACTGAAACTGTGGATTTCGGAACTCGATCTGCCACTTGTGTTTCCAGTCTAAATCCAATCGGAGTTGGTACCGGACTTCCAGCTTTCACTCACTTCAAGCCCATGATTTCAACTCTCAGTTTCTGCCTCACGTGAAGCTGATTTCTACTTTCTGTTTCAGATGCCGATGCTTTCTTTCCATTCACTTGTTTCGTGTTGCTGTAAACTTTAACTGCCCTTTCTGAATAGTGAAATTCGGTCCCAATGAAATAACAGTTCACAAACTGATTATTTATTAGCCATCATTGCGCGTGGCTATTGGATGTACTAGACCATCTCTTGAAAACGTCCTGATACCGTAGTCAACAATAAAATCGTTGCAGATTGCTACAGATATCAACAATACGAGGTCACCTCTACATACAATACTACCTGATTCACGAGAGCTCGCTTTCAGAACAAACGCGCTTGGATAGTTAGTGGGAAAGGTTCTGCAGCAGTGTTCGAAAACAACTTTGTGTGCAATTCGTGGAATTTGCGTGCGACATCATAACGTATTTTATGTACTATGTACGCTACGTTTAAATACCACTTCAAAATATCACACAGTTCAACATATAAATCACATAAAAATTAATAAAATTCTGCTTTTGTGACGGAAAATCAGTTACCACGTTGTGAAGGTTAGGACAGAAAAAGCAGTCACTTTCGATCATCTTCGGTAGCCTGCGCTGTTTACGTTGATTAGGGAGTTATAGATACCAACGCTCGTGTGACCAGCTTTTTATGTATGTACGTGTAGGAGTCGTGAGGTACCACGTCGTTTGCTGGCGCTTAAATTCCGAAACGTATTTTAAAAACAATACCTCGAAGGCTCTGACCGAGGACAAGGGTTGTATCACGGGCCTATGCCTTATTGAGTCTCCATTAGGACTCCCGCACGAAAATGTGAACGTGGGAGGCACAGTGGTGGTGGTGATCATCTCGCCCATTTTCGGATGAAGACTAGAAGAGAAAATTCTCACGTGCGTTAGACAAGAGAATAAGTAGTGTGTGTATCGTAGCTATTAATTAACCAGTACTAACATTATGTCTACAGATGTAATGTGAATAGTAAGTAAGCTTCGACGCTTGGACGAGCACAGAGTTAGATAGTGGTTAATATGGTACGCAACAAATGTACACTCCTGGAAATTGAAATAAGAACACCGTGAATTCATTGTCCCAGGAAGGGGAAACTTTATTGACACATTCCTGAGGTAAGATACATCACATAATCACACTGACAGAACCACAGGCACATAGACACAGGCAACAGAGCATGCACAATGTCGGCACTAGTACAGTGTATATCCACCTTTCGCAGCAATGCAGGCTGCTATTCTCCCATGGAGACGATCGTAGAGATGCTGGATGTAGTCCTGTGGAACGGCTTGCCATGCCATTTCCACCTGGCGCCTCAGTTGGACCAGCGTTCGTGCTGGACGTGCAGACCGCGTGAGACGACGCTTCATCCAGTCCCAAACATGCTCAATGGGGGACAGATCCGGAGATCTTGCTGGCCAGGGTAGTTGACTTACACCTTCTAGAGCACGTTGGGTGGCACGGGATACATGCGGACGTGCATTGTCCTGTTGGAACAGCAAGTTCCCTTGCCGGTCTAGGAATGGTAGAACGATGGGTTCGATGACGGTTTGGATGTACCGTGCACTATTCAGTGTCCCCTCGACGATCACCAGTGGTGTACGGCCAGTGTAGGAGATCGCTCCCCACACCATGATGCCGGGTGTTGGCCCTGTGTGCCTCGGTCGTATGCAGTCCTGATTGTGGCGCTCACCTGCACGGCGCCAAACACGCATACGACCATCATTGGCACCAAGGCAGAAGCGACTCTCATCGCTGAAGACGACACGTCTCCATTCGTCCCTCCATTCACGCCTGTCGCGACACCACTGGAGGCGGGCTGCACGATGTTGGGGCGTGAGCGGAAGACGGCCTAACGGTGTGCGGGATCGTAGCCCAGCTTCATGGAGACGGTTGCGAATGGTCCTCACCGATACCCCAGGAGCAACAGTGTCCGTAATTTGCTGGGAAGTGGCGGTGCGGTCCCCTACGGCACTGCGTAGGATCCTACGGTCTTGGCGTGCATCCGTGCGTCGCTGCGGTCCGGTCCCAGGTCGACGGGCACGTGCACCTTCCGCCGACCACTGGCGACAACATCGATGTACCGTGGAGACCTCACGCCCCACGTGTTGAGCAATTCGGCGGTACGTCCACCCGGCCTCCCGCATGCCCACTATACGCCCTCGCTCAAAGTCCGTCAACTGCACATACGGTTCACGTCCACGCTGTCGCGGCATTCTACCAGTGTTAAAGACTGCGATGGAGCTCCGTATGCCACGGCAAACTGGCTGACACTGACGGCGGCGGTGCACAAATGCTGCGCAGCTAGCGCCATTCGACGGCCAACACCGCGGTTCCTGGTGTGTCCGCTGTGCCGTGCGTGTGATCATTGCTTGTACAGCCCTCTCGCAGTGTCCGGAGCAAGTATGGTGGGTCTGACACACCGGTGTCAATGTGTTCTTTTTTCCATTTCCAGGAGTGTATTTCACACTGACTGGCCTGTCAACATTACTAGACAGTGACTATGCGACGTGACTGAACGTGCTGAGCACTTTTCCATTTTGTCAGTAATTTACTACTTTATTGTTGTTGTGAAGGGAGGAAGCAAGTTTATGTTCAGACATCCCACTGGCGACTAGGTCATTGTGGAGTCGGACCACAAACTCAAGGTGTGGAAGGATGGGAAACAAAACTGGCCAGGACCTTTCAAAAGGAACATTCCAGTAAGCATCATAAACGATTTATGGAAATTGCGGAAAACGTTAATGTGTATATCTACATCTACATCTGCATTTATACTCCGCAAGCCACCCAACGGTGTGTGGCGGAGGGCACTTTACGTGCCACTGTCATTACCTCCCTATTCTGTTCCACTCACGTATGGTTCGCGGGAAGAACAACTGTTTGAAAGCCTCCGTGCGCACTCAAAACTCTCTAATTTTACATTCGTGATCTCCTCGGGAGGTATAAGTAGGGGGAAGCAATATATTCGATACCTCATCCAGAAACGCACCCTCTCGAAACCTGGCGAGCAAGCTACACCGCGATGCAGAGCGCCTCTCTTGCAGAGTCTGCCACTCGAGTTTGCTAAACATCTCCGTACCGCTATCACGCTTACCAAATAACCCTGTGACCAAACGCGCCGCTCTTCTTTGGATCTTCTCTATCTCCTCCGTCAACCCGACCTGGTACGGATCCCACATTGATGAGCAATACTCAAGTATAGGTCGAACGAGTGTTTTGTAAGCCACCTCCTTCGTTCATGGACTACATTTTCTAAGGACTCTGCCAATGAATCTCAACCTGGTACCCGCCTTACCAACAATTAATGTTATATGATCATTCCACTTCAAATCGTTCCGAACGCATACTCCCAGATATTTCACAGAAGTAACTGCTACCAGTGTTTGTTCCGCTATCATATAATCATACAATAAAGGATCCTTCTTTCTATGTATTCGCAATACATTACATTTGTCTATGGTAAGGGTCAGTTGCCAGATGGGGACCTGAACCTCATCCTCCCGGATAATAGCCCACTGCGCTATCTCTCTCGGTTTCTTGCTGTGACTCGGTTGTAACACGTCACTGGGGAGGAATCAGCTTATGCTAAACCATATCGCCGGCCGATGTGGCCGAACGGTTCTAGGCGCTTCAGTCTGGAACCGCGCTAGCTCTACGGTCGCAGGTTCGAATCCTGCCTCGGGCATCGATGTGTGTGATGTCCTTAGGTTAGTTAGGTTTAAGTAGTTCTAAGTTCTAGCGGACTGATGACCTCAGATGTTAAGTCCCATAGCGCTCAGAGCCATTTGAACCATTTTTAAACCATATCACGAAGTGTCGCCCTCAATACGTTACTCACGTTCCGGAATAACGTGCAGCACTTGTCAACAACGCGATCTCTCTGACAGCATTAAGTCGCCTCGACCGAAGGAATATGCAGACCGCGAATTAGTCAGATACGTGGTGGACTTAAGAACGGCAGATGAAATTGTCCCTGTCAGCCGGAAGTCCTTCGTAATGAGAGGGTTGGGAGCCCTCGGCGCCGATGCACCACCCCCGCGCAGGCAGCCACCTCGCTCCCGGACGTGCAGCGAGACCAGAAAACGTTGGCTGACCCCTCACCCCTCTGCCTGCCCACAGGAGTCCTTCCGTGAGGTACTGGCCGACAGCCCATCGCGCAAGTGCTGCGGGTCGGAGGGGAGCGAAGCCCCTCTAATTCCAAAGCGTGTGTGGCTCGCGCACCTGCGCCTAGCTCACACTTCCTGCTGAAGATGCAGTAGTGAAAATCGACCAGCGGCCGATGAACTCCGACACCTACCCCGCCATTACATTGCAGGTGGTTATTTTCCTGGGAGCTGCGAGTCTCTGGAAAGGTGAATGATCATCAGTTAAAATCCTCCCGAATGAGATTTTCACTCTGCTGCGGAGTGTGCGCTGATATGAAACTCCCTGGCAGATTATAACTATATGCCAGACCGAGACTCGAAGTCGGGACCTTGCCTTTCGCGGGCAAGTCCTCTACCATCTGAGCTACCCAAGATCGACTCACGTCCCGTCCTCAAAGTTTTACTTCTGCCAGTACCTCGTCTCCTACCATCCAAACTTTACAGAAGCTCTCCTGCGAACCTTCCAGAAGTAGCACTCCTGAAAGAAAGCATATTGCGGAGACATGGCTTAGCCACAGCCTGTGGGATGTTTCCAGAATGAGATTTTTCACTCTGCAGCGGAATGTGCGCTGATATGAAAGTTCGTGGCAGATTAAAACTGTGTGCCGGACCGAGACTCGAACTCGGGACCTTTGCCTTTCGCGGGCAAGTGGTAGGGTAGTTTTAATCTGCCAGGAAGTTTCATTTAAAATCCTGCCGATGACGACGTTGTTAGAAAAGTAGAAAAAGCACAGATCTGAACAAGGATGGAGCAGGAAGCGGGTCGTGAACCAGGAAACATCCCGCAATTCGTATTAGTGAAGCCACTGAAATAATCAGACCCAGCTCAAGAGGCCAGATCAGAGGGGGGATTAAATCCCGTCCCTCTCGCATAATCTAGAGCCTAATCTCTGCGCCATCTCGCTCGGTGCCTTGGAAAAGTGGTTCCCGTGTCCACACTAAAAATCCATTTTGTGTGATCCCCAAGAAGTCGCTAGTCGTGTTGCAGGAATGTACCAGTGACTACTCTTCTGTCACGCAACACAACGCGGGCGTTTTGCGCAATTACTACAGTACCTACGTCGGTACAGTTTTATAAAGAGAAGCGGTCGCAGACATCTAGGAGTATAGATCTCTTTCCGATTTTCGATTAGCAGACGAGTAAATACTTTCCTTGGTTCTTTCTATCATTCTGTTTTCATGCATAAATCATCCAATGATATTTAAACTTTCTTTGCATTTTTGACAGTTAGTTAATTTAAAATTTATCCTTCACTTCACAGTCTCCACTGGACATTTATTTTTATGATGACTAGTTTCGATTCATATTTGATCATATTCAGATCTAAAAACAAAACGAAGTAAAAAAAAATATCTGCCTTGCACCAATTTATTGTTCTTATCTTTATATCTTAAGATCATCAAATATTGATCGAAAATATCCACTATAAAATTAAATCAGTAACTCTAACGGTTAAATAAAAAATAAATTTTAGTTTTCAGTACAGGTGAGGGATCTCTCAAATGAATATGTCAGCAATAGCGAATTACTGTATTGACATACTTGGAAGTGTCACGTATTTGGCGACCAAGATGATACGCCTTCCCAAACTAATTTCTAGCTAAACCTTTCTCGGGCAATGTTCTTGCCGGCTGAGCTAGCTAGGCCTTCTATAATACATTCAATGACTGCATTTTCTCTTCTCTTCTGCTAGAAAACTTCTATAAACAAATTTACAAGTGCAGAGACCCTCAGTTGCATACAGTAACTCGAGATTATTTTGTCTAAACACACCATTCTAGCATACCCTATTCAGAATTTTTGGCGTAAGTAATGTCTTGTAAGCAACAGGATCTCTGCAGACGAAAAATTTTCTAGTCTCCAAGGTAGTTTAAGTGAAGGCTGCAAATCTGGTGATTTAGAATTTTATAATGCGTAAGTTTCTTTGTTTTGAATCAATTCCTCGAAAACTAAAGCCCACATGTCAAAACTTAACGTATCTCGGATCGCTGATAAGGTACATACCACTTACTTGAGCGCTGCGCTGAACATGGCTGGATGTACCAAATGCAGAATTAATCTACGCATGGATAAACTGAGACACAGCCAATCAGTTGCAGGAAAGAGAGGGTTATTCTGACTGCTTTGCCTAGCTTTTGACGTCTTTAAAAACGTCTTCTTCGGAAGGATCAATGGTTTCACTGGCTACGTAATGCTGTGGAGATACGCTAAAATTGTAGCCGTAAACCGCCAATGAAATATATAATTCATCTCGATAATAGTAAAATCGCACAAATCATGCTGATCGTCATTGGACAGTATTTCACAAATGTATCTAGTGGACCGATAGCGTACCTACTTCTTACTCATCAACACGGTCCCCATATCAGTCACTATCATGGCACTTCACAAAATCACCTGCAAGGAATCTGCGTGCTGTCGTGTAATCACCTGTAAACAAGATACATTGTAATTTATTCCATACCAACGAATATCGGCACTTCATCAACTTTCCTTTACTATAAATGTATTATAATAAATATGATGTAACTGATTGGTCCGTAGGTCACACGAAGTACGTTTTACTCTAGGTTAGGCCCTACGTCAGCCGCTAAGAATAGTATGGAAGTTTGTAGTCTGCACTGCAGCTTATATTCCCACGCAGAGCACCAAAAGTGACATTGAAACATTAACAATGGCTTAAAGGAATACCTCAGGAAGTTCTTATCGCACAAACCCAAATTTGTCAGAAACATCGTAACTGAGTAGCCCTGTAAGGCTTGGCTTGCTTCATACAGATGTTCTAGTTTTAAGCTGAAGAAGCTATTATCTCATACGTGAGTGAGTGTCTTAAAACGTCGTGGTAGGGGAAGTATTTTCTCTTTATGGAGTGATTATTGCAGGAAGAACTTGTTCAGAATTCATGTTAATTTCGAAAGAAATCAGCTGCAACGTGAAACTTCCTGGCAGATTAAAACTGTGTGCCGGACCGAGACTCGAACTCGGGACAGTTTTAATCTGCCAGGAAGTTTCATATCAGCGCACACTCCGCTGCAGAGTGAAAAAATCTCATTCTGGCAGCTGTGACGTGGCGGGCAGTAAGGTACATATTTAGAAAATCAAGGTGGCCATACTGCGTAAAGATAACAGTCCACCGATTACAAAGTGACCATAAAGCAAAACAACCAGCAGTGGCTACGCACGTTAACCTCACACAATGGCCCACTTTTTCTCGCTAACAGGTGCCACTGACTCGCCCAGAAGCAGCCTTGTACAGAATAACATAAAGGCAGAAAAAAAAAAGAAGCAACGCACGACGTGGAGCGGCCATCGAGTGGAGTGTCACGTGACACCGACCGGTTTGTCAGGCTGCTACTCGGAGCTGACGCGCGCCGTGCTGCGCTCTTTGCATGCCGGCTGTGTGCACTTTTGTGCACAGTTCGGCAGTGTGTCGTGACCCCTGGCAGCGTGCCGCCGAAGGCCAAACACGGCCGGCCAGGCGGTCACTGGCACGCAGAAGGCCGGCCAGTTTGGGTTACGCGGAGCAGCGGCCGAGCCGCATTGCGCGCCGGTCAGGGAGCTGTCAGACCAACCACGGCACGTGCCCGCGAGTGTGTGGTCGGGCGTGGTCCAGCGGATGCAGGCGCTGCCGAGCGTTTCACTCGTCACACTGTCCCCTACAGCCGTGGGACGCCTAGTTCTGACAGTGCTGCTCATATATACTGAAGACCGAAAGAAACTGGTACACCTGCCTAACATCGTGTAGGGCCCCCGCGAACACTACGTGGCATGGACTCGACTAATGTCTGAAGTAGAGCTGGAGGGAACTGACATCATGAATCTTGCAGGGCTGTCCATAAATCCATAAGAGAACGAGGGGGTGAAGATCTGTCCTGACCAGCAAGTTGCAAGGCATCTCAGATATGCACAATAATGATCATGTCTGGGAAGTTTGGTGCCGAGCGGAAGTGTTTAAACTCAGAAGCCTGGAGCCAATCTATAGCAATTATGAACGTGTGGGGTGTCGCATTGTCCTGCTGGAATTGCCCAAGTCCGTCGGAATCCACAATGGACATGAATCGTTGCAGGTGGTCAGACAGCACTCTTACGTACGCGTCACCTGTCAGAGTCGTATCTAGGCGTATCAGGTGTCCCACATCACTCCAACTGCACACGCCCCACACCATTAGAAAGCCTCCCCGAGTTTGAACAGTCCGCTGCTAATATGCAGGGTCCATCTATTCATGAAGTTGTCTCCATACCCGTACACGTCCATCCGCCCGATACAATTTGAAACGAGGCTCGTACGACCAGGCAACACGTTTCCAGTCATCAACTGTCCAATCTCGGTGCTGACGGGCCCAGGCAAGGCGTAAATCTCTGTGTCGTGCAGTCATCAAGAGTACACGAGGGGGCCTTCGGTTGCGAAAGCCCACATCGATATTCGCTGAATGGTTGGGATGTTGACACTTGTTGATGGCCCACCATTGGAATCTGCAGCACTTTGCGGAAGGGTTGCACATCTGTCACGTTCAACGATTCAGGACCTTTTTCCGGCGGCAGCGATGTCGGACATTTGATGTTTTACCGGAGTCCTGGTATTCACGGTACACTCGCGAAATGGTCGTACGGGAAAATTGCCACTTCATCGCTACCTCGGAGATGCTGTGTCCCATCCGTCGTGGACCGACTATAACACCACGTTCAAACTGAGTTAAATCTTGATAACCTGCCATTGTAGCAGCAGTAACCGATCTAACAACTGCGCCAGGCACTTGTTGTTTTATACGGGCGTTGCCGACCGCAGGAAATAAGTCTTCAGTAACACGAACAGAGAGAAATTAGATTCTCGTAGGTCGAAACTGTATAGACGCTGCAGTATCCATCTAAATTAGTTAATCTTCTCAACAGTTATGGGCACAGTCCGAAAGACGATTTCTTGTTACATTTCAATCGTTCAGTCATTGTAACACAGATCCTTTTACCATACCAGTGAGCTCCTTGACCTGTTATTTTGGACTCATTTGCTGTCACGCATTTTAACTTGTTGAGCCTCATTCTTCGTGCATCTTCGTGTTACACTCTCCATGGTGAACACTGTAATGTGTTTCACGGTACTCTGACTCATTGTGTTGTCCCTATAGACTGGTAACAGTTTGCTGTGAATCAGAGTTGGTGAGTCGTTCTCGCACTTTCAGAGAAATTCGATTACCGTACGTCAGTGCAATAAAGCGTTACCTTGATCATGTATGGTGTCTTACCTGAGCGAACTGGAACTTGAATCCCTCTCCCCTTGAACAGGAAGCCGTTGTTACAAATTCAGACAGCGCCTCTCGACACAGTGGTGATGGTGGGACAGCCGTCTCCCCATTTACCAGCTCCAGGCAGAAAGCCAGCTGAGAAACCCCGGCCATGTTGTCTGCTGCTGCTGCTGCTGCTGCTGTTACAGCTACCTGCAGAGGCCGTCGGGAAAGTGTCGTCTGCGAAGCGCAGTTCCGGCGCCATGTGGTGCCACAGCTCGTAAAGTTGGCGCCAGCCGTCTGCATTCCTCGACACGTGTGTGTGCCAATCGCCATTTTTTACTGCATCAACTTGAACCAAAGCAGTTATATTTGGCAGAATACTAATTACACGTTCACCGGTAGGAAAAGTCCCTTTTCCTACAGCACTACTCTCCTCTGTACAAACAATCCGCCTTGATCCGCTAAACCTGGCGAGGTGGCGCAGTGGTTAGCACACTGGACTCGCATTCGGGAGGGCGACGGTTCAGTCCCGTCTCCGGCCATCCTGATTTAGGTTTTCCGTGATTTCCCTAAATCGCTTCAGGCAAATGCCGGGATGGTTCCTTTGAAAGGGCACGTTCCTTCCCTCACCCGAGCTTGCGCTCCGTCTCTAATGGCCTCGTTGTCGACGGGACGTTAAAACACTAATATCCTCCTCCTCTTTTTTTTTTTTTTTTTTGATCCGCTGAGCACCATGATTACACATCAGCGTATTGGCTCTGAGCACTACGGGACTTAACTGCTGAGGTCATCAGTCCCCTAGAACTTAGAACTACTTAAACCTAACTAACCTAAGGACATCACACACATCCATGCCTGAGGCAGGATTCGAACCTGCGACAGTAGCGGTCGCGCGGCTCCAGACTGTAGTGCCTAGAACCGCTCGGCCACTCCGGCCGGCCATCAGCGTATTAGTACGTAGTATAACCCAGGATGTACCATGGGTTTTCCCAGCTGGAAGGGCTGAAGCAGAAACTGACGACCTATAATTTTTAATGATTCTGCTTTTGTGCGGAGCCACTGTCATATAAAACTTTTTGAAAGATATAACCGCCATTTGCCTGTACAACAGGTTTTATTCCTCAGTCTAGATTTCGGCGTTACACCATTACCAAGTGTTACGAGAGCATCAGATTAAACCACAATAAAAGTACAATTATCAGAAAAACAGCAGGGAAAACAGCTAAATTAATGTCTAGGCTGCATGAATTGTTCTCTTACTTACGCATTAAAAATCATTACTCTTGAGTAGACCACAATTCATCGTAAAAACATGTATCTTCAATCATGTAAACCAATTTCGCCATAAGTAAATGCGAGAAAATTTGTGTCATAGGCTAATTTACTGGGAATTACAGAAACGTTCTCTCATTAACTTATGACAAAATTGGTTTATATGACCGAAGATACGTGTTTTGACAATGAATTGTGGTCTACTCAAGTCCAATGATTTTTAATACGTAAGTAAGAGAACAAATTATACAGCCTATTGACTAATTTAACTGTTGGACTGCTATTTTTCTGATACTTTGTCTGACACTTGTACTTTTACTGTGATTTAATCTGTTGCATTTGTAACACTTGATGATGACTAAGGCCGAAATCTAGAATCTGAAATAAAACCAGCGTCTTCATCCTGGATATCAAGGACCAGGTACAGCAGTTGAGGGCCAGCCTGCCTCAGGACGGGATACAACAGATTTGTGACAGCCTTCCCAATCGAATCAGAGCATACATGCAGGACAGAGGGGGTCCAACATCGTACTAATAAATGGGCTCATACTCTCAAGTTCTTCGTAAATTCGATTCGATATTGTAACCATTCAAATAACATCACATACCCTGTCGACCCATGAAGTTTCATTTCGTTTCCACCTCTACTTCTGGGCGCTTCCCTTCTGTCTCGGACAGTGCAGGTCGCGTGCTCCAAATTGGCAACGCTAAATTCCATTCTGTTCAATTTGTTAAAAAGTTGTAAATCCAGTAGCAAAGCTGTGTCAACATTCCGTAAGATCGTATCAGGTTTACGAGGTGACAGTGCGGAACTGTGCCGAATGCGTTTCGAAAGTCAAGGAACGCGGCGTTAACTGGGACGCGGTTATCTACTTTCCTGTGGGTCTCGTGGACGAAACAAAGCGAGATGAGTTTTACAAGATCGTGGTTTGTGGGATCCATGTTGATTTCTGTCCTCCGCAAAGGTCATAAAAATGTGTTGTTACTATCCAAAAGTAAAAGTTTCTGCTCTGGCTTCCAGGTGTTTACCAAAGGAAGATGAAATGATTGATGTCACGAGAGCACATTGCAGCGATTCTCCAAATGCACATCTGCGTACATACTCCGAAAGCCACCGTACAGCGCATGGTGGAGGGTACCTTGTACCATGCGAGTCGTTTCCTTCTCCGTTGAACTCGCAAATGGAGTGGGGGAGACACGACTGCCACATGCCTCCCTATGAGGGCTAATTTCTCTTATCTTCCCTTCGTGGTCCTGAGGCGAAATCTACGTTGGCGGCAGAACGACCGTTCTGCAGTCAGCCGCAAATGCTTGTTCTCTAACCTTCCGCAGTAGTGCCTTGCGAAAAGATCGTCGACTTCCCTTCAGCGAAAATGTTCAAATGTCTCTAAGCACTATGGGACTTACCATCTGAGGTCATCAGTCCCCTAGACTTAGAACTACTTAAGCCTAGCTAACCTAAGGACGTAACACACATCCATGCCCGAGGCAGGATTCGAAGCTGCGACCGTAGCGCGGTTTCGGACTGAAGCGCCTAGAACCGCTCGGCCACAGCGGCCGGCTCCCTTCAGCGATTCCCATCTGAGTTCACCTAGCATATCTGTAATACTTGCTTGCTGATCGAACCCACCGGTAACAAATGTGCCAGGCCGTCTCACAACTGCTTCGATATCTTCCTTTAATCTGTGCTGTTGGGGATACCAAACACTCGAGCAGTTGACAAGAATGGATCGCACTGGTATTCTATACGCGGTGTCCTTTACAGAAGAGCAACACTTCCCTAAAATTCTCCTGATGAAACGAAATAGAGCATTCGCCTTCTCTACTATCATTTAATAATTTTTTTTATAATGTGCGTCATAATATATTTCTTTAAAGTCAGTACCGCCATTAGACTGTTTTTTTTTTTTTTAATTTTCAGTGTCACATTTACACGATCATGATTTCGGCTTCAAAGGGCCATTATCAAGTGTTTTAAGTGTTATACAGTGCCTAAGATGGCATACTGTCGTATTTAAAATACACTATTAGACACATTGTCTACGGGTCAATATTTCTGGTAAAACCTAGTAGGAAACTTCCTGGCAGATTAAAACTGTGTGCCGGACCGAGACTCGAACTCGGGACCTTTGCCTATCGCGGGCAAGTGCTCTACCAACTGAGCTACCCAAGCACGACTCACGCCCCGTCCTCACAGCTTTACTTCTGCCAGTACCTTCTCTCCTACCTTCCAAACCAAAACCTAGTAGGCTTTACCAGAAATAGTGAGCCGTAGACAATGTGTCTAATAGTGTATTTTCAATACGACAGTATGCCACCTTAGGCACTTAAAACACTTGATAATGGCACTTTGAAGCCGAAATCATGATCGTGTAAATGTAACACCGCAAATAAAAAACAGTCTAATGGCGGTACTGTCTTTAAAGTTTTCTACTATCGTCCTTACGTCTTCGTTCCACTTCATGTCGCTTTGCAACGTTACGCCTAGATACACTCCTGGAAATTGAAATAAGAACACCGTGAATTCATTGTCCCAGGAAGGGGAAACTTTATTGACACATTCCTGGGGTCAGATACATCACATGATCACACTGACAGAACCACAGGCACATAGACACAGGCAACAGAGCATGCACAATGTCGGCACTAGTACAGTGTATATCCACCTTTCGCAGCAATGCAGGCTGCTATTCTCCCATGGAGACGATCGTAGAGATGCTGGATGTAGTCCTGTGGAACGGCTTGCCATGCCTTTTCCACCTGGCGCCTCAGTTGGGCCAGCGTTCGTGCTGGACGTGCAGACCGCGTGAGACGACGCTTCATCCAGTCCCAAACATGCTCAATGGGGGACAGATCCGGAGATCTTGCTGGCCAGGGTAGTTGACTTACACCTTCTAGAGCACGTTGGGTGGCACGGGATATATGCGGACGTGCATTGTCCTGTTGGAACAGCAAGTTCCCTTGCCGGTCTAGGAATGGTAGAGCGATGGGTTCGATGACGGTTTGGATGTACCGTGCACTATTCAGTGTCCCATCGACGATCACCAGTGGTGTACGGCCAGTGTAGGAGATCGCTCCCCACACCATGATGCCGGGTGTTGGCCCTGTGTGCCTCGGTCGTATGCAGTCCTGATTGTGGCGCTCACCTGCACGGCGCCAAACACGCATACGACCATCATTGGCACCAAGGCAGAAGCGACTCTCATCGCTGAAGACGACACGTCTCCATTCGTCCCTCCATTCACGCCTGTCGCGACACCACTGGAGGCGGGCTGCACGATGTTGGGGCGTGAGCGGAAGACGGCCTAACGGTGTGCGGGACCGTAGCCCAGCTTCATGGAGACGGTTGCGAATGGTCCTCGCCGATACCCCAGGAGCAACAGTGTCCCTAATTTGCTGGGAAGTGGCGGTGCGGTCCCCTACGGCACTGCGTAGGATCCTACGGTCTTGGCGTGCATCCGTGCGTCGCTGCGGTCCGGTCCCAGGTCGACGGGCACATGCACCTTCCGCCGACCACTGGCGACAACATCGATGTACTGTGGAGACCTCACGCCCCGCGTGTTGAGCAATTCGGCGGTACGTCCACCCGGCCTCCCGCATGCCCACTATACGCCCTCGCTCAAAGTCCGTCAACTGCACATACGGTTCACGTCCACCCTGTCGCGGCATGCTACCAGTGTTAAAGACTGCGATGGAGCGATGGAGCTCCATATGCCACGGCAAACTGGCTGACACTGACGGCGGCGGTGCACAAATGCTGCGCAGCTAGCGCCATTCGACGGCCAACACCGCGGTTCCTGGTGTGTCCGCTGTGCCGTTCGTGTGATCATTGCTTGTACAGCCCTCTCGCAGTGTCCGGAGCAAGTATGGTGGGTCTGACACACCGGTGTCAATGTGTTCTTTTTTCCATTTCCAGGAGTGTATTTAAACGACGTGACTGTATGAAGCAGAACACCACTAATGCTGTATTTGAGCATTACGGGATTGTTTATCTCGCTCACCTGCATTAATTCACATTTTCCTACATGTAAAGAGAGCTGCCATTCATCAGAGCCGTAGACAATGTGTCTAATAGTGTATTTTCAATACGACAGTATGCCACCTTAGGCACTTAAAACACTTGATAATGGCACTTTGAAGCCGAAATCATGATCGTGTAAATGTAACACCGCAAATAAAAAACAGTCTAATGGCGGTACTGTCTTTAAAGTTTTCTACTATCGTCCTTACGTCTTCGTTCCACTTCATGTCGCTTTGCAACGTTACGCCTAGATATTTAAACGACGTGACTGTATGAAGCAGAACACCACTAATGCTGTATTTGAGCATTACGGGATTGTTTATCTCGCTCACCTGCATTAATTCACATTTTCCTACATGTAAAGAGAGCTGCCATTCATCAGATCTTTCAGAAATTCTGTTTAAATCGTCTCCTGTTCTAAAGCCGCTCAGTGACGACGCCTTCCGTAAACCACAGAATAATCAGCGAACAGCCGTAGACTGCTGCTTACCATGGCCGCCAGATCATTTATGTACACAGAAATTAACAAAGGATCTACCACACTTCCGTGTGGCACTCCTGTAGATACCCTTGTCTCTGATGAACACTCGCCGTCGACGACAATGTACTGGGGTGTATTACTTAAGAAGTCTTCGATCCACTCACATACCTGGGAACCTAATCCGTATGTTCAAGGAGACGGCACGACCCTGGGGTCCGGGATTTGTCCGAAATTTTGTGTGGTGAAAGAGGACCCCTAACACGTCACGTGGTGAAAATATTAGGACGCACTACTAGGAAAATCCCGAGAAAAATCGATCCAAAGTTTCTTAGGTGCCTTATGAGTATAAAATGTTAGCCCATTGCCGAGCCAGCGTCTGGCCTACACGGTTAGCAGTCGGACCCTTACGCCAGAGGTCGCGGGTTCGATTCCTCCTCTGGAACTTTGTTTTTGCTTCTGTTGCTGGCAAAATTGCAGCGCATTGTTACAGGAGAATCGTGAAATTAATTCCCAGGAAGACTGTATAAAAATTCATTCTATAATTCACCATCAGCTATCTTCAGCAATATTCCGAGACATGATTCAATACGCCTGCTTTGGCTCAAAATTATCAGAAACTCAAAAAATTTTCGTAAATGTTAATGGGGCATATTTTTGCACAGATTTATTGCAAACGCCCTGTGATTGTAAAAAATTCGCTTTTATATGTTGCGCAAGATGTCGAAAAAATTATTGCTCTCTTTGTTTTTACGATAATTACCATTGCGGTTCTTGTTTATAATTATTATATGTATAAAAATTGAATGTTTCCCAATCGAATTTGTTATTCTGATTAAAAACCCAATGATTCTCCTTATATACTTTACAATGAAAAATGGAAAACCCACCGTCATGAATTGTGTTGTTGGACAAAAAGAAAATAATTTTTATTCAATAATGTAACTAATTTGTTAAAGATAATGTAGGTTTGCGAAACTTTCTGAATAATTGGTGGTCTAACAAAAGAAAATGAAACAGAAGAACAAAAGTACCAGAGGAGGAATAGAAGCCGAGACCTCTGGCGTAAGACTCCGAGCCCTAACCATGTAGGCCAGACGGCGGCTCGGCAATGGACTAACATTTTATACTCATAAGAGACCTAAGAAACTTTGGATCGATTTTTCCCGGGACTTTCCGGGTAGTGCGTCCTAATATTTCAACCACGTGAGGTGTTAGGGGTCGTGTTTCACCACACAAAATTTCGGACAAATCCCCGACCCCACGCTCGTGCCGTCCCCATGTTAGTCAAAAGTTCGCACCGTACCGCACTCGAGACGTGACGTCGGGGTGGCAGCGAGTACCACCTGCGCCCGCCGCCGCAGTATGAGTTCGCCGCCACTCGCTGACCGTCTAACCCAGAAAAGCGAGGCGAGTCCGTCTCTCAAGAGCTCTCGGTGCTGCACCGGTACTCTGCAGTCGAGTGCCGCGTTCTACTGTTCTTCCCCCGCACAAAGCGCCGCCCGTGGACGCGTTATGCGCCCGGAACAGCGAGCGCGGAACGAATCTGCACACTCCTCGTGCCCCACGTGCTACTCTCCCCTCAGGGGCCTGGCAGTCTGACGCTCACATGAGGGTCCCCTACTCCAGTACAGCCGTCGTCCTCCGCCGTCAACCTGTGTGCACATTTCCCGTGTTCTCACAACGAGCAGCTGTCCTAAGGACTCTGTACTGCGTGACTCAAAAAGGGAGAACACATTTCGGTTGTTTATTACAGATAAAACTACCAAAGACAGGAACACACTGTGCAAGTCACTGGACAGAGAAAGGTTCAAAGTTTTATGTTCACATAGCCACATGGAAAAACTGGTAGAAGCCGACCTCGGGGAAGATCAGTTTGGATTCCGTAGAAATGTTGGAACACGTGAGGCAATACTAACCTTACGACTTATCTTAGAAGAAAGATTAAGAAAAGGCAAACCTACGTTTCTAGCATTTGTAGACTTAGAGAAATCTTTTGACAATGTTGACTGGAATACTCTCTTTCACATTCTAAAGGTGGCAGGGGTAAAATACAGGGAGCGAAAGGCTATTTACAATTTGTACAGAAACCAGATGGCAGTTATAAGAGTCGAGGGGCATGAAAGGGAAGCAGTGGTTGGGAAAGGAGTGAGACAGGGTTGTAGCCTCTCCCCGATGTTATTCAATCTGTATATTGAGCAAGCAGTAAAGGAAGCAAAAGAAAAATTCGGAGTAGGTATTAAAATTCATGGAGAAGAAGTAAAAACTTTGAGGTTCGCCGATGACATTGTAATTCTGTCAGAGACAGCAATGGACTTGGAAGAGCAGTTGAACGGAATGGACGGTGTCTTGAAAGGAGGATATAAGATGAACATCAACAAAAGCAAAACGAGGATAATGGAATGTAGTCAAATTAAATCGGGTGATGCTGAGGGAATTTGATTAGGAAATGAGACACTTAAAGTAGTAAAGGAGTTTTGCTATTTAGGGAGTAAAATAACTGATGATAGTCGAAGTAGACAGGATATAAAATGTAGACTGGCAATGGCAAGGAAATCGTTTCTGAAGAAGAGAATTTTGGTAACATCGAGTATAGATTTAAGTGTCAGGAAGTCGTTTCTGAAAGTATTTGTATGGAGTGTAGCCATGTATGGAAGTGAAACATGGACGATAACTAGTATGGACAAGAAGAGAATACAAGCTTTCGAAATGTTGTGCTACAGAAGAATGCTCAAGATAAGGTGGGTAGATCACGTAACTAATGAGGAGGTATTGAATAGGATTGGGGAGAAGAGAAGTTTGTGGCACAACTTGACTAGAAGAAGGGATCGGTTGGTAGGACATGTTTTGAGGCATCAAGGGATCACAAATTTAGCATTGTAGGGCAGCGTGGAGGCTAAAAATCGTAGAGGGAGACCAAGAGATGAATACACTAAGCAGATTCAGAAGGATGTAGGTTGCAGTAGGTACTGGGAGATGAAGAAGCTTGCACAGGATAGAGTAGCATGGAGAGCTGCACCAAACCAGTCTCAGGACTGAAGACCACAACAACAACAACAATAGCCACTATACCGTACAGTCGACATGAGCATCATGTGCTGGTCGAGAAACATTAAAACGATAGTCCTTTCCACTCAACACGAACCAACAGGTCCCTCTTTACGAAACGACAACTTCAATTTCTAAGCTCTTTTAGAGTTGCTGCCATATGTGGGACACAGATTCCGCCTTTTATGTACTCCCAGGGAGAAAAATCGCAAGGTGTGAGGTCTGGTGGCCTGGGAGGCAAAAACCAATGAACAAGATCTTGTTGTTCATCTCTTCCGAACCAACGTTGTGGGATGGTGTTGTTCAGATTGAGCTCAAAGTGAAACTGAAGCGGGGCGCCGTCATGCATGAGAATGAAATCACTGGAATCTTCGTGAAGTTGAGGAAAAAACGCAATTCTGCACCGAGTCCAGCTATGACATACCTCTCGCTGTTTCCTCTGCAGAAAGTCTGTCAACTTTGTGAACAGAAAGGGCACAAAGTTTCGGTGAGTCTCTCTCGTGTTCGAAGAAGACGCCAGGATTTTGTGACCCCGAAATTCTTACATTACGACTGTTTTCTTTACCCGATAGCTATTTATGCAGTACAATTGCTGTATCAGCAAAGCGTTTCAGCTTATAGCTTCGTTATTGCCAAATCTATTCGCAACACATTTTGCAGACAGCGTCCACATACAGCACTCAATGTACCTGCTAAATTATGTCACTGTATGGCACATAGTTCGAGAGTTATGACGTTATATACGTGGAAGTTAGATTCTTCATAACCGGATATGAGGATTTACTGATTTACACGAACCAGTTACACAACAAATCACACGTTGCACAAGGAGCTGCAAGTAGGCACGAAGGAACATAATGCCTCCAGCTGCAAAACCGTTTTGGGTCCTCTACCCAACGCCGGAAGGTACTCCATTCCTTTATGGCAGGCAGTTTGTACTTCACAGGACTCAGAGGAAGGTGCTTCTTATGTTTGTGGATGTCATCTATGTGAAACACTCTAAAGTCTCTTGTTCAGCGTTCTGATTTCTCTATGGACGTATCATCCTACTGACCCTAGGAATGTTGTATCGATACGATGGAACACGAATCAAAGTTCAGAGTTTTGTTCTCAACATCTGAAGTTACGACAGTTGGTCGATCAGTGTTCTATTGCGTACCAGTAAATGAATAAAAAAAAAAGAAAAAAGAAACAGATTAATGCTATGACTCTATCACTCTTCAGGTTTTATGCGAGGCGCAGCAGTGGCAAAACAATGAACTTTTTAATCGTCAACGAACGAATTCTAATCAGGACAATACAATTACGACAATAGTTTCTCGCCCATTATCACTGGACGACAATGCAGAGAGATTCGCAGAATTTTCCTTTTCCATCCCACATGGAACTAGTACTCAGGCCCGCCGGTATTCGTTCTTCACGGGCCCCATTCGCGGTTGGAAGAGGACAGGGAGTATACCATAGAAGTGTCAGAAGTACCCTCTGCCACACGCTGTGAGGTGTGTAGACGCATTGACGTACATGTGTGTGGGGAAAGCGCTGTCTAAATGTGGCAGCAGTCTCTGTCAATGAGAGTTGCTTCTTCTGTGGCTGCTGAACTTGGTATGCACCAGTTTTTCATTGGGTAGTAACAGTGAAGGAAAATGGACGCGAAAGGTGCAAAATTCCTCCCGCAGATACCGGGTGCAAGTGCAAGTAGTGGTGGAGTGCAGGTCACGACGGCAACAGCGTTGCTGCCTTGATTCCGAGGCCACGCCAGGTTCTTTCCGGTAGCTGGCGAAGTCACTTCAAGAACAAATACGTTCCATTGATTCAGAGTCTCGTGGGAAGTCAAAATAGCAGACTGTGACCTTTTTAGGCAAACGTGTACTAACACAGTAACGAAATACGTTGTATGTAGTGTTTTAAGTCAGGTTTTGGTCTTGTGATGTAATAAAATAATAGCTTGTATTAGGTCAGTTTGGTTTTTATCGTCTTACCTAGAGCTCTGCGTCTAACGCTACGCAAGAAAACGATAGCCGTAGCAAGGGCTGTTTAGGATTACTTAAGAACTGTCATAGTGAGTGAGCCGCAACTAGTTGCAAAAGGATTTAAAATCCTTAAAACATTCACGTATAGAAGTTTTATACAGCCAGTGCTCTTCTGTTCGAATCTGTTTGAGTAATTCTATCACGAATTATCCAAAGTGGCCGTTCAGAGTATGGTCATAATTAGCCACTAGTTTCAGTCATGCAGCCATGATCCGCAAGGCATATTTCAGCAGTGTGTAAGGAATTCCGTGGCGGCAAACACATAAAATATCAAAGTTGGCCGCCGTCACAGCGCACCGTCCGTCCAAAATGTTCCGAGAACGATTTTATTCTTGGCGTACAGGCGACGCCAGCGCAGTAACTACTGGAAACAATAGGTGTGCATTCCGTGAGTCAGCTATGTGCGGGCGGTGTTAAGTAGCGCACTTACGGCCGTAGTGTGTCAACGTGTTGTGTTAAAAATCGCTGTGGACAGGTATTAAAGACATTCTCCTGAATGTTTTGAAGAAGAGGAAAATATGCCAAGTTTGTGCCGCGCACCTCGACTCCCGAACACAGACAGCTGGGTGGGCGCCTGCCGCGAATATACTGAAATGAAAAACGCGGACAGTTGTTTTCTGAAAAAAAAAAAAAAAATCATCGCGGATTAAGAGAGTTGACGTCATCAATACCAACATACCAGAAAATGACAAAGCGGAGAAATTCGGATGAATGGTCAACGCTTTGACGACATAACCGACATTGAAGCCAATGTAATAAGCGAGTTGAATAACATCCGAAAGAAGGACTTTTCTGAGAGTTTTACACGGTTACGTGAACGTTCTGTACGTTTAACGCAACAGGGGAAGACTACGTAGAACACCTGAAGCATTAAAACCACCATCGCAACTTTTCTCTACTTTTTAATAATCCAGTCTCGATACATTTTGGCCTGTCGGGGTATGTGAAATGGATCTGCCACGTCAAGAATATTTAACACAGGTCGCTGAAAATGAGTATACCGCACTGTAATACAAGCAAATAACAGGTTCCACTTGTTATTCAGATCGCAACCTGAATCATCTCTATTACGTTCTGTTTAAACTGACATCTGGTTGCAAAAACGGAACAGATATCTGCTGCGTGGCGTCTGAAAATAATGTGTGGCCGTTCATCAGATGTGGGACGGGTTATCATGGGATCTCATCAGACATTTGACTGGTACTGTGCCGCCAACGTGACGATTTGTTTGTCAAACAGAACGGACAGCTGCATAATATAGATAAGTATTGTGGATTACTCAGTAAAATTGTAGGCGTTTCATTATATCGTTATTGTAGAGCGCCATCCAGTTCAAACTGGAAGCATCAGCATGGCGGAATTTTTTTATTCACGTTTGTGTTTTGCAACTGAATATGCCGCGAGACGTTACGTTGACGTTCGTACAAATAGCGGCACGTCTAGGGAAAGACTACCTGCTGTCCGGCACGTTTTCGCTCGGCAAGTGCCGCTCCGAGTCCGTGAAACGATGCAGCTTGCAGCCGGCCTGGACGCCGTGACGTGGGCTGCAGCTGTCCATCTGGAGCGCACCGCACGTTGCATAACTGGCCGGCACTGCCGGTGCTGTCTAGCAGGGCTGAGGCAGCGGCAGAAAGACTTGCTGCGCCTGCGGACGGCCGTCGTCCACATAGGGACTGTGACACGGTACTCGCTACAGGCTGTTTCATAGACTATAGTAGGAGTCGCTGAAATTCGAAAGTCTTGTAGCGACGTATAAAGTGTTGAACATACCTCTCTTCTCCTTCTGACTTAGTACCAATATTTCAAGGTGCAGTTTGTGAAAAGCAGAAACTCTGGTTTTTGTTGATTTATGGAGTTAAGCCTCGACTCATCACCAAACCGCTCACAGAATTTGATCTTCCTACCTTTACGAAACAGCCGCAGTCAATCAATTTTTTGCACTAAATACAGGGTGAATCAAAAAGAATCATCCGATTTGGCACGTCTATATTTCTGAAAGTAATAAACACATACAATGAATTTTGTTTTTTTGATGAACGGGAAACTCAAAAAGTTTTTTCTCATCTTTTCATAGATGTTCGACATGCCACCCTTGAGATGCATGGCACATGTCAGTGCGGTATTCATATTGTTCCCACACTTCGGCGGGCGTGTCTTGAGTTCTCGCTTCCACAGCTACTATTATGCGATGTCTCACTTCATTCATTGTTGTTGGTAACTGAGGCACATAAACAGAGCCTCTTATAAACCCCCACAAGAAACAATCACATACAGTCAAGTCGGGTGACCTCGGAGGCCAGTAATGTACGGCTGAATCATTTCGTCTATTGCGACCGATTCGTCGTTCAGCAATCCATTGACTTAAACATTCCTGAACTTCCAAATGCCAGTGTGGCGGTGCCCCATCCTGTTGGTAAATCAAGTCGTTCGAATAAGCCTCCAGCTGTGAGAAAAGAAAGTTCTCAAGCATATCGACATATTTGCTTCCTATAACAAATGAACCACACACCTTTTCCCGTGAAACTGCACGAAACACATTAAATTTTGGGGAGTCCGTCTCATTTTGTACTATGTAAAACTCGAGGGTTTGTTCTTCCCATATTTACGTTGTTCACGGAAATATCTCACATAACACAATAGTTATGGTTTTTTTTAAATCGGATGATTGTTTCTGATACACCCTGTATATTAACATACTTACGGGAAGATGTCCAACATACTGGTACAGACGTGAACGTTGAGAGTCACTCTCGTGGTTATTTGCGAGACATTCCGACATGCGCCCACAACGTTCGTCGGTGCAATGTGTGTCGTGTGTAAGCATTTAATTGTTGCTACAACTGTGGAAAATGGCTGGTTGGCTCTGACCACTATGGGACTTAAACATCTATGGCCATCAGTCCCCTAGAACTTAGAACTACTTAAACCTAACTAACCTAAGGACATCACACAACACCCAGTCATCACGAGGCAGAGAAAAACTGAAGAAAAACAACCACACTAACATCACTCACCGTATTTCTCTTGTCAACAACAAACCAACAAGTATTAAACTTGTAAATATTAGAAGTTTAAATTTAATTCATGTAGATAATTTTACTGTTTATTGACTGGGGATCATTAAAATTAATGAAATTCAAGTTTTTCTAATTACATTTTTGTAATGTATCAGACATGTTCCACACCCACGAGGATTCACTCTTTTATGGATCTGTGGAATGAATAATTAATCTAATCTAATCTAAACTGGGTCTAACGAATATCTCGTCTGATCAGCGGATCGTAACCTACACAGTCACTTGCTGTCATTCCCCGAGACACTGCGGAGAGATACACCACAATTGGGAACCAAATGGAGCCCACCATTCACATAACAATTTGTCCCCCCCCCCCCTCCCCCTTCCGACCAAATTTCTTCCACCGTCACAGTAGAAATCTACGACTTCTGTGACAGGTGCCACTCTCCTAGCGTTAGTACTTCGCTAGATACATTTCCTGGTTTCAGAGGAGTGTTGCATTCATGACAGGTCTTCTCCTTTCAGTCACTTTTCCTTCTAAATTAATCCCATTCACTACCCCCTCGTCCACGAGTTAAAAAACTTCCACACACTCGAATTTGAAATCCCGTTCTTTATCAGCGTGCACTAATCACCATTGAAGCTAGAAAACAATTACAGTTACCAGTGCCTATTAGAGAGCTCTGTGTGACCCTGTTTTGCATAAATAAATTGTGACTGAATCACGTAAAATGACTTGAAGTTCTTGCGGACGCGGCTTCTTCTCCTGCAGCTAAGCTTGTGGCGAGTAAACATTGATCTACATACCAGACTACCGGGCGACATAGCGCAGTGGTTAGAGATCTGGACTTGTAATTGGGATCAGTGTGCTTCTAAACTAGGAATGAGGAACGAAGTACCAGTCTGACATCCCGGGTCGTATACATTAGAAATCGAGACACCGCCGTTACGTCAGTGCCGTAACGGCTCCCTTTCTTCTCGTCGCAGTTCCGCGAGTTTGGAGAGTCTGACAGCGGCCGCGCTTTGATGTATTCCTACATACCGACTATTTCTCTTACTGGAATGTCCAGGAAGGTAAGCCTAGTCGTGACGTACAATGACCGATTGCCGGGATAAGATGGCAACTAAAGAAGCTGAACAGAAATTAAATATTACAATAACTTTACAGTAACCGCCGAAAAAGTTTTATACATATACATAAATACAAGCAAATATACACATGGAAACACACGTCCACAATCATACATATACGGGGTGAACATCAATGAAACCGACAAACTGCAGGGACGCATTCCTGGCTGGAAGTGAAGGGCAAAGAACTCCTATGAACACGTGACCGGAAATGCATCGTTGCCACGGCAGATGGCGCTGACGAATGAAAGTCCCTCCTAGCAAGTTACGTGTCAGTACCCCACAGGTGATGAGTATGCGGGTAGATGACGCCAGTTCTGGTAAAGGTTGTTTCGTCGGTAAAGAGGACTGATGACAGATATCCCAGAACTGTGACTGCCTCGTAAGAACGAAACCTTCCCGTAGGGGGAAATCCGCTGCTGATGTTGCTTGCACTCGTTGCAGGTGACAGAGATAGTAGTGGTTGTCGTGCAGGATACACATAATCGTACTTTGGCTTACACCATGTTGGTAGACCACTTCTCTGGATCTTGTATGTTCGTCTCAATATCTTCTACAAGCCGGTCCTACAAATCTGGCGTACGTACAGTCCGCCGCCTCCCTGCACCTTCGTCTGTCTGAAGGAACCCTTTAGCACACAAACGCCCATAAAGGGCTTGAAATGTCGTGTGATGTGGATGGTGTCTGTTTTGGTGTAGCTGCGCTGCCTTTCGACCGTTTCCATCAGTTTGGCCGTATACAAACACCACCTCGGCTTGTTCCCGGCACGAATACCTCACCATTCTGCTGCTTACAGTACGCTGTGTCGACCATATAGCCTGCAACACACAACGAACACACGGCACCTGGTCAGAGCAACTTCCACTCGTCAGCGCCACCTACCGTGGCAACGAGGCATTTATGGGCACAGGCTCATTGGACCTTCTCTGTTCACACGGAGGAAACCGGTTCTGAACGACAGACGCCAAATCGCTGATCAATTTATCCCATAGTGGCCGGGAGTGAAGCACCTCGGTATCTTCCTTGACAAAAAATTACTCTTTATGCAGCGTATTGACGACAAGAATACGGCAGCCCAGAAGATGGCCAGGTCATTGATTCCGTTCCTGAAGAGTAAGGATCTCAACCCTAAGACTAAACTCCAACTGTATAAGGCAACGGTGGAGCCCACAATGTTGTATGGCTCCACCTCGTGGGGGGAACTACGTGCGTCTCCAACTACAACAAACTCCAAGCGCCGCAAAACATTCGCTACCGATGGATCACAGGAGCTCCATGGTGGACAAGAAACGTCGACATCCGCACCGCACTCCACGAGACCACTATACAAGAGAAGGTCCATGACAAGGCTCTACGAGCTTTTGACAAAACCGATGCCCTTAAGGACGAAGCTCGACAATTAGAATCGGTAGCGACGGTAAACCCTGCAAGATGGCACAAGTATCGAGTACCGAAGTCAATAACGTTTCACCCCTCATAGGCAATCTGTCGTAACACGAGGAAGCAGGCACACATAACAGCCTCGACACATTTCACCCTCCACAGCAGATAGCCATCACCAAAGGCAGCAGGCTAAAAGGACCTATTGAGTACCCAAGCCCAACCGAATGTGTAATAAATAAAGTGATTTCCTTTTATCCTTACATCCCATCCTAGAAGAATAAGTCATCAAAGATGATCTCTTCAGCAACATCCATGTTGCTGATATAAAAGTAGACAACATAAGACTTATAAATGTCTACAAACCACAAAACCAAATCTGGCCAAGTATTGTACTACCCGCACATGAACACCCAACGATATATGCCGGTGATTTTAATAGCCATCATGAAATGTGGCGATACACCCAAAATAATGAACACGGACAAGCGCTGGTGGAATGGGCCGACGAGAACGATCTACATCTTATATTCGATGCCAAGGAGAGGGGCACATTCCACTCGGCCGCCTGGCGCAGGGACTACAATCCGGACCTCTGCTTTGTAACTACCGATAACGAGGGAAAACCAGTGCCTATACACAGAAGGGTTGCCACAGATTTCCCACACAGCCAGCATAGGCCTGTTATTTTAGACATCGGTGTCACTATACACCTGATACGGTCCTTCCCTCGACCTAGATGGAATTTCCAAAAAGCTGACTGGGAGAAGTATTCAGCGGACCTTGATAAATGCATCCGGTTTATACCGTCACTACCTAAATGCTACGACCGTTTCAGGAAAGCTATAATTACCACAGCTAAAAAACACATCCCTAGGGGGTTTCGAAAAGAATACATCCCAGGATGGGATGCAAAATGCCAGCAGCTATATGAGGATTTTACTAGTAGTGGTGGCAAAGAAATAGCTGATGACCTCCTCCACAATCTAGATTGCGCAAGAAGACAACGATGGACTGAAGCAACTGAAAGAATGAATTTCACTCAATCAAGTAGGAAGGCATGGAGTTTGTTACGTTAACTCGGAGATACGACAAGACCAGCCCAGAAAAATCCAACCATAACACCAGAGAAAATTGCAAATAACATTGTCGAAATGTTAAGAGCTCCGAGAGACAAACCACATACCAGGATGATTAAGCGCGAACTCAGAACACTTAAAAAGAATACTCCAAATATATCAGAGCTTTCCAGACCATTCACTGAGGATGATGTCATTACTGCCCTCAAGGATATGAAACCGGGCAAAGCCCCAGGTTTTGACAACATACACCCAGAATTTCTAACCTACGCTGGAAAGAACGTAGTCAAATGGCTGGCAAATTTCTTTTCGAACATTTTGACTACAAACCATCTCCCTAGAGAATTCAAAACCGGACCGGCGTAGAAAAGCGGCCCTACTGCACAAATTCAGAAAGATTGAGACAAAACCAGAACTACCAATTAAAGAAGAATTCTCACAACTGCGACACACTCGATTGAAATCAAGAAAGCCACCCATACGCACAGCTGAGCAGCTTCAAAATAATAACTATGACCACATGAAACAATGGAGACTAGATTGGAACCAAAAGACAAATGACCAACTACAGATCTGGTTTGAGAGCTATAACTGCAACATCTCTGGAATGGAACTAACACGGAAAACATGGTCCGCATCAAATCGAATACGTACTGGACATGGCAGGTGTGCGGATTCACTACACAAATGGGGAAGAGCGATGTCACCAGAATGCGACTGCGGTGCCCCTAGACAGACGATCCAACACATCCATGGTGAATGCTCCTTGCGAGCATATGCAGGGAACTGGTCCTACTTCCTGGAGGCATCCCCATCGGCGCTAGAATGGATCTCAAACCTCGACATAACCTTTTAACTGACCAATATAAACATAAATTATATTCATGATTGTTATAAGATTTTAATGTCTAACACTTGATGTATTAATGTTGCATGTATAGCCATACGCTAAATAAAATAAATAATCTTCAGCCCACACTACACAGTTAAAATAAATAAATAAAAAGACTTTCTTTCTTCGATTTCCAGTCAGCAATCCGTACTTGCAGTTTGCCGGTTTTACTAATTTTCACCCTCTGCACACGCGCAGAACAATATTCATTGCTAACCGATCAGTCACTATGCTGACGCATACGTAATAATCGTAACGCCCATCAGTTGCGTACGTAGCGCCAATGCAGTCAATCCTCGGCTACGCTCGTGCACTCGTGTACTCCCTTTCCTTTCTACGCTGGTGCAGTCCACTTGAACTCGACAGCAGGGTGCCGTTACACGGTGTCACCTAGTGATGTGGTTTTAATTGTGTGCTCGGCCTGTTTTTCGTCCACGACTGTTCCTTGCTACGCCGTCCGTCACGTGGCTGTTTTCATCGCTCTACCAATTTTTACGCTCCGGCCGTACTTTGCCTGGTGCCTGTTAATGCAGGGTGTATTTTTTTTCTTTGTGCAACATACTTTTTTAGATTTTTATCTCCGATTCACAGCCACCGGTTTGTATGCTTTCTTTTCTTCTGTTCCGCCTTTTTTCTTTCTATATTACGCCATGTTATCTCCTTTATATTTTTTTAAAATGTCTTCCTGTCTATTTATGTCTCTCGGCTGAAGAGCAGCGCCTATGCTGCTGCCAGCCCGCACCTGAAGGGGAATAGAAACGACAATAAAGGGAAAAAAAAGAGTCTACAGCAGACCCGAGTGACGAGTTTCGGTTGAACGTCCAGGAGCGTAGACTCGCAAGTTAAGTCTCAGAGCATACAGAGACGGCAGTTCGAAGATGACGCCATACGACTCGCTGGCTAATTTCAAACCAGTATATGGAGCTCATTTCTGACTTCTGTTCCAAAGACCGTGCTGTCACACTGCTTTACGTCTCACGTTGTTTTCCTAAATCGATCAAGGCAAACGCTGAGACGTTCCCATTTTCTGAGCGTTTCTTGCTGTATCCGAACTTGGGTTCGGTTCTAGCTGCCCCATCTCTGCGGACCATTAAACACTTATCTCTCATCCTTCTTAACACATGGGGACGCATTAAAATTAGTTATGTAATTTCCATTTTATCAGCGTGTAACATTCCGCTTCTTTGCTGCCCCGAAAGAGCGCCCTGTTAGCTATTGTGGATGCTACAGACAATTTCTGGTATTCAGAAAAGGTCTTTTGTTCAGCTTGTAGGAAGATAGGCCGATCTCTCCGTATTATTCTTTAGAGATTGCTGTCAATGCATAACGCTTCTTTAAGAGCTTGCGTCGTTCTGTGGAGGTAGGTGCTTTCCAACACCGACCAGAAATAATCTTTTTACAGTTTGATACAAAGTACTACTAGCGGGAGTAGGAAATGACCAAAGGAAATGCCTGGTTTCAGTTCCTGTGGCTGACGGTGTAAAAGGAAAATATGTTAAATAATTACATTGAGGCGTTTTGGGGTACACGAAGTCAGGTAGTTGGCCTCTAGCGCTCGCTAAGGTACGAGGAAAGCCGTTTACCCTCTGTGTTTTGAAGTGGTTATAGTTTCATAAGTCGGCAGTTAGCGATTCTTCGCGATCGGTGAGCTTGCGTTAGCCGGCCGGTGTGGTCGAGCGGTTCTAGGCGCTGCAGTCTGGAACCGCGCGATCGCTACGGTCGCAGGTTCGAGTCCTGCCTCGGGCATGGATGTATGTGATGTCCTTAGGTTAGTTAGGTTTAAGTAGTTCTAAGTTCTAGGGGACTGATGACCTCAGCAGTTAAGTCGCATAGTGTTCAGAGCCATTTGAACCATTCTTGAGCTTGCGTTACCGGCTCGGAAATCCTACAAGATTTCTAAAGCGCGTCCCCGTGCTCAAGCTGTTTCTGGTTTTCGCGCGGGTGTTGCTGTTTAGTTCGTTTTGACATACTCGGTACACAGACGTCTTATACAAGGCGACTGAAAAGTCGCGCACATCATACTGATGAAGCTAAACAAACTGTGCAACGATGCCTTTGTACACGGCGCTGTTCGCTGTAGTTTCAAAGAAAATATGGCTTACTTTCTTACGACGCGATAAGGCACACCACACTCCGTTTTTCTGACAGTCCGACGTGTTTTCGTGAAAGACATGTGGACTTTCAGCTGACGAAATTCACGTATGTATAAAGGTGAAATCATGCCTTACCAGTGAACAAAACACGACCCAGTTCAGCGATTCCACGGACGTGACCGAAATCATGTAGAATACGGTAGACGTTTTCCTTCATCCGCTGCCTTCATTTCTTGCAGTCTGCGGAAATAATATGCACCAAGTTTAAAACAACCTCTGCGTCGTTCTGTGAGCTCTAGCATACGAAATCTGAGAGTGGACCAACGGTCCCCTTACACTTTCTTCCTGTCAGCGCAGCATCATGTCGTCACCTCCGATGTTTTATCGTCCACTAAAATGTGCGGTATGCTGGTTCTCTTCATCTCGGTAACTGTGCGCCTTCCCGGAAACAGGCGATTAGTCTCATGCATTTTCAGGTACGCGCGTCTTTTCGATCGCACTTTGTCAGACCCTGGATGCAGCACCTAGCTGTGTTCAGTGAACGAGGTTTGATTGAAACTAATAAATTAAATTTTTTCCTGTGCAAGTTTGTCTTGCTTTTGCGTGACATTTTCCCTGCTGCCTTTGAAGTGCATTCCTGTCTTTCTTGTTGTGGAAATTATCATAACAGGTTACTAGGAGCCAGGTGGAAGCGCTGTATGAACGGGCTTTTAATTATTGACCTTGGAGCAAAGAGAAATTTAATCCTTTTATAAACATCCATTTTCTAACGGGTATTGGGACAGCAGTTATCCGCAATTATGATAATATATACATCTGAAGGTATTATCGTTATTGCACACATTTAACCCTTCTCACAGATCAGAGCGTGGCTGGCTACTCTTACACTGACTTGGTAATGTACCAGTGCAGAGGATTAATTCGGGCCCGCCAATAAACGTTTCCGAATACAATGAGTTCCAGGAGGAATAGATTCAGGGATATGACAGGAACGATCATTCGAAGCAAAAAGTCGAGTAACACGGGCTCTGTACTGCATATCTTAACAGCTATCAGCACCTCTTCATCTTCAATACTGTGAAACAAGTCTCTTCTACTGCAAGCTCTTAGATTGCCATGTCTTGAGAGATGGTAGTATGGACCAAATCAGAACAAAAAATGTATAGTAAACAAGGGCTTTAAGGGACATATCTTAAGAGGGTTAGGACGTCAAACGGGACGACTTAGAGCAGGAGAGACACCACAGGACATTTTAATTTCCACTGTCTATACTTTTAAAAATAAATTCGTAAAACTTTGTCAGCATGACCAGGAAGGATTCAGGATTCACCCTCATAGCAGTGGAAGTTCAAAAATGTGACAAAATATATTTAATTTACATGTGAAATGTGATCATTTTTTCACTTACTATTGGCTGCATTCGTTGCTATAGGTACACGTTTCTTCATGAGTAAGGGAGATTCTTCCATGAATTTTGCACAGCGTACAAACCATACCTACAGGTCTATGAAACTCTAGAATTTTCCAAATCTGTTAAAAACTGTGGTAAAAATTGGGATAATTAACTATAAAATTTGAGTTTTTTCTAAACACGAAGTTTAAAATATGACAGCGCATTCATTTTTTCATTAATTAAATAATTTCTAGAGTTTCATACATCTGTAAGTATGGTTTGTATGCTGTGTAAAATTCATCGAAGAATCTCTCTTACTTATGAAGAAACATGTACCTATAGCAACAAACGCAGCCAATGGAAGTGAAAAAAATGATGAACTTTCACATTTTGTTATGTTTTTGAACTTCCACTGCTATGATTGTGAAACCTGAATCCTTCCTGGTCATGCTGACAAAGTTTTGTGAATTTATTTGTAAAAGTATAGACAGTGGAAATTAAAATGTCCTGTGGTGTCTCTCCTGCTCCAAGACCGCCCGTTTGGCGTCCTACCCCCCTTAAGACTCACGAGGAGTTGTTCTTCTTGGATACTGTGAAACACATCGCTTCTATTGGACACCTCCGTATGCATTCATTTTATGCGTATGCACTTATGCATATGCATTTTAGAGCCCATGTTTACTACACAATTTTTTCCTTGTTTTGGTTCACACTACCTATTACCAAAATATGGAAACCGAAGAACCTGGAGTAGAGGAGATTTTTTCATAGTATCGAAGATGAAGAAGTACTTGTGGTTCTTAAGGTATGCATTTTAGAATCAGTGTTTACCAGACTTTTTGCATCGAATGACCTCTCCTGCCATATCCCTGAATAATGACGATTCCTCCTGGGACAACCTGTATACCAGCAGAGCAGAACGTCGGGAAATTCGTCTCGTGCGTCGCTCATCGCTGACAGCGTGTGGCTTCTCGCCGCAGCCGCGATCGGGACTTTGAGTGAAGTCACGGTAGCTGCAGGGACAAACGAAAGGAAGGAAGTTTTGTGTTAGCAGAAGAGCCCACACCGTGTTACGAGTGGAGGCCGAATTGCACGCGTTTTAGCTCACGCAGGTTGGCGTGAGGAGGGAAGAACTATACTGACGTGAGGTCTGGAACATGACAAGGAATGAGAATTCAGAAAGCGGACGTAATTAGTTTGATACTTAACTTTAATCCATTAATGATGAACGTCACTCTTGACGATACATGATTCACAATATTATCTGTTCAGAATACATTCGTAGTAACTGAATATGGCGCCTTGCTAGGTCGTAGCAAATGACGTAGCTGAAGGCTATGCTAAACTGTCGTCTCTGCAAATGAGAGCGTATGCAGGCAGTGAATCATCGCTAGCAAAGTCGGCTGTACAACTGGGGCGAGTGCTAGGGAGTCTCTGTAGACTAGACCTGCCGTGTGGCGGCGCTCGGTCTGCAATCACTGACAGTGGCGACACGCGGGTCCGACGTCTACTAACGGACCGCGGCCGATTTAAAGCCTACCACCTAGCAAGTGTGGTGTCTGGCGGTAACACCACAGGAAGTCTTCCTGCCGACGCGCCCATTTCCGTGCCGCAGAAGTTTTAGCGTCAGAAACTGAGACGGACCGACCGAACCTACACCTTCCACAAAGTATCGGCGTGAAACGCGGCTCGGGCAGGTGAGTTGTTTTTGGAGGCGACGGGACCGGCGGGCGCCACACCGGGGGGTCCAGGGAAGACCGAAGCGTGACGGCGGCCACTTTTCCCCGATCGGAGAAACCGCCGGCGGCGGAGGTTGGAGGCTGGGCTGGCGCGGGGGAGGCAGGGGGAGACAGAGAGAGCAGAGTGCAGCGTCACCGCCTCGCCGCCCACGGCTCTCGGCCGGACGCCTTGTCTGGCCAACCGCGGAGACCGTTCCGTCCCTCTCACTCTCGGCCGGTGAGCTCAGAAACCGGTCCAGCGCCCGCGGGATAACGGCGCGCCGTACTCACCTCACCACCTCCGTCCTAGAGCTTCCGGCCGCTGCCGGCGTCCGTAACGTGGGAGGAATCTCGGTACGCCGAGCGTAAACAAGCCTCGATCGGAAAGTGCGACTCTGGCCCTTAAAACTGCAACATCAGCAAATACAGCCTCCAGCGACAACTTATCCCAGAACAAAGTTTGTTTCTTGTTGTGGTCTTCAGGCCTGAGACTGGTTTGATGCAGCTCTCCATGCTACTCTATCCTGTGCAAGCTTCTTCATCTCCAAGTACCTATTGCAACCTACATCCTTTTTAATCTGCTTGTGTATTCATCTCTTGGTCTCCCTCTACAATTTTTACCCTCTACGCTGCCCTCCAATGCTAAATTTGTGATCCCTTGATGCCTCAAAACATGTCCTACCAACCGATCCCTTCTTCTAGTCAAGTTGTGCCACAAACTTCTCTTCTCCCCAATCCTATTCAATACCTCCTCATTAGTTACGTGATCTACCCACCTCATCTTCAGCATTCTTCTGTAGCACCACATTTCGAAAGCTTCTATTCTCTTCTTGTCCAAACTGGTTATCGTCCATGTTTCACTTCCATACATGGCTACACTCCATACAAATACTTTCATAAATGACTTCCTGACACTTAAATCTATACTCGATGTTAACAAATTTCTCTTCTTCAGAAACGCTTTCCTTGCCATTGCCAGTCTCCATTTTATATCCTCTCTACTTCGACCATCATCAGTTATTTTGCTCCCCAAATAGCAAAACTCCTTTACTACTTTAAGCGTCTCATTTCCTAATCTAATTCCCTCAGCATCACCTGATTTAATTTGACTACAATCCATTATCCTCGTTTTGCTTTTGTTGATGTTCATCTTATATCCTCCTTTCAAGACACTGTCCATTCCATTCAACTGCTCTTCCAAGTCCTTTGCTCTCTCTGACAGAATTACAATGTCATCGGCGAACCTCAAAGTTTTTATTTCTTCTCCATGGATTTTAATACCTACTCCGAATTTTTCTTTTGTTTCCTTTACTGCTTGCTCAATATACAGACTGAACAACATCGGGGAGAGGCTACAACCCTGTCTCACCACCTTCCCAACCGCTGCTTCCCTTTCATGCCCCTCGACTCTTATAACTGCCATCTGGTTTCTGTACAAATTGTAAATAGCCTTTCGCTCCCTGTATCTTACCCCTGCCACCTTTAGAATTTGAAAGAGAATATTCCAGTCAACATTGTCAAAACCTTTCTCTAACTCTAAAAATGCTAGAAATGTATGTTTGCCTTTCCTTAATCTTTCTTCTAATATAAGTCGTAAGGTCAGTATTGCCTCACGTATTCCAACATTCCAAAGGTTAACTACATTAAATTTCCTACAACAAGCTCCTGTTCACTTTTTCTGTAAGATTACTAGTTGGCGCGTAGCGAGCGATAGAATCTGAAAATCTTGCATGTGATATTTTAAGGTGTTACAACTTGCAGAAAACACCTCGGTAGGCGCAGCTGAATCGTCCTTCATATAGGAAGTTCATGGCGTCACTCGTGTCCACGTTGTGTAGTTACACTGAAATACTATTCATTCACATTTACAAGCATGTACTTTACCTCATGCTAGTTTGATGTTGGTGCGTAATTTTAGTTAATGTTCCGCTACAATTGAGGGTAAATATGCCGCTCCCACCCTTTGGATTCACGCGACCATCATGATGCTGTACACAGAACCTGGATTCATCCGAAAAAATGACCTTTTGCCATTCGTGCACCCAGGTTCGTCGTTGAGTATACCATCACAGGCGCTCCTGTTTGTGATGCAGCGTCAAGGGTAACCGCAGCCACGATCTCCGAGTTGATAGTCCATGCTGCTGCACACGTCGTCGAACTGTTCGTGCAGATGGTTGTTGTCTTGCAAACGTCCTCATCTGTTGACTCAGGGATCGAGACGTGGCTGCACGATCCGTTACAGCCATGCGGATAAGATGCCTGTCATCTCGACTGTTAGTGATACGAGGCCATTGGGAGCCAGCACGGCGTTCCGTATTACCCTCCTGAACCCACCGAGTCCATATTCTGCTAACAGTCATTAGATCTCGACCAACGCGAGCAGCAATGTCGCGATACGATAAACCGCAATCGCGATATGCTACAATCCAACCTTTATCAAAGTCGGAAACGTGATGGTAGGCATTTCTGCTCCTTACACGAGGCATCACAACAACGTTTCACCAGGCAACGCCGGTCAACTGCTGTTTGTGTATGAGAAACCGGTTAGAAACTTTCCTCATGTCAGCACGTTGTAGGTGTATCCACCGGCTCCAACCTTGCGTGAATGCTGTGAAAAGCTAATCATTTCCATATCACAGCATCTCCTTCCTGTCGGTTACATTTCGCGCCTGTAGCACGTCATCTTCGTGGTGTAGCAATTTGAATGGCCAGTAGTGTATGTTACCTCCTGCTTGGTACCACAGTGCCCGAAGCTCTTATCGAAGTTTACACTTGCCGTGACAGCAACGCCGGTCAGTAGGTCGCTGAGTGACTAAGCCCTTGGAGGTTAACAGGGGCGTGCGCGGGCGCGCAGCCTCGCAGCACACACACACACACACACACACACACACACACACACATCTACTGCGTCCCACGCGCCGGCAGTGCTCCGCCGCTAGGCGCGCGCCGCGCTGTGTCCTCGAGGGCGGTTGCGCTCTTGCGTCAGTTTCCGCCCCCTTAGGCTTACAAAGCGCAGCTAGCTGAGTCGCTGCGACCGCCCACCGTTGTTCTGCGCGCCTTCCGGACCGCGACTTGCGAGGCAGCCGTTACGCCGCGTCACAGTTCCCAGGCGACCTGACTCACTGTCCGGAACACTACCGCAGGAGATGGCTACAACTACGGTACACCACCAGCTACGTCGTGGAGTCTGCGAGAGCGCGATTGTACAGACTGACTGCGTTGCCTCACGTTCTAGAAAACCGTGTGGGCACCGGAAGACACTGTCGTCATGCACTGATGAACCAAACCATTATGAACGCCTTCTTAATACGAGGGCTATCCACAAAGTACATTACGTTTTGCAATTAAAAATAAATAAAGTATTGGAATTTTTTTTAATTATATACAGATCAAAGCCACACTTAAATACTACTTTTCTACATAGTTGCCATTTAAATTAAGGCACTTGTCGTAGCGATGGACGAGCTTGGAAATTCCTTCGTCGTAAAATTCGGCCGCCTGCGCCTTCAACCACGTGGTTAATCAGTAACCCGGTAGAAATACGATTTTTGTGGATTTCCTGGAAAGAGGCACTACAACAAACTCTCAAAGGTATTGCCAAACTCTGCACAACCTCAGAAGAGCAATACAAAACAAACGCAGGGGAAAGTTGGGCTCAAAGATCTTGCTGATTGACGACAGCGCCCGGGCCCACACGGCAAATGCCACTCGTGAAGTTCTCGAATCTTTTAAGTGGGAGTTGTTTCCTCATCCGCCGTACAGTCCCGACCTGGCACCGAGCGACTTCCACTTATTCCCAGCAATGAAGAAGTGGTTGGCTGTGCAGCGTTTTGATGGCGACGCACAGCTTCAAGAAGAGGTGACCACGTGGTTGAAGGCGCAGGCGGCCGAATTTTACGACGAAGGAATTTCCAACCTCGTCCATCGCTACGATAAGTGCCTTAATTTAAATGGCAACTATGCAGAAAAGTAGTATTGAAGTGTGGCTTTCATCTGTATATAATTTTAAAAAATTCCAATACTTTATTTATTTTTAATTCCAAAACGTAATGTACTTTGTGGATAGCCCTCGTAGCTTGTCTCTAAGTCTTTGGAAGGAAATGCACCACTGATTATCCGCATCAGGTATCCGACAGTTCTTCAAGAGGTGTCTGGACGTATGTAGCTTTGTATGTCTATGCACAAGTCATGTAATACGCTTAAATAACGGACCGCTGATTTGCTACGCGGTCATGTCCTTCGGACACGCATGCACGGGTGCACGGGTACAGGTCGTAACCAACAATTGTTACAGATTGCGAGAGGAAAACTATGGCGGTAATGTTAAGGGAAAAGTCCCAGACGTTAGCGCGCCCCAGTACGTCAGAAGAACCATCCGTCAGCCGAGGCGAGCACCGCCGGGCAACCCAACAAGTGGTCGCGAGAATGCCAACAGTTTCACTCCTGGTAGTTTATAGTCCCTGCCTGGAGTGGCTAGATAGTTACTTCCCGGGTGACGGAAAGCCACTCAAGTCGGAATCCTGTGGCCTGAAGTGAACGCGACACTGGTCCCAGCAGAGGGGTCGAACTGCTGAAGCTGAAGAGGAACGTGACGCGGCCGAACCAGGCAGGAAATCTTACCTTCAACTAACGCTAGATGGTTAGAACCAACTATGAAATCTTGTGTGCGTTCTATCTGCAACACCTGCCTATACGATCATCTCATTGCTTCATGGCTCCAGTTAGGTTGATTGCAGCCAGGCAACTTACGTGTCTGTCGCGCGCTATGTTTACTTCACCGGCACCTCATTGCGTAAGCATCCAGTACCTTGCCTCAGAGATCAGCTCTCTGTCATCACATCATAATTTAAACACAAGGTCTCATTTTTTCATTACCATAGCTGTGCCCATCCATAAAACAAAAGCATTCGCAAACTGTTTCTCTGTTACTGCCACCCGCCTATGGAAAGAAATAGGCAACACTCTGCTCACAATAAAATGCCCTGTTGCTTCCACTAATAAGTTGAAACACTTCCTCCTGTCACTCATAAAGTTTCGCTAAAAATTAAGCTTATGGCCAGCTTTCTCTCCATTAAACAGCAAAGCACATGTTTCCGTCTTTTCTCGTTTACGCTTCTAGCACTTTTCATTTATCAGCCAGTCACGTCACTTTCCTTTCCCCTATCTACATAAAATGTGTTTCATCACGTTACTCTTTCTCTCTCTTCCACCATGTCTGTGACGCCCATTGCTGCTAGTCCGCCCAATTTAAAGCTACCTCCCCATGTTCTCCGTTTCCTTTTAGGCTGAATCGGTAAATACGCACCAATTATGCGATCACTTTGTTGTCCGTCCTTGTGTCCGTGTGTCTGTCTGTCTGTCCGACTGTTAAGACCCATTCCTCTCAGCAACGGGCAGAGGTATCAAGTTGTAACTTAAGTCACACACTAAGATGTATGGACCCTTCCTTGGCTGTGTACAAAATGTAAGCTTATAAGCCAATGGAGTCAAAAGATACGGAAACTTTTTCATACCCGCAAATTCACTCACCAAAACCTAGAGGGTACTTCCTGTTGACCTAGAATCAAGAAATTTCACTGCAATCAAGTTTCCAGAGCACAAGTAGAGGAAAACATTCTAAAATTGTTAATTTGCAATTATATCAGATAAAAATATTTTTTGCCATTGTAAGCTTACTTCGCATTGGAGTAATCCGCTAAAAATCTCAGGAACTGCTGCAGGGATTTTGATCTGGTTTTCAGCAACAGTAAGGGGAAGGTTTGTGCATAAAATTTACAAATGTTTCGTGCTAATTGGTTGAGCTATACGATGAAGTGCATTCCCCTGTCACTGTGAAAACGATGCCTTTGCCATCTAGCAGTGATAGGCGTGTGGCCGCCACACTACTGCATCACTCCGGCGCCAGCATCGCAAGTTTTTTACGAACTGCCCATTTCGCAAACATACCCTGACAGTGTATCCCTATACAACACGTATAGCATCTGTAATGTTTCGGAGCAATGTAATACTGGTATTTGATGCAGGATTGCACTTCCATTGTTTGGGATGAGGTCCTGATATCTCACAAAATATCCGATGAAGCATTCCACAGGACAGTTGGACGTTTGCGTAACAACAACAGCACAATGGCCGGATGTACCATTTTCTTCTCTGGAGACTTCGGTCAAATGCTACCAGTATCTGCCATTGCCACTTAGCATAGCACGTTAAGATAAGTCCAAAGTTAGTAAAATAAACGACAATTAAACTTAAAATTAAAATATTCTCGGAAGTCTTGTAATCCCCGGGTTCGCTATCTTTCCAGTGTCAGTGCCGACAGCAGGTGATAATCATCGACGTTCTCGATTCCCGGGATGGATGAGGCATCTATATAAATCAGTAGGTTTGTAAGGAACCCTAGGGGCGCGTGTCGTAATCGCACCTGGACGGTTTTTCCTCTTTGTGCAGTATACTAATGTACAGGTGCCAGGACGGACAAGAGAGTGGGCGTACGATATGTGCGTGATAAAGACAGCGAATTTGAAAAATAAAAATGTAATGCGTAGTTTTGATACGTGGTACGTAGGTCGCTCCCCGGGGGTCGACGTAGTAGCCGTCAGTTATTCAGATCAGCCATAGAGCCAGTTGGTGCGTGAACAGAGTTAGAGAAGGTGTCAGGAAGACGGAGAGTCGGAGAGATGAGTCACTCTGGGCCCTCAGCCAAGTGCTGAGAGACATGGTGGGGGCGGGGTGGGAGGAGAGCGTTCCCCGGCCGCTGCTCTGGCAGCGTCACTGCCGGACACAACACGACTCTCTTCCCACTCTTGCTGCTGGTCACCTACTGACGCCGCTCGGAAAAGGGTGGCCTGTCGGCAACATCAACTAGAATTAACTGCTTCTGATCTGAAATACGGGCTCAGTTTTGGGTTCGGCTATGGGAAAGTGTACTAGGTACCGAGCCCAAAACCACCAGCAAGAATTTTTTTAAATTATTACTAAATTACTCGTGGTAAACCCCTAAACGGAAAGTGGCTTCTTCATTAATTACTATATACTTAATAATGCTGCATACGAGATGTAACTTATGCTTATGGCAACGAATGCAATGAAAAAATGTACAATGCCTGATTAGATTTAAGAGAGGGTCTGATGGAACTAATCTTGCCGGATTAAATAAATCGATGTCTCTGTCAATCATCGTTGTCTCTAATAATAGAAGGGGCTTTCGGTGCAGTTGCCGTACATTCTACATCTACATCCATACTCCGCAGGCCACCTGACGGTGTGTGGCGGTGGGTACTTTGAATACCTCTATCGCTTCTCCCTTCTATTCCAGTTTCGTATTGTTCGCGGAAAGAAAGATTGTCGGTATCCCTCTGTGTAGGCTCTAATCTCTCCGATTTTATCCTCATGGTCTCTTCGCGAGATATACGTAGGAGGGAGCAATATACTGCTTGACTCCTCGGTGAAGGTATGCTCTCGAAACTTTAACAAAAGCCCGTACCGAGCTACTGAGCGTCTCTCCTGCAGAGTCTTCCACTGGAGTTTATCTATCATCTCCGTAATGCTTTCGCGATTACTAAATGATCCTGTAACGAAGCGCGCTGCTCTCCGTTGCATCTTCTCTATCTCTTCTATCAACCCTGCCTGGTACGGATCCCACACTGCTGAGCAGTATTCAAGCAGTGGGCGAACAAGCGTACTGTAACCTACTTCCTTTGTTTTCGGATTGCATTTCCTTAGGATTCTCCCAATGAATCTCAGTCTGGCATCTGCTTTACCGACGATCAACTGTATATGATCATTCCATTTTAAATCACTCCTAATGCGTACTCCCAGATAATTTATGGAATTAACTGCTTCCAGTTACTGACCTACTATATTGTAGCTAAATGATGAAGGATCTTTCTTTCTGTATATTCGCAGCACATTACACTTGTCTGCAATGAGATTCAATTGCCATTCCCTGCACCATGCGTCAATTCGTTGCAGATCCTCCTGCATTTCAGTACAATTTTCCATTGTTACAACCTCTCGATATACTACAGCATCATCCGCAAAAAGCCTCAGTGAACTTCCGATGTCATCCACAAGGTCATTTACGTATATCGTGAATAGAAACGGTCCTACGACACTCCCTTGCGGCACACCTGAAATCACTCTTACTTCGGAAGACTTCTCTCCATTGAGAGTGACATGTAGCGTTCTGTTATGTAGGAACTCTTCAATCCAATCACACAGTTGGTCTGATAGTCCATTTGTTCATTAAACGACCGTGGGGAACTGTATCAAACACCTTGCGGAATTCAAGAAACACAGCATCTACCTGGGAACCCGTGTCTATGGCCCACTGAGTCTCGTGGACGAATAGCGCGAGCTGGGTTTCACACGATCGTCTTTTTCGAAACCCATGCTGATTCCTACAGAATAGATTTCTAGTCTCCAGAAAAGTCATTATACTCGAACATAATAGGTGTTCCAAAATTCTACAACTGATCAACGTTAGAGATATACGTCTGTAGTTCTGCACATAATTCGCCACACCTGCTGCTGAGAGTTGCTGTTCTAATCATGCATTGAAGTCTCCAGATTTTAATAACTAACAAACTAAAGCCTCTAGAAGGTAATTCTCAGTCCTCGTGAGTTAGTCTCTGTAAGTGCCTGTTCGTCCAGAAAGACATCGGTGAGGCACAAGGAAGAGAGGAAAAGGCACAACGCAGACGGTGGTGATTGGTGTGGAGGGCGGCGACGGCAGCCGTGGCGTGTCCGCGGTCCCCGGTCGCTGGTACCTGGTACCCGGTCCCCGGTCGCCGCCTAGCCCCTGGTCCGGCTCTCTGGCTCTGCGGCCGACCAGCTCTGGTAGGGATTTACGCGCTCCCTAAGCGAGCCGGGCGGCCGCTCGCCGGGCGCGCTCTCTTACGACCCACGCGGGCCGTACTTTTTAATTTCTCGATTGTGAGCCCGCCCTTGCAGATGTTTATGGTTCAATTAGCGCAGCATTACGCGACGCGATGGCCGTTAAATCTTCCGCCGGGCCTTTGTCAACTAGGCAAATGAGCTGCCGGGTATTATTTAGGGAGCCCGGCCGCGCCGCTCCGCCCAGGTGCCCCTCTAAATCACACCAAAGTGCCGGTCGCGCGAACGTAGCGCACTGACCGCGCATGCAGGAAGCTACCGCAGCTGCGCCTTATAAATCACAGCATAATGCACACTTTCTCTGTACAATTCACCGGTGAAATCGCCACGGGCTAGCAGCCAAATGACGTCGTAGCCTTGAGCTAAGTTTCGGCACGTTTCGTACTTGTCATCATCAGGAAATACTAGGTCGTTCAACTCTTTTGAAACTCGTTCCGCGCACGGGGCTTTTATAGCATTTCGGGAGGTCCCACTGGCGGCCGCGGGTGGTGGTAAGTGCCTATGGGACCAAACTGCTGAGGCCATCGGTTCCTAGGCTTACACACTACTTAATCTAAGTTAACACACACACTCACACCCATGCCGGAGGGAGGACTCGAACCACCGACGGGGGAAGCCCCGCGAACCGTGGCAATGCGTCCTAGAACACGCGTACAGAGTCAACGAACACAATACGTACTGCTCCGCAGACTTCCTCGGAAACATTTGATGGTGGACTGGGATACTCTCTGCGCTGTGCTGTATACTACCAACCTAAATAACAGTCGCCAGCCTCACTTTGACGAGCGATACAGGGTTGAAATCGTCACTATCTCTATACCATTGATCACCCTGAAGCGATCAGACTACTTAAAAGAGAAAGAAAAAAAATCGACAATTGGATTGGACAATGAAGACCGCAGTTGTTCAGTACATCGGCAACAACCGATTTCTACCACCTGCTTTGTAAACAGCACACGACGTCAATCTAAAAACAAAGATGATACAGAAGAAATCCGTATGTTAGATTTCCATTGCAGTAAAACAGAATTTCTTATTTAATTAATGCGTTGCTATATATTTTAATATAAAGCCGTTACGCTTTATAAGCTCAACTTACGAAAGCAAAAAGTTGTCGAAATATATGCTTAGATACCTTACAGTAGAACGAAAGTTATGTTAACGTCGGCCTTGTAGAATGTCATAGATATACGCTGAAATGTTTTATCAACACAGTTCTCCATTTTGATTTTTACAGACTAATGTTTATGAAATGAGAGTGCCTTTAATATGTCACATAAATCTGAGTTTTTAACGTCAAAAGACGTAGTCATTATTCTAACAGATTATTTTTTATGTAATGACGGTATGCTCAATGTATAGAGGATATTCCGAATTTCAGCGGGACATTTCCATTTTTTTTTAAATGCCTGTATGTTTTACTTGTAATTAACATTGACAAGTCCCCTTGCTTTAAATGACACCTAAGGGTTACAAAGTGTTACCTAAGGACGCTGGTTCACTAAACAGCAGTAGTTATGGTAACGGTGTACCACTGACAAGAGACAGGAGATACAGTGCATCGAGTTTTTGAATGTGGTGGGTCTTCATTCTATTTTTTATATTCCATTATCGTAATTATTTCAATAATATTACTTCTTATTTATTCTGTTTCTGACAGATTCTGATTATTTAGCATGCAGGCTTTGGACCAATCAGCGAAACCTTTTATTGTTGATACCACTGCTGTAAAATACTACTGTCTGCCGGCACGTTCGGTAGTTTGTTCCCGTAGGGTGATTCGAAACACCAATCATCCCATGGAAAAGAATCGCCTTCGAAAACGACCAGGTCGGGCCATATCACCGCCCTTCAGCCATCTTTTATATCTCCAAATCGAAGTATACTGTACGCGGGAATGGCTCATTTAGATTAACTGAGCTAATAGAGTGTCGACTGTCGCGGCTCAGAAGTTATACGTTATATATCCAGTTTAAATCTGATTGCGACCAACCTGATTGCAAATTCAGTGATTTCGCTCCGTAGATACGTTTGTCCTCCGACGACAGAACGTGTGTACAATAGCCAATTATCCGTATCTTTTTCCCCGATCATTTTCGCTAGAGCTCTTTTGGGTCAGATTCATACGAGCTATAACTGACGCAACGGAGTTACGCATTGCTTGGTGTGGATTTCTTATTCCAATATTTGAGCCCTAGCCACGGAAAACCTCCCGAAAACCTCTAAGCACTATGGGACTTAACATCTGAGGTCATCAGTCCCCTAGACTTAGAACTACTTAAACCTAACTAACCTAAGGGCATCACACACATCCATGCCCCAGGCAGGATTCGAACCTGCGACCGTAGCAGCAGCGCGGTTCCGGAATGAAGCGCCTAGAACAACTCGGCCACAGCGGCCGGCTAAATTCGGTATTATTTAGTATTTATTTATTTGGAGCATTCCTTATTACAATATTTGTAACTGTAGCGGAGAGTCTTGTACCTCGCTACACTTTGTAGATCTTCGTTTCTAGTCATCTCTGTTGTAGAAGTTTAATAGATTTTCTTACTTCCATTTTTAAATGTTGGAGTTTACTTTTTATGTGCTGCAGTCTGTTTCTGAAACTACGAAAAGTACTCCGGAAAATTTAGGTTTTTCCAAATGTGAAAACATGTTTCAGGGTACAAAATGTCCTTATAAGGTTTTCAGGTAGGCCAATATCTTTTTTTAACTTCAAGTAGGTAAATTTGGTAGCAGATGACTCGTTTATATAACGGTCAGGTCGACAACGGGAGTCGAGGTTAGGAGCAATTTTGCACAGGTAGCGGCGATACCTGTCGCTGCACAGCCTCTGCAGGCTCAGTAAACCTCTCCTCTCTGCAGCATGTAGCCGACGACAGAGTCTTTCCAGAACGGCTACCCCAGACGGCAGTCCGCAAGAGGTGTCGGCGTGCGACTACTCAGCTGAAACACGGCAACCCGAACCGGCTATTCGCGCTCTGAATGAGTGGGGCGCGTTGTCCAGCTCAGAGCTCAGTGAAAGGCGCGTGCTCAGTCTCGAGGGCGAAGAAAAACGGCCGCAGTAAAGTGGAGACGAGAGGACTGCTCGACTCCTTCCACCACAAATATATAATTTCTGTAACTGTGCGTCGGTAAGTGGGCGGCGCACCACATCTAAGACTCCCCAGCTCGCCGGCTCGGAACCGGTAAAGAGTGGGTGAAATTATTAGGGCTCCAAAATCTACCGCAGGAAACGTTGTTTCCATATTAAGGTATGTGAAAGTTTCTAGGGAGGGGCTGCTGGTTAGCCCTTTCCTCGACGCTGAAGCGGTGGATGAACTCGCAGAGTCATTGCGACACTTTTTTTTTAACCGCACGTGCCTCCCACACGAAATTAGAGTGCAGCTTGTCGAGGCAGCGTCAGACTAAAAGGTTTTGCCCTGAAAGAGCAGAGAACTGCTTGAAATTACAGTGGTTATTACCCCATATTTTACGTGACGCATGAAAACTAAAGTCGGGAATGAGTCATCAGTGGATGGACGACTCTGAGTCGATATGCATCATTTTTAGTCGAGAGGTGAGAGGCAAATCTCCGTCATGATTCATGCTTTCAGCAGTTTTCCTTTAACCGCTTCAGGTGAGTACCGAGATACTGGGTGGAATTAAAGTGCAGCTACTTACGGAGGTGCAAAGTGGGCTGTGACTGTCGCATGGTAGCAAACCTTGGTAGATACTACAGTATAATACGTTAATACCCAAGCTATCTGCGCTAGAAAATAAATGGTTCCAACTTTGGCCACCAGTCTGGCGCTATGAATGCAAGAAAGACGCTAGAAATGTTTCCATATGTAATAGATTAGGAACGGGGTGTGGACGGAAAAGACCAAACCAGGGAGAAACACATAACACTGATTTTATTATTAACAGCTGCTTACACAATTACTTCAGTATGGGCACCGGAGACGTCGACGTGGGGCTATACAGCGCCAGATTTGCACCTGGTGGCCAAAATTGGAACTAATTTTTTTCCAGCGTAAATCAGTTCAGCATTAACACATTAGCATTTCTACCAAGGTTCGCTGCCATACAGTACAGTCCACAACGCACTTTAATTATAACCAACCCTAACGCCAATGTGAGTGGGGCACGTTCCTAGCAATAAAAATCTAGACAACATGACTTTCTGGTACTCATTACTCTGAGGTTACCTGGTGGCAGATTTAGCGTTTCAGGAATTGCTGCTGATGTTGTGCAGAGTGTTGTGTGTGTGTCAGTTGCACGACAGGGTACAGAAACGGCACTTTGAATTGGTAATACCGGTGCTGGGGCAATATAAAGCGCATCTCGGTCTGTTGTATTCCGAATGAGACAGAATTTCGAATACATTACCGCTGCTAGGTCACGACACTGCATCATAGCCCTTCATCTGGCGCTTTTCAAGCCGAAGGTAGTGCCATAAAGGACCCCGAGACATAATAGTTTTGATACTGTCAAACCCATGACGACCGCAGACAGTTTTTGCCGCCCCAATCCATTCCTTTTTTCGTCATAGTAACCAGGAAAAATACGTTAGGTGTGCACGGTCTTACTGTTGTAAAAGGAAATTTTCAAGCAGTTTTCTTGAAAATAACGTTCATTTGAAATCCATACATGTCAGAGGTCTGTGTATACTCAGGATGATTCAGTTGCCCCTAGCGATGTCGTTTTATGCAATCTGCAGTACATCTGTATCGGGAACGATAGGACGGCAGGTGACAGTCACATAATCAATACAAGTTAACTCTCAGACCTATGGGCGACTGTTATCAAACTTAATCATTCTGTAAAAAGTACAAGTGAGGATTGGTCATGCGTTACTCGGTATTTGTGGGCCAGGGTATACCTTACTTCCGCCATACTTATCCAAGTGTCTCCGTACATTTATTCCGTTTGTAGTACTTAATCTTTCGTAAACCTTGCCTTATAAAGTGTGTTTCGCCATCTAAAACAACGAAATTAACAGGAGTATTAAAATAATAAGTGTAGAAGTCACAACTGTCAGGTATATAACCCAGTGGAAATATTAATCTATGACAAGCATCGATAATGTAGTTTCATAAACAACATGTGCGCAATAGGACTAAGATGTCTTTGTTTACATCACCATTTATTCTGCTTCACATCTCCTGAGCGAACTGGCCAACGACATTGTTCTGTTATGCGGGGTTGCATAAAATGACATCGGTAGGGGCAGCTGGATCACCCTATGCATTAATCTTTTCATTGGGTCATATACTGGAAAGCTGTTACTTCCACACTTTTCATTTTGATATCTCATGATAACTTCGTTGTTTCTGATGGTGAAGCACACTTTATAAGGCAACGTTTTGAACCATTAGCGAAAGATTAAGCACCATACACAGAACAAACTTTTACAGAGACATCTGTGCACATACTTTGGTTTGTGTGACTACACCCCTAATTTTAGCATTCTCGCTTCCCGCGCCCGGGTTCGATTCCCGGCGGGGTCAGGGATTTTCTCTGCCTCGTGATGACTGGGTGTTGTATGACGTCCTCAGGTTAGTTAGGTTTAGGTAGTTCTAAGTTCTATGGGACTGATGACCATAGATGTTAAGTCCCATAGTGCTCAGAGCCATTTGAACCATTTGAACCCTAATTTACATCTTGATCCAAGAAAACTATTTAACTTATAGCCAATTCTCAGTTGTATTTCTTACAGTATGATTCGGTTTTCTAGAAGTCGTCCAAAGCTCTGAGAGAGAACTTACATCGATCACGTGGCCGTCGCCTGTCTGGATAACAATCCTGATACGGGTACAGCCTGCATAAAACGGCATCGGCAGGGGCAGCTGGACCACTGTATATGTGTCCCACTGTTCATTTATGGCAGCACCACTAGCCATGGTTTTTACAAATAACTGTACATCGTCTTGTATAAATTTGTCACCTGTACTATGAAATACTGTAAGTAGCTAGATATTCAACTCGGCATGAGCCAAAATAAATAATGCTGGGCTCCACATCGAAGCACGCAAATGAAAAGGACAGAAGGGTAACGACATTTGTATTATGAATAAGGCTTATAGTTATACTGTTGCATAGGCGCTGCAGTCTGGATCTGGGAGACCGCTACGGTCGCAGGTTCGAATCCTGCCACGGGCATGGATGTGTGAAATGTCCTTAGGTTAGTTAGGTTTAAGTAGTTCTAAGTTCTAGGGGACTAATGACCTCAGAAGTTAAGTCCCATAGTGCTCTGAGCCATTTGAACCATTTTTTTATACTGTTGCAGTCTGTCACCTAAGAATGCATACGCTTGTCCTCCTTAAACACCCTTGTCACGAACTCGACTTCTATCAAACCTAATATCTAAAAAACCACCTAAAAGCTGCATTCTGCTCCGACAATAAAGATATAAAAACGTGCTACACCGATCTGTCAGCACCTAGCCGACTTAACGGTTTCGGGCAGAGTCCGTAAACCTGCGTCAACATTCCAGGTACAAGTCACGTTTCTGGAAACTTTCTAGTAAACGTGATAAGACGAGAGCAGGTGGTGTTTACGCCTGTGGCGGCTGGAACCCGTTCGCTTTATTTGTCGAGATTTGTATCCCGAAAATCGTCAAGGCCGCGGCCGTAAAATTTAACTCCCGTGCGGAGAGCGGGTAACAAAGCGCTCGTGCTGAGATAACAGCAGCGGCGGCGGCGGCGGCGGCGGGCAGCAGCCTTGCCTCGCGCTGCCGCCGCCGTTTCTGCTCCAGTTGCACAGCCCCACTGACTTTTGGCTCGCCGATGCCGCGCCCCGATAAACGCCGCTGACCGTAGGAGCCCGCACAGGCCGCACGGTCGCCCCCCCCCCCACCCCCCACCCCTCCCACAGATACAGTCACGGAACCGCCCAGCCCGGCCGGCCCTTTCCCTTCTTCGGCTTCCCTCACCGCCACAAATATTTCCGACGGGATTAACCTCGCGTTCAGCTGGTCAGCTGGCCTCGCCAGCCGAGACTCGACCGAGCATTTGGGTTGTGGCAGCTGGAGGAGACTGCGAATTCAGAGAACAGCAACACACTGACGAAAATTGAAAGAGGCCCACTGTGTACAACTTGTACGAGGTTAGGTTCCAAGTCCCCTGCCTGGCTCAGATGGCTCTGAGCACTATAGGACTTCACTTCTGAGGTCATCAGTCCGCTAGAACTTAGAAATAGTTAAACCTAACTAACCTAAGGACATCACACACATCCATGCCCGAGGCAGGATTCGAACCTGCGACCGTAGCGGTCGTGCGGTTCCAGACTGTAGCGCCTAGAACCGCTCGGCCACTCCGGCCGGCAGTCCCCTGCTTGGTTTGTTGTCGGCTTACGATTTGCTCCACTGAGTGAACCTCTTCATCTCAGACAAGCACTGACACCCAAAGGCCGCGCGGGATTAGCCGAGCGGTCTCGGACGCTGCAGTCATGGACTGTGCGGCTGGTCCCGGCGGAGCTTCGAGTCCTCCCTCGGGCATGTGTGTGTGTGTTTGTTCTTAGGATAATTTAGGTTAAGCAGTGTGTAAGCTTAGGACTCATGACCTTAGCAGTTAAGTCCCATAAGATTTCACATACATTTGAACATTTGACATCCAAAGTCCTCAATTATTTTCTGGATATATTCCAATTTCTGTCTTCTCCTGTAGTTTCTTTCCCTCCACGGATCCCTGCTGCACCATGCAAGTTATTCCCTCACGCCTTAACACATGTGCTGTCCTCATGTACCTTCTTCTTGTTATTTTCCACATACTCACACCAAACTTATTGGTGGATTAATAGCTGTCACACCAAACTTATTGACAGGCAATTAAATAACACAATGAGGTTGATTTCTGGAACTGTTAAATCAACGCCCACGTACTGGTTACCGGTGCTATGTAATATCCTGCCCCCGGACCTGCGTAGAAAAGCGGCCCTACTGCACGAATTCAGAAAGATTGAGACAAAACCAGAACTACCAATTAAAGAAGAATTCTCACAACTGCGACACACTCGATTGAAATCAAGAAAGCCACCCATACGCACAGCTGAGCAGCTTCAAAATACACTCCTGGAAATTGAAATAAGAACACCGTGAATTCATTGTCCCAGGAAGGGGAAACTTTATTGACACATTCCTGGGGTCAGATACATCACATGATCACACTGACAGAACCACAGGCACATACACACAGGCAACAGAGCATGCACAATGTCGGCACTAGTACAGTGTATATCCACCTTTCGCAGCAATGCAGGCTGCTATTCCCCCATGGAGACGATCGTAGAGATGCTGGATGTAGTCCTGTGGAACGGCTTGCCATGCCATTTCCACCTGGCGCCTCAGTTGGACCAGCGTTCGTGCTGGACGTGCAGACCGCGTGAGACGACGCTTCATCCAGTCCCAAACATGCTCAATGGGGGACAGATCCGGAGATCTTGCTGGCCAGGGTAGTTGACTTACACCTTCTAGAGCACGTTGGGTGGCACGGGATACATGCGGACGTGCATTGTCCTGTTGGAACAGCAAGTTCCCTTGCCGGTCTAGGAATGGTAGAACGATGGGTTCGATGACGGTTTGGATGTACCGTGCACTATTCAGTGTCCCCTCGACGATCACCAGTGGTGTACGGCCAGTGTAGGAGATCGCTCCCAACACCATGATGCCGGGTGTTGGCCCTGTGTGCCTCGGTCGTATGCAGTCCTGATTGTGGCGCTCACCTGCACGGCGCCAAACACGCATACGACCATCATTGGCACCAAGGCAGAAGCGACTCTCATCGCTGAAGACGACACGTCTCCATTCGTCCCTCCATTCACGCCTGTCGCGACACCACTGGAGGCGGGCTGCACGATGTTGGGGCGTGAGCGGAAGACGGCCTAACGGTGTGCGGGACCGTAGCCCAGCTTCATGGAGACGGTTGCGAATGGTCCTCGCCGATACCCCAGGAGCAACAGTGTCCCTAATTTGCTGGGAAGTGGCGGTGCGGTCCCCTACGGCACTGCGTAGGATCCTACGGTCTTGGCGTGCATCCGTGCGTCGCTGCGGTCCGGTCCCAGGTCGACGGGCACGTGCACCTTCCGCCGACCACTGGCGACAACATCGATGTACTGTGGAGACCTCACGCCCCACGTGTTGAGCAATTCGGCGGTACGTCCACCCGGCCTCCCGCATGCCCACTATACGCCCTCGCTCAAAGTCCGTCAACTGCACATACGGTTCACGTCCACGCTGTCGCGGCATGCTACCAGTGTTAAAGACTGCGATGGAGCTCCGTATGCCACGGCAAACTGGCTGACACTGACGGCGGCGGTGCACAAATGCTGCGCAGCTAGCGCCATTCGACGGCCAACACCGCGGTTCCTGGTGTGTCCGCTGTGCCGTGCGTGTGATCATTGCTTGTACAGCCCTCTCGCAGTGTCCGGAGCAAGTATGGTGGGTCTGACACACCGGTGTCAATGTGTTCTTTTTTCCATTTCCAGGAGTGTAATAACTATGACCACATGAAACAATGGAGACTAGATTGGAACCAAAAGACAAATGATCAATTACAGACCTGGTTTGAGAGCTATAACTGCAACATCTCTGGAATGGAACTAACACGGAAAACATGGTCCGCATTAAATCGAATACGTACTGGACATGGCAGGTGTGCAGATTCACTACACAAATGGGGAAGAGCGATGTCACCAGAATGCGACAGCGGTGCCCCTAGACAGACGATCCAACACATCCATGGTGAATGCTCCTTGCGAGCATATGCAGGGAACTGGCCCGACTTCCTGGAGGCATCCCCATCGGCGCTAGAATGGATCTCAAACCTCGATATAACCTTTTCACTGACCAATATAAACATAAATTATATTTATGATTGTTATAAGATTTTAATGTCTAACACTTGATGTATTAATGTTGCATGTATAGCCATACGCTAAATAAATAAATCCACATACTCACTTCCTCGCCGGTTCTGCAGAGAACCCCTAACTTCTCATTACTTCACTTCATTTTAAGAATGTTTCTACAGCAGCAAATCGAAAACGCTTCGATTCTCTTCATTTTTTTTGTTTTCCCACAGTATACTATTCTCTTGCAAAAATGCTCGGTTCCAACCGCTCATTTCCACGAATTTCTGCCTCAAATTAAGTGTTCTGTTTTAGCGACGAAAAGCCATCTCTACCTGTGCTGATCTGCTTCTTACATCTTCCTTGTTTCATTAAACTGAACAGTCTTGACCACAAGAAGCGGTCAGTTTTTGACCGCTTCAAGGTATGAAGTCTGAAAATGGTCAAAAACTGACCGAAATCAGTTACACCAAAAATAAAGGTTTCTGGTGGTACTGTTAACGCTCATTTTAAAGTGCTACAAAAACCGCTCTTCTCCACGAGAAATGTTCTCAAAAATTACTAATTCCTTGTTTCGTCCATTATGTGTTATTTTGCTTCCGAGGTAGCAGAATTCCTTCACTTCGTCTACTACGTGGTCCCCAATTATCACTAATCTCTTTTCTCTTACACCTCATTCCTTTTACCTTTCATCGATATACTGTTAGACCATACACTGTGCTCACTGGACTGTTCGGATCCTGTAACCCTCTTCACTTTCACTCACTACACCGACGTCGTCAGCAAATCTTATCATTGATATCTTTTCACCCCCAATTTTAATCGCACTCTCCAACCTTTGTTTTACATCCATCACTGCTACTTCAGTGTTCAGGTTGAAGAGCAGTGGCGAGACACCGCATCCCTGTCTGACACCCTTTCAAAGCGCACACTTTGGTTTCAGCCTTCAATTGTTATTGTCCCATATTAGTTGTTGTAGATATTGTATATGACCTGTTGTCTTTCCGAAAATTTTATACGTACGTTTCTGAGATTTCAGATCGTCTTGCATCATTTTACTCTGTCATAAACATAATCACAATCCCTTTCACCTGTAGACAATTCGAGAGTCTTCTGCACCCTCCTCTAGTTAAAACGCAGTTCTTTAATCATACTCATAATGGTGACGTGGCTAACCTTATGCAGGGAGACAGCGTTCGATGCTATGTCCATCAAGAGTCGCATTCGCCAAATGATGTTGCCAGACATACAGGGTAATTTGGCAAGTGGGAAGAAAGCACAGGAAACGATCCCAGAGGGATGAGCAGAAAAGGTCATATGAATATATGGCCGGCAATGCGTTCCAAGGAAGATGAAGGAAGGGAGATTAGGATTTGACGTTCGTCGATGTCGATGTCATTAGAGACGGAAGACAAGCTCGAAATGGTGCAAGGATCGGGAAGGAAATCGGCCGTGCCCTTTCAAAGGAACCATCCCGGCATTCCCCTGATACGATTTACGGAATCTACGGAAAACCTAAATTTGGGTGTCCGAAGCGGGTTTGAGCCGTCGTCCTCACGAATGCGAGTCCAGTGTGCCGACCACTGCGCCGTCTCGTTCGGTCATAAATCCGAGGTCTACTGCGACCAATCAATTATTTCAATTGGGTTGCATCAGGTGAAAACCGCTTTGTTCACGATAGCGTAAATTCTACTACATAAATGGTGATTCTAATGTAACATAACAGACAGTTATCGACCACAACACAAAATTGCCCGAAATTATTCGTCCCTTTCAATATTAATCTTTTAACTTATATTTACTTTATCAATTTTCTTCGTGTGCTTCAGTTACCATATTTCGTTTCTCTTTTAGAAATTACCGCCAGCCTTACGTGTATTTGACTCAGAACTACCTCTTATTTCCAGTGACTTAACATGTTTTGTGTGTGTAGCTCCTTTTAACCAATTCTACAAAACCTGATATTCTCAACACTGCTCACCTTAATTTTGATGTTCATTCAGAAAAACCTTTTAAAGTAATTGACATGTTTCAATCGAAGCACGAAGTCGAAATACCTCTACCCTCATACTTTGTTTTACTTAAAGGAAGATGTTTTAATTACTTTCAATTAATTACATACATGGATTAAGACACATCGAAAACTCTCATAATACTTTACCTAGAGACAGTCTACTTACAGTTTCGTAATCCTCTGATCAATTGGAAACGTTTGATATACATCACGGTAACATTCTGTACGATTTTTATTTTGACTTTTTTCTACTGATTTTTGTTTTAGTTTGCTTTAGGTTTTCCACCATCCTTCAATCCGTTTCAGTCAGCATATTATAAACATTATTTGCAAGTGATAGGAAATTTGTAAGGTTGTCCCTGTGTCATTTGGATGCAATGAATTATCTGCATAATTAGCGATCAATATAGCTTAAAATTATATTAAACCTAATGTCGGTCATAAGACGCTTACCACTTACCTCGTTCAGTTACTCTCTGACACCAATGGAATTACGTCACAAGCATCAGAATAAAGGCAGTACCATCACCTGAACAGGGACACTTCGTACCCGGGCAGCTGTGGTGACAGTCTGAACACAATGCTGACGACTATAGCTGGCATACGGGTACAAATTGCGCCTGTTTCCAAGATGGCGCTGTACTGGTTTTGCTTAGGGTGTAGGTGGCAACACCGAACCACAGAGGCAGCGAAATATTTCAGTGTATCGATATTATGTTATTATATTTATCTAGAATCCGGCCGGTTTGGCCGATCGGTTCTAGACGTTTCAGTCTGAAACCGCGGGACCGCTATGGTCGCAGGTTCGAATCTTGCCTCGAGCATGGATGTGTGTAATGTCCTTAGGTTAGTTTGGTTTAGGTGGTTCTAAGTTCTAGGGGACTAATGACCTCACATGTTAAATCCCATAGTGCTCAGAGCCATTTGAACCATTTTAACTAGAACAATAAACAAATATTATTCGAAGTGTATGCTCGTTACTTATAAAGCTAAAATACACCTTAATCAATACATGAAACCATGTATCTGCAACGGTAGAAAACACTCGACTACAGAGTAAGGATATCCATGAAAGTCGTAACTTTGGGAATCTATGTTATTGGTGGGGACTAAGATTAATGCTATTTAGAAGAAACTGTAGTTAGAACTCAGACTGATGCCGGAGAGAATTGGCCATGTGAGTGAGTCACACACTCGGGTAGTAGTTGTTCATCTGGTAGACCTCACACTTGCGAACGACCATATGTGCCGACAGTGCACGATCTATTCATATGACTAAACACAGCTTTGAAGCACCCATACTCCAACCTGGCCTTTTCTTATGAGATGTGGATGGAAGCTTCGCGAGCCGTGTTGTCCTGAGCGGAGACGGAGACGGGCGTGGAGCTGCAAAGCGCTGGTGGGACTGCCCCCACGGGGTTATTTACTGCCTCGGCGGAGCTGCGCGCCAAACAATGGCAATCGCGCAGGGTGGGGCTCGCCGATGCCGACCAGCTGGGAGAGCTGGGAGACGCCCGCCTGCAGCACTGTCACCCCGAGAGCCTGCCTCGAGAGCCAGCCGTGAGAGCCAGCCAGTCTCTGGCCAGCTCCCACCGCGCCGGAAACGCTCCGGAGCGTTACGTATTCCGCCGACAACGCATGACCAACAGTTTCTTTTTACATACCCGTTGGAAGTTACTGATTAATTGCCTATATATATACATATATACTGTACATCGTTGTCTCTGCTGCTACTGCTACTTAACTTTCGCTCTTATCACAACCAACATCGTATCTATTTCTTCTTCTTGTTCTTTTCGTTTGAAACTACTTAAGACCACGGGGCTCGTTTTGACTCTCTACGCGTGCCTTCTGTTTCTTCTTGGCCGAGAAAGATTTCATTTTCTGGCGGTGAGTAAGCTTCCTTTCCTCTGTCCACTTTGGTCTGCCGGTTACCGTGCTCTCTTTGGCGGTAAGGGACTCTAGGAATACTCCTTGGAGAGTCAGCTGCTGGGATCTGGACCGGACCTGCACGGTTTCTAGCGGAATTTCAAGTTGCTGCAGGTCTAATTTCACTGTGGTGATCCATTTGTTCTTGGAGGTTTTCCCTCTACCTATCGCCAGTCCTGTTCGTGAGTCGGCAAGGGCTGATGCGGTCAAACGTACAAGAAAGGCCAGTCGCCTTTTCCTCACAGGTGTGATGCTGATGTCTCATTCGAGGTGACGTAGGTCACTGTTGTGTCTGGTCGTGTGTGTGCCAACCTCTTCTCTTCTTGTCCCCAGTATTCTTCTTAGGGCCGGCCGGAGTGGCAGAGCGGTTCTAGGCGCTACAGTCTGGACCGCGAGACCGCTACGGTCGCAGGTTCCAATCCTGCCTCGGGCATGGATGTGTGTGATATCCTTAAAAATGGTTCAAATGGCTCTGAGCACTATGGGACTTAACATCTATGGTCATCAGTGCCCTAGAACTTAGAACTACTTAAACCTAACTAACCTAAGGACAGCACACAACACTCAGCCATCACGAGGCAGAGAAAATCCCTGACCCCGCCGGGAATCGAACCCGGGCGTGGGAAGGGAGAACGCTACCGCACGACCACGAGATGCTGGCTGATATCCTTAGGTTAGTTAGGTTTAAGTAGTTCTAAGTACAAGACCTCAGATGTTAAGTCCCATAGTGCTCAGAGCCATTTGAATTCTCCCTAGGATTTTCCGTTCCTTGACCTCCAGTTTCCTCAGTGGGCCATTCCTGTTCATTAAGAGGCAGTCACAGGCGTACAAAATGGAGGGCCTTACTACTGCGCTGGAATGTTTCGGTTTAAGGTTCACGGAAATGTACTTCTGGATGTAAATGCTCTTGACGCTCTTCAGCTTAGCACATCTGAAATCTACTCTCCTAAATACTTGGCTGCAGTGACTTTACGAATAGTGGTGCTTTCTAATGGAATTGAACATGGGGCTCACTTGATGTTAGACTCCTCTGTATGACTGGGTAACAAGGCGAGATGATCTGCAAAGGCTAGGCAAGGTACACTGAGGTTATCTTTCTTGTAACCAATCTTCATTCCAGATCCCCATGACACTGAGCTAGTCCATTCCCTGACAATCTTCTCCAGTACACAACGCTGTCTAAGTTCCATTTCAATGGTGAAACTCTCAGCAAGCTCACCTCTGACTTTGACTTTGGAGGTAGTGTTCCTGCGAGAGGCCTATGTGAAAAAAGGTGCACAAATATTCAGACAGACCAAGATAAGATTTTAAAGTGGTGCAAAGACTGGCACCTTGTTTTAAAAGTTCAGAATCATGAAACGGAGCGTATCACAGAACACCACATCAACGTCAGTGAGTCACAAGTGAATCAACCAACTCACACGAATATCTGAGTGTAACACATTGTGGGGATAAAAACAGAAGTGATCAGATGGGCTCAGTCGTAAGTTAAACAGGTGGCACACTTTAATGAAATGACAAGATACTGGGAAAATGCAGTCAGTCTACAAAGGAGACTGCCTACAAACCACTTATGCTTCTCGTGTTACAAAACTGTTAAATTATTTGGGTCCCATATTAAACAGGACTAAAAGGCAGTATTGAACATACAAAAGAAGAGCAGCACGAATAGTCACAAGTTTGTTTGATTCAAGGAATGGCGTCACGCAAATAATGAAAAATCTGCAATAGCAGTCGCTTGGAGGATGATGCCAGCGAAAGTTTCCTTGCGAAGTCTCAAGAACCAGTATTAAGTGAAGAATCTAGGAACACACTTCGGCCCCCTTCCTTTTTCTGGAAATTAATAGTAAGTGAATGGCTTGGACAGAAATAGCGTCCCTCCCTAGCGCCGTCATCGGCACCCCATTACGCCTTCCTCCAGAGACGTCAGCGCTGCCAGCCACTCTCCTCCTGAGGACATTTGCCGGCAGCGTTGCTAGTTGCTAGTTGCTAGTTGTAGTCAGCCAGCCAGAGGACAGGGCGTCGGCTGGGCTCGCCGGCAGAGGTCGCAGGTCGCTCTCCCCCCTCCCCCCTCCCCCCTCTCCCCCCTGCACTTTCTCCCCTCCCCAGCGCTCTGTTCTCTGCCAGCTCTACACAACAGCCTCTCCGCCAGTGCTACAACACTGCTACTGTCTTCTCCGCGGCCTCGCGTAGCAACTTGCGGTAACATCCAGCACGAGAGCTGCATTACGAGCCGCAGGTGGCAGAGTGCTACTGCGTGCAGGTCGTACTTACACTCCACAGCATGACCCTCATTAACCAAGCGACTAGAAGCGTCTCAGTCACAACTGAGATTCCACCGCCTCGCAAACCGGATCAATAACTGAACCAGCACCAGCTGCTGCATGGACAACGTCCTGTAATGGACGGAATGTAAAATATTCCGATGATAGCACTCAGTAGCTGCTACGTAAGTATATTGGTATCGCCTTCCTGACACTTTCAGGTTGCATACTTCCCGACAAACAGCACTCTTGACTGCTGGCATTAAACGAGGACAATTTTCTGTGGCATGTACGTACGCGACGGCATTTGCATGTTGAATTGTGTCCTTAAGCAGCGACAAACATCATCAAAATGGATCAGCTCAGAGGCAGTGGACGCGTGTTTTGGTGTAGAGGTTTTCCAGCAGCAGCAGTTCCTGCGTAACCCAACGGAAAACGACGTACAGAAATCTTTTGAGGTGTGGAGGGAACGAACGCAGACGTGTGTGGACACAAATGAACCGTAGTTTCATGGCGATGACAATTAGTAGACCGTATTTAGTAAATCATCAGTGTGGACGCTCTTTAGTCAGATCTCATAGCTGACGCTACCGGGGGAAGACAAGGTTCGCTGATCGGGACCCAGTGTGACGAACAATTTCAATCTGCCAGTAAGATTAAAGCGCAATCCATTGCAGAGTGAAATATTCACTCTCGACTTAATCTGCTAAATGAAATTTTGATCCTGTAGGAGTGTGCGCCCATATGAAACTTTCTGGCAGATTAAAACTTTGTGCCGTACCGAGACTCGAACTAGGCTCTGTTACATTTTGTAGGCAAGTGCCTTACCGACTGAGCTACACAGGCACGATTCACGACCTTTCCTGACAGCTTTACTTCTGGCAGTACCTTCCAAACTCCAACCTTCCGGGTTGCTGAGCTGGTAGAGCATTTGCCCGTGAAGCGAAAACGCCCCGAGTTCGAGTCTCCGTACGGCACACAGTTTTAATCTGCCAGGAAGTTTGAACTAATCTCCTGTCAGAATTAAACTGCTTCTATATCGGAAGAATTGAAACGTTCCTTTCATCCGTTTCTCGGAGCTTCCGAGTTTCACTTGCAGCTGCGGCCAGAAGTCCCGCACTCTTAGCCGTGTATGATTCGCGAGACAAATAGGCGACGTGTAGGTCTATCACCACAGACTAATACGGAAAAGCTTCCTGGCGGTCCAGTAGTAATTCTTTGCACCACATCACATGTAAAATCAGTCTGAATAAGGATCTGCAACCTGGCTTTGAGACGAGAGACAGGGTTAAACTTCTCACAGCTCCAAAGTCAATAATTAAGAGCCATAGACCTATATAACTACTCTCAAGGAGATTCAGAGGTCCGACCACTCGACTGGAATGTGTACGCCGCTAACTGTTCGTACACTACCTCCACCTGGCTCCTAGCGGCTTCCGCCGATAATCTGCGCATAGAAAAACAGAAATACGGTTCAATGCCGACGTTTCAGAATAACGCAGCACTTAAACTTCCACGGAACCAAATAGAATTTGCTCGCTTCCATTAAAAGCTCGACAAGTCAGCCTCGTCCAGGGCCACTACTCGCTCCGCGATCTGATGTAAGGGTGTGTCTGCGCACGCTCCCTTAAACGGGAACACTCGTCTACAACACCGGAAAGCTCAGCGCGAATTACGCGGCCGCGCACGATAACGCGGTTTCGGAACCTCTCAATTTTCAGTACTGCAAGAAATAAGTCTGGTGATCGCGAAAGATCATCTGCTCCCGGCATCTTACATTACGAAATCACCACCTCCGCTACAGTGCCGGCCGCCTACTCGATTTCACCTAGCTACAGACCGCTTCCATGAAATTACTTTACACTCAAGTCTCACAGCTAATCTGAATCAGGAGCAAAATATAGGCATTTTCGCTGACCATCTTATGCTCCCTCTCATAGAGATTCTGCAAGGTGCTGCTTCCCGGTAGGACTTTTAAGACTTTTTCTCCAGCTGGGCTCGGCAAACACCGGCCGACATGGGGGATTTACTCGCCCTTAAAGTCGACCTAGTCGGTTCCGACCGCCGCACATTTACGGAGATTAGGGAAAGAACGGCCTATGTTCTTAGGGTCGAACAAAAACAACCCTTCCCCCCGCAGCTGGAAACTGGCAGAGCGCCTACAACACTGAATGAGGCCAGCACACGCGGGTGACCCGAAAAAGAGTGTCATAGATTTACTTTCAAAATGTGATGTGATAAAAGTCATTATCCTTACATTTACCTGTCTACTTGCTTGAATAGTTAACTGTATATTTTAAAAAACTAAGAAACTTCAGTTAATCAAATAATATCAGTCATAACGTTGGTTGTCAGTCGATGAAGGACCACCACTCAGTACTGCAGTACTGTTTCGTTACATACCAGTAGTGACAGGGCAGTAATTATATTCTCCCTACATGCAGTCCATTGGCTCTTAAAACAGAGTCCCAGTCAATCGCAACTACATTCCTCCTACTCTCTTCCCCATTTTTCAATTCCGCTGACAATGAATGCGAAATAAACCTCCTAACGAGGGACTAATGATGCGAGGACAATAACAAAGACCTGGCATATGCGCAACGCTCCGGCGAGCACGCAAGTATTGCAGGCATGCCGACCTTACGAAGCAAATGTGCCGCGGTACTTCATACACTACACGCCGTTTTATTTAACCGGTTATCTGTTTATGTTGGTAACATTCAACCAAATCATCGTTCTCCTTTCTTCTGGCTAAGGTAATATGCATCTATCATGCAGCTTTACAGTGAATTTATTTTGTCCGTGAGTCTAAGCAAGGACCCGGCTACAAATTCTGATACAGTAAAAGCATGCTTTTACTGTATCAGAATAGAAGTCAAGAAATGACGAACACGGCTAGAAAACTTCCAACATCAGCACTGTCTAAATGAGAAGGGGTTCTATGATAGCGTGATATGTAATGGTACACCAAACCTCGAACTAATCTACAGGAAAGTAAAATTGACGTCATATTACCTTCAGAACATGTGTGGCCAATATTAAAGTAAGAGTGCCTATCAGCCTAAAAGGTGCTGAAACCTTTGGGCCCGCCTGGAAGCGTGTACGGAAAACGTGTCGGTGAAAACGTACCCCGTATAATGCAAAGATTGAAGTTCGAATCCTAAACTAGCACACAGTGTTGACGCGTTTAGAGCTGCCACTGGTATTATTGTTTGGACTGGGACTTACGGCAGTACGGTCTTTACCGCTCATTACAGACTCTGCGACACAAAAAAGTGAAGCACCCGTAAAACGTGGTCGGGTGCCAATCTAACCCCGTATACGCACACTCCCATCGACGGGTTTGTCTCTGTGACAGATAGAACGGCCGTGGTGCATTAGTGTTGTTAGCGTTTAGTGCTGTTTCCTGGCCAAGGGGCATGAACAGTGTCAGATGTGATCACTGTGAAAGATACAGGGATGCCACGGATTCGTCTAAGACAGCGTTATCGGCACCTCACAGAGTTTGAAAGTGGCCTCATGTGTCTCCATTTGCCCGGCTGGTCGAATCGCGCAATATTAGATTTTTGGGCATTCGCTTGTAGTTTGTTGGTTTATTTGGGGAAGGGGACCAAATAGCGAGGTCATCAATCCCATCAGATTGTGTCAAGGATTGGGAGCGAAATCGGCCCTGTTACCCTGAAGCGATTCAGGGAATTCACGGAAAACCTAAATCAGGAAATACTAGAAATAAGAATAATCTTCACAAGGATTTAAAGTCACTTAGTCTTGTACAAAAAGGTGTGCATTATTCAGGAACACACATTTCCAATAACTTGCCAGCAGCCATAAAAAGCTTAACAACGAATGAAATTCAGTTTAAGAGAAGCCTAGAGGATTTGTTGGTGGCCAACTCCTTCTACTCCAGTGATGAATTTCTCAGTAGAACCAACTGATTTCTGTATATATATGCACAAGTTCAGTTCATTGTAAATACGTATTTAGTAGTTGCATTACACGTTTATTGGCTTATAAATAAATAAAAACTTTTTTTATTTTAAATTCAGTGCGTTAGTATTTGTAAAGTGATTCTTTCATATAGCGTTCTTAAAAAAATGACGACCATGCCACTTGGGACCTGTGGAATGGTACATTAGGTTATTTGTTTGAGTTGTAAATATCTGTCATGTATTGTTGTTTTTATGACATGTTCTACAGCCTGGAGGACCTCCTCACTATGGATCAATTGGAATGAAAGTAAATCTAATCTAATCTGAGGAACCGTCTTCCTCCCGAATGCGAGCACAGTATGCTGACCACTTTGCCACCTCGCTCGGTATTGGGTTGTGACGGTGACCAGATTTAGGACTGCATGGGAAGGCGAGGGCACGCATACTCATCGTCAAGGTCACGATCCGCCACGCCTGACCACCAAAACGGGGGATCACTTCATTGGGCACAGAGCACACCGTTACCGCGTCACATCTTCTCCTTCTATCCGAGAACAAGAAAAGGAGTCCCCATAACGTTTTGTGTCATCTCGCACCATTGGTCTGAGATTAGAAGCAACCGAACGAGAGAATTACTGTCCTCTGTGTAGGCTACCATTAATACCACTACACAAGCGCGTCCGTTTGGAGTGGTGCCGTGAAGGGGAAAGGTGGACTGCTGATGGACGGCGTCGCACCGTGTCCAGCGACGAATCCCCGTCCCCTGGATGACCACCGTAGGCGAGGTCCCCTTCTTCCATTGTCTTGGAAAAGCCCAGCGGAGTTACTGCTGGCGTGATGTTACTCCAGGTCACGGCTAATACTGACTGAGGGAACCCTGCCGGCACAGCGGTACACCACGGAGAGCCTGTGTTGTGATGTAGAATGAGATTTTTCACTCTGCAGCGGAGTGTGCGCTGATACGAAACTGCCTGGTACACTAAAACTGTGTGCCGCACCGAGACTCGAACTCGGGACCTTTGCCTTTCGCGGGCAAGTGCTCTGCCAACTGAGCTACCCAAGCACGACTCACGCCCCCCCCCCCCCCCCCCCCCGTCCTCACAGCTTCACTTCTACCAGTATCTCGCCTCCTACCTTCCAAACTTCACATAAACTCTCCTGCATATACATTGCCCGCGAAAGGCAAAGGTCTTGAGTTCGAGTCTCGGTCCGGCACACAGTTTTGATCTGCCAGGAAGTTTCATATCAGCGCACACTCCGCTCCAGAGTGGAAATCTCATTCTGGAAACATCCCCCAGGCTGTGGCTAAGCCATGTCTCCGCAATATCCTTTCTTCCAGGAGTGCTAGTTCTGCAAGGTTCGCGGGAGAGCTTCTGTATAGTTTGGAAAGTAGGAGACGAGGTACTGACTGTGCTGTGATGTGTTACTTGTCACGCGACAGTACGGTGATGCTATTTGTTAACAGGACACATGACACATATCTCCATGAACTGTTTGCGTGATGTTGAGCTACTCGCGTGGGCTGCAACATCTCCAGATCTGTCCCCGATATAACACGCTGGGAACCGGCGCCGACGTCATCTCTGGCACAGTGTCAGTGTCCGCGACATCAAGGACCAGTCACATCAGTTGTGGACCATGTTTGTTTTGTAAAGAAAAACAGTCTTTTCTTGCTGCACTATATTCCATTTCTCCCAGAAGCGTTTCGCCATTTTTACCTTAAGGCATCTTAAGTGGAATCTAGAATCATACAGTTTCGTTTTCATATGCGTTATTTTTAGATAATAAAACAGTTCATGTCTCGCGTTTTATGTAAATAAGTGATTAGTTACAGTTCTTCGCGCTTTCGGCCGGCATCTGCGTTTCGTCTCATCTGGTCACATGCTCGAGGTCGCATTATAACGTCATTTACGAAAATTTGGAACACAAAAAAGGAAAACGAGAAGAATTGTAACTAACCACTTATTTACACAAAAAACGAGATGTCAACTGTTTCCTAATCTACAAATAACACATACCAAAATAAAACTGCATCATCTTAGACCCAACTGAAGAAGCCGTAAAGTAAAAAAGGCGAAACGCGTCTCGGAGAAATAAAATACAGTGCAGGAAGAAAAGGCGGATTTCGTTTACAGAACTTGCTGCGGAGGACGGCCATGCAAACAGACTTGTTGGTTGTGGACCAGCATGCCTCAGGAGAGTACACAACGTCTTGATGATACTTTTCCATCCGAATAGGTGCGTGTATCGAGGCCAGAGAGGGTGCAACGTAATACTGACAAGTGAACTTCATGTTGCCAAGTTCTTCGTAAATTACGCTCGATTTTGTAATCACTGTAATAAAAACCACGTACCGGCTCAATCTGTTACGTTTCATTTCGTTTCACCCTCCTGTTCTTGCTGCCTCACCTTCAGCAGTGCAGCTCTTTGTAGCGAATTTGTGTAAAATAGTGATTTTACTCTGTCGACAGTGAACTTCTGACGGCTTTATTCCAGTCTCCGTCCTTCCGTCCTTTCTAAGAAAAGCTTGGTGCAGAATGATTTCATTTACGACAACCTACCGCAAGTTACTATCATGGCGTTATGAGGATACGGTTTACAATGCGTGACGAACGGTAGACGAGGGATGCGATTAGGCCAGTACCGTGTACGTGTAAGTAGTGGCTACACCAGCACAAAAAAAAGTTTCGTCCTCGCAGAATTCGCCTCGTTATATACGTCGGCGCGCCCCACAATTCTTATCTCCGCGGCCGTATTTATTACGTGGACTTGTGTTAGCGTGTTAACAAGCCGCTCGCCGGGTTTAATAGTTTTGTCGCGTAGCGGGCGGGACACGGCTGGCCAACCCGCCGCCCGTTACTCAGGTCAAATTTTCTGTTTACTCTTATTGCGGAGCCCCCGCCCACCGGCAGCATGCTCCGACGTCGGTTGTTACCAAATTCCTTGCGGCGCGCGTCGTAACTCTTTGCATCCTTCCGCCGTTTACTGCGCTGGGCAAATCCTCTGTACGAAACGCTTGCAGTCGACGCTATTCGCAGCACGCACTGGACAAAAGCAACTGAGCTATCGAAGCAAAACGCCTTTCTATCAACTGCTACATTATACTTTATTTACAACCTTTAATAAACTGTTATTGGTACCTTTATTTAAAAAAAAGAAAAAAAAAGCACTCCGTCTTCAGACCACAAGTGTCCCATCGGGACCATCCGACCGCCGTGTCATCCTCAGTTGATGATGCGGATAGGAGGGGCGTGTGGTCAGCACACCGCTCTCCTGGTCGCTATGATGGTTTTCTGTGACGAGAGCCGCTACCATTCGGTCGAGTAGCTCCTCAATTGGCATCACGAGGCTGAGGGCACCCCGAAAAATGGTAACAGCGCGTGGCGGCCTGAATGGTCACCCATCCAGGTGCCAGCCAGGCCCGACAGCGCTTAACTTCGGTGATATCACGGGAACCGGTGTATCCACTGCGGCAAGGCCGTTGCCCCAGCTTTTTAGAAGGGTCTCTCTAATTTCTATACTTTCAGCTATTACCAATCCAGACACAAAGGAATACAGACATTGCCTGCTGTCGAGCGTTGATTTAAATCAATAGAGAACGTTGAAAATTTGTACTGCACCGGAATTCGAATCCGGGTCTCCTGCTTACTAGGGAGATGCGCCGACCACTGCACCATCTGGACACAGTTGTCATGGCAACTATACGTACTCTCCTACCATGCCTCCCGTCAGACCCAAATTCTCAACTTGCCCACATACTAGGAATGTTGTGCTCCTTGGTCATTATCATCATTACTCGCGGCGTTTCGCCGATTTCCGTAAGAGTTTGAGCCCGCATTGAAGATATCATTGAGCCTTAATTATTCACTCATGTCGGAAAGAACAGATACCACATATACCAGTTTATCATCAACATCATTAACCATTCGACATCCAACGGTGGCTACCTCCTCCAGGCTAACCCACACTTTACGGCATTCAGCTTTATGATTCCATGTTGGCCGAGCATGTTTTCCAGTTTGATACACTCATCTTCCCCTGGTTCGTCTTCTCGATCATTTTTTAATTCTTGGAATGTCAGACCTAGCGGTCTAGCAGTAAAACGCGTGCCTGGAAACCGAGAGGTCTCGGGATCGAATCCCGGTAGGACCACGGAAATTTGCAGTGTGCCTTTAATCTGCCCTTCACCTCTCAACGATGTGAAGAGTTGGCAGGAACGGCACCTGGTTCGGATTGCACATTAAATTGCAGGTCTCGCTTCCTCGGTTGGATAACTGGGAAAAGATTAGGGACACGGAAGTTACCGAAATAGCGTCCTACTGAAAGACTTGCACTCGGCTATTGAATCACACGTAATAATAATACCCAATATCTATTGGCCTGACTACAAGCCCTTTCTGTTCCTCTTTCATTCCTGCTACACTCATAATCACGTCTTCCACGGCAGAACCCCGCAAATATTTCATAAATACTCCGGGCAATAAAATAACGTTTTCGGCAAGTTCCCGAAGTCGCGAACATTCCTCTTTATGATTAATACTCATCAGTGTTTCATCCATTAATTTACTGAAGTACATGTCATTCTTGTTTACTTCTTTTCTTTCTGACAGAGAAGTTCGTGGTGTTTAGAATGAGTGTGGCAATATTTTATTGGCTCAAGTTTGGAGTGGAACTTTTCAGTAAAGGCAGATTTAAACTTAGTTTAATGCAAATTCCTATGTTGCAGACACAGTGCAGTTGCACCTCTACGACACGTAAACATCGTTTAAAAGAGCTCGGTGAAATATTTCATCTCAATCGTAGAATGCTTGAAAATACTTGGAATACTTACAGTTTAAGCATTTAGAAGGGCTACATCAACGCATTCCTGGAGAGTTATCGGATTTCTGCATACAAAAATCGATGTTTGAGTGTGTCTTTGTGAGTAATCCCAAAAAAGTCGGTAATACTAACCTTCCTATGACAAGGCAGTGTCGGATCCGACAAGTCTTTTTTGTTTTCTTTTGCGCAAGAAACAGCGCTGGTGGTCGCTAGTGTGTTGAGTCAGTAAACCAAATGAACCTTATTTATAAAGGGAGAAACAGTTTTATGGCTAAGTGTCCAGTACGACACGCCCTTGTGATATGTGTTCTGATATTACACCTTGTGACATGAAGGTTAATTTCTACCCATCTCCTTCTTAACTCGTCAGCTAATTACGAAATATTTCTTTGTGCATGTCTTCCATAAAGTACTGCACACAAAGCAGTTCCCGTTTTATACTTAAGCTCACATTTTGTTCCAGCGGTTCCTTACTGTCGCGACTCGAATCGAATTCAGTTCGCTTGAGACATCGAGTACAGCGTCAAACGCGCCTTGTGCCGACTCACTACTAGTCATGTACTGCGCTCGTCAAAGCGAACTGTGAGAAGAATGTTCAAATGTGTGTGAAATCTTATGGGACTTAACTGCTAAGGTCATCAGTCCCTAAGCTTACACACTACCTAACCTAAATTATCCTAAGAACAAACACACACACACATGCCCGAGAGAGGACTCGAACCTCCGCCGGGACCAGCCACACAGTCCATGTCTGCAGCGCCGTAGACCGCTCGGCTAATCCAACAGTGAGGTCTTCCACAACATACGCAATTTATGTGGGACTTGATGAAGGAGTAAACTCTAACACCTTGTCGTCGGTTCGGTGATTTTCTAGAGATTTTTCATACACGTAACACATATTTCAACTCTCGCAAGGAGCTGTGCGTGTAAGAAGTCCCCATTGCGTAAGAACACAGCCGTCATGGCTAACCCAAAGCCTCAGTGTAGATGTTTCTTGTCGGATTATACGACGCACAGGACCTATGCATGACTCAGTCATTAGGAACCCACACAAAGTACCTCAAATAAATCACGTCTCGCAGTGTTTTTTAAACACTTTCCATCTCGTCATCAGACTCAAGTCTCCTTAACACCATTATGCATACCAAAAAGAGTGAATGAATTGCTTGCATTTCCCGGTAATGTACCTAATGATATCCCATACTGTTAATACCAAAGATCTTTCCCCGTCTCTAACGCTTCCCCCTCGTAACATGGGCAAGTTTCTTCAGTCTCTTCTTTTTCAGATTTAACCTCCCGTCGACAGCAGTGTTTCACAGTCGAATTAACAAAATTTAAGGAGTTGTGTCAAGGGTCTTAAAAACATCGCTGAAATGTAAATCCTGTTACGTTCCGGCGCGCAGAGTATCGCCTGAGGATTACGCACGGTTGTCTGGTCCCGGCAGGCGATGCTCTCGCTACCCGAGCGAGCGGCCAGCGCGCTGCGTCCGGATGCCGCTAATTGGGTTCTCGGATGCGGACTGCCGTTGTCATTCGGTCGAGCAGTTCTTTTGTCCCCGATAAGGTCGGAAAAAAAAGTCTTCACTGCGAAGGCAAATAGGCTGCTGCTCAGCTGTCAACGTCGAGGTCATTTAGACGCGGATAATTGGCTTAATTGGACAAGGATGCGATAATAATTCCGTCGTGGTTCGATTGCAATAATTTAGGAAAACCGCGGGAAATCTAAACATGGATGGCCGGATTTCTGTCTGAACTTTCGCCAAACGAGTCAAATGAAGTTGATACACAGACCATCGAATAACAACGGTACGCAATGCAGTCATCTCATATATTTCCTACGAGTAACGGGAAATCTTTCCTTCCTCAGCTTGCTGAACAAGCCTAATTCCTCCAAATTCCCCTCTTTCAACTAATTTTATCTTTTCAGTTCGCTTCGGATTCACAGTGAATAAAGACTCTTGAAGCACCTTTAGCTGTTTATATAGTCCTTTACTAGGATTACTACCGGTTTCACACCGTTACAGGAGCATCCTAAGTTGATGCACCGTTAGCTACAATGCAATTTTTAGAATAGGATTTTATAAAGAGGGAAAAATTTTTTTATAAAAATTTTCTATAACATTTGTCAAACGTGCATAAGCAGAAAAATTGTGGAAAACACTTTTAAAAACCATTACTCACATGATTAGTCCTCAAACAATCGGGAAGCTACAATGTCCCAGGAAATCTATAATATTGATGAAATGGTTCAAATGGCTCTAAACACTATGGGACTTAACATCTGAGGTCATCAGTCCCCTAGAACTTACAACTACTTAAACCTAACTAACCTAAGGACATCACACACATCCATGCCCGAGGCAGGATTCGAACCTGCGATCATAGCAGCCGCGTGGTTCCGGACTGAAGCGCCTAGAACCGCTCGGTAACAGCTGCCGGCACTATTGATCGATTAGCGGCTGTTGTCAATAGTAAAATTGGCATTGTAACCAGCAGGTGACTCTCAAACTGTACACATGGAGCAATAAGACCTAATATAACAAAAAACTGCAGCTATTAAAATTTATGGCTAAAGAGTGTAAAAGCCTTTAAAATATTTCTGATATGTAACTTCTGCTAGTTTTACGAAAGTAAATAATAGCAACCTACTAAAAGCACTGATGCGTTTAAAAATCACTCACCATCAAACAAGGGTGAAAACGGCGACTGTTTATTGTGCCAGTGCTGCGGACTGGTAATTAGTGGTGTTGTACTTGAAGCTCATATCGGCACACATTCATCCCGAGTTTGGTACCATGAATCATGCGATTCCCTTGAAACGTCCTCTTAGAAAAATTATATATGACTGTGTTTAAACTGACACACAATATTTTTAGCGCAACGCAAACTGACTTTCAAAAATCCCTACAAAAGAATGGCCCTGACTAAATTAACCTATACGTTTCACAAATCACTTACCTCACAAAAATTTTCGTTACTCGAACTACTGCAATACAGCGAGCGCCACTACTGCCAGCTTAATAAAAGATTCAAACTACGGAAGGCACTAACTACTGATAGGCATAGTTAGCAAATGAAAGATTTTAATAGAGAACAAACAATGTATTTACCTTAATAGTCATAATATATATAGCAGTTCATGACTTCCATTCTTACAAATGTACTGTTTCTGGTGGACACACCTCCAGATTATCCATTCTCAAAAATCCGCCATCTCTCTCCCCACATCCACCAGTGCTGGCGGCTCGCCTCCAACTGCGCAACGCTACGCGCTGTTAACAGCCAACTGCCCAACACTACAATAGCGAATATTACAACAATGCTAACCAGCCACAGACTGCACACAGCATAGCCAGTGATTTTCATACAGAGCGCTACGTGGCGTTACCAATATAAAAACCTAAACAGCCTACTTACACCCTGTAGTCGAAAATTATGACAATGAATGAACCTATAGCAAAGAACCGCTTGCAGTTTGGAGATTCTTAAACATTAATAAGAGAAAAAGTGCCTGAATTCAGAGAGACGGAGAACGCAATGATTTAGTCTTTCTCCCGCACTGTAGAATCATTGACGAGTAAAAAGGAAAGGTTAAGCAATGTGGTAAAATTCAGGACGAAGGGATGTCAACTGTAATATTCGCTGATGACTTTGCAATTCTGACTGGAAGTGGGGAAGATTTATATAACTTTTTGAACTGAATCAAGAGTCTAAGGAACAGAAAGTAGCAGAAACGAGATCAGTGATTAAGTTCACATCAAAAGCAAGGCCATGTAGTAGACTAAACAAAGTAATTGTGCTACCCTGGAAGATGTGAGGAAGAAATTTCTGAGAATGTACAGCTGGAGCACACTATTGTCTTGAACTCGTCGTGGACTTTGGGTAGACGGGAAATGAAGATAATGAAAATAAGATAACGGAAGATGATGGGATATGATGTTACAGAAGGACCTTCAAAATTGAGCGGACTGGGAAGGTGAGAAACGAGAGGGTTCCCCTCAGAACAGGCGAGGAAAGGAACCGGTTGTGGCACTAAAATAAAACATTTAAAAAATGTCCGCAGCTGGTTGCGTCATTCACCAACGATCACAAAGATGCCGAACGGCGTATTGCGGTAGACCTTCTGTTGCAGTTCGGTAATGGTTCTTGAAGACCCTGGAGAACGACTAAGTTCCCGCTTCATCTTGGCCCACACGTCTTTAGTTCGGCAGACATCTGGAGAGCTTGCTGGCCAGGGCAGTTTTGCTCACTATGCAGAGCACCTTCCATCGCAGAAGCCTTATGTGGCTGTGCATTTCCAGGCTGGAACAGCCCAGCACCTTTCTGTCGAACAAATGGCTGTAGCACGGGAATAAGAGCCCGTGCAGCGTAGCTGGCAGTGGTTACTTTACCCTGCAAAAACACCAAACGTGACCGCGAGCTGTAACTGATGGCTTCCTCACAGCGTGTAGCTGGGATGGGGATGGGACCTCGTGTGATGCCTTGCGTTCTACATCCACATCTACATCCATACTCCGCAAGCCACCTGACAGTGTGTGGCGGAGGGTACCTTGAGTACCTCTATCGGTTCTCCCTTCTATTGTTCGTGGAAAGAAGGATTGTCGGTATGCTTCTGTGTGGGCTCTAATCTCTCTGATTTTATCCTCACGGTCTCCTCGCGAGATATACGTAGGAGGGAGCAATATACTGCTTGACTCCTCGGTGAAGGTATGTTCTCGAAACTCCAACAAAAGCCCGTACCGAGCTACTGAGCGTCTCTCCTGCAGAGTCTTCCACTTGAATTTATCTATCATTTCCGTAGCGCTTTCGCGATTACTAAATGATCCTGTAACGAAGCGCGCTGCTCTCCGTTGGATCTTCTCTATCTCTTCTATCAACCCTATCTGGTACGGATCCCACACTGTTGAGCAGTATTCAAGTAGTGGGCGAACAAGCGTACTGTAACCTACTTCCTTTGTTTTCGGATTGCATTTCCTTAGGATTCTTCCAATGAACCTCAGTCTGGCATCTGCTTTACCAACGATTAACTTTATATAATCATTCCATTCTAAATCACTCCTAATGCGTGCTCCCAGATAATTTATGGAATTAACTGCTTCCAGTTGCTGACCTGCTATTTTGTAGCTAAATGATAAGGGATCTTTCTTTCTATGTATTCGCAGCACATTACACTTGTCTACATTGAGATTCAATTGCCATTCCCTGCACCATGCGTCAATTCGCTGCAGATCCTCCTGCATTTCAGTACAATTTTCCATTGTTACAACCTCTCGATATACCACAGCATCATGCGAAAAAAGCCTCAGTGGACTTCCGATGTCATAGAGAAGGTGAAATTTGTTTGCATTTTTGTAGCGGTGAACATGCTGAACTCGTTTCTTCAATTTCCTGAGGGTAGCATAATGTACTTCAAATTTGACCTTTGCACCATAAGGGTGTCACACAGAATAACCTCTTCAGGCTAGCAGAAGCCCATCGCCATGAGTTGACGGGCTGACGGTGAGGCTTTGAATTTTTTTGTTCGGAGGAGAGGTGATGCGGCGCCCGTCCACGGATTGCCGTTTTGTTTCCAGTTCACTGTGACGAACTCACATTTCAGCGCCTGTGACAGTGTTGGACAAAAAATGGTCACAATCAGTCTCGTAACGCGAAAGTAACTCCACACAGATGGTCCTTCGTTGCTCTTTATGGTCGTCTGCTAGGGAGCGAGGAACACGGTGGCCACTCAGCTTTTGAGTACGGCAACTGGTGGACGAGTGTGTCAGCAGTACCAACAAAAGACGTCCAGTTGAACAGCGGGGTGTCTGATTGCGATCCGTCGATCAACTCGAATGAGAGTGTCCGCACGTTACAACCCTGCAGGAGTCACAACTGTGCACGGCCGGTCCGCACGCGGGAGATGGGACAGGTGTGTGCGACCTCATTGTGCTGATGGCAGACGCCTCGCCCAACGACCCAACGCACTTTTGTTCACTGCGAGGTCTCCGTAGACGCTCTACAAGCGCCTGTGAATATTTGGGACGCTCTGGTTTTCTGCCAAAAGAAAATCAATGACAGTTCTTTGTTTGGAAAGCACCTCCGTTACAGATGCCATTTTGAAGCCGACGTATAGCTCCGCCACGTATCGGAAATTCGTGAAACTATAGGAACTGAAGCAGGAATATTTCACGTTGTCACAAACAAACTGCGCATTTTTTTCAACCGAAATTGGGCGAGAAAAAACTGTTGCATTACTTGTTGTGGGCCCCTCGTATTTCAACAAGATAACGCAAGACTGCATGTTGCTGGTGCGGTCCTGATGTACATAGACAGAGAGGGTGTTCGACTGTTGCCCCAACGATCAACTTCTCTAGGTCTCTCTCACCCACTGAGGACGTTTGTTCACGGTTTGCCGAGAGTCTGGCACGGCAACACTCTACAGCTACATCTTCACAGTTCTGCTGCCGACTGTCACGACGATTCCAGTAGTATCGGTACTCTACTCAACGGTTAATTCTTTTTGTCAAAAATATGAGACGGTGTTACGCAGTTCACCGAAAAAGGTAATGTAGTGAGAACTGGGCGAGCCTGCACTAATAAGTGCGTGGGAAAAATCCTGTTACGGCGTTACCAAGTCGCCTCGTGTGAATGCTGGAACTGGAATTTATCCCACACGAAGTCTCCGCCTTTTCCTCCATGCTCCAGGTTCGTTGGACTGGTACAGAAACAGGCTTTTCGACCGATACCTGTTCCCTCGTACCGGCTGCTTCGTGGGATATTTAGCACGCTGGACAGGACAGGCGCCGGCGGCCGTAACTTAAGTGGCGGTACTGGCTGACAGGTTAGTGTCCGGGCGACAGGTGTCGGGCAAGGACGCCGAAACCGGCCGGGCTGGCTCGGGCTGGCGGCGGCGCGCCTTGAACTTGGCAGCGGCGCCGCGCGGTCAGGCGCCTGGGATACCGACCCTCCCTCCCCCCCCCCCCCCCCCCCCCCCTGGCGCTCACACACGTCCGTCACATGGCCGGGCATCGCAGTTCGCAATCAGCAGGCGGCTCACCTCGACCACAACTCCATGTTCTGAGTACAGGCTACAGGCTTCCTAAGTTCTCATTATACTTTTTTTCTGGTAAACTGCGTTGCACGAGTCGAGTTAATGACTCGAGCGACGAGGACATTCCGCACTCGAAGACTACCGAAAGGCTTTTCACAGTGCTGTCTTCGGACAACACAGAAATGAGCACGCAAAGTATCTATGCGAACACACGATGTCAGAAGAAAATTCTCTACGACATTTAGTTTGCCTCAAATGTGACGTACTCCTAGGCAATGACGGTGAATTGGAGAAGTTCGGTTGCTTTCAAATGCAGCGTCAGCTGTATGCCGCTGCACTCACTGACATCGACTACGTTTAATTCTGAGACAGGAGTCATCAGTCTTCCGACTGGATCGATGCCGCCCACCACGACTTTCTCTATTGTTCGAACGTCTTCGTGTCAGAGTAGCACTCGTCCTCTATTACTTGTCAGATGGGAAGCTTCGGTACGCAAAATGAAAAACAAACATCGTCGCCAAGGTCCCGATGACAGCTGACAGGTTGTGTCCTCCTCCACTTTGAAATAGTGTGTGTACTGAGTGCGGCGGTTGGTAGTGAGAAATAAAGGAACAAAGTAGCACCAGCTTTTTATGAAATAATTCTCACTGCTTAGTTACTTGTTACTCACAGTATTAGCACAACACGTTTCAGTAGGATGCTGTCATCATCAGATGCATCACAGTCATATGTATCCAGTCTGAAGGGTGATGAAGGCTATTCACTGGGTGTGGCAGTGAGGTCATGTCCCGAAATATAGCTCTGTACAGAAAGACTCATTTAAAGGTTTCCAGAAATTAGTGCAACCAGTCGCCTTTTGTTTTATTCAAAATGGCTCTTGAGCACTATGGGACTCAACTTCTGAGGTCATTAGTCCCCTAGAACTTGGAACTACTTAAACCTAACTAACCTAAAGACATCACAAACATCCATGCCCGAGGCAGGATTCGAACCTGCGACCGTAGCGGTCTTGCGGTTCCAGACTGCAGCGCCTTTAACCGCACGGCCACTTCACCCGGCTTTTGTTTCATTTTTAAATTTTTATTGTACAGCGATTGGTTGCAGTAATTTCTGGAAAAATTGGTTCAAATGCCTCTGAGCACTATGGGACTTAACATGTGAGGTCATGAGTCCCCTAGAACTTAGAACTACTGAAACCTAACTAACCTAAGGACGTCACACACATCCATGCCCGAGGCAGGATTGGAACCTGCGACCGTAGCAGCAGTGCTGTTTCGCACTGAAGCGCCTAGAACGGCTCGGCCACTATTTTTAGTTACACAAATGTTTTGACCAACAGCATCTGTTCTGCTCCGACACTACACGAGAATCTTTGAGTATTTAGTGCCACTTCGTAAGTTGTTTCAGTAATAAAAATACGGTTGAGTGCTTACATTAACTTATACATGTTGCAAAACAGTTGGCCGGCCGGTGTGGCCGTGCGGTTCTAAGCGCGTCAGTTTGGAACCGCGTGACCGCTACGGTCGCAGGTTCGAATCCTGCCTCGGGCATGGATGTGTGTGATGTCCTTAGGTTAGTTAGGTTTATGTAGTTCTAAGTTCTAGGGGACTGATGACCTCAGTAGATACGTCCCATAGTGCTCAGAGCCATTTTGCAAAACAGTTGCATTCACTATAAAACAAATTGCCATCTACTGGAACTTAGGTACGTAAAGCAACTATTTTGGATAATATATAAGCAAATGTAAGCACTTCATCGCATTTTTATTGATCAAAGAACTTAACAAGTGGCACTGAATACTCAAATAATCTTGTGCAATGTGGGAGCAGAACACATGTTGTTGGTGAACACATCTGTGTGACTAAAAATATTAGGCATCTGAAGGTGGGCATGGCAGCCCAAAACCGATTGTGGCACTAAAGTGAAACATTTAAAAAGTATTTGTGGCTGCTTGCGCCGTTCGCCGACGATTATTAAAGGCCGCGCAGTTCACCAGATAGAGGATTGGAATTGTATTAATACCTGCAGATGCTAATATATGAACGGGGACAAGTGAAAATGTGTGCCCCGACCGGGACTCGAACGCAGGATCTCCTGCTTACATGGCAGGCGCTCTATCCATATTTTTTTTTAAATTGTAATCTCATTTTGTTCGTTTTCGTTCGTTGTGCCTGGTCGGGGTGGATTGCGCAAAACATGTGTGTCAGTTCGTCGTTGGTCCATTAACTCATTTTTTTTTTATTATTATTACAGAGGGCAGCTAACCCTCTGACCGAACACGCCGATTTAACGTGCCGGCTGGTGTAACTGCAGGGACTATCTCGCGCACGTCTCCCGCGAGGGGCACACTACGAATGCAGTGTGTGGGCGTATAAGGTGGGAATGTGGGTCTCGCGGGAGGCGTGCGCGAGATATCCCTGCAGTCGCGGTGGCTCAGGTGGATGCCGGCACGGTAGCTCTGCATGTTCGGTCAGAGGGTTACCTGTCCTCTGTAATAAAAAAACTGACTTCACCGATCAACAACGAACGGAAATGGGTGTCTTCCGACGTCCGCCCCGAGGAGATACAACAAAAGGAGATTAAAAAAAATGGATAGAGCGTCTGCCATGTAAGCAGCAGATTCTGAGTTCTAGTCCCGGTTGGGGCACACATTTTTACTTGCCCCCGTTGGTATATATGAACGCCCGTTAGCAGCTGAAGGTATTAATACGGTTCTAATTTCGTTCTAGACGGTTGCAGGTCATAAATCGTGTCTGTTCTTTCGGACACCATATCCATAAAGGGTGGTCGTTTCGAGGCGAGAATACACGTCTGCCTTGCCGTTAGAAGGGGAGGTGGGGGTCGAATGTGTAATGATCCGACTGTTCGCGCACCCTGTACTCTGACATACGAATTTCATGTGGTCTGAATTTGTTATCGTATACTCACGCAGTGGTGAGTTACCTGTCTCTGCACTTGTCAGTAAAATTGTCCTCGGGGTGTTGCATTCTTTTGCCGGCCGTGTATGTGCACCGACGTAGTTTCCGCAACGCGCTGCGCACCTGAAACAGATGACCACCACTCCCTTTAGTTTGTGGTGGCGCAGTCGCATCGGAGCAGGCGCGCAGATGGTCCGCGCAGTCAGCCGGTCCGGTTCGACTCTCGGACAGACGGGTCCGCCCCCGCTGCGGGTGGGCGGATCGGCCGGCTGTCGCGTGGGAGTCGCCGTCCACCCGCGACTGGCGCGGGCTGGCGCGGCCCAGTTTCTGCCGCAGCCTCGCGGACAGGACGGCTGGGACCCGGCGCCGAGGCACGGGACAAGACGGCACACGGGTCCGGGGCCCCTCAGATGCTGGCGCCGCCGGGCGCGGCCGCGAGAGTTTTACGGCGGAGAAACTCGTCGCTGGAGGCCATCCGCTGGCCGGTTTCGCCCGCCCAGTGTCCACACGGGCAGCAGACGGCGGACGGGGCCCGGGAAGCTGTGTAAACACCACGGTGTTTGCGTCTACCGCGGGAAGTAACTCAGAGGCTGCCACGAGGAGGAGTCATTGTGCAATGTGCGTTTACGCCTTCACTCGCACGTTATTCCACCCTCGCCTTCATGTCAGACCGAAGTTTTTCCGAAATTACAAATTCCGCATCTAAGAAATCGTTCAAGCAGGTGAATCGTACAAAAAGAGCGTCGTTTGACCATGTACACAGTCCCGTATGCGTGACGTAGTAATAATCATACTTCTGTGTTAGCAGAAGAGCCAACACCGTGTTACTAGTGGAGGCCGAAATGCACGCGTTTTAGCTCACGCAGGCTGGCGTGAGGAGGGAAGAACTATACTGACGTGAGGTCTGGAACATGACAAGGAATGAGAATTCAGAAAGCGGACGTAATTAGTTTGATACTTAACTTTAATCCATTAATGATGAACGTCGCTCTTGACGGTACATGATTCGCAATATTATCTGTTCAGAATAGTAACTGAATATGGCGCCTTGCTAGGTCGTAGCAAATGACGCAGCTGAAGGCTATGCTAAACTGTCGTCTCTGGAAATGGGAGCGTATGTAGACAGTGAACCATCGCTAGCAAAGTCGGTTGTACAACTGGGGCGAGTGCTAGGGAGTCTCTCTAGACCTGGCGTGTGGCGGCGCTCGGTCTGCAATCACTGATAGTGGCGACACGCGGGTCCGACGTACACTAACGGACCGCGGCCGATTTAAAGGCTACCACCTAGCAAGTGTGGTGTCTGGCGGTGACACCACACACTCGTGACGCAGAGAAACAACTAAAAGGGTTGAAAATAAATAAGTGCCGAGGTCAGGCTGGAAACCCAGTTCGGTTTTACGAAGAGTGCACTACAGCATTGGCTCCTTAGTTAAATTACATTCACCGTAAATGTCTCGCCCAGTGCAAAGTCCCGAGCACGTGAAAAAAAAAAAGCGCAGGTGACTCCTGTGTATAAGAAGGCTAAAAGAACGGACCTGCAAAAGTTCACACCAATATCCTTAACGTCCGTTTTCAGCACAAATCCAGAACGTATTCTGAGTTCGAATGTAACGAATTTCCTAGAGACGGAAACGCTTACCTCCACGGATCAGCAAGGTTTTAGAAAGCGTCGCTCGTGTGAAACTCAGATTGCCCTTTCCTCACACGATACACTGCGAACTATGGATGAAGGGTAACACACAGATTCCATATTCCTACAAATCTGAAAAGCATTTGACACGGTGCCTCATTGCAGTCTGTTAAAGAAGGTACGGGCATTCTGAACAGACTCCCAGATATGCGAGTGGCTCGAAGACTTCTTAACTAAGAGAAACGAGTACGTTGTCCTCAACGGCGGCTGTTCATCAGAGACAAGGGCATCGTCAGGGGCGCCCCAGACAAGTGTCATAGCACCGCTGTTATTTTCTATACGCATAAATGACTTGGCGGACAGCGTGAGCACCGATCTCCAGTTGTTTGCTGAGGATGCTCAAGAGTGCGGAAATATGGCGTACTTGACCGACTGCAGGACGATACAAGATCACCTATACGCCATTTATAGTTCACGGATACATCTCAGCTCGCTAATTTAATGCGGATGAGTAGGAAAAAGAAATCCGTAATGTTCGGACACGGCAGTGGTAGCGTCTTGCATGAAATTGGGACGTCATTTAAATATATGGGCGTAACGTTCTAAAGCAGGCAACGACCTTGCCGCAGTCGATCCACCGGTTCCCGTGAGATCACCGAAGTTAAGCTCTGTCGGGCGTGGTCGGCACTTGGATGGGTGACCATCCAGGCCGCCATGCGCTGTTGCCATTTTTCGGGGTGCACTCAGCCTCGTGATGCCAATTCAGGAGCTACGCGACCGAATAGTAGCGGCTCCGGTCAAAGAATACCATCTGAACGACCTGGAGAGCGGTGTGCTCACCCCACGCCCCTCCTATCCGCATCCTCCACTGAGAATGACACGGCGGTCGGATGCTCCCGGTAGGCCACTCGTCGCCTGGCGACGGAGTGAGTGAACGTTGCAAAGCGATATGAAATGCAACGAGCATGAGAGAACTATCGTAGGGAAAGTGAATGGTCGACCTCGGTTTATTGGGAGAATTTTACGAAAGAGATGTGGCCACATGTAGGCCGCTAGTGCCACCTTTTCTTGGGTACTGCTCGGGTGTTTGGTATACGTATCTGGTCGGATTGAAGAAAGACATCGAACCAGTTCAAAGGCAGGTTGATAGATTTGTTAGCGGTAGATTCGAACAACACGCTAATGTTACGCACAAGCTTCGGAAACTCAAATGGAATCTCTGGAGCGAACGCGACGTTCTTCTGCAGGAGCGCTCTTGAGAATATTTGGCGAACCGGCATTTGAAGCTGACTGCACAACGATTCTGCTGTCGCCAACATACATGTAGCTATAATAATGTCGTGTGGCGAGGACCTCCCGTCGGGTAGACCGCTCGCTAGGTGTAAGTCTTTCGATTTGACGCCACTTCGGCGACTTGCGTGTCGATGGGGATGAAATGATGACGATTAGGACAACACAACACCCAGTTCATGAGCGGAGAAAAATCTCCGACGCAGCCGGGAATCGAACCCGGGCCCACAGCATTGACAGTCTGTCGCGCTGACCACTCAGCTACCGGGGCGGACATGCATTTCGCTGAAGGACCACGAAGATAAGATACGAGAATTTAGGGCTCATTTGGAGGCATGTAGATGGGCATTTTTCTCTCGCTCTGTCTGCGAGTGGAAACACGAAAGAAAATGGCTAGTAGTGGTACAGGGAACCCGCCGCCACGCACCGTAAGGTGGCTTCCGGAGTTTGTACGTATATGTAGACTAGTTGGTGTATCCTCAGTCCGACACTTCTTTCATGCTCTTCACACCAGAGCCACAGAAGCCAAACGTTTCCACCGTTTTTTCCCCATCCTCTACAGCTAAAGATAATGTGCGCTGTTCGACTTCTTACCCACTGTAGAATTGTAAGATATCATTTACGGACTCCGCCTGTTTGCTCCTTTCGGTGACTGTTTTGTCCGCCATGAGAATAGGCTTTCTCCAGCCTCGAGATAATGATGTCGTCTTTCCATAATCCTCCTAAATGGGTAGCGGTCGGAGTATATGTGGCGGACTCAGAGAGGGAGTTATTTCGCCATGAAGGGCAGTGTTTCCGACTTCCGGCGCCGAAAAAGTTCTCGATGACCGGGCAGATGGCAGCACCTCACACAAGCGCTGTGAGCAGGAGCAGAAAATGGCCAATGAGAATGTCTACATTCTGCCCCTCATTCCGATTGGCTGAAAGGCCTGTGTGCTATATAATGAGGTGGAATTGGCGCCAGCTGTCGTCGTGGCGTTGAATCGAGAAGTGATGGGCGCTCGATGTTTTAAACTAATTATCATTCCGCAGTTCTGGAGTCAGTCCTCCTCCGTGATCAACGAGATTTCTTTGCCGCTGCGGAAAGCTTAAAAAGTGCACTGAAATTACGGTCCCGTGCGCGGGCGTGGAATTCAGCTTAGGCACTTTACTGATTTATCACGGCGAGTTGCGCGGATTAGCGAGCGTGAACCTGTTCTCCAAAAAAAAGCGCCTCAGAGCTAAACATCGAGCCATTAGCTAGCTGGAGGCGGTGTGACTGCCGGGTCAAGCGACGGACTTGGATAGCGTTAATTCACGCTAATAATTCCCTACATTTCCGTACAAATTTGAGTGTGATGTATTTGTCTGACCCTTTTCCTACTGACTATGAACTGTAGTCCTGTTTTGTTGTTGTCGGGGCGGGTGTCGCTAGAAACCAGTTGCAGGCGGTGCTGTCAACTGTCATCGATCAACATCCCAGTAGTCGGATCGATAGTAATTAGGTACGTACTCCAATTTTAATCATTAACTTTGGAGTTGTGAGAAGTTGAACCTCGCCTCGTACGTCAAAGCGAGGCTGATTACCCTTTCTTTTACATGTGTAGCGGTGTACATTGGTTGGTTGGTTTTTGGGGGAGGAGACCAGACAGCGAGGTCATCGGTCTCATCGGATTAGGGGCGGATGGGGAAGGAAGTCGGCCGTGCCCTTTGAAAGGAACCATCCCGGCATTTGCCTGGAGCGATTTAGGGAAATCACGGAAAACCTAAATCAGGATGGCCGGACGCGGGATTGAACCGTCGTCCTCCCGAATGCGAGTCCAGTGTGCTAACCACTGCGCCACCTCGCTCGGTAGCGTTGTAGAGAATTAACCCAGGTCCGCCAATAAACGTTTGCGTTTAAATCCTTGGAGCAGTACATCACGTAATTTGCCTCGTGCGCCACACGTCGGCATCTTTATGTCGATTCTGACCGCGCTGATAAAGCTCCGAGGCTTCGACGAAAGGAACATTTCAGGGCCAGAGTCTTCACAGCAAAAATTCAAGCGAGCTGTAATTGCGGACAGAGTGAGTCCAAGTTCAGAAAATTTGGCAGGGGATTTCTGTCTCCGGAATTCGCCTTGCAACTGAGACAAACATCCCAAAAATCTTGGTCAGATCCGGGGGATGAGAAATGTTTTTTAATTTAATTTTGGCTCATATGATCCCAGAGAAAAGCAGGTTGTGTACGCCTAGTGTACGCATATGTGTATTCTGTTTCCTGTACACAGAATAAAATTGCATGTGCAGTAAACCAGCGTGGCAGGCGATGTGGTCGAGAGACTGCGATTTATCGTGCGCTAACCAGATAATTTCCGTTATCGTCCCTCAACATCATTCATCCTGCAACACATCTAAGTACAAAATAAAAGAATCAAGAGTTTCAGACAACGGGGCATTGGTGATCAGGAACCTCTGACACCTGTTCCTTTTCCTACGGACAGAATTTTACCATTGTTTATTAACACACTGCTCTCGTTTCTTCTTCATTACGGTTCTGCAAATGCGAACAGGGAGCTACAATTTGGGCTCGGCGGGTAAAACATTGACTCTGAAGAAATAGCCACAAAATATTCGATGTACGTACAAAGGCCTGTGACATCGCTTTCTCGTACCTTACACTACTGTACGAAGTCTACAATGACCATGCCGTCGACGGGACGATAGAATGTAATCTTCCGTCCTTTTATTGTACTGCGCTTGGTGGCAAAACCCTCAAAATTTTATTAAATTCCAGCCGTGACTGCATAAAAACGTGTTTATTTTCCCCCTGCTGTTTCGACTCCTAGAGCGCTATCAAGTGGTGAATTTTTTTTTATGACACGACTTCTGTACCCCTCGGTGATGGCGTAGGAGCCGTAACCTCACCGGAAAATAAATACGTTTTTATGCAATTGATGTTACCATATCACGAAACTGGTAACAACAATTGTGGATGTCTTGTACTCAACATGAGATGTAAGCTGGGCATGTACACTACTGGCCATTAAAATTGCTACGCCACGAAGATGACGTGCTACAGACGCGAAATTTAACCGACAGGAAGAAGATACTGTGATATGCAAATGATTAGCTTTTCAGAGCATTCACACAAGGTTGGCGCCAGTGGCGACACCTACAGCGTGCTGACATGAGGAAAGTTTCCAACCGATTTCTTATACACAAAAAGCAGTTGACCGGCGTTGCCTGGTGAAACGTTGTAGTGATGCCTCGTGTAAGGAGGAGAAATGCGTACCATCACGTTTCCGACTTTGATAAAGGTCGGATTGTAGCCTATCGCGATTGGGGTTTATCGTATCGCGACATTGCTGCTCGCGTTGTTCGAGATTCGATGACTGTTATCAGAATATGGAATCGGTGGGTTCAGGAGGGTAATACGGAACGCCGTGCTGGATCCCAACGGCCTCGTATCACTATCAGTCGAGATGACAGGCATCTTATCGCCATGGCTGTAACGGATCGTGCAGCCACGTCTCGATCCCTGAGTCAACAGATGGGGACGTTTGCAAGACAACAACCATCTGCACGAACAGTTCGACGACGTTTGGAGCAGCACGGACTATCAGCTCGGAGACCGTGGCTGCGGTTACCCTTGGCGCTGCATCACAGACAGGAGCGCTTGCGATGGTGTACTCAACGACGAACCTGGGTGCACGAATGGCAAAAGGTCATTTTTTCGGATAAATCCAGGTTCTGTTTACAGCATCATGATGGTCGCATCTGTGTTTCGCGACATCGCGGTGAACGCAAAATGGAAGCGTGTACTCGTAATAGCCATACTGGCGTATTACCCGGAGTGGTGGTATGGGGTGCCATTGGTTACACGTCTCGGTCAGCTCTTGTTCGCATTGACGGCACTTTGAACAGTGGACGTTACATTTCAGATGTGTTACGACCCGTGGCTCTACCCTTCATTCGATCCCTGCGAAACCCTACATTTCAGCAGGATAATGGACCACCGCATGTTGAAGGTCCTGTACGGGTCTTACTGGATACAGAAAATGTTCGACTGCTGCCCTGGCCAACACATTCTCCAGATCTCTCACCAATTGAAAACGTCTGGTCAATGGTGGCCTAGCAACTGGCTCGTCACAATACGCCAGTCACTACTCTTGATGAACTGTGGTATCGTGTTGAAGCTGCATGGGCAGCTGTACCTGCACACGCCATCCAAGCTCTGTTTGACTCAATGCCCAGGCGTATCACGGCCGTTATTACGGCCAGAGGTGGTTGTTCTGGGTACTGATTTCTCAGGATCTATGCACCCAAATAGCGTGAAAATGTTATCATATGTCAGTTCTGGTATAATATATCTGTCCAATGAATGCCCGTTTATCATCTGCATTTCTTCTTGGTGTAGCAATTTTAATGGCCAGTAGTATAACACTGGTTAAGGTGCATGATATTCTGGAGGAGCAGGTGTTGGTCTCCTCACGTCCTCAATAACTAGCTCGTTCGCTTAACGTGCAATTCATAAGAGACCTGTAGACTTATCTCAAACAACACGCAAAGCGGACAGTAATTTTCAGGTACCACAGATCCAGGAATGTCAGCGACTGGTTCGAGGAGAGGAGCATATGTGCAACTTTCCACATCTGCAGTGGCCAGCTACGGTCTCTGACTTGAATCCTATGCGTCTCTGGGTTTATCTGGAGTTCACGCCCATGTTTATAGCAATTGACGATCACGAGACTTCACCTAGGCCCAAACCACACTGCATCTGTCCACCGACATACCGCACTGCTGCCGTAATTCGCTCAAAAGCTGCTGGCTACCAATGCCTAAACCTGCTGTCGCCTGCTTGAACAGGCCGGCTCGGCTGGTCCTCAGGTTGGCCATCTGTCCCCGTTAACCGCAGGCGGCCCGCGGGAAGTCGACTCTGAATGCACGCCGCAAGGATCCGTCCATTTTTCCACGCTTTCTCTGACAGCGCGAAGAAAGCCGCCGCCATTCGTGCGACGTCCGGGGCGGACCGAATGAGGAGGCGGGCGGAACTTGACTGGGCGGCTCCGTCACACACACACACACACACACACACACACACATCACCTAGAGCAGCAGCGGCGGCTCCGCTGGACCCAGTTTCTCCCCGACTGCTCTGAAAAGTGACACTGCTCCACATCTGAAGAACCAGCGAGCCGTAGAAAGTCAATCTCGAGTTTCCCTTTCCGTTTTCGAAAACGGGCGCGTGAGTGGACAGTGCGTAGCAGATATTCGAGTTACGGGATAATTGAAGTAAGCGGGGTAGTTTGCGTCTGCTACCGCTCTTTTTCTGGTAGCAGAAAAGGAACTCCTCGAGACCGCAGACATCCGCTGCGACTTTACATAACAGGTGGTTTACAGCTTTCACGCGGTACTCGTGGCTGTAGGTCAGTAACAACGCACCACTTGATCTGCGGCACTGCAACATGCCGCTGTCTGACACGCAGTTTCCGTGGCGGAAGCCACTCGTCTAGACTCTGCCTGAGTCAGTTGCGCTGTAGTTTTCAGATACGCCACCTCACCGCAACACTACACTGAAATGCTGACCGCTACAGCCTGATTTAAATTAGTTCGAATCTCATGTTTAATGTGCAAAGGTGCGACGTTCTACGGACAAGTATGATATGGAGGCAGCCCAAACTGCGCTCCGTTACGTGTGGCCATAGAAAATCTCTATCTTCTACGAAAATAACCAAATAAAATCTGAAGTTGGAAGACGACATAGATGTTTACCGGAAAAATTTCTTTTATTTCACATCTATGGTCACAAACTTGTAGGTCATCTATACATCTGTTTTCTTAAAAACATGTCCTAATACAAAATAGGCGTGAAGATGGTCACTGTTGCCCGAAACAGGTAGCCTGAGGACCTACAAGTTTGTGACCATAGACGTGAAATAAAAGAAATTTATTGTACATTTTCGGGTCACTGTTCCATTCGCGACCATGTCGCAGCTTGTAGAGGACATTTTGGGACCTCAGCGATCACTTCAGCGGTTTTCAGTTAAAAGCCTCCGGACCGTTTCTCTTTGAATGTATCTTGTATGTTATACGTCCTCGAGACACCGAGACACGTAGTTTCACTGTCACGTCTTTAGCTTACAGCCCATCAAGACGGGGATTGACATTCCCGATCGACACTCGAGAATTAGTTTTGCCATTGTTCCCTTATGTGACTTCAGCAAGACGCCACGATGTTTATTACAAGACTCACGGCCTATTCCTTCGCTCTATATTACCAAATCTGAACTGTCTTCTGTCTCTAATAACCTCGAGAGAGACGGGACATTAAACTCTTTGACTTGCTTTCCTTTCTTTCGCTTCTCCTGATAAACGATTTCCGCTAGAAAATCAAAATGCTGTATCACTTCTCAAACAGTTGCGCTGATACCAGAAATCAGTTTTGATGTGAAAAGTACTACATGTGCAAAAGCAACTTAGCTCTGGAAATGCGTACAAACATGAAATACCAAAACACGTTGCTGCATGAACATGCAATTTCTATATTTAAAGACATCTTTAGCCGCGGTCAAGTAGGCAAGCATTCTTTGCTCATTTTTGAAGGGCAATAAATGTGCATTCTTAGTTCAGTTATAAATATCTACTTCACACTTACGTTTTCGACACTCGATGCATATTGCTTTGAGTGATTGAGGAGGACTGGTGACTTCAATAGTACTGTACAGATAAGTAGAAACCGAGGGCAGTAAATTACAGGCTTATCAGGAAGAATTATTTCTCCTGGTTGGGTTCAAAACTTGATCGTTGTTACAATTTTGAAAAATGAAACAGCAGTTTACCTTTTCTGTTGCTTCAGCTGCTAATCGCACTCGAGTCGACAATTTTCTCCGTGAGACTTATGAAGCGATCGTATTAATTATCCACAGTTTTGAAAAATAAATCAACAATTCATCTTTTCTATTGCTCTAACTGGCAGTTACGGTCAACTCGAAATTTTTCTCCATTAGATTTACGAAGCGATCGTACTAATTATATGTCTTCACTTCATTTGTTAACTCCATTAGTTATTTAAGTGAGACAGATTTGTCTTCAACGCACACGACACCGAGAACCCGCTTAATGCTACCGGCCATGACAGCTAATGTTCTCTCAGTTCTAAATGATAGTAAAAACTACTCGATTTAAGTATCGCAGCAGAACTAAAACTACTTCTTGCGTCCAACGTTTCATCTTGCTTGCTGGAGTCCTCTTCTGATCGAGTGACGACTTGGAAGCGGTGGATAACATTTCTACTAGTGCAAAGAGACGGTGCGTAAGCTCAAAACCTTTACCGTCAATGACGTCAACGCTTTTGTTTCACAAGTATCTTGACAGTGCACTTCAAAAGATTAAATGTACACGATTATACAGCTCTGTACCAAAGAAAAGTTTGGAAAACGAGCACCAAAATAAATATTACAGGTTGTACATCACATACATTTATTACATATTAAAGGGGGTTTGGGTTATTTGGGGGAAGGGACCAAACAGCTAGGTCATCGGTCTCATTTGATTAGGAAAGGACGGGGAAGGAAGTCGGCCGTGCCCTTTCAAAGGAACCATCCCGGCATTTGCCTGGAGCGATTTAGAAAAATCACGGAAAACCTAAATCAGGATGGCCGGACGCGGGATTGAACCGTCGTCCTCCCGAATGCGAGTCCAGTGTGCTAGCCACTGCGCCACCTCGCTCGGTCTATTAGATATTAAAGTTTATTACATATTACAAGTTTATGGTCTGCTTTAGAAAGCTGCATGTGTAGTTGTGTGTTTGTGTTTTGGCAGAAAGTTATGAACCGCAGAATCACTTAGGCATAGGGAATATGGTTATTCCATACTCGTTGAAACCTGAAGGGAGATGGAGGAAGAGAGAAAGTTTGATCGAAAATTTTGTGTTGTCAGTTTCTAGGTTTCCGATATTTTAATCGCGTTGATCTGAATGTGTTTTAAAAAGGGTACCCGTAACTCCGTTTTTAAGCGACCCTCAACAAAGTCATTGCCTTAGTCAATCTAGGACGGCAGTGCAGTAGGAGTCGTATTCCAGAGGAGTGGAGCTGAAATCCCGGTCCGGATATCCTGATTTATTTGTTACCTCAAATTTCTTCTAGTTAAAGCCGCTAAAATGGCGTCCTTTTCCCATTTTCTCTAAATAAATGGCCCGGCCAGGTTGGGGATTTTCTCTGCCCGGGGAATGGGTGTTTGTGTTGTCCTCATCATTTCATCATCATCATTCGCGACAGAGGCTAGATTGGACTGTGTCAAAATTGGACTATGTTAAAAACTCGGACTTTGTACGGGCGCTGAAGACCGGGCAGTGGAGCGCCCCACAAACCAAACATCATCATCTAAATCAATTGATGGTAATGTTGATGTCTGCGACACGCTGACCTTAATCCTCCTTTCCTTCTTGTCTGCATCTGGCGCCGGTTAGTTACGACTTAATTATCAACTGGGAAGGCGCAACCTGCCGAGTGCCGTATCAGTAGAAACGGCAAGAGCCACGGCGGTGGGACGAAATGCCCCTGGCAGCCTCATAAAGCAGAATCACGGTTTTCTCTTGCAGTCTAGGACGCTTTCGTGAGACCAGCGTCTGCCGTGAGAGGGTCGTGACGGACCAGGGAACGGCCTCTCCACTCCAGCGGGTGGTGGAGCTGGAAGGGGCGACTGCCGCCACTGGCTGACCACACGCGCATGCGCGCCGTCGCAAACCGACCGCGAAACCGAGCACGTCCACCGTGCATCGCCGCCGGCCGCGTCACTTCTCGCTTCTTCTGCAGCGCCAGACGTCTGATGCAACGGTTTCACTCCATACCCTTTACCGTTTCCATGAAACATCGGAGCGGCAAGAAAGCCAATCTGAACAGCTAGTTTCGTGTCCAGGTTTTTCCTCTACAGCAGACTGTCGAGTGTCTCGCGCCGAAAAACTGCGGTCTCCTCGACAACTCAAACAGCTTCAGATGTATCCGCAAAGTGAAAGTCCATCCGAATGACGGTAATACGCAGTGAACCACAAAAAAGAAACGCTGCTTGTCCTCTTGTGAGGAACTGGTGCATTGTGTGGAGTCCTTACCAGATAGGCTTGACGGAGAACATCGAAAAATTTCAGAGAAAGTTACCTCGTCCTGTATTATTGCTAAATAGGGGACAGAGTGTAACGGATTTATACGTGAGCTGAGGTGGCAATCATTAAAAGAAAGTTGTTTTTCGTTGCGGCGAGATCTTTTTGCGAAAGTTCAATCACCAACTTTCTCCTACGGAAGCGAAAATATTTTGTCGTCGCTCAACTACATAGGAAGAAATGATGGTCGTAATAAAATATGAGAAATCAGAGGTCGCACAGAAATGGTAGAGAAACAGTCTAAGGGTAATTTGATGAACACTCTGCGAAACGATGATCCCTCTTTTAAACACTTAAATGTGGGTTGCAGAGCAGTCATGTAGGAGTAGAAGTAGATGTAACCAATCATGAAGGCTGGAAAACTATCGGTCGCGACGCTTATCAATTCTACGTTCTTCTAGGCCCCCAGTTGCCACAAAATCAACGCAAGTTGCGGAAAAGCTAAGGACTGTACAAAACATCGTAAAATAAAGAAATAAACGTACCTGCAGTTACACAGAACCATCTATTGGCAAACTAAACTATACCGCAGGCAAATCAACAGCACGAGATTGTGAAGATACACGCAGAGAACGACACGTACGAATATGGGTTGTAATTTTTAATCATGGAATTAGTGCCCGAACAATGAAAGAATAACGCTTTGGATCCACAAATTTAACCTGAGTATTCGGTTGTAAGGAAATGGCGTAACCAGATAAAATGGCTCTGAGCACTATGGGATTTAACTTCTAAGGTCGTCAGTCCCCTAGAACTTAGAATTACTTAAACCTAACTAACCTAAGGACATCGCACACATCCATGCCCGAGGCAGGATTCGAACCTGCGACCGTAGCAGTCGCGCGGTTCCCGACTGAAGCGCCTAGAACCGCTCGGCCACCGCGGCCGGCGTAACCAGATACCCCTCCCACAAATACACAGCTAGTAAAAGGAACGTGGAAGATTAGAAAGGAAGAAGGGAAATTAGAGGTTAACACGGCATCGACAGAGCAGTCATTAGTGACGCAATAAAACGTGGAATTACGAAAGGAAAAGAGAAGGAAATCTGTCGTGCGTTATCAGAGGAAACATCCCAGCATTTGCCTGCAGAGATTTACGGAAGCCACAGAAAACCTAGATATGGGTGGCCGGATGGGGATTTGAACTCCGTCCTCCCTAATGGGAGGCCAGTGTGCTCACCGCCACTCCATCTGTTTCGGTTTTAAAGATTTTAGTTTGACGTACCGTAGACTGCGAGGCCATTAGAGACGGAACTCGGATTGGGGAAAGACTGGAAAGGAAATCGGCTATGACCTCTTCAAAGGAACCATTCGGGCATTCGCCTTCCTTGACTTACGAAGTGTAAAAAAGTTAGTAAAACTCTTTGAACGACAGATTGACATGTCTCATCAACAGAACAGACAGTATCGCACCAGTCTTTTTTTCTCGTCATTTTAATTAATTTCAAGCGCCCGTTTCTCTGTCACTGGACAAATTAGAATCAACACCAGGGCAGGCGTCGGCATAGCGAGATGAGAAGCGGCCGTAGGCGACACAGCCGCACCCCTCCCCCCCTCCTCCTCTCCCCATCCTCCTCCCCCCCCTCCCCCCCTCTAACGGAGTTGTGGGTTGCGGCCTTGCCTCTCCCCTGCCGATGACGTAGTCCGTTCTGGCAGGGCGTGGGTGTGAGGTTAAAAGGTGCAGATTGCTCCTTTTGACAAGCTTGAGAGAAAGAAGTAACGGCTGGGGCATTCAACACTTTAGAGTCTTCACACTGGCGCGTGATTAACGAGGAATCTCTGGGAACTGGGAGGAGTCTAATGTCCGCAAATGCAATTTACAGTCGACATCACTGACGAACTATGGCAGACGTACGGAAACGGGCCCGCCCACTTCACGAGATTTACAGTTGTTTTCTCCGCCCCTCGTAGCTGATGATGACGACGGTACTGACGATGATGATGATGATTTCACCGCAGAAGTAGTGCCTGTTAAAAAAATAATGAAGTTCCTTTCATGAGTGGAATTAGATAAATAAAAAGTAGAAAATAGACATTGACTCGATCTTGCGGTGAGGAAGAAGCGATATGCCTATACAGCGTGTCCCAGAAATGTCGCGAAAAACCGAGAGAGGTGGTAGAGGATAGGAACCCGTGTTCTGAAGCGTCAACCACCGGCGGTACAGAGCGTCGAAGTTATAGAGTCTGGCGCCTGACACTCTAGGCCACCCTTTCGGCGGCAAAGACGTCTTTGTACGCTGACGGACGGCAGGCGGAACGTCTAGCAATGTTGTTAGCCATTCAGTAATCGTGACCGATTGCCATAATAATCAGTGGAGAAGATGAAGCTGACTGCTGCGTAGAATAGCTCTGTGTCCTATAAATGTGATGCTGCGTTGCCCCAGCAGATGGCGGTTTCAGACATGGGTTTACGCCTGCAGTTTCTTTTTCTCCTGGAACCCTCTAAAATTTCCCATTTTTCCGGTATATAGAAAAAAAATAAGCTGCAGGTTGTAATGGTAGTTGAATTACGTAACCATTACGGCACCTCACCTCAACCTCTCGATACCAGCAATATTCTACTGTGTTTCTGTAAAATAGTTGACATATTTCTGTGACAACATTCAGATTTGATTTCATTAATGTAGAGGTACTTCGATACATCGATATGTATACATTGCAATGATATTATTCTTATGTGTATTCTTTCTTTTGTCACTATGATCATTGACGTACTTGTAACTCTGATTTCTGGGCGCGTAAGCGGTTATTAGAGAGTCGAGCTTTGGTCGTCACGTTAAAAAGACGCAAATTGTAGTCAGTTTATGAAATGTGAACTTTATCGGTGAGGAAGGTATTTTCAAGTATGTTTTATATTGTGAAGTGATGTTTTGGAACGAGTTACGTGATATTGCAACAAAAGTAATAAAAAAAGAAGTGTAACTTAAATTCGGAGCGCTGCTTACTTTTTTACATCACCATTGTCCTAACTTGCAAAAGTTTAATCTTCAAGAATGGTTTATGAAACACATCTGTAAAACTTTTGAATATCGCAGAATAACACCTTGGCCTCTTTGCATCCGAGCTTGGAATCATCACTACCTAGCTTTTCGACGATTGAGCCATGAGTTCACAACGAGACCAGCGTGGGAAACACGAAAAGATGAGTGCCTAGTTTATCCATTATTTCAAGAAATGACTTTATTCACTGTGCTCTAATGACACCTGCCACATAATATAACTTTGTTGTTGCCCGAAAATGCAATATTTAGCAGTGTGAGCAACACTACAATCGTAATGCAATATTTGATCTTTGTTGTGGTAGGGTTGGTAGAAGGTGGAAACACATGTACGAAATTGTCACCCATCAAGGCGACAGAGCATCGCATTCATAGGAGACAACGCCTGTCTACGCAGCAGCTAGCCTCCATCTTTTCCACTGGCGACCATGGCAAACAGTAGCGTTCACTGATTAACAAACAACATTGCGAGACGATGTGCCTACTGTTCGTCAGCGTACAAAAGTCACTTTTACCGCCCAAGGGATGGCCTAGAGCCAGGTGCTGGCGGCTGTAACTTCGACGCCCTGTAGCGTCGCTGGATGACGTTTCCGGACGCGGGCTCCTACCCTCGACTTCTTCCTCAGTACACCCTCTACGACCCTTTAAAGTGTGTCGCGACATTTCGGGGGACCGCCCGTGTGTCAGAGTTGTACCGGTGCAGTGCTGTTAGCGGTGACCTGCTAGGCGGCGTTCGCGGGCTGACGCGCCCGGGAGAGAAGTGTCGCGCTATGGCGCCTGGGGCTGCGTCACGTGACTCCACGGACGATAGCGGACGGAGGAGGCGGCCCGGCGGTCCGCGGCGAGAAAGTGACGCGAGAGCTGCTGCGGTGACTTCAGGCCGTGCAGTCAACAACTGCGCAGGCGCGACCGCACGGGCTCACCTTGCCGGCCAGTCCGAGGCAGCTGAGTGCACACACGCGCTACGTTGCCTGTCAGTTTCGCGGTCCGTCGCGGCTTTGACAGGCGACTCGCTACCGACGCTCAATATAGTTTTGACAAGCCAAATTTCTTTAAATGCAGACAAAAAATGTTATGTAAACAATAGCGTCTTAACGTTTCTACATATTATAAGAAATTGTTTTACTTTACTTGCCTTAGTGCCACTTCCAGCACCCTCACCATTCCAGAATGAGAGTTTCACTCTGCGGCGGAGCGCTAGTTGTGCAAGGTTCGCAGAAGAGCTTCTGCGAAGTCTGGAAGGTAGGAGACGAGGTACTGGCAGAATTGAAGCTGTGGGGACGGGTCGTGAGTCGTGCTTGGGTAGAGCACTTGCCCGCGAAAGGCAAAGGTCCCGACTTGAATTCGAGTCTCGGTCCGGCACACAGTTTTAATCTGCCAGGATGTTTCACCCTCACCATTACTTCTGATATTTCAACACAGGTTTCATGGTACCTCTACACCACTCACGAAACTTAAAATCTTGAAGTACCACTGCTATACTAGTTGTATTTCATCTGAATAACTTCCTGATTTTCAAGATTCCTTCACTCTATTCACTTCCTTCCGATAATTTTCATGTTGTTTATTTCTGAATCTACGAAACGGCCGTTGTTAGCAGGTTCTGTTTCATTTTATTCCGTTTTTTTAATTTTATTTTGAATGGCCGATTTGTTTCTCCTTTCGATCAACAGCATCTTTGCGATTCCCTTGCGACAGGCAAGGCTCATCTATATCTACATCTATGCTCCGCAAGCTACCTTACGGTGTGTGGTGGAGGGTACTTGTGTACTACTGTCGCTTACCCCTTTCCCTGTTCCAGAGGCGGATGGTTCGCAGGAAGAACGATCGCTGGTAAGCCTCTGTGTGGGCTCGAATCTCCCTAATTTTACGTTTATGGTCCTTTCGCGAGATGTACGTAGGAGGGAAGCAATACTGTATATTTGTTGCCTCTTCTGAGAACATGCAGAACGCCTCTTTCGCAGCCGCTACTGCATCATCTCTGTGACGCTTTCGCGCTAACTAAATCAAACTGTAACGAAATGCGCAGCTCTTCTTTGGACCTCTCTACGAGGGATATTCGGAAATTAAGTTCCGATCGGCCAAGAAATGGAAGCTTTGCACAGATATGTTCGACAATGTCTCTAGTATCCTTGTCGGTTGCATCACTTCGCTCTTTTCAGTTCTGAGCGCATAAAGATGCGTAGAAAATAGAGTCTCGCGCCAAGTATGAGTCCCTGGCGAGAGATTTCGCCTGATGTTATGCAGCCCACTTTACAGAACTGCCATAGGATTCCCGCTTCGTGACAATTCTCGGTCGCAATCTGCAGGGGAAGTGTTTGATCAGCCACACTACAGCCCGTAATTGTCTCCCTCTGTGTTTCATCTATGCTCACATTAACTATTGGCTGCGAAGACAACATTTTCGCGCAGACAACGATCTGTAGATGAGCGTAGAGAATTGGCGGGAAGCACAAGAGGCTGTCTTCTATGACGAGGGTACGCGAAAGTTAGTATAACGGAGCGACAGATGTCCTAGCTGGAGCGGCGACTATGTAGGGAAGTAGCTGGAAGGCGAAGCCAACTGTCGCAAATAAAACATTTCTGATTTTCAATGTAGTTTCCATTTCGCGACAGATCAGAACTTACTTTCTGGACAAGCCTTGTATTTTCTCTATCAATTCTACCTGGCACGTATTCCAGACTGACGAGCAACGTTCAAATATTTGTCAAACGAGGTGTATAAACTGACTCCTTTCTGGGTGGACTGGAACTCCCGAGGATTCTTTCAATGAATGTGTTTGGCATCTGCCTTACCTGCAGTTAGTTTCATGTCGTCGTTCCACTTGAAATCGATCCGTATGCATACTCCTAGATGTTTTATGGGTGTAACTGCTTCCAGTGATTTTTTCTGCAATCGCTTAATCACACAGAAACACGTATTTCTGTCTATTTATACGCAATCCGTTAGATTTGTTTATGTTTAGGGTCAACTGCCGCTGCGTGCACCAAGTGCCGGTCCTCCGCAGGCCTTCCTGCGTTTCGCTACAGTTTTTAAGCCTTGTGACTTCTCCGTATTAAACAGCAGCGTCTACAGAATGCCTCGTGGAACTTTACATATACTGTGAAAAGTTATGGGCCTTTAACAGTGACATGCCCGATGTCACTTTTTCCTCTGAAGATTTGTCCCTTTTGAGAATGACATGCTATGTTCTGTTTGCTAGAAACTCTGGAGGCCAATCACATTACTCGTCTGATAGACCGTACGGTCGTGTTTTGTCCACTAGGGAAGTTGGTTGGTTGGTTGGTTTGAAGATTAAAGGGACTAAACTGTGTGGTCATCAGTCCCTGTTTCCTTAGTCACACACATCTCGAGTGAAAAACATACCCCAAAAGAATCCTATCGCCTGGAATCCGGGAAAAGAACAAAATGCGTAAAACTAAGTGTGTAACCACACTGAAAGAGAAAACGAAAGTGCAAAATAAAAGTGGAAGACATTACCTATACCGAAAAAGCGGTAGAAGGTACTAAAACATTATAGCAAACATCCTCGGCTGGCTGATCGCAAGAATAAAAAAAGGATGACCCACCCACTCTGCACCACACTAAAATCTCCAGCCTACAAACACAGGCAAGACAAACACAAATAGTGAAAAGACGAACCCAAGTCGAAAAAACAGCGCCAGAGAAAACGAGGAAGCATTAAAATACAGGTAGGGTGAAGACCTGAGGAGAAGGCCAGACGCACACCCTTAGATTGAGTGATAAAACGAAACCCTCTCGAATAAAACTTAAAACTAGACCACCCGTCGAGGCATTGGCGCCTAACACCAGAGGTAATACGTCAGGAGGGTTAAAAGTCCGCCTGAGGGCAGCTGGATTGGGACAGTCCAACGGGATGTGGAGCACTGTTAATCGAGCGATCCGGCGACACTGGGGTGGGTTCTCGCGACGTAGAGGATGACGGTAGTAAAGGACAATGGAGTCCCTGAGACGGGCTCGTATGGATGACCTCCACACATCCGGTGTCTCCTTTGTAGCATGTAACTTATCAAGCGTAGTTAGGTTGTGGCATCCAGTATGCCACGTCCCGAAAACTTTACGGCGTCATACCGATCGGACATCAGTTTCCGGCGTGCCGATCTGCAGACTCGGTTTATGAGTAGCGCTCTGGCTATCCTGTCGGCACGTTCATTTCCTGGGATTCCGTCTTTTCCCGGAGCCCATACGAAGACAGCTGATCATCCACGTTGTTCGAGGACGTAAACGGATTCTTTGCTGACCATTAACAGAGGGTGGCGAGGGTACCACTGGTCGAGAGCCTGTAAGGCGCTCAAGGAGTCGCTACAAATGAGGAAGGACTGGCCGGCGCAGGAACGGATACGTTCAAGAGCGCGAGAGACGGCTACCGACTCCTCAGTCAAAACACTGCGGCCATCTGGCAAGGGGCACCGTTCAGTATGTGCTGCACGAACATAAGCGAACCCATCGTGACCGTCAACCATCGAGCCATTAGTGTAAATTACCTCTTAACCACGGGACGCGTCAAGAATAGACAGAAATAGGTGGCGGAGGGTCGCAAGATGAAACGAGTCTTTTGGGACTTGTGATAGGTCCAGACGAAGCTCTGATATAGGTATACACCTTGGATGTGTGCGTGAGTGGACCTGGAGGAGATCTGATAAGAGGGGAAGACTCGACTTCAGCGAAAAGGGACCACTAGCGCCGTGCGGAATTGTACCAGACGCCTTCCGGAAGTCAAGGAACGCGACATCAGCTTGAGCGAGGGAGTTTATCAACGTACGCACTGCCGTTTTAGCAACATGCATACTGCGATTTGTCTGCATAGTTGACATCACACACTCGCGCCGGTTTGGATGTATCGTCAAGAACTGGACAGGTATACTGAATTATTTTTATGTATGCCTGCAGGTGGGGATAATAATAATTATTAAAACTCATAGTGAAATCTTTATCTGTCATTTATTCTGCGCAATTCGCTGCTAGTTTGGATCAATGACCATTACCAGGGTTAGCTGGCAAAAATGGCAGGGAAGTTATACTATAAATTGCACAGAACTAAATTTTTAATCCCACGATAAAACGTAACAAAGAAGCAGGTCCACATCGACAGCTAATAACACGCATGTGGACTTGCTTCTTGACTAAAATTATCGTACACAGTTATTACTGTGAGAAATTTTTTAAGTACTACGGTAGACTTAAAAATGTAATTTTGTACAATTTATGGTATAACTTCGTTGCCGCTTTTGGCAGCTAACCTTGGTAATCGTCACTGACCGAAACAAGTAGCGAATTGTGCTAAATAAAAGACAGCTGACGGTTTCACCATGAACTTTAACACTATATCAAATTGCTCAATATATGTCCTTCTGTGTCCTGCGTAGTAAACAACACCTGCGCAGTTTCGTGCTCCGGTATGACCGCACAGGCCACCTTCTGCAGGCCAGCCCATCAAGTCTAGTTTCACTTGTTTAAAGGCACCCGCGCCGACCTCGCAGTTTCACTCGCCCACCGGAGACCCATTAAATCAGCGAGCGCCGGGAGCGCAAATTGTCTTCACCAGAGGTCATCTCCGCCAGCTGCTCACTTTCTTCCGGAAATCTCTCCGACAGCCAGGGTGTTATCGAGCCAGGAAATCGGTGGAGAGTTCCTCAGGACACGCTCGTAAGCCCGAGTATCACATAGCAAGGAGCTCACCGTCAGAGAGCAGAGCTAGTACACAGCCGTCATAGAAATGGGACGAACAGCTGAGCCACGACCGAAACGAGACGTGCCGGTACCCAGTTAGAACTCTGGCGATGGAAGATACAGTAGCCATAAAGTAGTAGGCTCCAGTTTAGTCTTCAAAAATACTGCTTCCCACAGATGGCTATCGACACGCTAACAGAAAACAGAAGTACCATCGCGACGTTATCAGAGCGGAAAAGTATGCTTTTGGGTCTTCTATTGCGAGTTTTCTACAAAGTGCAATGGAGGCTCCATGGACATCTCTTCAATCTGTCCATTCTCGCGACATACCTGTCTCCTCATTAACTCATTCCACAATTAGGTACAAAAGTTATTGCCCGATTCCCTCTCCCTTAAATCGTTACTTTCCAGTTCACAAACCACACCCATCGACACCTGGCAACCAATTATGTTTGCTTGTTTTGTTTTAGGGAATGTTACAGCATATTAAAAAATTCACGTCGTGTTCTCAATATGAATCACCACGCCATTCAGTAGTACCCTGTTCCGTGTAGACGCATGTTACTTATAACCTGATACATATCCCGTATAAACATACATTTGTATAATACACTGTAGAGTGAAAGAACCTGGTGCACCAGCCTAATACCGTGTAGGGCCCCTGCGAGCACGCAGAAGTGTCGCAGTACGACGTGGCAAGGACTCGACTAATGTCTGAAGCAGTGCTGAAGGGAACTGACATCATGAATCCTGCAGGGCAATCCATAAATCCGTAAGAGTACGAGGGGTTGGAGATCTCTCCTGAACAGCACTTTGCAAAGCATCCCAGATATGAACAATAATGTTCATGTCCGGTGATTTGCTGGCCAGCGCAAGTGTTTAAACTCAGAAGAGTGTTCCTGGAGTCACTCTGCAGCAATTCTGGACATGTGGGGTATCGCGTTGTACAGCTGCAATTGCCCAAAAACGTCGGAAAGCGCAATGAACATGAATCGATGCGGGTGATCAGACAGTGTGCTTACGTACGTGGTACTTGTCAGAGTCATATCTAGACAGGTCATCACTCCAACAGTAGCCGTCCCAAAGCATTACAGGGCCTTCACCAGCTAGAACAGACCCCTGCTGACTTGCAGAGTCCATGACTCATGACGCAGTCTCCATACCCGTACACGTCCATCTGCTCAATACAATTTGAAACGAGACTCCTCCGACCTGGCAACATGTTTCCAGTCACCAACAGTCCAATGTCGGTGTTGACGGGCCCAGGCGAGGCGTAAAGCTTTATGTCGTGCAGTCACCAAGGGTACACGAGAGGACCTTCGGCTCGAAATGCCGATATTGATGATGTTTCGTTGAATGGTTCGCACGCTGACACTTATTCATGGCCGAGCATGGAAATCGGCACCAATTTGCCAAAGGGTTGCACTTCTGTCACGTTGAACGATTCGGAACCTCTTTCCGACCGCAGCGATGTTGGAGATTTGTTTTTTTGCCAGATAATCATGGTACACTCGTGAAATGGTGGTACGAGAAAACCGCCCAACTCATCACTACTTCGGAGATGCTGTGTTCCATCGCTCGTGCGCCGACTATAGCACCACGTTCAAAGTCACTTAAATCTTGATAGCCTGCCATTTTAGCAGCAGTAACCGACCCAACAACTGCTCGAGACGCTTGTTGTCGTATACAGGGTGTTACAAAAAGGTACGGCCAAACTTTCAGGAAACATTCCTCACACACAAAGAAAGACAATATGTTATGTGGACATGTGTCCGGAAACGCTTACTTTCCATGTTGGAGCTCATTTTATTACTTCCCTTCAAATCACATTAATCATGGAATGGAAACACGCAGCAACAGAACGTACCAGCGTGACTTCAAACACTTTGTTACAGGAAATGTTCAAAATGTCCTCTGTTAGCGAGGATACATGCATCCACCCTCCGTCGCATGGAATCCCTAATGCGCTGATGCAGCCCTGGAGAATGGCGTATTGTATCACAGCCGTCCACAATACGAGCACGAAGAGTCTCTACATTTGGTACCGGGGTTGCGTAGACAAGAGCTTTCAAATGCCCCTATAAATGAAAGTCAAGAGGGTTGAGGTCAGGAGAGCGTGGAAGCCATGGAATTCGTCCGCCTCTACCAATCCATCGGGCACCGAATCTGTTGTTGAGAAGCGTACGAACACTTCGACTGAAATGTGCAGGAGCTCCATCGTGCATGAACCACATGCTGTGTCGTACTCGTAAAGGCACATGTTCTAGCAGCACAGGTAGAGTATCCCGTATGCTCCATTGAGCGTAGGTGGAAGAAACTAAAATGAGCTCTAACATGGAAATTAAGCGTTTCCGGACACATGTCCACATAACATCTTTTCTTTATTTGTGTGTGAGGAATGTTTCCTGAAAGTTTGGCCGTACCTTTTTGTAACACCCCGTATAGGCGTTACCGACCGCAACGCCCTATTCTGCCTGTTTACATGTCTCTGTATTTGAATTTGCATGCCTATATCAGTTGTCTGGCGTTTCTGTGTATGTATGGATGTATGAATTTGCTTCCCTAGACACCCGCTAAAATTGCTCTTAGTCTGTCACAACATTTTTGCTGCACCATGTTAAGAAATTGGCGTCGTGTTCTCAGTCTGAATGACCACGTAATTCGGTAGTAACCTGTACCGTGTAGATGCATTTGTACAAATGCAATACTTACAGGAGACAGATACGGGGGGGATCAGAGCGAGTGGAAAAAGCAACCTCGCCACAGCCTCGAGGTCAGCAGTGTCGTTTTCGCTGGGAGCAACGCGCGCGCCTTCCGCCCGCCTGTCGCAACACGGCGCGTGCCCCGGCTGTCTCCACTACGGTGAACCGGAGCGCCGGCGGCAGAGAAAAAGCCGTCCTTCCGCGAGGTGGCGCGGCCCGGCGCCGCCGCCGCCTTCTTTGTCCCGGCGCGCCGGCAGATTTTGAGCATTTCGCAAGGTTCCGGCCCAGGCCGACTTTCACCCCGCCCTGGGCACAGCGGAACGGGCCGGATGGCCGACCGGCGACCGCCGACAGCTCACACTGCCTGCGCACCGCCTGCCTGCTCGGCGCGCTGACCGCCGCCTTCCTCCGCAGGTCTGTCCGCTGTCCGTCCCTCGCCGAGTCTCGTTGCTGCCCCGTGGGAACTGTGCAACCGGCTTCGGCTGTTGCGCAAGTGCAACACGGCCGAACTACTTGGTGCGTTGCTTAGGCACAGCACCGAGCAGTGGGGCTTCAAATCCTCTCCCGGCCATCCACATCTACACTTTGCGTGATCTTCCTAAATATCTCGAGACAAATCCCAGCATGACGAATTTTGTCTCGCCCCACACTCGGAAACTAAATAAATGTTGATTACGGGGATCATCGTAAGTTAAACTGACATTTCCGGATGAGATTTTCACTCTGCAGCGGAGTGTGCGGTGATATGAAACTTCCTGGCAGATTAAAACTGTGTGCCGGACCGAGACTCGAACTCCGGACCTTTGCCTTAGTGCTCTACCATCTTTTTTCTTTCATTTTGTTCGATACAGTTTGTTGCGTTTGATCTGGGCAGACGTCACAAGATATCCCTTCCAGTTGATCGTTGGTTCCTTGACTCAGTTTTTTTTTTATTACAGAGAGCATGCAGCCCTCTGACCGAACACACTGAGCTACCGTTCCGGCACCATCTGAGCTACCCAAGCACGACTCACGCCCGGTACTCACAGCTTTACTTCTGCCAGTACCTCGTCTCCTACCTTCCAAATTTTACAGAAGCTCTCCTACGAACCTTGCAGAACCAGCACTCCTGGAAGAAAGGATACTGCGGAGACATGGCTTAGCTACAGCCTAGGGTATGTTTCCGGAATGAAATTTTCACTCTGCAGCGGAGTGTGCACTGATATAAAAATTCCTGGTTGAGTTGAAGCTGTCAGGACGGGTCGTGACTCGTGGTTGGGTAGCTCAGTTGGTAGAGCACTTGCCCGCGAATGGCAAAGGTCCGGAGTTCGAGTTTCGGACCGGGACACAGTTTTAATCTGGCAGGAACTTTCATATCAGCGCACACTCCGCTGCAGAGCGAAAATTTCATTCTGGAAAAATCTCCTAGGCTGTGGCTAAGCCATGTCTCCGCAGTATCCTTTCTTCCAGGAGTGCTAGTTCTGCAAGGTTCGCAGAAGAGCTTCTGTAAAGTTTGGAAGGTAGGAGACGAGGTACTGGCAGAAGTAAAGCTGTGAGTACCGGGCGTGAGTCGTGCTTCGGTAGCTCAGTTGGTAGAGCACTTGCCCGCGAAAGGTAAAGGTCCCGAGTTCGAGTTTCGGACCGGCACACAGTTTTAATCTGCCAGGAAGTTTCATATACTGACATTGTCTATTTCTTAAACAAAACACAGTTAATTTTTAAAGATTTACAACCTGTACTTACATACACACTCCGCAAGCCACCTTACGACGCATGGCTGAGGATACATTGTACCCCTACCACTCACTGTGTTTCCTGTTCCAGTCGCAAAGTGAGTGTAATAATAATTACTGTCTACAGACCTTTGAAGAAGTCGTAATTTATCTTCTCTCCGCGGTCCTTACACCTCCTCCTAATGTCACAACCGTCCCTTGCTACTCCTCCTACAGTCTTTATTTCGAGATCAGCAAAAATTCTACCCTCAGTACCCTAGCATCAAAATGTTCAAATGTGTGCGAAATCTTATGGGACTTAACTGCTAAGATCATCAGTCCCTAAGCTTACACACTACTTAACCTAAATTATCGTAAGGACAAACACACACACATGCCCGAGGGAGGACTCAAACCTCCGCCGGGACCAGCCGCCCTAGGATCAAACGCAGTCAAAAACAAACGTGTGAAACGGTATAACTTTATCCCTTTGGCTGAAAGAAAAGCGCACCTCCAAGCTCTAATAAGACCCGCTCTCCGCACTCAAGAGAGGAAATGAAATGTCCTAAAAAAAAAGAAAAAACTGCGAGGCATTACGCGAAATTTACGTCGGCGGCAGCAGAATCGTATTGCACTCACCCGCATATCCCGGTTCTTTAAATTCTCTTGTTACAGTTTCACAAAAAGAACGTCGCCTACGCTTGAGAGAGTCCCACTTGACTTCTCGAAGTATCTCGGCAATACTCGGGCGTCGACCGATCCACCGAGCGCTCTAGCGTAGTGATCAGCGCGCTGGCTTCGTTCAAACCCCCATCCGGGCATCCTGATTTAGGCTTTCCGTGATTTCCCTTAATCGCTTAACGCAAATGCCGGGAGCGTTCCTTTAAAAGGGCACGGCCGATTTCCGTCCCCATTCTCCCCAAATCCGAGCTTGTGCTCCGTCTCTAGTGACCTCGTTGTCGACGGAACGTTAAACACTAGTCTCCACCCACCCCTCCTGTTGACCCAACCTACAGGTAACTAACCCAGTCGCACGTCTCTGATTTGATTCGATGGCTTCCTTTAATCCGACCCCGTGACTTTCTCAATTACTCGAGCAGAACTCAACAATGGTGTTCCGTACGCTGTCTCCTGTACACAAAAGTTACATTTTCCTCTAAGTTTCCAATACACCGAAGTCGACCATTCACCTTTCTTACAACCGACTTACTTGGCCGTTCCATTTCACATCGCTTTGCAAAATTATTTCTACATTTTTAATCGACATGATTGCGTAAACAAGGGCCGCCACTAATACTGTATTCGTACATTAAAGAACTGTTTTTCCTGTTGCTCTAGAAGAACTTACATTTTGCTACATGTACAGCTAGCCATTCATCACACCAACTGCAAATTTTGTCTATGTCCTCTTGCATCCCCGTATAATCACTGAGCGATAACAGTTCCCCGCACACTTGAGCATCATTAGAAAACAGTCGCAACTTTCCCGTCAACCTAACTGTCCGATCGCTTGTATACAGACAACAAGATCGATCCTGTCACACTCTCCTGGAGCACTCCTGACGACACCCTTGTCTCTGGTGAACACTCGCAGTCGGGGATGATGTACTGGGGTCTATTACCAAAGAAGTCTTCGAATCCCTCACATATCTGAAACCTATTCGATGTCTTCAAAATGGCTCTGAGCACTGTGAGACTTAACTTCTGAGGTCATCAGTCCCCTAGAACTTAGAACTACATAAACCTAACTAACCTAAGGACATCACATACATCGATGCCCGAGGCAGGGTTCGAACTTGCGACCGTAGCGGACGCGCGGCTCCAGACTGTACCGCCTAGAACCGCTCGGCCACTCCGGCCGGCTCCGTGTCTTCGGACCTTCGCTAACACTCTGCAGTGGGACACAGTGTCAAATGCTTCCGGATATCTGGGAATATCGATTCTGCCAGTTGCCCGTGATCCGTTGTTCGCAGGATATCCTGTTTACATTAAGTCTTCCCGTGTACGCCACCCAAATTCGAACGTCTGTGGTACCGTGACACCAGCTTCTTTTCTCCTTCGTCAGAGAGTAGTACTGCCAGCTGCTTCAGCTGGTCGTAGACAATGTCTTCTGAGTTCATCGTCGGTAGTGAAGTGCTCAGTAGTCACCAAGACGTTCATCTTGAGGACTAGATGAAAGTCGGATGGTGCCGAGTCGGGACTTAAGTTTGAGTTTTTCCTTTGTTCGATTCGCAGTACGGGCTCATGCATCGTCATGAACGAGAATGATCCCTTCAGCAACCAACCCGCAGAGTTTGCTTTGGATTGACCTTAGGAGCCTGTGACAGTTATGTTTGTAACATATAACTTCTGTTCATCTGTAGAAATTGATGTATCTCATATCCGACGATGCGTTATCCCGACAATATAAATAAAGTCAGTCATTCACCAGTTGATGACGTTTTACTAAGTGACCTGTTAAGCTTTTCTGCAGTAATTCTCCACTTCTATAATATGGTTGCATGCTTCTTGTCGTATCTCTAGTTTCATGCGAGTGTCACTACGGACCTGTGCTGTCCCAGTATTCTCAACCATTACTCTCATGAAACCTCTTGTCAAAATTCCTCTGCCATCACAAAAAAACTGTTAACATAATTTTGCGATCTGACAGAGTCTGCTTAAATGATTTGGAATTTTTGGGAGTATAAGTGAGTATCCACAGCTTGGACTGTTACTTAGTTTCGGAGCTGACGTAACGCAAGCATGTCTCGTTCCCAGCCACGAAGCTGTTCGGAAATTCCTGCCATTTTCGTGGTAACGCTGAAGGAAAGTCAACGCCAGAACCGTTCTTTCAATTTCGTGAACATGGGCTATTTTGATTCTAAGCCTCTTGAAACTGAGAGAGTAAAATTGTTTTTCAATCTTTCTCCGATTTCTGCGTTTATTACAGGAAACAGTAGGAATAAAAACCGAAAATAGTCTATTTCAGAAACTGGTATTTTGAGCGGTTTTAACACTCAGGTTAAACAGACGTGAAAAAAAAACTGAATTAACCGAAAACCGGTTGTTTGAGCGGTAACCGCCGTCCCTAGAGCGACGTGCGCCGCAAAAATTTCTGACACCGTCGGGTGAAAACGTTTTCCCGGACCTAGGCGGCGAGCAGAGTGGATGCGGGCCAGTTAGTACCACGGCACGGGCGGGCGAATGCCGCCTCACGGGAGCACTCTCGAATTTCCCGTGGCCGGCTGCACGCTCCGCTGGCCAAATATCGCGCGGCGGCGAAAAAGCGGCACGCGGAAGCAGCGCCCGTGACGGGGGGCGGGGAGGGGTTGCGCCGCCGCCGCCGCCGCCGCCTGGTGCCGCGCGGCCGGGCTTTTTGCCCCGCCCACGTCGCAGGCCCCCTCCGCCAGGCACTCGCGTCTCCAGCGACCTTCAGCAGCTCGCGACGCCCAGCTGCGGCCCTTGTTCCTCTAGACCATTCTCTTCTCACAAATAAAAAAAAAAGAAACTGCTTGCCACATTCTCTCTCACCTCACCATTTCACGGTCTTCGCTTGTTTTAGGACATTCGACCTTAAAACCAGATCGCCAGCAGACAATGGGCACTTGTATCTCACATCCCGTTACTTGTTTCTGATACCTGCCCGCATACCTTGAATGAGAGGTACACATTAATTTTCCCTCTTCCCTAGCTCATATCGGTAATACATGCTCGTCCAAGTAGCGGGTTCGAACAGCAGTGGCAGTAGAGATGGTGCAGTGGTTGAGATGCACCACTGACATTTACACCTGTCTCCGGTTATTCAGGCTTAAGTTTCCTGCGTTTCCCTAAATCTCGTAATCTGTCACTGAGTTGATGACGCTGTTTGAGATAGAAAAACAGCCGCGCACCAACACGACTGGATAAATAGTTCCTTAGTGGAGAGAACATTCTTCATTCTTTATCTCTTATTTTTTCTTGCATCGACACAGTCCTCTGTCAAAATCATGACTGTTATCGTAGCCCAGCATTTCCTCTACTACGCTGCTTTAAGGTGGTGTCTCTAAACCTTATCTCACTTTTTCAAATTGCTAATGATCTCTTTTCTCTCGGTATTGTCTGTATTATCCACTTGAACTTCTCCCATAAATATATCGACCTTGACAAACACACCAATCCGTGCACCAACAGTTACCTTTTTCCCCAAATACTAAATACATCGTCCAAAATGAAATGGTTATATTTGAATTTATGTTGTCATTTGGTTGAATTGACAAACATGCTTAGAAGTTATGCGTTACACAGTCTCTGAAGAGCAGTTAAAGGAAGTGATAATATAAGATTAAAAGACAGTTTTTTTTATTTATACGTCACATTCCAAAAATGGTTCAAATAGCTCTGAGCACTATGGGACTTAACATCTGAGATCATCAGTCTCCTAGAACTTAGAAGTACTTAAACCTAACTAACCTAAGGACATCACACACATCCATGCCCGAGGCAGGATTCGAACCTGCGACCGTAGCGGTCGCGCGGTTCCTGACTGAAGCGCCTAGAACCGCTCGGCCACACCGGCCGACCGTCACATTCCATAGGACCAAATTGAGGAGCTAAGATCCAAGGTAATGGAATGTGCCAGTACATGAAATTACAACATAAAAGTAATAATAGATAAAAATAAAATGTTTATGCACCCAAAAAAAGGCAAATCGTAAGTTGAAGTAAATGCAAGCGACAATACGAACAAGAATCAGCTTAATTTTTCACGGAAATCCTCGACAGAATAGAAAGAGTGACCCACGAGGAAACTCTTCAGTTTCGATTTGAAAGCGCATCGATTCCTGCTGAGATTTTTGAATTCGAGTGGCAGTTTATCGAAAACACATGCAGTTGTATACTGCACACAATACTGCACTAGAGTTAAGGAAGTCCGATCCAAATGCATGTTTGATTTCTGCCGAGCATTAACCGAGTAAAAGCTGCTTATTCTTGGGAATAAGATGATATTGTTAACAAGAAACGACAGTAAGCAATATACATATATTGTCAAAATACCCGGACTCGTGAAGAAGGATCGCCAAGAGGTTCGTGAACTTACACGACTTGTTGCACGAGACGCCCGTTTCTGAGCCAAAAATATCCTTTCAGAATGGGAAGAGTTACCCCAAAATATAATACCATACAACATAAGCCAGTGGAAATAAGCAAAGTAGACCAATTTTCGTGTCGAACGTTCAATCACTTCAGATACCGTTCGAAAAGTAAAAATGGCGGCATTAAGTCTTCGAACAAAATCCTGAACGTGGGCTTTCCACGACACCTAGGAATTTGAACTGTTGAGTTTCGCCAATCATATGCCCATTCTGTGAAATTAAAACGTAAGGTTTGTTGAATTGTGCGTTACAAACTGTAAAAACTGAGTCTTACTGTGACTTAGGGTTAGTTTATTTTCTGCAAGCCATGAACTTAGGTCATGAACTGCACTATTTGAAACAGAGCCAAAGTTGCACACAACATCGATTACTAGCTAGTGTCATCAGCAAACAGAAATATTTTAGAGTTACCCGTAATACTAGAGGGCATATCATTTATATAAATAAGGAACAGGTGTGGTCCCAACACTGATCCCTGAGACACACCCCACTTGACCGTAACCCACTTATACCCCACATCACAGCCATTCTCAACATTATGAATAATGACCTGTTGAGGTGACCCAGTTGTGAGCTACTCCCCGTATTACGTAATGGTCCACTTTTCTCCTAAAAGCCACGCTCTGTTTAGCTCAAAGCGAATTGTATGAGAATGTAACCGAGGTGCCTAGAAACTACGGTGTGTACGCTACAAGAAAGGTGTTGCACATCGAGAGGAATGTTACTTCAAAATTGCGAGAGTCCACGTTTCAAAATGAGTCATTACTACTCCAACCTCTGTAAATACACTGCTGGCCATTAAAATTGCTACACCAAGAAGAAATGCAGATGATAGACGGGTATTCATTGGAGAAATATATTGTACTACAACTAACATGTGATTACATTTTCACGCAATTTGGGTGCATAGATCCTGAGAAATCAGTACCCAGAACAACCACCTCTGGCCGTAATAACGGCCCTGATACGCCTGGGCATTGAGTGAAACGGAGCTTAGATGGCATGTACAGGTACAGCAGCCCATACAGCTTCAACACGATACCACAGTTCATCAAGACCAGTGACTGGCGTATTGTGACGAGCCAGTTGCTCGGCCACCATTGAGCAAACGTTTTCAGTTGATGACAGATTTGGAGAATGTGCTGGCCAGGGCAGCACTCGAACATTTTCTGTATCCAGAAAGGCCCGTACAGGACCTGCAACGTGCGGTCGTGCATTATCCTGCTGAAATGTAGGGCTTCGCAGGGATCGAATGGAGGGTAGAGGCATCTGAAATGTAACGTCCACTGTTCAAGGTGCCGTCAATGCGCCGGGTGATATGCCAGTATGGCGATGACGAATACACGCTTCCAATGTGCGTTCACCGCGATGTCGCCAAACACGGATGCGACCAGCATGATGCTGTAAACAAAATCTGGATTCATCCGAAAAAATGACGTTTTGCCACTCGTGCACCCAGGTTCTGTCGTTGAGCACACCATCGCAGGCGCTCCTGTGTGTGATGCATCGTCAAGGGTAACCGCAGCCATGGTCTCCGAGCTGATAGTCCGTGCTGCTGCAAACGTCGTCGAACTGTTCGTGTAGATGGTTGTTGTCTTGCAAACGTGCCCATCTGTTGACTCAGGGATCGAGACGTGGCTGCACGATCCGTTACAGCCATGCGGATAAGATGCCTGTCATCTCGACTGTTAGTGATACGAGGCCGTTGGGATCGAGCACGGTGTTTCTTATTACCCTCCTGAACCCACCGATTCCATATTCTGCTAACAGTCATTGGATCTCGACCAACGCGAGCAGCAATGTCGCGATACGATAAACCGCAATCGCGATAGGCTGCAATCCGACCTTTATCAAAGTCGGAAACGTGATGGTACGCATTTCTCCTCCTTATACGCGGCATCACAACATTTCACCAGGCAACGCCGGTCAACTGCTGTTTGTGTATGAGAAATCCGGTTGGAAACTTTCCTCATGTCAGCACGTTGTAGATGTCGCCACCGGCGCCAAGCTTGTGTGAATGCTCTGAAAAGCTAATCATTTGCATATCACAGCATCTTCTTCCTGTCGGTTAAATTTCGCGTCTGTAGCACATCGTCGTGGTGTTGCGATTTTAATGGCCAGTAGTGTAGCTGCGAACGATCGGGCACCTCGGTACGACTAGGGTCGCGCCACGAGCTGTCCGCTACCAGAGGGGCGAGGAGCACGGTAAGAGAAAAGTGCCCTCTGCGCGTGCGCAACACGGCAACCAGATGGTAGCGGCAAACATCGTGCATCTCTACTGTTAGCGTGGTCAGTGAGTCGGTGCCGGCAGCTTCAGGTCCTGGCGCCAGCGCCAGGCGACACGCCAGCAAGTTGCAGCGCCTTATACAGCGGAACCCGTGCTGTCAGTGCCTAAGCGCCGAAGCAGAAACACTGGACAAGCAAGGCGCCGCGTGCGCCGGCTGCACGCAGAACCCTGCACTAGCGGTGTGGCTGCAGCGAGGGCTACGCATGTGGCGTTCTTAGGTAGCGCCGTAGACGAGTGCAGACCGGTTTGCGTGGAACTGCGCGCTCCGTTCGCACAGCTACAGTACTCGCCACCCCTGGCGCAGTCAGAGGGACGCCGGGTGGCAGAACGGGTGCAGTGCAGGCGGGCGAGGCACGCGACCGCCCGGCCGCTGGCCCACTTGCCGCCCCTCTTCCGTGCCTGCTCCCTTCTGTCAGCCGTAAATCACGCGGCGAAAGTCAGCCCGGACAACATCTCGCACCCAGCGTGTACACCTCCGGCACGCGAGCCGTCCCTTTCACGGGAGCCCCTGTGCAGCGATAATTACACCCGCGGACAGCCGGATCGTTGCACACGGCGCGGACAAAACTACTTTTACAAACTTCCAGTGACTCCAAACTATACTGCTTTACACAAGGAATTCCGCGTTCCGAAATTGCTAGTTTACTCTCGAAGAACTTGTCGCAAAAAAATGGTTCAAATGGCTCTGAGCACTATGGGACTTGACATCTGAGATCAGCAGTCCCCTAGAACTTAGAACTACTTAAACCTAACTAACCTAAGGACATCACACACATCCATGCCCGAGGCAGGATTCGAACCTGCGACCGTATCAGTCCCGCGGTTCCGGACTGCGCGCCTAGAACCACTAGACCACCGCGGCCGGCGAATTTGTCACAACGTGTACGAAATATCTGTCTCGTCTACGTCGTTGCACTCATCATTCTAAAGGCTAGTTTGATGCAGATATCTATGGTAATCAACTTCTGCAAGTCTGCGCGTACCCGCGTTTACTACTGCACCCAACACTCATACCAACCTCGCTTCGAACTCGTTTTACTAAGGTTTGAAGCTCCTCTTCACGTTTTTCCGTGTTTGCGATTTAAAAGTTGAGCTGTTTCCAAAATCAGCTTTATCCAAACACAATTTATTTTTGTATTTAGCCAGACATGTTTCGACACCTATGTGTCATCTTCTGTTGGTCATTTTTTTATTTCTGTAAAATGCAATATCAAATTTATAATAATTTATCTACTGTAGGCCTAAGAATTATAATACGTGCATTTTGCAGATGCAGCATGGCTAGTTTGCAGATGACATGCTGTCAAAAAAAACGACTAAAAAACAGATGAATAATAATGCAGTTCATTTACCGATGTAATCTTCAGGTGAACGTCTACATGGAACAAAGTAAAATCCACATATTATAATTCTTAGTCTTACAATAGATAAATTATCATAAATTTGATACTGCATTTCACAGAAATATAAAAATGACCCACAGAAGATGACACATAGGTGTCGAAACATGTCTGGCTAAATACGAAAATAAATTGTGTTTGCATAAGGCTGATTTTCAAAACAACCCAACTCTCTTCTAACCTTCACCATCCTTCCGTAACATTGCATTTGAAAAGCCTCTGTTCTCTTCTCGTTTAGAGTCATCGTTCACCATCAAATGGCTCTGAGCACTACGCGACTTAACATCTGAGGTCATCAGTCGCCTAGAACTTAGAACTACTTAAACCTAACTAACCTAAGGATATCACATACATCCATGCCCGAGGCAGGATTCGAACCTGCGACCGTAGCGGTCCCTCGGTTCCGTTCACCATCAATCAAATATCTACAGAAAAGATTTCCTGGCGCTTAAATTTATATTCACTATTAGCAAACTCCTCTTTTTCAGGAACGCTTTTTTTGCTATCTTCTTTACTTCTACTAGTCGGTTTTAAAGTTACTTCTATAGCTGGGCGTCTTACGGAGAAACTGCGTGTAACTGAATTCCTCGATAACAATCAGACAACTGACTGTCTCCTGGCGTACACAATTTTCAAACAACTTACGGAAATTAAGCCAGGTGATATTTGTACTAACAGCGACCTGTCCGTTGCAGTTTGCCTTGAAAATGGCGGGGTGTGTTCCCGCCGAAATATCGGCGGTCGTTGTTAATATTACCTGGCTGAATCCCCGTAAGTTGCTTGAAAATCTGAGAACCGTCCGATTACTAAATTCCGATTACAGATTCAGATCTACAATCGGTGTAGTGACCCTACTTCTGAACATGAACTTATTTATGCAAATCACTTTTTGGGGATATGATTATAGTAATGTAAAATGTATCTCTCTGTACATTAGATTCCACAAAAGAATGATTCACAAGAATACTCAGAATTGTTAAATAATTTAAATGTGCCCAATAACAAAAACGCGAGTGTTGAATTTACATGAAATTTCACTAACTGAAATCTAATATTCTGCCAAAAACGTTTCTTTAGAATGAAATTTAAAATTTTCCTGGTGAACTGAATGTTCGAAGATGTTTCGAGATTGCAGTCAGTCGTCGTAAACTTCACGATATTTCAACTGGACACCTGGCAGTCATCTCCAAGTGACTGGCAGGTGTCCAACTGAAAGATCGTGGATTGAAATTTACCGCGACCGGCTGCAATAGCGAAATCTCTTCCAACGTTCCGTTCCTTCAGGCTCTACAATAAATTCTTATCCTGCAACGGATAACTTCTCTCTGCTCTCCCTGCACCGCAAATAATGATCTGAAATAAATAACTGCGTGCCAATTTGCCTTCTTATTCTTTTTACTTTCAAGCTGATGTTTCAGGAAATTAGTTCTTGATTCTCTTTCAAAATTATTAACTATTGTTCACGCAAAAGTCTTGACAATGCAAATTTTACCCAACATATTTCTTTGAACATTGAGGATATTCTTTATGAAATATCTATAAATGACAAAACGAAGTACTTTGAAATGCTTTTAATGACCCAAAAGTGAACTCCATCTAATACGAATAACCAGCATTCTCTCTCTCCGCATCGTCATGCTCGATAATGTCTGCTTCTACAAAATATTTCTATTACAAAAATTTGTTTTCTTGAATTCGTAATACATTACTATTTAACTAATCTAAATGATAATTAGAATACTGAACACGTAGTTGATAGTTCTCCCTGATTACAAACACGTAGATATTTCTGGGCACAATAAAATCTTTGCACAGCAGTAGCTACTGAACTCGTGCTTGCCGCTAACAAAATAAGTTACCTTTTTCTGAAGTGCTGTTTCTTTATCCTGTCAACTTAAAAATCATCCTTCATCCAAAAGTTACGCACACGGAATATCTCAAATAGCAATCTTTGTGTCGCACGTATGCTACCCAAGCTGATCATTCCGCCATGATACAACGATACCCTCTCTCCACGATTCCACAACTGCTACTGCGCAAGGCAGCGATTCGACTCGACTCGCTTGTTACCCACTAAGGCGCCCGCGCTTTTCTTAACAACGCAACCTCTGGAAATCAGCGACTGTGTATCGGTCACGTGTTGAGTATGCAAAGATATTTAAAGTGACGACTTTCCGAAAAAAGTGAAAATTTTCATTATATTTGCATTCAAAGAACACCAAATGTTAATATACCAAACTAACTGTGATTTACTAGCATTTCATTTGGTGTACAAATCTTTCAAATTATTTTGCTGCCCAAATATGAAAATTCGTCTACCATTTTCCGTGTCTCACTTTCTAGTCCAATTCCCTCCGCATAACCGCACTCAATTCGATTACACTCCATAACCCTTGTTTACTTTTATTAATGACCAGCTTATAAAATCTTTTCAGTATACTATCCATTCCGTTCAACTGATCGTTCAAGTCCTTTGTCTTATTTAACACAATTACGATGCCACTGTCAGACCCGAAAGCTTTTATGTACAGCCGGAATAACACGAGAGGTAGGTTACAAACTTGATAACTCAGAATTCTACATACAATCCAAAAAATTTAGTCAAATATTTTCAGCTACAGGAAAACAAAATCCCGTCATGTTACCAGTCCAACTTCTTCGGCAAAAGTCCTCTGTGGAAGAGGTTTGCCAGTCGGTGTGTTTATGCGGCCATTCGTATACACCGTGATCACCGAGACACGGTTCTTATTTTCGAGCGGAAGGGACATTCCTTGAAGGGAGTGTTACAGGTCGTACGGTTGCAAATGTCCGGCCGAGCCTGGTAGATCATGACCAGGATCTTAGCTTAGCTGCCTCCCACGTTAATGCTCCGTATTTTGTCCTGAGGATCTGGATATGCACTCAGCCCTTTTGATCGCTCAATTGGTTCTTCGCCACGTGCCTGCTAACAGCTGTAAGATCAATTGAAACTGGAGTAACTCCAAATATCTACGGCAGTATAGTTGCACATCAAGTCTTTATCAATCCGACCGCTCTCCATTCTGTGCCTCGTGACTGTCCTGGATGTCATCTGGTGGTTACGGTGTCACGGCCTGGCTTTGTATCATGAGACTCGATTCTAGGAATCTTGAACCGAACGGAATTGACATTTGAGAACATACAGCACTGGCAATTGGATTATCAAGTCCGCTCGTCGATGGCACTTGAGGCGACTTTTGCGCCGGACTACAGATGGTTAGCAGCCGCCTCTCGTTGCCACTTAATCCAATTTATGGAGCTGGTTTTTTCCTCCTCAAACGTCCGGCGGCTCTACAATTGCGTGCAAGACACCGCGTCAACGCTTTCTAGACAGCGTTCTGCTGGAACAGGTTTGCCGTTCCCTTTCTTGGACCTGTTGTCCAGCTTCCCAGCTGGTACGAACGCCCCTGTCGGTTTATTGCGCGGCTCAACATTCTTCACAAGAGGTGAAGGCCACGTCAAGGTTGTGTAAAAATTAGAGTTTCTGCTGTGTTTTGGATAAATCTGTAACAAAAGGCTGCGTTCTTTAACCAATAAGCCAATCATTACAAGTAAAAAGGTTATGAAGTCTAATATTGGTTTGGACAGTACTGTATTTGACTAAACATAGTTTTGTGGTGCCACAGATCCTTGCCTTTGTGTGAAAGAAGAACGCCTTTTGTTAACATTACGCTAAAAATACTTACGTTGACAATTCGAACCAAACTTAACGCTTACAAGCACAGTATTTTCGTAGTCAGAAGGCTTGACGAATACAACGACGCAATTGTTTATTTCATACTATTGAAATTCACAAATTTTTAGGAAAAATTTACATAAACGTCAATTTTACTATTTGTAAGCGCTCTACTAAGCCATTGGCGTAGTAAGGCCGGTCAATGAAGAGCAGGAAAGGTCGAATGTGGGAATTAATTTGTGCAGTCACAAATTTTTGTACAGTGGTCGGAAGGAGTGCCATGAAATCTCGACAGGTAGGGGCGAAGTGTTGGGTGCGTTTGAAGGTCACTTTTGTACATTTCTCTTGAATAACTCGAAAACTACGGCGTCTAGCGAAAACATATCGCAGTACAAAATTTAAGCATTTTAAATTTCCTACAAAAAGACCCTGTTCATTTTTTTCTGTAGGACTAGTAGTTTGCGGGCAACGAGCGAGAGAATATGTAAATCTCGCATATGCGTTTTGAACGCCAGATACAGTAGTGGATGGGGATGGATGTACATGGTTATGTAGACAATCTCGTCAGACCATGGACTCTGCATGTCAGGAGGGGACTGTTGAAGCTAGTGGAGGCTCTGAAATGGTATGGGGCGTGTGCAGTTGGAGTGACACGGGACCCCTGATACGTGTACATAGGACTCTGACAGGTGAGACGTACGTAAGCATCCCGTATGATCACCTGCATCCACTCATGTCCACTGTGTATTCCAACAGACTTGGGTGATTCCAGCAGGACAATGCGGCGCCCTACACGTCCAGAATGGCTACAGTGTGGTTCCAGAAAGACTATTCCGAGTTTAAACAATTCCGCTGGCCACCAAACTCGCCAGACACGAACATTATTGAGTCTATCTGGGCTGCCTTGCAACGTGCTCTTACAGATTTATGGACAGCCCTACAGGATGCATGGTATCAGTTGGCTCCAGCACTACTTCAGACATTAGTCGAGTGCACGCCACGTCGCGCTGGGGCACTTCCGTGTGCCCGCGGATGCCCTACACGATAATAGGCACGTGTACTGGTTCCTTTGGCTCTCCATTGTATCTCACACACTTCAGTAATTGTCACCCTGTACTATTAACCCCTGTTCTGAGTGCCCCTAGAGCGCGCTTACTGATGCCTGTGTGTGTGCCTCGGCAGAACCCCGCGCGGCGGTCGTGGTGGACCAGACGGCGGAGCCCTCCTGGCGGCTGCCCGACACCGTCTTCGAGACGGCGGGCACCAACTACTTCACGGCCAGCCACGGCCTGGTGCAGACGCACCCGGCGCGCGGGCCCGGGGCCGCCGCCGGCCTGCGCACCATCGACTTCGGCAGCCGCGCGCTCAGCGAGCTGCGGCGCAACCCGTCGCTGTCGGCCCCCGACGAGTGCGCGCGCGCCTGCCGCGAGGACGAGCCGCCGCGCATCTGCTACTACCACTTCACGCTGGAGCTCTACAACGTGCTGGGCGCGTGAGTAGCTCATTCCTCAAACTGGCGGGGGGGGGGGGGGGGGGCTATCGAGTACGGGGTCCCACAGGGTTCCGTCTTAGGTCCTTTACTGTTCTTGATATACACGGTGATTCAAAAAGAATACCACAACTTTAAAAATGTGTATTTAATGAAAGAAACATAATATAACCTTCTGTTATACATCATTACAAAGAGTATTTAAAAAGGTTTTTTTTCACTCAAAAACAAGTTCAGAGATGTTCAATATGGCCCCCTCCAGACACACGAGCAATATCAACCCGATACTCCAACTCGTTCCACACTCTCTGTAGCATATCAGGCGAAACAGTTTGGATAGCTGCTGTTATTTCTCGTTTCAAATCATCAATGGTGGCTGGGAGAGGTGGCCGAAACACCATATCCTTAACATACCCCCATAAGAAAAAATCGCAGGGGGTAAGATCAGGGCTTCTTGGAGGCCAGTGATGAAGTGCTCTGTCACGGGCTGCCTGGCGGCCGATCCATCGCCTCGGGTAGTTGACGTTCAGGTAGTTACGGACAGATAAGTGCCAATGTGGTGGCGCTCCATCCTGCTGAAATATGAATTGTTGTGCTTCTTGTTCGAGCTGAGGGAACAGCCAATTCTCTAACATCTGCAGATACTGTAGTCCAGTTACAGTAGCACCTTCGAAGAAAAAGGGACCAAAAACTTTATTGGCTGAAATGGCGCAGAAAACGTTCACCTTAGGCGAGTCACGTTCATACTGAGTTGTTTCCCGCGGATTCTCAGTGCTCCATATACAGACATTGTGACGGTTGACTTTCCCGTTAGTGTCGAAAGCTTTCTGTTGAGCGGTCGCCATCTTAGCATCAACTGACGCTGACGCCTAGTCAACAGCGCCTCAAGCGAACAAATGTACAACTAAATGAAACTTTATAGCTCCCTTAATTCGCCGACAGATAGTGCTTAGCTCTGCCTTTTGTCGTTGCAGAGTTTTAAATTCCTAAAGTTGTGGTATTCTTTTTGAATCACCCTGTGCATTAATGACTTACCATTGCACATTGATGAAGATGCAAAGTTAGTTGTTTTTGCTGATGATGCAAGTATAGTAATAACATCCAAAAACCGAGAACTCTGTGATGTAATTGTAAATGATGTTTCTCACAAAATTATTTAGTGGTTCTCAGCAAACAGACTTTCTTTAAATTTTCATAAAACACAGTACAGGGCTATTACAAATGATTGAAGCGATTTCATAAATTCACTGTAGCTCCATTCATTGACATATTGTCACGACACACTACAGATACGTAGAAAAACTCATAAAGTTTTGTTCGGCTGAAGCCGCACTTCAGGTTTCTGCCGCCAGAGCGCTCGAGAGCGCAGTCAGACAAATGGCGACAGGAGCCGAGAAAGCGTATGTCGTGCTTGAAATGCACTCACATCAGTCAGTCATAACAGTGCAACGACACTTCAGGACGAAGTTCAACAAAGATCCACCAACTGCTGACCCCATTCGGCGATGGTATGCGCAGTTGAAAGCTTCTGGATGCCTCTGTAAGGGGAAATCAACTGGTCGGCCTGCAGTGAGCGAAGAAACGGTTGAACGCGTGCGGGCAAGTTTCACGCGTAGCCCGCGGAAGTCGACGAATAAAGCAAGCAGGGAGCTAAACGTACCACACCCGACGGCTTGGAAAATCTTACGGGAAAGGCTAAAGCAGAAGCCTTACCGTTTACAATTGCTACAAGCCCTCACACCCGATGACAAAGTCAAACGCTTTGAATTTTCGGCGCGGTTCCAACAGCTCGTGGAAGAGGATGCGTTCAGTGCGAAACTTGATTTCAGTGATGAAGCAACATTTTTTCTTAATGGTGAAGTGAACAGACACAATGTGCGAATCTGGGCGGTAGAGAATCCTCACGCATTCGTGCAGCAAATTCGCGATTCACCAAAAGTTAACGTGTTTTGTGCAATCTCACGGTTTAAAGTTTACGGCCCCTTTTTCTTCTGCGAAAAAAACGTTACAGGACACGTGTATCTGGAAATGCTGGAAAATTGGCTCATGCCACAACTGGAGACCGACAGCGGCGACTTCATCTTTCAACAGGATGGTGCTCCACCGCACTTCCATCATGATGTTCGGCATTTCTTAAACAGGAGATTGGAAAACCGATGGATCGGTCGTGGTGGAGATCATGATCAGCAATTCATGTCATGGCCTCCACGCTCTCCCGACTTAACTCCATGCGATTTCTTTCTGTGGGGTTATGTGAAAGATTCAGTGTTTAAACCTCCTCTACCAAGAAACGTGCCAGAACTGCGAGCTCGCATCAACGATGCTTTCGAACTCATTGATGGGGACATGCTGCACCGAGTGTGGGAGGAACTTGATTATCGGCTTGATGTCTGCCGAATCACTAAAGGGGCACATATCGAACATTTATGAATGCTTTAAAAAACTTTTTGAGTTTTTGTATGTATGTGCAAAGCATTGTGAAAATATCTCAAATAATAAAGTTACTGTAGAGCTCTGAAATCGCTTCAATCATTTGTAATAACCCTGTATATACAGTTCCGTACAGTAAATGGCACAACTACAGTAATAAATATAGACTTTGAACAGAAGTCTGTAGCTAAGGTAGAATTTTCAAAATTTTTAAGCGTGTCCATTGATGAGAGGTTAAACTGGAAGCAACACATTGATGGTCTGCTGAAACGTCTGAGTTCAGCTACGTATGCTATTAGGGTTATTGCAAATCTTGGTGATAAGAATCTCAGTAAATTAGCTTACTATGCCTATTTTCATTCACATTCACGTATGGCATCATATTCTGGGGTAATTCATCGTTGGGTAGAAAAGTATTCATTGCTCAAAAACGTGTAATCAGAATAATTGCTGGAGCCCACCCACGGTCGTCCTGCAGACATCTATTTAAGGATCTAGGGATCCTCACAGTAACCTCACAGTATATATATTCACTTATGAAATTTGAAACTTCCTGGCAGATTAAAACTGTGTGCCCAACCCAGTTCAAAAGTAACAGCAGTGTGCATAGCTATAACACCAGGAGAAAGGATGATCTTCACTATGCAGGGTTAAATCTGACTTTGGCACAGAAAGGGGTAAATTATGCTGCCACAAAAGTCTTTTGTCACCTACCAAACAGCATCAAAAGCCTAAAAGATAGCCAACTAACATTTAAAAATAAATTAAAAGAATTTCTAAATGACAACTCCTTCTACTCATTGGCTGAATCTTTTGATATAAATTAAGGGAAAACAAACAACAACTTAAACATTAGTGTCATGCAATATTTTGTGTAATGTAATATCTTGTACAGACATCTTTTATTAACCTGACACGTTCCACATCATTACGAAGTGTCGTATTCACGATCTATGGAACAAGTATCAATCTAATCTCCTCCTACACTAACAGCAAGTGCCACACACACCCGTGAGACCAGCCGCAGCACCAGGCAGTACGATTGTTGCCCTCAAAGTATTTCCCTCAGACAACTATACACTGCCGCAGTCGTTGTCCTCAGTAGTGGTAGCAGCGCTGAAAGGATTCACCTGGCACTGCGTTTAACATGTCGGTCACATTCTTTCGTATGTTCTCCAGACTACCAAAATGGCTCGCTTGCGCTCACATTGGCCAGACTGAACAGTGGTCCTTGCCAGATGGCTGCAGTGTTTTCACTGCAGAATTGGTAGCCACCTCTGGCGCTCTTGAGCGTATCCGCTCCTGCGCAGTCACTCCTTCGTCATCTGTAGTGACTCCTTAAGCAGCCTACACCCTCTCGACCAGTGCTTCCCTCGGTATCCTTTGGTAATGACTATCCAGGAGTCACTGTATGTGTCCTTCATTTGGACCCCAGGACATGTCGCGATCCCGGACAAAGAATTTGCTGACAGGCTGGCCAAAACGGCTACCGGTAAACCAAGTCTGGAGATCGGTCTGCCGGAGACTAATCTCCGATCGGTTTTCCGGATGTGGGATACTGGATGGTGCACTCTCAGCACACCAAATAAACTACGTGTTAAGAAGGAGACAACCAATCTGTGGCGGCCATCCACGGTCACCACTCGCAGGGGCTCCGTTGTCGTTCGTCGGCTCCGCATCGGCCGTACTTGGCTAACTCATGGTCACCTCCTCCATAGCGAGGACCCGCTGGGGTTCCCACATAACTGTCGTCCACACCTTGTTCGACTGCCCGATTTTAGCCGCTCTGCGGCGGACTTTTAGCCTTTCCGCCACACTGTCAACGCTATTGAGAGACAATGCCTCAACCCCTGACGTTAAAAAAAAATGTTGAAATGTGTGTGAAATCTTATAGGACTCAACTGCTAAGGTCATTAGTCCCTAAGCTTACACACTACTTAACCTAAATTATCCTAAGGACAAACACACACACATACACCCATGCCCGAGGGAGGGCTCGAACCTCCGCCGGGACCAGCCGCACAGTCCGTGACTGCAGCGCCCTAGACTGCTCGGCTAATACCGCGTGGCCCCTGATGTTCTTTTATGTTTGTACGTAATGGTTTTTTTATCACGAAATGTAAGGTAGGCGTCTGGCCTTCTCCTCTAGGCCTGCGCCTTCTCTCCATTATAACTCTTCCGCACTATCAGCCAGTCCAGCCCATCTGCTATATTACTTTAATAACTTGCACTACTTTTCTTTCTAGTATACGTTTACCCCCTTTTGTTAGCTTCTTTCGGTTTGTCTTTCAGTGTAGTTTGAAGTTAGTTTAACCCTTTTACTTTCCCTGACTCCTTTTGGAACTGTTTTTAACCCGAGGCCTGTTTGAATGTGGAAAAACGGGCTAATGACCTCGCAGTTTGGTCCCTTTTCTCGCCAAACTAGCCATCCAACCAAAATGGTGTCCTTTTAAGGCGAACTTCAACTTTGGAAAAAGAAAAATGTCACAAGGACTCAGAGCAGGTGGGCAGTGGGGCTGTGGAACAACAAGAATGCATGTTGAGGTCAAAAATTCCGTCACGTTGCCGAGTGAGACGGGGCATTGGTATGGTGCAGCAGTCGCTTGTCTGCAATGTCCGCTCTCACACGATTCACTCTTTGCCTGAGCGTTTCGAGGACATGTTTGTAAACCACTTGGTTGACAGTTTCTTCTGGCGGAACAAATTCTTTAAGCACGATACCCCCATTGTCAAACAAAGCAAATTAGCATTGTTTTGATTTGCTCATTCGATCTTTCTTCGTTCGAGGACAGGTCTCAGTGAGCCTCTCCTCGCTTTGCGGCTTTGTCTCAGGATCGTGGTCAAAAATCCAGGATTCACTACGTGTTGATCACACTACTGAACCAATCGTGGCCATTGACAGTCCTCTTTTCGAGAAATACTACTGAGAAGACTTAAGAGTACCGGCATTTGAAGCTGATTGCAGAACTACTCTACTCCCGTCAACATACACTGCGCGTAAGGACCACGAACATAAGATATGAAAAATTAGGGCTCATACGAAATCGTATAGACAATCGTTTCGCTCTCGCTCTATTTGCGAGTGGAAGACGAAAGAAAATCACTAGTAGTGGTACAGGGTACCCTCCGCCACGCACCATACGTTGGCTTGCGTAGTATCTACGGAGACGTAGATGTAGAAGATCAACGCACACGTTTCTTCGACTGTCCTTCTGCTCAGTTGTGAGATTTTTCGACACCATTTTCGCACAAAACTTCGGCCAAAATTTCGTGTACTGTGAAAGTGTTTAAGAGGTCGCCCATCATCCTTATTGTTAACCGTCCGTCTGATCTCACACGTTCGACGTTTTAGTCGGTTTTTAAAGTTGAACGTTTCCCAAAGCGAGGTTCATGTTCAACTGTTCTAGGCCTTCGATAAATTATCTGTGCCAGCGAATGACTTGTCCTCTTGATAAGGAGTAATCTCCACAGGTCTCTTTCAACTTTTCAGAGGCCACACTCGCGAACTCCCCAACTTTAACACAAAACTTAATTGCGTAACGTTGCTCTAAATTCTACTGTTCCATTTTCATAGCACACGCCAAAAAATTCAACTTGACTGACGGTGTCCTCAAAAATCACGTGATTGCTGTGCGGAGCTGAAACCCGGACTGAGCAGCTGGACGGGGTGGACACACCGGTGTACACAAGTAGAACAACACAGCGTTCCCAGATCGCTCGGAATGTTGTCAGTCTCATTACTTTTCTTGCACACCTCGTAGTCCGATTATCGTTACTTGTAAGTTGTAAGTAGACTCAGTCGCAGCAACCCAGAGTTCTCAGTGTCACACGCCAGCATTCTGTCACTACTGGAACAGAGTTCATAGGAGAAAAATACGTACGGAGTAATGCACTGCAGCTGTTCCCCTATTACTTTTCGCAACAGTGCGAGTTCTGATTGAAGCACGGTTTGTAGACTATATGACAGGGATCACGCGATGTGTGTGCACACTAGCAAGCTGCGGCGCTGACGTCACAGCCGACCCTTCTGCAGCTCTGGACTCGGTCTTCAGCGTTAGAGATTCCTTTCATCGTCCCTTACAAGGCATGTCTAAATGTTGGGCGGGTTTGCCTACTACTACTAACACAAAAAAACTATCGGCATGTTAACTTACTGCCGGCCGGTGTGACCGAGCAGTTCTAGGCGCTTCAGTCTGGAACGGCACGACCGATACGTCCGCAGGTTCGAATCCTGCCTCGGGCATGGATATGTGTGAGATGTCTTTAGCTCAGTTAGTTTTAAGTAGTTCTACGTTCTAGGGGACTGATGACCTCAGAAGTTAAGTCCCACAGTGCTCAGAGCCATTTGAACCATTTGTTAACTTACTACCTAGTACAAACAATCATTTGTAGGATCTCGTAATCCACTGGCAGAGCTAAGCACTAACACACATTACTTCATATTTTTCAAAATTATCTCCTTCAGTATTCCCAAGTCGTCTTTGCTCCTTCTCTATGGAGAAGAATCAGCAGATTCTGACTAATTATTTTTAGCGGTCCACTTTTCGTTCCCACTGATTACTGCCCGCCTCACCCCTGCTCGCTCTCCCTTTCTCACTTGGGTGTATTCCAACTACTTGCCGAACGTGGAAATCCCGCCCTCCACCATCCGCTTTATCTTGTGCCCTGTTTGGGTGTAGACACCACGAGAAACTTCAATCTGGATGATCAATTGGGGATTTGGATTCCGTTCCTAATTAATGCGAGCCCAGTGCCTTACCATGCGCCATCTTACTCCGCATTGAGCTCCTTCCGAACCTTCAGTGGGCTCGGAGTTCCTCGCCAGGGAACGAAGCGTTCAAGGTGTATATTAACAGGACAATTACACGTGTCAGTATTGCCTGGGACTGTGGGAAAGAGGGTTCAGCACAGAAAGTGTTACGGTATTGTTCAGCTTATTATGTGATCAAGAAGAATGGCCCTATGCTTTAACAAACATAGGTGCGCTGCGGAGAGACGCTACCAATTGACTCGTTCTTCACTGAGTGGTAGGAACGTTTTTGGGGGAAAGCACGGCAGCTTTTCCGTCAAGAATGCCTGGCTGCCGACTCACCACAACACGGCAGTGGTGAAACGTCTAGTGACGCTGTCTGAACGAGGACAGAGAGAGAGAGAGAGCTCTGATGGAGTACGACGGAATTAACCAACCGCCGAAACTATGAACGGCAGTAATATCTGAAAGCCACTCATCTCCACATTCATAGCTACGCCGCGTCTCCCCTTGCAACACAGACAGTCTGGACATACACCATTTGGTCATGTTTGGACTTTTATTACTGACTTCTCTGTTTATACAACGGTAGTCAATTCATTACAGAGCTACACTTTCAGATCCGATAGGAGCTGTTCGCTCGTTTCATTCTATTAAAAATACCGTCAGTTTTGAGGTAATTGGTAACATAGTACTAGCTTTGTTGGATAAGTGACATTACTAAATGGCAACACCAGCGTTTGGTACACTGTTCTAGTTAGTGTTGTTGGTCGACGGCAGATATCCGCAGGCATTCATACGCTTTTCAACACCAGCACACTAGTTAGTTTGTCGCGAGGGAAAGCGAACCTAACTATCTATTTATTCCAAGGCGTACTTCGATGGGTACGTACCGGCCGACTAAGCAGGAGAAAGACGGTAACCAAGTCGCTGGTAGCGACCTGATGCCACTCATCCATTACGACAGTGTTACATTAGGATCTCCGATGACTGAGCTGATTCCGGTTACTCCTGTTTACAGATCCGCCCTGCTAAACATTTCTCCCCTCCTAATTACGCCAATTAGGCCACTGCGTGTACAAGGTACGACAAGTCAAGTGTTTCGTGAAATTCAGCGTCGATCCTCTCAGCGAAGCCTACAGTTCCTCTAGTAGGAAAGCGAAAGGGTGATCAAAAGTGCCCGAGGTGCTTAAGAACCCATCCAGAGTTGATCCTATTCTTCATATTTCTACACTCACGCTCATAAATTAAGGATAATTGCAGAATGTGGTGCCACACAACGTGGTAACTACAAGGCACATAGGGAACACGCACGACACAGATCTGTAAGTCCACGGTATTGGTGATAAGTTGAGAAAACCGTCCCGAAACACATGTGCTGCAAAACGCCACTGTTCTCTGCGCATGTACCCCGACATCAATATGGGATATGGTCACCATGCACACATACACAGGCCACAAAACGGGTTGGCATACTCTGGATCAGGTGGTCGAGCAGAGCTGGGGTATAGCCTCCCATTCTTGCACCAGTGCCTGTCGGTGCTCCTGAAGTGTCGTAGGGGTTTGAAGACGTGCAGCGATACGTCGTCAGAGAGCATCCCAGACGTGCTCGATGGAGGTCTGGAGAACAGGCAGGCCACTCCATTCGCCTGATATCTTCTGTTTCAAGGTACTCCTCCACGATGTCAGCTCGGTGGGGCTGTGCGTTATCATCCATCAGGAGGAATGTGGGACCCACTGCACCCCTGAAAAGGGGGACATGCTGGTGCAAAATGACGTCCCGATACACCTGACCTGTTACAGTTCCTCTGTCAAAGACATGTAGGGTTGTACGTGCACCAATCATAATCCCACCCCACACCATCGACCACGACCGCCATACAGGTCCCTTTCAAGAACATTTAGGGGTTTCTATCTGGTTCCTGATTCACGCGAGATGAAAACCCAGAGACAATCACTGTTCAGACTATACCTGGACTCGTCTGTGAACATAACCTGGGACCACTGTTCCAATGACCATGTCCTGTGTTCTTGACACCAGGCTTTACGGGCTCTCCTGTGATCAGGGGTCAGTGGAATGCACCTTGCAGGTCTCCAGGGGCCGAATAAACCATGCCTGTTCAGTCGTCTGTAGACTGTGTGTCTGGAGACAACTGTTCCAGTGGCTGCGGTAAGGTCCCGAGCAAGGCTACCTGCAGTACTCCGTGGCCGTATACGGGCACTGATGGTCAGATATCGGTCTTCTTGTGGTGTTGTACACTATGGACGTCCCGTACTGTAGCGCCTGGACACGTTTCCTGTCTGCTGCAATCGTTGCCATACTCTTGAGATCACACTTTGCGGCACACGGAGGGCCCGTGCTACGACCTGCTGTGTTTGACCAGCCTCCAGTCGCCCTAGTGTTCTACCCCTCATAACGTAACCAATATGTGTTCTTTGAGCCATTTTTCAAAACACACTCACCATTAGCACGTCTGAAAACGCCTGCAACCTACTCGCTGCACCGTACTCTGACATGCACCAACACACCTCTGCGTATGTGGACTGCTGCCAACGCCACCGTGCGACGACCGCAGGTCAAATGCACCGCATGGTCATACCCCGAGGTGATTTAAACCTGCAAACCGCCCACCACAGCGTTATTTCACCATGTATCAGCATTATCCTTAATTTATGACCATGAGTGTATATCCGTTGTCTAAAAAATACTTGAACGTTTTTCGCATACATCTAATTGAATAGAACTCACGTGCTTCCAGCTAATTACACTACATATACTACTACGGTAATAAAGCACGGTGTGTAGGAATTCAGCTTGTAAAAAGCCATCACCTTCGTTAGCCTCCACTGTTAGTGAACCTGAATAAAAAGGCGTCGCTTGCTGTAGCCGCTGTATACAGCCCAGCCTTACACGGCCGCTCTGTTCTGGTTAGGCGGCGGCAGCAATTAACCGCCGGAATAACAAGTAGGCGTAACGAAAACACGTTCCTGACTGCGCATCTTGGTTATAAAACGTACTTACAAACACTGTTCCTCTGAAATTAGGTAATCAAAATCGTAAATTTGTAGATATCCTACCACGGATTAGAGTTGCAGCGAAATACAGTTTCACTACTATCGTGCAACGCAATAAAACTAGAACAAATGCGAGAATCGCGCTCCATTTCAACGGCTGCAGGCAACGCATGAGTATCAGTTCGCTTGATGCATTATTCAAGTACCTCCATTGGCAATGACAGGAAAATAAGTGTACCGATTTCCAGGCGTTTCTAAATCTGGAAAATGCCAAGAAAATACTGAAAATTGAACACATTTTCTTTCCGTTTTTGTTAGCCAATCACGTGCGTACCCAGTGGTACACAGTTCGTGAGACCTACAACATCGTTCCAAAATCCCAATCTCTGAAAGACACGAGAAATTGTTTTGTATGTTCTCAATCTGCTTTGATCAATTTAGTGGTTGAAACAACTTCGGATTTCAGATCACATGGGGTATTTCACTGACTCAGCTGGACTTGATTGGAGAAAAGGTTGGCAAACTCATTCGGCTGTACATGAATGGACTTAGGGACCGTAGACCACTCACCTGAATTGGGTTTTGGGAAATAATTAGTACGACCAAATGGATATTTACACTCATCGCTCCTGTAATGCAGGCAGTGATGAACCGTCTGAATTATGCACAGTAAGGAAATAGTGGCGCGGGTAAAGCTGCCTTTTGAAGTTATTCATATTATTAATATGTTTCTTGTAACTGATATTGTTATTAAGTATTGTTGTTATTGTTTATGTTTATGTTTAAAGCTGTTATTGCCACCTCAAATCAGGCGATCTGGGTTACCACGTATTCAAAATCGTTTTCCTCCTTGAGCTCCAAGCTTCGCCCAACATTCTCGTATTCGCCTTCTGTGAGCTTTCGACCATTTAGTGATCCCCTTCTCGCCTGTCCTTTTCTTCGTCTTTTGCTGTCATGTGAGATCGTGACTTCGCGTAAGACTGATTTTGTTTTCCTCTGTAGTCTTTTCCTTTCCCTTCAGTCCACCGAGCCGAAGATCGTTCCCAGAACATTTTTTCTTTGTTTCCTAATTGTTCTGCCTGATTTTTCATATTAATTACTTCATGTAACAACTCCTCGACTAAAGACTCTGGTTTTTTTTTATTTGCTTGTTCTAAGCTGAATGAACTACGATGGGTATTCAAAGTCCTCTGTCTGTTTTATTTCCGCCTGATTTATCAATACTTTTCTAGGCGCTGCTCTGACGTTCGACAAGAGAAATGTCTTCTCTTCTGAAATTCGATTATGTGACTTTCATCCTTCTATCTGAAGCTGATAATCTGTTTGCCGGGCGTGCCAAGAGAATCATTAAAGCTCTCAAAGATCCCAGGTTATATGGGATTAAACAATCAATCATCAAGATATTTCCTTGCTGTTACAACCTAAAGTTGCTTCATTATTATTATTATTATTATTATTACTATCATCCCGAATATGATTCATTTTTAATTATGAACTTCGTCATAGTAGTTACTCAAATGTTTATGTATATTTCACTAGGCGACAGTGAAGTAAAAACAGGAAAAACTTAAGGGGCCAAATTTTCTAAAGTTATGTATAGTTTCTGATCTGACGCAAAATGTTCCTAAAGACTCTAACCTGATTGAGCTGAATAAAACAATTACCAAAAACAAGCAAAGAAATGGAAAACCACGAAAATGTATGCGAAATAGGTTTCATTCATTTAGTTTAACATTTCACAACGAATGTATTTTGATGTAAACAAAATTTGTCAGCTACCGCAGGAATACTGCTCATTTGTTTTGAGTAACATAATAATAAGTACTGAACACGATACTGTTAACAAATAACTCGGAACATTTATTTGGAAATCCATTGTTAACTGATAACAGTGGCAATGCCATCGACTAAATCAGCGAGCCAAACTGAAGTAGGTAAAAATTAATTTTTTCTTCATTGTAGAGAAATTGTCTGATATCATTTGTACGTCGACCCTTTCGAGTTTTTTTTATGTACTGGAATGTAACATGCATTTGATGCGATAGAGAGAAGGATACATTTCACAGCATCTCACAGAATGGGTTCGAAGCGTGCAGCGGCGCAAGTTGCGACGAACGAACGCCGTCAGCGGCGGAAAAGTCCAAATATGTACGCGATAATTAGACGACAGCTGTTGTCTGTGCTGTTGCGGGAGCCTCGTGTGCTACCGGTACAGCTCACTCCTAGCCTTAACCTGCAGACTGACGAACTGCGACAAAAACGATTGTATTTCACCTCTAAGGCCTCCGTTTCTTTCGTCCAGTCGTCACAGCCCCTGCGGGAGAGGTACGTGGTAGGCAGTCAAATGGCCTCGGAATTCCGCTTGAAGAATGGCCGGTGGAACTTGAGAGAGAAGCTTTTTGCAAGTAGAGCGACGTGTTCCCTTCCGTTCGAGGCGGAGTTGCTTCTTCACCTGTCAGTCTCGCGCTGAATAAGCAAACATTTTCGTGTAGTATAGGACGGCTTCGACATAACTGGACTTCCCTGCCTATCACAGCCGTCATGAGCGTAAGAAAAAGTTAAAGATATTCCACCACCACGTCTCGTGACCGTTTTGTACGAGACGTCATTCACAAGTAAGCAATTCTCCCACACACTTTTTCCGAGAATTGTGGTGTACGGTTTACTTCCTCATTACAATACTCGACAGTCAGGCGTGAAATATCGGTTTCGCAAAATGTCTGCCAGTAACTGGATCACAAACAATAATCCTGATGACCTGCTGCATAAAAGCTGTGCGACTTAAAAAACGGGAAACTTCTTGTAAACATGGCACATTTCAGTGTTACAAACTGCTAGTTGGACTCTGGTTAGGGTAAAATTTCCTAATATCCAACACTATTGACAGCTCTTACACGTAAATGTTAGTCATTAGATCAGCGATCCGACATTCACTGCTGGATGTGTGCCTGCTGCAAACTTCTCCTAACATTACGGTGTTTAGCTCTAAGCGCATCCATGTCGTTCCTACATGTTTTTTTTATTGACACCAACCACTCTTTTCTGATCTCTTGGAATTAAAAAAAAAGGATTACTTTGGCCCATCTACCATCTATTTGCCCAATTAAATGTCCATCTCATTCCCCTACCTATCATCTATTAGCATGACCAGATGTCCATCCCATGTCCATTTGACTTACACTGCAGTAACAGTGATCAGATGATGATTCCAAGACGATGACCTTATTCGCACACTGTTCACAGCAGCAGCGTACCTCAACACATTTCTCCTTTGATCCACACTAATCAATAGCGCTATCTAGCTTTCGCGCACTCTAGACTTTAAAAGAGTGTGAATGCTTCCAGTTATCTCCAGAATGCACGCAAGCTGATGGATTTGAGACGCGGGTCACTGCGAAATAGTGGCAACTGTTCTCAATGCCACGACCGTGGCAGACAACTCACAACCTGCCTCGCCAATTTGAAACTGCTTGTTTCAGCGAAAACAGGCTCGATGGGACATTGCAAACTCACCAAAAACTGTCTTCAATTCGTCACAGACCATAGATGAACACAAAATTTTATTGCGTATCGCTGATCACGAAACGCAGCACATGCCGCAGCTTTAGAGTCGTGACAAATGAAGTCACTTCCATTCGCTGCTGCAACTGAATAGCGTGGGCGGTAAGAACGATAGTGTGGGCGTCTGAAGCGGCTGACGTGTAGCTTTCTCAGATAGACATAGACAGCTTCCATACTCAGAAAGTTAGTGCCCCTCTTTATTGAACACTCCAAGTACTCCACATGGACTTGTGCAAGACGAGGCAAGATTCTAAAATGGCCATTTCTGATAACAGAAAACCTGACCAATTCCTGTTCATTATTAACAAAAATAACCAGCAAACATTATACTGATTAATGATCGACAAAGTGGAGAAACAGAAAATAAACTTTAGAAACTCCTGAAACAAAATAATCTGTAAAAACGCCTATTGAACTTACGCTAAGTACAATAGTATTTGCGTACAAAACTTCACGTCTCATCATTTTGGTGAATTTATTGCATTATTTTAATGCCTTCTTGTTTTGACTGTCATCATTAAAGTTTAATAACATGCGGTTTTAACGCTACATTGATGGGTTGTTTGGCGAGCATTCGACGAGATGAATGTGCGAAAACTTCCAAACAACCACAAACTGCTCCGTACAATCGGCTCTTAAGTGTCTGGGACTGAAGCAAGATGACAGCATTTTGTGCTATCTGGTACCCAAAAGAGGTTTAGAACACTCAGTTTCTTGAAGTGGAGATCGTCTCCACGCAGATTTTTCAGCCGTTGTCTCATTCCCTTCTGGCGCACCAAATGGTATTTTCTCTTTTCAATTGATACATTTACACCGTAGGTGAAGTACAGATAAACACGCTTTTGGACCGCAGCTCGTGGTCGTGCGGTAGCGTTCTCGCTTCCCACGTCCGGGTTCCCGGGTTCGATTCCCGGCGGGATCAGGGATTTTCTCTGGCTCGTGATGACTGTGTGTTGTGTGCTGTCCTTAGGTTAGTTAGGTTTAAGTAGTTCTAAGTTCTAGGGGACTGATGACCATAGATGTTAAGTCCCATAGTGCTCAGAGCCATTTTTGAACACGCTTTTGGTATAGCAAGAAAGTTGTTCAGATTCTACGAGAATCGCTCTGCGATTAGAAAACTGAATTTTGTTGTCTATTTGCCCACAGTCAACTATTGAACTACAGTTATTAATCAAGTGAAGCTATACGCTTCCAGTGACAAGTCTCAAACGTCTACACTACTGGCCATTAAAATTGCTACACCACGAAGATGACGTGCTACAGACGCGAAATTTAACCGACAGGAAGAAGATGCTGTGATATGCAAATGATTAGCTTTTCAGAGCATTCAAACAAGGTTGACGCCGGTGGCGACATCTACAACGTGCTGACATGACGAAAGTTTCCAACCGATTTCTCATACACAAACAGCAGCTCACCGGCGTTGGCTTGTGAAACGTTGTTGTGATGCCTCGTGTAAGGAGGAGAAATGTGTACCATCACGTTTCCGACTTTGATAAAGTTCGGATTGTAGCCTATCGCCATTGCGGTTTATTGTATCGCAACATTGCTGCTCGCGTTGGTCGAGATTCGATGACTGTTATCAGTATATGGAATCGGTGGGTTCAGGAGGGTAATACGGAAGGCCGTGCTGGATCCCAAAGGCCTCGTATCACTACCAGTCGAGATGACAGGCGTCTTATCCGTATGGCTGTAACGGATCTTGTAGCCACGTCTCGATCCCTGAGTCAACAGATGGGGACGTTTGCAAGACAACAACCATCTGCACGAACAGTTCGACGACGTTTGCAGCAGCATGGATAATCAGCTCTGAAACTATGGCTGCGGTTACCCTTGACGATGCATCACAGACAGGAGCGTCTGCGATGGTGTACTCAACGACGAACCTGGGTGCATGAATGGCAGAACGCCATTTTATCGGATGAATCCAGGTTCTGTTTACAGCATCATGATGGTCGCATCGCGGTGAACGCACATTGGAAGCGTGTATTCGTCATCGCCATACAGGCGTATCACCCTGCGTGATGGTACGGGGTGCCATTGGTTACACGTCTCGCTCACCTCTTGTTCGCATTGACGGCAATTTCAACAGCGGACGTTAAATTTCAGATGTGTTACGACCCGTGGCTGTACCCTTCATTCTGTCCCTGCGAAACCCTACATTTCAGCAGGATAATGCACGACCGCATGTTGCAGGTCCTGTACAGGCCTTCCTGGATACAGAAAATGTTCGACTGCTGCCCTGGCCAGCACATTCTGCAGATCTCTCACCAACTGAAAACTTCTGGTCAATGGTGGCCGAGCAACTGGCTCGTCACAATGCGCCAGTCACTACTCTTGATGAACTGCGGTATCACGTTGAAGCTGCATGGGCAGCTGTACCTGTACACGCCATCCAAGCTCTGTTTGACTCAATGTCCAGGAGTATCAAGGCCGTTATTACGGCCACAGGTGGTTGTTCTGGGTAGTGATTTCTCAATATCTATGCACCCAAATTGCGTGAAAATGTAATCACATGTCAGTTCTAGTATACTATATTTGTCCAATGAATATCCGTTTATCATCTGCATTTCTACATCTACATTTATACTCCGCAAGGCACCCAACGGTGTGTGGCGGAGGCAACTTTACGTGCCACTGTCATTACGTGCCTTTCCTGTTCCAGTCGCGTATGGTTCGCGGGAAGAACGACTGCCGGAAAGCCTCCGTGCGCGCTCGAATCTCTCTAATTTTACATTCGTGATCTCCTCGGGAGGTATAAGTAGGGGGAAGCAATATATTCGATACCTCATCCAGAAACGCACCCTCTCGAAACCTGGCGAGGAAGCTACACCGCGATGCAGAGCGCCTCTCTTGCAGAGTCTGCCACTTGAGTTTGTTAAACATCTCCGTAACGCTATCACGGTTACCAAATAACCCTGTGACGAAACGCGCCGCTCTTCTTTGGATCTTCTCTATCTCCTCCGTCAACCCGACCTGGTACGGATCCCACACTGATGAGCAATACTCAAGTATAGGTCGAACGAGTGTTTTGTAAGCCACCTCCTTTGTTGATGGACTACATTTTCTAAGGACTCTCGCAATGAATCTCAACCTGGTACCCGCCTTACCAACAATTAATTTTATATGATCATTCCACTTCAAATCGTCCCGCACGCATACTCCCAGATATTTTACAGAAGTAACTGCTACCAGTGTTTGCTCCGCTATCATATAATCATTCTTGGTGTAGCAGTTTTAATGGCCAGTAGTGTACTTTTCACCTGGACGCTGCCTGGGACTCGGCTCACCTGCTCCTGCCTTGTGTCTGTGTTGCAGCGCCTGCCAGGTGTGCACGCCCAACGCGACCAACACGGTGTGGTCGCACTGCCAGTGCGTGCTGGCCGACGGCGTCGAGCGCGGCATCCTCACAGTCAACAGGATGCTGCCGGGACCCAGCATACAGGTGAGTGGGTCTCACGACACCGCCTCTCCGTAATCTGAGGCGGCTTCCCGTCGTTAGGGGCACGGCGACGTGACAATGATTGCAGATTTCCTGTCCTCGGGGAAACCGTGCAACAGAGTAGTGACTCAGGACTTCGTTGCTCGAAAGGTTTACAGAAACGCACCCTAATTGCTTCTCTACGGCGAGGTTATGAAACGGTAATTATATCGGAGTCAAGCCGCCGGTGAGAGCTAATGTTTACACGCACCTGTCTGTGACACACGTAAGAAGGCTGCACAGGTGGCGCAACATTCGTCGACTTCACTCGTGACGCAGCGAAGTCCAAGAATACCAAGAAATGTGAGCAAAACATTTTAAATGTGCACTTTCTCTGCCAGGCTACGGCCTTGCCGCAGTGGGTACACCGGTTCCCGTGAGATCACCGAAGTTAAGCGCTGTCGGGCGTGGTCAGCACTTGGATGGGTGACCATCGAGGCCGCTATGTGCTGTTGCCATTTTTCGGGGAGCACTCAGCCTCGTGATGCCAATCGAGGAGCTACTCGACCGAATAGTAGCGGCTTCGGTCAAGAATACCATCATAACGGGCGGGAGAGCGGTGTGCTGACCCCACGCCCCTCCTACCCGCATCCTCCACTGACGATGACACGGCGGTCGGATGCTCCCGGTAGGCCACTCGTGGCCTGAAGACGGAGTGCTCTTTCTTTTTTTTACTTTCTCTGCCAGTTTTTCGGATAGGGCACTGGCATGACACTGCTTGAGACTCCGGCGACAGGCCCTCTTCCCCCCTCCCCCAATCAGCTTGTGATGCATGTGGCATACAAACCACCAGATGCAACTTTTTAGCAGTGAGCATTCTATATTACAGTGACAGGCCAGAAAAATTTAAGTGGGGATCTGCCTTCTATTGAAGCTGATGATAAGAAGAGTGTCGTAAAGCTTTACACTTTTGTCTGGTGCCTGAACTCTCGATAATAACTCGTAACAGGTCATAATAATATACCCTGCTACAGGCAACAAGTGTAACTCTTTCAGTATATTTGGGTCACATAAAGTAAAGAGTAATACATATAAATTTGTTCTGAAATGAAAGCGCTACATACTCTTGTGGCTATATAATATCTTTCACAAAGTAAAGATTAAACAATACATATACACCGATGAGCCAATTATAATGACAACTGCCCACTGTGACTTAAACTGCCTTCTGGTGGCGTTGCAGGCACATGATAAAGTAAAGAAAATGTACGGCATGACTCAGTTGCCGCTACCTATGGGTTTTATGCAACACACTGCACATTCAAATACGCTACCACATGAAAGATTTTCGTATTCTCTCGCTCGCTTCATGCAAACTATTAGTCCTGAAGAGAAAATGAACATAAATTTTTTTAGGAAATTTAATGTAATTAAATTTTGTTCTGTGATACATTTTTCGTAGACGACGTAGTTTTCGAATTATTCCAGAAAAACGTACAAAAGTAATCTTCAAACACGTTTTTCTTGGCAAGTCGAAAACCGTAGCCTCCAGCGAATACGAACGACACTACAAAATTTCATTATATCAAATTTCCTACAAAAAGGTCTGTTCATTTTCTTCTATAGGAATACTAGTTTGCACGTAGCGAGCGAAACGATATGAGAATCTCACGAAAGGTTTTTGAAGGCATTGCCAGTTGTATAAAACCTACCGATAGGGACAGCTGCACCACTCGGTATAAGCGAAACAGAGACGAATGGGCAATCATTGCAGCGAGCACGGTAGGCGATGCTCTGTGGAAGGTCCGATGACCCAGTACAGTACTGCTGGAGACACAAGTGTTCTGGAGCACATGCTTCGGTGCACGGTACTGAACATGGGACTCCACAGCAGGCGATCCCTTCGTATTCCCACGCTGACCCAGCGACGTCATCTACTACAACTGCACTAGGCACAGGATCTTCGAAACTGGAACGTGGATCGATAGAAATATGTCCCCTAATCGGATGAATCACGTTTCTTGCTGCACCTTGTCGATTGTGATGTCCGGATATGCCATCATGTAGGCGAACAGCTGCTCAAAACATGCAGAGCAGCGCAGACAAAGGCCGGTAGGAGCGCTATAATGCCATGGCTGACATTAATCTGGGTTCCATGGTACCTGTGATAGTAATCGAACGCAACGCGTTGTGACAGGTGTGGAGTACGTGAGGTTTACTGTGGACCACTTGTGTCCATTAACGCTCGATGTCTCCCCAGACAGCAATGGCGTCTTGCACCAGGATAACTAAGGCCGGAATTTACGAAACCTAAAAAGCTAGTAACTACAATCAGCAATATCATATAAATATTAGGAAATAATAATATGGGAAGGTAAGAAACTGAAACACTGTATAAGGTGAATCAAGGACTAGCTACAGATTCGAATTTAGTGCAGTGGCACTTTGGTATTTACATTTATCTATAAAATCATTACGAAATGCTTGTACAGCCTACACTACAAGGTTGCTTGACTTTGAGAGATTCTTACCATCTTGGACTAGCAAGAGGCATACAGCACATACAAAGAAGGAGAGGGGAAATGATAAAAGGACTGTGTCACGTGGTGGGAGATTGTGAGACAAGTGTTGAAGAATCTGAAATGGCAAATGCTGCTAGAATGATAGCTCTAATAACAGCAACATCTACTTATAGAACTTCAAGAACTGTTCTTGGGGGCGAATTCTATGTATACCTCACAACCTCCAAAAAAGCACAATCGTACGAACCAGCGAGATAAGGAGCAAACTAACAAAATCCCTAGCGGAAGCGTTTAACTCTAGTATGGTTACTCTGCCCCCATAAAATTCTGTTATTTAATTGAACATCCGCTATCAGACGAGCTGGTGCGGTGTTGTCAATGAAAATTCAATAGCGTATGTGATCTAGAAGGAGATGGCCCTTTATTGTCATGAATACGACAGAAATAATTATTGAAACGTAAACGTGACCCGGTTGTATACAACTTGTAACTTTCTTTTATCAGCGTCTGAACCGTTTTGTTGTGAATGTGATGCATATTTCAACAACAGTAAATGAGTTAAGTTGGGTCACTTTATTTTGCTAATCAAACCAATTCTAAAAATGATGCCTCTACAGAGAAGATATTGACTATGCTGAAAGTGTCTAATCTACTCTGGAATCTTCAGGCACCCAGACAGAAAGCACAGCTGAATGGGTCATGAAAGGAAGAAACTGTCATTACTGGAGAACATAACCTACTGTTATCAGAGACAGTCCTGTTGCTCAGAACATTGTTGTACAAACAATGTCAAATCTGAGAATTAAGCACGGAATTTTATTGATAGATTCATCTATTGATGCCTTCACCAATTACCCACATTTGAGTCAATGTACTGTGAGCTATACTGCACTCAGCACAGTGCTCATAGGTGGCAGGTTTGTGGAAATACATGAACGATTTTAGAGAAGAATACTTACTTCGAGCAGTTCACTGGTTTTTTTGTCATTTTGAAACTAGAATTATCTTCTCACATATTGTTCTCTCTATATTGGTATTACAATAACTTAATGAAATTTAGCTTCGTTGCTTTTGTTGAAACGAAAGTGAGAGTATTAGTTGAGGAAAAATTGGATGAAAATCAGTGTGGGTTTAGGCCTTTTAGAGGTAGTCAGGACCAGATCCTTAGCTTGCGGCATATAATGGAGAAGTGTTACGAGTGGAACAGGGAATTGTATCTATGCTTTATAGATCTAGAAAAGGCATATGACCGGGTTCCTAGGAGGAAATTATTGTCTGTTCTACGAGATTATGGAATAGGAGGCAAACTTTTGCACGCAATTTAAGGTCTTTACATAGATAGTCAGGCAGCAGTTAGAGTTGAAGGTAAATTGAGTTCATGTTTCAGAGTAGTTTCAGGGGTAAGACAAGGCTGCAACCTGTCTCCACTGTTGTTTATATTATTTATGGATCATATGTTGAAAACAATAGACTGGATGGGTGAGATTAAGATATGTGAACACAAAATAAGCAGTCTCGCATATGCAGATGACTTAGTTGTGATGGCAGATTCGACTGAAAGTTTGCAAAGTAATATTTCAGAGCTAGATCAGAAATGTAAGGACTATGGTATGAAGATTAGCATCTCCAAAACGAAAGTAATGTCAGTGGGAAAGAAATATAAACGGATTGAGTGCCAAATAGGAGGAACAAAGTTAGAACAGGTGGACGGTTTCAAGTACTTAGGATGCATATTCTCACAGGATGGCAACATAGTGAAAGAACTGGAAGCGAGGTGTAGCAAAGCTAATGCAGTGAGTGCTCAGCTACGATCTACTCTCTTCTGCAAGAAGGAAGTCACTACCAAGACTAAGTTATCTGTGCACCGTTCAATCTTTCGACCAACTTTGTTGTATGGGAGCGAAAGCTGGGTGGATTCAGGTTACCTTATCAACAAGGTTGAGGTTACGGATATGAAAGTAGCTAGGATGATTGCAGGTACTAGTAGATGGGAACAATGGCAGGAGTGTGTCATCAATGAGGAAATCAAAGAAAAACTGGGAATGAACTCTATAGATGTAGCAGTCAGGGCGAACAGGCTTAGATGGTGGGGTCATGGGAGAAGCAAGGTTACCCAAGAGACTCATGGGTTCAGCAGTAGAGGGTAGGAGGAATCGGGATAGACCAAGGAGAAGGTACCTGGATTCGGTTAAGAATGATTTTGAAGTAATAGGCTTAACATCAGAAGAGGCATCAATGTTAGCACTGAATAGGGGATCATGGAAGAATTTTATAAGGGGGGCTATGCTCCAGACTGAACGCTGAAAGGCATGATCAGTCTTAAATGATGATGAGGATGCTTAAAAATAGTATCAGTGACTATGACTGTGATACACATTTACATTTTCTGTGAATTTCAGAGGGGTACTGGTACCCCTGCTCACAACCCGTGAATGGTACTAGGAGAACAGTTAATATGTGCTATAATAAGAAGCATCCCATCTCATGCATGCACTTAACAATAGTTGGCCGAATATACTTGTCAATACAAAGTGATGCAGCACTGCATCAACACATGGCGTTTAGCTGTCATGCATAACACACATATGTCTCTAGTATAAGCAGTAAGGTGTGTGGTCTGATTGAACAAATACGGGCGCAGTAAGTCACTGAAACGCCCAGTTGTCGCCTGGCGTAACGCTCGCGTCTGCTGCGGCCGCAGGTGTGCGAGAACGACAAGGTGGTGATCGACGTGGAGAACGCGATGGACGGCCAGGAGGTGACGATCCACTGGCACGGCGTGTGGCAGCGCGGCTCGCAGTACTCGGACGGCGTGCCCTTCGTCACGCAGTGCCCCATCCAGCAGGGCAACACCTTCCGCTACCAGTTCACCGCCAGCAACGCGGGCACGCACTTCTGGCACGCCCACACAGGTACGCCACCACCGACAGCGACATCTCACCGTCACCGTCATCTTTCTAACTGCAAACATTTTTAACTTCTCGCTAGTTCCGTCGCCACTCTACCGTAACCCCCTCTCGATCTCCACCTGCTTTTTGTAAACTGCTCTATGCCGGTATGCATCAGTTAGCATTTTATACCGCAGCAGCTCGTATCTCTCGACCACAATTCTCACCTGTCAATGCTGTAGATCCATTACACAACAAAACACTCGCTGGAAACATCTATTTGGTGTCGATTATGAATTTCCAGGCTGTGTATACTGAATGAAGCCAATGTTATTAACTGAGTCAAAGGAAGCATCCGTTAACAGTTACTGTATCTTTCATAGACGTTCCTAGTGAAACGTCCCCTTAGAAAAATTATACATGACTGTGCTTAAACTGACACTCAGTACTTTAAGCGCAGCGCAATCTGACTTTCAATAATCCCTACAAAAGAATGGCCCTGACTAACAATAAGCTATAGCTTTCATGAATCACTTACCTCACAAAAATCTTCGTTACTCGAACTACTGCAATACAGCGAGCGCCAATACTGCCAGCTAAATAAAAGATTCAAACTACTGAAGGCACTAACTACTGATAGGCATAGTTAGCAAATGAAAGATTTTGATAGAGAACAAACAATGTATTTACCTTAATAGTGTTCAAAAGTCATAATATATATATCAGTCCATGATATCCAATATTACAAATTTACTCTTTCTGATGGACACACTTCCAGATCGTCCGCTCTCAAAATTCTGCCATCTCTCTCCCCACATCCACCACTGCTGGCGGCTCACCTCCAACTGCGCAACGCTACGCGCTGTTCACATCCAGCTGCCCAACACTACAATAGCAAACAACAATGCCAACCAGCCACAGACTGCACACAGCACAGCCAGTGATTTTCATACAGAGCGCTACGTGGCGTTACCAATAAAAAAAAACCTTAACAGCCTACTTACACTAGTTGAATTATATTATGAAACGTACTGCCCTACCTCACAGTTCCGTTTCATGACCTACTTTTAATGATAATAATATCCGCCCCGGTAGCTGAGTGGTCAGCGTGACAGACTGTCAATCCTAAGGGCCCGGGTTCGATTCCCGGCTGGGTCGGAGATTTTCTCCGCTCAGGGACTGGGTGATGTGTTGTCCTAATCATCATTATTTCATCCCCATCGACGCGCAAGTCGCCGAAGTGGCGTCAAATCGAAAGACTTGCACCAGGCGAACGGTCTACCCGACGGGAGGCCCTAGCCACACAACATTTCCATTTCCATTAATAATAATAATTATGAGCGTATGGCATTGGTGCCCGGGAGACACGTACTTTTAATTATAACTAGATACGATGGTTCCTGTTTCTCTACAGTAACTGTTTCTGGAAAATAGTTGTGATTCCACATTGCTCCTTTTCTTCGTACATCCATATTTAAATAGGATGAAGGTGGGACACAGCTGGTGTAATTTTTTATTAAAAATGAAACTCCTCCAGTTGTACTTAAGATTTTATATTTATTTGGCTACTAGTTTCGACGTTCCGTCAACGCCATCTTCAGGCCCGTACACTTTGATGAAATCAATTGTGTGTGGCTGGCGCTTCAGTCCGGAACCGCGCGACCGCTACGGTCGCAGGTTCGAATCCTGCCTCGGGCATGGATGTGTCTGATGTCCTTAGGTTAGTTAGGTTTAAGTACTTCTAAGTTCTAGCGGACTGATGACCTCAGATGTTAAGTCCCATAGTGCTCAGACCCATTTCAACTATTTGAACCTGAAGATGGCGTGGACGCAACGTCGAAACTAGTAACCAGATACATATAAAATCTTAAGTACAGCTGGAGGAGTTTCATTTTTAATAAAAAAAATGCTCCTTTTTTTCTGAAGAAGCTGGCGATGAATTTTTTCTTGTTCTAAACTCATTTGAAATGTTTTGTAAATCACATGTGTACATCTGAGCAATAAGCCTACTAACTGATATTTTACAGTTTTCTGCCGGTTTTATCATCTGCACTGTTCCCGCGAACTGCTAAAACACCCTTACTCATTAATAGCTGCCACACCGCTACGATCCACGTTGTTGCGACAAGGACGACGTACAGAAGAGAACGTAGCAGTATTCAGCTGAACAATGAACTCGAGTCCAGAAAGGCAGCAAATAAAGTGCGAGACATTGTTCTAGACGTCGCCGCGGGGATGCTGTCCCAGAATACTGTGCAGACCCTCGCGGATTCCAAAATTCCGAATTTTTTTCACTCCTCGTCTTTTTAAGAAAAAAAATGAAAGACTAACAGCGACATTTCGTGATCAGCCAATGGCAAGGTCACTGTCTTAGAAGATTTTAAATTAATAAAAGCCTTCACTTCTTAATTTAAAAATATATAAGAAGCCAATTTAGCAAACCTTTTTAATTTCAATCATACTCGGGTACTTGTAAATGAAGTTTCGCCGGTCCTCTCGAACACCGGTACATTCCAATCTAAAAAACGATATTCTGATTTCGCCATTCTTGTAAATAGCTTTTAGACTTGTTTGCTACCGAGAAACTAATACGACGCATTATGACACTGGCAGCTGTAAGAAAGATAACGCTCCGTAGTATCCGTAATATGGTACGCAGTGCAAAGAGAAAATGGTATAAAAGAATGTAAGATAGGTTTTAACGTCTCGTCGACAACGAACTCATTAAAGGCATAGCTTAACATTGGATTACAGAAGAATGTGGAAGGACGTGCTGCATTCAAAGACTCTTTCCATGCTATGTACTGAGCATTCAGTGACTCCTCTTCACGTTCTACATTAATCGTTGTTAAAATAATTGAAAAGCCACGATCGCTTCAATATCGTTTAGTAGATGATCGGTTTCAGCACTCTGAAGGTGCCATCATCGGATCTGAAACGTGGATTAACATTCATAAAACAATATGGACATCATGGCACATGAGGCAGACCATCTGATAAAAATCATTGTCACAACCAATAAAAAATGATTTTTATCAGATGGTCTGCCTCATGTGCCATGATGTCCATATGGTTTTATAAATGTTAATCCACGTTTCAGATCCGATGATGGCACCTTCAGAGTGCTGAAACCGGTCATCTACTAAACGATATTGAAGCGATCGTGGCTTTTCAATTATTTTAAAAAAACAGAGTGATCGCCCCACGACACACCATGTGTTCACTGCAAAATTAATCGTTGTGTTATTCTACTTCTCGTACAGAATTGGATATATTCTGTTTTTTTCTAAATTATTTGCGCAGAACTAATTATTTTTTTTAAAAAAAAAAAAACGCTGTCCATAGTTTCTTCTGTTGCTGTCTTCCAGACCTGATTAATTGTAATATTTGTATCACTTACCCAAAAAATACCAACTGTGTACGATGTCTATTAATTGCATGGTCATCGACACATATAAGAGGTAGTTGTTGTTGTTGTGGTCCTCAGTCCTGAGACTGGTTTGATGCAGCTCTCCATGCTACTCTATCCTGTGCAAGCTTCTTCATCTCCAAGTACCTACTGCAACCTACATCTTTCTGAATCTGTTTAGTGTATCCATCTCTTGCTCTCCCTCTACTATTTTTACCCTGCACGCTGCCCTCCAATACTAAATTGGTGGTCCCTTGATGCCTCAGAACATGTCCTACCAGCCGATCCCTTCTTCTAGTCAAGTTGTGCCACAAACTTCTCTTCTCCCCAATCCTATTCAATACCTCCTCATTAGTTATGTGATCTACCCATCTAATCTTCAGCATTCTTCTGTAGCACCACATTTCGAAAGCTTCTATTCTCTTTTTGTCCAAACTATTTATCGTCCACGTCTCACTTCCATATATGGCTACACTCCATACAAATACTTTCAGAAACGACTCCCTGACACTAAAATCTCTGCTCGATGTTAACAAATTTCTCTTCTTCAGAAACGCTTTCCTTGCCATTGCCAGTCTACATTTTATATCCTCTCTACTTCGACCATCATCAGTTATTTTGCTCCCCAAATAGCAAAATTCCTTTACTACTTTAAGTGTCTCATTTCCTAATCTAATTCCCTCAGCATCACCCGACTTAATTCGACTACATTCCATTATCCTCGTTTTGCTTTTGTTGATGTTCATCTCATGTTCTCCTTTCATGACACTGTTCATTCCGTTCAACTGCTCTTCCAAGTCCTTTGCTGTCTCTGACAGAATTACAATGTCATCGGCGAACCTCAAAGTTTTTATTTCTTCTCCATGGATTTTAATACCTACTCCGAATTTTTCTCTTAGTGGACAGAAAATTGTACGGTAAAGGAATTCATTCGTGACTTCCACCCAATCACAAAAATTTTCTCAGTTTTCAGAATCATTCAGCAACACGTTTCGCATTATTTTTGTTAATTTTGATTGAAACTAGTTGTTTATTAATTCCATAAACATTAAATTTCTCGAAAACAGCATGTTGATTTACACAATCAAATGTCTGATTTCCTACAAGCAATTTATTACTTTGATACTCTGTTCCTAGCCACATTCGGGCAATTTTTCATCGCTACCCAGGTGGAAACCTAATTTCTGACACCGTTGTCCACTTTCGCCTACAAAGCCCCCAAGGGGCGGGGTACAGGAGGGAAGCTAACTTGCCGTTTCTCGCCGACAGGGCTGCAGAAGCTGGACGGCCTGTACGGCAGCATCGTGGTGAGGCAGCCGCCGTCGCAGGACCCCAACAGCCACCTGTACGACTACGACCTGACCACGCACGTGGTGCTCATCAGCGACTGGATGCACGAGTCCGCCAACGAGCGCTTCCCCGGCCGGCTGGCTGTCAACCCCGGCCAGGAGCCGGACAACGTGCTCATCAACGGCAGGGGGCAGTTCCAGGTACTCCTACACACACTGAGCGCGTCCGTCGTCTCTCTCGAGGGGCGGGCGAGTTGCCGTTTTCCCACAGTCCAACACCACGACAACCGTTCGATCAGTTCCAGAAGAACAAGTGCACGGATACGTAACCCGGCTGCTCGGTATCGTGGTTTGTCACCCACAGACCATGCCTAGGGCGCGATGGGAAGATATGTATACTTTCATACCAGGCTCCAGCCAGCAATCTTCGTGAACTGAGACAATATAGGTTTCGGGAATGGTAAGAAATCCCTCTAGGCGAGATTCAGAGACTGTTTGCTTCCATGCCACAACGAGTACAAGAATATATTTCTACCTCTGGGGATCACACCTCATACGGATGATGGGCATCAGCTCGGAATGTGCTGACATCTCCACAAAGTTACATAAATACCGGACTGATGCTTCGTGGTGAAATACTTTCCATTTGCAAACGTTTTATTCGGGCCATCAGTAACAGCATATACAAGGTGACTCAGCTGCCCCTGTCACTGAGTTTTATGCAGACCGCAACGCCTTCAGATACCACTGGCAAGAATTTACTGTTCCCTAGCTCACTACGTGCAAACTAATAGTCCTACAGAAAAAATGAATAGGATCTTTTTGTAGGAAATATAATGTAGTTAAATTTTTGTTCAGGGATCGTTTTCGCAGGAGGCCAAAGTTTTCGAGTTATTCAAGAAAAACGTGTTTGGAGGTAACTTTTGCACGCTTTTCTTGAATAATTCGAAAACTCCGGCATCTATAGAAAACGCATCCTGGTACAAAATGTAACAGCATTAAATTTCCTACAAAAATGTCGTGCGCAACAAGCGAGAGAAAATGAAAATCATACTAGGAGTATTTGAGGGAGTTGCGGGTTGCATAGTCCCGGTGCTAGGGACAGATGAATCACCCTATATGTTCCTGGAAAAATGCATGACAGCATACTGTCTTGTAAAATTACTTATTTACGATCGGTTTCACTCACTGGCCGCCCTCACGGTATTGTACAAACAACAGAACAGAAGAAAATGCTGTGTTGCTAGAGGAGGCCGAAATGCACGCGTTTAATTACACGCAGATTGGCGTGAGGTCTGGAACAGGTCAGAGAAATAAGACTAGCAAAACAGGAGGTAACTGGTAGAATACTTAACTTTAATCCACAATTGGTGAACATCTCTCTTGACTGACATAATTTCCATTTCAATATAAACTGGTAATGGCGCCTTGCTAGGTCGTAGCAAATGACGTAGCTGAAGGCTATGCTAACTATCGTCTCGGCAATTGAGAGCGTATTTGTCAGTGATCCATCTCTGGCAAAGTCTGCTGTACAACTGGGGCGAGTGCTCGGAAGTCTCTCTAGACCTGCCGTGTGGTGGCGTTCGGTCTGCAATCACTGACAGTGGCGACACGCGGGTCCGACGTATACTAACGGACCGCGGCCGATTTAAGGGCTACCACCTAGCAAGTGTGGTGTCTGGCGGTGACACCACAGAAAACGCAATAAAAACCAAAGAAGAATACAAGAGCCACTGAAATTACACACCCTAACATCGGTTTTTTTACGAAAACAGTTTACAATTATAACATCACATGACAGACATGCCTTCAAGTATGAAGGATAAAATGGTCCAGTAAAACGTAAAAAAAAACCTGATCGGCTACAGACATAACCGCCTAGCTGTGCTATGCTGGTCTTGGCGGTCAGCTGGGGCAGCTGCCTGGGATTGCATTGTTGGTTGCATAAAAAGCTGTAGCCGTAATACGTGCAACTGAGAGCTGTATTGTACGATAGCCATAATGATCATCAGGTCCTCTGTCTGGAGAAGCAGTTTGTAATGCAGCCACCCAGCAGCAGAAGTTGTATATTGGTGATTGCAGGCAGTGATTGTCAGAAGTTGAGGAAAGGCTGTCCTGACACCAGAAGTAGCACCACAGGAGGGAAAGTACGACAGTTCTATTAAGATGATTAATTGTGAGCTAGTGCGTGGTAAACTGTTTTCTTTAATGTGTTTACGCATTGTTCAGCTTCAAAAAGGTTTTATACCCGGTCTATTTTAACAGACACATGAGCCCTGAATTGAGAGATATTAACTAGTTAAACAATTGTTCATATTTAACTTTTTCTTTAACCAAAGACGTGCTTGAAAAGGTTAAGTGTTGTCTATTCTAATGAAATCACGAAGCGCCAATGTTAAATCGCTAAAAATTGCCCTGTTCAGACTCGTTTAATCTAAAAAGACTGCTTAATTTTAAGAAAGGCTCTTAATGCTGTCTTTTCTACTTGAGCTATAAATCGCCAGATGTTAACTGACTAAACAACTGCACGAATTTATTATTGCCAATTTGAATAGAAATTACTTTATTGAGGATATTTGATAGTTACTTTTGATGTATCTATCACTTTCGGGACTTTTCATGGTCCTACCCATGAGTAATTTTCATATCTAGATTTACTCTTCTTTAACATTATTTGCAACTGATACATATCACCTTCTACTTCCGTAAATGTATTTTCTAATTCTTCAGTCCTGGATTCACTTTCTTGCAAAGAAGACGTTTTTACACATACAATGGGTGGCCGCAAACACCAGAATACTTTACAACTTCTGCTGCTATGTGGCTGCGTCACAAACTGTTTCTCGCACACAGAGATGCTGATGACCACCATGACTATATAATTCAACATAACTCAAAAACATATGGACCAATTTCAACCAAATTTGGTATATATACGACTTATTATTTTTATAAAAACACTGTGAGATTAAGGAACCCCTTATACCTCTAGTGAAGGGGGTAGGAATGAGAAGGGGCAAGTAAAAACGTTCGAAAACCACCTGCATTTCTTTCCTGTATTTAGCTGACTTGGAATATTTCAAAAGTATGAAGCACCATCTGTCTCTTTTCTTTTACTGATCAATGCGTCAACCAGGTCTGAAGACTGAGAACCGCAGCGAGCCAATAATGCCGCACACTCCTTACCCAGGCAGAAATAAACTTTGCTTAGAATTCAGATGAAACTGTAGGGAGAAATTCGATACAGATGAAATTTGTGTACAAATATGAGTGAAATATGTTAAATATACGTGAGATACAGATATGTGTGTTAGATGAGTACGAGAGGGAACCCATGGGCAATAAGCTAGTTAACTACAGATTTCTCTCAAGTTTTATCTCAAATTTTGACCTGTTCATTGGCAATACAAAAGCCTTCGTACTTCAACCGCCAAGAGCTGCTGATAAATAATATTTTAAACACAACCGGCGTTAATGTTCAGATGATATTCAGCTATCGTAAGGTCATGTGTAACAGCTGACATAGAAATATTAAACTAATAATCGCAAACAACCTAAAGGACATCTTGCATGACTGTCGTCAGTAGTAAAATATATTAAAACTGTTAATCCTTGTTTACTTTATACAATCTGGTTCCGTCCTTTCGTTGGAGGCAGTCTACAACTTTCGTGTTATATGACGCCACACTTTTAATATTGCCATGTAAACTGTTACAACCGACCTTAAAACATGTGAAGATCGAGAGCTGTTGCGTATAAAGATGGCAACTGAAATGCGATGTTTTTCAAGTACCAGCATTAAAAGAAATTGAGAGTTCGAAACCTTCACGGTTCCAAGTGCAATATATAAATTCTTACACGCTTCTGACGATTTACGAGAGCTATTCGGAAAGTAAGTTCCGAACGGGTGCGAAAGTGAAAGCACTGTGACAATCCGATGAAGCGTTGCACAGATGTCTTGGGAAGTGTCTCTAGTATGCTCGTCGATCGTGTCACGTGACTCTTTCCAGTTCTAATCGCACAAATTCAAATGTGTGTTAATTCCCAAGGGACCAAACTACTGAGGTCATCGGTCCCCAGACTTACACACAGCTTAAACTAACTTAAACTATGCTAAGAACAACACACCCACACACACCCATGCCCGAGCGAGGACTCCAACCTCCAGCGGGAGGGGCGGCGCAATCCGTGACATGGCGCCCCAAACCACGCGGCCATTCCCGCGCGGATCTAATCGCACAGTGAGCACGTAAAGGTGCCTAAAAATAGTGTCTCACGCCAAGTACGAGGCATTGGTGAGGGATTTCGAGTGATATCATGCAGCCCACATAACTGTCATGCGTTTTCTTCTTCGGATCTTACTTTCCGAATGTTGCTGTTGTTGTTGTGGTCTTCAGTCCTGAGACTGGTTTGATGCTACTCTATCCTGTGCAAGCTTCTTCATCTCCCAGTACTTACTGCAACCTACATCCTTCTGAATCTGCTTAGTGTATTCACCTCTTGGTGTCCCTCTATGATTTTTACCCTCGACGCTGTCCTCCAATACTAAGTTTGTGATCCCTTGACGCCTCAGAACATGTCCTACGAACCGGTCCCTTCTTCTTGTCTAGTTGTGCCACAAACTCCTCCTCTCCCCAATTCTATTCAATACCTCCTCATTAGTTATGCCATCCACCCATCTAATCTTCAGCATTCTTCTGTAGCACCACATTTAGAAAGATTTCTCTTCTTGTCCAAACTATTCATCGTCCATGTTTCACTTCCGTACATGGCTACACTCCATACAAATACTTTCAGAAACGACTTCCTGACACTACATCTATACTTGAAGTTAACAAATTTCTCTTCTTCAGAAACGCTTTCCTTGCCATTGCCAGTCTACATTTTATAGCCTCTCTATTTCGACCATCATCAGTTATTTTGCTCCCCAAATAGCAAAACTCCTTTACTACGTTAAGTGTCTCATTTCCTAATCTAATTCCCTCAGCATCACCCGACTTAATTCGACTACATTCCATTATCCTCGTTTTGCTTTTGTTGGTGTTCATCTTATATCCTCCTTTCAAGACACTATCCATTCCGTTCAACTGCTCTTCCAAGTCCTTTGCTGTCTCTGACAGAATTACAATCATATCGGCGAACCTCAAAGTTTTTATTTCTTCTCCATGGATTTTAATACCTACTTTCCGAATAGCCCTCGTAAATTGGCACGACCTTCCAAGATTTTACATGTTTGCACTCTGAACCATGAAGGTTTTGAACTCTCATTATTTTCTGTTGCGCGTTAGCTGTGCACTAGAATGGTCGTCCGGGAGCATGTCTTTGTCGAAAAACTTTAAGTCTTTTTGCCGCGTGTAAACGAACAACGTACGTATTGCCTCGAGCTGATTTTCTGCCACACCACCCTTTACGAAAATTTCTGACAGAAGTGGAAGCCTAAACCACGAGAACGGTAATTTTCTGTTAGTAACAAACTTTTTGGCTGTCCCCTTACCTCGCCCTAACAGCGCCGCTTGCCCGCAGGACCCCAACACGGGCTTCGTGACGAACACGCCGCTGGAGATCTTCACGATGACGCCGGGCCGGCGCTACCGCTTCCGCCTCATCAACTCGTTCGCCACTGTCTGCCCGGCGCAGTTCACCATCGAGGGCCACCCGCTCGTCATCATCGCCACCGACGGAGAACCTGTGCAGCCCGTGGCTGTCAACACCATCATATCCTTCTCAGGTATACTAACACTAAAAGTAAGTTTCGTTACGAGCAGTGAAAGACAAAGAGAGGCCCGACAATGGGGCCAGTCAGTAAGGGTTCCGGAAAAACGAAGAAAAACACGAGGCAATCAACGACTCATCTTATAACTGAGGTTGAAGAAAGGAAAATCTACGTCTATAGCATTTCTAGATTAAAGATAACTTTTAACAATACTGACTGGACTACACTCATTGAAATTTTGAAGATATCAGGAATAAAATACAGGAATATATATATAAATGACCTAGTAGATAGTGTCGGAAGTTCCATACGGCTTTTCGCGGATGATGCTGTAGTATACAGAGAAGTTGCACCGTTAGAAAACTGCAGCGAAATGCAGGAAGATCTGCAGCGGATAGGCACTTGGTGCAGGGAGTGGCAACTGACCCTTAACATAGACAAATCTTATGTATTGCGAATACATAGAAATAAGGATCCTTTATTGTATGATTATATGATAGCGGAACAAACACTGGTAGCAGCTGTTGTTGTCTTGGTCTTCAGTCCTGAGACTGGTTTCATGCAGCTCTCCATGCTACTCTATCCTGTGCGAGCTTCTTCATCTCCCAGTACCTACTGCAGCCTACATCCTTCTGAATCTGCTTAGTGTATTCATCTTTTGGTGTCCCTCTACGATTTTTACCCTCCACACTGCCCTCCAATACTAAATTGGTGATCCCTTGATGACTCAGAACATGTCCTACCAACCGATCCCTTCTTCTAGTCACGTTGTGCCACAAACTCCTCTTCTCCCCAATCCTATTCAATACCTCCTCATTAGTTATATGATCTACCCATCTAATCTTCAGCATTCTTCTGTAGCACCACATTTCGAAAGCTTCTATTCTCTTCTTGTCCAAACTATTTATCGTCCATGTTTCACTTACATACATGGCTACACTCCATACAAATACTTTCAGAAACGACTTCCTGACACTTAAATCAATACTGGATGTTAACAAATTTCTCTTCTTCAGAAACGCTTTCCTTGCCATTGCCAGTCTACATTTTATATCCTCTCTACTTCGACCATCATCAGTTATTTTGCTCCCCAAATAGCAAAAATCCTTTACTACTTTAAGTGTCTCATTTCCTAATCTAATTCCCCCTGCATCATCCGACTTAATTCGACTACATTCCATTATCCTCGTTTTGCTTTTGTTGATGTTCATCTTATATCCTCCTTTCAAGACACTATCCACTCTGTTCAACTGCTCTTCCAAGTCCTTTGCTGTCTCTGACAGAATTACAATGTCATCGGCGAACCTCAAAGTTTTTATTTCTTCTCCATGGATTTTAATACCTACTCCGATTTTTCCTTTTGTTTCCTTCACTGCTTGCTCAATATAAAGATTGAATAACATCGGGGAGAGGCTACAATCTTGTCTCACTCCCTTCCCAACCACTGCCGCCCTTTGATGTCCCTCGACTCTTATAACTGCCATCTGGTTTCTGTACAAATTGTAAATAGCTTTTCGTTCCCTGTATTTTACCCCTGCCCCCTTCAGAATTTGAAAGAGAGTATTCCAGTCAACATTGTCAAAAGATTTCTCTAAGTCTACAAACGCTAGAAACGTAGGTTTGCCTTTCCTTAATCTAGCTTCTAAGATAAGTCGTAGGGTCAGTATTGCCTCACGTGTTCCGATATTTCTGCGGAATCCAAACTGATCTTCCCCGAGGTCAGCTTCTACTAGTTTTTCCATTCGCCTGTAAAGATTTCGCGTTAGTATTTTGCATCCGTGACTTATTAACTGATAGTTCGGTAATTTTCACATCTGTCAACACCGGCTTTCTTTGGGATTGGAATTATTATATTCTTCATGAAGTCTGAAGGTATTTCGCCTGTCTCATACATCTTGCTCACCAGATGGTAGAGTTTTGTCAGGACTGGCTCTCCCAAGGATGTCAGTAGTTCTAATGGTAGCAGTTACTTCTATAAAATATCTGGGAGTATACGTACGGAACGATTTGAAGTGGAATGATCATATAAAATTAATTGTTGGTAAGGCGGGTGCCAGGTTGAGATTCATTGGGAGAGTCCTTAGAAAATGTAGTCCAACAACAAAGGAAGTGGCTTACAAAATACTCGTTCGACCTATACTTGAGTATTGCTCATCAGTGTGGGATCCGTACCAGGTCGAGTTGACGGAGGAGATAGAGAAGATCCAAAGAACAGCGGCGCGTTTCGTCACAGGGTTATTTGGTAAGCGTGATAGCGTTACGGAGATGTTTAACAAACTCAAGTGGCAGACCCTGCAAGAGAGGCGCTCTGCATCGCGGTGTAGCTTGCTGTCCAGGTTTAGGGAGGGTCCGTTTCTGGATGAGGTATCGAATATATTGCTTCCCCCTACTTATACCTCCCGAGGAGATCACGAATGTAAAATTAGAGAGATTCGAGCGCGCACGGAGGCTTTCCGACAGTCGTCCTTCCCCCGAACCATACGCGACTGGAACAGGAAAGGGACGTTATGACAGTGGCACGTAAAGTGCCCTCCGCCACACAACGTTGGGTAGCTTGCGGAGTATAAATGTAGGTGTAGAAGGTTCCTCAAACTTGGACATAAAACAGACTACAGACATAACATCGAAGGAAATGAAAGGGAAGATGTAGTTGAGAAAGGAGTGAGATACATTTGTAGCGCATCCCCAATGTTAGTCAATCTGCCCACTGAACAAGCAGTATAGGAAAGCAAGAAGAAATTTGGGAAGGTGAGGAATAAAACTTGGAGGCGTGCGATGACATTGTAATTGCGTCAAAGACGGCAAAGGACATCGTACATCAGCTGAACGGAACAGATAGTGGAAAATTTGGAAATTTGTCGTAAGGTCTCGCGAACTGCAAACCACAGCTACAAAAAGTCATATGAATCGTTCCTTAGTACTCTCACTACTTCAATTCAAAAAATTTCATCACACAAATTCAAGTACTCGACGCGTCAGCCCTTCCAAATTTGCGAATGAAAGCACCACAGCACAGGGAGAAACGAAAAATATACTACAGAAAAATGTCGTGATGCCTTTTACTATATTTATCACCGTCTTCTTCCAAGAAGCTAATGAACGTAAATTCCAACTTTCGAAAGAGTCGTAAAAATTTCAAGTTAAAATTCTTATTGACAAGTGATCATTTTGTCAAGTGGCTCAGTGAGTAATAAAGTAAGGTCATAACAAGCATTGTAAGGAAGGAAACAGGAATTCCTTTTCGCATAATCATCCTCCACCTCTCACGAAGATAGATAGTACTTTCACATTAGGTTCATGGCGAAGAGACTTTGAACGTGAACTGAATTATTGGTTATTTATATAATAATCATATTATGAAATATTATTTTCAAGGAAAGATCGTACTTACGGCATGTATATATTGTTAATTGATTTACGGAAGTAACCCGTATATGTCTTTGGCTGGAGTATAGACATGAATTGTTTTAATTATTTGCAAAACTTTGACATTTTAACTTTTACTGTACGTGTTATCAAGTTAGACCTATACTATTTTTTACGATCGTACAGATTATTTTTTCACCAAATATATTTAAGTTGCGTCAGCTGACACTCATGTGTGAATTTTTTTAATTATTTGCAAAACCTTGTCATTTTAACTTTTACTGTACATGTTATCAAGTTAGACCTTTAGTATGTCTTACGATTCTACAGATTATTTTTTCACCAAACATATTTTAATTGCTTCAGGTGACACTCATATTTGTGTGTGGGGGGGGGGGGGGGGGTGAGGGGGGGGGGGGTTGAAAACGGGTCATGTGTGTTTGTGTTTTCCTTGAAACCTACTGCTGCGAACAAGGTTTTTTGTTTTAAGAAGAAAAAAGATTTCAGCTCAGATTAACCTTACTGTTATGACATGTCACATGCCTTCATATGCACACTACCACACGCCCAACAACGGCTGGCAAAATTCTCGTAACTACCGATCCAAAAATGCTGTGATAAATTCTAGTTTAATGATAACTTACATGCGTGCAAAAGTCTCATTTTCTCATGGAAATGCCGAAAAGTTGAGGGCCAGCTGTTTATTGCATGGGTGCACAAGAGACAAACCGCCGTAACCTACACACGCCATTGTTCTCACAAAACGCTACACTGCGGTTGTGAGACAGTTATTTGCTCAAGGTGACGACTGGTCTTTCTGTACGTAAAGCACCTTAACCGCTCGTTACAGCTCCATCATAACGGGGCGATAATTATCTAGCACAAGAACTGTTGTTTTTAATTATTATTGTAAAATGACCGGCAAGAATGTGACCTTTAAGTTTCATTGATTATGTGTGAGTCACCTCGTAACGATGAAGGTTTCCAGGGAGCTTTGTCGAAATAAGGACTAAAGAATGAAGCAGCAGAGGTCAGGACTCGTTGAGTTAGAATGCCGAAGCAGTCCATCAAACGGTCTGCGTTATGAACAAGTATGTAGAGTGAGTAACTAGGAGGAACAAGTAAACTATGGCCAACATTTCAAACTAGTTTTAGTTAATGAGAGTTTACTCCTTCCTAGAGAGGTAAGATCCTACGCGTTCTCACATGTATGACGTTAAAATTGAGGTTCCTCTCAAAATGAAACTGTACTACGCATATAATTGCAGATCTAACAACTGCGCCACATACTTGTCGTTTTACACAGGCGTTGCCGACCGCAGCACCGTATTGAGACCGTTTACATGTCTCTGTATTCGAATACGGATGCCTGTACCAGTTTATTTGGCGCTTCAGTGTATTTTGCCGAGGATAAACGTTTATAATATAGTGAGTTTTATTCACTTGATATCTTGAGCATGAGGTCAGCCTAAAATTAACATGTGTTACTAAAAAAAAAATGTAAGACCTGAAGATGATACCTAAGACTGTTGAAATCGTTTGTCTTAAATAAAAAATATTTTGTGCGATGTTGGCTTTCGAATGGCTTTTTATGTAAAACGATGCCCTCGAGAATAGGTCAGAAATGCTGAACCGTAGCGCACAACTGTCCCATCCGAAAAAAAAAGCACGCAACGGTTCGGGTGTCATTCAGTAAGGTTAGCGCTTAAACTGGTGACCTAGCACACTATGCAGTCAACTTTCCTCAGCTTTCCGCCTAGTTCTAGTAAGCTAAACTGCCTATATGACCTCCCCTCTCGGTCGAGTGTCAGTGCGTTACCACGGCCTAGCTAAGGCCGGTATTACACTATCAAATTTCTTTGTCAAAGATGTGATCAAATATTCCGTCAAATATATTTGACAAAGATCTTTGACGTAGCGCTAGAAGAGGCATTACACTGTCATCATATTTTTCGTCAAAGTTCAAGATGGCTGACAACGACAACTTGTTATTAACCGCAGCAGTTGCATGCACCACAATTGCGCTGTGCGCACATGCGAAAGAGATCTATTTTTGTATTCAGCGTGCCTCACGTTGTAAAGCGCCTCATCAGCTTCATACATCTCTATTAATTTTGTAGTTGTCGGCACACACCAATTGTATTTACCGGCAATATTTATTAAAACACTACAGACGACAGAATGCAGCGATGCATGTGGTAACATGTCACATTGCAGTGAACAGAAGACAAGCGACTTCTTTGATCAAATCTACAGCGAGGCCCTAGATTTGATCAAATATTGGACTACGTTTGACAAAGTACCCTATTACACTATCAAATATCTTTGACAATGATATTGGACAAAGATATTTGACAAAGAAATTTGATAGTGTAGTAGCGGCCTACGTACGGTGTGCTTGCCTGGAGCACTGACGGAGCCGGTGTGACGGTGGTGTTTGCCTTCCCTGCAGGTGAGCGGTACGACTTCGTGATCACGGCGGACCAGCCGGTGGGCGCGTACTGGATCCAGGTGCGCGGTCTGGGAGAGTGCGGCAACCGGCGCGTGCAGCAGCTGGGAGTCCTGCGGTACGCGCGAGGGCCCTACGAGCCGCTCACCCAGAGGCCCACCTACGACGTGGGGCTGCCGCAGGGCGTGGTGAGTGCGCGTCAGTCAGCTGGCTCCGAGTCAACGGCGTAGCGGCGTCGGCTCACCATTACTAACAAGGGAAACTCCCCATCGCAGCCCCCACAGATTTAGCCGTACGATGGACCAGTGGGTAGACCGTCAAAAACTGAACGCAGGTCAAGCATGAGAACAGGAAGGTGTACTGGACTGTAAAAAAAATTGTGCAATACAGAGCAGCCTAAAACATCAACGGCGTCGTGGGTAAGTGGTCATCGTGGTGGACTGCCAAGCGAGCGACCTGTGTTCCAATCTTCCTCGTACCATTTATGTACGTATTTACTTTTTTCCACGACATTATGAACTGCCCATCCGGTCACTGAAATGTTTGTTCTCTTTCTGTACTCTTGGCAGTTCCCATACTACACATTGCTTATGTTGTTGTTGTTGTGGTCTTCAGTCCTGAGACTGGTTTCATGCAGCTCTCCATGCTACTCTATCCTGTGCAAGCCTCTTCATCTCCCAGTACCTACTGCAACCTACATCCTTCTGAATCTGCTTAGTGTATTCATCTCTTGGTCTCCCTCTACGATTTTTACCCTCCACGCTGCCCTCCAATACTAAATTGGTGATCCCTTGATGCCTCAGAGCATGTCCTACCAACCGATCCCTTCTTCTGGTCAAGTTGTGCCACAAACTTCTCTTCTCCCCAATCCTATTCAATACTTCCTCATTAGTTATGTGGTCTACCCATCTAATCTTCACCATTCTTCTGTAGCACCACATTTCGAAAGCTTCTATTCTCTTCTTGTCCAAACTATTTACCGTCCATGTTTCACTTCCATACATGGCTACACTCCATACAAATACTTTCAGAAATGACTTCCTGACACTTAAATCTATACTCGATGTTAACAAATTTCTCTTCTTCAGAAACGCTTTCCTTGCCATTGCCAGTCTACATTTTATATCCTCTCTACTTCGACCATCATCAGTTATTTTGCTCCCCAAATAGCAAAACTCCTTTACTACTTTAAGTGTCTCATTTCCTAATCTAATTCCCACAGCATCACCCGACTTAATTCGACTACCTCCCATTATCCTCGTTTTGCTTTTGTTGATGTTCATCTTATATCCTCCTTTCAAGACACTGTCCATTCCATTCAACTGCTCTTCCGAGTCCTTTGCTGTCTCTGACAGAATTACAATGTCATCGGCAAACCTCAAAGTTTCTATTTCTTCTCCATGGATTTTAATACCTACACCAAATTTTTCTTTTGTTTCCTTTACTGCTTGCTCAATATACAGATTGAATAACATCGGGGAGAGACTACAACCCTCTCTTACTCCCTTCCCAACCACAGTTTCCCTTTCATGTCCCTCGACTCTTATAACTGCCATCTGGTTTCTGTACAAATCGTAAATAGCCTTTCGCTCCCTGTATTTTGCCCCTGCCACCTTTAGAGTTTGAAAGAGAGTATTGTCAAAAGCTTTCTCTAAGTCTACAAATGCTAGAAATGTAGGTTTGCCTTTCCTCAATCTTTCTTCTAAGATAACTCGTAAGGTCAGTATTGCCTCACGTGTTCCAGTGTTTCTACGGAATCCAAACTGATCTTCCCCGAGGTCGGCTTCTACTAGTTTTTCCATTCGTCTGTAAAGAATTCGTGTTAGTATTTTGCAGCTGTGGCTAATTAAACTGATTGTTCGGTGAAAAGTATCTAAACCGACAAACTCTGGGAGGTTGTAGGGGGCATCAAAACAAATATTTTTCCCTAATGGCATTTTTTCCTATGAGGATTATTTAAACCGATGGAGGCCCTGATACGCTCTTCAGTTGTTAGAGGGTGTATTACGCTCTTCAGTCGTAGGCAACTGTTGTCGCCCATATAGTAGTGCATTGTCTCTGTTTACTAATGGAGCGATACACCTGGAGTGAGTACACTGATACGGTTGGTGCGTACTACGTAGCACATCACAACGGGCGAGCTGCACAGCGGGTTTATCAACAGCAATACCCTAATCGCCGTATCCCGCATCATACGACCTTTGCTGCTCTGTACCAACGTCTGCGTGAGACCGGGTCATTTAGCCGACTACCTGGACAGGGACGCCGTCGCACGGTAAGAACGCTGCAATTTGAGGAAGCTGTCTTGCAGCATCTGCAACGGGATTCTTCATTCAGCACTTGTGAAATTGCACGTAACATGTGGACGAATCGGACGAATGTCAGAACAGTCCTCCGAGAGCAATTGTTACGTCCATTTCACTTACAGCGTGTCCACAACTTGGAACCAGTTGATTATCCACCCACAACACAGTCTTCGCAGTGGTACGTGGAACAGTGTGAAATGCATCCCACATTTCCATCCTCTGTGTTGTTTACCGATGAAGCAACGTTGTGGCATGAGGGAGTCTTCAACATGCACAATTCGCATGTTTGGAGCGACGATAACCCACATGCCACAGTTACTAGCGCTCATCAAGTGCGGTTCTTCCTTAATGTGTGGGTCGGTGTTGTTGGAGGCCGTTTAATTGGGCCGTAGCTGCTACATAGGCCATTAAATGGCAGGCACTATTACAATTTTCTCGCCAGGGCATTGCCAGAATTGCTGGAAGACGTCCCGCTCTTTACAAGACGACGCATGTGGTTCCAACATCACGGGGCGCCGGTACATTTCAGTCGTCGAGTGCGTCGATTCCTGGACCGACGGTTCCCAGAAACGTGGATTGGCAGAGGTGGTCCTGTACCATGGCCTGCTCGATCCCCAGATATGTCCCCTCTGGGCATTTTTTTGTGTGGGAAGAGATGCGCAACCTTGTTTACGCAACTCCTGTTGCATCAGAAGAGGATCTGGTTGCCCGGATAGCAGCAGCAGCAGAAACAGTTCACGATACCCCTGAGTCACCTGAATTGGGTTGTGTTAATGTGTTGTCTCTTGCTCATAAAAAAATGGAAAAGTGTTTGTTGGTTTAATTAATTTGCCGCCAAAGAACTCTTCCTCTACTGGTTTAACTACTCCTCATAGGGAAAAATGACATTACCGAAAAATACTTCTTTTGATGTCCCCTACAACCTCCCAGAGTTTGTCGGTTTAAATACTTTTCACCCTGTAGAGTATGAGGCATGTCGTAAGAATACGTTACCGACTCAAGTAACGTGATAAATAGCGAGAGCAGGCGAGATATTATATAGACGTCTCACAGAAATGAAAACAACAAATAAACGACTGTGAACTATGTTACAGCAGAGGAATTCAAGAATCAAGGCTTCCAAAACGGAACGCAACTTCAAAAACGTTCAAAACATACGTTTTGACAGAGCACAAAGAAACTATCTGATTGTGAAACTGTTGCGTTCATTTGTTGCAACCTATGTGACAAACTATTACGTTTTCATCATTTCCTTGAGAGTGATCACATTCATTTTCCAACCAATACCTGTATCGGGCAAGGTGGCATATGTCACTCACCTCTTCTTCTTCTTCTTCTTCTTCTTCTTTATCGTCGCCTTGTCCCACGTCACGTAGGGTCGACGTTGCTCTTCTGGATCCTTCTCCTCCATGGTACTCTATCCATTGCCTCTTCCTTCTTCCATCCTTTCTCCCTTAGGTCCCCGGATATCTTATCCTTCCACCTCATCTTCGGTCTTCCTCTCCTTCTCGCTCCTTCAGTCTTTATATGTTCAACTCTATTTCCGATATACTCTTCCCCTTTTCTCTGTAAGTGTCCGTACCACCTTAAGTCTGGTTTCTTGTATCTTTTTCCCCATGGGTCCCACTTTCACAGCACCTCTAACAATTTCATTTCTAATCCTGTCCTTCCTTGTTACCCCACACATCCACCTCATTTGCGCCACTTCCACCTTCCTTTCCTGGGCTACTGTGATTGGCCATGTCTCTGCCCCGTATATCATAGCAGGCCTTACCACCGACTTGTACACTTTCCCTTTCAACCCAATGCTCACCTTCTTGTCACACAACACTCCACTCATTTTCCTCCAGTTGTTCCAACCGCAATTTATTCGGTGTTGTATCTCGCTTTCCAGTCCTCCGTCCCTCTGTATGTACGACCCCAGGTATTAAAATTTGCTGACCGATTTCAGCTCATCATCCTGCATGTTGCAAGACCTCATCTGCACATCCTTCAGTGCTAAATATTCTGACTTTGTCCAGCTAATTTTCATCCCTCTTTCTTCTAGTGCCTTCCTCCAATCCTCCAGCTTTTCCTCAAGTCTGTCGATGCTCAGCTCACAAAGAACCACGTCATCCGCAAACATCATATTCCACGGCGCTTCCTTCTTCACATCCTTCACCAGCACATCCATAATCAGGTCAAAGAGGTAGGGACTAAGCGCAGACCCTTGATGTAATCCTACTTTTACTTTACTTATATGTCACTCACCTACCAGTCTATAAATTAGGTTCTTCGATAAGAGATTCCTATCATATGACACACGTAATGTCAGTGATGTCGTATATGACACACCAGACGCGTTTTCCGGTGGAGCTTTCGGTGACTTGTCATCAAACGTTTGCGGTTCCCATTCGAAAGCCACTTCCTTTCGGCTGCTAATAGAGTAGCTGTACGGAATCAACTGTCATTATAGGTTCCTAGCTTACACCTCGCTGTTGCAAACGGACCTTACACCGTTACACAGACACAACTTTGAATACAGCGAATAGCGGGAAAAATTTGGCATGAGGAAGGTTTGAACATGGCAGGCCCGTGTGACAGTCCAACTGCGTAACCATTTAACCACGACGCCATTTCTGTTCCCGACAGCTCTATATTGTATAGTACACCTTCTTCCTGTTTTCATGCTTGATCTGTGTTCACTTTTTGACGGGCTGTCCATTGCCCCCTCTTACCACTAAACCTGACGGGAGTGCGATGGGCAGTTTCCCTCCTAATAACGTCGTGATTTGTTTTTCTCTCGTCTTATGGAGATGCCCCCCGCCCCCCGTCCCCTCCTTCATTCGAGTCGACGGTACGGAACTGTGGTCGAACACCTGTCCAGGCATTGCGATATGTATTCCAGTTGTTTCTTTAATCACTTCAGGAGAATGAGAACACTGTCCCTTCGACAGTTCCATGGACAATTCTTGCCTGCTCTCTTGTTCAATTTAACCAGCACCCCATGTCTAATGAAGCTGTCGCTTTATACATCAAGTTAAGAAAAGTATTCCATATTTTGAGACGTTGTAGTATGCATGAAAACAAGAACAAAATGTTCAGTAAACACGGGCTTTAAAATGCATACCTTCAGAGCTTCGAGCACTTGTTCACCTTCGCTGTTGTGAAATACATCTCTTCTTCCTCAAGCACTTTACTATTACGATTGACGTAAAGAATGCAGTAAATAAACGAGGACGAATTTCGCTGTTGCTGTTCATGAATACAACATGCAGTAATCATCTGTTAGCGCTGTTTTTGTAAAACGTACTTACAGCTCTGGATAAGTGCAGCACATACATTAGTTCTGATGGAACTAGTCTGTGTTCTGATAAGCTTATGAAATGCTTTTACTTTACGGTTTTCGTACCAGCATAATATAACCACACAGGAAATGGCAGACACCTTGGAGCGATTGCTCATAAGTGCAGGTCGTATGCAATAGCAACCAGGTTACATCAGAAGCTCTGCTGTTTCACGATAACAGAATAATTTGTTTACTACATTCTGTAGGCCGTTGGCAATAACAAAGAGCTTGCAGTAGAAAAGAGACGACTCACAGTAGCGACGCCGAGCAACTGCTCAGAGCTCCTCAAGTATGCATTTCACAATTCATGTATACTGGTCCCGTTTTTCTTGTTTTGATCCATACTACCGCCTCCCAAATCATAGAATACTCTTTTAACACCCTTAATATTATGGACTGACGAACAAATATCGTTATATATTTTTACTAAATAATGTTTAATATCTCAGATATTTTTCTAAAACAAATAATTGATGAAATGTGTACATATTAACAAAATAGATATACTGATCTCATGCATGTCATCCTGTTTCTATTCACAATTCACTAAATGTTCAGTCAGCTTTGTGCTACACACATGTTATTCAGACGTATTCCGTCGCTTGAGCAGTATCATCACTACGTCTAATCCTTTTCTGATAGATACTGAAGACTACCGTTTCTTTACATATACAAGCATAAGTAAAACGTAAATGTAAAAATAAATAGTGCAAAAGTTATTAATAGTTTGAGAAGAAGAAAGAAATATGACGCTTTCACAGCACGGCGAAATCGTCTCGACAGCCATAAATAATATTTGTGCTTTGCCTCAAGAGGTACCAACATTTAACTTCCTGTCATACGTGGGTTTGGAGAAAACAGCACTTTCTATTACAGCCGTTAAAGTGGTTCATGCACTCACCATATTTACGCGACCTGTACTGCACACCGACAAAAGATACCAAAAATTAAATAAAAGTAGTAGCGGCGCATATGATGAAATATCCCTATTATATTTTAGGGGAGCCACAACGCACATAACATTATGAATCCTTCGCAGGTTGTTCTCTATAACGAACTATACAGGACAGTCAAACTGAAACTGGATCGTTTACTTGAACCGAATTTGTAGTTATCGACTAACTGAAAATGAAGAAGAGTGAGGATATATTTTTGGCAAGACAAAGTAAAACACACGTCTCACGTGTAACCGTAGTAGATCATGAGATGTTCGATTAGTAGAGGACAGTTAGGAAAAAATAATAATCCAAGATCGCCTCATCTCTCTCTCTCTCTCTGTCTCTCTCTCTCTCTCTGTGTGTGTGTGTGTGTGTGTGTGTGTGCGCGCTTGTGTGTTTTACCTATGTGGTAAATAAGCTTACCGCATAGACGGGTGAAGGGCTACAGCAGAACATGGAAAACGCTATTCCTGCCATCCTTGAGACAGATCTGCTTGGCGTATTGCATTTACGGTAACTTATTTTGTGTCAAGCGCACAAAAATTTTCCTGGTCAGTTTTGTTTCAGCCGTCAGAGTAAGCTGTCATTAATTATGAGCAAGTTATTAAATGAAGCAGGATAATCAACCTGACATTCATCTACTTCTTCATCTGTAAGAATAATTACACTCCTCACCTACTGAAGGTAGCTGCGCGTCATTCACGATCCAGACAGCATCGCAAATGAGATGAAAGCAGTGGGTAACAAATAAGCAGCATGTTATCACGGGAATAAATAAATGGAATCGATCGCCTGAGAAACGAAAACGTATACAACTAATTCCCTATTTTCTGTTGATTAGAACCAAAAACCTCAGTACGCCTAAATAAAAAAAAACCTCATTCCAGTCCAAGTAGTTGTTTTTGTACACTACTTCCAATCCATTATTTATAAAAAATGAAGTTTTTGACGGTATTTATATCCTTCTCCTGTTTAGCGTAAAAGAATCACATTTTGTCAAATGAATGCAAATGTTCCTTATTTTAGTGCTTGTTGACAAGCAATTGTACACGTAAACTTCGTATTAAACCATGGTGCCGCCGTCGCACGCAGCGATTCACATCTACTCACAGAGCTTTCCACCTGCTTTTAGAATTTCGTGGAACACGAATCCGGCTTAAATATCAGCGTTCAGCAGCTGTTTATCTACAGCTCGAATCGGGCGTGCATTATCATATTTCGCGAGTCGCTGTTTTGGGCGGAGTCGCAGTGTGTGCGCGGAACGGGGTCGTTCGTACACTTTTACGACGGTGACGTGAGAGATCGGCGGCGAGGCTGTGCGACCGCCGCGCTAGCACGGGCTAGACCACGCCATGGCTGCAGAGCTCGTGGGCTGGTCCCGGCTGGTCACGTTCTTGTCGTGGGAGAGCCTCTAAACATACACACGTGTCTCGGTATCTAGCCGGCACTGTCAGTGCAACACACGGGCAGGCAGGCAAACAGACAAATGATAGTGGTACCTCGCAGCTCCATAGCTTAACCACGCACTTCCCGAATTGTAGATGACACGCACTTCACCTTGCTTCCGGCTTGAGACTGACCTTCACCACCCGGTAGCTCACCAGCTCATAAAATTTCCTAACCTGACCTCCTCCATACGAAAATGGAGGAGCTGTTACATGACGATCTGTTTAGCTTTAGGAAGGTGATGACACCAGAGAGGCACTTCAGACGTTGGACTTGATAAAGGAAACAAGATTTTTTTAAAAATCGAGATTCATTACATGCATGTGTAGACCTGTCGAAAGTATTCAATGTTGTAAAAAGGTGAAAGATTTTATAAATTCTGAAAAAATAGGAGTGAGCTACTGGGAAAGGTGGATAGTACACAATAGGTGCAAGTACCGAGAGGGGATAATAAGAGTGGAAGACCAAGAACGAATGGCTCGGATTAAAACAGTGTAAGACAGGTATGCACTCTTTCGCCCGTATAGTTCAATCTATACGTCGAGGAAGCAGTGACGGAGGATCAAGAGTGGGATTAAAATCCAGGGCGAAAGAATATCATCGATAAAATTTGCTGATGAGACTGGTACCTTCAGTGAAAGTGAAGAATTACAGGACGTCTTGAATGGAAGGAAAAGTCTACTGAGTACAGAATATGGACTGAAAGTAAACCGAAGAAAGACGAAAGTAACGATGAGCACCATACATCAGAGCAACAATAAACTGAAGGTCAAAATTTGAGACCACGAAGTTAAAGAATTCTGCTACCTTTTAAACAAAATAACACATGACAGACGAAACAAGGACATAAAATCCAGATCAGTAAAGGCAAAAAGGGCATGCCTAGTCTACTAGTAATCAACACGGGCCTTAACTTGAGGAAGAAATTTCTGAGGATGCACGTTTGGAACTCAGCACTGTCTGGCAATGAATCTAGACTGTGGAAACTCGGGGAAATAAGAGAGTAGAAGAGTTTGAGATGTGGTGCTAAAGAAGGATGTTGAAAATTAGGTAGACAGACGTGGAATGATGTTCTCCGCAGAATCGGTGAAGGAAGTAACATGTGGAAAACAGTCGTCTGACATTTTGGCGTCCTACTAATTGTACTTGAACGCTGCAAACCATCCTTTACTTCCTATCAACAAATCGAACCTATCTTTAAAAACCCAAATTGTATACGTCAAGTCTTTCCCATACACAAATTCCATATCTTTTTCCAAATGAAATCTAATCCGATTCGACAACTGCATCACAATTTCATAGAGGACCTCTCTTCCTCATACCAGCAGAAAGAACTCCTCTTTGTTCAGATATATTTATATGTCCCAACTTTTTTTTTAATCAAAGACTATCGCGACTGCTCCCAGCCCTCTCCCAGCAGAGAGCACGTAAGTAACAAAACGAATGTTCCTTTTCGTTGAGTTTAACGCTGCTTGGCAAGGTGCAGAAGATGCAGTCGCCAAAGCATTGGATTGGTATGTTATACCATGATGTCACTATATTGTCAGATTGTGAGAGATGACAAAAACCTTGTCACGCATTCTATTTCACTCGCGTAAAGTATCGTGTTCTGGAGGGCACAGCTGTTGACATGTTGTGCAGTAGTGAACTGGTGAATGATCTTCTGGGTTTTGGCTCGTATTGGTATTGTCGCAGAGTCAGTTGCTCGTAGCCCCCGTTGATCTACACGTTGTTCGTCACGGCAGATGAACCTCTCGACGGTGATTATGCTCGGCTGGAAGTGACGGCACAGAGCCACTGACGCGACTTCGCATTTCTGATCATGATGATCCAGTCGCGATCAGACACCTGATATCTCGTGCCTTGCCCGTCCAGTCTACCAGTTATGTCTACGAGAACCAGCTCACGAGTAAAGAATGACGCTAAACACTGTCATTTCCACCAGAAACAGCATCGGCAAAAATATGAAACCTCATCATCAGCACCTGTACATTATAAAACCATCAACTGTGATCTAAACTGACGTATCAAGCCGCGTGCCATAGTATACGTGTTTGTTGTTCAATTGTCTTTTGTTATTTCTGGAACACTGAAATATCTCCATAACAAATTTCATGTCTAAGGCTGAAGAATGGAAAGAATCGTTGGCAGCTCATGCCTGTAGGGAAATAAAATTACAATAAAGGAAGAGAAGAAGGGATATAGATAGAGGAAACAAAATCAAAGGATGTCCTTGCAACGAAATACCAAAACAGACAAATCAAAAAATTTCAAAATTTGAAAGAATGACCTAATGGTATCGTCAATTAACGTATCTCTGCCAGCGGAGACGTTGCTTTTCAAAATACAGTAAGCGACTATCAGGTTTAATGCGAACCCGAGACTGCACAGATACGAAAAACACGAATAATCCAAAAAAATTAATCCAAAATACACGCGTTTTTGCCGCAAATTCCTACATATGTTAATTTAAAAAAAAAAAAAGGCTACATGTCACACTTGAAAATCCACTGCATTAGTCGCGCACAGCTCGCCTGAAACAATAGGCTGAAACTGCTCGACCTTTCGCTTCAAGGCAAATGGCTCGTTAAACGTGCAGATAAGTAAGTGGCCTCGGGCATATTGGCGGATTGGCTGCCAAGCTGTGCAAGTCACAAAAATTGAAAAAAAAAATGGGCTGACACCACTCACCATTACCAGACAGGCAGATCTTTCTACCCGACAAGTAGCGTGGTCCTCCTTCAGCAGTTCGCTCACACAGAACGAAACTTGTGAGCGTTTTACATACCTTAGTTATACTTTTTAATTCTTTTATATAAGTTCCTTGTTGCTAGCACAATAGCTCGACGTGTACATAGGTGTGATTCAGTTACTTTAAACTTTCAATCTGTGTTTACAATAATTACATACAATATGTACCGTTTTGGATATGTGGCATTATATATCCCATAAAGAAGACCTTGACATCTGCTAAACAACTACTAATTAAATTTCTGTAATATACTTCTTAAGCTTTACACAAGATCTAAGGATATATAATATGTCTAATTTTGTAGGGTTCTGAAGACTCCAAATTAATTTGTGGAAACCAGTAAAGCAAAATAAAAATGTATTAGCAACTGACGATTGAATTTTATTCTGAAATATATGAAAACATGATTCATACCCACAGTAGTGTACTGGAAACGAAAACATTTGACCTCATTATAGCAGAATATTGAGGCATAGTTTTCTTATAAGTTTTTAAATCGCCAAACTATGCACGGACAATACACAAAGTGGATAACGGTGAGTTTCTGCGCGTGTAATGCGACTGCTCTGGGTCTGTGAGAGAACTGTCTGGTTGGTCACCCTGTCTTTGGGCGAACCACCTGGGAGGTGCAGAGTGGGTGCGCTAATTCGCCGGACGGCTGCCGCAGGTGCTGAACCCGCTGGACGCGATCTGCAACACGGACCGCCAGGACGCGGTGTGCATCAACCAGCTGCGCAACGCGCGCCACGTGGACCGCGGCATCCTGCAGGAGCGGCCCGACGTCAAGATCTTCCTGCCCTTCCGCTTCCTCTTCTACAGGCCCGAGGAGCTCTTCGTGCCGCACGTCTACAACAGGTACCTCGGTACGTAGCCTCAAGCTAGTACTTCTTTCATTTCCACAGCTCAACCGTTTGTAGTTTATTGTAATTTTTACACGTACATATCAGCGCACATGTCCATACCATAGGAAAGGACCACCACAGAAAGGTAGTTTTTCTACCACAAACTTCTGCTCTCCGACTCTCAAGCGGGAGAGGTAACGTTTCTCAACTGTAATATCGTTACCAGTACCTTCAATACACTTTCAAGAAGTCTTCACAAAGCACCGCAATGCGTTTCGATATTCGAAGCTGTCAGCAACTGCTAATACACGCTCAGTAGCCATCATATAAAATGTGTCGCACAAAACGTTCTCACCTTACTTTCTATAAGTCCACAACTGTGACAGTTTGAACCTCACCAAACACGTTAAACACGATGCCGTCTTTCCCATCCAAATCCACGTACAGATTCACGTCTCGTGTGAGGATGGCTCGAGTGATACTTTAAGTTAGTGCGAAATTCTTGCGTGAATATCCTGAAGCTTGACGTCAGTGTGAACGTGATAAGTTTTCTTTCCTAAGTTAACTTGAATTTATTGAACCATCTGCCAACAGTTTAATACAAGGGTCATTCCATAAGTCGTGGCAACTATAGTATATCTTACGATAACGCGACAACATAGTGTTCCACTGTAACCTCCCCCTTACTAATCGACCTATCCTGCTTGTGATATAAAATATGACCGTGGATCGAGTGTATATCTAATGGAATTTTTCTAATTGGATAAGGCTATCTTTCCCGAAGAAGTAATACCGTTAAGTGGGGGGATAGTGTACATCCGATCTTTCTGATAGAAAAGTCTACTAAAAATAAAAAAGTAATTAAACCGAACAGGGCTACAATTTGGAAAAATGAAAGTTATTTTGTACACTCACTCACGAACAACACTGGACAGAAAAGGGGTACCACTGATCATGAATCCCAAAGTTCCACTAATGAACGAAAAGGAAATAATTTCGGTCGCCAGCCCACTACGGCGATTTACATCCAAAATCCTGTACAAGGTGATTGGAAAGAAAAACATTTATTATTAAACACTGACATGGCAACTGACGGTTGTCACGTTTTTTGACACTAATTTTAAGTGGGTATGTAATGATAAAGAAAACTGAGAAGTCACTTTTACGTTAAGTTTGTAGTTAAATTTTGAAAAAGGCAATCGAGTAATGATTTAAAAATATTCACTTAAACTGTATGTTAGTACTGTGCTGCTGGGTTAGCCGATAATACTTTCTACCAATGAACAGTCTTGCATCAGTGATGTGCGTGCGACGAAACTCGGAGCCGACGACGAATCTGTGTTGCTGGAACTGCTGCTGTTGTTGAAGACGGTAGCATCTTGTGGAGCCACGGCTAATTACAGGAACGAGCAATCGTAATTAATACAGCCTCTTCCGCCCGTCCACTGTCCTCCTTCCTGCTACTAGTCATCTGGCCGGCGTGCGTACATGATGCCGCCGAAATGGTACTCTCTACTGCGAGAGCGTTAACACCACACTTCCGTACACTACAAGCGCTGCAACCCGTCTCCCGCTCTCTCCACGCGCTCTGCGCAACAACCCCCCACCCAAAGATTTTACAACGCACAAGCACCGCTGTTATCGTTGCTAGTCGATCCAAATAACAATTCCTTTGGCTTTTTCCCAGGGCTTATAACTTTCACACTAAATCATAGATAAATACAATGAAATTTCAACAGACTTTTACCTAAATGTACACATACACTGAAGCAATGTCCTTCCTTACTAAAAGAAAGCATTTAAATTACAAATATTTACACACAATTCAGAAAAAAATTATATATCGGTAGCAGGTGCCATGCATCCTGCATTTTCGGTGTTACATCACGATGTGCGTTTGACCGGTAAGGCTGTGTGTATCTGATGCAGTTTAGTTCCAGTAAAGGAGGTCGCGGCAAAGCGTGAAATAAAACACACGCATTGGAATTCCGTGTAAATTTATTGCGCACGAGTACAAATGGACCAAAAATGAATCAAAATCAACTACTGTCCTTCAAAATGACCACTAGAGGATCCAGACAACGTTGCCAACGATGGGAAAGGCGTTGAATGTCATTGGCGTTAGTTAGTACCACCTGTCGCCGAAATGCCGTAAGGAAATCCGCCATGTCTGCAGACCTCCTCTCATACAATGGTTTCTTCAGATGCGAATGAGATCAAAGTCGTGTGGATTGAGGTCCGATGTGTGGGGTGGATGGGAGAGGATTTCCCAGCCCAATGGTGCACACAATTCTTGACGGCGCCTGCTGTGTGGGCTGTAGCGTTATCATGCAGACTGCATTGTCCAGCAGTGCTCTTCGTTTTCGCCGTCACCCACAGCTGCTCGGAGTTCCGTATGACGCTTCTCAGAATTCTTGCCATTGAGAAAGGCAATCTTGACGTTTGCTCACTGTTCGTCTCTACATACATCTATCTTGTAAGACGGCCAAGCTCATACTGAATGTTTCAGGCGCTGGAACCGAGCCATCCCCGTATGCGATAGCAATCTGTCGGTTGACTTCGGTACTGCTTTCCGCGGGCTTTCGAGTGTATTTACTGCGATTACAGCGATGCCACTTGTTCGCACGATGTACCATACTTACCTTGTGTAAAGATGCTCGTACGAACATAAAGACATACACTCCTGGAAATGGAAAAAAGAACACATTGACACCGGTGTGTCAGACCCACCATACTTGCTCCGGACACTGCGAGAGGGCTGTACAAGCAATGATCACACGCACGGCACAGCAGCCACACCAGGAACCGCGGTGTTGGCCGTCGAATGGCGCTAGCTGCGCAGCATTTGTGCACCGCCGCCGTCAGTGTCAGCCAGTTTGCCGTGGCATACGGAGCTCCATCGCAGTCTTTAACACTGGTAGCATGCCGCGACAGCGTGGACGTGAACCGTATGTGCAGTTGACGGACTTTGAGCGAGGGCGTATAGTGGGCATGCGGGATGCCGGGTGGACGTACCGCCGAATTGCTCAACACGTGGGGCGTGAGGTCTCCACAGTACATCGATGTTGTCGCCAGTGGTCGGCGGAAGGTGCACGTGCCCGTCGACCTGGGACCGGACCGCAGCGACGCACGGATGCACGCCAAGACCGTAGGATCCTACGCAGTGCCGTAGGGGACCGCACCGCCACTTCCCAGCAAATTAGGGACACTGTTGCTGCTGGGGTATCGGCGAGGACCATTCGCAACCGTCTCCATGAAGCTGGGCTACGGTCCCGCACACCGTTAGGCCGTCTTCCGCTCACGCCCCAACATCGTGCAGCCCGCCTCCAGTGGTGTCGCGACAGGCGAGAATGGAGGGACGAATGGAGACGTGTCGTCTTCAGCGATGAGAGTCGCTTCTGCCTTGGTGCCAATGATGGTCGTATGCGTGTTTGGCGCCGTGCAGGTGAGCGCCACAATCAGGACTGCATACGACAGAGGTACACAGGGCCAACACCTGGCATCATGGTGTGGGGAGCGATCTCCTACACTGGCCGTACACCACTGGTGATCGTCGAGGGGACACTGAATAGTGCACGGTACATCCAAACCGTCATCGAACCCATCGTTCTACCATTCCTAGACCGGCAAGGGAACTTGCTGTTCCAACAGGACAATGCACGTCCGCATGTATCCCGTGCCACCCAACGTGCTCTAGAAGGTGTAAGTTAACTACCCTGGCCAGCAAGATCTCCGGATCTGTCCCCCATTGAGCATGTTTGGGATTGGATGAAGCGTCGTCTCACGCGGTCTGCACGTCCAGCACGAACGCTGGTCCAACTGAGGCGCCAGGTGGAAATGGCATGGCAAGCCGTTCCACAGGACTACATCCAGCATCTCTACGATCGTCTCCATGGGAGAACAGCAGCCTGAATTGCTGCGAAAGGTGGATATACACTGTACTAGTGCCGACATTGTGCATGCTCTGTTGCCTGTGTCTATGTGCCTGTGGTTCTGTCAGTGTGATCATGTGATGTATCTGACCCCAGGAATGTGTCAATAAAGTTTCCCCTTCCTGGGACAATGAATTCACGGTGTTCTTATTTCAATTTCCAGGAGTGTATATACAGCGAAATCACGATATGAAGAGCTTGAACAGTGATTTAAGTTTATTTTACTGTATCTACATAGGAACAATACGTGTAACTAAAGAATCTTGACTAACTATGTACAAAATAGAACATAAACAAGAATTCAACAGAGATCAAGTATCGTAAACCTGGAGATATGTGTTTGTGCAACCACGTTTCACAAACATCAGTTAAAAGCTCGTAAAAAGTAACAAAAAGTATATCTGAGTGCAGCTAGGGTATCGATTTAATTATTATTTCATTCTAGAGAAGCTGCACGGTCATCAATGGTATCTGTTCTTTCGGAAACAGATATTGCCTTCATATATAGTTTAAATATGGCTACCCGGCCATTGACCTTCTTGTGCGAACGCACACGCTATGCCCCAACTCGTACGGGACTTGGTAGATTAATCTGCCACGAGTAATGAGAGTATGATGGGCAAACGTATATTAGGCACAGTACGAATGTAGTGGTGTGGACGTGTTGGGAATGCGAGTCTCACGGGGAGCGTGCAAGGGATAAGTCCCTGCAGGTGCATTATCCTCTGTGCCCTCGGTGGCTCAGATGGATAGAGCGTCTGCCATGTAAGCAGGAGATCCCGGGTTCGAGTCCCGGTCGGGGCACACATTTTCAACATGTCCCCAATGATGTATATCAACGCCTGTTTGCAGCTAGGGTGTCGATTTAATTATCATTTCATATTTGAGTGTCTTTGTGACGCAATAAAACAGAAGCATTTCGGCATCCCCAATTCCACAAGGATTTACAGTACGCGTGCTGTGCTTCGAAGAAACTCCTGGAAACAGAAAGTAGTTTACGTCTCCTGCTTTATTCTGATAGTACCACAGAGGGTATCCTTGAAAGTTGGCCGAAATAAGTGGAATGCTCAAGTTGCCGGTCGCGTGAAATTTTCGAAATCAGGGAGAGCTTTGAAATTACTGGTTGGATCGCAGCGTAGTACTGATCTTTAAAGCCGACTGTAAAGCGCCAAACACTGCACATTGTTCCTCCGCCAATTTCCGTATCTGTAACTATAAATCGGAGAACGGAAGACTGACGTTCATTACATTGGAGCACTGGCCTCCTTGGCCAGTTGGTCTACCTCATCGATGTAATCAAATCCTACATGAGTTGGGACCCACAGACAATATATTCTCGCTCATTCTGCAATGATTCTAGCACAGTTTGTAATTCACGGATGTTCGTTTTACTGCCCCGCTTCGGATTTTCCATAGATTGCAGTAAGCCGCGAGAGAGGCTGACAGTCGATTTCTTCCGCAGTGGCACCCAACGGCGACCACGTGATCAGCCTGGTGGACGAGATCTCGTTCCAGTTCCCGCCGTCGCCGCCGCTGTCGCAGATCGACGACATCCCGCCCGAGCAGTTCTGCAACGGCGACAACAGGCCGGCTGACTGCGGCGCCAACTGCATGTGCACGCACAAGGTGGACGTCCCGCTCAACGCCATCGTCGAGGTGGTGCTCGTCGACGAAGGTGAGCGGCGGCGCGCGGCGAGGGCCGTCCGTCCCCAACAGCGCGCGGCGGGGCTCACGTCAACAGACGAGCAACCCGCGTCCATACACTCAGATCAGAAGAGGGAGCGGGGACATCACCTAAGCTATGACACTCCTCACAATTCATATCCATCACTGTTGTTAAGTCTTGAGTACCTTTATTGAATACATGATACACACGTTATTAGTTCAGTGATTGATAAGTATGACCTTACTCTTAACGACTCACAGTCAGCTTCATCTGACAGTTTTTATAGACTGGCAATACAACAAATACAGGTCTTTTTTTGCTGTTATTGCAGTCAGTTCACTGACACGTCGCCCAAACGTTTACTCCGTTTTCCGTCGAGAGTAACGTAAACCTCACCTATCGCTTCTCTCGATGGCGCTAGTTTCTGTTAAGTCATCGAATGTGGTGTAAAGCTTGCAGGCGGCACGCTATTCACATAGGGCAAGAACAGCACAAAACCCCATGGTCATCGCGTTTTGTCGTATCTGTAAAAGAATTATATCATTAAATTTGCCTCATACAGGTCTGCTACTCTGGTAGGTACTTCCTACTTCGTCTTTGCAATGTATAGATGGAGGCAGTCCAAACTACTATTGCACATCGTGCTTTTCATGCATTTGTTTCTCATTACAGATTTTTTAACAGTGTAGTTTTTGGGTTCTTATTCGATAAGGCTGTCCCAAATTGGTATAGCGTGCTTGTTTATGTACAGACAGTGACACCAAAACACGAAGAATTACCAGTACTCTAGCAGCGATTAAGTACGAGCACAGTTCGGAAATTAAGGTCCGATCGGCCGCGAGACAGAAACCACAGTCAAAACCCGATGACGATTTCCACAGGTGTGTTGGGCAGTATCACTAGTACCCCTGTCATTGCGTCACGTCGCCCTTTTCAGTTCTGAGCGCACAGAGAGCATACCAGATTCGAATAATAGAGAATTGTGAAGGTAGCTCGATGAACCCTCTGCCAGGGACTTAAATGTGATTTGCGGAGTATCCATGTAGATGTAGATGTAAAGATGCCTAGAAAATATAGTATCCTGCCAATTACGAAGGCTGTTCGAGAAGTAAGGGCCGATCGGTCTCGAAATGAAAACCACAGTGAAAATCAGAAACATTTTATTCGCAACAGTTAGCCACACTTTCCAGCTACATCTCAAGGCAGTCACCGCTTCAACTTAGACATTTGTCGTGGCGTTGTACAAACTTTCCAGAACGCTCCTCTCATAAAGCAGCCGCCTGCGCTTTCCGCCAGTTGTCTACGCTGGTCTGCCTTTCGTTGTCTGCGCCAAAATGTTGTCTTCGTAGCCAGCGGTTCATGTGAGCAGGGATGAACAACGAAGGGAGCCAATTAAGGGCTGTATTGTGGGTGACCAAACACTTCCCAACGAAAACGCTGCAGGAGCGTCTTCATTGCCCCTGCAGAATGCGGCTGAAAATTGTCTTGAAGAAAGTAACGCATAACATTTATGTTATGTGGGCTGCATAGCTTCAGGTGAAACCTCTCGCCAGATCGACATACTTGGCGCTGTTGTTTTAGCCATTTCTAAGTGATCACTTTCCGCTCTGAATTGAAAAGAGCGACATAAAGCGGTCGACGGGCACACTAAAGACACTACCCAACACATCTGTGCAAACTTCCATCAGATTTTCACAGTGGTACCCATTTCGCGTCTAATTGGACGTTACTTTCCGAATGCGCCTCGTATGATGACCTGATGAGAGATATCGCCTGATGTCATGCAGACCACATAACATAATTGCCATGCGTTTCATTCTGCATGACAGTTCTCGGTCACACTATCCAGGGACAAAGAAGACACTCCTGCAGTGTTTTCGGTGGGAAGTGATTCATCACCCACAATACAGTCCGTAATTGGCTACCCCTGAGCTTGATATCTGCTCACATGAATCGCTGGCTATGAAGACCACATTTTGCTAGAGACCACGAGCTGTAGACTAGCGTAGAGAATTGGAGGAAAGCACAGGCTGCTGCCTTCTAAGACGGGGATGTTGGAAAGTTGGTACAACTCTATAACATGTCTAAGTCACAGGGGCGACTATGTAGAAAGGTAGCTGGAACGTATAGCTAAACATTTTTTATATTCGTCGTCGTTTCCATATAGCGAGCGGTCGGTTCTTACTTTCCGAACAGCCCTCGTATTTCTGCTGTGTGGCGGTAGCAGACAGCACGGAGCGATTCGGCACCAGAAGCGATCTGCGAAAACGTCTTGAATGTGATAGCTGTAACAGGCTAAATTAGAGCTGAGGCTGACCGTCGATCAATCAACAACAGAAATGCCCCGTGTCGAGCATCCTCTCGCGTCACGGTGTCTGTTACTGCATTGCAGCAGCGCATCCTAGACGCTTGTGGAGTGCTACTTATTATACGTGTTATGCTGTCCTTGTCAACACATATCGTTTAACAGAATATCGCACTAGACCAATGTGTGACGATTTTAACGAAGACGAACAAAAAAAAACTACTTAAAAAAAAGTGTTTGAAAGAGAAACGAAATGACGCTTCCCGTCGATGCTGAGTGTCGAATGAAAAAGCACGATGAATAATATTAGTTTGGGATTCTTCCGTCTGCAGAGACGAAATTACAGATACCTGCTGGCCCACCAGAAAAAATTCGCCTATAAACTCCAACAAATAGTTTATCATCCCTTCCGTTTAAGATCTAGAAGAGTCAATAAGCAACACAAGATTAAATACGTAAGGAAAATAGTAAATTTTACTGACAACATTTTTCTTAGAGTTGAAAGCCAGCAGCGCAACTATTAAATTAACCTGCGCCCTGCATAACACAGAATGATGTTCAGAAATACGCAAGCAAGACAAAAAAGTCGAATCAGAATAATAATTATGAATAAAAAGTTGGTATAGGGGTAAGATATTGCCAAAACTAAAACAAAACAAGCGATTCAACTGTGCATTTCTAGAACAGGTCCATTAAAGGAATAAAGCGTATTAGGGAGGAAGGGATAACAAAAATAATATCTACTCTGAGCTGCATCATGGCCTGAAATTTCATGGGAAGTTTTTGAAATGGCGATATTTGATGCTACATACAAGGTGTTTCAGCTACCCCTTCCTATGGATTTCATGCAACCTGCAATGCCTTCAAACACCACACACAAGATCTTCACATTGTCTCAGTCGCTATACGCCAAAGCCCTACAGAAAAAAATGAACAGGACCTTTTTGTAGGGAGTTTAATGTCAAATTTTGTTCTGTGATACATTTTCCCTAGAGGCCATAGTTCTCGAATTACTCAAGAAAAACGTACAAAAGTGACCCTCAAACACGTTTTTCTCGAATGACTCGAAAACCGTGGCCTCCAGTGAAAACGTATCCCAGTACAAAATTTAACTACATTAAATTTCCTACAGAAAGGTCCTGATCATTTTTTCTGCACAACAAATACCTTGTGCATAGTGAGCAAGAGAATATGAAAGTGTCGCACCTGGTTTTTGAAGGCATTGCAGGTTGCATAAAACCTATTAATAGGGGCAGCTGAATCACCTTCTTATGTAGACACACAGTGCAATAACGTAAAATAAAGTTTAGGAACACATGAAAACGGTCGAATGACCGATGAGTTAATAAAAGGTAAGAGAATTAATGCTGCACTTATGTTTTTCTAACTTGTATTTCAATGTTCTTAGAACTTCCAAAGCAATATTCTCAAACCATCACACAAGAGATGAACTGTCCAGAAGTTATCCATAATGGTTCGTTCATAGTCTGTAAGTGGCCATCTGTCAGTTAGGATGTAAATATCAGTCTAGTGTATGGCGCAGAGAACACAGTGTTTGCAGGTGTGTGGGCGAGACTGAAGGCCACAGCCGGCGCCTCCCTGCCTCTGTTACAGTCCAGCAGCCCAACCTGAGCCACCCGTTCCACCTGCACGGGTACGCCTTCAACGTGATCGGTATGGGCCGCTCGCCGGACCGCAACGTCAAGAAGATCAACCTGAAGCACGCGCTAGACTTGGACAGGCGCGGTCTGCTGCACCGTCAGTTCAACCACCCACCCGCTAAGGACACCATCGCCGTGCCCAACAACGGATACGTCGTCTTCAGGTTCCGCGCCGACAACCCCGGTGAGTGCGCCAGACGCCAGTCAGCTTTTGTCGCCTATGTTGTTTTTTCTTTCATCTGCTTTTGATTGACTTTTTTCATATTCTACGGTACACTGAGGGAAAGTATCAGTATAATGTATCGCCTCCAAAAGTTATGTCATTCCTTCGCCAGTCAGGTCGATCGTGGGCTTGGAACGGTACACTGGCGCTACTCATCCGGGAGCATTTACAAAACATACAAGGATATACAAACCTTAAGCTTTAGTGAATAAATCGAAGAAAGACCAAAGTTATAAGAAGTTGCAGAAATTAGAAACTTAATATCAGAATTGGTGATCACAACGTAGATGACGTTAAGGAACTCTGCAACGTAAGAAGCAAAATAACTCATGACAGACGGAGCAAGATTAGCCCTGGCGAAAAAGGCATTCCTCACCAGGAGAAATCTGTTAGTAGCAAACGAAGGTGTAATTTGACGAAGAAATTTCTGAGAATATACGTTTGGAGCACAGCATTGTATGATAGTGAGAGGTGGACTGTGGGAAAATCGGAACAGAAGAATGTTGATACTTAGGTGGACTGATATGGTAAAGAATAAGGAGGTTGTCCCCTGAATCGGCAAGGAAACGAACATACGGAAAACACTGACAAGAAGGAGGAACATGACGTTAGGACATCAGTTAAGGCATCAAGGAATAACTTCCTTGGTACTAGAGGGATCTGTAGAGGGTAAAAAGTGTAGAGGAAAACAGAGATTGGAATAAATACAGCAAATAATTGAGAGCATAGGTTGCAAGTGCTATTCTGAGATGAAAATGTTGGCACAGGAGAGGCATTCGTGACGAACCACATGAAACCGGTCAGAAGACCGATGACTCAAACAAAGAACATAAGAACCAGACAAGCATTTTTTTCTCGGTGTGTACAGCAGCAAAACTACAGTTGTAAATGCCGAATGTACGATAGGGAACGAATGGTTGAGAAGGGAGTGAGACGATATTCGATCTCCACACTGAGTAAGAAGTAAAGGAAACTAAGGCGATAATTGGAGAGGGAATTGAGGTTAAAGGAGAAGACATTAAAACTTTGAGGTTTGCTGAAGACATTGTAATTTTGTCAGAGACGGCAAGTGTTGAGTCGTGCAGAAAAGCAATTGTAAGGACAAGAGTTTATAAGAGTAACATCAACAGGAGCATATAAATGGTAATAGCATGAAGTCGGATTAAATCAGGCGACGCTGAGGAAATTAGATTAGGAAATGCTACACTACAAATAGTAGAGTGTTTTCGTTTGGGCAGCAAAATAACTGACGATTGCTGAAGCAGATAAAATATAAAATGTAGACTGGCTACAGCAAGAAGAGTGTTCCTGAGAAAGATAAATTTGTCAACATCGAATATAAACTAATGCGCTAGGAAATTTTTTCTGAAGGTGTATATCTACAGTGTCTAGCCTTGTACAGAACTGAAACGTGGATGATAAAACAGTTCGGATAATAAGGATACAGATGCTTTTGAAATACAGTGCTACTAAAGAATTCTGAAGAATTAAAAAGAAATAAATTTATGGCACAACTTGACTTAAGGGATACGTTGATACGACCCGTCCTGAGGCATCACGGTGTGGGGCGGCGGGGAGGAATTATTTTGTTTTATAAATGATGTAGAATTGTAATGTAGAATAGAATGCATTTCCCGGCCGATTAACCATATATGGGGCGGCGGGTGGAATTAATTGGTTTATATAAATATTCCTATTATTTATGCTGTTGTTTTGCCGTTCTCAACACTGGCTCTCTAACTACAATTTTGGCAACCAGAAAGTGATTAGCAAAACATGAAGCCTGTAATTAGAATTCCTAGTGCCCACTTCATCTGAGAAATACACTTATAGCTACAGCTTATAGCTCTGAGGAATTAGGAGATTGTCTGGGATTCATAATCAAAAACGATCGTGAAAAAAAAAACTTCGTTATATTCTGAAAGTCACAGATGAAGAAAAAAAAAAAAAAAAAAAAAATCCACACAATGTGACTAACAGAGCAGTTCAGAGTCTAATGCGCTGATGCAACTATAACTGTCCAAATTAAAGGTTTAAATGAATGCTCACCATAATTTGATGATAATGTTCATCAAACGCCACACTAAATAATGGTAGAATGTCTGTCCCGCGACGGCACGTGAAAATACGACATACGCAAACTGAAGATAGATCATTAAAGTCATCCCAGAATTAACACTTCACCCGAAAACAATTTCATGGTTACGCGTATCCCGAGTAACTTAATACGGCATCCGAGGCTGTTTATAGCAATGATACCGACGCGACGCGACTCCCGGCACAGATGGTGCGCTAATCTGCGTCTGGAGAGAACTGGGGCCTTTTTTCCTCGCGCAGCGTTCTTATATATAAAGCCGCGGTGCGGACGGCTAAGGGAACGCCTGATCAAATCGGCTCTCCCGACTAGCCGCTGGGCTAGTAATGCACCACTTTGAGTTATTGAATAAATCATCGCTTCCTTTGCTGATGGCCGATGAAGCTCTCAATTTAAATGTGCAATCAGCACACAGGTAAGTAATCATAATAAAAATCTGACGTGGCTAAGTAAAATATTTTGGGCGAGAGAATTAATTAATTACACTACACGCAGTAGACAAGCTCTGAACTTGCCCTTTGGAGATACGCTATCGCTATCGCTAATTCAATTGAAACTTCTCACATCTTTATGATTATAGCGGATCTACATTCTACTTAAATATCAACATCCTAGCCTTATTTATTAGCCTACTTAATCTATCTTGCTTCCTTAATTTTTAAGACAAAAACCAGAAAATTATGAATTTCCACTTAAATCTTAATTTGTGAGGTCCAAAGTACTGTTTCTATTAAATTATTATGAAAAAGGAATCTAAATACAAATTTTTTTAAGTCTCTAGCTCTTTTCTGTTGCGCCAATGATTTTTACACAAAAACGTCCAAATTTCGAAAATGGTTAAAGTTATCGAACTGATATTCAACACATATTAATTTAGTATTACTCCAGACATGCTAGAACCGTTTCAGGTTATTTACTTGATTTTTAAAGTATTGCGCAACATTCATGACGTCAGAGCTAGTTACAGCGGACTGGCTGGCACACAATGGGAAGGCTGATATGAATTTTATACAGCGTGAGTAGGCTGCTTCCCTACAACGGGATAGTAAATTTGGGAATGGAGGGAAGTGTGGAAGGTAGAAACTGTAGAGGAAGACTAGGGTTTGACTGCAGTAAGTGGTTTCAAATGGATGTAGGTTGTAGTGGTTACGCACAAATCAAAACGTTTGCTCAGCATAGATCAGCGTGGAGAGCCGCCTCTATCAGTCTTCAGGCTGAAGGTCACAACAGTAACGACAACAAATAATTCGCGGGAATGCGGCCGCATAAATTCGTCAGATCCCATTGAAATTTCAATAGGTAATGATAGTGTACCTAAAAGTAGGCTACTCTTTAGCGCATAGCGTAAGGTGGGTTGTGCATTATGGATTTACGTGGTATTTCCGTGATGTGTACAAACCTTCAGGAATGTTGGAGAAGGGTAAATGCAACCATTTGAGGTATCGTAGTCAGCAAACGACCAAGTCAAAAGTTCCGTCTTAGACTTGCGCACCGTTCAAACTAAGGGCCCCAACATCGGAATCCTGACCACTATATACGGGATTCCTGCTGAATACTGTTCAGTACCCTCAGACAATTTCACCCATTGATGGCGCACGCAATGTGAAGTCAGAAAAACAGAAAGTCCCAAGTCTATGGTACAGTAATATAATAATGAATCCCATTTACATGCACAAGTTTCACAAGCTGCTAAATTTACAACACAGTTGTTCAAAATGGCGTCTCCCAGTGTCAATGCAGGCATGGCATCGTCACACAAAGTTGTGTTGTACCCATTCTAACATTCCCAGTGACGTCCGAACAATGTCGCAGAAAGAGAGAATTCTTGGCAGGAGATCCTCTTCCGTCTCAACAGAATGAATAAACTGGAGTGGGATCAAGCGAATGTGCTGGCTACGAAGCACGACCTCCTCTGCCTATCCACTTTTCAAGGACTGTCTGATCCAAACGTGTAATACATCCAAGTATTCACTTGTGCATCGTACATTCAAGCGATGCCACTGCGATTTACACGTTTGGTGCAAATATACTACACACTTTGTACCATATTTCTGGAACGGCGTATGTCAGAGATCGATTACTGAGACGCGAGAGGTGGTGGAAGTTTTGTGAGTGTATTTAGAAAGGGAGTCAGCAAGCTGCATTTCAAAACATTGCAAACCATGTGGAAGGCGTGAAGCATCGCTACAAAGTTTCCTGAACAATATAACTGAAAATCGTGTCTTAGTGAACGAAATGGCAGCGAGAGCCCAGTTGAGGTGCAGATCAGATCGATAACTGGTTTACCGATACTTCCGTGTCGGCGATACCCACGGGATCATACGGTGCAGACCGTGAGAACTTTCTTACTCTCCCTGCGCTCTGTATTCAGCAGGTTGCGAGATAAGCTGTGAGGGTACTCATTAAGGCTTACCGGCATAAATCTGAATAACGTGAGAGGTATGTTAAACTGATATTCGTGTTTACTTTGACAGGAAGATTACAGATTGGTAGGTAACAGCATCTGGGCGAGGTCACTAAATGGCAGTGGCGATAGATGCGAAGTTAGTCTCTTCGATTCCCAGTGATGTCAATACTTGTATTCTTCGATATTTTAACTACAGGTTATTTCTAACTACGCGCAGCCGGTCTAGATTAAAACTACACTTTCTTGAAAATGCCTTAGAAATAAGGAGCAAGTCAAGTGGTGAAACGTTAGAAAGTTACCTGTAAATGATTTATGTACCTGTAATATAAATGAAGCTATTCTTGATTATTTATCTTCATATTATTTGTTTATGTTTCATTCTTATAGTACCACACCAATAAAAATTATGCTGCCAGCGATTCTGTAATAACATTTAATTTGTTCTTTACTGAAAGGATTTAAAACATGCAAAAACAATAGATACTGAATGAACTACCAGAGCTTTAAGAATTAAGACACATATGACACTTTCTTGGAGTGAAAGCAGACTTCGCTGACGTCTAAGTAAGAAAAATTGTTGATTTACGTTGCCCTTTTTTTGTAGGAGACGACACTAGATCATTTTTATGAGAAGGGCCTGCACCGTAGGTGTGAAGAGTAAGGATAGAAAAAGATTGACACTTTTGTAGATTCTGATGATGCTGCGTGCATTATGTATGACACGCCCAGAAGGCGAATGCTCATGTGAATTTTATGTTAGAGCATGTTTGGAAAAGTAACAGGATGGGGTGGGTGGTAATAGGATCTCACACCCAGCTGTTGGAAGGATGGGAGTAGGAAGGAAGGAAAAGTGATATGGAAAGGGTGGACTTTGTTAAACCTGGAAAAAGGTGTAGATCACCGTTAGTTGTTGGATAAAGACCTCTTCTACATTTTACCCAGCATTTGAGTTGCTTCTCCACGTTTTCTAACGTCGTCTGCCCACCTTCCATTAGGTCATGGTTTTCGTTCTTTTATTCTCACTTGGAATCCAGCGAAGAACTTTCCTAGTCCGCCCGTCAGTAACACCTCCTTACATCCCCACCGACCTCAATTTCACTTTTCTCACAGTCATAATACCTTCTTGCGCTTCACTCTGTCCCCTGGTTCATTTGTTTGCTATCATGTATCTCAGCCGCGCGGGGTAGCCGTGCGGTCTCAGGCACCTTGCCACGGTTCGCGCGGCTCCCCCGTCGAAGGTTCGAGTCCTCCCTCGGCATGGGTGTGTGCGTTGTCCTTAGCGTGAGTTAGTTTAAGTTAGATTAAGTAGTGTGTAAGCCGAGGGACCGATGACATCAGCAGTTTGGTTCCATAGGAACTTACCACCACCTACCACGTAACTAACAGTAATTCTTAGCATGTACCACTCCATCATTCGCTGACAAACCTTCAGTTACTGAATAGTTTGCCCATTAAGAGTCCTGAACTGTCGCTGCCGTAAGTCAGAAATAGTAATACACACTGACTATTAACGTTGCCTTCCAGGCACATCACAAGCTTAGTTTTGAAAAGCCTATTTAGTATACCAAAGAACTCCAGGTCAGCTCTGACCCTCTGTGTATTTATTTTCTTCCCCATCCACCGTGTCTTATATTATCGACTAGTTCTATGGTTTTAGCGCAGATTTGTACTAGTTTCCTTTCGATGTAGTGATTTTGCGCTGTTTTAGTTTTATTGTAATCGAGTTTCTGGCATAATTTAAAGCTTGTTAAGTTCTGCCAGTCATTGCTGAAGTCTATCTGCACCAAATGCAGAACAGTACAGTGCCGTCGGCTACGTACGTCGCTCTGGATCTTCATGATGGCGAAGTGGCATAAGAAATCTTCTTTTTGCGTATGTGTACTAAAATGGATAAAAGTTGAGTGCCATTCAAAGGTAACTTGATTTCCGCTCCACCTCAAACAAACAATCTTACTATTACAAACAAGTGGGACGTATCAAAACATAAAACATAAAAAGTACCACTTGTGAAATCGGTGATGAAGGTTCCAGTAGCATGTATGTACTGCTCCTTCGTTTTTTTTTTTTTTTCAGTTGAACGATCTCAACGGTTCCTCTAAGTCTGCTGAGAATAAATTGATAAGAAACCTCTCCACCTGATTGTTCTTTAAATTCTGAATTTCGCACTACCGCAATGACGTACATTTGTCAGTACAATAATATAGGTTGAATCAATGCCTTATTTCTCAAGGTCTACTGTCCAGATTTGTTGAAATTGAATAAAAAACTTCCTTAAAATATAATAATCCTAGAGAAGGCAGCATTCCAAACTCGCTGCTCTGTCTTAAACTTTCATTCACCACTTGAAACTGATTTATTGTTCTATAACTACACTCCTGGAAATGGAAAAAAGAACACATTGACACCGGTGTGTCAGACCCACCATACTTGCTCCGGACACTGCGAGAGGGCTGTACAAGCAATGATCACACGCACGGCACAGCGGACACACCAGGAACCGCGGTGTTGGCCGTCGAATGGCGCTAGCTGCGCAGCATTTGTGCACCGCCGCCGTCAGTGTCAGCCAGTTTGCCGTGGCATACGGAGCTCCATCGCAGTCTTTAACACTGGTAGCATGCCGCGACAGCGTGGACGTGAACCGTATGTGCAGTTGTCGGACTTTGAGCGAGGGCGTATAGTGGGCATGCGGGAGGCCGGGTGGACGTACCGCCGAATTGCTCAACACGTGGGGCGTGAGGTCTCCACAGTACATCGATGTTGTCGCCAGTGGTCGGCGGAAGGTGCACGTGCCCGTCGACCTGGGACCGGACCGCAGCGACGCACGGATGCACGCCAAGACCGTAGGATCCTACGCAGTGCCGTAGGGGACCGCACCGCCACTTCCCAGCAAATTACGGACACTGTTGCTCCTGGGGTATCGGCGAGGACCATTCGAAACCGTCTCCATGAAGCTGGGCTACGGTCCCGCACACCGTTAGGCCGTCTTCCGCTCACGCCCCAACATCGTGCAGCCCGCCTCCAGTAGTGTCGCGACAGGCGTGAATGGAGGGACGAATGGAGACGTGTCGTCTTCAGCGATGCGAGTCGCTTCTGCCTTGGTGCAAATGATGGTCGTATGCGTGTTTGGCGCCGTGTAGGTGAGCGCCACAATCAGGACTGCATACGACCGAGGCACACAGGGCCAACACCCGGCATCATGGTGTGGGGAGCGATCTCCTACACTGGCCGTACACCACTGGTGATCGTCGAGGGGACACTGAATAGTGCACGGTACATCCAAACCGTCATCGAACCCATCGTTCTACCATTCCTAGACCGGCAAGGGAACTTGCTGTTCCAACAGGACAATGCACGTCCGCATGTATCCCGTGCCACCCAACGTGCTCTAGAAGGTGTAAGTCAACTACCCTGGCCAGCAAGATCTCCGGATCTGTCCCCCATTGAGCATGTTTGGGACTGGATGAAGCGTTGTCTCACGCGGTCTGCACGTCCAGCACGAACGCTGGTCCAACTGAGGCGCCAGGTGGAAATGGCATGGCAAGCCGTTCCACAGGACTACATCTAGCATCTCTACTATCGTCTCCATGGGAGAATAGCAGCCTGCATTGCTGCAAAAGGTGGATATACACTGTACTAGTGCCGACATTGTGCATGCTCTGTTGCCTGTGTCTATGTGCCTGTGGTTCTGTCAGTGTGATCATGTGATGTATCTGACCCCAGGAATGTGTCAATAAAGTTTCCCCTTCCTGGGACAATGAATTCACCGTGTTCTTATTTCAATTTCCAGGAATGTAGTTCTAAGGCCAGCTTGCCCCTTTGCCGATTAACTTCTGGTACTTTTACCATACTATAGTTGGCTATTTTAGTGAATAAGTGTCATAATACAGAAATGAGGCCAGCAGGAATATAGTTTATTTTTTTATGGAAAGATATCAGAACATACACTATGTGATCAAAAGCATCCGGACACCTGGCTGAAAATGACTTACAAGTTCATGGCGCCCTCCATAGGTAATGTTGGAATTCAATATGGTGTTGGCCCATCCTTCAACTTGATGACAGCTCTCAGTCTCGCAGGCATACGATCAGTCAGGTGCTGCAAGATTACATGTGGAGTGGGAGCCCTTTCTTCATGGAATGCTGCACTGAGGAGAGGTATCGATGTCGGCCGGTGAGGCCTGGCACAAAGTCGGTGTTTCAAAACATCCCAAAAGTGTTCTGTAGGATTCAGATCAGGATTTTGTGTAGGCCACTCCATTACAGTAATGTTATTGTCGTGTACCCACTACACCACAGGCCGTGCATTATGAACAGGTGCCCGATCGTGTTGAAAGATGCAGTCGCCATCCCCGAACTGCTCTTCAACAGTGGGAAGCAAGGAGGTGCTTAAAACATCAATGTAGGCCTGTGCTGCGATAGTGCCACGCAAAACAACAAGGGGTGCAAGACCCTTCCATGAAAAACATGACCACACCATAACACCACCGCCTCCGAATTTTACTGTTGGCAGTACACACACTGGCAGATGACGTTCACTGGGCCTTTGCCATATCCACACCCAGCCATCAGATCGCCACATTGTGTGTCGTCATTCGTCACTCCACACAACATTTTTCCACTGTTCAATCGTCCGATGTTTACGCTCCTTACACTAAGCGAGGCGTCGTTTGGCATTTACCGGCGTGATGTGTGGGTTATGAGAAGCCACTCGATCATGAAATCCAAGTTTTCTCACCTCCCGCCTAACTGTCATAGTACTTGCAGTGGATCCTGATGCAGTTTGGAATTCCTGTGCGATGGTCTGGATAGATATCTGCGTATTACACATTACGACCATTTTCAACTGTCCGCGGTCTCTGTCAGTCAACAGACGGGGTTGGCCTGTACGCTTTTGTGCTGTACGTGTCCCTTCACGTTTCCACTTCACTATCACGTCGGAAGCAGTGGACCTAGGGATGTTTAGTAGTGTGGAAATCTCGCGTACAGACGTATGACACAAGTGACAACCAATGACCTGAACCACTTTTGAAGTCAGTGGGTTCCGTGGAGCGCCCCATTCTGCTCTCTCACGATGTCTAATGACTACTGAGGTCGCTGATATGGAGCACTATGCACCTAATGTGAAAAACGTATGTTTTTGGGGGTGTCCGGATACTTTTAATCACATAATGTACATGCTGGTCAAGCTAGAAGTAGACATGTTGTGTACATAGTTCCACGTAATCAGCGCGTACACGACTTTCCCACTAGAGCGCGCCCTGCTAAGCACAACAGCGCAGGTGCAGCGCTCGGCCGTCTCCGCACTACGAGATGGCGCTGCCTTAGAGACGGACCAAATTCTGCTTCCACCGATCCGCATATTAATATGTAACGCAGCCAATGAGATTGCTGCTAACGTAGAACCTTTTCTCCTCGCAGATCACATTCGCGCAATGATACATGAACGCTCGAGGTATTATAACGAGTGTACAGAACTCCGATTAGTCAGTGTGCATCAGTCTGCATTAGTCTATAGTCAAGTTTCAGTCTGCGCCTAATAAGATTATCATATTCCTGTACATAGCCATGAAGAAAAATGTATAGACACTTTGTCAAGTATCAGAGATATGTGAAAATAAGATTAACGTACCAAGACCAAAGGAAATTCAGATTGTCATTTGTAAACAGCATCCAGAATCAAGTTACGTAATATATATGATTTTTATTATTTTAATAAATGTGTGTGAAAACTAATCAAGTTCTGTTTAAAGTTGGTCACCATCAATCTGCTACTCTAAGCGTGCAAGTGGCATTTCTATCGTCTGACCTAACGGCAGAAGATAAACATGCCACGATAAGACCACGAGACATATTGCTGACGCTCGCCTAATTCTTTAGAGCGACAAGTCAAATAATCTGATGGTGTGTGTACCGAAGGTCTTGCAGTACGCACACCACAAGACAGTTACTGTTTTGTTAAAAGATTGTGTAGATAGTGAAGTTAAAATCTTCTGTGTTGTTAGGTAGCATCATATTTCTTCAAATGATCGACGTTTCGACGCCTCTGCTGGGATCGTCTTCAGGATCTTGTGGTGTCCATTGAAGAAATATGACGTGGCCTAACAACCCGGAAGATTTTAACTTCAGCGACAACGGCCATGAAAGCCTATAGACTTAAATTATGTGGATAGATTGTGGGTGTGCAAACGGAGTGGGGTCTGTGGGACGGATGACACACAACAGCTACAGCAGAGTTATTGGGTTTTGGCGACTAAGGTTGACTGGTAGTTAGATCACTAACTGTAAAGCAAGGAACTCGTTCCTGGGGGCACTAATACTTGCCGGAAATCTTGTTTCTGCGGAGTGAGAAGGTTAGGAAACCGTGGGGTGACCCACCTCACTGAACGTGCACTGTTGCTGACAGAGGCGTGGCGCTCGGTGTGTTGCAGGCTACTGGCTGTTCCACTGCCACTTCCTGTTCCACATCGTCATCGGCATGAACCTGATCGTGCACGTGGGCACGCACGCCGACCTGCCGCCGGTGCCCGCCGGGTTCCCGCGCTGCGGCGACTTCCTGCCGCCCATCGAGCTGCACTGAGCAGCCCACGCCTCGCCTCCGGCCATCAACAGCGCGCAAAGGCGGTCGCCACAGCGAGCTCGCTCCTTGCCTAATCCTGCATCGCTGTAAGGCGCCCAAAAAAGTTCCTCCACACTGGATTTCTTGCAAAAAGAACAGTCATAAAGAGTACCAAATACGGCCTGACAGAAAGCTCCTAAGAAATCCCCACCAGCAAATGTGCTTCCATTGTGAATCTAGCAGTGACAGAATCCAGCGGAAGATGAACCTAAGGAGACGTCCAGCTTGTACTTCTCAGACATCGTCCTTTCAGCTAGCTATACAGCGAATCGGGCATAGGTACGATAGCGCCATGTCATATGATGCTCACTGTAGTCTACCGTAATAACGTGGACATTTTCGCTAATGACCTTATCATTAGACTTCACTTTAGTCTGAAGTAAAATGATACTACTGTAATTGAGAGGCACAAACTTTGTTATACTAAAAGCTGTAAACCGAAGTGACCGCTTGGTCAGCATTCATCAAAATGCCCAGCGAAACATAGCTCACTGCATCTACTGACGTAGTAGTGCCGTTCCACTTTGGAAGTGTCTCCATTTGGTTCCAACCGACCATTACAGCACAGAGAAACATCTTTACAAAGTGCTTTTTGAGGGAAAGTCGGTGCTCTGTCCACAATCAGTTCCACAACTGAAGAGAAACCCAACAGACCACACATCCTTCGTCCCGATTGAGGCACTTTTTCGAACTGGTGGGGATCTAATTAACGTTTTGATAGTGAAACTGCCTTCAACCCTTCCTCTTGCCTGATACTCGGATATCTATCCAGGTGATGTGAATTTTTTTAGGCACCTTACCGAAAACGAGTTGTTCCCTCGCCCCCATTCATTCTCTGAGAGGATGCGACATACAAGTTCCTGTTTTCCAGCGACCAGAAAGCACCCGCTTTGTGGAGGTTTCCCGTCACTGGAATCTGAGCGAAAAAATATTCCGCGATTCACCCTCTCGACATGAACGTCGTCCCCCGCCCGACCCTTCATCCCCGCATCGCCTCCCTCCCCCACCCCCCTCACACTCCCGCTAGGCCCGCCGCTTGCCGCCGGCTGTGACCGACGTCCAAAGATTCACCTGCCATCACCGCTCCCACCACCCTCTCTCACTCGTTTGCAGAACACGATCCTTCCTTCCTGTCTCGACGTCTGACCCAGACGTGTCATTTGGCGCAGACAGCAGCGGCGCCCACCCGGCGCAGGCTTCTGTTTCCCCCTCTCCCAGAGCCTCCCACTGTCAGCGCCAGATACTCACGTCCCCCGCGTTGCATACAGCACACGTTCTCCATTGTCAACTACGAAACAAAGTTTCATGTCGTGACAAAAACATCGCACCAGCTTTTCAGAACAGCTTGTGACTATTTCTCGGTGACCACATCTCGAGAGCGTAAGACACTGCGCATTCGAAACACTACTACTGTACCATTTTAATGACTCTGGAGCACTGTACATAAAAGGCTGGTGCGAAAATCCGCGACTTATGACACCAGTACCATATTTTTAACTGTATTTATTGAGCTTTAGTATTTATGTGAATTTAAATATGTTAACACCGTTCATTCAGTACCAGTAATGGAAGAGAAATTAAACTCTCATTTAATGTAAACAAAGCTAGAATGGTACGTGCATAAGACAATATTCACGGTTGTACATATCATAAATACTGCGTGTTATTTTCTGTTTGTTGTTAATGATTGATTTTATAGCTAAATGTGATGCACCAACGTCCTAAATATGAAAAGTTACCGTGAAGCACACTTGAAGATCACGCAACGGTCATCCAGTTTCCAGATGTATACGAAATTTGTTCATGTCATGTACTAATTCTGTTAATAACATACATAATTTTTCACTTTTTGGGTTCCTGCAGACGCGCCGTTGCGAAGAATACGTAACTTGGTTATCTTACGTTTTACTTGTTACTTGTTCGCGGCACCATATCATTAATTGTTAAAACGTAAGATACACTCAAGTTATTCCATTCTTTTTAGTTAGTAAAAACTGTATCAGTATTTGAAGTGCTTGCCCTGTGCATATATGTAAGTACACGATAATTTTTTCAGTTAATAAAGTTGTTGAAATGTTTGCAATTTAGTAGCTGTTTTTTCTACACCTCCTTTGCCAGACACACTATTATTAACTGTTATTGTGGAATGGGGAGGAGTCATTTCTGGTGGTACATTTCACTGCTCTACGTCTTCGCATCGAAGATTAATTTCTTCTCGCACAACTGAAGAATCACCTCGTTCTGTCTCATTTTCGGTTGTGAATCATTAACAGAACAAGCAAACAGAAGTTATGTTTTGAGAATCTGATACATGGAAGAAAATAACGTGCTAGTAAGTCTCAGGTGTATGTTAAGGTAGTTAGTGGTGATGCCCTCAGGCTATCATATCGCTTAATAAAATACATAAATATGTAAAAACAATGAGAATAACACTTTTCTGAAATCAATTCAGCCCTTAAAGAAGACATCAATAAATATTCTGGTCTACTCACGGTAGATTTGTTCTGAAAGGCAATATGTTGCTCATAGAAAAGTTAAATAGCGTTAGACGCAGATACAATCCAAGATGACATCATTGGGTTGTCGTAATATCCACGAAAAAACAATTTTCTCGTAATATCCACTGTCATTTAGAAAGCCACAACAGCGACGTACAGAGAAAGATGAATGTAAAAACGCCAGGACCCAGATTCTGTAGAAATATGACATTCAAGATGCCTCAGTTCATCATCCATCTCAAAAATAGACACGGCAATGTCCTCTTCTACAGTTTTTTCCCCTTCAATTCCATTCTTTATTTCACAAGGACACTGGGTTTCGCTACGGCATTAACTGATGAAAGAGGTAAGTTAGTGACTCGAAAAATCAACTGTCCTTACAGTTTCCACTTACATGAGAACTGCACACGAGCTTCATAAACGAGAGTCGTGCGGCGTAGTCGGCTGAGAATCATCAGGCGGTTGTTCAGCCGCCTAATCGAAAACGATTTTCTTCCTTGGTACACAATGGCCCCTTTCCACGCGGTGTACGAGAGTTAGGTCTTAAGTACACATGTTGAGTGTATGTGACTGTAATGGCTGTGCGTACAGTGTTATGTTATGTTTGTGTTTTATGACGACGAGAGAATGGAGCTTTGCAGAGCCAATGGGATACAGAGTGAGTCAAAAAGGATTTTTTCAACTTTGGAATGAGATAGAAATTTCTATATATTTCCAAAGTTGTAGGGTCCTTTTTGACTCACCCTGTATTGGTGGTGCAGTGATTGAGACACCGAGGAGAGAAATCCCAGTTCTAGTCCAATGACAAAAGACTACAGTTTGCCTTGGTTACCCTACATCACTTAAAGACACTACTGAAATGTCTCCTCTGAAAAGACAACAGCACGTTTCATTCCTCACCTTTGTCCCAACCAATTCAAACAGGTTGACTTTTCGATGTCTACGGAAAATCAAATGATGTAAAGGTAATCCTGAAAGGGATCGAAAAGTCATGTACCATTTTTCACGTAAACAAATATTTATGAAGATATCACTACTTTTCTTTAACTCAAAAACGACTAGTCAGAAGAACATAAAACTAATCCATATGCAAAGATTTTGTGAAACTACTTCGTGTAAACGAAGCACTTTGATCACAAAATGCAGCAAAAGTTTCAGTAGTCAACCAAGGGAAAGAGGATCACAACTTCGGAAACACCTGGCCGGTAGAATACTTGAGGAACGTCATCGAGTAAATGTGACAAGTTGTTTCCTGCACATTCCCACCACACCACTCTGCTGCATTGCTACTTTTTCCAACATCCGCGTGCGACGGCAAGTCCTGGCGACAGATGGTTTCTGAAAATATTTCCCATAAAAAAAACTTAGACATTAGATACTGTCTAAACACGTGGCTACAAAATAAATACTTTCTTAAATAAAACTGAGTTTTTAATATCCACGTTTTTAATTTGGACTAAAAAGGATAAAACAATTTCTCCTAACCCCCTACAGATTCCTAACCCCATACAGATAGTCTGGAAAATCTGTAATTGTGAATTTTTAAAAGCTATGAAAATACTTGTAAGATTTAAAACGATAAATGTGGGACATATGCAGCAGCTAACAGTAAGAAGATGAACTATTCATACATCAGTCAGTAAGTATTATTACTTGCAGTCCACGTGTTTCGTTTTAAACCTTACAAGTATTTTCATAGCCATTAAAAATTCACAAACAGGAACTTTCAGGACTGTCTGTATGGGGTTAGGAATCTGTCTGCGTCTAGGAGAAATTACTTGATACTTTCTAGTCCAATTTAAAAATGCGGTATATTAAAAATTAATTTTTATTTAAATTTTTTCTGCTTTTTAGTCTAGTATGTATGAAATTTCAAATATTTTGATGAGATTATAACAGAGACATGTGGTATACTACAGGTGTAGTGTATCTCGCAAAAAGACAGTGTTAGAGATATCTGAGCTCACAAGGAGGCTTACCAGCAATCATTCTTCCTGCGAACCATTCACAACTGGAACAGGGAAAGGGGGAAACAGCAGCGGTACGCAAAGTACCCTCTCCCACACACCGACAAGAAGGGAGTTGATACTGCATTTATCATCCAGTTCTGAACTATGTTGAAAGTTTCAAGTATCTAGCACATCCAGAAACAACAGGGTAAACAAAGTACCTTCCTCCACATACCAGACAAGAAAGCGAGTTAACACGTTGATTGCCGCATGCACAGTGATGGATGTTTCACCACCAGGCCAGACCAGGTACTCGGCGTTAGTCGTGAGAGTCTGCTACGAGCACCGGCAGGCACACGGCTTCAGGCCTGTGGCTACTGTAGGCCTCGTAGCAGTCAGCATTGCATTGTTACCCCGTACTGAGCTATGTGTAACGTTTCAAGCCTCTAGCTCATTGCGAAGTTAGCTTAAAACCAATCGCAAAATTTGTGCAAAACAGACAGACAAGAGAGAAATATACATCTCCTCTTCCCCCCTCAGTCATACCCATCCACTCGCGGACCACCTGGAACATATTCTGATTCTGCAGGCACAACAAGCTGGTCCTGCAGGGCAGCCGAGATATTTGGTGTTACCTACCTTTCTCACCTTCACCCCCGCCCCTATCGAAAATACCGACATAAAGCAAGTTCATATTGCATTGTCAACCAATTCTGAACTAAGTTCAAAATTTCAAGTCTCTGGCTCATCGGGGAGTTAATTTAAAATAAATTGCAAAATATGTATCATAGAGAGAGTCGAGAAAGCTACCTAATAAAACGTGGTAAAAAGAAAGAGGAATTTTCGTCTGCAAATTTTCTGCATTTATCTGCATGAAACATTTCCACATCCATCAAAAAGTCACCTTGTATATATCATACATAGTATATGAGGATTTCACACCGTACACAGAATACCTCATTTAGAATCTCCAAAAGCGGCAATATGGTATCAAAGCTTGAATATGTTTCTTAGTGGGTCTCTCTCAGTATAATTTATTTGCAAGCCCACAAGGCATTAACGGTGGACCGTGACAAAGAGGTTGCTGACTACAGACATCCCTTACATGTTCTATGATGCATCAGGAGACATGCAGGTAATGAAAACACTGGCAACAATTGTTCTTCAAATGAGGCCTGTACACTTCTTGTCAAGAAGATGTTTTCCTATTGAACTGTGTATACGACGTTACCAGATGTGAGGGCAGAACCTCCATTCTCGATATAGAAGCTATTCTTCAAACTGTCATCAGTATGTAGAAATGGAGACTGCATGTCGTATACACACTCGGCTTTTCTCAGGTACGCCATTCAAAAATATACATTACTAGATTGCAATGACCACGGCACGTACAACACAAATAGGACTTAAAGACTTGTCCAAAAGCATTACATTTTGTCACTCACCACCTGCTCTTTGCAGTCTGAAGCATACATGTATATAGTTGGTGTACAACAGAAGTGTATGGAATAATAAGTGAACTTGAAGTCCAGTCCACAGTAGGCATCCTGCAATCAATGGTGCACACATTAGTGCACAGTGCCCCACCTTCAAGTTAACACTATAGATCAACCTATATGCCACTTTACAATCACACCGATCATCCCATACAGTAGTCATTCCTCAGTCATTCACATGCTTTATCATAGTGACTGTGGGCTAACAGCAGTACATTTTCGATCTTCAGCCACCACCATTTGCAAAATAAACTTCTCTGCAAAAATTATAGATGAGATAACTTATTAACTACTCAGTGGAAATGAATGAAAGTGTGGGAGCACATTTCCAGAGGTCTCCCAGTCGTGCACGGAACTTTAAACAGCACACCAGTATGAGATCAGCATAGCTGTAACGCCAAATGGGGCTGGCCCCACAACACGAGGCAGTTCAAGGGGTGGAAAAAACAATGTGTGTCAACTAAAGAGCAGCTACGGAGTACTGTGGTGGTTTTCTTCACTATAACGTTGCCCAGAGTCATCATTTGCATAACTTCACAGAGGGATGAATCATCAGGACACTGGAAGAAGGACAAAGTGTGACCAGTGTAGCCCAGGAGTTTGATGTTGCTCACACCATTGTTTCAGGTGCATTGGGAGCAGGCATTGGGAGCAGTCATTGCTGTCTGAAGCACAGGTTGAGTTCGACCACAGTCAACTGCAACAGCAGATGACTGCTATATTATGCATCAGGTAACAAGGGACCTACATTGAAGTTTGGGTGCAATTGTAACCACATTTAACAAGACTGCAATGCATACAATCACACAATCCGCACAGTACAACTGTATAGGGATGGTCTCTCTGTCTGACAACCAGTATGTTATGTTCCACTGACACCTGCACATCAATGGCACCATTTGAGATGGTACCAAGGGCATACGGATTGCAGAATGGACCATTGAGGAGTGGGGTCACATGCTCTTTTCAGGTGAGAACAGATAAAGTCTGAGTAGTGATCTAGATGTACACTCATTAGGTGAGAGTTGAGAATATTTAATGCACCCAGGAAAATTATCGAACATGATCGTTTTGGTGGTCCATGCATTCACAGTGTGGAGGCATAATACTGCATGGGCATAATGACCTATAAATCTTTGAACAAACTACATTGGTCAACAGTGTTGCGACATATTCATGCACAACCCCATCAAACAGTACAAACGAAGCAGCTCTTGGAATGAGAGGATATCTGGTGGATGAATTGGCTTGCCCTGTCCCCCGACTTAAATCCCATTGAGCACATGTGGGAGGCGATGGGAAAACATATAGCACCACATCCATATGCACCAACAACCATCCAGCAGTTGTCAGTCATTCTGGTAGAGGAATGGTACACCCTACCACAAGAACTCCTTACCAACCTTGTGGCCAGCATGTGAGCACCTTGTAGACTATGCATTACTGTCCATGGTGATCACACACCCAATTAAGAACAATGTCCCACCTTTTGTAATGTCTAGTGGATCACAATAAATCATGGTGACTTCATGCAATTATTGTCTTTGAATAAAAGTGTCATTTCTGTTGGTCTCATTATGTACTTCTTTCAGTTGCCCTCCATACTATACCGTAGTTGTTCTTTTTGCAGATGGTCCTACTTTCATCAAGTTATGTTACTTGGCAGTGACATATCATGTGAAAGTTACATTCGTCCTTACGTTTTGCAAGCAAGTGTATATTAGAAGCATAGCTTCACATTTAAAATTATCAGTGGTTGTACATTAATGCTTTTAAGTAGGAGATTGTTTTTTCTAAATACGAATAGGCGATAGTATTTATGAAAAAGATACATACTACTTCACTGCACTAAGTTATAGGAAGTGAGCAGTAGGTGAGGTGGTTTGTTGCATTTCAGAAGAGGTCTGTGATGGAAAGATGTGGAGTAGGACTACCAACCATCATACTCCGCTTCTCTCATACAAACATATCCCCCAGGCATTACAGCTACATACTTTTCACATCATGTCCCAATGGAACTTTTAACCATCTCCCTCTACATCATCATAAGATCTGCCCAGAGATTTACTCATCACTCCATATTTAACTAAACACTCTCCTCCCCGTTTGACTGGCATGTTTTGGGATCATAAACCTATCATTTCCAAATATATCCCTCCTAAAACATGTTTACGCAGTTACTATCACCAGCTATCGACCCCCCCCCACCCCCTCCCGCCATGACAATTGTAAATCATGCAGCAATACTAACAATATCAAACACCAGACAAAGACATCAGTTTTATATATATAATCATTAAAAAAAAAAACTTGATACACACCTCCCCCTCTGACTACATAACTGAATTGTTAGCAGTCTAACAATGTAGCAGTCTAACTTCTTTATTTAAAAGACTTTAATCTAAGGGATATATGCTAACCAGTCTGACCACTAGGGGAGTTGTTTCAATCAGACTTTGGCAACATACTGTTGTAATAATTGGCATACACTGACCTTATTGCAATATATTGGCTGGCACAGTAGACACAATCCCATAATATCAGCTCTCCATATTTTTAATCATCTTTTGCTAAATCACATTCTCACCATTTGGTATGATTCTCTTTGCTAGGGATCAGCACACAGTGAAGGGGGTTCACACTCTCAGGCAATATGATCTCCTCCTGCTATGCCATTACCACAAACACTCTTCCAGCTCAACTGCATCAAACACCAACAACATTCACTGTGCACACTCAGCACTCGAGAATCGATTGTTTACCTATCTTCGACCTGTGTGAGTAAAATACTCTTATCTTTGAATAAGGAAATGTGGATCTCTTGCAGACTCCATGTAAGTCATCAACATTTTTATTTATAAATCATACGCATTTTAATAACTTTTAAGTGTTTAAACCATTTATATAAATATATATTTTCAAATACCTATGATTCAAGGGCAGATTTGTTACCACTGCCACCACACAGTTTACCCATGTGGTGCGAGAATGATGAAATAAAAATAAAGAAATAGAGCAGAACCAGACTTGTATATCAACTGTACACAAATAACATCTCAGTGTGCCACATTATTGAAAGACTGTTCAAACTGCTGAACAGTTGTCTGCAGTGTTGCTGATTTCAACAAGACACTTGGGAGAAAAAAAATAAAACCTTCCAGCTTTCCTTGTAGTGACTTTCTTGTGACACACTTCAATGAAGAAAATATAAGTAAAATGATTATAGAAATTCTTAACTAAAAAATCGAAAATTTACTTTGACAAACTAAAATTTTGAATCAGATGACAAAATATTTTTGGAGGATCATAAGAGCTGTTCTAGAATAAATGGAGAAATACGTGAGAAATAGTGTATCACGTCATCCAGGGTTGGAACAGGCTGAATGGATCATACCTGACATAGCAAAAATGATTAATTGCACCAAACTCAAATGAACCGATCTGGTTCAGGCACCACACCATTCATATCTTAGGATTCATAACCGAAATGAGCAAAGATTGCACAGCATTTTAGTTCCCTTAGTTTTTGTAAGAGTTCATATTTAAATTCACGGGAATTCGAAAAAGTTGCATCACATTTCTTATATCTAATGCAGTCGCTATAGGCATAATGTCAATGGTATAAACAAAAATGCTGCAAAAGAGCTATATGTGTTTGTAATAGGTACAAGAGCTGTCTCTATTAAAAATGAAGCCTCTGCTTCCCTTGGACATAGTCATATGGTCAGCAGAACCATGCACTGGATTCGAAAGTGGGATCAGTGAAACTAGAGCTCAGTAGTGAGTGAATGTTTATTACATTCACATGGAAGAGCAAAGAAAGGTTTGAACTGTCTTCCAGGCAAATAGTATTTCTTTAATAAAAAAAAACCTTGTATTGTACTAATCATATAAGCATTATATTAACAAGAAATTCTTCGAACTTTCCAGAATTTATAAATAACAATTACATAACTTGTCAGTATGTAAAAATCAACCCTGCAACTTACACACTGATGAGTTGAGACCCTTCATTGCTTCATGAGGCTGTACGACGTGCAAGTTGAGACAATGTTATTGATAGCTGGTACTTTTCCTATTGTTTTAAATCAATAAGAGACATTTAGTTATGAACTGCTGAGCTATGATTGTTTCATTGTCTGTCAAATCTGAAATTCACTTAAGCACTACATATCACTAGCTACTAGGATTAGAGAAAGAAGAACTTCATACAGGTGTAGAGAAATGCAGGTCGCAGAAGAAAAATGCTAAGAAACTTACAGATAAGCTGGGTGAAAAACAGAACATAGAAAGAAGAGTTCTGCTGCTAGGAGGCAGTCATAGGAGAGGTGTAGGCCAGCAGCTACAGGAAAAATTAGGTGCGAAGTACCAGGTCAAACATTTTGTGAAACCAACTGCTAGTCTTAACACAAAGGCAAATCCCTCTGGTCAGGCGAGACATGGATATAAGATCAAATGCAGAATTCAGACAGACAACATTAATTGAAATGAAATTGGCAGAGACCCCCCAGTTCATTTTATAAAGTGAAATCAATTTCTTCATCAGAATATTAGGGGATAAAAAAATAAAGTAAAGTAGTTGTTAATTTAATTGGAAGATCTTAGTAGTTGGACAGAAATTGATGGTATTTATATGTCTGGAAACCACATAACCATACAGATAGAAAATCTTAAAATGTATGTTGTTATAAGTTAGACGTATATTCATGTTGATCCACTATGGGTAAGGGAACAGGTGTCAAATTCATAAAAAAGGGATGTAAATACGAAAATGTAGAAATACGTAAATCCCATATATATCAGGATATAGAACTACATGTTTGTAGGTTACTATTGGAAAAATGTAATACCTGTGATTTTTACAGTCTGCAGGTCTATAGTCAAGAAATTACCATGAAAAATTTTGGTGACTTATTGTGCTATATGTCAGACAGATGGGCTTATTAAATTGCAGTGATTTTAATGTAAATCTCTCAAAGAAATCTGACAGGAAAAGTGAACTACAGGTACATTTATCCACTTATAATTTGGTATCAGTCACAAATATCCCTACTCAAACTGATCAAGTTAATAGTACCCTTATAGATAAGGTATTCATTCATAGACAATGAGTCACATTATAGAACTTAGCTCCACATACACTTCAGAAACACTCTAAGAAAACAATGTGTCTGATCAATGAGAAAACCAATGAAAAATTTAAAGAAAACATAAAAAAACGTTGGGTGGTGCGAAATTTAGAATGCAGCTAATGCAAACCCTAAATTCAACATATTCCTTATGGTTTTGTATCCACTTTTGAATTAATGGGTTAACAGTAAACATTAATTCCATATCATTAAAAACTATTTTAATAAACTCAAACAATGGAAAATCCAGGATGGAATGTGACCTCTGTTGTCTGAGACTGCAGTCATGTCTGTGTGAGTTGCGTTTGCGTGAGTGTGAATGTGAGTGTTTGCCGTCTAATTCTGACAAAGGCCTTACAGGCCGAACGCTACTATTTGTGACAGTCTTTTTGTTGTACCTATCTGCAACTCAGCATCTCCACTACTTTAATGAACTACAGCTTTTCCATCCCCTGCAGTGCAGTACCTTTAAGTTGTTGAGAAAAAATAAATAGAACCTATTTTGTAGTAAATGTAATGTGGTGTAGTGTAATTATGTGAACTGGAAATCATTTTCACTAGAAGCTCTGTTTTTGAGTTATTCAAGAAGAACACCTCCAAACTATCATCCCACTAGTGGGGACATTTAGCATGTTGTTCACGATACTCTGACCTGCCACTGTACAAAAATTTGCGACTGCACAAGTTTTCCCCAAATTCAACCTTTTTCCATTTCTGTTAACTGGGCTGCATAGCATTGCTATTAAAAGACTGAAAGAAAAGTTGATATTTAGTTGAAACTAAAATACTTTTTTTTGTTCATAGATTTATTTTCAGAGACTATGGTTACAAATTTTTATGAGGCACTAATACATTGTTTTGTTTAAGGAAATGTGTTGAGATTTAAAAAGATTGTAGCAAACAAAAACAGTATGTGTGTGTTAATGTAAACTCACAGCTGGTATCAGTGCACTGTTTCTTTAATAAGTTTGCAACTTGAGTTGGTTATTGTATGAATAAGAAAAGAAGCCAGTTGTTCTCTGTAGCTATGTGTTTTGATGCATTCTTTAAAAAAGAAATCCCATGTAGTGACTTGAACAATAAAAGACAATTCTCAGATTCCACAATGAGATATCTTGAGATGTGACATATTGTAGTAGAGATATTTACACAGGGTGTATCAAAAAGAATCATCTGATTTAAAAAAATCACAACTATTATGTTATTTGAGATACGTGCGTGAACAATGTACTACTGGAAAGAGTAAACTCTCAAGTTTTCCATAGTTCCCGCTACGTAGCAACAGTGTGTGACCATTTCAATTCTAAAAAAAATGGTGTCGAGACATTTTGCGTAGAGCGGATCAGTAATAAACGTTCAGTGTGACTTTCATACTGGGTATGGTGTGGATCCTCCTACAGCACAGAGCATTAGACGATGGCATGACAATTCTGAGAAAAAGGTTTGTGTAAAGGCAAATCACTGGACCATCCCCGAATGTCTGACACAGACATCAGACGCAGTGGCCATAGTTTCACAAGAAGTCCACAGAAATCTGTTCGCCATGCAGCTTGACAACTCAACATGTCCCCAATATCCGTCTGACGTGTGTTGTGCCGTTGTTTACACATGAAACCATACAAAATTCAGTTACTGCAAGCTCTTTGTGAAGGTGACAAACGACGACATGTGGAGTTCTGTAATTTTGTTCTTGGCAAGATGGAGGATGACAGCTTTCTTCCAGGCTTAGTGTTTAGTGATGAGGTAAAATTCCATTTAAATGGAAAGGTGAGCCGTCATAATGTGAGAATATGAGCTACGCTCACTGAAATTTAATGTGCTTTGTGCAGTTTCACAGGAAAAGGTGTACAGTCCATTCTTTTTTTTTTTCTATTTTGCCGAGAACACTGTTACAGGAAGCACATATCTCGATATGCTTAAGAACTTTCTTTTCCCACAGTTGGAAACTAACTCGAATGACTTCATTTACCAATAAGAGCAGGTATCGCCACATGGCATCTGGAAGTGTGGGAGTTTTTAAATCAAAGGATTACTGAACAATGGAATGGTCGCACTGGACCAACTGATTATTTACTAGCCTCAAAGGTCACTGAACCTGACTGTATGTGATTATTTCCTGTGGGGGTTTATAAAAGAGCGTGTTTATGTGCCTCCATTGCCAATGACAATGAATGAACTGACACATCGCATAACAGCGGCTGTGGAAGCTGAAACTCAAGACAGGCTTGTTGCAGTGTGGGAGGAATTTGAATACTGCATTGATATATGCGGTGTAACTCAAAGGGGGCATTCTGAACACTTATGAAAAGGTATGAAAAAAAACTTTTTGAGTTTCCCATTCATCAAAAAACAAAATTCATTGTATATGTTTATTAGTTTCGGGAATATAGATGTGGCAAATCGGATGATTCTTTTTGATACAACCTGTATATGTCTATATGCTTTTCATCTCACAGCACATTTGTAAACAAAATTCAAACAAGTCAAAGAATACTCCATCCAAACAGGCCTTGGGAAGCCCAACAGTACCTACTGGCCACCGCGTCATCCTCAGCCCACATGACTCACTGGATGCGGACATGGTGGGGCATGTGGTCAGCACACCACTCTCCTGGCTGTATGTCAATCTATGAGACCGGAGCCACCAATCCTCAATCAAATAGCTCCTCAGTTGGCCTCAAGAGCTGAGTGCACCCAGCTTGCCAACAGCACTCGGTAGACTGGATGGTCACCCATCCAAGTGCTAGCCCAGCCCAACAGTGCTTAACGTCGGTGATCTGACAGTAACTGGTGTTACCACAGTGGCAAGGCCATTAGCACTCAAATGTCAAGATGTTATATTTTTACATTTACACAGATGTCAAATATTTGTAAGATAATGCAACGATGTTACATTATTATATAGATGTCATTTGCAGATATCAGATGTGACGTTGTGTTATGGAATGGTTGCACCTGCTAAATACTTGTTTCTTCAGATACAACAAACTTGCAAAACTGTGTGTTCATTTACAAAGGGCTGGCCAAGAATTTGGCTTGTGAGATGTGCCCTGACAAGAGTGCCACACTGCTCAGCCTAGCTGCACACTTCCCTCACTGCCGCGTCATACTGAACATGAGGAGGAAATTGTGAATGTGCTGTATTTAAATGGCAATTCGGTCATGTTGCATATCATGTGGTTTTACATTTAATTTTTCAACAACAAAGATCACAAACAAAACACATTTTCGGTATTGCTTAATTATTTTTGGTGCACCGAAGACATAGTACAATTTTTATCTGGTACAAACTGTTGAAACGTAGGCAGATGCAGACAATTTTGCAGATTTTTGCACTCCAGTTGCCACATAATCATGACTTATTTAGTTTCATAATTGAAAAAAAGGTCTTTGACACACATATATTGATCAAATTATTGTAACTCTTTTACGACCTTGTGATGGATATGTGGAAACTACCTCAAGAAAACAATGTACACATCCTGGATAATTTTAATATAAAAGGATTTGTCTTCAAAAACATGAATTACCTTGCAGCTCATTTAATTAGACCCGCATGTGCTCTAGGGGCTCAAACAGCAAACAGTCTTGTAAACAGATGTAAGACTGCCAGTGTCCTCAAAATGTTGGGAGAACTATCTTCGCAATTCTTTCAAGCCCAAAACGAATTCTTCAAACCTCAAGTTTTCTTTAATGTCAGTGAGCTCAGGTAACTGGATTGCTTTGTCACAATTTATCCCTTCACCAATGCCATTTTCTTTTTAAATGCCACACAATTATATCAGAAATAAGTCATTTCACATCTTGCAGTGTCTTACTGTGGGCTGTGTGCAGTCGAGTCCACTTCAAATGTAAGGTCTGCAATCCATTTCAGATGTTCGTATTTTCATTCCTGCACTTCCTTTTCCTTCATAAATTTAACAATAGTGGGTTTTAAATCAAAAAATTATTCCAAGTATGTGTCCTGACTCAGCGAAACTACTTTACAATATCATATAAATTGTCCATACTCTTCATTCAGTTCCATTGCAAACTGTTGCAACTGACAGTGAAATAATGTGTACAACTTCAGAAATTTTACTATTCGAACCATGAATTTCTTCACATGTACAATGCCTGCAAATTGAGCTCAAAGTGCTTTTGATGTACAGAACTATAAATCTCATCTATGTTGTTTCATACCAAACTCACAGCACAAGTTGATCATGTGACAGCATAAGAGGTATCGAGAATTCTAGCCTCTCTCTTCTGTCATTCCCATTCATTTTAAAGGCTAGTGACAATAAATCACTAGGCTGCTCTTTTTGTGCACAAGGCTGCTAGACCTGCGAACATCCTTCATACGACAAACAAATTGTGAAGGGTAAATACTGCTGACACCACAATTCTGCAGAAGTAGAGAGAGTTGTGCCATTAGAAAAATGCCTCATTGCAGTGCTAAAGGAAATGTCACACCACACCAGGTAATTCCAAGGAGGAACAAGCAAACCTGAGATAGGCTGAGCCCCAGCCGCACACCTGGCACATGAGCGGTGGTGGTGGTTAGTGTTTAACGTCCCGTCAACAACGAGGTCATTAGAGACGGAGCAGAAGCTCGGGTTAGGGAAGGATTGGGAAGGAAATTGGCCGTGCCCTTTCAAAGGAACCATCCCGGCATTTGCCTGAAACGGGAAATCACGGAAAACCTAAATCAAGATGGCCGGAGACGGGATTGAACCGTCGTCCTCCCGAATGCGAGTCCAGTGTGCTAACCACTGCGCCACCTCGCTCGGTCGCACATGAGTGGTTTGGCATACTGTGGCCAGCCCTGATTTATGATGTTTTCAGAAAATTTTTATTTGTGTAACATTACTTCTAATTGTTCTAGCGTATCAAGTTTTCTATCATTATTTTCTATGTAGAGTACAGTTATGCTGTGGTGGATCTAACTTAATCTGTGTCTGTTAAGGTACACATGGTGAGCTACTGAGCATTTATCAAAGTGGATGAAACTGAAAATATTAGCGTCTTCTTTGTAAGAAAGTTCTCCCTGTTTTCTCTGTGTAGAATTCAGGGCAACTGTTACACTGCAATTTATATGTTCAACTGTGTTCTGTTATTGGGGTGTTTATGTTTACTGTATGAGGCAAGTGGATACCAAGCTTGTTGTCTGTTGAGTGATTTATTTTTATACTGGTGTTTCCAAATAAGTTGATAATTATTTGTGATGCTGTTTCCAAGTAGCGAATGTTTCTCAAGATTCTTTTGCATCAGCTGTTTTTCCCATAATGCTTCTATTCCTGATATTGGCCCTTATTTTGTTGAATAATTTGTCCACTGATTTAATGCAATACCCATTATTCTTCTAGTTGCTTTGATACCATCTATTTCTAGTGTTTCAGCATTGAGTTTTAAAGGTAATGTGTGCACCCTGTTAAACATGGATCTAAACACAGCATACTTTTGTGTAACTGAAATTATTAGAAAAACCTTATTAAACATATAAACTAATGTTGCAGAAGATTTAAGAATTGGTCAGTTTACTTAAACTAGTACTATCCCATAATCATTTCTCATTTAATGGTAAAATCTGCCAACAGAAAGACGGCTTAGTTGTAGGTATCAACAGGAAAAACCTCCTGGTTGATATATTTGTCAACCATCTGGAAAATATATTTTTGAAGGAAAAAATAAAGTTGGTGAAAAAGTTGTTTAGTACAGAATATTTGTATGTGAAACTCTTCTCTAATCTCAGGCCACAAAAGATGAACTTTATAAACTTCTTGCATTATTCCGTTAACTCTACAATAAAATAAGGTTCACAACACAACATGAAGCAAACCAGTGCATAAACTTATTAGACCTTACAATTGTTAATAAACAACACAAACATAACATGTAAATCTACAGAAGACCAACATATACTGTTAACAATAAACAGATGTACACATATTGCCTTTAAACAAGAAGTATATACGATCAAAGTAGCTTCAATGAATAATGGTTATTCAGTAAAATCAACTGACAATGTATCCAACAAATTCCAGCCAACATCAGTGATAGAGGAACTACTGGAAAAACAACTGGTTAGACAAATCTTCACAAGCATTCCATATTTAGCCACAGCAACGCAAAAAATTGCTAACTTATTTAGAAACACCAATATAAAAATATCTTTTTCCACAAACAACAAACTTGGACACCACTTGCCACACAGTAAACATAAGAACACAATTGAACATACTGCGTAACTCACAGCGTAACAGTTGTCCATCGTTTGACACAGGCAAAGAAAGAAGCACCTTCCCTATACATTACAAATAACACACAGATGCTGCCTGGCTCAATGAGTTTGCTAAATCATCAGCAGCTAACTATATGTACCTCAATACACACCAAGTAAGTGACATTCACAACCACCTAATTGTTCTCCCACAGAAAGTAATGATAGCAAACTTGATCTGTTGCAACTATAAGAAACACTGCTACACAAAGAAAAATTTTCAGAAGCAAGTTCAATGAACAGTCTAGCAGCCACGTCGGTCAGTATTAGCCACCACCAGAGGTATGATTATCCATCAAGTACAGCTCGCCCATCAGCAACAGTGGCATGGCAAATCGAGGGGACTAGCGTCCATGCATCCACGCATCACGTGCCCGAGGATGTTTCTCAACCAAATGCTTGTTTAAGTCATGGTTCAACCTCAAGCAAGCAGTCCTCTCCTCATCTCCAGGCTTAACACTGGCCACTTTTCACCAGGCTATCTGATGGAGCTTTCGCCAAGTTCGCATCGAGCAGCCACCAGGCTCACACTGCAGCAACACGTCGTGCTCCCACCAAGCCCATGCCAACAGTTTCCCACAGCCCCACCATCTAGAGCTCATCGGTTCCACCATCCAGCATTCCAGCCTGGGGCCACATCATCCCACATCTGGACATCATTCCTGCAGCCATCAAAGGTGGAACTTAGCTAGTGAGACTCATGCCTAATAATGACCATCACAACCAATGTCAGGAAGTATTGTGTTTTACTCATATATGATCAGGACGATGTCTTTCATTGTGTGTTTCTAAATCTGCATTATGTGCCTAATTGTGTTGTGTTATAATAAAGTGTACTGGTAGACTAACTCAGAATCATCACTAATGAGTCATCAATTGTTTTCATGCAGCCTTACAACACAGGACTTAAACACCCCTGCCCCAAGAAATAGTCAGTCTGCACACCATAATCACAGTGCTAACATCTCTGCACCATTCATTCATTTAACAACATGCCATCCACACTTTATCACCACACATTTATGTGTTAAAATATGCAATTGTTTTTAAATACGTTAACATCTCCATATAAAGAGAGTGCAGTAATGTACTGGAATCTGACTTTCTATTGTGAGTAGCAGGACATTTATGTGCATATACATCTCATTTATCACACTGATTTTGGTGAATTATGTTCTGAAGGATACTTATGCCCAGTGTCATTAACTATCGAAATTTGGATAACAGACTGAAACTTACGACTGTCTTGAGAGATATCTCAGTGAAATAAGGCAATGTTAAGCATATGTGAACTTAAAAAAGATAACAGTAATGAACTACTACTGAGTGTGACATTTTTTTAAGACATCAAGATATAAGGATGCTGTACTTGGTTGTTTCATGGTATTGTTTTGGATGAAAATTGACCAGATAGTTTTTACAATAGTTACTGGTGAAATAATAAGGGAAGTACTGTTTGTTGTTGAAGAGTGGTCATCACAAACCAGTATGTTGAGGAAAACAAATGTGTATACTAGTGAATCCGAAAATCCATGGTATTGCATACATTATTGTTCATTGTAGTTAGATTATGCAAACAATTAGGATTCTACTGAGGAAGAAGAGACTGCAGCCAAGTAGGTCTACTTACATCTACATAATTATTCGGCAATTCACTGTTAAGCGCCTGGAAGAGGGTTCTTCGAACCACCTTCAAGTTATTTCTCAGCAGTTCCACTCTTGAAGACCACGCAAGAAAAACGAACACTTAAATCTTTCCGCGAGAGTTCCGATTTCTCTTATTTTATCGCTGTGACCATTTCTCCCTATGTAGATGGGCACCAACAAATAATCCTATCTGATGCGGATCTACTACATGCAGCAATACACCAGAAGAGGATGGACAACGATAGTGTTGGCAGTCTCTTTAGTAGACGTGTTGCATCTTCTAAGTCTTCTGACCATAAATCTCAGTCTTTGGTTCAGTTTCCCCATGATGTTATCTGTGTGGTCGTTCCGGTTTTAAGTTATTTGCAATTGTAACCCCTAAATATTTAGTTGAACTCACAGCCTTTAGTTTTTTGTGATTTATCATGTAAGCGAAACTTAGTGGACTCATTTTAGTACTCATAGGGATGACTTCTCACTTTTCATTATTCAGAGTCAATTGTCCCTTTTTGCACCATGCAGATACCTTATCTAAGCCATTTTGCAATTGGTTTTGATCATCTGATGACTTTACAAGATGGTACATTTATATACTCCAAGGGCTTTGTTTCTACTTAGGTCTTTCACTGGTCTGTAAAATTAGTCTCCCAGTATCACGTCTTCGAACTCATCTTCATCTATTTCTCCCCCTCTTTCTAAAATACTGCCTTCGAGTTCATTATCCTTGAGTAGCCTTTCCATATATTTCTTCCACCTTCTAGCTTTCCTTTTTTTGGTTAGAACTGGCTCACCACTGGAATTCCTTTCATCAATTAGATTCAGTATTTATGCAACTGATGAATTTTTAAGAGAAGCAAAGAATATGGCATGACTACGCTTTATGTGATCAGTTTGTATATGATTCTATATTTGAGGAAGTCTGTAATTGGCTAAATTGACTATGCAATATCAATTTGTACCAGAATTTCTCTGTTTTGTATTTGTGTGGAGGTACTATAATATTTGTGTAATATTTTTCTTGCTTTTATAATTATTTGTATAACATTTATACTGTGCAATATTGACTTTCATAATGCCTCAGATGATCTCTGAGGTCTCTACAACAATAAAAATTAAATCAAATCAAACTAATCAATTTTTGAAAATATAATGCAACTGGCTACATAAAAATGTACTCATCAAGTGGCAGCAGGAGCAAACATATATAAAGGTTAAGGAAATGTGCCTAATTCATAAAAAAAAACAAGCCCCATTTACGTATGCAGGAATTAGTACTAGAAAAGATTTAGGAGCAAGGTGTTGGTTAATATAATTGATAAAGAGAAATAAATGAAGGAACTAGCAGATGATGTCAGAAACAGACTAAAATTTGAACAAGGTAGATGGCAACAAAGACTTAAAAGGGGATTAGATAAGACGGAATGGTGGCAACAAGAGCTAATATATCGATGAAAATAACCAATTTTAGAAAATACAATGTAACTGGATAGATAAGAAATCTACTCACCAAGAGGCACCTTCACTATTTCATTTCTCAAAGCTGCCATTCATCATCTATCATATTCCCTTTCCCCTTTGTCTAATGTTGCCTCTGAAACTCTCAATAATCTCTGGTTCTTTCAACTTATCCAGTCTCCATTGCCTTAATTTCCTAGCTTCCTGCAATTTCCTTTAATCTGCAGTTCATAACCAGTAAAATATGATCAGTGTTCACATTTGCCACAGCAAAGGTTTTACTCATTAAAATCTGGTTTTTCAATCTATGTCTAAACATTATGAACTCCATCTGAAACCTTCCTATGTCTCCAGTTGTCTTCCACATATAGAACATTTTCTCATAATTTTTAAACCAAGTATTCACAATGATTAAATTCAAAAAGTTTGAGCACTAATGATGTACTGAAACAATTATGTGTGATAAGATACTGTGCATCAATGTTACAGATCTGAAGACGGGTTAATATAAACGTTTTGCTGGCCAAGACAAGCATATAATCATTAGATATTGTCTAAGGTGATGATTAAATTATTCTCTGTGCAAGATTCCACTAAGCAGCTGTAGTATCTTAAATTTCACCTCAGAGGGACATCACCTTGTCACAGTACTGACCTTGCAGGCAGAGAGACTTGCATGTTTGCATGAAGCTGAGGTATATGCCAGCTGTAGCACACCTATTGGCAGGGTCTTCCATGCCAGACAAGACTCACTGGATGAACCAGATGAAGAAACTCCCACAATGTCCCATCTATCCCACATCCATTCCAATAGTGCTACCTCCATTTCCCAGTATCCAACCTAATGTGTGATGTTGATTGACTGATTAATTGAGAGGGTTATGGGATCGAATGGTGAGGTCATAAGTCCCGTGATTCCAAAGTGAGTCACAGAAGAAAGAGGGTCTTTTGAAAGTGGGTGGGTCCAATTAGGGGAGTCAAATTATAAAATAATGATCATTAAACACATACAGTAAAGGCATAAAACTCTCTCTCTCTTTCTCTCTCTCCATCCGAACAGGCCGTAAAGGCCCAACAGTACCTAGCGGCCGCCAAGTCATCCTCAGCCCAGAGGCATCACTGGATGCGGATATGGAAGGGCATGTGGTCAGCACACCGCTCTTCCGGCCGTTGTCAGTTTTTGTAACCGGAGCCTCTACTTCTCAATCAGGTAGCTCCTCAGTTTGCCTCACAAGGGTTAAGTGCATCCCACTTGCCAACAGTGCTGGACAGACCGGATGGTCATCAATCCAATCCAAGTGCTAGCCCACCCTAACAGCGCTTAACTTTGGTGATCTGATGGGAACTGGTGTTACCACTGTGGCAAGGCCGTTGGCAAAGGCATAAAAGGTGAGACCAAATCTAAAAAACTGGAAAAAAGGGGCACAGTCGTGGGGTTACAGACTGAGAAGACTGTAAAAGAAGTCCCAACCACAACCAATCTGCCCCTGCCCCAAGACTAAACTATAATCTTATATCTGGAAATAAAAGCCATTTTTACAGAGGAAACTGAGGACCAGTTCAACCATCCTTGGATCATCTGCTAATATTAAATTTAAAAATAGGGAAGGCTTTACTTAACACAAAATGCCAAAAGAAGGGGACATTTCACCAATATTTGGGATATAGTCAGTCTGGCTCCATAACCAAACTGCAGAGGTGGGTATTACGTAGGAGGAAACAATGGGTGAAATGGGTATGAACAATGCGTAAAAAGCATAAAACAGTGGACTCCTTCCGAGAGGAGCAGAAGGAAGAGTGCCAAATTGCAGTAGACTCCTTGATTGTGCGGATTTTATTAGTACGAGTAGTAGCGCTCCAACTGGCATTCCACTTTTGAGCAAAGAGAGATTTTATGTAGATCCACATATCCGCAGCTGGAATCATGACAGGAAAGGGGGTTACGTATCTACTTCTCTAGCCAAATGGTCAGCCAGTTCATTCCCTGCGATACCCACGTGACTTGGGACCCAGAGAAACACAACTGAATATGCAGCACGCTCAAGGGCAGAGAGGTGGTCATGGATGGCAGAGACCAAAGGGTGACGAGAGTAGCATCGGTCGATGGCCTGTAGGCTGCTCATGGAGTCTGAACAAATGAAAGGAGGGCCCTGTGAATGGCTAGAAGCTCTGCTGTAGACAACCAACATGATCCCAGCAATAAATGGTGTTTGAAGCGTGTAGGAAACATGAAAGCATATCCCACCTTATTGATTGTCTTAGAACCATAAGTGTAAAAGATGGAGGCACCCTGGAACTCTGCAAGAATGGCACATACAACATGCCGGTAAACCATAGGAGTGACAGAGACCTTAGGATCCTGGAATAGATCAGTCTTAATCTGTGGTCTAGACACTATCCCAGGGAGGGTATGGGAGGAAAGATACGGGGTGCGGTCCAGTGAGTGGAGATGGAGATCCTGACAGAGGGAAGTGAGACACATGCTAACCTGCAATCTCACCCATGAGCGGGTGTTAGGAGGGAGATATCCTTCATTGGCAAAGAGCACAGGGTACGCAGGATGGACAGGGAATTGGTGAATGGCGATTGCGTAAGACATAAGGAGTTGGCTCTGTCAGATGTGTAGATTGGGAATCCCTGCTTCTGTGAGGAGAGTATCAACAGGACTAATGTGAAAGGCACCAATAACCTGATGCACCCCACAATGATGGACAGGGTCAAGGCGTTTCAGAGTGGAAGGAGTTGCTAAGCCATAGACCTGACTACCATAATCTAGTCTGGACAAGACCAGAGCGCAGTAAAGATGGAGAAGAGTGGAAGGGTCTGCACCCCAAGATGTGTGGGCCAAGAGGCAGAGAGCATTAAGCTTCTGCATACATGTAGTCTTTAGGTGGCAAATGTGGGGCAGCCATGTCAGCTTGTTATCAAAGATAAGGCACAAGAAACGGGACAGTGCTACAACATCAAGGAGCTTGTCGCCTAAATACAGTTTTGGATCAGGGTGTACTGTGGGTCAATGACAAAAATGCATAACCTGCATTTTGGAGAGAGAAAACTGGAAACCATGGGCGGTAGCCCATGCAGAGGCCCGTCAGATGGCGCCTTGGAGCTGGCACTCAGCAGATGCTATTGTGTGGGAGCTGCACCAGATGCAAAAATTGTCAATGTACAATGCTGGGGTAACCAGAAGCCCAACAGAGGTCTCAAGCCCATTGATGGCAATGAAGAAGAGTGTGGCACGTAGCACAGAACTCTGTGGGATACCTTTCTCCTGTGGCAATGAACAAGCCAACAGACTGGTCAGGATGGGGGCAACGACTCCATTTATTGGACCAGAACCTGTCCTGACAATCACCAAGGCTATGATCAAACTAGAACTACAGAACTGGCTCAGGAAACAGCACATAGAATATTGGACCAAGGTCCATAAACAAAAACATGGTAAGGTAATGATGCCCAAGCAATGTTTTAAAAGAAGCTCTGTAATCCTGGGATTAAACAGGAAAAAGATCAAACTCATGACTGGACTGATGACCGGTCATGGGAATTCCAAAAAATGCATACACACACTGAGCATAACAGAAGAAGACCCTAAATGTAGGATCTATGATGAGGGTGAAGAAACTGCATCACACATAATCTTCGAATGCATGGCGTTGGAGAGCAACAGATACAGAATCTTCGTGACGACTAGACCTGAAGAAATTGTGTCTAACAAAAGATTGGTAAAGGGACTCCTTGCACTATTTAAGGGTATTGGTTGGCTTTACTAGATTTGCAGGGAGCGATAACACACAGTAAACTCGGGTTTCGGTGCGGGCAGTGGCGGGTTAGACCTAAGCTGTTTTAGCTTGCCTGTCAAAATCAAATCAAGTCAAATCAACGGGGAAAGGGTTTCATCCCAAGATAGCGAGCCTGGCCCTCCTCCCATGGTGTAGCCAGGGAAGGGAAGGTTGCCGGATCATACAAAGCAGCATTCAATGACCCTTCACCATTCAAAGAGACAACCATTTGAGAACGGCCAGATTTTTGCAACTTGATAAGCTTCATGCGCCATGCATCTGCCCTGATACTCCCCATTCCGACCAGGGGCTCTCCCCATGGGTGCCGTCCAGCCACAGCAAGGGCTGTCTGGCACAGCAGCCACTGGCAGGAGCTCCAATGCGACAAGGAGAGAAGCAACCACTCCTTGGTATACATGGGGAGGGAACAGCTCAGGTATCAGTAGTGTAATCCCTGTGTTGTCAAGGGGCTCAGCCATATGGGTACATAACAGCCCCATCACACCGACTGGCTACACGTGCTGGTGACCTAGCAGGGTGGAAGGGGGCTACAGTGGGAAAGGGAGAGGGAAAGGAAGGGGGGAGAGGAATCCACACCGTAGATGCTACGGAGGGAGTTCTTCCCCATATGGCTCACACTAAAAACAGCAAATTTTGAAGTGGAGGTCAAACCTCAAGTGGGAACCTAAAGGTCAAAAAGGATGAAAGAACGGGCAAAAGGAACAAAATTGGAACCAATATAGGAAACCAGATGGATAGCCAGGTCGACATAAATCAGAACACCGAGAGAGGGGAAGGATGTGGCAACGGGGAAGGAGAGAGGAGAGGGAGAGAGGGAGGGCAGGGTGAAGAAAATGCAGCCAGGGAAGGAATAATTGACTGCAATAGCTCGGGGCCCCGTGTGCGCCACGCACGAACTCATAAAAGAATCATGAGCCCCTTGGGGGGAATGTGTGATGTGATCCATATAGAGATGTGTGTGGCACCCGGGAAAATGTGTCATGAATGGAACCTCAGAGACACCAGGTGACCTCCCAGAGTAATTAGCAATGCACTATGTAGGGCTAACAAATCCCTATGCTCGTGGGACCCAAATGGAGAATACAGAATAAAACAAAACAAAAACTGAGTGACTTGGCGAGACCTCAAATAACCAAACATCAGGGCTTGAAGCAATGGAACTGTTTCTACAAATGGATCAGGTGAGAGACCAGTCTAGCAGTGGAAAACATCAATGAGGAGATGGGCGGGTCAAAATCAATCCTTGTCTAGGGTTCAAAGCATAAAACATAAAGAACAAAAATGGAAAGTAAGAGAAAATATGACTTCCAATCATAAATGGAGGGCATTAAAGGGTATCGAACATAAGACTTCCAAAAAAGACTGTCTCAGAGTGAAGGGGGAAACAGAATGCTTCTACCCCCAAGACAGGGAATGACAGAACAAGGGAGGAGTCCAATACATCCATTTCTCGGAATAACTGGATACAGAAAAAGCCAAGGCAAGAAATAGGGAAACAGACCCATAATAACGCAGTCTTGGTTTTCAGGATGGCAGTTATCCAACAGGGATACCCACTGGTCATCACCACCTCATAGCAGTTGGAGCTTATTCAATGGGCTCTCTTTGAGAAGATTAGGGGCATGCAGGCCCAGTCCCCAAATTGAGCAGCGTCTGTCTGGACAAAGGTGTATAACCTTCATCTGTGAGATGATGAAAACAGTGGATTGAATTAAGCAGGTGGTGCCCGAGATTTCCCCATAGGAGGCAATGATGCTGCTGGTCAAGACAGCGGCTGATCTCTTCAAGACTACAAAGATATCAGATAGGGCATCAAAACTTCGTAAGGATACTCTTCCAAAGAAGACACTGTTCAAGCAATTATGGGTACATGATCAGACAGTCTTGACAGAGGACAGGAGGATAATCAACCAAAAGGTTGTATTAGATGGCCAAACCCTTATGGTGGAAGCTGGTGAAGAATGCCTGAGAGCAATGTGTGAACGGGACCTGAAACTGTACTTAGGGTTCTCACAGGTTACCATCAGGATAATTAAAGACATTGAAAGGGACCATTGCAGTGAGCTCACAGCTGCAAGTGTTGTAGCTAAAGCTGCAACACAGTAAGAGGCAACTGCCACCCTGAGTCATCTTCTGGGAAGACAGGAGTTGGATGTGGTCACGATCCAGGACCCTTAGCTATATAAAGGGGGCATTTCATGTCTCAGAGAACCTAACATGCATTTATGTTATGAATGGAATTTCATTCACACTGATTGGCAGACTTCTGTTCCTGATCTTAGTGACCGCCAGGATGAAACAATGTGAGGAAGGAAGCACAAAGGAAGTTCTACTGATTTCAGCTTACCTTCCTTACAAGGATGAGCTCCTCCTTCCCAGGAACTGAGGAACTAGTAAAGAGCTGGTTACAGCAGAGTTAACAACTGCTGGTTGATTGTGATGCCAATGCCAACGACTTTGCATGGGGAAGCAGCAACACCAACAGCAGAGGGGAGCACCTACTTGAATTTCTACTAGAAAATAATGTAGAAATCTTGAACAGTGGCAGGGAACCTTCCTTCAGGAATAGATGAAAGGAAGAAGTAACTGATGTATCTTTTGGGTCCACTCTGACGGGTAGTTTTGTCAAACAATGGCATGTGCCAATGGAGCCATCCTTATCTTACCTCACCTACCATACATCAAGTATAAGGTTGAAATGAGTGCTACGAAGACCATGGCTGATAAGAATCCTATGAAAACAGATTAGGCCTCATATAGGAAAGACCTAAACTCATGCCTGTCAGTAAGGAAACCAGGAGACACTGAGGAAATGGCAGATGAAGTGCCCTCTGTCATTATGACCTTTTACTTAGAAAACTGTCCTGCCATTAAGAAGTGAGCCAACAGGAATGCACCTTGGTGGAACATACCATGAGATTGCAAAGGAAGCAGGTAAGAAAGGCTGTTCAACCTTGTAAGAAAGAAAGGACAATGAGCAAAATATCTGGAGCCCCATGCTAAATACAATCTTGTGATTAAGCAAGTGAAGCTACTATCCTAGACGGTATACTGTGAGGAGGGTGAAGGCACAACTACTTACTCCATACTTTACAAAATCCTCACTAGAACACCAACCAGTCCATGAGGTACTGTAAGGAAGGAGGATAGTGAATACACAAGGACAGTGCATGGAACACTGGATGTGCATCTCATGACTAAGTTCCCTCAATACATGCTGGCAGATAACACAAACCAAGAGTCAGTCCCTGGAAGGTACTGGTTTACAGGAAACCAAAGGCAGAACTGGAAACCAAAAAAATCCAGTGGGATGTGGGAATGTTTCAACCATTCAAGTCACCAGGATCTTATGGACTTTTTCTGGCTCCATTGCAACAGACAGGAGAGGAACTGATTACATTCCCATGCAGAATGTCACGAGTCAGCCTAGCAGCAAGAGTCATTCCTAATGCTTGGAGGACTCTGATAGTTTTTTCATTTCAAAGTGAGGGAGAAGTGATCATACATGGGCTAAGGATGTGAGACCAATCAGTCTGTCATCCTTTCTCCTAAACACATTAGAAAAATTGGTTAATGCGCATTTTACGGAAAGGAGGTTTCTCTACATGCAAACCAACACATATATAAAACAGGCAAATCAGGTGAAACAGCACTTAATCAGCTTGTTGCAAAAGTAGAAAAAGCAATACACTTTCAGAAAATTGCTCTCTTCAACTTCCTAGACATCAGAGGGGCTTTTGGCAATACAATCTTCAATCAATGGCAAGAGCTGCAGAGCAACATCACTGGCAGCCCTGCACTAGATGAGACATGTCAGTTTTGCACTCTTGTAAAGATAAGTTATTTGGATTGTAATAACAATTAGTTTAGAATAGGTTACTCGTCAGATTTGTGTATTAGTGTGTTTTTTAAGCTTTCTGTCAAAATTTTCACTTTTCTTTATTTAGGTCTGTTCAAAAAATTCTGGAGCATTCGTAATTTTGCGCCAACAGTGTGTTGGAGCGAAATGCAGTTGGCATCCCTGCACACGCCTGTGTTTAGTGTGCAATTGCTGGAAGTGTCATTGTTATATGTCTGTTAGTTATTGTTCAGTGTTGTATTGAGTAGAACATTGTGTCACACAGTTTGCAAATTTCGAGACAGCAGAGTTAGAGGAGCAGCGTGTCTGGATTAAATTTTGCGCGAAACTCAAGAAAATCTTTACAGAGACACACCAGATGATGCAGGAAGTCTACAGTGATGAGCACTTAAGCCATAATCAGTGTTACAAATGGTTCACATGGTTTTAAAATGGTTGGACGTAAGTTAAAGATGATCCTCATTCGGGACATCCAACAACATCTATCGACAACACTCATGTCAGGAAAGTCAATGAAATTGTGCATGTTAATCGAAGACTGACTGTCCAAGAGATTGCACAAGAATGTAACATTTCAGTTGGATCATGTCAGGAAATCCTGACACAGCAGCTTGGAATGCACTGTGTTGCCGCCAAGATCGTCACACAGCTTATGAGTCAAGATCAGAAACATCTTTGCCTTGCAATCTGTGAAGAACTTTTGGATTGCACAAATGAGAAAAGGATGTTCCTTAAGAAAATCATAACTGGTGATGAGTTGTGGGTCTACGGTTATGACTTTGAGACCAAGATTCAGTCTTCACAATGGGTAGGGAAGGGTTCACCGTAACCAAAAAAAGCTCATCACATCAGGCCAAATGTCAAAGACATTCTGATAGTTTTCCTGACTTAGAAGGATTAATTCATCATGAATTCGTGCCACAGGGACAAACGTTAATCGATGGTACTATCAGGAAGTGTTGTGACGCCTGCAAGAAAATCTGAGAAGGAAAAGGCCTGAAATGGGGCGAGACAATTCATGGCTCTTGCATCACAATAACAACCCACACATTCATCCCTGTTGGTACATGATTATTGCACAAAAAACGAAACCACTACGCTGCCCCATCCTCTGTACTCTACAGACCTGGTCTCTGTGGACTATTTTTTATTTCCATACCTGAAAACTCCACTGAAAGGACGCAGACTTGCTGCAATAGATGATCTAAAAGAAAATTTGCAGGTGACACTTTACATGAACCAGCAAGAGGCACACCGAGATTGCTTCCAGAAGTGGAAACAGCATTGGGATTGGTGTATCAATGATGGAGGAGATTATTTCAAAGGAGATCACGTACAATAAGTAAAAGGTAAGTGTAGAAAAATTTTGTTGACAAAATTCCAGAATTTTTTGAACACACCTCGTATTATTCGAGAAAATGCAAAAAGATCACAATATCAGGTTGTTTTCATAGTTTTGTTTACATTTTGCCACAGTAAACTTAGAGAATCCCATTTAATTGTTCCTTGGCACAGTAAACTTATAGAACCCAATTTACTTCTTTACAGCAATTTAACCAAAGTGTGCCCATTAATTGTTAAGTTCACATTTCCGGAAAGTGACATAAATCTTAAGTTGTCTGATTTAGAAACTTTTGTACTAATGGTTTGTGTACATTACAGTTACATTTTATGGCGAACCAGCTGTTACCCATCGCTACGCTCACATATCAGTAGTTTTGCTATGATGAGCGATCTACTGTGCGTGCAATAACATCAGCTGCCCTCACGTGTCTGACTGTTTAGGTAAGCATAGCTCAAGGTGAGCAGCCTGCTCTCTGCATGATGCATCGGCATGCGCAGCATTGCTGCCAAGCAGTGCATACAGAGGGGCATGGACAGGGGCACGCATCTATGCATCATGCTATTGAAGTAGCTACATATTATACAACAAACAGTGTGGAAATCTGCACTCTAACAGCTATCACCATCCGTCGCAGAAACATTCTGCTCTGAGCACCTTAGTGCATCGAGCCAAAACCATCTCAGATTCTGAAAACTTGCCGAAGGAACTGAGCCACTTACGGAAAGCATTCAAGGAAAACAGCTACAACACCTGCTAGATTTTGCCAGTTATCTTTCTGAAAATAAGTAAGCCGAAAGACTCCAAGGAGGACTCTAAGAAGTTTTTGTTCTTGCTGTTCTGTGGCTCAATAACAGGAAAGATAAGCCGGCTCCTAAAGAGGCATAAAATCGATTAGATCTTCAGGACTCCAGCAAAAATTCAACAACTCTTGAGGCCTGTGAAAGACGACATAGGTCTCAGAACGCCAGGAGTATATAAAACACCATGTGGATGCAGACAGTTCTATATCAGACAGACTGTGCGTACCATTGAACAGCGCTGTGTGGATCACAAGAGATGTTTTTGTCTACAGTATCCAGAGAAATCAGCAGTAGCAGATCACGCATTAGAAAACGGTCATTGTATTGCATTCGACGAGATGTCTTATCACATGGACTAACAATTTTTGGGATAGCGTAATAAGAGAAGTGATCAAAATAAAAATTTGTGACAACACTCTCAATAAAGACGGCAGCCTGTAGCTAAGCACAGCGTGGGATCCGGTCATTGGAATGTTGAAGCGGGCGCAGAGTTCGCACAATGTAAACATTAACATATATGGTACCGGAGTGGGTACCAGTGATGTCACAGAAGGCAGCGCGGCTATATAAGGACGACAGCAGCAACCAGAAGACAGTCACCACTTGACAATGGCCGACGAGTACTCGGTCAAAAGCTCATGGATTTTAAATCACTTGACATGGCTGGAAGCCTGAGCAACTTTTATTAGTACATATCGCCATGAAACTATGCACTCCTATAGTTATCTTTTTCATTACTCAAGCATGTCTGTCAGCTCCATTGTATTACTTACCTTTCTTATTTAGTTAACTATTGGAGTGCATTCTCAAAAATTATCCATACTGCAGAGACATTATTATTTCATTATCTAACAAATAAACACCTGATCTGCTTATTTAATGCAAAACTGATTCTACAGAAAAACACTCACAGTAACAGATCCTCATGCTAAGGCAAACTTAGCTCTGATTACCGATCAGACAAAATTATCTCTTAGAAATACCATTATCTCACTGTATCACTGTATTGCAACAAATTGCAACACTAACATTGGCTATGCCAATTTGGGAAATTGCACATCTTGTGACATCACCCAGATCAAAACACTAACAGATGCCAGCTGCACTGCAGCACAGATACTTTGCTTCACATTACGTCCTCTGGTTGCAAAGTTCTCATGTACATGATATTCATCTGCTACTCAGCGAAGCCTGTTGTAGTGAGCCATGTAATGTGAACTCTGTAACACTTGGCACTAGTAGCACAGTTCAAATATTTTAGCATCATTACAAAAGTGGGCAGTTTTTGAAGCTATGAACAAAATTCCAGAAATGTGTGAAAAATTCATGAATTTTCCCATAACTTTACAATTCCCTGACACTTCCCAAAGAATAGGCCAGGTGAACCTGTTAATACTGCCTGTATCTGGGTCAGTGGTATCGGAGTGCTCAATGAAGTGGGGGAACTAGAGCATGAGAATGAGAGTAGAATGAGAGGTATCTGTTTGTAGAGATATTGAGTTTATTGTGAAGTACTGGAGACTTATTGCGAAACTGAGAAGTTAGAATAATGAATGTGATGAAGTATTTTGTATGTTTATCCGTGTGTTGTGAGGAATAAGGTTCAGATAGATTCCAAAGTCGCAACATCTGAATCTGCAAGAAAAGCAAGGTTAGCATGGAACTCTTACTGTTGTGAACAAACTTTTGTGAATTGCTAAGATATAAGAATATGGAGCAAAAGGACAGAGTTCACACAGACCAGTATCGCTAAGCAGTAGGACAGTGCATGAATTGTTTTGTTCACATAGGCCATTTCTGTTCCGCCTAGGTTAAGGCAGAGTGTAGTGTACAGTACACGTATTCTTCCTGTTAGCTGATTGCGATAGGTTATAAGGTACTGGTAAAAACTTGTAGATAGAATTCATTATTTTCTAAGCATTAGTGATAAAGTGTCAACAGAGCTTAATAGAAAGAGAAGTGTGCAGATCAAGGGATTGCTTGGTTTTTTTAAAGTTGGCACTGCACAGTGTGTCATATTGTTTGTGTACATGTTAGGTGCATCTTAGTGTTATAATGGAGACTTCTGTTCGATATTGTTGGAGGAGCATGATGTAACTAGCTGAGAATGTGAGAGATGCGAATTTTATCAGGTAAATATTAAGTGAAAAGACTAGTATAGTATATAGGATGCCTTCCTGGGCCCCATTCCTCACTCACAGTGTGAAACAATACCGCTGATAAAAAACTAAACATAAGACAAAGTAAAAAGATGTGTGAGTGAGAACATATAGACTTTACAGTTGAGAGAAAATGTAAATAGTGCAAAGATATGTCGTGAGTGGATGTGAACTGCAAATAACTGTAAATAAACCAGTGTGTTTTCCTGCCAAATTCGGGGGCAAATTTTCTTTGCAGAAGGGAGGATATTGTAATGGGAAAAAACTACAGATGAACTTGAAGCAGAAGTAAGAGCCACATACTGAAGTCGACCAGGCATCAGTCAGCGACCCTCAAACTGATTGGACTTCTATGTCAGTGCTGTCCAAGTTACAAAACCAGGGCAGTAACCAGGAAGAACTCCAGCTCAACCCACTACCAATTACGACAGCAGTTCGCTGCATTCATCCCAGATAACTAGATATGACACATCAGTGTCACACCTTCCATGACTTTCAATGCACGGAAGCAGTATTTAACCATTGCACAGCTGTGCAGTTAAGTGAAACCCAGTCTGTATCCATCTGTGCCATTGGGATCAGTCACCACACCTTCTGCTACACGAACTGAGATCATTTGCTACCAGCTCAGTGTTACAGTTAAATGCAGCATCTGCACCATCGCCGAGTTAATGTGCCATGTCAGTGGTCCACTGTGCAAGCAGCCTCACCTGTGTGACCCACTGTCCGTGGTGACGCCTGTCGCTCAGCCAGGATTTTGTGTGTGGAAGGAAATGCACTGTACTAGCCAGATGGAATAATGAAAGATTTCTTCATGTTTCTGGTGGAATCATGTTGAGTAATGGAGGAAATGACTGGGTATATGTCCAACACTGTCTCTCTGCAGCTTCCTCACACACCACAGCTGTTTTCCAAACCATGTACAGACCTTACCATGCCCACAAAAAGACACAGATCCACCCTTTGAAGTAAGAACTGCTCATGTTGACAAAGTTGGCCCACTGATATCGCTGTCTATTACCTTTTGGCGACCAATGTGGATCAATTTTGTATGCACCTGTTATACAACATGTCTGAGAGTGGGTGCCTGCTGTACTGTCCTTAAATAGATGTTGGCACTCATCGATAACACATCGGCTACTGTGCCATGGCCTAATGCCACAGTGTGTATCCAGACACCAGGCTCTGTGCATGGGACTGTAATATCCCTCCAATGCGGGCACCGTGGTGACTGATGAAACATCCATAACCTCTACAGCAGACATCGCAGGCGATGATGGAGGCAGCTTTCTTCCCCCTTTACAGTGCAAAAAACAACTGGGGTCATACATGAAACTATAGAACATACATGAAAACACGTGCAGAGAGAGGAGTTAAAAAAGAAAGAAACGACTATACATCAGTCCTAGCTGACGTAAGAGAAGACAGTTAAAAACAGGGATGTGGAGGAAGGGCTAAAAAAGACGCCATACAAAAACAGAGATCCAAAACTAAAAATTAAATGGCCTTCACCATACTGCTTTGGCAGATGAAAAGTAAGACGCGATCAACAACCCACGTGTCATTTGCTAAAACGGCCAATAACCCAGACGGTAAACCCAAGCGGGAACGTAAACGGTTAAAACATGGGCATTCCGTCAGAAAGTGGTGAACAGTTAAAAATTAGGCACAATGTGTAAAGTGGTGGGGTAGCGCCACTTATCAAATGACGATGGCTAAAATGGCAGTGCTGAGTACGCAGGCTGGTTAAAATCACCTCCTTCCAGCGGGAGGGCCGAGAGGAGGTCATCCGAGCCGCTGGGAGAGGCTTAATAAGCGGGAAGCGGGTGAAGAGAGGACCTCTGGTGATGCCAGAGGGACACCACCTCCTGACAGACGGCATCACAGAAATCACTGGAGGGATATAAGAACTGGTGGGCTGAGGTACAAGGACTGCATCCTTGGCAGCACCGTCAGCAGCTTGGCAGACAACATGACTAGGAACACGCACAAACATCACAGTGGCTCCACCAAGAGTGAGCAAGTGACAGTTTTCCTGGACCCGCTGCACTAAGGGATGAGTGGTGTACAGCGCACAGAGACTTTGAAGGGCACTGAGTGAGTCTGAGCACAAGATGTACTCTGTGGCCTGATACAGGGTGAAGAGCTCGGCTGTAAATACTGAGCAGTGTAGCGGAAGCCGATATCGAAAGACACGGGTGCCAATGACGAAGGCACACCTGACCCCACAGTCAGTCTGAGAGCCACCAGTGTATACAAAGGTACTATTGCGAAGTTCCATGCGAAGGTTGTGAAACTGGAGGTGATAGAGCGAGGCTGGAATAGTTTCCTTAGGAAGCAAATGAAGGGCAAGGTTAACATGGGCCACTTCATGAAGCCAAGGTGGTGAAGGGTTCACAGCCACCAGGAAAGTTGCAAGTAGTGTGAAGTTAAGCCGCCATAGCAAGTGCCGAAAGTGGACTCCAGGGGATAACAGACAAGGGGGATGCGCCCAATACTGGCGATCAAAGGAATCATTCAAGGAGGCGGCACAGGATCAGTGGCCATGCGTGGCAGACAAACAGCATGCATACCTGCTGAGGAGAAAGTCACAGTGGTAGGACAGTGGTAGTTCAGCAGCTTCAGCATACAGACTCTCAACCGGGCAATGGAGGCAGTGTAAGGAGACTTCGGGCCAGGACGGATGAGTAGGGGCAGAATGGAGTGCCCTGGGACATGAACCTATGTGGCAATATCACTCCAAGCCTCAATCTGATCACCCACAGTATGAGATACCTTGAAAGACTGAGTAATCTTTAACACTTTGGCCAAAGACGGATTCTCACACTACAATGCACTCTGTCGCACCTCCTTGTCAGGAGACAACCAAATGACGGCAGCACAGATAACAGAATCAGCACAGCAATCACGATGAGCATCAGTAACAAACTGACGTTTGCAATGGGGGCCGTGGAGTTTGGCTGTCCAAGCCCAATAGAACTGATGGGCTGTTTCTGAGAATGATAGACCTCTACACAAACTGCGACATGTTTGTGTTGACAACAACTTACACATTTTGTCGAATGAAAGCAATTCAGATTCCTGGAGTGGGGCTACCTGGCACAACAACTAATAAATCTGACAAGAACTCCAAGAAAGAAACAAGGTCTGACACATGTTTGCATCAGGGACACAAGAAGTGAGAAAATTTTGCTGAAGCTGCTTCTCGTATGCCTCCCAGTCTACAGCTGCATCATCATAATGGGGGGAAAGGTAGTGGGTACGCCAGTGGTGTGGTAGCTTGCACAGTCAATGTAGTTGACACAAAAAAAGCCTGCTTCTGCTCGAGGAGAGGCTTGAGCACTGACTCCATAGATGTTGGAACCAAAGGAACAATCAAATAGGCTGTCCACAAAGAAGTGAATACCACATCTGATGCCAAGTGTGATATAATGCAAGACACAAATAACAGTGCAGTCACAGTAAACCAAAGTTTATTCATCCATATACAAATGAACAAGAAGCACAGAAGCTGATACAAGTAAACAGTAAGACCACATCTGAGAGTGAATGCCTGCTGCAGTGTCCTTATTTAGTGGAGGGCTCCAGCAGACAGTGCAGTGGCTGCCATGTACACAAGCCCTGTGACCCACTGCAGGCAGCCTCTGGTGGCCAGCAAGTGCAGAAACGGTTTGTGATGGAGCAAGCTGGGATAATTTTAATACCCCTTTTGTTTTGACACCTGCCTCCTTAAATTCATTTTTTCATGTTTAACTAATTACCATTAACATACATGAATATAATCTGCATTTTCATAAAAGAGAAATATTGGCCTTTAGTTTTACAGAATATAACACCAGATCTAATTTTGTGCTTAGTTTTAGGTATGTAATTGATTTTTAAATTTATCTTGACTATTCCTAGTTAGTATCTTTCATTATAGGGTGAAATCAGTAATTGTTTCATAACTTAAATTCTATTGTTGACGTATAAACAAATATAAATTCTGTACTAATTATAAACATCTGGAAGACAAAATACTAGTAATCTTACAGTATCTATTTGGCTATATTCAAAAACAAGTTAGCAAAGCCACATCTTAATCAATTCCAAAGTAATTAACAGTTTTGTCAAAATTATTGTTTGTGCTATGATATTTGTTAATTTCGTGATTTAAACAAGTAATTCGGCCTAACTCTTGTAGTGGAAGAAACTGTTAAAAAGATGGAAATTTTTATGTATTCAGTTAATTTAATGAGTTAAGTTTTAATTGTAATTTCTGTAAATTTAACTTTGAACAATGACTAGTTTTTGTACCTATTATTGTGAGGATATATAAGGTTGCGATTTTTGGCCACAAGACAGTCAGTCCGTGGCCAAGTTTCAGACAAGTAACATGCGCTGGTTAGAACAACAATGCTTCAAATTAACTGTGGAATAAGTGTTAAACAATTAAGCAGTGTGTAAAAACAGTGACAGTGTCTGCTCCATACATACCTGATGTGTTCTTCAAGAACTGTGAACTTTGTGGTTAGGTTTCACTGCTCGTAGATGTTCAACAGTAAATTATTGTAGCAGTATGTGGAGGTGTTCACCTGCAAACTACACTACTGGCCATTAAAATTGCTACACCAAGAAGAAATGCAGATGATAAACGGGTATTCATTGGACAAATATATTATACCAGAACTGACATGTGATTACATTTTCACGCAATTTGGGTGCATAGATTCTGAGAAATCAGTACCCAGAACAACCACCTCTGGCCATAATAACAGCCTTGATACGCCTGGGCATTGAGTCAAACAGAACTTGGATGGCGTGTACAGGTACAGCTGCCCATGCAGCTTCAACACAATACCACAGTTCATTAAGAGTAGTGACTGGCATATTGTGACGAGCCAGTTGCTCGGCCACCATTGACCAGACATTCTCAATTGGTGCGAGATCTAGAGAATATGCTGGCCAGGGCAGCAGTCGAACATTTTCTGTATCCAGAAATGCCTGTACAGAACCTGCAACATGTAGTCGTGCATTATCCTGCTGAAATGTAGGGTTTCGCAGGGATCGAATGAAGGGTAGAGCCACGGGTCGTAACACATCTGAAATGTAACATCCACTGTTCAAAGTGCCGTCAATGCGAACAAGAGGTGACCAAGATGTGTAACCAATGGCACCCCATACCATCATGCCGGGTGACACGCCAGTATGGTGATGACGAATACACGCTTCCAATGTGCGTTCACCGCGATGTCGCCAAACACAGATTTGACCATCATGATGCTGTAAGCAGAACCTGGATTCATCCGAAAAAATGACGTTTTGCCATTCGTGCACACAGGTTTGTTGTTCAGTATATGTATGCAAGGGTAACAGCAGCCATGGTCTCCGAGCTGATAGTCCATGCTGCTGCAAACGTCGTCGAACTGTTCATGCAGATGGTTGTTGTCTTGCAAATGTCCCCATCTGTTGACTCAGGGATCGAGACGTGGCTGCACGATCCGTTACAGCCATGCATATTAGATGCCTGTCATCTAGACTGCTAATAATACGAGGCCGTTGGGATCCAGCAAGGCGTTCCGTATTACCCTCCTGAACCCACCGATTCCATATTCTGCTAACAGTCATTGGATCTCGACCAACGCGAGCAGCAATGTCGCGATACGATAAACCGCAATCGTGATAGGCTACAATCCGACCTTTATCAAAGTCGGAAATGTGATGGTACTCATTTCTCCTCCTTACACGAGGCATCACAACAACTCTTCACCAGGCAACGCCCATCAACTGCTGTTTGTGTATGAGAAATTGGTTGGAAACTTTCCTCATGTCAGCACGTTGTAGGTGTCACCACCAGTGCCAACCTTGTGTGAATGCTCTGAAAAGCTAATCATTTGCATATCACAGCATCTTCTTCCTGTCGGTTAAATTTCGTGTCTATAGCACATCATCTTTGAGGTGTAGCAATTTTAATGGCCAGTCGTGTATTAATGAGGCTTAAACCCCATTTTTCAGCCAGTGTAGCAATGTAGTACGTTGACACCGAAGACAACAAACGAAGAAAAAAAAAGCAGGTGGAACTGCTCCATGTTGGCAGATGATGTGAAGTGCAGTGCACCAGCGGTATGCTGCTGCAGTGCGTATCCAGGTATTGTATAGAGGGTTATAGCAAAAACATTATGGAAACATCACCTACAAAGAATGAGCTCACAGAGAATCTCACATTTGACCATGATATATCATCTGAGAGAAAGAAGGGATGTAATAAGACCCACAATGAAATAGCAGTGAAGAGTGAAGACAGAACAGGCCCAAGAGCAAAAGCCTTAAAGTGTAGAAGAAGAAGAAGATTGGTACACATCGTTCAACAACAAGCTGTGTCAGGGTATTGTCCAGTGGATCTGCTGCCTAGTCACTTTTCAGGGAAAAGCATGTTGCCAGATCTACAACAGAAACAGCGTATGTTACAGCATCCGATGCACCCATCTTGAAAACATACTGCCCTTTGGTGACAGCTCTTCCTCGGCAACATTTCTTCTTTGTCATCTCTCTTCCTGAAATTAGTTGCTATAGTAACCCAATTGTTAAATGATGGACACAACATCCCCCACCCTTGAGCCATGGATATACACACTGGTGGGGAGGCTTCTGTGACTCAGCAATACAGTTAGCCATACTGTAGGTGCAACCACAACAGGGGGGTATCTGTTGAGAGGTCAGACAAATGTGTGGTTCCTGAAGAGAGGCAGCAGCCTTTTCAGTAGTTGCCGGGGCAATAGTCAGGATGATTGACTGATCTGGCCTTGTAACATAAATCAAAGCAGCCTTGATGTGGTGGTACTGTGAACGGCTGAAAGCAAGGGGAAACTACGGCCATAATTTGCCCCAAGGGCTTGCAGCTCAACTGTATGGTTAAATGATGATGGCATCCTCTTGGGTAAAATATTCTGGAGCAAGAAGGCAAGAAGTTAAGGAGATGGGACCTGGAGAAACTTAAAAAACCAGAGTTCTAGAGGGTTTCAGAGGGAGCATTAGGGAACAATTGACAAGAACAGAGGAAATCAAACAATGGAAAATCCAGGATGGAATGTAATACCAGAGAAGGAAAGTTGCTACTGGTGAGTAGAGATGCTGAGTCACGATAGGCACAACAAAAAGATTCACACAATTGTAGCTTTTGGCCATAAAGTCCTCTGTCAGCAGTAGACACACATACATACACACACACTCACGCAAATGCAACTTGCACACACATCTGCAGTCTCAGTGGTTTCAGTTCTCTGAGACTGCAGATGTGTGTGCAATTTGCGTTTGCGTGAGTGTGTGTATGTGTGTCTACTGCTGACAAACGCCTTTATGGCCGAATGCTACAATTGTGTGAATCTTTTCATTGTACCTATCGCAACTCAAGAACAGAGGAAAGGAACACAAAAGAAGAAGAATGGGTAGATCTGAGAGATGAAATAGTGATGGCAGCAGAGGGTCAAGTAGGTAAAAAGACGAGGGCTAGTAGAAATCCTTGGGAACACAAGATATGTTGATTTTAATCGATGAAAGGAGAAAATATAAAAATGCAATAAATAAGCAGGCAAAAGGGAATATAAATGTCTAAGAAATGAGACTGACAGGAAGTGCAAAATGGCTAAGCAGAAATGGCTGGAGGACAAACGTAAGGATTTAGAAGCGTATATCACTAGGCTAAGACAGATACTGCCTACAGGAAAATTAAAAAGATCTTTGGAGAAAAGAGAACCATCTGTATGAATATCAAGAGCTGAGCTCAGATGGATAACCAGTCCTAAGCAAAGAAGTGAAAGAAATGTGGAAGGTGTATATAGACGGTCTATACAAGGGATGCACTTGAGGGCAATATTATGGAAATGGAAGAGGAAGAAGAGGAAAATGAGAAGGGAGATATGACACTGCATGAAGAACTGACAAAGCCCTGAAAAACCTAAGTCAAAACAAGGTCACAGGAGTAGACAACATTCCGTCAGAGCTACTGATAGCTTTGGGAGAGCCAGCCACTATAAAACTCTTCCATCTGGTGATCAAGATGTGTGAGACAGGTGAAATACTCTCAGACTTCAAGACGAATATAATAATGTCAATTCCAAATAAAGCAGGTGCTGAGAGGTGTGAAAATTACCAAACTATCAGTTTAATAAGTCATGGCTGCAAAATACTAACACAAATCCTTTGCAGAAGAATGGAAAAACTTGTAGAAGCCAACCTCAGGGAAGATCGGTTTGGATTCAACAGAAATGTAGGAACATGCAAGACAATACTGATCCTACAACTTCTCACAGAAGATAGGTTAAGGGAAGGCAAACTTACATGTATAGCATTTGTAGACTTAGAGAAAGCTTTTGACAATGTTGACTGGGATACTCTCTTTCAAATTCTAAAGGTGGCAGGGGTAAAATACAGGGAGCAAAAGGCTATTTACAATTTGTATAGAAACCAGATCGCAGTTATAAGAGTCAAGGGGCATGAAAAGGAAGCAGTGATTTAGAAGGAAGTGAGTTGGGGTTGTGGCTTATTCCCAATGTTATTCAGTCTGTAAAGGAAACACCAGTAAAGGAAACGAAATAAAAATTTGGAGTAGGAATTAAGGTCCAGGGAAAAGAAATAAAAACTTTGAGGTTTGCCGATGACATTGCAATTTTTTCAGAGACAGTAAAGGACTTGGAAGAGCAGCTGAATGGAATGAACACTATCTTGAAAGGAGGATGTGCGAAGAACATCAACAAAAGCAAAATGAGGATAATGCAATGTAGTTGAATTAAATCAGGTGATGCTGAGAAAATTAGATTAGGAAATAAGACACTTAAAGTAGTGAATGAGTTTTGCTATTTGGGGCACAAAATAATTGATGATGGTCGAAGTAGGGAGAATATAAAATGTAGACTGGCAATGGTGAGAAGAGCATTTCTGAAGAAGAGAAATTTGTTAACATCGAATGTAGATTTAAGGGTGAGGAAGTCCTTTCTGAAAGTATTTGTATGGAGTGTAGTCTTGCTTGGAAGTGAAACATGGATGATAAACAGAGAATAGAGGCTTTTGAAATATGGTGCTACAGAAGAATGCTGAAGATTAAATGGGTAGATCACGTAACTAATGAGGAGGTACTGAATAGAATTGGGAAGAAGAGAAATTTGTGGCAGAACCTGAGCAACAGAAGGGATTGGTTGGTAGGACACATTCTGAGGCATTCAGAGATCGCCAATTTAGTACTGGATAGAAGCATGTGGAGTAAAAATCGTAGAGGGAGGCCAAGAGATGAATAAAGCAAGCAGATTCAGAGGGATGTAGGTTGCTGCAGTTACTTGGAGATGAAGAGGCTTGCAAAGGATAGAGTAGCTTGAAGAACTGCATCAACCAGTCTTTGGACTGAAGACCACAGCCTAAACTTGAAAACTTTACATATTTACTACTCTCAAGAAACCTTATGATGATCAGCTTCTATCATTAAATTTCTATACAGTCCGCACAACAGAGGCCAGAAGCTACACTTTACAAGCTGAGGATACTCCAATGCTATGTTGTAGCAGAAAGTATTAGAGACACACTTTTTGCTTAAATACACTTTATTAACAGTGGCTTTATACAACGTTCACATTGGAAAACAACAATAAGTACAAAACAAGGCTGAAAAGAAAACATTGACAAAACAGTCAAAGAAGTTCATCCTCACAGAGGTGGTGGTCAATGTGTGCTGAGCCGACTGCCACCACAGAGAGTGATTTATAGTGATAGATGACAGGCAGCCGAAGCGAACCAGTGAAGTGTGAATGAAAGCACGGGCTACCGAGTCAGCTGACTCGGCGAAGCGGTCAGCCTCCACCCACCTACTAGTCCAATAGATCGTAGAAAGAATGTATTTGAAATTTTCTGAAGGAGGATGGGGACCAATCAGGTCAAGATGCACATGGCGAAAATGTCCTTTTGGGATGTCTAAGTCTTTGAGAGAAGGTATCGCATGTCAACTGACCTTGGTACATTGTCAGGGAATGGACGGTGCGCCCAGGTGTGACAGTTGCTTTTGATGTTTGGCCAACAAACGCTCAATAAGCAAGCGCGTGTGGACTTTGATGCCTTAGTGGACTAGTTCTTTTTTGAATGGTGTTGAAAATTGTGCATCACAGCGCTGAAGGAACAATGGTATGCAGCGTGTCGGTAGAAGTGTCACACAACACTGGAGTAGCTAATCCAGGTAGTAGTCGTGAATCCACTATAAGGAATGTAGACAAGTCTTTTAACAAGTTCTTTTCATCAGGGTTCTTGTTGCTGTAAGTGGGTCAACTCTTCCAGGTCAAGTGGCAAAGTAATAGAGTTAATTCTCAACATGCAGTCCACAGTGATACTGTCAGTACCTTTGATGTAATGGACATCCACAGTGCCCTGTGACGTAAGACTCATGCCAAAATCGACAAGAAGGGAGATGAGCAGTAGGGTTGCATAATGCATTCACGAGGGGGTGGAGATCCTTAAAAAATATTAACCTCATGACCTTCAATGTCTTCTGGGAAGTATTTCACCGCCTCATAAATTGTGTATAGCTCCTTGTCAAAAGCAGACTATTTGCACTGGGAGGAGGACAATTTCTTGGAGAAGAGGCTATGAGATGTCGCCTATACGTTGCTGAGGCACTGGGCCAACAGAGGAGTAATAGAGACTCACGCATTGGCATCAGGGTGTGTGAGTGTGACAGCATTGAAGAGTGCAACCTTGAGATTTTCAGAAGCTTGTAACATAGCATCAGACCTGTTCACTCTATGCAATCCGGAAGTGTTCTTGCCTGCTAAACTGTTCACGAGAGGGGCTTGAAGTGAGACACCATAGGGTATATGGCACCTGAAAAAGTTTACCATACCTAGGAACCTGAGAGGATCACGACATGTTTCATGTAAGCAGTAGGTCGGATATGAAGGCGATGTTATTGGTAGTTGGATGAATGCCCTTGGTGTTAACTTCACGACCAAGGAAGGTGACGCTAGTGCAGCAGAGTTGAGTTTTATTATGATCAATTTCAACATCACTGTCTGTGAGTACATATACATGCGATAGGTATTTCTCGTGTTCCTCATTGAAAGAGGAAATGATGTCGTCCAGATACGCATTGCAGAATGGCAGCAGGAAAAATAGAGAATCAAAAAGGGCTGCCAAGTTTGGATGGCACTTTTTCAGTCTGTAGGGCAAGAAAAAGTATTCGAATAAGTCAAATGGTGCAATGATGGTCGTTTTCGGGTGCCATCGGCAAGCATAGGCATTTTATGGTAACCATTTAGGCAGTCTATGATGCTAAATGCATGCATGCCATGCAGCTGTTGCACAAAATCTTTGATGTGTGGAATGAGATAATTGTCAATTATTGTGAACGCATTCAGTTTGTGTTATTCTCTGCATAGGCTGTAGATACTGTCTTTTTTAGGGACCGGGTAGATAGATGAAGACCTGTCACTAGAAGATGTGTGTACTATACCTGCGTGTAACAGCTCCTGCACAGCGGCCTTAGCATGGTGCAATTTGTTAGCTGTCACACACCTAGCCTTGTAACAGACGGGAGGGCCTTCCATGGTCATTAGCCTATGACAGGTGCCAATGGAAATAAGCCACAAGGCACACAAAGCGGGAGGGAACGTCACATTAAATGTTGATACAGAAAAGGGCCGCAACCAGCTGACTGAGCATATTCTTGCTGGCACAGAGGGTGTCGATGTCACGACATTGGGCAAGAGCTCAGTGAGGGAGTAAGTGAGTTGAGCTGGCAGAAGTACACAATTGAATGATGGATGGATGAGCATGTCACAGGTAGACGTTGGGTCTGTAGCCAGTGGAATGAAGGAACCTGTTTTGTGTGTGCCAGAAGCAGCAGCACAGTAGACTGGGTGTCAAGGGTGAGGGAAAAGTGCCGGAGGAAATCAATTCTGAGGACAGGACTCTCAACATCCACCCATGTGGAAGATCCACGGGAACTGCAGATCAAAAGTGAGCTGCATCTGTAGCACGGCTGCGCCATAGTCTTTCATGTCTGAATTATTAGCTGTGCAGAATGGTCCAAACTAGGACAGGATGCTTGACAGACTGCAAGCTGGTGGGATAATGCTTGCATCCGCTCTGGTGTCAATCAGGAAGCGCATATTGGTTAAACTGTCAAGCACATGGAGGTGTCCAGATGTGAGGTGATCATTGGATGATGTATGTCGAAGGCAGTGACCTGGAGAAGTGCAGGACATGGCACCTACTGCAGCCCGTGTGACGAATTTTCCATCGCACACAGGGAGGGGGGATTAATGAGCAGCATCCTCAAAGTTCGCATGGAACCAACACAGCGAACAGGTGGGATGGGGAGCAGGACATGAAGTTCTGACATCTGCCACTGCACTGCGAGTCGACAAGAGCAGAAAGTGAGGAGTGGCGAGCAGGAAGTGTCGATGTGGGGCTGGTCTGGCACTAGGTGGCTGCACAGCTCCATCGCACGATGTGAGAGACCTCGCATGACCTACTCCAAGTGGATGACAAGGAGGGGTAGTAGAAAATGAAGCAGGATTGCCGATGCAGGAAGCAGAATCCGGTCTTGCAGAAGACACAACTTGACACAGATGATCCACATGCCGAAGCCTTTGTTCCAGTGGTTCTGTCACCGACCGTGGTGGGGGGGGGGGGGGGGGGGGGGGGAGGGGAAAGTGGGGGTCAGGACGATATTGCTGATAAATTCCAAGTTGTTGTGTAAATGTCCATCAGAGCATTCAAAGCATGATGCTAATGTCCAGAATGGAGCCCAACAGGGCGAATCACGTGAGAGAGTGATCCTTGTTGAGGGGGGGGGGGGGGGGGGGGGCAGCTTAGGGAAGTGGCCTGGGAGTGTGGCCAGAGCCAGCACCAGAGCACAAAACTGTGTATTGGACGAGGGCAGTACGTGCGACAGGCCGAGGGCAGCGTGTGACAGCAGTATGGTGCCCAACGTCTCGGCTGTGGCAGGCAGCCCCACTTTGGAGCATGACACATCGCGGCAGATGTGGATGCAGGTGCGAATGCGGAGGAGATAACCAGCATGGTAAGAATGGTCATGGCTGTTATATCATGAAAGGATCCAGAATGCCCGAACTGAGCGGACAAGGTGGCATTGCCCGAGGGCCAAAAAAATGGCATAAGCAGCGAGAGGTATATGCTTACGTATTGCACAGTCTGGCGCAGGGATAATATGCCCGGATCCTGTTTGATCACCATTTGTTCGAGTTGGGCGTTCGTTGTGCTATAACCTGAAGTGTCCAAGATGGCTGCCATCAAGAGGATGGGGAGGGGTGGCAGGGGAGGCGGCAGAACCCGACCAGGAGATGTGAAATCAGAGTGGAAAACAATGTTTGATGCACTTGCAGCGACATACTGTACTACACTTGAATATAGGGGTTGCCATGGAACATTCAGTGTGTAATACGATGAGGAGGTACTTGTGAGAAACATTGTTCACAACAAATGGTGATAATCACTGAAGAATGTCAACGTGACGTAATAGTGCAGAATAAGAGAGCCACCACTGCGTGTACTGCGGTACTACGTTGTAGTAGAAAATACTAGAGACACACTTTTTACTTAGATACACTTTATTAGCAGTGTCTTTACACAACATTTGCAGCAAAAAATAACAATAATGTACAAAACATGGATGAACATGCTGACAAAACAAGCCAAAGGAGTTCATCCTGACAGAAGTGGTGGTTGACACATGTTGGCTGCCGCCACAAAGTCTTAACAGTGGCAACATAATTAAGGAACAGTTTCAATGATGAACTATGCATCCATGTCTCTCCACATATTAAATGTCCATAAACAATTTAAATGATGATTGTTTATTATTAATTACTTGCTGAGTTAAGTTCCAGAAATTTTACAAAAAAATTTGACAAGAAGATATTCGCGTGTTGGGGGCTAAACTTGAACAGCTTAAATCACTGTCAGGGTTTCTACTCATAGACAAACATATGAATAATTATTGGATATTATAGATAGATTTTAATTTATAATGTGGAAAAGGTCAAAATTAGTGCCAATGGAAACAAAGTGAGGCAAGCAGTAATCTAGTTTACCTACGGACTGCATGACTGGAAAACTGATCAAAATGTATGGATTATACATGGTGTAACAGTCAAACTTGCATTTTTTTAAATGAGTGTAAAATAAACACAGATGCAGATATCAAAATTTTATCCATACAGTCCTATTCTACATTAAAAAGCATTTAAGAAACATCAACACATTTTTTCATTGTTTGAAAATAACATCAGCAAGATGGCATCCTTTTCGATCACAGCTTTCATACAGGTGATTTACAGAGCTGTCCATCACATGACGGAGCATACCCTGAGGAATTCTCTCGATTTCCAGCTGGATTCTTGCTTTGATATCACCAACGCTCTGAGGTCTTTCTTCATACACTTTGCTCTTAAAGTAACCCCACAAGAAAAAAATCACAAGCTGTGAGGTCGGGTGGACAGGTGGGCCAAGCAATCACTCCACTCTTGGAAATCACCCGGTAAGGAAAAACTTCATTGAGAACATTAATGCTCACTGCATATTGACGAAGCTGAGGTATGAAGGATGTCCTTAATATTGTTGAATAGTGCTCAGTATTCACAGTAACACATTGCCCTTTTTCATTCTCAAAAACATAAGGGCCTATTATTCCTGATGAGGACATTGCACACCAAGCTGTTACCTTGGTTGGGTGCAAGGGTTTTTCATGGAGTTGGTGAGGGTTCTAATCACTCCAATGTCTGAAGTTCTGTTTATTCACATATCCACTGATGTGAAAATTTCCCTCGTCACTCATCCAGAGGTTGTGAACAAGCTCCTAAGTTTCTTCAATTATTTGCAAAAAACTTTCGCAGAAATGCTGTCAGACCACGAAGTTGATATTATTCAAACCGTTAACCACTTGGATTTTGTATGGGTGGTGACATAAGTCTAACCTCAAAATCCTTCGGACAGTCCACCTCTTTTCCTTGTTGTTTCATCAACATTATCAAAGTTTTCGACCCAAGTTTTTATTGAGTGAAGTGAAAGTACTGCCCTATTATGATTAATTTGAAAATGCACCCGGAAACGACACTGAACGGCTACATAGCTACCGCTTTGGTAGAACCCTTTCACTGCAAACGACCGTTGTTGCTTAATCTACTGCTCCATAGCTACTGAAATGCTTTGTGTTGGGAAACGCAGTAGTGAACATGGTTACTCGACACCCCCTTACTTCCTACTCTTCCGCACACAAATAATAAATGCAGGTTTGACTGCCGCACCCTGTATTAATCATATCATTTATACTCTCGCAGGGATTACCCTTTCCTGCAAGGTTTGGCTAGTTTATGTACTATTGTACACTGAATAATTAGCAAACTAACAAATTTTTTCTAGTAAATGCAGGCATTTCTGTATTCACAAAAATAAAGCCTAAAAAACTAGGTAACAGAATTTTAGAAAGAAGCAATATTCTGAAAGATGAAAACTTTAACTACAAATAAATTTTGAAAGAGAAATTTTTTGGAAATGGGAGTTAATCTTAAAGAGTAACTGAGTGGCTTTCAAATGATGTATGACAATACCTACTAGCTATCTCTCCAAATTCCATCACCATTTCCATTCTGAGTCTTAAATCTTGAACATATACTCAGATTTAATAAAATCTCAAAGATATTTCAAGTACCAGCACATCCACTGTGATTTTTTATTCAGGTAAGTCATTGTTCACAAATATTTTTTAAACTGCATATTCTATCCAAAATTTTGTTCTTAAAAATACGTCACTTGGTGCTTAACAATGTTTACTTGCAAACTGAGTGTACCTGACATGAGTCAGCATTGACTTACCAATGCTTACTTGCTGGGTGACTTGACAATATGTTACTGTGAAACCTTTTAAAAACACAAATTTAAAAGATCCAAATTGTTTCAGCTTATGAGCCTAAGATGCGAATTACCAATTTTTGAAATAATGAAGAATAACAAACTCAGAAAGTAATCTATGATTCAGCAAAATATAAAATTAATTTTATTGTCACCTTATTACAGCAAGTAAACAATGTTGAGAATAGTCCTTAATATTTCTGCCATCACACTGTCGCTTAAATTCATGTAAACAATGATGGGAACACGACTTAATGTTGTTTACTTACTTGAAGAATTATTCACATTTACCTGATTAGCAACAACTTCTGAAGTGCATTTGCATTTGGGAATATGAGCAGGATATCTATCTGAATCTTAGTTATCCACTCCATCCTCTAATTTGTACAAATCATCCATGAAAAGCATTTTCTTGACTTAAGCACTGCACACATTACAACTACTAACAGCCAAGTTTCAGCATTTTCCACTGTTTACATGCACACATCCTGATAAAGTTGTCATTAGTGAGAATCTGAAATTAGAGAGAGAAATGCCATTTCTTGGTTTATCATGGAACTATCAACTAATATAAATAAAGCATGTCACATACCATGTTTTATATGCAATAACTCTGTTTCACTGACTTTCCCTTACCATTATTTACAGTCAAGGTCTCCACAGGAATTTTTCAGAACAAGGAAAAAAGATAGAAAAAATTATATTATTACTCGGAGTGGATAAGAACAAATGGATGGCTGCAGCTTGCTCTGTCACAACCTGGCTTCAAACCTTCTTATAGGAATTTGGCGTTTACAGAGAAAATCTCAGCTTAACTCCTTGGACAACTAGTGTACTACAATTAATGAAATTAACCAACACCACAAAAGGGGCTAGACACAAAGACGTAAATGAAGTTCCATTATGTTCGTGAGAAATTAACAGATGGTTTCATTCCTACTTCATATGTTAGATCAGTAGATCAATTAGCTAACAAGTTCACAAAAACACATTCAAAAGAAAACATTTCAAACAAATTGCAAATCATTATCAATTGTGTCTTTCACACCTGCAAGCAAGATGGGAGTGCCGTGTAGTGAAGCTTTTTGTGCAGATTAAATCTGAATATCTACACATAAATAATGTTTTAGTGTGTTTGACGTATTACTCGCTTTTTATCATTGGCACTTTTAACAGACATACTGTCTTTTATTCCATTACTTACCCTTTTCCTATCACCATTTTTAAATTTCTATTTCTTGTTGTAATATGTCTTTTTCTAACAAGAAATAAAACTCATGCATCAAAAGCTTTATAACTTGATTACATTCTGTCCAACGCTATCAAGTTTGAGAATTATGACAGACTAACCTGTAGTATAGCTTAAGGTCTAGGTCTCGTGAAAGATACATTTAATAACAACTTCTTTTTCTTTAGCCTTTATCCTGTATCAGCATAGAGTTGGCATGGTTATGGACGGATTTGGCATGGTTAATTTAAGGGGTGGCCAGTTGCCGTTCCTGTTGCCATCCTGTTAACCCCCCACCGTCTCTAAGGAATGTGTGTAGCCCAACTGTCTGCGTGCAGTGTTGTTCATGTGAAAGTGAGTATAGAATCGTGTATCTGCGACGGGTCTTGGGTACCAGCCTAGCATTCACCAAGTAGGATTTGGGAAACCATCTAAAAAACACATCCAGGTTGGCTGGCACACCAACCCCACCATTAATTTTCTGGGAGAATTCAATCCATGATCGGCACATCTCCCCATCCCAGAAGAGATGCTGTAACACACACAGCTACTCAGACAGGTTGACTTTAAAAACCACTGAATAAAACAAACCTGAGCTAGTTGGAGGAGCAAAATTTTTGAGTCGCCAATAGATCATAACATGACAGAACAGAGCACAGAGTTGGCATGGTTATGGATCTTAAGTCATAAATTAAATTCAATCTTCAATTGTTTCATGTTCCATGGATTATTTTGTTCTATAAATCATAATGATGCAGAACGAGTCAGTTTACATTCACATTGCAAGTTAATTTGTAAAGATGGCTACCTGCTGAACATTTATAAGTGCTCCCTCTTTTTTTAAAGGAAAAAAAGAAAGAAAAAAAAGAAACAAATGTGAGTTAGTGAATCCAACTCACTAGCTTGTATGCTTCACAATAATAGAAATTCTTCTATGGAACAGAAGGAGTGATCAAGAAGAAACTTTCGCAATTTGTTTTCAGATTTTACTTTGCTGTCTGTCAGGTATTTTATATCACTAGGTAATTAATCAAAAATTTTTGTTCCAGCATTGGGCACACCTTTTGCATTAAAGACAACCTTAATGCCAAGTAATGAATGTCATTTTCCCTTCTGGATTATGCACAACAAACTTCATGACGGACTAAATATACTGAGAAGCAGTAGTCACAATGTCAACTCCTTAAACAGCTGTTTACAAGATGATCATGGGTGAGCACCCCATATTGTTCTTACAGCACGTTTATGAGTGATGAAAACTTTCTTTCTTAAGCAATGACTTACGCCACTGATGTGCTCTACCCTATCGTTTTATCATCTACATGTGGAACCAAAAATTTTGCTCTTCCAACTAGCTCAGGTTTGTTTTATTCTCCCAGAATTACCCCAGAACGAACTGCCTGTTGCCTTCTGTCTCAGATTCTTCAGCCAAAGTTCGAGCTTGCGGCCGCAGACTATATGTACATGACGCTCGGACCCAGTCCACCACCAGCAACTGAAGGTGAAGCTTTGACAATGCCAGCCACTCATGCTGGCGAAACATCAGAAAAATCATCACACGAATGACAGGTGAAGAACCAAAAACAACAGAAGCCAACAGGCAGTTTGTCGACAAATGCCCACAAAAGCCTTAATAATTTCATATTACCCCAGAATATTATTCCATATGACATTAAGGAATGAAAAGTTGCTAAATATGTTAACTTAATGATTCATCCCTCCGCAAGATTTGCAATGATTCTAAGTGAAAATGTGGCCGAAGTAATTTATTTTAGGAGTTCCACCTATGGAGAGGTTCAAAAGTGTGATGACAAAACCCATCATACAGAAAATAATATATCCGTGTAGTGTACAATGAGAAACGGCAAAGATGTAGAATGAAATTCAAGTTGTTAAACATTTTACCCACAAGATATGTGAAATATGTGCGTGTATAAAATTTTAGGTCAAACTAAAAAAACCATTTGCCAGTTTCATAAAAATAGTGAGGTACTGGTACCATCACTACAATAACAGAAATATTGGAGACAGAGAACAATACAACAATGGAACAGTCATTATGAGAAAAGTGTACAGAGGGATGTGCCTATACACAATATAGACTTGCACCAAAGTGCCTTCCAATCATTGTTATTCCAGGAAACATTTATGCCTATGCCTTTAAGAACACTGTGAGAAAAATACTGGAGGAAATCCAATCAACTCCATAAATTGTTCTTTTTATTATTATTTTAAGATTTAATCAACATTGTGATACTTATACGTAAATGTACAAAGAAGTAAATATATCCTCACTTTCATTCAATTTTGATATATAGTAATCATATATACTTAAACATAAGGAAAATAGTTGTTACACAAGAATAGTGTTTAAAATAAAAAGTCGCATGCTTCACTCTTTTTACATTCACACACAGAATTATAAAGTACACTAAGTTAAAACAGTTACACAAACATAATTACAATAATTATATGTATAGAGATTAAAGGAATACCCACTTGAGAAAACTATAGAATTACAAAAGATTGAATGGCTGTACTCGTAGTTACCTTCAGTTACCGAAATTCCGGCACTGCCGACAGACACATTTAAAAGTGAGGAAAAAAAAAAAAAAGAAAACATTCCTTGCTGTCGGAGCTGTTATCAGTTCCCCATTAAGGTACTAGTGGTGCCGAAATTTAGAAACAGCTTTTTAACTTTTAAATTTATCTATTGGCAGTAAAGATTAGCACGACTGCATATTAATCTACTGTTGTAGTTACAATGAAAAGTAGCTCGTTTCAGAAGGTACTACACCTGTTACTGGTTCGATGAAAGAACTTTCATCGTTAACCATTTTTAGTTGATTACGTATTGCTTGAAACATTTCACGGAGCAACAGTATTAACTTTTTTACGCAACAGTATAAATGCTGTTGTTACTACGGAAGCGTCCTTTACGTCTAATCTGTTGAAATCTGCTGTGCTACGAATCTCTCGAGAAATATTAACATTTGTTAATTTTAGTTTGATTCACGAGGCAACAACGATTCAGAGAGTAATGACATATATTCTGTATACATTCGGTTCCATTTTATGATGGCCTACTACAATTAAAGACAATGTTTCTCCCGACATCATTTCAAGCAAACCGCTTTGTTCTGGTTTCAGAGTAGGCAACCTAAAATTTTATAACGACATGACCACAGGGCACTGCCTGCTCGTAATGAGGCAATATACAGATTACTAATTGTTTATAAAAGTAGAGTTTTCTTTTTATTGTAAAAACTTTCTGCACTGATATAACAATAAAGTTAAATAACGGAACAGTGTCCAGAATAGAAACTGCATTTGTTGTTTAGCGTATCTATGTTGGCAACGGTTATTTACCTCGTGTTGCCATGGTTTCAGCGTCTTGCTTAGGGGATTAGCGGTGGTCTTGTATGGTGATCGGCGCATACTGAAAGTAATTAACTTGATAATAAATAGCAATTGTACCAGAAAGCTTACGGTCAGAAGATGCATATAATCTATATCAGCTGACGGCAGTTTTCATAAGGCTTTCTTTGCAGAAAAAGTAAGTACGGTACGGTATAGATTTTTCATATCACCTGTTGATATTTTAACACTAAAAAAACTCGCTATGTTTTGCTCTAACAGTCAGTTTCAGAATTTGGAATGCGTTGACATATGATTGTCAATATGTCCTGATATCAACAATAATGTAAATATATAGAACATGGCACGAACAGAAATTTCAGGACCATCCCATCACCTGTCTGGGCATTCAGTAATGAAATGTATTCGTAAGCCGAGTAGTGAAATAATGACATAATATAGAATTATGCCTATTTGTTTATGGCGGCGCAATAGGTGAAAATATTTACTCATTTAATAAAACTTTTGTTTTAAATTTGGTCAAATGTTCGGTACCGGTACTTTTACAGTACTTCGATCAGCATAACGTTCGCACATACCATAATTATCTCTCTAATGTGTTTAACAATTACTTACGCAAATAATAAATTAAGTAAATAATTGGGCAGCACATGGTGTGATTTTCATCTTTATTTAGAAATGTGTGCGCAATTTGATGCATGTTAATTTAGATAGATACATTGAATGAAGGTTCTGCCTATCAGAGAATAATTCGTATTTTATATATGAAGGAGTCGTCAATTCCTCAGAGCTTCCATCTCTGTGTGGTATGCTTAAGCCTAAATAATCACAATTACTGTCGGATTAAAAAGAGGGCGAGCTAGGTCCAAATTAAATATGCCTGAGCCTCACACGTTAAATACAATTAGGATGGTACTTATGTTTTGAGGACTGCTGGCACTGGTCTGTTAGAAAATGGCAACTAGACACAAATACATAGCAACTAGCCTACTACTTTCTTCACATTAACCACCACATTCCATGAATTCCATTGTAAAAATTATACATGCCAAAGTTGATCCAGACTTAATTTTTATTACTAGCTGACTAATAGTTGGCAGACAAACTCCTGAAAGGAATAATTGTAAAGCTATAAGAATTAAGAAATAGTAAAATTCTTGATGAAGCATGACACTCAGTTACAGTCGAAAGCTATACTGATTTTTATTGTTTTGCCACAGCAGATTATTTTGTAAGATGACAGGCAGTGAAAATACAAAATATGTAGTATTATTTTAGTTTCCATGTTAACCCAGAGAGAACTATCTCTGTGTCAAAGCTAACCAGTTCATTGTCTCATATAAAAGGAAATTTTACACATGTTTATAGTGACAGTGTAATTCTAATATGAAGAAGATCAACTACTTGCTGTATAGATCAGGATTTAAACTGTATATAATTACATGGAGAAAAAAAAAGAACTCAATTGCTGATGGTAATGTATTTTATAATAGCATGCGCACACATATGCACATGCTTGCGCACCCCCTCCCCCACACACATCCCTCACTCTCCCCCTCCTTTTCCCTCCCCTCCCACCTGACTATGATCTGGGAGTGTGTTGTGGTCTTGCCTGTAGTGAGTTGGCAAAAACTGAAAGAGGTGAAGATTGATGGTGAAAATGGGTATAGTGAGGAATAGAATTACAAGAGTGAAGTAAGAATTAGCTATATGGTGAGCAAGAGCAGTGGGATATATTCACAAGTCACTATTAGTTTTTGACGTTTGCATTATACTGTAAGGAGTGAGATTAGTAAGAGTTAAAATAGTTTCCTAAAAATTACTGATGTTCCGCTACAACTGTAGCCTTGGCTACGTTTGATAGGTTTGTTTTCATACTGTAGGTGTGTTTGCTTTTATTATCATGCTACTGTTAAGTCTTGCTTATTGTTTCTTCCTGGGTGGTGTGAATGGCAGATGAACTGTTCAGTTTTTAAGAAGCAAGTGTGATGAGGAAAGGAATGATTCTGTGGTACAGCAGTTGTAGGCTAGAGAAACTGTACATAACAAGATAAGACAACTTGTGGGGACAGAAAAATTGGGAGAATTAAAATTAAATTCTTGAAAAGTCATGTTTATAAACAGCAAGGAAAAAAGAAAACTGAAGAGGTTTGTTGGAGAGAAGGAAATGACAGATCGTGTGGTGTTGTGAGCAGATTGCAGCTAAAACTATTGAAAAACATATAATAATGCAAAGACATTAAATTAAAGGAAAGTAAAATGGATAAAAAGAAGTTGTTGAAGCAGCTAATTTATGAAGACGAAAGAGCAGGGCAAAAGAGGAAAAATAGACACATAAAAAAATTTATTAAAATATGCAAAAATCGTAAGGAAATATTGGTCACCATATTTATTCCAGTGAAATTTATTTGTAGAGTTTGATGATGTAGTATTCATTTATTGTGAATAATCCACTGCTGTTTAAAAAGAACAATAACATACATAATTACAAGATCAAAAGGAAAAATGACATTCATTACTCCACTTTAAGATTGTCTTCAGCACAAAAAGGGGTACACAGTGCTGCAACAAAAAATTCTGATCACTTAAATAGTGATATAAAATGCCTGACAAACAGCAAAGTAAAATTTGAAAACAAAAAAGTTTCACGTTTAGAACTCCTATTCTGTTGAAGAATTTCTGTTATAATGTGTAGAAGGTGGTAGGTGGGAATTACTAGCTCACATCTGTATGTTTAAAAAAATATATAAATTTTCAGCATGTGTTCATATTTAAAAATTAATCTGCAATGTAAACGTATAGTGACTCATTTCATGTCATTATGATTTATCATGCAAAATAATCCGTGGAGCATGTGGCTTACTATATAGGCTGTGCTAGCAGCAGTAGAATACTAGATATTATGTTGATTGTTCGTTATATTTTAAAGAAATGGTTGTTTTACAGGTAAATGTTGGAATCTCGATCAGCTGTTTTCAAAATGTTACGTGATAAGGCATACAAGGACAGACAAATAAACTCGTTTGTACCACCGTACAATACTGATGCTACACCTTATCGACAGACTGACTTCAGCCTCGAAGTAAGAGAAGCTTGCAAGTCTAATGCCTCCATTACTACTGGGTTGAAAATATCCAAAGCTATTTTCATTGGGGATGTAGCAGTTGGTAAAACTTGTGTGATCAACAGGTAATTATTATATTTTGAGATTTCATATATATATATATATATAAACCTGCATGGCTTCAGGTTTAATTCTGATATTTGTGACCAAGTTTAATACTTAGAAAACAAGGAGAGGGAAGATGCAACTAAATGGCTAACTTTAACAGAATATTTCACTTGCCAATTAGTTATTCTAGCAAATTTCATTAAAACAAATTGATATAGGTAGTAAATAACTTCATATTTACGAGGAGCACTCATGAAATTTGTACCATTTGGTAGAAAAAAGATAGAAATCTCAACTTTGACACGTTAATTAGTACAGTAGTACATCTCTGTATGAGATCCCCATAAGTTCATATGTTTTTCCCACTAATGTCAATCTGTTGTGTGCCACGATTGTTGAACTCCTCACCTTGCTTACCTTGGCATCACTGATGAAGTATTGCCAATACAGCTGTCCCTAAAGTTTCCAAAAGAGGAAGAAATAAGTGGATGGATGTGGAAAGATTAAACATAGCATGGGTGTAATCAAATAGCCACAATTCCGTGGACTGTAGGAGCAGGTACATTTTCATGCATGATTTGCTCATCTTTCACGATTGTTCCTTACCTCTTCTGCTTGTCTCAAGCTGCAGGTTGGTCATAAGATACTGTTAATATCAGTAATGGTCTGGTCATTTCTTGCATAGTCAGTGGAGATACTTCATCTACAATCCATAAAAAAAGACAATGTAACTTTCCCAGAAGTTGGCTGTATCTTTGGTGGAGGGGAATTTTCTTTGACTGTCCTTTCTTGCAGTTTTGGGCCTTAATGCTGAAGCCAACTTCAACCCATCATGGTCATTGTTTTCCTTTTCTTTGAACATACTCAACATTTCCATTGCTGATGCCATGTCCTGCTTCATTTGAATGGACATTTAAAAATGGGGAACAATCAGGTCAGCACCAGTCATGTGCAGTACATCACTTTGGATCTTGTGCATTCTACAGTAATACCAATCTTTCTTACAGTTGCTTGGGGTTGTTCATGTTTGCCATGTTGCTAGTGGAGAGCAACAGTGACAGCATTTTCATTAACTATGAAGTGTAGTGTTAGCCAAATACCAGCATAACGCGGGGGTGGATAAAAACACCGAAAGCACAACACATTACCATGCCTAACGCAATGTAGGAAACCTGGCATTTGAAACAACTTCGAGTCATCTCAGAGTGGTTAAATACAGGTCCTGTATGGCGTTTAGGGGAATCTTATATCGTTCTTCGTGAAAAATTGTGGCAAGTTCAGATAATGGTGATGAAGGTGGATAGCCACCATGCGCCCTTATTTCCAAAGTAGACCAAAAAGGCTCAATAATTCTGCGTTGTGGCGACTGTGATGGCCAAGGGAAACATCAAAATTCATCCTTTTGCTTACAAAATGAGTTCTGGATGATGAGAGCTGTGTGCATAGGGGCCCTGTCATCTCGGAACACAGCGTCACCACTGGGGAACAGACATTGTACCATGGGATGGACCTGATCAGCCAAAATGGTCACATAATCCTTGGCAGTAATGTGAGCTTGCAGAGTAACCATGGGGCTCACAGAATACCATAATATGGCTGCCCAAGTCATCACTGAACCCCCACCAAGTTTGGCACATAAACTCGGCCATAAGTTGGAAACATTGTGAAAGAAGACTCATCCAAGCAAATGACTTTCTTCCATAGCTGTATAGTTTAGGTTTTATGTCTTTTGCTCCACATTTTCCTATTACTGGCATTTGCATCACTGATGAATGACTGGAATTCCAGCTTGCACTGCCGTTCTGTGCTTATGGAACTTCTTCCATGTTGTTTTGGTGTTGACAGGGTTCACAAGTGTGACATTCAGTTCTGCAGTGACTTTTGCAGCTGTCGTCCTCTTATTTTTCATCACAGTACTCTTCAATGACTGTCTATCATGATCATCAAGACGAGACCTTCCCAGCCTCTCAAAATGCCAAACCCTTAGTGTGGTTCAGGTTCATTGATGATGCCTTCATGATCTGGACCCAGGGCCAAGACACTCTATCTTCATTGCTTCACAACCTCAACTCCTTCTCTCCCATCCTCCTCAACCCAGCGTCTCACCTTCCTAGGTATTGCCCCACTCCTCTCTGGTGGCTCCATCCACATATTTGTCCACATTAAACTCACCAAGCACCAACAGTGCCCTCATTCCTACAGCTGTCATCCCATTCAGACCAAAAAGCTCTTCCATACAGCCCGACCAACAGGGAACGGTGTATATGTAATGATAAGAACTCCCTTGCTCAGTATGCTGAGGGTCTCGCCAAGGCCTTCACGGACAGGTGCTACCCCCAGATCTATTCTGCAAACGGGTCTTCCATGTCATTTCCCCCTCAACCCCCCCCCCCCCCCCACACACACACACACACGCCATGAACTGGCCACAAAGGTGTGCTCCCTTCATCACCCAGTACTATGCCAGACTGGAATAGCTGAACCACACCCTTTGCCAGGAATTTGATTACCTGGCATCAAGCCCTGAAGTGAGGGACATCCTACCAGAGATACTTTCCCATCAGGAGCCGAGCCACGTACGAAAGCAGCCATGTCATTTGCCAGCTCTGCTGCAACCATTGCACAGCTTTTTATATTGGTATGACTACCAACCAGCTCTCCACCAGGAAGAATGGCTACCGCCAAATTGTGGCCAAGACCAAGGTAGACCAGCCTGTGGCACAACTGGCAGCTGAGCATAACATGCTTTATTTCAGTGGCTGCTTCACTATGCGAACCATCTGGATCTTCCCCTCCACCACCTGCTTCTCTGAACTGCACAGAAGTTAGTCAAGATTGTCGCACATTTAAAGAGCATCCAATCATATAAGCAGGAGTACTGTGTATCTCGATGTTATGGTGGCATAAGAATTACTCCATTAAATTTCGGGAGTGCTTTCACCATAAACTTTGTTTCTTCCTTACAACACATTTTCTGCCTTGGTAGTTATCCTGACCTCATCCTACAGCGATGTACTGTCCCCACATCTTCCACCCAACAGTTTCCACCCCCCTCTGTCGTATCATTTCCTTTCCATTCTCATCTCCCAGACTCTATTTCCCGCCATCTGCCAATGCACCTGCCCATCTTTCCCTGCTCCTCTTCTTTTCACTCATTTTTCCCCACCTCCCTGCACCACAACCTCCTGACACTGTGCCTGTTGGCATTGTAGTCCCTCCACACTCTGCCAGACAGCATTCCTCTGTGTCCCCACCTGTATACTACTATCCCTTCCCCATCCCCTCCAGACTGCTGTTGCTATCCCATATAATAGTTACATTCTGACTGAGCTGCAGGAGTTAGCGCTCATGTGTACGTGAAGTGCTCTCACTTGTGGATATGAATGGTGTGTGTTTCTCTGTGGCTGACGAAGGCTGAAAGCTTTGTGTAAGTGTCCTTTAATTGTGCTTGAAGAGCTCTCTGCGCATGCGTAACAAATGGGAGGGGAGTGTAGGGATGTTCATTGCTTGCTTCGCCTATAAGAATTCAGTTGACATGGAGCACTTCTCAGGAGCATTCCAAATATTCTTTGTGAGAGAATTTTACAGAAACAGTGATTTGGTGACTGCAGCATGGAGAAAATTTTGCAGTGGTCATGGATTGCGTAATGTAAATGATGCTCCAAGTGTTCCCCGTATCCAGAAAGGGATCAAAATATTTTAGGAGACCAGTTCAACACTGGTCACACTGAAGTCTTCCCCGTATCCAGAAAGGGATCAAAATATTTTAGGAGACCAGTTCAACACTGGTCACACTGAAGTCCAAGCACCCAAGGTCATCAGAAATGGGTGAATCCATTTAAAGTGTAAATCTTTTTGCTCATGATGATCCTAAGCATGCAAGTTCTTTAAATGTGTATAGATCATCACTGCACCAAAGTCTGCAAAAAGACCTTAAGCTGTGCCCTTAAAAAATCCAAATAGTGCAAGAATTAAAGCCTCAGGATACTAGACATTACTGATGTGACTGAGTGCCTTTCATTTGATAACGTCTTGTCTACTGATGAGGCTGATTTTCACCTGAAAAGTCACATCAGTAAGCAAAATTGCCGCTAGTGGAATGCAACGATTCGTAAACAGAAAGAAGCATGAGAAACCCCTTCATTCACCAAAAGTTACTGCATGGGCTGTGATGTCAGCTCGAGGAATAATTGGCCGTACTTTTCTGAGGACGACAGCAGTTGTGCAGTTACAGTGAATTTGGAAAATTTTGAGACAATGTTAAATACCTTTTTGTGCCTGGATTGCAAAATGTTACCGATTATAACCAAAGAGTAAGATTTCAGCAAGAAGCAGCCACAGAACATACACGTGCAATGTGTCTATACTGAAAGTTCATGAAATTTTCACTTACAAATTGATCTCCGGGAGGGGAGCATAAATTGGCTCCCACACAGTCCAGATTTCAGCCCCATGGATTTTTTTCTTATGGGGATATCTCAGATCTAAGGTGTTTGTCAACAGTCCGACTTCTCTGGAGCAGTTTAAAGAAAATATCTGTAGCGAAGTGGCAGCCATCCCAGTGTCTACATGCTGAACTGTCATGCAAAATTTTGTTCATTGTCTAAATGAGTGCCACAAGCATGCTGGATTGCATTTAAATGATATTATTTTTAAGAAGTAAATTCCTAAACTGTATATTTCAATAATAGATAAAGATTTTATCGATAGACCTCAACCTCTAATTTATTTTGACACATGAAATATAAATGTTGTTCTGAAACACCCTTGTTTTCAAAAACTGAACATAGTTTACTTATTCATTTTCTTCAAAAGAAAAGCAAAAAGAGGCTGCACCAAAGTTTATCGACATTGTCACACGTTTAATGAGCATGAAATCATATAAACTGGAGTAATGTGTATCTTGATGCTTTGGTAGCATAAGAATTAATCCATTAAATTTCAGAAGTGCTCCCACCATAAACTTTGTCTCTTCTTTACAACACATTTTCCGCTCCGGTAATTATCCAAGCCTCAACCTACAGTAACATACAGTCCCCGCATCTTCCACCCAACAGTTTATACCCCCTCTGTTCTATCATCTCCTTTCCATTCTCATCTGCCAGCTTTTTTATTTGTCATCCTCTGCCAACGCAACTGGCTGTCTTTCTCCCTTCCATGATTTGTCTAGGTTGAAGCCACTGTCTTTGTTAATTTAATTCTTTGCCAAATGAATTTAAACTGCTTGCTTTAACAAACTCATAAAAATATAGCTACAGTGCAACTAGTATTGGCACATCAATGTCTCAGCATGGATCAACCACTATGCCACAAGTTCAGCTTATGCATACTTTTGCTACCAATTGACATCTCCGGCACTTGCATTTTCTGTGGTTTAAAATGATGGAACAACTATGTAGCTTCAGACTGACATCTCACCCTGAAGATAACCCAGATGTACATGACTGAATTGTTGGAAGAAGAAGAAATAAAGTTAATGCAGCTACACTCGTGAAGTTTAATCTTTGGGAGTAATGTATTTTGCAAAGAATACTGCTGTGATTACCACATCTGAGGGACCTAAAGGCCAGGATGCAGAAGGCACTGAACATCTTGAAAGTGCCTTAGTCACAGGTCTTAGGGAACAGACAGAGCATGTCTGCCCCATTTGTATAAGGCTTTCGTGAGATTGTAGCTATACTATGGGTGTGCTGTGTATGGATCAGTGAGGCCTTTATATCTGAAGATTATTTTCCATCTTGAGGGCATTAGGCTGGTCATGGGCGCCTATAGGACCTGCCTCATACCCAGTCTCTGTGCCGAGGCTAGGGATGCACCACTCACCATCGAGTGGCAGCTGGTATGTCAGGCTTGTAAGTTCCTCTGTGCTCCAAATTCACCAATGTACCATACTGTTGCTCATCTCTCTCTCTCAAATGTGTTTGCTCCAGTTGTTCACGAGCGACAGGGCATTTTTAATTTGTGTGCAACACTTGCTGTGGAGTGAACGCAAACCCAAATCCAGGGTTTTAACCGCCTTCCACCCTAGTTGCTGCAAAGGCCCAGAGTAATTTTAGATTTAGTGTAGCACAGAAGAGGCTGCATTCCTGCATATTTTTAATGCATTACTTCATTATACTTTAACCCTTTGAGTCCCAATATATCAAAAATAAGTAAACTTCTAATAATATATCTAAAAACAAAGATGATGTAACTTACCAAACAAAAGTGTTGGTATGTTGATAGACACACAAACATACACACAAAATTCAAGCTTTTGCAACCCAAGGTTGCTTCGTCAGGAAAGAGGGAAGGAGAGGGAAAGACGAAAGGATGTGGGTTTTAGGGGAGAGGGTAAGGAGTCATTCCAATCCCGGGAGCGGAAAGACTTACCTTAGGGGGAAAAAAAGGACAGGTACACTCTCTCTCACACACACACACACACACACACACATATCCATCCGCACATATACAGACACAAGTAGACGTCATGTCTGTATATGTGCGGATGGATATGTGTGTGTGTGTGTGAGAGTGTACCTGTCCTTTTTTTCCCCCTAAGGTAAGTCTTTCCGCTCCTGGGATTGGAATGACTCCTTACCCTCTCCCTTAAAACCCACATCCTTTCGTCTTTCCCTCTCCTTCCCTCTTTCCTGATGAAGCAACCGTGGGTTGCGAAAGCTTGAATTTTGTGTGTGTGTTTGTGTTTGTTTGTGTGTCTATCAACATACCAACACTTTCGTTTGATAAGTTACATCATCTTTGTTTTTAGATATATTTTTCCCACGTGGAATATTTCCCTCTATTATATTCATATTAAACTTGTAATAATTTTCACAAAAGTTGCTTTTATTAGTGTCATAAGCGATGAATACAATAATTTTAAAAAAAATTTAAAAATTAGTTCTTTAATAGAGGTGGTTTCACTGCCAGACCACTGGCACACATGGTCTTCAACCATGTATAATTTCAAGTGGCATTTTTTATAGCTGTTTTGAACTTTCCCCAGGCACAATCCGACATTACACACATCGCAATGCCATTTTGTTATGTGGGGTTCAGCTTTTGGGCTGCAGTGTGCACAACGACGAGATCTTGCTTGTATTGGCATGTATTCAGACTTGGTTTCCCTCAGTCCTTGAGGCACCGTCTTTTAGAATTTGTTTGCATTTGAATCGTGCATGTTCTTGATGGTGTACCATTTGTTGTGCCGATAAGTTCATGGACCACCGCAATCCGGAACTCCTTCAAAAACATTGCTGCCCCATCACTCCTTTCTTGGAACAACAAAAATGCATTTACAATGCAGACATCCAGCATATGGTAAAAAATTCTAAGCCACCGTCTTTTACTTTTCCTATCAATCTCTCATACAGATTTTGTCATGTCTGTTTTATGGATGTACTCCATATGTATGTACTGTTTCACGAGTGTGGGGCAAGAGATCTCAATTACTGATGCATCTTTTTGTTTTTGAGACACTGTTGTTGACTGCCTTGGATCATGAAAATTAGACAGATATAAAATTCCCTTCCTGTCCTTCCATATCAGTGCAGACATGCCTTCTCCTGTGCATCTGTAGTCATATTCACAACACTGAAGATGTTTTACAGGCTCCAAATCTTTGGGCAAGTCCTTTTGATCTCTTTTTACTCCCCCATAAGTACACACACCATGATCATGAAGATTTTTCATTAGGCTAACAGAAGTGTAACAACTGTCAAAATAAATCCATGATATTTGTTCACCACTTTCTGAGTAAATTTCTCCACTACCCTTTGACCCAATTGTTTTTCTGGACATTTACCAGTTTTTCCTGAATAAATCTGGAATTCTGATTTTTATATTGGTTTTCAAGGCATATATTGGCAGAAGCTAGAATGTCCTTTGAATTTTGGCATTGATTCTTTTACAGACTGACATTCAGTAGGTTTGTAGGAATTGAAGAAAGTCCTAGCTAGCACATCTAGTAGGGGACGAAATTTATATAACGTATTAAAGTTGTCACTTCCATGTTGTGGCTGGCAGCTGTTATCATTGATGTGGAGATTTGATAAGTACCAAATGAAACCATTTTGAGACATTTTCAATGAAATATATTTGTCTCATAGCACAGGGTCTGAAGACCAGTATCCTTGTAGCTTGGAAGAACTTTTACTCCCATTAGTGCGTTAAGTGCAAGGAAGACCTTCATTTCCTCTTCTGTTGCAGGTGAAAAATTGGTATTACCTCCTTTTTTTGGTGGCGTACAAATTAGTCCGGTATACAAGTTTCAAAATAAATTTCTCTAGAAACAAGTTTACAACAGGAGAGTCACAGATGTCATCAGTATTTGGTCCAAATTCTGCAGAGAAGTCACACATAATAGGTAATCTTCATAGTTTTCCCTGATCGTGTCCTCAAGATACAACTGCGTCAAGATTTTACTGTCTTCATTGTGGGATTATACACAACTTGCAGCACTGGAGCAGATGAGATGTGTTGAGAGTGCTAAATTCCTCGTCTGTTCTGACTACCTGAGTGCCCTTCACTCTCTACAACACTTGTACCCAGCAGATAAAATAGTCAAGAACACCTAGGATGCCCTCCTTCATCTACAAAGGCTGGGCAAGGAGGTATCTTTCTGTTGGGTGCCAGGCCACATGGGTATTAAGGGGAATGAAAGGGCAGATGTAGCAGCCAAGGAGGTCCAATATGATCCTCAGTTACTTCAGTGTGTCATCCTCCTACCTGCTGTTGCTGTTCTTATGAGTATAAAGTCAAGTGTTGGTGGGAGGAAGAGTGGCTGTGTCTAGTAAAGTCCAGAATGCAGCCGTGGCATACCTCTTTCCAACCACCCAGGTGGGATGAGATCCTCCTTGCTTGCCTTCACATAGGCACAGCCCTCGTGGCTTCTTGTTCGGTGAGGGGACTCGCCAATGTGCGGTGCTAGTGGTTTACAGATCACAAAGCACCACATTTTACTAGACTGTTTTAGTTTCAGCAGCTCTTTTAACAACAGATTTGTCTTCTATTTTGATTGACAACTAAACAAAGGTGGTGCGACTTTAAGATTTTGTGAACTGGCCTACTTGCTCCCTAAAACATTGCAGCTATGTTTTTAATATGTTATCAGAGAGCTAGCTATCCATGTTTTTTGCAAGTGTTCAGTCAGCCACATATTCCTGTAAATCTATTTTAGTTTTCCTCATATCTTTCTTAGATTTACTTATCAGTTTAAGAACATCTAAACAATGTTAACATTGTTGTCCATGATGTGAGCTAGTGTGATTGTACAGGTGATCATGAGTGAGATTGGGGAAGAGTGAGTGCGATTATTTCATCTCAGATTGCTCTTTATGTCTTTTCTCACATTTCCTCCGTTTTAACTACATTCATTTCTTCTAATTTCATATGAGAACTGAAAACCTTGTTGTTGAGCACCCCTAAAACACACAAACACACACACACACACACACACACACGCACACACACACTTCGTTACTTGAAGAATCACTTTCCAAAAATTAGTGGCATGTTCTTTAAATATGAAATTTGATTTCCCACACATTTTGTGATTTATGTGTTGCTTTTAAGAAGGGTAGTGGTATAAAAACAAAAGATAAATAATATTTAGTGAATTGTACTCTATAATTTGCTGGAAGTGGTTTTATAATTAAGGTGTTGACTAGTAGCATTCCCAAATGAAGAGAAAAATTATTAATATAATTTATTACTGATAGCAAGTGCCAATTTCTTTCATTTTTGAGTGAACAATTTTCATTGCTTGTGTAGACCATCATTATCGTGTCTTGAAAGTCAAAACATCTTCATCTTCAGCCCTGAGCTGGTAAATTTCAAATTAGCAAAGATAACGGGCAATCTTAGCTTCTTGTCGTTGTGATGGTCTTCAGTCTGAAGACTGATTGGATACAGCTCTCCAAGCTAGTGTGTCCTGTGCAAACCTCTTCATCTCCACATATCTACCCAACCTATATCCATTTGAAGTTGCTGACGGGATTCAACCCTTGGTCTCCCTCTTTTTGTCCCCATCTCCCAACCCCCGTGGCTCAGACCATTGAACATATAACCCAGGCATAGAAGTAGTTTAGGAGTAACAGAACAACAGAAACTTGACAGAATTTCTAAAAAGTTCAGAAACGATCCTCAAAAGATATTAGAAGAGTGAAAAGGGCACATGACAAAAGTAGACTAAATGAAATTGAAGAAGAGTTCAAGAGAAATAACATGAGAAATTTCTACAGAATATTCAGAGAGAACACAGAGGGTTATCATCCTTCAAATATCTGCTTCAAAAGAAGAGATTATTTCTAGAAATAATTAGTAAAGAAAACTGGAATTTTTTTAAAAAAAAAATCCTTGATAAACTTATCAACTGCAACAAACCTAAAGAAAAATTGCACTTCATGAAAAAAGTACCAAATCCATACACAAAACTGCCTGCTATCACAGAGGTAGAGGAGGTCATAAAATAACTAAAACGAACAGATCCCCAGGAGAAGACTGCATTATCTCCAAAGCCATGATACAGTGCCAATAAAAATTAATCAGTGTTCTAACAGTATCTTATGGTTTTGGTTCACCGTCTACTCATCATGCAGCAATGGCTCAAAACAGCGTATTAAGGTGCTGAGATACCACACAGATGTGAGATGGGTCATTAGCTGTGTCATCGTCATTATACTGCACCTGGTCCCTCAAATGTTTGGATGGCATGACAGGAGAGAATCTACCTGAGATAACTTTTGGAATCAGTGTAAGGGAAAGTGGAAGAATGTATATGTTTTCAGGGAAATATGACAAAGCGAAATTGTTAGCTGAGTAGTAGGAGTTGGAATAAGGTAGCACAGCTATCTTGCTGGAAGTTGATAAGCTGGTGTATTGAGAACACTGGCTGTAGTTCAGTTGCAAAGTTTGTAATTTAAACAGCAACTAGCTTCATGTATAGTTTTAAAAAGTTTATTTAAATCAGACCATTACAGGTTTCAGAATTATTAAAAATTCGTCTTCAAGTGCTTTCTACTGGGGCCTTGATTTGTACTCATTTACTGTTTTGGTGCACATTTTTCATTCACAATTTGATAAACTTACAAGAGATTTTCTCTTCTTCTTTTCCCTTTTTCACAGAACAATCGAGTTATGATTTTCATGTCAATGAAACATTAAATGTGGCCCTAACTTATATGGTGTATACTTGTGTATTATGCTTTTAAAATTAACACATTTTTTTTCATTTGCACTATGTGAGTGCTGTTTAATTCTCTGTAAAGTGCTTTAACATGAATTATTTTATGTTTTATGACAGCACACATGCTCACCATTTACAAAATGTTGTCTAGCTTCACCTGAGTGACATAGACAATAGTTTCAAAGATGTTAGACTAGTAAAGAGTGTGTAGTCACAGTAAAATAAGTCTTTGCTAGAGCGATGACATTAATTTCAAAAGTCAAACGGAGGATTAAAACTTTGTACAATAAGTTCAAAATGGCATTCTATTGAATGGGTAAGATTACAAAAACAAATATTATACAGGGTGATTATAATTAAAGTTGAACTTCAAACCACTGTAAAATAACACAACTGGTCAGAATGACATCAAATTGCAACCGAATATTATTGGAGAAGTGGGAAAACATATGGCAGAAGAAAAATAAATAGTTACAAAATATAGCAGTAGATGGCACTGTAAGCATCATAATTTAATAGTGGTCGACTGCAAATGACAAATGAATTGTACAACAACGCTTAAGGTGTATGTTTGACATTGAAACAAACTATACTACTCAGTGTGCATGGGTGTACAGGTGTGATACTGTTAGTTACATAAGCCTATCCACCACGAGAAGGTCATATCACCTCGAGCATCACTCACATCAGTTTTTAATTGTCATGGGGCCAAAAACCACATAAAAAGCATCAACCACATCGGTTTTTAATTGTCTGGAGGCCGAAAGCCTCATAAAAAGCATCAATGGAAATCAAATCAGATTATTAATTTCCGTGTGACAGGCACAAAACATGTTCAGTATGCTGTCCACCATTTTCTGCAACAAGTTGAAATCGAGAAACAGCATGTTCCACAACTGTTCAAAATGAACGTGTTGCGCAATGAGTGCCCTCAATGCAGCTACGAACACTGAACACAACATCTTTCAAATAGCCCCACATGCAGAAGTCACACAGATTAAGATCAGGTGACTGGGATGGCCAGGCTGTAGGGAAATGGCTGCTGATAATTCTAGCATTTCCCAAATGGCGTTTCAGCAGCTGCTTAACTGGACTTGCAATGTACAGATGTGTGCCATCTTGCATAAAAATGATCCCATCGATACATCCACGCTGTTGGAGAGCTGGAATTGTGATGGTTCTGCTTGCTTTAAGTCTTCAATTGTTATCCTTGGTGTCGACATACTGCATTGCTACACTGGCTGAAAAATGGGTTGTTGATTCCGACACTGACTTCTGTAAATAATGTAGCTGACAGGTGCACAGTTGCATTTCCAAGTACTTTAATTTCACTGTTCACAAACCCCTAATAACACACCGCTATATGGCCAATGCACTATTGTTTAACTTTCGATAAACCTCTTTATTAGGTTGCAGGCGAATGTCCACATGCTGCTAAAATAGCTTACTATTGAACATCTACGAGCAGTAAAAACCTAACCACAGAGTTCACAGTTCTTGAAGAATAGAAAGTACATATGGAGCAGGCATTATCATTGTTTTTACACATGGCCTAATTGTTTAACACTTATTCCACAGTTAAGTTGAAGCATTGTTGTTGTTCTAACCAACACAGGTTTCTCAGCTGAAACTCGGCCGTGGACTGACGTGTCTTGTGACCAAAAATAAGGCCGTTATATATCATCACAAAAATAGCTACCGAATCTACACATTGTTTGAAGTTAAATTTACAGAAATTACAATTAAAACTTAACTCATTAAATTAACTGAATACATCGAAAAATTGGTTCTTTTTAACAGTTTCTTCTACTACAAGGGTTAAGCTGAATTATTTGTTTAAATCATGAAATTAACAAATATAGTTATGCAAACAACACTTTTGACAAAACTGTTAATTACTTTGGAATTAATTAAGGGCTGGTTTTGCTAACATGTTTCAGACTAGAATCAAATAGATACTTTAAGAATACTAGCATTTTGTCTTCCAAATGTTTACAATTATTACAGAATTTATATTTGTTTATACACCAACAATAGAATTTAAGTTATGAAACAATTACTGATTTCACCTAAATTATAAATTCAAATGACATACATAAAACTAAGCACAAAATAGATCTGGTGTTCTATTCTTTAAAACTGAGGGCCAACCTTTCTCTTTTATGAAAATGCAGATTATACGCGTGTTTGTTAATAGCGATTAGTTGAAAGTGAAAAAACGAATTTAAGGAGGCAGATGGCAAAACAAGAGGGGAAGTAAAATTATCCCAACTTGCTTCATCACAGAATGATGTGGTTGTGCAAAAGACACTCATAGCACTTACCAGTGATGGTACAGGTAACAGGATCAGAAGCACCTGTCTCTTCGAAAAACTATGGCCCTATAATAAATGATGCCGTAAACCCACCACACAGTGACCATTTCAGGGTGAAGTGGCACTGATTGATTTGCTTATGGATTTTTCATTGCCCATATATGACAATTCTGTGTATTGACATATCCTGTCAGATGGAGTTGGGCTTCATCTGTCCACAAAATCTTCCATGGCCAATCACTGCCCACTTCCATGCGAGCAAGAAATTCTAAAGCAAAGGTTTCTCTTGCTGGCAGGTCAACAGGAAGCAACTCTTGCACATGGGTAATTTTGAATGGATAGCAAAGAAGGATGTTTCGTAGGATTTTACACACCATGCTCAAGGGTATGTCCAATGTTCGGGCAATTCTCCGTGCACTACACATTTGCACGCCACCCCTCATCTCCTTCTGTATTGCAGTGGCCACTCCTTCCACTGAAGTTGAATCAATTTGTTTCCTCCCTTTACCAGGCTGCACACCAAAAGAACCCATCTCTTTGAATTTCCGAATCATTTTCTCCAGACCCACAGCAGTCATTGGACCAACACCTGTTTTCAAACCCTCCAGTGTCCAGAACTTCTGCAGAGAAATGTGTGTACAGTCATCATTTTTGTAATACAGCTTTACAAGCAGAGCACGATCCTGCATTGAGACAGTCATGGCGAATGTCGCAGACGCGAAAAGAGAAAAAGCTGTGTACCGGCATGTTTATACCAACTTCAATGGGCCGTGTGTATGACAGGTGTTTTCATTTACACACAGCACCATCTATTGACCAATTTTCACAGTCCCCCCCCCCCCCCCCCTTCTCCGATAATATTCCGTTGCAGTTTGACATCATTCTGACCAATGGTGTTATTTCTACAGCATTTCGAAAGTTTAACTTTAGTTATAATCACCTTGTGTATAAACAATGGAAGGTTGGTTTGTGTGAACTATCTAACCAGATCTAATATATGTTACATTGTGAATAGATAAGGTATTTGTAGATTGAATGGAACCAGCATTGAACTTGGGCATCAGATGACAAACATTATGTAAAATACAAGAGCACAATAACACTTTTTTATCTTTTGTTGTTGCAATAATAAAACTGAGTATAAAAATTGAATCTAAAGTTGCATTCTATAAAATAAATAGCATTATGATTCTTTTATACTGATTGCAGTTAAAACATATGAGAGATGGTGCTATCTTAGTATACTGAACAGAATCAGATTGAACATGGGCATTGGATGACTGATACATTAAAAGAGATCAGTAAGATATTTTTTTTGGGGGGGGGGGGGGGGTGGACAGTGTTAAAAATGAGTTTGAACATCAGGTCTAAAGTTGCAACCTATGCTTTAAATAATAATGAGATACAATTCACTGATTGGCCACTTATAATGTAAGAAATAAGTTGCTATGTTTTTGTATATCAGACTATGAATACCATATAAATGTGGGTTTTACAATAAAGGTATAGGCAATTTATATTGTTTTTACGCAAAAGAGTAAAAATATTAAATTAAACAATGTTGGATGACTCTGTTTGCTCACTCATAATTAGCCGAAGAAAAGTGTTCTTATGTATATGGATCTCAATATACTCTAGAAGATTCATTGTGTCACATCTACACCTGTACTTCCATGACTACTCTGCAGCTTGCAATGCCTGTCAGAGGGTTTTTTCAACCCCTTCAAGTTATTTATCTACCTTTCCACACTCTAACAGTGCGGAGGATAAAAGAACCCTGAAATCTTTCCATATGAGCTATGATTTCTCTTATTACATTACAATGACCATTTTCCCTGCATTGATGGGCACAAATAAAATATTGTTGCATTTAGTGGAGGAAGTTAATATTTTAAATTTCTTGAAAAGATCCCACCTCAACAAGAATTGCCTTTGTTCTAATGATTGCCACCCCACCTTGCATATCATGTCTGTGACATTTTCTTCCCTGTTTCCTGACAATACAAAATGAGTTCCTGTTCTTTTGACTTTCTTGATGTTCTCCATCAATCCTGTCTGATGCAAATCCCACACCACGCAGCAGTACTCCAGAAAATGTCGGACAAGTGTAGTGTAGGCAGTCTCTTTAGTAGATGTGTTAAATAATCTAAGTGTTCTTCCAATACACAGTCTTTGATGAGCTACCCCCACAACATTATCTATGTGATCGTTCCAGTTTAAGTTATTCATGAGCATAATCTCTAAGTATCTAGGTAAATTCACAACCTTTGAATCTGGCATTAGTATGAAAAAGTTTGTCTTGATGGGAGAAGCAGTCTAGTGGTGGGAATAAGGAAGAGGCTGGTGTAAGGATGGAGGGATAGGAGGGTAGGGGTGGGAGACGGTAAATGCTGCTTGTGGTACCATACAGGGATGAGGTGGGGAGAAGGTAGGGCAGCTGAGTGCACATGAAAGGTTGGACGGAGAATGGAAAATAAGAGAAGAAGAAAAAAAAATACTATGGGTGCATTGGTGAAGTACAAGGCTATGTAATGCAGGAGTAGGAACAGTGAAGGTGATGGTGGGTGAAGGACAGTGACTAACAAAAGTTAAGGCCAGGAGGGTTATGGGATGTAAAATATATTGCAAAGAGAGTTCCCACCTGTGCAATTCAAAAAAGCAGATGTTGGTAGGAAGAATCCAGATAGCACAGGATGTGAAGCAGTCATTGAAATGAAGAATGTTGTGATGGGCAATGTACTCAGCAACTGGGCGGTGCAGCTATTTTTTGGCTATAGTTTGTCAGTGGCCTTTCATGTGGACAAACAGCTTGTTGGTTCTCGTGCTCATGTAGAAACTTTCCTCCAAAATCCTCAGTCCCATGGCAGTATCAATCCTTTCAAAAGGCCTTACCTTTTACCCCACTCCCAAATTCAATCATGCTGGACTTGTTACAGACCTTCTCTCCTTCTCCCAATCCCTACATTGGAAACATTTTTTCGCCACCAACCCTACCAATCAGACCCAACCAGAGACCAATGTTGAACCATGCCCGACTCAGTTTACTCCTCTATCCAACCATGATACTCCCCCTGCCCTCAGATCACCCCCTGTTACTTTCCATAATGTCTTAACCCTGAACCTTGCACCTCACCATCATTCCCCAAGTCAAAACTGATTCCAACCTTATAATCCTACTTGCTGACAAAGGCTCCTCCACTGTGGTTTTCAACTGCAAGAATTACCTGTCAGAAGGACTCCACCAGCTGTCCAATTTGCCCACCTACAAAGTCTGCCACAGTGGCCCATTCCAGAAATCCATCAGGATCTTCAGCCCGTCGTCAACCCAATCATCCAGGATGCCCCATTGTGGGTGGTTACTATGCCCCCTCTGAGAGACACTCTGCTCTTGTAGACCAACACCTTCTGTCTGTTACTCGCAACCTACCCTCCTATATAAAAGGTGCCAACCATTTCCTCTACCAACTCTCAACAGTTCCTGTTCCTTTACTCACTATTCATGCCACCTCCCTTTACACTAACATCCTTAATGCCCATGGCCTCACTACTGTTGAGCACTACCATTCCCAGTCCCCAATGGACTTCAAACCTATAACCCCCTTCCTGGTCACCATGACCAGCTATATCCTCACTCACAATGACTTCTCATTTGATGGCATCACCTACATACAAATCCATGGTAGGGCAATGGGCACCTCATGGCACATCCTATGCCAACCTTTTCATGGGCCATCTAGAGGAATCTTTCCTACATACCCAAAATCCCAAACCCCTCACCTGGTTTAGATTCATTGATGATATCTTCGTGACCTGGATCAAGGATGAGGATACCCCTATCCACATCCTTCCAGAATCTCACACCTTCTTCCCCCTTCGTTTCTCATGGTCCTCCTCAACCCAGCAAGCACCTTCCTCGTTGCTGACCTCCAACTGAAAGATAGCTACATCAGTAACTCCATCCATATCAAACCTAAAACCCATCAGTATACCTCCACTTTGATAGCTATCACCCATTCCACACCAACAAGTCCCTTCCATACAGCCTACCCACCAGTTGCCGTTGCATCGATAGTGATGAGCATTTCCTCTTGAAATATAGCAAGGGTCTCACTGAGGCATTCACAGATCATAATTACCCTCCAAACCTTGTACAGAAACAGATCTCCTGTGCTTTTATCTCTCCACTCAGCCACCACCTCCTGAAGTGCCACCATGCGGCCACAGAGGAACATTCTCCTCGTGACTTAGTACTACACAGGACTGGAGCAACAGAATCACATTCTCCACCAGGGCTTTGGTTACCTCTCATCAAGCCCTGATATGAGAAATGTCCTACCCACTATCCTTCTCAACCCGCCCGCACCGGTATTTTGCTGCCCACCAAACCTACACAATATCCTCATCCATCTTTACTCAACCCCTGCTCCCAAACTCTTGCTTCATGGCTCATATCTGTGTAATAGACCTACCGTATTTACTCGAATCTGAGCCGCACCTGAAAAATGAGACTCGAAATTAAGGAAAAAAAATTTTCCCGAATCTAAGCCGCACCTGAAATTTGAGACTCGAAATTCAAGGGGAGAGAAAAGTTTTAGGCCGCACCTCCAAATCGAAACAAATTTGGTCCATTGTAATATGAGACACAATTTAGGTCGAACGAATGACGATACGGCTACAGTAGTTTTGTCCCAGTCTTAAGCTAAGCAGTTACGCTTTACCATGTAGCCATTGCTATGCGTCAGGCGTGCTTCGTCTGGTTTGAATCAGTTGCTTATTTTTCTTTGATCTGATAAGTGCTGTTCTCTTTGTTATAGGTGTTTATGTCACTCTAGGCTGAAAATGCATTACTGTACTGTGTCGTGCATTGTTTGTCGCATTCTGATAATAAGTGTTTACGACCTGTCGCCGATAGCAGTATGGCTTGCTTTTGTGCGCGCTACCGCCGCTTACAATTAAAAAAGAGAGAGAGAGAGAGAGAGGAATTGTCTCATTGGCAAAACAATGGCAAGAGACTGCTATTTGTTGTTACTTACACTGCTGATTTCTTTGATAATGATCAACAAGAACCAAATATTAGACTGCATATGATAGATGTTATGAACGAGAGTTTAGCTAAAAAAAATTCCGTTTGAAAATCTTTGCAGACGACTCTTTTGTGCATTACATTCTGCACAGAAATTAGAGTCATCTTAGATTTAAAAATCTAGTCAATTGCCGTGCTACATTTCTGATTGTATCACTACTAGGCATAAGAATAATACAAATATAAACATGACATAATATGTATATTCTTCCGAATTTGCTGCTGTCTCACACTAGTTTCATAGGTTATTAGGCAGACAGGATTTAAATGAGATAGCAGCAAACACGAAAGAATACATGGCAAAATGTTTATATTTATATTATTCTTATGTTGAAGAGAATACTGCATGTGAATCGCAATTCATAGAAGTTCCTATTAGCAACCATCTCTTCTCACAGGTAGGAAAAAATTCAGAACGTAGAGTTGGCCAAATTGACAAACATCCCAAACAGTCTGCCAGTCGGATTTTCGTAGTACATTGAAATGATGCTACATTCGGAGATGAACAACACAGAATTTGTATTTACTTCGTTGGATAATGTACGAAAATGCAGTGGTCGAAACTCGGGGCGGAGAAAAAAGCTCGTCTTACACCCTTTTTTTAAATTTATTTACTGACGCAGAGGTTTTGGCGCCAGTATTTATCTTTGTGCTTGCAAAGCACGCCTGTGTAGCGTTACATATATTTGACGGCAGAAGTTAGTTGTGGCGGCACCTACTAACATTTTTCAGAACTTCCGCTTACTTTGCACTCGATTCTAAGCCGCAGGCGGTTTTTTGGATTACAAAAACCGGAAAAAAAAGTGCGGTTTAGATTCGAGTAAATACGGTAGTTGCAAGACCTGTCCCATACATCCTCCCACCATCTCCTACTCCAGTCCACCCACAAGCATCACTTATTTCACCAAGGGCAGGGCTACCTGTGAAAGCAGTCGTGTGATCAACAAGCTAAGTTGCAATCACTGTGTTGAGCACTGTGTGGGCATGACAACCGACAAGCTGTCTGTCCTCATGAATGGCCAGTGACAAACTGTGGCCAAGAAACAGCTAGACCACCCAGTTACTGAGCACATTGTCCTTCTCATCCCTGCAACAGTGGCATTCCACTGCCCAACGAACCTACACAATCTCCTTGTCCTTCCTTACTCAACCCCTACCCCCAACCTCTTGCCCCTTGGCTCATATCCATGTAATAGACCTAGCTGCAAGACCTGTCCCACACATCATCCCCCCACCATCACCTACACCAGTCCAGTCACAAGTATCACCTATCCCACCAAAGGCAGGGCTATCTGTGAAAGTAGTCGTGTGATCAACAAGCCAAGCTGCAATCACTGTGCTACGTCCTACGTGGGCATGACAACCAACAAGTTGAAACTTCCTGGCAGACCGAGACTTGAACTCAGGACCTTTCCCTTTTGCGGGCAAGTGCTCTATGTCTGAGCTACCCAAGCACGACTCATGTCCCATCTTCACAGCTTTAATTCTGTCAGTACCTCATCTCCTACCTTCCAAACTTCACAGAAGCTCTCCTGTGAAACTTGCAGAACTAGCACTCCTGAAAGAAAGGATACTGCGGAGACATGGCTTTGCCACAGCCAGGGGGATGTTTCCAGAATGAAATTTTTACTCTGCAGTGGAGTGTGTGCTGATATGAAACTTCATAGCAGATTAAAACTGTGTGCCAGACTGAAACTCAAACTTGGGACCTTTTGCCTTCCTGAGACGACGGGTCATGAGTCGTGCGTGGGTAGCTCAGATGGTAGAGCACTTGCCCACAAAGGGCAAAGACCCCAAGTTCGAGTCTCAGTGCGGCACATAGTTTTAATCTGCCAGGAAGTTTCATATCAGAGCACACTCCGGTGCAGAGTGAAAATTTCATTCTAGAACCAACAAGTTTGCCCTCATGAATGGCCACTGACAAACTGTGTCGAAGAAACAGCTGGGCCACCCAGTTGCTGAGGACCACCCAGTTGCTGAGCACATTGCCCAGCACAATGTTCATCACTTCAGTGACTGCTTCACAGCCTGTGCCATCTGGATTCTTTGTACTAACACCAGCTTTTCTGAATGCACATGTGGGAACTGTTCTCCACAGTATGTCCTGCATCCCATAATCCTCCTGGGCTTAACCTTCATTGTTTGTTACCTTTACCTTTAATCCATATAAAAACAGTTTCATTGACTGATATCTTACGTCTATTACGTGTATACAAGGAAAAGGGTGAGGGTGACATATATGTTGATTTGCCAAAGTCTTTATTTGCATTTTCGGTAACATGATATGTTCGATAGGCTATGATGTCACGATCAACGAAGCTTTCCAGTCCGGATACATTGGGTACGCCTGTTCCACCACGTACAACAGCGACTGTTAACCATCCGTTACCGTGGGTAAACGAATCATTGATGTCGATGCTGAAGTTCAGTCTGCAACCACAAAACACTGCTGGTTCATCCAATAGAGAGTGTGCAGCGACAGATTTGATAGTATTCTTTTTCTTGTCGGCGGCAGATGTGGTCATTTCGACGTCTTCAATTGTTTTATATATTGTCTGTCTTGGACGGCGACGATATCTTCTGTATGGCATCTTGGCAGCGTTCAATGCAGTTGCCTGTGCAGCAGCAGCAGCGCGAATGATCCGCTCCGCGGGCAGCACTCGCTTTTATGGCCGCGCAGTGGCGCGGCGAGAGATAAGGGACTTAGAAAATTTCACAGTGCCAGCAGAGCGTTATCCCGGACGCGGGCACTAGTCACACTAGGTGCCCGCGTCCGCTGTTTGCCAGTCTTCGGCGGCTGGCGCGCTGCCAAGATGGACTTCAGCCGCCTTATCGGCGGGATCAAAGGTCAAGCGCTCACAGAGCTGACGTAACATGCTGTTGCATACTCTATGTCGACAGATCCTAGATGTACCCTTGTCCGTTTTTAAGCTACGCTACAGATCAATTTATTTGTGAAAAAACAATGTACGATCTCCAACAAATTTAACATATTCACAGGTACCTTTACCTTTAATCCATATAAAAACAGTTTCATTGACTGATATCTTACGTCTATTACGTGTATACAAGGAAAAGGGTGAGGGTGACATATATGTTGATTTGCCAAAGTCTTTATTTGCATTTTCGGTAACATGATATGTTCGATAGGCTATGATGTCAGGATCAACGAAGCTTTCCAGTCCGGATACATTGGGTACGCCTGTTCCACCACGTACAACAGCGACTGTTAACCATCCGTTACCGTGGGTAAACGAATCATTGATGTCGATGCTGAAGTTCAGTCTGCAACCACAAAACATTGCTGGTCCGTCCAATAGAGAGTGTGCAGCGACAGATTTGATAGTATTCTTTTTCTTGTCGGCGGCAGATGTGGTCATTTCGACGTCTATTACGTGTATACAAGGAAAAGGGTGAGGGTGACATATATGTTGATTTGCCAAAGTCTTTATTTGCATTTTCGGTAACATGATATGTTCGATAGGCTATGATGTCACGGTCAACGAAGCTTTCCAGTCCGGATACATTGGGTACGCCTGTTCCACCACGTACAACAGCGACTGTTAACCATCCGTTACCATGGGTAAACGAATCATTGATGTCGATGCTGAAGTTCAGTCTGCAACCACAAAACACTGTTGGTCCATCCAATAGAGAGTGTGCAGCGACAGATTTGATAGTATTCTTTTTCTTGTTGGCGGCAGATGTGGTCATTTCGACGTCTTCAATTGTTTTATATATAGTCTGTCTTGCACGGCGACGGCGTAGCTTTTTTAACGGATGGTTAACAGTCGCTGTTGTACGTGGTGGAACAGACGTACCCAATGTATCCGGACTGGAAAGCTTCGTTGATCCTGACATCATAGCCTATCGAACATATCATGTTACCGAAAATGCAAATAAAGACTTTGGCAAATCAACATATATGTCACCCTCACCCTTTTCCTTGTATACACGTAATAGACGTAAGATATCAGTCAATGAAACTGTTTTTATATGGATTAAAGGTAAAGGTACCTGTGAATATGTTAAATTTGTTGGAGATTGTACATTGTATTTTCACAAATAAATTGATCTGTAGCGTAGCTTAAAAACGGACAAGGGTACATCTAGGATCTGTCGACATAGAGTATGCAACAGCATGTTACGTCAGCTCTGTGAGCGCTTGACCTTTGACCCCGCCGATAAGGCGGTTGAAGTCCATCTTGGCAGCGCGCCAGCAGCCGAAGACTGACAAACAGCGGACGCGAGCACCTAGTGTGACTAGTGCTCGCGTCCGGGATAACGCTCTGCTGGCACTGTGAAATTTTCTAAGTCCCTTATCTCTCGCCGCGCCACTGCGCGTCTACAAAGGCGAGCGCTGCCCGCGTAGCGGATCATTCGCGCTGCTGCTGCTGCACAGGCAACTGCATTGAACGCTACCAAGATGCCTTACAGAAGATACAGTCGCCGTCGCCGTGCAAGGCAGACTATATATAAAACAATTGAAGACGTCGAAATGACGTCACGGTCGATGAAACTTTCCAGTCCCGATACATTGGGTACGCCTGTACCACCACGTACAACAACGACTGTTAACCATCCGTTACCGTGGGTAAACGAATCATTGATGTCAATGCTGAAGTTCAGTCTTCTGCAACCACATCTTGGCAGCGTTCACCCTTTTCCTTGTATACACGTAATAGACGTAAGATATCTCTAAATGAAACCGTATTTATTTGGATTAAAGGCAAAGGTACTTGTGAATATGTAAAATTTGTTGGAGACTGTACTTTGTATTTTCATAAATAAATTGATCTGTAGCGTAGCTGAGAACCGGACAAGAGTACATCTAGGATCTGTCGACATAGAGTATGCAACAGCATGTTACGTCATTTCGACGTCTTCAATTGTTTTATATATTGTCTGTCTTGGACGGCGACGATATCTTCTGTATGGCATCTTGACAGCGTTCAATGCAGTTGCCTGTGCAGCAGCAGCAGCGCGAATGATCCGCTCCGCGGGCAGCGCTCGCTTTTATGGCCGCGCAGTGGCGCGGCGAGAGATAAGGGACTTAGAAAATTTCACAGTGCCAGCAGATCAATGATTCGTTTACCCACGGTAAGACAGACTATATATAAAACAATTGAAGACGTCGAAATGACCACATCTGCCGCCGACAAGAAAAAGAATACTATCAAATCTGTCGCTGCACACTCTCTATTGGACGGACCAGCAGTGTTTTGTGGTTGCAGACTGAACTTCAGCATCGACATCAATGATTCGTTTGCCCACGGTAAACCTTACAGATGATCAACGAAGCTTTCCAGTCCGGTTACATTGGGTACGCCTGTTCCACCACGTACAACAGCGACTGTTAACCATCCGTTACCGTGGGTAAACGAATCATTGATGTCGATGCTGAAGTTCAGTCTGCAACCACAAAACACTGCTGGTCCGTCCAATAGAGAGTGTGCAGCGACAGATTTGATAGTAATCTTTTTCTTGTCGGTGGCAGATGTGGTCATTTCGACATCTTCAATTGTTTTGTATATAGTCTGTCTTGCACGGCGACGGCGACTGTAAAGTTACCTGTGAATATGTTAAATTTGTTGGAGATTGTACATTGTATTTTCACAAATAAATTGATCTGTAGCGTAGCTTAAAAACGGACAAGGGTACATCTAGGATCTGTCGACATAGAGTATGCAACAGCATGTTACGTCAGCTCTGTGAGCGCTTGACCTTTGACCCCGCCGATAAGGCGGTTGAAGTCCATCTTGGCAGCGCGCCAGCAGCCGAAGACTGACAAACAGCGGACGCGAGCACCTAGTGTGACTAGTGCTCGCGTCCGGGATAACGCTCTGCTGGCACTGTGAAATTTTCTAAGTCCCTTACCTCTCGCCGCGCCACTGCACGTCTACAAAAGCGAGCGCTGCCCGCGGAGCGGATCATTCGCGCTGCTGCTGCTGCACAGGCAACTGCATTGAACGCTGCCAAGATGCCTTACAGAAGATACAGTCGCCGTCGCCGTGCAAGACAGATTATATATAAAACAATTGAAGACGTCGAAATGACATTTTCACATATGTGGAATGTGCGGTAGGCTATGACGTCACGGTCGATGAAACTTTCCAGTCCCGATACATTGGGTACGCCTGTACCACCTCGTACAATTGCAACGGTTAGCCAGCCGTTGCCATGAGAAAATGTATCATTCAGATCAATACTGAAATTCAGTCTACATCCACAGAAGACAGCAGGTCCATCTAGTAGAGAGTGTGCAGCGACAGATTTTATGGTATTTTTCTTCTTGTCGGCGGCAGATGTTGTCATTTCGACGTCTTCAATTGTTTTACATATTGTCTGTCTTGGACGGACCAGTAGTGTTTTGTGGTTGCAGACTGAACTTCAGCATCAACATCAATGATTCGTTTACCCACGGTAACGGATGGTTAACAGTCGCTGTTGTACGTGGTGGAACAGGCGTACCCAATGTATCCGGACTGGAAAGCTTCGTTGATCGTGACATCATAGCCTATCGAACATATTATGTTATCGAAAATGCAAATAAAGACATTGGCAAATCAACATATATGTCACCCTCACCCTTTTCCTTGTATACACGTAATAGACGTAAGATATCAGTCAATGAAACTGTTTTTATATGGATTAAAGGTAAAGGTACCTGTGAATATGTTAAATTTGTTGGAGATTGTACATTGTATTTTCACAAATAAATTGAACTGTAACGTAGCTTAAAAACGGACAAGGGTACATCTAGGATCTGTCGACATAGAGTATGCAACAGCATGTTACGTCAGCTCTGTGAGCGCTTGACCTTTGACCCCGCCGATAAGGCGGTTGAAGTCCATCTTGGCAGCGCGCCAGCAGCCGAAGACTGACAAACAGCGGACGCGAGCTCCTAGTGTGACTAGTGCTCGCGTCCGGGATAACGCTCTGCTGGCACTGTGAAATTTTCTAAGTCCCTTATCTCTCGCCACGCCACTGCGCGTCTACAAAAGCGAGCGCTGCCCGCGGAGCGGATCATTCACGCTGCTGCTGCTGCACAGGCAACTGCATTGAACGCTGCCAAGATGCCTTACAGAAGATACAGTCGCCGTCGCCGTGCAAGACAGACTATATATAAAACAATTGAAGACGTCGAAATGACCACATCTGCCGCCGACAACTGCAACTGCTGTGTTCGGATGCAGGCTGAGTTGGCATCCCTTCGCTCCCAGCTTCAGGCAGTGTTGGCTTCGGTCACACAGCTTGAGGCTGTTGCCAATGGGCATCACTGTGGGGGTCCGGATGGGGGTTTGTCGGGGACGGCCAGCTCGTCCCCGCATCCCCTGATCGGACTACGGCTGTGGTTGCCCGGGATACTGCCCGCATTGAGGCTGATCCCTCACCTGTGGTAGAGTGGGAGGTCATTTCAAGGTGTGGCAGGGGGCGAAAGACATTCCGGAGGGCTGAACGGAAAGCCTCTCCAGTTTGTCTGACGAACCGGTTTCAGGCTCTGTCTCAGGCTGATACTGATCTTCGGCCTGACATGGCTGCTTGTCCTGTTCCAGAGGTTGCCCCTCAGTCTGCAAGATCCGGGCAGTCGCAGAGGGTGGGCTTACTGGTAGTTGGGAGCTCCAACGTCAGGCGCGTAATGGGGCCCCTTAGGGAAATGGCAGCAAGAGAGGGGAAGAAAACCAATGTGCACTCCGTGTGCATACCGGGGGGAGTCATTCCAGATGTGGAAAGGGTCCTTCCGGATGCCATGAAGGGTACAGGGTGCACCCATCTGCAGGTGGTCGCTCATGTCGGCACCAATGATGTGTGTCGCTATGGATCGGAGGAAATCCTCTCTGGCTTCTGGCGGCTATCTGATTTGGTGAAGACTGCCAGTCTCGCTAGCGGGATGAAAGCAGAGCTCACCATCTGCAGCATCGTCGACAGGACTGACTGCGGACCTTTGGTACAGAGCCGAGTGGAGGGTCTGAATCAGAGGCTGAGACGGTTCTGCGACCGTGTGGGCTGCAGATTCCTCGACTTGCGCCATAGGGTGGTGGGGTTTCGGGTTCTGCTGGATAGGTCAGGAGTCCACTACACGCAACAAGCGGCTACACGGGTAGCAGGGGTTGTGTGGCGTGGGCTGGGCGGTTTTTTAGGTTAGATGGCCTTGGGCAAGTACAGAAAGGGCAACAGCCTCAACGGGTGCGGGGCAAAGTCAGGACATGCGGGGACCAAGCAGCAATCGGTATTGTAATTGTCAACTGTCGAAGCTGCGTTGGTAAAGTACCGGAACTTCAAGCGCTGATAGAAAGCACCGAAGCTGAAATCGTTATAGGTACAGAAAGCTGGCTTAAGCCAGAGATAAATTCTGCCGAAATTTTTACAAAGGTACAGACGGTGTTTAGAAAGGATAGATTGCATGCAACTGGTGGTGGAGTGTTCATCGCTGTTAGTAGTAGTTTATCCTGTAGTGAAGTAGAAGTGGATAGTTCCTGTGAATTATTATGGGTGGAGGTTACACTAAACAACCGAACTAGGTTAATAATTGGCTCCTTTTACCGACCTCCCGACTCAGCAGCATTAGTGGCAGAACAACTGAGAGAAAATTTGGAATACATTTCACATAAATTTTCTCAGCATGTTATAGTCTTAGGTGGAGATTTCAATTTACCAGATATAGACTGGGACACTCAGATGTTTAACGGGTGGTAGGGACAGAGCATCGAGTGACATTATACTGAGTGCACTATCCGAAAATTACCTCGAGCAATTAAACAGAGAACCGACTCGTGGAGATAACATATTGGACCTACTGATAACAAACAGGCCCGAACTTTTCGACTCTGTATGTACTGAACAGGGAATCAGTGATCATAAGGCCGTTGCAGCATCCCTGAATATGGAAGTTAATAGGAATATAAAAAAAGGGAGGAAGGTTTATCTGTTTAGCAAGAGTAATAGAAGGCAGATTTCAGACTACCTAACAGATCAAAACGAAAATTTCTGTTCCGACACTGACAATGTTGAGTGTTTATGGAAAAAGTTCAAGGCAATCGTAAAATGCGTTTTAGACAGGTACGTGCCGAGTAAAACTGTGAGGGACGGGAAAAACCCACCGTGGTACAACAACAAAGTTAGGAAACTACTGCGAAAGCAAAGAGAGCTCCACTCCAAGTTTAAACGCAGCCAAAACCTCTCAAACAAACAGAAGCTAAACGATGTCAAAGTTAGCGTAAGGAGGGCTATGCGTGAAGCGTTCATTGAATTCGAAAGTAAAATTCTATGTACCGACTTGACAGAAAATCCTAGGAAGTTCTGGTCTTACGTTAAATCAGTAAGTGGCTCGAAACAGCATATCCAGACACTACGGGATGATGATGGCATTGAAACAGAGGATGACACGCGTAAAGCTGAAATACTAAACACCTTTTTCCAAAGCTGTTTCACAGAGGAAGACCGCACTGCAGTTCCTTCTCTAAATCCTCGCACAAACGAAAAAATGGCTGACATCGAAATAAGTGTCCAAGGAATAGAAAAGCAACTGGAATCACTCAGTAGAGGAAAGTCCACTGGACCTGACGGGATACCAATTCGATTCTACACAGAGTACGCGAATGAACTTGCCCCCCTTCTAACAGCCGTGTACCGCAAGTCTCTAGAGGAACGGAGGGTTCCAAATGATTGGAAAAGAGCACAGATAGTCCCAGTCTTCAAGAAGGGTCGTCGAGCAGATGCGCAAAACTATAGACCTATATCTCTTACGTCGATCTCTTGTAGAATTTTAGAACATGTTTTTTGCTCGAGTATCATGTCATTTCTGGAAACCCAGAATCTACTGTGTAGGAATCAACATGGATTCCGGAAACAGCGATCGTGTGAGACCCAACTCGCCTTATTTGTTCATGAGACCCAGAAAATATTAGATACAGGCTCCCAGGTAAATGCTATTTTTCTTGACTTCCGGAAGGCGTTCGATACAGTTCTGCACTGTCGCCTGATAAACAAAGTAAGAGCCTACGGAATATCAGACCAGCTGTGTGGCTGGATTGAAGAGTTTTTAGCAAACAGAACACAGCATGTTGTTATCAATGGAGAGACATCTACAGACGTTAAAGTAACCTCTGGCGTGCCACAGGGGAGTGTTATGGGACCATTGCTTTTCACAATATATATAAATGACCTAGTAGATAGTGTCGGAAGTTCCATGCGGCTTTTCGCGGATGATGCTGTAGTATACAGAGAAGTTGCTGCATTAGAAAATTGTAGCGAAATACAGGAAGATCTGCAGCGGATAGGCACTTGGTGCAGGGAGTGGCAACTGACCCTTAACATAGACAAATGTAATGTATTGCGAATACATAGAAAGAAGGATCCTTTATTGTATGATTATATGATAGCGGAACAAACACTGGTAGCAGTTACTTCTGTAAAATATCTGGGAGTATGCGTACGGAACGATTTGAAGTGGAATGATCATATAAAATTAATTGTTGGTAAGGCGGGTACCAGGTTGAGATTCATTGGGAGAGTGCTTAGAAAATGTAGTCCATCAACAAAGGAGGTGGCTTACAAAACACTCGTTCGACCTATACTTGAGTATTGCTCATCAGTGTGGGATCCGTACCAGGTCGGGTTGACGGAGGAGATAGAGAAGATCCAAAGAAGAGCGGCGCGTTTCGTCACCGGGATATTTGGTAACCGTGATAGCGTTACGGAGATGTTTAATAAACTCAAGTGGCAGACTCTGCAAGAGAGGCGCTCTGCATCGCGGTGTAGCTTGCTCGCCAGGTTTCGAGAGGGTGCGTTTCTGGATGAGGTATCGAATGTATTGCTTCCCCCTACTTATACTTCCCGAGGAGATCACGAATGTAAAATTAGAGAGATTAGAGCGCGCACGGAGGCTTTCAGACAGTCGTTCTTCCCGCGAACCATACGCGACTGGAACAGGAAAGGGAGGTAATGACAGTGGCACGTAAAGTGCCCTCCGCCACACACCGTTGGGTGGCTTGCGGAGTATCAATGTAGATGTAGATGTAGATGTAGTCACTGTCCTTCACCCACCTATCACCTTCCCTTTTCCCACTCCAGTACTTCGCAGCCTTCTATTCCAACAATGCACCCATAGTAGTATTCTCTCTCTCTCTCTCTCTCTCTCTCTCTCTCTCTCTCTCTCTCTCTCTCAATTTCCACCCTCTGTATAACCTCCTGACTGCACCTAGCTCCCCTACCCTCTCCCCACCTCATCGCCACCACAAGCAGCATTTTACTGTCCCCTACTATCCTCCCCTCCCCCCTCCCCCCCTCCCACCACCAGCACTCTCCTTACCTCCACTAGCCAGGTTGCTTCTCCCATCATTCCCTGTCACTCACAGTCTGGCCTCAGCAACCAGAGACAGTGGTTATGTGTGTGTGAGTTGCGATGGTGTGTATGTGTGTTGTCTAATTCAGAAGGCGGCATTTTGGCCAAAAGTTTACTTATTTAGCAGTCTTTTTGTTGTGCCTGTCTGCAACTCAACATCCCTATTATATCGTGAGTAGCAATCTATCCTTTTCTTAATATCATCATTATTCCATCCTGAATCTTCCATTGTTAGATTCTGGCTTTAAATTTGTGTGATTTATTGTGTAATCGGAATTTAACTGATTTCTTTTTGTACTTGTGTGGGTGACATCACACTTTTCCTTGTTGAGAGGCAATGCCACTTTTCACACTATTCAGATATAATGTCCAAGTCATTTTGCAATTGATTTTGATCTGACAAATTTACTACACAATGAACGACAGCATCGTTTGCAAACAATCTGAGAGGGCTGCTCAAATTGTTTCCTAAATTGTTTATGTACATAAGGATCAGCAGAGGGACTATAATACTTCCTTGGGAAACGCTAGATATCACTTCTGTTTTACTCAGTGACTTTCTATCAATTACTGACAGGAAATCAGGAATCGAGTCTCACAACTGAGATGATACTTTGTAGGCACACATTTTGATTGGAACTCGCTTGTGAAGAATGGACCTTATTTCAGGGCATCATTTTGGGAAGTCGTAGCCTTATCAAAATAGTTGATTAATACATTCGACACCCAGGATAATTCTGAGTGACGAGTTATTTTTTGGAGGCATTGGCAGTACCAGAATTGGATGCGATGGCCCAGGAAATCTGCTTTTGAACTAGACTGGTGGGATAATTATGTCCTGTGAAGGCCAAGGTGAGAATGGTGGTGAACAAATATGTTTGCCTTGAAAGCCAAGTCTGCAAGGGAGGAGACGTTTGGCATGGAAAGGGTGACAACTGACAAAATGTAAGTACTGTTGTTTGTTAGTAGGTTTAATTTGAACAGAAGTGCATAACTGATGCTTGGTGAAATTAGGTCAATTTCAAGGAAAGTAGCACGGGATTCAGAATAGGACTATGTGAAATTTAATTGGGAGAATGCACTTAGAGATTCCAAAAATTTTAACAAGTCAGCTTCTGGCAAAGATGTAATCAATGTACCTATACTGATCCAGGTGAAGAAGGCTTATGGATCCTACGAAATCCCCCTGCAGGTAATCCAGTAAAGGTTGGCATAGAAAGAATCCATCCTGGTGCCCATGGCTGTGCACCTGATCTGTTAGTATGTCTGCCCCTCAAAGGTAGAGTAGTTGTTCGTAAGTATGAAGTTAGTGACGGTAAGCAGGAAGAACATCATGCTTTGGAATCAGATAGGTGTTGGTTGAGATAATGTTCAGCAGCAGACAGACCATGTACATGTGAATGTTGGTGCAGAGGGAGGTGGCATCAGTGGTGACAAGCAAGGTATATGGTGGGAGTAGAACGGGCAGAGATTTCAGACAACCTAGGAAATAGTTGGTGTCTTTATAATAGGGGAAGTCTTTGTACTGTAGGTTGCAACTGTCGATCAATTAAAGCAGATATACGTTCATTGTGTTTTATGAAGCTAGTGACTATGGAAGAGTCAGGGTGTTTTGGTTTCTGGATCTCAGGAGGAAGGTAAAAGGTGGGATTGTGTGGTTTGGGTAGGGTAAGAAATTATGTGGAGTGATGTGGTAGTCCTTGTCAGGGGCCTGAGATTTCAAGGAGGGACTGTATGTCAGTTATCACAGGGACGGGATCTCGGTGGCAGATGCTGTTTGTAGAAGTGTCAGAAACCTTGAGTGGACCCTCGCTTACAGACTCCTTGAAAGTGAGACGCTTGGATAATACAGATAACTCTGGAGGGGAGAGGACCTTAGATGAGAGGTTGAGAACACTGTGCTGTTGTGGCTGCTTCTTGTGATCATGAGTTACCGTAGTTCTGGGAGACAGTGTTAAAGGCTGGGGGTGTTAAGGAGATTGGTCAAGTTCAATTAGTAGGAGAGGAGTGGTGGTTGATGATGTGGTCATTTAGGAGCGGGACAGAGACAGAAATGGAAACACCACTGTTGAAGTAGTTTAGTAGAAGATAGGATAGCATTTTGCAGTGAAGTTTGGCCTGCCGTTGCAGTTTAAAGTTGCCGTGGTGAACGGTACCATCTGCATACACGTGGAGCATATAACTGCAGGATTTTGTAGAAGAAGACAAGTCTGGTGGAGTGTAATTTGGCAGATGAGGTATATAGATCACAGATTAGCCAGATAAGTGCAGGAGATTGCTGTATTTGAAACTGTAAAAGGGGTTGGTGAAGAGTAGGGTTACATCCAGAAACAGGGACTTTCAATGTTAGGGCTTTGGGGGTAACTCCCAGGGACAAGCGGTTTCAAGAAACAGAATGTGGGATCTTGGTTTGCGTAGTGCAAAAGTGTGTTTTCAAAAGGACTGATTATAATATGTGATCGGATTCATTGCAGTAAGAAAGGAGGGTTTCGAGCATTAGAGATGGTTTGGGAACTGGTATTACAATATGTCCTTGGTTCTTTCTGACATCCACCTGTTCTACATTTACATTACTTGCTTTGGTCTCAGCATTTCTTTTCAGTAACCATTCCTTTCCTACATTCCCTTTTAGTTTTCTATATCCTTTGTTTTCAGCACTGTCCATCCCCTCCCGCTCCCCCTCTCCCTCACCTACCCACCTACCACATATAGGGCACTTAGCTTTCTGCCCTTATTAACTCCTACACACTGTTTTGTTAGTAATCTCGGTCTTGCTTATCACCCTGCCTTTCACATTTAAGCTCCCATGTTTACAGATCTCATGCAGTACAGTCTCCATCAGTCTGTCCTTCTCGTCATGTTGGGTAAGTCTCCTCTGACCCAGGGCTCTGGGCAACATTTCCATAACTTTCTCCATTTCCTAAACTGTGCCAGTGCCGTTCCTTCATCTTTTTTCCTTCAACTTCAACCCTTCGACCAGAAGAAGGAGCCACCAACTCCAAAAGCTACTATTATTTTCAAATTGTACCTGATTGTTCTTGAGAAATTTAATAAGGGAGTAATGTATTGAAAGGGTGTTGTTAGTGCAGTAGGCTTAATTTTTTAAATAGTTGCTGACATGAAATTCAAGAATGGATACCAAATACCCTTACTGCCATTTCTTTTGAATAAATACTTTGTACCTATGTGTGGAACTGCCCTAGAAAACTATTCCATATGAGGACAGTCAGTGGAAGTATGCAAACTGAGTTAATTTTTGTAATGCTTTCATCGCCAAAATCTTCAAATCAGCTCTGATCAGTATTCACACTCAGAAATTTTGAATAATCAGTTGTATATATTTCCTTTCTCTATCATGTATTCTTATTGATGAAAATATATTTTACCTTGTATGGAATTGAATGGATTATGTGTTTTTTCCTAAGTTGAGTAACAAACCATGTACTGAAACAAATCTATAACACTTTTGATTTTCATTTATTGTTCCGTCTGTTGTTGCAGTGCATCATGCTTGCATCAGATGTCTAAAGACATCATGTCATGGAGAACAACTTTCGTCAGAGACAAAATGTTTCCTGACACTTCGTGATGACACAAGCTGTCTTTTACTATTGGTTATGCCCCTAAGAGGCAGCAAGATGTAGGCACTCCGCAGTGTGCGTATGCAATGTGTATTGCCTCTCATAAAGTCATCTGCTCCGTGTGAAAGAGTGTAGTCCATGCGAAATTAAAGTTCCTGAGTCAGTTTCAAAATATCTTTCTCCACTTAGAGATACTCATTCTTAAGGTTTGGGGGAGGTACTATTGAGGTGCAGTGCACTTGGTTAGCGTGTAACCTCCCCCCTCACTTATCGACCTTAATGACAGTGAGAAATTAAACCGCGTGTACCTAATGGAAATTTGGGAAAAGCAATCGTCACCGAAGTTAATCTATCGGTAAAGAGGGAGGAAAGGGTTACATCTAAATGAAAGGAAAAATGCAAATGAAACTGGTGGAAATTAATTTTGAAAAGGGATAAAGTTAATAAAGAAAGTAAATGTGCGGCCGTTACGTTAACAATTAACTAGCGGTAATTAGATATTTGAGATTTGGAGGAAATCACGGTCGCCAGTCCTAAGGACAATTACTATAGTAACTGAAAAAGTAAGGTTATTACACATATAATTAGCACTAGAAGCGTGGCAACTGAAGGTTGACACGTGTGGTGTGAAAACTGACAGTTTGTCAGAAGTAGTAAATTTCGCTACACTCTGACTTAATTTAGCAGAAGAATTAATAAAACCAGAAAACTGAAAGTTAATTTAGTGACTGAAATTAATAAGAAGCTTTCTTTCTGAAGCACATCGAAATCCAGTAAAATACGGTTAGTCTTGGACTACCTCAACAATCATTTCAAAAGCAACTTGACTCTACGCAATTTAGAAACAAGAGATTTTACTTTGAACTTGAATTAACTGATTCTGAACAATTAACAATAGTAAAATTTAGTACGTACCAAGCTGAGCTGCAGTCACAGGTAAGCTAAAATATGCTAACAAAACTCGCACTCTTAATTTGTGCTCGTGTAACCTAAATATTGTAGCCAGCTACTGAACTTTGAAATTAAAGCAGTGAAATCTAATCATATTATTTTAATGCTGGCGTTTGAATTTCAACGACAGTCGGGTTCATTTCGGAAAAGGAAGGGACCCTGCTTGGCAATGCAATCGGGACAATGAGCAACAAAGGTTCATGCTAAGTTGCTGTAATTTTGCGAGGCAAATGGAACAATTTGAAAAGCTGAGGTCTGCCATACAGTTCTGAAACTTTACGTGCTTTTAGTCTTCCTTGTTGGTTGATTGAAGGTTTGAAGCCGTCGATCGAGGAGGTGGCGACAGTCACTCATTGTCGGCCGTCGCTGTTGCAGAAGCGGGATGTTGGCGCGCCTTCTTCTCGACACGGTCACCAGGCGAAACGGGCTCTTGATGTGCGCCAGCTAATGCTTCCCGTCCGCGACACCATGTCAGAAACTATCATCGCGAGTCGAGCGCAATTACATGCTGCCAAACCCCGAAAGCGCGGCAACTCGCGGGAGCGTCACACAACACACCTGCTCCACTCGTTACTCCCGCCAGACCCTCACTGTTCTGCCCGCGCTCCACGCGGCAGAGTTAACACTACCAAAGATCCTACACACTTTGATTCGTCACACGACCTATCGACGTAATCGTTCGATAGCAGTTTTCCCTAGGCAAGACCCAGCGTAAAAATACAAATAATATTTACGAAACAAACCAATTATACATCGACATGAGTGCATAAATATATATATACAAACAGTAAAACAATTACAATATATAAAGAGACAGAAATGTCATATCTTGAGGTAACAAAACAAGGAAAAAAATAATAGTACAATAGATGGAAATAGGAGTATATGCATTTCCGGCGTTACACGTGCCCCACATTGTCTGAGGATGTTCGTGTAACGTAAACAGACTCAGAAAATGTCCCAAAAAAGAAACAGCGGAAATGCATATGCTCAAAACATCAACAAAATTTAGCATTCGTCTAATTAATCATAAATCAATTTTTAGACCATAATAATTGAGTGGGGACACTCCTAATCTTCTTCCACTCTGTCATCTTGCACAAAATAAAACAGGTTGACAACATATTAAAATTCATAGAAAACATAGAAAATGGTTTAGCTATTCCAAAATCATTAAAATTCGTAACACTATGAGAAATGGAATACTATTTGCAAAATTAATCAGAGTACATGGTCATAAAAACAGGTAGATCAAAATACGCAAATTAATAATTAATTACATAGAATACACATTTTTACATAACCTTTTCATAATTAATATCTCGTCATGAGATTCCACTTAACGCTAAACAAGAAAATAATATTCAGTAGATCGAAAAAAACATAAATACTGACAGCAGAATTCTTTCACATCAGCTGTCCGGGAAGAAAAACTATTCCGCCTTTCGTACTCGCAAGTACAAAGAATGCCGAGAACGGCACGGAGAACCTACGGCGGCACAAGAGCCGACAGCGGCCCCGCCTCGTCAGTATTGTTGCGCCCGCCTGTGCGGCACGCTTGATCTCACTCGCCTGTCTAACGGCATTTCCAGAACGTCCGCTTCACTGAATTCTTTGGGAAAAACTCACTCCCGAGTAATCTCAAGGAGTCCCTTAATACTATCACAGTGGATAACTCAACACTGTCCATCATCACACGCATGTACTAGCCTGAAACTTAAAACAGCGTCTAAGTACATCGGCAATGACTAGTAAATCACATATTTATGAAATCTTACAGCTATTTACAAAATCATATTTACATTCCTTAATCTACTGTGACTCAGCTGAAAACTTAAACTAGCAGCTTGGATTTTTCAGTTGATTAGATCATGATTAAATTGATTAAAATTAAATTGATTAATCAAAATTAATTACTTATTAATTACAACTTCTTTAATGACCTTGGTCAGTCAAAAGCATGGCAATCTAGCAAATCGTTAAATCTTACACTCTATTTTACATACTGTATAAATTACCCATTGTGTGGTATTAATCGACCCTAGGTTGGTACAATTTCAAGTCTACAATATTCCGTAAGCATTTGTGTGAGGCATACCAATGACTTTATATGGTCCATTATAAACAAACTTAAATTTAGAGTTTTCATGGTCTATCTCGCTCGATTTCTCATGAGCTTTTACAAGTACTAAGTCTCCGATTGCAAACTTAGCAAAACGCGCTTTAGCGTCATGACGACGTATGCGAGCATCGGCTTTTAGCTTCATTACTTCTCGCAAACGATCTTTTTTCACACCAATACTAATGTCAATCCGTGGAGGGAATTTGATTATCACTTCCACTAAACTTTTACTTCTGTCATCCAACAGGATTTCCTCTGGAGAAAATCCCGTAGTTTCATGTCTCAAGGTGTTCATAATTCTCTTAAATTCTGCTTCATATTTGCCCCATGCCCTATGGTTGTGATGGCAGTAGGTACGGGAAAGTCGGCCTCGTCTTTGTTCGTGTGTTACGTTTGACACACCTTCTACAATACTTTCCAATTCACTTTCTACATTATTGTCAATGCCGAGATTCCTCACATTACAGTAGTTCAAATTCATACCTACATCAATACCATTCGGCCAGTTAACAATGTGTATAGGCTGGTATTGCCTATGCACACCGTCTCCTGCCTCGCCAAAGCTAACTACTATCGTTTTATCTAGTGACATACATGTCAAAGTTTTGCTTTCGCAGTTAATCACTGCACGGTACTTTAATAGCCAATCTAACCCGATAATTACTTCCGTAGTTAAGTCTGGCACGACGACAAACTCTTGTTCAAATCGTGCCCCACATATCTCGAAGTTGACAAAAACCTGTTTTGTGACCGGTTTACTGGCCTTCCCAGTAGCACCGATAATTTTCACTCCTGTTACTGGCATAACTACGATGCCAGGTCTGTCTTTCAGTAACTCAAATATTTTCCCAGATACAGCACTCAATTCTGCACCGGTGTCAATCAACACGTTTAGTTGTAGGCCGTGCATATTAACAGACACTACTATCTGTCTACACTTGTCCTCGACTGTTTCTTTATTTTGCCACAGTAAATCCTCGTCTATATCCAGATCATTCCAGAAAAAACCATCCGGCTTTGATCCTAAATTCGGTTTATCTGGCGGCTTTTTCAGCCTCTGTTCACATACAGTTTTAATTTCAACACGTTTGTCCTGAGGCTTAGTCTCTAGCTTCGCCTCCAATACCGAAACCTTTTCCTGTAACTCGTCAACTAGTGAGTGCTGCTTTGCTATCACTTCACTAATTGTCACCTTCGTTGATTCCACTTTGGTCAGATTGATCTCATCTGCCAATCTACCTGGAGGAATGTGCCCAGTAGCATCTGAAATTACTTCCTCTGGATCTGCGCAACCCACACTGCTATCGTCTGACTGTATAATGTCAGCTCTAACCTCATACACGCTGTAATCTATGTGCTTTTCTACCAATCGTGTCCGGCTATCACTAAAATTTTCGTAATCTTTCTCCTTAATACTCTCGCAATGTTTAAACTGGAGGTTTGCGTCGGATGGGTCGGCTACTTCTACTACTATAACTTTCGGTAAAGTCTGCCGGTTAGGGCCAGAACTTTCCGTTACTACTTCAACTTCTAACTCCTGCGGGACGAAACACGACGAATCTTGCTCGTGCTCCCCATTAACATCAATTATTTCTGGTAAAGTCTGCCGGTTAGGGCCAGAACTTTCCATCACTTCACAAATACTATCTTCCTGTGGGACGAGACGCGGCAAATCCTGCCCGCGCTCCCTATAAACACTCCTCCCGTACAGGCCCCTATAATCTCTTAGTTCGTCGTATAAGCGACCGAACTGCCTTAACCAGACCTCATCCCTCTCTGCATCCCCTCGCTCGATGACGGACGTTTTATCCGACATCTGATCTTCTCTCAACAATTGCGAATCATTCTTAAACTCAATCTCCAGTTCCGCTGTGGGTATTACAGCTGCCACTTTATAATCGATTTCCGGAACACTACTTAAATTGTTCTCACTGACAGTGAATGTACTACCTACTGCCGTGTATACTGCTGATCTACTACTTGTGGGCGCACTCCTTTCTCTTAACACTGGCACACTCTCCCGCCGTTGATTATTCCATACGGAATTTTCATAACGGCGACACCTGGGTTTTCTCTTGTTATTGGGCCGCCAAAATTTCTCCACGCCCGCTCGGCCCCTCACCGGCGCGGCTAATGGTTTCCCTGTCTCGTCCCAGCAGATACGCTCCCCGGATGCTGCTGAGGCGGCTGATCACACCCTCTGGCGTTATTACTATTCTGTGAAGCCAGTATCACGTTAGTATGATACTGGTTTCTGTCATTCCTGTTATTATTTGCATTGTACCGATTGTTATTACGGTCCGAACCATTATTATTATTGCTGCGGTATGCATTATTCCCATGGTTATCGTTGTTATGGTTGGGGTGGTACCCGTTGTTGTTACCACGGCCTCTACCACTGTCGCGATTATTGCGCCAATTGTCCTCGTCCTCAACTCTTTCCAGGAAATCATTGATTGTCCTGTAATTGCTTCCTACGTAGCGTTTTGTATCATCTGGAAGCTTCTTGTAGAGTTCCCAGACTATTTCGGATTCCGTGCGGCGATCACGCAAATATTCCAACTTGCGGATCCAGCCCTCACAAAACTCCTTCATCGAGCCGCGCGAATTCGCATCGAAAGGCCTCGATACGACAAATTCGCGCCAGACACTTTGCTGCTTTTGCTCTGACCAGTATTCAGCCAGAAACAAATTTTTAAACTCGTCAAACGTCAGGTCCGTAATGTTGAGCTTTAAGCCCCAACGCTTGGCATCACCAGCCAACACATCAATAATCGCATTAATTTTTCTCTCATTAGTCCATGATCTGGGTAAAACTCTTTCACAATTTTTAATGAAATCCGTCGCATGTATACCGCCTTTTTTCAAGGGGTCGAACCGCTCCTCTTTCGTCAACAATTCCGAACTATGTGCATAGATTGGCACATAGCTCTGTTTTCCGTCAAGTTTCCTTTCTAATTCCGACACCCTCGTAATCACTTGGCAAGTGGTTGTCGCAAGCGTTTCCACTTCCCTCTTTTTCTCTTCGCAGGTATTAGCCTGCTTCGTCACTTTGGTATCTACTTCGGATACTAAAGCCTTTAAAGTTTCCACCTTCTTTTGATCCTCTTTTTTCACTAATTGAATTTGTTCCGTCACCTTATTCTCGATGATCGGAGCAACTGATTCTCCTACACTTTTCTCGATTCTGCCAATTTCGGAATAAAAACGAGTATTTATGCTCGCAATTTCCGCCTGAACGCCTATCATTTCCTGTTTAAGATTACCGATTTCGGTATTAATTACAACAATATCTTCTTTGATTTTATCAACTTTTGTGTTAACAACTCCAACATTGTTGTTAACAACGTTAATAGCTTTGTTCTGATTGTCTAGCATCCGTTCAAATTTTTCAGACTGAGCTTCTTGCTTGACCGATTGACTCTTGATTTCGTTAATCAAAACATTCAATAAATCAGTTAAATTCCCGGAAACTACCGGTTTTACTTCCGTAGCGGCTTCCTCTTTAATTGTCCCCCCGTATTCGTCATCAAGGGATTCGCATTTGATTTTCACTTCCGACTCCGAAACATTTTCTAAAGTGTGGAATTCCATTTCTGCTCTTTGTTGCGTTTCGGCGGTCGCGTCTTTCATCCTAGCCGCCTGCCCCTGAACAATGGGTACCGCGGTGCGCGTTTCCCACTGTTCGACCGATTGTTCCGTATCCAAGTCAACCAAATTTTGGCAATTGTTGCCTTCACTCATTTTAATAATTTTCAATATAAATGCCAAATCTCAATTCTAATTAGGATTCCTCACACGAATATTCTCGCTGACGTATCGACCATTTCGTAACCAGTACTTTGTTACGAGATTTGCACAATGCAAAATTCGTGTCCAGAACAACCTCAAATTTGAAGATTGTCCTGTCACCAGGTCGCCACGTGTAACCTCCCCCCTCACTTATCGACCTTAATGACAGTGAGAAATTAAACCGCGTGTACCTAATGGAAATTTGGGAAAAGCAATCGTCACCGAAGTTAATCTATCGGTAAAGAGGGAGGAAAGGGTTACATCTAAATGAAAGGAAAAATGCAAATGAAACTGGTGGAAATTAATTTTGAAAAGGGATAAAGTTAATAAAGAAAGTAAATGTGCGGCCGTTACGTTAACAATTAACTAGCGGTAATTAGATATTTGAGATTTGGAGGAAATCACGGTCGCCAGTCCTAAGGACAATTACTATAGTAACTGAAAAAGTAAGGTTATTACACATATAATTAGCACTAGAAGCGTGGCAACTGAAGGTTGACACGTGTGGTGTGAAAACTGACAGTTTGTCAGAAGTAGTAAATTTCGCTACACTCTGACTTAATTTAGCAGAAGAATTAATAAAACCAGAAAACTGAAAGTTAATTTAGTGACTGAAATTAATAAGAAGCTTTCTTTCTGAAGCACATCGAAATCCAGTAAAATACGGTTAGTCTTGGACTACCTCAACAATCATTTCAAAAGCAACTTGACTCTACGCAATTTAGAAACAAGAGATTTTACTTTGAACTTGAATTAACTGATTCTGAACAATTAACAATAGTAAAATTTAGTACGTACCAAGCTGAGCTGCAGTCACAGGTAAGCTAAAATATGCTAACAAAACTCGCACTCTTAATTTGTGCTCGTGTAACCTAAATATTGTAGCCAGCTACTGAACTTTGAAATTAAAGCAGTGAAATCTAATCATATTATTTTAATGCTGGCGTTTGAATTTCAACGACAGTCGGGTTCATTTCGGAAAAGGAAGGGACCCTGCTTGGCAATGCAATCGGGACAATGAGCAACAAAGGTTCATGCTAAGTTGCTGTAATTTTGCGAGGCAAATGGAACAATTTGAAAAGCTGAGGTCTGCCATACAGTTCTGAAACTTTACGTGCTTTTAGTCTTCCTTGTTGGTTGATTGAAGGTTTGAAGCCGTCGATCGAGGAGGTGGCGACAGTCACTCATTGTCGGCCGTCGCTGTTGCAGAAGCGGGATGTTGGCGCGCCTTCTTCTCGACACGGTCACCAGGCGAAACGGGCTCTTGATGTGCGCCAGCTAATGCTTCCCGTCCGCGACACCATGTCAGAAACTATCATCGCGAGTCGAGCGCAATTACATGCTGCCAAACCCCGAAAGCGCGGCAACTCGCGGGAGCGTCACACAACACACCTGCTCCACTCGTTACTCCCGCCAGACCCTCACTGTTCTGCCCGCGCTCCACGCGGCAGAGTTAACACTACCAAAGATCCTACACACTTTGATTCGTCACACGACCTATCGACGTAATCGTTCGATAGCAGTTTTCCCTAGGCAAGACCCAGCGTAAAAATACAAATAATATTTACGAAACAAACCAATTATACATCGACATGAGTGCATAAATATATATATACAAACAGTAAAACAATTACAATATATAAAGAGACAGAAATGTCATATCTTGAGGTAACAAAACAAGGAAAAAAAATAATAGTACAATAGATGGAAATAGGAGTATATGCATTTCCGGCGTTACAAGCGGACCCTGCTAGTCCAGTAAAATCTCGTCAAATTTTCTGTGATGTTTTGGCATATATTTGCAATATGATGGAATTGGCTCAAATAAATATCACTCATAATATATTCCATGACACACCTAGTTTCAACATAAAACTTGAGTGTATTGCCTGGTACTAGCAAAATAATTTTTAAAGCATAATTTTGTGTGCCCACTTGATAGAGCAGTCCCAATTTAGTCTGGCGTATATCCGGATTAGCGATATATGTTAATAGGGGCCGTAAAACATGAAGAATTATCAGTACATCAGCAGCAACTGAGCACTGCCGAATAGTAGTAAGAGACAGTGCACTGCATGGTGTTATGAGACAGATCAAATTGGGCAAGGACTGCTGCTGGAGTATTGGTTATTATTCATTTTTAACAGTCACTGTTAATATGAGAGGCATTCAATAAGTAATGCAACAATTTTTTCTGAAAGAAGGTTGGTTCTATTCAGGATTCCAATACATCATATTATTCCCCATTCTTTTGGATACAAAACACTATTTTTCAGCGTAATCTCCGTTCAGAGCGACAGCGTTATTCCCACATGGTACCGCTCTGCAGTTCCTCTTCATCAAAATGAACTCTAACTCGTCTAAGGGTTGAACCGCACGTGTTGCATTACATGCCCTAAATTAGACACTTGTGACCCTTTGGTTGAATTGTCTGGCTGATGGCAAGTTTGCAAAATACAGTGTTAACATAACATACAATAACAGTAATAATAATATCGTGAACTAAATTAATGACCCATAAATGATGTAGGCCACACAGTTGCAATTTGGTTAGACTAATGTTTATTCAGAAAGCAAACTAATAGCAAAAGTGGTGGCATTATAGTTACTGTTGCACTCGAGCGTATATCCATTTGATACAGTTCGATCATTCACCATCTCATCGTGAATTAAAAGTCCACCTCATTAAGTACTCGAAATGTTAGAGTTCACACCAGGCGTGCAGCTGCTCACCACTCAGAGACTAAGTCCCGTTATACCACACAATGTGAAATTTTCTAAGTTGTGTGAAGCTTCGTAAAGACTGACTGTCTGCTTTTGCATCTCAATCCGAAATGAACTATACCCTTTGGTGTCTACATCCGAACTGTACTCTTTGGTGTCTAGACCAGAACTGTCCCCATGGGTGTCTCAACCAGCACTGTCCCCTACCCGTCTTCAACTGCGTTTCCCGCATGCCGAACATCTTGGCTCAACTGACTAGCAAAGTTTCCTTTCCTGAAGCCATCCAACTGATTGGCTACAGCTTATTCTACATTACTTTACATTTTTACATATTTAAATAATCAAAGTTTGACCACTTTCACATTCTAAATAAAGTAATAGTAATATCCATTACATAATAAATGTTACATTCTTTTACATAAAACGAATACAGTTTCCTTCTCTACTTTGAATTTCATGGCCAGTAGCCTCGCATCAGTGTGCTTTCTGATAAATAAATAAAGAACAAAAGTAACTATTACACAGTAAACTTTACAACAAATATTCTATTACCTAATGATTCAAAAGGTGTCATGCTGCCATCGTTCAATGTGTTTTGTGTGGAGGAAATGATGATCTGATGCTTAACTGAAAATACTGATTATTTAAATTTACTATATATTGTAAACAAATAAAGTCACAGAGTTGATATTTACAACATTTATCATTTTAATGATGAGCTTCTATATGAAATGTCGATTGTTAAGATCGATCGAAGTGTTCAGATTTTAGCATTCAGGACTTTGTTACAAAACATGTTAATTTCACTTTGACAGTAAATCCTAAACTATTATAGATATGATCAATATTCAAGTTTTATTGGGATCACCATGAAATTTTATGAAGGATTGGAGATAAAAATTACTGTGGCTTCATTCCCTGTGCTACTACAGAATTAAATAGTTTTCATAAATGTTTCCCTTTATGGTCGATCTTAGGTCTGCAATGTTTAACACTGCTACATCTCCTTGGCCACAAAAGCCTTCTGTTGGGTTTCCCTATGATGTAGGTACTCATCTGTCTCACTCTCACACTACAGCACTTAGGTCTGAATAGACAATAGACACCTTTGAATTTCCCCATCCCATAGTTAATCTGCGCCCTTTGTGATACACGGTTCTCGGTGACAGGGTTCATTTCACAAATCCTGAAGGTTGACTCTCTTAGCCATATACTTAAACGAGAGCGAAATTCCCGTTAACTCACAAACAGTCCAATGAAGTTTTGTGAAGCTCCTCTTGGGTGTACAGATTTGTATGAGGCCTTGCGTTGTCATGGGTAATGAGTTCATTTGCATTTTTATCGCACTGAAAAAGCTGAAATCATTTCCAACATTGCAGTAGTCACAGCATTGTGTAGCTGGCTGGCACGCGGGAGATCAGACAGGATTGTGCGACCTTCTCGTCATGATGACAGGTGCCTCTCCCAGTGAGTCACCGTGTTTTGTTCTCTGCCACGTCTCCATAGATGTTCTGCAGGCACCTATGAATTTGTGTGATGCTCTGATTTTCTGCCAAAAGAAACTCAGTGACATCACCTCCACTATGAAGCCATTTTCGAAGCTATGTAAAGTGCCACCACTTCATGAAGCCATAGAGGCTGAAGCAGGAATACTTCACGATGTCCAACAACAAATTCTGCATTTTTTCCAACTGAAATTGGCTGAGAAAAAAGAATGTGTTTGAGTTTTATTGAATGCCCCTCATAAATATTGATAAAGTGAATGATTTTGCCCTAGTCAAATTTGGGACTGCTCTATTGAATGGGTATATGAAAGTCTGCTTTAAAAATCATTTTGTTGTTAACATGAAACAAGCCAATGCGGGACTGATGGCCTTTGTAGTCTGGTCCCTCCAACCCGCACAAATCAACCAACCGACCCAATGCTTTCTGTTGACAGTGGGTTTTCACATGGAAGACATGATGGGTAGTATTTGTTTGGACTGACTACAGTTACACATCACAAAAATAAAAGTGCAAATATATGCTGAAACACCACAGAAAATACACCTGATGGCTCATAGGAGAGACGTTTTTCAGAGTTCCTACACTCTACAGTGAGATTTTTACTGCACATTACTCTTTGGGATTTCTCTGAGGTGGTGTTTCTTCAATAGCTGGCTTAAAACCTTTTGGCAGAAAATGTTCTGTGTACTGGCACTTTTTCCTGTGTAGAATGATCTCCAGGGCAAGGGAAAGTTATTTAAAATACTTAAGATTGGAAAGTACACCATAAGGCAACCACAAAAAAGGATATGATGTATCTATAACTGAGAGGTTAAAGGGGCTTTTATCAATTTTCCTTGTTTTACGTAAGCAGCAAAAACTGTGGTGTTTCACTTTATTTTGAATAATTCAGAATAACTTTTAGGAAGGCACTGGTGTTAACTTTATTGCAATAAGAAACTGTCTGTTAACCTGAACATTACGCAGAAACATTATAACTGGGCGCAGAAACTATAAAAATAGAAAATATGACTTTCTTACATATAAGTATATGGGGAATCCCTTTTGGGTAGTATTGCATTTAATAGGTAATTTACTTCCTCAAACAGTTTGTATTTAGCAATACAACACATATTCCACATGAACTGTCTCATAAAATATACTAAGAAAGCTTGCTGAATTAGATTAGTGTGTGTTCTTGCACTGCACTGAACATTTCAACTTGGGGTATGCTTCACCCTTGCTTTGTATTGTTACCACTGTACATCATGAGTGAGACATGAAATGAAAAATTATACATGGAAAATTTAAAAGAGCATGTAATGCAATGTTATATTGTACTAAGTTTTTTTGTCATCACCATCAATATCATAATCATATCTCATGTCATTATCTCCTATTTGATGAGCCAGTGAACTACATATTTTACAGTATTTAAATTTAATAAATTTAAAGAACATTAGAAGTAAAACATTTTAAAAAGTTATCAAATGCTGCAATTAAATAAACTTATACTCAAACAGTAACACTACAGTAGTTCCAAATGAAATATCGTATTGCACTACAGTATATAAAATACTACAAAACACGGAAATATTTACAATGCTGTCTGCAAACTACTGGAGGTTCATGTGCATTTTCAACCTCTCGCGGCGTAATGAATAATCCATTAAATTTCGGGCATGCAGCCGCGCAAATAAAATTTCTTCTACTGATATTTCGGCCGCGTATCGTCCGGCCATCTTCAGAGCGAGTTCCAAGACTGACGGCAAGGTGGCAAGCGCGGACTTATATGCTCCACCGCGGCGGTACTGCGCATGCGGGTCACAGATGCTGCGCCGCCTGTGGCGAAGGCGTACGGACATTCGATGTGCTTATCGATATTTGATCGGCGGCGGTGACACGGTGACGACTTCTCTGCAATTTAATTACTCCAAGAGCCGGATTCCATGCTTTGTCCAAATTAAAACCATTGTCTCTGTTTATTAAATTGTTGGCTAATCGAATTTCTATGGCTTCTTTGAATACAGATTCCCAAAAAGAAGATGTGAAGATTTTAACATCCACCTCTTTTATGCTTTTTTCATTTTCATCTCCAAACACTTTACCACTCTCATTCCATACAGCATCAGTGATGTCTTTGTCATCTATGATCTCTGAATTCAGTTCCTTGTTGTCAATGACTGCCAGGCAATTCAGTCTTAAAGATCAATAATGCACTCAACTTCTGTCATTAGCAGTGTATCTGCTACATTTTCTTCACTAGAACACTTGTCCTAGGAGTCCGTAATAGTGCCCAGGCTGATGCTTTATCCTGTTGTACTGAGTACACAACAATCTTCAGATTTATAAATTTCAAGAACATTTCCATTTCCTCATGTGATATCACTACTGAAGTGAGCAGTTATAGCAGTAATGAGCCTTAAATACACACACTTTGATTGTTTGAGCAGCTGAGTTAATGTTTTTATTTTTCCATCATCTGATTGCAACATATCAGCTAGACAGTGATCAAGGATTAGTAGAGGTTCTTCTCCTAGCTTACACAATCACAGATACTTTCTCTCAGACAGAACAAACTCTGTTTGAAACTACATGTGAAGATGTTGTATGTTGTCCAAGCATTTTCTGAATGCATGTAAGTGAACTGTAATAACAATGGAAATTCTTGAATGGAACAATACATAAATTAAAGGAAAATCAGCAGCTCACATGTAGCTGACTGATGTGTGGTCTTACAAGGAGAGGTCCCCAGCGGTGCAATCGACTTTTTGAAACTATCTATACAGGGATGTAGGTTAAGATCCAAGTTATCACACACTGCAGCCATTCACCCCAATGAGCCCACGTTCGCAAGAAATGGACAAAAATTTTGGGATTTTCTAAGATACTCAATACCATTAAAAAGTTACAGTTTTTAGCATGCTTGCATGGTATAATGGGTACGAAAACAGCTTGACGTGCAGGAGGTTGTAGGTTCAAATTTCATCATGTGCGCAATTTTTTTATTTATTTTTGAATCTGTATTGAAATTACTTTGATCATTATTTTTATCAATTAACTAGTTTAAATGCAATTTTCATTTCTATTCTTTTGTCACATAATTTTAATCGTTGTATTAACTTTTTCATTTGTTTCATTTTTCTTTACATCATTCGTATTCCCATCAGAATTTTTGTGAATATGAATGTAATTATGTTTATCTATTACATTATCCATAAAAAACAAAGATGATGTAACTTACCAAATGAGAAAGTGCTGGTATGTTGATAGACACAATTAAAAACACACAAACACACACACAGGTTTCAAGCTTTCGCAACCCAAGGTTGCTTCATCAGGGAAGAGGGAAGGAGAGGGAAAGATGAAAGGATGTGGGTTTTAAGGGAGAGGGTAAGGAGTCATTCTAGTCCTGGGAGCGGAAAGACTTACCTTAGGGGGAAAAAAGGACAGGTATACACACGCGCACACACACACACACACACACACACACATATCCATCCACACATATACAGACACAGGCAGACATATGTAAATCCAAAGAGGTTGGGCAGAGATGCCAGTCGAGGCAGAAGTACAGAGGCAAAGATGTTGTTGAATGACAGGTGAGGTACGAGGGGTGGCAACTAGAAATTAGCGGAGGTTGAGGCCTGGTGGGTAACGGGAAGAGAGAATATATTGAAGGGCAAGTTCCCATCTCCGGAGTTCTGATAGGTTGGTGTCAGTGGGAAGTATCCAGATAACCCGGACGGTGTTTAGCCATAGGGTGATCCTCATTACCAACAAACACTGTCTGCCTGTGTCCGTTCATGCGAATGGACAGTTTGTTGCTGGTCATTCCCACATAGAAAGCTTCACAGTGTAGGAATGTCAAGGAATGTCAGTTGGTAAATCACGTGGGTGCTTACACATGTGGCTCTGCCTTTGATCGTGGTCACCTTCAGGGTTACAGGACTGGAGTAGGTGGTGGTGGGAGGGTGCACGGGACAGGTTTTACACCGGGCGCGGTTACAAGGGTAGGAGCCAGAGGGTAGGGAAGTTGGTTATCCAAATTGAACCCTGCCTGGAACAGTTCTGTCCTCCGTCACAGGACCCACCTCCTCTTCCTCAAAATCACCCTCTCCAAACCTTCCAGGAATTTCTTACTTCCAGACTTACCTCTCAATCTTTCTTGTAAAACCTTAATCCTACTCCCAACATCACCACAGCTGAAGCCCAGGCTATCTGTGATCTGAAGGCTGACTGATCCATCGTCATTCTTCTGGCTGACAAGGGTTCCACGACCACGGTACTTGATCGTTGGGAGTATGTGGCTGAAGGACTGCGTCAGCTTTCAGACAACACTACATACAAAGTTTTCCAAGGTAATTCCATTCCTGATGTCCAGGCGGAGCTTCAAGGAATCCTCACAACCTTGGGCCCCCTACAAAACCTTTCACCTGACTCCATCAACCTCCTGACCCCACCGACACCCCGCACTCCTACCTTCTACCTACTTCCTAAAATTCACAAACCCAAACATCCCGGCCATCCCATTGCAGCTGGTTACCAAGCCCCCCACAGAACGTATCTCTGCCTATGTAGATCAACACCTTCAACCTGTTACATGCAGTCTCCCATCCTTCATCAAAGACACCAACCACTTTCTCGAACGCCTGGAATCCTCACCCAATCTGTTACCCCCAGAAACCATCCTCGTAACCATTGATGCCACTTCCTTATACACAAATATCCCGCACGTCCAGGGCCTCGCTGTGATGGAGCACTACCTTTCACGCCGATCACCTGCTACCCTACCTAAAACCTCTTTCCTCATAACCTTAGCCAGCTTCATCCTAACTCACAACTACTTCACTTTTGAAGACCAAACATACCAATAATTAAAGGGAACAGCCATGGGTACCAGGATGCCCCCCTCGTATGCCAACCTATTTATGAGTCGCTTTGAGGAAGCCTTCTTGGTTACCCAAGCCTGCCAACCCAAAGTTTGGTACAGATTTATTGATGACATCTTCATGATCTCGACTCACAGTGAAGAAGAACTCCAGAATTTCCTCTCCAACCTCAACTACTTTGGTTCCATCAGATTCACCTGGTCCTACTCCAAATCCCATGCCACTTTCCTCGATGTTGACCTCCATCTGTCCAATGGCCAGCTTCACACATCTGTCCACATCAAACCCACTAACAAGCAACAGTACCTCCATTATGACAGCTGCCACCCATTCCATATCAAGCGGTCCCTTCCCTACAGCTTAGGTCTTTGTGGCAAACGAATCTGCTCCAGTCCTGAATCCCTGAACCATTACACCAACAACCTGAAAACAGCTTTCGCATCCCGCAACTACTCTCCCAACCTGGTACAGAAACAAATAGCTAAAGCCACTTCCTCATCCCCTCAAACCGAGAACCTCCCACAGAAGCCAAAAGTGCCCCACTTGTGACAGGATACTTTCCGGGACTGGAACAGACTCTGAATGTGGCTCTCCAGCAGGGATACGACTTCCTCAAATCCTGTCCTGAAATGAGATCCATCCTTCATGAAATCCTCCTCACTCCACCAAGAGTGTCTTTCCACTGTCCACCTAACCTTCGTAACCTTTCGGTTCATCCCTATGAAATCCCCAAACCAACTTCCCTACCCTCTGGCTCCTACCCTTGAAACTGCCCCCCCCCCCCCCCCCCCCCGGTGTAAAACCTGTCCCATGCACCCTCCCACCACCACCTACTCCAGTCCTGTAACCCCGAAGGTGACCACGATCAAAAACAGAGACACATGTGTAAGCACCCACGTGATTTACCAACTGACATTCCTTGACATTCCTACACTGTGAAGCTTTCTATGTGGGAATGACCAGCAACAAACTGTCCATTCGCATGAACGGACACAGGCAGACAGTGTTTGTTGGTAATGAGGATCACCCTGTGGCTAAACACCGTCCGGGTTATCTGGATACTTCCCACTGACACCAACCTATCAGATCTCCGGAGATGGGAACTTGCCCTTCAATATATCCTCTCTTCCCGTTACCCACCAGGCCTCAACCTCCACTAATTTCAAGTTGCCGCCCCTCGTACCTCACCTGTCATTCAACAACATCTTTGCCTCTGTACTTCGGCCTCAACTGACGTCTCTGCCCAATCTCTTTGCGTTTACATATGTCTGCCTGTGTCTGTATATGTGTGGATGGATATGTGTGTGTGTGTGCGCGAGTGTATGCCTGTCCTTTTTTCCTCCTAAGGTAAGTCTTTCCGCTCCCGGGATTGGAATGACTCCTTACCCTCTCCCTTAAAACCCACATCCTTTCGTCTTTCCCTCTCCTTCCCTCTTTCCTGAGGAAGCAACCTTGGGTTGCGAAAGCTTGAAATTTGTGTGTGTGTTTGTGTGTGTTTTTATTGTGTCTATCAACATACCTGCACTTTCCCATTTGGTAAGTTACAGCATCTTTGTTTTTTATATGTATTTGTCCCACGTGGAATATTTCCCCCTATTATAGTCATATTACAATATTCAATTATTTTACAGTTCTGATGTATCAGTTAAAAAACAAAAGACAAAATAATCTGTTTATATTTGTGCAGTGGTTTGACAAATCTATTTTTATTATCATACATGCAGGTTTTTTGCAAGGTAATCCTCATACAAACATTTAAAACATAATCTAAATACTTACTGCACAATTGACAATATAATGCAGATTAAATTTTAAATGAAAGATGGATTTATAAGTAAAACAATATTCTAGCAAAATGAGAAATAGATATAATGAACACAGTAATGACGGATGGAAAAAATAGGGTGATAAAACAAAAGAAATTAAATAAAAATTAATTAAAAACACATGAACAAAGATTTCAAGTGGAAAAAGAATTGTAGGAAGAACAATTAGAGAAAGTGAAGAAGTTGATATTATGATTAAAATTATGTGACAAAGGAAATGAATTTAAAATTACATTTCAGTCACTTAACTGATTAAAAATAATGATGAAAACCATTTCAATAAAGTTTTAAAAACAAAAATAACTAACTGTGGCTACTAAGATTCAATCCCTCAACCTCCTGCTTGTAAAGCTCCTATTCTATCCATTACACCACACAACCAGACTAAAAAACATACACTTTTTGTAATGCTATTGAGTCACACAAAATTCCGATTTTTTCGATTACTCGCAATCGAGGGCCCACCAGGGGGAATGGCCACAGTGTGTGATACAAGGGATCTTAACCTACATCACCATATAGATAGTTTCAAAACATTGATCGCTCTGCTGGCGACCTCTCCTTGTTAAAAAGTTGAAATTATTCTTTTGTGTATTGATCAATAATTAAAACCTACCCATAATATTCTTAAGATAACTCAAAAACATACATAGTTTTAGACAGAATTTTCCACTAGGACTATGAAAAATTGTAGTGGGTGAGTTTATTGTCCTGTTGAAAGATGTAGTAAAAAAAGTTAAAGTAACTCATAAAAAATGAACTTGTTATTTTTGTACTGATAATAGTGTTAAGTTTCTGCAGTGTTAAGAATCATTCCATGGTAAATGATGTTTCAGGTTTTGTCACGAGCGATTTGATGCAAACTACAAGTCTACAATTGGTGTAGATTTTGAAGTAGAACGATTTGATATACTGAATGTGCCATTCAATCTACAAATGTAAGTACCATAGTGGAGGTTGTTAAAAATACTTTTCATCTGAGAATAACAGTAACTGATATTGTTTAGGAATCACTTCACTTCAGATATGAAAGAAAAGAACTTAAGAAATGGTTAAAACTAACAATTGAAACTTGAATGTGTTGTTTCATTCTTTATTGTCTGTCTGAGCCTGGCACTGAACTAGTGATAAGTTACTACTCCCCCTCTCACCACCACCACCACCACCACAAATATAGATGTTCATTGAGAGAACGGGGAAAGGGAGATGCTTAGCATGCTGTGCTTAGCATATTCTGTAGCTACAATCCAGAGTAAGAGTAAAAGATTCAGTTGATTAATTGTTTGCAGAATTATTATTATGTTATCCAGTGTGTTGCTCATTGTGCAGCTATGGACATGGTAGTATCCACCAGTTTCTGTGTGTAAAATTGACCACAGATATTCACTCCAGTAGCTTGGATTAGCCAGGAACACTGTTACCTGTTCTCTCTTTCTACAAGGAACTGCACCCGTCCCATTTGCAGATGCCAATGTGAGATCATTTATGAGTTTCCATAAGGAGACTCGTCTCAAAGTCTGGCAGAAAATCCAGAGGTTATGGTTTCATGTATACCAGCCATAAGACACAGTCAGTACCTTCACTGCACAATAGCAATGGTATGTTGCTAATGAAAGTTTATTAAAGTGGAGTTACTGAACATAGTTTTCTGACATTCTTTCACCAAAGAAGATGCAGTAAATATTCAGAATTTGAATCATGAACAGCCATCAACATGGACCAATTGAAAGTAGGTACCCTCAGTGGAGGAAAGTAATGTAAGTCACTTAATAGAGAGAAGTCCTCTGGACTAGATGGTATACCAGTTAGGTTCCTTTCAGATTATTAACCTTGTAGCAGGTGTGTGTAATGTTATCATATAGGTTGGCATGTGTTGTAAAATTTACAACATGTATATTTTTAAGCAAAAGCAAGCCTGTGCTGAAGAAACTATTAAATATATTGAAGAAAACGGTTCACATCCACTATCATAACACTATTATAACAAAAACTTTATCTCTTCTAGTTCTTTCGGGAACATTTTAGCCAGTTATTCTGACATACGTTCAGTTTCCTAACACTTTTCATGGACAATTTGTTTCTTAGTGTGCCATTTACAACTAATGTTCATACTTCTATCACATTTAATTGAAGTGGATGAATATTGTCATGTCCATAACAGATACAGGTCCCACATGTCTTCGTTGGAGGTTCAAGGCTCTGATCTTCAGAAGCTGATAGTTCAGCAGAAAATTGTATAAGAAATATGTTGAGATCGGCTGGCGACAATTTGAGTTGAGCTCCAGTTATGAGTTGTTCTTTCATAAGGCCTGCTGCTAGCTTCTTCAGACAGATGTGCCTTCGTGTAGTTTTCTGTGGCTTTGTAAATTAATTCCAGCCATGTTCAAATAAGGGAAAAAGTAGCCAAATGTCCATCTTTGTGTAATTCTTGGGCTGGAGTTACAGGCACACATTTTATCTACGATGTAAACTCCACTTTTTGTCACATTGTAGTCAATTATTATTTCAGGTTTGTGTGTTTCTTCATCAACTATTACTGTGTCATTCATAGCAGACAGAAGTTGATAGCATTGTTGTTATGAGGAACTTATGAAACTAAGGCCTTATCCCTTCTGAAATCCAAACATTGCTCTTCCGATTTCTCTTGTTTTGTTTTGGACAAATTCTGGAGAATTTTCATGTCTGATCTTCCTCGTTGTTCCAATGAAGGTGATTTCCTCTGCAACAAACGTTCAGAAAGGAGGTAGCTTGTGTACCAGTTGTCAGTTTCCTATTAGAATTTTCTGCAGGCATAGGCACCACAAGTCTCTTCACTGTGCGCTCAGGAGCATTACATACTCAATATTGTCCTTCTGGTTGTATACCGTAATAAACCTCCAGAGTACTGCAATAAACTGTTTTTGCATTACCAGGGTGTATACGACCCGGGACAACCGGGAGATCTGGGAAAAACCCGGGAATTTTTTCATCTGGGAGAAAACCGGGAAAAACCTGGGAATTTTTTAGAATTCCGGGAATTTTTCATTGTTTTAGTTTTCAGTTAAATTTTTGTAACTTTGACTGGTAAGAACCAATACTCTAACAAAGAATATTACAGTATCTTGCTACTGCAGAATAATACTGCAGCAATAAAAAACGAATGAGAGAAAAAGAAACGAAAATAAAATTTAAGTTGCAAAGGAAATTCACCATATACAACAACAAAACACAGTGCTCTTACAAGCGTCTGCCAACAGCAAAATGTGTCAAAGGCTTTAGGTAGACTATTCAATGTTTCATAACAACAAATTGCCTCCGATGGGCGTGACTTTGTAACCTCCCCCTCTCTTATCGACCTTAATGACAGTGAAATATTAAACCGCGTGTACCTAATGGAAATTTGGGAAAAGCAAATCGTCACCAAAGTTAATCTGTCGGTAAAGAGGGAGGAAAGGGTTACATCTAAATGAAAGGAAAAATGCAAATGAAACTGGTGGAAATTAATTTTGAAAAGGGGTAAAGTTAATAAAGAAAGTAAATGTGCGGCCGTTACGTGAACAATTAACTAGCGGTAATTAGATATTTGAGATTTGGGGGAAATTACAGTCGCCAGTCCTATGGACAATTACTATAGTAATTGAAAAAGAAAGGTTATTACACATATAATTAGCACTATAAGCGTGGCAACTGAAGGTTGATACGTGTAGTGTGAAAACTGAAAGTTTGTCAGAAGTAATAAATTTCGCTACACTCTGACGTAATTTAGTAAAAGAATTAATAAAACCGGAAAATCGAAAGTTAATTTAGTGACTGAAGTTAATAGTGAGATTTGTTTCTGAAGCACTACGAAATTCAGTAAAACAAGATTAGTCTTGGACTACCTCAACAATCATTTCAAAAGCTACTTGAATCTACGCAATTTAGAAATAAGAGATTTAACTTTGAACTTGAATTAAATGATTCTGAACAATTAACAATAGTAAGATTTAGTACGTACCAAGCTGAGCTGCAGTCACAGGTAAGCTAAAATACGGTAACAAAACTCGCACTCTTAATTTGTGCTTGTGTAATCTAAATATTGTAGCCAGCTATGAATACCTTAACTGAACTTTGAAATTAAAGCAGTGAAATCGAATGCTTTTACTTTAATGCTGGTGTTTGAATTTCAACGACACTCGAGTTCATTCCGGAAAAGGAAGGGACCCTGCTTGGTAATGCAATTGGGACAATGAGCAACAAATGTTCATGCTAAGTTGCTGTAATTATAGTTACGAAAATGGAACAGTTTGAAAAGCTGAGGTCTGCCATACAGTTCTAAAACTTTAAGTGCTTCCAGTCTTCCTTGTTGGTTGATTGAAGGTTTGAAGCCGTCGATCGAGGAGGTGGCGACAGTCACTCATTGTTGGCCGTCGCTGTTGCAGAAGCTGGACACGGTCACCAGGCGATACGGGCTCTTGATGTGCACCAGCTAATGCTTCCCGTCCGCGACACCGTGTCAGAAACTATCATAGCAAGTCGAGCGCAATTACATGCTGCCCAACCCCGAAAGCGCGGCAACTCGCGGGAGCGTTACACAACACACCTGCTCCACTGCACCACCCCAGCCAGACTCCCCTCTGCCCGCACTCCACGTGACAGAGTTAACACTACCAAAGATCCTAAACACTTGGGTTCTCCACACGACCTATCGATGTATTCGTTCGATAGCATAGTTTTCCCTAGGCCAGACCCAGCGTATAAATACAAATAATATTCACAAAACAAACCAATTATAAATTGACATAAATGCATAAATATATACAAATAGTAAAACAATTACAATATACAAAGACACAGATATGTTATATCTTCAGGTAACAAAATAGGAAAAAAATTTGCAGTGCAATAGATGGAAATAGGATGATATGCATTTCCGGCGTTACAACTTCACAACTTTACATTAGGGTCGTTTGAGCGGTTGTGAGCGAGCTTATCCGCATGTACAGTTGAGTCTCGTATGAGTAGTACCTTCTCCTGCTTCTGGTTACAGAAGTGTGGCAGTTAGCTTTATAACCAATAGCAGCAAGCAGCCAGATGCTATCCGGAAAAATTTGATTTTTGAATGCGTGCGTAGTGTACGTGATGTCTCTGCCAAGGGAATCCCCGTCGCATCTAGAAATAAACTTTCCTGCAGACAAATGGGGACGGGTCTATATGAGCTGAGCGGAATAAAGCCGAACGGAGGAATGCCAGTCGCTGTTTATGTGATTGACTGGGTTTGCAAATGATCAGCGTTGTTATAATTACTAGTGAATTCCATAGATTCAGACTACCATAGTGGGAAAAAAACGGCTAACAGGAATAACAGGCAACAAAGATAGCGTATTGTCTCCTCTGTGTGTCCAAGAAAATGAAATTTTGACAGAAAATGTTTGGCCAGACTGCTACACTGCTAAGCGCCAGTTATACAGTCTGTGGCTAGCAGCCGCTAAAGTTCTATTCTGGGAGTAACATGGAAAACGCGTTGTACAAACACGTAATAACACCCAACCGGATAACTAAACCGGTGACGAAATTAACCAGAGAATAAGTTTTGACACTGGCAGAAATAGTTACAGAATTAATGATAAGATTGTTTGTTAGAAAGAGGAAGGAGAAGAAACGGGGACTCACAAATTACAGGAGAATATGACGATTCGAAATTTATTTAAAAATTTAGTACTACTACTTCTCGATCTCATGCTTCAGAAGCTAGAGAGTATGAATGAAATGTAAAACTATTTCCTAACACAAAACGTTTTGCTTGTAGTTGGCCGAATAGGCATTTGATATTGGTACTTCGTGAATTATGTTCCTTCGTGTTATAAAAATGACCATTTGTGCCAAAACAATCTCATTTATTTGGTGTGTGTAACAACTGCTGCAATATTGGGCAGGCCTATTTCATTTTATATAGCAGTGACAAAATACACGTAATCAGATCAAGAAACCACACCAGTCTTGGGTACAATTTGTATTAACAGCTTTTCTAATATTAGACAATGACATTTAGTTTTTTCATGTAGCAAAACGTTGACGAACTTTGATGAGGTAGTAGATTCTTTCCCAGAAAGGAAAGTATGCCATATAAAGCTGTGGCAAGATTACAGAGAAAAGAAGCTAGGACTTAACGATAGAAGAAACGTGTACTGTCTTGCTTGTCTCTTGTCTTTACTCATTTTATGTAGCCTATATTTAATTTTATGTCACACAAATCAGCAAGTTATTAGCTAATAGGCAGTAAAGACTGAAAATTTTCTGAAGAGTTCTTGTTCTCCCAGTTAAAAATAATCCCAACCAGTATTAATTCCGAGAATTTTTTAAAGAGGAGCAGGTTGTCAATAAAGAGGAGCAGGATGTCAAACAGGCCGACTGAGAGCAGGAGAGGCACCACAGGACATTTTAATTTCCACTGGCCTGAATATAGATTGGTGGCACCCATTCCATTACAAAATACTATGTGTTTGAATTCCACAGAGCGAAATACAAGAGACGTGTAATGGAAGAATGCTGTGAGGAGAGGCGTGGCACTGCACTTTGCCACACTTAAGACCAAATAACGCGTCTTACGTTCCCTCGAATATATATGTTTTATACATCAGACTCTTCAGAAAGATGTTTGCTACAAAATGAAGATATTTTTGAAAAGTGGATTTTTAAATTTTTGGCGTCCTACCTCAAATGCTCAAGGGAGGGGGGAGCGCCACTACCTAATATCGCCCCGGTTTGGAAATATCCTAGATCCGCACCTGATTTACAGAGCAGTCTGAGTTGTAGTGGGATGTGGTAGTGTCTACGTGACCCGTGTTTATGTTAAATGATTTTGCTGTTTCCTCTTTGTTTATTGCTCTCACTTCAAATGAAAAGTGTCCTCTAATGTCTTGTTTCTTTTATGACATAATGTAAGATTTTTTAATGTTTTACACGTACGAACGTACAGGCTTCCTGTGTCATCGTAGCTGTGCAAGCGCTGCGACACCTGTTATTTGGCGCGCTCTGGCAACTGGTGAAACGATTCTGTTTCGTAACAGGTTGCGGGAAAATATTGTGATTGGTTGTTTGGAAAGCATCACTTTCAAAGTAAATATCCTTTTACGCAATATGAACTCTGTGCGCGCGAATGTCCGATGAATTTCTTAAATCACAGAGCATTTGACTCTCATTCAAAAATCAGATCTTTGAGGGTGACCATTTAGAATATTTTCGAGCCCAGATCAGACATTTATGTCGTTGTTAAAAAAATTTACTGTCACAGTTTTGTGATGTATCTTTAAAGTGTAACACGCACAAAAATGATCATTATGTGTTAAAGCTTAGCTTCTCTTGCAGCTTATTAATCTTAGTGACCAATATTAAACGAAAAAGCTTTTCATTTCTTGTAGCAACACTGTGTATATATGTATATTAATTTAAACCATTACCTTTTCTTATTTGTGTGTTCGCGCTACTTTACAGTGATGTTGCTATTGGCTGACTACATCACGTGTCCTATGATCTGAATATCCACTGTCACCGGCTGGTGAGATCGCTTGAAACGAGCTACAACTGGCTTACAAAAGCGCATCGCAATCTCGATTTCAGTCCTTCGGAAAGTAACATGCAGTGTTTGGTGGAATTCGAATTTATACTTTTGTAATACGAAAATATGCAGTGTACATGTTGCTGCACATCAGACATCTTTCTAAAACGTGTTTTTTCCACGAGTTTCATTTTCTAAAGTGCCGGGAAATTCTACGCTGGTGTATAAAACCACAACCATTTAAAGGATTGATAAGTTTTACAGTTTCGAGGAAAGGTATACTGTTACTTAACACGTAAAAAATGTATTTTCATCCGGTAGAAAGTGTATTTTTAACCGGGAAATCTGGGATTTTTTTTTCGTCGTCCACGTATACACACTGATTACACAGTGCAAATATTTTTATCCCATATTTAGCTGATTTATTGGGCATGTACTGAATCCGTTCATAGCAGTCTCACACTTGTGGTGAATTCACTCAGACTGTACAAACTTTGTCAGTTAGCAACAAAAGTTTCCAGTATGGTATGAACTGCATTTAGCTTACCAGTTGTTTTCCTGTCATTTCTTGTTTCCATCACATCAAACTGTGTACAGCATAGAAGAAACTAAAACCTCTTGTAACTCATGTAGCCATAATTATTAGCATTCCTGTTCCACCTGCTGCCAAGAGTTCCTCTACATTTCTTGCTCTAATCAAAAAAAGAATTAACAACACAACTGAGCTAGGAGATGATAGTTCAGAGGGGGTGGAAACTGTTGGGTGGAGGTTATGGGGACACCATGTTACCATAGGTTGAGACTGGGACAATTACAGGAGCAGAGAATATGTTGTAAGGATAACTCCTATCTGCGCAGTTTGGAAAAGTTTGTGGTGGAAGGGAAGATCCAAATGGCTTGAGCAGTGAAGCAGCCATGAAATCGAGTAAGTTATGTTCACCTACATGTTGCGCCACAGGGTGGTGTACTTTGGTCTTGGCAGTGGCAGTGGCCGTTCATCCTTGTGGACAGCTAGTTAGCAGTCATAACAACATAAAAAGCTCTGCAATGATTGCAGCAGAGCTGATAGATAATATGGCTGCTTGCACAGGTGCCCCAGCCCCTGATGGGGTATGATAAACCTGTGTCAGGACTGGAATAGAAAGTGCTGGGTGGGTGGGTTGGGCAGGTCTTTAACCTGGGTCTTCCACAGGGATATGACCCTTGTGGCAAGGGATTGGGATTGCGGAGTGGCATAGGGATGAACTAGGATGTTGGGGAGGTGGGGTGGGTGATGGAACACCACTTTAGGAGGGGTGGAAAGTATCTTGGGTATGATCTCCCTCATTTTGGGGAATGATGATAGGTAATCAAAGCCGTGACAAAGAATATGGTGCAACTGATCTAGTCTGGGGTGGTACAGGGTGAAGAAAGGGACACTGCTTTGTGGCTGGTTCTTGGAAATGGTGGGAGGATTGGGGGTAGGGGGGGGGGGGGGGGGCAGAATTGGCACAGGAGATCTGTTTGCGGACTAGGTCCAGGGGATAATGTGTATCTTTGAAGGCCTTGGCGAGACCCTCAGCATACTGAGCTAGGAATTTCTTGTCACTGCAAGCACGCAGTCCTTTGGTGGTCAGGCTTTATGGGAGGGATTTTTTGGTGTGAAATGGATGACAGCTGTTGGTGATTGGTGGGTGCGGATGGAACCATCAGAGAGGAGCAGGTGAACATCTTGAAAAGTGGCATGCTGGGTTGAGGAGAACCACTTGAAATGGATGGGAGAGAATGTGTTGAGGTTGTGAAGGAATGGAGATAGGGTAACTTGGCCCTGAGTCCAGGTCATGAAGATACCATAGGAAGGTTTCCTCTAGATGATCCATAAACAGGTTGGCCTAGGAAGGTGCCATGCGGGTGACCATGGCTGTGCCCCGGATTTGTTTGTGTACCTTCCCTTCTAAGCAGAAGTAGTTATGGGTTAGGATAAAGTTAGTAAACTGTGTGAGGAATGAGGCAGTGGGTTTGGAGTCAGGTAGTGTTCAATGGCAGTAAGGCCGTGGGTATTAAGGAGATTGTGTGTAACAAGGTGGCATCAACAGTGACGAGTACGGATCCAGGAGATAAAGGGGTGGGAATAGTGAAGGAAGTGGTTGGTGTCTTTCATGTGTGGGAGGCTAGATTACGGGCAATTGGTTGGAGGTGTTGTTCAGTGACAGCCGAAATTCTTTTAGTGAGGGCACAATAACCAGCCACAATGGGGATTGTTGGGTTTTTGGATTTTGGGGAGCATGTAGAAGGTGAGTGTACAGGGTGTCATAGGGATGAGGAGGGAAATGGATTCAGGGGAGATGTTCTGGGAAGGGCCTAGGGCTTTAAGCAGGGACTGGAGGTTGTGTTGGACTTCTGGGATGGGATCGCTCTGGCAGAGGTTGTAGAAGAGTCAGATAATTGGCGGGGGCCTTCTGCCAGTGGTCAGGCCACCTGTGAGAGCAGCCTTGTCATTTACCAGTTCTGCTGCAACTATTGCACTGCTTTTTATATTGGTATGACTACCAGCCAGCTGTCTGCCAGGATGAATGGCCACTGCCAAACTATGGTCGAGAGCAGAGTAGGCCAGCCTGTGGCACAACATGTACCTGAACACAACATGCTTCACTTCAACAGCTGCTTCACTACCCTCCACCACCAGCTTTCCTGAACTGTGCAGGTGGGAGTTATCCTTATAACACATTCTCAGCTCCTGTAACTATTCGGGCCTCAACTTATGGTAATATGCTGTCCCCACAACCTCCACCCAACAGTTTCCACCCGTCTGTCCTGTCACTTCCTCCCCAATCTCATATCCCACCCGCTTTTTGTTGGCTGCCCTCTTCCAATGCACTCGCCCATCTTTCCCTTTCCTCTCCTTTCTCGCTCCTATTTCCCCCGCCTTGCTGCCCCACAACCTCGTGACGCTGTTCCCGTTGGCATTCCTGGTCCCTGCATACTCAGCCAGACATTTTTGTCTCTCTCCCCGCCCATACACTACTATCCCTTCCCCTTCTCTGCCCCATCGAGATTGCTGCTTGCATCACGTGTGATAGTTGTATTCCAGCCTGAAATGCTGGAGGTGGCTGTCATGTGTACATGATGTGTACTTGCTTGTGTGTGTGAATGGTGCGTGTCTCTCTTTTACTGATGAAGACTGTGGCCAAAACCTCTACGTAAGTGTCTTTTAAGCATGACTGCTGCTTAACATGTCACCTTTGCAGTAAGTAGCAATCTATCTTTTCCTACATACATAAGTACAGCAGATGGCACAGTGGTAGTATGAATCAAAATTATCATCTCATATTAGATTAAGGCATAGATCTACTGTTCCACATAATTGCATGTGCTTAAATTATTATCATAACATATAAGCCATGTCAGTATTCCACATTTTTAAGAAAAATTGTCTATAAAATTGTTTACAACATTATTAAAACATAATTTATACATAAACCTTTTTATATCATTTTAAATTTTTTTTAAAAACATTTTATAAAAATTCTTAATAGTTCTTTACCAAATTTTCCTTTATAAAAAATCATGGCCAATTAACACCAACCTGTTACCACTTAAAAGTTCTCTATGTACAGCTAATGGTATCATATGCAGATTGGTTTTAATGCATCCATGCATAGCTCGATATATACAGGTACAAACATGATATTTCATCAAGAATACATTCAAAGAATATGTACCAAGAATGGGGCTATTTAATATCTGTGCTTTTGTTGTCAGTTACGATGTTTACATAAGCTGTGATTCTTGAAGTTTTTGAGTCGCAGTCTTCTTAAGGCACTGTCTGATACTACAAATCACCCAGTTGAAGTATTGAGCAGGAAAGACACGAATAACTGGCAGAAATCCAATTATTGAATGAGGCAATCTAAAACTTCATTCTAGCTGAGCATATAATCTGGAATGATAGTTGTACTGGGTTCTCAAATTTTGTTTGGCACCAATAACTCTTTCTCAAACCGCCAGGTATGGTCTCAGGTGCACTGATTTTTAACACAAGATACACTGTTCAACAGAAATTCAGTAAATAGGTCATTCATCATGGGTTTCTCACATCTTTGTAGCAGTGTATTGCGTTATTGAATTGGACAGTGTATGACCTATAGTCAGTGACACCTTTAAAGCAACACAGAATGATATCAAAACCCTGTCTTCTTTTTCTTAATGCCACCATCTCAAAAACATACCTTCTCCCACCAATTGTGATCTCAACATGGCGAATCCCCAATGGATTTATCATTTCTGTCCCCAAACCATTAATTTGTCAGTGTGCACCTTCAGTGCCTCCTTTTTGGCCAGGGTCACCCGAGCACCCGTATCTATCAACATGTTCATGCCTCTCTCTCTCTCACACACATTTTGCCTTCACAATCACATCTGCCACACTTCTGAACCCACAAAACTTAGCAGGGTTACCAGATCTTACTGAGTTTGTAAAAGGATGGCTGCTCTGGCCCCTCTGCATTTTCTCTGTGCCAGCCTTCCATTGCCTTCAAAACTTTGAAAACCCATCCCCAGCTATGGTTTGATCAACACCATGGCCAGTGACAGTTAATACCAAAGTTACCAACTTCCTTACAGTGAGGGAACTCAGGTGCAAAATTGTATAGATTCGTGTTGGCATTATAAGGTACACATATCATATGTCATCGGAACAGGAATATTGACTAATAATACTGCTACTTTTCATACCTGTTATCACACATCACATTGAGACATTGGAATACAACTTTTAGTGCATCAGCCCAAACTGCCTTTCTTACAGTAGATGTGTGCATCATCAGTATGCGGTAATGTTAGGAAATTGCTGAGAAATATTTGTAGGCTTAACATCGATATCTGTGGTTAGTATGCCATCCATGTGGTGCATTACACCTCTCCAGAAATCTTCCCTTTGATTGTACGTTTTGCTCAGTTTCCTTAAAAACACATTTTCTTTAGTTGGGAATTACATCAACATTTTTCTGTAAGGTGAATGTATAAGCACATGAAGACATCTTCAGTCCTTTGCCAGAAAGTGTCAGCAGCTTAGTAGCTTGAGGGCAGAATGCATATAATAAAGAAGAATATGGTACTGGAAAATGTAGAAGCTCAAAGCCAGGCATAGATAAAGAAGATAGAGTGTAGTGTTTTTTGTTGTTTTTTTTTTTTATTTTTCTTTACTGATTATTTTTATAATATTTTATACTCAATTGATATATTGTCTCCCATTGCTGGAGCCCATTTGGGACACGTCTCAGTTACATTGCAGAGCCAGCTCTGGGAGAAAGAGGGGCTGGGGGGGGGGGGGGAGGGGTGAAGGGGGGGAGCAGTAGAGGAGGGGAGAGAGGGTGGGGGGAGGGAGGGAGGGAGAGAGAGAGAACACATGCTTCTGCTTTGCAGTTACTCTTCTAATTGTTGAGCACTGAAGTGTCCTTTATATTTGGTTATATGCCATTGATTTGTTGTATCGGTGGTTGAGGTGGCCAATAAATACAATTATACATCTACAAAAAGGTAATACATTAGTAAGTTTATTTAAACTATGTACACATAGTAATGGAGTTATACGTAACTTCCAGTGCCCATAGGTTATACTGTGGCCCTGAGTTATATAAGGTGAGCAATGTTCTTGGTAGAACCAAATAGTCTTGAATGCTAATACACTTACATAACTCTGAATATTAGCAATGCATATGTGGTGTTGAGCTATGAGAGTGTATTATCCTCACTGCTGTTTTCCACACTAATGTTGATAATCTATAGATGCACTGTATCTGGGGGACCTCTGAACTGCAGCTGCTTAAAAAGATGTGCCAGCTACTCGGAGTTGCGTGCAGTGAGATCATCTCAATTCATCCTCTGGTGACATGTAGGTTTGGTGCCACCCCTCAGCAAACTACAAGTGATGGAAAGCAATCTCACCAAGAGACAGACTGTTGAGAGGTTCAAAAGTGCCGTCCCTAGCATAGCTGTGAGCAGCACGTCTGGTCCGGTCGAGGAAGATGCCGTCAATACCACAGGTTTATTGATGTATAATATTTAGTACCAAAGGCACATGTTCATTGTCTCGGCAACTGCTATATTTGTAAATCAGTTAATTAGTTAATATTATCAGATGTGGGAAGACATGTAATCACCTTTCTTTGGCACACTGCTTTCAAAATTACAGGAATCAATTTCGACTGTTAATATAAAAATGTTATTCAGACATCAATTGATATGGTAGTTGTAGCTTGTACAATAATGCAGACAATCGCCACATTGGACAGACTTCCACACTCCAGGGGAAGATTAGGATTTTTTTTTTTTTCATATATACAGTGAATTTATTATTGACAGAGCACAAGTTCAACCTGGCCAAAGTTGGCAAAGGAAAATCAGCTGATTTCTTTTTAATGAAAGCATTCCGACATTTTATTTCAAATTGCAGGCAACAGCAGCCAAATTTCCACATTTTGGATGAAATAATCCTCAGTGTCCTTAACAACCAGTTTCGTATCTTCAGTTGATGCAAAACCTGTTGTGACTTTTAGGAAGTATTTTACAGCCAGTGCACATCACTTCATTCATTCCAGCATTTACCTTAATGAATTTAGAGAAACCACAGAAAATAACTCTTTGTAGCTAGTAGATGTTTGAACTTCATTCCAGCATTTACCTTAATGAATTTAGAGAAACCACAGAAAATAACTCTTTGTAGCTAGCATCACTGTTTTTAGTCCATTGAAGAATATTTAAATTCATGAAATGTGTTATATAAATACTTACGTGTAAAGTGTATTATTGTAAGCTTAAATGTGTATGCCTTGAAATTACTTTCAGCCTGTATATTTATAACTTGACTTGTCCAATGTCTTATGCATAAGCTGCTATGTAGACAACAGGACCAATAAAATACAATCTACAAACTTCATTTGCCCCAAATATGAGTCCATTGTGCTATCTTCTGTACCACCTCACTGGGTTTCAGTATTTGAACATGCATCATAGTCATGAAGTTCTCACCAGTGAATGCTCCACATATTGCAGACAAACAGTGTTGAGTATCAGGAGGAAAAAAATTTGTGAACATTTCATGTTGAATGAATCTCACAAACAGCCCATCAACATGTTAATGAATTATTTGTCAAACATGCAAAATGTTACTACACAGGGAATGGATGCTTCTGGTTATGAAATCACTCAGATGGCAGACCTCTTGTGAAACTAAAATACACAAATGCAAAATATTAATAGAATTCCAAGATTTATTCAACTAAAAAGATTTTAGTTTTTTCAATGAATTCCATTAGAACTACTGACAGCCTTGGGAGAGCCAGTCCTGACAAAACTCTACCATCAGACGAGCAAGATGTATGAGACAGGCGAAATTCCCTCAGACTTCAAGAAGAATATAATAATTCCAATCCCAAAGAAAGCAGGTGTTGACAGATGTGAAAATTACCGAACTATCAGTTTAATAATTCACAGCTGCAAAATACTAATACGAATTCTTTACAGACGAATGGAAAAACTGGTAGAAGCCGACCTCGAGGAAGATCAGTTTGGATTCTGTAGAAATGTTGGAACACGTGAGGCAATACTGACCCTACGACTTATCTTAGAAGAAAGATTAAGGAAAGGCAAACCTATGTTTCTAGCATTTGTAGACTTAGAGAAAGCTTTTGACAACATTAACTGGAATACTGTCTTTCAAATTCTGAAGGTGGCAGGGGTAAAATACAAGGAGCGAAAGGCTGTTTACAATTTGTGCAGAAACCAGATGGCAGTTATAAGAGTCGGGGGGCATGAAAGGGAAGCAGTGGTTGGGAAAGGAGTGAGACAGGGTTGTAGCCTCTCCCCGATGTTATTCAATCTGTATATTGAGCAAGCAGTAAAGGAAACAAAAGAAAAATTCGGAGTAGGTATTAAAATTCATGGAGAAGAAGTAAAAACTTTGAGGTTCGCCGATGACATTGTAATTCTGTCAGAGACAGCAAAGGACTTGGAAGAGCAGTTGAACGGAATGGACAGTGTCTTGAAAGGAGGATATAAGATGAACATCAACAAAAGCAAAATGAGGATAATGGAATGTAGTCAAATTAAATTGGGTGATGCTGAGGGGGTTAGATTAGGAAATGAGACACTTAAAGTAGTAAAGGAGTTTTGCTATTTAGGGAGTAAATAACTGATGATGGTCGAAGTAGAGAGGATATAAAATGTAGATTGGCAATGGCAAGGAAATCGTTTCTGAAGAAGAGAAATTTGTTAACATCAAGTATAGATTTAAGTGTCAGGAAGTCATTTCTGAAAGTATTCGTATGGAGTGTAGCCATGTATGGATGTGAAACATGGACGATAACCAGTTTGGACAAGAAGAGAATAGAAGCTTTCAAAATGTGGTGCTACAGAAGACTGCTGAAGATAAGGTGGGTAGATCACGTAACTAATGAGGAGGTATTGAATAGGATTGGGGAGAAGAGAAGTTTGTGGCACAACTTGACTAGAAGAAGGGATCGGTTGGTAGGACATGTTTTGAGGCATCAAGGGATCACAAATTTAGCATTGGAGGGCAGCGTGGAGGGTAAAAATCGTAGAGGGAGACCAAGAGATCAATACACTAAGCAGATTCAGAAGGATGTAGGTTGCAGTAGGTACTGGGAGATGAAGAAGCTTGCACAGGATAGAGTAGCATAGAGAGCTGCATCAAACCAGTCTCAGGACTGAAGACCACAACAACAACAACAACATGGATTTAACGTGTTGAGTAAAGGTGTTGTGTGTCAATGGTATCATCTTTTTGTGAGTGGAAGGATGAACGTTCATAAAAATGACAGAAGTGGCTATTCATCTGTAGTCATCAATTAACTGGCACAGCAGATTTATGAAAAAAAAAAATTTGAAAAATCATTGTTTCACAGTCAGACCACTTTCTGCAGATTTATTGGAGTGTTTTTCAGGAGATCATTAAACAACTAGGGTGCCACAACTTCTGTGCACGTTGGGTTCCATAATTCCTTTTCTGGATTTTGCTTTTTGTCAGGATGCAGAAGGTGAAGGAATACTACAGAATCATTGTCAGTGATGAGAGACAAGTTTCTTACGCTAATGTGGGGAATTTTGGCAGTCAACGATGTGGTATCATACTGCCTTGTCCAACAACCCATAAAAAGCATAACAAACTTTATCAACTGGGAAAGTGGTGGCTAATGTTTGACAAATGCTTAAGTCTGAATTTTGGCCATGCAGAGAAGTTTTAAGATTTTTCTAATAAATTTGCTTTAATTATTCCAGTATTTTACTTGTAGTCAAATATAGGCTACTTTTGGGTAGTCTGTGTAATATTTATGGACCAGAAATAACAGAAGAAAACTTCTGTTGAAAAAAGGCTGGAACTTAGGATTGCTAGCCAAGGAAGCCAAGATAACAGAAGCATTAACAACCCAATAAGTCTTGTGTATTAAATTTGCTGTATTAAATGTTCTCAGTGCACTTGTCAAATTAATTTTCTATAAAAAGCCAACTTTTCGACAGTCAACACCATTTTCTTCAACAGGAAAGCAATGGACTGTTGAAGAAGTAATCGAATCACGTATATGTAAATGATACAGTGGTGTCCACAGTAATGAGATATTACATTAAAATCAACAGTGAAATTGCAGCACATTTTTTTCCGTCACGATGTGTGATATGGGACTCCAATGCAGTCTCTTGATATCAACTGCCCACTTCAGCACATTGCTGAGTGTGTAATTCACATTTCCATAAAAGTTGTTGACACACATTCTAATTTTCGCAGCATCTTTGATAATTGTGTCCCAGTAGTTTGAAGTGTCGGCCAAAATCCACCATGTCTCCTCTCAAAAGGTCTTGTGCTTGTTCATAAGGCTGGCTTTAGCAGCAACAGATTTTTCTGGATTTCTGTATTTTATGTGCCACTGATTTTTGGTACAGTGCCCATCTTTCCCAAAAGAGGCTGCACTGAGCCCTCTGTTAGAAAGAGCTAAAAGTATGTAGGACGCAAACTTTCTTGGTGCCAAAATAAACCATCTAACCTCTGTGTTCAGAGGAAATGGCTATTGGGCACTGGAAATAAACTCAGCTCTCTTTGGAAAACCCAAACCCATATTCAACCAGGTAACACATCAAGAACAGCACACTATGTTCCTCTCATTTTGCAGAGCAACATCTAATGAAATTAAGCAAATCATTGGATTACAACCATCTTTTGGCTATGTAATATCTGCTTTTGCCAGTGAAATCAGTGAAATAAACATAAAATCTTGTTCGAACAGACACATTCAGGCACACGCTTTGAACTACTGGGATTCAGTCATCAAAGGGAAAGGAAGATTAGGGTTTAATCACAAGTTCAGGATGGGGAAGGAAATCAGCCTTGCCCTTTCAAAGGAAGCATCCCAGCATTTGCTGAGCAATTTTCCAAAATCATGGAGTACCTAAATTTGGATGGCTGGATGCAGGTCTGAACCATCATCTTCTCAAATGCGAGTCCTGTGTAGTAACCACTGCATCATCTCACTCAGTATCATCAAAGAGGTTGTGGAAATGAGAATGTGTGTCAACAGATTTAATAGAAATAGAATTTACACACTCAGCAGTCCATGGAAGAAGGCATTTATACTGAGAGACTGCATAGCAGTATGTCCCATATTATACTTAATGATGGAAACGAAGATGCTGCAGACAATGTTTCAACATTGGCATCAGTATAATTTCTTATCACATATGGCATTAGTACATCGTTTACATCCATGTGATTCTGTTAGTTTTCCCACAATAAGTTGCTTAGCTGACAAGGACAATGGCAAATACTGTGGAAAGTTCGGATCCTCATAGAAAATTAATGTGGCAGGTGCACTGATAACATGTAATGCAACATTGATTTGGGGGGGGGGGGGACAATATGCAGAGAAGGTGAGAGAATATTGAAAGGATCAGAACAAAAATAAGAGAGATAAACTGAAGTACGAACTCATCCTGGTTGGTCAGTGCAAAATGGGGTCGGAAAGGGTGGAGAATGCAATATTTTGTATGAAAGTAAATTTAGTTATTCATAGTTATTGGTTCTGGAATCCATGTTGACTGATGAGGAAAAATACATTCATCTAAAAAATTACTGTTCCGCTACATGTCAGAACACAGTAGTAAAGTAACAGCTGGATTACTATGGCTTTTTTTATTTCCCAAAAAAATATATATAGGATGCTGTAACATTTGTTATTAAAAATGTCCCATCTGCCTTCAAAGAGAAGATACCTGTTTTGGGAGCATTTCTTTTGGTTAGAATGGTACAAATCTATGTATAGTATTACATTTGTCCTAAACACTTCTGCTAACCTATATAGGAGTCAGACGTAAATACAGCATGCAGTTGATGCAAATTGTTTGTTTCAATGTGGCACATGATTTGCAACTGCTTTACCTTAAATATCAATTAAGTTACAGATGTAATGAGCAATAGCACATATGTTACTTTGCCAGACTTTGAACTCACAGTAGGTCTTCATATGAAAATAAACCACTGTCAGCATTATAGGAGAAGCAAGTACTAAAAGAGAGGCACCTGTTTTGTTGTTGGCACACCTATAACCAGAGTACATTTGTAATGAGATGAAAACTTTGTATTTCAAAAGTAGTACAATACAAATAATTCTGTAGGTGATTGTTGTCAGTCCATACAAGTTGTTGTTGTTCTTCTTCTTCTCCTCCCCCTACACTCCCTCCCCTCACCCCCACTCCCCTGCCCCCCCCCCCTCCTCTCTCTCTCTCTCTCTCTCTCTCTCTCTCTCTCTCTCTCTCTCTCTCTCTCTCTGATATTTTCACATTTTAGATGCAACACCAGATGTGAATGCCAAAATGGGATCTTCATTTGGTTAGGAGAAAAGTGATGTGAACAATTTGCATACTGTGTAAAGTAAAAGACTAAATCTTTGTTTTAAATAATTTGTCTTTCAGTTGGGATACTGCTGGACAAGAAAGATTCAAAGCAATTGCGTCATCCTATTTTCGTGGTGCTCATGGTAAGACATTTTTGGTGCAGTTCATCTAAAATGTGCATTAGTAGAATGATATATAAAATGCAGCCAACAAAGTTTTCAGTAATTTTTTTCTAATATGAAAATACACCATTAGAATTTATTTTTAGAAGTTTAATATCATAATTAATTCTTATATTGTGTAACATTCTGCCGGTTGATACATTGATTTTCAATTGATGAAATATGATAGTAGCCACGCTTCAAGTTTCACTGACTTAGTAAAGAAATGTGGTCTCCAATCGAATTTCTTTGAATCTACCAGAGACAATGGGCAATCAGCAACATGCATTGACGATGTTCTAACTAATTATGTATATGAAGATGAGTATAAATTTTGTCTAGATCTAGGTATTTCAGATCATTGTGCATTGTTCATTGAGCTGCCACAGACAGACAGGAACGTTTCAGTATGAGAACCCATATGAGCAGGAACTTTAGCAAAGAAAACTTTCTAACATTTAGTGAGAAGCTAAAAGAGAAAACATGGACTTTTGATTATTGTAACTCAAGTGACGAAAAGTTTGAGAAATTCCTAAATAGATTTCTTGGAGACTTTAATGAAGCATTTCTCCCTAGACTCGGCAGCAGTAAAATAACAAATACAGTAAAGTGGATTACCCAGGGCATAAAAATTTCCAGTGTAAGGAAAAGGCAACTGCACAGAGAACTAAAATATAATAAAGATATTGATTTCATTAAATATGTTAGACTCTATAAAACTATATGCAAAAGAGTTGTCAAGGCAGCAAAACAACTGGCAAATAACAGGCTAATTTTAAATCATAAAAATAAGACAAAGACTGTGTGGTCAGTCATTAAACCTGAGTTAGGTGTTAAAGCCTGCGACCAAGAAATTCCAAAAGTTGACATTGAAGGAAATACTATTGCAAATCCAACTCAAATACCAGAGTACTTTAATGAATTCTTTATAAATGTAGCAAAGTCTGATGTAGATGTAACAGATTATCACAACAAAGTAAATCCCTTTGGCCTAGGCGAAAACTGAAAACTTTACAAAATTCTCAAAAGTTTCTGTGGAGGATGTAGAAAATGCTATTCTAACATTAAAAAACAAAAAATCTGCAGGTTGGGATGGCCCACCAAAGTTATTAAAGTGGTACACAATAGAATTGCAAACCCACTAGCTCAGATAATAAATCAATGTTTTGAAGAGGGCTGTTTCCCAGAGGTAATGAAATATGCTGAAGTCAAACCACTCTTCAAGAAGGTATCGAGAGAGATCATGGGAAATTATTGTCCTATCTCTATTCTCTCAATCCTATCTAAAATATTTGCTGTTGCTCAAATCCAAAACTTCATTGCAAAATATTCTGTTATTCTAAACAATCAATTTGGTTTTCAGCAGGGTAACAACACCATTGATGCAGTAAACAGTGTCGCTGAGAAAATAAGTACATCATTAGACAAGAGAAATAAGGTGGCAGGAATTTTCTGCAACCCCACAAAGGCATTTGATTCCGTAAACCATGCATTGCTTGTTTACAAACTTGAGAAGTATGGCATTAGCGGCAGTGCCTTACATTGGCTTAACTCCTACTTGTCCAACAGAAAGCAAAGAGTTAGCATTTTTCCAAATGGCACATATTATTTTTCTGAGTGGAAAAAAAATATCTCAGGGTGTTCCACAAGGCTCCATATTAGGCCCATTCCTATTTCTCTTTTATATTAATCACTTACCATTAAATATCAGCTCCCCATCAGTTCTGTTCGCAGATGATACTTCTGTCTTAGTTGAAGATCAGGACTCGGAAAAAATTCCCAAATCTGTGATCAGTACCCTCAGTACTTTAGGAACTTGGTTTCAGCTAAATGGGTTGAATCTAAACATATCTAAGACTCACGTGATGCAGTTCAGAACCAAACAATCAAAATGTGAGCAGATTAAGATTGAACACAAACAACCAAGGTACAATAGAAGTTGACTCAGTCAAATTCTTAGGTTTAAATCTAGATAAAAATTTGAGGTGGCAGCCATGCATTGAATACCTGGCAAACAAACTGAGTAGCAAATATTGTCAACTGCAACTGACGTGGACACACAAAAAGTAGCATATACAAGCTACTTCAAATCCATTATTAGGTATGATACTTTTTTGGGGGGTAACTCAACAAACATAGTGTGGATACTAAAAATACAGAAAAAAATTGTATGAAATATGTTGCACTGCAAATCACAAAGAACCATGTTGACCATTATTTAGAAAACTTAAAATATTAACTCTGCCATCCTTATACATATATGAGATTATTATATTTTTGTACACCAGACATCAGTTATTTGAGGGAAACCATTTTGTCCATTCACATGATACCAGAAACAAAGAAAATTTTATGCTCCCCACCCACTGCCTCAGACTATATGCCCAGGGACCTCAATACATGGGAATGAAAATTTGTAATAAATTAAAAGGAACAAGTTGATGCAGATGAATTTAGGTTCACTTAAAAGAAAGCTATATGAGGTACTGACACTGAAGTGTTATTACTCAGTGGATGAATTCATGTGTGACAAACTGGAAATTTGAGCTGGGTACAATGTGTTATCCTTATAGTGTCGTTATTTATTTTAGTGCTATTATTTATTAATGTAAAAATCATTGTAATTGTTTTATAAATTTTTGATATGTCTCCTGTTCGCAAACCAAATGGATTGCAAGTGTACACCATGAGATGAATAAAACACAATTCACAATGTGACATTTTCTCAAAAGACAAAGGTATTTTGTAATATCACACTAATGTCACCTTGCTGAAAACTATGATGGCAACATTTAAAGCCAGGATGTTTTAAACCACACAAAACTAACAGAAGACCCAGAACATATGTTGAGTCTATAGTTGAGAATGACATACTGACATACTAATGCCAACATTTCCATGACAGAAAAGGGGAAAATATAAAATTTCAAAATGAACTAGCTTTTTGAGTTGCAGGTAGACATGATGAAGAGACTGTTATAGATAAGCTTTCGGCAAAAACAAAAAAAACGAAAAAAAAAAAAGAAAAATGCATACATATTCACACAAGTAAGCTTACACACACACACATAACCATTATCTCTGCCCACATTGTTGACATTCCAAAATGGATTTTCCAATTTTTTAACTAGCATTTTGTGTGGGACTGTCTACCAGTCAATTAGAATGATACTAAAAAGATCTCATCACAAAATTCAACACTCACAATTCCTGAATCCTCACAGGTCTATGAGATAAAATTAGAATGTATGAATGGAAAGTAATACGAACTAGGAATTCCAGTGAAAATTACATTATAATTTTATTACCCAACAGTCTCATTCACATTATATTTACATTAATATGCATGATAGACTAATTTTGGCACATTTATGACACTTTCTTGTGGGATATTTCCAGGTGTCAGCATCTCCATCGCATTGCTAGTCATATTGAATTTTGTACCATAGGACAGTATTGAGTGAATGTATAGAAGTACTCTAGCTGCTTGTTTTGCAGAGATTTCTAAGTGCAAAGCAGGCAGAACTGAGCTCTCTATTTGACCTATACATATACTGGTGTCACCTCATAAATCAAAGTCGTTCTGTTGTATTGCACTTAAATGAAATACATATTTCTGTTGTCCACATCCAGAGAATCCTTTCATTGAATATGTGGAATATTATTTATGTAATGTAAAATATAACTGCATAGAAGTACTGTAACAATAACTATTTCTACTTTTCATCCATGAATGGAATAGAAAGAAGCCCTAATGTATCATACAATAAAAATGTCTTCTGCCATGCTCTTTATATTAATAATGATGTAGAATTATACAAACCATTGGCTCATTTCAAGCATGACCTGTAGGTTGAAGCTGGAACAATTCCAACAATAAACATTTTCATTTTTAAAAAATCTGTTTGTTACTGTACATTATTATGAAACCGTGGCATGTTCTTCGTATTACTTTCAGAGTATGTATATTGCAATTTTTGGTTAATTTTTATTCATTGGAAGTAAGGCAAAGATAGATATATGTTGAAATGTAGTAAATAGATGAAAGGCTGACATGTATGGATGAGAGAATGAAGAACAGAAGAAGTGCCAAACACTCTGTCAGTAACTACAGACATGGACCAAATCCGTTAGAAGTGCTGATGTGCTAAGAGCAGAAATTCAGGCTTCTCACAGACATAGAGGATATATTTTGCTCTAATTTTGAAGAATCCCATAGTTTGGTGGTGGTAGTTTTCATTTAAACATTCATAAAGCAAGATTTTTTAAAATAAAAAAGAAAATTGTCTATTTGGCATTGAAAGTTGGTGGGTCTCTTCTTTATCCAGTTCTACCTCTTCTATTTCCCTTTTAATTTAAGGAATGATTACCCAGAAAAGAAATGAGCTACTCGATCTCACATTGCATTAAGAAGTATTTTGGCTATTCCATTCCTAGAAGCATTTAGATGGGCACTGTCAAAATAAACATTGCCTTTAGTCATCTACAAGTCATTCAATCTCTTATCACAAGAGTGCATTTGTGAAAGTTATATTAAAATATGCAGTCTCTTGTGCAAAGAAACAATTGTATACCTTCATTAACTAAACACATTTATTTCATTGCTTCCTCAGGATACTGTCAAAACAGTAATTTTTTTCTCTGTATTTCCGAAGATCAGTTCTGTTGATCTACAAATACCATTTTTGTGAGGCACATCTATCATAATTCTGTATTTCAACACTTTACATTTATTTTAACTTACATGTGTTTAATAAACTGCACTTCTTTCAAAGATGGAGCAGTGAATCCAAGTAAGTTTTAATAAGACAAGAAAATCTCTTTTCCTTAACCTCAAAATAATCTCAACAAGTTATTAAATGAGGGGCCAAAGCTCCAATGTGAAGTCCAAGGCATAATATTTAATATATACACAATGTAACTGGATAAATAAGAAATCAGCTCACCAAGTGGCGGCAAGAGAAAACATGCATCAGAAAATTAAGGAAATGCACAAGCTTTTGAAGGCAGTGGTCCCTCCTGGCAGAAGGGTCAAAGATTAAGGAAGAGGAGTGAAGGAAAATTGAAAAGGTCACCCACAACTCCAGGTGAAGGGAGACTTACTGGATGGGATGAGAAGGAAAGACTGATTGTTGAAGATGCACCAGATGAGATTTGAAAACCTGGGGCTTAACGGTGGAAAATAGTGTACAAAACACTGTCAAGGTTTAACAAGAGTGGAAAGCTAAGTGGATTACTCTCGGTAGAAATGTGAGGATGGGGAAACTACAGGTCAGAAAACAAAAGGTATAGAAAACTAAAACTGAGTGAGGAAAGAAATAGTTACTGAAAAGAAATGCTGAGACTGAAGAAATTAATGTAAATTAAAGCCATGTGGATGGCAAGAACCACATACATGCTGAACCATCAGTTCCCACTGAGGGTAATTATTCCTTTCTTTGCACCCTTTTAGTTTTCTATATCTTTCATTTTCTGACATGTCAATTTTTTGGTGCACCGGTCCCCTCATATGTCTACCCCATATAATGCACTTAGCTTTCTGGTCCAATTAAATCTTGCACACTGCTCTGTCAGTAATCTCTGTTATGTTATTACCCTATCTTCCACCTATAAGCTCTCAGTTTTTCAAATCTCATCTGGTGCAGTCCCCATCAATCAGTCTTTCCATCTCATCCCGGGCAATAAGTCTCCCTTGACTTGGGGGTCCTTGCTGACTTTTCCACAACACTCTCCACTCCCTATACCTCACCAGTCCTTTTCTTTCATCCATCTTTCTTCCCCTTCACCTAAAGGCAGACGAGACGTGCTGAGTCATCGACAGATACACAAACAAAAGATACAGAGCTTTACTTTGCTAGCTTTTGAAATGGAATACCTTTCTTGAGCTGTAGGAGAAATATGCATACACACACACACACACACCTGTCTCCCTACATTGTGCTCATTTGGCTGCCAGCTCTTTCCTGGCCCACGATGAGTGTGCTGGGGTGAGGGTGGGGTGAGGGATGGGGAGAGAGGTGGGAGGCAGGGAGGGGGTGGGGGAAGTGAGGAGGGGGTTGAGATAGTTTGGAGCTGTCCGTGGGCTAGCTAGGGGTGCAGGTAGAGAGGCATGAGGTAGACGGCTGCGTTCGCTTTCATAGACTAGACCGTGAGATGGCAGCACACAGCTAGCTGACACATATTGGGCACATCCTTTGCTCCCGCAACCTCCCTGGCCTAAACCTAAGGTAACTCGTTGTCCCCCCAGACCCCACCAAATAGTGTGTGTGTGTGTGTGTGTGTGTGTGTGTGTGTGTGTGTGTGTGTGTGTGTGCAGGTTTCTCAGTTTCTCCTGCAGCTTGAGAAAGGAATTCCATTCCGAAAGCTAACAAAGTAAACCTGTATACCTTTTGTGTGTGTATCTGTTGATACAACACAGCGCTTGTGCCTTTAGGTGAGTCGCCACCTTTATTTCTAAATAATCCATTATTCTCAACCAGAACTTTCCATACATTATTATTTTTCCCCATCAACTCCTCTGCCAGAAGAGGGGGCCACTGGCTCCAAAAGCTTGCACATGAAGGCAGAGCTCACCATCTGCAGCATCGTTGACAGAACCAACTGCGGACCTTTGGTGCAGAGCCAGGTGGTGGATCTGAATCAGAGGCTCAGACGGTTTTGCGACCGTGTTGACTGCAGATTCCTCGACTTGCGCCGTAGGGTGGTGGGGTTTCGGGTTCCGCTGAATAGGTCAGGAGTTCACTACACTCAGCTGGCGGCTACACGGGTAGCGGAGGCTGTGTGGCGTAGACTGGACAGTTTTTTTAGGTTAGAAGGCCTTGGGAAAGTACGGGGTGGGCTGCAATCTCAAAGGGTGCATGGCAAATACAGGACGTGCTTGGATCAAGGAACAGTCGGAATTGTAGTTGTAAATTGTAGTTGTGCTGGGAAAGTCCCTGAGCTTCAAGAGCTAATAGAAAGCACAGAAGCTGAAATCATTATAGGTACAGAAAGCTGGCTAAAGCCTGAAATAAGTTCTGCAGAATTTTTTACGAAGTCTCAGACGGTGTTCAGGAAAGATAGATTAGGCAGAATTGGTGGTGGAGTGTTTGTGTCTGTCAGTAGTGGTTTATCTTGTAGTGAAGTCGAAGTAGATACTCCGTGTGAATTGGTATGGGTGGAGGTTATACTTAACAGCCGAACTAAGTTAATAATTGGCTCCTTCTACCGACCCCCAGACTCCGATGATATAGTTGCTGAACAGTTCAGAGAAAATTTGAGTCTCGTAACAAATAAATACCCCACTCATACGGTTATAGTTGGTGGGGACTTCAACCTTCCCTCGATATGTTGGCAAAAATACTTGTTCAGAACTGGTGGTAGGCAGAAAACATCTTCCGAGATTGTCCTAAATGCTTTCTCTGAAAATTATTTCGAGCAGTTAGTCCATGAACCCACGCAAATTGTAAATGGTTGTGAAAACACACTTGACCTCTTAGCCACAAACAATCCAGAGCTAATAGAGAGCATCATGACTGATACAGGGATTAGTGATCACAAGGTTGTTGTAGCTAGGCTCAATACCGTTTCTTCCAAATCCACCAGAAACAAACGCAAAATAATTTTATTTAAAAAAGCGGATAAAGTGTCACTAGAAGCCTTCCTAAGAGACAATCTCCATTCCTTCCGAACTGACTATGCAAATGTAGACGAGATATGGCTCAAATTCAAAGATATAGTAGCAACAGATATTGAGAGATTCATACCTGATAAATTGGTAAGAGATGGAACTGATCCCCCATGGTACACAAAACATGTCCAAACGCTGTTGCAGAGGCAACGGAAAAAGCATGCGAAGTTCAGAAGAACGCGAAATCCCGAGAATTGGCTAAAATTTACAGACGCGCGAAATTTGGCATGGACTTCAATGCGAGATGCCTTTAATAGGTTCCACAACAAAACATTGCCTCGAAATTTGGTAGAAAATCTGAAGAAATTCTGGTCGTATGTAAAGTACACAAGCAGCAAGACGCAGTCAATACCTTTGCTGCACAGTGCTGATGGTACTGTTACCGACGACTGTGCCGCTAAAGCGGAGTTATTGAACGCAGTTTTCAGAAATTCCTTCACCAGGGAAGACGAATGGAATATTCCAGAATTTGAAACACGAACAGCTACTAGCATGAGTTTCTTAGAAGTAGATACCTTAGGGGTTGCGAAGCAACTCAAATCGCTTGATACGGGCAAGTCTTCAGGTCCAGATTGTATACCGATTAGGTTCCTTTCAGATTACGCTGATACAATAGCTCCCTACTTAGCAATCATATACAACCGCTCGCTCACCGATAGATCTGTACCTACAGATTGGAAAATTGCGCAGGTCGCACCAGTGTTTAAGAAGGATAGCAGGAGTAATCCATCGAACTACAGACTTATATCATTGACGTCGGTTTGCAGTAGGGTTTTGGAGCATATACTGTATTCAAACATTATGAATCAGCTCGAAGGGAACGATCTATTGATACGTAATCAGCATGGTTTCAGAAAACATCGTTCTTGTGCAACCCAGCTAGCTCTTTATTCGCACGAAGTAATGGCCGCTATCGACAGGGGATCTCAAGTTGATTCCGTATTTCTAGATTTCCGGAAAGCTTTTGACACCGTTCTCACAAGCGACTTCTAATCAAGCTGCGGGCCTATAGGGTATCGTCTCAGTTGTGCGACTGGATTCGTGATTTCCTGTCAGGAAGGTCGCAGTTCGTAGTAATAGACGGCAAATCATCGAGTAAAACTGAAGTGATATCAGGTGTTCTCCAGGGAAGTGTCCTGGGACCTCTGCTGTATCTGATCTATATAAATGACCTGGGTAACAATCTGAGCAGTTCTCTTAGGTTGTTCGCAGATGATGCTGTAATTTACCGTCTAGTAAGGTCATCCGAAGACCAGTATCAGTTGCAAAGCGATTTAGAAAAGATTGCTGTATGGTGTGGCAGGTGGCAGTTGACGCTAAATAACGAAAAGTGTGAGGTGATCCACATGAGTTCCAAAAGAAATCCGTTGGAATTCGATTACTCGATAAATAGTACAATTTTCAAGGCTGTCAATTCAACTAAGTACCTGGGTGTAAAAATTACGAACAACTTCAGTTGGAAAGACCACATAGATAATATTGTGGGGAAGGCGAGTCAAAGGTTGCATTTCATTGGTAGGACACTTAGAAGATGCAACAAGTCCACTAAAGAGATAGCTTAAACTACACTCGTTCGTCCTCTGTTAGAATATTGCTGTGCGGTGTGGGATCCTTATCAGGAGGGATTGACGGAGGACATCGAAAGGGTGCAAAAAAGGGCAGCTCGTTTTGTATTATCACATAATGGGGGAGAGAGTGTGGCAGATATGATACATGAGTTGGGGTGGTAGTCATTAAAGCAAAGACGTTTTTCGTCACGGGGAGATCTATTTACGAAATTTCAGTCACCAACTTTCTCTTCCGAATGCGAAAATATTTTGTTGAGCCCAACCTACATAGGTAGGAATGATCATCAAAATAAAATAAGAGAAATCAGAGCTCGAACAGAAAGGTTTAGGTGTTTGTTTTCCCCGCGCGCTGTTCGGGAGTGGAATGGTAGGGAGATAGTATTATTGTGGTTCGATGAACCCTCTGCCAAGCACTTAAATGTGAATTGCAGAGTAATCATGTAGATGTAGATGTAGATTTCCTTAGCTTTTTCAAGTGTCTCTCCTTCCAGCACTTGATGCGTAGTTATTTATCTATAGAATTTCATATATTTTCAAAAATTGATATTTTCATTAATATTTACACAGATTTCCGAGAGGGTCATATGAAGCGTAAGGTGGAGGGAAGTAATAGTTGAACACTGGATGTGTTAATCTTAGGGCTACTGCATTATTGTTTTATCTTAGTAATACTCATCAATATAATATATTTATGCAGAGGATATTTTTTTCCCATGTGAAAACAAATTTTAGTGACTTTGGTGCTGGTAGAGGTAGGGCATATTCATGGAAGTATATCTTGACCAACTAAGATAATGTAACAACTTCAGTTCCTCTTCTTTCTTTCTCTTCGTGTTGTCTTTTCCTTTCTTATGTGTATTCTAATTTATTATTTCTTCTGATTTGAAGGCCTTCTAAATTTAGTATTTTATTCTCAAAACAGTTCCTTTCTACTATTTACAATTCTTTAATGTTGTTTCTTTTCTAGTTATTTTCTTATTTCTGTGATCATTGAAATATAGTCAGTTTTTTTTCTCCAGAAAAATAGGAATATTTGTTTCATTAGCCTGTTATAATCCATTCAGTAGAGGTGTCTGTTGTTGTTGTTGTTATCTTCAGTCCAAAGGCTGGTTTGATGCAGCTCTTCAAGCTACTCTATCCTGTGCAAGCCTCTTTCTCTCCAAGTAACTACTGCAATCTACATGCTTCCGAATCTGCTTACTGTATTCATCTATTGGTTTCCCTTTACGATTTTTACCCTCCATGCTTCCTTCCAATACTAAATTGGTGATCCCTTTATGCCTCAGAATATGCCCTACCAACCGATCCCTTCTGCTAGTCAAGTTGGCCACAAATTTCTCTCCTCTCCAATTCTATTCAATACCTCCTCATTAGTTATGTGATCTACCCATCTAATCTTCAGCATTCTTCTGTAGCACTGCATTTCATAAGCTTCTATTCTCTTCTTGTCTAAACTGTTTATTGCCCATGTTTCACTTCAATACATGGCTACATGCCATACAAATACTTTCAGGAAAGACTTCCTGACACTTAAATCTGTATTTGATGTTAACAAATTTCTCTACTTCAGAAATTCTTTCCTTGTCATAGCCAGTCTACATTTATATCCTCTCTACTTCAACCATTATCAGTTATTTTGCTGCCCAAATGGCAAACCTCATTTACTGCTTTAAGTGTCTCATTTCCTAATCTAATTCCCTCAGTATTGCCTGATTTAATTCGACAACATTCCATTAATTTCGTTTTGCTTTTGTTGATGTTGGTCTTATATCCTCCTTTTGAGCAGGTCCTTTGCTATCTCTGACAGAATTACAATGTCATTCGCAAACTTTAAAGTTTTTATTTCTTATCCGTGGATTTTAATTCCTACTCCAAATTTTTCTTTTGTTTCCTTTACTGCTTGTTCAATATACAGATTGAATAGTATTGGGGATAGGCTACAACCCTGTCTCACTCCCTTCTCAACCACTGCTTGCCTTTCATGCCCCTTGACTCTTATAACTGCTGTCTGGTTGCTGTAAAAGTTGTAAATAGCCTTTCGCTCCCTGTATTTTACCCCTGCCACCTTCAGAATTTGAAAGAGAGTATTCCAGTCAACATTGTCAAAAGTTTTTTCTAAGTCTACAAATGATATAAATGTTAGTTTGCCTCTCGTTAACCTATCTTCTACGAGGAGTCGTAGGATTAGTATTGCCTCACATGTTCCTACATTTCTCCACAATCCAAACTGATCTTCCCCTAGGTCAGCTTCTACCAGTTTTTCCATTTGTCTAAAGATTTAGTGGTAGTATTTTGTACCCAAGACTTACCAAACTGATAGTTGGGTAATTTTCACATCTGTCAACACCTGCTTTCTTTGGAATTGGAATCATTATATTCTTCTTGAAGTCTGAGGGTATTTCACCTGTCTCATTCATGTTGCTCATCAGATGGAACAGTTTTGTCATGGTTGGCTCTCCCAAGGCTATCTGTAGTTCTATCAGAATGTTGTCTGTTCCTGGAGCCTTGTTTCGACTTAGGTCTTTCAGTGCTCTGTCAAATTCTTCATGCAGTATCATATCTCCCGTCTCATCTTCATCTACATCCTCTTCATTTCTATAAATTTTCCTCAAGTACATTTCCCTTGTATAGACATTCTATATACTCCTTCCAACTTTCCTAAACAATACAGATTTCTGCTTTGCCATTATTTCTCAAATTTTCTCTGTACTTTTATATGCCTTCTTATTACTTCTAATTTCCCAACATCTATATTTTGTTTTGCATCCATTATTTTTCCAGTAATCTATCCTTCCAGTTTCTGTTCATCTTATAGTTAGTTTTCAAGCATTTACGTGCATATAAATTCTGGTCTTACTACTGTGGTATAGTGTTTTAGTTTTGATTCTCCAGGTATGTCAAACTGTTTGCTTGTTTGATCTTACTAATTGTTGCAGCTAATGTAAAGTTTTCTAGTCTTTTCTGCTGTATATTTTCTCCAAGATATTTAAATTTACTAGCTCACCCTATTTTACCTGTTTGTGTTTCTGTGTATTTTGGTGCATTTTTCGTATTTGTCATGGACTTTTGGTTTTTTCAGCTGAATTTGTGAGACCAGTTTTATTTGCTACTCTTTCCAGAAGACTCAATTTCATCTGTCAGATTTCCTAAATACATTGCAAAATTGTCTGCAAAACCTGGATAGTTTACCTTAATTCCATTTGTTTTCCCTCCCAGAATTTGTGGTCCAGTTCTTTATAGGTTAGTACCAAATTTCAGATCATGCAGTGTTAGAAAAAGAAATTATTGCTATGAGCTTTTGCATTATCAAATTCAGACATACATTCATCATGTCTGTCTTACACCTTCGCTATTGACGGATGAAAATGCACCCCTGGCAAAGTCCATGTACAGTGCAGGTTTAGTAGTTCCACCACAACCGGCAGTTACTATGCCACTTGACTGCCGGCCATGCAACTGGCCCACCTGAGGAACTATGAATATGCAGTATATCACATCACAGTGCAAGCAGAAGTGTGTTCTCTTCCAGAAGCCATGTCAAACAGATCATCACCAGATACAAATACTAACAAAGAGATAGAGGGGCTGGCCAGTACTTACCTCAGCTCAGTACAGCTGATAGATACACATAAAACAGAACCGAAAATTTACGTAAATTTTCGGTTCTGTTTTATGTGTATCTATCGGCTGTACTGAGCTGAGGAAGTACTGGCCAGCCCCTCTATCTCATTGTTAGTATTTGTTTCACATCTTTATATGAGATTTTCCATTAATCATTTACATCACCAGATACACTAAGCCACCATCTTCTCATTACCACTGCCACTGTCACCAAACTCTTAGTGCATCACCCCACTCTGCCAGATTCTGCCAAATTCATCACTCCTCAGTGCTGTGGGGGCCTTAGCTCTTTCAGACTGGAGGTGATATGCTTGGGAACATTTTCTCTGGACGTTTATGCTGCAGTGGCCTATGTCATGTGGAAAACTCTGAACTTGTCAGGTATGACTGATTACATCCTGTGATAGATGCTGAACTTCTGGAAGTTCCAGTATCAGTTCCTTCTACTTTGGTTATTTTCTTGTTGATACAAGTACCCTGCAGTTTAAGTTGTACTAATATTTAATGGCCAATATATACTGTAATTGTAAAAGTAACTTAGCTATTTATTGCTATAAGTTACAGCAAATGGCAATAATACATTATGTGTGTAAGACAGCTACAATATCAGTTACCACAAACACTATTTGTGTAGAGCAATATCTAGATATAGCCAGTTCATTAGGACAAGGTAGTGTGTCAAAGATGAAGGTGACATTTGTTAAACTCATAAAACAACAGCAAAAATAACTGAAACTACATGCAAAATGATATTAGCTGCAGAAGTACCAGCAGTAGCAAATCCAACAGCAAAAAATGCATTGTATTAAGCAACTATTGTTTCACTCCAAGATGGCCCCACTTGTGTAGCCCACAGTGACCCATTTCCTGTGTCCAACAATGGCCACAAGGAATGGTGTTCATATGCAGCACATCTGCTCCGTTGTCTCACAAGTTACTGGCACTGTTTGATGCCAGGACTACTTCCTCAAAGTGTTTCAGAAGGTACAGAAGATCACTTTTCTGCTAGGGCCTTTAGCCTTCACCTGCATGAGCTCTTGGATAAACTGACCCAGTATTATGACCACCAAGTGTATGTAATATCAGAATGACTGTGTTTCTTTCGCTGTGCTAAACATTGAGGGCAGACATACTTACAATGTACCATAAAACTCCAAGGCATTAGTCAACACTATAATTCACTTGTACAGCAGAGGCTTGTGCTCAACTCATACAAAATAGATGAGTTCAAGGTGCATCAGGTCATCAAGTTCAGATCAACACTCTGAAGTTAACAGATGCTACTTTGGAAGAAGTCCTAGCCATTACACAATCATTTGAAATAACACAGACAATGCAGTATTCGACATTGTATTGGATGGGTGTAGCCTTCCCAACTCAAACTACAACTGTCATCACCATCCACCAGGTAGCTAGCCTGGCTCGCCAGCTTTGAAAAGAGCTGCCCTCCTGCCTAGAGTGTTTATGCCACCACAGCCACAACACCTGTCCCCATCGCAGGGTTGTTTAGTAGTTTTTGCTCACATGGACTGCATTGCCATCTGTTACAAAACCATAAGATGGACTGTGTCCACAAGATGCAGGATGGGTTCCAAAACACATTCACAATGCTGGCTACTAGTTATTGTTTCAGCTGTATATTGAAGTATGTCCCAAATGTATTTGGCATTGACTCTTAAATAATTCCTTTTCATGATTATAGACACCATTCGCATGATATCAGAAATCATTCCCTTCCAAGAAATCAACAACATCTTTAACAATCTTCCATTATTGTTTCAGCAAGGTTTAGGATATGCAAAATGGTTTTCATCATATGTTGAGACACGCTTGTCCTATATCTTATGCCATCAAATAATCTCTACAGAACATATTCAGTTGCCACATGGCCCAGAATACTCTGCACTGAATTCTGTCAAGTCTGTGGTCGCACCCCAAAGCTTGATATCTCTGAAGCATTCTTCAAGCTTCCCCTTGATACTGAGTCTCAGACTTTCATTATCAGAAATACACCATTTGTATGACACTAGTACTGTAGGTGGTCATTTGGTGTATCAAGTGCCCCAGCAATTTCATAGGTTCATGGAGAAATTTTTGCAGACATATATCCCATTGCTCAAATTATTTGAACATCATATAACTGAAATTGATAAAGAAGGCCTCCAGCCAGTGGTCACACCGTTGGAGCAAACAGGCCTCCATTGAAACCTGCAAAAGTGCTTATTTTTTCAGCCAGAAGTAAAGTATGTTGGACATATTATAGGATAAGACAGTGTGAGAGACCAGTAGAACCACATCTACAAGCCTTACTGAAACTATATGGACCAAGCAATCTGAAAGAACATCAGTCAATACTTGTAAAATATTACAGATGAATAATTCCAAATGCTATTACGATAAGTGCACTGTTGAACAGACTCTGGAAAGTCGGCTTCCCTCCAAGTATGTGAACTTCTGAATGTAAGCAAATGTTCTCCACTCACCAGCACTGTCTAGTGTAAGCTCCATGCCCCACCCATTTTTATGCTGAATGCTCTCCATCCCAGCAAGCGATGCCTCCCATTTTTGTCACAGCACAAACAATGGGCTTGAACATCCAATTCTGCGTGCATCTAAAACTCTATAACATGGCCAACAAAATTAATCACAGTTTGAAGAGGAAGCTCTCTCTATTATCTGTGGTACACAAAAATTTCTCAAGAATGTTTTCAGAAGAGTATTTGAGTTGGTCACAGTCCAAAAGCCACTGCTAGCAATATTTGCACCCGAGTGCCACATCCCAAAACGCACAGCCCATTGTCTGTAGTGCTGGTCACTGTCTCTCAGTACTTACCACTGTGAGATCATATATATATATATAAAATAGAGGAAAACATTCCACGTGGGAAAAATATATCTAAAAACAAAGATGATGAGACTTACCAAACAAAAGTGCTGGCAGGTCAATAGACACACAAATAAACACAAACATACACACAAAATTCAAGCTTTCGCAACATATGGTTGCTTCGTCAGGAAAGAGGAAAGGAGAGGGAAAGACGAAAGGATTTGGGTTTTAAGGGAGAGGGTAAGGAGTCATTCCAATCCCGGGAGCGGAAAGACTTACCTTAGGAGGAAAAAAGGACAGGTATACACTTGCGCACACACACACGCATATCCATCCACACATATACAGACACAGGCAGACATATGTAAACGCAAAGAGATTGGGCAGAGATGTCAGTTGAGGCCGAAGTACAGAGGCAAAGATGTTGTTGAATGACAGGTGAGGTACGAGGGGTGGCAACTTGAAATTAGTGGAGATTGAGGCCTGGTGGATAACGGGAAGAGAGGATATATTGAAGAGCAAGTTCCCATCTCCGGAGTTCGGATAGGTTGGTGTTAGTGGGAAGTATCCAGATAACCCGGACGGTGTAACACTGTGCCAAGATGTGCTGGCCGTGCACCAAGGCATGTTTAGCCACAGGGTGATCCTCATTACCAACAAACACTGTCTGCCTGTGTCCATTCATGCGAATGGACAGTTTGTTGCTGGTCATTCCCACATAGAATGCGTCACAGTGTAGGCAGGTCAGTTGGTAGATCACGTGGGTGCTTTCACATGTGGCTCTGCCTTTGATCGTGTACACCCTCCGGGTTACAGGACTGGAGTAGGTGGTGGTGGGAGGGTGCATGGGACAGGTTTTACACCGGGGGTGGTTACAAGGGTAGCAGCCAGAGGGTAGGGAAGGTGGTTTGGGGATTTCATAGGGATGAACTAACAGGTTACGAAGGTTAGGTGGACGGCGGAAAGACACTCTTGGTGGAGTGGGGAGGATTTCATGAAGGATGGATCTCATTTCAGGGCAGGATTTGTGGAAGTCGTATCCCTGCTGGAGAGCCACATTCAGAGTCTGGTCCAGTCCTGGAAAGTATCCTGTCACAAGTGGGGCACTTTTGTGGTTCTTCTGTGGGGCTGCAACCCTTCTTTCCATCAGTCCCTATACCAGTTCCAAACTGAACAATCCATTGCCCTCACCCACCTAATCCTTCACCTACACATCAACTCAGCCAATGAACACACCCGTCAACTCCTATCCTTAATAAAAGTCCTTAATCTTTCCTCTCCCACATCTACACCGGTTGTTCAGAGCATCCTCCTACAGGCCAACCGTAAATTAGAACAGCATGCCACCCTCCACCTCAAAAAACTATCCAATCTCCTGGTTTCCCACCTCCGGAAAGGCAACTCACTCACCCTTCACAACCTTTCCAGCAAACCTCAACCTCCTCTCATAGCACACAAACCCAGTCTCTCCCATCTACTCAATCTCCCACTTCCAGCTCCACTCCCTCCAAACCCTCAAAATTCCAGTCAACACAATCTGGAACCACAACACCCTAATTCAGTAGTTAACCTTTCCTCCAAACCTCTCTCCCAATCCGAAACCTCTGTCCTATCCAAAGGCCTCACCTTCAGCCCCACTCCCAGATTCAACCAAACAGCCCTCGTCAAAGATTTACTGTCCTACACTCGTACTCTCTGCTGGAAATATCACTTTGCCACGAAGAAAAATGATCCTAATCCTACTCCTAAGGATCCAACTCCCCAAGACACCATCCAAATTGAACCCTGCCTGGAACAGTTCTGTCCTCCGTCGCAGCGGGACCCACCTCCTCTTCCTCAAAATCACCTTCTCCAAACCTTCCAGGAATTTCTGACTTCCAGCCTTGCATCTCAATCCTTCTTAAAAAACCTTAATCCTACTCCCAACATCACCACTGCTGAAGCCCAGGCTATCCATGATCTGAAGGCTGACCGATCCATCATCATTCTTCTGGCTGACAAGGGTTCCACGACCGTGGTACTTGATCGTCGGGAGTATGTGGCTGAGGGACTGCGTCAGCTTTCAGGCAACACCACATCCAAAGTTTGCCAAGGTAACCCCATTCCCGATGTCCAGGCGGAGCTTCAAGGAATCCTCAGAACCTTAGGCCCCCTGCAACCTCCTGACCCCACCGACACCCCGCACCCCTACCTTCTACCTACTTCCTAAAATCCACAAACCCAATCATCCCGGCCGCCCCATTGTAGCTGGTTACCAAGCCCCCACAGAACGTATCTCTGCCTACGTAGATCAACACCTTCAACCCATTACATGCAGTCTCCCATCCTTCATCAAAGACACCAACCACTTTCTCGAACGCCTGGAATCCTTACCCAATCTGTTACCCCCGGAAACCATCATTGTAACCATTGATGCCACTTCCTTGTACACAAATATTCCGCACGTCCAGGGCCTCGCTGCGATGGAACATTTCCTTTCACGCCGATCACCTGCCACCCTACCTAAAACCTCTTTCCTCATCACCTTAGCCAGCTTCATCCTGACCACAACTTCTTCACTTTTGAAGGCCAGACATACCAACAATTAAAGGGAACAGCCATGGGTACCAGGATGGCCCCCTCGTACGCCAACCTATTCATGGGTCGCTTAGAGGAAGCCTTCTTGGTTACCCAGGCCTGCCAACCCAAAGTTTGGTACAGATTTATTGATGATATCTTCATAATCTGGACTCACAGTGAAGAAGAACTCCAGAATTTCCTCTCCAACCTCAACTACTTTGGTTCCATCAGATTCACCTGGTCCTACTCCAAATCCCATGCCACTTTCCTCGATGTTGACCTCCATCTGTCCAATGGCCAGCTTCACACATCTGTCCACATCAAACCCACTAACAAGCAACAGTACCTCCATTATGACAGCTGCCACCCATTCCATATCAAGCGGTCCCTTCCCTACAGCTTAGGTCTTTGTGGCAAACGAATCTGCTCCAGTCCTGAATCCCTGAACCATTACACCAACAACCTGAAAACAGCTTTCGCATCCCGCAACTACTCTCCCAACCTGGTACAGAAACAAATAGCTAAAGCCACTTCCTCATCCCCTCAAACCGAGAACCTCCCACAGAAGCCAAAAGTGCCCCACTTGTGACAGGATACTTTCCAGGACTGGAACAGACTCTGAATGTGGTTCTCCAGCAGGGATACAACTTCCTCAAATCCTGCCCTGAAATGAGATCCATCCTTCATGAAATCCTCCCCACTCCACCAAGAGTGTCTTTCCACCGTCCACCTAACCTTCGTAACCTGTTAGTTCATCCCAATGAAATCCCCAAACCACCTTCCGTACCCTCTGGCTCCTATCCTTGTAACCACCCCCAGTGTAAAACCTGTCCCATGCACCCACCCACCACCACCTACTCCAGTCCTGTAACTCGGAAGGTGTACACGATCTAAGGCAGAGCCACATGTGAAAGCACCCACGTGATTTACCCACTGACCTGCCTACACTGTGATGCATTCTATGTGGGAATGACCAGCAACAAACTGTCCATTCGCATGAATGGACACAGGCAGACAGTGTTTGTTGGTAATGAGGATCACCCTGTGGCTAAACATGCCTTGGTGCACGGCCAGCACATCTTGGCACAGTGTTACACCGTCCGGGTTATCTGGATACTTCCCACTAACATCAACCTCTCAGGACTCCGGAGATGGGAACTTGCTCTTCAATATATCCTCTCTTCCCGTTACCCACCAGGCATCAATCTCCGCTAATTTCAAGTTGCCGCCACTCATACCTCACCTGTCACTCAACATCATCTTTGCCTCTGCACTTCCGCCTCGACTGACATCTCTCCCCAAACTCTTTGTCTTTAAATATGTCTGCTTGTGTCTGTATATGTGTGGATGGATATGTGTGTGTGTGCGAGTGTATACCCGTCCTTTTTTCCCCGTAATGTAAGTCTTTCCGCTCCCGGGATTGGAATGACTCCTTACCCTCTCCCTTAAAACCCACATCCTTTCATCTTTCCCTCTCCTTCCCTCTTTCCTGATAAGGCAACAGTTTGTTGCGAATGCTTGAATTTTGTGTGTATGTTTGTGTTTGTTTGTGTGTCTGTCGACCTGCCAGCACTTTCATTTGGTAAGTCACATCATCTTTGTTTTTAGATATATATTTCCTACGTGGAATGTTTCCCTATATATATATATATATATATATATATATATATATAACCACCAGCTTTAACCAATTTTCTACTAACAGTCGTATCATTAACAGCTTTGATGGCTAAAGGCCCCTTTTATTGCATTTTTGGGATTTCAAACAAATTGGGTGGCCACCACCATCTTAAAATGGACCGAGGAGAGTACTTCTTTTATTAGCAGCTGCAGAAGGCATCTGGGTGATTATTCTGAAAGTCTTGAAGTCAGAGGTGCTAGTAGTCCTCCATCAAGGTCATTCGGGTGTAACATGATGCAAACAACTTACATCTCAGTATGTATATTGGCGTAGTATAAATCAACACATCATTAAGATGTTTGAAGGCTTTTAGGTATGCATCATATTCCAGACAGCATTGTATCAGCAGTTTCATTTCTGGCCACCACTACAGGATCCCTGGGACCATGTCCACATAGACTTTGTGGCACTATATGTATTACGCATGTGGATGGTAGCAACGGATGCCTATTCATACCTCCCGTGTGTGGGACAAATGTCCTTCACCTCAGCAGAAGCCACCAATCAGGCATAAGCCCGCATATTTGGAATAAAAGGCTTCCCTAACGTCACTGTCTAGGACAATGAGCCCCAATTCCCATCCCAAAACTTTTCAAACTTTTCTGTTGTCAGTGACATACAGGACCTTCTACTTGCTCCATTACAACCTCCTTCCATTGCCCCAGTAGGACATGGGGTACGGATGTTATAGTGGTAGAGGTTGCTACAAAGCATAACAACATATTTCACTTTCCTTTTACTAGATCAATGAAACATGTGCATGTGAAGAATGTGGCTTTAATTGGTAGTAGAGTACAGAGCACCTACTGCTCCCACGTTTGTTGGAATTTATTTGCAGATATGAGAAGAAAAATGCGGGCACATCCCAGAAAGCGACGACAGCTGCATAATGTGGACTTGCACTTTGCAATCATGTTTTGAGAGTGCTATGGACTCCAAAGAAGAAAGGGACCTGCCAAGAATGGTCAAGCACCAAAAAATTGTTATATGCCATGCTATCTCGATTTAAATACAAACTCATGGTTTTGGTGAAGCATAATGAATGAACATGTTGTCTAAAAAGCTTTGTTAATTATGAGATGTTGTGAGCTGATAACTTATTTGAATATACAAGAATTATGGAAGCAGTGTTTTGTGATTTCAAAGTTAGTTATTTAAAGGTAGAACCTCTCCTATAGTCCTTGCTCCACTACAATTGGAGATGAAGTCAATGGTTAAGTGCATTGCACTCCATAGCATGACCACGACATCAAGAGAAAACAAGATGGTGATTGGTAAATTAGGAAAAGAAGGTAACTGTTGTTTCATGGGAACAAGTAAAGACTAGGCATCTTGCAACATATCTATCACTTAAAGTGAACCCACAACAAGGAATAACCATCTCAATGTTCAAGACACACGTTGCCCAAACCATGTATGAGGAGAATTGGGGGACAATATTGACCACATTTTTAAGTATGTATCATACTGCAACTACTAATGGAGAAGTCCAGCTTTGTGGTAGACAACAAGTGATGGCATTTCAGCCCCAATCAAGATATATTCTTTGACAATGGGTTTGGGAGTCAATCTCTTTGTCCCCTGGGCATGGTCATTAAGCTGTAGGGTACAGTGATTGGTCATTGTACAAACCGAGGCAGCAATGGTTTGGAGACCCATCACCAGATGTGTTGTCAAAGGGTTTCCATGCCTGACAAGTCACTGTCCCTACTAGCAACAGCATGATAACCACCACCATTACTATTGCAACTGGACCTAGAAACCAGCCCATCAGCTCCAGCAGCATGGGAGATTTTCATGTGTCCAGACGTGGATGGCAGAAGCAGCCGCACCCATCCATAACCACTCCCAGTGGAAGATAAAGCAACACTAGCATCAATGGAAAACAGCAGTACACACTAATTACCAGCAGCCATACCAATGCCAGTACCTCCATACTCCAGACTGCATCAACTACATGCAACATGATGAGTGTTCCAGCCATAGCCAGCATCATTGGGGTTGTGAGATCTTATATCTTTGCCATTAATGGATGAAGATGCTTCAGTGGCAGGGACTATGGACAGCACAGATTTAGCAGCTCTACCACAAGCAGCGTTATCTATGCCACTTGACTGCTGGTCATCAAATCTGCAATTCAACTGGCTGCAGGGAGGTGGAAGTTCTACATCTACATACAAACTCCACAATCCACCAAACGATGCGTGGCGGAGGGTACCTCGTACCACAACTAGCATCTTCTCTCCCTGTTCCACTCCCAAACAGAAGGAGGGAAAAATGACTGTCTATATACCTCTGTACGAGCCCTAATCTCTCTTATCTTATCTTTGTGGTCTTTCTGCGAAATGTAAGTTGGCAGCAGTAAAATGGTACTGCAGTCAGCCTCAAATGCTGGCTCTCTAAATTTCCTCAGTAGCGATTCACGAAAAGAACGCCTCTTTTCCTCTAGAGACTCCCACCCGAGTTCCTGAAGCATTTCCATAACACTCGCGTGATGGTCAAACCTACCAGTAACAAATCTAGCAGCCCGCCTCTGAATTGCTTCTATGTCCTCCCTCAATTCGACCTGATAGGGATCCCAAACACTTGAGCAGTACTCAAGAATAGGTCGTATTAGTATTTTATAAGCGGTCTCCTTTACAGATGAACCACATCTTCCCAAAATTCTGCCAATGAACCGAAGACAACTATCCGCCTTCCCCACAACTGCCATTACATGCTTATCCCACCTCATATCGCTCTTCAATGTTACGTCCAAACATTTAATCTATGTGACTGTGTCAAGCACTACACTACTAATGGACTATTCAAACATTACAGGATTCTTTTTCCTATTCATCTGTATTAATTTACATTTATCTATATTTAGAGTTAGCTGCCATTCTTTACACCAATCACAAATCCTGTCCAAGTCATCTTGTATCCTCCTACAGTCACTCGAGGACGACACCTTCCCGTACACCACAGCATCATCAGCAAACAGCTGCACATTGCTATCCACCCTATCCAAAAGATCATTTATGTAGATAGAAAACAACAGCAGACCTACCACACTTCCCTGGGGCACTCCAGATGATACCCTCACCTCCGATGAACACTCACCATCGAGGACAACGTACTGGGTTCTATTACTTAAGAAGTCTTCGAGCCACTCACATACTTGGGAACCAATCCCATACATTCGTACCTTAGTTAGGAGTCTGCAGTAGGGCACCGAGTCAAACGCTTTCCGGAAGTCAAGGAATATGGCATCCGTCTGATACCCTTCATCCATGGTTTGCAAGATGTCATGTGAAAAAAGAGCGAGTTGCGTTTCGCAGGAGCAATGCTTTCTAAAGCCGTGCTGATGCATGGACAGCAACTTCTCTGTCTCAAGGAAATTCATTATATTCGAACTGAGAATATGTCCGAGAATACTGCAACAAACCGATGTTAAGGATATTGGTCTGTAATTTTGAGGATCTGTCCTTCTACCCTTCACGTGCGCTTTTTTTCCAGTCGCTCGGGACTTTACATTGGGCAAGAGATTCGCGATAAATGCAAGCTAAGTAAGGAGCCAATGCTGTAGAATACTCTCTGTAAAACCGAATTGGAATCCCATCAGGACCTGACAATTTATTTACTTTCAACCCATTCAGCTGCTTCACAACCCCAGTGATGTCTGTCACTATGTCCTCCATTAGTTCTCTTCATGCAGCCAACTCATGCAGGTTATCACCAGCCACACTAAGCTGCTGTCTTCTCTCTACCGCTGCCACTGGACTCCAAGTATGACATTGCTCTTCTCCACTAGACTCCGTCAGATTTGTCGTCCCACCCAACTGTACTGCCTGGGGCCTCTGACTCTGCCAGTTGTGCCTGACTACAGGTGATAGACTCAGAAACATTTGCTTAGATGTCTGTGCAACTACAGCCTATGTCATGTGGAATATATAGAACTTGCTATTGTTACCAAGTGTCACAAGTTGCACTCCATTAGAGATGCCAAAATTGTGAAACCTCAGGTGTCAGTTACTTCTACTTTGTTTATTTTCTTGTTGACTTTCATTTTTCCTAGATACAGGAGTCTAGCAATTTAATCTGTATTAATATTAAATGGCCAGTAAATACTGTAATAGTAAAAGTGTTTATTTATTGTTGTAGGTTACAGCAGTGTCTGGTGTAGCTTTTTTTTTCCTGTCACTATGTTATAGATTTTCAATTTTCCTGTGCAGCATTAAACATTCTATCATTTTTGTGTTATTCAGCTTAGTTATTGACTCAGAGCCTCACAATCAGAAGTATTCTACTAATAGAAAAAGTGTTTTCACACTGATTCTATTTAGAATAGGCATGTTACTAGTGATCCTGTAGCTTCTGTCACCTTTTTGCTATCGTGTTATTAATCAAATGGTTACACAACTCAGGACAAAACAGTCATGTTGTTAGACAGAGGGAAATATTTCTTCCACATTCTGTAGTATGCAATGAGGGAAATGAAAAAAATGCTTGCACTAAATTATTTTATTTGTCAATAAATATAAGCTGTTTTTTCTATTAATAGGTTACATAACATTAGCGAAATGCTTACACAATAATTGATAATACATGCATATTTTATCAAATAAACCAATTGTAATGGTTTTTCGGAACTACATCTCTTTTGATTGTGTTTCAGCTATTGTCATTGTATTTGATTTGACAAGTCTCATGTCACTATCACATAGCCCTGAATGGCTCAAGGAAGCAACAAAGGTAAATTCAGGCAATCCACAGAGATACCTTGTCGGAACCAAGAGAGATCTGATGGTAAGAACTATTTCTGTAACAACTATGTTTAAAATCATTTGTTATTTTAATAAATTACTTGATCTGTGTATGTATATCCCACAACAAGATGCTGTATGAACAAACTGAGTTGTAGCCAAACTTCTGCATTTTATAACACTATCTTTATTTTCTTTCTTTTCACAGAACTCATTTAGAAATTTTATTTCTCTTTTAGGGAAATAGAAATCTTCTCTCCACTTTATGGAATATTGGAAACTCAATGAATTTGTGAATGTTCATTATCTGTTTTATTATCTTTTTCTTAAGTGTCATGAGCTTGAAAACAGGCAAACAAAAATTTCTTTGGTAAAACAAACATGCCTCCACTTATCCAACACATGATCATGTTTGATCTCTGATAACCACAACAGGAAGTTGAAGCTCTCACCTTACTTCCTGCTTCTTTTGGTTATTGGCTAATTGTGTAAATTTTGGCTCTTATCAATCACTTTCTGAATCTAGTTTTGGTAAAAGGACACATTTACACTGAGTTACAAACATGAAGAACAGTAGAGAGAGTGCGCAGTTCAGGATAAGTAACTGTCTGTCCAACCTAAAAGTTTCATTTTGAAAATGATTGAATAATGACCTACAGTTAGTCTTTCCTCACATCACCTGAATAATATTCTAATTGTCTACCAGAAAAGCTGTATACTTTTGTCATTTGTCGATCAGGTAAATTTGTCAGTGACTCATAACCATATCTGCTATTGACAGATATTTTAAATATTAAATATTCCAATTTGTGTAAGACTAGTTGACAAACCCAGCATTGCTCTGGTATTCATTTTGCCAGTTTTATATAAGGAAAGGAAAAAAAACTGTTTTTGTAATGAAGTATCGAAAAAATTTCAGTTCCTTGTATTCATGAGAACACCTTTGAAATTATGAAACAGTCATTCAAAGAGAGATGCATAATGTACAAGTGTATAAGTACAATATCCAAATTGAGGAACATGATCCCGACTAGTATCTGTATACTGGGCACAGCTGCTTCACGTGTCCACAATGTGATTTTGTATGGCAACGCCTCTTCATAGCTCTATAGATGGCTATCGTTTTCACCTACAGCTGTTTGCACTTCACAGTTGAAGCTGTCAAAAGTGCTGCCACGTGTCAGTGATTTTCTTAAGTTGACTTGAATGTAGGAGTGTCTTAACAGTAAAGAATAAACGTATTAAAACCTAAAGTATGATGCAGCATCCCCCCCACTCCTCCCAGATACAGTGTTTATCATGTTACACATCTTGAACTATGCGTTGTACAATGCTATATTTGTGTAGGTCCAATGAGCAGCGTTTGTGGATATTACCTCTGAAATTTATTGTGAATGCAGTTAGTAACACGGAAGCAATACATTTAAATGTCATGGATGATGTGGTAGTTTTTCACGCATCTCATTTTTTATGACATCATATCTTCTGGATTATGAAAGGTAGGTGGTTCTTACCCCAACAGCAATTGTTACCTGACAGTAAGGCATGTGTGTAGCACATGGTTTGGTTGATATTGGTCCAGTGGTTTACGAGGAGATATGGAAAACACACACACACACACACACACACACACACACATATATATATATATATATATATATATATATATGAATGTCTTCTACAAACACACATGCGCGCGCGCTCACACACACACACACACACACACACACACACACACACACATTCATACATTTTTATAATATGTATGAATGTCTTGTAATGGCCTGTATCAACTCTCTGAAATACTAATAGTGCTCATTGATCTGATCTCTACAAGTAATCTTAATGGACCATTGTTTCCTTAATCAAAACTAAAACGTTATTGCAGCAGCTCAAAGATCACTTGACAACCCCCAATCAAGAATGTCATTTTAACTGCTTCCTTCACATCTTTGGTTATTGGCTATCATGCAGCTGTTTTTAGAAGATGCTGCTTCATATAAGGAAGTCCCAACTCTAGAAAATTGTAGCAAAATGTAAGACAACCTGCAGAGAATTGATTATTGAGGCAGGGCAGGCAGTTGCCACACAGCATAAAAAATGTAAAGTTATATACAGGATGTTTATAAATGAATATCGCAGTTTTAATGCTTCATAATATTTATTATATTAAACTACAGTTATAAATGATATGTCAAATGAAAGAGCAACTCAAACAGTTTTACCAAGAACCTTATAAATGTTCAATGTGAGCACCATTTGTCACACAGCACACATCAAGTCTATAGCCGAGTTCTTCCCAAACGTTGATAAGTGTGTCTTCAGTGATTGTAGCAACAGCTGCTTCAATCCGGTTTCTTAATTTAGGAAGGTCTGCTGGTAGCGGAGGCACATACTCACGATCCTTGATGAAGCCCCAAAGTAAAAAATCACATGGTCGAGTGAACGTGGAGGCCATGCAAAGCAAGCCCTGTCATTGGGCCCCTTGCAGCCTATCCAGTGCTTGGGTATAGTGAAGTTAAACCAATCTAGCGGATTGCAGCGGAAACATTGTGCGCTGCATGTGCGCACTGGTGCCAAACACAACTGTTTGATTGCTCTTTCATTTGACATATCACTTATAATGGTATGTTTAATGTAATAAATATTATAAAGTGTTAAAACCCTGATATTCATTTATAAACACCCTGTAATTACATAGGCAGAGAGATCCTTTATTTTTCAATTACATAATGGGAATCATTAACAACTGCAAAATACTTAGAAATGTGTGTCAGGAGTGATGTAAAGTGGAACAACCACATAAAACTAGTTAAAGTAAAAGCAGACACCAGATTGAGATTTATTGGAGTAATCCCAAGGAAATATAATTCATTCTTAAGGAATCTATGTTCAGCAGCTCTTCAGTAAAGATTATAGTGATGAAAAGAGATTTACTGAAATATACTTAGCCCTGATGGAGATTACTGTGGAAAATACATTGTGGGGACACAAGCTTTACGGACTTCTGTCCGCAAGAATACTGCTGCAAGAACAGTATCTCTGGACCAGGGAAGTGTGTTCTGAGACACCAAGTGTTTAAGTGTTATCTGTCCATATAATGCACATTAATAAATATTGTGTATGTCAGTTGGTAACATTGACAGTCATTACAGATCAAGAGCATCATGTTCTTTACCCAGTTCCTATATTGGTGACCCAGAGTTTTTTGACAAACGAGCCGCGTTTTGTGTGTCACATTGCTCCACCTCAATCTGACATGAGAATCCAACACCTTGCTTTGCTAACATTGTTCCAACACACACCGGCAGTCAGCCAGATACAGTCAACGATAGCAAGTGTTGTGAATGTTTATGTAACAACTTACAAGTGCTTATGTGTACACTAACCTCGTCAAACTACATAACGAAGGGGCAATGATGATCAGCGGTAATGAATAATGGCGCTACCCTGCCACCCCCACAATCCTCGAATGCAATATTCCAATTGATATGCATTCAGCTAGCTACTCACAAGTCTCCCTATCAACCGAGTGACTCTACCATGATTGAGATTTCAGGCATTGATAGGCTAATTACAGACACCAACCACAGTGACATAACAAATGCCGAACAATCACTGAAAACAAACAAACGTGCAGGTCAGTGTATTTGGTGGTCTCAGGGACAGATAATGCCAGTTAACAGTGATTTTGAACAGAATGGCATATTTCTGCAAACGGCTTTTGCTCTCTCACGTCTCGCGGGTGACATCACGGCAGCCACACCACATACCACGGTACACCTCTGGCATGGTGTCATGACCCCACCGGCTGCACCACTCCCCACACCCCAGCTCACACCAGGATATGCTGATGCCTACCGCATGCTGGTACGGATGCACGACACGACTTTTACCATGACCACACATCAACAGCTACAATTATGCCACCAAAAGATGCATCAACAGCACCACGACCACAAAATGGGTATCAGAATTATGCCATGACTGCTACACCACCCACACTGACAATGAAGTGCGTCAAGTTTGAGCCAGACATCACCGCCATGCCTGCAGTGAACCCCACACCACGTGGGCCGACAATCTACCATGAATTTTTCCGGCAGACAATGCTTACACAACACACTGCTAATTCTCTGGGCACACCGCAGAAACATCCCACGCAGCAATGGTCTCCGACCAATCGTCTGTGACTTCATTCCAACTACCATGATGCGTGTTACAACTGAGGGGTGCGACACCGTTAACACAAACTTACTAGCTTCACCACTCGCACTGTGCGCTACGTTCTGTTACACTCAACGCCATCACAGCAGCCTTGACGCGACTAACAGAACGGTGTAATCCAGTTTTGCAATCTTTCTGCAAGTTAATGCTAATGCATTCCTAAATGAATATAGTAATAATACACATAAATATCGCTACAAAGAGCTATATATAATTTAAATATAGTTATGGTCTTATATTTTGAAAGTAAGAGGCATTATTTCAATATTGGTATATTTCACAACAGCAAGGCTATTGCTACAGAACAAAAAAACTAACATGTTCACTACGTGTTGAGCACCTGTTTTCCAAGCAGCAGTGTAGTATTTCTCTTTATACTCGTTATGTACATGTAATACAGTAAAACATTGTACTTATAGTGCGGTAAGGTAAATGACCGTATATAGCTGTGTGCATAGTGTTATCTGTAAGGGAAAATTCAGTTGACTGTGAAAACAGCAGACATGAACAAAATAAATAATTTATTAAAAACGTCATTTAGCAACAGGACTCTCGGGGGAAAAATTCAGACAAAACACACTATGTAGGCCATTCCCGAATCTGAATCTTCAGCAGCAAACAAAAAATTGATGGCGTGATTTCAGTCCAGAAATTTACCAGAAGAACAAATGTATTTGTGGCCGTGAAGAAAGCAATGCTGTTTTTTGTTTTCCTTGTGTGTTATTTGGAGGATATGTTCATTGGTGTAAGACCAGACTAACTCATATCGGGCATAAGTGGTCTAAAATGAAAGTACATGAAATGTCAAAGTGACACATGGATAACATGCTTAGTCTTTCATTTGTAGGCAAAACCAACATTCACCGGAAATTAGATTTGCAATATAGACAAAGTATTGACAGCCACAACAAGAACTGGATAAAAATCTTCAAGTTCATCTCAGTCAAGCGTCAGTGTTCAAAGGCATTTCTAATACTCTTCAGAACAAACTACTGCAATGCATGTTGGAAGCATATCATGATGAAGTTGTTAAAGAAATAAAATGTGCTGATTGTGTTGCAATAATTGCAGATGAAACCACAGATGTGTGTTGTGAATTTCAGTTGGTTATTGTTTTGCGTTATGTCGTTGAGGAAAAACCTGTTGAAAGATTTTGGAACTTCATTTATCCAGAAAGTCAGAATGCTCATACTAATGCTGACAGTGTCCTGAAAGAAACTGAACCATTAATTGGTGATGACCGAGTAAAACTAAAAGCTCAGAGTTATGACGGTGCAAATTCTTTGAGTGGCAAGTCGAATGGGGTTCAGAAATTAACTAAAGAAAAATACCCAAATGCAAACTACGTCCATTGTTATGTCTACGGCAGCCTCTGTTAATCGCAAAGCCCGGATCTTTTTTGCACACCTTTCAGGTATTTCTTCTTTCTTTTCAAACTTGCCACAGTGGTCAAAAGTGTTGGATAGCCTTATTCAAAAAAGCTTGCCCCATGTGTATGTCACAAGATGGAATTACCATTCATGAGTAGTAAAAGATGCTTTTGAAAACAGGGAAAATCTTATTACTGTTGTGGAAGTCATTGAAGTAAGTGAGAGCATAAAACTACCTTCTACTATTGAAAAAGCTGGTTCATACAAACAAAGACTGCAAGATAACTAATTAATTTTCTGGCTTTCATTTTTCTATAAGATATTGGCTCATGCAGACATACTTTTTAATCATCTTCAGGAGAAGATAACTGAACCAACCAAAGCAAAGCAAGACAACCATAAATTTGAAGTGGTAACGCAAAACAACAGAGGCGACATTGACTCCATCCTTAACAAGATTTGTTTAGAAAATGACGAAACGATGCTTGCCAAGAAGACATGGATTCTCGATGAACAAAAAAAAGAGATGCTTTGAAAGTGTGCAATGCCATCCTTTCTGAAATAAAACTATGTTTTAAGTTCACTGGACACCTCATTGCAGCCAACTTATTTTATGTAAATCAGTTTGACAAATACATCACAAGTTTTCCAGACAAATACCTTGAAATTACAGACGTATGTATATATCTGGAAAAAAAGAAAGGTGAAGGGTGAGCTCCACGTCTTCTATGCTAGGCCTGAGTTGAGAGCAGTTTCTGTTGCAGCTCCGTTTCTTTCACTAATTCTAGAGGATGAACTTTGTGACACATTCGACGAGACTGTTAAAGTTTTGAAACTGCTGATCACGACGCCTATCTTGACATCAGAATCTGAGCACGGTGCTTTCGAATGCTCAAGAGAATTAAAAAGTTCCTATGAAGCAACATGAAAGAAGAACGACTGAGTGCCTTAGGGATGCTATCCTGTGAAAAGTCATTTATGTGTAAAATTGAAGATTTCAATTTGAGAGTGACAGATTTATTTGCCAACAAAAAGGAGCAATGAATGGATTTCTCATACCATTCCTGCTACTTATTTTGAAGCTCTACTCTTGGGAAGGCAGAACCAATGTAATAAAGGACATTTGGATCACTGATTCCATCTGGTGTTGTGAAAGTCGTATTCAAACCCTGTGACAGAACAAGATTGCTCTCTACACTCATTTCAAAATAAGAAAAAGAAACAACCAGCAAGCACAACTCAAAGCAAAGTGGAGCAGATAAATCATTCGGTCTATCATGGATTATGTCAGCATTTCCTCTCTCACAATGGCCTAATTATTCCCTTAATACCGCCACCACTCGTGGTACAAACCATCTTTCTTTTGTGCCACTTATAACTTGTTCAGTCACATAAAATGTTAATAGGAAGAAAACAGAACAAACTCAAGTGAGAGTCGAATAAGAATCGAGTAAGAACAAGGTAAACCTTGCTAGGAAGAAATTAAAATCGGGGATTTTTTTTAGCACTGGTCTTGTGGGTTTTTCACAGAGGCTATGAATTTGAGGAGGATTGCCGGGTTGATTGCACCAATAATCACACCCATTTCACAATAGTTCATTTATTAACCTTAACACATACACGGATCACAAAGAACTGAACACTGAACATGGCGGAAGAGCCAAAGATAGTGCTTAGAGTCCAAAGATGGATGCATATCGATGATGTTGGTGTTGATTTCATCGGCCCCACATAGCCGCCGCCGCCCCCTCCCCCTACTGTCGGAATACTCTTGAGAGGCTGGGGGGGGGGGGGGGGTTGACTATGGCGTGGTCCACAGGAGCCGGACCACAGTCAGCTCGACAGCCTCGTCGGGGAGCTGTGTGGGTAGATATCGTGATGGAAGGTTTGGCAACCGAACCTGAAAGTCGTTAAAGCGAGCCGGGCGTCGTACTGGACATGCTGGTCGTGCGGCGACAGGTAGGCCGGCGGTTTGCGAGTGGAACGGAGCGACGACGACGATGTCTCTGGTGGGCGTGGTGAACACTCGAAGCATGTCCAAGTCGACGCTGGGCGGGAGGGGAAAACATTTCACCAGGTGGCAGGGAATGGCAGAGGTTGTGTCATGAGCACTGGATGAAGAGAAACACACAATGAACAGTGTACAATTGTGCAGTATTATTGAAATGTCATGGATTATGTCTGGGGGGGCGGGGGGGGGGGGGGGGGGGAACAGGCACAAACTCCTCGAGCGAGCACGTTCAAGATGGGGGGGGGGGGGGGCGTGAAAACCTCGGCAGGGCGAGGCAGACGACGGTGGAGAGGTCGAAGGGCCCAGCGGCGAGATATGAAGAGTCATGTATCTGAAGCAGCAAAGAGGCGGGTCAGCTGGCGGGTTTGTAATGGCCGCAGCCAGGGGTTTGTGGTCCATTAAAACATAGAAAGGGGTCCCTCAATGTCAGTCTTAAAATGCTTAATCGCTTCGTAGACCACGAGCAACTCCCTGTCAAACGCAGAATATTTCTGTTGTGCATTGGTGATCTTGCGCGAGAAGAACTGCAGAGGCGAAGTTTGGCCGTCGATTGTCTGTCTAAGGACAGCGCCAATGGCAGTATCGCTCACGTCTGTGGTGATGAAAAGCTACGCATTGGGATGAGGATGAGCGATGGTGCAGGCCTCGGGAAGAAGATTTTTGAGGGCAGTGAAAGGTCCATGGAACGGGCCGAGATCCAGAAGTGTTGGTGCCTGCCAAGATGTCCATCAGTGAAGCCTGAATCTCCGCAGCCCGAGGGAGATGTCGGCGATAATAATTAGCCGTCCCCAGAAAGCGCTGGAGCTCTTTGAATGACGAAGGTTTGGGTAGGTTTAGTATTGTTTGTACTTTCTCAGGGGGCGGTGAAATGCCGTCGGCAGAGACCCAAAAACCAAGAAAAGTGACAGCGGGTTGATGTAGCTGCAATTTGTCCTGGTTGGTCTCGATTCCTGCTGCTGCCAGAGTGTTCATAACAGTTTGCACATGTCAAATGTTGTCCTTGATGGAGGAGCTGAACACAAGAATGTCATCAAGATATGCAAAGCAGAATTTTAGGTCGAATAGCACTTCATTGATGAAGCGTTGCCAGGTCTGGGTTGCGTTTTTCAGACCGAAGGGCATGAATCAAAACTGAAATAAACCGAATGGGGTGGTGATTGCTGTCTTCTCAATGTCTTCAGGTGCCATGGGGATCTGGTGGTAGGCCTGTTTGCAATCAATGACAGAGAATGTGGTCTCACGTGCATGGGAACTGGTAAAGTCGGCAATTTTGGGTATGGGGTACGTGTCCATAATTGTTCATGCGTTTAGTCGACGGTAGTCTCCGCAGATGCACCAGGATCCGTCTTTCTTGGGTGTCATGAGGGTAGACCAGCTACTTGCAGAGGGTTCAATGACGCCGGAGCTTAGTAGTTCAGAAATCTGCTTTTTAAGGTCGGAGAGGCGCTCGGGACAAAGTCGACATGGTTTACTGGAGATTGGGGGACCTGGTGTGAGGTGAAGCTTGTGAACCGTGGCATTGGTGATGACAGAAATGTTGCCGGTGGCACGGGAGGCGGTTTGTTTACAATATGTGGTGGGCGGGGCAGGCGAGCCGCGGTTGTGGTGTTCAGAGCCACTCGGCGGATCCAACGGGAGCTGAGGCAGCGAAGTCTCAGGAGTCAATGTGAGAAGATGGCCACCAGCCCGAAGCAGTGGCACCGTGGTTGGGTGAGCTCAGTAGAGCTCGTGAGCTGTTAGTGAGTCCATTGTCCGAGGGTGCAGCCTGTGGCAGCACGGTCACGGGTGAAACGCTTGGGGTGAGTGCAATGTTTGTGTTGTCAGTTGCGGTCACACGGAGGCGCGCAGGAGTCGAAGTTGCATAGTTTGTGGTGACGTCCATGACGGGTGGGGTAGGAGTCGTCAGTTCAGGAACATGTAACGCTCGTCGCGCATGCACGCACTTGTGTCTGGCTGAGTGTCAAATGCTGCCGTGTTAGGAGGGTGTGGCCCTGCAGAACTGTCAGTACATATTATGGCAGTCTTAATAGCACAGTTGCGATGGGTAGCGGGAGGTAAACACATGGAGGCATGATTGCTGGGATTGCAAGCAGATTCGGCGCACCTACTGACCTTGCTTTGTCCTTGCTGTAGTGTCTGTAATTTCTTTGCTGCAACGGAGAGATAGAGCTGTGTTTCGTGGGGCCAGAGGGAGAGCTTAAAGTTTTCCTTGCGTAGGCGAGAGACGTGTTCAAGCTCGAAAGGCACTTGTGCATGGTTTCTTGTAACGTCGTCGACATAGACGAGCATGTACGGATGAGATGAGCCCGGACCGATGTGTCATGGGTGGGTTGCTCGACGGAGCACAGGGGAAGTGAGTCTTGGACGGGTGGTGAAATGCAGTGTTTCGCACTAGGTCCGGTGAAAGTTTGTGGTGTCACAAGAAGTCAATGCCTAGTATAGGTCTGTCAATTTCACACACTAAAAAAGTCCACTCGAGTTTGCAGTTTCCGGAGAGAGAGACGATATGGGAAGTTGAACCCGAGCGTTGTAGTTTAGTTGAAATCACGGCTTGCAGTGAAGTATGATGAGGGCGGATATTCGATGACGCTAAGGACGTAGGCAGCAGCGAAACATCGGCGCCTGTGTCCACTAGGAAAAGGTATCCCGACAAAATGTCTTTAATGTAAAGTCGTCTGCAATTATCTGGTTGTTCCCAGACAGAAAGGAGCACTGGGGGGTGCCTATCATGTTGTGCGCAGGAGGTGGCACCCGGACCTACCTGTGATTGGCATTTGGGAAGTAGCAGGGTGGTCTGCAGTTCCATGCCGCCTCACCAAACCGTGTGTGGAAGTAACAGTATGGGTAGTGTGGTTGCACTTCCTGTGGAACATTCGTTGTCAGTGGCGGTGTCCGAGGTTCGGTGGCTGCAGCAGGCTCGGTTGCAGGAGGGGCCGTGACTGTGGGCGGAGCCGGTGTTGTCCCAGTTGCTTGTTTACTGCTTCCTGGAGCGAGCAGAAAGGTCAGCACAGTATGTCCCCGGCCTTAGGGCGATGAGCCTGAACCTGAGTCTTGTCAGGTAGGCAGTGGCTGGCGAAATGGAGCAGTGATGCATCGTGTAGCTTGTCAGCAATTGTCATTCTTTGCTCGACAGGTTCAGGAGACCTTTGAGCCAGAGCAAAGCGGATGTGAGGAGATAGTTTATCTGTCCAGATGGCGAGGAGAGCTGTGTCAGAGAATAGATCGGCGCTGACCAGGGCACGTAGCCGTCTCCAGAGCTGAGAAGGTTTATCGTTGCCTAGTTGTTCGACGTGGAGCACTTGCCGTATTGCTGCCTCAGCTGAGAGTGCAAGCCGACGTAGAACTGTCTTTTTGGCTAGAGTGTACCGGGTGGATTAGTCTGGGGTGTCGACCAGGTCAGCAATCAAGTCCTCCTGGTCGTGCAGGTGGGTGATGAGGCACAGAAACCTGGTTGACTCGTCGAGTTTGTAATGGTTTGTAATGGTCTCGTCCACAATTTTGAACCAGGTTGTTGCTCTGTCAGAATTAAATGGCGGCAGCGTCAGTAAGCATTGTAAAATGTTCGGAAGAACAGGTTGAGTTGAGTTTGTCGGGGCACTGCCAGAATCGAGCTGTTGTTCCTGTAGTATTCCAGGAGATTGTGCCTCCAGGGGATGTGGCAACGACGGCTGTTCGGGTGGCAGCATGAAGGCGACACGTTGTGGTTGAGTGTGATCCGTCGCGATCCAGAAGGCCAACGTGGGCGAGACACCGTAATGTGTCGATTGCGGTTGCAGAAGCTCAACACGTTGCGGCTGTGTACGGATTGACGCGTCGCAGAGGCACCGAGATGTGCCGAGAACGGTAGCGGAAGTTTGACTGGAGGCAACACAGGGGCGACAAGTGAGAAAAACTTCAAAGTTTGAGAACATATGTTAGTGCGCAGAAAGCTCGACGTATGATCAGAGCCGGGGCCACCTGTGTTGCAGGGAGGCTGCGGAGGTGCGGCTTGTCCAGAAGCACAGTGTGGGAAATGGTGTCGAACGTGCGATGGAATGTGTGAATGTTCACTGTTCATAGTCACTCCACTCGAAACGGTGTGCAGATAAGGTGAATGTCGTGACACAAAACACTGAGGCGTAGCAGTGGGACGGAAGTGGAGGTCAGGCACAGATAACAAGTTATTGTTCCTGTTGCAGGCCGAGGTATCGAAGTAGGAAGGCATGTGCTAATGCTGAACCGAGGCAGGCGTGGGCGTGGTCGGATGCTGAGGAGTTAGACCTGTGAACGAAGCAGTTCTGGCCACGTAGCAGGTATCCGCGTGGTACTGCGTTGATTGCAGCATGGCAAATTGTTGTCCTGGCGGTAGTAGGTTGTCTGACAAAGCATTTGCAGAAATCGGCATTGGTCCCCCACTGCACAGAAATCCGTTAAGAGGTGACTGCACAGTCGATGAGGGAGGGCACATGTGGCGGGAACAAAGGCGTTTGATAGCCAGAGTCATGCGCACTCCTAACCTCACTTATTGTTGCAGGCTCGAAAACGTCCGGCAAAATCAGCAGAATCATCGAGTGAGAGGCATCTTGTTGCAGTCCTGGTGGGTGTACATCGCCCGCAACACGATGCATGTTGATCACAAAATCCGGCGTTAGGCACTGGGCTGAAGTCATTGTTTGAATGCTGTGTCGATGTAATACACGCGAAAATAACCGACGTGGAGGTCGCGGACACGGTAAAACGGCGAAAATGGAAGACGTTACAACTCAGGGTCACCAGTGAGGAGGATTACCGGGTTGGTTGCTCCAATAATCACACCCATTCAGCAATAGTTCATTTATTAACCTTAACACATACAAGGATCACAAAGAACTGAACAGGGGGGAAGATCCAAAGATAATGCTTAGAGTCCAAAGATGGATGCATATCAATGTTGGTGTCAATTTCATCGTCGCCACAAATTTATGAAGTGGAATCACGAAAAACATAAAATTGGAGAACATAAAATGTGCAGTCCTTGACGGAATTCGTGAGACCCCTCACCTTGTCATTAAGCTGAAATGCACAACTTTGCTGTTTCTGATGCAGCATAACTTGCAAGACGATGAAGTGCTACCTAACCAACATTCTGTCAACAGGCATGAAGTCAAAAAACTAATTAAGCATTGTCAGACTGTTTTATATAATTTGGGATACTATATTGCTGCTGATTATATATAAAGAACAACAGTGGTCTTATCACGCTTCCCTGGGGCACTCCAGGCTACCCTTGTCTCTGATGAACACTCGATGTCAAGGACAGCATACTGGGTTCTATTACTTAAGACATCTTTGAGCCTGTCACATACCGGTGAGCTTATTTCATATGCTCACACCTCCGTTAACAGCCTGTAATGGGGCACCGTGTCAAATGCTTCCCAGAAATCTAGAAATATGGAATCTGCCTGTTGCCTTCATCCATAGTTCACAATATATAATGTGAGAAAGGGGCAAGCTGAGTTTCACACGAGTGATGCTTTCTAAAACCATGCTGATTTGTGGATATAAGCTTCTCAGTCTCAAGAAAGTTTATCATAACTGAACTGAGAATACATTCAAAGATTCTGCAGCAAACTGAAGTTAGGGATATTGGTCTGTAATTTTGCAGGTCAGTTCTTTTACCCTTTTTATAAACTGGAGACACCTGCAGTTTGTTCCAGTCACTTGGGATTTTGTGCTGGGCAAGAGATTCACATTAAATGCAAGCTAGGTAAAGGGCCAGTGCTGTACATTATAGTTTGTAAAATTGAATTGAGATTCCATCCAGACGTGGAGATTTATTTGCTTTCAAATCTTTCAGTTGTTTCTCTACACAAGGGATGATTGTTACTATGTCTTCCATACAGGAGTATGTCCGATGGTCAAATGATGCTGTGTTTGCACAATTCCCCTGCGTGAACGATTTCTTGAACGTGAAATTTAAAACTTTGGCTTTTGTTTTGCTGTCTCCAACTGCCACACCAGACTGGTCAACAAGGGACTGAATGGAGCCTCAGGTCTCCTTAGCGATTTTATATAGGACCAGAATTTTCTAGGGTGCTCTGCCAGATCTTTTGCTAAGGTGTGATGGTGGTAGCTGCTGTATGCTTCGTACACATATGTTTTCACAGATGCACGAATCTCTATTAACCTTCACTTGTCATCATTTTGTGTTGTTTTTTGAACTGAGAAGGCAACAGCGTCAGCTCCCTCAGCATCTTCCAGATTTCATCATTAAACTGTGGTGGATCTTTTGCATCCTTTATCCACTTACTAGGCACATAAGTCTCCAGACTATGATTTATAATCTGCTTAAAACTTTGTCCATTATTCCTCTGCATCCATCTTACTGGAGCTAAGTGACGTCAATTCATTTCTAAGTGAGATACTTACAAGTGCTTATCTGCTCTATCCAGCAGAAACACTGTCCTAGCCATCTTTACTGATTTATTAACTTTCGTAAACATAGTTGCTATAATGGCTAGCTGCTCAAGACAGTTTTCAGAAAAGTGTTCAAAAGTATTTCGCATAGACAACACAGCCTGTACTCAGTAGATTGAAGTCACCTCCATGTAGTGGTTCGTGATATGGGTATTTACATGCTTACTGACTTTAGACTTTCTTTGAATGACTCTAGAACTGTCACACTCAACTTCAACCTCAATGAGGTAGTGTATTTGTCAGCCACAATGAACACTCCCACTCCTGTGGCCTCTAATCTGTCTTTCCAATATATGTTCCATGACTCGCTAAATATCTCAGAGCTCTCCACCATGAGTTTCAGCCAGCCCTCAGTCCCAAAAATATTTTGGGCAATAGATCGTTCTTGGAGGGTAGTAAATTGTGGAACTTTATTATGAGTACTTTGACAGTTTACTAATAAAATTTTCAGTCAAAGTGTCTTTATTCTGAACACTGTCTGACTTTCCTTGCTTCACATTGACTGGCAAGTGCTCATCAGAGCATCTCACATTACTGCACTCCACAAGTACTTGATTAACTGCTTCCTTTGTGTAGTGCACCCCTGACCTACCAAGAGGAGTCCTACAAATCCCCACATGATAGCGCAGGTCTAGAAATCTGCAGCCAAGAATGTCACAGAGTTGATGAAGCCTTTGGCTGAGACCCTTCACTTGGCTCCAAACAACTCTGGGAACAGTGCTGCAGATAAACAGTTAATTTGCTGCTCTGTAGATGTATATCAGCTGAGAGCAGGAGCCTGACTGACTGGCTTACAAATGGACGGTTGCCTTCAAAACAAAACAAAACAAATGAGCAATTACTGTGCTATAGAGTGAATGAGCTTACACTTACAAAAATGTGAGATTAAACATCTTAAGCAGAAAAACACACATGAAATTTAATAAATATAGTACTTCAGTATTACTGTGGACTGAACATAATACGGTCTATTTTGAAGACATAAGTGTATAATTCTGCTAATTCATGACTGTTTGGGATACTTTGTTTTATTAAAAATACTTTTGTTATGATAAACTGTAATTAATATGTATTAATACAGTGCATTGTAAATAATGCTGTATGTTAATTTATAAACATAAGAGATAAATCCCACCATGAACCATAGACCTTGCCATTGGTGGGGAGGCTTGCGTGCCTCAACGATACAGATAGCTGTACTGTACTGTAGGTGTAACCACAATAGAGGGGTATCTGTTCAGAGGCCGGACGAATGTGTGGTTCCTGAAGAGGGGCAACAGCCTTTTCAGTAGTTGCAGGGGCAACAGTCTGGATGATTGACTGACCTGGCCTTGTAACACTAACCAAAACGGTACTGCGAATGGTTGAAAGCAAGGGGAAACTACACAGTAATTTTTCCCGAGGGCATGCAGCTTTACTGTATGGTTAAATTATGATGGCGTCCTATTAGGTAACATATTCCGGAGGTAAAATAGTCCCGCATTTGGATCTCGGGGCGGGGACTACTCAAGAGGATTTTGTTATCAGGAGAAAGAAAAATGGCATTCTATGGATTGGAGCGTGGAATGTCAGATCCCTTAATCAGGCAGGTAGGTTAGAAAATTTAAAAAGGGAAATGGATAGCTTAAAGTTAGATATAGTGGGAATTAGTGAAGTTCAGTGGCAGGAGGAACAAGACTTCTGGTCCGGTGAATACAGGGTTATAAATACATAATCAAATTGGGGTAGTGCGGAGTAGGTCTAAAAATGAATGAAAAACAGGAGTGCGGGTAAGCTACTACTGACAGCATAGTGCACGCATTATTGTGGACAGGATAGATACGAAGCCCACACCTACCACAGTAGTACAAGTTTATATACCAACTAGCTCCGCAGATGACGAAGAGATTGATGAAATGTATGATGAGATGAAATAAATTATTCAGTTAGTGAAGGGAGAGGAAAATTTAATAGTCATGAGTGACTGGAACTCGATAGTAGGAAAAGGAAGAGAAGGGAACGTAGTAGGTGAATATGCAATGGGAGTAAGGAATGAAAGAGGAAGCCACCTGTTAGAATTTTGCACAGAGCATAACTTAATCATAGCTAACACTTGGTTCAAGAATCTTGAAAGAAGGTTGTATACATAGAAGAAGCCTGGAGATACTAGAAGGTTTCAGATAGATTATATAATGGTAAGACAGGATTCAGGAACCAGGTTTTAAATTGTAAGACATTTCCAGGGGCAGACGTGGACTCTGACCACAATCTGTTGGTTATGAACTGTAGATTAAAACTGAAGAAACTGCAAAAAGGTGGGAATTTGAGGAGATTGGACCTGGATAAACTGAAAGAACCAGAGGTTGTAGAGTGTTTCAGGGAGAACATTAGGGAACAATTGACAAGAATGGGGGAAAGAAATACAGTAGAAGAAGAATGGGTAGCTTTGAGGGATGAAGTAGTGAAGGCAGCAGAGGATCAAGTAGGTAAAAAGACGAGGGCTTGTAGAAATCCTTGGGTATTGGAAGAGATATTGAATTTAATTGATGAAAGGAGAAAATACAAAAATGCAGTAAATGAAGCAGGCAAAAAAGAATACAAACGTCTCAAAAATGAGATCGACAGGAAGTCAAAATGGCTTAGCAGGAATGGTTAGAGGACAAACGTAAGGATGTAGAGGTGCATATTTCTAGGGGTAAGGTAGATACTGCCTACAGGAAAATTAAAGAGACCTTTGGAGAAAAGAGAACCACTTGCATGAATATCAAGAGCTCAGATGGAAACCCAGTTCTAAGCAAAGAAGAGAAAGCAGAAAGCTGGAAGGAGTATATAGAGGGTCTATACAAGGGCGAAGTTCTTGAGGACAATATTATGGAAATGGAAGAGAATGTAGATGAAGATGAAATAGGAGATATACTGCGTGAAGAGTTTGACAGAGCACTGAGAGACCTAAGTCGAAACAAGGCCCCAGGAGTAGACAACATTCCATTAGAACTACTGATGGCTTTGGGAGAGCCAGTCATGACAAAACTCTACCATGTAGTGAGCAAGATGTATGATACAGGCGAAATACCCTCAGACTTCAAGAAGAACATAATAATTCCAATCCCATAGAAAGCAGGTGTTGACAGATGTGAAAATTACCGAACTATCAGTTTAATAAGTCACAGCCACAAAATACTAATGCGAATTCTTTACAGACAAATGGAGAAACTGGTAGAAGCCGACCTCGGGGAAGATCAGTTTGGATTCTGCAGAAATATTGGAACACATGAGGCAGTACTTACCCTATGACTTATCTTAGAAAATAGATTAAGGAAAGGCAAACCTACATTTCTAGTCTTTGTAGACATAGAGAAAGCTTTTGACAATGTTGACTGGAATACTCTCTTTCGAATTCTGAAGGTGGCAGGGGTAAAATATAGGAAGTGAAAGGCTATTTACAATTTGTACAGAAACCAGAAGGCAGTTATAAGAGTCGAGAGGTATGAAAGGGAAGCAGTGGTTGGGAAGGGAGTGAGACAGGGCTGTAGCCTCTCCCCGATCTTATTCAATCTGTATATTGAGCAAGCAGTAAAGGAAACAAAAGAAAAATTTGGACTAGGAATTAAAATCCATGGAGAAGAAATAAAAACTTTGAGGTTCGCTGATGATATTAAGAGAAAATGCAGGATAAAATTAAAAAATAGTGATGCTCCTAGACTGTAAACCAAGTGAGGAATCCAGTAATGTACCTTCACTCATCATAACAAACTGCTGATATGCCAGCACAGCCACAGATAATCTCACATATTATTAATAGTCAAAATATTTTTTTCTTGACATAAATTGAGGGGGCTAGTGCCAAAAGGAGATACCCAACATGTTATTAAATGTGAGAAAAACTACATTTTGCTGGAAATTTGTTCATTAAAAAACTGGTGTAGTACTACAAGCTTGAGATTTTTTAAGAATATAAGGTAGTCTTAGGACGGACAGCCATGACAAAACTCTTCCATTTGGTGAACAAGATGTATGAGACAGGCGAAATACCTTCAGATTTCAAGAAGAATGTAATAATTTTAATCCCAAAGAGAGCAGGTGTTTACAGTCGTGAAAATAACTGAGTTATCAGTTTAATAAGCCATGGTTGCAAAATACTGACACAAATTCTTTACAGACAACTGGAAAAACTGGTAGAAGCCGTCCCTGGGGAAGATAAGTTTGGATTCTATAGAAATGTTGGAACACACGAGGCAATACTGACCCTACGACTTATTTTAGAAGAAAGGTGAGGAAAGGCACACCTACGTATCTAACATTAGTAGACTTAAAAAACACTTTTGACAATGTTGACTGGAATACACTCTTTAAAATTCTGAAGGTGGCAGAGTTAAAAGACAGGGAGTAAAAGGCCATTTACAACTTTTACGGCAACCAGATGGCAGTTATAAGAATTGAGGGGCATGAAAGGGAAGCAGTGGTTGAGAAAGGAGTGAGACAGGGTTGTAGTCTGCCCCCGATGTTATTCAATCTGTGTATTGAGCAAGCAGTAAAGGAAACAAAAGAAAAATTTGGAGTAGAAATTAAAATCCATGAAGCAGAAATAAAAACTTTGCCGATGACATTGTAATACTGTCAGAGACAGCAAAGGACCTGGAAGAGCAGTTGAATGGAATGGACAGTGTCTTGAAAGGAGGATATAAGATGAACATCAACAAAAACAAAACAAGATAATGGAATGTATTTGAACTAAATCAGGTGATGCTGATGGTATTAGATTAGGAAATGAGTCACTTAAAGTAGTAAATAAGTTTTGCCATTTGGGGAGAAAATAAATGATGATGGTCAAAGTAGAGAGGATATAAAATATAGACTGGCTATGTCATGGAAAGCACTTCTGAAGAAGAGAAATTTGTTAACATAAAGTGTAGATTTAAGTGTTGTATGGAAGCAGCCTACTCATGCCATATAGAATTCATATGCATTCCATTGTGTGCCAGCCTAGTCTGCTGTAACTAGCTATGACGTCACGAATGTTGCACAATACCTTAAAAGTAAAGTAAGTGATCTGAAAAATTAATAGCATGTCAGGAATGATGCTAAAATAATAATGTGTTAAGTTTCAGTTTAGTAACTTTAACAGTTTTCGAAATTTGGACATTTTATGTAAAAATCATCGGTGCAACTTCAAAATTTATATTCCGATTCCTTTTTTCACTGTAAGTTAACGGAAACAGCATGCTGGATCTCAAAGTAATATTTTGGTTGAAATTCATGATTTTTTTGTGTCCTAAAAGTACAGAAGCAAGATAGATTAAGTAAGTGATTAAATAAAGCTAGGATGTTTATATTTAGGTAGAATGGAGATATGCTATAATAACAAAGATTTGAGAAGTTGTAGTGTCTCTCCAAAGGGCAAGTTCAGAGCTCATCTATTGCTTGCAGTGCAACTAAAATAATTCTCTCGCCAAAAGTATTTAACCTAGCCACATCAAAGTTTTATTACAGATACTTACCTGTGTGCTGATAGCGGAATTAAATTGAGAGCTTCATTGGCCTTCAGCGAATGAAGCAATTAATTATTTAGTAACTTGAAGTGGTACTCTAGTAACCCCAGCGGCTAGTCAGGAAGGCAAATGTTGTCGGTTGCGGCTTCGGCAGTCTGCAGCGCAGCTGTATAAATAAGAGTGCTGCGAGCTACAGTCAGGCCCCAGTTCTCTTCTAGATTCGTATCAGCGCGCACTCCATGTCGGAAGCCGCGTCGCATCTTTGCAGTTGCAAGGTACAGCCTAGGATGCTGTATTATGTAACTCGGTATGCACATAACAATGAGTTCGTATTGTGGTAAAGTGTAAATTGCGAAACGACTTCAGTGATTTATTCTTAGTTTGTGTATGTCGTATTTTCATCGTGTCACCGCAGGACAGATCTTGTACCATTACTAGCATGGCATTTGATGAGTATTAACATCAAATTTTGGCGAGCATTCACTTTGAACATTTACATCGATAACGATTATTGAACAGTTTCGTTACCTAGGGATAATAGGATCTGCGCAATAGACTCTGAACAGCTCTGATAGTACAATAGCTGATAGTAGCATGGCTTGGGTAAACATTTGTCTGAAATTTTACACTTTATCGTTTTCAGAATATAGTGAAAATTGTTATAGTAAACTGCATTTTCTGTGAATCCCAGACATCATTCTAAATCCTCAGTGTAATGAACTTCAATGATCAGTAACTTTATTTCACCATCAGAGTGGGCACAGTGAACTTTAATTACAGGCATCACATTTTTGCTAATCACTTTCTGGTTGCCAACATTGTAGTTAGAGAGCCTGTGTTGAGAATGGCAACAATAGAACAAATTTTCCATCCATTGCCCCACAGTGTCAGGGAGTCTTTTCTGAAAGTATTTGTATGGAGTGTAGACTTGTATGGATGATAAATAGTTTAGACAAGAATAGATTAGAAGCTTTTGAAATGTGGTGCTACAGAAGAATGCTGAAGATTAGATGGGTAGATCACATAACTAATGAGGAGGTACTGAATAGAATTGGGGAGAAGAGGAATTTGTGGCACATCGTGACTAGAAGAAGGGGTCAGTTGGCAGGATATGTTCTGAGGCATCAAGGCATCACCAGTTTAGTATTGGAGGGAAGTGTGGAGGTCAAAAATCGTAGAGGTATACCAAGAGATGAATACACTAAGCAGTTTCAGAAGGATGTAGGTTGCAGTAGTTATTCAGAGATGAAGAGGCTTGCACAGGATAGAGTAGCATGGAGAGCTGCATCAAACCAGTCTCTGGACTGAAGACCACAACAACAACTACAACAACAAACAACAAATTAGTGTTATAAATGGATAATTTCAAAAATAAATCATTAAACTGTTTAAGAAGTTTTCTACGTCCACATACATATATACTCTGCTGGCAACCATAAGGTACCTTTCACCACTGTTAGTCTTTCCTTTTCTTGCTCCACTCTCAGATGGCTCTAGACAAAAATGACTGTCTCTATGCTTCCAGCCTTCGGTGAGGTGTATTTCATTGGCAATAGGATTCTCCTGCAGTATGTCACAAATGCTGGTCCTCTAAATTCTGTCAAAATTGTTTCATAAAAGTAAATTGTTCCCTCCAGGAATTCTCATTTGAGTTTCTGGAACATTTCCGTAATGCACACATGTTAATGGAATCTGCCAGGATGTTTTACATCAGTCTGACCTGGTGGAGATACCAAGCACTCGAGCAGTACTGAAGAACAGGTCGCATGAGTGTTCCGTATATTGTCTCCTTAATAAATGCACTACTCCTTCATGGAATTTACCCAATAATCCAACATCAACCATTCACTTTCACTACAGCTGATGTTAGGTACTCATTCCAATTTATGTAATTGCAGTGTTACGTCTAGATATTTAATTGATGTGACTGTTTTAAACAAACACCACATGTACTGCATTCAAACATTACAAGATTGTTTTTCCTACTTTTATTATTATTTATTTATTTTATGGCCTTCATTGGACCACTCTAGTCAACGTCTAGATATTTAATTGATGTGACTGTTTTAAACAAACACCACAAATACTGCATTCAAACATTACAAGATTGTTTTTCCTACTTTAATTATTATTATTATTATTATTATTATTATTATTTATTTTATGGCCTTCATTGGACCACTCTAGTCAAAAATACAAAGTAGTAAACAAGTTGTTACACAGTGATACAATTTGGCTCAACAATAACATAATATGATATTTAGGTAATATAATTATTAGAGTCTATTCTTATATGAAAGGTGTTTTGCTCTTCTATTTGCCCAATATTTCTTCATTCTTTCAGATGTTTTCTTTCTTTCTTCATCTGAGACCACTCTTTCTGTACTCCTTTTATTGATTTTCGGTTGTAGTCTGGTTTGCGGGTCTTGCAGTATTCTGGTTTCCTCTGTCTTGTTTTTTAGGTCATCTACTGTAATTTGGAGTTATTTTGTATCCATCCTTAATTTCTGTGGTCCATTTAATGTCACTCTTGCTTTTCCACAATTTTTGTATTATTTTTTTACTAATTCTGTTTTCTGGAGCTCTCATCAGATGTTCAAAGAATGAGATGCGTTTCTTCTTGATTGTGCTCATGACTGGTTCTATTTTCTTATATACTGTTTCATTTGATGCTATTCTCCAATGTCCATCTATTTTATACTGTTCATTTATACATGTCCTAATTATTCTTCTTTCTGTTTTAGTATTCTGTCAGTTTATGCTGTATTAGTTGTTTTGAAGATGCATACATTATTTCTGGTTGTGTAACTGTTTTATAGTGTTTTAATTTTGCATCTATAGATAGGCTTTTTTTGTTGTATGTAGTTTTGGTAATGTAATTTGTGTAGTTCATTTTTTTATTCTATTCTGCCATGATGACTTCTCATTTAGATTGTATGTTATTATTTCACCTAAATATTTAAATTTATCAACAATTTTGATTTCCTGTTCTCCTATTGTAATTTTGTTTGCAAGTGGTGGATCAATTAGCATAATCTCTGTTTTTTCAAATGAAATTATAAGGCCTACTTTCTCTGCTATTTCTTGTAGTGATTTCACTTGTTACCTGGCTTCTTGAATGGTGTTGGCTAGGAGAGCAAGATCATCAGCGAATCCCAAGCAGTTTAAGCTAATATCATCTTTTGCACTTCCAATCCTTATCATCTTTGGATTGTCCTTGTACCATTCTCTCATTATGTATTCCAGTGCACAGTTGAACAGTAATGGTGATAGGCAGTCACCTTGTCTTAAGCCTGTTTTTATGAGGAATGGTTCCGAAATTTCTCCTCTAAACTTCACTTTTGATTTGGTGTTGGTTAGAGTTAGTTGTATTATTTTAATTAGTTTTGGATGGAGTCCTAGATTTCTTAAAAATTTTAATACTGAAGGTCTGTGGAGACAGTCATATGCCTTCTTAAACTCTATAAATGTTATTACCAGAGGTTTGCTCCATTTCTTGTAGTATGCCATAATCAATTTTAAACCAATTATCTGCTCTGCACAGCTTCTCCATGGTCTGAAACCTCCCTGATATTCCCCTAACTCCTGTTCTAATTGCTCCTTGATTCTTTCATATAGGATCTTGGATAGAATTTTGTATGTGCAATCTAGGAGAGAGATTCCTCTGTAGTTGTCTGGGTTGCTCTTATCTCCCTTTTTGTGCAGTGGGTGGATGATAGCTGTGGTCCAGTGTTCGAGGAATCGTTCTGTTACCCAAATTTTTGTTAGAGCCACGTGTAAGGAGGTCTTGACTGTGTGACTTGCATATTTCCACATTTCAACAAAAATCTGATCTTCTCCACATGCCTTATAATTTTTTTGTTCTTTAAGAATTTTTTCTGTTTCTTGGAAAGTTTTTATTGGTGTATTTATGTTGATTTGTAAGGGTTCTTTGGGTTCCTCGCAATTCAAAAGTTTGTTAAATGCTTTTGCCATGATTTCTGCATTTTCCTTGTTACTGTGTGTCATTCTTCCATCTTCGTCTTTCAGTATTAGTGTAGGGGCCTCATTTTGTTGTAGTTGTTCCCCAAAGATTTTATAGTAGTTCCTGGAGTTGGTTTAATGATAATTACCTTCTATAGAGTTTATAATATCTTTATGGAATCCTCTATTGATTCTTCTAATATTTTGTGTGAATTTTTTTCTTTCATTTTTTAGGTTGAAGGCATTTTCTTCAGTTTCATGTGTTTGAAACTTTAACCATCTACTTATCTGCATTAACTTGCATTTTTTCACAATTACAACAAGCTACCATTCATGACACCAAATAGAAATTCTATCCAAGTCATTCTGTATCCTCCTACAGTCATTCAGTGATGACACTTTCCCGTACACTACCGCAGCAGCACCAAACACACATTACTGCCCATTAGAAAGGCAGGTGTGCCCTAATATGAAGAAATATTGCCCCATATCATTCATACCCAAGCCAACAAGCTCTTAGTACAGGATGAAAACAGTTATTTTAGTTTTGCCCTGAACATGAATCTGGAAATAAAGTCAGATTCCATTTATGAAACACATTTTCTGCTGCAAACACCACACCATGTCAGAAGACCATATGGGTCTGTACTCTGTGGGCAGATACAAATATACACAATGTCTGTTTTTCATACATGAATGCCAAGATTGTATGCACAAAAGTGTTGGGCATCATAAACTGCTTCAGCCAGTAATTTTGGGTAATATTTGCTGTAACTCATACCTTACCAAGCAGTAACAATATTCATTACTTTTTGTACCCAGTTACAACTGCTTCAGTAAGGCGTGAGCTGCATTAGCTTCAGCCTTCATTTTTTGAAGCAGCCCACTCATTGCATCCTTTGCAGGTTTCAGACAAAAATAATTTAAGTGAAATCTGTACTAAAGACTGTGGGCTGTATACAATAATGCAGTATTTATGCCTGTCTTCGCATTCCATTTCCCATAGACGATACGTCTCAGTTACAGAATTCATTGTATTTTTGTATACACACTGTTAGTAATGTCACTTCAAGAATAATGACCAATGTGCAATGGGAACTTTTTACACGATCCCATATAGATTCCAAGACACTTTTGTTATGTGTGCGTGTTTATGTTTCTGATAAAAGTGAGGTGATGTGAAATTTCCTCATTATTCATTACCAAGATTATCATCCTGTCTATCATTTTCACACGACCTGGTAATTGTGGAAAGTTTCTTTTTTGAAATGCTGAAAATACAAAATATTTCACGGAGACTGTCTCATATTCATCATTTTGTAGTTTCTCCTTACGCACAAAAAGAATACTATTGTCCCCTTACTGAAAGACCACTACAGTCACATTTGTGATCATGAGTACCTCTGTCTGTAAAATCAATCCTGATAAAAATTATTTCTGAGTATTATACCCATTCAGTTATCTAATGAAGCACAACAGCACCAGTCGACATTAGAACTAGCTCCATAAATCTTACACACATAACCAGTATCCTGCTTGTGAGTAAGACTTCTTGTCTTTGCATTTTTACTAAAGCATTTACTTCCAGTTTATACACACAAACTAACATGTGCATATTCTAGCTTTCACTGATATGATTAATTATGGAAATTACATTAAGGCTCTAAAATAATGTTGAAATGAAGAAATTGTAACATATTGTGTATATTTTAATGTTAAAGAATTGATAATAAATACCATAGCTCAAAATGTTGGTCCATCGTTGTAAATACAGTTTACAATCCAGGCCCTTAGAGGTGAGATAAGTCCATCTGGGACAGAGAGTCATACCAACTCAAAATGAGTACAATTGGATATGTATAGCAGCTGGGATATAGAACTAACTATGTATTTTGACATTTATTAACTGATGACATGAAGAGCTAAGTGTCCCAAAAACACATTTTCCCCCATATGTGTGGGATAGCTGTCTCTTTCACTAGGCCCCTCAATCGTACCTATGTTGTAGATCTTTGAATTACCACCTCTCCCTATAATTAGGGGCAGAAAACTGTGCATACACACCTTATATGCCCAATTGGAAGATATAGTTGCAGTCACATCTACATTGAACCGAACAGTACCGGCTTGCTGTTTTTGAAAGAAGGAAAAAAAATCACTTCATAATGCTTCTTTAATTATACTTTCTGTAAAGTGAATAACATCACACATTTAATAAATTACATCCTCAATTATTTTACAAACTACCTTCCATGAACAACCACTATGCAATGAATAGAAACTTCGTGTATGCACTGTCAACTCTAGGGACATGCCCAAGTGAAGGAAGTGCATGGAGCATGCTGTACACCATCCAGCAAAGTGAATACTGGATGTAGCATCCCAAGAGCACATCCCTAGGATTCAAACAAGCTGTCATTGCCTCTTGCCTGACATATAAGCTGTACTGAACCATATTTGCTGCTGAAAATCTGAACCAGACTCCATGTTTTTTGTTGGTTCCTCTCCCAAAATCTAATGGTGTGAAACTCTGTTTGTCCCACAAATATTTCTCTCTCTCTCTCTCTGTGGGTCCATTTTTTTATTAGAAAAAATGACCCACTAACTTCGGTCATATCTTCCACTTACCTAGAGGTCTATCACTATTTTTTTAGTTTCATTCTGACTAATCCAGGGCTATTATTTTTTATTTCAGTCAGCCATTGCATATAAGGAAGTTGAGAAATATGCAATCAAAATGGCCACGGATCTGAAAGCAGAATTTTGGGCAGTTTCGTCAAGCACTGGTGAAGGTATTCAAGAGTTATTCTACAGGATAGCATGTATGGCATTTGAGAATTCTGTAAAGTCTGAAGAGTCTGTGAGAAGTAGGATGATTACATGTGGCACAGACCTTGATGGTAAGTTTCACATTCAGACATTAGATAAAATTTTCTTGTTTTTCATTTGCTTGTTTGTTTGTTAAACTGTTGACATGGGAATTTTGCTCAGGTTTCCAGAAAATTCAACCTTCTTCAGCTGAGAAGTCACGACAAAAATGCAACAGATGCAATGTTTAAAATTCAGTGATGGAACCCATTTTGAGATAAAATTGTCTCTCCATGCATCTCTCAGGAACTAACTGTATTTTATGTGCAAAATGTAAAGTTTTATACTGTATAATTTTTAATGTGCATGTAGTTTTATATTTGACATTTTAATAAAATAATGTTAGACTTAGTCTTGACTTTTGTAAAATAGTGTCATATTAGTCCACACTAATCTACACTGCTTTCCAACAATACTTAATATAAATTGCCTTTCCTCTTTTTCATTATTTTAACAGAATGCACAGCACTGATCACAGTGAGAGCATGAATTGTGAGGTAAGATGGAGAAAACAAAATATTAGGTAAAGCATCAAACAGAGCTATGGATAAACTGTCATTATAACTAAAGGCTTATTTTATGCTTCTTTTTACAGTTAATCACATTTACAGGTAATAACTAACATGCTACATTGGTAATAAATAAATAAAAAGATATGTTTTATAAATCTCAGTTTCTGTGTGTGGATTATCACAGCATTATTAGGCACTACAGTCTGCTGTTTCCTTTAATGTGACTGTACTGTAAACTGGTCCTTGGAGTCTGTATATGTTCTTTATCACTTACAACATGATGCTGATATGAGTGAATATGCGTTGGAATTCCAGACAAGCATATGGCTTATATACATTTGAGTAAGACATAAAGACTACTCTCATCTGTGGTGTTAAGTTGTAAAATATCAACTGCATCTTCATAGGCTTTTTGGGGAAGCCTGCCTTGAGAACTATTTTGTTATGCCATTAGATCACAGCACAAATAAGCCACTTGAGTCTGTCCACAGTTCACAGAATGGCAAAAGTAGTAATACTTTTGTACATATTTTGCAGCTTTGTACGATTTTGAAATTGTGAGCAGTAAGCTGAACCAGAAATCAATGATATTTCACTAGTGATCCAGAATAAAAGGTAGAAGTTTCTGAAAGAGAAGATACATACCTGTCAGATGAAAGCTATCTTAATAATTGCAGTATGTGTTCATTATAAAATATGTTGATTATTATTCATATTTTGGAATTCAAACTGAAATTTTAATTCGGTTGAGTACAAACAACTCTTACTTGTACAAGCAATTTCTTTTTCATTGAGTTGGTGGGGCATTTATACAAATGGTCATCAATGGCAGCAAGATGTGTGTCCACTTATGAAACATAATCAGCAATGGCCATTTGATATCCACTACTGTACAAAATCTACCTCTAGAATTATCCATGTTTTACAGTGTTCAGTCATATGCATCTCTGTTGCTCCCATACATTTCCTGTCACCTGCTCACCTTTAATTGGTTCACCATTTCAGTCTTCTCTTATCCCTTGAAATGCCATAAATAATGTTCTTCATCCATTCTATCCATTCAAATGGCATGCACTGCCCATCTCCACTCCATTTTTGTTAGAGTCATAATTATACCTTCCACTCATGTACATTCCTTGATCTGTTTGTTTGCTTTTCTAACTCTCCTAGTAATTTGTAACACATCTCTCCATACCTTATGGACCAATACCCAGTTTTTAAATGGTTTTCGCAATGTCCAAATCTCACTGCTGTGCACCAAAACTGGCAACACACATGAATGAAAGTATAGATCACCTCATTAGGAAAGAGAAAAAGTCAGAAATGAAAGACAAGTTAAGCAAGAAAATTTCATATCTTAGCAGTTCTATAGAAAGTTTCACATCCTGTTGTTGTTGTCTTCAGTAGTGAGACTGGTTTGATGCAGCTGTCCATGCTACTCTATCCTGTGCGAGCTTCTTCATCTCCCAGTACTTACTGCAACCTACATCCTTCTGAATCTGCTTAGTGTATTCATCTCTTGGTCTCCCTCTACGATTTTTACCCTCCGCACTGCCCTCCAATGCTAAATTTGTGATCCCTTGATGCCTCAGAACATGTCCTACCAACCGGTCCCTTCTTCTTGTCAAGTTGCGCCACAAACTCCTCTTCTCCCCAATTCTATTCAATACCTCCTCATTAGTTACGTGATCTACCCATCTAATCTTCAGCATTCTTCTGTAGCACCACATTTCGAAAGCTTCTATTCTCTTCTTGTCCAAACTGTTTATCGTCCATGTTTCACTTCCATACATGGCTACACTCCATACAAATACTTTCAGAAACGACTTCCTGACACTTAAATCTATACTCGATGTTAACAAATTTCTCTTCTACAGAAACGCTTTCCTTGCCATTGCCAGTCTACATTTTATATCCTCTCTACTTCGACCATCATCAGTTATTTTGCTCCCCAAATAGCAAAACTCCTTTACTACTTTAAGTGTCTCATTTCCTATTTCACATCCTAGAACTGGAAAAATCAGGATGAAATGTGTGTTAATGGTCAGAAACTTTCTTTAGAACTTTTGAGATGTGAAATTTTGTCACCTGACTTGTCTTTCAGTTCTGACTTTCTCTGGTCTTACATGGCTGCCAACTATTAAGGATTGTCCATAATTTTTACGGATGTGTCACTTTAATTACAGAGTTACAGGAAGTTACTAAAAATTATGCAAGCAGCCATTTAACAATTTGATGTTTAAAGAAAGATTGAAAAAGTAACTGTTTACATTTCACTAAACATATGCAGCTAGAATGTGCTATAGATTGAGTGGTAGATCTCCGATGCGGATATGGGAGAAAGAAACAATAAGTCGGTCAACATGGTTATGAATAGATAACACTTTATTACTAGAGAACACATACAAGACATCTGTACAATACAAATGCCAAAACCAGACTGTCTTTGGTCTCCAGTCAAACATTGAAGCTGTGACTCTTTAGTCTCTGACATCAATAGTGCTGTTGTCCCCACAGAGCCCCCCTTCCCTCCCTCCCCTAGGGCGAAGCACTAAAGGGAGAGGTGACTGGCCCACATTGACTGTGGGTGCAGCTGCACGCGACCAGATGTGCTATCAGGACTTTTTCTCACTGTGTCTTTGATGTGATGGAGGCAGCATGTACTTGATACAGAGCCACAGGGGCCAGTGGTCACAGTGTGCAGCCGAGCCTCAAATGCGGTGGAGCAGTTCATGTCAGTGGTTGTTGCTGTGGTTTTTGAGATACTCCAGGTGAGGAGAGCAATGTTGGTGGTGTTGCGGATGTGGGTAGGTGAAGATGCCATTCAAGGACTGGCGCAATAAGCGGGCCTTGCACTTGACATGAGAGGGTTGTTGACAGCATTGTGATAGTAGATGACTGCAGTGAATCGAGAATGTGCTTGGAAGATCTCGGCATGCATCAGTAATGAGATCATTGTTGACTATTTTCACAGTGAGGTCCTCTGGCTGAAATGTGCAGATTTTGATAGTGTGTGAACATTGTGAAGTGATGGCACATTTGCATTCTCCATGTCAGTGTCAGCTAGTTCCCACAACATCCAGGTTGGCTTAAGTCTGTGGAGGGATACTGTAGTTACCTTGGTGTGTCGTGCGGCACTTGTCTGATGACTCAGAATGGTTCCATGTAAGGAGGTTGTAATGAAGGTCAAACGCTATCATCATGGAACATCACAAATTCACACTCCGACAGCAGTTTGTGCACAAATTTTTTCGATATTGTGTGTGCATTTGAGGATGGGACTTGAGAGTTACAGATGTGTTGTTTCACATGTTGTACCAGAGCTGGGAGTTCGGAGAGCACATATGTAGTTGCTGCTAGTACAAAAGTCTGCTAGAAGGATGAAGGTTTCCCCATACAGTACTTTGGCCAGACAAGACTGAAGATCTTTCTTAAAGGCTGTATGGGTGCCAAGCAAGACCCAGGGTAGTATTTCCGTCCAATTTTCCATGTGGCACATGAGTATGGTCTTCAGCATTTCTGTCATGTCGCAGAGGTGACAGGGCTTCAAAGTGTGTGACTCAAATTGGCATCTTTCGTCAGTAATAATTGTCTCAGGGACAGCCAAAGTGGGATACCCACATATTGATGAATGCATGGACTTTGGATTCAGTCACAATATCTTTGATGGGTACCAGCTCAACCCAGTGAGATATACAGTCAATACTGAGAGTATGTAATAATAGCTTTTCAATTCATGAAGTGGGCATATCAGATCCAAATGCTGGAATCAGGCACATGGTATCTTGAAGTACCCGAGTCTCAGTTGTACATGACACCTTGTCTTGTTGTGTTGGCATGGCAGACAGGCCTGCACCCAGTTCTGTTTGATATTAGGCACATGAATTATTTGGTCATCAGTCGCATTGTTGATTAGACACTTGGGTGAGCCAAGTTGTGAATTTGGTTGAATAGTGCACAGTGCATGGAGGCTGGTATGAGGGATAGCACTATATTTTCTGAGACATAACACAGTAAGCGAATGTTGGTGCCGGGCAAAATATGCTGCACACTGTGTAAGCTTGATGTTTTGTTGTTGATGAGATTGGCAATCAGCTGTTAGAGCACACGGTCATGAGCGAGGGTAGTGTAGTGTTAATGCATGATAAGTAATCTGCAACAATGTTATCAGCTCCTTACAGATATCAAATGTCTGTAGCATACTGAGAGATCAGATCCAGGTAACAGAAACAACAGGGGCTGATGTCCTTGGACAGGCTGCATATTGCATCTGCTACAGGTTTATGTTCCATATAGCGCTACTTGTCTTCCCTTGATGTCTTCGCGGAAGTATCATACTGATTCGTACACGGTGTAGAGTTTTCGGTCGAATGTGGACCACTTTGACTGTGAGATTTTAAGTTTTTTCTGAAGAAAACAAAGGAGTTGCATCTCACTGTCTACTACTTGCTGAAGGACTGCACCAATAGCTGTCTTGCTCCCATATGTCATGACTGTGAGGGGTGCATCTGGGAGCGGGGGTGGCCAAGCACTGCTGCTTGTGTGAGATCAGCTTTTACTTGCTCAAATGCAGTTTGCATTTGCAGTATCCATACCGACTTCTTGCCATGTGTGTTCGGTCTGGCAAGAGCATTGGTGAATGGGGCTTGAATTTTTGCTGTGTGTGACAGATGGCATTGGTAAAAACTCAGAATACCAAGGAATTGTAAATCTTGATACATTTTTGGAGGCTGTAGCTGTTGCCCTAATTCAGTCTGTTCTAGGGTGGGTTTAATGTCGTCAATGTTTAGAGTGTATCCTAGAAAGGCTACCTTTGATTTTTGCAATTGAAACATTTCTTCACTTATGATGACCCCAGTACCTTGAAGAGTAGTAACAACTGGTTCGAGGTTACGCTAATGGTCTTCATTTAGTGGGAGAAAATCAAGATCTCATTGAGATAATGCATAACAATAGTCTAATTTAAAGAGGATACCATCAACAAATCTCTGCCAAATTTGTGCAGCATTTTGCAGACCATAGTGCATGAACGGAAATTCTAACAGGCTGAACAAGGTAATGATCACTATTTTATCAATGTCTTCTAGATGCATCAGTATCTGAAGACCATCACACCTGCGAGGAGTGTGTTTAATCTTGTATGTTGGCGATGGGATAACTATTTTGTATATTTCGAGAATTAATCCATCTGTATTCATCACGAAGTCAGAGAGAACCGATCTTTTTCAGGATGAGTTTAATGGGCAAGCCCACAAGCTGTCAGAAAGGTGAATAATCTCTGACTGAAAGTGGTCACTGATTGTCATCTTGCCTGCTTGCAGGAGAGTAGGAGCTAATCGACATGCCTTGTGGTGTGCTGATGGTATACATTCTGCCATTGTGAATGGCTCATAGGTGAGCATTTGTCCTCGTGATGGTGAAGGTGGACTGCAGCATTGGTGAACTGAAAGGTGAGGCCAAAAGCACCGGACTATCTTGTGTTTGTAATGGTGAGTTATTTGCATTGGCAGCACATCTGCTTGGTGGGGATATCCAGCAGGGTGGGGACATCATGTGGGTGGATTGACCCCTAGCGTCTTCTGTTGCTCAAGAACGTGCATGAGATCTCACGAAACATTGTGAAGATGAAGAAATAGGTTTTCATTATACCTCAGAGAATCTCTGCTTGTTGATGAGTGTCGAGATATTGTTGCTGTGTCACCGTGATCGTGTCGATGGCTGTCTCACAATCTTAGATAATAGCTGAGGGTTCATCATTAACGTTGTTAGTTGGACCAGCTGAACCTGAGAGATAGTGCACTGGTAGAGGCACGCTGCTCGACAGGCAAAAATGTCAAAGAAAGTCCATGCCTAATACCGGTTCATTTATGTTGGTAGCAAGGAATATCCAAGGCCAGTGAATATTTTTGCCAAGTTGGAACGCATGATCAACCATTCTGTGTACTGAGATCACAGGGTCGTTGGTAGGTGGAGGTTGAACTGCTGATGAGTTATTAAAGTTTGTGAAAATTTCCATGGGAACTTTTCCAACATTTGAACCAGTATCCATGAGGAAGTTGTGCTCCAGATGTGATCTAGTACATAAAGTCGGCCGTGTGATAGTTTATCCATTGTTGAGTATGCATGCCAAAGTTCGATATGTGCAAAGTCAGCTTATTGTCCACGATGTGGCGCAATGCGACTAGTGCAGTCTGCACGTGGCATTTTGAGTGCAAGTAGGGAATTCAGCAATTGCGCACAGTGTCACCAAATTGTGCGTGGTGCCAGCGCAGCTGTGTTAATAGTGACAGTGAGACTGGGTGTCACAGTGTTGTGAGCCGCAGCAGTGGTGCTGTTTGCAGCTGGCCAGGGAATGCCCAAGGTTGTGGTGGTGATGTCACTGTCGACTGTTCTCAGCTCCATTCGAGGCGGACTGGAGCATGTCTTCTTACGTTGTGGCATTCTGATGTGCTGTGGTGGTACAGTTTCTGGAAACTTCATACAGTGCTGCTGTTGATATGTAACCTGTCCACTGGGGCAAATTTTCTGTCTATCAGAGTGTACGTATTGTGTGGCATAAGGTTTGCATGTAAAAAGTTCACAGTCAGCACCACAACTGTGATGAATTTTTATCTTCCAGATGTTCATTGCATACGGTCTGTCGCAACTACTGTTCTGGGTACGTGTCAATCATAGTCAGATTTTGTTCTAGGTTATTTATAATGCACAGGGGGCATGAGGATGACACTGCTAATGAAGTCAGCGTGTTTGGCAAGGTGTAAGATTAATGTGATGAATTTAGAAATATCGTCCAATATACCTAGTTATGCAAATATGCATTTTGCCAACGCGAATTATAGGGCTGATTGCTCAGAGTTGAATGGAGGCAGTTTAGGTTGGTTAGAAAGTCTTTGGATGGCAGTTATGACATCCAGTTGTGATTGTCCATGAAACACATTAAGCAGAATGATTGTGTAAGTATCCTGGAGCACTAGCGGAGTGGAAGTAGAACACTTAACAGTGTATGGTAGATGAGAACACTGGTGTCATATATTGTCCAGTGCAGCAGTGTGCATGGATGAAATTCACGGTGCAGCTGGCATGGTTGACACAGTCGGCTCAGAATTGGACAATTTTTGAACATTAAAGAGCATGTCCCAGAAGCAACATGTGCAGCACTGGCTCTTGTGCAAAGTCTAATAATAATAAGTTGGATGATGGCAGGCACTGTTGTAGCGTGGCAGCTGCAAGAGCTCGAGGCTGCATCATTTGCGTGCACAAACATGGCTCCAATTTAATCACTGTTTGTTGATGAAAGGACTCCATGCACTAACAGCGCATATATGGAGACAGTCAATACGGTGTCCTCTCGTGGAGCACCTGATGTGTATGGCTCAGCAGGAGATGGCTGCATTGTTAGTGCATAGTAGAAAAAAGTGCGACATCTGGCATAGTTAGTTAGTTACATGTTCCATTGATCAATCTCACAGTAACCATTCTAAGTGACCATTCTAATGTGGAACATGTCAACTGCATAAGAAATGCACGCATGAATCAAGGTTCTCTTTTTCTTTTATTATTATTATTTCTCTTTCCTGTCCCAGACGTTATGTCTGGTTAAAAATGGAAAATGACACGGACCTTGATCAAGCGCAACTTCCTTTTAACTGTACAGTATATGTTACATTGCATTTAGGAACTTTCAGGTAATTGAACATGTATCAATAATTACAGATTTCTGTAGTTGTATATATACGTTTGGATGTAGCTGTATTGCGTTGATGTACTGGTGGATATTCTGTGGTATGACTCCTGTAGTTGATAGTATAATTGGTATGATGTCAACTTTATCCTGGTGCCACATGTCTTTGAGTTCCTCAGCCAGTTGGATGTATTTTTCAATTTTTTCTCCTGTTTTATTCTGTATATTTGTTGTATTGGGTATGGATATTTCGATTAGTTGTGTTAATTTCTTCTTTTTATTGGTGAGTATGATGTCAGGTTTGTTATGTGGTGTTGTTTTATCTGTTATAATGGTTCTGTTCCAGTATAATTTGTATTCATCATTCTCCAGTACATTTTGTGGTGCATACTTGTATGTGGGAACGTGTTGTTTTATTAGTTTATGTTGTATGGCAAGCTGTTGATGTATTATTTTTGCTACATTGTCATGTCTTCTAGGGTATTCTGTATTTGCTAGTATTGTACATTCGCTTGTGATGTGATCTACTGTTTCTATTTGTTGTTTGCAAAGTCTGCATTTATCTGTTGTGGTATTGGGATCTTTAATAATATGCTTGCTGTAATATCTGGTGTTTATTGTTTGATCCTGTATTGCAATCATGAATCCTTCCGTCTCACTGTATATATTGCATTTTCTTAGCCATGTGTTGGATGCGTCTTGATCAATGTGTGGCTGTGTTAGGTGATACGTGTGCTTTCCATGTAGTGTTTTCTTTTTCCAATTTACTTTCTTCGTATCTGTTGATGTTATGTGATCTAAAGGGTTGTAGAAGTTGTTATGAAATTGCCATGGTGTTGCTGATCTATTTATATGAGTAATTGCTTTTTGTATTTTGCTAGTTTCTGCTTGTTCTATAAAGAATTTTCTTAAATTGTCTACCTGTCCATAATGTAGGTTTTTTATGTCAATAAATCCCCTTCCTCCTTCCTTTCTGCTTAATGTGAATCTTTCTGTTGCTGAATGTATGTGATGTATTCTATATTTGTGGCATTGTGATCGTGTAAGTGTTGTGGCGTAGGTTAACAGCCACGCCACTCGGAAGTAGCCGAAAGGCACGCGTTAACTCACGCAGGCTAGAGATAGGTCTGAAACAGGATACGTAATGAATGCTATAAAGAAAAGTACGTAGCTGCTGGAATACTTAACTTTAATCCATCCTTGTTGTACATCGCTATTGACGATACAAGTGAGACTCTGTAGATTCAGGCAATAAACTACTAATGGCGCCTTGCTAGGTCGTAGCCATTGACTTAGCTGAAGGCTATTCTAACTATCTGCTCTGCAAATGAGCGAGGCTTCGTCAGTGTGCATCGCTAGCTACGTCGTCCGTACAACTGGGCGAGTGCTAGTCCGTATCTCGAGACCTGCCCTGTGGTGGCGCTCAGTCTGCGATCACTGACAGTGGCGACACGCGAGTCTGACATGTACTAATGGACCGTGGCCGATTTAAAGCTACCACCTAGCAAGTGTGGTGTCTGGCGGTGACACTACATTCCTCCCCCGCAAATCGGCGAACGGTCGTGTTATAAGGCTTCCACCCGCCGTGGGGAGGACCCCATGTTGACGTATGCGATGAGGTGGGGAGCCTAACAACAGGCGAGGCTGTGCCACCCGCACCCGGCCATTCGGTCCGAGGGGAGCTAGGAAACGCCCGAAAACCTAGTCCAGGGTGCACATCAACATGCGGTGTATGCGCCCATAAAGAGACAGGAGGGGCTGAAGGGTCGACCTCCATTGCATCGGGGTACCCGACGCGCGAAGACGCCCTGTGGTCCAGAGCGGGCAAGAGTTCCATGGCGGAGGACAGCTGGTCACGGGAAGCGATCAGCGGCGCGTGACCCAGGGAGGCGCCCGGCGGCTGCAGCGACGCGTCCACTGCGGGCGGCGTCGGCGAGAGAACAGGCGGCGGTGACGCGTCACCATGGGGCAAAATGGAAGGCAGCGTCGGTAACACCTGGGGATGAGGCGAGCCAGTAGATGGGTCCCCAGGGCGCTGACCGGACGGCACCGTCGCTGAAAGCAGATGGGGAGCGGCAGAACCCAGGCGACGACAGAGGCGCAGCTGATGGAGGTGCCGACGCACCTCACCAGAGGCCCCCAAAACCAAATACATCGCACGGCCGAGGCAGCGAAGAATGCGCCCTGCGAGCCAACGCGATAGAATACAACGTCGCCTGGAGCAAAAGCAGGAGTCTGCTGCTGCACAGGAACCTGATGCGGCGGATGCAGCAAAGACATCAAGGTTCGATGAGGACGACCGTGGAGCAACTCAGCCGACGAGCGACCATCTCGGGGCTGAGAGCGATACGAAGACAAAAAGAGCAACAATGCGTCCTCCCGAGAATGCGACTCTTTCAACTTCAACATCTGTGACTTGAAAGTCCGGACCAATCGTTCAGCGGCACCGTTTGACTGAGGCAAAAACGGCGCGGACATCAGATGTTGAATACCATTGGCCTTGCAGAATGACTGAAATTCTGCGGACATGAATTGTGGGCCATTGTCGGAAACAATAGTCTGTGGAAGACCTTCAATGCAAAAGATAGCAGACAACGCTTGGATGGTGGCAGATGACGTCGTGGAAGACATCCGGACAACAAAAGGAAAATTACTGAAGGCATCTACCACAACCAACCATCTAGCATTCCAGAATGGACCAGCAAAATCGATGTGCAAGCGTTGCCAAGGGGAAGTGGCTTTTGGGCATGCAAAGAATTTCCACGGCGGTGCGGATTGTTGATCGGCACACGCCATGCAAGAAGAGCACATATTCGTAATCGCAGCATCGAGTCTGAACCAAGTACAGTGCTGACGAGCAAGTTGTTTCGTTCGCACTATACCCCAATGTCCTTGGTGAAGAAGCCGTAAGACAGAGGACTGTAACGAACGTGGGACCACGACTCTGGACTGATCATTATCAGAACGCAACAACAAAACACCACGTCGAACAATAAGTCTCTCCTTGTGAGCAAAAAATCGGCGAACCAATGGATCCTCGATCCGAGACTTTGACGAAGGCCATTGCGTAGCAACAAAACGCAAAACGGTAGCAAGGACAGGGTCAGCAGCTGTGGCTGTAGCTACACGACGAAAAGCAATCGGAAACGATTCGACCACGTCATCGGTTTCCGAATCAATGAACATGCAAGCAAGTTCAGAAGAATCGAATGCTCTATCCTCAGCAACAGGCAAACGGGACAACGCATCGGCGTTTCCGTGCTTAGCCATGGACCGATACACGATATCGTAGCGGTACTGCGAGAGGAAAATAGACCAGCGAATGAATTTCTGCACTGTACGCGGAGGTAGAGGCTTGTTCGGATGAAAAAGCGACGTCAAAGGTTTGTGGTCTGTGATGGTGGTAAAGTGACGACCATACAAGAAATCGTGAAACTTAGTAACACCAAACACGAGAGCCAAAGCTTCCTTCTCGATTTGTGAATAATTTCTTTGCGCTGACGAGAGCAATTTTGACCCAAAGGCAATAGGGCGATCATGCGACCCATCTTTGTGCGCAAGCACAGCACCGATCCCGAAATCCGATGCATCTACCATCAACAAAAGGGGTTTATGGAGATCGAATGGCGTAAGGCAAGTATTTGAAAGCAACGCCGATTTCAACTGGCGAAAACCGCGTTCGCATTCCGTCGTCCAGACGAATGGAACACCTTTACGGCGTAATCGATGAAGCGGAGCTGAAATGGAAGAGGCATGCAGGACAAAGTTATGATAATAGTTAATTTTTCCCAGCACACTCTGTAGCTGCTCCAAATTCTGTGGCGAAGGCAAGTCTTGTATGGCACGGAGGTGCTCTGGACTGGGATGTATGCCTTGGGCATTAATTACATGTCCCAAATATGGTAAGTCACGAGCAAAAAACACACATTTGTCCTTCCGCAAGCGAAGACCATGTTGTCACAATACCTGAAATAATGTTCGAAGATTTGCTAAATGTTCATCTGCTGTCTTTCCGGAGATCACAATATCGTCCAGATAGTTCGCAGCAGTAGGGACCGACGCACAAACAGTTTGTAAATATTGCTGAAACAATTCAGGGATGGATGCACACCCGAATGGCAGTCTTTTGAATCGGTACAAACCAAGATGCGTGTTAACCACCAAGACGCGCTGGGATTCGGCGTCCACCGGTATTTGCAAGTACGCATCTGCTAGGTCCAACTTCGAAAATTATTTACCCGGGCACAGTTTATCAAAAAGATCTTCCGGGCGGGGTAAAGGAAAAGTGGCAATCACTAGTCGTGGATTCACTGTGGCCTTGAAGTCCACACAAAGTCGCAGTATTCCGGAAGGTTTCGGCAAAATCACTAAGGGTGATGCCCAGAGAGAAGCTTGCACACGTTCAGTCACACCTTGTGATTCTAAATCGTGTAATGTTCTTGCGACCTCATCACGCAATGCGTGGGGAACATTGCGCGCTCTGAAAAATTTCGGTTGCGCGTTTACTTTCAGTTCGAAATGTGCTTCATAGTTCTTAGCGCAACCAAGGCCCGGTGCAAAAATGTCTGCAAATTCTTCACATAGACGAGAAACACTGGCGGAAGGCACAGTCTGGTTCACTGAGAGGACCTGATTGACTATTGACAAGTTAAACAACTGAAATAAATCTAAACCAAACAAGTTCACTGCAGTAGAAGAACGAAGAACGTAAAATGACACAAGTTTTGTTTGTCCCTTGTATGTTGCAAGAGAGTGCACTGTCCTAACACAGGGATCTGCTGTCCTGAATAACTATGTAACTTAACAGTTGCGGCACGCAGCGGAGGTTTGCCCAGTTGTTTGTACGTGTCGTGATTGATCAATGAAACTGCAGCTCCGGTATCGAGCTGGAATTGTATCACTTTGCCTTCAAAGTCCAAGTCTACAAAAAGTTTATTGTCCTGCCGACGACAAGAGCGACCTTCTCGTGCAATTTGAACTGATACAGGTACATAAGCACTTGCGACCTGACGAGATTTCCGGCGACGTCGACGCACACTTTTTGTGGGACGCACACAGTCACTGTTAGAGAAAGTGGCACTGGACGGAGTGGAATTAACTACATGAATGTCCATGGGCGAAGGTTCACGAGCCTGAGTATTCGTGGTTCGATTCCGGCGCGAAGCAAAGGGCCTGGAATCGTTGTTTTTAGTGTCCGATCTGAGCTTTTTCTGGCAAACACTCTGAACATGTCCTTTTTTATGACAGAAAAAGCAAATAGCTTGGCATGACAGGCAATTCTCACGCGAATGTCTAGTAGCACACCGCGGGCATGATTTCACTGCATTTGCGTGCTTGCGCGGCACACGTGGCTGCACGGACGTGCGCGAGGGCTGTTTACAGTTCCGTGCAGCTCGCCCGGCGGGCCGGTTAATGTGACACACAGCTGGCGAAGTTGCAAATGCTTCCTGAGCAAAGTCAAGTGTGTCTTTCCTATCCAATATGTCTATCACTTGTTGAAGGGAGGGATTGACAAGTTTCAAAATTTGCTCCCGTATACGAACATCAGAAACGTTCTGTGCAATTGCATCACGGACCATAGTATCTGAATAAGGGAGTCCACATTCACACTCAAAAGCACAATCCCTTGTAAGGCCTTGCAAAGTTGCAACCCACTCCCGATTAGGTTGACCGGCCGTATGTTTTGTACGAAAGAAAGTATACCTTTTTGCAACTACATTAACTGTTTCCTTCAAATAGGCATCTAAAGCAGACAAAATTTCGTCGTAGGACAGAGTTGCTACGTCGCGTCGGGGAAATAATTTCACTATCACACGGTACGTTTGCACCCTGACCACTATGTCCATGTTTCCATAGCTGGGTCAAATGGCCGGAACGGGGGTGCAACAGCATGTTGTGGCCGCGGTAGCGGTGGAGCGGCGGCTGCCGCATCGTTTTGCATCGCACGTTGACCCTGAACGAGCTGTCCAAGGGCATCCAATAACGCCTGCGTCTGCTGATTCTGCAAGCGATAAAATTCGGACAGTACATCTGGAGATTGTGGCGAAGCCATGACAAGTAAAGTAGTGCAATACGAAAGCGAAATCCTCTTTTAAGCCTCGTCGCCAACTGTTGTGGCGTAGGTTAACAGCCACACCACTCGGAAGTAGCCGAAAGGCACGCTATAACTCATGCAGGCTAGAGATAGGTCTGAAACAGGATACGTAATGAATGCTATAAAGAAAAGTACGTAGCTGCTGGAATACTTAACTTTAATCCATCCTTGTTGTACATCGCTATTGACGATACAAGTGAGACTCTGCAGATTCAGGCAATAAACTACTAATGGCGCCTTGCTAGGTCGTAGCCATTGACTTAGCTGAAGGCTATTCTAACTTTCTGCTCGGCAAAGGAGCGAGGCTTCGTCAGTGTAGTCGCTAGCAAAGTCGTCCGCACAACTGGGGCGAGTGCTAGTCCGTCTCTCGAGACCTGCCGTGTGGTGGCGCTCGGTCTGCGATCACTGACAGTGGCGACTCGCGGGTCCGACATGTACTAATGGATCGCGGCCGATTTAAAGCTACCACCTAGCAAGTGTGGTGTCTGGCGGTGACACCACAGTAAGTGTATTGGGTGCTTCTAGGTCTGTGTTACTCCATTTCACTACTCCAAATGAGTAGGTCAATATTGGTATAGCATAGGTATTTATAGCTTTTGTCTTGTTTCTTGCTGTCAATTCTGTTTTCAGTATTTTTGTTAGTCTTTGTCTATATTTTTCTTTTATTTCTTCTTTAATATTTGTATTATCTATTTCTATTTTTTGTCTGTATCCTAGATATTTATAGGCTAATTATTATTATTATTATTATTATTACCTACCCCTATTATTATTATTATTATTCCCTTAAATGGCACAGAAGGCATATATTATACCTACAGATTTATTTATTCCTATTAAAGAATTCATTTATGGTACAGGAGTTGTCACGGAGATATGATTTCAGTTTATTTTTGAAATTATTACTGCTGTCTGTCAGACATTTTATTTCATCTGGTAATCTATCGGAGAATTTTACACCAGCATATTTTACCCCTTTCTATGCCAGAGAGAGGTTAAGTAAGAGATACTGTAAGTCCTTCTTCTGGTATTATAATCATGAATGTCACTATTGTTTTTAAACTGATCCATGTTGTTAAGAACAAATTTTGTTACTGAGTAAATGTACTGTGAGACTGTTGTAGGAATTCCTAACCTTTTAAACAGATGCCTACATGACGTGCAGCTTTGAGCCCCATACATTATTCTAACCACTTTCTTTTGAGCAGTGAATACTTTTTGCCTAAAGTTGAATTACCCCAAATTATTCCATATGACATCAGAGAGTGAAGGTTTGCAGAGTACTTTAGCTTACTAATTTCTATATCCTCAAAATTGGCAATTATCCTGCAAAAGTTGCTGAATCTAGTTGCTTTAGGAGATCCAAAATATGAATTTTGCAATTAACATTCTCATCTATATGTACACCCAAAAACGTAGTATCCTCTACCCAGGCTACTGACTTCTGTTTTATGTGTTATATTTATTAAAGAAAATGCATTCCTTGCAGCAGAAAATTGGGTGTGCTGTGTTTTTTAAAAGTTCAGAGCAAGCCCATTTGCAGAAAACCAATTAACAACTTTTCCATTTGTATCATTTCCTATTGGAGGTTCTTTTACTGGATTGATAGTGATGCTTGTATCATCATGTCAGTTTAGCTTCCTGTTTCAGATAAGAAGGAAGGTCATTCACATATATAAAGACCAGAAGGGGACCCATGATCGAACCTTGTGGAACACCTAATGTTAATTTCACCCCAGTTAGATGAAGCGGTAAACTTCCTTAAATCACTTAAACCAAATAAAGAAACTTTTTGCTTCTTGTTCTGTAGATATGACTCATATGCTGTTCCATTTATACCATAGAATTGTAATTTCTGTAACATAATGTTATGGTTCACACAATCAAATGCTTTGGATAAGGTACAGAAAATTCCTAGTGGTGACATTTTACTATTTAAAGACTCTCTTACGTGGGCAGTGAAATTGTATATTGTTGTCTCAGCAGAACAGAGTTTCTGAAATCCGAACTGTGGTTTACTAAGTATCCCATTACTGTTGAGATAGCTAACCACTCTTTAGTACATTACTTCCTCAGTGGTTTCTGAAAATGCTGTGAGCAAGGATAGTGGCTGGCAATTATTGACATCTGTGGTGTCCCCTTTTTTGTTGAGAGGCCTGACAATGGTACATTTTAACCTGTCTGGGAAAATACCTTGAGTTAGTGATGCATTACATATTTGACTCAGAACATCAGCTGTAACTGCTCCACGTTGATTTAATATCTTGTTAGAGATGTCATCTACCCCATCAGAACAATTATTTTTCAAAGATTTAACGAGTTTCCTTATTTCACAAGAGGTTGTTAGGTGAAAATTAATCTGACTAAGATTTATCAAAACTGACACTTCCATGCACTGCTTGGCTTCATCTTTTGAACTGCTCTCACCAATTTTTTCACCTACCCTCAATAAATGGTTGTTAAATACATTAGCTGCTTGTGTACTGTTGGTTAAGATGGTTTCATTCTCTTTAATAGTAATACTACCTACCCCAGCAGTTACTTTTCCTGTCTCCCTTCTAACAACTTTCCATACTGATTTGATTTTACTGGCCGAGTTGTTAATTTCATCTCTAACATACATATTTCTTGATTTTCTGACAACTTTTCTCAGTATGTTACAATAATTTTTGTAGTGTAAAATTATTTCTGGGTCTTGCTATCTCATACAGTTTTCTTTTTCTTTCTGAAGGCAGTCCAATACCTGAAGTAACCCAAGGTTTCTTTGAAAACTGTTTAGTATTAACTTAGTAATTTTTTTAGGCAACAATGTTCAAAAAGGGATATAAATTTATCAAGAAATATGTTGCATTTGTGATTAGCATTTGGTCCATTATATACATCTCCCCAATTAACATTTCTTAAACTTTCTCGGAAGTGCTCTATAGATACCAGGTTGAGCAACCTTACACTTTTACATAATGGTTTCTGAACTGTACATCCCATTAGGTTTTGCAAGTTAATCAATTGTGCATAATGGTCTGATGATCCATTTATCACAGGGAAAGCATGTGTTAGTTTTACATCCTCTTGCTGTATTAGAGTGCTACTGTCTTGAGCTATACGTGTAAGGAAATGGATCACTAATTCTAAGTTAATGTCATTAATAACAATTCTAGCCCACTTTTCATATCATAATTGCTTAGAAAGTCTACACTGAAATCACCACAGATTAATAACTTCTTCTTTTTGTCTGACGGACAGCATAATAGGGCGTCAAAGTTTTTTTGTGAATAGCTCCCAGTCTCCTAATAGGGACCTGTACACTGTTGCTAATATCAACACTGCTCACAAGCACAAACTTCAAAGTGCTGATCGTCCCAAAATTTGCCTTACTTCTACAACGTTGCATTTATAACCTTGCTTTGTGTAAATGGCAATTCCATTATCCATGCTAGATCTGCAAATGTAAGATGCTAAATTATACCCATTTATACTGACACTTTCCATCCCCAAAGGTACATGGTGTTCAGACAGACAAAGTATATCAATCTCATTCTTATTTTTGAGACCATCTAAAGTCATTAATAGCTCATCTACTTTACTTCTTATTTCCTTGACATTTTGATGAAGTAAGCTGATACCAGTCTTAACTTTATCCCAATTTACTGTATGTGAAGCTTCTTTTATTCTTTTTTTTTTTTTTTTTTCTTGATTGTTGTATGACTGGACTTTGGCTTTAACCTAAAAAATCCTATCCGCCTCGTCCCATTAACTACAGGGATCATCCCTTGTGTGACTGTGGTCCCCTTTACAGTATCTGCCAATAGAGAAGCTAACTTATCTTTAACAAGTTTGTTTGTCTGGCCATCCTCGGAAGTAAGCCTATAAATACTTCTTTTGTAAATAAAACTGCCTTTCCTTGCTAGCAGCATACAAAGGAAGTAACTTATCTTTCCCCTCTCTGTTTAGGTGTAGGCCATGTGTAGTGTATCCCCACCTACCAATAGCATCAAGTGGAACAACACTTATGTGGGATTTTGCCGATGTTTGGAGCATCCCGTTCAGTGTTAACATGCCTTACAGCAGTGTTTACGGTGGGTCAATCGTGGCACTGAAAGACCTCCACAAACCTCACATTTGTGTGCCCAGTTTCTGCTCCTATTTTATCCAGGTCACTACTAATACTCTTATCTTGTAGTCATAGTTGGGCTGTTTCCTGCTCCCCCGACTATAATTACCTGATCTTCCTTCTCAACGTCCCTGCATAGCTGACCTAAGTTTTCTGTCACCTGGCTAAGGCTAGCACTTGGTTTCACAAAATATGTGACCTGGTACCCTGCACGTAGTTCCTCCTGAAGCTGCTGGCCTATACCCGTCTCATGACTGCTACCTAGATGCAGAATTCTTCTTTTCCTATTCTGATTTGACCCTGACCTGTCTTTTTTTCTTTAAGCTAATATTCTGCATTCAACTACATCTGGATGAGTCTCTTCCTCCACTATACTAGGCATGGCCTTCACCTCAACAGGAAGGGGAAGGGTAAATTGGCTGGGGAAATAGCAAGAAAGTTAAAGGGGGGAGGCACTGTCATGAGTGGTAAAATACCAGTGGTTATAGGATTCAGAAAAGACCCTTTTTTAGGGTAGGGAGGACAGAAAGAAAACAAATTTTAAGAGAGGTTAGAACTGAGACAAACCTTCAGTTTGAGAAAGAAATCAAAAAACATAATTCCAGCTTATTACATCAACATAAACAGCCATTGGTTAAGAATTTTCAACTGTCAGCAGATATTTTAACTCCACCCAATTTTAAGTCAGTCAATGTGAAATGTCAGCTATCTTTATTGCATCAAAATATTCGAGGACTGAGAAATAAAATTAATGAATTAACTATCTGCATAGATGAATTAGAGTCTTCAAACCCAGCTGACATAATCTGCCTCTCTGAACATCATGTGACCACTGGTATAGAACTTTTAAGTGTTACAGGGTTTAGGTTAGCATCTCATTTTTGTAGATCAGAAATGGAGAAAGGAGGAGTTGCCACATTCATCAGGAACGGTCATAAATTTAAGAACATAGACATTCATAAATTTTGCCTAGAACAGCATATGGAAGCATGTGCAACAGAATTAGATTTTCACAAAAAATCTTTCATAATATTAAGTGTATATCGAGCACCTGCAGGTAACTTTAATCTGTTTGTAAACCACCTTGAAGCTGTACTGGCCCATTTAACAACCAAAAACAAAGAAATAGTGGTTGCTGGTGATTTCAATGTAGATTTCCTTAAAGACTCTCCCAATAAGAACCTATTTGAGTTAGTAACACTATCATTCAACTTAATTCCCACAGTAAAGTTCCCCACTAGGATAACCACTTGCTCACAAACAGCCATTGATAATATCTTTATAGAAAAGTCAAATGAACAAAATTATATTACAAAACCAATAGTCAATGGCCTCTCAGACCATGACATGCAGTTCCTTCTGTTAAATGTTAATACTGAACAGGATATAAAATCTGTTAAATCTGAGATCAAGAGGGTAATCAGTAAGCCAAAAATTGATTATTTTAGGACACTCCTCAGAGACATTCACTGGACTGATGTTTACAGTGCTCATGGCATGAATGAAAAATATAACATTTTTGCTAATAAAGTGCTTACCTTATTTGAACACTGCTTTCCCCCAAAACTTACCAAGGTTAGAGCAAAGTCTACAAAGAAGCCATGGATTACTCGAGGAATAGGGGTATCTTGTAAAACAAAAAGAAAACTGTATCTGTCAATCCGAAACATTTCCAATGTTGATGCTATAGCACATTATAAGAAATACTGCAAAATATTAAAGACTGTAATACGGATGTCAAAGCAAATATATTACAAGGAAAAGATAGTCATATCAGATAACACAATAAAGACAATATGGGATATAGTGAAGGAGGAGACCGGTAGAACCAGACATGAAGAGGAACAAATAGCATTAAGAGTAAATGATGCATTGGTGACAGATGTGTATAGTGTTGCAGAACTATTTAACAAACATTTTATAACTGTTACTGAAAAGATGGGGTTGTCAGGTTCGGTAGATGCTGCTATGGATTACCTTAGACCAGACATTTCAAGTAACTTCCATAATATGAATTTGACCCTCACTACCCCAACAGAAATAACGTCCATCATAAAATCTTTAAAATCAAAAACATCTAGTGGGTATGATGAAATATCAACAAAGTTAATTAAAGAATGTGATTCTGAGCTAAGGAACATATTAAGCTATCTGTGTAACCAGTCGTTTATCAGTGGAATATTTCCCGAATGGCTGAAATATGCTGAAGTTAAGCCACTGTTTAAGAAGGGAGATAAAGAAATAGCATCAAATTTCCGTCCAATTTCACTGTTGCCAGCATTCTCAAAAATTTTCGAAAAAGTAATGTACAGTCGTCTTTATAACCATCTTATCTCAAATAACATACTGTCAAAGTCACAGTTTGGATTTCTAAAAGGTTCTGATATTGAGAAGGCTATCTACACTTACAGTGAAAATGTACTTAATTCATTAGACAAAAAATTGCAGGCAACTGGTATATTTTGTGATCTGTCAAAGGCATTTGACTGTGTAAATCACAATATCCTTTTAAGTAAACTAGAATATTATAGTGTAACAGGAAATGCTGCAAAATGGTTCAAATCTTATATCTCTGGCAGGAAACAAAGGGTGTTATTAGGAAAGAGACATGTATCAAGCTATCAGGCATCATCCAACTGGGAACTAATTACATGTGGGGTCCCACAAGGTTCCATTTTGGGGCCCTTACTTTTTCTTGTGTATATCAATGACCTGTCATCAGTAACATTACCAGATGCCAAGTTTGTTTTGTTTGCTGATGATACAAACATTGCAATAAATAGCAAATCAAGTGTAGTCTTAGAAAGATCAGCCAATAAAATATTTGTGGACATTAATCACTGGTTCCTAGCCAATTCTTTGTCACTAAACTTTGAAAAAACACACTACATGCAGTTCAGAACTTGTAAGGGGTGTCCCAAGAGTATATGTCTAACATATGATGACAAGAAGATAGAAGAAGTGGACGGTGTTAAATTCTTGGGATTACAGCTTGATAATAAATTCAACTGGGAGGAGCACACCACAGAACTGCTGAAGCGTCTTAACAAATCTCTGTTTGCAATGCGAATTTTGTCAGACATAGGGGATATAAAAATGAAAAAGCTGGCATACTATGCTTACTTTCATTCCATAATGTCATATGGGATTATTTTCTGGGGTAATTCATCAAGCCAAGCTAAAGTTTTCCGGGCACAAAAACGTGCAGTAAGAATTATATGTGGTGTGAACTCAAGAACATCCTGCAGAAGCCTGTTTAGGGAACTAGGGATACTAACTACAGCTTCCCAATATATTTATTCCTTAATGAAATTTGTCATTAAAAATATATCACTTTTTCAAACCAACAGCTCAATTCATGGAATCAATACTAGAAATAAGAATAATCTTCACAAGGATTTAAAGTCACTTAGTCTTGTACAAAAAGGTGTGCATTATTCAGGAACACACATTTTCAATAACTTGCCAGCAGCCATAAAAAGCTTAACAACCAATGAAATTCAGTTTAAGAGAAGCCTAAAGGATTTATTGGTGGCCAACTCCTTCTACTCCATTGATGAATTTCTTAGGAAAACCAACTGATTTGTATATAAGTACAACATAACTTCTGCACAATTTCAGTGCAGTAATGTGTTCACTGAAAATGTGTGTGTGTGTGTGTGTGTGTGTGTGTGTGTGTGTGTGTGTGTGTGTGTGTGTGCTTGTGTGTGTGTAAGTGTGTAAGTATAATCTAACTTCTGCACCATTTCAGTGCAGTAATGTGTTCATTGTAAATAAGTATTACAGTAGTTGTATTACATGTTTCTTACCTTATAAATAAATAAAAAACTTTTTTATTTTAAATTCAGTGCAATAGTATTTGTAAAATGACTCTTAGTGTTCATTAAAAAATGACGATCATTCCACTTGGGACCTGTGGAATGGTACATTAGCTTATTTGTTTTAGTTGTAAATATTTGTCATGTATTGTTGTTTTTCTGACATGTTCCACATCCTGGAGGACCTCCTCACTACGGATCAATTGGAATGAAAGTAAATCTAATCTAATCTAATCTATTTCAGATAGCAAGCCGAACTGATTTACTAACTGAATTTCAATTTAAAAAGTTTTTTCAACAGTTCCCTTTTTCACCCTTTTTCCTCCCTTAGCCTACATAATTCCAAATTTTCATTTTCTAATTCATCCTTAAGGGCAAAAATTTTTGCTTGCTGTTCAGCGAGTTTTCTGGCCTTTCTACATAACCTACATTGCCATGGAAGAGCCTCATTATCTACCCCCATTTCCTCACCGCTACATTTGCCTCAATGAAACCGTAACACCCCCTCCTTCAGATTTCTACGACAACCACTCCATTTGTCACACAAGGTTTGATAGAAAAATTTGCATCACCAATGTGGTAGATCGATCTACAGGTGTGGGTGTGCATACCAATGATTCAGTTGACATGGTTATCAATAGATAACACCACTTTATTACTACAGAACACCTATAAGACATCTACATAACACATAGGTTGAAACTAGATTGTCTTTGATCTCCAGTCCCACGGAAGTCCTACTTCAGAGCGGCGACTCTTTGGTCTGTGACATCAATAGTACTGATGTCCCCCAAATTGTAATGATTTCCTTCCCAAGTATGCAGTAAACCCATCTAAGAATGATTTTGTCACCACAGCTTACTAAAGGCATGTTTCACTGAGTTTGAAACATGTTCTGTAAGACTGTTTGCAACATTGTTCACAGCTAGTACTGGATTACCAATATTCAAAACATGTTGTCAACATCTTGGCAATGCAAAACCAGTGTTCCACAGCTGTGAAGGTACAGATCAAACAAACATTGTTCCCAGCCTGCTATCACTGTGTAGCAGCAGTGGTGTTTGTTTTTGCTGTCTCTGTAGTATTGTACATTGTCTACGTGAGTTCCTTTACAAAATGGAATGGATAAGAAGAACAATTTATAAACTTGCCTCTTGAATGTTCAAAGTCATAGTTATAAAAATATTAAACAGAAGCATGACTGTCTACAAAAAAATGCTGTGTTGCTTTGCACCAGCAGCAGTGAAATACATTTAAACAATTAAGTCCCTCATTTTTCAGCATCGCAGCAACAACAGAAGTCAATATCTGAGTTTGGAAAAAATTGTTGTCTGCAAGTTAATGAGTTCCCACCACATCAACAGATGGTGAAAAGAAAAAAGAAAAAAAGGGGCTTTCAGTGAGGCAGAAATGAATTCGTGTAGGATGCACCAGTCAGTAGGCGATCATCAACTGCACATTCCCATTTCATATTCATTGGAAGTGTGAGGGGCATTGAGGGCGAAGACATTTACTTCATTGAAAATAATAATTTGGATTAATTTTAATATGAAAAAATTATTATATGATCAATTAAGTATATTTTCTGTACTTAGGGTCAGAAAATGTCTGAAATATAGCATTTAAAGGCCTAAATGTAACTTTTAAAATTTTCTGGGTGGAAATAGGGCGACCGAGATCCTCATCCATATTTGCAATGGGATTACTGACAGCCTGTTTTCGAGGGTAGCAGCTATGGTCTTATGACTCGTTTATGAATTTGTTCTATCTCCTTTTTGATATGGTGGTTATATAATATTTTAGTCTTAGTATAATTTATTTTCAGGCTTCCTTCTGACTTTGTTAAGATCTTTCATTCATGGTTGAAAGCATAGGGAACAATGCTATCATCAAATTGAAGGTGGATGAATATATTTCATTAACACATATTTCTTCCTGATTTTCCCAATTCATAGGTTTGGGAAAACTTCCGTTAGGGCAGCTGAGATGTGGCATTTTCTCCCCTGGCTCATCTTTCAAGTCTGAATTCATCACTTTTCGAATGAAGTCATTCCATAATTTCATTCCTCATTTGCAGATTGCCAATTGCATTATATCCACTTCCAAGGCCAGCTTGTCCTTTTTTTATATTAAAATTTAATTTTTCTTCTGCATAGTTTGTGATAATTTTAGTGGAGATCTATGCATTAACCTTATGGCATTGTATTTAAATATCCTATTGGTTGCCGTGAAATCAGATTTAATACATATCAGCTTGTATGATTGTTGGGTATCGTACACCAGAATGTAAACAGAGACCAACACCTCACTTTTCACACTGCCACTGTTAATTCTCTCTCTCTCTCTCTCTCTCTCTCTCTCTCTCTCTCTCTCTCTCTCTCCCCCCCCCCCCTCCCCCTTCACACAAACACACACACACACACACACACACACACACACACACAACAGACTGTATGGCTGCAATACGCTAGCTGACTTGGCACTGCAGCTCAACTAGGGTGAGGGGTTATGTTCACTAGCTTGGGCAAGGGGAGAAGTGAGGTGAAGACTGGGAGGGAGGCTTGGGGGAGGGTGGTCGGCTGCTGGAAGGAAGAGGTAGCAAATACAGAGGATAGAAATGTAGAACAGACATTGTAGTAGGTGAATTTGTGGAGCACACAATGACATGGAGGAATAGATTTGGAGAGGAGACAGAACAGAGGAAGGGGAGACTTCAGGGAAAAGGGTGTGAGTGCAGGCTGAGTAAAGTTAGGGTCCTGGGGCAAGGTGGAGACGAGTGTGCGGTAGAGGGCTATGAGAGATCAAGGCCAAGAGGATTATGGGATCAAAGGATATGTTGCAAAAACAACTCGCATCTGTGTAATTCGAAGAGGCTGTCATGGGGGAGATGGATAATGAAGACACGAGTTGTGAATCAACCATTGAAATTGAGCATGTTGCAGTCAACTGATGGCCACAGTTTGACAGCGGTCATTCATTCTGGTACACAGTTGGTGGTCATGCGCAAATAAAATTCTTGCAATAGAGCTGGTGTATTTCGTGTCTGCTTTCACAGGTTGACTTGCCTCTGATAGGATAGAATAAGTTTGTGATGGGGTGTGCTGGATGGAAATATCTGATAGGTCTTGTCTCTACATCTTCCACGAGATTGTGTCCCTTGTGGCAAAGGGTTAGGAGTGAGTGTGGCACAAGGATGGATTAGGATATTGCATAGATTGAGTGGACTGTGGAATACCACTTCGGGAGGGACGAGAAGGGTTGTGGGTATCCCTGTTGCCTTGTGTAACAGGTGCTGCACTACCCCCTGTGTTGTTAGCTTCACTCTTCCACACATTATTGCCCTATTTCCTGATTGAAGATAGAACAAGCAGCAATGATAACAAGAACAACAGAAAAAAAACGACAAAAGGCAATGGAACACAAAAATGTGACGTGCACTGTATTGCAGTCATGGTTTGAACGAGACTGTCAATGTCATGCTGCTGCCTCCAAAGTGAAGTCTTGGCTCAGTGTGGCATCCATCATGGTTCTGACATCACTGAACATCCTAGCACCCCTCCAGCCAGTTGATGAAAAGTCACAGAGAGGAAGATGAGAATGGGAAGGCCATCAAGAACCGCATTGTGGGCTCAGTGTGGCATCCATCATGGTTCTGACATCACTGAACATCCTATCACCCCTCCAGCCAGTTGTTGAAAAGTCACAGAGAGGAAGATGAGAATGGGAAGGCCGTCAAGAAGCGCACTGTGGGCCCTTGTGTCCTGTGGCCTGCTGAAGGCTGGTAGCAGGTCATCAACACCTAGAGGTGGTGTCAGTGTGAACTGTGATCAAAAAAATAAAGGTCTGCATTTCTCAGGACTCACATCGAGGAGAAAAAGTGGTGGGTGTACGTTTCTCAAAAAAGAATGTCTCTTGGCTCTGAAGCAGAAATCAAAATAATATATCTGGTGTCTTTCCAAAGAACATAAAAAACAATGCCACTTCATTTCCATTATAGCTGAATGGAGCTCAGCTAAAATTCTGAAACCAGAGTGATGATTGATCATAATATCTAGATAATCAGTGCAGATGTGGTGAATCACTTGTCTGGCTATGATGTTTGCCTGAACGACTGTGAAGAGTTGAAAGAAATGTTTTCCTTCACTTATTTATTAAATCTAGTGTCAAAAAATTCCTCCCAAGGTGGAGGGATACAGATGATATTGAAATGAAAGTGTTTCTGGCTGCCACTGACTTGGCCTAAGAGCAAGTAAAGGACTAGATTTTCCAAACAAGTTTCGTGTTTACACCATTTCCAAATGCTTGGTGCAGTCAACAGTATGTGCAAACTCAAGTTTTTAATAGTCTTTGATTTTTTAGAATAATGATCACATAGCACTTAAAATATACCATTGGTAAGCCTGTGGTAACACTGGCAGCGCCATAAATATTTCACTGCGCAATGCACATCACAGCTTTTGGGCAAGAGATGTTAAAGAGAAAAGAATGAGAAGGCAGGAAACGACATGGACCGCATGTTCCAGTGAAGCAACAAAAAAGCAAAGCAATAAATTTTTGGCAACGCAAAGTATTTATTAAGAAATGGATATAGTACAATTGACAACCTGCAAATCAGGAATGAAATTATGGAATGATTTCATTAGAAAAGTGATGAATTCAGACTTGAAAGATGAGCCAGGTGAGAAGATGCCACGTTTCAGCTATCCTAAAGGAAGTTTTCCCCAACCTACTTATTGGGAAAATCAGATAGGAATATGTGTTAATTAAACATATTCATTGACCTTCAATTTGATGATGGCATTGTTCCCTATGCTTTCATTTATTAAGGCTGACAAACTACTACATTTTATTTAACAAAACCAAAAAGTGAAATTTACAATCTGTATGTCCGACTTGCACAGCGAAAGTTCTCAGTTTATTAGTTCCGGTACAGGAACAAATACATGTTTAAAGTTGTTCAGCAGGAGCCTTCACTAAGGACCATACAAGCTCAAAAGTTTGTCCTCAACAGAGGCCGCAGATAATGACAAAGTAACGGGGACACTGTGATGAGGCACTGTCGTGCATGAAGGAAGATGCAAAGCTGTATGATAATTAAATGGGATGGTCCATGTGGGTACTCAGCACTGACACAAAGCAACACAATGTACATTACATTTGTGTGTGTCACTGCACGTAGAATTAAATACCTCCGGAAATCTGAAGGCAGATCTCCAGACAGACTCAGGGAAAGGAGCGTATGCCATAAATCACTGGATTGTGACTGGACCTGCTCAAAAAGCTATCAGCCCGAAGCAGTGCACAAGGCCGATTCAGCAGATTTGTCTTCAAAAAAGCATTGTGCGACAAGTCCTTGTTGAAAGCATAAAATGGAAGCACTGGTTCATAAATGAAAGGAGGAGCACTTGCACTGATGCTGCATCAACTGTTCATCACTAGCACATGCCAAAGAATGCTTACCTCGCATACAGACAGGAATTCCAGGCAGAAGCACCAGTAGGCATATTGCAGTAGTGGGGGAAAAGACATTCCATTCGATAGGTGTCCACTGTGGCACAGGTGCTTTGGAGATGGTCTAGGTGCAACTGCAAGGGGAAAGTTGTCTGCCATGGCAGACTGTGGGACTAACAAAATTTTAGAATTTAGGGAGGTACCACACAGCCCCTGCCCCTTCCTCCCTCAACTCTATCGGAGGTGCTGCAGAGGTGAGTGTTGGTGGCAATGGCGTGGGCAGCAAGGTCCGTATTGCCTAACAGCCGCCGTGTTGACAGCAGGGTGTAGTGTACAGTGGGTGAAAATGGCTGGCTGTGCAAGGGTAGTGCGGCATCAGTGGTGGCATATGATGCTGGTTTGTCTGTGTGTGGAGGCAGGCGGCAGTCCAGAACACGTGACTGACACACATATGGCAGGGCAGCACACTGTTCTGCATGGACGAAGGAGCACCTGGTGAGGTGCAACATGGCTGGAGTTGAAACTTGGGAAAGAAACTGCTGCATTGCAGAGCGACAGGTGCAGAGGAGGAGCCGAGAAGCATGAGGAATCCTGATGCAGCGCTGGCTCGCCGAGTGCGGGATGGGGGATGGGCACTCTGGCAGGCAGGTCACATATGGATGTGTACTGTGTGGCTGACACATCTGATGTAGCATACACCGGAGTGCACTTGCCTCGAGTGCTCCTGCTGCTGTCTGCCATATGCCCTAGTGAGAAGGTGGCGTAGTGGCAGGGTGTGAAGTCGACTACAGGGTGCTGGAGAAGCGTTGCCTGCAACTCCATCTGGTGACAAGATAAGGCCTTAGGCTCGGCGTCAGGTGATGCGTGCTCAGTGTTGGGCTCCAAATGCTGAGAAGTAGGTGCAGGAGGGAAAGTGATGGGGGCTGCGCCTGTGTCCCAGGGGCCAACCTGTCGTTCTGCGGTGCTGGCAGGGATGGCGTCAGGTGTGGCGTCTGCAGTGTCACTGGTGTTGGTGTGGCCTCAGCAAAGGCCAGGGAGACCTCAGCTATCAGCAGCATCTGGATGCTGTCGAGGGTGTGGATGTAAGCTGCCTTTAACCTATCAATGGACACAACCAATGGAGCACCGTGGAGACACACAGTAAAAGTTTTGTCATTTCATTGTAAAACTAAGTGAGGACCCAAGTGTTGTGGGTTGGAATGGAGGCTGGCAGGTGTCAATGTGTAGCTTTACATGAGTGCATGACATAAGGTCACGGTGCACTAAAGTCTTGCACTCACCATGGTGCTGTGATGGCATTGGTTGGAGACAGTCCATAGTCTTGAAGCTGGAGACAGTCCATACAGTCTTGAAGCTGCTGGATGAAAGCTGGGACACAGGGAGCAGTGAGGAGAGGCTGCGGCTCAATAAAGTCACCTGTTAGGTCTAGGGGCTGCCCATATACCGGGTCAGTGGCAGATGCTTCCAAGTCGGCCTTGTGGGCCAGTTGCAAACCTAACAGAACCAGTGGCAGAATGGTGGACCATTTTGTGTGTTAGCAGGTAAGGCCAGATTTTGAGCTGTGACAGAAATGTTCCACCATGCCATTGGCTGCAGGGAGGTAGCTGGTGGTAAAATAAATGGGGGTGCAGCAGGTCTGAGACAGGGTTTTGAATAAACAGAAATTGAATTGGCGCCTGCAGTTGGATGTTATGTGGCTGGGGCAGCAAAAAACGCAAAACCCTGGTGTTGATGAATGCGACGGAAACTGTTTTGACAAAAATGTCCGGCATGGGGACATGCGACGAAGCAAGCTCGGATATTTTTACTTCCCCTCTTGTTTTGCCATCCGCCTCCTTAAAATTCATTTTTTCATGTTTGACTCATTAACATTAACATACATGAATATCATTGCATTTTCATGAAAGAGAAAAGTTGGCCCTCAGTTTGAAAGAAGATAACACCATATCTAATTTTATGCTTAGTTTTATGTATGTAATTGATTTTCTAATTTATTTTCACTATGCCTAGTTCATATCTTTTGTTATAGGGTGAAATCAGTAATTGTTACGTAACTTAAATTCTATTGTTGACTTATAAACAAATATAAATCCTGTACTAATTCTAAACATGTGGAAGACGAAATACTAGTAATCTTAAGGTATCTGTTTGGCTCTATTCAAAAATATGTTAGCAAAGCTAGCCCCTCCTTAATTCCAAAGTAATTACCATTTTTGTAAAAGTATTGTTGACGTAACTATATCTGTTAATTTCATCATTCAAACAAATAATTCGTCCTAACCCTTGTAGTAGAAGAAACTGTTAAAAGGAGGAAGGAATTTTTCGATGTATTCTGCTAATTTAATGAGTTATGTTTTAATTGTAATTTCTGTAAAGTAAACATCAAACAATGTGTAGTTTCTGTGCCTATCATTGTGATGATATATAATGGTCAGATTTTTGGTCTCGAGGCACTCTGTCCACAGCCAAGCTTCAGACAAGGAACCCATATTGATTAGATCAACAACAATGTATCTACTTAAATGTGAAATAAGTGTAATAGACCTTGTGCTAAAACAGTGACAGTGTTTGTTCAATACGTACTGTATTATGCAGCAAGAATTGTGTGGTTAGGTTTTTACTGCTCATAGATGTTCAACAGTAAACTTTGTAGCAGTAATGAGGCTTATCGAAAGTTAAACAATAGTGTGCTGGCCACGTAACTATGTGTTATTGATAGGTTGTGAACAGTAAAAGTAAAGAACTGTGAAACACAAATGTGCACCTGTCGGCTACATCATTTAAAGTAGTCAGTGTTGAACTTCCACTCCCCCCCCCCCCCCCCCCCCCCCTCCCATTTACACACAGTACGTTGACACTGAGGACAATCAATGAGGAAATAAAGTAGGGGAATGTCACATAGCTTCCAGTCAGCACATAAACTGATCTATTATTGTGAGAAGATAGCAGCACCCATCTGAGGACGGGAGAGGATTAACAATGCCAATGTGATCATAGAAGAACTGGTGCTCGACAGGCAGAATTGGGACAATGGGCGTGTGACCATGACTGCCCAATTTAGTGCTCTGGCACAGTACACAGCAGGTGAGGACCCAAGTGTGACACTCTCCTTCAATTCCAGGCCAGGAATGTTCCTGGACAAGGGCAGGGGACACTGAAAAGGGAAAGGGGGGGGGGGGGGGAGGGGGGGGGGGAGTGAGTGGTAAGGATAGATGCTGTCAGTGTGCGCAGAGTTAGAAAGCATGTCACATCAAGTGTGCAGGTCTGTGCCGGGGACCTGGTGGAGCTGAAGGACAAGGTCGGAATTTGGGTCCTGATGTAATTGAGCTAGTGTGGGGACTGAGCTTTTGCGAGGACCTCAGGGTTTTATGATTCTGGGTGTTTAGGAAGGATTCCTCTAGATGGCTCTTGAATAGGTTGGCATAGGATGGTGCCATGCGAGTACCCATAGCCGTTCCCTGAATTTGTTTGTAGGTAATGCCTTCAAATGAGAAGTTCCCAACGCCCGATAGATTCCAAACCAACAACCTCCTTCCTAGTCACCATGATCAACTATATCCTCACCCATAATTACTTCTCCTTTTAAGGTATTACCTATAAACAGCCTAGCCACCCGTGGTCATCACATCTGCAGTGACAAGCAGTCCCTCTTGAAATATACCGAGAGTCTCACTGAAGCCATCACTGACCGTAATTATCCTCCCAACCTTGTACAAAAACAAATCCCCTGTGCCTTATCTTTCCAGTCTCCCACCAGCTCTCAAAGTACCACCGTCCGGCCACAGAGGAGCATTCCACTCGTAATCCCAGTATCACCCAGGACTGGAGCAACTGAATTACATTCTCCGCCAGGGTTTCAATTACCTCTTGTCATGCCCTGAAATGAGAAATGTCATGCCCACTATCCTTCCCACCCCTCCCACAGTGGTATTCTGCCATCCACTGAACCTACACAATATACTCGTCCATCCTTACACAACCCCTGCTCCCAATCCCTTTCCTCATGGCTCATAGCCCTGTAATAGACCTAGATGCAAGACCTGTCCCATACATCCTCCTACCACCACCTACTCCAGTCCGGTCACTAACATCACCTATCCCATCAAAGGCAGGGCTACCTGTGAAACTAGTCATGTGATCTACAAGCTAAGCTGCAACCACTGTGCTGCATTCTATGTAGGCATGACAACCAACAGTCTGCTTGCATGAATGGCCACCCACAAACTGTGGCCAAGAAATGAGTGGACCATCCTGTTGCTGAGCATACTGCCAAACACGATATCCTTCATTTTAATGACTGCTTCACAGCCTGTGCCATATGAATCCTTCCCAACAACACCAGCTTTTCTGATTTGCACAAGTGGAAACTTTCCCTGCAATACATCCTACATTCCCGTAAGGGCCCGTCCACACACAACGATCCTGTCTGCGCAAATGTCTACACACATCACATCTGTGCAGATGGATTGTTGCGTGTGGACAGAAGATTTGCACCAACCTGAGGTGTGTGCAAACCTGGAAGTTGGAGTTGGAGGTTTGAGTGAAACCTCTCAAATCTGTGGGTTCAAACCACATCTGCGCAGACAAGTTGGAGCGTGTGGACAGGAGATCGCCACAAATCTGGCACGAAGCAGCTGTTTGCTCAGTCTAGTGTTTGTATATGTGCACACAGGGCATTAAAATGGCTGATACTCGTCAGTGTTCTCGAGAGTTTGTAAGTGAATTCATTGAAATATATAGGAACACCCATGTTTGTGGAAGATTAAAAGTAAAGAATATAGTGACTGAGACAAAAAGAAAGCAGCATACAATGCTCTAATTGAAAAATTGCGGGCAGTTGACACCTCGGCAAAAAAAAAAAAGAAAAAAGAAAGAAAGAAATTCATTGCGAACTGTTTACCGAAAAGAGTTATCCAAAGTTCAGAAATCTAGAAGATCTGGTGTAGGAGTAAATCAAGTATACCAGCCAACGTTATGGTATTTTGATCTGCTTGGCTTTCTTAAAAGAGATAATTATAAGTATCGACATCCATAATAATTTCGCCAGTCGTTAGGTTCGCCCTGCAACTCTCGCAGTAAATTTACCTGAGAAAACTGCTTTCGCTTTACCAGCCATTGTCTACACCATTTTGACCGCGTTCCCTGTTTCCTGCGGTTGGCCTGAATGTTTTTTGCAACACAATTTGTGAACACAGACCACAACAGAACTTCCTGCATTTCTATATTTCAAAATAAGTTAATTAAATTTTTGACGTTTACGGGGAGCGTAGTCTCTTGCCACTGATATTTCTTTTCTACACCGACAGATGGCGGGCGAGTAGTAGATTGGGGTTTGTGTCGTGCAAACACACCACATTTGCAGCGATCTTTTGCATGTACAGACATCTGCGCCGATGTCTGCGCAGATAGATCATTGCGTGTGGACCGGGCATAAGCCTACTGGCCTCAACCTTCGTTAGTTGCTGTCTTCACCTGTCCAGCCCTTGTATTTTTATTTATTTATTTATTTTTTTTGCTTCTCTATATTTCTCTTCTTTTCTGCTACTTCCTCCCCTCTCCCCTCCCCGCTGCCTAACCTGCAGCACTTCACTGTCCGCCATCCCCACCATACTATCCCTCCCTTCCCCACCCCACCCTCCTCCTTTCCCCCCACCCATTCACTGTTGACAAAGGCTATTGGCCGAAAGCTTTAAGTGCGAAAGTTTGTAGCTTGCCTTATTAACTGCAATGCAGTTGATGATGTACCAAAAGACATTTCTCCAAATTCTTCATGTCACTGGTTAAAACAACATGACAATGGCATTGTCAAGGTTGCACATATTCGGTATGTTTGAGGAAAAGTGATGTGACTGCTACAGACCTATAACTGAGCCTGGTAATTTTTGCTACCAAGAGTAATAATTACCAGAGACAACTTTTTAATACAGAAGTATTAATAATGATCTTCCTCCAATATTCTGTGCAGATGTTAGGTTGCCTATTCTCTTACAGAAAATGTGTTTCCCAAATGGAAACAACAAGGCAGAAGATGGTTCTCCAGCAAGCCTAATGGTGTCCTTCTTTCTTATGCGTGTCTAGCTACTTTTTTGCAATAATAAATATCATTAGGTTAGAGACAACTCAGGCCATTTATAAATCATTTTTTTTCCGTCTTAAATTTAGAACAATAATATAATTGTGTGTTTATCACTGTAATTAAAATTTCACAAAGTATACTAAATAAGCACTCTACTTACATGCACAATAACACTATTCTGTTACACATGCCCCTATTTTCTTGAAATATTCTATAAGGCTTGCTTCAAAAAAATGTTTTTCTCATGTTGATAGTAGTGTTGTGATAGAATTGTGACATTAATTATTAATGCACAAACTTTATACATCAGTATCTTTGTGTACACAACATTCAGAGGTGAAGGTGTTTTCTTTTTATTCAGTGTAACATTTTGTAAACTTGCATTGTATTAATCACATAAATAACTAATTTTCTTTAATTATCTTAAAAGTTACATATTACCTTACTTAACTAGACATTTATAAAAACTATGAACACTTTGTTAAATTTATACAAAAAGAGTTACATTTTTCAGCATGATAATATACCTCATCTCTGTTTTTGTTAATTACGTTGCCCCATCTTGAACCCAAATTTAACTATGTACCTGAGGAGGAATACCGGGTTGGTTGCACCAATAATCACACCCATTTAGCAATAGTTCATTTATTAACCTTAACACATACAAGGATCACAAAGAATGAACATGGCAGAACAGCCAAGGATAATGCTTAGAGTCCAAACATGAATGCATATCAATGTTAGTGTCGATTTCGTTGGCGCCACATAGCAACCACACCCCCCCCCCCCCCCTCGCAGTACTAAGTACTCTTGAGAGGACAGGGGGGTGGGATGACTATGGCGTCAGCAGGGGTGGTCCGCGGGAGCCGAACCACAGTCAACTTGACAGCGTCGTTGAGGAGCTGTGTGGGAAGATGTAGTGAAGGAAGGTTCGGCCACTGAACCTGGAAGTCGTTGAAGCGCGCCGGGTGTCATACTGGGTGTGCTGGTCGTGCGGCGACAGGTGGGCTTGCGGGAGGAACGGAGCGATGACGACAATCTCTCTGGTGGGTGTGGCGAACACACGAAGAATGTCCAGGTCGATGTCAGGCGGGAGGGGAACACATTTCACCAGGTGGCAGGGAATGGCGGAGGTTGTGTCATGAGCACTGGATGAGGAGAAACACCAACGAATGGTGTATAATTGCGCAGTATTATTGAGATGTCGTGGATTATGTCTGGGGGGACAGGCACAAACACCTCTAGAAAGGGCACGTTCAGGGCGGGGGAGGGAGGGGGGGGTGAGAAACCTCGACAGGGGGAGGCAGGCGATGGTGGAGAGGCCGAAGGGACCGGCGAAGGGCCCGCTGGCGAGGGCGCGATCATAGGTAAGCTCGACGTGGGAAGCATGTGGTCACTCGATGGAGTGTGTGAGACCAGAGTAGAGGGCGAGGTCAGAGGAGAGCTCGACGATTGGAGCTGGAAGTCACTCGATCGAGTGTGTAAGTCCGATGTGGAGGGAATGGTCGGAGCGTCGTGAGCCACGACGGTGAGTGGCGTGGTCATGGCCTGAAGGGGGGTAGAAGGAGGCTCGACATGAGCAGGCTTAAGTCTGTTGAGAGAGACTGTAACAGCTGAATCTTTCATCTGGATGTCATAGGTGTTGGCTGAGCGCCGGAGAACTCGGTACGGGCCAGTATATGGAGGTTGGAGGGGAGCACGGACAGTGTCATCTCGGAGCATGACGTACTCACAATTGCCCAGAGATTTCGGTACGTGAATCTTAGGGCGGGAGTGTCTGGCGGGCGGAGGGAAGTGGAGGCTGATGAAGTGGCGTTTGATTCAGTCCACGAAGGAAGGTAAGCCAGACTGAGGTAGAGAAGCGGAAGGGCTCACAAGTTCGCCAGGGAGAACAACGTTCTGGCCATATACAAACTCGGCTATTGTGCCTTTGAGGTCTTCCTTATAGATCGCACGAATGCTGAGTAGCACAAGGGGAAGGGCCTCCATCCATAGAGAGTTGTGGCATCAAAGAGCTGCCTTGAAAGTGCGGTGCCAGCGCTCGACTAGCCCGTTACTTTGCGGGTGATATGCTGTGGTACGAATGCACCAGATGTCGCAAATGTTACAAATCACGTTGAACAGGGCCGACTCAAATTGTCTACCCTGGTCCGTCGTGATGATAGCTGGACATCCGAAAAGCGATACTCGTGGCTCGACGAAAACTCGAGCAACAGTTTCTGCCATAATATTGGGGAGGGGGACAGCCTCGACCCAGCAAGATGTTCGGTCAATAGACGAGAGAACACAACGAAAGCCGTTGGAGGGGGAGAGAGGGCCGACAATGTCAATATGAATATGCTGGAAACGTCCAGGAGGGATAGAAAAGGCGCTGAGGGGGGGGGTGGGGGGGGGGGGTGAAGTGTGCTTGTGTACTTTGCAGCATTGGCACGCGACGCAGGAGCGTGCCCATTTCTGGCAGTCCTTGTTCACATTCCTCTACAAAAGCGCTTCGCTACAAGGAGGACGGACGCACAAACACCAGGGTGGGCTAAATTATGCAAAACGTTGAACACAGCTCGACGGAGCATGGCTGGGATGAGGGGCCGTAACGTGCCCGTGCTGTCGTTGCACCAGATCTCATCAGAAATGCCAGGAAGGTGGTGCGGACGAAGTGTAGTGAAGAGGTTGTCTGAAATCAGGTTTTGTTTGTCCTCGTCAGCGGTTTGGAGGTTAGGCAGTTCAGAGAGGTATAACAGCGAATGGACGGTGTCGACTCGTGAAAGGAAATCAGCAACTACATTGTCAGCACCCTTTATGTGTCAGACATTGGTGGTAAACTGAGATATGAAGTCCATGTATCTGAAACAGTTGAGGAGGCGGGTCAGCTGGCAGGTTTGTAATGGCCGCAGCCATAGAAAGTGCGTCCCTCAACGTCAGTCTTAAAATGCTTGATCGCTTCAAAGACCGCAAGCTACTCCCTGTCAAACACGGAATATTTCAGTTGTGCATTGGTGAGCTTGCGCGAGAAGAACTGCAGAGGCGAAGTTTGCCCGTCGATTGTCTGGCTAAGGAGACCACCGATGGCAGTATTGCTCGCATCTGTGGTGATGAAATGCTGCACATTGGGATGGGGATGCACAATGGTGCAGGCCACGGAAAGAAGATTTTTGAGGGCAGTGAAAGAGTCAGTCATAGCAGAGGTCCATTGAATGAGCTGAGATCCAGAAGTGTTGGTGCCTGCCAAGGCGTCTGTCAGTCGAGCCTGAATCTCGGCAGCCCAAGGTAGATGTCGGTGATAATAATTAACCGTCCGCAGAAGGCACCGGAGGTCTTTGAATAACCCAATTGGGGTGGTGATTGCTGTCTTCTCGACGACTTCAGGTGCCATGGGGATCTGGTGGTAGCCCTGTTTGCAATCAATGACAGAGAACGTGGTCTCACGTGCATGGGAACTGGTAAAGTCGGCAATTTGGGTATGGGGTACGTGTCCATAATTGTTCATGCGTTTAGTCGATGGTAGTCTCCGCAGATGCACAAGGACCCGTCTTTCTTGGGTGTCAAGAGGGTAGACCAGCTACTTGCAGAGGGTTCAATGACGCCGGAGCTTAGTAGTTCAGAAATCTGCTTTTTAAGGTCGGAGAGGCGCTCAAGACAAAGTCGACGTGGTTTACTGGAGATTGGGGGACGTGGCGTGAGGTGAAGGTTGTGAACCGCGGCATTGGTGATGACGGAAATGTTGCCGGTGGCACGGGAGGCGGTTTGTTTACAATATGTGGCAGGCAGGGCAGGCGAGCCGCGGTTGTGGTGTTCAGAGCCACTCGGCGGATCCAATGGGAGCTGAGGCAGCGAAGTCTCAGGAGTCAATGTGAGTAGATGGCCACCAGCCCGAAGCAGTGACACCGTGGTCAGGTGAGCTCGGTAGAGCTCGTGAGCTGTTAGTGAGTCCATTGTCCGAGGGTGCAGCCTGTGGCAGCACGGTCACGGGTGAAACGCTTGGGGTGAGTGCACTGTTTGTGTTGTCAGTTGCGGTCACACGGCGATGCACAGGAGTCGAAGTTGCATAGTTTGTGGTGATGTCCGTGACGGGTGGGGTAGGAGTCGTCAGTTCAGGAACATGTAACGCTCGTCGCGCATGCACGCACTTGTGTCTGGCTGAGTGTCAAATGCTGCCGTGTTAGGAGGGTGTGGCCCTGCGGAACTGTCAGTGCATATTATGGCAGAATTTATAGCACAGTTGCGAGGGGTAGTGGGAGGTAAACACACGGAGGCCCGATTGCTGGGACTGCAAGCTGATTCGGCACACTTACTGAACTTGCTTTGTCCTTGCTGTAGTGTCTGTAATTCCTTTCCTGCATCGGAGAGCTGGAGCTGAGTTTTGTGGAGCCAGAGGGAGAACTCGCAGTTTTCCTTGCGTAGGCGAGCGACGTTTTCAAGCTCCACAAGGGACTTGTGCATTGTTTCTTGTAACGTCGTCGACAGAGACAAGCATGTACGGATGAGATGAACCCGGACTGATGTGTCACGGAGGGGTTTACTCGACGGAGCACAGGGGAAGTGAGTCTTGGACGGATGATGAAACACGGTGTTTCGCACTAGGTCCGGTGAAAGTTTATGGTGTTGCAAGAAGTCAATGCCTAGTATATGTTCGTCAATTTCGCCCACTAAAATATTCCACTCGAGATTGCAATTTGCGGAGAGTGAGACGACGTGGAAAGTTGAACCCGAGCATTGTAGATTAGTAGAATTCACAGCTGCTTGCAGTGAAGTATGAAGAGGGATGTTCAACGACACTAAGGACGTAGGTAGCAGTGAAACATCGGTGCCAGTGTCCGCTAGGAAAAGGTATCCCGACGAATTGTTTTTAATGTAAAGTCGTCCGCAATTATCCGGTCGTTCCCGGACAGAAAGGAGCACTGGGGGGTGAATGTCATGTTGTGCGCAGGAGGTGGCACCTGGATCTACGTGCGATTGGAGTTTGGGAAGTAGCAGGGTGGTCTGCAGTTCTGTGCCAACTCACCAAACCGTGTGTGGAAGTAACAGTAAGGGTAGTGCGGTTGCATTTTCTGTGGAAACTTCGTTGCTAGTGACGGTGGCCGCAGCAGGTTCGGTTGCAGGAGGGGGCGTGACCGTGAGCAGAGTCGGTGATGTCCCAGTTGCTTGTCTACTACTTCCCGGAGCGATCAGAACGGTCAGCACAGTACGGTCCCGGCCGCAGGGCGATGAGCCTGAACCTGAGACTTGTCAGGTAGGCTGTGGCTGGCGAAATAGAGCAGTGATGCATCGTGTAGCTTGTCAGCAACTGTCATTGTTTACTCGACAGGTTGTCCAATGAAGCATTTGCAGAAATGGGCATTGATCCCGTACTGCACAGAGATATGTAAGAGGTAACTGCACCGTCGAAGAGGGAGGGCACATGTGGCGGGAACAAAGGCGTCTGATATCCTGAGTCATGCGCACTCCTAACCTCACTTATTGTTGCAGGCTCGAAAACGTTCGGAGAAATCGGCGTAATCGACGAGTGAGAGGCATCGTGTTGCAGTTCTGACGGGTGTACATCGCCCGCAACACCATGCACATGTCGATCACAAAATCCGGCGTTAGGCGCTGGGCCGAAGTTATTGTTCGAATGCTGTGTCGATGTAATACACGTGAAAATAACTGACGCGGAGGTCGCGGACACAGTAAAACGGTGAAAACGGAAGACGTTACAACTCGGGGTCACCAGTGAGGGGGATGTTTGGGTTAGTTACACCAAACAACCCCCATTTAGCAGTAGTTCATTTATTCACCTAAACACAGGCAAGGCTCACAAAGAACTGGACGTGGCGGAAGAGACCAAAGATAATCTTAGCTTAGTTCAAAGGTGGATGCATCGATGTTGGTGTTGATTTCATTGGCGCCACAATGTCAATGAATGCTTAGCAATCTCCATACTTGCCACTAAGGAAAATAGAATGAACATAGTGATGAAGGTAAAAGTCAGCATATGCAACATGCAACAGCTTTCATTAAAATGGTGGTAAAAAAACACTAGCATTTTGCAAAATCAGGCATTTATCACTGTTGTCACAAGCTAGGTCACTGGATCCATGACTGCAAAAAGTGATAAACAACACCTGCAAACCAGTCTTCACCCAACGGAGAAGCTCTTGTTGGAGAAGCAATGTTCAGTGCAACCGATTCAGATAAAACTAGAGACACATGGCATATGGGTTCAGAAGAAACTGATCACATGTCCAATACATATTCTTGGTTCACAGGCTATGCAGAATTTCCAGAGATGAAACCTGTTCATGAAAGGTGATGGAACATACGTTTATGATCTTGGATCTGAAGACAGTTAAAATTCTGGCCTACACTGGAAATTAATGGAAGAAGAAGTATGACTTTGTGTGATCTCGAGTTAACCTACAATCTCTTCTCCTTGGGTACAGCCCTTTAAAAAGCTATGACATCAGAAGTTTCAGTGTGAGGAGTGTATTATCAGTAAAATTTGTAAACTGTCATTTCCATCCAGTTACACAAACTCAAAACAAATAGGTGAGCTTATATGTGCAGATTTTTGTGGTACAATGCAAGAAGACTCTGTGGGTGATGCAAATATTTTGTGATGTTGAAACGTGACTGTAGTCACTGGAGAATGGTGTACTTCACCAAGAATAAATCAGACACAGCTGAACATTTCAGAAATTTCTTTAAACTGAATAAGGAACATCTGTGCAGAGACATAAAAACATTAAGAACAGATAATGGAGTAGAGTTTTGGAATCAAAAAATTAACAATTTCACTAGCTAGCTTCGAATTTTTCACCAGAAAACAGTGCCATGCAGTCCATAACAGAGTGCAGTGTGTACCAGCTGAAATGTGGGCAGAAGCTGTGAATTATGCAGTATTCACACTCAACTGGACTGGACTGGAACAAGTAAAGAAGGGCAATTTGTGTCATATGAGGTGTAGCCAGGGAAGAAACCAGGCTTAAAAATCCTCACAACATTTGGTGAAGAAATTTATGCCCATGTCCCTAAAGAGATGAGAGAAAAATGGGATGCAAAGGCAGAAAAGGGGTATTTTGTTGGTTATGGTCAAAACACAAAATGTTATTGTGTGTGATTTCTAGACCAATGAGAAGTAAAACTCCACAGAGATGATGCTTTTATAGGAAAATTCTTTAACAACAACTGCAGCACACATGAAACATCAACACCGAGGGCAGTGTACTTTTTCCTACCTGAAAATAAGTTATCGTCTGTAGAAGGCAACCTTCAGAATATTCCTGTGATGCAGGATTCTACAAAAGTGTGTGAAGATAGAGAAAATTATGTACATTCTGATGATATCCGTGAACAGTAGGCAGTAGCTAATGAAACTGTTCGATTGTGTCAGTTTATAGTTAAGATCATTATGGCTCCCAGCAAGATAAGAGAGTCAGGTATCTGTTTTAGATATTGTTGAACCAGAAACATGAGGCAGAAAAATGGAAAACTACAGTGAATGATGATTTCTTCCTTGCAAGTTAACCAAACCTGGACATTAGTGGATCTACCTGCACTTCACCAAGTCACTGGTAACCATTGGGTGTTCAAAATCAAGTATTCTAACAATAATTTCTGAGAACGTTTCTTAGGCTCGACCAAAAGAAACCATTATTTTTATGGTTACCAGTTTCAGTCTGTTACTGAATATCTTCAGACCTCCTACCATATCGTAAAATGCGTTTCAGACAGGTACGTGCCAAGTAAAACTGTGAGGGACGGGAAAAACCCACCGTGGTACAACAACAAAGTTAGGAAACTACTGCGAAAGCAAAGAGAGCTCCACTCCAAGTTTAAACGCAGCCAAAACCTCTCAGACAAACAGAAGCTAAACGATGTCAAAGTTAGCGTAAGGAGGGCTATGCGTGAAGCGTTCATTGAATTCGAAAGTGAAATTCTATGTACCGACTTGACAGAAAATCCTAGGAAGTTCTGGTCTTACGTTAAATCAGTAAGTGGCTCGAAACAGCATATCCAGACACTACGGGATGATGATGGCATTGAAACAGAGGATGACACGCGTAAAGCTGAAATACTAAACACCTTTTTCCAAAGCTGTTTCACAGAGGAAGACCGCACTGCAGTTCCTTCTCTAAATCCTCGCACAAACGAAAAAATGGCTGACATCGAAATAAGTGTCCAAGGAATAGAAAAGCAACTGGAATCACTCAATAGAGGAAAGTCCACTGGACCTGACGGGATACCAATTCGATTCTACACAGAGTACGCGAAAGAACTTGCCCCCCTTCTAACAGCCGTGTACCGCAAGTCTCTAGAGGAACGGAGGGTTCCAAATGATTGGAAAAGAGCACAGATAGTCCCAGTCTTCAACAAGCGTCGTCGAGCAGATGCGCAAAACTATAGACCTATATCTCTTACGTCGGTCTCTTGTAGAATTTTAGAACATGTTTTTTGCTCGCGTATCATGTCATTTCTGGAAACCCAGAATCTACTTTGTAGGAATCAATATAGATTCCGGAAACAGCGATCATGTGAGACCCAACTCGCCTTATTTGTTCATGAGACCCAGAAAATATTAGATACAGGCTCCCAGGTAGATGCTATTTTTCTTGACTTCCGGAAGGCGTTCGATACAGTTCCGCACTGTCGCCTGATAAACAAAGTAAGAGCCTACGGAATATCAGACCAGCTGTGTGGCTGGATTGAAGAGTTTTTAGCAAACAGAACACAGCATGTTGTCATCAATGGAGAGACGTCTACAGACGTTAAAGTAACCTCTGGCGTGCCACAGGGGAGTGTTATGGGACCATTGCTTTTCACAATATATATAAATGACTTAGTAGATAGTGTCGGAAGTTCCATGCGGCTTTTCGCGGATGATGCTGTAGTATACAGAGAAGTTGCAGCATTAGAAAATTGTAGCGAGATGCAGGGAGATCTGCAGCGGATAGGCACTTGGTGCAGGGAGTGGCAACTGATAACATAGACAAATGTAATGTATTGCGAATACATAGAAAGAAGGATCCTTTATTGTATGATTATATGATAGCGGAACATACACTGGTAGCAGTTACTTCTGTAAAATATCTGGGAGTATGCGTGCGGAACGATTTGAAGTGGAATGATCAATAAAATTAATTGTTGGTAAGGCGGGTACCAGGTTGAGATTCATTGGGAGAGTGCTTAGAAAATGTAGTCCATCAACAAAGGAGGTGGCTTACAAAACACTCGTTCGACCTATACTTGAGTATTGCTCATCAGTGTGGGATCCGTACCAGAACGGTCTGACGGAGGAGACAGAGAAGATCCAAAGAAGAGCGGTGCGTTTCGTCACAGGGTTATTTGGTAACCGTGATAGCGTTACGGAGATGTTTAGCAAACTCAAGTGGCAGACTCTGCAAGAGAGGCGCTCTGCATCGCGGTGTAGCTTGCTCGCCAGGTTTCGAGAGGGTGCGTTTCTGGATGAGGTATCGAATATATTGCTTCCCCCTACTTATACCTCCCGAGGAGATCACAAATGTAAAATTAGAGAGATTAGAGCACGCACGGAGGCTTTCAGACAGTCGTTCTTCCCGCGAACCATACGCGACTGGAACAGGAAAGGGAGGTAATGACAGTGGCACGTAAAGTGCCCTCCGCCACACACCGTTGGGTGGCTTGCGGAGTATCAATGTAGATGTAGATGTAGACATATTGGTAGGCAGTGGTGGTGAACGGAGTGGCATTATGAACTCCACGAATGTCAACAGCTCAGCAACAACTGACTGAAACTGGTAATCACAAAAATAAAGGTTTATTGCAAGTGAGATTGTTTACGTTCATTTGTTCTAAAGTGATGATGCTCCACATTTCATAGCTAGACTTGTGGCTAGAGACTTCAAGCAAGTTGGAAGTATAGATTATCTGGAAACTTACAGTCCAGTGATTAGATCTGACTCAGTTTGTAAGCAGCATCCAGAAACATGTGTCTTGAACAATTTTATGTCCAGACTCCTTTTCTTTATGGTAATTTTAGTGGGAAACATTTGTATGAACCAATCAAACGGTTTTGAAGAGAGGACTAACCATGTGTGTAAGCTAAATCAAAACTTGTATGTCTTGAAAACAAGCTTTCAGGTGTTGGAACCAACATTTCACAGCAGTTAATGTAAGGCTGGATTTCAGCCAATGAATGCAGTTCCATATGTATTCACCATTCAGAGCACAAATAATCTGTTACTCTTGCTAGTACATGTGGCTGATTGTATGATGGCTGCTAAATATCCAGCTACCATTAACTTTTTGCTGTTTGAAGTACAAAATGAATCTGGCATCACACACAGAAAATTGGGTACCTACTTGGGCCTGCAAGCAGAACAATTAGCAGATGGTTCTATTTTTCTACGCAACGATGCCTAAGCCATGAAGATTCTATGCTGCTTCAGGATGGAGGATAATAACTCCATAACAGTACCTGCAGATCACCACCATCAGATGTGTGTTGATATGCATAAAAGGAGGGAGAAGGATGTATCCAGTAAGTATCTGTTGATAGGAACATGGCCAGACATTACTTTTGCAGTCAGCAGTGCCAATCAGCACCTTGAAAAACCAATGAAAACACATTGGTGTGCTGTAAAAAGGATCCAGAAATATGTTAAAGGCACTATGGACTTCTTTTTTCCCTAAAGCTGGAAAATCACCATCATGCCTACAGTGATGCAGATTACACTGGTGATGTGGAAACCAGAAGATCCACAAGTGGTGTGCTGTTAAAGCTCAGTGAATTCACTATTACATGAGGTTCAGCAACGCAGAAAGTGATAGTGCTTTCTGCAACTGTGGCAGTATTTACTGCAGCCAATCAAATAGCGAGAGAAATTGTTTGGGTGATTTGTTCAACTAAATAGAGAGAACTTTGAAAATTGACAATTTAAGAGCAGTGAAACTTATTAAAAACCCATAGGTCCATCAAAGCAGTAAGCACATAATAAGAAAGTAGACTGATCACAAAATGATCATACGAAAGGACGCTTATTAAAGAAGACAGACCTGAAAGGAAAGGTATGTGATGCCGATGAAATCGACACCAACATCGATATGCATTCATCTTTGGACTCTAAGCATTATCTTTGGCTGTTCTGCCATGTTCAGTTCAGTTCTTTGTGATCCTTGTATGTGTTAAGGTTAATAAATGAACTATTGCTGAATGGATGTGATTATTGGTGGAACCAACCTGGTTATTCTCCTCACTGGTGACCCCAAGTTGTAACGTCTTCCGTTTTTGCCGTTTTAGTGTGTCCGCGACCTCCGCGTCTGTTATTTTCGCGTGTATTACATCGACACAGCATTCAAACAAACACTTCGGCCCAGCGCCTAACGCTGGATTTTGTGATCGACATGCATCGTGTTGCGTGCGATGTACACCCTCCAGGACTGTAACACGATGCCTCTCACTCGATGATTCCGCCGACGTTTTTGAGCCTGCAACAATAAGTGAGGTTAGGAGTGCACATGACTCCGGCTATCAAGAGCCTTTGTTCCCGCCACATGTGCCCTCCATCATCGACTGTGCAGTTACCTCTTACGGATCTCCGTGCAGTGCGGGACCAATGCCGATTTCTGTAAATGCTTCATCGGACAATGTACTACTGCCAGGACAATGATCTGCCACACCGCAATCCGGGCAGTACCATGCGGATACCTGCCACGCGGCTGGGACTGCTTCAATCACAGGTCTACCTCCTCAGCATCCAACCACCCCGCACCTGCCTCGGTTCAGCATCAGCACATTCCTTCCTACTTTGATACCTCAGCCTGCAACAGGAACAATGACTTGTTATCTGTAACTGACCTCCACCTCCGTCCCGCCACGCCACAGTGTTTTGTGCCCCAACATTCACCTTATCCGCACACCATTTTGAGTGGAGTGACTATGAACAGTGAACATTCACACATTACGACCCAAGTTCGACATCATTTCCCACACTGTGCTTCTGGACAGCCCGCACCTCTGCAGCCTACCTGCAACACAGGTGGCCCTGGCTCAGATCATACGTCGAGCTTTCTGTGGACTAACACGCTTTCTCAAACTTCGAACTTTTTCTCACCTGTCGCCCCCGCGCCAGCTCCATTCGAGCTTCCGCTACCGTTCTCGGCACATCTCGGTGCTTCATCCGCATCAGTCTTCTGCAACGCATCAATCCAAACACACCCGCAACTTGTTGAGCTTCCGCAACTGCAATCGACACATTACGGTGTCTCACCCGCGTCGGCCTTCTGCGTCACGACGGATCACGCTCAAACACAAAGTGTCCCCTTCACACTGCCACCCCAACAGCCGTCTTCGTCACATCCCCTGGAGGCACAATCTCCTGGAATACTACAGCAACAACAGCTCGATTCAGGCAGTGCCCCGAAAAACTCAACTCAACCTGTTCTTCCGAACATTCTACAACGCTTACAGATGCTGCCACCATTTAATCCTGACAGAGCAACAACCTGAATCAAAATTGTGGACGAAGTGTTCGACCATTACAAACTCGACGAGCCAACCAGGTTTCTGTGCCTCATCACCCACCTGCACGACCAGGAGGACTTGATTGCTGACCTGGTCGACACCCCGGACTCATCTAACCAGTACACTCTAGCCAAAAAGACAGTTCTACATTGGCTTGCATGCTCAACTGAGGCAGCAATACAGCAAGTGCTCCACGTCGAGCAACTAGGCTACGACAAACCTTCCCAGCTCTGGAGATGGCTACGTGCCCTGGTCAGTGCCGATCTACTCTCTGACACAGCTCTCCTCGCCATCTGGACAGATAAACTATCTCCTCACATCCACTTTGCTCTGGCTCAAGAGGTCTCCTGAACCTGTCGAGTAAAAAATGACAATTGCTGACAAGCTACATGATGCATCACTGCTCTATTTCGCCAGCCACAGCCTACCTGACAAGTCTCAGGTTCAGGCTCATCGCCCTGCGGCCGGGACTGTACTGTGCTGACCGTTCCGATCGCTCCGAGAAGTAGTAGCTGGGACATCACCGACTCTGCTCACGGTCACGCCCCCTCCTGCAACCGAACCTGCTGCGGCCACCATCACTAGCAACGAAATTTCCACAGGAAATGCAACCGCACTACCCTTACTGTTACTTCCACACACGGTTTGGTGAGTTGGCACAGAACTGCAGACCACCCTGCTACTTCCCAAACGCCAATCGCACGTAGATCCAGGTGCCACCTCCTGCGCACAACATGACATCCACCCCCTCGTGCTCCATTCTGTCCGGAAACGACCGGATAATTGCGGACGACTTTACATTAAAGACAATTCGTCGGGATACCTTTTCCTAGCGGACACAGGCACCGATGTTTCACTGCTACCTACGTCCTTAGTGTCGTTGAACATCCCTCTTCATACTTCACTGCAAGCAGCTGTGAATTCTACTAATCTACAATGCTCGGGTTCAACTTTCCACGTCGTCTCACTCTCCGCAAATTGCAATCTCGAGTGGAATATTTTAGTGGGCGAAATTGACGAACATATACTAGGCATTGACTTCTTGCAACACCATAAACTTTCACCGGACCAAGTGCGAAACACCGTGTTTCATCATCCGTCCAAGACTCACTTCCCCTGTGCTCCGTCGAGTAAACCCCTCCGTGACACATCGGTCCGGGTTCATCTCATCCATACATGCTCGTCTCTGTCGACGACGTTACAAGAAACAATGCACAAGTGCCTTGTGGAGCTTGAAAACGTTGCTCGCCAACGCAAGGAAAACTGCGAGTTCTCCTTCTGGCTCCACGAATCTCAGCTCCAGCTCTCCGATGCAGGAAAGGAATTACAGACACTACAGCAAGGACAAAGCAAGTTCAGTAAGTGTGCCGAATCAGCTTGCAGTCCCAGCAATCGGGCCTCTTTGTGTTTACCTCCCACTACCCCTCGCAACTGTGCTATAAATTCTGCCATAATATGTACTGACAGTTCCGCAGGGCCACACCCTCCTAACACGGCAGCATTTGACACTCAGCCAGACACAAGTGCGTGCATGCGCTCTACCGAGCTCACCTGACCACGGTGTCACTGCTTCGGGCTGGTGGCCATCTACTCACATTGACTCCTGAGACTTCGCTGCCTCAGCTCCCATTGGATCCGCCGAGTGGCTCTGAACACCACAACCGCGGCTCGCCTGCCCTGCCTGCCACATATTGTAAACAAACCGCCTCCCGTGCCACCGGCAACATTTCTGTCATCACCAATGCCACGGTTCACAACCTTCACCTCACGCCACGTCCCCCAATCTCCAGTAAACCACGTCGACTTTGTCTCGAGCGCCGCTCCGACCTTAAAAAGCAGATATCTGAACTACTAAGCTCCGGTGTCATTGAACCCTCTGCAAGTAGCTAGTCTACCCTCTTGACACCCAAGAAAGACGGGTCCTTGTGCATCTGCGGAGACTACCGTCGACTAAACGCATGAACAATTATGGACACGTACCCCATACCCAAAATTGCTGACTTTATCAGTTCCCATGCACGTGAGACCACGTTCTCTGTCATTGATTGCAAACAGGGCTACCACCAGATCCCCATGGCACCTGAAGTCGTCGAGAAGACAGCAATCACCACCCCAATTGGGTTATTTCAGTTTTGATTATTGCCCTTCAGTCTGAAAAACGCAACCCATACCTGGCAACGATTCATCAACAAAGTGCTATTCCACCTAAAATTCTGCTTTGCATAACTTGATGACATTTTTGTGTTCAACTCCTCCGTCAAGGCCAACATACGACATGTGCAAACTGTTATGAGCACACTCGCGGCAACAGGCATCGAGACCAACTACGACAAATTGCAGCTACATCAACCCGCTGTCACTTTTCTTGGTTTCTGGGTATCTGCCTACGGCATTTTACCGCCCCCTGAGAAAGTACAAACAATACTAGACCTACCCGGACCTTAGTCATTCAAAGACCTCCGGTGCCTTCTGCGGACGGTTAATTATTATCACTGACATCTACCTTGGGCTGCCGAGATTCAGGCTCCACTGACAGACGCCTTGGCAGGCACCAACACTTCTGGATCTCAGCTCATTCCATGGACCCCTGCTATGACTGACTCTTTCACTGCCCTCAAAAATCTTCTTTCTGTGGCCTGCACCATTGTGCATCCCCATCCCAATGTGCAGCATTTCATCACCACAGATGCGAGCAATACTGCCATCGGTGGTCTCCTTAGCCAGACAATCGACGGGCAAACTTCGCCTCTGCAGTTCTTCTCGCGCAAGCTCACCAATGCACAACTGAAATATTCCGTGTTTGACAGGGAGTTGCTTGCGGTCTTTGAAGCGATCAAGCATTTTAAGACTGGCGTTGAGGGACGCCCTCTCTATAGCTGCGGCCATTACAAACCTGCCAGCTGACCCGCCTCCTCACTGTTTCAGATACATGGACTTCATATCTCAGTTCACCACCAATGTCAGACACATAAAGGGTGCTGACAATGTAGTTGCTCATTTCCTTTCATGAGTCGATGCCGTCCATTCGCTGTTAGACCTCTCTGAACTGCCTAACCTCCAAACCACTGACGAGGACAAACAAAACCTGATTTCAGACAACCTCTTCACTACACTTCATCCGCACCACCTTCCTGGATTTTCTGATGCGATCTGGTGCGACGACAGCACGGGCACGTTACGCCCCCTCATCCCAACCATGCTCCGTCGAGCTGTGTTCAACGTTTTGCATAATTTAGCCCGCCCTGGTGTTTGTGCGTCCGTCCTCCTTGTAGCGGAGCGCTTTTGTAGAGGAATGTGAACAAGGACTGCCAGAAATGGGCACACTCCTCTGCGTCGCGTGCCAATGCTGCAAAGTACACAAGACTTCACCCCCCCCCCCCCCCCCCCCTCAGCGCCTTTTCTATCCCTCCTGGACGTCTCCAGCATATTCATATTGACATTGTCGGCCCTCTCTCCCCCTCTAACGGCTTTCGTTGTGTTCTCTCGTCTATTGACCGAACAAGTCGCTGGGTCGAGGCTGTCCCCCTCCCCAATATTACGGCAGAAACTGTTGCTCGAGCTTTCGTCGAGTCACGAGTATCGCTTTTCGGATGTCCAGCTATCATCACGACGGACCAGGGTAGACAATTTGAGTCGGCCCTGTTCAACGGGATTTGTAACATTTGCGGCATCTGGTGCATCCGTACCACAGCATATCACCCGCAAAGTAACGGGCTAGTCGAGCGCTGGCACCGCACTTTCAAGGCAGCTCTTCGATGCCACAACTCTCTATGGATGGAGGCCCTTCCCCTTGTGCTACTCAGCATTCGTGCGATCTATAAGGAAGACCTCAAAGGCACAATAGCCGAGTTCGTATATGGCCAGAACGTTGTTCTCCCTGGCGAACTTGTGAGCCCTTCCACTTCTCTCCCTCAGTCTGACTTACCTTCCTTCGTGGACCACGTCAGACGCCACTTCATCAACCTCCATATCCCTCCGCCCGCCAGACACTCCCGCCCTAAGATTCACGTCCTGAAATCTCTGGACAATTGCGAGTACGTCATGCTCCGAGATGACACTGTCCGTGCTCCCCTTCAACCTCCATATACCGGCCCGTATCGAGTTCTCTGGCGCTCAGCCAACACCTATGACATCCAAATGAAATATTCAGCTGTTACAGTCTCTCTCAACAGACTTAAGCCTGCTCATGTCGAGCCTCCTTCTACCCCCCTTCAGGCCATGACCACGCCACTCACCGTCGTGGCTCACGACGCTCCGACCACTCCCTCCACATCGGACTTCCACACTCGATCGAGTGACTTCCAGCTCCAATCGTCGAGCTCTCCTCTGACCTCGCCCTCTACTCCGGTCTCACACACTCCATTGAGTGACCACATGCTTCCCACGTCGAGCTTACCTATGATCGCGCCCTCGCCAGCGGGCCCTTTGCCGATCCCTTCGACCTCTCCACCATCGCCTGCCTCCCCCTGTCGAGGTTTCTCACCCCCCCCCTCCCCCGTCTTGAACGTGCCCTCGCTAGAGGTGTTTGTGCCTGTCCCCCCGGACATAATCCACAACATCTCAATAATACTGCACGATTATACACTGTTTGTCGTGTGTTTCTCTTCATCCAGTGCTCATGACACAACCTCCGCCATTTCCTGCCACCTGGTGAAATGTGTTTCCCTCGCGCCTGACGTTGACCTGGACATGCTTCAGTTGTTTGCCACGCCCACCGAAGACATTGTCGTTGTCGCTCCGTTCCACCCCCAGACTGCCGGCCTACCTGTCTCCGCACAACCAGCATGTGCAGCATGCTCAGTATGATGCCCAGCTCGCTTCAACAACTTCCAGGTTCAGTGGCCGAACCTTCCTTCACGACATCTGCCCACACAGCTCCCTGCCGACGCAGTCAAGTTGACTGTGGTCCGGCTCCAGCAGACTACTTCTGCTGACGCCATAGTCACCCCTCCCCCGGCCTCTCAAGAGTACTTAGTACTGCGAGGGGGGGGGGGGGGGGAGCTTTGTGTATTGCTAAGCGTCCATCGATATTGTGGCACCAATGAAATCGACACCAACATCGATGCATCCATCTTGGAACTAAGCTAAGAATATCTTTGGCCCTTTGGCCTCCTTGGCCATGTCCAGTTCTTTGTGAGCCTTGCTTGTGTTTGGGTGAATAAATGAACTACTGCTAAATGGGGGTTGTTTGGTGTAACTAATCCGAACATCCCCCTCAGCATGACTGCATATATTCCCATGCACTGACAAAATATTTGTATACACTGGAAGAGTCATCAGATTTTTTGTCACAACCATCTGCTCAGGTAGTTGCTCACCTACAATTTGGAAGCAATGTGTGAAATCTTCAAATTTAGCAATATGTGTCATTGCACCATCAGTTGGTTTCTTTTGCAAGCTATGCCAATCTGCAGTAATATGTAAACAACGCCTCCGGATTTTTGTTTATAAATATACACTAGCTTGTCCCACATTTCTTTTGACATGTTCCGGTTCATAATATGCTGCATAGTTTTATCTTCAACTGACAATATCATAATTCATTGGCCTGTTGCCAGGCTGCAACCAACTTGCTGTGTGCAAAATTATTGGATGTTTCTTTGGGCAGATTATATGAACCATCGACAACAGTCCAAGCATTGTGTGACTATTTTCTTTAGTTCAGATATCATTTTTGATGTTCTTACATACATGGTTTTGCTCTGAACATTCCCTATACCATCATTCACAATAGAATGAATAACGAATAACCGTTATTGGATCATTCTGATGTACGTCCCTTTCATTTATTCCACCGAATTACGCCTTTAATGACTGGTTCTTTACAACAGAAGTTTTTTATTTTCTACCACAGTCAATTTCAACTTGTTGTTTAATGAGACACATAATCCCCAAAATTATTTTCGTGATTTAGTCCAGTACCACCAAGAGTTCATGACTAAAACTTTGGGCTTCTGTATCCAAGTCTATCAAGATGTCACTTATTTGTATACACAGTGATAAAAATTGTCATTTTAGACATCATTCTCTTCCCATAATAAAACGTTTTCTACTGCTAAATTGCATAAGTTGGTTGGTTGGTTGGTTTAAGGGAGGGGGGGAAGGGACCAAACTGCGAGGTCATCAGTCTCTTGTTCCCGGTAAAATAATTACACAAGGGAAAGAAGAAAAAGGAGACATACAGCACAATAACAGGACTACTATGGATAAAACAGGAAAAGAAAACCACAGAGAGAAGCAAGAAACACGTAGAAGGGATAAAAACAAGACAGCAGATGACCGTGGCTGGCCGACCACGAGAATAAAAAGGAAAAGCCAGCCACTCTGCAACACATTAAAACGTCCCGCCTAAAAGCATTAGAGTGGAGAACACAAAGGGACAAAGGACATGCGCGAAAATTTACATAGAATGATAAAACCCACCGTCACACATAAAACGTAAAATTAAATTAGCCGATGAGGCATTGTCAGCTAAAAGTAATGGCAACGAGTTCAGCAACTGAAGAGTCCATTGCAGGGCAGCCAAAGGACAGCTCACCAAGATATGGGCCACTGTCAGCCGGGTGCCACACCGACACTGAGGTAGGTCAGCAGGGCGCAAAAGGTAGCCATGTGTCACACAAAGGTGGCCAATTCAGAGTCGACAGAGAACCAGAGAGTCCCTGCGAGAGGCCCACATGGAGGTCTTCCACACATTCGTAGTATCCTTAAGCAGTTTGTTGTGCATACTGAGGTTATGTCATTCCGTCTCCCAAAGCCTCAAAACCTTGTGGCATAGTACTGAATGCAGGTCAGTTGCAGAGAAGCCGATCTCCATAAGCGGTTTCCGCGTAGCCTGTTTGGCCAGCCTGTCGGCAAGTTCGTTGCCTGGGATTCCGACATGATCTGGGGTCCAGACAAACACCACTGAACGATTGGACCGTTCCAGGGCATAGATGGACTCATGGAAGGTCACTTTGCAACTGTGAAGCAGCACAATCTTGCTACAACTTTGGTCTTTGACATAAGGTCTAAAAGCATAATCACAAACCCAAACAACTTTGAACACTATAGGGCTACTTAACTGTATTTCAACACTACATTCTTCATCTAATTTTGACCACATGTTTATCTAACTGAAATTTAATTTGTCTATCAAACTTCTGAAGTGTTTAGTAGAAACAAAGTAGCTACGAAGTATTTGATGCACTTCACTGCTCACGTTGATTTCAGTTCTCCACCAAACATAGTGACTGCAATTACTACTGGAATAGGAACTGTGACTATATTGACCTTTGTGAAATTAATCCTGAAATTAATGATTCAGTTTATGGTATACAGTCACCACATTCTGAAGGAACTAATTTGGAAATTAAATATGTTCATTCAATGTAGAACAGTTATTCAAATTATTTTTAAATAAAGTTAATTTGCTTTTGAGAACCAGGATAAAATTTTACTCTGGAAGCTTTAAGAAACTGTCTTTATGCCAATGAATTATACTTAAGTGATGTAACAAAGCAAACCAACAAAAATGCATAATGTTCCAGTGCTTTAACTTTAAAAACACTGCAGCTGCTGTTATAATTTACATTTGAAAGTAAGATTTAAGAAAACAAAGTCAATTTTGAAATCCAACAGTAATACTATCGCTATAAATGACAATGTATCGAACAAAACACAGTTGATAACATAAAGAGTTGAATCAAGTCTGACTCTCCTTAACATTAATGACAGTTAAAAAGTTTGTAGCTTGCCTTATTAATTGCAGTGCAGTTGATGATGATGTGCCAAAACACTCCTGCAAATTCTTCACATCTCTGGTTAAAACAATATGACAGTGGCATTATCAAGGCTACACATATTTGGCATGTTTGAAGAAAAGTTGTGCAACTCCTACAAACCCATAATTCAGCCTGTTATTCTTGCAACCATGAGTAATAATTACTAGAAAGAACTTTGTTTAATACAGGAGTATTATTAGAGGTCTTCCTCCAATATTTTGTGCAGATGTTAGCAAAAAGTGACACGTTTTATGGAGCGTACCAAAAACCACAACTGTTCACTGTCACTGGTGTCTGGCTGCTTCTGCCCCTCTCAGCCTGGCTGCAGGGAAGTCTTTCCCATGTAAAAGATACTCCCAAAGTGGAACACAACAAAGTCATCTGTTACCACTATCTCAGCACTGTCCAATGGGTCTCTCTACATTGCATTTCCTGTAATAGAAAAGGCATTTCTCAAATGGAAATCACAAGAGCAAATGCTGTACCTCCTATGAGCCTACTGGCTTCTTCATTTCTTATGCATATTTTGCTACTTTTTGTGGTAATAACTAATATTAACTTAGCAACAAGCTCAGATCATAGACTGTACATAAATTACTTGTTTTATCTTCTTCTACATATGCATGTACATAAATACTCTGAAGCCATCGTACAGTGCATGGCTGAGGGTACCACGTACCACTGCTAGTCATTTCCTCCCCTGTTACACTCGCAAACACAGTGAGGGAATTTCCACAATAGTGCCTCATGAAAAGAGCGTCGTCTTGTTTCCACAAACCATCTCTATAATACTTGTGTGCTGACTGAACCTACCAATAACAAATCTAGATGCAGACCTCTGAATTGCTTCAATCCTTTAATCAGAACTGGTAGGGATCCCAAACACTTGGGCAATACTCAAGAATGGGTTGCTCTAGTATTTTATATGCTGTCTCCTTTATATAAAAGCTAACTTTCCCAAAGTTCTCCAAATGAAATGAAGTTTAGCATTCACTTGCCATACTACGAACCTGATGTGCTCATTCTATTTCACACTGAGGTGGATGCTCGGGTAAGATACACCAAACAACACCTTATAATCAGGAGTTAATTTATTCACCTCTTCACACAAGTAAGGCTCACACAGAACTGGATGGCGGAACTACACAAAGATAATGTTTTGCTCAGTTCAAAGATGATGCTCAGATCGATACTGGTGTTGATCTCATCAGCGCCACATAGATGGAGTACTCCTGAGAGGCTGGGGGGGGGGGGGGGGATGACTATGGCGTCGGCAGGGGTGGTCCGCAGGAGCCGAACCACGGTCAACTCGACAGCGTCGTCGAGGAGCTCTGTGGGTAGATGTCGTGAAGGAAGGTCCGGCCACCGAACCTGGAAGTCGTTGAAGCGCGCTGGGCATCGTACTGGGCATGATGCTCGTGCGGCGACAGGTGGGCTTGCGGGAGGAACGGAGCGATGACGACAATCTCTCTGGTGGGTGTGGCGAACACACGAAGCATGTCCAGGTCGACGTCGGGCGAGAGGGGAACACATTTCACCAGGTGGCAGGGAATGGCGGAGGTTGTGTCATGAGCACTGGATGAAGGGAAACACACAACGAACAGTGTGTCATCGCATAGTATAATAGAGATGTCGTGGATTATGTCCGGGGGGACAGGCACAAACACCTCGAGCAAGGGTACGTTCAAGATGGGGGGACGTGAGAAACCTTGACAGGGTGAGGCAGGCGATGGGCCAGAGGTCAAAGGGGACCGGCGAAGGGCCCGGTAGCGAGGGCGTGATCGTAGGTAAGCTCAACATGGGGAGCTTCTGATCATTCGACGGAGTGCGTGAGACCGGAGTAGAGGGCGAGGTCAGAGAAGAGCTCAACGATTGGAACTGGAAGTCACTCGACTGAGTGAGCAAGTCCGACATGGAGGGAATGGTCGGAGTGTCGTGAGCCACGACAGTGGGTGGCGTGGTCATGGCCTGAAGGGGGGTTGAAGCGGGCTCGACATGAGCAGGCTTAAGTCTGATGAGAGAGACTGTAATAGCTGAATCTTTTATCTGCATGTCATAGGTGTTGACTGAGCTCCGGAGGACTCGGTACAGGTCGGTATATGGAGGTTGGAAGGGAGCACGGACATTGTCATCTCGAAGCGTGACGTACTCGCAATTGTTCAGAGATTTCGGGACGTGAACCTTAGGGCGGGAATGGCTGGCAGGCAGAGGGAAGTGGAGGTTGATGAAGTGGCGTCTGATGCGGTCCATGAAGGAAGGTAAGTTAGACTGCGGGAGAGAAGTGGAAGGGCTCAAGTTCGCCAGGGAGAACAACGTTCTGGCCATATACAAACTCAGCTATTATGCCTTAGAGGTCTTCCTTATAGATCACATGAATGCTGAGTAGCACAAGGGGAAGGGCCTCTGTCCAAAGAGAGTCATGGCATCGAAGAGCCGCCTGAAAAGTGCGGTGCCAGTGCTGTGTTATGGATGCACCGGATGCCGCAAATGTTACAAATATCATTGAACAGGGTCGACTCAAATTGTCTGCCCTGGTCCGTCGTGATGATAGCTTGACATCCGGAATGCAGTACCCATGTCTCGACGAAAGCTCGAGCAATAGTTTCTGCTGTGATATTAGGGAGGGGGACAGCCTCGACCCAGCGAGTTGTTCAGTCAATAGACGAGTGAACATAACGAAAGCCATTAGAGGGGGGGGGGGGGGGAGATGGCTGACAATGTCAATGTGAATATGCTGAAAACGTCCAGGAGGGATCGAAAAGGCGCCGATGGGGGCTGAAGTGTGATTGTGTACTTTGCAGTGTTGGCACGCGAAACACGAGCATGCCCACTGCTGGCAGTCCTCATTGACATTTCTCCACTCAAAGCGCTCCGCTACGAGGCGGGCGGACACATGAACACCGGGGTGGGCTAAATTATGCAGTGCGTTGAAGACAGCTCGACGGAGCGTGGTTGGGATGAGGGGGTGTAACGTGTCCCTACTGTCGTCCCACCAGATCTCATCAGAAATGCCAGGGATGTGGTGTGGACGAAGTGTAGTGAAGAGGTAGTCTGAAATCAGGTTTTGTGTGTCCTCGTCAGCGGGTTGGAGGCTAGGCAGTTCAGAGAGGTCTAACAGCGAATAAACAGCGTCGACTCATCAAAGGAAATCAGCAACTAAATTGTCAGCACCCTTTATGTGTCTGACATCGGTGGTGAACTGAGATATGAAGTCCATGTATCTGAAACAGTGAGGAGGCGGGTCAGCTGTCGGGTTTGAAATGGCCGCAGCCAGGTGTTTGTGGTCTGTTAAAACATAGAAAGGGCGTCCCTCAATGTCGGTCTTAAAATGCTTGATCGCTTCGTAGACCGCGAGCAACTCCCTGTCAAACGGGGAATACTTCAGTTGTGTATTGGTGAGCTTGCGCGAGAAGAACTGCAGATGCTAAGTTTGGCCATCAACCGCCTGGCTAAGGACAGCGCCGATGGCAGTATCGCTCACATCTGTGGTGATGAAATAGTGAAAGAGTCAGTCATAGCAGGGGTCCATGGAACAGGCCGAGATACAGAAGTCTTGGTGCCTGCCAAGGCATCCGTCAGTGGAGCCAGAATCTCCACAGTCTGAGGTAGATGATGGCAATAATAATTAACCGTCGCCAGAAAGTGCCGGAGCTCTTTGAATTATGAAGGTCTGGGTAGGTTTAGTATTGTTTGTACTTTCTCAGGGGGCGGTGAAATGCTGTCGGCAGAGACCCGAAAACCAAGAAAAGTGACAGCGGGTTGATGTAGCTGCAATTTGTCTTGGTTGGTCTCGATGCCTGCTGCTCCGAGAGCGTCCATAACAGTTTGCACAAGAATGCCATCAAGATATGCAAAGCAGAATTTTAGTTCGAATAGCACTTCATTGATGAAGCGTTGCCAGGTCTGGGTTGCGTTTTTCAGACCAAAGGGCATGAATCGAAACTGAAATAACCCAATTGGGGTGGTGATTGCTGTCTTCTTGATGTCTTCAGCAGCCATCGGGATCTGGTGGTAGGCCCATTTGTAATCAGTGACAGAGAACGTGGTCACACCTGCGAGGGAACTGGTAAAGTCGGCAATGTTGGGTATGGTGTAGGTGTCCATAATTATTTGTGCGTTTAGTTGACGGTAGTCTTCGCACATGCGCCAGGACCCGTCTTTCTTGGGGTGTCGTGTTTGGGCGTAGACCAGCTACTGGCAGAGGGTTCAATGACACGGAGCTTACTGGTTCCGAAATCTGTTTTTTAAGATCAGAGAGGCGCTCGGAACAAAGTCGAAGTGGTTTACTGGAGATTGGGGGACCTGGCGTGAGGCGAAGCTTGTGAACTGTGCCGTTGGTGATGACGGAAATGTTGCCGGCAGCACGGGAGGCGGTTTTTTTACAATGTGTGGTGGGTGGGGCAGGCGAGGCATAGTCATCGTGTTCGAAGCCACTCGGCGGATGCGACGAGAGCCGAGGCGGCATTGTGTCCCCGGAGTCAACATGACTAGATGGCCGCCAGCCCGAAGCAGTGGCACCGTGGTCGGGTGAGCTCGGTAGACATTAGTGAGTCCATTGTCCGAGAGTGTGGCCTGTGGCAGCATGGTTGCAGACGAAACATTTGGCATGAGTGCACTGTTTGTGTTGTCAGTGGCAGTTGCATGGTAGCGAGTAGCAGCCAAAGTTGCATAGTTTGAGGTACTGTCCACGAGGGGTAGGGTAGGAGCTGTCAGTTCAGGAACACCTAACGCTCATCGCACATGTGCACTTGCGTCCGGCCGAGTGTCAAACGTTGCCGTGTTAGGAGGGTGTGACCCTGCGGAGCTGTCAGTACATGTTACGACAGTCTTGACAGCACAGTTGCGACGGGTACTGGGAGGTAAACACACGGAGGCTCGATTGCTGGGACTGCAAGCAGATTCGGCGCACTTACTGACCTTGCCTTGTCTGTAATTTCTTTGCTGCATCAGAGAGCTGGGGGCTGACTCTAATTTCTTTGCTGCATCGGAGAGCTGGGGCTGAGTTTCGTGGAGCCGGGGGATAGCTCGAAGTTTTCCTTGTGTAGGCGAGCGACGTTTTCAAGCTCGAAAAGGCACTTGTGCATTGTTTCTTGTAACATCGTCGACAGAGACGAGCATGTACCGATGAGATGAGCCCGAACCGATGTGTCATGGGTGGGTTTATGCTCGACAGAGCACAGGGGAAGCTAGTCTTCGATGGGTGATGAAACAGTGTTTCGCACTAGGTCCAGTGAAAGTTTGTGGTGTCGCAAGAAGTCAATGACTAGTATAGGTTTGTCAATTTCGCACACTAAAAAAGTCCACTCGAGTTTGCAGTTTGCGGATAGTGAGAAAACGTGGGAAGTTGAACCCAAGCATTGTAGTTTAGCTGAATTAACGGCCTGCAGTGAAGTATGAAAACGGATGTTTGAGGACGCTAAGGACGTAGGCAGCAGTGAAACATTGGCGCCTGTGTCCACTAGGAAAGGTATCCCGACGAAATGTCTTTAATGTAAAGTCGTCCGCAATTATCTGGTCGTTCCCAGACAGAATGGAGCATTGGGGGGCTCCCTGTCATGTTGTGTGCAGGAGGTGGCACCCGGACCTACCTGCGATTGGCGTTTGGGAAGTAGCAGGGTGGTCTGCAGTTCCATGCCACTTCACCAAACCATGTGTGGAACTAACAGTATGGGTAGTGCAGTTGCACTTCCTATGGAACATTCGTTGTCAGTGGCAGTGGCCGAGGTTCGGTGGCTGCAGCAGGTTCGGTTGCAGGAGGGGCCATGACTGTGGGCGGAGCCGGTGACGTCCCAGTAGCTTGTTTACTACTTCCTGGAGCGAGCAGAGCAGTTGGTGCAGTGCTGCCCTGGCTGCAGGACGATAAGCCTGAACCTGAGACTTGTCAGATAGGCAGCAGCTGGCGAAATAGAACAGTGATGCATCGTGTAGCTTGTCAGCAAATGTCATTCTTTGCTCGATAGGTTCAGGAGACCTTTGAGCCAGAGCAAAGAGGATGTGAGGAGATAGTTTATCTGACCAGATGGCGAGGAGAGCTGTGTCAGAGAGTAGATCGGCTCTGACCAGGGCACGTAGCCGTCTCCAGAACTGGGAAGGTGTGTCGTTGCCTAGTTGCTCGACGTGGAGCACTTGTCGTATTGCTGCCTTAGTTGAGCGTGCAAGCTGACGCATGACTGTCGTTTTGGCTAGAGTGTACCCGGTAGATGAGGCCGGAGCGTCGACCAGGTCAGCAATCAAGTCCTCCTGGTCGTGCAGGTGGGTGATGAGGCACAGAAACCTGGTTGACTCGTCGAGTTTGTAATTGTCAAACACTTCGCAATTTTGAACCAGGTTGTAGCTCTGTCGGGATTAAACGGCGGCAGCGTCGGTAAGCGTAGTAGAATGTTCGGAAGAACAGGTTGAGTTGAGTTGGTTGGAGCACTGCCTGAAACAAGCTGTTGTTGCTGTAGTATTCCAGGAATGTGTGCCTCCAGGGGATGTGGCAACGACGGCTGTCGAGTGGCAGCATGAAGGTGACATGTTGTGGTTGAGCGCGATCTGTCACGCGGGTGAGACACCGTAATGTGTCGATTGCGGTTGCGAAAGCTCTACACATTGCGAGTGTTCGGATTGACACGTCACGGATGACCGACACAGATGAGGCACCGAGATGTGCCGAGAATGGTAGCGGAAGGTTGACTGGAGCCGGTGCGGGGGCGACAGGTGAGAAGAACTTCAAAGTTAGAGAACATGTGTCAGTCTGTGGAAAGCTCAGCGTATGATCAGATCCGGGGCCACCTGTGTTGCAGGGAGGCTGCGGAGGTGCGGGCTGTCCAGAAGCACGGTGTGGGAAATGATGTCGAATGTGGGACGTAATGTGTGAATGTTCACTGTTCATAGTCACTCCACTCAAAACGGTGTGCAGATAAGGTGAATGTCATGGCACAAAACACTGAGGCTTAGCAGTGGGACGGAGGTGGAGGTCAGGCACAGATAACAAGTTACTGTTCCTGTTGCAGGCCGAGGTATCGAAGTAGGAAGGCATGTGCTGATACTGAACCGAGGCAGGCGCGGGCGTGGTCGGATGCTGAGGAGCTGACTTGTGAACGAAGTAGTTCCGGCCACATGGCAGGTATCCGCGTGGTACTGCACAGATTGCGACGTGGAAAATCGTTGTCCTGGTGGTGGTACTTTGCCCAATGAAGCATTTGCAGAAATCGGCATTGATCCCGCACTGCACAGAGACCCGTAAGAGACCGTCGAAGAGGGAGGGCCCATGTGGTCGGAACAAAGGCGTTTGATAGCCGGAGTCATGCGCACTCCTAACCTCACTTATTGTTGCAGGCTCGAAAACGTCCAGCGAAATCAGCGTAATCGTCGAGTGAGAGGCATCTTGTTGCAGTCCTGGCGAGTGTTCATCGCCCGCAACACGATGCATGTCGATCACAAAATCCGGCGTTAGGCGTGGACCGAAGTCATTGTTCGAATGCTGTGTCGATGTAATACACGCGAAAAGAAATGACGCAGAGGTCGCGGACACAGTAAAACAGCAAAAACGGAAGACATTACAACTCGGGGTCACCAGTGAGGGAGAAGTTAGGGTTAGTTACATCAAACAACCCCCATTTAGCAGTATTTAATTTATTCACCACTTTACAGAAGCAAGGCTCACAAAGAACTGACATGGCGGAAGAGGACAAAGATAATCTTAGCTTAGTTCAAAGATGAATGAATCGATGTTGGTGTCGATTTCATCCATGGAGGTAAAAATTCTACCTTCGTGATTTCATCAACGCCACAAATGTAACCATACTTTGTAAGCAAACACATGTAGGAATGGATCTTTGTAAACAGATTTTTGGTGTGTCCTTTAATATAGTAAACATGCTCCAGTCCATCATTTTCGGCTTGAACTCCAACATACGACCACTTACCTGTGCTGTTGACAGTAAATACGGTTATTTTATATTTCCCAGTTGCAGGCAAAGAGCCTCATATAGTGTTTAAAGCAATGTGTAGCCCTTGCCTACAGATTTGCAATAGCATTTTCTTTTTCCAATTCCAGTTTATATTCTTCTTTTACGGCAGTTGTCTTCACCATATACTCCAGTTTTTGTTTTTCGACTACAGCCCTTCTATTTTCAATTGTATAATGGGGAATGATTTAATCTTTGTAATGTATTTACTCTTTTTCTTAGGACTTGGGGGATAACATGGTTTATAGGCTCTGCCCCTAATGGAGTGATATCTATATCTGACGGTATTTGTGGAGAACAGTTTCCTGAATTGAGACAAATGCGTTTCCCCTGCTTTAGTATAGCACTTCTGTGTAATACTTCCAATTTCTTTGTTGGAGTCAAGTATTAAGAATCTCCATGTATTTTCCGGGTAAATAATTAAAATTGTATGCCAACAGAGCATAATTTATATGCTTATTTCTGCCTCAAGTATCAGGAAAAACTTATTTGTACACCAGTCAATTTTCAGGTATGTTTATTACCACAGTAGACAAACTGCAGAACGTTGTTAAACACCACTCAGCACTGTTCTGAAAGTTATTAGTTAGCTGGCACCACATGGACCAGATTGGCACAGAGTGCAGGGGACCACATTGTAAACACAGTTTGTTAGCGCCTAATACCAGCACACTTAAACAGTCTACTGCAGGGTCAAACACACAATCCATTCCGTACTTGTATACTGTAGTCACCAGTCTGGGTAATACGTGCCCCTTAGCCACACAAGATGTAAAAGTTTCCGATAGTCATGTGTACAGATACATCGTAAAACCTATAAGGTGGTTACCAATACCTTTGTTTACTCCCAGACCTGTAGTTTGACATACAAGTTTATTATAGATCTTGACTCTAGAATTGGATGTCAGTCGAGTTAAGTAATCTATTCCCACTGTCTTATTGTTGTCCACAATCGCACCTCTGTTTCCCTGACAATCTCCTCTCAAATCCAAACGGTAATAGTCATCTTCATTAAGCTGCTGCAATATTCTAGGCAGTTCTTCCTTTAGAGCACCCATTTTAATGTCGCCTAATTCCACTTTATATGATACAGTCACTTCCTCAAAAAGGTTTCCAGTAAGGTAGCTTCGCCTTAACGCCATGTATCGCAGTTGCGAACTTGGAGATAACAGTTAAATGATTTGCACATCTCTTTCTTTAACATTACAGACTGCTCCTCCTCCAATTGCTCTCTAAAGTCCTGTTGATTTTAACCACAATAATGTTAGCACAAAACAGTTCTGTAAGAGTTGTAAACACCCTTAAATTCTTTTTGCTAAGAAGTGTGCCACTTTTTGTGTAATTTATACTACCTATATCAGTAACAAGATTGTTAATGTTCTTGAGTAATAACCACAAACCAGTATTGCTCAGTTGGTCCCTTCTTCCTCCCTAATAGCTGAGGTGCATTTAGCACATGGTAGGAAGACATGTTAATACTTTCCGCTACCATAGAAGCCTCCTTTTACATTCTTTTTTATCACAAACGGCACCACTTCTGATCGTGCAATCTTCTGCTCATTCCTTCTAAATTTGCTTGTACTTGCAGTCTAATTGTAAACTCCTAGCTTAATTGCACTACTGTGTGTCATTTTCTCATAGAGCTGTCATGTGTCAGGCAACCAGCATACCCATTTGAATCTATGCTCTGTTAACGATAGGTAGTAAACATCTAATCCTGGCATGCTGGTACAACCCATTGTATCCAATGGTGTAGCAACTTAGGTGTGAAGCGGGCAAAGAAGCGAGGCATCTGATGCCACTCCCATGTACAGAGCCACCTACAGAATTTCAAGTTAATGATCATGTGATCAGTGTAGTAGTAAATACATTGCTGTTTCCAGGGCTCAAGATATAGATGCAGTGATCTATTTGTAAAAATTGTTTATACCACAACACCCTTGGAGTCCGTAGTTTTTCTCGATGAGTATAGAGGTAAGCGTGCTCTGATCCTCCCTCCACCAACACCAGAGGCAGCAGCAGCTGCTACAGTGTCCCGTGATGGGTTCGGAGCAGCATCTGAAATGTGGATCCGCCTGTGCTATATACAGGAATATTGTATGAACTGGATCCAGCATGCAGTACGTCATGGAATATGGTTCAGGCTGAATCCAGCATTGAACATTGTCCAGGATATTTTTTGGGGCCGATCCACATGAGCAAAGTCCAGGATAATGGTTGGGGAAGATCCATCTATACAAAAAGAAAGTTCTTGCCTAATGTTCTGTGTACATCCATCCATAGATGGGTAGATCACGTAACTAATGAGGAGGTATTGAATGGAATTGGAGAGAAGAGGAGCTTGTGGCACAACTTGACTAGAAGAAGGGATTGGTTGGTAGGACATGTTCTGAGGCATTGAGGGATCACCAATTTAGTATTGGAGGGCAGCGTGGAGGGTAAAAATCGTAGAGGGAGACCAAGAGATGAATACACTAAGCAGATTCAGAAGGATGTAGGCTGCAGTAGGTACTGGGAGATGAAGAAGCTTGCACAGGATAGAGTAGCATGGAGAGCTGCATCAAACCAGTCTCAGGACTGAAGACCACAACAACAACAACAACTACTACAACATCCATCCACATATGATCCGAGGTATCGTCCAGAATGTGGGTGCACCACTGCCTTGTCAAACTACAATTAATGTATTACTTTCAATATATTCACGTCATTTGCAATCCAATCAAAACACTGACAGTTATAAGACAGTTCATTAATGATGTAATAGACGTCACGTCATTCTAGATGTGCTTGACAAAGGCAATAAATGCCAAAACAGTCCATCGTTAATAAAAATTAATTATTATAAGCAGCTATTCTGGTGCATGTTTCTAATAAAGAATGTGTGTGTGTTTTCTTTTCTGAAGAAGGTTATGGCCGAAAGCTAAATCTTAACAGTCTTTCAGTTGTGCCTGTCTGCAACTCAATGTGTCATCTTTACGGTAATATATCCTTTTCCTCAGCTTCAAAACTAAAATAGTCAAGAGACAACAAGATATCAAGTGTTGATATGTCCATTCAAACGCTTTACTATTATTCAGCTCTGCAAGAAACTTTTAAATAGTCAAACAATATTTCTCTGCGTATTAAGGAAATATATCTACATAGTGCACATACATTTTACATTCAGGTAAGTACAAAATAAAGTCTTTACCTTTTAAGTAACATTCATCCAGTCAATGATAGAGAATAAGATGCCATTTACACAGAAAAAATATTTTTGTACTAAATTTATTGTTTATGATCAGAAATGCTGACAGTTACATTTCTATACACGTACACTTAAATAACATATTTTTCTTAACATTTTACCATATTGGAATCTAAATTAATCAAAACTACTCAAATATTACATGAACAAATGATATCATAGGAAAAAATGCTTACAATATAAACTATTGGAACTTCAATTGCAGTTCAAATCACACTCAATTGTCCAGGTGGAATTCCGCAAAGAAGTTTCACTTAAATACCAGTCCAGAAAAACTCTGCACCTTTGGCATTATGGTCAGGTTTTTCCTTCATAGCCTGGTTTCCTGTTTTTTTTCGGGTCCTTTACATCGGATGTTTCTGGCACATGATCCATACCACTTCTTTGCTATCACATGGCACAGGAACTGGATTACACCTCTTTCTGGCTGATGGTTCTTGAAGTCCATTTTCATTTTCTGGATCTTCAATTGGTTCGAGGGTGTTTTCTTCATTGCAGTAGCTAGCATTTCTCCCAAAGAACGCTTGTATTTTCTCATTTGTGGAATCTTCTTTCTATAAACTCCTAGACGCCATTTGTCCTGTCAATGTTGCAGCCGTGAACTGGCAATACATAGATCCAGATGATGTCACATGGTCCTAATTGTCCTCTTTTTTTTCCAGTTCTTGCTTGCGTGGGACAATGAGACAATTCTGTCAGCAAGGTCCCCTCCACCCACATTTCTATTACATTTCTTGATAACAGCTGGTCTTTTAACTTCAGTTCTTTTTTTTCTTTCTTATTATATCCTGTGCAAGAATCCACGGGTTCAATTCCATGAACTGACAACATCATGGTCACACTTCTTCTATCCAGCCGCTTCACAACGCAATTTTCTCATCTTGTCAAACCCAACATATCACAGGAACTTCTTACCTTTTTTTCTCATTTCTTCATCACTTTTTAGTCATGCTTCTTTTGGAAACCTACGGTTGTTTATTGTACCGCAGATTAACATCCTCAATTCAGAAACTCACTGACTAGTTTCTCATTTGTGAAATAGTGATCATGGTAAACACTGTGACCAGGTGTCAGACTTCAGTAAGTTTGAGTACAGAAGCACCTCCCAATGAAAACTCAGAAGCTATTAATTCAGGGAAAGTTCTTTTGGCTTGGTAGAAAATAAAATCTAATACAATCCCATCTGGATTGGTTAAAACAAATACTTTCAGCCCAATTGGGTTTGTTCAGAAAAAGTTTGTTTGAGATTGCACACATAAGAAACAGGCACCATCCCATCTACACACACTCACATTTTTCCCTGGTTCACATCAGACATCCATTCCTGAGTCTGTCAAAAAATGGTCATAATTTCCAAAAGACAATCCGTTTTACATTCAATCTCTGGAACTGTTTCATCAAACACCACTTTCAGAGATGTCTGTGGTGTGAAAAATCTTGTGCATGACAAGTTGTCACTAATCACTCAAACACGTCAGCTATTCTCCCAGTACATTCTGATGTGGGAATATTGTAAGTAACTCATTATCAACTAAGGCCAACGAAAACTTTATGTTCTGTGAGGTTTAACTTAAGAGGGTGGTCTTTCTTTAATATGTATGTTTGATTTGATTTTTCAACTATTAATTCCAAAATTGTGTCATCAATGTACTGTTCACAAAGAGTTAAATTCACTTGTGTCTATTGGAGATAAAGTTGGCTGGGAAATCTCTGGATTTTCAAATGGGAAACATCTCTTCCGTTTCCACTGTAATTAAGAAGTTGCTGATGTTCATGGTGTTGGCTGTCGGATCAGTGTTGGTGTTGTTAATGCAGTGAGAGGTATCTTCTTCTTCTTCATCATCATCATCATAATCACTTTCATCTACAGGAAATGGAGTGTCAGCAATAATGGATGTGTTATATTCTGGGTTATCTGGATCAATTAATTATTCTCTGTCAAAAAGTGAAATATAATATTTATTGAGATGCATTTTCTCAATATCATCAACTGAAAGTTTACTGAACATTGGAATCAGTTTACAAAATTCCCCAAATAAATTACTAACTATAACTTACAACATTTAAGAATAACAGGATGATGATGTTGGATTTCGACATGTAGCCTGTTACCAGGGACAATGTTTCATATATAAAAATTGTTTTAGTAACTCAAAACAAGCATATACATTTTGTAATTGTGTGTGCAGTAACATAACAATTTCAACCTGAAATAACTTATATTTTACTTAGTTCTTATGTGCTCATGCATCAACTTCCTTCTTTGTGATGTTATTTCTCTAAAATAATCCAGAATGTGACTTCAGAGTTCCATAAACTTCACTGCCTGACCGTTAGATGTCAGGTCTGCCTTGCCACAACAGGCAATGCATGGTACAGTTGTGACATCTGGCGGAAAAAATATTATAAATCAAAGTCCAGTATACTGGACCATGGGCCTCAGGAGGTTATACAAGGGTTATTCAGAAAATAAGCTCTGAATCACTGTAGCTAATTGAATATCGTGCTAACATTGAAAACATGCATGCACACCAACCCCTGTAAAGCTAGCACAGTCTCAGTTCAAAATGTTTAAAACAATTGATCAGCCTGCTGACTGTGGTTCAGATTTTGACAGCAAGAGAAGTGCACCAGCAGAAATTCATTGACAGATAAATGAGGCATATGGCCCCAATGTGATGAGTGATAGCAAAGTGTAGAAGCGGCTTTCGAGGATGGACAGCAAAATGTCCATGATGGACCACTTTTATGAAGCTGACCGTCAGTGATCATGTAAGAGCTGGTCAACGCCATGGACAAATCGATTGGTGAACATGGCAATACACAATTTCAACTTTAGCCCTGGAATTGCCCAATGTGGGTAGAACACCACTGCCAAAATTTTGTCTCCAGAGAGCTGAAGTTTTGCAAACTGTGCACGCACTGGGTTCCCATGCTGCTTACTCAGAAACATGAAACAGAAAGAATGGCTTGTGTTCTTGATTTTTGGACCTATATCATAAGGCAGGTGATCCATTTTTAGAGAACATTATCACAAGAGATGAGATGTGAGTTTCTCACATAGCTCCACAGTCTAAACGTCATTCAATGGAATGCTACCACACAAAAATACCAGTTAAAAATCGAGGACATGCAAACTGTCTCAACATGCATGGTTATGGCACTTATTGGAACAGATATTGAGTCTTTTTCGTTGAGTTTATGCAGCAAGAGACAACGATAAACACAGCTACTTACCATGCTATTACGACTAACATTCGACAGGCAATACAGAATAAGCTACATGTCCTTCTCCAATGTCTGGAGATTTCTTCTAGCATAACAATGTCAGGCCCCGTTCTTCGTTCACACCCAAAATCTGATCAGATCTTTTGAATGGGAACTGACTGTCCACCCACTGTATAGTCCATACTTGGAGCCGAGTGATTTTCACTTGTTTCACTACATATAAAGTAGTTCCTCAGCAGCAAGTGCTTTGCAACAGATGACAAGGTGCAAGAAGCAGTTAAAGATTGGTTCCAGTAAAAGTTAGAAGAGCTGTTACATTAATTCTATTCACCCCATCATCTACTTAAATCTCTCTAACCCCCAACCCTATTATTTTTTGGAAAGGCATTTTTGTTTAAATTTTTAGTAACACAAAACTGTTGCAATTTTAACTTCATTTAAAAGGTATTAAGGATGATCAGACAACGGAAAATCGAGGATGGAATGTAACAATATTATGAGAAGGAAAGTTGCTACTCACCATACAGAGGAGATGCTAAGTCGCAGATAGGCACAACGAAAAAGATTCTCGCAATTAAAGCTTTCGCCCATTAAGACATTCGTCAACACTAGACACACACACACACACACACACACACACACACACACACACACGCTCAAGCAAATGCAACTCATACACACGACCGCAGTCTCAGGCAACTGAAACCACACTGTGAGCAGCAGCACCAATGCATCATGGGAGTGGCGACTGGGTGTGGGTAAGGAAGAGACTGGGGTGAGTAGGGATAGTATGGTGATGGCGGGGGAGGCAAACAGTGAAGTGCTGCAGGTCAGACGAAGGACAGGGGAGAGGTGGGAGGAAGGGGGGGGGGGGAGCAGTGGAAAAAGAGAGGAACAAAAAGACTGGTTGTGGTGGTGGAATAGAGGGCTGTGTAGTGCTGGAATGGGAACAGGGAAGGGGCTGGATGGTTGAGGACACTGACTACTGAAGATTGAGGCCAGGAGGGTTACGGGAATTAAGGATGTATTGCAGGGAAAGTTCCCACCCATGCAGTTCAGAAAACCTGGTATTGGTGGGAAGGATCCATATGGTACAGGCTGTGAAGCAGTCATTCAAATGAAGGCTATCGTGTTTGGGAGCATATTCAGCAAAAGGGTGATCCACTTGTTTCTTGGCCACAGTTTGTGGCCATTCATGCAGACAGATAGCTTGTTGGTTGTCATGCGTACATAGAATGCAGCACAGTAGTTGCAGCTTTGCTTGTAGATCACGTGACTGTTTTCACAGGTAGCCCTGCCTTTGATGGAATAGGTGATGTCAGTGATCAGACTGGAGTAGGTGGTGGTGGGAGGATGTATGGGACAGGTCTTGCATCTAGGTCTATTACAGGGGTATGAGCCTTGAGCAGGAGTTGTGTAAGGAAGGGCAAATATATTGTGTAGGTTCGGTGGATGGCGGAAGACCACTGTGGAAGGGGTGGGAAGGATAGTGGGCAGGACATTTACCATTTCTGGGCACGACAAGAGGTAATCGAAACCCTGGTGGAGAATGTAATTCAGTTGCTCCAGTCCTGGGTGGTACTGAGTTACCGAGGGGAATGCTCCTCTGTGGCCGGACAGTGGGACTTTGGGTGGTGGTGGGAGACTGGAAAGATAAGGCAAGGGATATTTGTTTTTGTACAAGGTTGGGAGGATAATTACAGTCAGTGAAGGCTTCAGTGAGACCCTCGGCATATTTCAAGAGGGACTGCTCGTCCCTGCTAGTCTGTTCGGAAGGGACTTCTTAGTATGTAACAGGTGGCAGCTGTCGAAGTGAAGGTATTGCCGGTGGTTAGTAAGTCTGATATGGACGGAGGTACTGATGTAGCCATCTTTGAGGTGGATATCAACATCTATGAAGGTGGCTTGTTGGCTGAGTGTCTGACACAGATGTCGAATGCATCTGCCTTCACAGAATGCATGTATCTCGATATGCTTGAGAACTTTCTTTTCCCATAGTTGGAGACTGGTTCAAACGTCTTCATTTACCTACAGGATGGGGCACCGCCACAATGGCAATTCGAAGTACGGGAATTTTGTATCAAAGAATTACTGAATGATGGGTCAGTCGTACTGAACCAAACAATTCAGTCTTACATTACTGGCCTCCAGTCACCGGACCTGACTGTATGTGATTATTCCTCGTAGGGGTTTATATAAGATGGACTGAAACATCACATAACAGCAGCTGTGGAAGCTGTAACTCAAGACATGCTCACTGCAGTGTGGGAACAATCTGAATACCACAGCGACATATGCTGCGAATCTCAAGCGAGGGTGCATTGAACACCTATGGGGGGAAAAATACAACAGTTTTTTCTGTTCATCAAAAAACAAAATTCATTGTATTTGTTTATTAGTTTCAGAAACATAGATGAGCCAAATTGGATGATTCTTTTTGGTACACACTGTATACAAAATAAATGATGTGTACCAACGTTGATAACCAGAAAAACCAAGAACCTGGCAGAACGATACAACAAAAAAAGCTCCATCAATGGACTCATGTCTAGCCGTTCACATTTAGATTTTCTTAGATTTCCCTTGAAAATGCTGGGATGGTTCCTATGAAACAATCTTGCTTCCTTTTAAGAATACAATGCAAAGTGTGTCCCAAATTCTTTCCACCCAAAATCCCCATGCTACAAAAACTTTATGCGTCAAAATATTCTGGATGATGGATGGTAAACTTGAGATAATATGAGGATGGTTTGAAAAGTTCTCGGAACGGAATAGAAAAAAAGTACTTACATCACTGAAACACTCTTTATTTTTCAATGTAGTCTCCTTGTAGATTAATGCACTTGGTCCAATAATGTTCGAGTGCCTCGATCCCATCTCCAAAATGAGTTTCCTCCAGGCCTGCAAAATAGTTGTCAAGTCTGGTTATCAATTCTTCATTTGAAGTGAATCTTTGTCCACCAAGAAAAATATTCAGTTTTGGGAAGAGACTGAAGTCTGACGGAGGTGAATAAGGTGGATGTGGCAACAATTCATACCTTAGTTTGTGTAATTTTTCCATGGCATTGGCACACGGGTGCGCGCACTGTCTTGACGGAAGATAACTTTCTTCCTTGCTAAACCTGGCCTTTTTTCGTGTATCTTTTGTTGCAATTTGTCCAGGAGGTTATCATGTGTTCTCCAGCAATTATTTGCCCAGTGGGGAAATACTCTTCAAACAGAATCCTCTATTACCTTTCCCGCCGAAGGAATTGCCTTTGGTTCTTCTTTGGTGGCAGAGAATCAGTATGTTTCCACTGCTTTGACTGTTGTTTACCCCAGGGTATAGAACTGCATCCAAGTTGCATCTGTGGTCACAAACCGGCACAAAAAATTTTGTTTGTTTCACCTTAAATGGGTAAAACAATGTTCCGCTCTGTCCATTCTCATGTGTTTATGATCCAGCATCAAGAGTCACGGCACGCATCATGTAGATAATTTTCTCATTTCTAATACTTCAGTTAAAATGTGATATATCTTTTCAGATGACATCTGGGAAGCATGAGTAATTTCATGTACTTTCAATCGGCATTCTTCCATGATCATTTTGTGCACTTTTGAAATAAGTAGTGACACGTCTTGGCTGACCACTGCGCGGATCATCATCTAAGCTCTCCTGACCAAATTTAAATTTATTTGTCCACTTGGCAACAGCTGAATATGAGGGAGCAGAGTACCACAGTTTATTCTGGAGATCGGCATGAATGTCCTTTGCTTTCATACCTTTCTTTAAGAAGTACTTATCACTGCTTGAATATTGATTTTTTACATCTTTGCAAATCACTGCGCGGGAACAACAGAGCCACATCACTGCCACAGCTCTCTTCGAAGAGCACTGACACGGCATGTGTTTACAGACAACAATCCAATGAATACCACGTGAAAAAATCATTGCGCTAGTGCTGACCTCTCGTGGTGATGCCGAGAACTTTTCAAACGACCCTCATAGTTGCTGCAAAAAGTTCCTTCACCACCACTTTAAAAAATTCGCTGATAATTTCACTAATTATTCAGTACTCTGCAATGGCAGTACAGAGTTTATGCAATTTAAGATACTCTGATAATCCAGGCATAGGGCATTATGACATACTGATGCTCATTGATAGGCTAAATCCTGTGAAAACAGTGTCTATAACAAAAAAAAGTATTATTTACCATAAACTGGGTCTGCTCTGGGATGTGTTACAGAATTTTCCTGGATTTCTGAAAAGTTTTTGGATATTAAATGACATTAAATGTAACTTAGTTTGATAGATTTAACTTTCCTCTTTTTGAATATGAAGTGAATTTTGTTCTTTAACTATTCCTTTGCAATATGAGTCTCTCAGATTTTATCCCAATTTTACCCCATGGGTTGGAGTAACATTGGGACAAGTCATTCCTCAGGCTTTTTTTTTTTTTTTTTAAAAAAATGTCCAACTGTTAGACTACTAACACTTGTTTGGACCAGTACTGGCATAAAAGTAATAACAACATATAAATTCTGAGAAAAATTGATAGATTAAACACATTACAGAATTTGAGAAATTAGTAACTACGAACAGTCCAGAGTATACAGCCCAAACTCCTTAACATAAAAAATACCGCTTTGGTGGGATGATGATTTGGACATCATCTGCAACATATTCTGGATGATCCTTTCACTTGTTTCCACATTTTTCCATGACGGACACCACGTAACCCTTTGTTGTTTTTTTTTTTTTTTTTTTCTCCTTGGTACAGCTTGCTTTCATATGTGACAAATACATACATCCCCGGCTCCCAGTGGCCTGTTTTCCATCCATGTGTCCCACGATTGGTTGGTTTTGTAATTTACGTGAAAGTGGGCGAGTTTTCTCACTGAAGTACCACACACAGTTAGGGGATTTTACACTTTTGACGACTTCCGTATTTGTTCAGGGTACTTTGTTCCCCTTTCAGCAATTACTTTTGCACACCCTGGATCATCAACAAAATTGGTTTAATTGTAATTCCACACATTCTCAGGTGCAACATCTTTCATCTAAATTGTCAAAGAATGCACTCAAAATTCCATTGTCGTTTGATACTCTTGCAAACGTGATATTTTCGCCACGCTGTGTGTCAAATGAGCATTGTGCTTTTGTATAAATTGTCTTACCCAGTCTCTTCCTGAGAAGTTGCTTTTAAATCTGACTTCCTTCCTGCCATATCCGTCAAGGTACACTTTTATTGCACACCGGAGGTTGAATGTCTGCATGGGAAATCCAAAAGTTGTTGGTGGCAGTGCAATGAGCTTAAAGCTGTACTCTTCACACAACTGCTGCACTTCAAGATTGATATGTGAGCTCATGTTGTTGCCTATAATAAGCTTAACACCACCTTCTGATCTCAAGGTAGGCAGTGGTAACCGGATACACCAAACTTCAAAGCACTCACTGTTCCTCTTCTGACTCTAAATACACAATTCCTGTCAACTGTTCCTCCATGCCTTTCTTTAACTTTAACTAGAACTGTGTACTTTTGGATTTCATACCTTTGAGACACCTACCAGTACACCAGGGTTTTCACTTTAATTGCATTTTCCTCAGTATAATTCCTGTATTCTCTCAACCCCAGAACCTGTCTATATTTCTGTACTATACTTGGATGGTTCCTAAAACAAAAGAGATAATCAAAATTAGTTAAACATATCTGTGGGGTAAGTTGCCCTCATGAAAATCTCATTACTGACAAAAGCAGACAAACCAGTTACAGGGATCAGATTTTTTTCCACATTCATAGAAATGTTAGCTAAAACATTTATCATTTGTTATACTTACCTGTGTCTCATGGTCCAAATGTGGTTCCGCTTTCATGTGTGAAAGTTTGCAGCACACTTACCACTTGTCACCACTGGCACGAATATGAAAATCGCCACTGCCTAGCACAACTGGTATGTGGAAACTTTAGAGATGGCCAATAGATGGCAGCAAAGATCAGAGCTTGCAGAGACCCTGGATCTCGCAAGCGGCAGCCGCAGGAGATTTAAAATTGAACTGCAGTGTCACTGTCCTAATATTACCCCATTAGTCCCAAAGTAGCCCCAGTTTATGGTAATTACTTTATTCCTGGGAAAGGGTTATCCCTCTCCATTAAAATGGAATTTGTAGTCTTGTTCATTTTTCCATGCTTACGCGGTGACAGGTTAAACCTAAGCCCTCTGCTAACTGCACACGGATCAACTGCATGCAGTGTAATTAACAGGTTTCCATGAATACATTTTTTTACAAACCTATTGTTAATGGCCTTTTCATTTCAGATACTGAAAACTGAAGTGGTTGATCCATAAATTTTACAAGATGTCTGGGAAGTGCAGTTTCAATTAAACTGACTATAACATGGCTCAAAAACTGGAAACTGTGGTTAATTTATTGTTGCTTTAAAGGGCAAACCAGATGAGGTCATAAGCACCTGTAATTGACTGTGTAATCATACAGGGTGTGATCAATAAGTGGAAGAACTGAATTTCTGTAGCATGAACAGAGCGGTGGAGGGGGGTTGGACCACCTGCATGTGATAGTGGGGAGCCTTCCGGAGAGACAGACATTTTTCCAATCACCTGCAGCGGAGCAGAGAGTGAGCTAGTCGATTTTTGTGGTCGTCCATTCAGTAGTGCAGTCGCGTTTCAAGATGGGTTGGTTGATTTGGTGGTAGACACAAAACAGCGAGGTCATCAAGTCTCATCGGATCTGGGAAGGATTGGGAAGGAAGCCAGCCATGTCCTTTCAAAGCAACCATCCCAGCATTTGCCTGAAGCGATTTAGGGAAATCACGGAAAACCTAACTAGGATGGCTGGACGCGGGATTGAATCGTCGCCCTCCCGAATGAGATTCAAGAAGGGGAAAAATCTCGAGCAGCACTACGCCATCAAATTCTACATGAAACTCAGAAAAACCCCAACGGAGACCCTCAGATTGATTAAGGACGCCTATGAGGGTGCGGCCGTGAGGCGTTCAACACTGTTTTAGTGGCACAGGGTGTTCCGGGAGGGGCAGAAGCTCGTCAAGACGACCAGCACGCTGGTCGCCCATCAACTTCAAATACTGATGAAAATGTGGCCAAAGTAAAGGCACTCCTGAGCTCCAAATGGCACTTAAATATTCATCTGATGGTTGATGAGTTGGAGATTTCGTACGGTACCATCCAAAAAACTGTTGCCGAGGATTTGGTCTTGCAAAAGGTGTGCACAAAGTTTGTGCCAAAAATTCTGAGTTACGAACAAATAATGAATCGTATGAAAATTTCCCAAGGAATTCTGAACTGTGTCCTCCAAGAAAACCCAAATTTTCTTCACAATGTGATTACCGGTGACAAATTGTGTTGTTTTGAGTACGACGCGGAGACCAAATTCCAGAGCGGTGAGTGGCTCACCGCCAATTCTCTGTCTCTGAAGAAAGCCACAATGAGCAACTCAAGGGTCGAAACTATGCTCATCTACTTTTCTGGCCGTCGTTGTGGTTCACCGGGAGTTTGTGCCCCCTGCACAAACTGTGAATCCTGAATTTTATGTGGAACTGCTTGAAAGGTTGCACTAACGCATCCTCCGAGTACAGCCAGACATCATCACTTGTTGGAAGCTGCACCTTGACAACGCGCTGTGCCACTGCATGCTGCAGGTGTTGGAACAGGCATATGTGCAGTGAGAATCACGTTATACGTGTTGTGCCAAAGCGCAAAGGTGCTACTTTGAGGAACACTAAGGATTTGTATCAGTTGGTTTAAATTAATTCAGTCCTATTACTTATTGATCACATCCTGTACTCAAGAGACTAACTGACTAAGAGTAGAGGGAGAGCTAAAATCTATCACTTCCTCCTTGAGGAGTTTGCTTAAACAGTTGAGAGTTAAATTTTCGTTGCCATATTAGTGCAACGAATAAAAAGTAAAATGTGATTTACAGCACGCACTGTATCGGCCAAAATATCTGATAATTTAGATGCCTAATATATATTAAAACATAAATGAACTCCGCCAAAGCCGGTCCCAAGCCCGGTTGAAAAAGGAGGAGGGGGAGGAGTAACAACCTCGTTAAAAAACCTTGGTTCACCTGGCCCGGGTGATAGTACCTCGTAAGGGTCCCTTGCCAGGGTAACGGTGAAGACCTCAACGGCAGTGAAGGCGGAGATGAAGATCATCGGAACGGCGGAACTGGCGGAAGAGGTGAAGATTAACCAACGGTCCAGAAGGCGGAAGAAGACACTATATGTCCCAACGGCTTTTGGAGCAGAAGAGTTATCTTCAATCAGCAGCGTCTGTACTTCAGAGAAGCGGCTGCGAAAGGCGTCTGTACTCCAGAGGAGCGGCCTGAATTAACTTCTTAGTGTAGCGAACTAAGTCTTAGTGGAAGGAGGTGTATACCTCTGGAAACAACAGCTTTAACCAAGTATCAGAAATGGAAGGTGCAATGAGAAAGTTTCCTCCCCGTGGTGGTAATACCGCCGAAGCTGGGCATTCGGATCCGGGGGCCCAGCATCATTGCGCAACAGACCAGTCGGAGGGTCCTAGGATCCCTAACGCTAAACATAGGAACAGACATCAAACGTTCATAGGAACACTGAACGTGAACTCAATGCTGAGAACAGGTAAACAAAAAGAACTGACAAAACTAATGGATGAACACAAACTAAAAGTTCTGGCTATACAAGAAACAAGATACCCAGATGAGGATACAGTACAGGCAGACCAGTACAGGATTTATAAAGGGAAACCAGCACAGATAGTAAAGAATACAAAAGGTCTTCAGGTATATGGCACAGCATTTGTGATACATAACTCATTTTCTACTAAGGTACTAGAATTTAAATCTAAATCACCAAGAATATCATTGATAACATTCAGAAATAAAAATAAAAAGTACACACTTATAAATGCCCATGCACCAATAAATAAAGACAACCAACAAAATCCAGAGAAAGTGCAGACATTTTGGGAGGAACTGGAAGAAACAATAGGGAAGATCCCTGAGCAACACACCACAATTCTGTTAGGAGACTTTAATGCACAAATTGGAAGAAACGAATTATCAAAAAGCACAGGGAGGTTTACAGCACACACTAAAACTAACATGAATGGCCAGAGATTAGTAGAGTTTTGTGAGAAATTCAAATTGAACATTATGACAACTAAATTCCAGAAGAATCCCAAAAAACAAACAACATGGAAATCACCGAACAAATTACTTGGCGAGTTCCAGATTGATCACGTGGCAATAAGTTATGATAATTCAAGGGACATTCAAGATGTACAGGTGGTGAAAGGGGCCAACTTTGATTCTGACCATTATCTGACCAAAATTAAGATGAAATTAACACCAGAAAGAAGTCACAAGAGTGACGAAACAAAAATAGCCAAATACAGAGTACAGGACTTAATGCTCAATCAGCAAGTCTTAGACGACTACAAGGAAAAGACAGATAAAATCAAAAGTCACAAATGGGAAGAAATTGCAACCTCAATACGAGACGCAGCAGAACAAACAATTTTACTAACCAAAAAGAAAAAGCATCCCTGGTGGAATGAGGTCTGTGAGAAAGCACTACAGAAAAGAGCCAGAACTTGGGAGAAATACAACTCAACCAAAAGGCCAACTGACTGGGAGCAGTTCAAAACGCAAAGACGTGAAACGACGAAAATCATTAAAAGTGAACGAAGGAAATATGACACACAACAAATACAGAAAATACAAGATGAATTTTCTAAGAATAATACACGCAATTTCTTTCAAACATTCAGAACTACAATAACAAGATATAAACCACCGACACTCTGCTTCAAAGATGAAAAAGGAAATCTGATCACCAGCGTGGAACAAAATTGCCAACACCTAGCGAACTACTTTGAAACGCTGCTAAGCTGCAAAAGACCTGATGAAACCTTGACATTTGAGAAGCCTAAGAATAAGCTACCAGACTCTGAACCACCTAATAAAGAAGAAATTAAAGAGATCTTGAAAGGATTGAAAAACAATAAAGCATCTGGTAAAGATTCGTTAGTCGCGGAACTACTGAAATACGCAGGAGAAAACTTAATAAATAATTTCGAGGCGCTGTTTGAAGAGATTTGGAATACAGAGAAGATTCCGGAGGAATGGAAGACAGCATTGATTCATCCGTTACATAAGAAGGGTGCCAAGACAAATGCAAATAACTACAGAGGTATCTCATTGTTATCAGTGGCCTATAAGATCCTATCCAAGGCACTACAAAACAGGATTGAAAATCAGGTAGAGAAAGAACTGGGTGAATATCAGGCTGGGTTTAGAAAAGGAAGATCATGCAGTGAACAGATATTCAGTCTACTCTCCATAATACAACTTCGCGCACGCACATCGAAAAATCTAGTAATTACATTCATAGACTTCAAAAAAGCATATGATTCTATTGATAGACCAACTCTGATTAACACATTAGAAGAATTTGGGATTGATGATAAAAGCAGAAGTCTAATCCAGGAAACCCTTACGGGAACAAAATCGCAAGTGAAGTTTTTGGGTAGATTGTCACAGCCGTTTGTAATTGGAACAGGTGTTAGACAAGGGGATGGGCTCTCCCCGCTGTTGTTTAACATTGTCCTTGAAAAAGTGGTCAGGGAATGGAGAAAGAAGATGGCAGAAGCTGGAGTGAAAAATGGGATAACGTTAGGAAGAAATAAAACAAAAATTGAATGTCTGGCATTTGCTGATGACATGGCAATATTGGCAGATGACATCGAAACAGCAAAGATTCAGATAGAAATGCTGCATGAGATCGCTGAGAAGACAGGTCTACAAATATCGTATGAAAAGACAGAACTGATGATACAGGACAAAACAGACCCAACACAGACATTGCAAACTAAATATGGAATAATTAAGAGAGTTCATAAATTTAAGTATCTAGGGGAATGGATTACACCGACAGGGTTACCAAATGTTTCACTACAGGAAAGAGCAATAAAGATGGAAACGGCATACCAGCTATGCCGAAATGTATACAACAAAAAGTCGATCTCCATCAATGCCAAGCTCAGGCACTACAATGCGGTAATAAAACCAGAAAGTTTGTATGCGATTGAATGCATCCCACTGAACAGAAAACGTCTGTTGGAGAAATTGGAAATAAAAGAGAGAAAAATACTGAGAAAGATCTTAGGACCTAAAAAGGATGGACAGGATTATAAATTGCGATCCAATAAAGAGTTATACGAGAAAATTGAAAAACTGACAACATCCTTTAAAAAGAGAAGACTGAGTTTCTATGGGCATGTCAAAAGAATGGCACCAGAAAGAACGGCAAAGAAAATCCTGGAATACATGGAAAGCAGAAAGACACAAATTAACTGGCTGAAAGAAGTAAAAGAAGACATTGCAGAAATGAACATTATACCAGAGACAGTTTACAACAGAATGGAATATAGGAATGCCATCAACAAAATACAGGGATTCAAAGACCGAACGCAATCAAAGAAGACGGGAACAACCTGGTCGCAAGAACGTAAAGAAGCCCACTCAGAAAAAATGAAGAAGTACTGGGAAGAACGCAAGAAAAAGCACAAGAAATGACTGATGCTTAGCGTAGTCCAAAGTTGACTGTAACGAATAATAATAATAATAATAATAAAACATAAATGGTTATACGAGGTGCTATCCAAAATTTTCGGGACTGGTGCAGCCATCTGTTGAAAACCTTATCTTTGGACTAATGCTAACCATCACCCTCAAAGTAGTTCCCATCCCCTCGTACACACCAGTCCCAGTGCTTCTACCACTGGTCAAATGTTGTTCTGGAAGTCCTGTACTTTGAGTGTGTTTATCACAGCCAGCGATGGTTCTTGAATCCTCTCTAGAGTGTCGAACTGATGGCTTTTCAACTTGAGTTTTAGTTTTGGGAATAGCGCGAAGTCGCAAGGTGCCAAATCTGGCAAGTACGGTGGGTGGGGTACAACTGCAATGTTGTTTTTTTGCCAGAAAAGTCCTGGTGACCAAGGATGTGTGACAGGGCGTGTCGTCGTAATACAGCAGCCAGTTCCCTTGACGCCAAAGTTCGGGCCGTCGTCGCCGCATGTTTTCACAGAGCCATCACAAAATGTCACAGTAGTATGCAGAACTCACTGTTTGGTTAGGTGGGATGAATTCTTTGTGCGCTATTCCCTTGGTATCAAAGAAAACGATGATCAATGTTCTTCACCTGTCTCACTTTTTTGGGTCTTAGAGAGCCTGGGCTCTTCCACTGGGACGTTGCTGCTTTGTCTCTGGGTCATAACCGTAAATCCAGCTCTTGTCCCTCGTGATAACCCATCACAAGAAGGTTGGAGATTCGCACAGAATTTGACACACACGCGCTGTTCTGTTCGTGGATCCATCATAAAATCGCCACACACCAAACATAGAGTATTATGGAAATCTCTGTGGACATGCAACATGTCCTCCCAGCTGAATGCCACTCCGCACACTGACCCATCAGATAAGCAGCTTTCGCCACCTAGCAGTCCAAAAATCTACTACTCCTACTTTCTAGATGCAGCACCAGTCCTGAAAATTTTTGATTCCATCTCATAAAATTGGCAATGGCTCAGAAAACTGTGCATTGTTAATGGTTGTTTGCAGTAAGCACAGAGTGGTGTGGGGTCTCCACTTAACAAATAATGGTGACTGAAATGACAGTGCCCATCACACAGCCTAGTTAAAAGTATCTCCTCTTGTTGAGAGGGGCCAGAGGAAGTCATCCAAGCAGTTTGCTCTCATATAGAGAAGACCTGTTTTCATGCCAGAACCGAATAGCTAAGAGGCCTATGTAATCTCACTGCAGCTTTGGCAGTAGCATCGCAGCTTTAGTACCTAAAACTCTCCTGACCAGGGACCCACGTGAAAATCTCGTTATCTCCATTGTCAGCATGCCAGTGAAGGCATTCTTGGACTCATTGTATTAAGGGGTGGCATGCGTGTAGTAGACACGGGCTCTGGTGGGCACCAAGTAAATTAGAACATAATACATAATTGAGAAGCCTGTGTCCTCGATGTACTGTGTGGCCCGATAGAGGGTGGAAAGCTCTGCAGTAAAATTCGAGCATTGTTCTAGAAGCGGATATCTAGTATGCTTGTTGCCAGTGAACAAGGCACATCTGAGGCTACAGTCGGTCTTCATGTCATCAGTGTAGACAAATTTGCTGCCTCCAAAAAGCGTGTTAGTTCGAGAAACTTACAGCAGTAGTTCAAATCCAGAATAGTGTCTTTGGGAAGTTGACTAAGTCCAAGATGAATATGGACCTTTGCACAAAGCCAAGGAAATGGAGGGCTCCACCCATCGGGAATGTGGCAAGTTGTGTAAGGTTAAACTTCCAAACAGCATATGGAAGCAAATTCTGCGAGGCAAACAAGATGATGCGCTCACCGCATATTGGTGGTCAAAGGAGCCATTAAGTAAGGACACTTAGAATTCATGGTTGGGCATAGAGGACAGATGCTGAGGAGAACATCACGCTGGAATGACAGAGGTAGTTCGGCAACATCTGTGTAGAGACACATGATTGGGCTAGTGTAGAAAGCTCCAGTGGGCAAATGTATGCCTCGTGGTAGATTATGTTGAGACGGAGTAAAGTAGACTGTCGTGCAGATGAGACACCAGTGTGTGTGTGTGTGTGTGTGTGTGTGTGTGTGTGTGTGTGTGTAAGGGCGGGGGGGGGGGGGGGGGGGGGGGCTGCATCTGGAGGGCACTCAACATCACATTCATTAGCGCCCGTATGCTGACTGTTTGAGGTGAATGGGGCTTTAGCATACAAAATGAGGATTGCCCAAAACACAACACTGGACCGCATACGCTCCCTTGTACCCTTTTGTACACGAACACACACGACTCCTCTGAACAGTACAATGGAGCAAGTGAGTCAAGGAAGACCATTACAAACAATGACATCTGATCTGGACGGCCACTGAGAGGCAAGTCCAGAAAAGAAGATCAGCGGATCATAAAAAAAGCAACGGGATGAGCCAGTTGTTCTCCAACATACTAAAATCATTGACCTAAGAGCTTAGGTAGAAGTGAAGATGAACAGAAAATTGTAAAACTCATTCCACATTCAGCTCATTATCACCTAAAACTGAGGGCAGGTCTGTCGGTAAACCAGTTTGAACCCTCTCGTCATTATATAAAATACAGTCGGTGCAAATGTAGCGAACCTTAACCAGCACACCACATGTGCCACAGACACGCGGTTCTTCACGTCTGAGAAGGAAGCCATGGGTCAGGCTGTTGTATCCTATCCGAAGATACGTTAAACAGACTTCGTCAATTCTAACTAGATGGAAGGAGGGGCACCATGGCCTCAAAGTCACTTTTATTGATTGCAGCTTACTTTCCGTCACGCCCAGCCAGTCTTCCTCCCAAACACGCATGACAGATCTCCGCAGAAATAACAGTGCAGTGTACAGAGGGATAGGGCAGTCAGTTAAGTCGGGAAGCACACATGCCCCCTCGGCCGTGGTATCGGCCAACTCATTCCCACATGTCTTAGTACCAAGCAGAATGAGACTTCCTTTCCTTGCAGTCGTAAGTACAGGATGGTGTCGTAGATATTTTGGACATTTCTATCTGCTGGGTACATAGACCGGATTGTCTGCAGTACACTAAATGAGTCAGAACAGATGAGGAATTGGTAAAGTTTGGCATCAGAGATAGTAACCGCACAAGGCAGATGAAATCGAAAGACATAGGCAGGAAAAATGACAGAACAACTGACAGCATCCCCCACTTTGGACCCACCTATGTATACCACGTTCCAGTCCTGGGGCTCATTTATAATGATAAGAAATTTATTCCTAAAATTGTAGTCTGGAGTGAACAATTTGTTGCACTCTGTCAAATCTAAAATCATTCTAGTTTCAGTAACAACCAGGGTGAAGTTGGAAATGACCGGAGCTTGAGCGCCTGTTTAGCCACAAGGAACCGCCGCTGAGCAGCTGATGGCGCCTCTCCTGCCCCTGCACACAAGTTTGGTATAAGGCTCATCCTATAGGCACCTGTGGCCAATCTGATGCCCTCGTGGCGTCCGGGTCCAGCATCTTTAAATATGTTGGTCGTGCCGAGCCGTAGACCGTACAGCCATAATCGAGACACGATTGCACGAAACCATTATAGAACTGCAACAAACAGGATATCTGCACCCCAGTTCTTCCCATTCAAGCACATCATGATATCAAGCACTTTAAGGGCTCGTTATTTGAGCTCCTTGAGATGTGGCAGCCAAGTAAGTTTGCTATCAAATAAGAGACCTACAAATCACACCACCTCCTTAAAAAGTAAAACAGTGTCCCACTGCCTTAGTCCTGGAGGTGTAAAAAGAGAACAATATCGATTAAAATCAGAACATGCGGCTTTCTCTGGGCAGAAATTGAAACCTGTCTGAGTAGACCATTCTTCCAGTTGCTTGAAGTGTCAGCTGTAACTGAAGAGAGGAAGATATGAGACTATAAGTGGGACAGAAAACAGAAAAATCATCCACAAACAATCAGCAGTGCACAAGACTTCTCACTGCAGACTATATGCCATTGATCGCAATTGCAAACAAAGTCACACTTAAAACACTCACCTGTGGGACACAACGAACTTGAGGAAGTCTATCGGAAAGAGTATTACTGGCTCTGTACCGAAAGTAACGTTCAGCAAGAAAGAAGCGCAGGAAAATGGGGAGGCAGCCACGAAAGCCCCATTCGTGTACCTGATAAAGTATATTGTGTCTCCATGAAGTGTCGTATGCTTTTTTAATGTCAAAAAAGATGGGTATTAAATGCTGTTTTCACTTAGGAATGCCTCCTGTATAGCTATCTCCAAGTAGGATGAGGTTACCACGAGTGGAACAGTATCTTCTAAATCCACATCGGAAACGACTGAGGAGATTTCGAGATTCCAGAGTCCAGACTAGGCGGAAATTGATCATCCGCTCTACTGGCAAGAGCGACACACTGATAGCTGCCTAGCAGTGTGCGCTCCTTCCCTGGTTTAAGAATGGGGACCATTATGGATTCTCTACAAAGGACAGGATATTCCCCATATCTTATTAAATAGAGCAAGTAAGGTTTCTTTAGATGCAGGGTTAAGATGCTGTATCATACTATAATGTATAAAGTCTGCTCCAGGAACGGTCTCGCAAATTGCAGCTAATGCTGTGTCCAATTCCCACATGGAGAACAAGAAGTTATAGGCCTCATCATTGTTGGAGAAAAAAAAGCAAGACATTCCCTCTCTCGAACTTTGAGACAAGCTTGAAAACCCAGAACTGGACTCATGGATGATGTTACATCATAAAAGTATCACGCCATGGTGTTAGCGATACCGGCGGGTGTTACTTTCAGGACTCCATTGCCCTTTATGGCACCAAATGGATAGGTCATCTGTTTCCCAAATATCTTCCTTACAGATTCCCATACTGCAGTGGCGGAAGTTGACCGATTAATGGACTTCAGAAGCTCGTGTCACGATTGCTTCTTGCTCTCCTTCACTGTCCGTCAGGTTTCGGCTCTCGCTAACCAAGAGGCTCAAAGGTTCCCTGCTGTTGGACTATGCCGGAACCTGCGCAGCGATGTCCACCTGTCTCCTATAGCACAATGATACTGATCGTTCCACTAAGGAACAGATTGCCTTCTGTGACAGCCTGATGATTTAGGTATAGATGCGTCAGCAGCAGCATGGATTATATCAGTAATGTGACCCACCCAGTCGTGCACTCTGTCCCTGTGCTCAAGCACAGCCAGCTGGCTATTAAGCATCCATTTCGCCTTGGACAGCAGGAACTAGGGTGGAGTTCCCCTACACTCCATTCATTATAAAAGGTAGATTGTAATACGAATGTGGTTCACTGGATTGGAGGTTGTCTCCAATCTTCCATTCAACAGAGTCCGCAGGAGCAGGAGAGCAAACTGTCAAATCAATGGCAGAGAATGTCCCTGTTACTGTGCAAAAATGTGTCATGGCCCTCATATTCAGGAGACACAGGGTGTAAAAATCGGAATACACTTTCAACTGCTCGTCCTCTTGGGCAGGTGGAGAGACTACCACATAGAATATTATGGGCAATAAAATCCCCTTAGAGGAAAGGGGGGGGGGGGGGGGCAGAAGCTGGCCGATCAGCTCGGAAAGTGCCTCACCATTTAGTGGGGCCTGTAGTAGAAAGTAGTGGGAACAGATTACCTGAAAGGACACAAAATGCAGTGACAGCAACCGTCCTGTAGTCTCACAATTAGGGTTACAGAGGAGGAGTAACCTGTGTTATTGACAAACACTGCTAGTCCTCCCTGAGCTCTCCCACCTTGAAGATCATCTTTTCAATACAGACAATAACCCCTAAACACAGGGGTATCGGATTCCTTGAAATGTGTTTCTTGAAGACACACACATATAAGGGTCTGGTCTGTGTGAAGAACTTTAGTTCATGCACGGGAACTTTGAAACCATTTAAATTCCACTGCAAGAGGTCCATTATCGATTGGGAAAGCTTGTTTTCACTTTCTCTTTGCACCTTGGTGGGGAACGTGAGGTCACTGGTGGCGGACTAGTAGGACTAGGTGGGTCGCCGATTGAAACCACATCCGTTGTCAAATCGTCAATAGCAGCAGCTGGTCTCACTGCCGGTGCTTTAGGGACTGTTCCACTGAATTTTGACTTGGTCTTTGTGGTAGCTTTTTCTCGTTGAGATGAAACATGGGAAGATCCTTGAATGAGTGTACCAGTTGGCACCAGTGTGACATTTCCTGTGGGGGTCAATGGCTCCACAGCGTCACTCTGAGAAGTTTGTGAGACTGAGCCTTTGGCAAGAGCAATGTTACCGGAGCCTCGCTGTTGGCTTGTGCAGCAACAGGAACACTTGTTGGTAGTGGCAGCTGCCACATCTGTTTGTGTCATCACACTAACTTTAACATGGATTGTTTCACAGCTGATGCAAATGAGGTAGTGAATGATCAATGCCGCATTGATTTAAGAAGCTTCTTTGCTTCGACATATGACCTGTGACATGTAACTCTTTAAAGTTCTTGAATTTTCTTGTCGTCCCTACAGAGGGGCACATTCTATTCCAGACTGGATGTGAGTTAGAGCAATTCACACACACTGATGGAGATGAATATTGCACACCTGGTTCATGAGCTGCTTGACCACAGTTCCATGAGGTAGCACGACCCTTACACACAATGGTTGTATGAGCGACCTTGGACACTTGAAACATCACATACAATTTGCAAAAAAAGGGTGAACCAGTAAGTGTAACAAACCTGCCTTAATGTGGCTGGGCAGATCTTACGTATGGAAAGGTAAAAGCTGTCCATTCACTCTCTTCTTCACATTTTGAAATTCTGTAACACTGTCGTCTGCCCATTCCTGTTATAAGGCACTGATATCCTCATCCATGAGGTCTTCACACATTACCACCCCACGGCTGGAATTTAAGGTTTTATGCTGTTCAACAGTAATAGGGTAGTCGCCCAACACAGAAGTCTCTGTTACTTTAACTGATTCTGCATTCCTGAGGAGTATGCTCAGGAGAGGTACCCTCGTAGCTTCTCTTGTTGGGATAGGTAACAGTGCTCACCAGTGGCCCACTTGATCCACTTTGAGAAGTTTTTGAAGAATGAAGAGGCTCCATTGTCGTCCCAAGTGCAGCTAGGGAACAAATGTCCACCAAGATAGAGTGCCCCTTGCCAGGATAAGCCTTGTACAACTGAGGTGCAGCAGGTACCCCAGAGTCACCCACTAATGACTGTTCCGCCTCAACAGCCACACATGCCGTCAGCACGCAACACACCTTAGGATTGAGGTTTTTTTTTTTAAGAGGTTTTTATCATTCTTACAATCCAGACAGTCAAGCCAAGATCCTTGTTCCCTGTGACGCACAACGTTCTACTGCTGTACCAAACGGTGATCGCTGAAGCATGCCCAGAGCTTATGGTGACAGAGGACTTGCGGTGCTTACCAATCCCCAGCTCAGGAACCCCAGGGTCACCAAGCCCGTACTTAGCAAATGAATGCTGAGCCCCTGAGGAGGAGACATCCTGAGTACATTTTTGAGCAGACAATGAATTGTATAAGTGGAGGAGGATTTTCCGAACCACTCCCCATGAAGTATCGTTTAAAACTTTTATGATAATTTGGGATCAGCTACAGCGTACTGCCAGATAAGATATGTGGAAGGACCAACAGGGTTTTCCACTGAGCGTGAGTCCCAAGAACTTTGCAGTTTCGACAAATGGAAGAGCAGCAGGACCAAGATGTACTGTATTTACTTGAATCCAAGCCACACTTGAATCTAAGCCGAACCTGAAAAATGAGACTCAAAATCAAGGGAAAAAAATTTTCCCGAAGCTAAGCCGCACCTGAAATTTGAGACTCAAAATTCAAGGGGAGAGAAAAGTTTTAGACCACCCTAACATGAGACACAATTGAGGTCGAATGGATGAAGATACAGCTACAGTAGTTTGGTCCGAGTCATAAGTTTAACACTTAAGCTTTACCAAGTAGCCATTTCTATGTCAATTAATCAAAATGACAGTCACAATCACATTATTTATTTAGTCGCCAACCGGTTTCAACCTGCGATGGGGTCATCTTCAGGGCAATTTACACTGTAAAGTTATGATATTAGTAAGTAATCATGTACAAGAAATCGCTGCTATCTCCACGCAACTATGTTGTCTAAAAATTCATTGCTATGTGTCAGGCGCTCCGTCCGTATTTATACAGGTACCCTACCTTTTTCACGTGCTTCGTCTGGTTTGAATCAATTGCTTATTTTGCTTTGATCTGATAAGTGCCATTCTCTTTGTTATAGGTGTTTAAGTCACTCTAAGATGAAAATGCATTATTGTACTGTGTCATGCATTGTTTGTCGCATTCTGATAATGAGTGTTTACGACCTGTTGCCGCTTGCGGCACGGCTTGCTTTTGTGCACGCTACCAAGGCTTACAATTTAAAAAAAAAAAAGAGAGGAATTGTCTCATAAGCAAAACAATGGCAAGAGAATGCTATTTTTTGTTACTTACACTGCTGCTTTCTTTGATAATGACCAACAAGAACCAAATAATAGACTGCTGAAGGCGTTCTGAACGAGAGTTTAGCAAAAAATTTTCTCCGTTTGAAAATCTTTGCAGACGCCTCTTTAGTACATTACATTCTGCACAGAAATTAGAGTCATCTTAGATTTAAAAATCTAGTCAGTTGCCATGCTTCATTTCTGACTGTATCACTATTCAGCATAAGGATAATACGAATGTAAACATGACATGATATGTATATTCTTCCACATTTGCTGTTGTCTTACTCTAGTTTCGTAGTTTATTAGGCAGACAGAATTTAAATGAGATAGCAGCAAACACGAAAGAATACATGGCATAATGTTTACATTCTTCTACCTCTTCTTTTAATTTATTTACTGAGGCAGAGGTTCTGGCGCCAGTATTTATCTTTGTGCCTGCAAAGCATGCCTGTGTAGCGCTACATATATTCGACGGCAGAATTTAGTTGTGGCGGCACCTACCAACATTTTTCAGAACTTCCGCTTACTTTGCATTCGATTCTAAGCCGCACGCGGTTTTTTGAATTACAAAAACTGGAAAAAAAGTGTGGCTTAGATTCGAGTAAATACGGTAAGGACGGTGGAACAAACTCCTTACACCACCAGAAGTTCAGAGAGAGAGCTTTTTATGTGGAAAAATCGAAACATTTGTTGATACTCCATGAGTAAAGACAGTCAACAAAGTAAGTGGACCAGTTGAGAGTTGCAGAAGGCTGTAAAGTAATCGATGAAAAGGAAGCCTGAGATGCCGGACAGAAGACAGTTCGTGATAGGGATGACTGCTATGGCAAATAGGACTACACTAAGCACAGAGCCCTGAGGCAATTCGTTCGCCAGAATAAAAGAGTTCAACATGTACGTTGAAAACCCGGTCTTTTAAAAAACACCTGAATAAAATGAGGCATGCAGGCTTGGAAGCCTTACATGTGCATTGTACGGAGGACCCCATCTCCACAGCTACTGTAAGCCTTCTCCAAATCAAAAAACCAAGCTACAGTCCGGCATTTCCATAGAAAATTTTTCATTACAAAGGTTGATGAGATGACCAATTGCATAGTGATGCCTACGAATCCGCACTGAGCATCTGTAAGCAAATTCCGAGACTCAAGCCACCATACCGACCGACCACTGATCATGCATTCCATCAACTTGCAGACACTGCTGGTGAGGAAAATTAGGTGATAGCTGGATGGAAGATGTTTGTTCTTATCAGGTTTGGGTATGGAGATTACACTAGTTTCACACCAATGTCATCAAGAGGTAGGTGCTGCAACATCTGAATGTGAATATCCTCCAGTCCTGGAGCAGAGGATCATGACGAGGTGACACCATGTTTGAGCTCCATCATGGTAAAAACGGTATGGTAACATTCACGATTCTGACGGAAGAAAAATATCTCCCAAATCTCCCCCACTCATTTTCGAGGTAGGAGGGCAGGATGGTAATGGGCAGAGCTTGAAATCACTGCAAAGTATCGACCCAAGGTGTTAGAAATATCAATAGGGTCCACAAGGGCATCATTTGCTGCAGTCAATCCAGGAATGAGGAGCTGTACCTTGTTTCCAGAAATCTAATGTAGTTTACTGCAAACAGGTGAGAGAGTAAAATGGTTAAAAGAATTAGTAAAAGAAATCCATCTAGGTTTTTAGCTACCTCTGATAACGTGACGACACTTTGAATGCGAATGGCATCATGGCATTTCTGAGTCCACCTGGGGACTGGGACACGTCACAGTATCGAAAATGTTTGGGGGACGGAACATTCTCCAGCAGAAAGGATAACATTCGTAAGGTACTCTACCTGATCATCACTGCTGTGGAAATGTTCATCAAAGGTTGCCACTGAAGAGTAGAGCCTCCAATCAGCTTTAGAAAGCTGCTAGTTGGTCTTGCGCACAGATGGGACACGAGTTAGCACATGAATTACACATGGGAAATGGTCACTTGAGTATGTGTTTTGAGAGTACAGACCACTCTAGATGGTGTGCAAGCCGTGCAATACAGAACAAGAGATCCAGATGCATGAAAGTATGTGTGGAATCTGAAAGAAATGTGGTTCACTAGTGTTAAGAGAAAAGAGAGTAAGGTGGCAGAGAATATCCGGTAGCAGAGAGCCTCTCAGGCAGGTTCTCATAGAGCCCCAAATGGGATGGTGGGCACTGCAGTTTCCACGTGGCAATATGGGTTGAGGGAGCTGAGCGGTAAGGCATCATGTCTGTCCTGGTGAGATAAAATGATGGGGTATGTAGATATTACGAAGAGAATAGATATAACTGGGGAAATAAAGATAGACACAACAGCTGTAGCTCTGTGTTCAATGAAATGTTTTGGCTATGGATGTCATCCAGAATGTGCATCATGACTCCTCTGGGAACGGACTGGAGTGGATTGAAGAGGTCAAAGGGATCTTGAGGGCGTAACTTTGCTTCTTGAAGGCATAAAACAACTGGGCATTACAATCGCAATAGCAGCTGTAAGTCTTCCCTGCTGCCCTGTGGGATCTGATGCCACAAATGTTCCGTTGGAGAACAGCCATATTAGACACTAGGAGATATTTCTCTTGCAATGGCTAATTACTTCAGTGGCTGCTGAGCCCCACATTTTGGTTGCATACTAGTATAGGGTTCTGGGGCCGGAGGATCTTGTTCCAAATTTTGTCAGAGGTACAAGTAACCTACCCGGGTTGGTCACATGACACCAGGGTGGAGGATCGGTTGGTAACTTTCACCAGTGAAATGGAGGTTGGCTGGACAGAGATGTCGCACAGTTTCACTGTTGTAGAGGATCTCCGAGTTGGAGAAGGGAAGAACGTTTGCCTTCCCAGTACCTCTGCGTTTGTCAGACACGGACCCAGATGTTTGCTGATTTGAGGTGTGGAAAAAGTCATCTCTGGAGTATTCCTTTTGGAATTTCTTTTTGCCTGGTTGCATCAGAAGGGACTACATATGAGTAGGCAAAAGTTTTTATTGGGTTGAACAGCTGTAGTAGGTGGAGATAAGGACGTCACATTATCACTAGGTGATTTCACAACCGCAGCACTGAAATGGAAGTTGCATGTCTGCATGGCCATAATTTTCACGTGACATAGCAACAAAGGTACTGTAACTGCCACATAGTGGTATGCAAGGCTTTCGGCTAACTAACATTTTGCGAGCAACATTGATAGGTACCTTTTCCTTCATATGGATCACCTGAACGACTCACTCATCGAGGTACACCGGGCAATTCAAGAGATGAAGTGGCATAGTTGATAGTGTACTTGATGCAGTGCGGAGGAAGAGGTGGGCAATCTCCCTCGTGAAAATCACTGCCACAAGTCACGCATTTGGCTAAGTTTTTTCATAACATGCGAGTATGGTTATAATGCTGGCGTTGGTATCAATGGATTGGGTTCGGTATGTAGGGTCTGATGTTAATGACTTCACAGCCCGCCTGGGCCTTCGAGTGGAATTCCACTTAATCACATGATAAGAAAAGGGTGTGGATAGGCACATCAATCCCCTTCATATCGCAATTGACTGCGGCTACACCCTGATAAGAGATAATTTTGTACCAGGCAACCGCCTCTCCCAGGACCTAGCCTTTACCAAGGAGTACGTGCATGCCCTACCTGTCAACCCTGGGTGCTGGGAGATAAGCATTTACCCTGTGGCCCTTTGGTGTCAAGCACGTGAGTCAGCCAGGCATGCACAGGAAAGAAGACAAAAAGAGAGATCTCAAATGCCAAAGTGGAGAAAGGACAGAGGAAGTCAAAAAATAAAGGGAGAGAGGGAAAGAGGAGGGGGGGGGAGAGGGAGAGGGAGAGGGAGAGGGAGAGGGAGAGGGAGAGGGAGAGGGAGGGGGAGGGGGAGGGGGAGGGGGAGGGAGGGAGGGAGAGAGGGGGAGAGAGAGAGAGAGAGAGAGAGAGAGAGAGAGAGAGAGAGAGAGAGAGAAATGAAACCCACCCAACAAGGAGAGGCCCCCAGTGATGGGAACAACTTTTTGAAACCAGATATACAGTATAAAATGGAAATGTCGTGTGGCTAGGGCCTCCCGTCGGGTAGACCGTTCGACTGGTGCAGGTCTTTCGATTTGACGCCACTTCGGCGACCTGCGTGTCGATGGGGATGAAATGATGATGATTAGGACAACACAACACCCAGTCCCTGAGCGGAGAAAATTTCCGACCCAGCCGGGAATCGAACCCGGGCCTTTAGGATTGACAGTCTGTCACGCTGACCACTCAGCTACCGGGGCGGACAGATATACAGTGATGTATGTTACGATCCGAGTTGTCGCGCCCTGCAGCCATTCACCATTCTGGACCCTCGTTTGTGAATAATTCTGGGGGTGGGGGGAACGGAATTTTGCACACTCAATAGCATTAAAAAAGTTATGGACACGGTAAGGGTTTCACATGAAAAAGGTTGTGGGTTTGAATCTCACTAGGTGCATGATTTTTTTTTTTTTTAATTTTTTAAATCTTTATCAAAATTACTTCGATTATTATTTTTATTCAATTACATGGTTTAAATGTAATTTTTATTCCTATTTCTTTGTCACATCATTTTAATCACCATATGAACTTTTAAATTTGTTTCATTTTTCTTTATATTAGTTTCTTTACATGGCACTTTTGTGAATGTGAATTTAATTATTTTTAACTATTACACTAACCAATTATTTGAACATTCCTGTTTAGTGATTAAAAAGCAAAAGACAAAATAATATATTTATATTGACTGTGCAATGGCGTGAAAAATGTATTTTTCATTACAAGATGTGCAATTTTTTTGCATGGCAAGTGTCAAAGAAACATTTAAAAAACAGCCTAAATTCCTATGGACAAAATAACACAGGTGAAGATTCACAAAATAACACTTTTTTAATGCTGCTAAGTATAATAAAAACTTTTGAATTTTGTTTCTTCATCAATTACTCCCAAATAAAAGCCCACCAGGGTCAATGGCTGCAGTGTGTTATACCTGGGGTCTTAAACTATGTAACTGTATAGATTATATATAAAAACAAAGATGAGGTGACTTACCGAACAAAAGCGCTGGCAGGTCGATAGATACACAAACAAACACAAACACACACACAAAATTCAAGCTTTCGCAACAAACTGTTGCCTCATCAGGAAAGAGGGAAGGAGAGGGGAAGACGAAAGGAAGTGGGTTTTAAGGGAGAGGGTAAGGAGTCATTCCAATCCCGGGAGCGGAAAGACTTACCTTAGGGGGAAAAAAGGACAGGTATACACTCGCACACACGCACATATCCATCCACACATACAGACACAAGCAGACATATTTAAAGACAAAGAGTTTGGGCAGAGATGTCAGTCGAGGCAGAAGTGTAGAGGCAAAGAAGTTGTTGAAAGACAGGTGAGGTATGAGTGGCGGCAACTTGAAATTAATTTCAAGTTGCCGCCACTCATACCTCACCTGTCTTTCAACAACTTCTTTGCCTCTACACTTCTGCCTCGACTGACATCTCTGCCCAAACTCTTTGTCTTTAAATATGTCTGCTTGTGTCTGTATGTGTGGATGGATATGTGCGTGTGTGCGAGTGTATACCTGTCCTTTTTTCCCCCTAAGGTAAGTCTTTCCGCTCCCGGGATTGGAATGACTCCTTACCCTCTCCCTTAAAACCCACTTCCTTTCGTCTTCCCCTCTCCTTCCCTCTTTCCTGATGAGGCAACAGTTTGTTGCGAAAGCTTGAATTTTGTGTGTGTGTTTGTGTTTGTTTGTGTATCTATCGACCTGCCAGCGCTTTTGTTCGGTAAGTCACCTCATCTTTGTTTTTATATATAATTTTTCCCACGTGGAATGTTTCCTTCCATTATATTAACTGTATAGATTGTTTCAAGAAGTCGATCCCACTGCTGGGAATCTCTCCTTGCAAGTCATCCGACTTTTGAAAGCTTCTGTTTTCTGATTGCACACAACACATGGTCCCCAAGGGAAGGGAGAGAAAACAGGAGGAGGACAGACACGCAGCATGGAAAGGAAGGATAGCTGCTAGGGCAGCGGCTCCATGTGTGCCAAGCACATACTCACAAAAGAGGTGTGTCCCCAGGAGTGGAAATTGTGGCTTTGACTGATATAAAGGAAGGTGTATTTTGTGCAAATGCGGCTTTGACAGAAGTGCCAGTGGCATTTCATGTGAGACATTTATCACACATTCATTCATTGCTTTCAGGCATTTTGCTGCCGTAAAAGTTTCTTCTGAAAAGAATTTGAATAATGAATTACCATCATTGGCTCCTGCTACAACCTATAGAACTTCAACTGAAGAGACTTCTAGCTGAAAAGGCCACAGCAGCCAAACAGTGTCATGTGTGCGAGTTGTGCTTGTGTGTATTTTTCAGAAGAAGGCCTTCTGGCCCAAAGCTTAGCTGTATAGCAGTCTCCTTCATTGGTCTGGCTGTGACTCAACATCTACATTTACATCTAAATTTATACTCCGCAAGCCACCCAACGGTGTGTGCCGGAGGGCACTTTACGTGCCACTGTCATTACCTCCCTTTTCTGTTCCAGTCGCGTATGGTTCGCGGGAAGAACGACTGTCTGAAAGCCTCTGTGCCCGCTTGAATCTCTCTCTAATTTTACATTCGTGATCTCCTCGGGAGATATAAGTAGGGGGAAGCAATATATTCGATGCCTCATCCAGAAACGCACCCTCTCGAAACCTGGCGAGCAAGCTACACTGCGATGCAGAGCGCCTCTCTTGCAGAGTCTGCCACTTGAGTTTGCTAAACATCTCCGTAACGCTATCACGGTTACCAAATAACCCTGTGACGAAACGCGCCGCTCTTCTTTGGATCTTCTCTATCTCCTCCGTCAACCCGATCTGGTACGGATCCCACACTGATGAGCAATACTCAAGTATAGGTCGAACGAGTGTTTTGTAAGCCACCTCCTTTGTTGATGGACTACATTTTCTAAGGACTCTCCCAATGAATCTCAACCTGGTACCCACCTTACCAACAATTAATTTTATATGATCATTCCACTTCAAATCGTTCTGCACGCATACTCCCAGATATTTTACAGAAGTAGCTGCTACCAGTGTTTGTTCCGCTATCATATAATCGTACAATAAAGGATCCTTCTTTCTACGTATTTGCAATACATTACATTTGTCTATGTTAAGGGTCAGTTTCCACTCCCTGCACCAAGTGCCTATCCGCTGCAGATCTTCCTGCATTTCGCTACAATTTTCTAATGCTGCAACTTGTCTGTATACTACAGCATCATCCACAAAAAGCCGCATGGAACTTCCGACACTATCTACTAGGTCATTTATATACATTGTGAAAAGCAATGGTCCCATAACACTCTCCTGTGGCACACCAGAGGTTACTTTAACGTCTGTAGACGTCTCTCCATTGATAACAACATGCTGTGTTCTGTTTGCTAAAAACTCTTCAATCCAGTCACACAGCTGGTCTGATATTCCATAGGCTCTTACTTTGTTTATCAGGCGACAGTGTGGAACTGTATCAAATGCCTTCCGGAAGTCAAAGAAAATAGCACCTACCTGGGAGCCTGTATCTAATATTTTCTGGGTCTCATGAACAAATAAAGCGAGTTGTGTCTCACACGATCGCTGTTTCCGGATTCCATGTTGATTCCTACAGAGTAGATTCTGGGTTTCCAAAAACGATATGATACTCGAGCAAAAAACATGTTCTAAAATTCTACAACAGATCGACGTCAGAGATATAGGTCTATAGTTTTGCGCATCTGCTCGACGACCCTTCTTGAAGACTGGGACTACCTGTACTCTTTTCCAATCATTTGGAACCTTCTGTTCCTCTAGATACTTGCGGTACACGGCTGTTAGAAGGGGGGCAAGTTCTTTCGCATACTCTGTGTAGAATTGAATTGGTATCCCGTCAGGTCCAGTGGACTTTTCTCTGTTGAGTGATTCCAGTTGCTTTTCTATTCCTTGGACACTTATTTCAATGTCAGCCATTTTTTCTTTTGTGCGAGGATTTAGAGAAGGAACTGCAGTGCGGTCTTCCTCAGTGAAACAGTTTTGGAAAACGTGTTTAGTATTTCAGCTTTACGCGTGTCATCCTCTGTTTCAATGCCATCATCATCCCGGAGTGTCTGGATATGCTTTTTCGAGCCACTTACTGATTTAACGTAAGACCAGGACTTCCTAGGATTGTCTGTCAAGTCGGTACATAGAATTTTACTTTCGAATTCACTGAATGCTTCACGCATAGCCCTCCTTATGCTAACTTTGACATCGTTTAGCTTCTATTTTTTCTGAGAGGTTTTGGCTACGTTTACACTTGGAGTGAAGCTCTCTTTGCTTTCGCAGTAGTTTCCTAACTTTGTTGTTTAACCACGGTGGGTTTTCCCGTCCCTCACAGTCTTACTCGGCACGTACCTGTCTAAAACGCATTTTACGATTGCCTTGAACTTTTTCCGTAAACACTCAACATCGTCAGTGTCGCAACAGAAATTTTCGTTTTGATCTGTTAGGTAGTCTGAAATCTGCCTTCTATTACTCTTGCTAAACAGATAAACCTTCCTCTTTTTTTTATATTCCTATTAACTTCCATATTCAGGGATGCTGCAACGGCCTTATGATCACTGATTCCCTGTTCTGCACATACAGAGTCGAAAAGTTCGGGTCTGTTTGTTATCAGTAGGTCCAAGATGGTATCTCCACGAGCCGGTTCTCTGTTTAATTGCTCGAGGTAATTTTCCGATAGTGCACTCAGTATAATGTCACTCGATGCTCTGTCCCTACCAACCGTCCTAAACATTTGAGTGTCCCAGTCTATATCTGGTAAACTGAAATCTCTACCTAAAACTATAACGTGCTGAGAAAATTTATGTGAGATGTATTCCAAATTTTCTCTCAGTTGTTCTGCCACTAATGCTGCTGAGTCGGGAGGTCGGTAAAAGGAGCCAATTATTAACCTAGCTCGGTTGTTGAGTGTAACCTCCACCAATAATAATTCACAGGAACTATCCACTTCTACTTCACTACAGGATAAACTACTACTAACAGCGACAAACACTCCACCACCGGTTGCATGCAATCTATCCTTTCTAAACACCGTCTGTGCCTTTGTAAAAATTTCGGCAGAATTTATCTCTGGCTTCAGCCAGCTTTCTGTACCTATAACGATTTCAGCTCCGGTGCTTTCTATCAGCGCTTGAAGTTCCGGTACTTTACCAATGCAGCTTCGACAGTTTACAATTACAATACCGATTGCTGCTCGGTCCCCCCATGTCCTGACTTTGCCCCGCACCCTTTGAGGCTGTTGCCCTTTCTGTACTTGCCCGAGGCCATCTAACCTAAAAAACCGCCCAGCCCACGCCACACAACCCCTGCTACCCGTGTAGCCGCTTGTTGCGTGTAGTGGACTCCTGACCTATCCAGCGGAACCCGAAACCCCACCACCCTGTGGCGCAAGTCTACCCTGTATGGTGAGTAGCAATCTATTGTACTCATAATATTCTTGTTATTGTATACTACACTTTCCTTTGTCTATAAAATTTCTGGTCAAAAAGTTGAACAATTGAGAAAATTTATCATCAGAGTGGCATAATATTGTCCGACATACATATTAGGACAGGGTGAGAAGATGAATTTGTATTGGAAAATAATTGTGAGTCATATGTTACAAAATAACACTCCGACAACAGTTCTAGAGTAAGCATTCCTTTCAGTCAATAATTACAATAGTAATGTATTTATTATAATTAATTCAGCTACTGTTGCTGCTGCTGCCCTTACTGTCGCCCTTGCCACTGCAGACAGACAATGATGAGAACAATCTGTAAGCACCACATTCTTTTGTTTTTGACACCATGCAAGCACAATTAGGTATCATAGGAAAATGTGGAACATTGTGCATCAGCTGCTAACATCGCCCCTAGCTACTGTTATTGGTCAGTCACAAAGATATTTTATTTGGGCTATAAAATATTTTTTCAAAAGCGTATAAATATCAGATCTTAAGTCTTGTATTAATATGAACATTTAGTTTAAAATGAAGTTACACAAAGTAAACAGTAGATTACTTTATAACAACACATCAGATCAGACTTCTGTTTCAATTTTACACTACCACTTACTTTCAGTAAATCAGAAACAAAATTGTAGAACACTGGAAAGTAAAAATATATGATACTTCAAACTTTGAATGACTATGTTAGCTCACTTTAAGAAGGAACATAAGAAAATGGTGGGATCAAACAATTAGAGTAAACACAAAGGAATTTCCATTTCTCATAGTAGAAGCAATAAAGGTTCAGCGCTTTACAGGAGATTGAGCAACACATGCCACGTCTTCATTGGTGCATCACACACTGACTTCTTACTTTTGCATGTAAATTTGTCATTATTTTACACTCCTCATACAAATTCTGGTTGTACACTATATACACTAGCCTGTTTTCAGCCCAAATCTCCCCCAACACAAGTATCACTTACACTTTCAACAATGCTCTGTTGTTGCAGAATGTGATTCAATAAAACATACGAGAATGTCCATACAAAGAAATGAATGGGAAATTTGCTTAATTAGAGTGTATGTAACACTATAGCTACAACTTTTTCCCCTTAAGTTACAATGAAACTGCCAGACATACTTAAATAAAGTTTCACCACAAGCGCATAAAATTCTGATACATGAGTGCTCCAAAGCTTAAGACACTAAGTTAAGTTTCCTCATTGGAAATCAAATGCATTGGGTTATATCACTTTGATTCAATCTATGTATAACAACATAGCAAGGTTTCAATTGTTTAACAAGGTCACCTACTCCTAAATGGCTTTGGTCTTTCACCACTGCCACTGTTTCGAGTGACTGTGCACTGCTGTCATTGGTGCTATGGTTGTCATTTTCTTCTCTTTTAAAAACTATTTTACCAGGATTTTGTATCCGTTCTAACACTATTCTTAAATCTTTCAATTTCCGTTTCTTCTCTGGGATATGAATACATTTATCTTGCTCAAGCTTTTCAGGCCTAATACGTGAAGATCTCATATTCTGCTTAACATTTGCCAGTTTACTGTGTAACTGTTGATCTGGCTCACAACTGCTGCAACATTTCACTGCAGATTTAGTGGCTGTAGAACGACGTGTAAACATCCTTGTTGGCTGGTAAGTGGTGTTTATAGGTTTTGCAACTTGAGTAGCTGCCTGTGATGAATCTGTACAGGTGCCGCTACTCGTCGCATCCTGCACAACGGCACTGCCCGGACGTGGATTCACTGTACTTGTAACTGGAAGAGAAATTTCTAGACCTGAATTAGATCTTTTCCTTTTACCACTCACTTTTTCAGAAATTACTTCAACATCTTCATGAAAAAGAGTGTTGTTATGTCCACTCATACTTTCTCCACTGCTCTGCTTATCAGTGTTTGCACACAACTCCTGTGAAACACTTATATGGGAGGATGGTAAATGTGCTTTCCACCTTTGAAGATTGGCAGTAAAACTCCTGTTCACATCTGTAAGTTTCTTGCTGGCAATCTCTAAAAATTTATTAAAATTATTAATCATGTCATCATACGCTTGTTTCTGGTGAGGCTTACTGTCTAATTCTTCTTGAATACACGTTATGCGAGTTAACATGTATTTTGCAACATTCTCTGCTGCCAACAGATTTTCTTTGAACCAGTTTATCTCTATGGCATCTATATTACTTGAAGGCAATTCTGGACAGGTCTGATTCACAACACAAGCCTGTGGAGTCTCTCTCATTGAGGGCAATTCTTGGCAGGCCTGATTCACAACACGCCCCTGTGGAATTTCACTCCTCAAAGGCAATTCCGGACAGGTTTCATTCACAGCTTTAGCCTGTGGAATTTCTCTCCTCGAAGGCAACTCTGGACAGGTCTGATTCATATCAGCAGCCTGCGGAACTTCTGTGTTCGAAGAAGTACCATTAACTGGATTGGAGGAATCTGGCAACACATCAGTTAATATGTTTTTTAACACACTGGTAGCCTCTAAACTGGCTGTACTGGAAGTGAGCCCACTTACTGGTTTATTTTGTGGATATTTTTTTGAATGATGATCTGTAAGCAAACTATTAAGCATGCTTTGGTCCCTTGCCAACGATGTAGGTGCTGAAGGAACTGTTCCTGATGGACAATCTGGTAATAAAGAGTTATGTATGGACTGCTGTTCAGCACTTACAGAACTAAGTGATTCACTCACTGCCAAAGGACTATGTTCAATATCCGACACTCTAACAGACTGCAATGCAGTAGGACTCCTCACCTGAATATACCTACTTTGCGTTTTTGATTTTGTATTTACAGTAGATTTTGCATATGTTTTTGCTGTACATGCAAGTGTTGCCGACATATTTTCAGAAGTATGACCATTTATGTTGGATTGATGTGGGGCTGCGTTGTTTATGGTGCTGTTATGGGCAAATTTAATACTGTTCTCAGGTTTTTCTTGCTGTTGATTGGGCTGACTTGTTATTGCATTGGTATCGTGATTCTGTACATAGTGTGGTACTCCACTAATCTGACTCGACTCCTTTGGTATATAGTGAAGGCTGGCACTATTATTTACATACACGGGCACATATGCGCCACTACTCTTCCTTACAACTACCAAAGGGGATGTTCCACTCTGAAAACGAAACATTGGATTTGGTTGTTGTGATACTGAACCAACTGGGGGACTACTGTTAAGAAGTGCACCTAAAGATAGTGAATCAGCTGGCGAGTTCTGCTGAGGGAATCTTATAACTGAAGTACGGTGTGGGATATGGACAGGTGGCATCACAACTACTCGCCCACTAGGTATAATCTGATTATTACTGAGAATGTTAGGTCTTATGCCATGATTAAGAAATGGAAGTCCTGCTGTTGGTTGTGAATTAATACTGGAAAAATGAGCCTGATTGATGAGTGGACCTACACCAATGTATGAGATGTTATGAGAAGCCATAGAAGCATGTACTCTTTCTTTGTTTGAATTGCTAGCAGCACCAGTTTGTTCACTGCTTACTATTTCTTCAGAAGCTGCGCTGTGAGTAAGAGTTTTTTGTGTGTCAGCTGATGTATTTTCAGTTTTAAAATCTTCATTTGAGTCCACAGTAATGTTCCTCAACATTTTCATTACAGATGCCTTGACTCTTCCTGCTTTGATATATTCTCCAAATGTAACCTCACTAGGCATGTTGCTCTTTAAACGGGGTATCCGCCGCTCGACAGTAGGTCCGCAGCAGAATTCTTGATTATGACCTGGGGTTTCATTCTCTTCATCTCCTTTCCTATGGAACCACAAAAGAACAGTGTTACTGATTGCTGCAACAGGCATATTTCTGTTCGAGTTCAGGTCATCTCATATTATCTATTGTGAGTAAATAAAGGATGAGCAAACACTACATCTTGCTATGTGTACAAAGTGTCTCACACAAACTTCACAATCTTCCAGGCAAGTAGGAAAGAATAAGCTGACAGTGACAGATTCGTAACAGTGTGACCAATTATAGAAAAAAAGTATGTAACCACGCACAGCCTATCAGAAAATATGAGTACTTACTGCTGTCTGTGAAAGTACATATTTTTTGTAACACACTTCAGGGTGCCCTTGAATGAAAATATGGAGAAGTGTACAAAAAAAATTACAGTAAGACGTAGTGCTCACCGCAACACATTGGAGAGAGCACTGCAATGCCCTTGCTCGTCCCTTGCAGGGACAGTAAATTCTAGCATAAGCTAGATAAATAAGAATACAGTAAATGTATTCAACATGTGCAAAAACTGATTTGAATGGACCTTGCCCGAATAAACTGGCATCATCTTTTATAATCAACATTCAATAAAGTTCTCACAGAGACAGGTGCCCCAAAACAATCTTCATTTAAGTTCATGAGCACTGGAAAAAAACAAGCACGCCAAACAACTTTTCAGAACAAGGCAGGTCTCCTCCTCTTCTTTGGTACCAAGTTCATTTTGAAACAACCTCATCTACGAGGTGCATAAGGCCTCCGATCTTTTTTCTAATTAACTACTCACCCGAAATCGATGAAACTAGGGTTGCTTCTCGACGTAATCGCCCTGCAGACGTACACATTTTTCACAACGCTGACGCCATGATTCCATGGCAGCGGCGAAGGCTTCTAAAGAAGTCTGTTTTGACCACTGGAAAATCGCTGAGGCAATAGCAGCACGGCTGGTGAATGTGCGGCCACGGAGAGTGTCTTTCATTGTTGGAAAAAGCCAAAAGTCACTAGGAGCCAGGTCAGGCGAGTAGAGAGGATGAGGAATCACTTCAAAGTTGTTATCACGAAGAAACCGTTGCGTAACGTTAGCTCGATGTGCGGGTGCGTTGTCCTGGTGAAACAGCACACGCGCAGCCCTTCTCGGACGTTTTTGTTGCAGTGCAGGAAGGAATTTGTTCTTCAAAACATTTTCGTAGGATGCACCTGTTACCGTAGTGCCCTTTGGAACGCAATGGGTAAGGATTACGCCCTCGCTGTCCCAGAACATGGACACCATCATTTTTTCAGCACTGGCGGTTACCCGAAGTTTTTTTGGTGGCGGTGAATCTGTGTGCTTCCATTGAGCTGACTGGCGCTTTGTTTCCAGATTGAAAAATGGCATCCACGTCTCATCCATTGTCACAACCGATGAAAAGAAAGTCCCATTCGTGCTGTCGTTGCGTGTCAACATTGCTTGGCAACGTGCCACACGGGCAGCCGTGTGGTCGTCCGTCAGCATTCGTGGCACCCACCTGGATGACACTTTTCGCATTTTCAGGTCATCATGCAGGATTGTGTGCACAGAACCCATAGAAATGCCAACTCTGGAGGCGATCTGTTCAACAGTCATTCGGCGATCCCCCAAAGCAATTATCTCCACTTTCTCGATCATGTCGTCAGACCGGCTTGTGCGAGCCCGAGGTTGTTTCGGTTTCTTGTCACACAATGTTCTGCCTTCATTAAACTGTCGCACCCACCAACGCACTTTCGATGCATCCATAACTCCATCACCACGTCTCCTTCAACTGTCGAAGAATTTCAATTGGTTTCACACCACGCAAATTCAGAAAACGAATGATTGCACGTTGTTCAAGTAAGGAAAACGTCGCCATTTTAAGTATTTAAAACAGTTATCATTCTCGCAGCTGGCGGTAAAATTCCATCAGCCGTACGGTGCTGCCATCTGTGGGACGTATTGACAATGAACGCGGCCTCATTTTAAAACAATGCGCATGTTTCTATCTCTTTCCAGTCCGGAGAAAAAAAATCGGAGGCCTTAGAACTTGAATACACCTCGTATTTTCACCACATGTTCCTCCCACAACTACAAACAAAGAAAAGATCCACCACTAATATGCAATCATTACCATATATGGTACTAAAACATCATGATTGATTAAATGAAACAATGGAAAATCCAGGCTGGAAAGTAACAACATTAGGAAGGAAAGTTGCTACTCACCATACAGCGAAGATGCTGAGTCGCGACAGGCACAACAAAAAGATTCACACTATTGTACCTTTCGGCCATTAAGGCCTTTGTCAGCACTACACACACACACACACACACACACACACACACAGAGAGAGAGAGAGAGAGAGAGAGAGAGAGAGAGAGAGAGAGAGAGAGTTTTTTGCGTGTGTGTGTATTGTGACAAAGGCCTTAATGGCTGAATGCTATAATTGTGTGAATCTTTTTGTTGTTCTTTCGCAACTCAGCATCTCCGCTGTATGGTGAGTAGCAACTTTCCTTCCTAATATTGTTACATGATTGATTAAAACTATACATTACAAATTTTAATGGCCTTAATTGTAATATAATGTAATAACACTAAATGATAACCAGTTTCAGTTGAGTAACCATCCTCAGATCATGATTCACTATATGTGGCAGCTAAGGGCAACTAACTCAAGTGTGTCTCAATTTTACACTGATTTACGTGAAAACTACAAAACACGATTTCTCTTTAAAAAAAATAAAAAATAAAATAAAATAAAAAACTCTCCAGCGTGGTGGCTGGATGGGGTATACAGGCACACACAATCACACTCTAAAACAAATCAATCTGTTTGGTCGCCAAGTTGGCACGTTTAGTGATGCTGTAGACTGCAAAACTCACCTGCTTAATTTTTGCTGCACGAATCCGCACACCCGCAGATGGTACATGCGTACACTTTGAATGAAATGATATGCCAGGAAGAGGTTGGTTGGCCAGCAAAGAAGTACTAAACTTTTCTGATAAAAACAGACTATACAATTGAGGCCCTGTAACTTATTGTTCAAAATAAAGAGGTATGTGCAGCACACCAGAATTCAAGGAGCTTTCATGGAAGCCAATAATTGCGAGTAGTCATCTTTTCACCTTGCTCCGTATGAACTAATGACACCAGTGGGAGATGAAACAGGCAAGCATTACACCCACACGTTCAATGATGCCTCCAAAAAAAGATTCTGTACAGCAGGACTTCATATGGTACGATATCGATGTACTGCTTGGTACAATTCACAAAAGATTCTCCACTACTATTACACTTACCCGGGTTCGATTCCCAATACTGGCTGGGATTTTTCCTTGGTGGGAGGACTGGAATGGGGTGCACTCAGTCTTGTGATTCAACTGAGGAGCTGTCTGAGTGAAAAGCAGACAACAGCTGGGAGCGCAGTGAGCTGACCCTATGCCTTTCCATACCGCATCCAATGAGACCACTGGCTGAGAATGACACGGCCATCGGTCGATTGTGGCTGGTCCGTTAATGTCAGAAGGCAGAGCTTTGCTTCTTTGCCCCTTCAGGGACAGGGATGAGTTCATCCTGCTGGGACCAAAGGGTACCTCTCCCCTCACACAGTGTTTTACTTTCTTGTTTCGCCAGAGGTGTCCCTATGACAACCTTCTAGAACATTCGAGAGACCACTTTTGTCCCTCTCTGTGACACAGCTTCCACCCACTTCTCCTGTGGCCGTTCTTCATCTCCTCATGTAACGATGGCCAAACATAGCTGCCTTGCACCCTTCCAGGATTCTGCTGTTCTCCTTGACTGAAAATTCCATAACACTCAAACCAAAAGTTGAGTTCAGATGTGGATAGCATCAACCAGTTGCAAACTTCCTGCAGTATATTTTACAACCAATGATAAATCAACTTATGTTTTCAATCAACTTCAGGGATTACATTTTTTCCCCTTTCTTTCTTTCTTTCTTTCTTTCAGAAATGAGTGTGGACAGTGAAATAGCCTGTCACTGTAACAGGAGGACGAGGAGGTTAGTGTTTAACGTCCCGTCGACAACGAGGTCATTAGAGACGGAGTGCAAGCTCAGGATGGGGAAGGAAATCGGCCGTGCCCTTTGAAAGGAACCATCCCGGCATTTGCCTGAAACGATTTAGGGAAATCACAGAAAATTTAAATCAGGATGGCTGGAGACGGGATTGAACCGTCGTCCTCCCGAATGCGAGTCCAGTGTGCTAACCACTGGCGCCACCTCGCTCGGTGTGTCACTGTAACATCTCAGAGTACATTGTTAACCACAAAGCATAACTTGGGTAATATACAAAGATTTATCAAAGTGTGACTGTTAATGTATAAAACCAGTAGGAGACTACTCGTATGCTAACAGTCATTCTTCAGATATTTACAAGTTATGCTTAGCAATGATGTTGTTGTTAACACTGTAATTAGACACCACTTATAGAGTAAATTTGATCTGAAGATGGTTTCTAGTAAACCAAAGCCAGTTATCTTCTAGTGTTATGACATAACACAGGGGACAAAACCATTACAATTTATAATAAATAATACTGATCACTGTGTCTCCTTCAACTGAAAATTAATACTGAATACTAGACTGTAGCATTAACCTAGAACCTTGTCTTTTGCAAACAATGCTCTGAGTGACTAAGTTAGCTGATGGCACAGCTTCATTCCTGCCGGTACCACTCTTCTACTTTCCAGTCTTCACAACGAAAGATTTCTTGTGCACTTAGCAATCCTGGAAGACAGAATATCACAGAGCTTAGCTGCAGCCTATGAGTGGCCTCCAGGATAAAGGTGTCACTCTTCAGCAGAGCCTATGCATTTTGAAAGTTACTGATATGTTAAAACTATTTTCCAGACTTTTAGGAGGTGGCTAAGGCACTATAGTGTCTATTATTCCTTACGGAAACAGTCTGAAGGCCAAGCCTTAGAGATATCCTCAACTGGTTACAGGTACACACTATTGTTCACAGTGGGACTGAACGTTCTAACGATTTCATATATGAGGAAAGGATTGCATGAATGTATGGTGATGTAAAGAAATATTTAATTCACTAAAGGTGGCAGAAATTTCATTGTAATGGGGCACTCAAATTCGATGATAGGAAAAGAAAGAGAAGGAAAAATTGGAGAACACAGACTGGGTAAAAGGAATAAAGGGGAATAAAAGGAATAAAGGGGAAGACACCTGGCAGAATTTTGCATAAAAAAATTTAATCATATCTAACACAACGTTCAAGAATCATGAAAGAAAATTGTTTACATGGAAAACACTTGTAGATAGAATAAGGTTTCATACACATTATGCAATGTTAGAAACAGATTTTGAAATCGGATTTTTAAACTACAAAACACTTCAAGTAGCAGATGTGGAGTGACTAATTATGTACTCCACATTAAAACTGAAGAAACTGCAAAATGGTACAAGATTAAGGAGTAAACTAGATAAACTGAAAGTGCCAGTGGCTGCTGGGAGTTTCAAAGCAAGCATTAGGCAATGATTGATCAAAACAGGGAAAAGAAATACAATGGATGATACATAGATAGTGTTGAGAGGTGAAATAGTGAAGGTAGCAGAGGATCAAATAGGCAGAAAGACAAGGTAAAAAGAGAGCGATTGACGGAAATGCAAAATGGCTAGGCAGGAATGGCTAAAGAAGAAAACGTAGGCAGGAATGGCTAAAGAAGAAACACTAAGTTGTAGACGGACACGACTATGATATTACATATAGGAAAATTAAAGAAACCTTTGGGGAAAAGGGAAGCATTTGTATGATCATCAAGATCTCAGATGATAAGCCGGTAGTATATAAAAGTGGAAGATAATAAATACTACAGAAGGGGAATGCGGAGTAGATGAAGATGAGATAGGAGAAATCAAAACAGCAAGAAGAATTTGACGGAGGTCGGACAGATGCCAAAATGAGGCATCTGACTTAGAAGACATTCCTCGTAATTACTGGGATCCTTGGGGGAATATAAGGTGACAAAACTATTCCATCTGACATGCAAAGATATATGATACAGATAAACACTCTCAGGCCTCAAGAATAATGTCATAAACTTAACTGCAATGAGGACAAGTGCTGATTGTTGATGTATGTGAATATTACTGAATTAACAGTTTAATAAGTTATGGTTGCAAAACAGTAACATCAACTTTTTACAGCAGAATTAAAAGACTGGAAAAATACAAAAATACGCAAGACAATACTGACCTCATGAATTATCTTGCAAGATTGTCTGGAAAAAAGCAAGCCTACATTTACAGCATTCATAGATTTAGAAAAAGCTTTTGACAATGGTGACTGGAATACATTTTTTGAAATTCTGAAAGTAGCAGGAGTAAAATACAGGGAATAAATTATATCCAATTTGTACTGAAGCCAGACTGCAGTTATAAGGGCGAAAAGAAATTTTGGCACAACTTGACTAAAAGTTGGGATTGCTTGCTAGAACACATTCTGAGGCATTAAGGAAGAGTTGGTAATGAGGGAAAGGAGTGTCTTTGGTTCACCTTCACTGCAATATTTTCTATGTGTTCTCTCCAGTTTAAGTTACTCATAATTGTAATTCGTAGGTATTTAGTTGAATTTATGGCCTTCAGATTTGACTGATTGATTGTGCAACAAAAAAAGCATTCATGTGGATGACCTCACACTTTACATTATTTGGGGTCAGTTGTCAACTTTCACACCATGCAGATATCTTGTCTAAATCATTTTGCAATTGGCTTTGATCTTTTGATGGCTTTACTAGACAATAAACGACAGCATTATTTGCAAACAACCTAAGACAGCTGCTCAGATTGTCTCCTAAGCCACTTATATACATAAGGAATACCAGAGGGCCTATAAAACTACCTTGGGGAATGCCAGAAATCACTTCCGTTTTACTCAATGGCTTTCCATCAATTACTATGAACTGCGATCTCTCTGACAGGAAACCACGAATTCAAGTGTGTAACTAAGATGATATTTCATAAGCATGCAATGTTATTACAGGCTGCTGGTGACGTACGGTGTCAAAAGCCTTCTGGAAATCTAGAAATACGAAATCAATTTGCAATCCCCTGTTGACAGCACTCAACATTTTGTGAGCGTAAAGAGCTACTTGTGTTTCACAAGAAGCTTGAGCACCTAATTCTACCAGTCTCAAAAGAGTCTTTTGTCGGCCCACATTACAGTAAAATTTTTGGAGGGAAAAATGGAAGTCAAAGCTGATTTGGGGCTCTGACATTCACCACACAAGTACCCACAAAGGAGTTGAGAGCATGTGGGGAAATGTTAGGCAGAGGTTAGACAGAGAGTACTTATATAATTTAATAATGTTCAGCTTATATTCTCATGATTTAATAAAGTCAGGAAACTTCCCTAAAACTGTAATTAAAAGCATGTTTGTGACATATAAATATGAAAGATAACACTTTGAGAAGCAGTTTAATAGTGACTAATACCTCATTTGCTTCATTAATTACGATATCCTGAGAAAGAAACCGAAAAGCCATCTAGACTCTTACATAATACAGATTGATACATAATCTGACAAAATATTTAGCTTCAGAAGCTACAAGTTTGTAAAAAGTCATTACCTTTTTATACTTTACAGCTGACTGTAAAGCTTATAGGACGGAGTATATACAACGCACTTTAAGTCATGATGAAACAGTTATGTTGGTCGTTGAACACAGAAATTGTGTCTAAATTCATATAGTAAAACACACTTAATTCTCAAAACTACTGACACTAACATCCTAATTGGTTATTTGTAATATTGAAACAATATAGAAAAACTAAAAATTCGTTTTCAGGGAAAAGTGGACATTAAAGTATCATAAAACCTGCATAAATAGAGTTCCTTGTTCTGTTAAAAACAGTAATGCTACATTCTGCAACTCACCCATCTACTGTAGCGGTGGGTTGAATAGCACATACTGTAGCACAGCACTGTGCTTCTGCAGCCAGCTACATAATGGGAAAGTGATTTCCTGTCACAATACACACCACCAGAACAAGTATAAATGCTCCCCACTCAACCATTAGCAACGCTTCAGACTTTCAACAGCGTCTTCAGTCTCCACATCAGTCATTGGTCAAATGCATGGCCAAGTAACTAAAGCCTCATCAAGCAAACAGCACGAATTAGGCGAACAAACTGTTCTACGAACCATCAGCTAGTCCTGATGAACCTGGACTTCGAACAGGTACTTCCAAGGCAGGTCACCCATTGGGCCAAAAATGAGGCATCTGCATTCCCCTACCAGTCATCTTGACATGTGTGCAATATTTACCACTGAGCAGTATCACCATACCTGCTGCAAAACTGACTCCCATTTTGCATCACCAAGGCCACATGTCCCCAGCCAATGTTATGCTGTCTCAGCATTCTGCTGCCTCAACATACTCACTCACCGGAGTCATCAACCTTCTGTATTGAAGCAACAAATAAAAAATTATGCTACTGTTCAGTAAGCATTCCTGATCCTGTGTTTGCCAAGGTACTGGAAGTTCCACCCCACAGCTTCCACACATTACATTCTATGATAGACATGTGCATCTAGCAGCTCTGGCATCAGCAAAGGAGTGAACACACACACAACCACATTACAAGTGGTGTCAGAGGAGCTGGTCAATATGAGTAACATCACGGAGTGATGATCTGCAGCATCACTTCGTGTTGGTTCCTTTCCTATTGTATTATTCCAATTTACTGTGGTCTCAGACTTTGCAATGGACAAAACATGGGTGGAATAAGTTTACCTCTGTAGAGGCTGTTCAGACTTTGTTGAATCAGATGGTACAAACGTAGGAAAACACTACGGAGATGCGCAAAGAGTTAGAGGCGTTAAAACAAGATAGGTTCCCACCCAGTATATCAGTATCCATCCTATACACTGCTGCTACCCTCATTTCTCCTTTTACTGTGAAGACAGGAATTGGGCCCAAGAACAGCTTTAGAATATGGCAAAATTATGTATGGTGAAGATGCTGGAATGTTTGGAATGTATCATGAGTACATGAGAAAGCTGACATTTGAAATTCTGAGGTGTGTGTGTGGCTGGGAGGAGAGGCGGCTTGGCATATTTATAAAGAAGAGAAATTGCAGTAGATATGATAGGGAACAGCTGAGCAACATCACAAAAACAGAGAGAAACCCTTGAAAACTTTGTAAATACACAAGAGTTGACGGAAAGCGATAACACCAAAAGGCTCCTTCTGCGAGAGGCACAATAGAGGGCACTGAATAAAATCTTTATATGGTGGTGTTACTCAATGTGTCAAGAAAAGTACAGGCAGGGTTTCCGAAGAAATTAGCTCAACCCACAGCAACTGCGAAGTTGCTGGAAGAGATTGACACAGTGATCCGAGTTCAGGATAGAAAAAGAATTTTAACTGTGGATGTTCAATGTTACAGGTGTGGACAAACAATGCACATATGCTGGATGTGTCTTGAGAGACAATGTAGGTAATGTGGACAAATAGGGCACCTGGAAAGAGATTGTAGGCGAAAGCCTAACAAGGGGTGTGACAGGTGAACATAGGATGAGAATAGCAGCTTACCATTAAACCAAAATGGGGGTTCTTGAGCGACTGCCTAGTGCTCCCAGTGAATATAAACACAGCAAAATCTTGTGCAGTAGCATAATTTTGATCAGATAGCTTATTGGATGGAAGGTAGCATTAAGTTACAAAGGTTTGCAGGTGTCAGTGGACCTCATGGGGGAAAAGGAGGTTGGGCCCACAACAATACATTCACTGTTTTCAATGGTACTTTAGTTTTTGGGTTGGGGCAAAAAATTTCTGGGTTTGTATGGAAGTTTTGCCAGGTATAGGTGAGGGTTACTGTGCAATCTTAGGGTCATGCTGAAGTTGATTTGAAATGGACACAGTTGAACTGGATGTAAATTTTTCCATCTATGTTCTATAGCCGAGGACATGAACTTCTGCAAAGCAGGTCCCACACAGCCACCTAATCTGTGTGCAGGGGCTCTTTGAATCGACTCGTGAGGCAACATGCCACAAGGTACAGGGCAACTCCTGTGGGTTAAAAAGGGAAATAATTTGTTCAGGGTGTATACGTGGACAAGGAAAAAAAATTCCCGGGTTTTTCCCGGATTTCCCGGTTAAAAATAGTTTCTCCCGGGTGAAAAAACACTTTTTCCGTGTTAAGTGACAGTATACTCTTATTCGGCACTGTAAAACTCATCAATCCTTTGAATGTTAATGGTTTTATATACCGGAGTAGAACTTCTCGGCACTTTAGAAAACGTAACTCAGGGGGGAAAAATACATTTTGAAAGACCTTTGATGTACAGCAACATGTACACTGCATATTTTCATATTACGAAGGTATAAATTCGAATTCCACCAAACACTGCATGTCACTTTCCAAAGCATTGAAATTGAGATTGCGACATGCTTTTGTAAGCCAGTCATAGCTCATGTCACATGATCTCGCCAGCTGATGACAGCACAGGACACGTGATGTAGTTAGCCAATAGCAAGCTCACTCTTAAGTAGCGCAAACACACAAGTAAGAAAAGTTAATGGTTTAAATTAATATACATAGCATTCACCTATAGTACTGGTCTCTAAGATTAATAAGCTGGAAGAGAAGCTAAGCTTCCACATATAATGTTGATCTATTTTGCGCTTGTTACACTTTAAGATACATCACACAGATGTGCCAGTAAAATTTTTAATAATGACATAAATGTCTGATCTTCTGGGCCAGAAATTCTTCTAAATGGTCGTCCTCAAAGAGTTGATTTTTAAATGAGAGTCAAACGCTTGGTGATTTAAGAAATTCATCGTACATTCTCGTACATAGCTTATCTTACATAAAAGGAAACCGCCATTCGCAATATTTTCCCGCGACCTGTTAAAAATAGGTTCGTTTTAGCAGTTGCAAGATAGCGCCAGATAACAAGCGTCACCGCAATTGCGCAGCTACGATGATGCAGGAAGCCCATATGTTCGTACGTGTAAAACATTAAAAGATTTTACATTATGTCATAAAAGAAACAAGACATCAGAGGATACTTCAAGAGCGTCGGAATTTCATGAACCATACTAAAACGCATAATTCGGCTTAAAATGCACATTCGTATGCAAATTTTCTTGGAGTACCAGTACTGTATTATCTCGTGTTTGGTTCTTTATTATGGCATAATGCCATACGTGCACTTGAAATGCAGCGAACAGTTGAAACTAGCAAATAGTGTGAAATTAAACATTTCGTTTCAAATAAATTGAATGCCTCAACAGAAAAGCCAAATCTCTTTAGCAGACCGGTCAAAATAACTTCATTGTTATCCGTTTCGTTATCATTTAATGTGAGAGCAATAAACGAAGAGGAAACAACAAAATCACTAAACTTAAACACAGGTCATGTGGAGACGATCCACCGCCCCACCACAACTCAGACTGCTCTGTGCATCAGCCCCAGATTTACTAATTTCCGAACCGGGGCAATATTAAGTAGTGGCGCCCAGCCACACATCTGTAACAAGAAGCAGAAGATACTACTCATACGTGACTCAACTGCGCATGCGCAAGAGCCCGCCCGCAAAGGCTCAAACGAATCTAATTTAAACAGTTGTCACGCCACGCTCATCGGAGGCAATTTATTGTTACAAAGCATTGCGTAGTCTTCCTTAAGCCTATGACACACTTTGCTGTTGGCAGATGCTTGTATGAGCACTGTTTTGTTGTTGTATACGGCGTATGAGCACTGTTTTGTTGTTGTATACGGCGCATTTCCTTTGCAACTTTATTTTTTATTTTCTTTTTCTCCTGTTCATGTTATGTTGTTGCACTATTATTCTGCAGTAGCGGGATACAGTAATATCCTTTGTTAGAGTATTGGTTCTTACCAGTCAAAATAACATAAATTTAACTGAAAACTAAAACAATGAAAAATTCCCCGAATTCTAAACAATTCCCGGGTTTTTCCCGGTTTTCTCCCGGATGAAAAAATTCCCGGTTTTCTCCTGGATCTCCGGGGTCGTGTACACCCAGTTGTTTGTTAATGTATTAGGAGTAGTAGAGCCCCCCCCCCCCCAACACACACACACACACACACACACACACACACACACACACACACGCACACACACACAAGATAATAATAATAATATATGACAAGTTCCTGGACCCAAGGCTATTGCCAGGAATGTAACAACCGAGATTTCTGGATACCCCAAGATAATCAATAAGGAAATGATCGATATTATAGTGAAATATACAAACAAATATATTCAGCTCAAACCAGAATTACTGATTATCAGAGAGAAAGAGACAAAAAAGAAATGACGAGGAGTCAAATACTATCACTTCTTGGGTTGCTTTATCTCTTTGGAATGAGGAAAGCTAACCACACCAATGTAATGGAACTGTGGAATACCGATGGATTGGGAATCGAAATTGGAAGAACTGTGATGAATTACAAGCTGTTTCTATACCTGCTGCATTGTATTCGTTTCAACGATAAAAGCACAAGCGAAGAGAGGAGAAGATCTGATAAGTTAGCCGTAGTATGTTCAATTCTGGACGAGTTTGTAACCAATTGCAAAATTGCCTACAGCATCGGTGAGTTTGTAACCATTGATGAGAAACCTCAAACTTTTTATGGCCATTCTGGATTTGTGCAATATATCCCCAACAAACCTGCCAAATATGGCATTAAGATGACATCTTGGGCTGTCAGGTGTTCTGATGGGTATCAGTGTTGTTCTCGCACAAGAATGACGCTGATATCCGGCACAACACCTGACAACCCAAGATGTTATTAGATTGCCGGAAATGCCTGAAGCGTTACATGGCATTAAGATATTTACACTTTGTGATGCAAAAATATTTTTTACAAGCAACCTTGAGTTATATTGTGCAAAGCAGCCCGAAGGACCTCGTGCAGTATCAAATTCAGTGTTGGAAATAGTTCACAGACTTGTAAGTCATATTGAGGGATCCAACAGTAATATAACTATGGACAATTGGTATACAAGTTGCCCCTTGGCTATATCGCTATTAGGTAAAAGGCTTACATGTATTGGAACACTCAGAAAGAATAAACAAGAAATTCCCTTGGAGTTCCTGCCTAAGAAATATCAAGTACCTTTCTTCGGATATAAAAACGATTTGACGTTGGTTTCGTATGTAGCAAAGAAGAACAAGGTTGTTGTTGTTGTCAACTATGCATGATCCAGGTACTATCGATGAAGATTCTCGAAAGCCATAGATTGTGTTACATTACAATGCCACTAAGGGTGGTGCCGAAACAGTCACCCAGATATGTGGCACACATTCTGTGGCTCATGTAACAAGAAGGTGGCCTTTGCTAATCTTTTTTGCTCTAATGGACATTGCTGGTATCAATGACCAGAACCTTTTTTACTCAAATTTACAAAATCGAAAGGTTGTGAGACGAGTATTTCTGAAGAACCTGGCTTATGACCTTACGAAACCACATCTAATAGAAAGAGCCAAAATTCAGAGCCTTCCAAAATACGTATCGCTGTTCCTTCAAAGGTATCAGACAACATCTGAGCAAGCTGAGAAGCATTCTGCTAAGAAACGGGGATGCTGTGCTATTTGTGGAAAGGCCAAGAATATTAACACAACAGTAAAGTGTGACTCTTGTAATAGTTTTGTTTGCAGGAAGCTTACGAGTGTTAGTTACACCTGTGAAAAGTGTCAAGTTACACCTGCACACTCAGATGACTAGTGATTTGAATCTTGACATCTCTTAAATTGCTAAGTAGTGAACATGGCCTATCTGTAAGCTGTTATAATATGGTTTCCGTATGTATTCACTATGAATATATTAGTTTTCAACTACGATAGCGAAAAATACATTTTTCAGAATTATGTCATTTATGTGCTTTGATGTATATCAACTTTTCTAAATAAAGTATAACTAACAGCCACGTTAAATAACTTAACATTCTTTCCCACTATAAGTGAGCAACAGTGTATAGACATTTCTTGGCTAGATATAAATTCTTATTTCTTAGTATTTTCCACTGTGCCCATAATAAGTTATCTGTATTAATTGCACAATAAAATTTGTTATTTCAATATTATTAATATAATTATGAGTGATACTGTAGCTAACCTTAAAAACAATAAACTAATTAATATAAATACTAGTGTGAGAGCATATGAAAATAACTACTGAACTGAGCAGTGAAAGTGGCACACAAAATGTGCTGCGCAACTGCTTGTGCCAAAAAAACCACGCCTGCCGGAGGGTTAATTACACTGAAGCACCAAAGAAACAGATACAGGCATGCATATTCAAATACAGAGATATGTAAACATGCAGGATATGGCACTGCGGTCAGCAACACCTATATAAGACAGCAAGTGTCTGGCGCAGCTGTTAGATCGGTTACTGCTGCTACAATGGCAGGTCATCAAGATTTAAGTGAGTTTCAACGTGGTGTTATAGTCAGTGCACGAGGGATGGGACACAGCATCTCCAAGGTAGCGATGAAGCGCAGATTTTTCTGTAGGGCCATTTCACGACTGTACCGTGAATATCAGGAATCCGGTAAAACATCAAATCTCTGACATTGCTGCGGCCGGAAAAAGGTCCTGGACAACCCTGCAGGATTCATGGTGTCAATTCCTTTGAGCACTACTTCAGACATTAGTCAAGTCCATGCCTCATCGTGTTGCGGCACTTCTGTGTACTCACAGAGGCCCACAAAATACTAGGCAGGTGTACCAGTTTCTTTGGCTCTTCAGTGTATTTCATCACTGTATAAAACAGTAGCTTAAATTTATTAGTTGTGCCTCTTCTTTTGCAAGCAAAACTTTTTTTAAGATTTCCATTATTAATACTTTCAAAATGACATCAAAAAATAGAAAAGTTCAGGAATTACTTGAAGGGAACGATTAAGGACTAGGATTAAATTAGTCTATGGATAATTAGAAAGAGTCGGGAAATGAAAGATCATTAGAAATGTTTGTGAGGGACATTATGAAGTTAATAGTTGTAAAAAATGATATGGCTGGAACAAACAATTGAATCTCCGAAAACAACTCTTTAAAAAATGACTGGGCAAGAAACAGCGATGTGATCAAAAATGAGTTAGATCAAATTTCCAAAACAAACAAACAAATTTCTGGAACAATAAAACTGCTGAAATGAACAGTCAAACTGCTGAAAGCAGTGATGCTTCCAGAAGTGAGTTAAAAATTAGCACAAAACAGCTAACGGACTTTCGCATGTAGAAACAGTGAAAGAGGTAGCAGACGACACCTCACATGTGGAAGCAGTGACAAGTGCCATTGATTACAACATCCTTGCACATGTGCAACACATTTATAGAGAGTTATGTGGCATACTACAAAAATCAAAAGGTTCCAGGTTACAGCTTGTGACATTACCTGAGGCAAATGTAGAGTTATACTGTGACGCAGCAGGAGGAAAGATACGCCCATTTGAGCCACAGCAATTCAGAGCACAAGCAATAGCATCAATGCACAATCTGGCACCCAAAAGTAATGGGCACTGTCAGATTAGTCAAATGGAGCTTTTTATGGCCACATATGCATAAAGACTGCAGAACATTTGTAAAGCGATGGGTGGTGTGTCAGAGGAATAAAATCACGTCTGAGCACCATTACGTGAATTTCTTCCACCAAATCAGTGTTTTGAATGCAACTGCCTGCTGGTATCATAGGCCCACACACAGAATCAGCAGGTTATAGTTATTGCCTGAGGTTCACCAGGTAGCCTGAAGCATCTCCAATTAAGGACACCATGGCAGAAACTGTAGCGCGAACATTTTTTCGTGGTTGGATTGCCCAGTTCGGAGTCCCGCTGAAAATTACAACTGATCAGGGACAGCAATTTGAAGGCTACGTTTCCAGAGCAGTGGCCATATTATTAGGTACAACACACATACCCCGCACTACTGCATACCATCCCACAGTATAGTTGAGTGTCTTCAGCACCATAAAAGCAGCATTGAGATGTCACGCACCACTGAACTGGTCAGAGACACTGCCTGTCATGCTTTTAGGTCTATGATCATCATTTAAGAGTGATTTGAGGAGTACAGTAACGGAACTAATATTTGGACAAACGCTATGCCTACTGGGAGAGTTTTCACAAAACATGGTGGATGGCACAATCACCACCTCAGACTTCACCACCCAATTAAGACAGCATAATTATATGTGAGCTGAGGTCAACAGTGCCTAGAAACCAGTCAGAAAGACCTCCTTTTTGTGAAGTGAGATGAGTGCACACATGCTCTTATGCAATGGTACAGTTTGTAAGCCATTGCAGCCACCGCACAATGGACCATATCTGATAATCAGTATGAAGCAGCGATACTTTCCGCATAATGATCAACGGCACACCCTCGACAGTCGCACTGGATTGTATCAAGCCAGTGTTTCTGGATGCAATAGACATAACAAAGAGCATGGGCTGCAAACTTGAGACGAGAGAAGAATCAGCAACAAGAGGTGTTCCTGTACCCGATGACCACCACGGTGAACCAGGCACTGCATCGCTGAGACTGACGTCGAGAATTACTACCCCATTCCTGTTAGAACCACTGACTCACATGGTGCACCACCCAGTTTCAAGCAAGCAGTAGTTATGGGGGTTGGAAGGCACGTTTAATTCAACCTGTGCTACCATTAGCAATAAAGAGGGAGTCACGTAGTAGCCTTTTCTGATGTTTTGTCCCAGCAAATGTACAGTGGTGATAAACGTTGCATGTGGTGGCAGTTTCTAGCTGTACTGATGTAGTTGTTTCAATACCTACAAATATACTGTTTCTCATTGCATTAGTAATTTGTGTTGTGTATGTATTTTGTCATATTGAAAAGGAAACCTCAGAGGGACACGCACCCTTTTATCTCAGAGGGCAAACACTATTTATATCTCATGTCCTGTGGCGGAGACAGGGGTCTCGCTGTAGTGTCACTATTTCTACCTTAGTTTTCTGTGCTGCATCTGTTCTTCTTCTGCCCTGTCAAACAGTCAATATTTTATCTCTCTATCAATATTATCATACTTTATTAGTGAGGGATCCTTAATTATTTTGTTTTATAATCAAACTCAGCTACACTACTATGAACCATGAAATTATGTTCCTGGAGGGAGGTACTCGTTACATTATTCAATTAAGATACACACACACACACCACTGAGTTGAATCTGAAATTATACTATGTTATGAGATTTCACTACATGATGAACACTGATGATTATTTACACTTTCAATAACATTCTGATGATATTTATTATTTATTTTGAACTACTGAATGTTAATATTTGTCCATGCTGAGTGAAATATTAAGGTTATGTGTTCTGTCATACTGCATGACTCAGCATTAATGCTCTGTCATTATACTGGCTTGACTCTGCTGTAAAAACACACACACACACACACACACACACACACACACACACACACACACACACACACACACACACACACACACGTATCTAATCTTTGAAAACTGTTCGGGTAATTAATACTTACAAACAATATTGATTGATTATTGCGTTATCTTATGGATCGTGGGAAGTAGTGGTTACTGAGATTTATATTTTACTTAAATTTGTACTTATTAGAATTTTGATTATTTCTACTATGCGCTGATATGACTGTAAGTATACAAGGTCACTCAATAATTAAAGGGACAAATTGGTCTGGAGAAAAAAGCGTTTATTTTTACAAAACAGTACTTTATCTACATTTTAACTTAATCCCCTTTAACATTTGTGCAATTGTTCCAATGGGCTACAAGCTTCTTTATTCAGACTGCAAAGAACTCTGTCTCTTGATGTTTGAACCAATTTCCCCGCAAACTTTTCATGTTCTCATTGTCCTGGAACCTCTTCATACGTAATGCCTCCTTCAGTGCACCAAACAAATGGAACTCACCAGGTGCTAAATCAGGACTGTAAGGGGGACGAGGCAGTACTTCCCAGCCCATTTTGTAGATGGTTTCACATGTTGGTTGAGCAATATGAGCACGTGTGTTGTCTTGCTAGAGAACCACAACTCTCCTCTGAGATCCACGAAGTCTCTCTCTGATGGCTGGTTTCACTTTGTTTAAAAGCGAATCCGGGTAGCATTCGCTGTTCACTGAACACTGCTCTTCGATACAATTACAAACAACAGGACCTCCAGCATCCCAAAACACCATCAACATAACTTTTCCCGCGGATGCTTGCGTTTTGAATTTTTTCTTGAGAGGTGAGTTGGTGTGCTTCCACTCCATGCTTTCTTTTTGATTCTGGCTCATAATAGTGAACCCAAGTTTCATCACAGATTAAAATTTTGTTGAGGAAGTGTTCACCTTCCCTTTCATGATGTTCCTTTAGCTCTGTGCACACTCTCAACCTAGTTTCTTTGTGTAGCTATGTCAACTCCTTTAGGAGCCTTTTGCGCATGTTTCACGTTACTTCAGCTTGTTACAGATAATGTTATGAGCTGTACCAGTACTAACTTGAACCCTATCAACTATTATTTCCACAGTCACATGGCAGTCGGCACGAATAACGCCATCAACGCGACTTTCAAATGAGGGAATTGAAACTGCAATTGGTCGGCCAAAACGGTGTTCGTCAGTCACTGAGTCACGACCATTTTTGAACTGCTATACCCACTTGTAAAAATTTGCACGATTCGTACAACCTTCACCATAAACTTTAGATATTCTACAGTGTATATTCATTGTTTTCTCGCCTTCAGCAAGTAAAAATCGAATAACAGAATATTGTTCAAATAATGTGGACGTTTCAAGTGGACCTGCCATCTTGAAATGTAATTTTGAGGTTATAAACAAAACAATGTTGATACATCAGCTGATCAGGGTCCATCCCTGTGATGCCAACTTAAAGCCAGAAAAGTACCAAATTTGCCCCACTTAAGTTTTTTTCCCCAGACCAGTCTGTCTCTTTAATTACTGAATGACCCTCGTATTTAGTTACATATTATAATATGCTGTTCACTATTGTTCTGCATAGGCTTTCCCATTTTTCCTCACACAGTATAAAGCTTGTTTTCTCATCCCCTGTGAGACAACTTGTCCATTGTTTTGAGATGGCAATTATACATTTACAATTTTCCTATTATGTTACTTGTGTCAGCTAACAAATTCTTTTGCAACGTGATTATATTTTGCGTAACATGACATTTCATTTCAGCAAACATTCGGGTTTTCACTTGATTATATTATGACATGCACTTTAATCCTATATTTATGTCAACTTACTTGATTGTAAATGGAACCTATGACAATCATAGTTTCTATAATAAGCATATATAAATAAGCCAGTAATACACGATAAACCATATGTGGAAAGAACAGAAGTTTTGTCAAAATTGGTGCAAGAACATGTAACAGAAGCTATCTGTAAGGAGTACTACATTCATATTAGAATACAACTGCAAAATTGGAAAAAAAGGTTGCTGCAAATCAGACCACATGGTGTGAAAATGAAAATCTTTAAACGCAGTAAGCTATGAGTGTTCGGTCCATAATCTGGTGGTAGCGACGCTGAATATATGGAAAAAGTTATATTTATGGTTTTCTAGAATGGCTGGTCAGGTAGTGGATATTAACGTACTAATTTCATGGGATGTGAGGAATATACTGGAATGCAGGGATTTTTCATGAATTTAGTGCTCAAGGAATACAATGATGATAATGTCTTGCAATGTTACATATTGGAAAGTTGTGAGAAGGTATGTGCATAGTTGTATTATGGTGAAGGAAATGATGGGGATAGGGGTAAGGATTCAAAGTCACTAAACGAAGTATATCATATTCATTAGATTATATGGAATGTAATTAAAGAGATGTGTTGATAATATTGTAAGGAAATAAATATTTGACCAATGACAACAGAGAATTGTAGTAATCTTAACTGTGGTTCTTTTGGTATTATAATGTACAGAAAAAATCTGACAATTTCACTGCAGCAAACATGTTGGATACTGTGCCAAGGAGGATTATTCCAAAAATAATGTGATCAGCTGCTGATCAGTCTTACCATCCTATAATAATTTAGAAAAAAATTTGGCAAATATAAATGATGACTGTCACGAAAGATGTAGCAAGAAGGTGGAGGGTCGATAGTACTGAAAAAACAGGAAAAAGCTTTGCTGTATTAAACTGATTCTGTATGAACAGATTACCTGAACGTTGAGAAATGCATTTAAATTATCAGTGTTCACATCCTGATATATGTCAATACATTGATGTGGTTCTTTCAACTTATCAGTTGGTATAAACACCAACTTTTTACAACGCTATGTTTGTTGTATACAACATGTATGTATACTCGTAGTTGTTTAGTTGTCATTTCATCATCCAGTCGATTACAGTTTAATGAGATCTTGTGATTTTATGTAGGTACTTACAGACACTGATTAGTGCTGACACTTGTACTCTCACTGAGACTGTTGTAGACAACTGTTGTGAATCTAATAGCATGCTATACAGTGAATTTTTGAGTTTTCCACCCAAGCTGAGGTTAACCTTGAATGTGCACGGACTAAAGTCGACTGTTGCATTTTAAACAATTTCACAAAAGATATAAACCTAACACTGTGCTGTAAAGACAGTTAATCATGAGTTATCTGAAACAACCTAACTCCATACATGAAATTTGTTTCAGGTTAGTAATTGTTGATAATGCTGCTTGTATTGCTGTAGAATAAGTTGTGTACTGTTATGAAATCTCACTTCAAATTCTCTGTTTCGTTTGACTGCCAATTTTAACACTACCATTTCAGTTTGATGCTTTATTTTGTGTCTATTTTGTCATGTGATAGGGGAATGTGGTTCTGGGTTCTAGTACTAAGAGTGTAATTTACAGGTAAAAATTGACGGTAAGTCGATAAGGTAAAAGACTGCTACCATTATAGTTAAGCAGTTGGACACTACAATGGAGTTATGGCGACAGAATGGACAGAAGAATAAAGTAATGACCACGTATGTTGGCAAAACTGTGATCAGAAGAACCAATCATGAGTCAAGACATTAAAAAAATAACAGCGTATCTACTGTACAAACTAGTAATTCTCCACTTTAGAAAACTTCTCCATTTTTATTTCTGTGATAATGAAGAAAATTCTATTAAAATTTCACCATATAGTGGAGATGCTGAGTCACAGACAGGCACAACAAAAGGACTGTCAGAATGTGAGCTTTCGCCCAACATGACTTTGTCCGAAATAGACAACATACACATACACAGATGCAGTCGAGAAGATGAACGGAGTGTGGAAAGAGAGGCAGCTGACAAGGAGAGGAGTAAAAAGATTGCAGGTGCATTGGTGGAATAGAGGGCTGGGTAGTGCTGGAATGGGGAAACGGAAGGGGCTAGATGGGTAAGGACAATGACTAATGAAGGTTGAGGCCAGGAGGCTTTTGGGAATGTAAGATATGTTGCAGGGAGAGTTTTCGCAAGAGCCGTTTAGGTAAGATGGTGCTGGTCAGAAGAATCCACTTTGACCAGACTAGAGTCACAAGCATCACCTATACCATCAAAGGCAGGGCCACCAGTGAAACCAGTCATGTGATCTACAAGGTGAGCTGCAACAACTGTGCTGCATTCTACATGGGCATGACACTGTCTGTCCACATGAATTGTTGTTGTTGTGGTCTTCAGTCATGAGACTGGTTTGATGCAGCTCTCCATGCTACTCTATCCTGTGCAAGCTTTTTCATCTCCCAGTACCTACTGCAACCTACATCCTTCTGAATCTGCTTAGTGTATTCATCTCTTGGTCTCCCTCTACGATTTTTACCCTCCACGCTGCCCTCCAATACTAAATTGGTGATCCCTTGATGCCTCAGAACATGTCCTACCAACCGATCCCTTCTTCTGGTCAAGTTGTGCCACAAACTTCTCTTCTCCCCAATCCTATTCAATACTTCCTCATTAGTTATGTGATCTACCCATCTAATCTTCAGCATTCTTCTGTAGCACCACATTTCGAAAGCTTCTATTCTCTTCTTGTCCAAACTGTTTATCGTCCATGTTTCACTTCCATACATGGCTACACTCCATACGAATACTTTCAGAAATGACTTCCTGACACTTAAATCTATACTGGATGTTAACAAATTTCTCTTCTTCAGAAACGCTTTCCTTGCCATTGCCAGCCTACATTTTATATCCTCTCTACTTCAACCATCATCAGTTATTTTGCTCCCCAAATAGCAAAACTCCTTTACTACTTTAAGTGCCTCATTTCCTAATCTAATTCCCTCAGCATCACCCGACTTAATTAGACTACATTCCATTATCCTTGTTTTGCTTTTGTTGATGTTCATCTTATATCCTCCTTTCAAGACACTGTCCATTCTGTTCAACTGCTGTTCCAAGTCCTTTGCTGTCTCTGACAGAATTACAATGTCATCGGCGAACCTCAAAGTTTTTATTTCTTCTCCATGAATTTTAATACCTACTCCGAATTTTTCTTTTGTTTCCTTTACTGCTTGCTCAATATACAGATTGAACAACATCGGGGAGAGGCTACAACCCTGTCTTACTCCCTTCCCAACCACTGCTTCCCTTTCATGTCCCTCGACTCTTATAACTGCCATCTGGTTTCTGTACAAATTGTAAATAGCCTTTCGCTCCCTGTATTCCACATGAATGGCCACTGAAAAACTGGCCAGAAAACAGCTGGACCACCCTGTTACTGAGCACGCTGCCTAACACGATGTTCTTCATTTCAATGACTGCTTCACAGCCTGTGCCATCTGGATTCTTCTCACCAACACCAGCTTATCTGAATTTATCTGAACTGTGCAGGTGGTAGGCTCTCCCTGCATTCCTGTAACCCTTCTGGCCTCAACCTTTGTTGGTCATTGTCCTTATCCATCTAGCCCCTTCCCTGTTCCCATTGCAGCACTATACAGCCTTCTGATCCACCAGTGAACCCACAATGTTTTTAGTTTCTCTCCTTTTCCGTCCTTCCCTCCTGCCCTCCGTGTAACTTCCCGACTGCGCCCAGCTGCTCCACCCTCACTCCACCTCGGCCCTGTATGCTCCCACAAGCAGCACTTTACCACCCCCCACCCCTACCATGTTACCCCTCCCTCCCCATCCCAGCCACCTCCTTACCCCCACCAGCCAGTTGGTCCTCCCATCATGCGTTGCTGCCCACAGTGTGGCTTCACCAGCCAGAGACTGCGGTCATGTGTGTGTGAGCAGCATTTGTGCCGAGTGTGTGGGCGTATGTTGTCTATTTCTGATGAAAGCCTTGTTGGCTGAAAGCTCATTTTCTGACAGTAATTTTGTTGTGTCTACCAGCGATTCCACTAAATGGTGAGTAGCAACTATCCTTTTCATAATATTGTTACATTCCATCCTGCATTTTTCACTCTTTTATTAAAATTTCATTACTATCTGCTTGTTTGCATCACTTTGCTAGTAGAACCCCACCCATAAATGTTTATGTATGGGATTCCTGGGAAGTATTGCAATGTAATCAAGCCTAATGTACATTGTGAACACACTGATATCGGAGGGTATCGATAATTTCATATGTAAGGCAATAACCTCATTCAAAACCATATGTACGAAAATGCAACATTTCATGCATTGCTGTTTACATTTTATGTGATTAGACTATTTCCAAAGTTATTTAACACCAATAAATGTACACCTATTTTCTACAAGGTTATCCTAAATTTATGTAAATAATATTTATCAGTTAATCTAAATAATGTGATGTAAATAATTTAAATTCTACAAAAGTAATCATTGATCTCTCTCTCACTTGGTAGGAAGGGTAGTTGTAGAAAAGTGTCTTGTGAAGTTAACTGAAACGGTCAGATATGTTTTGTACATATATAACAAACACAAAGAATTCTGAAATACAAAAGGATGAAAGGACAAACTATTGTTATTATTATTATTATTATTATTATTGTTATTATTATTATTATTATTATTATTATTATTTTGTAGTTGGAATGATCCAACAATCCTATTAGTCCTAAAAAATTACAGATTATCTTCGTACGGGTAAAACTCTACCATCATACCCCTCAGAAGAGACAACGTGACCAGCAAAATAACAACCTAAACAACAAAATTTTAAATTTATGAAAGTGGGCGTTGCCTAGCAATTTCACTCAGAACTGATGAACATCTGTACAATGGATACATCATAACAAACAGATATTCATAACAGTAACAGCACATCACAAGGTGCAGGGAAAAATGTAGACACAGCGTTACCAAACTGTTTTAGTAGTTCACAGATTCAGAGGTAACCTGAATTTTGGCAGACCTCTGGTGAGGGGGAGGGGCAGGGATTGTTGCAGCATCAGCCTATTCAAGCAGGTGATTGCAACATGCGAAAGGGTATGCAAGGCAGGCAGCCACCCACATACCTCTGCAGGTGTGCACTAAAATAATGCTGACATACTGTTCTGCAATGCAGCTGTTTACCAGAAAGGTGCATTGGATTGCTACACGCAGTAGCACAACGTTGCACTTCTGCAGCCGGCTACGTAACAGGAGGCAAGCTCATAACACACCCAGTCCGAGCACATATTAATGCTCCCCACTCAGCCATTAGCAAGATTTTAGACTTCCAATGGTTTTGTGACAGTCTCTGCAATGGTCATCAGCCCAATATGTGACCAAGCAGCTACAGCTTCATCAAGCAGCATCATCAACCAGGCGAAGCAGTTGTTCTACGAGCCGTCGGGTAGCCTCGGCGATTTCGGGCTTTGAACTGATTTTGCCGACCATTGGGTGCCATCACCGGATGCTCCTTCCAGTCTCCGGGAATGCTGGGTTTGACGTGGGGCATCTGCATATCCTTGCCAGCCATCTTGTGCTGTATGCAGCGTTCATCATTCAGCAGTTTTACCATGCCTGTTGCAGAACTGACACACGTCTTGCATCAGAAAAGCCGCAGCTGTTATGCTGTCCCAGTATTACGCATTACCTTAATGTACTCACTCACTACCTGTTAGCCGCAGCTGGCCCCTGCCCAGTCACTGACCTCCTGTATGTACACAACAATTAATAGAGAGTGCTGACGACGAGTAAGCATTCTTGACTCCACGCTACCTGCAGTACTGGAAGATTCCATCCCACAGCCCTTGCACACACCATTCTGGGGCAGAAGTGACCATCTTGCAACTTTAATACCAGCACATTGGTACCACAAAAGCAGTCGACCTGCGCTTGGCCTTGTTACGTATGGTGTCCAACTATTATGGGGACATGCTGATGTGATGGGCTAGGAAGAGAGACTCATTATATAAACATTCCCTATGCATTGATATTGGGCAATGTTTACAAATTTCGTAACTTTGAGAAATATGCTGAGAAAGAAGCTTGAATAAATTTTCAAGATTTTTAAAATCAATGGCCGACTTTATTTATGAAAATTTAAATCCATTATGCATGTTCATGTAAAGCACGGACTTTTAAGTCTGAAGATACTAATTACACTGTTTGATTTCACTGAGCACTAAGTTAAGTATCGTGTCTGCTTGCTTTCATGGTAAGTAACAGAGTTGGGAGTGCTCCAGTGATGTCGGGCATGACGATATGTGCTGATTCAGGCAGGAATGGTTGCAAGAGTCAACATACAACTGTAGATTCCTCACAGGGCATTTTGTATGAAGACTTCTGTGCACTTGTAGCATCTCTTATTGTACATAACAACTTGGTGGGAGCTACGATATACCACTCTATTCCACGACCCTATGAGTCGTTCAGGTATTGTTGTCCATGAATCAGGATTTAGTACTGTTAACTTCAAGGAATCCCTTTTGTTCAACTCCATAACCAAATAACATACAGTCCCTTGGGATTCCAACATATCTGGAGGTCTGGATAAATATTACTGATCTTTGGTCTTTTGTACCTCAGAAAAAGCTCTTGAATGGATGAATACCAGCGGATGACATAGATGACAAGAAGTCTCACGTGAGCATGTGTGAATGTGTTGAAGAGCTGTGTAGGATTTTCCTGATTCAGGTTTTCTGCGATTTTTCTTAGTGACTGAAAGGAAGTGTTGGTTTGGTTTCTTCTGTGAGGTGTCTGCCGATTCCCTTCCATACCGCTGATCAATCAGGGCTTGTGCTTCGTCTCTGGTGACTACAGCGTTGAGCTCTGCACTTTGGACCATAATCCCATCGTAATGGATAATAGTTTTGCACTGAAGACACTACATTCTGTTAACTGGGATGTTGTTCACTGTTACTTGCCTGTATCAAGGCACAGCTCATTTGGCCACACCATACATTGTAAATAATTCTTGAACTCAGGAATTCATCCACCATCAAACAAAATAGTCATCGTAGATTAGATGGGTCTATATATCTTTTGGGCTGATGTCTAAATCTACACGAAACTGTGTGCAAGGGAACCTCCAAGATGTTTATGGTAATTATGATGTAGAGGTCTTTAGAAATGTCTTGTGCAGTACAGAGAGGACGGATCACAGAATAGCCAATTTTGGCATACCGGATTGAGAGCATTTTTGCGAGGGTTGTGTCCTTTCATCCAGGAAAAGAACATGGAAGTCAGAGGATCTCTGACGCAGCATACATGGACAATGCAGTTAAGCAAAGCTGTAAGAGGGGGGAGGAGGTGGCATGAGGCTCATCCAGTTGTGCATCTCACATTGATAAACTGGGCCTAAAAGACATATAACAAATGCTGATTCATACACCGTGTTCCCATATCCCATAAAGGAGAGTACAAGAGCTCTGCAAAGTAACAGAAAGCTGAAGTGATCGGCACTTCAAAAAGTATTGCTGAGGTAGGGTAGAGTATTAAGTTTTGCCTAACTAAGGGGATTAGTGTTTAACGTCCCGTCGACAACAAGGTCAATAGAGACTGACCACAAGCTCGGTTTAGGGAGGGATGGGGAAGAAAATCGGCCTTGTCCTTTCAGAGGAATCATCCCGCCATTTGCCTGAAGTGATTTAGGGAAATAACGGAAAACCTAAATCACTGTGTCACCTCACTCAGTTTTTGCCGAACACTTTTGTTTAAGCTGGCGTACATGAATTAACAATGCAAGATTAGCATCAAGAGATGATCACAGAAAAAGTACATCTTTACTACCTTAAGTAACCCATCACGTAAATATAGGTCACAGTGTGGGTGACTGTTAAGTAACAACAGATTACACACGTTTTGGAAGTAGTAAATTGGTAAGCATGACTGATGGCGAACAGTGGGCATTTTTATGGTCCCCTGCAGTTAGCATTCTGTTTTTCTCACATTTGAAAACCTGTAATAGAGTAAATGATGTATTATCCAGAAACGGGGAAGGTGAGATTGTAAGATCAAGGGCAACTGTATGTTACACTCAGAATGAAGCCGCATGGGGCAATTTCTTACTGGGTGTAGTGAAGACAGTGGAAAGTGCCTACTTGAACACAGAAGGGTGAAGGACTGAAGATAAAAAGAAATTACTGCTAAAAATTGAGAGCACGGAATGCCCACCCATGTAGAGTATTAATAATATGATGCCACAAAAGGTTTCGTAGGTCAAGAATAATGGCAATAAGATGCTGACAGTGGGTGAAGGCTGTTCTGATGGCAGATTCCATGTGAATTATGTAGTTGCTTGCAGGCTAGTCCTCCAAAGATCCACACTGAAGCTAAGATTGAACTGGTTTAGTCTCAAGGGTCCAAATCACACACTTCATTCAACCCACTCAGATAAAACATTTGTGAAACCAAATGGGGCAATAGTTGTTCACCTGGTGATGTTCCTTACCAATTTCAAAACTAGAGTAACTATGCTTTCACACCAACATGGGGTAAACTCACCCTCATGCCAGATGTGATTGAAAAGCACAAGAATATGACAGGGAAAGTGGAGGAGATAGTGGCTGTGATGGAAAGGAGAAAGGTAGATATTTTAGGCATGAGAATCTGAATGACGTTTAATTTTTATAAATTGTATCAACTTAGAGGGCTATATACTAAATGCATAAATAGTTGAGGTATGTAAGTCATCTCATTAATAAGTAGTAACCTCCATCACAGGCCCTGGCTGACCCAGCAGTACCTAACGGCAGCTGTGTCATCTTCAGCCCACAGGCGTCACCAGATGTGGATACGGAGGGGCATGTGGTCAGCACACCGCTCTCCCAGCCGTATTTCAGTTTCTGAGACTGGAGCCGCTACTTCTCAATCAAGTAGCTCCTAAGTTTGCCTCACGTGAGCTCACTAGTAGCTCTCAGACGATAGGGAAACTGGTGCCTGATTAATGACTTGGTACACAACCTTGATCTTTCAAACCTGAATTTATCAAAAATGGTTAGAGTTAGGACAGTGTTATTTGACAGTATTACAATTAAGACGTGTAGGTGTCCATATATGAAATATGACTAAATTCAGAAAGAGTCGTCTTATCACCTGCTGTGAGATTACATGGAATGACCCACTGTCTAAGAATATGAGATTAGTTTGCTAGGAATCAGTTTTGATGCAGCACAGTTCAATTCACTGGATTGAGTGTTATCAGCTGTTTAAAACCCTCAAGTTGACTGATACAGCCATTATAGTTCCAATTCACTGTCATTTCAGGCATTTCTGGCAGTTGGTGGAAGTGGAGGTGGAGGTGGGGATGGGGATGGGGCTGGGGTTGGGGCAAATTGTGTGTGTGTATTCCTAAGGGACCAAACTGCTTAAGTCATTGGTCCGTAGACTTACACACTCCTTAAACTAACTTATGCTAAGAATAACACACACATCCATGCCCGAGGGAGGACTCGAACCTCCACTGAGAGTGGCCGAAGGTGGGACACCTTAAGTATTTTACATGATAATTCCCACAAGCACATTGGATTATCCATAGCACACAACTTCATCTAGACTTATCCCTCAGTCCAAAAGATACACAGACCAATATATTCTGTCATGACTACTTTGATTGGTTGTGAATGAAGTCCCAGTGAACAATAATTCCTAATCCCAGAATGTAGTGTCTTCAGTGCAGAAGAAGTAGTCTTTACGTGGGCTCTTCAACACATCTGTATCTGTTCATATGCAACTTTTCTAATTTACAGTGATTCTTTGAATAGTTCACAAGCTATAGCTCACTGCTATCACTTACACCCACTGATATAAGTCCATTCATGACTTTCTTTTTCGTATTCGTTCATTCAGGACTCTTTCCTGAGTTACAAATGACCAGAAGGTTGATTTTATTTCTCTGGGCCCCAAGCCATGTTGAAATCCAGACAATCATTTAGTGAAAGAGGTGATCAAAAAGGACACGTGGGAATTAAAGATACTGAAATGACCACACTATCCCAATGTCTCCTAACATCAAGGAATAGCAAGTGAAAGCAGGGAAACTTTATATTACAATTCAGTATCTACTGATATCACCTGTTGCGAGGGATTGTTGTCAATCGGTGTCATTTCTATTAAGTGACATTGGGAATCCAGGTCCAATGAGATTATCAGGTCCATCTTTCCCTCTGGTTTCTTCTTTTCTTCATTTTTCTTCTTTTCATTTTGGGGTTTTATCTCCAGTTGGGAAATGTCAGAGTGGGTTTCTGGAACTGAAGATGAACACGTTGTCTTATGACCCAAAGTTCGCACGTCCTTCAGCAACTGATTGTTGTCAAGGTTTAAGGTGGTGGTAGTTTGTGGATTTGGTCAGAGAGGGGGTGATAGCCCATCTTCAATTGGTGTCCGTCACAGAAGATACTGCTCTACAGGTATAAAAACTACAAACCAAATTCCTAGAAAGAATAAGATAAAAAAATGAGGCAAACAGCAATGTAACTGTGATCAAAGTCCCTATTATTAGTGTAACAAAGAAATGCATGATGCAATGGTATGGACACATTATGAGAATGGATGAGAAAAGATCAGACAGAAAACATTTTGAAACCAAGACAAAAGACTACGTGAAAGGCACAGAAAATGCTGGATAGATAAAGTGAAATTAGACCTGGAGGTGGGACGATTCCAGTGGGAAGATGTCCAGGAACAAAAGACCAATGAAGCCAACAGGAGAGGGTGAGCACTTGTACAACTGTGAAACTGGAGTTGGGAAATGGTAATGGTAATAGTGGTGGTGGTGAAGAGGAGGAGGAGGAGGAGGAGGAGGAGGAATTTAGAGATCAAATGTGACAAAGTACCCCAAATATATTGAGTTTGGCTGAGATCCAGCTAAGTTGATGGGCTGGAAGTATTCTTAAGACTTAATTATGTTGCTCCATTAAACTTCAGACACTTCTAACAACATGAACTATCTGTTAATGGGCTGCTATACAAACAGTACGAATTCTATAGGACATGCCGAAATGGGATCAAACCAAATTATCTCCACTCCTTACAGGGTACCCTTTCACTTTCAATCTAATTACTGAAACACACACAACTAACTCTGTGATACTCCCGCAACCTTTTTATCTACTTTTGTGCTTCCCCATGCAGACAGCTTAAATATTTTCATGTCTCACTATTGGCAATACAAATAACATTTTAAAGTCTCCCATTACAAAACAGATGCAATCAGAGGAACATAATCTGGAAACACATACATTTGCATCTTCCAGCTGAATTACAAGTATTGTCCAGCATTTTACATTAGTAACATCACCACCAGAATTCAGGGGTGAAGCATAATGTGCGAAGTGTGTACACTCACAGCCAGTATGTTGTTGCATATTCATGCCGTGTACTGCAACAGGAGTGACCTGTTTACTAATATCTCCCTGCAAAACCAGTATTTCAACATTCCGGAGATTTTAATGCGGATGTTGAGGATTCAACAGAAAGGCTTGCAAAATATTAATATCTTTTGTTCATAAATTTTATTTACATAAGCAACTTTCAGTGACACTGATTAATGTATGTAAGCCATTGGTAACGTCTACATCTACACAGATGCTCCGCCAAGCCACCGTACGGTTTCTGGCGGAGGGTACCCCCCACCACTACTAGTCATTTCCTTTCCTGTTCCCACTCACAAATAGAGCTAGGGAAAAATGACTGTCTTTAAGCCTCCATATGATCCCTATTTTCTCGTACTTTGTCTTCACGTTCCTTACGTGAAATGTATGTTCTTAGCAGTACCTACCAGTAACAAATCTAACAGACTGCCTTTGAACTGCTTCAGTGTCTTCCTTTAATCTGCCCTGGTATGTATCCCACCACTTGAGCAACACCCGAGAACAGGTCGCACTAGTGTCCTATATGCCGTCTTCTTTACAGATGAACCACAATTTCCCAAAATTTTCCCAATAAACCAAAGTCAACCATTCGTCTTCCCTACCACAATCTTCACATGCTCATTACACTTTGTATCACTTTGCAGCATTACGCCTCAGGTAGTTAAACAATGTGACTGTGTCAAGCAGAACACTACTTATGCTGCATCCGAACATTGTACATGGTGGCAGCCAGCCAACAAATATTTTAGGAAATTGGTTTAAATTTTTTTATTTCATATGCCCAGTCAAATCATCATAAGTTTTCTCCCAGAGCAACTTCTGCTGTGCCTATGTGGCCCATGTTGCCTGCCTCTCAGAACCGAGGCAGTTCTGTCCAGTTAAAGCTGCAGACAAGAGGCACCCTCAGCCCTCTGCTGATATCACTAGCAAATTCACGCCATTAGGTTTAGCCAAAAGCATGCATAAAATACAGGCCATGTGTGTGGACACTGGAGGATTCTTCGGTGCAGAACACAGTTGCTTCCCTTTCTTGTGATCCACACCTCGAGCAGAACAGATGTCTTCTTAGGAGGGAGAGCCTACGGCTCTGTGTTCCATGGACCGGCAACTGACATCAATTAACGTGAACCGCCTCCCCTACCATTGCCAGTTTCAATTAGTTGTTCGACTTCCTTGACTGGCCTAAACCTGGCAACTTCAAACCCTAGGCACGCACCTTGTATACCGTGCACTGAAATATATTTTCTTTATTTTACCCATTTTTCTGTTCTGTCATTTAACGGCAGCCCTGGATGCCCACTTACTTACAAGTGTGATGACTGCTTGACCTCCCGTACATGGTCGTTATAAGCTGAATGTAACAACCTTCTACTGTTTCCTTGCCCATGTGCATTGGTGTCAGAAATGCATTTTATTCCCACCATTCAGTCCATAGGGTGGCCGTTCACTTTTGGCTCATGTTTGATGTGTAGCTAGTCGTTATTCACGGCTGTTATTCCACTACCAGACGAGCCCGGGTGCTGCAGTGCACCAGATACGGTGCTGCCCAGACACTGCATCTGCACATGCCGGCACTCGGGGCAAAGTCTACTTCTTGCCTGTCACAGTGTGCCGCACCAATGCTTGCATGCTGAGTATGCTGAGCTGCACCTCATAGCGCACGTGTGTGCTGCGTGCACAGCAGCCCCTTTTGATAGTGCAGCCAGTCCAGCTTCTCCGTATCCACCAGCAAATTCTGAGCAGGGTGCGGAGGCACAAAAGAAAATCGCAAGTTGCATTCGAACCACTCGCATTTTGCACTGAGCGCACGGGTGTGCTACTCAATGCCAAGGTCACCACCAACTGACGACACCATTAACCGAGTACAGTGTGGCAGGCCACAAAGCCTTGCTGCCACGCACTGGTCAAGATGTCTGTGTTGCAGGCTCAGCTGTTGTCGCCCAGCTGCGCGGCCCACCTGCCATCGCGCAGTGCAGAGGAACCGCCCCACATTCGTCGCCAGTCGGCTCCCTGACACCATCTCCGTTAGGGTCTTGGCCTCAACGTCCAGGCACGTAGTTTCACCACCGTGCAACCAGCCGCCCCCCCCCCCCCCCCCCCCCCGTCCCCCATGATGCTGCTGCGCAGATACCGCACACATCGCAATGCAACGACTGCACTGTAAGTGTTGATATGTACTGAGGCACTGCAGCCATTTGTTCAGAGAAGAACTCAAATATCAGTAAATTATAGTATACAGTTGACTTTTGCACCTTATGCAGTTATTGCTTTTTGTTGGTGTAGCGACATTACTTATCATATTGATCTGAACTTCAAATTTTTATGAGTATAGTTACTGAGAGGTAAGCTGAATGTGTAATTGTTCGTAGATAAGCACTTAAGATGTTTGTTGGTCGGTTAATTAAACCTGTGTAATTAAGACACATTCTTCCATTGAACATGTGTACTGCAATAAATTTCTTATACTTGTTTTAGACTCTCTTGTCATCGAAGTATCTCATGCTCAGTTGTTGCGAAGAAAAGTTTTTTAAGGTATATTTTTGAGAGCTTTTGATTAATCTCCAGGCATGTGCAACTTGCGCAATGTGTTTGGCAACCACAGAGTCTCCCAGCCATTATGACATTTTCTTCCATTTCATTTTCGTGTCGTGAACCTTTCTACTTTTTCCCATCTTTCCTGTAAGCATAATTTCTGTGCCCTCTGATGAAAGTAGGTTCCTACACCTTGCCCCACAGAGTTGAGTGCCTTAAGGGCTCTGTAACCCCCTACACCTCCAAACGTCTGAAAGATTTCCGAAACTGTTGGTGGACTAAATCCTTTTACCCTGATGGGAGTTTGTTTTCATTTTAAGACCAGGCACAGATGCAAAATCAGCGTCTAGTCCTTGTAAGAAAAGCGACAAACTGTGGATTCTGACAATCCTGGTACTGTATATAGTTTACTATTGGTACTAGGCAACTTGAGGCCCCAAGAGCATACACAGTCTTAATTACATGATTAGCACTTGTGTTGCCGAAACCGATAGGACACTGTGTGATGTGCCAGACTGCGGAACGAAAGGAATGAACTTGTTCTGCCTTCTTTTTCTCTTGTTTCTGCATCACTCTACTTTCTCTTTCACGACCTTTTATACTTTTTAAATTGGCAGTTGCTTAACTGGTTAACTCAATGCAAGAATTTACGATGTATTATGTGATGTATCGTGATAAGAGTTATAATGAATGAAAAGAGAATCGATCTCTTGTATCACTGTAAGTTGATAAGAGAGGATATGACGACTTCCAGTTGTTATCCCCCAGAGGGCAGCGAAGTTTTGTTGATACGAAGATATGTATGATGTGGTTGTACTGAGGTTATTTGTGAGCAGACAAGAGGTTCTGTCTTTCATGTGGTTGGAGATAATTATGTGCAAGAAAGAGTTCCTGTATCAGTTGTTGTAAGTGATGTTATTTTTGTTGTACAGATAATGTTTTGTTGTGGAAGCTGAGGAGGATATAATGAATGCTAATTATGTAGCTGAATGTATGAGAGAAGATGATTCTGTGACGTTAAATGGTCTGTCGCTCCCAGAGGACAGAGCAGAACCGCTAACCATGATTCATTTTACCATGCAGCGAGTTTCCAGTTGAAACAATGTTTTTGGAGTAGTTTAAATTGCAGGCTATACTAGTAAACACTTACACTATGTGATCAAAAGTATCCGGACACCCCCAAAAACATAAATTTTTCACATTAGGTGCATTGTGCTGCCACCTACTGCCAGGTACTCCATATGTCTGTATGTGAGATTTCCACACTCCTAAACATCCCTTGGTCCACCGTTTCCGATGTGATAGTGAAGTAGAAACGTGAAGGGACACGTACAGCGCAAAAGTGTACAGGCCGATCTCGTCTGTTGACTGACATGAGACAGCCGACAGTTGAAGAGGGTTATAGGAATTCCAAACTACATCAGGATCCACTGCAAGTACTATGACAGCTAGGCGGGAGGTGAGAAAACTTGGATTTCATGGTTGAGCGCCTGCTCATAAGCTACACATCACGCCAGTAAATGGCAAACAATGTCTCGCTTGATGTAAGGAGCGTAAACATTGGACAACTGAACAGTGGAAAAATGTTGTGTTAAGGGACAAATCATGGTACACAATGTTGTGATCTGATGGCAGGGTGTGGGTATGGCGAATGCCCGGGGAACGTCATCTGCCAGCGTGTGTAGTGCCAACAGTAAAATTCGGAGCCAGAAGTGTTATGGTGTGGTCATGTTTTTCATGGAGGGGGTTTGCACCCCTTGTTGTTCTGCGTGGCACTATCACAGCACAGGCCTTCACTGATATTTTAAGCACCTTCTTGCTTGAAGAGCAATTCGGGGATGGCAATTGCATCACTCAACACGATCGAGCACCTGTTCATAATGCGTGGTCTGTGGCGGAGTGGTTACATGACATTAAGATCCCTGTAATGGACTGGCCTGCACAGAGTCCTGACCTGAATCCTACAGAACACCTCTGGGATGTTTTGAAACGACGACTTCTAGCCAGGCCTAGCCAACCGACATTGATACCTCTCCTCAGTGCAGCACTCCATGAAGAATGGGCTCCCGTTCCCCAAGACACCTTCCAGTGCCTGACCGAACGTATGCCTGTGAGAGTGGGAGCTGTCATCAAGGCTAAGGGTGGGCCAACACCATACTGGATTCCAGCATTATCGATGGACAGTGACACGAACTTGTAAGTCATTTTCAGCCAGATGTCCGGATACTTTTGCACATAGTGTATTATAAGCAGACACTGCATGGTGCAAACATGTGGACTGGCACAGCTGTTGCATTTCAATAAGCCAGACACGCCCCCACATGTTAGCACTTCGCTCCCTCTTCATCTGATCTGTCATAAATTATGTCTAATTTTCATTTGACTTTAAGTCATTTATTGCATAGGTTTTGAGTATTACATGTTGTTGTTGTTGTTGTTGTTGTTGTTGTTGTGGTCTTCAGTCCTGAGACTGGTTTGATGCAGCTCTCCATGCTACTCTATCCAGTGCAAACTTCTTCATCTCCCAGTACCTACTGCAACCTACATCCTTCTGAATCTGCTTAGTGTATTCATCTCTTGGTCTCCCTCTACGGAGGTAAAAAAAAAAAAAATCGTAGAGTATTATATAGAGCATAAATATTAAGTGGTAGTAAGTAACCATTAATATTTTTTGTAAGAAGGATGCCAATTTGTAGTATGTAGAAAGTTTAGGTACTTTGAAAATTTTGAGGCGTTTGAAGGTACCCTCTCCCAACTGCTGTATTGTCTTTGTCATGTGATGAATTAAGCTATCTGCATTATTCCACTTTGTCGTAGAATTTTGGAGTTTTACTACATTTCACTTGTAAATCTCTTGTTGACGAGGATCTTCTTCTGTCTTTCAAAAGAATGCATTAAGTTTACCTTAGTTATGTTTTTCTACAATGCTACTTTTTACAAGCCTACGTATTCGAATTTTTCATTTGTTGTCAAACCTAGAATTATTGTTCAAAGCACGATGATACTTCAAATTTTCACCTAACTTTAGGAACTAATGTTCTACTATTCCACTGCTTTGCACATGAGCTAACTCCACTGCTGATTTATAAGCATTTATTTCCGTTTTCTTTCAACCTGTCACTAAGAGCTAAAAATGAGTGTGCATTTTTCATTCCCAAGTCCGCTGAATTGTTTCCCTTCGGTCTCTCTTTACAAAACTTCCCTGTCCTGTGTCCAGTGAAATTAACATTTACTTTTTTCTTATCTGTGTGTTTTACATGCTACATTAAGTCCTGCAGTACTCTTATCATATGCTCCGATCATTACGTATCAGAATTTTCGTCACTTTGAGGCGACTCTGTTGTAGTTTTTATGCAGACAACTAATTCCTAAAATGACTGGCCAATGTTTTCTGAATGTTCTGTTTGCTGCAATTCAACACAGAGATGCACTCTTGCCACCCTGTTTCTGTTTTAAATTTAAAACAAGTCCTGTACCGGCAGTCCCAACTAACGCTCTCTCTCTCTCTCTCTCTTTTTGTCATACAGAAGTTAAGGGCCTTTCATGCACAAATTTGGTGTCGCTCTATACTTGCTGTTTAACCTGCTGTCAAACGGCATTGTCTTACTCTGTTTTTGCGCGTTCTTAGTTTTATACCGCCAGTACATGCCACCAGCTGTGCTTCAAAAAACATTTTCTTCAAGATCGCTTTAGCAAGCATATGTGTGCTGTGCTGAGTGCTGGAAGTGCCACCTCCCCCTCACCACTATCGCCTTCCCTCTTCCCTTCTGCCTACCTCTCCACTCCTTCACCCTCTGTAAGACATGCATTACACCGCAGGAAATACCCCCCTCCATCACCCTACGAGAGAGAAGCGCCATTAAAATTTGTCGACGTCACATGTGTATATTTTCTTCCCCGTCGTGCTCCATCAATTGGAAGTTTGTTTACAAAAAGAGTGAGTGCTTCTGTCATGCAGAACCACATTTTGGCTGTGAATATTTTCATACTTAATGAACTGATTATAAACTCACTGCTTTCTTTCACTTCTTTTATATGAAATTTTACCAACAGAACGAGGATATTGTTAACTGTTTTGTCACTGGGGACACACATTTTAATTATCTTTCCTAGATTTTTGCCTTCTGTCTCTCCATGCCTGTAACTTTATTTTACAAGCTTATATTACGCCAATGAAGGTCCTCTGATAATCTGAAAACTGTAAACACTAACACAGTTGACAGGATAGCCATTTTTCTTGAAATCTGCCACTTTAGAGGAAAAAATAAGGTTGTAATCGATCCTCATTTTCAACTGACAATCCAAGTGCTGTTTCTGGTCTTGTCCTCCTGAATTTCTAGTTGTAGGTTTAGTTATAGAAGACAGTTTGTTAATAATTATTGTAACGTATTTGCAGAACATAGTGGTTGACTGACACTACTGGGAAAAACTTTAAACTTGTGTTTTATCCAGAACATTAGATCTTGTACTTTCTGGGAGCATTTTCATATTTTACCTTCTTAGATACTGGGGACTATTAATTTTTCACGTGTTTCATGCAAAAGGGACTTACAGTGGACCATGGTCTTGATGAGTTAAGGGGCTCCGGAAAGGCTCAAAATCATGAAAAGTTCAATTTTTACTTTTTTGCGTTTTCTGAATCTGCAGACTATTATCTTTTAATAGATATATAATTTATTCAATTCCGAAGACTACAACTATTTTTAAATTTTTTTTGAAATGTGTTCTACATGGGCGTGACCCACTGTGGCGCTGTTAAACTGCTGTCAAATGGTGTTATTATTAACGTCCGTGTTTATCAGGTACATTTTAGTGATGTGAGATAAAGTATGTGTTGTGGCTAACCTGTGATGGTTCAATATATATCGCTGGTGTGATTGTCGATTGTTTCATGTTTATTTACTCTGTCGTTATCTCGAAAATATTCGTAATTAATTCTGTTTCTTGAGTCTCTGTTTTGTTGAAGTATAATAATGAGTAAAAGTAAAGTTATTAGAAATCCTCTGAAGGCTTTTAAGAAAAGGAGAAATGTTGGAAAGCCAAAGGTATGTGTTATTACTGTAAACAATAAAGACGATAACCAAGTGAGTGAACCTAACCTCTTGTTATTACTGTAAACAATAAAGACGATAACCAAGCGAGTGAACCTAACCTCTCAAGTAAACCTGCCCATAGCAGTCAAAGTGGGAAAGAAAATACTTCACAGAAGCAGCTTGGTTCAATGAATGAAAACTATGAATGTTTTATGGGCGAATCGGATGTGAATGAAATATTTGATATGTCGGTTCTCAAAGGAATTTTTTCAAACTGTGTAAGATGTATTCATTGTAGTGAAGTTGGTCTGGAACTCTCCATAATAAAGCACGTAGGACTTGCTAGTGAAATACAACTGAAATGTGATAAGTGTTCATACATGACCACCTTTTGGAACAGTGTTGCAGTAACTGCAACTGAAGAAAATGGTAGCAAAATCTATGAACACAACAACGAGCGATGCTTGCTTTAGACAAGGAACGCCTTCGGGCTGCAGACAGGGCTGTAAAGAGTCTAGAAATACAAGCAAGAGTAAACAGGAGGAGGAACAAGAGGAAGCTGGAGGAGGAGTTTGCAGAGGATGAAGATAATCCATCCTATGGACCTGGAATGCACTAAAAAGTTAATCCAATCTTTGTCGCTCGATTCCCAAAACTTTTATTTTCTCATACTAATTACATGTTTTCCAAGGATCTTCCAAACATATTTGTTTCAAACTTTTAGTAAATGTTACACAGTACCTTCTGCATAATTTAACACAGCCTTTTTCCAAAAAACTGTATATTTTTTAATATATAAATAAAAAATTGCAAAAAAAATGTTGTAAATTTTCATTACAATTGAAAAAAAAATCATCTTTAATAACTGAACTAAAATTTTGTAAAATCCCTGTGTTAAGTTGTAGCCCATATTCCAATAAATAATCTGTAAAAAGTTCAACTTAATACCTCAAATACTTTGTGAGGAAAGATGTAATTTATAAGCGTTATTTTAACATTGCAAGTATAGGGCGTTCCGGAGCCCCTTAATGAGTAGTATTTTTACACAACATAATGGATATTAACAGTTTATCACATATCTGTTACCTCTACTTTTTGTCTTATGTTCTTTTTATAATTGTGATGTAATGATGTGACACACGCTGATGATTTTATTTCGTGGGTCTGGGAACTAGATAACAGGGTGTATACGCAGACAAGGAAAAAAAATTCCCAGATTTCCTGATTAAAAATCCACTTTCTCCCGGGTGAAAATACATTTTTTCCGTTTTAAGTGACAGCATATTTTCCCTGAGAACTGCAAAGTTATCAATCCTTTGAATGGATACGGTTTTATACACAGGCATAGAATTTCCCGCCACTTTAGAAAACAAAACTCTTGGAAATATCTTTGATCTGCAGCAACATGAACGCTGCATATTTTCGTATTATGGAAGTATACATTGGAATTCCACCAAACACCGAATGTTACCTTCCAAATCATTGAAATCAGATTTCGATGCGTTTTTGTAAGCCAGTTATAGCTCATGTCACGTGGTCTCGCCAGCCGATGACAGCGGATATTCCGAGCATAGGACATGTGATGCAGTCAGCCAACAGCAACATCATTGTTAAGCAGCACGAACACACAAACATGGAAAGTTAATAGTTTAAATTAGTATACATAGTGTTGCTACAAGAAAATATAATATTGGTCTCTCAGGTTAATAAGCTGCAAGAGAAGCTAAGCTTTCGCATATGTTGATCTTTTTCGTGCGTGTTACACTTTAAGATATAGCACACAAATGTGCCAGTAAAATTTTTAATAATGACATAAATGTCTGATCTTCAGGGTTCAAAATTCTTCTAAGTGGCTTGTCATCAAAGAGTTGATTTTTAAATGAGAGTCAAACACTCTGTGATTTAAGAAATCCATGGTACACTCTTTGACATAAAACTTGACCGGCGGCCGGCCGCTTCAGAGGCTAAGTCCGCGCCGATCGCGACATGGGACAAAAAAACTGGCCAACTCGCTAATTCTCTAAGTCCGGTTATCTGCACAATCTGGCAACACTGTAGACTGCAGCACTTCCTGGAGGAAAACTTGTCCCATGATAGAGAAACTCTAGGCTGATTACGCCTGTGGTCTGGCGGTAGCGTGCGTTGTTTCTGTTCATAATGTCAGTGGATCGAGAGCAGCTGGCATAAAATATTTTTATAGCCTCTTCTGTCTGAATGCTGAAGACGTGAATGTAATGGTAGCGCAGATTCAATCTATTTCGCTTTGTGACACACCGATATCCAAATTTTATCCAGTAACGATTTTGCGGCAGATTTCCTGCAGACTGTCCTCCTCTGGACGCCGTATGCGGCAAAGCTCCGGGATCCATTTGCTGGCTACTGGCAGCGGCCGTGGCGACAGCAGCGGCGCTGCACACCCCCGTTCTTTATCGAAAGCGCCTGCTACCGCTCATCGCTTTTGATGATTTAAAACGCTTTATTATTAAATGTTGCTCCACAGAAAATTTCTACGATTTCCATTCACGCTCAAAAGCAACGGAGACAGACGCCCTGTTTAGTAGGGGGTATTATATTACATTAATCGGCAAGAGCTGAGTATGGCCCGAAATTAATTTTATAGACTGGGACGAAATGAAACCACCTCACTACATTCGATGAATTTATAAATGCTTCATACCTCGTTTCTTTTCCTTTCAAACTCAATTATTTGTGCAACTTTTGGTCAATGTTTGGATGTTTTCGTCAAGCCAGAGTGAGCGTCTGTGGTGTAAAGTGTATTACAGTTCTTGTTTCATTCCTTATGGTAAGTCTATGCGATAAACTGTGTGAATACCTTGCAATGCATGCTCTGTAGCAGTGCAGGAACACTGCACATTTGGAGTTCATGAAGTATTTATTGTTGATCGGAAGTGATAGTTAAGGTCATCAGATTTAAACCAGAAAAATTTGTCGTTTTGAAGGTTTCAGAGAACGGAAAGGAATTGCTAACGCCGGTGTTAGAAAACGTCTACAGTTAAATGCTATTGCAAAAATTTAGAAGAAGGGAACTATATTAATGAACATGTGCACTTCATAAACAACCTTCTGACATGTTAGACCTATATGACGAACAAAGCTCAAATTTATATCGTTGACAGTCGGTTTGAATCTTTTCAGGGTCTATTTTACAGTGAAGCACCTTGGAATTTGCAAAGCAGAAATCCATGATATTAACTTAATTTACTAAGTCGAAATCGGACGAAGATTGATGTTTAAAGGCATTCTTCAGATTTCGCATAAGAAATTTTTAGTAGCAGTTTGCAACTCCATTAATTAAAATGGAAAATAAAAGGTTGTAGTCAGCGGCTTCTACCGTGATTCAAACTTCTATGTCTTATAGTACAAGCACTGCAATGCACAAGGGAACCTCTGAGCTAACGACACACTGGCTGCCAGAGGCGGAATATAGTCACTGCGATGTTGCGTGAGCCTCAAAACGCAACCTTAAACACACGAACAGAGGAGGTGGAGATTACTGTTTTAACGTCCCATCGACAACGATGTCATTAGAGACGGAGCACAAGCTCGGATTAGGGAAGGATGGGGAAGGAAATCGGCCGTGCCCTTCCTAAGGAACCATCCCGGCATTTGCCTGAAGCAATTTAGGGAAATCATTGAAAACCTAAATCAGGATGGCCGGGCGCGGGATTGCACCGTCCTCCTCCCGAATGCACACACAAACAGGTGTTACTTATGTGAAGAACGCCGTTCTTGGAGTCCAGAAATTAAATATACTTTCTAATTGTGTCATCTTGCAGTGGATTATATCGTACGAGTCTTCGATGTGGAAAACGAATGTCAAGTGAATTTAGCGAGGTAACGCCGGCCTACACCCGGAAGTAAATGCACTATCAGAGTGTTGACAAATACTTGCTACGACGCTGCCATTTCTAGGCTCTCTGACGAGGCAGCTCTTCAGCGAAATGCTCGCCGTGATTCTCCGATACGGTTCTTCAGAGTGGAGACGCGCGCGCACGTTTGGTTTTTATGCGGCGTTCTCCCCTGATGGTTTCTGACGTCGCCTTGTGGGCTATGTATACGTATGAGACATTCAATTATCATTAATCCAGAATCATACAAGTTTCAGCTTCCGGCGTGGAAGAAGGCTGTTGACGCCGACATTATATCATTTCAACGTAGGGAAAGCAAAACGGATCATTCAATGTTTCTCATTCAACATAAAGCATGTGAAATAATTTTCCGTAACGTTCATAATCATCTAAAAATACAAATGAAGTAAAAATACACCGGAAGCTTATTCGAATTGAATATAACACTTTGCACCTCGATGTCGAATTTGTCCACTTGCAATCTTTTGCAGCATACACATAGAATGTCATGATTACCACGAGAATGAAGAAATATGTTGGTAAGGATGGAAGCAAGAAGAGACGCAGTCAACAAATATTCTATTCCTCATGGCATTCATTTCATTTGACACGTAAGAAGAGGTAAAGCGGGAATTTACTTTCGTTAACACGAAAGATATGCCGCACATATTGATAACGAGGAAGTCTGTGTCTTCATACGTTTCCTCCTTGAAATCTGCATGCTCTATTATACGTATACTAAGTAGCCCGATCATTGTTTCAGTAATATTACCCTCTTGTTTGACCCCGTAACGATGAACAGATTCCAAATGCATGTCTCCCTTCCTGGGTTGTTTTTTGTGTTTTATTGCTTGGAATTCCTGAAGCAGACCACTGTGCCTTCCCCCCTCGTGGGTTAGGTCTCAAAACTAAACCGCTTTGTATCCAATGGCATAATTTATTCAGGCAGCATCAGCATAAGACTATCAAACAAAGCCTTCCATTTACAGTTGCAGCACTCTAACCAGCACTGACCAAAGTGTAATCCACGGTCATGGTCCTAAATTACCAGCTGTCTGCTACTGTGGCAAAGTCCGTACTACATTTTCGATTCCGCAGCACCATTTTATCTGGTAACACTGTGTAGTTGCACAGTTGTGCTACCAGGTCTGTCCTCACACTGTCAACTTTATGTATCTCACTTCTCCTGTAGCGTAGATCACGAGGAGCCCAAGTAAATGAGTGTATTCTGCATGACGTAACATTCAGTATTCCCTTCTTTCATAGCCACTCTTCATGTGCATCGATACCAAATAGGAATGCGAAAACTCTTGCGGGTGAGAGAATGACAATAACAATCGTAACAAGAACAAGCAAATAATGAATGATGTTTATTCCAACGCAGAACGAGAATGGCTTTAAATATAAAAATCTGTATCTATATCTATATCCATATCTATTGATTTTTGAGTTGGCACAATGCAAATATATTCTTAGCATTTAGTTACTGAATTTAGTTTTGGATGTTTGCAAAGAAAAGGAAAAGTCGGTACTTCTCGCTAGTGTAATATAATGTGAACCAGCAACTACCCTTTCCTTAGAACACGACTCAAGCAGGTCCTCAAGTAGGTAGCAAGGCACTGCTGCATTCTGTTCCCTGACATTGCTCTGATGACGGTTAATGCAGATAGTTCCAATTATGAAATACAAAACGTATTGCAGGTTAGTTCCTAGGATAGTAACATTAAATTTGCGGTGTAGACGACACATGAACGTGACGACTATCCATATTACTCATCAATATAAAAAGACAATATTTTGGGAATTTAGCAGGATTACTTAAAATGAATTCTGAAATTGGGTGACTGACTGCACAGGTGCTAAACGTCGTCAAGAGTATACGATGTCCTAATCGCATTAGGAATATGAAGATCGTCTTCGACAGCTCGCAACTTTCACATTGCTATCTCCACCCTACTCCAGACAGCCCTCGGTGGAGTTGCACTACGTTGCCGATGTTATGGAAGGCCTTCAAACCGACAACAGACCACATATTGAAAAATACAAGCGAATTCTCTTGCAGCGTAAGCTTATTGTAACTAATCTAAAAATAATTGGAGAGGAACATTGTCCTATTCAAAAAAAAGTAAAATGTTACACACTGTTGACGTCAAACGGACATTATCTATGTCCTGTCTTGTGTCCTACTCATCTATAATATCAAGTGTACTATGAAAATGATTATATATAATGTATGATAGGGTAATGCATTGATACCAGATGGTGGGGGCCGGCCGGTGTGGCCGTGCGGTTCTAGGCGCTTCAGTCTGGAACCGCGTGACCGCTACGGTCGCAGGTTCGAATCCTGCCTCGGGCATGGATGTGAGTGATGTCCTTAGGTTAGTTAGGTTTAAGTAGTTCTAAGTTCTAGGGGACTGATGACCTTAGAAGTTAAGTCCCATAGTGCTCAGAGCCATTTGAACTATTTAACACAAAATGACATTAAAAATTAAAGTTATTCACGAGCAGCTAGTTGAGAATATGTATGAACATTAAATGACACGACGAACTGAAATAATATGACGAAGAGTTCAGCGCTCACTGGGAATAGAGCCCCACACATATCGTTGTTGACTACACACAAAGAGACGTCAGCTACCGAATTTTTCCTCCACCAGCTGCTCAGAATAGCATCTTGAACTTACAGTGATCTCGCAAATAGTTTTGTGTCTCACTGGGAGTTAAAAACGTCAGATATCGTTAGTGTTGACAACGAATGAAAATACATTAAAAATCAAAATTATTACCCACCAGCAGATAGGTGTTCTCCTGATAGAGCTTGATAATACATAATTAAATCTTTAGTGCCGGGCCAGGATTCGATCCCATTCACGCGTAATATGTGAAGGTGTTGAGGAATCTGCAGTTTTGAACAAACAACAAATTGTAGCCGAGCTGTATTGCCACGAAGGGATCAAATTCCGCGTTAAGGGCGGTCTGAGTTGCATTCCCAGTTTAGAACCAATTTTATCGACATACAGAAGCTCAAATAAAAGATGGAATAAGTGTCCTGTGACCATACATAGCGTTTGTGTCGTCACTTGAAATAAATAACTAGTATAAGAAAGGTTACTGGTGATAGAGTTTCTACATGTCGCCACTCCAGACTTTATTGTGGTTCAACCTACCGTCTACGTGGTAAAGAAGGAATATCATCTTTAATGTGAATTTTCAGACCACGCAGCCATTATATCTCCTTCACTTGGTGTAGCCAGGAGAGAATGGAATCTGTCTCTCCCTATCTAAAATCATTGACGGAAGTGGAAATCGAACCCAGACCATAGGTATAACAACCTACCATCCGTCCAACAGACCACGAAATCCTCTTCTCTGCGAGTCATTTTTCTATCGTAACGCAGTTGCGCCACACTGGATGAGAATTCTGACACACAGGCTCCCTGTAGTAATTTGCAGCATGTTCAGTAAATTCATTTACTTGGTTGACTGAATCACCATGAACTAGCTGCCTCGGCTACCCAGTGCATACATTCGACTATTTTGTATTCACAGAAATAAAATCACGTAACTGCCACCTACACACAACTGCCAACAGTGTAGGATGCAGAAGTTTAAATAGGAAGTGTTCCTTTCCACTTGAGCTATTCTATTGCGCTATCTGTTACTAGAAAACGTCGTTCAGTCTAAAAGAAAAGCTGTAACTGTTTGTCTCTCAGAAGTCAAGACCTGGCCATATGCATAATCTCACAGTGCTGTGGAATCCAAAAGTTCTGGAGGAATAGTTGCTGAGCTCTGGAGCTTATGTAGCTACGTGTCAGCTTGTAGCATAGATAAGATGTCGCGAGTTCGAATACATTCAGTGCTACATTTTTTAAAACGCAATTCTGCTCTCTGCTGAAGGTATCAATCTAATGGAACTTTGGACATAATTCCCTTCACTTCTCAACCCAAAGTAGTCGCATGTGGAAAAAGGGCTAACTACTGTGACATTTTGTTCTATTCAGGTTTAATAGACAGCAGGCAGCAGATGCATCTCGAAGATGTGTAGGGAGAGCGCATCGTGCAATAATATGTCAGAAAAGTATTTTCTACATTAGCCGTCGTGTGGTAGTGATATTTTATTCTTCTTCAAACTTTGTTTGACAGCTTCAACTCAGAACAAGTTTTCTACATGCATGTAATCAATAAACTGCATGTGCATTGTCAGACTGTCATAGGTAACATCAGAGAATTCGCATATATCGTTGATGATTAATTTCTCTCTCATGTTTACTATTGTTTTAACAACACTAAAGGAAACCTTACGAAAATTGTCCACTGTATTATAAGAAATGAAATAAAACTAACCATGATAACCTTACGACGAAAGTATCTGTACACAAGCATGCCTCTATCGACATGAATTAGTAAAATACTACTCACTTAGATTTTGATTGGGTCTGTGTTTAATTGGTATGCTGTGTCATACTCAAGAGGTATGCAAATGTGGCAATTCATAAATATAGTTACATATTCCTAGAAACCCAAAATTCGCTTGGCAGCAGCGGAAAGAGGCCTTACCTGTTGTGCAGCATTGTAAGTTTTTCAACATTGCACTATGAGCTGAAAGCATTTTCTTGCGATTTCCTTATTGATGTTTGATCTGACTGCTTGTAGCTCTTTCACAGAAGGGATAAAAACGTTACAGTCAGTGAGACTGGAACTGCGAACTGTAACAGACGCTTTTTCATAGGTCAGCACATTACCACAGAGCTGGCGAGGAGGTATGGGTCTGAACTTCCTATTACGAGGTTAATAGGAACCCGAACTAGTAAACCGCTATTTGAAGGTCGAGATTAGTTGCGGTTTCCACCTGCAACGACTTTCCTGGGCTGAAAACCGTAAATTTTCAATCTTTTGTTACCCTTCAAGCGATAATAACTCAGATTATTCAATGGAAATGACAGGTAAAATCAAGTGAACTTTGAGGCTTAATTCCGTGCACACCAGGAAGTAACTCGTCGATCACAGAGTTGCCAAACATACGTTGCCTTGTTGCCAAATCTCAGTTACAGTACCAGCAGGAAGAAGACGAACCGATGTGATCCTACAGCGGTCTGGGAAGTGACCATAGCTGGTGTCTCCAAGTCGCGGCTGCTACGGCCTGGAATACGTAATGCGTCTGATTCGCTTTCTGTAACTAGGTTTCGGGACTGGACCGTAGTTACTAACAATACTCAGAACTGACTGCAAACTAAGCATCATAAATCAGTAACTCTCATTGTTGTTTTTATATTTCTTTCGTAAGTGTACTCAAAACTAAGAAAGTCATTCACACGCGTTTTCGTGCCTCGCCGATAGTCGAGCACAACATACAAATAAAAATAAAAAAGAATGTGTGTGTGTGTGTGTGTGTGTGTGTGTGTGTGTGTGTGTGTGTGTGTGAGAGCGAGAGAGAGAGAGAGAGATAAATAAAAAACAATGAGAGAGAGTGTAAAAAATTGTTGTAAAGAAATTGAATCATGGTATTTAAAGAAATCTTTCATTAAAATGACACGTTCCACATCATTACGAAATGTCGTATTCATGATCTATGGAACAAGAGTTAATCTAATGAAATCTAATCTAATCTAATCACATCATATTGATGATTAGCCATGAAGAGTCATGAATTACCGAAATTTTGGCCCATACCAGTAACCAAATCTAAACTTGAAAATAAAAGACGACAATTTTTGTAATAAACCGTGATTCCTATCAAGACCCTTTCGTCCCTGTTATCTAACCACGAAAGATGTCTGATGTGCCTCCATTCTGAGGTAACAAAGTGTGCATGCATTTAAAGATGAAGTGCATGATGTTAAGTTCTGTGACGGAGATACGAACCCAACACGTAATCCGATTGTTAACTAAGAAAAATCAAATGTTACGTATCGGTTTTTCTTACGAGCCGCTAGGTGTCTGAATCTAAAATAAGGATACAAACTTTTGTGCCTAAGTGACAATCGAACTGCACACCTACCGTGCATCCACGAATATAGCTTAAGTATCAGTTGCTTACTCATGAACAGTAAGATGTGTGCGTGTTTGACCAGAAATAACGACACCTGTTGCGATTGTTGGAAACACATGAACAGACATTGAAATTGCGCGTTAATTTTCACTAGCAGGTGGGTGTGCACTTGATAAAGCTAGAAATGAAATTATGAATATTTTTGTACTGGATCAGGTTTCAGACCCACATACTTACCTTTGGAGGAGACCTAGAGAAGATTGCAGTCTTGGGAAAAGGAACGAAATGACTGGACTATACTGTTCCGAGAGATTCAGATCCTCGAAAGAGGAGATACGAATTCGAATCACAGTCCAGCACCAAATTTTTAAACGTCTCTAGTTCAATCAAGTACAAGTAAAATAAGAGCCCTGTCCCTTTAAATGGCTATCGGTTCATCAAATAAAATAAAATTTTCTAATGTAAGTAAGCTTACTGGCGACTGTATTTCTGTTTACCATGACTTCCGCTGTGTCATTTCCCAACGTAAATCGGCTCTGCCCAGTTGGTAATGAAGGAACATGATGTTTAATGCGGATTCTGGATTATAACGTCTTTCTCTTGAGGTTACCACAGGTAAAATAAATCTGTTTGTGCCTCTTAAAAGTAAATGCCTGAACCCACGCATTGCAACTGTGATAGTTCGTTCCACCAGACCATTGTGGCCACATTACCCAGCCCCAAGAGTGTGCTGTAACGGATGATGTGCTTAGCTTACAAAATTAGTCACAGTGGAAAAAATGCGAGTCTATTAAATGGTCAAGTAGAAGCAAGCTTCTGACGCAGAGATTATGCTATTCTCATGTCAGCAGGATGTAAAGACTCTTCTAGGCATCATAGGCTGGATGTGAAGCCATTTTGATTTTTCACAAATTCAGCAAATTTCTTAGTTCGAGAAAATCCACTGTGAAGTGTGAAGTTGCCGGATAATTCGATTATTACTGTTATTATTACTATCATTTTATTCATACCGCTGCTGTAACACAAGTGCTTGAACATCATTTAATGCCTTTTGGTCACTATAGATGTAGTTTCCCAAGAACAGGTTCTTTCCCTGTTTACGAAATCTTTTTCATGTTAATATCAAACACCAGCAATTACTCGTAGATTACTTTAAAACTAAAGTAATTGACGAAGACGTTACTTGGTAACAAAAATGCACTGCCTTTCTTCATTTACTTTCGGCTAGAAATGGCTATCGAGTACTGACAAACCAAAAGGCAAGAGATCTTACTGCCTTCCGATATACGTTGCTGTTAGTTCTTCCACATGATTTGGTCGACATGACCTGTTTCAAGTTGTGTATGACAGACAGTGTTTTAGAAAATCTATTGTTTCCCTTTGAAATAAACAGAAGTATTTTCATTCTAAGCTGTCCAAGTACAAAATTTTCGCAATATTAGTTCAAATTTAATATTCGCTTCTATAATGTAGGAAAGTATTTCACAGTCGCAAAACGCGCATCCGAAACATTGACCTTACACTTAGTCGCTGACCATAAATTCTAGCTCAGAGTGACACCAGTTTAAATAACCTAATGTAGCGAAGACTGTTTGCCAGTGCTCTTTCTCACCGGAAAATACGCAATTCACTCATTTGGCTCCATAAGTACACTGTAACAGTAATTTCTGTGTGAAATTTGTCAGTAAGCTTTTGCCTTCCAACCGGCAAAATACGGCAGAGTACGGCCGGTAAACAATTCACAAACCACGATTTAGTGCCAATAAGACGATTTCTTTAAACATTGTCGAAGCTGAGGGAATTTAGTTTCTGCTTAAATAGTCTTAAGCAGCAACGTTCACAGATACCTCAAATAGGAAAAAGCTGAATATCCAGGTACGAAGGTTGTAAAACAAACTTCCCACAGTTTGTGTCAGGTTGATCTTTTCGTCTGATAACACTGCTTAAGTATTTTGTCTAAGAGGTATCACAAGTAGTATCCCTGTAGCTGTGGGAATCATTGGTTGAAAACGAGTTTAACACCAATGGGTACAGTGCTGCTAAATTTTCACAATTATTATCAACCTAAGTCTGAGTTCATCCACAAACTGAGGCGTATTTTTAATATTGGAGCTAGACTGTGTACCCTTGTCTTTCTTGAGTGGTCATTGGAAGGCGTTACACACACGTATACAATACTATGAATACTTCGAACACTATGGTTAACGTTGCTCTCATAAACTACTTTTTTTTTAATTCTTCTGGGTCTTCAGCGTGCAATATGTGTTGTAGATACAGTCTCAGACCAAAAAATTGACCGCCGAGTCGTTCACGTAAGGTGGACAATACAGTCGTGCTCCTCTCAGAATTCTATGTCTGGCAATATGCTCGATCTAGCAACATGTAGACTGCGGCACTTCCCAGAGGAAGTCTTGACTCCAGTCTTAGTACATTACTCTTGACTACGACCGTAGTCTTGAGGTAAAACGCGAGACCAGCTAATATGATATTGTAGATTCGCTTGAATTACACTCATAGCTTCAGCACCGAGAGGAAAGGGGCGATAAAAATTCTGTCGATATGTGCTTTCGGTCGGCAGACGTCATATTAGCTGGTCTCGCGTTTTACCTAAAGACTACGGTCGTGTTCCAGCAGCGGTATGAATAAAATGATAGTAATAATAACAGTAATAATCGAATTATCCGGCAACTTCACACTTCACAGTGGATTTTCTCGAACTAAGAAATTTGCTGAATTTGTGAAAAATCAAAATGGCTTCACATCCAGCCTATGATGCCTAGAAGAGTCTTTACATCCTGCTGACATGAGAATGGCATAATCTTTGCGTCAGAAGCTTGCTTCTACTTGACCATTTAATAGACTCGCATTTTTTCCACTGTGACTAATTTTGTAAGCTAAGCACATCATCCGTTACAGCACACTCTTGGGGCTGGGTAATGTGGCCACAATGGTCTGGTGGAACGAACTATCACAGTTGCAATGCGTGGGTTCAGGCATTTACTTTTAAGAGGCACAAACAGATTTATTTTACCTGTGGTAACCTCAAGAGAAAGACGTTATAATCCAGAATCCGCATTAAACATCATGTTCCTTCATTACCGACTGGGCAGAGCCGGTTTACGTTGGGAAATGACACAGCGGAAGTCATGGTAAACAGAAATACAGTCGCCAGTAAGCTTACTTACATTAGAAAATTTTATTTTATTTGATGAACCGATAGCCATTTAAAGGGACAGGGCTCTTATTTTACTTGTACTTGATTGAACTAGAGACGTTTAAAAATTTGGTGCTGGACTGTGATTCGAATTCGTATCTCCTCTTTCGAGGATCTGAATCTCTCGGAACAGTATAGTCCAGTCATTTCGTTCCTTTTCCCAAGACTGCAATCTTCTCTAGGTCTCCTCCAAAGGTAAGTATGTGGGTCTGAAACCTGATCCAGTACAAAAATATTCATAATTTCATTTCTAGCTTTATCAAGTGCACACCCACCTGCTAGTGAAAATTAACGCGCAATTTCAATGTCTGTTCATGTGTTTCCAACAATCGCAACAGGTGTCGTTATTTCTGGTCAAACACGCACACATCTTACTGTTCATGAGTAAGCAACTGATACTTAAGCTATATTCGTGGATGCACGGTAGGTGTGCAGTTCGATTGTCACTTAGGCACAAAAGTTTGTATCCTTATTTTAGATTCAGACACCTAGCGGCTCGTAAGAAAAACCGATACGTAACATTTGATTTTTCTTAGTTAACAATCGGATTACGTGTTGGGTTCGTATCTCCGTCACAGAACTTAACATCATGCACTTCATCTTTAAATGCATGCACACTTTGTTACCTCAGAATGGAGGCACATCAGACATCTTTCGTGGTTAGATAACAGGGACGAAAGGGTCTTGATAGGAGTCACGGTTTATTACAAAAATTGTCGTCTTTTATTTTCAAGTTTAGATTTGGTTACTGGTATGGGCCAAAATTTCGGTAATTCATGACTCTTCATGACTAATCATCAATATGATGTGATTAGATTAGATTAGATTTCATTAGATTAACTCTTGTTCCATAGATCATGAATACGACATTTCGTAATGATGTGGAACGTGTCATTTTAATGAAAGATTTCTTTAAATACCATGATTCAATTTCTTTACAACAATTTTTTACACTCTCTCTCATTGTTTTTTATTTATCTCTCTCTCTCTCTCTCGCTCTCTCACACACACACACACACACACACACACACACACACACACACACACACACACACATTCTTTTTTATTTTTATTTGTATGTTGTGCTCGACTATTGGCGAGGCACGAAAACGCGTGTGAATGACTTTCTTAGTTTTGAGTACACTTACGAAAGAAATATAAAAACAACAATGAGAGTTACTGATTTATGATGCTTAGTTTGCAGTCAGTTCTGAGTATTGTTAGTAACTACGGTCCAGTCCCGAAACCTAGTTACAGAAAGCGAATCAGACGCATTACGTATTCCAGGCCGTAGCAGCCGCGACTTGGAGACACCAGCTATGGTCACTTCCCAGACCGCTGTAGGATCACATCGGTTCGTCTTCTTCCTGCTGGTACTGTAACTGAGATTTGGCAACAAGGCAACGTATGTTTGGCAACTCTGTGATCGACGAGTTACTTCCTGGTGTGCACGGAATTAAGCCTCAAAGTTCACTTGATTTTACCTGTCATTTCCATTGAATAATCTGAGTTATTATCGCTTGAAGGGTAACAAAAGATTGAAAATTTACGGTTTTCAGCCCAGGAAAGTCGTTGCAGGTGGAAACCGCAACTAATCTCGACCTTCAAATAGCGGTTTACTAGTTCGGGTTCCTATTAACCTCGTAATAGGAAGTTCAGACCCATACCTCCTCGCCAGCTCTGTGGTAATGTGCTGACCTATGAAAAAGCGTCTGTTACGGTTCGCAGTTCCAGTCTCACTGACTGTAACGTTTTTATCCCTTCTGTGAAAGAGCTACAAGCAGTCAGATCAAACATCAATAAGGAAATCGCAAGAAAATGCTTTCAGCTCATAGTGCAATGTTGAAAAACTTACAATGCTGCACAACAGGTAAGGCCTCTTTCCGCTGCTGCCAAGCGAATTTTGGGTTTCTAGGAATATGTAACTATATTTATGAATTGCCACATTTGCATACCTCTTGAGTATGACACAGCATACCAATTAAACACAGACCCAATCAAAATCTAAGTGAGTAGTATTTTACTAATTCATGTCGATAGAGGCATGCTTGTGTACAGATACTTTCGTCGTAAGGTTATCATGGTTAGTTTTATTTCATTTCTTATAATACAGTGGACAATTTTCGTAAGGTTTCCTTTAGTGTTGTTAAAACAATAGTAAACATGAGAGAGAAATTAATCATCAACGATATATGCGAATTCTCTGATGTTACCTATGACAGTCTGACAATGCACATGCAGTTTATTGATTACATGCATGTAGAAAACTTGTTCTGAGTTGAAGCTGTCAAACAAAGTTTGAAGAAGAATAAAATATCACTACCACACGACGGCTAATGTAGAAAATACTTTTCTGACATATTATTGCACGATGCGCTCTCCCTACACATCTTCGAGATGCATCTGCTGCCTGCTGTCTATTAAACCTGAATAGAACAAAATGTCACAGTAGTTAGCCCTTTTTCCACATGCGACTACTTTGGGTTGAGAAGTGAAGGGAATTATGTCCAAAGTTCCATTAGATTGATACCTTCAGCAGAGAGCAGAATTGCGTTTTAAAAAATGTAGCACTGAATGTATTCGAACTCGCGACATCTTATCTATGCTACAAGCTGACACGTAGCTACATAAGCTCCAGAGCTCGGCAACTATTCCTCCAGAACTTTTGGATTCCACAGCACTGTGAGATTATGCATATGGCCAGGTCTTGACTTCTGAGAGACAAACAGTTACAGCTTTTCTTTTAGACTGAACGACGTTTTCTAGTAACAGATAGCGCAATAGAATAGCTCAAGTGGAAAGGAACACTTCCTATTTAAACTTCTGCATCCTACACTGTTGGCAGTTGTGTGTAGGTGGCAGTTACGTGATTTTATTTCTGTGAATACAAAATAGTCGAATGTATGCACTGGGTAGCCGAGGCAGCTAGTTCATGGTGATTCGGTCAACCAAGTAAATGAATTTACTGAACATGCTGCAAATTACTACAGGGAGCCTGTGTGTCAGAATTCTCATCCAGTGTGGCGCAACTGCGTTACGATAGAAAAATGACTCGCAGAGAAGAGGATTTCGTGGTCTGTTGGACGGATGGTAGGTTGTTATACCTATGGTCTGGGTTCGATTCCCACTTCCGTCAATGATTTTAGATAGGAAGAGACAGATTCCATTCTCTCCTGGCTACACCAAGTGAAGGAGATATAATGGCTGCGTGGTCTGAAAATTCACATTAAAGATGATATTCCTTCTTTACCACGTAGACGGTAGGTTGAACCACAATAAAGTCTGGAGTGGCGACATGTAGAAACTCTATCACCAGTAACCTTTCTTATACTAGTTATTTATTTCAAGTGACGACACAAACGCTATGTATGGTCACAGGACACTTATTCCATCTTTTATTTGAGCTTCTGTATGTCGATAAAATTGGTTCTAAACTGGGAATGCAACTCAGACCGCCCTTAACGCGGAATTTGATCCCTTCGTGGCAATACAGCTCGGCTACAATTTGTTGTTTGTTCAAAACTGCAGATTCCTCAACACCTTCACATATTACGCGTGAATGGGATCGAATCCTGGCCCGGCACTAAAGATTTAATTATGTATTATCAAGCTCTATCAGGAGAACACCTATCTGCTGGTGGGTAATAATTTTGATTTTTAATGTATTTTCATTCGTTGTCAACACTAACGATATCTGACGTTTTTAACTCCCAGTGAGACACAGAACTATTTGCGAGATCACTGTAAGTTCAAGATGCTATTCTGAGCAGCTGGTGGAGGAAAAATTCGGTAGCTGACGTCTCTTTGTGTGTAGTCAACAACGATATGTGTGGGGCTCTATTCCCAGTGAGCGCTGAACTCTTCGTCATATTATTTCAGTTCGTCGTGTCATTTAATGTTCATACATATTCTCAACTAGCTGCTCGTGAATAACTTTAATTTTTAATGTCATTTTGTGTTAAATAGTTCAAATGGCTCTGAGCACTATGGGACTTAACTTCTAAGGTCATCAGTCCCCTAGAACTTAGAACTACTTAAACCTAACTAACCTAAGGACATCACTCACATCCATGCCCGAGGCAGGATTCGAACCTGCGACCGTAGCGGTCACGCGGTTCCAGACTGAAGCACCTAGAACCGCACGGCCACACCGGCCGGCCCCCACCATCTGGTATCAATGCATTACCTTATCATCCATTATATATAATCATTTTCATAGTACACTTGATATTATAGATGAGTAGGACACAAGACAGGACATAGATAATGTCCGTTTGACGTCAACAGTGTGTAACATTTTACTTTTTTTTGAATAGGACAATGTTCCTCTCCAATTATTTTTAGATTAGTTACAATAAGCTTACGCTGCAAGAGAATTCGCTTGTATTTTTCAATATGTGGTCTGTTGTCGGTTTGAAGGCCTTCCATAACATCGGCAACGTAGTGCAACTCCACTGAGGGCTGTCTGGAGTAGGGTGGAGATAGCAATGTGAAAGTTGCGAGCTGTCGAAGACGATCTTCATATTCCTAATGCGATTAGGACATCATATACTCTTGACGACGTTTAGCACCTGTGCAGTCAGTCACCCAATTTCAGAATTCATTTTGAGTAATCCTGCTAAATTCCCTAAATATTGTCTTTTTATATTGATGAGTAATATGGATAGTCGTCACGTTCATGTGTCGTCTACACCGCAAATTTAATGTTACTATCCTAGGAACTAACCTGCAATACGTTTTGTATTTCATAATTGGAACTATCTGCATTAACCGTCATCAGAGCAATGTCAGGGAACAGAATGCAGCAGTGCCTTGCTACCTACTTGAGGACCTGCTTGAGTCGTGTTCTAAGGAAAGGGTAGTTGCTGGTTCACATTATATTACACTAGCGAGAAGTACCGACTTTTCCTTTTCTCTGCAAACATCCAGAACTAAATTCAGTAACTAAATGCTAAGAATATATTTGCATTGTGCCAACTCAAAAATCAATAGATATGGATATAGATATAGATACAGATTTTTATATTTAAAGCCATTCTCGTTCTGCGTTGGAATAAACATCATTCATTATTTGCTTGTTCTTGTTACGATTGTTATTGTCATTCTCTCACCCGCAAGAGTTTTCGCATTCCTATTTGGTATCGATGCACATGAAGAGTGGCTATGAAAGAAGGGAATACTGAATGTTACGTCATGCAGAATACACTCATTTACTTGGGCTCCTCGTGATCTACGCTACAGGAGAAGTGAGATACATAAAGTTGACAGTGTGAGGACAGACCTGGTAGCACAACTGTGCAACTACACAGTGTTACCAGATAAAATGGTGCTGCGGAATCGAAAATGTAGTACGGACTTTGCCACAGTAGCAGACAGCTGGTAATTTAGGACCATGACCGTGGATTACACTTTGGTCAGTGCTGGTTAGAGTGCTGCAACTGTAAATGGAAGGCTTTGTTTGATAGTCTTAGGCTGCGTTCACACTGCCGGCCGGGCGGAGCCGAGCCTGGCCGGGCCGCCGCCCGCTTTGATATCAAACACATGGTTTTGAATTGCGGTGTTCAGACTGGCGGCCGGGCCGCGCCGACACGGCGTGAGCCTCCCGGAGCCGAGCCGACGACATCCCGAGTGTTTAATATTGCCGGCGCGAGCCGACCGCAGGCGCGAGCCTGTGGAGCAGCACTACAGCTTCTGCATCACACGTCTCCCTTCTGCTTTCATCACAAGTGTGACTGCACACGACTTTAGTTTAAAATGTTACCTCACATTTCACAATCAGTGAGGAAAAATTACGTTTATTATAATGATACATGAGAAATTACTTTTATTTCATTTATTTAATCTACCGTATTTACATTTAAATTTGTGTTCTGTTTCGAAATTTTGTCTTGAATGTTCTGCAGCACATACTAAAATGTATTATGATTCATTCTGCAATATGAATAAAATTTTTCAGGATAGTTTTTAAGTTCTTCATGTAAAGAAAAAAACTCTCCTAAATGTCTGTCACTATTTATGGGATGAATCCATAACCTCCTAGTTCTTCTGTACTTCAAAACTCGACGAGTTACAGCAGATTCAAAACAATACGAATAAAAGAGTGAAGACATTGTTCTACACGACAGCACAGACTAGCTAAAGGCGAGCAACTGTTGACTGCAGCTGCGTTTTCTACTGACTTGCTTGTCAGCTGTCGAAGGGTGGGGATTTTTTAAAATTTATTTATTTGGCCTCCGGCAGCTGACATCCATTTAGCCAAAGAGTGGGGATTACCTTGACAGTGCAGCGCAGCCCGCCAAGGAAGAAAAAAAAAAAAAAAAAAAAAAAAAAAAAAAAAAAAAAAAAAAAAAAAAAAAAAAACAATGAAGAACAATGAAACGCACATCTGTGTCGATGTACAGTAGTTTCATTAACTCTCCATTATTTTTTCTGTCGAAGTAGACAACGAGACTACAGAATTGCGCTTCAGTTTCTGCAGTAAACGTATCACAAATCTCCAGTTTGTTTTTGTGATTAGTTTTACACCACTGATCACTAGTAATTAGTTTTTTTCTGTCCTGCATTATATGACTGCATTAAACCAAGCTGCAACCGCTCGAACTCCGTGGCTTGCGGACGCGGCACTGACGCCACTGAATATCTCGCATTACTTGTGACCAGAGACAGATATCAGTATCATTATCATTTCAAAAACTTTTTGGTACTTTTAGCTACATTTCATTGGCAACAATGTATGGTCTAAAGCGGATCTAACAGTAAGCTACCCGCTACATAACTTTTTCACTACAAGATTTGTAAATCAAGTGCACAACGTTGACAAATAGCGCCATTTCACAATGACTGTTAAGAAATATGAAAAGACAAATGATTCAATACGAAGCTAAGATGTTACACTAGCACGTGTACAAAAATCAGATTTTTTAGCCGCATACTTTCTTCAAAATCGGTTGGGAAGCGTTACGAAACTAAGAAATCACGCGAAACAAAAAGTAGACTTTTTCTTTTTTCACGACGTAAGTAACGCTTTTAAGGAAAAAATAAGTTCATAAAACGATGTGGCGAAGTTTTATATACCGCTAAGAATTTTTAAAACATGAAAATCGGAGAAGTGGATTTTCCCCCATTTCGCCGTCCCGGCTCGGCGCGGCGCGCAATGTGAATGCACTACTCGTCGGCCTAAGCTGGCTAGGCACGAGCCGAGCCAGTACGCGTCAGCCCGGCTCGGCCCGGCCGGCAGTGTGAACGCAGCCTTATGCTGATGCTGTCTGAATAAATTATGCCATTGGATACAAAGCGGTTTAGTTTTGAGACCTAACCCACGAGGGGGGAAGGCACAGTGGTCTGCTTCAGGAATTCCAAGCAATAAAACACAAAAAACAACCCAGGAAGGGAGACATGCATTTGGAATCTGTTCATCGTTACGGGGTCAAACAAGAGGGTAATATTACTGAAACAATGATCGGGCTACTTAGTATACGTATAATAGAGCATACAGATTTCAAGGAGGAAACGTATGAAGACACAGACTTCCTCGTTATCAATATGTGCGGCATATCTTTCGTGTTAACGAAAGTAAATTCCCGCTTTACCTCTTCTTACGTGTCAAATGAAATGAATGCCATGAGGAATGGAATATTTGTTGACTGCGTCTCTTCTTGCTTCCATCCTTACCAACATATTTCTTCATTCTCGTGGTAATCATGACATTCTATGTGTATGCTGCAAAAGATTGCAAGTGGACAAATTCGACATCGAGGTGCAAAGCGTTATATTCAATTCGAATAAGCTTCCGGTGTATTTTTACTTCGTTTGTATTTTTAGATGATTATGAACGTTACGGAAAATTATTTCACATGCTTTATGTTGAATGAGAAACATTGAATGATCCGTTTTGCTTTCCCTACGTTGAAATGATATAATGTCGGCGTCAACAGCCTTCTTCCACGCCGGAAGCTGAAACTTGTATGATTCTGGATTAATGATAATTGAATGTCTCATACGTATACATAGCCCACAAGGCGACGTCAGAAACCATCAGGGGAGAACGCCGCATAAAAACCAAACGTGCGCGCGCGTCTCCACTCTGAAGAACCGTATCGGAGAATCACGGCCAGCATTTCGCTGAAGAGCTGCCTCGTCAGAGAGCCTAGAAATGGCAGCGTCGTAGCAAGTATTTGTCAACACTCTGATAGTGCATTTACTTCCGGGTGTAGGCCGGCGTTACCTCGCTAAATTCACTTGACATTCGTTTTCCACATCGAAGACTCGTACGATATAATCCACTGCAAGATGACACAATTAGAAAGTATATTTAATTTCTGGACTCCAAGAACGGCGTTCTTCACATAAGTAACACCTGTTTGTGTGTGCATTCGGGAGGAGGACGGTGCAATCCCGCGCCCGGCCATCCTGATTTAGGTTTTCAATGATTTCCCTAAATTGCTTCAGGCAAATGCCGGGATGGTTCCTTAGGAAGGGCACGGCCGATTTCCTTCCCCATCCTTCCCTAATCCGAGCTTGTGCTCCGTCTCTAATGACATCGTTGTCGATGGGACGTTAAAACAGTAATCTCCACCTCCTCTGTTCGTGTGTTTAAGGTTGCGTTTTGAGGCTCACGCAACATCGCAGTGACTATATTCCGCCTCTGGCAGCCAGTGTGTCGTTAGCTCAGAGGTTCCCTTGTGCATTGCAGTGCTTGTACTATAAGACATAGCAGTTCGAATCACGGTAGAAGCCGCTGACTACAACCTTTTATTTTCCATTTTAATTAATGGAGTTGCAAACTGCTACTAAAAATTTCTTATGCGAAATCTGAAGAATGCCTTTAAACATCAATCTTCGTCCGATTTCGACTTAGTAAATTAAGTTAATATCATGGATTTCTGCTTTGCGAATTCCAAGGTGCTTCACTGTAAAATAGACCCTGAAAAGATTCAAACCGACTGTCAACGATATAAATTTGAGCTTTGTTCGTCATATAGGTCTAACATGTCAGAAGGTTGTTTATGAAGTGCACATGTTCATTAATATAGTTCCCTTCTTCTAAATTTTTGCAATAGCATTTAACTGTAGACGTTTTCTAACACCGGCGTTAGCAATTCCTTTCCGTTCTCTGAAACCTTCAAAACGACAAATTTTTCTGGTTTAAATCTGATGACCTTAACTATCACTTCCGATCAACAATAAATACTTCATGAACTCCAAATGTGCAGTGTTCCTGCACTGCTACAGAGCATGCATTGCAAGGTATTCACACAGTTTATCGCATAGACTTACCATAAGGAATGAAACAAGAACTGTAATACACTTTACACCACAGACGCTCACTCTGGCTTGACGAAAACATCCAAACATTGACCAAAAGTTGCACAAATAATTGAGTTTGAAAGGAAAAGAAACGAGGTATGAAGCATTTATAAATTCATCGAATGTAGTGAGGTGGTTTCATTTCGTCCCAGTCTATAAAATTAATTTCGGGCCATACTCAGCTCTTGCCGATTAATGTAATATAATACCCGCCTACTAATCAGGGCGTCTGTCTCCGTTGCTTTTGAGCGTGAATGGAAATTGTAGAAATTTTCTGTGGAGCAACATTTAATAATAAAGCGTTTTAAATCATCAAAAGCGATGAGCGGTAGCAGGCGCTTTCGATAAAAAACGGGGGTGTGCAGCGCCGCTGCTGTCGCCACGGCCGCTGCCAGTAGCCAGCAAATGGATCCCGGAGCTTTGCCGCATACGGCGTCCAGAGGAGGACAGTCTGCAGGAAATCTGCCGCAAAATCGTTACTGGATAAAATTTTGATATCGGTGTGTCACAAAGCGAAATAGATTGAATCTGCGCTACCATTACATTCACGTCTTCAGCATTCAGACAGAAGAGGCTATAAAAATATTTTATGCCAGCTGCTCTCGATCCACTGACATTATGAACAGAAACAACGCACGCTACCGCCAGACCACAGGCGTAATCAGCCTAGAGTTTCTCTATCATGGGACAAGTTTTCCTCCAGGAAGTGCTGCAGTCTACAGTGTTGCCAGATTGTGCAGATAACCGGACTTAGAGAATTAGCGAGTTGGCCAGTTTTTTTGTCCCATGTCGCGATCGGCGCGGACTTAGCCTCTGAGGCGGCCGGCAGCCGGTCAAGTTTTATGTCAAAGAGTGTACATTCTCGCACATAGTTCAACTTACGCAAGAGGATATTTACTTTGAAAGTAACGCTTTTCAAACCACCATTCGCAATATTTTCCCGCGACCTGTCAGAAATAGGTTCGTTTCCGCAGTTGTCACAGAGCGCGGATAACAGACGACACCGTGCTTACGCAGCTACCATGACGTAGGAGGCTTGTATGTATGTATATATGTACATGTAAAACATTGAAAGATCATATATTATGTCATAAAAGAAACAAGACATCAGAGGATACTCCAAGGGCATCGGAGTTTCGTGAACCATACGAAATTGTGCACATTTAAAATGCATACTTAAAGTGCACATTCATATGGCCAGATTCCCAATGAAGTAGACCTCGACCAGATATTAAGCTTTGCAGTGTGGTTTTCGTGATGTAAATTTTCTTGGAGCAGCAGTACTGTATTATATCATGTTTGGTTCCTTATTATGGCATAATGCCATACGTGCTAGAAGATGAAAACGTGCACTTGAAATGCAGGGAACAGTGGAAACTAGCCAGTACTGTGGAATTGAACATTTTGTTTCAAATACATTGACCGCCTCTGTGGAAAAGGTTATAAAAGTCAAATTTCTTTAGCAAACAGACAAAATTAACTTCATTGTTCTGCAAGGCGATTAATGCTTGACTGTCAGAAAGGTGGAAACAAAGTAAAATCTGAAACTAATAACATATATTACCCTTCCATAATTATGTGAATGTATTTTAATTCACTTGATAGCTCCTGGTCACAGAAATCCATTTTGTTTTCATTTGACCTGAGAGTAAACAAAGGGGAAACAGTAAAATCACTAAATGTGTTTAACGGGTCACATGGAGACTAACCCCCTATAACTCATACTGCTCTGCGCATCAACCCCGGATCTACGATATTTGCTGAACAGGTCAATACTAAAAAAAAAAAAAAAAAAAAAAAAAAAAAATCGAATTTTCAAAAATTTGTTCATTTTGTAGTGCACATCTTTCTGAAAAGTCTGAAGCATTAAACATGCGTGTTTGAGGAAATGTAAGACATGTTATTTGGTCTTACGTGTGACAAAATGCAGTGCTATGCCTCTTCATACAGCATTCTTCTATCGCACATCACTGTATTTCGCCCTGTGGAATTGAAATATGTATACTTTGTAATGGATGCCATCAAACTATATTCAGGACAGTGGAAATTGAAATGTCGTGTGGTGCCTCTTTTGCTCCCAGTCGGCCGGTATGACAGCCTGCCCCTCTTTAAAAAAAATCTAGCAATTAATAGCGGATTGGATTATTTCTAATCAGGAGAAAAAGAACTCTTCAAAGAAATTTGCACTTTTTATTGCCCATTAGGTAATAACTTGCTGTTTTGTGTGACAAAGTTAAATACAGGATACATAAAACCAATACAGACAACAGACAGTACACATTTCTTCAATCCTTAGATCCTAGCATCCCCCCCCCCCCCCCCAATCTTGCTACAGCTTTAAATGGCGTGCTTTCCTTTCTGCGAAAGAATCTATTACCTCATCAAAGATCGTCCAACGTTTTGCTACATGAAAAATCGAAATATCGTTATTTAATATTGAAAAAGCTCTTAATACAAATAATACCCAAGACTGGTGTGGTTTCTCAATCTGATTACGTCTATTTTATCACTATCTGCTAGATAAAACAAAATAGGCATCTCTAATATTTGTAACACATAACAAATAAACGATACTGTTTTGGCACAAATGGTCATTTTTATAATACGACAGAATATAATTCACAAAGTACCAATATCAAATGCCTCTTAGGCCTACTACAAGCAAAAAGTTGTATGTTAGGAAATAGTTTCACATTTCATTCATACGCACCAGTTTCTCAAGCATGAGATCGAAAAGTAGTGTTACGAAATTTTTATATAAATTTGCAATCGTCTTATTCTTCCATAATTTGAGTGATGTCCCTGTTTCTTCTCCTTCCTCGTTTTAACAAACAATCACCACCAATTCTGTAGCTGTTCCTGCCATTTTCAAAATTTGTTCGCCCTGCAGGAATCACAGGTTTAACTATCCCACAATTATTCTCCGGTTAGGCGTTATTACGTGTTCGTACAACCTGTTGTCCACATTACTTCCAGAATATAACTTACGCTGCTGCTAGCCGGGGACTGTACAACTGGTCCTTACTAGTGTAGCGATCTGGCCAAAAATTTTGTCAAAATTTCATTTTCTTGGGTACACCGAGAAGATAATATGTAATCTTTCTCACCTGTTATTCCTGTTAGTCATTTATTTCCATTCTGGAGTCTGAATCTATGGATTTCACTAGTAATTATAACAACGCTGATCAGTCACAAACCCAATCAACCACATAATCAGATAGCGATTGGCATTTCATCCATTAGGCTTTACTCCGCTCAGCTCATATAGCCCCGGCCTCGTCTGTCTTCGAAAAGTTTATTTCTAGATGCGACGAGTATTCTCCTGACAGACACATCACATACGCTATGCATGCATTCAAAAATCAACTTATGATTCATTCAAAAATCAACTTATGATTCATTCAGAAATTAACTTAAAATGTATTCAAAAATGTTCAAAAACCAACAGGGATGTATTTCAAAATAATATGAATAATCAATAGAACAACGTCCGCTGGATGCTAGGCGCTTTGTGAAACAAGTTTTTTTTCCTCAATAATATGAATTTGGCACCACCTTTTCCCGGTATCATCTAGCTGCTTGTTGTGATTGCTTGAACAGCTAACAGCCATATTCCTGTAGACAGAAGCGGGAGAATCTACTATTCAAATGCGACTCAACTGCGCATGTGCATGAGCCCACTCGTAACTGCTAAAATGAATCTAATGTAAACATTTGCGACTTCACACTCATCGGAGGCAATTTGTTGTTATGAAGCATTCCATAGTCTTCCTAAAACCTTTGAAACATTTTGAGGTTGGCAGATGCTTGCATGAGCACTGTGTGTCGCTGCTGTATATGGCGCATTTCCTTTGCAATTTAAGTTAGTTCCGTTTTTTCTCTCTTTTATGTTTTATTGTTGAATATTATTCTGCAGTAGCGGATAAAGTAATATCCTTTTTTTAGAGTATCTGTTCATCCCAGTCAAAATTACAAAAATTTATCAGAAAACTAAAACAATGAAAAATTCCCGGAATTCTAAAAAATTCCCGGGTTCTTCCCGGTTTTCTCCCAGATGAAAAAATTCCCGGGTTTTTCCCAGATCTCCCGGGTTGTATACACCATGGATAACCATTTAAAAGTTCATGTAGTTTCTACAATTAATGAGTAATGTCAAAACTGTATTATGACTAGCAAGCCCTTATACTAGGTGCATTCACCCCACAAATACCTGAGGTCATACCAGATACTCATTTGGCAAATTGGACAATATTGTGGGATCTTGAGCACTAACTTACGAAAAATATCGATTACAGCTACCCAGTTTCGATTAAACCACTGAGTAAGTATTGTAGTATGCCATGTTTTGAAGGACGATTGCTCTACGAAGTAATTTAAGGTATTTTAAATTAAGTGGGTAGAATGTTAATATTAGAAATTCATGGGTTTTGATGTGTAGCCTTTGCTATCCCCCGATTTCATCCATAATTCCAGTATTTTATCAGTATAAGAAAAGTTCTGTACTTGTATATTAATATGGGTTAATATGGTTAAATGTCTTTATGTTTTACGGTACATCATCTATAGGTCTTCCTAACTGAATTCCACTTGTAACTATAACAGCGTTAATATTTTGTAACCTGCGGAATCTGTGCAACTAGTATCTGCAAAAATATAGCCAGAATAAGCAGCAAGATTTTACTTAGGTTATCACTGTTTTTCAAATGTACTTAATCCAATTCTAACCCAAGACAGATGTTAATGTTCTGCAGTAAGCTGATTTATTACGTTTTTACCCAAATATTTTGATCATCATAGAATTAGGTAATTTTTTTTTTTTTATAATTTTGAATTTTCCATTGTATTTTGTTATGTTGATGTTGCAATTTTTATTTTTGTATTAGTTCCACTATGTAGCAACAAGATTAATATTTGCCAGACAATACTAACAACACCTGGAAACCATTGCACGATCAGTGCTGATTCAGTTCAGCCAGCATCTACTTTCTATGGCACTGAATTTAGCACTGCTACTGCAAATTAATAATAGATTTTTTTTCCTCAACCTAACAGAAACCGTAATAGTTCACTCCTCTTTTGTGAAATTTTCTGGCACAATTTTTACTTCATTTATCATAAGATCTGATAATTTGGATAACAATTATTTCAATTATTCCAGAAGTTACCGTATTTCTGCACAAAATCTGAACTGTTAATATTTTACTATTTTCTTAACTCATGAAATTTGATAAACTTGAAAAGGTCTAAGTCCCCTCCCACTTACACTAAATGAAATATTGTAACAGATCCCTCCCGCAGCATTAAGGCCCCTACTAGGGCAAACTGTCTTTCCGGGGAATGACTTACATCCTTTTGTGAAAATGTGAGTCACCACTCCTCTGGAAGGGGGAAGAAATGTACATGGTGGCAGCCAGTCAAGGAATATTTCAGGGAATTGGTTTACAAAACTTTATTTCATAGGCCCAGTCAACTCCCAGGGCAACTTCTGCTATGCCGATGTGACAAAGCTGCCTGCCTGTCAGAACCGAGGCAGTTCTGTCCAGTTAAAGTTGCTAACAAGAGAAGCCCTCAGCCCTCTGCTGATATCACTAGCAAATTCACACCATCAGTTTTAGCAGAAAGCGTGCACGAGATACAGGTCACGTGTGTGGACGCAGGAAGATTCTGCGGTGCGGAACACAGTTTCTTCTCTCTCTTGTGATTCACGCCTTGAGCAGAACAGACGCATTCTTACGAGGCAGAGCCTATGGCTCTGTGTTCCACGACTGGCCACTGACATCGATCAACATGAACTGCCTCCTCTTCCATTGCCGGTTTCAATTAGTTGTTCGATCTCCCAGAGTGTCCTAAATCTGGCAACTTCCAACCCTAGGCATGCCCCTTGTATACCATACATAGAAATATATCCTCTTTCTTCCACCCAATTTTCTATTCTGTCATTTAAAGGCAGCCCTGAATGCCCACTTACACGTCATGACCGCCACGTACAACATTAAAGGTTTGTTTTACCTATTCATCTGCATTAACTTACATTTTTCTACATCTAAAGCTAGATGCCATTCAGCTAACTTTCAGAAAAACCTACAGCATATGCTCGATTCACTTCTGATGTCGATTTCTTGGACTAAAAATGCCTTCCTGTTCAACGTGTCACGGCAGACTGTTGCTCGACTCGTCTGGCTTGCCGCCATCAATGCCTTATTTCTTCCCTGTATTCCCAAATAAATTTTCCTTCACCCTGCGATCACGAAACACCAACTTTCCCCTAGATGCTGAACAGCCAAATGCTATGACTTGAGTAGGTCACTGCAACAACAAACAAATGCCAAGCTGAGCCCTAAATCAATTTCATTCTTAACATATCAACAACCTACACGTCAACCCGGCTCCTGAATTTTCCTGACACTGGTGGTTACAAGCACTCATCATTCTATGCCAGCAGTGAAACTGTCGACACAACAGTGTAAAATTATAACGAGAGCTTAACGTCTTACTGTCTCCACTATGTGTACAGTGTAATAAAATGTGTGAAATACTTTTGGTAATACAATAAAATGTCCCGTTGCAGGTGCACACACGTAATACAATAAAATGTCCCATTGCGGGCGCGCGCGCGCGCGCACACACACACACACACACACACACACACACACACAAAGTTGGCCATGCACAGCAGTTACAGAGTTAATTTAGCAATCAGCATATCAGAATAAAAATTACAGAAGTAAAATATTATAAATGGCAACTTACAAGGAGACATGATCTGAGGATTCATATGTAATCGCTGCACGACAAACTGCACGGTGTTCCCACAACGAGCGATAATTACAAACAAAGCACATCCATTCAGGGCTCGTTTCAATTTCTTTTATAGTACTCTTGGTATAATTTAGTTTGATGCATTTCTGTGAAGAGAACATAGTACCTATTACAACAGTGGAAATTATAGGAGGGCAATAACAAACAAGTAATGAGGACAGGGAGCAACTCACGAGCAGAGAAATGATATGGTGGCAAAGAGGTCCACGGGCACACTTAAATATCAGATGTTCAAGTAATCCTATACTTCATACACCGTTCATCTACAGTAACATGGGGTTTTATCTACCACAAACAATGTATAATATTTTATGTTACAACAACTAAAATTATGTAGACAAGAGACAAACGATTGCCCTAAAAGTGCATTAAGAACGTACGCAAAATGATCCGAGAAGACTAAACCACCTCAGTAACACGAGAAGGAAGACATCTGTTTCCACAACAAATTGTCATATGGAACACAGGTGTATGAGAGCACTTTGAATGAATATAGTAATAATAACTTGGCATTTTTAAAGTAACTTATCACGTTTCAAAACTTGTGCCACTGCTGATGAATCTCTGTTGGTGGCTTATTTACACTGTTTAATTTATTCTACACAGAAACAATGTCTTATGATTGTCTTCCTTTGACCACATCAGGTGTAGTAACATTTTCCTCAATTGGACAGTTTCCTATTAAGAATAGTAACATATGAGGGGCAGTAATCCAGTTTTACCACCCTGAAAACAAAGATATGCGGTTAAGTTTTTGATTGTTTGCAGGTACATACGTGCAGCCTTGGTACACATTAAAATCCCACTGGCACAGAACCGCAGCACACAGCTTGAGGAGCAAACCCAAAATGACACAGCCCATGTCCACTTTACTGACTACAACACACTGGCATTTCTCGCACATTTCATGGTTCTAGACCTTAACACTTTCGCTGCTGCAGATGTGCTATCTGAATTCCATGCAGAGGGCAGCTTACGTTACGGCTGTTCTGCTAACGAAACACTGGTGGCTGAACTGAGGGACGGTATTCCAGCCAATATGAAGTGTTTACCACCCAATTTTTCGGTGAAAGGAATTTGATTTTTGCACATCTTAGTGTGATATCTTCACTCGACAAAGAACTGAATTTTGTTTCATTGTAAGCCATAGTTACTGCACTGCATCAAATTAAGTACAACATTACACATAATTTTAAAGATTTTGCAGAGGTAAAAATGGATTGCAGAAGCTTTGTGTATGGTTGGTTTTAGTCCATACACTACAGTGAATGAATTTTAAAATTGCACGCATAGACACATCCACAGCTCCTGAGGAATAGAGTAGCAGCACACAGCAGTGAAAGGTTTAAGATAAATAGAATTGTGGTTCTGTATTTATCGAGCATGAATACTCTTCCGGAACACAAATCTTAATTGTATTTTCATTCACTTACACTGATGCCACAATAATGACATATTCAACAATTAATTAATAAAAATACTAATCAGTGTACAACAATACAAGAAGATCAACAATAATGTTGCACATAACATCCAAACCTGAATGTTTTGATTTAATGTTTCCTTGTCTTCGTGGGTGTTTTGTTGACATGCATGTTGGTAAGTCGATGTGAAGTCAGCCAGTACTCTGGTTGTCGACACCTCAGGGTGGGTCAGTTCTTTTGTACAATGATAGTAACTGCTGTTTCTATGAAAAATCTCTAACTTTTTTGGGTCTTTCGTTTTTGAGTTATTGCTTTTTTTAATTTGTGTAAATTGTGCAATTATTGGCACTTTTTACTACTGGACCTAATTCATAAAAATGCTGAATTTTCTTGAAACCAATTCTTTTTCTAATTCTTAAAATTTCAAAGTGAGTACCATTTTTGTTATGAAGGGTATTCAAATGGGAACATATTAAAATCAATTTTATTTTGCTGTTAAGTACAGCATCCAGTGCATATCCTGGACTCTGAACTTGTAATAGAAATCTTAAATGGCCAAAAACCTTACAAAACTGTTAAATCAACATACCAGCGCTTTCTCGTTTGGTAAGTTACAGCATCTTTGTTTATATATATATATATATATATATATATATATATATATATATATATATATATATATATATATTATTCCCACGTGGAATGTGTCCCTCTATTTTAAACATAACTCTCATACAGATGGCCAGTGTCTTTTGCTGCCAAGGCCAGAATGCAAGCAACTGTGCATGTTGGTCGGTTGATTTAAAAGAGGGGGGAAGGGGCCATACTATGGGGTCATCGGTCCCTTGTCCTAATAAAACAAAGCCACAAGTGTGAGAATAAAACAGACGAGACATGTAACACAAAATGTAAAGAAAGGAAAACCACAAGAACGAAGGAAAAGCAACGAACACTAAAAGTAACAAAAGAGGACAAGAAAACAACAGAGACGCTAGAAACAGAAGTGAGTAAAACAAGAAAGCAGATTAATGTGGCTGGCTGATCACGAGAATAAAAAGGAAAAGCCAGCCACTCCGCAACACATTAAAACCTCCACCCTAAAAGCACTGGGTGGCGGACAGAGGGACAAACGACACGCGTTAAAACTCAGATCAAATGATAAAACCCACCCTCACAAATAAAACATAAAACTAAATCAGCCAGTGAGGCACTGTCAGATAAAATGAGTGGCAACGAGTCCGGTAACCCAAGATTTCATCGCTGGGCAGTCAAAGTGGGACAGTGCACCAGAATATGGGCCACTGTCAACCGGGCACAGCACCGACACTGAGACGGGTCTTCACGGCGCAAGAGGTAACCGTGGGTCGCCCAAGCATGGCCAATGCAGAGCCGGCAGAGGACAACAGATTCCCTGCGAGAAGCCTGCATGGAAGACTTCCACACATTCGTAATCTCCTTAATGACACGCAGTTTGTTGTGCATACTGTTACGCCATTCCATCTCCCAACGCCGAAAAACCCTATGGTGTTAAGTCAGAACGCAGGTCAGGTTCAGAGATGCCCATCTGCAGAAGCAGCTTCTGCGTAGCCTGTTTGGCCAGCCTGTCGGCAAGTTCGTTGCCTGGGATGCCGACGTGTCCTGGGGTCCACACACACACACACACACACACACACACACACACACACACACACACACACACACCACTGAACAATGGGACCGGTCCAGGGCATAGATGGACTCCTGTATGGACACTACCAAAGCATGGCAAGGGAAGCACTGGTCGATAGCTTGTAGGCTGCTCAAGGAGTCAGTACACAGAAGAAACGATTCCTCGGATCATGAACGGATATATTGAAGTACACGAGATATGGTTACCAGCTCTGCAGTGAATACACTGCAGCCATCGAGCATGGAATGCTGTTCAATATGGCCTCTGTGGACAAAGGTGAAGCCAACATTACCATCAGATATCGAGCCGTCGGTGTAAACCACTTTAGAGCCCCAGAACACATCAACAATCAAGAGGAAGTGACAGTGGAGAGTGGCAGGGTTAACGGAGTCCTGAGGGCCATGCGAAAGGTCCAGGCACAGCTTTAGCCTACAGCTACACCACAGAGGTGTATGTGAATTGACCCCGAGGAGAAGTGGTGAAGGGAAGGACTCCAGTTCAAGACAGAAGCGATCGCACATGAACTGGAATCGTTAGCCCTGACCTGGGCCACCTATTCAGGAGGTGAACCGTCGTGGTTTGGAAAAGAAGACGGTAATTAGGATGTTCAGGAGAGCTATGAATGTGTCCAATGTAAATGGCAAGCAGTTGTGCTCGTCTGATCTTCAACAGAGGGACTCCAGCCTCCACCAGTACGCTTGTCACTGGACTCGTCCTAAAAGTCCCTCTCGCTAGTCGAACTCAGCAATGGTGCAATGGGTCGAGTAAACGCAATGCTGAGGGCGCCGCTAAACCATAAATCACACTCCCATAGTCAAGGCAGGATTGAACAAGGGCTCTGTAGAGTTGCAGCAGTGTGGAGCGATCTGCACCACAGTTGGTGTTGCTCAGGCAGCGGAGGGCATTGAGTTGCTGCCAACACTTCCGTTTAAGCTGACGAAGATGAGGAAGCCAAGTCAAACGAGCATCAAAAACCAGACTTCAGAATCAAAATGGCTCCACTACAGTGAGTGGATCATCATGAAGGTAAAGTGCTGGTTCCGGATGAACGGTACGACACCGACAGAAATGCATGACACACGTCTTCATGGCGGAAAACTGGAAGCCATGGGAAGGAGCCCATGACTGTGCCTTGTGGATGGCTCCCTGTAGGCAACACTCAGCAACACCAATACTGGAGCAGCAATACGAAATGCAGAAGTCGTCTGCATCAGAGAATGTGAGACAGAGGGTCTGACAGCTGCTGTTAGACCGTTAATGGTCACTAAAAATAGAGAGGCACTCAGTGCAGAGCCCTGCAGTACTCCACTCTCCTGGGTATGGATGGAACTATGGGAAGCACCAACTTGGACATGGAAAGTACGGAACGACAGGAAGTTCTGGATAAAAATCTGGAGCGAGCCCCGGAGACCCCACTCATACAATGTGGCAAGGATATGATGTCGCCAGGCCGTGTTGTATGCTTTATGTACGTCAAAAAAGACGGCAACCAGGTGCTGGCGACTGGTAAAGGCTGTTCGGATGGCAGACTCGAGGGACACAAGATTATCAGTGGTAGAGCGACCCTGGTGGGTGCCACCCTGACATGGAGCCAGTAGGCCACGTGACTCCAGGACCCAACCCAACCGCTGCTGCACCATACGTTCCGGCAGCTTACAAAGAATGTTGGTGAGACTGATGGGTTGATAGCTATCTACATCAATCGGGTTTTTACCCGGTTTGAGCACCGCAATGATGGTGCTCTCCCGCCATTGCGATGGAAAGACGCCATCGCACCAGATCCAGTTGAAGATGACAAGGATATGTTGCTTGTAGACAGATGAGAGATGTTTAATCATCTGGCTGTGGATCTGATCAGGCCCAGGAGCTGTCTCGGTGCAACGTGCAAGGGCACTGAGGAGCTCCCACTCTGTAAACAGCGCATTATAGGGTTCACTGTGGCGTGTAGTGAGTGAGAGGACTTTCCCTTCCAGCCATCATCTGAGAGTGCAAAAAGGCTGTGGGATAATTCTCCGACGCAGAGGCTCGAGCAAAGTGCTCGGCCACGTTTGCATTGGTACATGGCACACCACTGATTGTAACGCCAGGAACAACTGTTGGGGTCTGGTACCCGAAAAGACGTTTGATCTTTGCTCACACTTGGGAAGGTGACATATGGCACCCAATGGTCGAGACGTACCTCTTCCCTCCTGCTAGCGTCATTTGGTAAGATGGCGAATGCGGGCACGGAGTCGTTTAAAGGCTATGATGTGCACTGCCACTGTAGAGCTCACCGACGCTCCTCAATTGCTTCAGCGACTTCCAGCGACCACCAAGGGACTGCCTTACACCGGGGGCACCCTAGCGAGTGAGGGATCGCGTTTTCTGCCGCAGAAACAATTGTTGTAGTCATCTGCTCAACCATCACATTGATGTTACCGTGTGGGGGAGATTCAACGGTGACAGCAGAGGTGAAAGTTTCCCAGTCAGCCTTGTTTAAAGCCCATCTGGGCAGGCGTCCATGGGCTTGATGCCGGAGCAGTGACAGAAAGATGGGGAAGTGGCCACTACAACACAGGTCATCATGTGCTCTCCAGTGGATAGATGGGAGAAGTCCTGGGCTGCAAATTGATAAATCAATGGCCAAGTAACTACCATGAGCCACACTGAAATGTGTGGCGGCTCCAGTATTTAAGAGGCAGAGGTTGAACTGAGACAGTAAAGTTTCGACATCTCTGCCTCGGCTGGTGAGCACAGTACTACACCACAAGGGGGTTATAGGCATTAAAATCTCGCAAAAGTATGAAAGGTTTAGGGAGTTGATCAATCAGTGCAGCTAATACATTTAGGGGTATTGCACCATCTGGAGGAAGATATACATTGCAGACAGTTATTCCTGCGTCGTCCTTATTCTGACAGCCACAGCTTCAAGAGTGGTTTGAAGGGGCACAGTCTCACTGCAGACCGAGTTTAGGACATAAATGCAAACACCACCTGACACTCGATTATAGTCACTACGGTTCCTGTAATATCCCCTATAGCCACGGAGGGCAGCGGTCCACATTGCCGAAACCAGGTTTCCTGGAGATTAATGCAGAGAGCAGGTGTAAAGCTTAATGGTTGCCGTAGATCAGCCAGGTGATGGAAAAACCGCCACAATTCCACTGAAAGATGACGTCTTCGTGTGACTGGGAAGTCAGACCATATCCCCAGTCAACCCTAATCCTCCTACTCCCCTCAGGAAAGTACTGCCCAGGAGTGCTCTAACTCTCGGTTGATTTCATCCTGGACTGTGTAACTGAATCATTTCCTTTGTCAGTGCTTTGACTAGTTATTGTCTTGCTTGGAAACAAGGAATATACGTTGTGCAAACCTTCCCACTTCCCTAAAAGTGGAAATCTGCTGCTGCCCCTCACCCCCACCCCTCCCTGAAATCTATGCAACACCCACTCTTCAACCCTTGCGATAAGGTAGGGAACTACCCACCCAAATTAATGACCATAGCTTAACTATGGCCGAAAGCAGTATACACCACTAGTGGCAGATCACACTGCTAAATACAACATGCTCGATTTCAATGGCTGCTTCACAACCCATGCCATCTGCCTCCAACCCCCCCGCCCCCCCCCCCCTCCATCTTTGCAACACATCCTTCATTCCTGTAATCATCCTGGCTTCAATCTCTGCTAGCCCCCTGCCTCACATCCACTCAACCCTACCCCGGTATTTTAGCTTCACTCACCCTGCACAGCCTAACCCTCTTCCCTGAGATCTCTACTACACTGTTCTGTCATCTCCTCCCAATCTACTCCTCCACACATCAAGCTGCAGGAGCTCATCAGGGCTAGTAGCCATGTTACATTCATATCCCATGCACCAGCTGCCTCTGCCTCCCACACGTTTACTCGCATCTTCCTCCCAGCCATGAGCCATCCTTCCCCAACCCTTCCAATCCTACCTCATGGTCCCCTCTTTCTCCCTACCCAGCGGTTCCTACCCCTGTAACCGACCCCGCTGCAAAACCTGCCCCATGCATCCCCCCACAACCAATTACTCCAGCCCCGCTACTGGTAAAACATACACAATTCAAGGCAGGGCCACATGTGAAACAACACATGTCATTTATCAGCTGACATGCCTGCACTGCACAGCCTTTTACATCGGTATGACGACAACTAAACTGGCTGAGCGCATGAACGAGCACAGACGAACTGTCCGCCTAGGAGATGTCCAATACCCAGTGGCAGAGCATGCCCTCCAGCATAATTCTAGGGACCTAGGAACCTGCTACACCATACGTGCCATTTGGCTTCTCCCACCAAACACCAGTCCCGCAGAACTGCGGAGATGGGAACTTGCACTCCAACACATCCTTTCATCCCGCCATCCCCCTGGACTGAACCTACGTTAACCAACCTCACTCCCATTTACTCTTCAGTCTTCTCCTTTTTCCCTCTCCTCTTTAGTCATTCACGTGTCTTTTCTTCCTACATAGTTGTGTTTAACTTTATACTATATACCTCTTTACTTCTGTATGCATCCTCTTTGGTTTGAAGCTGGCACAGTACTTACAGTAGAATTATCTTTGGCTTCCCTCTGACGACCATGCCTCCATCCTTACTACCCTCCCTGTTTACCTTTCCCTATTGCTTCATAACCTGGGTTGTGAGTAACTGAATCCACTTTCCCTTCTTCCCTTTTTCCCCCCTCTCTCCTCCCTGATGAAGGAACAAAGTTCCGAAAGCTAGGAATGTAAATTTTCTGTTCTGTTTTGTGTATCTATCGGCTGTACTGAGCTGAGGTAAGTACTGGCCAGCCTCTCTATCTCTTTGTTAGTATTTGTTTCACATCTTTATATGAGATTTTCCATTAATCATTTAGTAATACAAATATTGTGAGGGTAAATGGTTTAATCATATTCTATGGTAACGCATTTAATGTGAAAGTGGTCAACATCCTTGTAATATAAATCAGTAACATGAAAATAAAAATACATGTATTCATCTAATTATATTAACAGAAAGTCTTTGATGAGTAGTCTGTGGCTCTAAATCCTCTGATGAAAAATGAAACTACTTTGTAATACAAACATAATAATGTGTCGCTAAATGTACAGTGAGAACCAAATTCAACATATTTCCTGTAGTTGGAAAATTAAATATATTTTTTATATAAAGAAAATGGTCTGATGTTTCTGACTGAAATGTACTGTGGCTGAATTATTCTGCTATTAGTAGTGCAATATGTAACAAGGACTTACTACTTTCCCCTGTTCATGAAGTAAAGGTACTTCATGACGCACGATGTTAAATGTATTACTCCTTTACTACCAACTGTACTATTTTCACAGACAGTATGTACATATGGCGCTGAATTTAAGTGCAAAATTATATCATTTTATGTGCATGGTTCAGGAGACATGACATCATAAATTAGTGCATATCTGTATGACTGTTAACATAAGTCACATTTTGTAGCACAATTTAGAAAGAAATTGCTGAATCATTCAACTCCGAAAACATGTATGAATAATCAGACCTAAACATATTTAACCAGCAACTGAATTTAATGTGCCATCAATATTCAACCCATCATAGAGGGAAGCAGGCACATGTCAATTACGATGCCTAAGCAATAGTTTGTAATGAGTCAAAAGAAGATGATAAATTATAATTTATGAAATTTTTAAAACCTTTCAGTTCTCATTAATAAGAACACATAAAGCTACAAGAAGAGTGCTTTTATAGTTTTCACAAATGTTCACTATCAGTTTGTCATTCTACTTACGCTGTTGAAACAAAGTGAGAGGGGTTGATAAACTCATTGCTTAAATATGGAATGCATAGCAGTCATAGTTTGGTTTCAAGAGCGTGTGAGTCATCTATTCATACAAACACTGACCATATAATAAAATTCCAGTAAGACAAAATAACACCAGTTGAAATCTCCTAATACTTATCCCAGAAATTAGATAATGTCAGTAATAACACTGTATTGGAGACATTAAATTTTATATATTAATTATTCAGTTCATCTGTGATTTACTTCTTTTTTACGGAAAATAACACAGGAAATCGCTCTGGTGAACAAAACAAGCCTTTGTTATTATACAGAGTGTCCCACATAAAACTGGTACACCTCACGCCCAAGATTCAAGTAAAAATGAACAACCAAAAAAGGATAGATAACAGTAATGTTCAAAAACGTGTAGTTATCTGTTTAAACTATGAAAAATCCAGGATGGAATAATGACAATATTATGAAAAGGACAGATTGCTACTCACCATTTAGGCATCCAGGCCACTTCACAAGCAATTCGACTAGAGGTGGGTAAGCGGGACGTTAGGCGTACTGGTTTTACGTGAGACACCCTGCATTTTTTAGGTCAGACACCTCAAAACCTCCAGGAATATTCATTACAATAAGAAAACTTCAAAATCACATGCAATGTTTTAATGTCACTTATTTATTGCAGGTGCAGCTTAGACCATGTTGCATACTATACATACGTACTCTAGCATGGATGGCGTGTGTATTAGTTTACTGAAGATATCGACAGTGCTGTTCTGTTCTCTACCCTTTTTTTTGTCACTTGTGGTGACAGATTGGTTTATTATGTAGCCTGAGGTCTAAGTTGGGCTGCTACGTGATACACTGGTTGAGAGTTGGCAAACCAAACTCATGAGTCACGACATTTTTTAAATACATAAATACAATGAGTATTCAATAGTTACAATCACATTCCACCATAAATCTCCATTTTTCCACTGTTGTCTGTTATTTTCAAGCTATTAATGTGTTTCAAGGTCCTAATAACAAAATTCCCAGCCAAAAAACCCTATTAATGTGAGGGTCCCATTAGTATTTTGTTTTCCTTGTGTTTTCATGTTGTGAACGATGTCATCTGTCGGTAGCTTCTTTGAGGCTCATATCTCCACTATGCTAATGGTATCACTGGTCTGTTGGCACTGTACTGCATTCTTCACTGATTCCTAGAAAGTTATGTTAAGTTGTTTTCATACTTCATAAATGGACTAAGCATCCTCTATATGGCAAGAATGTTCAAATGGCTCTAAGCACTATGGGACCTAACACACAGAGGTCATCAGTCCCCTAGACTTAGAACTACTTAAACCTAACTAACCTAAGGACATCACACACATCCATGCCCAAGGCAGGATTTGAACCTGTGACCGTAGCAGCAGCGTGGTTTCGGACTGAAGAGCCTGGAACCGCTCGGCCATACGGCCAGCCTATATGGCAAGAAATCACAAAGAATGTTTTATAAGGTTCAATTATTGATGTCTTGCTCTTTTTAGATGCTTGTGAATGATTCAAAATTTTATATTAAATGGGAAGTAGAATTAGAGCTTACTGTATACTATCAAAGTTGTGGTTTAAACCAAACAAGTGATTAACAAACTTACTGTCTGTATTTGTTACGCACTCATAATGAACAAGTCTAACAATTCCTAACAATTTAAAAATCTATATAGAAGTCTATAATAAAGTACACAAAAATATAATAAAATACCCAAAGATAGATACTGGTAAGCATACAACATTGCTAACAGTTTCCAGTCCTTTTACTCCTTTCAGTTTGACATTAAGCAAGCAACATATAAATAATGATTACAAATGAATAGCTTGAGTCAATAAATTGACCCCACAGACACAGGTCCCACACAAGCACAACATACACTGAATCAGATCATACAACAAACCTTGCAAAAGACAGCTGAGCAACTGCTACAACAAATTACACTTCCACCTTGGCCACACCAGCAACAGAATGATTCACTTCCATCTTCTGCAACTGGAAATTCACCTGCACCATAAAATGTAAAGCAGTCCTTACACAAGAGCGTTCCCAAGCGAACATGCCTCATGAGCACAGAACCTGGTTTACATCCTAAATGGGTATCACAGACGGTGCAGTGTAGTCGCAGAAACCGCACAGTTGACACATCTGAAAGCAAGAATCATAAATCACAGTGCCTACTTTCACTATAAAAAGCACACACACACACACACACACACGAAGAGAGAGGGAGGGGGGGGGGGTGGGGTGTATTACTCATCCATCAGCACTTTAGCAGTTGGGAATCAGAACTGTCTACATATTTAAAATTAAGATAAAACAGCTGTTACAAAAATCTATTACTTTAGTTTTCAAAGCAGTTTCCCTTCAGTAATGAAATTTTGCAATGCGTTACCTGAAATGGTTAACATGACCACAATCAAAGTCCAGTTACAGTAAATTCTGAACATTGTATGAAAATGCTCAATAAATTTATTTTGTCATTATTATATGCCTTCGGGATAATACACCCGTCCACAGGAGTGCTAAGCAAAAAAAGGAGAACTTTTGAAATGAGAATCATCAGAACATCCATGCCTTTCATCACCGTAAATCCAAATCTCCCTTTTTCCCCTTCCATAACTATGAGGAATAATGACTCATAAAATCTGACCATCCCTGAAAGACAACTACAGCTTCCTCTAGAAAATGGAAATTATTGGCTGGTTAAAACTAAAAAGCCCTCCCACACCAAACAACTATAGGAAGGGCAAATGATTGGGCCTCCTAGCTCTGAATAGCCGACAGTCGCCTCTATATGTAACCCATGAAGTGGCACAAATTTTGGTCACAGGTTTCTGAGACTGCAACTGTGTCACACCATTTTAACTGCATAGACCTTGAATGGGATAAAATTGAGGGCTACGAAAGAAAGAATACTACAAAACATATGTTGGAAAACTCAAACAACTGAGAAGCTTTATCTTAGTGGCATAAAATTGTTCAACACATAGTAAGATGTAATGAAAATGTGAGGGAATTGTTATGTATTTGAAAATGACATTGAGCTACATGTTATTTCATTACACTCTGGCTACAGTTCTAGATAGGCTATTTGTTATTTCAAGATATTTAGTATGTGAAATTGATACTTCTCTTTCAACGAACCATTACACTACTGATTTTTACATATCAGAATCACAACAGCTACTGCTGTTGCTGTTACCCCCACTGCCGACAGGTTGTAGTGAGAACAATCTGCAAGCACAACATTCTTTCTATTATCACCATGTTTGCATTATTAGGAATCTTTGGAGAACACGGAATATTATATATCGCCTGGCAACATTGCGCCAGCCACTGCCAGGTCACAAATATATTGCACTCGGGCTATAAAATATTTTTTTCAAAAGCATATAAACATTAGGTCTCAAGTTTTGTATTAATATGAACATTCAGATTACAATGAAGTTACACAAAGTAAAGATTATATTACTTTACAACAACACATCATATCAGACTTTTGCTACCATTTTACTGCAGTAGCATCTACATTCAATAAAACAAAGTTTATAATACAAGTATTAACCTTGTAACCTTGTGCTTCCGCGTTTTCTGCCGAGTTGTTGTTTCCATTTTATGCACAATATTTCAACAGCCACCCCTGCCATCTCCTTCAGATGCTGCGAGTTTTGCTGCCGTGTACTTTCTCCTGGACTCCAACCAGACTGTGGACTATTGTTGGTCTCATGTGCTATTTACAGCCAAGTTTGAGTCCCTACGTTCACTATGCTCTATAGGGTACCTTTGTTTTTCAGAGCCCGTACTGATATTCCACGAACACAAATTCCCTCTATGCCTTCCAAATTTTGTGGATGTGATGAGCAGCAAGATTTTAATAAAATGCATTCTCGACCCCAAGTGTTACTTAAATTGAAACCGCCATCCCTGTTTATTAAGTTTCCTGATATCGCTATCTTGATAAGACTCCTCAATTATGCTGTCCCAGAAACTTGACATTTGCACAATGATACTGGTCTCATCATATTTCATTTCATGGTTATGTTATAGGCAGTGCTCGGCAACAGATAATTTGTTTGGTTGATTCAATCAGGTATGTTGCTGACACTGTTTGCATCTCTCCTTGGCTGTTCTGATAGTGTGCCCCATATAAGCCACAGTCACATGAAATGCAGTACACACCCGGCTTTCGGAGACCTAGATCATCCTTAATATTACAATGGATACTTAGTTGAAGGGAACTAAATACACTGAATTCCCAGTTTCTGTAGAAACCTACTGATCTGTCTGGATACTGAGTCACAGTGTATACAGAAAACCCATGCACACTGACCCGTATCTCCACATCTCGACCCATTACCATCTGTCACAAAGAAATTTGATGCTCAAGACTCTTTTTCCATAGGGCTCCAACATTTTCACATTCAAGAACAGCATTCTAAAGAAAAGGGTACTCAGATCATCAAATTGAAAGGGTGATGCAGTCAAAGTCAAGAACAACTGAGAAAGAAGTTGAGGCAGAGACAAAGGAAGAGAAGCCAAAAACCACTTATCTACCTTACGCTGGCCCAATATCTGGAAAGATAGGTAGTCTCCTCAGACATGGAATCTGTTTCGTGAAATCTTCTCGGGTGATCAGCCGAGTAAAGGCGTCGTCTTCTCGCAACGTTTCGAAGGGTTTCGTACCCATCATCTTCAAGCGAAGATGATGGGTACGAAACCCTTCGAAACGTTGCGAGAAGACGACGCCTTTACTCGGCTGATCACCCGAGAAGATTTCACGAATGGAATACGCCGAGAAAGTCTCAAATCACATGGAATCTGTTGTATTTTGCTCCCTTAAACTAAGATAAAAAGTATTCTTTGTCGTGTTAAAGACAATCTACATCTTCGAAAGTGGATATGTATCGCATCCCATGCAAATATGGCATGTCTTACATGGGGCAGACAATCAGTACAATCGAGGAGAGATGCAAGGAACACCAAAGGCATGCCCAATTAAGGAAACCAAGTAAATCTGCTGTCACCGAGCACTGTCTACAATACACTCATAAAATTAAATACGAGGAGACGAGTATCACTGTGCAAAAGCCAAGTTTCTGGGACAGCATAATTAAGTTGTCTATCGACATAAAAATGTCAGAAAAAATATTAAACAAGGACAGTGGTTTCAGTTTAAACAAAACTTGGATTATGGCACTCAATTACTTTATAGGAGACTGGACCGCATGGGCTACATCTTTGTTGGTACATTCCAAATCGACTTCCTACTTTTGCACATTTATTTGGCATTATTTTACAATGTTCATTAGACAAATTCTAGATGCAAACTTTACACACTAGCTTGGTTTTAGCCCAATTCTCCCTTAACATAAAAATCATTTTTTCTTTCAATGATGCTCTGTTGCTTCGGAATCGGGCTCAACAATACATAAGAGAATGTCCATACAAAGAAATAACAGAAATTTCCTTAATTTTAACGCTATTACTAGTACTTTTTTGCCATTAAGTTACAATCAAACCGCCAGGGAGTACTTAAATACAGTTTTACCACAAGTACATAAAATTCTGATACGGGAGTATTCTAAAGCTCAAGACACTAAGTTAGAGCAGACAAATATATTATTCATAATAAATTAACCCCCCCTCCCCTCCCCCAATGAACCATGGACCTTGCCGTTGGTGGGGAGGCTTGCGTGCCTCAGTGATACAGATAGCCGTAGGTGCAACCACAAGGGAGGGGTACCTGTCGAGACGCCAGACAAACATGTAGTTCCTGAAGAGGGGCAGCTGCCTTTCCAGTAGCTGCAGAGGCAACAGTCTGGATGACTGACTGATCTGGCCTTGTAACATAAACCAAAACGGCCTTACTGTGCTAATACTGTAAACTGCTGAAAACAAGGGAACTACAACTGTAATTTTTCCTGAGGGCATGCAGCTTTACTGTATAGTTAAATGATGATGGTGCCTCTTGGATAAAATATTCTGGGGGTCAAATAAATGATGATGGTGCCTCTTGGATAAAATATTCTGGGGGTCAAATAATCCCCCATTCGGGTCTCACGGCGGGGACTACTCAGAAGGGCATCATTATCAGGAAAAACAAAACTGGCGTTCTACAGATCGGAGCATGTAAAGTCGGATTACTTAATCAGGCAGGTATGTAAGAAAATTTAAAAAGGGATATGGATATAAAATCAAATAGGGATAATGGCAGGAATACGTTTAACGATGAATAAAAAAAATAGGAGCATGGGTAAGCTACTATGAACAGGATAGTGAATGCATTGTTGTAGCCAAGATAGACACGAAGCCCACGCCTACCACAGTAGTGCAAGTTTATATGCCAACTAGCTCCACAGATGACGAAGAGGTCGAAGAAACATATGACGAGATAAAAGAAGTCATTCAGATAGTGAGGGGAGACGAACATTTAATAGTCATGGGGGATTGGAATTCGATAGTAGGAGAAAGAAGAGAAGGAAAAGTAGCAGGTGAATATGGAGTGGGGGTAAGGAATGAAAGAGGATGCCACCTGGTAGAATTTTGCACAGAGCATAATTTAATCATAGCTAACACTTGGTTTAAGAATCATGAAAGAAGGTTGTATACAGCATGGTCCATATCAATTCAGGCAGGCTAGGAAAAAATCTTACCTTCATAGTCTCTGATGTTACTGGATTTAGCATGTGTTAATATGAAGGACTACATAAGGAACACGTATTTTTTTTGTTCTTTTACTATAACATTCTGAACTTTCTTTATAATGTACAGGAAAAAAAATTTTCTATCCAAAAATGCCAATACATAAAATTTTGATTTTTTTCTGTTCATTCGTACCAAATAGTTCTACATTCCCTGAAAAAGAGAGCTTCCACTTTTAGGTTGAACAGGTTTTATAAACAACTGAAATTTCTGCCACACATAAAACCTGTTTCACTAACACATTATCACATAACAGGCTCATAAAAATAAAAATCTAGAATTATTTAACATAATTGTATATGAGAATGCAGACTTTCTCACCAAATCTTGATGACAGAATCTTCTCAGGTTGACAGCGGAGTCAGTGTGCTGTTCTCCAGCAACATTTCATCAAGTTTCTTACTTGCTATCCTCAGGCAAAGTCCAGATCTTTATAGCCGCTGGACCACAGGCTTCTCTGCACCCTCGCCGGCAGTCGGGCCAATCCGGCCCGAGCAGAATTGGCGCGGCGGCGCACGGTGGTGGTGGGGAGGGGGTGGGGGGTGTGCGTTGGATCCTGCCGTCTCGTCCCGGTGCAGCCTGTTTATTCCATCCTCTGCCACCGACCTGCCTCCATTGGTGCGCTCTCGTCTGATTCTTGATAATATTGTGTTCCACGCACTGCTGAGTTGGAAGCCACTATCCCCATTGACCAGGTTATCACTGACCCGTATCTCCATTGCCTCTTTAATAATAGAGTCCCAGAAACCTTTCACTCGACACAGTCTCTTGGTTTCTTCAAATTGAAATGTGTGTTCTTCACTGAGGCTGTGCTCCGCTACAGCGGATTTTTCTTTTTGTCCAAGGCGGACGCTTTTCAGATGTTCAGAGATGCGTTGTGTTATGCAACGCTGTGTCTGTCCGATATATTGTTTCACACATTCACAGGAAATACTGTCGACACATGGTGTTCTTAGACCCAAATTGTCCTTCATTGAGCCCAGCATATTTCTGATTTTTGATGGAGGATGGAAGGTAGTTTTTATCTTGTTCTTCTCCAGTATCCTAGCAATCTTGGCCATGGGCGGCCCTGCACACGGGAGGTACACCAGACCTCTTTTGTTCTCTTCTTCCTGAAGGTCCTTCTTCTTCTTCTTCTTCTTCTTCTTCTTCTTCTTCTTCTTGCCCATCTTGAGGGCGCATATCATCTGCGTTTTGGTGTATCCATTCTTCTGGAAGGTTTTCTTCAGGTGCTGAATCTCAGTAGATAAACCGTCCCTGTCGCATATGTCATGAGCTCTGCGGACAAGAGTACTGAGTACAGATTTCCGTTGTGCTGGGTGATGGCAGCTGTTAGCGTTGAGGTACAGGTCTGTGTGTGTTTTCTTTCAGTAGACCGAGTGTCCCAGTGTGCCGTCCGTTTTCTTCTTTATCAAGATATTGAGGAAGGGTAGGCACCCACTTTCTTCCAATTCCACTGTGAACTTGATGTTCTCATGTATGCTGTTCAGATGACTGAGAAATTCCATTAAGAGTGTCCTCGCCATGTGGGCAGACCACAAAAGTATCGCCCAAGTACCGATAAAAGGCCTTGGATTTAAGGCGTGCTGTTTCCAAGGCGATATCCTCGAAGCATTCCATGCACAGATTGGCAATACATGGTGCCAATGGGGATCCCATAGCGATTCCATCCACCTGTTGGTAAAACTTGTCTCCTCACTGGTAATACGTGGTTATGAGTGCATGGCGGAATAATTCCACTGTGTCTTCGTCGAAAAGATTATCCAGTAGTTTCACACAATCCTCCCTTTCCAGGGCAGTCACCACATTCTTGAAACAAACAAGTCTCTCACTTTATGTCACAGACTACTAATGACTTCACACACCCAACCATGATGTCATATGTCACGTGCTCCAGTAAGTTCTTCAAAGTTACCACACAAAGTTCAAGATTCGTGCAGTACGCAAATAAACAGACATCTCTAGGTGGGTTTGGAACAACCAACTTGGGTCGTAGTGCGTAAAATTTTTATCTTCCAATACGTGAAATTGTATAGTTGCTCTTATAAATTGCAAAAGTTTCTTTAATATTGTGAGTTATGTACCTCTTCACTTTCACAACTTTTTGACCTTCAACTGTTACAGTTATAGTGTCTTTTTTATTGGCACTCTGGTGAAAACAGTCCCACTGATCTGCTGGATAAAATGACTGCACTATTTGAACTTGAGCTGCTTCTACAGGATGAACATAATTGGGATTTGGTCTTCCGAAGACTCCTTTTACAGAACTCACATTTCTTGATTTGTCTACAATGTACTTTGATACTGATGAAACGTGATTAAAAATTGTTTTCTTTGAAAATGTCTCTGGAATAATAGTTAAAACTTGCACCTTTTCACTGTAAGCTGCAGAAAGTTTAACAGCTTAATCAATATTCATGAAAAATTCCCAGCAAGAGGTGCAAGAGTGCTATGGTTCATTTTCTTCTGAAGTGGAAATTTCTACTTTGAAGAGTGTTGTCAGTTTTGCTGTAGTGTATTCATCCATAGCTTTAGCAATTTCTCTGTGCTTTCTTGATGCACAGAGCTTATGACTTGACTTTACTGATCACGGTTACTTAACAGGACTAATACCTACCTCCGTAGTTAACTGATTCAGGGTATTTAATTCTTCCTCTATTGATGCAAAATCTATATCATCTGCACCACAAGAGGCTTCACCTCGTTCAGATACTATCACTGTCGTTATTCTGTCAAAACATTTGGAACACAGAAAATCATCACTGGAAACATCTACACTTTGAAACAGAGTCTTCAAATGAGAACACTTATTCTCAACCTGAACAAAGTCTATTTTTTTCCCTTTGTCTTATATGTCACTCTTTCATGGATATGCAAATAGTCAGCACACTTCACACTCCAATGGCCCCAGTCAGAAGACATTTCAAACGGTCCTTTTCACCAAACATACTGCAACTGTGTCAACTGACAAATTCCTCAGGAAAACACAGAACTTACTGGACGGTCTCAAATTCCTTAGAAGCCTCTTCAGTAAACAAATTAGCACTGAACAACTACAATACAGAAACCTGCAATGAACGACCACAACAAAAAAAATGACAAGAAACAAATTGTAAGAAATATCTGCAACAATGAAAGTGAAAAGAAATAACTGCAACAAAGACAATAAAAATAAATATTGTAACAAAGAAATTAGTAAGAAACGACTTCAGTGAAGACATACATTACCGCTGAAAGTTTAAAAAAAATGATATTTTTAAAATAAAACCTATAAAACGTAAAAGTGGAAGCTCTTCTTTACAGAGGATATAGCACTACATGGTACTAATCAACAGAAAAAAAAATCTAACTTTCTGGATTGACATCTTTCAAAAAAAAAATTTTTCCATAAATTATAAAAAAACTCAAAAGGCGACAGTAAAAGAACTGTGACAGATATGTCCATAGGAAGGATACTGTTGTAATCATTGCAATTATCTTTAAAATAAAACAATTCTAACAAAGTATCTAAAACTGTTACAGAGATGTTGTTGTTGTTGTCTTCAGTCCAGAGACTGGGTTGATGCAGCTCTCCACGCTACTCTATCCTGTGCAAGCTTCTTCATTTCCCAGTACCTACTGCAACCCACATCCTTCGGAATCTGTTTAGTGTATTCATCTCTCGGTCTCCCTCTACGATTTTTACCCTCCATACTGCCCTCCAGTACTAAATTGGTGATCCCTTGATGTCTCAGAACATGTCCTACCAACCGATCCCTTCCTCTAGTCAAGTTGTGCCACAAGCTCCTCTTCTCTCCAATTCTATTCAATACCTTCTCATTATTCATGTGATCTACCCATCTAATCTTCAGCATTCTTCTGTAGAACCACATTTTGAAACCTTCTATTCTCTTCTTGTCCAAACTATTTATCGTCCATGTTTCACTTCCATACACGGCTACACTCCATACAAATACTTTCAGAAATGACTTCCTGACACTTAAATCTATACTCGATGTTAACAAATTTCTCTTCTTCAGAAACGCTTTCCTTGCCATTGCCAGTCTACATTTTATATCCTCTCTACTTCGACCATCATCAAATAGCAAAATAGCAAAACTCATCTACTACTTTAAGTGTCTCATTTCCTAATCTAATTCCTTCAGCATCACTTAATTTAATTCAACTACATTCCATTATCTTCGTTTTGCTTTTGTTGATGTTCATCTTATATCCTCCTTTCAAGACACTATCCATTCTGTTCAACTGCTCCTACAGGTCCTTTGCTGCCTCTGACAGAATTACAGTGTCATTGGCAAACCTCAAAGTTTTTATTTCTTCTCCATGGATTTTAATACCTATTCTGAATTTTTCTTTTGTTTCTTTTATTGCTTGCTCAATATACAGATTGAATAACATCGGGGAGAGGCTACAACCCTGTCTCACTCCCTTCCCTTTCATGTCCCTCGGCTCTTATAACTGCCATCTAGTTTCTGTACAAATTGTAAATAGCCTTTCACTCCCTGTATTTTACCCCTGCCACCTTCAGACTTTGAAAGAGAGTATTCCAGTCAACATTGTCAAAAGCTTTCTCTAAGTCTACAGCTGCTAAAAAAAAGGTTTGCCTTTCCTTAATCTATTTTCTAAGATAAGTCGTAGGGTCAGTATTGCCGCGCGTGTTCCAACATTTCTACGGAATCCAAACTGATCTTCCCCGAGGTCCGTTTCTACCAGTTATTCCATTTGTCTGTAAAGATTTCATGTTAGTATTTTGCAGCCGTGGCTTATTAGACTGATAGTTTAGTAATTTTCACATCTGTCAACACGTGCTTTCTTTGGGATTGGAATTATTATATTCTTCTTGAAGTCTGGGGGTATCTCGCCTGTCTCATACATCTTGCTCACTAGATGGTAGAAGTTTGTTAGGCCTGGCTCTCCCAAGGCTGTATCATATCTCCTATTTCATCTTCATCTACATTCTCTTCCATTTCTATAATAGTGTCCTCAAGAACATCGCCCTTGTATAGACCTTCTATATACTCCTTCCACCTTTCTGCTTTCCCTTCTTTGCTTAGAACTGGGTTTCCATCTAAGCTCTTGATATTCATGCAAGTGCTTCTCTTTTCTCCAAAGGTGTCTTTAATTTTCATGTAGGCAGTATCTATCTTACCCCTAGTGATATGCACCTCTACATCCTTACATCTGTCCTCTAGCCATCCCTGCTTAGTCATTTTGCACTTCCTGTCGATCTCATTTTTGAGACGTTCGTATTCCTTTTTGCCTGCTTCATTTACTGCATTTTTATATTTTCTCCTTTCATCAATTAAATTCAATATATCTTCCGTTACCCAAGGATTTCTATTAGCCCTCGTCTTTTTACCTTTTTACCATTCTTCTTGTACTGTATTTCTTTCCCCCATTCTTGTCAATCATTCCCTAATGCTCTCCCTGAAGCTCTCTTCACCCTCTGGTTCTTTCAGTTTATCCAGGTCCCATCTCCTCAAAGTCCCACCTTTTTGCAGTTTCTTCAGTTTTAATATACAGTTCATAACCAACAGATTGTGGTCAGAGTCCACATCTGCGCCTGGAAATGTCTTACAATTTAAAACCTGGTTCCTGAATCTCTGTCTTACCATTATATAATCTATCTGAGACCTTCCAGTATCTCCAGGCTTCTTCCGTGTATACAACCTTCTTTTATGATTCTTGAACCAAGTGTTAGCTACGATTAAGTTATGCTCTGTGCAAAATCCTACCAGGCAGCTTCTTCTTTCATTCCTTACTCCCATTCCATATTCACCTACTATGTTTCCTTCTCTTCCTTTCCCTACTAGCGAGTTCCAGTCAGCCATGACTATTAAATTTTCCTCTCCCTTCACTATCTGAATAATTTCTTTTATCTCATCATTCATTTCATCAATCTCGTTGTCATCTGCGGAGCTAGTTGGCATATAAACTGGTACTACTGTGGTAGGTGTGGGCTTCGTATCTATCTTAGCCACAATAATGCGTTCACTATGCTGTTTTTAGTAGCTTACCCGCATTCCTATTTTCCTATTCATTATTAAACCTACTCCTGCATTACCCCTATTTTATTTTGTATTTATAACTCTGTATTCACCTGACCAGAAGTCTTGTTCCTCCTGCCACTGAAATTCACTTATTCCCACTATAACTAACTTTAACCTATCCATTTCCCTTTTTAAATTTTCTAACCTACCTGTCCGATTAAGGGAGCTGACATTCCATGCTCCGATCAGTAGAACATCAGTTTTCTTTCTCCTGATAACGACGTCCTCCTGAGTAGTCCCCAATTGGAGATCCAGATGGGGGACTATTTTAACTCCAGAATATTTTACCCAAAAGGACACCATCATCATTTCACCATACAGTTAAGCTGCAAGCCCTTGGGAAAAATTACGGCTATAGTTTCCCCTTGCTTTCAGCCATTTGCAGTACCAGCACAGCAAGGCCGTTTTGGTTAGTGTTACATGGTCAGATCAGTCAATCAGTTTTTTCTGATATCCGCATCTTCAAAATGGTGTTCGCAGTTTTATCTTTGGAGGCCTATATCTCAGGGCAGGAATTTTTTTGGAGAAAACAAAAAAATTACACGTTTATTACCTACCCTGAATTTTAACATATGCTAAATTCAATAACATCCAAGACTACGAAGGAACCCCCCCCCCCCCCCCCCACCCCACCGCCTGAAGTGATACGGATTATGCCAGATGTAGAGGAGGCCTGGAGACACTGGAAAGTTTCAGACAGATTATATAATGGTAAGACAGAGATTTATGAACCAAGTTTTAAATTGTAAGACGTTTCCTGGGGCAGATGTGGACTCTGACCACAATTTATTGGTTACGAACTGTATACTAAAACTGAAGAAACTGCAAAAAGGTAGGAATTTAAGGAGATGGAACCTAGATAAACTGAAAGAGCCAGAGGTTGTAGAGCGTTTCAGTGAGAGCATTGAGAGCATTAAGGAACGACTGACAAGAACGGGGGAAAGAAAGACAGTAGAAGAAGGATGCGTAGCTTTGAGAGATGAAAATGTCAAGGCAGCAGATGATCAAGTAGGTAAAAAGGCAAGGGCTAGAAGAAATCCTTGGGTAACAGAAGAGATATTGAATTTAATTGATGAAAGGAGAAAATATAAAAATGCAGTAAATGAAGCAGGCAAAAAGGAATACAAGCGTCTCAAAAATAAGATCGACAGGAGGTGCCAAATGGCTAAGCAGGGATGGCTAGGGACAAATTTAAAGAGGATGGGGTATATACTATTAGAGGGTAAGATAGGCACTGCCTACAGGAAAATTAGAGAGACCTTTGGAGAAAAGTGAAACCCTTGAATGAACATCAAGAGCATAGATGGAAAACCAGTTCCAAGCAATGAAGCGAAATCAGAAAGGTGGAAGGAGTATATCGAGGGTCTATACAAGGGTGGTGAACTGGAGGGCAATATAATGGAAATGGGAGAGGACTTAGGTGAAAATGAAATGGGAGATATGATACTGCATGTAAGAGTTTGACAGGGCACTAAATGACCTGAGCTGAAACAAGGCCCTGGGAGTAGACAACATTCCATCAGAACTACTGATAGCCTTTGGAGAGCCATGCCTGACAAAACTCTACCATATGGTGAGCAAGATGTATGGGACAGGCGAAATACCCTCCCTCAGACCTCAAGAAGAATATAATAATTCCAATCAGACAGAAAGCAGGTGTTGACAGGTGTCAACTGAACTATCAGTTTAATAAGTCATGGCTGCAAAATACTAACAAGAATTCTTTACAGACAAATGGAAAAACTGGTAGAAGCCGACCTTGGGGAAGATCAGTTTGGATTCCATAGAAATGTTGGAACACATGAGGCAATACTGACCCTATGAATTATGTTAGAAGATAGATTAGGGAAAGGCAAACCCACTTTTCTAGCATTTGTAGAGTCAGAGAAAGCTTTTGACAATGTTGACTGGAGTACTCTCTTTAAAATTCTGAAGGTGCCAGGTGTCAAATACAGGGAATGAAAGGCTATTTACAATTTGTAAAGAAACCAGACTGCAGTTATAAGAGTCGAGGGGCACGAAAGGGAAGCAGTGGTTGAGAAGGGAGTGAGGCAGGGTTATAGCCTATCCCCGATGTTATTCAATCTGTATAATGAGCAAGCACTAAAGGAAACAAAAGCAAAATTTGGAGTAGGAACTAAAATCCATGGAGAAGAAATAAAAACTTTGAGGAGGTTCGCCGATGACATTGTAATTCTGTCAGAGGCAGCTAAGGACCTGGAAGAGCAGTTGAACAGAATGAACAGTGTCTTGAAAGGAGGATATAAGATGAACAACAAGAAAAGCAAAGTGAGGATAATGGAATGTAGTTGAATTAAATTAAGTGATGCTGAAGGAATTAGATTAGGAAATGAGACACTTAAAGTAGTAGATGAGTTTTGTTATTTGGGGAGCAAAATAACTGATGATGGTCGAAGTAGAGAGGATATAAAATGTAGACTGTCAATGGCAAGAAAAGTGTTTCTGAAGAAGAGAAATTTGTTAACATCGAGTATAAATTTAAATGTCAGGAAGTCTTTTCTAAAAGTATTTGTATGGAGTGTGGCTATGTATGGAAGTGAAACATGGACGATAAACTGTTTAGACAAGAAGAGAATTGAAGCTTTCGAAATGTGGTGCTACAGAAGACTGCTGTAGATTAGATAGATAGATAGATCACATAACAAATGAAGAGGTATTAAATAGAATTGGGGAGAAGAGGAATTTGTGGTACAACTTGACTAGAAGAAAGGATCGGATGGTAGGACACAATCTGAGGCATCAAGGGATCAACAATTTAGTACCGGAGGGCAGCAAGAAGGGTAAAAATCGTGGGGGGGGGGGGGGGGGGGGGGGGGGGGGGGGGGGAGGACCAAGAGATGACTACATTAAGCAGATTCAGAAGGATGTAGGTTGCAGTAGGTACTTGGAAATGAAGAAGCTTGCACAGGATAGGGTAGCATGGAGAGCTGCATCAAACCAGTCTCTGGACTGAAGATTACAACAAACAACAATAAATTAAATACAATGGTTTACATATCTCCGATTCAGCCTGTGTATAACAACATAGTACGCTTGAACTGTTTAGCAAGGACATCTGATCCTAAAAAGTTTCAGACTTTCACCACTGCTCCTGCTTCCAGTGAGGATGCATAGCTGTCATTGGTGTTACAATTTATAACAGTATAACAATGAAAATAATTTTTGACAATATAATGTAACTGGACTGAAAACGAAAGAAAGCACTAAGGAAGCGGTGACAGGAGAACACAGACATAAAAAAAAGGTTATACTTATGCAAGCGTTTAGAGCCAGTAGCTCCTTCTTCCGGCAGAAGGGTTGAAAAGGAAGGAAGAGGGGTGAAGTTAGGATGAATGGGCATAGGTGGGGGACATTTACCGGCAACCTTGGTGCCTGTTTCATCACCGTGACATCTGGAATCTTCCCCCAGCACCAGTTTCTCAGGGCTCTGCAGGTGGTAATTGGCACTAACACGTGTCCTTGGTTCTCGCTATCCACCTGACCTTAATTTACGATAATTTCTTCTGTATAACCATTTCTTCACAGGAACTTCTCGTTTCTTAACTCCATTTTAGCTTTCTACCTCTTGCATTTTATGACCTGTCTATTTTTCATCATCCCCCTCCAACTTCTGTTACATACAATGCACTTAGCTTTTCACTCTTATTAGTCTATGCATGATGTTTTAGCAGTAATCTCTGTTTAGCATATTACCCTGTCTTCCACCTTTAAGGTCTCAGGTTTTCAACTTGTCCGGTGGAGTCCCCAACAGTCTTTCCTTATCCCATCTGGTAAGTCTCCCCTGACCCACAGTTCCGAGTGACACTTCTCAAATCTACCCCTCTTTCTAATCCACCCCAGTCCTCTTCCTTCCCCTTGAACCCTTCAGCCAGGAGGAGGAGCCACTGGCTCCAAAAGCTTGCATAAGTATAACCTCCTTTCATGTTTGTCTTCTCCTGCCAACGCTTGGTGAGTAAATTTTTTGATTTACACCATTAATGTCATTTATTTCTCTTTTAAAAAAGTATTTACAAGGATTACGATTCTGTTCCTAAACAATTCTTACTTCTTTCTATTTCATTCTTTTCTCCAGGGTGTAAAGATATTTCTTTTATTCAAGTAACCTTTGAGACTTGATACATGAAGACTCACATTTTACTAAATATGAAGTAAAAGGACTGGTGAGGTTTAGGAAATAAGGAGAGTTATAGAAAATTCACCCGGCACCTTGGGTTTTCATCTATCCAAATACATTTTCGAGAATTCACTATTTTCATTTATGTACTAGCAAATGTTTATTCTGTAACTGCAGCTCTGATTTATTTACAACTGTTAATGCAACATTTGACTGCAGATTTAGTAGTAGCTCTGTCTGGTTTTGACCTGTGTGTGAATATCTTCACTGGCTAGTGTGTGGTTGTATTGGGATTTTGCAACTTGACTAGCTGCCTGTGGTGACTCTGTACAGATGACATAACATCTTGTACCCTGTATGATGTCATTGCTCAGACAAGGCTCTGTTGTGCAAGTAACTGGAGGAGAAAGCTGTATTCTGAATCCAATCTTTTCATGCTGTTGTTGTTGTGGTCTTCAGTCCAGAGACTGGTTTGATGCAGCTCTCCATGCTACTCAACCCTGTGCAAGCTGCTTCATCTCCCAGTACCTACTGCAACCTACATCCTTCTGAATCTGTTTATGTATTCATCTCTTTGTCTGCAACCTACATCCTTTTGAGCATGCTTACTGTATTCATCTCTTGGTCTTTTAGTTTTTCGAGAATTTCTGTTTAACTTCTAAAACCACTCAGCCTCCTACCATCTCGAACACGCAGTGTTTTAGACGTGAGTGTGGGATTATAGAATCCTACCTACTGTGTGTCACATGTCTGTGTGTGCACATTTAAATTCAGTCGCAGGAAGAGAATGTACACGCGGCAGTCGAACGGCACCAACGATTACCTGTCGGGCGATCCATGGAAGTCTTAGTGAAAGTGCATACAAGAGTACCATGGAGTATTTACGTAACTCTGTGATAATAGTGTCAGTTACTGTTGTTGTAATAACGAGAACAGCTGAGAAGGTACTCTTGAGAAAAACTTTTGTCTTAGCCTTGTAAATTAGTTTGTTTCTAATGTTCGACAGTATGAGGTACTTACAGAAAGTTATATATGCATATTGAAAGTAAGAATTTTATTCTGCTTGAAAGGCAACTATACCAACAGTGTTGCCAAAAGAGCAAAGTTTTAGAAGAGAATTCCTATTAAGAAAGTTATCACAAAACGTTAGAACATGGCGACCAGTGAAACAGGACTGAAAAACCAGGAATTCTTTGACCAAAAAATGAGGAAAGAAGCTGTTGTATGTTGCCATAGTTACTAAACCAAATACAACAAAGAATTTACTCCGAAACAAGGGAACATGCTCAAGTATTTAAAGGGGCAAAATTCTGAATTGAGAAACAGAGAAGAAGATTCCAGTGTGTTTCTCACGCTGCCGACACCAGCTGCTGTTCACCAGTGTTGACCTGCCTCCACATCCGCTCACCAACGCAGCGCTTATTCTCCGCAGGGTGAGCATAAAACAGAACTTTATTGTTTTAGTTCAAAGTGGTACAAACTGTTCAGTGAACTTTATTAGGGTAGTTACCATACTTACAGTTAGTTACATGCTTACAAGATCTAAAGCTTGCAATAATATGGATAACATACAACAAGCCGAGGAAACTCAAGAACCAGCTATGGCCATGAGAGTTAGTAAAGACGTGCCAGACTGGGCTGAGGTAGTAAACTTAATCAAAGACCAAAGAGCAGCTTTAAATGCGACTAAGTGAAAAACCAGGTTCAGTACATTCTCAAACAAATGCCCAGAGTACAGCTTTAAATGCTCAAAATGCGACTAAGTGAAAAACTAGACTGAGTACATTCTCAGTTAAATAACCAGAGTGAAACCCTAAGGAGTCAAGCGGCAAATGTAGGTCTGTTTTTACCAAAGTTGACTCACAAAGCAAAGAATTTAGTAAAAAAACAAAGATGAGGTGACTTACCGAACAAAAGCGCTGGCAGGTCGATAGACACACAAACAAACACAAACATACACACTAAATTCAAGCTTTCGCAACACACTGTTGCCTCATCAGGAAAGAGGGAAGGAGAGGGGAAGACGAAAGGAAGTGGGTTTTAAGGGAGAGGGTAAGGAGTCATTCCAATCCCGGGAGCGGAAAGACTTACCTTTGGGGGAAAAAAGGACAGGTATACACTCGCACACACGCACATATCCATCCACACATACAGACACAAGCAGACATATTTAAAGACAAAGAGTTTGGACAGAGATGTCAGTCGAGGCATAAGTGTAGAGGCAAAGAAGTTGTTGAAAGACAGGTGAGGTATGAGTGGCGGCAACTTGAGATTAGCGCAAATTGAGGCCTGGCGGATGACGAGAAGAGAGGATATACTGAAGGGCAAGTTCCCATCTCCGGAGTTCGGATAGGTTGGTGTTGGTGGGAAGTATCCAGATAACCCGGACGGTGTAACACTGTGCCAAGATGTGCTGGCTGTGCACCAAGGCATGTTTAGCCACAGGGTGATCCTCATTACCAACAAACACTGTCTGCCTGTGTCCATTCATGCGAATGGACAGTTTGTTGCTGGTCATTCCCACATAGAATGCATCACAGTGTAGGCAGGTCAGTTGGTAAATCACGTGGGTGCTTTCACATGTGGCTCTGCCTTTGATCGCGTACACCTTCCGGGTTACAGGACTGGAGTAGGTGGTGGTGGGAGGATGCATGGGACAGGTTTTGCATCGGGGGCGGTTACAAGGATAGGAGCCAGAGGGTAGGGAAGGTGGTTTGGGGATTTCATAGGGATGGACTAACAGGTTACGAAGGTTAGGTGGACGGCGGAAAGACACTCTTGGCGGAGTGGGGAGGATTTCATGAAGGATGGATCTCATTTCAGGGCAGGATTTGAGGAAGTCGTATCCCTGCTGGAGAGCCACATTCAGAGTCTGGTCCAGTCCCGGAAAGTATCCTGTCACAAGTGGGGCACTTTTGTGGTTCTTCTGTGGGGGATTCTGGGTTCGAGGGGACGAGGAAGTGGCTCTGGTTATTTGCTTCTGTACCAGGTCGGGAGGGTAGTTGCGGGATGCGAAAGCTGTTTTCAGGTTGTTGGTGTAATGATTCAGGGATTCCGGACTGGAGCAGATTCGTTTGCCACGAAGACCTAGGCTGTAGGGAAGGGACCGTTTGATGTGGAATGGGTGGCAGCTGTCATAATGGAGGTACTGTTGCTTGTTGGTGGGTTTGATGTGGACGGACGTGTGAAGTTGGCCATTGGACAGGTGGAGGTCAACGTCAAGGAAAGTGGCATGGGATTTGGAGTAGGACCAGGTGAATCTGATGGAACCAAAGGAGTTGAGGTTGGAGAGGAAATTCTGGAGTTGTTCTTCACTGTGAGTCCAGATCATGAAGATGTCATCAATAAATCTGTACCAAACTTTGGGTTGGCAGACTTGGGTAACCAAGAAGGCTTCCTCTAAGCGACCCATGAATAGGTTGGCGTACGAGGGGGCCATCCTGGTACCCATGGCTGTTCCCTTTAATTGTTGGTATGTCTGGCCTTCAAAAGTGAAGAAGTTGTGGGTCAGGATGAAGCTGGCTAAGGTAATGAGGAAAGAGGTTTTAGGTAGGGTGGCAGGTGATCGGCGTGAAAGGAAATGCTCCATCGCAGCGAGGCCCTGGACGTGCGGAATATTTGTGTATAAGGACGTGGCATCAATGGTTACAAGGATGGTTTCCGGGGGTAACAGATTGGGTAAGGATTCCAGGCGTTCAAGGAAGTGGTTGGTGTCTTTGATGAAGGATGGGAGACTGCATGTAATGGGTTGAAGGTGTTGATCTACGTAGGCAGAGATACGTTCTGTGGGGGCTTGGTAACCAGCTACAATGGGGCGGCCGGGATGATTGGGTTTGTGGATTTTAGGAAGTAGGTAGAAGGTAGGGGTGCGGGGTGTCGGTGGGGTCAGGAGGTTGATGGAGTCAGGTGAAAGGTTTTGCAGGGAGCCTAAGGTTCTGAGGATTCCTTGAAGCTCCGCCTGGACATCGGGAATGGGGTTACCTTGGCAAACTTTGTATGTGGTGTTGCCTGAAAGCTGACGCCTCAGGCTTGTCTGACATTTGGCATCACCCCCAAAGGCCTCACACTTAAAGTTCCCATCTCTGGCTGCAACCCTTCCTTCCATCAGTCCCTATACCAGTTCCAAACTGAACAATCCATTGCCCTCACCCACCTAATCCTTCACCTACACATCGACTCAGCCAATGAACACACCCGTCAACTCCTATCCTTAATAAAAGTCCTTAATCTTTCCTCTCCCACATCCACACCGACTGTTCAGAGCATCCTCCTACAGGCCAACCGTAAATTAGAACAGCATGCCACCCTCCACCTCAAAAAACTATCCAATCTCCTGGTTTCCCACCTCCGGAAAGGCAACTCACTCACCCTTCACAACCTTTCCAGCAAACCTCAACCTCCTCTCATTGCACACAAACCCAGTCTCTCCCATCTACTCAATCTCCCACTTCCAGCTCCACTCCCTCCAAAACCTCAAAATTCCGAGCAACACAATCTGGAACCACAACACCCTAATTCAGTAGTTAACCTTTCCTCCAAACCTCTCTCCCAATCCGAAACCTCTGTCCTATCCAAAGGCCTCACCTTCAGCCCCACTCCCAGATTCAACCAAACAGCCCTCGTCAAAGATTTACTGTCCTACACTCGTACTCTCTGCTGGAAGTATCACTTTGCCACGAAGAAAAATGATCCTAATCCTATTCCTAATGATCCGACTCCTCAAGACACCATCCAAATTGAACCCTGCCTGGAACAGTTCCGTCCTCCGTCACAGCGGGACCCACCTCCTCTTCCTCAAAATCACCCTCTCCAAACCTTCCAGGAATTTCTGACTTCCAGCCTTGCATCTCAATCCTTCTTAAAAAACCTTAATCCTACACCCAACATCACCACTGCTGAAGCCCAGGCTATCCGTGATCTGAAGGCTGACCGATCCATCGTCATTCTTCCGGCGGACAAGGGTTCCACGACAGTGGTACTTGATCGTCGGGAGTATGTGGCTGAGGGACTGCGTCAGCTTTCAGATAACACCACATACAAAGTTTGCCAAGGTAACCCCATTCCCGATGTCCAGGCGGAGCTTCAAGGAATCCTTAGAACCTTAGGCCCCCTGCAAAACCTTTCACCTGACTCCATCAACCTCCTGACCCCACCGACACCCCGCACCCCTACCTTCTACCTTCTTCCTAAAATCCACAAACCCAATCATCCCGGCCGCCCCATTGTAGCTGGTTACCAAGCCCCCACAGAACGTATCTCTGCCTACGTAGATCAACACCTTCAACCCATTACATGCAGTCTCCCATCCTTCATCAAAGACACCAACCACTTCCTTGAACGCCTGGAATCCTTACCCAATCTGTTACCCCCGGAAACCATCCTTGCAACCATTGATGCCACGTCCTTATACACAAATATTCCGCACGTCCAGGGCCTCGCTGCGATGGAGCATTTCCTTTCACGCCGATCACCTGCCACCCTACCTAAAACCTCTTTCCTCATTACCTTAGCCAGCTTCATCCTGACCCACAACTTCTTCACTTTTGAAGGCCAGACATACCAACAATTAAAGGGAACAGCCATGGGTACCAGGATGGCCCCCTCGTACGCCAACCTATTCATGGGTCGCTTAGAGGAAGCCTTCTTGGTTACCCAAGTCTGCCAACCCAAAGTTTGGTACAGATTTATTGACGACATCTTCATGATCTGGACTCACAGTGAAGAACAACTCCAGAATTTCCTCTCCAACCTCAACTCCTTTGGTTCCATCAGATTCACCTGGTCCTACTCCAAATCCCATGCCACTTTCCTTGACGTTGACCTCCACCTGTCCAATGGCCAACTTCACACGTCCGTCCACATCAAACCCACCAACAAGCAACAGTACCTCCATTATGACAGCTGCCACCCATTCCACATCAAACGGTCCCTTCCCTACAGCCTAGGTCTTCGTGGCAAACGAATCTGCTCCAGTCCGGAATCCCTGAATCATTACACCAACAACCTGAAAACAGCTTTCGCATCCCGCAACTACCCTCCCGACCTGGTACAGAAGCAAATAACCAGAGCCACTTCCTCGTCCCCTCGAACCCAGAATCCCCCACAGAAGAACCACAAAAGTGCCCCACTTGTGACAGGATACTTTCCGGGACTGGACCAGACTCTGAATGTGGCTCTCCAGCAGGGATACGACTTCCTCAAATCCTGCCCTGAAATGAGATCCATCCTTCATGAAATCCTCCCCACTCCGCCAAGAGTGTCTTTCCGCCGTCCACCTAACCTTCGTAACCTGTTAGTCCATCCCTATGAAATCCCCAAACCACCTTCCCTACCCTCTGGCTCCTATCCTTGTAACCGCCCCCGATGCAAAACCTGTCCCATGCATCCTCCCACCACCACCTACTCCAGTCCTGTAACCCGGAAGGTGTACGCGATCAAAGGCAGAGCCACATGTGAAAGCACCCACGTGATTTACCAACTGACCTGCCTACACTGTGATGCATTCTATGTGGGAATGACCAGCAACAAACTGTCCATTCGCATGAATGGACACAGGCAGACAGTGTTTGTTGGTAATGAGGATCACCCTGTGGCTAAACATGCCTTGGTGCACAGCCAGCACATCTTGGCACAGTGTTACACCGTCCGGGTTATCTGGATACTTCCCACCAACACCAACCTATCCGAACTCCGGAGATGGGAACTTGCCCTTCAGTATATCCTCTCTTCTCGTCATCCGCCAGGCCTCAATTTGCGCTAATCTCAAGTTGTCGCCACTCATACCTCACCTGTCTTTCAACAACTTCTTTGCCTCTACACTTATGCCTCGACTGACATCTCTGTCCAAACTCTTTGTCTTTAAATATGTCTGCTTGTGTCTGTATGTGTGGATGGATATGTGCGTGTGTGCGAGTGTATACCTGTCCTTTTTTCCCCCAAAGGTAAGTCTTTCCGCTCCCGGGATTGGAATGACTCCTTACCCTCTCCCTTAAAACCCACTTCCTTTCGTCTTCCCCTCTCCTTCCCTCTTTCCTGATGAGGCAACAGTGTGTTGCGAAAGCTTGAATTTAGTGTGTATGTTTGTGTTTGTTTGTGTGTCTATCGACCTGCCAGCGCTTTTGTTCAGTAAGTCACCTCATCTTTGTTTTTTTATATATAATTTTTCCCACGTGGAATGTTTCCTTCTATTATGAAGAATTTAGTAATCTATGCGAAGGCATGGATGCTTTAAAGACTGAATTCAATGCCTTAAATAGTAAGGTAGAGAATTTAAAATTAGTTTTAAAGAATGAATTGACTAGTTCCTCGACCATTCATGTAAATCAAATGTTCACTGACTTTAGTCAGAAACAGAATGATAATTTTCAGGATTTGATAAAAAAAAAGGTTAGAACTGAATATTGAAGACAAATGTGATAGTGTAGAATCAGAGCTTAATGAGAAGTTAGGACCAATTGAAAATGTGTGTAATGTTACATTTAATGCTGTAAAGCAAGGGTTGAGCACGTTGAAAGAGAGTGTTGTTAAGCAGGATAATTTAATGCCATTAATTCAATTGCAAATTACAGGTGTTAATACATGAGTAGATAATGTGGAAAGGAACTTCAAAGAGAAATTAGTCAACTCTGATATCATAAATACAAGTAGTTTGGAGGAACAGGTTGAAAATATTATAGATCAAAAAGTTACTGAGAGAGTAACATCCGGAAACGTATCTCCCATTCTATCTTCTGAACTTAATGATAACAGGAAAGATATAGATGACCTGTGGAAAGAATTCAAGCTTATCCAGGATAAAGTAGATAAAAGGATAACTTCACGTAATGTGGTATTAACTAGTGAAGTGATGACTGATCTGCAAAGGGGGGGGGGGGGGGGGGGGGGGCTAATTCAGGGTTATCTAGACAATTCCCTAAATTTAAGCCAGACGGAGATGACATCCGACCCATTTCTTAAAAAGATTTAACCAAGCATTACCAAAAAATTGGGAAGATTCTGAGAAGATAGAATTTGCTGTGGTGTACCTTCTAGGCGAAGCCTCAGAATGGGGTACAGTAAATATTGAGAATTCATCTTGGGAAAACTTAAAAAAGATTAAACAGGATGTAAACAAGGACAAGAAAAAAAAAATTCCCGGATTTCACGGTAAGAAATACACTTTCTCCCGGGTGAAAATACACTTCACCCCCCCCCCCCCCCTTTTAAAAAAAAAGGCATTTTGGAAAAATATTTCATGTGTAGCAACATGTGCGCTGCATATTTTCGTATTACAAAAGTATAAATTCGAATTCAACCAAACACCACATGTTACTTTCCAAAGCATTGAAATTGAGATTGCGATGCACTTTTGTAAGCCAGTTATGGCTCATGTCACGTGATCTCTCCAGCCAATGACAGCAGAACACGTGATGTAGTCCGCCAAAAGCAACATCACTGTTAAGCGGTGCGTACAGAGAAATAGGAAAAGTTAATGATTTAAATTAATATATATAGTGTTGTTCCAAGAAAAGCAAAGCTTCCACATATAATATTGGTCTCGAAGATTAATAAGCTGCAAGAGAAGCTTTCACATATAATGTTGATCTTTTTTTCGTGAGTTACACTTTCAGATACATCACACAAATGTGCCAATAAAATTTTTAATAATGACATAAATGTTTGATCTTCTGGGCTCAAAATTTTTTTTTAATGATCGTCCTCACAGAGTTGATTTTTAATTGAGAGTCAAATGCTCTGTGATTTAAGAAATTCATCATACATTCTTGCACATAGTTCATCTTGCATTAAAGGAAATTTACTTTGAAAGTAACGCTTTTCAAACAATCATTCACAATATTTTCCCGCAACCTGTTAGACATAGGTTCATTTCAGGAGTTACCAGAGAGCACAAGATAACAGGCATCACTGCGCTTGTGCAGCTACAATGACGCAGGAAGCCCGTGTTCATAATTGTAAAACATTAAAAGATCTTACATTATGTTATAAAAGAAACAAGACATCAGAGGATACTCCACGAGCATTGGAATTTCGTGAACCATACTAAAATGCATAATTTGGCTTACAGTGCAGATCCATATGTAAATTTTCTTGGAGTACCAGTACTATATTCTCATGTTTGGTTCTTTATTATGGCATAATGGCATAGGTGCTAGAAGATGAAAACATGCATATGAAACACTTTGCTTCAAATACATTGATTGCCTCAGTGGAAAAGATTAATAAAAGCCAAATTTCTTTAGAAAACTGACAAAAATAACTTCATTGTTCCGCAAGGCGATTAATGCTCAACTGTCAGAAAATTGGAAATAAAATAAAACCTGAAACTAATAATATGTTTTACCCTTCCGTAATTATGTGAATGCATTTTAATTCACTTGATAGCTCCCGGCCACAGAAATCCAATTTGTTTTCATTTGACATGAAAGCAATAAATGAAGAGGAAACAGCAAAATCATTAAACTTAAACATGGGGCACGCTGAGACTATACATCTCCCCACTACAACTCAGACTGCTCTGCGCATCAGCCATGGATCAAAGATATTTCCCCAACCTCGGCAATACTAGATAGTTTTCCTGCACAGAATTCCTTTAAAATCTGAAACGATTCTGTCATCTATTCCTAACATCTTAAACTATCCTATAGTTTAGTGTTTAGAAAAACTGGATACGACTACAAGATAAAGAAAACTCAGGAGAATCACAGAATAAGAAAGAAAGTGATATCGACACAAAATAAAATGAATAGAGTATTATATTTATGGTAATATAATATGAGGTGAATAATTAAACAACTGTGATACTATAGTGTATAAATTTTCTATTTTGCATAGAGTATTTTATACCTTTTATGAGATGTGATGTAAATGAGAGGGTTTGTATAGGTTTTGAAAGGGGTGGGTATTGTAAATAAAAGCATGGTTTACAAGAGTAAATAAATCATGGCTAACAAAAAACACACATCACACCTTTCAAACATCCCTCGCAAACAAGTGTGCCCAATTCTTCACCATTTGCCGTTTCCATAGGATTGCTAAGATATCCTTCGGGGACCTCAAGGGTGAAGGTGGGAATGTCCGTTCTGTAGGAGACGATTTAACACCAAACCACCTCCGGCGTCTCACCCAAGTACCTGAGGGGTAGGGATCCTGGAGGAGGGGAGGTGGGAAGGGTTTCCTGTCTTTGGGGCTATCTTCTTTCTCTTCTTAGATCTTAGCAACCATATCTATTTTTTTCTCCCCCTTTCTTACTTCTCGTTTGAGGACCTATCTATTTTTCCCTCTTTCCATACTCACAAACTTCTATCAATGAAGTCCTTTCTTTTTTCCATAGTTTCTAATAACCTACATCTTATCTTTAGATAAGAAGGCCGAAGAATCCGACTACACGAACACACATCCGCATACATACAAAAATACATTTAGACACAAATATTGAAATTACAGACTAAAAAGCCTGTCACGATGTGAGAATCACCACATATTGTAAAGGAAAGAATATGTGTACAAAGGGAAATATGCACATGTGCGCGCGCGCAAACACACACACACACACACACACACACACACACACACAGAGGGAATGTCAGCTTAATAAGTACACTGACGAATTGTAGGATAGTGGGACTTGAATAGTACATATAGACACAGTATCTACTAAGAGTACAGAAGTTGAGAAGTAGAGTAGGACTCTAGGGAGTAAATGATGCAGTAGTTTTGTGGATCACTTCTACTACCTTTCTTGTAGACAGGTGTGACCTGTGCATTTTCCGAGAACTGGGCACAGTATTTTGTTTAACGGATCTATGATAGATTCCAGTGAGAAGAACGCCTAACGCAGCCAAAAATCATTATACACTCTGACAGGGATTTCATCGGGGCCTGGAGCTTTCCTCAATTTTAACAATTTCAGCTGTCTTTCAACACCACTGACATTAATACTTATTTCATTCATCTCTTCAGTGGTACAAGGATTAAATTGGGCCAGTTCTCTTGGGTTTTCCTTTATAAAGAAACATTTGAAAACAAAGGTAAGCATTTCAGCTTTTGCTTTGCTACTCTTAAGTTCAGTTCCTGTCTCATTCGCTAGGGACTGGACACTAACTTTGGTGCCACAAACAGCCTTTACATATGACCAGAATTTCTTTGGATTTTGTGAAATGTCATTTGACAATGTTCTCAAACGGTAGTCACTGGATGCATCACACATTGCTCTCTTGACAGCCGAATGAGTTCCATTCAGAGGAAATACGGAAGCGTCCGATCCCACCCGTCGGCTTTGACCCATGACGTCACAAATATGGCGGAAACGACCATAAATGACAATTCCAATATGGCGGATATAAAATCGTTGCATACGTATCATAAAGACGAAAATACATAGAAAAACAACACACACACAGGTTTCACAAAAAGCCTAATGACTCTAACGGGACAAGCGTGGGAAATTGGGGGTTTTTGGGTGGGGAGAAACTAAATATAAACAAATTTAGCCATCCACCGCCATACAAAACCACGCAAGACGACGAAAAAAATCGACATCACAAAACTCACCAAATACCAAAAAAAACATTATTATCTGGAATCGGACACTTCCCTTGACCTATATAGATCTACAGTAGCTCCCGATCCCATAAATTGGGATCGAACACTTCCCTTGACCTAAATAGCTCAACAGCAACTCCCGATCCCACCTCCCAATACAAAAATCAAAATACACCGCAAAACATTACGAACAAACACTTCCCTTGACGTACATATATCTACAGCAGCTCCCGATCCCATAAATTGGGATCGAACACTTCCCTTGACCTATATAGCTCAACAGCAGCTCCTGATCCCATCTCCCATTACAAAAATCAACATACTCCACCAAACATTCAGACTGAACACTTCTCTCCAACTATATAGCTCAACAGCAGCTCCCAATCCCATAACTTAGGATCGACCACTACCCTTGACCTACGTAACTCAAAAACATCTCCCAATATGAATACCAATACCAACCTTCACAGCCACAAATTTCAATGAAACACTTCCCTATACCCCAATACACAACACATACGCCAAAAACAAAAAAATGAGAACTTACCACAAGAAAGTTCCAGCCCCACAAACTAGATTGGCCACCACACACACACACACACACACACACACACACACACACACACACACACACACAAAACCAACGAAAAAATACTGAACCAAAAGAAAAACCCAACCCACCCACACCTCAACCCCCCTCCCCCCCCCCAACCCCAAAATAAAAAACCCACAAACAAAAACCAAATGCAACATAAAAAACATCTCAATCACACACTACAACTCAACAAAAACTTCAACAAAATAGATCCTCCACAACTAAAACAAAAAACACACTCCCCCCCACCTTAACAAACACTATACAACAAAATAAACCACCCACCCCACCCTGAACCACAGCCACCCACCCACCTACCTACCCACCCCCACCCACCTAACTAACCACTTTCAGTCTATACATTTTACCCACGGCCCTTAAAAAAACCCGAACAATACAATAGCCTTTGGGACACTCTTCCGCCAACAGTACTCATCTAAATGAGACTGAAGGTTGGAAGAGCGCCTCTTCCCCCTCCCAAGAACTGACTTAACCGCCCCCCACATCCCCTCTATTGTATTAGTACAAGCCCGCCTCATAATTCTTAAACTCTAAACTATGGTTCACTACTAAATGATTAAATCCCCTCTCACCCAACCCCCTACGAGAAAAAAAGCATCAGAAACTATTGTGGACCCCGGCTCTATATATTCCTCAATTAACCCCACTAATTCAGCCTTCGACCTCCCTTCCACAACCCTAAAAACACATTCGGAACCCCCACCCCCCGGAACAACAGCCCCCCCACACCCAAAGACCAGCCACAGACTTCCCCCTCCCATACTTCCTTTTCCCAAACTGTGACTCGTCCACCTCCACAACCACCCCATGCCCCCCAACTTACCCCTGTACTTAATAAATTCCGAACACACTTCACGACAAAAGGAATACCAATCTAAAACAGTCCTCTCACTCACACCAGTCTCATGCGCGCAAAAACTCTGTGGGGATCTATAACAAAAATAATATGTAACAAGCACAATCTCAAGCATGCCCAATCTAGACTTCTCGAACCAGGTACCGCGCCGTATGGAACGCCATACGTCATCTTTGCGACAGCGCCACATGTAACAGCCCTGGTCCGAGAGACCGGAACTTTAACCAATTTCATTGGTTCATGGCACACACCGCACTTCACGACCTCGGCAATTAAGCCAAATAGCTGAAGGAATTTAATCAGCTCTAAAGCTGTGTCCCCCATCATAGCCCTCAACCGAGAACTATTAATCTGGTCTTTCATATCCATTCCTGAACAAAAAACCACAACCGAATACACTTAATAACAAACTCACCCGACGTACAGCAATCATCATTACATTAACCATCACACAAAACCGTTAACTCACTGATACAAATTCCGCTTCAAAAATACGCACGCAGCACTCACCACTGAGCAAAAGCAAACTGAGCCCAACACACCAAACAAACGAAAACCATGAACATACCACCAGAGGGCACAACAAACAACAACACGACATCTACAAACACGCCACACTCACAAACCAAACTCCGCACCGTAATGACGTCACACACCACAACTCCCTTACGTCACGGGTCAAAGCCGACGCGTGAGATCGCATGTTTCTGTTGACCCCATTCAGAATCTCTCTATCTACAGACCAACACTTTGTTCTACACCTATTATGTAGTAATCTCTGTTTCTTTAGAAGTTTCTTTACAGTGACTGTATATAATGGAGTCTCCCTCCCATTATGAACTGTTCTACTGGGTGCATATCTATCCACTGCGTGATCAACTCTGTTTTGAGTACCTCATTGAGATATGACATTACTGATTTTTTATCTAGTTTACTGAACATATATGTCTTTATGCCTGATATAGTTGTCCTTTGTACTCTGGTAATCGTTGTTGCCACGACTGCGTCATGGTCACCGATACTGGTTTCAATGTGGACACACACGAAGAGGTCAGGTCTATTTGCTGCCGTTAGATGCAATGTATTTCCTTCAACACTGGGGTTCCTATCTATCTGTTCAAGGTAGTCTTCAGAGAAGGTATTTACTGAAGTTTCACAGGATGGATTATCCCGCCCACCACTAACAAAATTGTAATTTTCCCAATTAAATGGTGGATGATTTAAAGTCTCCACCGGTGTTTTGCTATTTGGGTAGCAAAATAACTAAAGATGGTTGAAGTAGAGAGGATATAAAATGTAGACTGGCAATGGCAAGGAAAGCGTTTCTGAAGAAGAAAAATTTGTTAACATCGAGTATAGATTTAAATGTCAGGAAGTTGTTTCTGAAAGTATTTGTATGGAGTGTAGCCATGTATGGACGTGAAATGTGGACGATAAATAGTTTAGACAAGAAGAGAATAAAAGCTTTCGAAATGTGGTGCTACAGAAGAATGCTGAAGATTAGATGGGTAGATCACATGACTAATGAGGAGGTACTGAATAGAATTGGGGAGAAGAGGAGCTTGTGGCACAACTTGACTAGAAGAAGGGATCAGTTGGTAGGACATGTTCTGAGACATCGAGGGATCACCAATTTAGTATTTGAGGGCAGCGTGGAGGGTAAAAATCGTAGAGGGAGACCAAGAGATGAATACACTAAGCAGATTCAGAAGGATGTAGGCTGCAGTAGGTACTGGGAGATGAAGAAGCTTGCACAGGATAGAGTAGCATGGAGAGCTGCATCAAATCGGTCTCAGGACTGAAGACCACAACAACAACAACAACCACCACCGACGATTACAGTATGACTGTGGAACTTATGTACAAGTGAACTGAGGTTTTCTCTTAATTTTTCAGTTACATCACGAGATGAGTCTGGTGGGCGACACAATGAACCAATTATTTTTTTCCCACCACTGATACTGAGTATTTCCCAAACAATTTCACATGCAGCTTCAATTTATATCTTGGTGGATTTGAGTTTTTTGTCTAATGCAACAAATACAGCACCTCCACTTTCCATGTGCCTTTCCCTTCCGCTTGAATTTCCCCCGAAAATCTCACTGTTATCAATTTCAATTAATGGGTGCGAAACCACCAGTTTTGTGTCTTTACATCAAGATCAGAGGTCACTACAAAATCTACAATTCCCATAACAGAGTAATGCTGCGTAACAGGGCCTATGTGTTCTCTCACAATGCTCTTCAACCAAAGCAACTAGCATGCAACCCTTCAAATACTGCACGGTAAATGAGTTACTCTACAGAGAAATGGTATAAAAATGTCGGAATATGTACATTCAAACACAGAAACTCCCAGTCTACTCTGTCAGCAAATATGGGATGATAAATGTGTTGAACCTACTTTGTTCTGAGCCTTACCTTTGAAGAGATCCTTGTAGAACGTATCCTCTTCCAAATCCATTCCCCACGCAATCTGAATAGGATCCAAATTACAGTCTGGCACACAATTATCCAGCCCTGTATTTCTAACATAACTAATGTTACTGTTCACAGGGTCTTCTCCAAGCCTATTAGGCCTGCTCTCTAGGCCGCCATCTTTCAAAGGATCTAGAAAACATAATCACATCTGAACTTTTGCTTAACTGGTCATATCATAATGACTATGGTCATTTCTGATGACAGCACTTATAAGGTACTGGGAAACACAACGATTAACAACAACAAACAGAATGTAGTGTTGCAAACCTCTTAAAGAAGTACTTTGGTTTTGTAACTCACAGCCTGGTTATCAGGTGCAGTGAATAGTGCAATGGAATATCGGGTCTAGTGCAGCAGGGGATACAACCCGTCGGCTTTGGACAATGATGTCACAAGTCGCCAGATAGCAGTTTACCATTTTCGCTTTTGCTGTTATGTTTCAGTTTTGTTTTTTTACTGATTGCTTAATAAAGTGGATCTGTTTATTCTATCTCGTGAGATTTTTTTTTAAAAAAAGCCAAAAAACACTTATCAGCCACTGAAGGGAGCTACAACACTAAGAAGTATCGCTTCTCGATTGGCGACTTGTGACGTCAATGTCCAAAGCCGACGGGTTGTATCCCCTGCCACAAAAGTCCCGGAATATCTGAGACCAGTCTTTACAGATAATTTTAGTAAAATGATTACTTACATCTCCCTAAGAAAGTAGCAGTCATCACAAAATCCTTAAAATCAAAATATTCTAGTTGTTATGACAACAAATCAACAAAGTCAATCCAAGAGTGCTCATGCAAGTTGAGTTCTATCAAAGTTATTTGTGTTATCAATCTGTTATCGGCAGAACATCTCCAGACTGGCTAAAATATGCTGAAGTTGAGCCTCTTTAAAAGAATGGGGACAAAGAGATACCATCAAAGCATCAATCAATTTCACTCTTGCCAGCTTCTTCAAATATATCTGAAAAGGACGTGTTCAAGCATCTGACTGCAAGTAATATATTGTCCAAGTAACAATTTGGTTTTCTTAATGGTTCCGATACAGAGAAGGCTATTTATACATACAGTGAGAACGTCCATAATTCATTAGATAACAAATTAGAGGCTACTGGCCTTTTCTGTGACCTGTCAAAAGTCTTTGAATGTGTGAATCACAGCACACTCTTAAGCAAATTAGAATATGGTGTCACTAACAGTGCTGCAAAACGACTCAAGTCTTACCTACCAAACAGGAAACAAAGAGTGTCATTGCTAAATACTTGTGGAGTAAGCAATCAGTCTTAATCTGACAGGAAATTAATTACAAGAGGTGTTCCTGATGTTCCATGTTGGGTCCCTTGCTTTTACTTCAGTACAGAAATAACATTTCGTCTGTTACAATGCCAGATGCTTAAAGTTTCTTTTGTTTGCAGATGACTCAAACATTGCAATAAGTAGCAAGTCAAGTACAGATTTCGAGATCGCTCCTAATCAAATTTTCACTGACAGTAATAAATGGTTTAAAAACAAATCACTGTAATTAAACTTTGAATAGACCCACTCTATGGAGTTCAGATCCTGTAACCAGCATGGTTATAATATATAAAGACATGCTGATTGAAGACGCTGGCAGAGTTAAATTTCTGGTATTACAACTTGATAATACCTTCAGTAGGAAAGGGCTACCACAGATTTACTGTAGTGCCTAAACAAGCCTGTATTTGCAGTGAAAATAATGTACATATAGGAAATATACATATAAAAAAAACTTGCGTATTTTGACTACTTTTAATCAATCATGACATAAAGGATCATATTCTGGTGTAACTCGTCAAACTGAGAAAAAGTTTTCAGTGTACAAAGCGTGTAATAAGACTCATTTGCGGTGTAAATTCATGAACGTAATGTACAATCCTGTTATGGAACTTTGTATTCTAACTACTACTTCTCAGTATATTTCTTAATGAAATTTGTTGCAAGTAATATGTCTACTTCCAACCAGTAGCTCAAAACATAGTAACAATGCTAGGAATAACAATCTACATGAAGACCTGAATTCACTCACCAATATTCAGGAACATTCAGTTTCAATAAATTGCCAAGAAAAATTAAAAACTTGGTTTCAGATAAAATACAGTGTAAACAGAGTTTGAAAGACGTTTTGGTAAGGAACTCCTGCTTTATAGATGAATGTCTTAACTGGGCCTGTTAGATCAGCTTAAGTAAAAACTTCTGTTAGATTTCGGTGTTCACAGCACTTGGTCACAACAGTAAAGAATGTTCTTTTGTGTATGTTCAATTTATTAAAAGTGCATAACTATGCTTCATTCTGGAAGGGTATTAATTCTGTAATATTAGCAGTTCCACTTCACTGTAGGGTATTCACATATTTTGACAATCTCCTGATAAATGAGCAGGATAGTAAATATTATATCCAGATGTTTTATACTTTTTATTTTAGATTTTATGGCTTGTTCCAAACCCACGTGAGTCAATTCAGTTTTGGGTCTATGGAAGAAAAACTGAATCTAAGCTAATCCACAGTTCTAGCAATGTAATCTTCTGCGGCGACATACAGTGTAAACCGAGGTCCTGCACATTGTGTACTACGGCAACATGAAGTTGTCAAGTTTTTTATTTGGCAAACGACAAGCGACTCTCTTGAAAATTGGTTTATACGATAGTCTAATTTTCTTAAAATAACAACAACGGATTGTTACGAAACGTAAACCATTAATTTCCTACCAAACAGGCACATTTAACAGACGCTTAAAAAGAGATTGCCCTACATCTTTCTTTAAATTATGTATAACACAACGCTAAAATATAACTGATTCTTCATATTACCTCCTTCACCAAGTGTAGGCGTTTCAGCAGTCGTATCTTCAACAAGATTCACTTCTAGTAAAGAGTCCAATGCTACGAAGGGTTCCTCCCCTTCTTCATCCATATTTCTTCTTTCCCTTTGCAAGTATATACATCAAAATATTCGTATAACTTCCTATATAGTTCGCTTTCTGTTATTTTACACCGTTACTATTAACAACAACCACCTATGCAACAATCCATAAAATCTGCATTCTTTCTGCAAAGCAACAAAACAAACGTCACCCGCCAAACGCGCCACAAACATTTGTCGCACAACATAACAAAGATATTCCCTACCATACCTTCAACATAGAACCTTGCGCAATTTGCATGTTCGCGTCAGGATTGTGTAATGCGAAGAACATACAATTCAGGAGACAACACAACATTCTCTTTTTGCGCTACTGTTGCGTCAAAAAAATAATGCGCAGTATATAGTGTGTTGGAACAGGCGATGTTGCCAGTTCTCCTCTCAGTGCTTGCATATAATGATAGAAAGGTCTACGATCCTTTTCGCTTTTAACCGTTACTAAAGAGTTCGGATTGTTCGAAAGCTATAAACTTTATTCAGGAAGTATCTCTGAACAAAGAAACAAAGGTTTGAATAATCTGCGTTGCCATATCTCTCCAAACGTTCTTGTATTGGCGCTAGCATCGCTTATGACATCATGATGACGTCATGCGCAGCTTTCAAGGACGAAGGACAAAAGGGCCTTGCTCCGTTAAGCCCGGTCCACACGCAACGATGTGTCTGCGCAGACATCGGCGCAGATTTCTGTACATGCAAAAGATCGCTGCAAATGTGGTGTGTTCACACGACACAAACCCCAATCTACTACTCGCCCGCCATTTGTCGGTGTAGAAAAGAAATATCAGTGGCAAACGACTACGCTCACCGTAAACGTCAAAAATTTAATTCAGTTATTTTGAAATATAGCCAGCACAGGAATGGGGTAGGAATAATTTTAGATGAGTATGCTAGTAAATCTGTCAAAAGCATTTTACCAATCTCAGATAGAGTAATCAGTCTACATTTACAAACGAAACAAACAAATATTAATTTAATCCAAATCTATGCTCCAACAGCCGACAAAGACCAAGAAGAAATAGGAAAATTTTATGAAGAATTAACACAAGCAATAGGAACCTCAAAAAGCAGAGACATTATTATCATCATGGGAGATTTTAATGCCAACATAGGTGAAGGAAGTGAAGGTGATCTTATTGGACCTTTTGGTTTAGGAACAAGAAATGAAAGAGGAGATTAGCTGTCACAATTTTGCCAGGAAAACAATCTGTCTATTACAAACACATTTTTTAAACTCCCTAAACGAAGACTTTATACTTGGAAATCACCAAGAGACTGTAATGAAGAAGTTTGCAGAAATCAAATTGATTTCATACTTATAAACAAGAGGTACAAAAATTCTATTCATGGTGTGAAAACATATCCAGGAGCTGATATATTTTCTGATCATAACCTTTTAGTAGCAAAGTTCCATGTGAAACTGAAAGCCATACAAAAGAAACAAAAGAAGGACTATATAAATACAACTATTCTAAGAGACCCCTTGACTAAACAAAAGACTTCTGAAGAGATTAATAAGGAATTAGTTAGGATAAAGAATAATCAAACAGAAGACATTGATGGCAAATGGGAACTTATAAAAGACACATTAAATAATGCATGTAAAAACACTATGGCGACCAAACACGACAACATGAAAAAGAAGTGGATGACAGAGAAGATATTACAATTGATGGAACAAAGAAGAATACTTAAAAATAGAGATGAAAGTGAGTATAAAAGATTACATGCAGAAATACGAAAAGAAACACGGCGAGCAAAAGAAGAATGGTACAAGGAACAATGCTCTGAAATTGAGAGTTATGAAACAAGACATGATAGTTTCAACTTACACAAAAAAGTTAAAGATTTAGCTGGACTTAATAAAAAGAAAAGTACAAGTTTATTGTTAGATAAAAATGACAAAATAATTCCTGATGTTAAAGGTAAACTGGACAGGTGGACAGAATATGTCAAAGAACTATTTGAAGATACAAGAAAAGATCAAAAATTTCATGATAACATGATCGGAGAACGAGGACCAAGCATATCGAAAGAAGAAATATTACATGTTATCAACAAATCAAAGACAGGAAAAGCCCCTGGACCGGATAAGATACCAAATGACATCCTGAAACTCACAGGAATAGACCATATAGATATATTTGTACAATTGTTTAATGATATTTATAATTCGGGAATTATTCCTAGGGATTGGTTGACATCTACCTTTGTTACATTACCCAAAAAGGCTAATGCCAAAACTTGTAATGATCACCGTACAATAAGCTTAATGAGTCACACCTTAAAGATATTTCTAAAAGTTATACACCAACGAATATACAAAAAAGTAGAAGAAGGTATAAGTGAAACACAATTCGGTTTTAGAAGTTCCCTCGGTACAAGAGAAGCATTGTTTGCTTTTAACATATTAGCGCAACGATGTATGGAGGTTAACCAGCCACTATATGTGTGCTTCCTGGATTATAATAAAGCATTTGACAAAGTTCGTCATGATCATCTCATAGAATTGTTAGAAAAGAAAACACTTGATAAGAAAGACATCCGCATTATATATAACCTCTACTAGAATCAAACCGCAACCGTGAAGGTAGAAAATGAGTTATCGAATGATATAGAAATAAAGAGGGGTGTGAGACAAGGTTGCGTTCTCTCACCCTTATTGTTTAATATGTATTCAGAAGACATAATCCAGGCAGCTCTATCAGATGAAATAGCTGGCACTAAAGTGAATGGGCTAAACATTAACAATGTTAGGTTTGCTGATGACACTGCACTACTAGCTGGAAACCTCAAAGATCTACAATTACTTCTTGACAAAGTCGCAGAAAAAAGTGAAGAATTTGGCTTGACTCTTAACGTAAGCAAGACTAAGTTCATGGTGATATCTAAAACACACCAACAAGAAAATCTTACAATCAATAGGGAAAGAGTCGATCAAGTACGTAAATTTAAATATCTCGGAACAATTGTAAATGAGGAGATTGAAAGCTCAGAAGAAATTAAATCGAGAATAGGACAGGCCAGAAGTATCTTTAATAAGATGAAAAATGCATTCTGTTCGAGAGACATTTGTTTAAACACAAAAATGAGGTTGCTAAGATGCTATGTATTCTCAAAATTATTATACGGAATGGAAGCGTGGACATTGAAAAAGAAGGACATGAACAGTTTAGAAGCTTTTGAAATGTGGGCATATAGAAGAATACTTAGAATTAGTTGGGTGTCGAGGATTACTAATCAAGATGTCCTAAGAAGAATGGGAAAGGAAAAAGAATTAATTAAAACTATTAAAGTAAGGAAGCTACAATATTTAGGCCATGTTATTAGGGGAGTAAATTACAAAATATTGCAAATAATACTAGAAGGGAAAATTTGTGGGAAGAGAACGAGGGGTAGAAGACGGACATCCTGGATTGACAATTTAAAAAATTGGTACAACTGTTCAACGTCAGAACTCCTTAGATCAGCCAAATCAAGATCAGAAATTGCCATGATGACAGCCAACCTTCTTAGAGGAGACGGCACATGAAGAAGAAGAATTTTGAAATATAGAAATGGAGGAAGTTCTGTTGTGGTCTGTGTTCGCAGCTTGTGTTGCAAAAAAAACATTCAGACCAACCGCAGGAAACAGAGAAAGCGGTCAAAATGGTGTAGACAGTGGCTGCTAAAGCGAAAGCAGTTTTCTCACGTACATTTAGTGCGCGAGTTGCAGGGCGAACCTGTTTTGTTTTACATTACGTGGTGTTCCATTTCCTGGCACACTGACACCCCAATTTCATGTCCTGCTTGGTCTTGGCGTTTCTTGATCACTAAGAAAGCCAAGCAGATCAAAATACCATAACATTGGCTGGTATACTTGATGTACTCTTACACCAGATCTTCTAGATTTCTGAACTTTGGATAACTCTTTTCGATAAACAGTTCGCTGACAGACTTAATTTACTTGGCTTGCCTTCATGAATCATCCTTCAGGAGAGCGTAAATAGCTTCAAATGTCTTGGGTATTATTTTACTCGATATTGCAGTTGAAAAGTCCAAATCCTTGTAGCTCCTTCCTGTTGCTAGGAATCTTAATGTTACCGCCAGCCGTTCATTAGGAGAAATTGCCCTTCTCATACAAGTATTTTTTCTCATAATATGAGGGGTTACAAGCTTTAAGAGATAATTATAAGTTTCTACATCCATCCGCAAATAATTTCGCCAGTTCGCAACGATTTTTTTTTTATTACCGTTTCTCTGTTTGCCGAGGCGTCAACTGCCCGCAATATTTCAATTAGAGCATTGTATGCTGCTGTCTTGTCTCGGTCATTATATTCTTTACTTTTAATCTTCCACAAACATGGGTGGTTTCTATATATTTCAATGAATTCACTTACAAACTCTCGAGAACACTGACGAGTATCAGCCATTTTAATGCCCTGTGCGCACAAATCCAAACACTAGACTGAGTAAACAACTGTTTCGCGCCAGATTTGCGGCGATCTCCTGTACACTCGCTCCAACTTGTCTGTGCAGATGTGGTTTGAACCCACAGATTTGAGAGGTTTCGCTCAAACCTCCAACTCCAACTTCCAGGTTTGCACACACCTCAGGTTGGTGCAAATCTTCTGTCCACACGCAACGATCTGTCTGCGCAGATATGATGTGCGCAGACAGATCGTTGCGTGTGGACGGGCCTTTACACGTGAAGAGTGCAGAGGAAGTATAACCTGATACTCAGAGCGCTAGCAGATTAGAGCCTAACCTATGTCGACGACTGCAAAAAATTTGAGAGTGGAGAAGGAAGAGACAATGTCTCCTTTCAATGAAACCATTTTGACATTCACGTTATGCAACTTTGGAATTCACGAAATAAATGAGCGAAATGTCTTTCTCACAACTGAGCTTATGTGATGATTCCATTTCATATTCCTACAAACTGTTACATACAGCTAATGTGTAAGAGTTGATTGATTTCGACTGTCACTTATTGTAATCATATTTTGTTAAGTGCCGGAAACCGGATAGAAATTTGAAGCCTGAACCTCTCGAACTGACTTGACTGTGTAAATCACAATATCCTTTTAAGGAAACAAGAATATTATAGTGTAACAGTAAACGCTGCAAAATGGTTCAAATCTTTTATCTCTAGCAGGAAACAAAGGGTGTTATCAGGAATGAGACATGTATCAAGCTATCAGGCATCATCCAACTGGGAACTAATTACATGTGGGGTCCCACAAGGTTCCATTTTGGTGCCCTTACTTTTTCTTGTGTATATCAATGACCTTTCATCAGTAACATTACCAGATGCCAAGTTTGTTTTGTTTGCCGATGATACAAACATTGCAATAAATAGCAAATCAAGTGTAGTCTTAGAAAGATCAGCCAATAAAATATTTGTGGACATGAATCACTGGTTCCTAGCCAATTCTTTGTCATTAAACTTTGAAAAAACACACTACATGCAGTTCAGAACTTGTAAGGGGTGACCCAAGAGTGTATGTCTAACATACGATGACAAGAAGATAGAAGTGGACAGTGTTAAATTCTTGGGATTACAGTTTGATAATAAATTCAACTGGGAGGAGCACACCACAGAACTGCTGAAGCGTCTTAACAAATCTCTGTTTGCAATGCGAATTTTGCCAGACATAGGGGATATAAAAATGAAAATGCTGGCATACTATGCTTACTTTCATTCCATACTGTCATATGGGATTATTTTTTGGGGTAATTCATCAAGTCAAGCTAAAGTTTTCCGGGCACAAAAACGTGCGGTAAGAGTTATATGTGGTGTGAACTCAAGAACATCCTGCAGAAGCCTGTTTAGGGAATTAGGGATACTAACTACTGCTTCCCAATATATTTATTCCTTGATGAAATTTGCCATTAAAAATATATCACTATTTCAAACCAACAGCTCAATTCATGGAATCAATACTGGGAATAAGAATAACCTTCACAAGGATTTAAAGTCACTTAGTCTAGTACAAAAAGGTGTGCATTATTCAGGAACACACATTTTCAATAACTTGCCAGCACCCTTAAAAAGCTTAACAACCAATGAAATTCTGTTTAAGAGAAGCCTAAAGGATTTATTGGTGACCAACTCCTTCTACTCCATTGATGAATTTCTTAGTAAAACCAACTGATTTGTATATAAGTACAACATAACTTCTGCACAATTTCAGTGCAGTAATGTGTTCATTGAAAATTTGTGTGTGTGTGTGTGTGTGTGTGTGTGTGTGTGTGTGTGTGTGTGTGTGTGTGTGTGTGTGTGTGTGTAAGTATAATCTAACTTCTGCACCATTTCAGTGCAGTAATGTGTTCATTGTAAATAAGTATTACAGTATTTGTATTACCTTATAAATAAATAAAAAACTTTTTTATTTTAAATTCAGTGCATCAGTATTTGTAAAATGACTCTTAGTGTTCATTAAAAAATGACGATCATTCCACTTGGGACCTGTGGAATGGTACATTAGCTTATTTGTTTTAGTTGTAAATATTTGTCATGTATTGTTGTTTTTCTGACATGTTCCACATCCTGGAGGACCTCCTCACTACGGATCAATTGGAATGAAAGTAAATCTAATCTAATCTAATTAATCATTTACTATAGAGCCTTCGTTAAATCTCCCATCTTGTAGTACCAGCAAGTAGAGAACGTATCTATAATGAAACAAAATGTGTTCTGAGAAAGGGAACATATGTTATTCAGCAAAATATAAGCATTTTATTAATGCAGCAGAGTTGATAATTCATTTTTGTCCACTAAATTTGGATAACTGACTTAATAGTCAATATCACACATTGAAAATGATTGTATTAAATTACATTCAAAAGACGCTACAGATCAGAAATCAGATTCGCCAAATGTAGAGCAAATAATAACTTCATTTAAAAACCCAATAATAAATGTAAGGCTGTGCAGAGGGAGTAAAATTATGAACAGGTGTACGTTATGTAAAAGCTACAACTGCCTATTTGAATTTATTTGTCAAAAAATTAATTTATTTCTAGGTGCATGCATTGTTGAGGTGCTGAACTGGAAAATACACACTGAGGATCTGCTGAAACGTTTGAGTTCAGGTAGTTATGCTATTAGGGTCAATGCAAATTTTGGCGATATACATCTCAGTAAATTGGCTTACCACACCTATTTTCATTATCTGCATTCATATGGCATCATATTCTGGGGTAACTCATCATTGGGTAAAAGAGTGTTCATTGCACAAAAGCATGTAATCAGAATAATTGCTGGAGCTCATCCAAGATCATCCTGCAGATACTTATTTATAGAGTTAGAGATCTTCACTGTAGCCTCACAATATATATATTCACTTATGAAATTTGTTATCAACACTCCGAACGAATTCAAAAGTAAGAGCACTGTACATGGCTACAACACTAGGAGAAAGGATTATCTTCACTACACAAGGTTAAATCTAACTTTGGCTCAGAAGGGGTTAAGTTATGCTGCCACAAAAGTCTTTGGTCACTTACCTAATAGCATCAAAAGAAGTCTGACAGATAGCCATATAGCATTTAAAAGGAAATTAAAAGAATTTCTTAATGGCAACTTCCTACTCAATTTTTGGATATAGTAAGTGGCTAATTTCCCCAACTCCACTAAAAAATTAAAAATATTAAGTGTCATGTAATATTTTGTGTAATGTAATATCTTGTATAGACACCTTTTATTAACCTGACACGTTCCACATCATTACGAAGTGTGGTATTCATGACCTATGGAACAAGTACTAATCTCCAGAATGATATTTTCACTCTTTAGCCGAGTGTGCACTCATATGAAACTTCCAGGCAGATTAAAACTGTGTGCCGGACTGAGACTCGAACTCGGGACCTTTGCCTTTCGCGGGCAAGTGCTCTACCAACTGAGCTACCCAAGCACGACTTACGCCCCGTCCTCACAGCTTTACTTCTGCCAGTACCTCATCTCCTACCTTCCAAACTTAACAGAAGCACTCCTGTGAACCTTGCAGAACTAGCACTCCTGAAAGAAAGGATATTGCGGAGACATGGCTCAGCCACAGCCTAGGGAACGAGGTACTGGCAGAAGTAAAGCTGTGAGGATGGGGTGTGAGTAGTGCTTGGGTAGCTCAGTTGGTAGAGCACTTGCGCGCAAAAGGTAAAGGTCCCAAGTTCGAGTCTCGGTTGGGCACACAGTTTTAACCTGCCAGGAAGTTTCAAGTACTAATCTAATCTAATACATTGACTAAATCTCAGTATGGGTTTAGGTCCCAGCTATTAACGGTTAAAATTGTTGAAAACAATATTTCTTTTGTGCATTCCTCTTTTGAATCAGAATTATCTGCTGAAGCTGCACTAGTGGACTTGAACAAGATATCTGAGTCTGTATACCACAGAATATTACTGGAGAAACTATTATGTTATAGAATTATAGAGCTGGGTCTCTCCCTTATTAAATGATTTTTTCGGCAACAGGAAACAAATTTTAAACTATAATGATCAAAATTCACAGTTTCTGAATGTTAACAAAATATATAAATGATGCGCCCAACAACATGACTTGCAAATCGTTGCTTTATGCAGGTGATACAACTTTCATTAATTCTGGAAAGGACATAAATAAACTGAAGGAACAATGTAAAGATTATCTTAGATTGATCAACATGTAGCGTGATGACGATGGATTACCTGTTAACTACGAAAAAACTGTAAATATTTCTAATAGCTTGTGCAATGTTGATGTTGAGTCCACTTCTACCGAACTCCTCGCATATTCCTAGGTACGAAATTAACTTGGGAGAGTCACAAAGAACATATGTCTCAAAAGCTTTCACAAATTATCTATTTCATTATCTAATCTATGGTGTCTGTCTATGGTGTAAAGATCCAGGGGCCAGGAAAAAATTAGTTGACAGAAGAAAGCCATCAGGAGCATATCTGGAGTGCTATACAATATTTCCTTTATTTCAAACTATTAGATCTAATGCCAGTCCCAATACCTTATATACACAATCACAGTTTTTACATTCAGGAAAATTCCTACAAATATAACCATAGGCAAATTGTTCATAGTCACAACACACATAAAAACTTAAAGACAGACATGACTACAACACGAAGTTAAAAAAAGTGCAGTTACAAATATGTAAGTATTAGGATTTTCAGTGCATTATCTGTGCAGGCACACGCTGCCTCTCTTAATTCCTGTAAAAATAAGACCTCAAATGGCTGAAGAAGATAGTGTTTTATACTTTTAAAGAATCTAAAAACTGACTAAAAGTTGATAAATTTGTACCTCCATTCTAAACATTTTTGTTTCTTCTAGTTTCTTATTCTCTATGTGCATAATGAATATGCAAGTACCTAAATAATGTTCTGCAAATATTTTACTATTAACTGCAATGGGAAAATTGTTGGACACACCATCTATGCTTTTGCTGGATATTCCTTCGGAAGTAACTTAACAATGTGGAGAATGTTTTGTGTATCACCCATGTTGTTTCATCATCTATCTTCTTTTATTATGTGTATCTTAATTTCGTGTAGCACCATAGTATACATGTTTCCTAACTTGTTAGTAAAGCTTTATATAGTCTCTTGCACATTACTCATGATGACATAGACTGCACACAAATGCATAACATGGAAAATAAACAAATAAACAAGTAAAGCTCGACGTGCAGTCTCAATTGATTAGTTAAAGTCTAGATAATATATAATGACGTAATTACCAACATTTAACGAAGAAATGTAGCATAGTAATCAAAATATTGCATGCAAAATGTCAACTGTAAATTTCATCAGTTTCCAGGAACATATCCTACAGCAATGAGTGACTCAACTACATACAAGAAAATCAAGTAGAGAAGATATTTTATTTATAAACAGTACACATACCATTTGTACAAATGAAAAGGTATATACCAGAATAGAACAGAACAGAATGTTTATTAACATGTGAAATCATTTGACTGAAACATTGTTGGCTCATTAGTGAATATAGTTATATAGCCTACATAGCCACATATAAAAAGAAAAAACACATGTATTAAAATAACACACACACACATATGCACATACACACAAATAGATTATAATGCAAAAATTGAAACATGTGTTACATATCTACTTCTTTCTTAAAATTTTCCACTCTGTAATAACATTTTTTTCTTAAGTGTTTTCCAATGGTTGCTTCTGTAGTATATATAAAATATAATAAAATTCCTTTATTTAGTAGCTTCCAGTGTATGCTTTCTTAGTTCTTAGTTTACAGCCTTTGATTTGGACCAAGTTATATTGTTAAGCTACAACTATAAATAGAAATTTTAGGCAGTTTCTTGATAACATTAAAATATCTTAGTTTATTGCACACTGAGTTGAAGGTTTGTCAGCAAGAAAACCCATTAGTCAGAAAAATCACAATGTTTGGAAATCAAAAAACAAAAACAACGAGTGTCTTCGTCCCATAAGTTGTTCATTCGTTTTTCTTTTGTCTAAATATCCTGTAGGCATCAGGAATGCTATCAGAACTGATTCAGGAGAACGAAATTACATTCTCTGGGTGTGGAGAAGGAAAATAGATTTCACTAGGGGCGTTTCTGCGGAATTCAATGTAAATGCTACTAATATATTGAATAATATTATAGTTACATATCATGTGTATGTTATTGGAAAATTTGAAGTAATGTCTTAGGATTTGTGTTATTTAAAAACTTAATTGCTAAAGGTAGATAACGAAAAAGTCATATACACCATACAATGACATCTCAAAACATTAATCTTCATCTCCATCACTATTGTCATCATTGTCTACTGGTTGTTGATATCAATCCTTTGATGCAGTTGTACCAAACAGTCTTGTGTAGTTGTCATTAGTACGACGATTTTCGATATTCCGCAAGATTTAATATACAGGGCGTTTCAAAAAGAAAGAGCAGATTTCAAACATTTATTTCTCAAAAACTACAAATGATAGAAACACAATTCAAACGTTTCTTGTCAGAGAAAGGTTCAAAGTTTTTCAATGGTCCGCGCAGAAGTTCCATGCAAATCCGCAGTGGCGCTGGCGTTTGTTTGTAGGAAAATGGCGACGACACCACAGGAACGATCATTTTGTGTGCTGCAATTTGCAAAGTTAGAGTCCATTGTTGGTGTGCAACGTGCATTCCGCCGTCAATTCAACAAACAGCCGCCTCGTCATAAGCAAATTTATGAGTGGCATCACAGATTCGTAGAAGATGGTTGCATCTGCAAGCGAAAAAGCACGGGTCGTCCACGCACATCGGATGAAAATGTCGAGCGTGTCCGTGCAGCTTACGAAAGGAGCCCTAGAAAATCCACGACACGGGCAAGTCACGAACTAAACATGTCTAAAACAACGGTATGGCGCGTTCTGAGTAAGCGTCTGCACATGAAGCCGTACAAACTGCAGTTATTGCAAGCATTGCGTCCTGACGACCACAACAAAAGGTTCGAATTTTCAACTGCAATTCTACAGGACATGGAAGAGGACAATTTTGCCGAACGATTAATTTTTTCAGATGAATCAACGTTTCACATTTCTGGTAAAGTTAATCGGCATAACGTACGAATTTGGGCGAGTGAAACTCCGAGGGACGTTATTCAACATGAAAGAGACTCACCAAAGGTTAACGTCTTTTGTGCAATTTCGGTAAACAAAGTTTATGGACCTTTCTTTTTCATGGAGAAAACTATCACAGGAACCATTTACCTGGACATGTTAGAAAACTGGCTATTTCCTCAACTTCAGGAAGATTCAAATCACTTCATCTTCATGCAAGATGGCGCCCCACCACACTTCTCTGAACCTGTACGACGGTACCTAAATAACACCATTCCAGGACGGTGGATTGGAAGAGCAGGAGCACAAGTCTGTGGCCTCCCAGGTCACCACACCTTACTCCCTGCGATTTTTATTTGTGGGGGTACATAAAGGACTGTGTTTATGTCCCACCTATGCCCGCTACTCTTCAAGAGGTACGACATCGAATTGTTGCGGCCGTGAATTCGGTAACTAAAGACCAGTTGCGTCGTGTGTGGCAAGAAATGAGATACCGGTTTGATATTTGTCGTGTAACAAATGGTGCTCATATTGAGGTACAGTTTTGATATTTGTTGTGTAACATTTGGTACTCATATTGAGTGAAGGACCGTTGGAATTGTGTTTCTATCATTTGTAGTTTTTGAGAAATAAATGTTTGAAATCTGCTCTTTCTTTTTGAAACGCCCTGTATATTTAGCCTTCACAGGTTTCACTCCAGGAGGGGATGTGGAAGTTCTTGGTAAGTTCATTGTGTTGGGAGTTTTGAACTTTAGAGCTATTATGATGTGACAGCTCCAAGTTACTATGGTATACAAACATATAGCTTTCTTTGTTTAAGTGAAATTGCCAGAATACTGGCTTTTCGTTTTTAAAAATAAACTGGTGATTGCTTTCATAAAGTCCTTGAAATCATGGTGGATGAGCAACTCCAAAAAAATGGAGGTAGTTGCGTCTGGGCCAGCGAAATCCTTTCATCCCAGGTTTTGGGAAGTTCAGCGATGGCAGTCTTCCTGGGTTGAGCAGAAATAAGTGAAAAATCCTGTCAATTTAGTAGTAACTTTGACCACGAATAGGGAAACAGTGTGCAATTCTTTAAAAAAAAATGACAATGAGTACCACACTGAAGAGTAGTAACCCACTGTTTTATTTTTGCTATGCCCTGGACAAGTGTCATTTATTAAAAACAGCTCCTCTGTTAAATCTGAATGTCAAATGCAGATTATGAAATATAGCAGTATTATGATGACCTCATAGTGACCTTTCTTTCCCTCATTTTCCAAAATTTCTTGTTACCATATCGTTTGTCTCAAAGACATAGTACCACAACTGACACATTTATCTGCAACACTTGTTAGTAAATGAGGAAGAGCTAAATTCTGCATAAAATCAATCGAGATGCAGTTAACTTTTCCCTGTCCAGCTTTCATAATTAACACTCATGTTTCATCCAAGAAAGCTTCCACTTTTCTGAGGTGAACAGCTTTCTTTTCCTCAAAAATTTCTCACTGCACCTTCTTTAGCTACTTTTATATTTTACTGAAGCAAATTGCATTCTTTGGAAATGTCAGATCTGGGTCATCCGAAATGGCTGTTGAAAGTTCTGGAAATCTGCAAGTAAGGTTTATAGGGCACATTTATTCAGTAGTCGTTAAGGAAGTCGTCATGCACATCCTTGACAGTGAGGTCTTCTGGCAAAAACAGTGCCTATTGGGATTAGGTCTGAGTGGGAAATGGAATGTCCAGGCAGGGCAGTATATGATATGGACTTCAATAATCTTTACAAGCTGTTCTGGTGCTTGGCACTCCCGGTTCAAATATTTATCAGTGTTGTCTTTTGGTGAGCTCCCACAATGAACTAAGTTATTTTCCAGTTTTCCAAATCTCTCTTAGCTATCTCCAAGAAAACTTAAAAATACATTTTTGCAAACAACACTTCCTCTTGTTACCCGCACTTTACAGCTGAATGTCGTTGCCCCAGATGTCATATTCATCTCACCATCTGTTCTTGGCCGAAAATTCGCATTACCATCCATGCCTATTAAACTACTGAGATGACCATCTTGAGATTACTTCTAAATCATTTTGTTAAAGTCTTCAATGATGCTATGCTGGGCTTCTTTCACCACTTTCTCAAAAGAGTGCAGCCTCAAACCCATCTAAAAACAGACAAAGAAACTGATTATCTTTTAAAGATAAACTGATTAAGCGCTGCATATGTCTTAGATAAGAAACCAAAGAAATTATAGAAAGTAACAAGAACAATGATCATATTTAAGGTGGCTATTCGTGCTGGTTTTACCAGTACAGTATTGGTTCTTTGGTCAATGCCTAGATTGTTGTGAAATAAAACCAATACAGTTGTGAAAAAAATTAGAAGGCTTTAAACATCATATATACATTTTGTTCTGCAAAATTACTTTTATAGTACAAGTAAAAGAAGTACATTTTATGTTATTCTTCGTCTTAAATTTAAAAGAAGGATGAAGACAAATAGAATTAAAACTGACATTTGAGCTATTTCGAATGTACTAATTTTGGATTTTTAAAAGTGGTCACCTTATGGTAATGTCTGTAATACCAATGAATAATGGCAGTATAATAAATATATATTGCTATTAACCTGCAGTCCTTTAATGTCATGCGAGCTGGTACCAAGTTCCTGTGTGGTTGACGTATTTCTCACCATACATTTTGGCATCATGTATATTATCTACATTTTTCGTTTTTCTTGTTCTCTTTTGCGGCCACTCTGAACGATTTGTGTCGATTTTAACTTAAAAAATTGGAGAACAGGTGTATAACCTAGAAGAATGACGGAAGTTCTAAACAAAGTGTAATGTGTCGATGGTTTATCCAGAGTTCAGCAGAGCTGTAGCTGCCTGAAGCACCAATAACTATTGGTGCTCTGGCTAGCTACAGTCTAGATTTGTGGGGTTTTTGCAGACGTGCCGTATTTTTATCAGCCTATGCAGTACGACTTGAGGTGTTTTTGACAAAAGCAGTTGTGTAATCGTGTGGTTAATGCTGAACACAGCATGACGACGCCTTAACTCATTTTTCGATTTTTTGGACTAGTAGTTTTTGCTAGTAAACCCAATTATTTTACTCCGACCATCTCTTCTTTGATAAATCCTTTTTCCTTCTTTCTTTTTTCGGTTTCTACTTCAAATGGGTCTATGATGTCCTTGGTTTTTTTTGCTTTATCTTTCTGTTTGTTCTTGTACTTCGCTATTTATCATTCACATTAAATGCTGCTTCATTGTAACACATCGGTAATGGAATTTCTGTACTCACATTGTCATTTGGTATGTAAGCAATATATTGCCCAAGATAAAGGAATTTATTAACTTAGTCTGCTGCCTTATTATTAATTATACGTTTAGCTCTACATCTACACCTACAGGCCTACTCTACAAATCACACTTAAGTACATGGCAGAGTGTTCATCGAACCAGCTTCACTCTAATTTTCTAGTATTACACTCTTTAACAGAGCACGGAAAAAACGAACACCTATATCTTTCCGTGCGAGCTCCGATTTCCCTTATTGTATTATGAAGATCGTTTCTCCCTACGTAGGTCGACGTCAATAAAATATTTTCGCGTTCGGACTGTAATGTCGCGAGTCAATCCGCAATAGTGTTTTAACGCAGTACGGGCTCGTAGCTTTGGAGCCGGTGGTGGTGACAGCCGCTTGTATCTCGGCGTGATTCACTCACACCTGTCGCTAGCATGGCCGTGGGATGTGCTGCTTGTGTCAGTTCCTGCGACAGAATATTCAAGCACCTAAGATTCTAAACAAATAATACTAAATAGTATTCAGTTTTGATAAAACTTAATATGTAGCATTAAAAAGAAGCTGGTTGCAAAATCTCAGCTTTCTGGTTGGGGTATTTTCAAAATTAGAGAAAATTACCTGAAATACCAAAAACTGACACTTAGGGAATTAAATTCATTTAGGAACTATAATAGTTTGTCTATTGGTTTTATTTGAAAAAATAACCAGAACTTTCAGTGTGCAGAATTAATTAATTGAGATTTTCATATTAAAACTATAATTTTCATTTTCGTAATATAAAATTCAGACAAAATTATTATTTGTATCTTATGTCTTTTTGGGAGTAAATGAGAGTGAGTGAGAGTGTGTATGTGGGACAGATGTTAAATTTCAAGATTAATTTTATTTAATATATTACGCAATCATAGCATGGGAAAGATGTTTGTACCCACATTACTCTACAAATAACTATATTTGTAGAGAATATGATCTTGAAAGAGTGATCTGATTGGCTGTTCATTTGATCAACCTATCAGAGTGAAGTCTTTTCTGCACTCTATCAAGTAGTATATGCGCTGTGAGCAATGGCATCAAGAGAGTTGCGGACGAGCTTTTGAGATGCAAAGGTCATGTTAAATGTGTCCGTCCATAAAATGTGTAAGATGATAAAATGTTCGCTCCTTTGAATTCAGATAGCTTTGTAATGGTAGCTTTTGTTGCTATGAACATTTTGTAAAAGTTTGAGAGTTGTGAGATATTTTGTTGGGGAGATGTATGCATGTGACTTGGATTTAGAAAATTCTGTGTGTTCTACTACAGAATAATATATTTGGCGAGCAAACTTTCTGAAAGAAATCCACTGAATGACTTAATGTAAGAAATCAACGCTATGTGTAGAAAGTGACTGTATACTCGCGTGATTATTCTTGGAATTGACTTGAGACAATTCTGGCTGCTTTACGTGTGACATAAACTGGGAACTTATAATAGGAGTTTTACATACTACATGTTGGCTGATGACACATGTCTAAGCAAAGAAAATAAAACCTACTTTTACCAGATTTCCGAACTTTCAATGAAGATCAGGACTCCGCTTTCCACCCAAGAACTTATTATGCATATTTACAGGAACAATCACAACGAGATTTACGCGGCCTCAGTAATTGTAGATATTAGGTGCTGTTTTCGTCAACACTGCTTTTTCACCGCCTTGTAAGCATCTACATTGCAGAGTGAAGGGACACTAGCAGACGCCAATCTGAGGTAGGTGAATATCAATTTGCAACTTGCTTCAGTGACAGTGAAACTCAGAACAGTTCCATTGCAAGAGGATATAATAGGTTGCTGAAGTTTCGTGATAAGATCCCACTGCAACGAAAACGCCTCTGGTTTAATAATTTCCATCCCAAATGCTGTATCATTTCTGTGACACTCTCTCTCCTATTTCTCAATAATACAAAACGTGCTGCTCTTCTTTGAACTTGGTTGGTGTACTTCATTAACCCTATCTGGTAAGGATCCCAAACTGTGCAATAGTACTCCAAATGAGGACAGACAAGTGTAATATAGGCAGCCTCTTTAGCATATCTGATGCATATGCTAAATCTTCTGTGAATAAAACACAGACTTTGGTTCTCCTTCCACAAAACGTTTTCTACATGTTCTTTGCAATTTAAATTGTCCATAATTGTAATTCCTAGGCATTTAGTTGAATTTAAGGCCTTTAGATTTAATTAGTTCATCATATAACCGAAGTTTAACTGATTTCTTTTAGCACTCCTGTGGGTGACCCCGCACCTTTTATTATTTAGAGTCAATGGCCAATTTTTGCACAATACAGACATCTTATCTAAATCGTTTTGTAGTTGATTTTGATCTTCTCATGACTTTATTAGACGATAATCGACAGCTTCATCTGTAAACAATGTAAGACGGCTATTGAAATTGTGTCCCAGATCGTGCATATAGCTAAGAAACAGCAAGGGCATATAACAGTATTTTGGGGAACGCCAGAAATCGCTTCTGTTTCACTCGATGACTTTCTGTCAATTAATACTAACGGTGACCTGTCTGACAGGAAATCAAGAATCTAGTCACATAACTGCAACTATATTCCATACGTACGAAATTTGATTACAAGCTGTTGATGAGGTATGGTGTCAAAAGCCTTCTGAAAATCTAGAAATATGGAATCAATTTCAAATCCCTTGTCGATAGCACTCAACACTTTGTGTGAGTTAAGAGCTAGTTGCGTTATACAAGAAGGATGTTTTCTAAACCAATGTTCGCTATGATTCAATACAATGTTCTCTTTGAGGCAATTCATAATGTTTGAACACAATATATGTTCCGAAATCCTGTTGCATGTCGTTGTTAACGATGTGGGACTGTAATTTAGTGGATTACCCTATTACCCATCTTCAATATTGATGTGACCTGTGCAACTTTCCAATTTTTGGGTATGGATCCTTCACTGAGCAAGCGGTTGCATATGATTGTGATTGCATCAGCGTTCCTTTCAGGGTACTAAAGGAACCTAATTGGTATACAGTCTGGCCCAGAAGACCTTTCATTGATTTAAGTTGCTCCAATACCCTGAGGATATTCCTAAATGGTTTTCATCCTTTAAATCCCACCACTTCTGTTTTGATGTGGAAATAGTTAAATTTTGCCAGTGGCTATGTCGGCAACCAGGTACCGTACAAGTTGTAGATCCTGTTCTGTCCAGCTATAATCACTATGTTGTCTGCAAAGAGCGGTCTACCTGGGCGATTTATTGACAGGGTTTTGTTTATAATTGTTGAGATTTCTGTGATGCAGTCAACGAATAACTTAAAGAATGTGGTTCACAGTTATCAAGTCCTTGAAATATTCCAGCTTGTATCATCTCATTAAAATTTCTGGATATGTAATAGACACTTATTTTGGACATAAAGGTACAAATAAATAGTAGTTGTAGTAGTAGTAATAGGTTGGAACATAAGTTCGTAGAATTTTTGGGTAAAATTTTTTCGGTTTTCGAGCCATTTCAGTTCTAATAAAAATCTCAAGTTTTTGGTGGCTATCCAACCATCGTCGTCAAGAGTTAAACTACCGACTGCAGGGACTGGCATGGTTTTCCTCTTATATAGGCATAGTTGCAACATCTGGCACAAGTCGGAGAGAGCTGAAAAGACATGTGCGCAGAAGCTGAGTTGGGCAGCTCATATACGCTCCTGCCGCCGTTGGCTGAGTGACGTCAGGTGGCGCAAGGGGCTGGAACTACGTTTGAAACTACCACTCCACCTCCGTACAAGCGTCAAGCATCCATCATTGCTTTCTTTCGACATCCAAAGTAGCGTTTCTGTTTTGTGTATTATTATTTCTGTTGCTATGGGCTTATTTATCGATTGTATTTTTCTATTTAAAGTTAATTGTTGCTATTTGACTTTACATATTATCACTGGAAGTTGTGAGTGGAACTGTGGACGCTAGAAAATGGAGTGGCAAGCGGAGAAGTCGGAATATTTCCGACATTTTCTTCTCTTTGAGATTCAAATAAATCACTTTGCAATGTGCAAGGTCAGTGGTGACAATACCCTGATTGTAAAAAACAAGACAAATGTGAGTAGGAGTGGTGCTCTGAGGGTGCTGTACAAACTTAATTATGAATGTTTATTCTCTGTCCAAACAGGCCTTGCGAGGACCAGCAGTACTGACCGACCACCTTGTCATCCTCAGACCAATAGGTGTCCCAGGATGCAGATATGAAACAGCATGTGGTCAGCACACTGCTCACCCAGCTGTTGACAGTTTCCATTAGCAGAGCTGCTATTTCTCAGCCAAGTCGCTAAAGAATTGACCTCAGAAGGTCTGAGTGCACACCACTTGCCAAAAGCACTCAGCACAACTGGATGGTCACTCATCTAAGTGCTACCAAACCCAATACCTCTTCAGTGATCTGATAGGAACCAGTGTTTCCACTGCAGCAAGCTGCTGGCACAATTACATATGTAGATAATAATAATAATTTCGTGTGGCTCAGTGGCGTGGTGCAAGTCTTTCTATTGGGTGCTGCTTTGGTGATTTGCATGTCCCTAAGCTACTTCAGTTATCCAACTGGGGAAAAGAGACCTACAGTTTAACGTGGAATCTGACCCTTGTGTTGCTTCTGTTGACTCCTTACATTGTTGAGAGGTTATAGTTAGGTTAAAGTCGAGACGAAAACAATTTGTCATCCAACCAAGATCCTACAACTTCTTGTTTTCAGGAAGCATTTCACCGCTAGAGCACCAGGTCTGGCATCTAGATAGAAAGTTCGACTGTAGGTTTTAATATGTGAGTTTGCTAGTATCAGAGCATGTCATATATATGGCTATATCTTTCGACATCATTGACTTAGGACCTTAAATTTTTTACCCCACCAAGAGACAGTAGACTTTAGTGTTGGACATAAATTTTAACTAGAAATGTATACCCCATCGTGAGAAAAACAGACAGGCGGACAACAAACCGCAAAATATATTTTTATGTGTGATATAATTATGAACTTCCAATTTTCGGATTTTTTTCCTTTACATGTGCTATGAAACCTTGCTTCTTCCCAAATTTATGATGACAGGTAAACAGAAAGTACCATTTAACTTCTGCTGAGTGTGTATGCAAGCACAGAATTATGCGACATCTTAGCATGGGACAGAAATTTCAACTTGTTACCTCTGCCCTTTCCTGAGAAAGAGAGGTCTTAACCCTTGGGTGCATGAGTGTTTGGAGTGACATTATGCACGATGGGGCCTCAAAAGCCCCCATTGGGATTTCCATAAAATGATTATTTCTCAGCTTTGTTACATTATTTATTATGAAATCTTACAGTTATAAAACATGTATGTAGCTAGTTTAATTAGAAAAATATTAAAGAAAAGGTGTAGACAATAATTTCCATGGAATAAGTTTTAATTCAATGAATACTAATTTTATTATTATTCCAGACAACTTTTATTGACATTCAAATAAACTATGAACTGTACATTGGAGAGGCACAATGCAAATCAGTATGCATAAAGCATCCAAATACAAAACAGAAAGAAAGAAAATGGCTAAGTTGCATATAACATGGGCACACCAAAATTGAGGTACACAGTATATTATACAAATAAAGATTAGGCTGCCTGTCACAAAATTTTACACATTACTTGAAACAATCTTCACAAAAAAGCACATTATTTTCATTGCATACATTGTCAGAACATTTTGAACAAAACTGAGCAATTTTACCTTCCAGTTCACGTGGACACAAAAAGCATCTTCCTCTGGGCCCTCTTCTTTGATGGTTGATATCCACTTCCTGGCACCTTTTGACGCCACATCTAGCCAATGCTTGTATGACATTTATTTGCAAATTTCAAGTTTTGGCTCTGGATTCCATATGTGGACGAGTAAGTTGTAGAACCAAGTCTTTCAAGAAAAGCCTCATTTTATGTGATTTCCCATTGTGATATTCAGGATGTTGTTTTTTGAGTAAACAGAAAGCATTTACAGCTGTTACATCCAGTACATTAGCCCACAATACAAACGGCCATTTCCTTCCCTGCCTTTTGCAAGTGTATGCACACACCATCTGATCAAGAGAATCTACAACCGAGATTTTGTTTTGTTATAAAATAGGGTTATTTCTGGTTTCTTCTTTTTATGAGTGTCATCAACTGTGGCATCGTATTGAATGGAACGTAGTAACACCACACTCTTATTCTTCTTTGGTATGTAGCTCACAATAGTCAAATCATCTCTGAATACAAATATTGAAGACAAAACCTTTCGTGTCTAACATGGGTTCATTTCAGGTGGAATTTGTGGTTTGTTATGGTGAAGAGTGCCAACTGCTGTAATTTTATCGTTCAATAAACCTTGAAACAAGGAAATACTGGTAAAGTTTCCTCTGAACAACTTTGCCTGAGTCTTCACCACACGAGCTCCAAATTAGCTTCATGATGGCGATCTGGAGTTTTTCATGACTACACCAGCTCATCTATAGCATATGATGTCAAAGAGTCGCAGAGCCAGAACATCTTTATTCCATATTTTCCTGGTTGGCGTCGAATAAACTGTAGAAATTTACAATTCCTTCTGAAAAACACTAGCTGTCCATCTATTGTGCAGCTCTCTCCAGAATGAAACCTTTGCCTGCAGTTGCTTATGAATACTTCGCACACATTGCAAAAAGCTGACATATTATCATCTTGGCTCCTAGCTTGTCGAGTGTGGTATAGTCGAACCTTATGGCTCTCCTTTTTTCTTCAAACCTTTTTATAGAAAAATTTGCCATATAAACAGTGTTGCCAGGAAAGTTGTGTAATAATTCACTTATAGGAACGTAAGCTAAGTAACTGCCAGCTAATAGGAGAATTCCAAAAATTGCATTCAGTTCCTCATTTGTGACATTACTCCATGTTTGACCTTTTATAGCTCTTGAGCGTCGTCTTTCCCGATTTGTGCAATGAACTATTTCATCCACAATCGTATCTGTGGCATTGGCTAGATGTGGTGTCAAAAGGTGCCAGGAAGTGGATACGACCATCAAAGAAGAGGGCCCAGAGGAAGATGCTTTTTGTGTCCACGTGAACTGGAAGGTAAAATTGCTCAGTTTTGTTCAAAATGTTCTAACAATGTATGCAATGAAATCGTATCTGTAACTCCCAGCATGTTTTAATATTGGTGTGTGACTTCCCCTGACAAGACCTGGAGAAATTTTCATTATTATTATCCGTAAGCTTTCTGCCAGAAGGAGGTGGTGCTTTGCTCCAGTGATTCCCTCATTAGGAGAAGGAAGGGTAAACTGGCAGGGCACACTAGTATTCATAGATGTACCTCTTTTTTAGACCAATATCAGTGTCCAATGAGAAGTTCAGGCAGGCAGGTGCTAAAGAGGTCCAAAACTCACAAAATTCTCACAACAGGAAAGTAAATAATAATGTTACCATATTTAACCAAAATATTGATGGATTAATGAAAAAAGTAGATTCTCACAAAAGTGAAGTAAAAAATAATGATTTTTCACCAAAATATTCCGGGATTGAAGAATAAAGTTTATGAGCTCCTAGTTTGTTTAGATGACATTGAATCTGATAACGTAATAGATATACTATGCCTTTCTGAGCGTCACATTGTGTCTGATATGGAAAAGGTAAATATCAGTGGTTATAAACTAGCTGCACATATGAGTAGAGAGAATAAGGTGAGAGGAGGAGTTGCCATATATGTCAAAAGTTATCTTTGTGTAAAAAGCTTATATACAAAGAAGTTTTGTCTAGGGTAACATATAGAAGCATGTGCCTGACAACTTAAACTGAAGGAGGGCTCTTGTATAATTGTAACAGTATATAGGTCCCCTTCAGGAAACTTTCATTTATTCTGGGAAAACTTGGATGCCTTGATGTGCTATCTGTCAGATAGGGGAAAGCAAATTATTATTTGTGGGGACTTCAATGTTGATTCACTGAAAGAGTATAATAGGAAGAATGACATGGAAGTCTTGCTTGGTTCTTTCAGTTTGACATCTGTCATTAATTTTCCTACTCTGGTAGTAAAGGACAGCAGCACATTGATAGATAACACTTTTATAGACCAAGATAAGTTTAAAAACATAAATTCTTGTCATGTTGAGAATGGCCTTTCTGATCATGGTGCTCAGCTAGTTACAGTATATGACATAGCTCCATTTAGTAATTCAAAACTACCCTCCAAAGTTGTGCATTCAAGTAATGACTCAACAATTAGAAATTTCAGAGAAAATCTTCAGCAGTTAGACTGGGATGACGTGTACAAGGAACCCGATGCTAATTTAAAATATAACTTATTTCATGATACACTTGTAAGAGAATTTGAAAACTGTTGCCCCAAGAAAGTAGTTAAATCTAATTATAAGAAACCATGCAAAAGAACCTTGGCTTACTAAAGGAATAAAAATATCTTGTAACCACAAAAGGGAACTGTATCTAACAACAACAAAGAGTAATGACCCAGAAATAGCCAAATATTTTAAAAACTACTGTGTTACATTAAGAAAGGTTATTAAAAAGTCCAGAAACATGTGCATCATGTCTGAGATTAATACCTCTGATAACAAAATCAAAACAATTTGGAATATTATTGCAAGGGAGACAGGGCAACCAAGAGTACAGGATGATGACATTACCATCAAAGCGAATGGAAACTTGACAAATAACAAACTGGAAGTCGAAAACATTTTGAAAAATCACTTTTTAAATGTTGTAGAGAAAATAGGATCTAAATGTTCATCAGAAGAAGCAAGGCAGTTAATGAAGAGGTCTTGCCCACACTATTTGATACAATTGAAATTCCATCCACCTCTCCTTCTGAAATTAGGAAGATAATAAACTCTCTCAAGAATAAAAGCTCACATGGAATTTATGACATTTCCAGCAGGATAATAAACGCTCGTTTCCAAGAAATAACTGGGATTCTTAGTCACATATGTAATAGCTCTCTGAAGCAGGGTATTTTCCCAGATAGACTGAAGTATGCCATTGTTAAACCACTATATAAAAAAGGGGATACGTCTGATGTCAACAACTACCGCCCAATCTCTCTTCTGGCTGCCTAATCCAAAATGCTTGAGAAAGTAATGTATTGTAGACTAGCTTCACACCTTTGTAAAAAAAAGTTTTAACAAAATGTCAGTTTGGTTTCCAGAAGGGTTTTTCAACAGAAAATGCTATATATACTTTCACTGATGAAATATGAAATGCTCTTAGTAACTGGAAGTCACCCGTTGGGATTTTTGTAATCTCTCAAAGGCTTTTGATTGCATAAATCATGGAATACTTCTAGATAAGCTAAAGTACTGTGGTATGAATGGGACAGTGCTCAAATGGATTAAATCATACCTAACTGGAAGAGTGCATAAAGTTGAAATAAGCAGTTCACATAATATGCAAAAAAAAACTGGTGATTTCTCAAACTAGGGAACAATCAAGAATGGAGTGCCGCAAGGTTCAGTCTTGGGGCCTCTGCTGCTCTTAATATATATTAATGACTTGCCATTCTATATTCTCGAAGATGTGAAGCTGGTGCTTTTTGCTGATGATACAAGTATAGCTATCACACCCAACAGACACGAATTAACTGGTGAAATTGTAAACGATGTTTTTCAGAAAATCATTAAGTGGTTCACTGCACATGGGCTCTCATTAAACTTTGACAAAGCACAGTATATACAGTTCCACACAGTAAATGGAATGACACCATTAATAAATATAGACTTGGATCAGAAATCGATAGCTAAGGCAGAATATACAAAATTTCTAGGTGTATGCATTGACGAGGGGTTGAACTGGAAAAAACACACTGAGGATCTGCTGAAACGCTTAGAAGGTGACTGTCCACACTGATGTTGGCATCTCTGACGACAAATAATGGAACTTCCGTAAGTGTCAATAAATGGTCTTGACGGAATTTGGCAGGAGAGAAGAGGGGGACTTAATAGTGCAGTATGTACTTTTTTTGTTTGTGTCCAATTTCAGTTTTTAGGGGTAAACACATCCCAAAAGGTAATCTGGCACTTTGGGTTTAGACAGAATATCTTCAAACCGATTATGTCTAGAAAATATTTTCATGTAAAAGTTGATATGTAATTAATGCCCTTGAAAACTATATAATCAACTTCTTTAATAATCTGAAGATTTGCAAAGTACCCCACCATCATCAAATAATTTTGAAGAAGGAAAACTTTTGCTACAACATAAATTAAAGAAGCTTTCAAGCTATGTACATCCCTGTGTAATAAAGCTGTGTTCCGAAATACAATTTCTAGAAAATAAGCTGTACTCAGTGTTCTGTGGAGCACTGAGAAACACAGAGGTGTATGTTGTAACATAAGTTTACATTTTGCAAAATTATTTAATGGTGGTGAGGTATTTTACAAATTTTCAAATTATTACAAAAGTTGATTATACTGTTTTTGAGAACATTAATTATATATCAAATGTTACATGAAAACATTTTTAGACATCATTTCGAAGATATTCGCTCTAAACCTAAAACGCCACATTATCTTTTAGGGTGTGTTTTAGCCTTTAAAACTGAAGGCGGACACGACAAAAAATATGTGCTGCACTATTTTGCTCCCTCTAAACAAGTGCCAAATTACATCACGATCGTTTATTGACACCTGGAAATGTTCCCTTCTAAGCTATTGCAGTGTATCTTCCAGCTTTTGTAGTATGACACAATGTGAAGGCAGCAGACAAAAAAAGTGTTTACTATGCATTAGTCAGCAAGTGTTCTATCTTTTTATTGTCTACCACATTTCCATGGAATACAAGCTCCAGGGTCTGAGATATCCCCAGGAAACTCAATCTTACAGATGTGCTTGTTGAATCTCTTGCAGTGGCATGGGGAACAGAAAAGCAGACCTACCAACTCCACCCTGCAATATTGTGTTTTTTTACACTGTTTACAGCAGACATCTTAAGATATGGCAAGACTAGTTAATGGCTGACCACGGTCTCCAGCAATAAGATAACGCATCCACCTGGAGGCGGTCTCAAGATGTTGGCCTCGTGGTATGTGCCCAAACAATGTAGTTACATGAAGGGATTCCACACATTCTGCGAGATATCTCCCTCAACCAATGGAATTTTCAACAATTAAGTCTTTTTATACTTTAAGTAATAATGGAAGATCCTCTTCAGTGAATATTATTTAATTGTCACGTGAATTACTATCTCTCACTTTCGATTAGCCGTCATTACAGCAAACTCCCCCACCAAAAAATTGCAAATTGCAAAATTAATATGAAATGTCTCTCCTTTGCCTTTATGACACCCTGAACACTGCTAGGGAGATATTAAATGAGACATCTCAATGTCTGTAGAGGAATGACAGTTCATTCTTTCTCAATGGCCAAAACTAGTGACGTTGGATGCTGAAGTCTGGAGTTAAGTCAGAATTATAATCAACCCATAGGTGTTCCATTAGCTTCAGGTTGGGACTCAGGGCAGGCCAGGAAAGTTTAGGAGTGTTATTATCCACAATCCAATGTCTCATAGGTGCTACTTAATGACAGGGTGTGTCGTCATGTTGATAAAATCAATTATTGTATCCGAACCACTCCTCTAATGTATGCAGCACTCAGTGCTCTAAACGTCTGCGTATCATTCTGTTTTCGGCACTTTCTTAAATGAATAAGGGAACCACACCCTTATCACGAAAACCACCATCACCTCCATATTTCACTGACAATTCATCGCTTCAAATCATCATTTCCAGTCGTCCACTGTCCAATAACATTGCTCTTTAAACCACTTCAAGGACCATTTAGCATTGATTACAGAAATATGTGGGGCTGTTCGACCATTGCATTCCACTCTGTTTACATTGTTCTACTAACTGGGATGCTGACAGCACATTTCGTTCAAAATCTCAGCTCCGATTCTATTCCGATGTTTAATCTGATTTGTAGTGTTCTATGAGGTGTTTACAAAATTTCGGCTGTCTCATTAATGTAATAAACATCCAGCAACAGCCTATTTATCATTTTTCCAACCTTCTGCTTTCATTTTGTACCTATAAGATGAGTTTCCAGGATGACCATAACACGGTTTAATTCAACTTTGTGATGCAGAGTAGGGATTACTTTCAGGCACAATTCGTTTCCACTCCTTAATCTGATTTGCATCATGGTGCAAGGCATTTTAAATTTTTCAGCACCTTTCTCATCGATTAACCTCCAACAAAAGCCAGTCTCGCATTTTCACATCTTCTGCCGTCCGTTTAGCTTGTTCTGTCTTCCTTATGTATTTTCTAATCGTCTGAAATATGAAAAATTGGTACTATTAGGGTAATCAGTAGGTGAATACTATTACCCTGAACACATGGTTTCATTCAACAACTATGTAATACAAAGCAGGGCTTATCTCAATGCTGAGTAATCAGTAGTATGTTAGAAGAAGGCAGTTAGTTATGTTCTGTACCGTGGTTTCAAACACTCTTACTCATTTAAGATCTAAACATAACTGACAAGGTAGTTGAGAATAATGTTTATTTGACAAAGTGGGCAACATTATTCATTTGCTTTGTTCAAACATACTTTTTTATTTATTAGAATGAATTTATAAATAAACTAAAAATCACAATAAGTATAGAAAACATTAACTAAAGTAACAGGTATCTGTTTAGTTTGTTCTACTTTTTTGTTGTGCACATGGGTCACTGTGGGCCAGCCACGCAAATACTTTGCTGATGATGTCTTGTCACATAACCCTGAAAGATGTATTGAGGCAAACCAGGGCCAGGTGGATAATTGCTTGGTATTCAGGTCTACATCTGTCACATCAGGGGATTCTGAAGCTTGTCACTTCTGAAACACTCTCTCTCTCTCTCTCTCTCTCTCTCTCTCTCTCTCTATATATATATATATATATATATATATATATATATATATATATATATATATATACATATATATATATATATATATATATACAATAAAAATGCTTCTCCAGAAACACTAAAATTAGGCATTATAGTACAGTATTAATACTTGAAATCTTGTATACCAGTGAGACCCTGACAGTCTACTTAAAGGATAACCCAGAAAACTTATTAAATGAATAAAGTAACATCATCAGAAAGATACTAGGGCTAAAGGAAACAGAAGGGGGATATAGACCATAATCTCGTCAAACAACTGAGAAATTGTCCAACCTTGCAGCAGACATTAGAAAAAGGCGATTAAAATTTTATGGGTGCATCTCTAGGCTTCTCAAAACAAGACTTATGCACAAAATTCTTAAACACATAGAAGTACTTTAAAACTATGTCCTAAGTACAAGAGTTCAAAAAGGACCTACAAAAATCTCAGATAAATGATTCAGATATTTTGGACAGAAAGGTACTTAATCAGAAAGTTGACAAATGGGATGTTAAGTCAGAGAATGACGCTCCAAAGAAAGCAGGAACAAAATGAATAGAGGAAAGGAAGGGAGCCAATGCAGAAAATATAAGAGCAATGTGGAAAAAAGGAAAAAGAATCAAGAAGCTTTGTATGATCTAACAGGGTCTAATCACACATAATAATAATAATAATAATAATAATAATAATAATAAACCCCATAGAGGCCCGGGAAAGGAATAGGCATTCGGTATGTTCCGCCAGTCGTAAAAGGCGACGAAAAGAACAAACCACTAATAGGGCTAACTCCCCTTTTAGTGTGATTAGTTGGTTCAGGACAGAACTAATGAAGCCTCGGACAAGCGCTGTCATGGTCCAGGACGACGCTTGAACCCTATGCCCGTCCACAATGGTAACAACACTGCTAGCCACACGGAAAATGATTTAAATCCAAATAGAGGTGTTTTGCAGGATATGCTTCCTGCAACCACTCTAGAAGGAAAACAAAGACAGAGGATGAGATGGTCAGATGAAGTTAACCGACACCTCATGTTCTGTTATTACCAAGCAACAAACTTAGGAACAAACACAATTGGATACAGATCACAAGTATACACAACATTTATTACCAGATACCCAGAATTAAAATTTTTAACAGAACAATGACTAGCTGATCAGATCCTTGTAAAATAACAGGATACCTCAGTCAGAATTAGAAAACATCAAGCAACAAGTACAACAAATACTAGAACAAAATAATGTGCAATCAGAAGAAGAAGAAAATACAGTAATGGACTAAAACATCTCAGAGCAAACAAACAAAGAACAACACGCATCAATTAAACAATCAGAAGAAAACGAAATCTTAAGACAGCCACCAGAACAAGCACAAATAGAACATGAAGTGACACACATGATAGATATAGAAGAAAAGTTTCAGCTGACATATACGGAATACAAAGACACAAATACAGACATTAGACCATTCTTGCATAGACCACCAAATAACCCTCAAGTCGAAACAACAATAACAACTATCAACACAATCATACACAACAAAATAAATGAAAATACAACTATGGAAGAGTTACAACTACTGATTTATATAGGAGCACTCACTACACTAAATATACACACTAGGCAGAGATCAGAACCAACCAAGACACAGAAGAAACCCACAAAAAAAGCAGCATGGCAACACAGATTACAGATCAGAATAGAAAAACTGAGAAAAGACATCGGACAGCTAACACAATTTATAAGAAATGAAATATCAGACAAAAAACGAAAAAGGTTAGGTAAAATCTCACAACAAGAAGCGATAGAGCAGTTAGATGAAAAGAAGCAGAAATTACAAGCATTGCCCAAACAACTTAGAAGATACAAAAAAGTGAAAATAGAAGGAAACAAAACCAAACATTCAACACAAACCAAAAGAAACTTTACCAGGCAATAGATAACATACACATTAAAATAGACAATCCACCAAACATAACAGACATGGAACACTTCTGGAGCAACATATGGTCAAACCCAGTACAGCATAACAGGCATGCACGGTGGATATAAGCAGAAACAGACACATACAAGATGATACCGCAAATGCCTGAAGTGATAATTTTGCAACATGAAGTCACCCAAGCAATTAATTCTACTCACAATTGGAAAGCCCCTGGAATAGATAAAATAGCAAGTTTATGGCTAAAGAAGTTCACCTCAACACATTCACATCTAACTAAATTATTTAACAGTTACATTGCAGACCCTTACACATTCCCTGATACACTTACACATGGAATAATTTATCTGAAACCTAAAGATCAAGCAGACAGAGCAAACCCAGCAAAATATCGCCCCATAACATGCCTACCAACAATATACAAAATATTAACTTCAGTCATTACACAGAAATTAATGACACATACAACACAGAACAAAATTATAAATGAAGAACAAAAAGGCTGTTGCAAAGGAGCACGAGGATGTAAAGAGCAACTGATAATAGATGCAGAGGTAACATATCAAGCTAAAACTAAACAAAGGTCGCTACACTACGCATACATTGATTACCGAAAAGCTTTTGATAGTGTACCCCACTCATGGTTACTAGAAATATTGGAAATATACAAGGTAGATCCTAAATTGATACAGTTCCTAAACATAGTAATGAAAAATTGGAAAACCACACTTAATATCCAAACAAATTCAAATAATATCACATCACAGCCAATACAGATTAAGCGTGGAATATACCAAGGAGACTCATTAAGTCCTTTCTGCTTCTGCCTTGCTCTGAACCCACTATCCAACATGCTAAATAGTACAAATTATGGTTACAATATTACTGTACCATACCCACACAAAATCACACATTTGCTATACATGGATGATCTAAAACTACTGGCAGCAACAACTCAACCAATTACTAAAGATAACAGAAGTATTCAGCAATGATATAAGTATGGCTTTTGGAACAGACAAATGTAAGAAAAATAGCATAGTCAAGGGAAAACACACTAAACAAGAAGATTACATATTGGATAACCACAGCGACTGCATAGAAGCGATGGAAAAAACATATGTCTATAAATATCTAGGATACAGACAAAAAATAGGAATAGATAATACAAATATTAAAGAAGAACTAAAAAAAAATATAGACAAAGACTAACAAAATTACTGAAAACAGAATTGACAGCAAGAAACAAGACAAAAGCTATAAATACTTATGCTATACCAATACTGACCTACTCATTTGGAGTAGTGAAATGGAGTAACACAGACCTAGAAACACTCAATACACTTACACGATCACAATGCCACAAATACAGAATACATCACATACATTCAGCAACAGAAAGATTCACACTAAGCAGAAAGGAAGGAGGAAGGTGATTTATCGACATAAAAAACCTACATTATGGACAGGTAGACAATTTAAGAAAATTCTTTATAGAACGAGCTGAAACTAGCAAAATACACAAAGCAATCACTCATGTAAATACATCGAATACACCACCACAATTTCATAACCACCTCTACAACTCTTTAGATCACATAACATCAACAGATACAAAGAAAGTAAATTGGAAAAAGAAATCACTACATGGCAAGCACTCGTATCATCTAACACAGTCACACATAGATCAAGACGCATCCAACACATGGCTAAGAAAAGGGAATATATACAGTGAGACGGAAGGATTCATGATTGCAATACAGGATCAAACAATAAACACCAGATATTACAGCAAGCATATTATTAAAGATCCCAATACCATAACAGATAAATGCAGACTTTGCAAACTACAAATAGAAACAGTAGATCACATCACAAGCAGATGTACAATACTAGCAAATACAGAATAACCCAGAAGACATGACAATGTAGCCAAAATAATACATCAACAACTTGCCATACAACATAAACTAATAAAACAACACGTTCCCACATACAAGTATGCACCACAAAATGTACTGGAGAATGATGAATACAAATTATACTGGAACAGAACCATTATAACAGATAAAACAACACCACATAACAAACCTGACATCATACTCACCAATAAAAAGAAGAAATTAATACAACTAATCGAAATATCCATACCCAATACAACAAATATCCAGAATAAAACAGGGGAAAAAATTGAAAAATACATCCAACTGGCTGAGGAAGTCAAGGACATGTGGCATCAGGATAAAGTTGACATTATACCGATTATACTATCAACTACAGGAGTCATACCACACAATATCCACCAGTACATCAACGCAATACAGCTACATCCAAACTTATATAAACAACTACAGAAATCTGTAATATTGATACATGTTCAATTACCCGAAAGTTCCTAAATGCAAAATAACATATACCATAGAGTTAAAAGGAAGTCACGCTTGATCAAGGTCTGCGACACCTTCCATTTTTAACCAGACGTAACGTCTGAAACAGGAAAGAGAAATAATAATAATAATAATAATAAACAGGAGAAAAAATTGAAAAATACATCCAACTGGCTAAGGAAGTCAAGGACATGTGGCATCAGAATGAAGTTGACATTATACCAATTATACTATCAACTACAGGAGTCATACCACACAATATCCACCAGTACATCAATGCAATACAGCTACATCCGAACTTATATATACAACTACAGAAATCCGTAATTATTGATACATGTTCAATTACCCAAAAGTTCCTAAATGCAATATAACATATACCGTACAGTTAAAAGGAAGTCACGCTTGATCAAGGTCCGTGTCACTTTCCGTTTTTGACCACACATAACGTCTGAGAAAAGAAAGAAAAAATAATAATAATAATAAATGTAGTGTCTGTCATTAATTACTTTCTGTACTCATTATATATACAAATATGATGATTTAAAACTGGTCTGCTAAAGTCCATCACGATTATTTTTGCAATGGATTTCATTGGGTTTGTGTATAATACAAATAAATGTTGATGATTTAAAACTCGTTTGATCTGGTTCCCACCTGTTATCTTTAATCTTTAACAGAGGAAGCCTTCTCTACTTGAGATTGAAGACTATAACAACAGCTGTGGCGTGGAGATGTGAGGTCTTAACACCGAGAAAGTGGATAAAATATCTTCTGCACCATACAGAATTTACGCCATTTAATATATCTTGATAACTTGTATTATACTGCTATTCCTGATTGTGTGAGCTCTATTACAGAAATCATATTTAATATGTATTGGATCTAACAATATATCTATATGTCATCATATATAATTGATTATAATTATAATGTAAATACTGTAAGTTTCTGGGTAATCGCCAAGGCGACTTTGTAAATATGTATCTATAGCTACGAAGAAATGCCAGTAGCTGTCCCATTATTTATCTTTGTGTATGGAGAATCTCTGTTACTCTGTGAGCCTGAGTTTTGAAAGAGTGCAGAAGTGTTTTTTTGGTGCTCCCTGAGATGCAGTGTGCAGTTATAATCAAGTCAATGTCACCTACTTTATTAACCAGCGAGTATTGGGACCACAGAGTGGACAGGTGGAGGAATCTGCAGTTCTAAATATTGCCTGCCCATAATTAACTGGGACTCTGGAGATGACTTGTGATTCTCAACTAGCAGCAGTAGCAACTGTGGCACAACATTGTCGTTGGCTGCATTCTTTGTCATCTGCACAGCTATGGTTCATAAGACTGTTAATTGATAGAGTATAACTAACATTGTACAGGATTTACCCAATCGAATTTCTGTAACAAGCTTTAATCGCTTACTTTCTTGAATAAAAACCATCAATAGTTTAAACCTGTAGGGCACTAATGTTGTCATTGTTCTCAGGCACATCACCAAGCAGGGTCCCTTTTCTTTCCAAGCATTCTGCGAGTGTTGTTAAACTATGAAATTTGATTAAGTATTTACTACCAATTTCGTTTGTTTGCTATTAACCAGTTTCAGTCAAAATTTTGCTGCCTAAGTAACTGTTCATTCTTCTATTGCGTAATAGAATCTTAATTAACTTGCAACTCTGAGTAATAACTTTAGTCACTTAAGGTAACGTAAAATTTCACTGGCAAAACTAGTAACTAAAGATACAGCACAAATTAAGAGTGCACAGTTTCGTTTATTCTGTTGGCTTGGTACGTATTTTCCTGTTCTTCTGTTGAAAGTAAATCAGTTGCTCATTTTCTAAAAGTAAATTCAATTCAGTCTTTCAATAATTTAAAAGTGAACTGCTTGCTTTTTTCCAAATTTGTATTATGTTATACTGAGGTTACTGAGAGTCATATTTATGTCACAAAGTTTCAGTTACAGCCAGCCATTTATTTAACCAGAAACTTCATTGAACTTTGCTTTCAAAATTTTGTGTTTCAGAATAAGTAACTACAAACTCAGTGCTTTCTCATTCATTTATTTTCCTCATGAGCTGTTGTCTTGTGGAAATGCATGGCAGCCTTCTGTTGCCATGTAAGTGCTTATTGCTTAATTTTCTTTGCCACTACCTTTGTTGAGATTTGGGTATTCATTGTCCTAGGGGGCCAGCGACCATTTAATTATCCCCTTTTTCTGCTAATCAGTATTTTTTGTGTTAAATATTACATGGTACCCTTTTCCATCTGTGTGGTTCATTAGCGGTTGCACTAAATTCCACCCATTTCAAAACTATTTTCAATATTTAGATAGAATTTAGAATAGATTCCTCCTTCAGAAGGTTCTGATGTACACTTTCATTTATGACTAGTCTCGACCTTACGACTGGCTACTGGCAGATTTCTCCTTTTTTGTCCAGGGTGATGTTACCAGTATAGGACAGTGTCATTTGGACTGAACATATCAGTGTCTGTCTTTATTAGAGCACGTGATAAAGTACTAGGTGCAGCCCTAAGTTCCAGACTGACTGTGTATGTGGACGTTTTCAGTGCATTACGCAAAGGTGGACTGACTTTAAAACTGAAACAGTGTGAGTTTGTGAAAAAACAATTGAATTTTCTTGGTCACATAGTTACTACAGCAGAAATCGCCAAAGATAACCAGAAGTTAGAGGCAATAAAGAATTGTCTCCTTCCAAAGACTACAAAACAACTAAAAAAATTTTCTATGATTAACCAGGCTTTATTGCAAGTTCGTGCAGGGGCAAACGTTCAATGATTCCAGCTTTAAATAACTTGTTACTCAAGAATACACCGTTTGTGTGGACTAACGAGCGTCTGGCCGCATTTGAGAGACTGAAAAGCGAGTTGTTACAGGGTGACATACTGTACCATCCTGATAACATGTTGTACCATCCTGACCTTTCGTTAACTTTTCGCATGGGAACGGATTTGTGAAATCATGGTTTAGGTATTGAATTGTTTCAGGAGGTTGGAGAAGGAGGGCACGAGGAATACTGGACGATTGCATTCACAAGTCGGACGTTGACGAAAAGTGAGTAAAACTATACGATTTCAAGAAGGGAAGTCTAGGAATTGTATAAAGTTTTAGAAAATTTGAAGTTTTGTTATGGTACCCGAAAAGTACTAATTCACAAAGACTATAAGGCGCTCACTTATCTCAAAGATAGATTAGATTAGATTAGATTAGATTAATACTAGTTCCATGGATCATGAATACGACATTTCGTAATGATGTGGAACGAGTCGGATTTTCCAGTACATGACATAATTAGGTTAATTTAACAACATACTTAAGTTAATATAACTACTTTTTTTGTGTTTTTTTTATTTTTATTTTTTTTATTTTTTTATTTTTTAAATATTTTTTTTTTCTTAATTTATATCTAAAAATTCCTCTATGGAGTAGAAGGAGTTGTCATTCAGAAATTCTTTTAATTTCTTCTTAAATGCTTGTTGGTTATCTGTCAGACTTTTGATACTATTTGGTAAGTGACCAAAGACTTTAGTGCCAGTATAATTCACCCCTTTCTGTGCCAAAGTTAGATTTAATCTTGAATAGTGAAGATCGTCCTTTCTCCTAGTATTGTAGTTATGCACACTGCTATTACTTTTGAATTGGGTTTGGTGGTTAATAACAAATTTCATAAGAGAGTATATATACTGAGAAGCTACTGTGAATATCCCTAGATCCTTAAATAAATGTCTGCAGGATGATCTTGGGTGAACTCCAGCTATTATTCTGATTACACGCTTCTGTGCAATAAATACTTTATTCCTCAGTGATGAATTACCCCAAAATATGATGCCATATGAAAGCAATGAGTGAAAATATGCGTAGTAAGCTAATTTACTAAGATGTTTATCACCAAAATTTGCAATGACCCTTATTGCATAAGTAGCTGAACTCAAACGTTTCAGCAGATCATTTACTGCACGAAAGATGGACAAGAAAGTCTTTTTATTTACAGCAGTTTAATTTTGCGTAGGGAATGCGCTGTCTCGTTTACCTGAAACCGATCAGCGAATAGTAGAAGGCGAATCCGAAGGTATACTGAAATTGTACTACTTTCAAGACGCAGAAAAACGAAAGGAAATAGAGAGTATTTGTCAAAATATGCGTCGTCGTCAATACGAGGATGAATGCTTGAAATAATGAAAAGACCAAGTGTAACAAAAGGAGTAAAGACGGAGAAATTTCGAGGAAGTATTACACGATACACAACAATATCCTGTACATACGCAGAGATAGGGGTAGCGACACTTGGAGGGTCTGCTGGCCCACCAACTACATCACCAAAATAGTATACCATTATCACTTAGCCTTTGGTCATCACAGACCAAAGAAATGTACAGAGAAAATGGCTGAAGTTGTGAATTTTAACAACATGTTAAAGAGACTAACACATAGGATAAATATTTGTGATAAGCATCAGAAGGTGAGAGAGACCAACTACATAAACCGTGATCGTATGCAGAATATAAGGCCAGACGATGTATTAGAGTCAAGGACCTCTAAGGCCCCCTGCGAAAGACCACAGGTAATTTTGCCCATATAATAACAGAGCTGGAAGCCTTTCTGAAGTTCATTAAGTTAATTCGATAAGAAAAGCGATAGCTAGAGCCGTTTATAGCAAACTTTGTGCATATTGTCAAACGAAAAGGGATTTTGTCCGATAATGGGATACATTTTTCTTCCGAATTATGGAACGAAAGTATGGAAAGCAATGGGGTTGAAGTGATACACATTTCGGTCTATTGCCTGGCCAGAAATGCAGTGGAACGATTCACGCTTCAGCTGAGGCGACTTTGCTGCACGTATTGTCATCACACTCACAGGGCATGGAGCAAATACACTGTGTGATCAAATGTATCCGGAAACCCCCAAAAACCTACGTGTTTCGTATTAGATGCATTGTGCTGCCACATACTGCAAGGTACTCCTTATCAGCGACCTCAGTAGTTATTAGACATCGTGAAAGAGCAGAATGGGGCGCTCCGCAGAACTCACGGACTTCGAATGTGGTCAGGTGAGTAATCACTTGTGTCATACATCTGTGCGCGAGATTTCCACACTCCTAACCATCCCTAGGTTTACTGTTTCTGATGTGATAGTCAAGTGAAAAAGTGAAGGGACACGTACGGCACAAAAACGTACAGATCGACCTTATGTGTCGGCTGACAGAGACTGCCAACAGTTGAAGAGGGTCGTAATGTGTAGTAGGCAGACATTTATCCAGACCATGACACAGGAATTCCAAACTACATCAGGATCCACTGCAAGTACTATGCCAGTTAGGCGGGAGGTGAGAAAACTTGGATTTCATCGTCGAGCGGCTGTTCATAAGCCACACATCACACCGGTAAATGCCAAACGACGCCTCGCTTGATGCAAGGAGCAAAACATTGAACGATTGAACAGTGGAAAAACGTTGTGTGGAGTGACGAATCACGGTACACAATGTGGCGATCAGATGGCGGGGTGTGGGTACGGCGAATGCCCAGTGAACGTCATCTGCCAGTATGTGTGGTACCAAAAGTAAAATTCGGAGATGGTGGTGTTATTGTGTGGTCGTGTTTTTCATGGAGGAGGCTTGCACCCCTTGTTGTTTCACGTGGGACTATCACAGCACAGGCCTACACTGTTGTCTTAAGCACCTTCTTGCTTCCCACTGTTGAAAAGCAATTTGGGAATGTCGACTGCATCTTTCAACACGATCGAGCATCTGTTCATAATACGCGGCCTGTGGCGGAGTTGTTACATGCCAGTAACATCCCTGTAATGGACTGGCCTGCACAGAGTCCTGACCTGAATCCTATAGAACACCTTGGGGATGTTTTGGAAAGCCGACTTCGTGCCAGGCCTCATTGACCGACATCAATACCTCTCCTCAGTGCAGCACTTCGTGAAGAATGGGCTGCCATTCCTCAATAAACCTTTCAGCACCTGACTAAACGTTTCCCTGCGAGAATAGAATGTGTCACCAAGGATAAGGGTGGGCCAACACCATATTGAATTCCAGCATTAGCGATGGAGGGCGCCACGAACTTGTAACTCATTTTCAGTAAGGTGTCCAGGTACTTATGATCATATAGTGTATATAAACGATTCTGAAAAGATTATGAATGCTATGAAGCATGAATCCACAGTATTCACTCCAGAGGAAATCCTATTAGACCATAAGTCTAAGAGTTTGTTGGAAGAGATAATTGATTTCGTCCTGTGAACTTATATTGACACTGAGGTGAAGAAAGAACGTTTACATGAGGTAATGCAAAAGAAAACCAAGGTGCAAATACGCCGTCATGACATGAAAGCGCAGTTTGCCAAATTTGCAACTAGTGACCTCATTCTCGTCAAAGCGAGGGAGAAATCAAGCCAGATAAATAATGAGTTTTAATTCATTTATAATGGACCATTTAAGATTGTCGGTGTAACTCACACTGATGCTTAATGTTTAGCTTTTCCTAACTGCTAGGTGTATGTAACATTGTTGACTTGAAATTGTATCAATCAAAAACTGATTAATCTGAGAAAGAATAGATGTAAAGAAATTATGTAAAGAATGGTGTTAGTAATTATGACGTAATAAACAGTGCAGACGAAATTTTTGCTGTTGAAATCATATTTTGTGGTTCTGATGCAGAAAGACCAGGTAGGAATTTCGTACGATTGTCTGAGAACGATATCCAAGAGGAAAATTAAATGAAGATTATCTATGTATATGACAAGTATGAAGTTAAGGTAGAAATCGTTCAAAGTGATACAATAAAGTGCCTGAGTGTCCAAATGATGTGCATTGTGTAGAAAATGATCCGGAAAACGAAGTGGTTGAAACATTGAATGATGAACTGCTCCACTGTCTGAAAGTTGCATTCGTGCTCGAATCTGATGACAAAAACGGAATCAGTGATAGTTCAGATGATGAAGGGTATATGGATACAAATAAGAATGAATATACTGACTTTCCCTATTGTTCAAAAGTCGCGTGCTTAAGTGAATCTGATGGTGGGGAAGGGAGTAGTGATGACTCCATCGAAGATGAATTCTCATGAATAAATGGAAGTGAATATACTTTTACTGAAAGAGGGTATGAAAAAATTAGTGACATTTTTCCAAAGCTAGACACAGGAAGTAGAATTGGGCTAAAACCGAAGTAATTATTCAGTAATGTAGTACAGGGACATAATTTGCAGGGACCTCCTGATGATATTACGATGGGGCCAGCCTTAACAAATGTTTTGAAACAGTGTGAATTACAGGAGCAGAACGAACCACCCAATGAAATGATAGCAGAACAGGAGCTCTTTCATGTTGCTAAAGACTTTTAAATTCCACGACCTAAAAAGCCACCCAATGAAACAAAATGTTGGCAAGATCTGAATAGCCTAGTGAAAAATGTAGAAAATGGGAGACCTAAAAAGCCACCAGACTTGAGTAACTGTTTTGGTCAACCATAAAAGATTGCCTAGTTAATAAAGGGACTGGGGGCAGGATGTTGTGTATGTGTTACAAAAAGGTACGGCCAAACTTTCAGGAAACATTCCTCACACACAAATAAAGAAAAGATGTTATGTGGACATGTGTCCGGAAACGCTTAATTTCCATGTTAGAGCTCATTTTAGTTTCGTCAGTATGTACTCTACTTCCTCGATTCACAGCCAGTTGGCCCAATTGAAGGAAGTTAATGTTGACTTCGGTGCTTGTGTTGACATGTGACTCTTTGCTCTACAGTACCATCATCAAGCACATCCGTACGTAGCATCAACAGGTTAGTGTTCATCACGAAAGTGGTTTTGCAGTCAGTGTAATGTTTACAAATGCGGAGTTAACAGATGCCCATTTGATGTATGGATTAGCACGGGGCAATAGCCGTGGCGCGTTACGTTTGTATCGAGACAGATTTCCAGAACGAAGGTGTCCTGACAGGAAGACGTTCGAAGCAATTGATCAGCGTCTTAGGGAGCAAGGAACATTCCAGCCTATGACTCGCGACTGGGGAAGACCTAGAACGACGGGGACACCTGCAATGGACGAGACAATTCTTCGTGCAGTTGACGATAACCCTAATGTCAGCGACAGAGAAGTTGCTGCTGTACAAGGTAACGTTCACCAAGTCACTGTATGGAGAGTGCTACGGGAGAACCAGTTGTTTCCGGACCATGTACAGCGTGTGCAGACACTATCAGCAGCTGATTGGCCTCCACGGGTCCACATCTGCGAATGGTTCATCCAACAATGTGTCAATCCCCATTTCACTGCAAATGTTCTCTTTACAGATGAGGCTTCATTCCAACGTGATCAAAATGTAAATTTTCACAATCAACATGTGCGGGCTGACGAGAATCCTCACGCAATTGTGCAATCATGTCATCTACACAGATTTTCTGTGAACGTTTGGGCAGTCATTGTTGGTGATGTCTTGATTGGGCCCCATGTTCTTCCACCTACGCTCAATGGAGCACGTTATCATGATTTCATACGGGATACTCTACCTGTGCTGCTAGAACACGTGCCTTTGCAAGTACGACACGACATGTGGTTCATGCACGATGGAGCTCCTGCACATTTCAGTCAAAGGGCATTTTGAAATTTCCTGTAACAAAGTGTTTGAAATGACGCTGGTACGTTCTGTTGCTGTGTGTTTTCATTCCATGATTAATGTGATTTGAAGAGAAGTAATAAAATGAGCTCTAACATGGAAAGTAAGCGTTTCCAGACACTAACATATTTTCTTTCTTTGTGTGTGAGGAATGTTTCCTGTATATTATTAATATAATGCATTATCTTATTATTGTAACTGAGTGTTACCTGAAAGTGAATTATTGTTTTATTGATCTTGAGGCTTGTGGGAAAGTTGTTTATTTATTGTAGTGTACTTATGACTTTGCTTAGAAACTGTTTAATTTTATGTGAGTGATTTTTTATGCTACAAAATAATAATAAATTTCTTATTTACTTAAAGATTAGAAGTTACAAAGTTTGGACTATGTTGTATATTTAAAGGTTCATGTCGTCAGAGGAGGGCTGTTCACCCTCAGGGGACATGCACTCTTTTCACTGTCAGGTGTCTGATGAGCACTAGGTACCCCAGTCGTTGCCAACACTACTTTCGTTTCGTTTCGTATTTTCAACCTTCCTCTTCTTCATTCGGAACTTTGACTATCTTCTTTCCTTCTTCTCTATCAGGATGAAGTAAATAGTGTGGTAATAATATAATATACAGTAGATGTTTGTGACAGAGATGTGGAGTAGAAAATTGGTCACACTAGAAAATGACCAAGAATAATGTAAGTATTGTGGGTATTGTAAAGCGAAAATGTAACGGAAAAATAAATGGAAAAATATGGATAAGAAAATATAAGGATAATGAAAACAAGGTAAATGAATGCTATAATATGACTAAATGTAGATGTTTTGAGAAAAGGGATAAATATGATGTTGAAAAACTGTATGTGTGTTCAAAACTGAGGAGATAAACCTGACTAATGTGTGTAAAATAGATATGAGATGTATGTGTCTAGTGCCACAAAAGGTTGGCAGAAATCACTTGCAATAGGATACAAAATTATTGTCCTGATCTTGACTTATGTGATAACCTAAATGTTTGTAAAGATAATTAAACTGAATATTGACTATAAAAGAAATATTACTGAGTAAGAAAGTGGGGAGAAAAACCACAAATCTATGACTCTCAAATATCTCCTTATCATTGTCATTATACCAAAAATGTCATTAAAATTTTTCTTGATGAGTGATGTGTATGTTACCTGTTGTTGTCATGGTGTAAAGAAAGTTTTATTATTACCAGTGTCTAATTACTGTTTCAAAGTGGCAGGTATTATGTTTTATACCGTTAATGCAATTTGTACTAAAGATGTGACAAAATGATGAAAAAACCTGGAGATGATGGCAATAAACTGCTCAAAAGTTTGTTATTGGGCAGCAAACCAAACCTACAAAAATACCAATTAGTTCTGAAGCAGAGAACTACCTGCACTGCTACGTGAGCAATAGCCAAAGGACTTGCTCACGTAGGGTAGTTATATAGATAATGAAGTAAGTACTGCCAACTGTAGCAGGCAGTAAGGGACTTGCCATTATGGGGCAAAAGATTGATGGGTATGCACGAACTGCCAAGATTAGTATTGGGCAGTGTATCTACCAAAAAACTGTCTTGTTAATGTGCCTGTGCAAAATAGTGTTTATATGTCTAATTGCTTACATACAAAAGACTGCCAAACCCCTAATGAGCAGAATGTGAATTTGTAATGATTCATTTGAATTATTTTTTGTATATGTAGAAAAATGTGTTTAATTATTTATAACATGGACTGCTAGTGCAGAGGCAGACAGTGAAGTAAGTTAGGTTAATTGTTCAATGTGTTATGGTTTGACTATTGTTATTGAAGTCAGTGAAAAGTTATTATAAAATGTATATGGAATCTTGTCCAAATAGTTGTAGATGTTTTGAGAATAGGTTTTCTGGTGTAACTTAAAATTTTGGACTGTTTTGTTTTAAAACACAGCAGTGATAATTAAAGCTAGATTCTGAATATGGTAATATGTTTATGCACAACGAACATATTGGACCGCTATGTGTATTTTTTCCTCCCAACTGAAGTTTGATGGTATAATTTTTTTTCATTTTGCCACAACCACTTAGGTGTTATAGATGTTTCCTTGAAGTATCTGTTACGGGAAACCACAACGAAACATGGGGCATGTGTAACATCACAACCCAGACACTACCTAACTCTTTACTGATTCATTTTGCTTTTTGTTTATTCAAATTTACATCGTTGAGCTTTTGTTATTATTATTAATTCAGTACTGTATAAAACATGTATAATCTTCACTCAGTTGAAAACTTTGATGTCTTTTAGATTGTAGGAAGTGTAATCTCTGTAATATGTACAATATGAGCAAATTATGTATTTTGTCTTTCTCATACAATCTCTTTGGTTATCTTTAAAACTGAATAATTTTATTTAAATAATCTTGTGTAGAACTACCAATGTGTGCAAACGATATGCTTTGTTTAAAGTGATAGTTTGCTGTTATGTAAACTGCTGACGTTCACTTAGGGTTCTTAATTATTTTGTATGTAAAAGTAGGTGTGGTTCCCCTTGGGAACAGAACTGTGAAGCGTGCACAAAATGTGGTTGGCATGGATAGAAAGATGGAACAAAGAGTCATTTGGGGACGAGCTACCAAACTGTCAACTTCTCATGTAAAAGTTGTGTATTGTGCTGGTGCCGTTTTCCAATGTGCCAAAGCCTTGGGTGGATAGATAAAGAGCTGGAACTATTCTGGAATTGGTTTCTATCATCGCCACCAAGAAATGGCCAGCATTTCCACCTGCAAATCCAACCACCAACATGCACTCGCCACCACGTTGTGCAATCACTGTAACGAAACCAGGGAATTGTAGAAATGTACAGTGAAGGATCACCTCATGTGGATGATTTATTTGTTTTCCATATAAGGTAAACCAAAATACTATTTATGAAAACTTACCTTGGTTTATCCTCTGTCACATTTCCACGTAGGATCCTTCCCATGCTAAAGTGATTACTGAGTGTCCCTATTGAAAGAACATTAAAGCCCATTGTTTTACTAATTAATGCCTAATGAACATAGTAAAAAGAAAGTTAAAGTTAATATAGCAAAAGAGTGAGCCAAAGTAAATAATGTTTGCTGAAAGTAATTTTGCAATTAAAACTGCTTATTAAAAGTTTGTGAGCTTGCTAAAAAAACTAAAGTGAAAGAAAGAATTTAAAGAAATAAAGTAGTACCAACAGTTATTATAACAGTTTGCTGTCAAATTTAAAATTAAAAGTTCTTAAAACTGAGGCTTATAAAGTTTTGCTTAGTAAATGATCATATTTCTACTTGTTGTAAATCGAAAAAGGTGAGCTAGTATCTTACAAATATGTCAATTTCGTGTCTCGCTGCAGTAAAAGTTGGAAGTTGCAGTTCTGGAAAGTTATATACTCATGCTTGCTAAGTATTTGTTTCTCTTGTGTATTGAAAGTGCATATTAATAGTGTAACAGGATCCACAGTTTATCCATTATGCTCATGATAGACAACAATTAACTGAAGGACCACTATCTATGAAAACAATAACTTCTTTTATTCAAAGGTTACTGAGAAAATGTTTGTTAGTGAAATACATTTAACTTTCACTCAAAATGGAAAGGTATTTAGCTGAGAGAGACTTAACCTACACCCAGTTCATAATTTTGCAGTGAACATCATTAACAATTTTTTGTCAGATAGGGAAATGTTTGAAAAGTAATACTGAACTTATGTCCAATTCATGATTCTACAGTGAATATTAATAGTAATATTATTGAAACCATTAATTTTGACTAAGCCCTGAACATAATAGTATGTATCATTATCTGTTATAGTTACACAAACAGTTTGTTCTGCTCTAGCTGTCAGCTCCAACCTTAACGGTATCATATGCAAGTGCCAGAGTTCATTGCACTCTCGTGTGGCAAAGTATAAATTGTGTTGGTACATTAAAGTTACTCATATCTATTTTCTTGAACGAGACTGTTAATCATTCTCATGCCTAATAAGGCTGGCGAACGTTTTTTTTTTTTTTTTTTGAACTGTGTGGATATGTAAAATGTTGTTTGTTACCGTTTAAATATTAATGTAATCCTGACTTTCACTTCCGATAAGCCACTTCCGTTAAGTACATCGTGGTCAACACAACAAAAATCTTTTCAGAGGGTAACACTACTCTGTTGCTTTATACCACAATTGCTTTAACAAGATAGTTTTATTTTATGATCTGCCTCCAACATTAAGGTTATGATATAGCAGTAGTGTATGTTAGTGTTATAAACTAAAACTGCATTTATGCTGACATGGAATGCATGTTGCAACCAGCTGCTGGTTGCAGTTGCAGTACTCACTATGGTTCATCTCCAAGCAGATGAAATTGCATAAACCATTCAGCAGTGCTTGATACTTAAATAGAGCTATCACTACGAATATTCCGAGCTTTAATTTTACAGGGGCTGTGATTGCATGAAATGATTCACTGAAAGCTCAATGCAATCGCTTGAACTGTGAACACATTATTATTACAAAATAAAAAAATGGTATTAAGCCTTGAGGAAGTATTAACATTTCACTCAGCAGAAAGTTGCCATTTCTCCAGGAAGACCACTGTCATTTCACCAGTGTGCACCAAGAAGCAGCACACAGTAATTGCCATGCAAATAACAGATCTCACTCTACAGTGCCTGTTGTATTCCACAATCTGAGGAATTGCGATGGGCATTTCTTTAGCAGGAAAACATCTGAACAACAGACAACATATGGCGATGAATAAATAAATAAAATTAAATCCATGTCACATTTTCATTCTGCCCTCCAATATCGAAAAATATAAACATTTTACGATAATTATTGCTGAATATGTTCTGAAATATAAATTTCAGATCTATCAGTTCGCTAAATTTCTTGATGTGCTTCCTTGAAAAATGTGTATCTTACCTAATATCCGATAAACTCAAAATAATGACAACATTTTCTCCCAATGATAGAAAGTTGAGTCTAGGTAATCAGAAGGGAGTTTTTCTGTGTGAGTAAATGAGCAACGAATCGTTTCTGCTGGAAGATCGCCACCTATCAATTTAAAAGCTTAAAGGTTTATTAATAAGCAAAACGATTACAAAGGCCAAGTACCGAGGAGCTGGTAGTGTATAGAGTATATTGCAGTGTAAAATATTTGGAGAATATTCCGATTTATATTTAAAAATTGACGTTCTACTCCTTTGAAAACTTTCAGAGTCTTTTCATTAAGAGATATAAATTGGATCCAGTGCTTCGTATTACTTTACCCGCTCAGCGTGGGGTGCTCTGCTTAAAAATTACAAACGCAGAATTCAATACCAATGTTGAACTAATCCAGTTTACTGAGCATTACGTCAGTGGCGGAACTGTGCATTATTCTTGCAGGCATGTAGACGCCAACAGATTCATGGTCGATTATAATGATAACATTGTCGAATTTTACGTCATATATCTGGATGTGAAAAGCCTATACAGCTGAGCGACGTTGCAGCATCATACAGCACCCAGTTTTGAATGGCTTCCTCGATAGAGGTTCGAAAAACCTTACGTGAGAAACGTACCAGACGATTCATACACGTAGGACATATTAAAAATTTGTCTTGAAGACCCTGAGAGTATCCACTGTTTACATTTGGATTTGCTCCTATGTCCAGAAAAAAACGTCAAACCATCTGGTAATAAGAAACCAAAAAAATCTGTTTTCCATCTAATATGACAAAAAGCTACGCTATTCACTACAGAAATATGACACAAAGTTTACAACCATTTTTTAAGTAAAGAAGTCAGGGATACTGAAGGAGAAAAATACATTTGTTTCTGATGTCATTTGCTATTGCTCCTGCTTGCTCTATTCTAACACTATGAGAATAGGTACATCAGTTCGTAATCTTCTTTTTGTGCAACATAGCTTTTCACTAGCCATGTATTACAATAAGATCTATATCATTTTTCAGATAAGGCCGATCCACACTCAGCATTAGCGAAAGAAACAGAGCATTGAGTGACTTCTCTGTCAAATGGTGGAGTGTTCATACTAGAGAACACACAAAAACAGTGAATGTGAAGTTGTTCATATCACAAAAAGTCAGTATATAGCACCATAATTAGGGAACTAGTAATGGTAAACTTTATTAATAGTCAAAGCAAACTTCGTATCGGATTTTCTTGATCAGTTTTGGAGGGTAAATTGTCGAGAGTAAAGCAACATTATCAAAAAATCTTATAAGGGCATACATACTTTACCCATCATGTTTTACCCTTGATTGATAACAATGTGAGAAAGAAATGTATTTTTCTTCTCCAGTGTAGCTCATTTCTTTACTTAAAAAATGGTCGCTTAATCAAAATTGCTTCATCAATTTATGTTCCTTTTATAACAGTGTGAGTGACTTTTCTGTTCAGTTTTTGTTAACACTTAAGTAATTTTTTGCTTTCAGATTCGTGGCCTCGCTTGTAGTAGAGCACTCAATGTAAAAAAATCAAAAGTGATCATGGATAATTAGCAATGTGTCATGAAAGCAACGTAAAACAACGAAATAAAGATTGAGAATACATTTAGACATGAAATCCACTATTATAACACAAGTAAGTGTAATGAAAATATGCTAACTTCTGATGTTAACAAATGACAATACTGATCTCCCTTCTAAGGTCGATTTGAAAATGTTCTTCCCAAGAGACGTTGACGTTAATATCATGTTCATTCTGTTCTGTAGACGGCCTGTGTCACTGCTGCCATTTCAAATTCAGTGTGGAATGTTTTGACATTGCTTTTCGTTCACTCAAGTGCGAATCAACGTATACTTGGGCGCTCATGGGGAAGGACATACATAAGAAAAAGATTTAAGTCCTCTTGGAACCTTTGTAATGTGTCACGAAATCGAAATAATTACTAAAATACTCCGCTCCCTGCGGGTTCAGGGGTTTGAATAGTCCTGAGATATTCCTGATTATCGTAAGAGGCGACTAAAAGAAGTTTCCCACTTTTCAGCCTAATACATTAGGATCCCGTATTAGTGTTTGACCTCCACTCTGTCCAATTTTTTCCAAAGTGTGGGTCATTTGGAGAAAGATGCATCCATTGTGCATCATATATCGCTCAAGCATCATGATCTTCTGCACCTGTTATTGTCATGGCACTGCAACTCCACGCATAATGCAGCTATTTGGGTGAGGGCACCTTACAGGGTGCATAATCTCCATCGTATGGCTGTTGTCCTCTTTTGTGCCTATGACAATACTAGATTTCAAAGCAACCAGTAGCCAGTCCGTTGTTGAGGGGCCATCATGTACTCTCTTGGTCATAGTCCCCTGACTACACAGGGATCTCATTGATGATGCCTGAGTTGCAACTTCTCCACATATGCCAAGGAGTAGATGCCCGTCGTCTTGGGGCATGAGGACTCCCAGCAACAGCCATCGCGCCAGGTGGCTGGGGTGGTGCTGGTGGGAAGAGCCCCTGGTTGGAGTGGGTGGCATTGGGGCGGAAGATCCGCAATAAAGCGAACTAAGTCATCTTTTGGTAGGGACCGAATGGCCTCAGCAGTCTCTAAGTAAGGGAAAGTTGAGTTTGATGAAGACAAATATGATTGCAAATCGATCCCCTCCATAGCTACATCGTGGGTGGAACATAGCGCTATAGAACGAAGAGAGCAATAATCACCTCGTTATGTAGTGTGCAGCAAAACCTGTGGGTACTGCTTTCTGGCCACGAAGCCTCTTATTCTTGTTGAACATGTGGAGGATAAGTCTGGGGAAGCGACAGCACTAGTAGGGGGACAAACTTCGTTTCAGCGCACATTGTGGGATGCCTACATTCAGAGGCAAGTATACATTCAGGCGCAAGTACAAATTCAGGGGCAAACCTATTCTTCTCTTTTGATTGACAGGTCCTTAACCTATTGTTCTGCTAAGAGGATTATGATCCCCTGAGGATAATCCTTTCTTTTGATTGACAGGTCCTTAAGCTATTGTTCCCCCACCCATCCGCCTCCCTCTCCTCCTCCTCCTCAATCACTCTGGGAACTCCCCTCGCCGATGCAAGCACACTTTTGATATCAATTTCATTGACTACCTAATTAAATCGATCAATTAATTAAATCCTTCCTCTCAAGTAAATCACCCAACCCTCCCCTCCCTCCTACTCCCCTCACACACTAGAAAATAGGCGGGAAAAAGACTCATTTGATTGGCCCTTTGGAGGGAAATCGATATCAGTGTATGGAATATTGTTTAAACAATTTAGACAATAAAGTTTATTTATTTATTTAAGTAATTTTGTGGGGAATCGATTGCAGTGTATGGAATGCTGTTTTAACAATTTAGACAATGTGTGGAGTATTGTTTATTAGGCAGATTATGGGGTACAAGACCATGTACAGAATATAGTTTATTTATTTATGTATAGAATTTGGCGGGAAATCGATTGCAGTGTTTGGAATATTGTTTAAACAATTTAGGCAAAGTGTGGAATATCGTCCATTTAAACAATTTATGAGACAGGAGGTGATATATGGAATATTTAAGCAACTGTGACGCTTTTTCATTCAGATCGCGCAAGGAATACTATAATGAAACACCCATCACAAGTAATTACACTACTAAAAAATCTTTCGATCGCGAAGCACGCACCGTCCGCCACACTGCACCCTTTGCTGGCTTGCGCCACTACACACACAGGTCGCTCAGCGTGTCGCAAAGAGACTTGTACGTTAGCGGACGCGCCATGCACCGGTTCCAAGACGGTCCACTTGGGCCCCATAACTGACAGACCGGATGTCACGCTAATCCCTGAACAAAAGCATCGGGTAGTGGCAACCCTTTGATATCTGACACACGAGAAATCCCTTATCGAAACTTGTGCTCTCTCTGTGTCCCTCTCTCTCTCGATCTCTTGTGCTGTAGTGTACCACCGCTGGGCCTGCACACGCTGTCGGTTGTGGTCGAATCGAACTGCAAACAAAGCAGTGTTTACCTGGTAAACCCCTGCGGGATACCAACGCACGCAAGAGCTACTCCTAAGGCAAATGTCTGACTGAGAATCGATTCCGAAATACTGCTGAAGTCAATAAATAATTAATTTCTGGCTATGTGTTCGTGATGTAGGGGATATAAGGCGGGTGCAATAGCTATTTCACACACAAAAATTGATTGTGTCGGATAACTAGTAGCAGGAGGCTCGAAATACTCTTAAAAAAAAAGATTGCTGTATACAAAGAAGAAGAGAGCTGTATTTTACTTTGCAGATGATATAGGAACCAGCATGTAATATTTCATTCTACCATGGGCCCTAAGCTGCTCCCAGTCTTCTTGGCGCACTTCCAAGAACTGCTTCAGGAGTTGTTAAACCTGGTGGGGAGAATCACATCTTGAAGATGTCACAAACGTCGCTTCAGAAGACGTGCAACGGAAATATTAATTAAATCGTTAATATAGGTGTATAAACAAATTTCTTCACACAGTTTAAAACTACTCGAAATAATAAAAAGAACACTACACACAGTAGCAGTTGTGGGTCGAATTTCCCGAATTGCATAGGTGTTGCCTCTTCCATATATTGCCTTGCATTTTCTAATGAATAGCTGGACCGTATTTTCTCTACAACATTTAAGAAATGATAATTGAAAATGTTTTCTATTTCTGACTTTTCGTTAGCAAACTTTTCATTAATTTTTATAGAAAAACAGTCTTCCTGTGCTCTTGGTTGCCCCATTTCCCTTTCAACAGTATTCAAAATTGTTTTAATTTTTTTTATCCGAGGTGCTAATCTCAGTCATAATGCACATACTTTAGGACTTTTTAATAACTTTTCATAATACAGGGCAGTAGCTTTTCCGTTTCACAGTTTTTGGATCATTAATCCTTGTAGCTGTAAGATGCATGTCCCTTTTCCATTCACAAGTTATTTTTATCCCTTTAATAAGCCATAGCTTTTTAGATGGCTTCTTACAATTATATTTCACTGTTTTCTTAGGGAAACTGTTTTCAAATATACTCACAAAGGTATAATGAAATAGGTTAACTTTTAAATTAGCATCAGGTTCCCTGTACACCTCACCCCAGTGTAACTGTTGCAAGCTTTCCCTAAAATTTGCAATTGTTAAATCGTTAATTGAACACACTATTTTAGAGGACTGTTTTGCATTACTGTATGGAGCTATGTCATGTATTGTAACTACCTGTGCTTTGTACTCAGACAGACAGACCATTCTTAACAGGAAAAGATTTGTTTTGACTAAATTTATCTTAGTTTATAAAACCACTATCTATCAGTGTGATGCTTTCCTATACCACCCGAGTAAGAAAATCAGTAACTGATGCCAAACTGAAAGAACCAAACGATACTTTGAAGTCAAGCTTTCTATCGGACTCTTTTGGAATATCTATATTGAAATTCCCACAAACAATAATTTACTTCCCTCTGACTGACAGATAGCACAACAAAGAATCGAAGTTTTTCAAAAATAGCTAAAAGTTTCCCAGTGGGGACCTATAAACACCTAGAATTATAAGAGTACCATTATTTAGTTTAAGTTCACATGCACATGGTCCCGTACATTGCTCTACACTAAATTTTTCACAATATGATAAATTTTAACAATTATGGCAATTCCTCCTCTCTCCATAGTGTCTCTACTTACATGTGCTGAAACCTTATATCCAACTACATTTACCTTTTCTATATCTGTTACTATATGATGTCTGGACAGGTATTGTACATCTATTCCACTCTCAGTGTCTAAATCTTTTCAACAAACAAGAAGCCCATCTACTATGTTTATAATCCCCTGATATCCTGATGCGATATACTAACAATATTTTTTACTGCGCTTTTATGAGAATCTTGTGGTATTTTAACATCTCTAGTACCTAGCTGTCCGAGATTCTCATTAAGCTTAACTTCATTCAGTGTTGAATCACTGGACACTGATCTTAGCGTAAAAAAGAGGTACTCCATGAGTTTCAGTGCACCCCTCTACCTCCCTTGAAGATTTGGCTATGATCCCAGCCAATTTACCCTCCCATTTCCTACTGAGATGCAGGCCATGTCTTGTGAAGTCCCACTTCCCAATACCATCAACAGGAACCAAACCTATGCCTGAAAAAGAAACGACTCGAAGCAGCTGATCTAGCTCCATATTGACACTTCTGACAGAGCTTCGTTTTTAATCAAGCAAATAGCACTTCCATTGTCGACATAGAGTGTTTTTGGCGTTTATAACTGAAAACAGAGTCCACTGAGTAAATCATGCAACCAAACAACTTCAGTAGCAGTAGTCGACACTGCTACGTATTCAGCCTCAATTTTTGATATGGTTACACATTTCTGCTGGCGTGAATACCATGTCACAGACCCAGATTAGATTAGATTAATACTAGTTCCATGGATCATGAACACGATATTTTGTAATGATGTGGAACAAGTCAAATTTTCCAATATATGACATAATTAAGTTAATTTAACAACATACTTAAGTTAATGTAATAACTTTTTTTTTGTGTTTTTTTATTTTTTTATAATTTTTTTCCTTAATTTATATCTAAAAATTCCTCTATGGAGTAGAAGGAGTTGTCATTCAGAAATTCTTTTAATTTCTTCTTAAATACTTGTTGGTTATCTGTCAGACTTTTGATACTATTTGGTAAGTGATGCTAACAAGCTCACATAACGTGTTGTTGATCAACGAGTGTCATAGTCACTGGCAAAATTGGCAGTGGAGTAGACCATCAGTCGAGTAGAGTCAGCTTTGTACCTTATGGCTTGGTCCTTGGTCCCTTGCAGGTACTTAATAATCTTTTTAACAGCATGCCAATGATCAAGACCTGGATTATATAGAAACCTACTCACCATGCTCACAGCAAAGATCATGTACAGCCATGAGACAGTTCCTGCAACCATTAATCTGCCAACTGCCTGTAGATAGGGCTTGCAGTCCATCTGTTTTACCTCTTGTTGGTTTGCAGGAGAGTGTCTACTGTGCAACATGGTTCAATTTTCAAGTGGAGTTGAATTCGGTTTCAAATCATCCATTCTCAACTTCTCAAGTAGGTGATTGCTATATGCTTGCTGACCGATGTAGACTTCTTTTGCAGGCTGGTTGTGCTCAGCTTCCAATCCACAGAAGTATTTTCCATTGCCACACAAACATTGATCTCATTGTTATAAAAATGTTTCGAATATTTCTGGAAACCTACAGACCAGCAAGCTCTCATTTGTCTACATTCAATTGCTCAAATCCAAACACTGTGTGAAACTGTAATAATTTTTGATTCCAACAGAGTGTTGACTGTTTGAGTCCATATAGACTTTTATTCAGTTTGCAAACCTTTTTGGTTTCTCCATGTAAACGTCTTCCTTCAAATTCCCATTAAGGAATGCAGTCTTGACATCAAACTGCCTGATTTCAATTTCTTGTAAAGCTGCTATGGCTGATAAAACTCTAATTGACTCGTATCATGCCACAGGAGAGAAAGTCTCTTCATAATCGATGTCTTTCGTAGCGAGTAGCATTTTGCATACAATCTAGTTTCACAACAGCAACTTTTTCCTGCATAATTCTGCTTCGCATGATAGACCTACCTACATCCAACTGTTTTACGAGTATTTGGTAATAGTACCAAATTGTGCAGTTCAAAAAGGAAAAGACATTGTATCCTATGACTATAATGTCAGTGGTTCACAGTTGGAATTGGTCAACTGATACAAATAACTGTCTGTGACACTTTATAGGGATATGAACTGGAATGATCGCATAGGCCGAGTCATGGGTAAAGTAGGTGGTAGACTTCAGTTTATTGGTACAATAATGGGGAAGTACGATCAGTCTACAAAGAAGATTGCTTATAAACCACTTGTGTGATCCATTCGAGATTATTACTCAAGTGTGTGGGAATTGCTCCAACACAGGATATTGAACATACACATCAGGACTGGTTATAGGTTTGTCTGACCTGTGGGAAAGTGTTACAGAGATGCTGAAGAAACTGACCTGGCAATCTTTTGGAGATAGACATAAAATACCCTGAGAAAGCCTATTAAAAAGTTTCAAGAACCGACATTTAATGATAATTCTATTAATACACTATAACCCCTTATTTATTGCTCTCATAAGGATCATGATGAAAAATTATAATAATTACTGCACACGCAGAGGCATTTAGACAATGATTGTTCCAGCACTCCATAAGTGAATTGAACAGGAAGAAACTTTAATAAGAGGTGCAACTGAACTTGCACTCTGTCATGAATGCCACAGTGTTTGCAATGTATGGACATAGGTGTAGGTGTAGAATTCCAAGTTTTGTTCTTCTTCAAACTGAAATTTCGTCTTCCATTGCTTTGATGACTCTTGTGATATCATTACTTATTTAAATGTTTGAGGTTCAGAGATAATGACAGTACATGTTAAATCTTGATCCTGAGAATGAGAAGGTGTTCTCAGATTTGAATGACCTCTTAGATTCATCTTCATTTTCTTTGACTGGTTCATTAGTATCATCTTCTTCAGATTCATCTTAAACATCTTCTACCGGATGGTCTCGTAGGTAAAATTCAGCATATCTCTGTTCCAAGCTTAAGACACAGGTTTCTTCTTCCTCGATTCAAGATTGTACAGGCAGTAATTGGTACTATATCCTTCCATAGCCAACCATGATCAATTTCTTCGATTTACTATCATATACTGATCTAAACTGATCAGGAATGTCTACATATGCTGCTGATCGAAACTTCATTATGTATTTTAAAGATGGAGCTTTTCCACACCATTTCCCATATGGTGTAACTTTATTGTTTTCTTTTCATGGTCGTCGATCTAAAATATATACAGCACAATTTACTGCCTCTGCCCATAAGTCTGCACCAAATACGTGCACACTCAATAACAGACTAGTTTTCTTGCTCAGTTTGGCCACTCTACTGTTGTGCATAGAAATTTTTTTCTCGTGTATTATTCCATTTTTCTTCTAATTATCGTCTAATTGCTTATTTATGAATTCAGTTCCAAAGTAACCTCTCAAATCTCTGATTTTATTTCCATTTTGTCTTTCAATCAGTCTCTGGAATTCCAAAAATGTTTACTTATAAGAGAATGCATAATTCTGTATGAAGTGCTAGCATCCTTGAAAATCTTGTACGAAATGACACCATCAAGAGATGGTTTTCTGATCTATCCACTCAAATCTGCACAGATAAATTCGCCGGGAACTTTTGATTTTGGTTCCAAATTTGAATCAACAGGTTTTCTCTTCATCTTGTCATACTCATGTGACTGACACTGAAGGTCTTCATGTTAACATATTTTCAAACCAGGATGTAAGTTGATGTCAGTCATATTCTTCAGACCTCTGAAATGGATGTGTCCAAATCTCTTGTGCCAGATCATTAATAATTGTGGACTGTTTTGAGGTTGCTTTTCATTCTGTCGAATGTGAATCTACATGTAACTAGTCTCTTTTGTGGAGTAACGTTCATAAGAAAAAGAGCTTTTGGAACTTTTACAATGTATCACAAAATCGAAAAAATTAATAGAATACATTACAAGCAGTCACAAAATCATGTGACCGACTATCATGGAATGAATGAGCAAGGCCAGACAAGGTCAATTTCCTGTGTTGGCAGATGACGTCAGAGTCACCTTCCCCTTACCTCCCACCATTGTTGTTGTTGAACATTCTTCCTTAGCCCCCTTTTTAGAGTGAATCGAAAACAAGTGAATACACATTTGAAAACAATGTGCAGTGGATTCACTTTTGTGCATCACCAGTGACATGTACAGTACTTACAAATAAATGTTTACAGCCATACGTGCATTATAGTCACAATGGAGAACAGAAATATACAACTTGGCGTATGAAATATACAACTTAGTGTCTCAATTTTAACGTAAATGTGAATGGATTTAGTGCACTAACACTGCATTTCAGTTCCAGCATTCCTCAGCATCAGTCCAAAACTATGCACGTATGTCAGTTGAAACTTTTTGGGAGTTCTCATCACAATTTAGCAGGAAATTTAAAATTACTGTCGGTCAACATAACTCCAAGGGAGGCAAGTATTTAGACACTGTTTATTATCAACCAGGACCATTTTTGTTGGCGATTGCTTTGCGTTTCAATAGCTGTTTTAAATCATTTAGTTTCTGATATCTGCAATGACATGTGTAAAGCAATTCAGGAATATTTTGGAAGTACATATACGAAAGAAAATTCCAATAAAATATAATTAACGAAATATAAAAGTATATACAATCTGGCAAATAGGATACTTGATAAATTCTGCTACCTAGTTTGTTACTCGGCAGAATATGTGATCCTGAGAAAATAATTTTTATTTACTACAAAAATATCTCTGACTTAGCAATGATTTATCAAGCATGTAATTACAGCTAGCATGAATATAAGCAATGAGAATGATCAGGTCTTTTGTAAATTGTTAATTTGAATGAGCATAATAGATACATATTCACACCCATTTATTTATAGTGCTTTTCCTTTTTAATATAAACAGTTATGAAGCTTGTGCTTACTCACTGTGTTCCTGCCTGGCGCAACCATCTACTGCATTTACAGGCTTTCTCATGTTCACAGTGGGACATTTGATTGCTTCAGCAATTTTCTACCAAGCATATTTCGTCACCTTGAACATTTATGCTGTCAATCTCTTTGATCCCAGAAGAATGTATGTCTATATTCACCTATCAGCATTACAAGCTCTTTGTACTATTTTGTCAGCTGACACAAATCATGTCAACAACAAAAAAAGTAGATCAGAAAGCAGAAGAAATCTTTCTGTGCTGCTAACACCTAAGTGGAGAGCATGCCAAATTCCTTTAATGGCTCACTGAAAAACTGATAATCAGTGGAACACGAACAAACAACTTCAAATCCAAACTGCACATGACTGAATGCCTTATGAGCAAATGCGCCAAGCTCTTGCACATCTGTACATTTGCATGTGTATAATTCTGTGTAAAGAGGGTGTGGCGGTATCAGGAAGACGATGCTACACATGTGAATAGTTTTTTTGTGAAGTTTAAAAGGATTATATTTCCTGCTGTCCGCATAGTAACTCATGTTGATTCTCATATAGTTGTTCTTTGAAGTGTGCCTTTTGCTAGATTGAAATGAAATAGTTATTTGAAGCAACCCTTCGTATTCTTCCATAATAAATACATATATGGTGATTTCCCAAGTGGTGACCCTGAAAATAAAGAAATGGGGAAACATACATTCTTGAAAGAAATGGATTTGCTGACTGAAATATTGGCGGCGAGACTTAAGACGGAACACGGTATTTCACCAGAGCTAGGATTCTCGACAGTTAATTTGCCACCAACAGAAGCTATAGAGAATAATGTTCAAGAGAAGTTAGCAGATGTCTGAAATGGGAATGTTGTTATGGATCATGAGACCACAACTTTGGTTTCCACAGGCTGAATGTATATTTTAGCAGATCCAATTGTTAGTAAGCAGTGATAAATTCAATACAGTGATTGCACACTTGAGAATGCCTTGGGACAAAAGGACTACGTTACGCTCAAGGAGGGATTCATACAACAGTACATATTATCTCCAGAGCTATTTAAAAGAATTCTTTTTGTAGAAGACTGTACAGGGCATAAGGGCCCATCACAGGTACTCAGAAACCTCCGCACTTTGATGGGGCCAGATATTCTACCTGAACAGTCCTTATAGATGCTTTGGTTACGAAAACTTCCGGCCAATATTTGCCGTGTTGTAGCAGCATAGAAAAATGCGCCATTACAGGACTTAGTCAAGACGGGAGAAATTGTTGCAAACACATTAGGGTAGCCTACTACATGGGCAACAATCAACACTAGGTGAGGCGACGGCCCTGAGGCACAGGTGGAAACCGATGAGAATAGTGTGAACTCCTGTAACAAACACGAAGGATTCACACTTACAATGTACGCCAACAGGATACAGTGTGGAACAATTGGCAGCACAAGTGGCCAAGCTCAATATGCATGTAGTTTCCCATCAGCAACAGATACATAGGTACAGCTGGAAGAAGCGCAAGAATACTGAACCCAGGCATTGGTGGGACAATAATGCTGGTATCAAAAACGTTTTGAGAAACTTGCTAGCCAATGCACTCAGTCCTGCAGTTGCCCATGCTGCAAAGATGCTTAAAACAGTATAAAATACACGAAAGTACAAACGCAATTTTGACCTCAAGCAGTAGTTTCCAATGATCTGTTTGTGTACAACTATGCTTTGGGTGAAAAAGTTCTGGTGAACGTGGGGCCAGACATCAGTGGCTGTCCGAGAAAGGCTACAGACACAAGGAGAGCAACAACAGAACTTGTATTGATGGCAACTCATCATCATCATCATCAGCCAATTCAATCATTAGATGATGTGGCCTCTTCGAGTCGTGGATTCAGGTAGGCTTTCAGAAGTCTTCTCCAAGTGGGACGGTCTTGGGCAGTTCTCTGCCAGGTGTTACCAGCGATCTTCTTGATGTCTTTGTCCCATCTGTCTGGTGGTCTTCCTCTAGGCCTCCGGTGCTCTCTCGGACTCCACTCTAGTACTAACTTCGTCCATCTGTTGTCTTTTCTTCTTTCGACGTGGCCAGCCCACTGCCATTTCAAGGAACCTACTCTCTCTAAGATGTCATTAACCTTCGTCACAGAGCGGATGTCATCTGCCCTTTTCCTGTTCTTTCTTGTATAGCCCAGCATTGATCTCTCCATGGCTCTCTGTGCTGTCCTAAGTTTCCCTTTTGTGAATGAGTTCAGTGTCCATGTCTCGCATCCGTACGTCATCACAGGAAGAATGCATTGATCAAATACTGCTTTCTTCAGATTTACTGGCATTTTTGATCTGAATACTTTTGAATTCTTCCCAAATGCTTGCCAGCCAAGCTTGATGCGCCGATAGATTTCTGGTCTTATGTCTCCCTTCATATTTATAATCTGGCCAAGGTAGACATATTCACTGACCTCTTCTAGTAGACTGTCCTTGACTTTCACATCTCCAGCTGGGACCCATTTGTTGGATATTACTTTTGTTTTGGAAAGGTTCATCTTCAAGCCAACCAGCTGACATTCCCATGCAAGATCTGTAACTAAGTTTTGGAGCTCTGCGAAGTCTTTGGCCAGTAAGGCAATATCATCAGCAAATCTCAAGTTGGTAAGCCTTCTTCCATTAATTCTAATTCCCTTACCTTCCCAGCTCAGCTTTGACATAGCCATTTCCAATACAGCAGAGAACAGTTTTGGGGAGATGGGATCGCCTTGCTTGACACCCCTCATGATGCGGAATTCTTGAGTTGATTCGCCGATGTTAACATAAGCTGAAGAATTCTCGTAGATTTTCCTGAGCACTTCAATGTATGCTGCTCCCACTCCTTGCTCACTCAAAGCTTGGAGGACAGCTACATGGCTAACGGAGTCAAATGCCTTTTCAAAGTCAACAAAGGCAATGCAGAGAGGCAGTTGGTATTCATTCGCTCTGCTTATCACTTCACTAACGGTCAGAATGTGGTCAATAGTGCTAAAATTGCTTTGGAATCCAGCTTGTTCTATAGGTTGGGCTGAGTCTAAGGTGGAACTAATTCGGTTTAACAAGATCTTTGTAAAAATTTTGTACAAAATTGAGAGCAAGCTGATAGGACGGTAGTTTTTAATATTGTGAATACTTCCTTTCTTGTGTATCAAAATAATCTTAGCCTTGTTCCACGATAGTGGGATTGAAGCATAGTGCAGGCAGGAAGTAAATACTTTTGCCAAGTGATTTATTGTTACCTCTCCTTTGAGGATGTCAACGCTGAGCTCATCATCACCTGGCACTGTTCCCTTCTTCATGCTATCTAGAGCACACTTGACTTCCGATGGGAGTATATCTGGAACACTAGATATATCATTTAAATTAGATACACTCAAATTTTCCCCTGGATTGCTATACAAATTGCTATAAAAGTCTCTGATGAACTTCAAAACCGCCTCCTTTTCAGTGATTCGACTGTCATTTCCATCGAGTGCGATAATCTGCTTTTTACCTATTGTGAGTTTGCGTTTGGCTGACTTTAAACTTGTCTTGTTCTCCAAGCTTGCTCGTAAGGTGTCTTCAGTGAATTTCTGTATGTCAGTTTTCATTTCTCTTCGCACTGCCTTACACAGTTCGGAATACGCCACCATGTCACGATCGGTTTGGATTTTCATTTCTCTCCTCTGTTGTAAAAGGGTTTCAGTTTTGGCACTGAATTTCTTTGGTTGTTTATTTTTTTGGCATAGGCCACCGACTTCTTGTGCACTTGAAACAATCATTTCCGCCAAATCACAATCTTTAGTTATGTGGAACTTGCTTTGGAGGACTTCTTGGAATTTCGAGGAATGTTCTTCCAGGTTTTTGAGGTTGATTACCCTTCTCTTCCCTTTCATAAGTTTACTCCTTTTATTTCTTACATTGAGTTCGACCCTTGCTCTCACAAGACGGTGATCACTGCCAGTGTTGAACTGATTTAGCACTGATACATCTTTTACAATCTGCGGAATATTTGACAGAATAAAGTCTGTCTCATTTTTGACACTGAAATTTGGGCTTCTCCAAGTCCATTTTCGATCAGGGTGCTTCTTAAAGAACGTATTCATGATGGACATACTGGTGTACTCAGCGAACTGGACTAATCTCTGACCTCTATCGTTTCGGTCGTCAATCCCATAGTTGCCTACCACTGTGTCGCCTTGTTTCTTGGTGCCAACTTTTGCATTGAAATCTCCAATGACCATCTGGAAGTAATGGCAACTAACAATTCGAAAATTCCGACATATGGAGAGAGACGACCAGAAATCCAACTGAACCGAAATTTTCACACCTCGTGGGCTTTCATAATTGCAGATGTGCCTGGTCCTATCATATGTGCAGATTTTAGATTTTCTGTAAAATCGTCGCCTCATGCCAGATTTAGTCAACTGTTACTTGGTGCCAGTGCATGCAAGCGAAGCACTGTCCACAATGCCTTCCAATTCAGGTTTCATACAGTATGAGGTGCCAGTGACTTACCTCGTGAAGACATCTCATACCTCTTCCACGACAACTGCATCAAGGTTTCAACATTGCAGTTCCATTTCAGCAATGACGCAGGACACACATGGATGTGCCATGCAGGAAGAACTCTGGAAGGCATTGCAAATTCGGTTGTGGTAATCAGCTTTACAGCAACACCTGTCAGCTGCCCATTTCACAAATGACTACTTGACTTCCTAGCAGTTACAGAACCTGCAAGTGCCTGGAGGAATGGCTAAACATTGAATACAACGTCGAATCTGTACGACTCAAGGAGAACCTGTTGCCTTTAGATTAGATTAGATTTACTTTCATTCCAATTGATCCGTAGTGAGGAGGTCCTCCAGGATGTGGAACATGTCAGAAAAACAACAATACATGACAAATATTTAAACTAAAACAAATAAGCTAATGTACCATTCCACAGGTCCCAAGTGGAATGATCGTCATTTTTTAATGAACACTAAGAGTCATTTTACAAATACTATTGCACTGAATTTAAAATAAAAAAGTTTTATATTTATTTATAAGGTAAGAAACATGTAATACAACTACTGTAATACTTATTTACAATGAACACATTACTGCACTGAAATGGTGCAGAAGTTAGATTATACTTACACACACACACACACACACACACAAATTTTCAGTGAACACATTACTGCACTGAAATTGTGCAGAAGTTATGTTGTACTTATATACAAATCAGTTGGTTTTCCTCAGAAATTCATCAATGGAGTAGAAGGAGTTGGCCACCAATAAATCCTTTAGGCTTCTCTTAAACTGAATTTCATTGGTTGTTAAGCTTTTTATGGCTGCTGGCAAGTTATTGAAAATGTGTGTTCCTGAATAATGCACACCTTTTTGTACAAGACTAAGTGACTTTAAATCCTTGTGAAGATTATTCTTATTTCTAGTATTGATTCCATGAATTGAGCTGTTGGTTTGAAAAAGTGATATATTTTTAATGACAAATTTCATTAAGGAATAAATATATTGGGAAGCTGTAGTTAGTATCCCTAGTTCCCTAAACAGGCTTCTGCAGGATGTTCTTGAGTTCACACCACATATAATTCTTACTGCACGTTTTTGTGCCCGGAAAACTTTAGCTTGGCTTGATGAATTACCCCAGAAAATAATCCCATATGACATTATGGAATGAAAGTAAGCATAGTATGCCAGCTTTTTCATTTTTATATCCCCTATGTCTGACAAAATTCGCATTGCAAACAGAGATTTGTTAAGACGCTTCAGCAGTTCTGTGGTGTGCTCCTCCCAGTTGAATTTATTATCAAGCTGTAATCCCAAGAATTTAACACCGTCCACTTCTTCTATCTTCTTGTCATCATATGTTAGACTTATACTCTTGGGACACCCCTTACAAGTTCTGAACTGCATGTAGTGTGTTTTTTCAAAGTTTAGTGACAAAGAATTGGCTAGGAACCAGTGATTAATGTCTACAAATATTTTATTGGCTGATCTTTCTAAGACTACACTTGATTTGCTATTTATTGCAATGTTTGTATCATCAGCAAACAAAACAAACTTGGCATCTGGTAATGTTACTGATGAAAGGTCATTGATATACACAAGAAAAAGTAAGGGCCCCAAAATGGAACCTTGTGGGACCCCACATGTAATTAGTTCCCAGTTGGATGATGCCTGATAGCTTGATACATGTCTCTTTCCTAATAACACCCTTTGTTTCCTGCCAGAGATATAAGATTTGAACCATTTTGCAGCATTTCCTGTTACACTATAATATTCTAGTTTACTTAAAAGGATATTGTGATTTACACAGTCAAATGCCTTTGACAGATCACAAAATATACCAGTTGCCTGCAATTTTTTGTCTAATGAATTAAGTACATTTTCACTGTAAGTGTAGATAGCCTTCTCAATATCAGAACCTTTTAGAAATCCAAACTGTGACTTTGACAGTATGTTATTTGAGATAAGATGGTTATAAAGACGACTGTACATTACTTTTTCGAAAATTTTTGAGAATGCTGGCAACAGTGAAATTGGACGGAAATTTGATGCTATTTCTTTATCTCCCTTCTTAAACAGTGGCTTAACTTCAGCATATTTCAGCCATTCGGGAAATATTCCACTGATAAACGACTGGTTACACAGATAGCTTAATATGTTACTTAGCTCAGAATCACATTCTTTAATTAACTTTGTTGATATTTCATCATACCCACTAGATGTTTTTGATTTTAAAGATTTTATGATGGACATTATTTCTGTTGGGGTAGTGAGGGTCAAATTCATATTATGGAAGTTACTTGAAATGTCTGGTCTAAGGTAATCCATAGCAGCATCTACCGAACCTGACAACCCCATCTTTTCAGTAACAGTTATAAAATGTTTGTCAAAAAGTTCTGCAACACTATACACATCTGTCACCAATGCATCATTTACTCTTAATGCTATTTGTTCCTCTTCATGTCTGGTTCTACCGGTCTCCTCCTTCACTATATCCCATATTGTCTTTATTTTGTTATCTGATATGACTATCTTTTCCTTGTAATATATTTGCTTTGACATCCGTATTACAGTCTTTAATATTTTGCAGTATTTCTTATAATGTGCTATAGCATCAACATTGGAAATGTTTCGGATTGACAGATACAGTTTTCTTTTTGTTTTACAAGATACCCCTATTCCTCGAGTAATCCATGGCTTCTTTGTAGACTTTGCTCTAACCTTGGTAAGTTTTGGGGGAAAGCAGTGTTCAAATAAGGTAAGCATTTTATTAGCAAAAATGTTATATTTTTCATTCATGCCATGAGCACTGTAAACATCAGTCCAGTGAATGTCTCTGAGGAGTGTCCTAAAATAATCAATTTTTGGCTTACTGATTACCCTCTTGAGCTCAGATTTAACAGATTTTATATCCTGTTCAGTATTAACATTTAACAGAAGGAACTGCATGTCATGGTCTGAGAGGCCATTGACTATTGGTTTTGTAATATAATTTTGTTCATTTGACTTTTCTATAAAGATATTATCAATGGCTGTTTGTGAGCAAGTGGTTATCCTAGTGGGGAACTTTACTGTGGGAATTAAGTTGAATGATAGTGTTACTAACTCAAATAGGTTCTTATTGGGAGAGTCTTTAAGGAAATCTACATTGAAATCACCAGCAACCACTATTTCTTTGTTTTTGGTTGTTAAATGGGCCAGTACAGCTTCAAGGTGGTTTACAAACAGATTAAAGTTACCTGCAGGTGCTCGATATACACTTAATATTATGAAAGATTTTTTGTGAAAATCTAATTCTGTTGCACATGCTTCCATATGCTGTTCTAGGCAAAATTTATGAATGTCTATGTTCTTAAATTTATGACAGTTCCTGATGAATGTGGCAACTCCTCCTTTCTCCATTTCTGATCTACAATAGTGAGATGCTAACCTAAACCCTGTAACACTTAAAAGTTCTATACCAGTGGTCACATGATGTTCAGAGAGGCAGATTATGTCAGCTGGGTTTGAAGACTCTAATTCATCTATGCAGATAGTTAATTCATTAATTTTATTTCTCAGTCCTCGAATATTTTGATGCAATAAAGATAGCTGACATGTCACATTGACTGACTTAAAATTGGATGGAGTTAAAATATCTGCTGACAGTTGAAAATTCTTAACCAATGGCTGTTTATGTTGATGTAATAAGCTGGAATTATGTTTTTTGATTTCTTTCTCAAACTGAAGGTTTGTCTCAGTTCTAACCTCTCTTAAAATTTGTTTTCTTTCTGTCCTCCCTACCCTAAAAAAGGGTCTTTTCTGAATCCTATAACCACTGGTATTTTACCACTCATGACAGTGCCTCCCCCCTTTAACTTTCCTGCTATTTCCCCAGCCAATTTACCCTTCCCCTTCCTGTTGAGGTGAAGGCCATGCCTAGTATAATCCCACCTACTGACAGAATCAACATGAACCACACCAATGTGTGACCCCGCACCCGACATGAGCAGCCGTTCCAGCTCCAAATTAACTCTCTTGACAGAAGAGTTCAAATGAGGTCGGTCATGGCGCCCAAGAACAGATACAAACTCAACACTGGTATGCCTCGATGCTGATGCAATCTTCGCCAGGTCACACTCTATGCTGTACCCAGGATCTCTGTCAATACTGTTACCTGCCCCACCCACTATAACCACGGTGTCTTCCTTAGTGAAATCTTTGCAAAGTGATCCTAAATCCTCTGTCACCTGCTCCAGACCAGCACTAGGTTTAAAAAAATTGGTGACCTGGTATTCTGATCCTAGTTCATCCTGCAAGAGTTGGCCAACACCTCTTCCATGGGAACTACCTAACAACAACACTTTCTTTCTCTTTACTGATTTCCCTACATTCTTACTTTTCAATTTGCTGCTGAAAGTTTGTTGTGCCCTGTCTACACCTGTAACTGCTTGAGGCTCACCAGCTTCTAACTGAAGCAACAGGTCAAATCTATTTTCCACATTCACCATAAAGCTGTCAGACAAAGTTCTAGGCCTGTTCCTCCTGTTGCCACTTCCCACCTCTCTTTACCCTTCTCCCTCCTTAACCTGTCAAGATCTCCCCTGGCCTTGTCTAACTCAGCCTGAAGGGCAGCAATTTTCCCCTCCTGTTCCAGTATCTTCCTATCTCTACTACAAATCCTACAAAACCACTGATGAGTCTCATTTACTTCCCCTATTCCCACGCCACTACAGTCACCCACATGGAAAAAACTACAGCACCCATCACACCAAAGCCCCGACCTAACAATTCTACGGCAAGTCAAGCACTTTTCACTCATGATAAACGTAATAATTTATTAAGAATAAGTCAATTAAATTACAGATAAACACGAAAATATGGTTACACAAATTTGGCCTATACGCAACTGTGTGTAAACAAAAACAAAAGTGCAAAGTTTCTGAAACAACAAGTTAAACTTTACGCTACTTTCCGGAGATGCTAGTTAAATAATGAAGAGGTACGCTAAGTTAAATTGCTGGAGAGAGCAAGGAACAACTAAACGAAATTCTATAGATTTGCTGCAGCAGAACGTAAACAGAAAATACGACTGTACGGTCTTTTCGCGTTTTCTGCTATATTACGTAATGAGAAATGAAACCTTTAATGGTACACTTAAACGGCACACTAATACACTTATTTACCACGTAATCAGTACTAATCTATGTGTTTTATAATCTAAAATAACTTATCTTTACGAGAACACCAAACCTCGCGCTAGTCGCTTGGCTGCAGGGCTGCCAACTCCTGCCTGCTCCTGTCTGCTAGATTAGATTAGATTAGTACTAGTTCCATGGATCATGAATACGATATTTCGTAATGATGTGGAACGAGTCAAATTTTCCAATACATGACATAATTAAGTTAATTTAACAACATAATTAAGTCAATATAACAACTTTTTTATTTTTTGGTTTTTAATTTTTTTATAATTTTTTTTTCTTGGTTTATATCTAAAAATTCCTCTATGGAGTTGAAGGAGTTGTCATTCAGAAATTCTTTTAATTTCTTCTTAAATACTTGTTGGTTATCTGTCAGACTTTTCATACTATTTGGTAAGTGACCAAAGACTTTAGTGGCAGTATAGCTCACCCCTTTCTGTGCCAAAGTTAGATTTAATCTTGGATAGTGAAGATCATCCTTTCTCTTAGTACTGTACTTATACACACTGCTATTACTTTTGAATTGGGTTTGGTTGTTAATAACACATTTCATAAGAGAGTATATATACTGAGAAGTTACTGTGAATATCCCTAGTTCCTTAAATAAATGTCTGCAGGATGGTCTTGGGTGGACTCCAGCTATTATTCTGATTACACGCTTTTGTGCAATAAATACTTTATTCCTCAGTGATGAATTACCCCAAAATATGATGCCATATGCAAGCAATGAGTGAAAATAGGCGTAGTAAGCTAATTTACTAAGATGTTTATCACCAAAATTTGCAATGACCCTTACTGCATAAGTAGCTGAACTCAAACGTTTCAGCAGATCATCAATGTGTTTCTTCCAATTTAATCTCTCATCAATGTACACACCTAAAAATTTTGAATATTCTACCTTAGCTATATGCTTCTGATTAAGGTCTATATTTATTAATGGCATCATACCATTTACTGTACAGAACTGTATGTACTGTGTCTTATCAAAATTCAGTGAGGGTCTGTTTACAAGGAACCACTTAGTAATTTTCTGAAAGACATTATTGACAATTTCATTAGTTAATTTTTGTTTGTCAGGTGTGATTACTATACTTGTATCATCAGCAAAGAGAACTCTTCATGAATATAGAATGGCAAGTCATTAATATATAATAAGAACAACAAAGGACCCAAGACCGTTCCTTGTGGAACCCCATTCTTGATTGTTCCCCAGTTTGAGGAATGTGCTGATCTTTGCATATTATGAGAACTGCTTATTTCAACTTTCTGCACTCTTCCAGTTAGGTACGAATTAAACCATTTGTGCACTGTCCCACTCATGCCACAATACTTGAGCTTGTCTAGCAGAATTTCATGATTTACACAGTCAAAAGCCTTTGAGAGATCACAAAAAATCCCAATGGGTGGTGTTCGGCCATTCAGATCATTCAACATTTGATTGGTGAAAGCATATATGGCATTTTCTCTTGAAAAACCTTTCTGGAATCCAAACTGACATTTTATTAGTACTTCATTTTTACAGCTATGTGAAGTTACTCTTGAATACATTACTTCCTCAAAAATTTTGGATAAAGCTGTTAGAAGGGAGATTGGATGGTAATTTTTGACATCAGATCATCCCCTTTTTTATGCAAGGGTATAACAATAGCATATTTCAGTCTATCAGGGAAAATGCCCTGTTCCAGAGAGCTGTTACACAGGTGGCTGAGAATCTTACTTATCTGTTGAGAACAAGCTTTTAGTATTTTGCTGGAAATGCCATCAACTCCATGTGAGTTTTTGCTTTTAAGCAAGTTTATTATTCTCCTAATTTCAGAGGGAGAAGTGGGTGAGATTTCAATTGTATCAAATTGCATAGGTATGGCCTCTTCCATTAACTGCCTAGCATCTTCTAATGAACACCTGGATCCTACTATATCCACAACATTTAGAAAATGATTATTAAAAATATTTTCAACTTCTGACTTTTTGTTCGTAAAGTTTTCATTCAATTTGATGGTAATACTGTCTTCCTGTGCTCTTGGTTGACCTGTTTCGCTTCTAATAATATTCCAAATTGTTTTAATTTTATTATCAGAGTTGCTGATTTCAGACATGATACACATACTTCTGGATTTTTTAATAACTTTTCTTAATATAGCACAGTAGTTTTTATAATGTTTGATAGTTTCTGGGTCACTACTCTTTCTTGCTGTCAGATACATTTCCATTTTCCGGTTACAAGATATTTTTATGCCCTTAGTAAGCCATGGTTTGTTACATGGTTTCTTACAAGTATATTTAACTATTTTCTTGGGGAAGCAGTTTTCAAATGCATTTACAAAAGTGTCATGAAATAAATTATATTTTAAATTGGCATCAGGTTCACAGTACACCTCATCCCAGTCTAACTGCTGTAGGCTTTCCCTGAAAATTGCAATTGTTAAATCGTTGACTGAACATACTACTTTGGAGGACTGTTTAGTACTGCTGAATGGAGCTATGTCATATATTGTAACTAGCTGTGCACCATGATCAGAAAGACCATTCTCAGCAGGCTGAGCATTTATCTGGTTAAACTTATCTTGGTCTATAAAGAAGTTATCTATCAGTGAACTGCTATCCTTTACCACCCAAGTAGGAAAATCAATAACAGGTGTCAAATTGAAAGAACCGAGTAATACTTCAAGGTCATTTTTCCTATTACCCTCTTTATGAGAATCTACATTGAAGTCCTCACAAATAATAATTTGCTTCCCCCTGTCTGACAGATAGCACAACAAGGAGTCCAAATTTTTCAGAAACAGATGAAAATTTCCCAATGGGGACCTATATACAGTTACAATTATAAATGTGCCTTTATTTAATTTAAGCTCACAGGCACATGCTTCTATATGTTTCTCTACACAAAACGTTTTTGTTTCTATACTTTTCGCTGTGGGGCCTGGCTCCAGAGAAACTGCTCGAGTTAGACAAAGTGCTAAAAACAGGTATTGTAACTAGTTCTTATAGCGACTGGTCATTGCCAATTCACATGGTTCCAAACAAAAGAAAAATCCTGGAGGATACGTGGCGATTACAGAGCACTCAATGCACGGACAATTCCTGACCAGTGCCCCATTGCTAACGTGATGGACTTCAGCAATACCATTGGTGGCGCAACAGTATTTAGTATGATAGATTCCCATAGCTCTGGCGGATATTAAAAAAGCTGCAATGACCACGCGTTTCTGACTTTCGGAACATAATTTAATGGCATCCGGTCTCAGTAATGCCGTGCAGATGTGACAGAGGTTCATGCCTGAAGTAATGCTATTTGCCATTTGTATTTTGTTACATGGATGACGTTTTAGTATTCTCTGCTTCGGTAGATCAATATGCAGAGCACCCACGACAGCTTTTCCGCCTGCTGCAAGATTATGGCATCATTATTAATGAAGTGAAGTTTGTCATAGGAAAGACTGGAGTTTATTTCCTGGAACACTTACTGTTAGCGGCTGGGTTGGCACCATTACGTGAATGGGTCGAAGCCTTCACACATTTTTGAGAATGCTAAATTATTTTAGACGCCATGTTCCTGAACTCGCGGTATCCCAGGAGCCACTCACAGCGTTGCTCACAGGAAAGATGAGGAATATCTTTCCTGTGCAGAGCTACTAGGGCATCCAAAACTGGGCAGTCTTGTAGCTGTTATGGTAGATACAAGGCAGACAGCAGTAGGTGCAGCCTTGCCACAAAAGTCCGACCAGAAGTTACAGCTACTTGCATCCTTCTCTAAGAATTTGATGCACAACAACAAAAATGGAGCGCCACTGACCATGAATTGCTTGCAGTGTACCTGGCAGTCCAACATTTTCACACAGCTATAGACAGGAGACGCTTTACGATCTTCACCGACCACAAGCCCCTGGTTTCCACTTTCGAATGAAGCACAGAGATTAATTCGCCATGTCAGCACAGGCACATCGAATATATAACTCAGTTCGCAACACACGTGCAGCACATAAGAGGAAAATAGAATGTGGTCGCAGACTATCAATCAAAGAACTGTGTCAATCTATGATCTGTTCATGGGGATAAGTTAGCATCAGAGCAGCACGTCGATCTTTTTTACATAGTCTTCTCCAGGAACCATGCACTGGATTATGACTCAAACGAGTACCATTTCCAGATGTCTCAGAAGGAATCTGATGTGACGTGGCAAGAGGTCAACAGTGGACCTATATTCCAGAACCATACTGCCAGCAAGTTTTCGAAATGCTGCACAATCTGATACACCCAGATGTGCGAGGTGCAGTTAAGATGGTCACTGCCAAAGTGATGCGGCCCAGGGTGCAAAGAGATTGTAGGGTGTGGGCATGTATGTGTTCAACATATCAGTGAAACAAGAATGGAAGGTATGTGTTTGCACCAATTGCTGAGTTCCCAAAACGCACAGGCAAATTTTCACATCTCCATGTGGACATCGTAGGACTCTTGTAGAGCTCTACATGATAACTATCATTATACATGCACAAGGACTTGGAAACAATGTATCATTTGTGGCCTCAGGACAATGAAGTATGTCACCTATTTATCTCGCACTATGCTCGTCCTTACAATGTGATAGAAAAGGGAAGCCACATATTCAAAAACGCACAAAGATGGAAAACAAGAAACAGTTTCCATCGAGAGGATCAAACCAGCATGCATGGAAGAGGATACTCTACTTACTTATCCCGACATTTCGCTTCCTCAACAGAAAATAGACAAGCTGATGGACAGTTCCATGGAATAGGTGACAACAAATGTCAAACCTGACACCAGACGGGAGCAACCTGCACCTGCAGTCACTTTTTACATGAGGTTGTTTGGCAAGTAAAGTGCAAGTTACCTCATACTGCAGGAGCGCCTGGCTTCAAAAAAAAAAAAAAAAAAGAGAGAGAGAGAGAGGGGGGGGGCTCATGTGACAGCATCAAGCACACAAGGCACCACAAGTGAATAGCATTCTCTGTGAAGTTTAAAAGGATTATCTTTGCTGCTGTCGGCATAGTAACTTGTGTTGATTCTCATATAGTTATTGTTTGAAGTGTTTCGCGAGATAGAAATAAAATAATTATTTGAAGCAACCTTTCCTATTCTTTCGCAATAAATACGTATATGGTGAGTTCCCAAAGGTGTTTCAGAAACCTTGACGTGACGTCCTTGTTCCATTCTCTCGATGACCTCTGTGAATGCTGCCATGTGAAATGCTTTAATGTTCTGATCCGTTTTGTCAAAAGTGTCTCTACAATTTTACCTTCAACAGAGCTGGTTCTACACTATTAAAAACTGTTAGAGTCGACACAATTGAATAAGTAATAACGAGTAAAATACACTTTGTGCCAGTAACTATATTTGCACTTCCAGGTAAAATACGTTGAACACAACAACCAAGGAACATTTAATTACATACGTAAAACTCAGAGAGAGGTCTATTATATTCCACATGATGCACTTTGCCGCCGTTTCACATGAAATGTATTGTTCACACAATTCCAACGAAAACAATATTTTAATGAACATTATTTAATCTATTGATGTTCTTAGCTATGCAGAAAGTTGTCTGTGTATTATAAAACCTAAATAAGCTGTTGCTTTCATTTATTTGGTCTCTATACTTATATCTGGCCTCAGAAAAGTATCCTAATCCTCACGGGATCTACACAGAGTTTCATAAAACCAAAATAATCAGTAAAATTAAGACTAAAATGCCATGCTAACTCGAAATCCGTTACTAGGATATGCTAGTGTGGCAAGACCAGGCCAACTATCTGTGTTAGCTGAGAATAAGGTTACAACTTACTTGTAGCAGACGATGTCAGTGCCACTTACTACTTCATCAGCATCAACTTAGTCCGAAGATTGTCAACATGAAAACTTCCTTTCCTAAAATCCTTGAAGCCTATTCAGACTTGCCATCATGTCACGTCACATCACTTTAAAACATTCCGCATTGCATGTCAAATGGCGACCTTCACATAGCCAGTAAACGACACGAAACGTTTAGTCACGCCACTATCAAGGTTTCTCAGTAAGAAAGTCTTGACTGTGACTTTGATAGGAGGCAACAGTGAAATTGTCTGCTAACATTGGATGTTAAGCTATTTTCGTCACACTCACTCATGTTATAGTACTGGATTTCGTATTTTTTATCTTTAAATCTTTTTTTTTGTTATTTTGCTTTATTTTCAAGGCAAATGCCAAAAGTTCCTTGACGACTTGGATATTCTTTCCATTGAGTGTTCTTCCCTAAATGAGGCCAGATATGTGACAATGAAAAATGATTTAAGCTTTACAATGACAAAACAGAGTTGGAATTTACACTTAGTTAAGCCACGTTCAAACACGCAACAAAAGTTGTGCCACAGCTATTGGCATACTGCAGTTGCATGCACAACGTAAGAGACGTAACTTTTTATTGCGCCACAAGAAGTTCTCCTAGTTGTACTTTGTTGTGCCACTTCCTTTCCACCACTGCTTCCTGGTGGCTGTATTTCGATACACAAGCATTCTGGCGCAGTTACTATGGAGTAACTGCTGCTGTACTTCTGTCGATTTCAGTGTGTGTTAAAACAGAGATCGACAGGTACACTTTGTCACCTTCTGTAGCTGTGTGTGTGTGTGTGTGTGTGTGTGTGTGTGTGTGTGTGTGTCATATTTGCAAACCAGTGATGTATCTGACAATGTTGCAAACCAGTGATGTATCTGACAATCTTGGAAGATCTTTGGATGAATAAAGAAATAATATGTAAACAAAAAAGCGATTCATATAGACTTCATGTTTGTGAGAGCAGGCGCTGTATAAATTGCGGATCATGTGCGAGAATAGTCCGTGAGTGTGATGTGACAGATATTAAACTAAAAATTAATTATTCGAATTGCTACATCAATGAATACAATAACATTCTAAAATCTTGGAAGAGTGGGTGTCTGCAGATGATAATCACACGCCAGCTGTTGGTTAGTTTGCAATAGTCCGCCTCCTTAACTGAGTGGCAGTGCATCTCACTGGGGCGCAGCGAGTCCAGGTTCGATTCCCGGCCAGGTTGATGATTTCCTCCGCTCGTGGCTGGGTGTTGTGTTGCCCTCTTCATCATTTAATCGTCATCGGCACGCACGTCGCCCAATGTGGCATCAGCTGAAAAAACTTGCAACTCAGCAGTCGAAGTTCTCCAGGTGAGGTTACCCTGTTTTCAGTACCATACGATCATTTATTTCAGTTTGTCATAGCAGACAGCAGTACTGTCTTTGAGTGTTAGTTCTTTTATAAATGTGTTTATGGCTCCTGATTTATCCCTGCGCGAAATCTGTTTTAAGGTCCAACATTTATGTTTCGTCTTCCTTGTATTTCACTCTGGTCACAGCTCTAAAGGCACTATAACATTGATTTCTCCCCCCCCCCCCCTCTCCGCCCCTTTTATGTTTTCAGTTGATACCATATTGAAAGCTGTGCAACTACGTTGAATTTGTGGCATTGTGTGAACGGTTGCTCACGGATTTCACTATAGGAAGCCATAACCTTTAACGTAATATTAGTTATGTGTGTGAAAATGGCTTTAGTTAGTTTCATGTCCCATGGATTATTTTTCTCGAAAGATGAAACTGTGGGTGTTGGAGAAAACAATTCCTTTATTCCAACATACATTTAGCAATAACTGAACACTACACACATGAATGAATTCTGTAGACATGAACAGCACGGAATAACTAACTAAAGCTAAGTCAAAGAATAACTATATCACTGCACGCAAATTAACACTTCACGGAATGTATATGAAGCACTGTACACTTGTAGGGATCGATTGTCAGAAATAGGTCACTACATGACTCCCCCCTTTAATGCTAATGATACCGCAGATTAAATTTCACACGCCATCCAGCTCTTGTAACTACTTCTTTCTTGAAACCGGGCGGTGCGTCACATGTGTCAGTGGTTTTGTCAGAGAGTGGTGTAGTAGTCCTCGACGTCGGTCTTGGTGTTGTAGTGACGTGTTCGCTGAGCGTTGTGGTGTTCATGGGGTACAGCAACACATCTTGTAGCTTCTCCTGTCTTCTCTGGTTTGTGTTCAGTAGTAGCTGTGGTGTCTGTTGCGTCCAGAAATGCAGGCTTGATACGGTCCACTGCAACTATGGTGGGTGTACCGTTAATCATTATGCGGAAAGTATTGGTATCCATACTGACTACCGGATATGGTCCGTCATATGGAGGCTGCAGTGGTTTACGCACAGTATCATTGCATAAGAATACAAGCGTGCACTTGTCTAGCTCCGCAAAAACGAACGAGTGTCTTCCAAGCTGGTTTCTGGGCATTGTTGGTCTCAATTGGCGTATATGCTCTCTTAATCTTGTGGCGAATTCTGAGGCTGTGATTGTATCATCTGCCATGCTATGCAGAAATTCTCCAGGTAGGCGTAACGTTTGTCCATGCAGCAGTTCTGCTACTGTTGCTTTCACATCACTTTTGAATGACGTTCGTAGACCCAAAATTACGATAGGTAATGTCTCTGTCCAATTCGGTGTTGCGTGACATCTCAGTGCTGCCTTTAACTGTCGATGAAGACGCTCAACCAAGCCATTTGATGCGGGGTGGTATGCCGTGGGGTGTATGCGTTTCGTACCTAATAACGTAGCCAATGCTTTGAAAACGTAGGCTTCAAATTGTCGTCCTTGATCAGTTGTAATTCTCAGTGAAACTCCAAACCGGGCAATCCAACCACGAAAAAATGTTTGAGCTATAGTTTCTGCAGTGATATCCTTCATTGGAAATGCCTCAGGCCACCTAGTAAATCTGTCAATCACCATGAGGCAATAACTGTAGCCTTCCGATGTCGAGAGTGGGCCGATGATGTCAACATGCACATGGTCAAAACGCTGATTTGGTGGAAGAAATGTGTCTAATGGTGCCCTGACATGCTGTGTGATTTTATTCCTCTAGCACGCCAAGCATTGCTTCAGAAATGTTTTACAGTCTGTGAGCATACATGGCCATAAAAATTTTTGTTTGACCAATCTGAGTGTGGCTCTTACTCCTGGATGTGACAGATTGTGCATTGATGCAATTGCCTGTGTTCTGAATTGCTGTGGCACAAATGGACGTATCTTTCCTCTTGCTACATCACAGTACAACTCAATGCTTGCTTCAGGAAATGTCACGAGCTGTAGCTTCAATCCTTTCTCTTGTTGCAATAGATCACGCAACTCACTATCACATTGTTGCACATGCGCGAGGGCGTCGTAATCAATGGCCTTTGTCACTGCTTCCACCTGTGCGATGTCATCTGGTACTGTGGACACTGCTTCTATGCGAGAAAGTGCATCAGCTGGAACATTTAGCTTCCCTTCCACATACACAATGCTGGTCGTGAACTGGCTGATATAATCTAAGTGTCGCAGCTGCCTGGGCGATGCTTTCCCTGGCTTTACCTTAAAGGCATAGGTAAGCGGTTTATGATCTGTGTAAATCGTGGACGGTCGCCCTTCTAATGCGTGTCTGAATTTTTTTACTGCCGCATAAGCTGCGTACAGCTTACGGTCATAAGTTGCCCAACGTTGCTGAGATGGTGACAACTAATGACTATAAAATGCAATGGGCTGCCATAACTGATCAATTTGTTGCTGAAGTACGGCACCAATGGCAGTGGACGAAGCATCAACCATGAGAGCGAGTGGAGCATGCGCGACCGGGTGTGCTAATTGCGCGGCATCTGCTACAGCTTTTTTTATAGCGTGAAACGCGGTGTCCGCCTCGATAGTCCAGTGCACACAGTGGTTAGGTTTAGGCGCGCCTTTAAGTAGTTCATTCAATGGTGCAGTTATCAGTGCATGATTGCGAATGAAGCGTTGGTAGAAATTCACTACTCCAATGAATCGTCGTAATTCTCTGACTGTGAAAGGGCGGGGGTATTTGTTTATGGCCTCTACTTTACTGTGTGGCGGTCGAATACCCTGTGCATTCACCAAATATCCTACAAAGTGGACCTCTTTCTCACCAAAAACACACTTGGAAGGATTAATTACTAGTCCATGTGTGCGTAGGCGGTCAAACACTTGTGCGAAATGCTGTAAGTGCTCCTCTTCCGATGCAGACATCACCAATAAATCATCTACATACACATAGCAAAAATCTAAATCTCTTGTAACCTCATCCATAAAACGTTGGAAGGTCTGGGCGGCATTACATAGTCCGAATGGCATTCGGGTGAATTCAAATAGACCGAATGGTGTTGTCACCGCTGTTTTAGGAATGTTTTCTGCAGCTATAGGGATCTGATAGTAAGCTCGAACTAGATCAATGGTAGAAAATATAGTCTTACGGTGAACATTTGCAGAAAAGTCTTCTATATGTGGAACTGGGTACCGGTCTGGAATGGTCCTTGCATTGAGTTGGCGAGTCACCGCAGGAGCGCCATCCATTCTTCTTTTTAGGCACGATGTGAATTGGGGATGCCCAACTGCTACTAGAAACTCTGCAGATACCTTGTGACAGCATGCTGCGAAATTCCTGCTTTACCCCTTTTAACTTTTCGGACGTTAAACGTCTAGGCTGAGCGTGAGTTGGTGGCCCTGGCGTGGTCAAAATGTGGTGGACGGTTATATGCTTGACTGGTGGGAGAGTAGGCGATTGCTGTGTGATCTCGGGGTATCCTTTCAGTAATCGTATATATGGTGTGTCGCCTGTGACTGTGCGTACCTCTAGTGGTGTGATACAACGGACTTTTCCTGTTGTATGCAGACTAGTAGTCAAATCTATTAGTCGCTGACGTCGCAGATCTGACAGTAAGTCGTAGAAGGACAAAAAATCTGCTCCGATAAGAGGCTGTGATATATCTGCCACTGTAAATTGCCATTCAAAAACACGGCGTAGCCCCAAGTTAAGGAATAATGTTACTCGACCGTATGTTCTAACTTTGGAGTCATTGGCGGCGTATAGATAACAGTCGTCGCAGCTCCGGCGTGATAGGCGGTTTGCTGGATATACGGACACTTCTGCGCCTGTATCGACGAGAAACTGTAGTTTTGTTTCGCGGCCTGTCACAAAAAGTCGGCGAGTGTTTGTACTGTAAGTTCTCGCTGCTACGGTGTCTGCCTCGTGTTTCCACTTGCAAGGTGGCGTACACTTTCGTGCATCATTACCAAATGTCTTGTGGTACCAGCATAAGTTCTGTAGTGATCGTGATCGACTGCGGCTTCGTGACCGTCGGCGGCGTGGCCGTTGGCGGTTGTGCGTTGTTTGTAATGCAGCTACCTGTGTGGTCAGCTCTGCCAGTTGTGATTGTAGGGAGACTAGCGTCACTGTGGGCGAATTTTCTTGCTGTGGCGTTAATGTTGAGACACTTGATGTGGGATACATTTCAGTTAACGTGTCGGCCGTTTGTGCCAGTGCGTTTAAATCTCCTGCACATACCGTGAGAATTTTATGAGTGTCTGACGGCAACCGAGACAACCATATATTTCGTAGCACATCATCAGTTACAGTGTTACTTGCCAGTGTGCGCAAACGTCGTAAGAGTGATGGAGTGCGATCTTCGAGTTCTTCAGTGCGCAGTAGCTTCTCTAGTCGTTTTGCCTCTGATTGTGACAAACGCGTTATTAATGCGTTTTTAATGGATGCATAACGATCGGTATTCGGTGGTGCGGATAGGATATCTTGTACTTTTGCTGCTAGACCTTCTGTAAGTGCTGCAACCACATAGCTGTAAGTAGTTTCGGTCGCAGATATTTGTGCGAGGACGAACTGGCTTTCTAACTGGGCAAACCACAACAGAGGATTATGTAACCAGAATGGTGGAGGTTTTATTGTCACCCTGTTAATTGCACAGCTGGCTTCAGGTTGAATTGAGACTGGCGAATCGATCATTATCGTGCTGAAACGAGCGCGACGCGGCTGGCGCGGACAGTTACAAGCGTGAACGTTGCAGAACTTCCTTAAACGCTGAAGCCGACGCGGATGTTACGTAGTTCGTCGGGTGTCACCAAATGTGGGTGTTGGAGAAAACAATTCCTTTATTCCCACATACATTTAGCAATAACTGAACACTACACACATGAATGAATAGTGTAGACATGAACAGCATGGAATAACTAACTAAAGCTAAGTCAAAGAATAACTATATCACTGCACGCAAATTAACACTTCACAGAATGTTTATGAAGCACTGTACACTTGTAGGGATCGATTGTCAGAAATAGGTCACTACAAAACTATCTAACTAACAGTGTATGTGTCATCTCTGTTCTGTTATTGTAAAACCTAAATAAATTTTAGTTTTCAGATATCTGGCTTCACTTATAAATAAGGTGATGGAGCGCTGTTCATTAAATAAATTTCTATGTACAAAAGTCAGCTCTATTTAAGGAGAAAATACTATTGTTTATGACGTGATTTGTTACATAAAATGAACAAAAATGGATCGGATGAATAGGTTCTATTTATTTCGATATAAATATTGTTTCAGGGTTTGTGCGTACGTATTTTCGTTAGCAAATTAGTGTCGATGTTTTGGAATCTTGTTTCACTCCTCAGTAATTTACCACACAAAGTTGATCAAGGAAATCTGTGATGAGTTTTGCTTTGTTCATTAATAAACTTTATCGTTGTTAGTTCCTCAATACCGATACAATACTCCGACTTTTTTTACCGCAGTGGTAATTCATAACCTCACTTTCAACGATCGGTGCTGGGCGAATTGACGTAACGTCCAGTGTGGATACACCCTAGAACGCTACGGTGTCGTGATGTGACTGTCCGTTGATATCTAGTATGACTCGGCCTAGCCAAATCACACACAGCCTGTCTCTGGCGACATCTTTCACAGTATCCTCTATAGACCAGTGAGCCCTGTACCGAGATCACTGGTATAAGCGAACTCAACATTATCTTTGACTGACAGTGGTACAGGCGTCTAAAGCTAGCGAAATGAGGGATGCTCAACTACCGGACCTACCGATAGATGGCTCTAGCGCGTGCCGCCAAGAGATCCTATCATTGAGTGTCCGCCATATCTGAATTTGGCAAAAAAAACGAAGTGTCAAAACACGGATGAAAATGTTTTTCGTTCTGCGCCCTCATAAGTATTTTAAATTGGATGTTCTAGATATCTACACATCAACATAATGAAGTGTTTCTAATCTAGCGAGAAAAAACAGTGACAGTTCTGCTATGAAATTCCTAAATTCGAGTGTGTTTTGAAAGTTTGACAAGCTGACCTATAAATTGTTTACTATTTTATGAGTGCTTTACTTATTTGCCCGTTTTAAAACACTATTTAAGATTCAATGGAGGTCAACAAATTACCTTACTTGCCGAAGCTTTTAACTACTGGTATAATTCGGAAAATCAAGTGTGGACAACAGTGAAAACGTCTCTTGAAAAAAAGTTGACATCGTGTGCTTAGGGGTGTCTTTACTGACAACAGAAATTACAACTGAACTATTAAAGTATTACTTACGTATAAACAGAAAAAATCGTTATTTTCTCTTTATCTGAAGTGATGCATTACCGATCTGCATATATGCTGACACTAATTGCAACATGCACTTACGAATTTGGCACTCTCTTTGATCAGTAATTTAAATGCCATGATTTTATTAACGCTTGTACATGACACGGTGTATTTAAACTGAGTGATATGGTAGAAGCACCAGTTTTTAACAGTGCTACAGTCTTTGATACGAGACAAGAAATACATTTAAATGAGATAAACACAAAGCCCAACGTTAAGGCTCCTCTTAAATGCTTGACTTGTATCATTTGGAAGTTAAGTGTAGTAATAATATTATATTGGACTGATCCATGGTGATGTAGGAAGTGAAGGAACTTGTTGAAAATAACCTCGATCACAGCTGTTAATTTTAAGGTTGGGGTGTCTTAAAACTGTAATTTTCCAGTCTGACACCCAAACAATTTTAAAATTGAATTCAAAACATGTCAGTGAGCAAAATTAATTACACTTTGAATTACAACCATAGAATTCTATTTCTGTGAATCTTGGCTCCAGTCTTTGACATGGTGTCAATCACTGGAATGACTGGTTGTCAGTATACGGCCCAAGCAAAAAACAAACCTGAAAGTGAAAGCTGCAGAAGCTGGCCAGACAGGCACCCCAATGGCTGCTACAATCTGTGTGAGACAAGGGTGACATTATATTGCAAATTTAGTGTAAGAAGTTCCATATTGTCTGAATTTGTCATATACTGACAGGACAATCTAGTCCAGTCGATTTTCTTATCTGCAAAAGTACACTAGCCAATACCAGTGGCACAAAGGTAGTGCCACATTACAAACTATCTGGTAATAACAGAAGTATTGGTGGACAATGTACAGTAAATAATATGTAATAACCTGAGAAATTCAAAATTGGTTTGAAGAAATAGGACAGTATTTGGAAAGAGAGTAACATTTTGAAAATAACAAATGACGCAAGTAGAGTTTTCAGTTATGAAGGCTCGCTTAAATTTTTTTTTTCCCCCTCTCTCTTTTCAATTATCAAGGGAAAAAATGTGATAACATAAAAGTGCAAGAAAGTTGTGTACAATGTTGGAAATGATGAAAAAGAAAATTTCACTATGCTTCCTCCTCCATGTGAAGAGTATTCCTGTAATAATAGCTAATAGCATACCAAGAACATAAGGATGTCACAGTGGAGATTTGTTTTCTGGTACAGACATCTGATACAACTATTCCACAACAAAACGTACTTTCAATAGGTGTGGTACCAGTGCACTCCCATGGGATAACAGAATATTATGTCCTCCAGGAATCACATTGGGTACACCACATACAGCATAAACTGTACAGCAACTACAATGCTTTGTGAACAAGTAATAACAGTCAGTATCTTTAATTTTAACATAACTCTTGACTCCCATAATTATCTGCTTATACGTGTGCTTGTACTACAGGTTATTGGTAAAGCAAATACTAATTGAATACGTCTTCACACTTTTAATACTTAGCAGAAATTCTGAAAAAAGTAAATTGTTTTACTACTGTATCACCTCTATGGCGAATTAAGAGGTACTGACTGGTTTCTTTGAACATTTAATAGAAGCCTTCTTTTTTACCTGCTATTGATAAAGAGCCATTCCAAGTTCTGTACAGAACAATCTCTCGCATTTTTCATGAGGTTTGTTATTCTGTACACTAATATTTCTTCTTCTAAATGGTAAATAATGCATTCAGGCAGTGCTGGTATTAAAGGTAATTCATGAAATAAATTATATTTAAACCAGAAAATTAAAGGTTCCACATGGCACATGAAAAGTACCTTGCTACACGCATGTATGTACAGATTCCAGAATGTCTGTGAATTTGAGTTACAAACTTTTTTAAATAGAAATATGAAGATCACAATACTTTGGGTCTGCAATAACTCAAACGTAAAATACTTTAGTTTCCTATGGGGAACTTTGTTCTTTACGTGACTTGTGCAACTGCTTTCACTCTTAATGCAAAACTAAATGGTTTATGTTAAAGTTAACTAGCAAAAAGTGTAACCATTGTTACATAATTTCTGTGAAGTAAGATTCCTTAATGTTATTTCCTTCCTTTGTCATCATGACTCGATAATTTCAGTTCCGTATGGGACATATGAACTAACAAAATGAAATGCTTTTATTACTATGACCAAACAAAATCTTTTTAACATGTAGTACACAGTTCAAATCAGCAAAAAGTGTAACCGTATAATTAAGGTAAATGTTAATGAAAATTAGGCATGTAACATTACTGAAATTTCCTAGATTTCCACGTGTACCTGTAATCACTGTATTCTGCACTTTGTAGTGCTAGAAAGATAATTCTATATGATTATTTGCATTCTCTTCTCCCCCCTCAACACAGGAAAATATAATAGAAAGACATCCTAGCAAAATAAAGACAAAATTCAGAAAATTAGGTTTTGCCTGACTCAGGTCCCCTTATTCTAGAATGGTTATAAAGTAATAAGAATGCTTATGATCAACTGGAACATTGTGTTCATTATAGGAAGTATTAAAACAACTGTTTTCTTAAAGTGAAACAAAAGTGAAACATTCAAGTTAACATAGTTATTGAGGGACATATTTTCTCACACTGAAAGCCATCTGTCAAATAAGCCTCAGAACATTTTTTTTTTTCATTAATTTTACACAAATCACCCGTTTTTAATGCAAGTGCATATTTTGTAACACCAAACATCTTAAAATAAGCTTATATAATAAACAATTATAATTTTGTTACGATATCTACACAGGATGTAAAGACTTAATTTTACTTCAATGTGATTCATCTTTTGAAGTTCATCATCACACAACAACAAATCTATGGACAAAATAGTTTTAAAAAATCTGTCAAAATGTCACACCCATCTGCATGGAATGTCCCATTACATAATTTTTCCAATTTGAGCACTATACATGATTAAACAATATGAGTTTATTTAACTTCTGCCTTATAGGCTACTTGATTTGTTGTTTAAAATTTTCTCAGCAGGCTTTTTTTCCACATGTTTTTAAGTATATGCAGGAGTATAGGGATGCAATCTTACAAGCAAGCTGAGTCTGATGTAAGTCCTCAATCCTAATTTCATAACGGTAATCATGACCAAGAGCAGGAAATGGGTAATCTACAAATTTCTTTTTAACACAATGCAAAATCTTGGCCTGTATATATTTCTGTCACATATCCCCAGCAGTCACAAACATCTAAAACAGTTTCTGAGTATTCTACAACAGAGTACACGCAGTCACTTGTTTTAACCAGTTTTCCCCAGTTAACAAAATTTACAAATGCATTTTTATTGGCCATATTGGGAAAAGCATAGAGAGAATCACATTCTAATGCAGATTTAACTACTGGTGGCTTCAGTATGTGAAGACAGTCTTTGCATGTGATCTGCCTTGAAAGCGCAATGACACACACCCTGCAATATAATAGAGTATGTTTTACTTGTGAAATGAGAACTTAATCTTATCGTCAAGAAGTGCACACCACTCCTCTACTTCATTTTCTGCAGCACTTTCATCACTTTCTACTACATGCTTTCTTGCATGAAAATCATAAACAGGTGGCAAACAACACACATTAAAATTTGAGCAATTCCCATTCATTGCAGTGACACTGTTACCCAAGAGCAACTTTCTCATGGCACATTTGAACTGGTATGCATTTGGATTGTTGTTCCAACCACATCTGGACCGAATGCAGGGGGAAAAAAGCTCTATGTGGTCTTGTGACAGTTTATATGATAGCAAATGCTTCAAAGGAGATTCAACATGAAGCATACTTGTCAGAGCTATGTGCCTTACTGATTGCATATTGAAAATTATCCCAAAAGCAAAAGTATTTCTTGCATGGAGCAGCAATGGAACACCAATGATTCTTAAGCTTTTGATATAATTTTCAGTGTGTCTGAAAATACTAACGAGCTGAATGGGTGTTGTGTGATGTCCTTAGGTTAGTTAGGTTTAAGTAGTTCTAAGTTCTAGGGGACTGATGATCATAGATGCTAAGTTCCATAGTGCTCAGAGCCATTTGAACCAATTTTTTTTTTTTTTTTTTAATTTAATTTTCTTTTTAAATACCAAGCCAATAAGATTTGTTGTCAAGTCTCAGGGGGCTCTTATACCCTTTACCTAATGGATTTCTGGAGTTCAGAATATCAAAAATCCTATCAATATTATACAAAAATTCTACTGTTGCTTCACTTCCTTTAATATTTGGATCAACAACCCTCCTCAAAAACTCTATACTATCTGCCACACTAGAACTCAAAGTCTGTGGAGCTAATGAAACATTCATTTTTCTATTTACATAACTTATATGTTGTCCTGATAGTTTGTTGGCAAATGTCATACCTTCTTCTTGTTGTACCTTGTTCAATTGCTCAATGAAATGCCATCTAATAATGCCAGTTGGAGACTCAATAGCAGATACTTCTGCTAGAGCATTTCTGGCAAACTTCATCATATTACATGTCCAACATACAATAAACATTGTAGCTCTTAAAATCACCCTTGGAAAAATTTAAAGTACAGCCAAGTGTACAAAAAGTGCTTATATTTACCTTCCAGCCATCACATGTAACACACCAAACCCTGATGCCAGAACTATGCAGCCTCTCTAAAGCGGATTTCATCAGTGTGGCCTGATTATTTGCCTGTACACCGTTGATAAAGAAATATGCAATCGGGCATATAAATTTGCCTTTAATAGAGACAAGCATGAAAACCAGAGCCTCAGATGCCTCTATTACTTCTTTTGACTGAGGCACTTCCCCACCAAACTCTAAAAAACCTGTGTATTGCTTAGTTCCTTGGTCCCAAACTACTTGCTTCCTAAGTGCCACACTGTCTACAATTAGACATGAATCGCTGAACTGGTCCCTTACGATTGGGTTCGAATCAACGTATTTAAAAACATCTTTTAAGAAGCCAGTTTCACAGTCGACACTTGCCACCCATTTGGAAATCAATGATTCATGGGTCAAAGGCATTAATTTTTGCAGGTATTCATATGCTGCTGGTGAATAAAAGTACACAGTCATTGCAAACATTTTCACATTTGTTGTGTATCTATTACCCTTTGACGAGAGAGAGTTGTCCACTAAATTGCACACTAATTCCACTTGTGTTCCTTTCTGATGATTGAAGAAGTTATGTAACTTCTCAGGAAGATGCCCCTTCTCCTTCAATGAACTTATGATGTCATCCATGGAAAACACTTTCTTCTCTCTTCTTCGAAGTTTTTCACGGACTCACTTCACATTTCAGTTAACGTTTTAATTCGTGCACAATGTCTGAGAAAAAATTGCAAGTTTTGGTCGCCTTGTCTTCCATTTCTACTTTCGACTGTATACCACAATCAATTACTTGAGAACCAACTGCACTCTGAAATAAAGAAATAATTTCGTTATATATGATTGAAATAACTCAAGGCTTGATGAAAAAATATTATAAGAAAACTTTGGGGGTGTGAAAACATCCTTATACTAACGATTTCGACACAATTCGCAGCTTCTGCATTGGATAAATGGGACATGCTTTCCACGGAAGAATTCTCATTGACAAAATTCTCCACGCAATCAGTAGCTTCTGCAGAGGGCAAATCAAGCACGGATTCCAGGACACAACGCTAAAAACAAAACTATGGAACTGTATTACAACATTGCTTAGACCTATGTAGCCCATTTGTGTCCGCACGAAATAAATTCACAAAAGTCAAAATCACACACATAGCAAGGAAATTAATTAGCTACCTCAAATGGAGAAGCATCGTTGTCACTCAAAATCCTAACATGTCGTCGTGGCTGTTTATTTGGTGGCATCAAATGTGTCGGAAAGTCAAAAATTGATGGCACTGCTTCGTGTCTGAGACGTTTCTTCCACGTTCCAGGGCTCACTACGTAATCATCTTGCCGGAAAAGGTTTCCGCAAAGAAAACTGCAAGACATAGGTTTAAAATCTTTCCGCTTCACGGAAGTAATCCACTTCTTTAGCAGCTCTGGGTGCTTTAGAGGAAACCTGTTCAAAAACATCGAATTAGCAAACGCACTAAGTCTGTATTGTATCGGTAGTCCTATTACCTGTGAAATGGTAAGTCACTTTCCTTACTCCATCGCTTCGTACGCTTGAAAGCGGAACAAGAAATCACCATTTCGATAATCCTTAATTCCTTATACACCGTACAGACCGAAAGAAACTTCTTGCCAAATTCGAATATGGCGGGCAATACAGACGACAGTAATCAGCTGGTAGAGCCATCTATCGGTAGGTCCGGTAGTTGAGCATCCCTCATTTCGCTAGCTTTAGACGCCTGTGACAGTGGTACTTCGTACTGTTTTTGGTGGAGTTGTTGGTGGAAGGTGCTTGGTAATTTGAAGTGATTTAGTTTTATTAACAACACAGGATGTATGATGACGAAGGTAAGTAGTTATGTTTTATATAAGTGTTCCGATTATTCTATTAGTTGTCACTATTATTGCAAACAAGCATGTTTAATATTTATTCAATTGTTATGACAGATCAGTATGAAGACGATGGCGAGGAAATCTCCTCAGAACTGTGGCAGGAGGCCTGCTGGATTGTTATCAACGCGTATTTTGATGAAAAGGGTCTTGTACGACAGCAGTTGGACTCATTCGATGAATTTATCCAGATGTCGGTTCAACGTATCGTAGAGGATTCACCACAAATCGAGTTGCAGGCAGAAGCTCAGCATACATCAGGAGAAATTGAGAATCCTGTATGTTTTTTAGTTTCACTTTGCCATTTAGTGCTGTAGCTTGCAGTATTGTCGTACTGAATAGTGCCTCTGAGCTGATTACGAACAGATTACCAGTCTTCAATATATTTGGAACACGGTACTAACCGACATTGACTGTGTTTCACTTGTAAAATTCCCTTTGCAGTTGATGTAAACCAACGTGTGTGTGTGTGTGTGTGTGTGTGTGTGTGTGTTCCGTTAAAATTTTGGATATAGGCAGCTTTTGTTTTTATTTAGATACATCCGCGCAGACAGAAGAGTAAGCATCAGCCTAGTTTAATAATCATTGGTTTTACTCCCATCATTTTTCTAAGATACATTCATACGAAGTCATAGTATAATTCTTAAGTTTGCCAAGATTGAAACTCGAATGGAAGTTGTATGTTTTTACTTTACTTCAAATAGTCTTACACAAATTTGTAGTAATTTGTGTCGCGAACAAACAATTCCACCAGTTTGTAATAAAAGGAAAAGGGTGATATTTTAACTGTTCGCGTTGCTGAGACTTTGTGTCACTCAGATGGAAAACCAGTACTAAGCAAAAAAGGGAAAGCAGAAAGGTGGGAGGAGTATATTGAGGGTCTATACTAGTGCGATGTACTTGAGGGCAATATTATGGAGATGGAAGAGGACGTAGATGAAGATCAAATGGGAGATATGATACTGCATGAAGAGTTCGACAGAGCACTGAAAGACCTAAGTCGAAACAAGGCCCCGGGGAGTAGACATTCCATTAGAACTACTGATAGCCTTGAGAGAGCCAGCCATAATAAAACTCTACTATCTGATGAGCAAGATGTATGAGACAGGTGAAATACCTCCAGACTTCAAGGAGAATATAGTAATTCCAATCTCAAAGAAGCCAGGTGTTGACAGGTTTGCAAGTTACCGAGCTACAAGTTTAATAAGTCATGACTGCAAAATAGTAACACGAATTCTTTACAGACAAATGGAAAAACTGATAGAAGCTGACCTCGGGGAAGATCCGTTTGGATTCTGTAGAAATGTTGGAACATGAGGCAATACTGACCCTACCCTAGAAGATATAGTAAGAAAAGCAGACAGACATTTCTGGCATTTGTAGAGTTAGAGAAAGCGCTTGACAATGTTGACCGGACTACTCTTTAAAATTCTGAAAGTGGCAGGTATAAATTACAGGGAACGAAAGGCTATTTACAATTTGTACAGAAACCAGATGGCAGTTATAAGAGTCGAGGGACATGAAAGTGAAGCAGTGGTTGAGCAGGGAGTGAGATGGGTTTGTAGCCTATCCCCGACATTATTCAATCTATATATTGATTAAGCAGTAAAGGAAACAAAAGAAAAATTTGGAGTAGGAACTAAAATCCATGGAAGAGAAATAAAAACTTTGAGGTTTGCTGATGACATTGTAATTCTGTCAGACAGCAACGGCCTTGGAAGAGCAGTTGAATGGAATGGACAGTGTCTTGAAAGGAGGATATAAGACGAACATCAACAAAAGCAAATTGAGGATAATGGAATGTAGTCGAATTAAATCAGGCGATGCTGAGGAATTAGATTAGGAAATGAGACACTTAAAGTGGTAAATAAATTTTGGTGTTTGTGGAGCAAAATAACTGATGGTCGAAACAGAGGATATAAAATGTAGACTGTCAATAGCAAGGAAAGCGTTTCTGAAGAAGATAAATTTGTTAACATCGAGTATAGATTTAAGTGCCAGGAGTCTTTTCGGGTAGACCGAGGCGTCCGATGCCACCTGTCGTCTTTGACTCATGACGTAAGGCTGTTGTGTGTGACATCATGACGGCGCGTAGTTTGGTTTGTGAGTGTGGCGTGGTTGTTGGTGTCATTATGTTGCAGTTTGTTGTACCCTCTGGTGGTGCGTTTAGGGATTTCGTGTTGTGTGGTGTAATGGGTTCAGTTTGGTCTTGCTCATTCTAGTGACTTTTATGAAGGGTGAAGATTGATATTGTGAGGCATAGATAATACGTGGGTGACAATTTAAATTTTATTACAAGGAAGAAATTTAGTTGTTTCAAAATTGCCATCAGTCCAAACATTGATGAAGATATATATATGTACTAAATGCGGGTTTCTGCTCCAAGGATTGCAAGAAAGTCACATTTCATCCAGATTACACATAAAATAATTTTTATGTTTTAGCTGTTCTGGTTCTCACAGTTATGCTAGTTCGGACTCTAATGAGAAGGTGTGCTGTGAATATTAGAAAAGACGTTGGAAAGTGATAAGTAAATATCGTTGGCTTTCAGTCAGAGGGATAGTGTTAAAGGAAGAGCTTTGCAGTATGGGTAGCAGACATGTGGAATACTGCACACAGTAATGTAGCATAAATAGTGATTTCTGAGCTTTTTAGTGACACAGTTTAAAAGTTTTGAGATGTTCAATCTCATTGTCAGTTTCATTTTCTTGTAAAAATTTTGACTGTGTATTATTATGGACTCTGCGACAATACCGGACTTCAAAATTACACCACATGACGTAATTGGATCAGGAAGTGGTTTGGTGAAGTGAAAATTAATGTATTGGACAAATAATTTGTGAGCACTTATTACTAGAATAGTAATGCTTTTGTCTCATGTGCATTACAAAAATATTAATCTGTCAGCTTCATAAGGGAAAAAGAAAAATCCTGTACATAGATATCCAAATGTGGTATGGAAAGCTCTGTCAGAATGTCAATTTAAGAGTAAAAGAAACAACACACCAAATACAAGTGTTGAGTTGTCTACAGGAACACAAAAAAGAATGAAAACTCCACTAGTGTCTTGCCAGTATCAGTTTGGGTTGATTCAATGTTTGTTGACAATTGGTATTAACCAGTAAAAACTTTGTGGTTGCTACAGACCTATTGTGTACATTTAGTAATAGCCCTTCTGTTCCTTGTTCTTGTATGTTCAGTGAAAATTTGTTACATGTTGCCAAATTGTAAATGTTCTCAAGTTTCATTCACCTTCCCAACGAGTTGAATTTAATGAAATACTTTCGTTTATCACATGGTGAGGATTTATTCAGATTTTTGGTGAAAGTGAAGAGTGCGTTTCCACCTGTCAAGTTTGATCTATAATGTCAAGATGATGGATACATTTGCAGTAATTCAATGAAACTAGTGGGACAACCACGGGAATTAGTATTTTGGGTGTGGCAAAATAAGTACAATGATTCTAATACGGAAGGTGTACTAAAACAAATACTAATGCAAAACTCAAGCAAGATTCTCAGCAACTAACAAAACCACAAAAAGAATCGGAAAACAGAAAAAAATGTTATCTGAAACTTCCATTGACCTACATAGTTCAAATGAATTCCATGATACAAAAAACCACGCACAACTTGACGAATGCACTGTATAACACTTCACTTGATCTATATAGCTAAAACTAAGTTCATGGTACCATGAAACAAAAACTCTCTCATATAGCTGATATTGTAAATGTAACCTCACCAATGTAGGTAAAATAAATTCCACAGTATATGCATTACAGTCCAATGGAATCAGCAGCAACTAACAGCACAGCCTAGAAATTCACAAAATTGCATTCACACAGATTTCAATACTCAAAAAACACACACTTATGCACAAACACACACTATTATTAAAATCAGTGAAACCATAAAAAACACAGTTAACAACGAAAGTCAGCTGACACACAAATCTAGCAATTACAAAAGCGTCATCAACACAGTCTCTCAAATGGCTGGCCTAGAATTCTCAATCCAAGCATCCCTCCAGATAGAACGCTACATGTTGCCTGCAGACAATGCCACATGTACTGCTCCCTGACCAGAGTTGCGGCAACTTTGTTCGAAGCTTCTCTGCAAACATAACACTTCATACAGTCAGCAATTAAACTGAAGAATTGTAGGGATTTAATCATGGCCAACACGTCATCCTCCATAACGGCATGCAGGGACATACTTGTCAGCTTCATTGTCATATCAATAACTAACAAAAATGGATACCAAGTATAAGCTGAGCATGAAAGACATTGTGTTGATATAATTTTTGCCATTGCTAGATTTGTTGGCTGAATTTGTTTGGAAAGTGTCACATATTTGGTTTGAGCTTGCTGAAAACCTCTCATTTCCATAGTTGTCCCATTAGTTTATTTCTGTATTATTTTTCTGTTTGCATGTGTAATAAGTGATGTCCCCTCTAGGAAACCAGCAAAGAACCCCCTGTTGACCTTCCAGCCATTGTAATGGTAAAGTGGCTGGCTTAATTCAGTTCTGTTTTCATTGCAGTCATAATTACAATCTTTCATTGCAATCTGTTACATGATGGCTTTAAAAAAAGAAAAAAAAGGGGGGTGGCTTATGTGACAGCATCAAGCACACAAGGCACCACAAGTGAACAATATTCTGTGTGAAGTTTAAAAGGATTATCTTTGCCGCTCTCGGCATAGTAAGATTCTCATATAGTTATTGTTTGAAGTGTTTCGCGAGATAGAAATAAAATAATTATTTGAAGCAACCTTTCGTATTCTTTCGCGATAAATACATGTGTGGTGAGTTCCCAAAGGTGTTTCAGAAACCTTGACGTGACGTCCTTGTTCCATTCTCTCGATGACCTCTGTGAATGCTGCCATGTGAAATGCTTTAATGTTCTGATCCGTTTTGTCAAAAGTGTCTCTACAATTTTACCTTCAACAGAGCTGGTTCTACACTATTAAAAACTGTTAGAGTCTACACAATTGAATAAGTAATAACGAGTAAAATACACTTTGTGCCAGTAACTATATTTGCACTTCCAGGTAAAATACGTTGAACACAACAACCAAGGAACATTTAATTACATACGTAAAACTCAGAGAGAGGTCTATTATATTCCACATGATGCACTTTGCCGCCGTTTCACATGAAATGTATTGTTCACACAATTCCAACGAAAACAATATTTTAATGAACATTATTTAATCTATTGATGTTCTTAGCTATGCAGAAAGTTGTCTGTGTATTATAAAACCTAAATAAGCTGTTGCTTTCATTTATTTGGTCTCTATACTTATATCTGGCCTCAGAAAAGTATCCTAATCCTCACGGGATCTACACAGAGTTTCATAAAACCAAAATAATCAGTAAAATTAAGACTAAAATGCCATGCTAACACGAAATCCGTTACTAGGATATGCTAGTGTGGCAAGACCAGGCCAACTATCTGTGTTAGCTGAGAATAAGGTTACAACTTACTTGTAGCAGACGATGTCAGTGCCACTTACTACTTCATCAGCATCAACTTAGTCCGAAGATTGTCAACATGAAAACTTCCTTTCCTAAAATCCTTGAAGCCTATTCAGACTTGCCATCATGTCATGTCACATCACTTTAAAACATTCCGCATTGCATGTCAAATGGCGACCTTCACATAGCCGGTAAACGACACGAAACGTTTAGTCACGCCACTATCAAGGTTTCTCAGTAAGAAAGTCTTGACTGTGACTTTGATAGGAGGCAACAGTGAAATTGTCTGCTAAAATCGGATGTTAAGCTATTTTCGTCACACTCACTCATGTTATAGTGCTAAACACTGCTGAATTACACTCATTGTAATCTCAGTCCAGGTCTTAAATGCTCCAAAATCTGAAATTGGAATGAAAGCGGTCTTTTTGCATGCCCTTCACATTCCAAAGTTGACTTCATACCACTACTGTCTCTCTCTGTCTAAAAGTAATCTTTGTTATTTTATTTGTACTAGCATATGCAAGGTATGAACTTTTAAGTTAGACATTGGTACTTAACTTGGTTTGTCTTAAACCTCGTTAAGATGTAAGTTTACACTAACCTTTCCCCTCCCCCTCCACCTCTTTCTGAATCAGGCCAAGTCATATTTTGCAGTTGCAGATAAATTGTGCTTTTTATGTTTGTCTTGTTTTCTAGCTTATGCTGCATGTCTCTGACATCCGCATATTCAGATTATTTGCACTTTGTATTTGAAGAATATCCATAGGTCATAAATAAAGATGGAGTCGTTCTTGACTGGTAATGTAGTCTGTATTATTGCCATTGCAATATATACTGTAATTCAACTTTTGTTTATAGATTTTCATGTCAACAATGTGTCATTTTTTTAACAGCCAAGGTATTTGCTGAAATTTGAGCAAATATATTTGTCAAAACCAACTCACTGGGAGAAAGATGGTGCCCCTTCACCAATGATGCCCAATGAAGCAAGGCTACGTAACTTGACATATTCTGCTCCACTTTATGTTGATATATTGAAGAGGGTTGAAAAACATAAAGAAGAACCTGTTGAGACACTGCATCAGAAAACATTCATTGGTTAGTATGGAGATTTCTGATAGTAAGATTGTTACTGCAGAATTGGCAACTTTGGTTTAATGTATGCAAAATTTAAAACTAGGAAAGTAAGTTCTGAAAACTTCAATATTTCAGTTGTGAAACTGAATCTCTGGTTAAATATGTACCCATATAGCTGGTTGAATGTGATACATATTTGGGGTCCATTTTATTTTTATTTATTGTGAGGGTTTGCCATGTAATCACTTTCAATACCTATAAACCTTATGTTGTTTATAGTTGCTAAGTTTCTAATGTTTGATAACTGCTGTGATTTCCTTATCTGATGAAAGCTTTCTTCTGTTGATTTTTATTACAATGAGCCAATTGTTTACAGGAAAAATTCCTATAATGCTTCGTTCAACTTATTGTTTGCTGAGCACTCTCACAGATCGTGACTTGACTGAGTTGAATGAATGTCCTCTTGATCCTGGCGGATACTTCATTATAAACGGATCAGAGAAGGTAAAATTGGTTTTATACTTGATGAAATAATTTAGTTTGCTGTTGGTTGCAAATATTTTCCAGTAAAAAAGTAAGCCATGCTGTCAGTCCCCTAGTGAGTGTGGAAAGAGAGCTTGGACATCAGTGTGGAAAGAGAACTTGGACATCAGTAACTTAAACAGATTTGCCCAAAGTGTACTTGCAGGAGCCTGTAAGATGGCAGTTGGTGTTAGGTGGTGGATCTATTGTAGAAAGATGAGGCATCACTAAATTGCTGTAATTACACTACCCCTATCTATAACAAGAAATTTCAGTTTGTGTTGTTGCTGTTATGTACGATATAACAGAACATAAATTTGTAAAGAATTTATATTTTAATGTTTAATTTTGGCAACCAGACTGCAGTGTCACCTCTTGCAAGTCTTGCAGTCAACTTAGAAGTGTGGAGTGGGAAGTTCTCTAAAAGATGTCCCATTGTCTGTTTTCCTCCATCTGTCACACACTTCACTTTCACTATAACACCACTTTGATATAAGCCATATCTCCCTTGTTTGATATGGGATGCATTTGTCAGCCATTTGTGAAAGGGAAGATAAAAACTCTGCAACTTTCATTGTTAGTTTTGCATCAGGTGAATGTTCATTCCAGCATGTTTTCATATCTTGGTGAATTCTGTAACTTGAAGATTGACCCAAGGTGGCTTGCATAACTTTGGGTGTAAAGCTGGCAAATTCTGGAAAGTACTCCTAAGAAATGCATTCTTATATGGCTCTATCTTATTGAGAATCTGAGCATTTTCACCTTGCCAGCTTTTCTTTTGATATCTGAAAGAACAGTATTGGATTAAACAGGCAGCCACCGACTGCAGGTAGATCTGACAATGCCAGTAATGATCTCATTAAGACATACATCTATCTGAGTTGTACATTTGTGATTTTCCCATCCAGACCCACAATAATTAGCAGCTGAGTACACAAGTGAAAGTGCATCATTGCATAGCACACTTGCATTTGCTTCCCATCTGTTGCCGGCTATGTTGTGGAATAGATTTGCTGTTGAGCCAAGCTTCTTTGATAGGTGTGTGCAGTGTTGCTTAAATGAGTGTGTCCATTTGATACATTGAAATGTGGGGACATAGTTATCGGAAACTTATACTGCATGAAATGTTGTGCAACTTCCTGTGTTTTCCTCTTCATTATTGAGATGGAACGCTGTTGCCTCTGTTTGCTTGGGTTTGGTTGACATCTCCATTTGTAAAATGCTTGTTTAATTATTGTAACAATACTTGATACCTTTATTCAGACAGGTAGGGGCCAATCAAAAAGTTTGTTCGAAGGCCATAAAGGCCAGAATTGGTATGGTAATGAGGCAAAATCGCCATGAGCATTGAGACAATTATCTTACCAACGCACAAGATACCTGTATGGTAAAATGCCGTGTCCTGCTTGCTGTTTGAAGTAGTTTGTAAATTCCTGCTGCATGTCCTCATTTGACAGGAATTGTCGACCCATCAAAGCCTTTGTTTTTCAGGGACGAAAGCTGTATAGTCACATGAGGAGAGATCAGGACAGTAGGGTGGGTATGCTGGCGCCACTTCCATGTTGTGACATTTGCAACGTGGGGACGTACATTATCATGAAGCAGCAGCACCCCCTTGTCCTAGTTTTCCTGAACGTTTGGCCTTAATTGCACACCATAATTTCTTCAGTGTTGCACAGTACCATTCTTCTGATGGAGACATCATAATGGATGAGGCTGGTCTCAGATAGACCAAGAGGACAAGGTTCAAACTCTCATCCGGCCATTGTAATTTAGGTTTTCCGTGATTTCCCAAAATCGCTCCAGTCAAATGCTGGGACAGTTGTTCCATCTCTAATGACCTTGTTGTTGACGTGATGTTAAACACTAATCTCCTGCTCTCTGATAGACCAGCACGGGACTTGGCACGTCATTCCACAATGGTGGTTTTCGATAAACGTGCTGCCTTCACACACGTTCCTCATTCTCCGAAAAACGTCTACTGGTATTTGGTCTTCGGTAGCCAGGAAAAGAATAACAGCTTGTTGGCCCTGTTTGAACGTATTTAGTAATAATGTTGCCATAGTTAATGTTACTTCATGTATTGGACACACATCATCAAGACATGAATGCCACACTAATCTCTTTCTTACATATCAGCATGTACACTATAGCAACATCCTCAAATGGAAACTTTTTGGACACCCATTATACCAACTCATCTAGGTACTGGATTTTCATGGAGCTAGTTGCTGGAATGTTGTGGATGTACAAACCAATCAGCGTGGGAGCCAGCTTTAATCATTGAGCAGTCTATTATTCAGGGTTCTCTGTCTACTAGCTTTTCTATTCAGAAAAACTGAAAGCATTTGATCAGGAAGCATGTTAAGTAAACTTGCTTGTATCTAATGTGCAATTACATTGGAGCCAATCCTCTCCGTACTATATTGTAAACTGCAGTCAGGTTGACGAAAGATGTAGCTCATGTGAGATCTTTGAAATAGTCAACCCTTTTTCAGAGCATTAGCACTTGATTTCAGCTACTCTGATTTTTTAAAAAGCCACTCTGTTCCACTGGAATTATTTTATGTTCTCTTGGATGCAGTTGAGAATTAGCATCTCCAATTGTACCAAGAAGGGAGATGGCTCTACAGCTAGCCGCATAGAGTTCGTCTTTGCCTGGTTTCAAAACTGCCGTTATTTTATATTTCATAAGCATCACTAGTAGTTTGCCAATCAAAATATTTTGTTGACGAATTCGGGAAGCCATTGTTTTCATCCGGCATCGTACAGACGTAAGGTACTCTGAATACACTCGATCAAATTCAGCAAGAGCCCCGAGTTCATAGACACCAGCCACATGCATACTGAGATTTCAAACAAGATCTTTTCTTATAGTATTTTCTTTAGGTTATTTATACACCATATCCCAACTTAGCTTTTGAAATTTTTATTAACCTGGCAGCAACTGCAATAACGTGTGTGTGTGTGTGTGTGTGTGTGTGTGTGTGTGTGTGTGTTTGTTTTTCTTCTTTATATAAGTGGATCTGTACCAAGTTTCCTTATAAAGTTCCTGGCTTTACAGCTGGAATGTGTAAAATTCAGTGGTCCCGCCATTTCTTTTCTAGTAAGATTAGTGATGACTGCATTTTCATTTTTTTCATTGTATGCTGCTAAGGAGAGAGGTAAGTATAACTCTTAAAAATACAAGCAGACTATAACTCTTAAAAATACAAGCAGTAACTCCAAGCTTGCACCATTGTTAAATGCAAAATTTGTTACACAGGGATACCAATATAGGAGCGTATAGGCACCACAGATCCTCTTGCTGTGGGTCCCGCCGTTTCTTTTCTAGTAAGATTAGTGATGACTGCATTTTCATTTTTTTCATTGTATGCTGCTAAGGAGAGAGGTATACTACAACTCTTAAAAATACAAGCAGTAACTCCAAGCTTGCACCATTGTTAAATGCAAAATTTGTTACACAGGGATACCAATATAGGAGCGTATAGGCACCACAGATCCTCTTGCTGTGGGTCTGCACCTTGGATCTTGTCTCGCCCATCTGTAGACACTACACACAATTTATCACCTTGTTACCCCCACCCCCTCCTTCCCTGACTGGCCAAAACGTTGCTTACTCTTACTGTTTGACAGTGCTGTAATCATTGAACAAGTCAAGTTTTTTCACAAGTTTATATTCTGTAGTGAATATACTTTAACTGTAATTATTAGTTGAAATGTGTTGATACAATAAACAAACTTCAGCTTCCATAATACTTAAATGTAAGTCTTTCTGTATTGAAGTATGATAAAAACAGTAATTCATTAGATATTAGATTCAAAGGGCTAATTTGCTTTGAATTGTCTTTATTTCCAAGTCAAAATTTGCTTGATTCAAGGATCTTCCTATGGTAAATTGGTAGAAATTGTGATATTTCTGTTTGAGATTTATTTTTTGGGCTTACATGCATAAGAGATGTTTTAATGTTTGTGTTTTTATAGGTTCTGATAGCTCAGGAGAAAATGGCAACAAATACAGTGTATGTGTTCAGCATGAAAGATGGAAAATATGCATACAAAGCAGAAATTCGTTCCTGCCTAGAACATTCATCTCGTCCTACTTCAACCCTCTGGGTCAACATGATGGCTCGGGGTGGACAGGTAATTAGATTTTTTGTCTATATTGTGATTTCTGTGAATTTTTGTTCCCATTCACATATAACCACCAGGGTTACATTTTTTTCTTAAAGTAATCAAGAAATGAGTGATAAGATTGGTTGTTATGGTACTAACTACCAATTATCATGTTCTAAACAGTGTCAGTACATCAGATTTAACATTTACATTGCACATTCAAGGAAGAAAGTGACAATGATATGATTTTAATTTCATTTGGAGTATGTCGTCATTATAAATTCAAAGTAATTATTGTGTGCTGTGTTTTTCTTCACTCGTTAGATGTTTTAAAGCTCTGTATTGTAGTAAAATATGCATCCTGCATTAAGAAATTCATGGAATCAGCATCTTTAAAATACAAATTATTGAAAAACTAATTTCACGTTGCTTATAATGGTACACTGTCAATGATTACTGTGCTCGTATAAACAATGAAGGCTATAAATAGGCACTCACTCACCTGGAGTTGAATGGTGTACAGGCACCCTTTAAAGATTAGGGAAAAAAATTACTGATCTAGGTATGTACACTATCTGAACAAAAGTATCTGTACCTCCCTACTTTTTCTGGAATTAATCACTAGATGCCACTAGAGGCAGACCTGCCAGTATGAAAGGAGGTAGGGAGTATTTTGTTTTAACTAGAGAAGCAGTAATAGGAGAATGAGTCGGTTAGGGAAGCTCGGTGACATCGAACGTGGACTAGTCATTGGATTTTCCCTGAGCAACAAATCCATCAGGGGCCTTTAAAGCCTTCTAAAGTTGCCCAAGTTGACTGTTGATGCAATTATGAAGTGGGAATATGAAGAAACAATCACTTCTAAAACAAGACCTGGCAGACCTCCTGTAATGACAGACAGGTACTATCGAGCTGTCCGAAAGATAGTTGTACAAAATCAAGTGAAATCAGTGGAAGGAATCATTTGTGAATTCCGAAAGTACTACTAGCAGTCCAGATGGTAAAAGGACTGTGGGTAGGGACTTAAAAAGATGAGATACACAAGGACTGAACAGCTCTTCACAAGCCACATACTCCTGAAGTCAACACTAAATGACACTTGTGGTGGTGTAAAGGGTGTCTCCACAGAATGGTGGATGACTGTAAACAAGTGATTTGGAGTCATGAATTGAATTGTGTAACAACCTGTAGCAATGAGACAGTATGAGTTTGGTGAGTGCCTGGAGAACATTACCCATCATTGTCTGTAGTGACAGCAGTGAAGTGCAGAGCTGGTGGTGTTATGGTATGGTGATTTTTTCCCCCCCCCCTCCTTGGTTAGGTTGTGTAGTCCTGTTATTGTGCTAAAGAAAATGCTAAGTATGGAACGACATGAACACATTTCACAGCATAGTGTGCTGCTTACAGCAGAGGAACTGTTTGGAGGCATGACTGTTTCAGCATGGCAATGCACCCTGTCACAAAGCAATATCTGCGAGGCATTGGTATGTGGACAAAAACATTCCTGAACTGGACTGGCCATCCCAGATTCCCTGTGGAACACCTTCGGGATGAGTTAGTATGTCAACTACACTCTAAACCCCCAGCGTCCAACATCACTACCTTCTCTGGTTTCAGCTCTTGATGAAGAATCGGCTGCCATTCCTCCACAGAAATTCAGAAACCGTGTTGAAAGAGTCCCCAGCAGAGTTCTCATCATAAAGGTGAAGGTTGGATGCACTCCATATTAAAGTCCACTCCGTCGGGTTGACAGAGGAGATAGAGAAGATCTAAAGAAGAGTGGCGTGTTTCGTCACAGGGTTATTTGGTAAGCGTGATAGCGTTACGGAGATGTTTAGCAAACTCAAGTGGCAGACTCTGCAAGAGAGGCGCTCTGCATCGCGGTGTAGCTTGCTGTCCAGGTTTCGAGAGGGTGCGTTTCTAGATGAGGTATCGAATATATTGCTTCCCCCTACTTATACCTCCCGAGGAGATCACGAATGTAAAATTAGAGAGATTCGAGCACGCGCGGAGGCTTTCCGGCAGTCGTTCTTCCCGCGAACCATACGCGACTGGAACCGGAAAGGGAGGTAATGGCAGTGGTATCACTGCCACACGCCGTTGGGTGGCTTGCGGAGTATAAATGTAGATGAAGATATTTCTGGATACTTTTGATCAGATAGTGCACATGTGCAGGCTATTGTGTGGTGATCAGTGATTGCCCATCATTGTTGACTTCTTTGTTTGTTGATTCCATCCTGGAAATCCCAGTATTGTAGAGAGGAATAAATATTAATGTAAATTAATCTAATATTAATTTCATTAATGTTAATTTATGTTTATTTAATTAATTAATGTTAGTCATTGATGGAATCATTCAATGTGCACATTGCTTCATAAACATAAACACAGTGACATCATCCACCTTTCATACACATTAGGTCTGGAAATCGATGAGGCACATTCCATGAAGCTGGGTTAAAGTGGAGGATGCTAAAGAACAGGCATTTTATTTTGCAGCAAAACTGCATGTCAGCTGTAGCAGTATGATTGATCCTAATGTCATAAAAGAGAAAGAAATTATGAATATCTGACAGTTCTGATCAGATATCCATAGTTCCCTATAAAACTGCTCCAGGACATCCAAATATCAATTGCTTTAGGAATGATAGTTGCAATAGTAGTAGTTGGGCGAGGCTCCATGTGGGAGGCACGGCACACTTAAGCGAGTATATTGGCTCACTATAGTGAGACGTGTAACTGCAGCAACCACCTGTTTGCCAAACCTTCACCCTCGCCACAATACTCCGCACTTGCAATATACCTTAGACAGTAAGTTGCTCTGTGGTATTGTTCATTGCGTACTGAGATTTTTCATTTTTCACACTTGTGGGGTTAATATTTTATGTTACTACTATTCTGTGTTGTATGATACCAAACAATACCAGAAGCGGGTTTGTCAATGTTTCTTTGTTGAAAAGAGCAACGAGGCATTGTTGGCCAAAGGATTACTGTAAGAGGTCAGTCGATGGAAGTGGTTTATGCTTTACATGCCTGCACTGTCACCAGTTCTTGATAATGATCCCAACCATTCTGTTGTTATTGACAAGATTCCTACCATAGCAGAGCGAGAGTTTGATTGGTTGGCTTCACCAGGACAGTGTCGAAGTAAGTGATAGTCATAAAAATTTGGAGCCTACGAAACTAATTCATGTACAAATCATCTTCTCCCAGATAAGAAACCAATGACCTGGCAAAAACAAGAGCATTCACTCATTAGGCTGACATAATATTACTGTCATTTAAATCCATTAGAATTGATGCAGACCTAAAGTAAACATTTTTTACCAGCAAATACAAGAACGAATTACTATCTGAAGCTGAAGCTGTCGCCAATAAAGCTGAAGCTGTCGCCAATAAAGCTGTTCGGAAAGTCGGGTCTGAAAACTGGAAGAAAGCCGCTAATTGTTACCAGTGCATAATACTAAACGCATGGTGAAATGAAGCTGTTTTAGATACTATGTAAAATATTCATTTCATTAAATAATGACAGTGTCAGTCTCACTTCAAGCCTCTGTCACAGCAGAGTAATGTCAGTAATTTTTCTGTTACCACAAAAAAAAGATGTGAGTGTGGGATTCAGCTGACTGTTCCGTGTGTGGGGTTTAACGACCGGCATAGTGAAATCATATGAGGTGGCTGTAATTGAAGTGCAGCTACTCATGGAAGTAGTCTGTGGGATGGAATTATCGTATGGCAATAAAACTTAGTAGATATGCTAATGCGTTAATGCAGAACTAATTTACAATGGCAAAAGATTAGTTCCAGTTTTCACCACCATGTGCAAATGTATCATTGTACAGCATCTTGTTGATGTCTTTTGTGCTTACATTGACAAATTGTGCAACCTGTGGTCAGTAATAAAATAAACAATATGCCTTGTTCAACAGTTTGACCTCTTCATTCCATGTCCGGTTTCTAATCCATCACATACGGAAACATTTCTGTATGTCTTTCATGCATTCACAGTGCCAGATTTGCACATGGTGGCCAAAATTGGAACTAAGTTTTTTCGCACGTAAATTGGTTCTCTGTTAATGCATTAGAATATTTACTAAGTTTCACTGCCATAGAATAATTACAGCCCACACTGCACCTCTGTGAGGAGCTGCACTTTAATTATAACCACCTGGTATTTCACAAGTTTGGGATATTAATGAGGATGCTGAGCCCAAATGAAGTTCATTTCAGGATCCAGGCTTCATCACAGATTGTAAATCCCTTTGTGTGTAATAAAATTGCTGCAATATGAAGATAGTGTATTTTGTACCACTATTCGTCTTTCTTGCAAACACACAATGTTTGTTGTTTTTTTTATCCCATTACATTAGAAAAAGTAAAGTTTGATGAGAAAATGCAATAATTACTTAATTGTAGATATACCGGTCTGTTTCTCGTAATGAGACCAAATTAGAGACAGCTTAGCTTCTGATGCATTAAGGGGCCCTTACATGCATAATATTCATTTCACAATGATACTGACCATGTATTGACAGTTTGCACAATATACTGGAATCTACAGAGTTTTAGTCTGCCGCCAGTAGCTGAGTGGTCAGCGTGACAAAGTAAATCCTCAGAGCCCGGGTTCGATTCCCAGCTGGGTCAGCGATTTTCTCCGCTCAGGGACCCGGGTGTTGTGTTGTCATAATCATCATAATTTCATCCCCATCAACACGCAAGTCGCCGAAGTGGCGTCAAATTGAAAGACTTGCACCTGGCGAATGGTCTACCCGACGGGAGGCCCTAGTCACATGACATTACAGAGTTTTAAAATATTGACATGTACTTGATATATTGTGGAATATATTGAACCATGTAAGGGTAGATTGTGCAATAAAAGGCTGTTCCTGCTAAGACAGAGAGAAATTAAATAGACTCCAAATAAATTCCTGAAAATAACTGAAAGTGAATGATGAAAGATGGAGTATGCTGTTGGATGTATATTAACACTTTGTACTCTGTAATGCAGACACAGACTATCTCTGTGCACTCTTATTTAAATCAATGCAAGCATGTCACAAAGACTTGCACAAACTTCTTCTGGAAACAGTGAGGCCATTGACCAACAGTTAGAGTGCACATTAAAACAAAAAGTGCTGCTGTAGTCAATATATTTACATAAGCATTACAATACAAAACTTTTCAAACTGTGATATTTTTGAAACAGTTTTCAGGGTGGACTGTTTCCATAGTTATTTCACTCAAATTGTTCACAAATGAATCAGTCACAATCAAAATCATTGTCATTCTCATTTTCACATAAAAATTCTTCTTAAAGTTCTACAGTCTCTCCATAAGAAGCAACTGTACACGGAGGAAAAGCTGTTTTATGCCTACTGACGTGAACATAATTATTACGACCTTTTATCCCAACACAGCTGCTACAGTTACAGAGTTAACTCGGGTATCCCAAGTTGGCAGTAATAAGCAGCATTGATGCTTAGTACTGTCAGATTCAAGAATGGAACATGCAAAAGCTGTGAAAAATCATATCGAATGAGGCTTGATATCGGAGTGGTAAACTAAATTTGCAATGATGAGCACCACTTGTGCTTGGAGTGGAATTTGTTTCCAATAGTTGCTAACAGTAGAGACGTACATAGAAAACAGTGAAAGTTGGTGGTAAATTAGAGTGGTCACTTGTTTAATTTGTAATTGGTAGTTGTGGTTTATGAATCTATGCTGCAGTGAATGAGGCCCTGGTCCGTTGAAATGTTTACTGGAAGCTTTTCAGACTTAATTCATCAATCCTTCTTAAATTCTACTTCTGGTTTGCAAGTTGCAGTACAGAGGAGTTCCACATCGTCAAGCACTGATATGTTTGCTGATGAAGGCAGAATTTTAACTGACTCATCCCAGGCATAAATATTGCACAACATTATTGTGCCATCCTCGTCCTCACACTATTGTGCATTATATTGATGTACTGTTATTGTGCAGTAAATATTGAGCATGTGAGGGCCCCTTTAGCAGAGCATTATGTGTCACGTTTAACTCAAATTAGGGTAATCTGACATATGTCTTGTTGGGAGCAGATGAAAATATGTATTCCTAAAGTGTTGTTTGCATAATGTGTCCTCCTAAATTCAATAACCAAAAAAAAAAAAAATTCCAACAACTCAAATTCAACAATGTCACAAGGAAATGCAATTTCACAAATAGTCTGTATATTGTCCCAATGATTTGTCATTGTAAATAAAACTAAAATGAAAACATTGTGTAGCTCTTCCAGAACATACTGATGCTAGTTGTATTTTGGTACATTTAATAGTTTGCGAGTTTGAGGATATTGAATGAAATGTAAAATTGCGTGTGTGTTCCGTGTGGAATGTGGCAGCTCTGCTCCACGTATGTACATGCTCCTGCTGAAGTGTCAGTTCTGAAGTAATTTTCAGTAGTCGAAGAAATGCAGTAAGGAAGAAAGTACTTGCAGGTAATGTCTTCTGCATAAAAAGGAAAAAAGGTTGTTGAAATAAACTTAAATCTAGTTCACACAGAAAATATCTGTAACCAGTAAATTACAATTTTATATCTAATAAAGTAGGATTAAGTATTGATATGACAATAAAAACATTTATTTTTGCTCATCAAGAAAAGCTGCATAAATACTTTTAATATCACAGTTCCCTTCACATCAAAGATAACAATTTACTGATACAATACTAGCAAGAGTTTTGGTAAGAAAATTGCCTAGGACTACTAAATGAGAGACTACCTCACTGGGTTTCAGGAATGTTAGCATTGGAACTAAATGTAATTCTAAACATAAAACTTTTTGTAGTGAATTTAGTGTACGAAACATTCTTGATGCACTTGTCACACACATTCTCCATAAAGATCGAAGCTTTTGACAGAATTCAGCATTGTCTTTGACGGGAATGAGACTTAATGTCAAAGAAGTAATGGAATCGCACAGGTGTGCTGCAGTACCCACTGCAACCATATATTACATTGGCACTAATGGTGAAACTTCATCGGTTGTGTCTTTGTTTTTATCGCAGTGTATAATATAGGACATACTCCCACAGTCCCTAGATAGTCAGTTTGTACTTCCACTCTTTGCTGAGTGCATTGCCCCTATATCTTGTCAGCATAAATTCTAATTTCCTTACCCTCTTTGATGACTTGAGTTCCAGTAGTTTGAAGTGTGGCCTACAATCTCCAGGCTCAAAAAAGATTCTGTTCTTAAAAAAAGTGGAGGGGGCTGGGTTTCCATTGCTGCTGCTTCACATAGTGTGTAATAGGTCTGGAGACACCAAGTGACTAAATATTTTGTAATTCGACAGAAACTTGTAACATTGAACATTATTAACAGTTACCATTATATCAAATTTTGTATTGAAAATTCTTATTCTGAGTGCTGCAGTGACTGCCTTTCTGTGTTACAGAGCATTAAGAAGTCAGCTATTGGACAGCGCATTGTTGCTATATTGCCATATATCAAACAAGAAATTCCCATCATTATTGCATTTCGTGCACTGGGTTTTGTTGCTGACAGAGATATCCTTGAACATATAATATATGATTTTGATGATCCTGAAATGATGGAAATGGTGAGTAAAACTTAAGAATTAGATCCTTGATGTGCAAAGGCCATATGTCATATCTGAACATACTGTACTTATTCTTTTATTGTATTACCTGTGATAATATTGTTTGAAAAGTTTGTTGAGGTCGTGATGCAAAAGTAAAGATGGCCAAAATCACTAGTGGCAAAAATGATACTGCATAACATCTTAATGGCTGCCAGGAAACAAAACCTGGACATTGGCATTACTAGCCAGAAACACTAACCATTAGATGTGCAGACAGTTTGCTTTTGCTCCTGTGGTATTAGCTTTTACTTTTGTGACATTAGAAGACATACCATAAGTGAATGGCTACTGGATGAGACACTCTTTGATGGACAAGGGATAGAAAATATATTAAAATTGGTCAGCATAGAATTGAATGAAGAGTCAGCATAATCCTGTGCATCTGAAACAGAAGACAGATTATTCAAGACAATTCAAGATACTGCTGTGGAAATTAGTGACATCACCAGGGAAGGTACTTTTATTGATACTATCACTGAAGCTTCATGGGAAGCCAAGGTGAGAAATTCTATTTCTGTCCTTGCTCTGAATGATCACTTCAGTCTGTGATATCTAAAGACATGTAGTGTGTAATAGTGCTCGTCATCTTACAGTACTGCAATGTATTCTATTGCTTCCTCCCCCCTCATCCTCAGGCATAAACATGACAGGACCGCCATCCTGCCCAGGTAACCAGTTCACTTTGCCAAGTACTATTGTATCTGGAAGACACACTCTCATAATTCCTTTATTGGTGGCAACTGTCCTTAATACACGACTCTGTAACGTAAAGACAAAAAACCGTACACAGATTATAGTTATTTGCTGATTAACCATGTTAGAAGACGAAGCACTGATGGCATTTGTTGTTCCTATTTTTAATAACTTCTAAGAATAGGGAAACCAAAGCTCAAGGAAGTTAACTGCACAATGTTTGTAAGCACTATGTGAAAGCAAACACAATGCCAGTATCATTGTATGTTAGTTACATCTTTTTGCACACATGAACATTGTTTCCTTAAATGTAAATGGAGGGAAATTTAAAAAATGATACTGCATAATGGGCAATAATTAACATTGCCAACATAAAAAAATTAAAATTTGAAACAGTAGGAAAAGTTACTTTCAGAAAGCTAAAATTATTCACATTTTGCTGAGAGACTGGAAGTTATTGTGAAGAACTGTACAAATAAAAGAATTGTGCCATAACGATACATTTAAAAGTAACTCTAAAAATCTTGGCTTAGCATCAATATTTTTCATTTCAGCTGGAAGCCTATCGAAAATTAAGCATGATCTGCATGAAATTGGTGAAATGACACAACTTAATTCTGATTAACCATTACTGGGCTGAAAATACATTTTTTAATACAGGATTATAATGTGACTAGATAGATAAAAAAATCTACCCGACAAGTGGCAGCAGAAGAGCCTAGATACAAAGGTTAAGGAAATTTGCAAGGTTTTGGAGCCAGTGGTTCCTTCTTCTGGCAGAAGGGGAAGGAAGAGGGTGAAGGGAAAGGACTGGCAAGGTTAAGGAAATGGGGGAGAGTTTCTAAAAGTTGCCCGGAACTGTGGGTCAGGGGTGACTTACTGGACCGGATAAGGAAAGACTGGTTGTTGGAGACTACACCAGATGAGCTTTGAAGAACTGGGAGCTTAAAGGTGGAAGATACGGTAATAAGCAAGACAGAGTTTACTGACAAAACATTGTGCAAGTGTTAATAAGAGCTTTCAAACAAAGTACATTGCATGTGGTAGTTGTGAAGTGCAAGGAAAAATTGACAGATCAGAAAATAAGGTTTAGAAAACTAAAAGCAATTTAAGAAAGCGATAATTGCTGTGAAGAAATGCTGAGACTAAAGAAATTAATGTAAATTAAGACCATGTGGGAGGTGAGGACCAAGGACACGTTAACGCCAGTGCTCACCTGTGGAGTTCTTAGGAACTTGGGTCCAGGAGAAGAATCCAGATGGCACAGATGGCATGTGTGGTGAAACAGATACCGAGGTCAAGACTGTCATGTTGCAGAACATTCTCTGCAGCAGGATGTTGTGTGCAGAGTAATACAAAATACAATGCCATAGGACATCGTATTTGGAAAGTAAATGAATTAACTTACTCAATTCTTTTTCAGCACTGGTTATTATTGTAATAAAACCAGTAGTATGTGTGGTGTCCATTCTTTCGGGCATGTCTGAAAGAACAGACACCACGTATTCATGCAGCTAATATCATTAATTCCTTTGTGTCTTAAAGACAGTAATGTTTCTGGAAGTGATAGTTTGCAGGAGTGCATCCCTCTTTACTCTTAAGAATTCAAAATGTTAGCTTTCGCTGACTAAACAATCCTCATGTGTTAATATACGCACTCCGTCTTCAGGCCACAAGTGGCCCATCGGGACCATCCGACCACCGTATCATCCTCAGATGAGGATGCGGATAGAAGGGGCGTGTGGTCAGCACACTGCTCTCCCGGTCGTTATGATGGTTTTCTATGACCGGAGCTGCTACTATTCAGTCGAGTAGCTCCTCAATTGGCATCACGAGGCTGAGTGCGCCCCGAAAAATGGCAACAGCGCATGGCGGCCTGGATGGTCACCCATCCATGTGCCGGCCACACCCGACAGCGCTTAACTTCGGTGATCTCACGGGAACCGGTGTACTCACTGCGGCAAGGCTGTTGCCCATGTGTTAATATAATTCCGATCTTTCTGTGTGTGTGTGTGTGTGTGTGTGTGTGTGTGTGTGTGTGTGTGTGTGTGTGTGTGTGTGTGTCGAAAACTTAATAATATAACAGTCTGTTTTCTGTAAGCCACAAGCTGATGTTACCACATTTCTTCATTTGAAGCATCTACATTCTATTAAACATCCTTCACAGTCAAACTTGTCATTTTCAACAAAGAAAAGTACCTCTATTTCCCTTTATTCTGTCCTATTTCAAGGAGTTGTGTGCTCTGAAAGGTTGTTATTTGCAGTCTAAATAGTTATGTAAAAATTCAATGAAGCGCTTTCAGGTTAAAGAATTATCATAAATGAAAAGCAGAAACAGACAAAAATGCTTTATTCTAATAGTTAACTGAATAAATGAAGGATGCATGACAGAGGCTGTTAATTTTTGATTATGGACCATAAGATTGTGTAAGAGCAAATTAAAAATAATTGTAATTAAAATCATGCAAATTGTAACTGAAATTGTGGAGAGATATGTAAAGGTTCTCCGTAGTTAGAATAATAGTTTTCATAAGTCAGTTTTTTGAAAATTTTGAAGTGCTGATTTTTAAAATTGTTAGATTGGACTTTGAATGGTAAATGTACTATTGCAGTGAGTTGCCAACATATATTGTTTCTAGAATGTTTCTGGTAAATGTGAATTTTGGCCTAAAATAAAAAAAAAATTCATGTTATCTGCCCCCCCCCCCCCCCAAACTTAAGTTGGTACATACTAATTTCAGCATCTTATTCTTGTTGTAAATTAATAAAGATGTACCAGTTTTTGGGGAAATCAGTGTGAAATTAAATAGTAGAGAGATGAGTGTCCAGTTCAGAGGGCGAGGATGTCTCAGTTCCACGTGGAAAATTGTAAAAGCCATATTTGTTCAGATTAACACATTATAGAAAAATCAAGATGCAAACAGAATCCAAATTGACAGGAATATTTACAAGTAGAGAGGAGGTGCCTTTTGAGCACAGAGTTGTGTGCGCTAGTTCACATATTGAGTATTCCATTTGCCTTCGGCACTGAGAGAATAAAAGCAGCACTGTCAGATCAGTCTGGATCAGTCTACAAGAGTCGCTTTGTGTGTTCACTTTGTGGCAGAAGCGTTGAGTGATAGTCTTGAGCACGAGCCTCGAATGGCTGTATGCAGGAAAATCTTTTAAGTATTTGTGAGGGAGATTATGGTTATATTTGATTCTCATTTCATAAATTTGAACTTTAGTGTGGATATTAGGAAAATCTAACAGAATAAATGGTATATTGCCTTATCCATTTCTGTTTTGCAAGTTTTTGTTGCCACCTGTATTCCAAATTCACATGTTGACTGGAGCATAAGACTGTCTGTTTTTAGATGAGCGAAAGTATTTTTGACTAGACTCGCCGGTGTTTGATATAAACAGGTCTGTTAATAATGGAACTTTGCTAGAATTTTGAATCTGAACTGTGCTAAGTGCTGAGGAAAGAATTTCATTTCTCTAAGATAGCATCATTGACAGTACCAACTGCGGACTTCTTGTTCAGTGGCAAGTGGAGGTCCTGAATCTGAGGCACTGACAATTCTGCAACCATGTAGGTTGCAGATTCCTTGACTTGTGCCATAGGATGGTGGGGTTTTGGATTCCACTTAATAGGCTGGGGGTCCATTAAACACAGGAGATGGTTGTATGGATATTGGGGACTCTGTGGGGTGCTTTTTGTAATTTTTATAGGTTGGAGGTTCTTGCGAATGTGCAAAAAGGAGAGTGGGGATATGGTTTTTGGTGGAAAGGGGGGAGGATGTGGACAGCCGGGGGGGGGGGGGGGGGGGGAGATATGTTCCTCCACTGTCAACAAGCCAGTACTCAGTTCAATATCAACTTCATTATAGTCAGCTGTTCTCTACAGTCGAGCAATTGGCAACTCTGCTCAATGTGCACTCTCTCTTTCCCGACTCAGTGTTGGCAGATACCAGTCCTTCCACCAGAGAAGGATACCATTGCTGCCCAGCGACATATGGAGCCAGAGCAGTGCCAACCTCAGTATGAAACGGAAAAATTGTGCCACCCTTGGCACAGTCCTTGATCTGACTGGCAGGGCTCAGATGTGGGTGGCTCTTTAAATTCTCTCTCTTCTCTGGCATCAATATTGATTTCAGTGCTGTTTTTCCCTCTCCCCCATACTTCCATAATTCAGGTAAATTTTTAGCTGATGGTACTAATTCCAGATGAACTCTCTTGATTGTGGGACAGATGACTTTGTGGGTTAGTCCATTAACCCTGAGTCAACCATGCTTTCTTCTTTTTTATTGTATTTATAAGGATATTTCACTTCCAGTGACCAGAAGAAGTAATGAAGTTTACAGTTTGTGTTGTTGGCAAGGCAAATTATCCATGAGCCAATCATCATATTATGTGTACTTCTGCAAAGCGCTATTGCTTCGGTGGTAATGCTCATGGTGTGATGAATGTTGTAAGTTATAGAGGGATGAAATTTTCCTTGTGAGAAATGTCATTTAATTGCTTTGTCTGTGTGTACAGGTAAAGCCATCTCTGGATGAGGCATTTGTGGTTCAGGAACAAAATGTTGCCTTGAATTTCATTGGTACAAGAGGAGCGCGTCCTGGTGTCACTAAAGAGAGGCGTATAAAATACGCACGAGAAATTTTGCAGAAAGAAATGTTGCCACATGTAGGTGTGTCAGATTTTTGTGAAACAAAGAAAGCATATTTCTTGGGGTAAGTATTAGAATCAAATTTTAGTGTTTTTGAATTCTACATTGATTTTATTATTGCTTTAACACTCCGGTTACCAGAAGCATTTATTTTAACAATTTACTCCATTAAAAAAAGTTTCCTTAAAGAAAATTATTCGCAATGTAGAAAATAGAAGCCATTAAACCTCAGGTATCAAGTCAGAAACTGTTAACTTGCTTGCACTGTAAGATTGACATTCTAATTACTGGAGTCTTCTACACCACATTTATATTTAAATGGAAACTTACAGGTTCCACATGTGAAATTATTATTGAAATTTGGGCAGGCCTGTTAATTGATCATTTTGCAAAAACAAAAATTTCATCCTTGATAACCCATTTTAATTGAAATTAATTTTACTTTACTTCCAGAGCTGTCTTAACTATGTGTTACATCTGATTATTTACAGCTACATGGTTCATAGGCTGCTTCTAGCGGCTCTCGGTAGACGTGAGTTGGATGATCGTGATCACTACGGTAACAAGAGGTTAGACCTCGCAGGACCTTTGCTGGCTTTCCTATTTAGAGGGTGAGAAATGCTTTTTTTACTGGCAAGATTGATCTTGTTTTTTTTCTTTGACTGGAGTTTCCTCATAGTCTCAATATTCTGGTTTATTGACAAAGTTATGAAATGGTGTATACGCCCCGGGAAAACTGTGGGAATTTTTTCATCTGGGAGAAAACCGGGAAAACGTGGCCTTGTTGATGTGATGGAGTATGCTATGTCATTTTCAGTTTTGGCTGCCAAGTGTTCATTCCCAGTAATGTTGCTGATTCGCCGAGATATAGCCATAATGGAAAGTGGTATTTTGCTGAATGTGGGTGATGATGTGGGATTCGTTCTCTCTGCTACGTCCAATAGAATATTCTTTATTAACAGCCCTTCCATTAAACAGCTTGCCAGCTCTTGCTAAATTAGAACAAATTTATAACTACCTCGAAGAGTCCTTTCACAGCACCCTTCCACTTTTTTGCTCTAAAGTGGAGTCAAATAAAACAAGCGAAAACAAAAAATGAAGACACATTTGAAAGAAATGGAAACAGACTTCAGTTCATTTTTCTGGAGCTTTAACCAAAGTAAATATGCTAAAAAACTAGTAAAAACTTCATTTGAGTATGCAGAATTTTCGTCTGCAAGTATTCGCATCTTCCTTAATTCTTCCTCTCTGGCATCCTCTATGATTTCACTATACATTTCTGAATGCTATTTTTTGTCGTGTCTTTCAGTAGACAACTTTCTTACACAAGTAATTACTGTACTACACATGAATTGTTAAAACTAACAAAAAAATGAAAAAGTTCCCACTTTGGTTTGAAGATAGTTTCAGAAATCTTGCATTTTTTGGAGCTGATTGTTCCATTCTTCTAGTAACTGTCCAGCACTTCTGTTTCAGTGTTGAATAAGCCACCTTTCAACACACTCAACAGCACACAGACGGATTTGTCATGCAAGATGAATTGAGGCGAATTAAGCCTAGTTAGACTGATGCACTGTGCACACATTCTCAGCCCTTTGCTTTGAATGCACGTGATTTTCTGTGTGTGAGGGAGCCCTGGTCTATATGATCACTTTCGTATTCATCATCTGATCTGTGCAGGACCAGCCTTTTCTAAATCATTCTTAATATTCTCTGAAATGGTGGTCTAATAGCTCCATCCTCCCTCTGCCCACCAACTAGGATGTACTTCACCCAGTTATGAACGTGTAGTACGTTGTTATTAGTATTAGCACTATTGTGTTCCAGATGAGACAAACATCAGTTTGTCTTAGTGCTCACATTACTTTCACTACCTTGTTAAGTGCTTCTACTTGTAGCCTTAGTTCCACTGTGCTGTTCGATTTTTCTACCTTGATGAATTATACAAGGGTTGAATGAAAAGTAATGCCTTCACCTTCGTTAATTGGGTTTGGATGGGAATATTTTAATAAATCACACAGAAATAATCCTTAGAATGTGATCTTTAATTGCTAATGTTCACTTTTCCACATAATCACCAGCCAGTTGGATACATTTCTGCCTGCAATGAAAAAGTTTTCTGAAGCAGTCACTGAAGAAGTCGACGCTCTGTTTCAGCAACCACAGTCTCACAGTTCTCTCAATGTCTTCATCAGAGGCATAATGATGTCCCTGCAGATTGTCTTTCATTATTGGGAACAGATGGAAGTCAGATGGTGCTAAATCTGGACTGTATGGAGGATGCCGTACGGTGGTGAGATTGTCTCTGAAGTTCTGCTATGGTGGCACATAAAGTGTGTGGTTTGACATTGTCATGCTCCAGGAAAACATTTCCCTTTTCCTTTTGGACCCTTGTTAGCCATTGTTTCAGAGTTCGCAGTGTATTGACGTAACATTCTTGAGTTTATTATTGTTCCACGATCAAGGAAATCAGCACGGATAACGCCATCTGCACCCCAGATCACTGTGGCCATGATTTTTCCAGCTGAGGGCTGCGCCTTGAATTTCTTTTTCTGGGGTGAGTCTTTGAGTCGATATTCCATAGACTGTCATTTCATCTCCGGATCGTAATGGTGTACTCACTTTTCATCTCCTGTCGCAGTAGAATGGAGAAAGGCGTCACCTTCATTCTCATAACGTGAGAGGAGTTACTGGCAAATTTCAAGTCTGTGCACTTTCATTTCAGGAGTCAGCATACGGGGTACCCACCGTGCACAGATCTTCCGGTAGCCAAGTAGAGCAATAATGTGACCCACACGTTCTTGTGAAATGCTGATTGTGCTTGCAGCTTCTCTCTGAGTGATACGACAATCGTCCTGAATCAATGTCAACATTTTGCTTGTGAAACTCGTTGGTTGCTGTCGCAGGACGTCCAACTCTTTGTTTGTCCTGCATGTCAGATGTTCCCGCCCAAGCATCTTTAAACTTACTCGCCCAACGATGCACAGTACTCACATCAACACAATCACCACAAACTGCTTTCATTCTCTGATGAATCTCTTTTGGGGTGACACCTTCTGCTATCAAGAATTGAATGAGTGCACGTTGCTTAAATCGCAGTGACCAACTGTCTGCACTGGGTTCCATACTTAACACTGCAACAACACAACCGTTCAATGCTATGGCTTCCCGCCAACTGGAGCTGTAGAGAATAGGCTAAGGAACAAACCAGTACCTGCCGCATACCAATGCTGCCAACTGTTGAAGAGTTACAAAGGTGAAGGCATTACTTTTCAGTCAACCTTTGTAGATCAAATAATTTCCTTTTACTTGATATTTTCATATATGATCCCTGTCAAATTTTAATTATATCGCATTTCCTCAGTGTGTTCTGTGCTCTTTTAAGTTTCTGTATTGTACCCATGTTATCATAAAATTTGGTTATTTAGCTAAGTCTGTCTGGCTTCATTTTCTTTATGTCATAATATTTGTTTTTTATTTTCACTGTATATTGGAGGCTCAGAAGCCAAAGTGTCAGATTAAACCCAAAGTCTAAGATCATAATCCCCAGTCGGTCCCAGAATTTTGGCCAGTTATTGCTGGCAGTGTTTGCCAATATGAAGAAAGAAGAGCTGTGATTTGGAGTCAGCTTCAAACTGAAACTTAAGTCAGTCCATAGGTGAAGAGGAAGGCAAAGATGTGAGACCTCTAATAGGATGATGTGTGGTAAAACACTGTGCTGTTCAAATCAAGCTTCAGATGGTTGGCAGCTTCACTATATTTGTGTACTACTGACTGCTACTGTGACTTCTTTAGAATATTGTCCAATATTGCAATAAAGTTGTTGGTGGTAGGTCTGTGTTACTGAATAGAAAAAGGAATGTATTTTCTTTTACAGGCTTTTCAAAAATCTGATGAAAGAGGTGCGCATGTATGCCCAAAAGTTTATTGATCGTGGAAAAGACTTCAACTTGGAACTGGCTATCAAGACAAAAATAATCACAGATGGTCTGCGGTACTCTTTGGCTACTGGCAATTGGGGTGATCAGAAAAAGGCTCATCAGGCTAGGGCTGGAGTCTCGCAGGTAAGTTCTGTTGTTTGAATTTCAATTACACATGGGATTAGCCATCAGATTTTCATAACAGTACAGCCTTTGACATTTCTCATCCATCTGATATCTCCTAAGGTGACAAACAAACAGTCACAACACGTTTCCTGTTGCTCTGGCAGACATGTTGCATGGGAGCTGCTGTGTGCATAAAGCACGTACTTCTACTGAAGTCTCGGCTGGTATTTGGTTGTTATAACAGATGTAACACAGGGTTTCTTCGTAATGCCACTTGGAAAAGCAGCAATCGTTGGCTGTAATAAAATTTTCTACATACGTGGCTCCTAATTGGTGTGTTTCCTGGTATAGTCCATTAAAGAGAGCAGATGGATGCCATTTAAGTCATTAATTGGAGACAACCAACCTACCCGAATCTTGATGCTGTACTTCTCCTTTCAGCTATACTATTAATAAACCAGCTGTTTCATTTCTGACAATTACTGTATATCATCACATTTTGTGTGACAATAACATGATCTCTGTACCCATGTTAATGAAACATAATTTCCACAAGTAGTACACAAAATTTTCTATTGGATCCTTCCTCGAACTGGCTTAGCAGTTTATTGAAATTCGGTTCAAAATTTTTGAAAGCTCTTGTGATACCTTCATTTGTAGGACAGTATCACACGCGTGCACTCACCCGCAATGTGAAAGCAGCAAAAAAATTGGTGTCAGTCCTTGAGAGCAAAGCAAAGCATTGATTCAACCAGTAATAATATACTGAAGAATATGTCATTACTACAACTAGCTGTTTGAGCGATGCTTAGTAACAACATGTGCCAGTGAGAGACACTGTGAAATATCAGGGTGTATACGACCCAGAACAACCGGGAGATCAGGGAAAAACCTGGGAATTTTTTCATCTGGGAGAAACCCAGTAATTTTTCATTGTTTTCGTTTTCAGTTAAATTTTTGTAATTTTGGCTGGTAAGAACTGATACTCTAACAAAGGATATTACTGTATCCCACTATTGAAGAATAATACTGCAGCGATAAAACATGAACGAGAGGACAAACGAAAATAAAACTTAAATTGCAAAGGAAATTTGTCATATAAAACAATAAAACACAGTGCTCCTACAAGTGTCTGCCAACAGAAAAATATGTCAAAGACTTTGGGAAGACTATGCAATGCTTCATAACAACAAATTGCCTCCGATGAGCGTGGCGTCACAACTGTTTGCATTGGGTTCGTTTTAGCAGTTACGAGCGGGATCATGCACATGCGCAGTTGGGTAATGCCTTCTCCCACTTCAGGCTACAGAAATGTGGCTGTGTAACCAGTCGCAACTAGATGCTACTGAGAAAAACTTTACTGATACGCCAAAGCTGCTAGATTCATGCATGCATAGCAGGCCCGGATCTAGGAGGAAGGGGGGGGGGGCAAATTCATATTCTTGAGGGGGGGGAAAACCTTGTTACACAAAGCACCAAGCATCCAGCGCACATTGGATTCATACGACTTTGAAACACATTCTAAATTGGTTTCTGAATGATTTGTGAATGCGTGCATAGTGTACGTGATTTCTCTGTCAGGTGAATCCTCGTCGCAACTAAAAATAAACTTTACTGCAGACAAAAGCAACTATAAGAGCTGAGTACAGTGAAGCCGAAAAGATTAATACCAACCGTTGTCTGATTATGTGGTTGATTGGGTTTGCGAATGATGAGCGTTGTTATAATAACCAGCGAAATCCATAAATTCAGACTACCAGAGTGGAAATAAACGACTAACAGGAAAAACAGGTAAGAAATATTATGTATTATCTTCTCGGTGTGTCCAAGAAAATGAAATTTTGGTAGAAAAGTTTTGGCCAGATCGCTATAATAGTAATGGCCAGTTGTGTAGTCTCCGGCTAGCAGCCGCTTTAAGTTCTATTCTGGAAGTAGCGCAGAAAATGTGTTGTACGAACATGTAACAATGCCTAACCAGAGAATAATGACAGGATAACGAAACCGGCAATCCTGGAAGAGTTAGAGAAGTTAACCGGCGAATAAGCTTTGACATTGGCAGTAGTCGTTACAGAATTAGTGATGACAAAACTGTTTATTAGAACGAGGAAGGAGAAAAACGGGCATTATGAAAGAATATGACGATTCCATATATGTATAAAAATTTCGTACTACTACTTTTCGATCTATTACTTCAGAAAGTGGAGCGCATGAATGAAGTGTGAAACTATTTCCTAACATAAATCTTTTTGCTTGTAGTAGGCCTAATAGGCATTTGATATTGGTACTTTGTGAATTTTATTCTGTCGTGTTATAAAATTGACCATTTGTGCCTATACAGCCTCGTTTATTTGGTGTGTTACGATTGCTGCAGTACTAGAAAGCCTATTTTGTTTTATCTAGGAGACAGGGACAAAATAGACATAATCAGATTGAGAAACCACACCAGTCTTGGGTCCCATTTGTATTAACAACTATTTCAGTATTAGGCAACGACATTTCAATTTTTAATCTAGCAGAACGTTTGACGAGCTTTGGTAAGGTAATAGATTCTTTCGCTAAAAGGAAAGCTGTAGCAAGATTAGAGAGAAAAAAAACTCTAGGTGCTAAGGATTGAAGAAATGGGTACTGTCTTGCTTGTCCCTTGTCTTTACTGGTGTTATGTATCCCACATTTAATTTTATGTCACACAAAGCAGCAAGTTGTTAGCTAATAGGGAATAAAGAGTGCAAATTTTCTAAAGAGTTCTTGTTTACAAATAATCCCATCTAGTATTAACTGCGAGAAAAAAGAGGGGCAGGATGTAGGAGCGGCACTACAGGACGTGTTATTTCCACTGTCCTGAATATAGCTTGATGGCATCCATTACAAAATGTACAAGTCTCAATTCCACAGAGTGAAATACAATGACGTGCGATAGAAGAATGCTGTGTGAAGAGGCGTGGCACTGCACGTTGGCACACTTAAGGCCAAATAACGTGTCATACATTTCCTTTATATTTGTTTTATGCATCAGACTCTTCAGAAAGATGTGCACTGCAAAATAAAAATATTTTTGAAAATTTGATTTTTCTAAATTTTTGACTCTTTATCTCCAACGCTCTAGCGGGGGGAACGGGGGTGGGGGCACCAATATCTAGTATTTCTAGTATTACTCCAGTTCGGAAACATCGTAGATCCAGGACTGATGCGCAAGAGCAGTCTGATTTATAGTGGGGAAGTGGGTAGACGCCACGTGACCCGTGTTTACTTTTAGTGATTTTGCTGTTTCCTCTTCGTTCACTACTCTCATGTCAAATGAAAACAAAACGGATTTCTGTAGCCGGGAGCTATCAAGTGAATTGAAATATATTTATGTGGCCGGGAGCTATCAAGTGAATTGAAATATATTCACATAGTTACAGAAGGCAAAAATATGTTATTAGTTTCAGATTTTATTTTATTTCCATTTTTCTGACGGTGTAACGTTGTTGTTACTTTGATTTGCTATGACAGGGGTACAGATATTCAATAATAGCGGGTTAAAAGCTGTGAGCTGTCTGGGGAAGTTAACCATGCATTACTGCGCAACTGTTTCACCAGGTATCTAGTCTAGGTTTACCAAATTCCCAAACAGACTAACATTAATTATAATCTTTTAATAATCATACAACAACCGGTAAATATATATATATATATATATATATATATATATATCTAAAAAGAAAGATGATGAAACTTACCAAACAAAAGCGCTGGCAGGTCGATAGACACACAAACAAACACAAACATACACACAAAATTCTAGCTTTCGCAACCAATGGTAGCCTCGTCAGGAAAGAGGGAAGGAGAAGGAAAGACAAAAGGATATGGGTTTTAAGGGAGAGGGTAAGGAGTCATTCCAATCCCGGGAGCGGAAAGACTTACCTTAGGGGGGAAAAAAGGACAGGTATACACTCGCACACACACACATATCCATCCACACATACACAGACACAAGCAGACATTTGTAAAGGCAAAGAGTTTGCCTTTACAAATGTCTGCTTGTGTCTTTGTATGTGTGGATGGATATGTGTGTGTGTGTGTGCGAGTGTATACCTGTCCTTTTTTCCCCCTAAGGTAAGTCTTTCCGCTCCCGGGATTGGAATGACTCCTTACCCTCTCCCTTAAAACCCATATCCTTTTGTCTTTCCTTCTCCTTCCCTCTTTCCTGACGAGGCTACCATTGGTTGCGAAAGCTAGAATTTTGTGTGTATGTTTGTGTTTGTTTGTGTGTCTATCGACCTGCCAGCGCTTTTGTTTGGTAAGTTTCATCATCTTTCTTTTTAGATATATTTTTCCCACGTGGAATGTTTCCCTCTATATATATATGAAATCAGTTTATATTTGGAAATTTATTTTAAGATTGATCATTGAAATTTCAGCATATTAAACGTGAGTTATAACTGAGCTGGTGCCTTATTTAGGATTGTGAAAGTGTGAGATTGCAATCTTACGGAACACATCAAATATGGAGCCAAGATTGGGAGACTGCATACAACACTGCATTCATAAAACACACACACAGAACGTTGAAACGTATGCAAGAGAAAGTTAACCACTACCAACAGATTCAAATTTTCACGCAAAGAAGATACGTTCGTAGCACAATCCTGTCCGTCATGTAATTACCACACACTGGTATACTAAATTCATATCAACTCTTCGTGAAATCTTCGCGAAAAGAATAGCTGAGGGCTACTTTGATGATTACACCACATGCTTCACGTGGTCAACTTGGTTTACACAAAGAGTGTAACTCCACAATAATTTTGATAATTAAAATAAATTAGATCGAAAAGCAATTTACAAAAGAAAAACCTCGAACTGGTTACTAACGTCTTACTGTTAACCTGACGGGTCAAACAGTTATATAAGCACGTGGTACTGGTCTCGCAAAGTACACCCCACGAGGGTTCAACATAAAGAAAAGTTGCTATATTGAAAAATATTGTCAAGACGAGACGTTATAATCACACAAGCATTCGCATTTAAGATTGATCTTAGTTAGAGTTACTGATCAACACGTGGTTCCACTTTACTCACAAAGTAGTGACAAAGCAACTACCAGAAAATAATCTGAACTTCACACGAGAATTGCACTGCGCTGCAATTTAAGATAACATTAGATATTTTAGAGCTAAACCTGAAATAAAGGTGATTAAATTTTCAGTTAGGCTGAACTTAAGAAATCCATTGTCCTACGGACTTAGCAGACACGCGCTTAGCCGGAGATCTTACCACTTCAGACGCTCGCCACGGACAGACTGACTGGTCCCTTCCTGAGGGGTGGCTCACAAATACAAACGGAAGTGGCCGGAGGGGCAGCTTCCTATACCAACATGACAACGGACGGACAGGACCATACTAAGGATAGAAACCTCTTTGCTTTTAGAAAGCGTAGCTACCTGTTCCGACGTTGGTCCTACTGTTCTCTAGCAGACAGGCTTGTCTGCTACCCTCAAGCATGCAACTAGAAACACATTTGCTCATTCATCCTCTCACACAGAAGGGAAGGGGGATGACAGTATCTTATCATATACAGTATATAAAAGAAAGCGGATGTAAGTTCCGTATGAGACTGTGTGACATGAATTACGTATAAACTGTGTTTTAAAGTGTAGTAGTGTGACAGATCGTTCTTGTTTATGTGTAAAAGTAACACGTTCCACTGCTCAGTCTCCTCCCAGATAGTCAGAAACACCACAGTAAAATTAGAAGAGGAATTTATGCCGTAAATGACAACAGATTTAAGAAATTAAACATGAAAGGAATCCAACAGAGACCTTTCAACGGTCAAGCATTAATTGCCTTGCAGAACAATGAAGTTATTTTGTCGGTTTGCTAAAGAAATTTTCTTTTATTAATCCTTTCTGCTGAGGCAGTCAATATATTTGAAACTAAGTTTATAAATCCACACTATTGGCTAGTTTCAACTGTTCGCTGCATTTCAAGTGCGTGTTTTCATTTTCTAGCACGTATCATAAATAACCAAACATGAGATAACATAGTACTGGTGTTCCCGGAAATCACAATGAATAGCTTAATATCAGGTCGAGGCCTATTTCATTGGGAATCTGGACATAAAAATGTGCACATTTTAGTATGAGTCACGAAATTCCGATGCTCTTGAAGTAGCCTCTGATGTTTTGTTTCTTTTATGGCATAATGTAAAATCTTTCAATGTTTCACGCATACGAACATATGGGCCTCCTACGTCATCGTAGCTGCCCAAGTGCGGTGGCGCCTGTTATATGGCGCTCTATGGCAACACAGAGCGTTTTACTCTCATTTAAAAATCAACCTTTTGTTGATGAGCCATTTAGAAGAATATGTCGTTATTAAAAATTTTTGTGGCTCATTTGTGTGATATATCTTAAAGTGTAATACTCGCATAAAAGACCAAGATTGTATGTGAAAGCTTAACTTCTCTTGCAGCGTATTAACCTTAGAGACCATATTGTATGCGATAGCTTTGCTTTTCTTGTAGCAACATTATGTATGTTAATTTAAACCATTAACTTTTCCTGTTTGTGTGTTTTCGCTACTTAACAGTGATGTTGCTAACGGCTGACATCACGTGTCCTAAGCTCTGAATATCCGCTGTAGTCGGCTGACGAGATCATGTGACATGACCTATGACTGGCTTACAAAGGCGCATCTCAATCTCGATTTCAGTGCTTTGGAAAGTAACATACCCTGTTTGGTGGAATTCCAAAACGTGTTGTTTTCCCCGAGTTTCGTTTTCTAAATCACCCGGAAATTCTACGCCCATGTATAAAACCATAACTATTCAAGGGATTGATAAGTTATACAGTTCCGAGAGAAAATATACTGTCAGTTAACAGGGAAAAACTCTGTTTTCACCCGGGAAAAAGTGTACTTTTAACCGGGAAATCTGGGAATTTTTTTTCCTTGTCTGCATATACACCCTGAATATTCAACACATCAATGTCAAGTTATTTGTGATAAACCTTGGGATATTACAAACATCTTTTAGCGGATGTCTTCAACCTGTGAAACTTTGTCTGTAAAATTTGTAGCCTCTGTTATTCACCATTAAACCTGTCTAAACACCGTTGTTGTTTATTCGTATATTTACCTACGTAATGCCATGCAGTTTTAACATTTGGTGACATGTAAAGTGATGCATAATTTTCTACATAAATCAAGAAATGGGTGTAAAATGTATTTGAGATATTTATGCAGTCACCAAGCTCTTTCTTTTTTATGGCTCCTATTTACTAAATCTGACATTTCATTTTTACTCTTCCCCTTTGATGAATACTTAAATGTGTGTCAGTCATTTGATGTCACTGCTGGATCAAGGGTTTCTCTATACTTCTCCATGTGTCGTGGTCTTTAGCTGTATGCGTCCATATTGCACTTACATATTTCCTAATCTCTTCCACTATCTACATTTATATTGCCGCCTCAGTCTGTGCTTCTCTCTTTGAATCTGCGTAGTATTTCCTTGCTTCATGTACCTGCCATTCTCCTGGTTACATGTCCAGTTCACTTCCTTTTCATTTCATTGCAATTGTAATTACACGTTCTACTCCAGTGTTACATTTGTTTACCCATTTTTTTCTTGGCTCTCCATAGTGATTCCAAACAAGTACGTATCCATTGCTTGCTGAGCAAACTTCACTTTTGGAATGGTTTTCATGGCAAAAATCCATTTGCCTCTGCCACTAATCAAAACTGGTCGATCTTTCATTTTCAAATATGTGGAAAACATTGTTTGAAAAACTATATGTAGTTTACAGAAAGGACTGCAGGTCATTCCTACTCTTCTTGATAATTCAGTTGTCACATATTTTTCTTTTGCCTGGTTAAGGATACAGAGACTTCTTGCAGAGCTCTGGAAAATAATTTTGGTGATGTGGGACCATGTTAATTGTTTCCTATGGATAATTGTAGAATTAAATTTAATTTCCCACATAATTATAGGCTGAAAGCAAGGGAAAAACTGTAGCTGTTACTTTACCCAAGGGCATGCAACTTTACTGTGTGGTTAAATGATGCCATCCTCTAAGGTAAAATATTCAGGAAGTAAAATAGTCTTCCACTTGAGTCACTGAGCAAGGACTACTTGGGTGGATGTTATCAGAAGAAACAAAATTGGCATTCTAGGTGTTAGATCCCTTAATCAGATAAGTAGCTTAGTGGTAATGCAGGAATAGCTTCAATAATGAATAAGAAAATAGGAATGAGAGTACACCTCTGTGAACAGTGTAGTGGGTGTTTCTATCATAGCCAAGTGCCAGTGTTCAGCACAGTAGTACAAATTTATATGCCTACTAACTCTATAGATGAAGAGATTGAAAGAATGTGTGGTGAGTCGGAAGAAATTACTCAGGTTGTTAAGGGAGAGCAAAATCTCTGATGGAAGACAGGAATTGTGTAGTGGAAAAGGGAAAGGAAGGAAAAATAGGGTACAGGTGGGGCAAAGAATGGAGGAGGTCCTGCCTTGTAGAATTTTTCACAGAACATAAGTTAATCATTGCTAGCACTTAATTTAAGAATCGTGAAAGAAAGTAGTATATATGGAAGAGACCTGGAGACATCAGAAGGTTGCAGGTTGATTATATAATGGTAAGACAGATTTCAGAACCAGATTGTAAACTGGAAGACATTCCCAGAGACATATGTCGACTCTGACCAAAATTTATTAGTTACGAACTTTAGATTAAAACTGAAGAGATTGCAAAAAGGTAGAATACTAAGAAGGTGGGACCTAAATAATTTGAAACAACCAGAGATTGTCGAGTTTCCAGTGGATGTTAGATAACAGTTGACCCCTAAGGGGAAAGGATACAGGACAAATGGATAACTTTGAGAGTTGCAACAGTGAAGGCAAAAGAGGATCAATAAGTTAGGACAAGGCTAGTAGGAACAGTGGGATATCACTGGAGATACTGATTGTAATTGATGAAAAGAAAAAATATAAAAATTCAGTCAGTGAAACAGGCAAAAGGGAATCCAGGAATCTCAAAAATGAGGCTGGCATAAAATGCAAAATGGCTAACCAGAAACTGGAGGTTAAATGCAAATAAGTAGCTTGAAGAACAGAGTTCTATGATAGAAACAAACAACAGCAGAGGGAAGGAAATACGGTACTAACCTGACTATAGCAGGTGCTGAAAGTGACCACCGCTCATCTCTTGGCACTTTTGGGCCCTGGTCAGCAAGTTGTTCAAGGCAGATCAAAGCTGGACTGCCGGAATTGCTGCAATCTCATTCAAAACGTTCTGCCGGAGTTCTTTAAGACTGTGAGGGCTGTTGTGATACACCTCAGGCTTGGGGGCTCCCCCACACAAAGTAATGGCACATTGAAAGCTCAGGTGACTTTGGTGGTGAGCTAGGTCTGCAGCCAGACTGACCTCTGCTAACAACTGTGTCAGGCATGAAGTGAGTATAAAAGTGCTCAAAGGTTGAGCAGGCTGTATGTAGTTATTCCATCCTGTTGGAAGTAACTGTAGGTCTTTTCCTTCTCTGTTAATGCTGCACAAATGGTTTCAAAATGTTGGCAATGTAACGCACCAAAGACAGCGTCTGATGAAAAATGATGGGACCAATAATGCGGTGTGCAGACACCGCACATCAAACCCCAACCTTCTGATCATTTGTGGAAGGTATGTGGATTCTCTGCTGCCCCAAACCTGTGATTCTGAGAGTTGACATATCAAGAACTCTGATGGAAAACATTACTAAGCAAAGAAGGGAAAGTTAAAAAGTGGAGGGACTATATAGAGGGACTGTACAAGGGAAATTAACTTGAAGGCAATATTGTAGAAAGGGAAGAGGAAGGAGATGATGATGATGATGATGATGATGATGATGATATTGTGAGAGGATTTTGACTAGTACTTGAAGACCTAAATCAACACAAGGAACGTGAAGTAGGTAGCGTTTCCTCAGAACTACTGATATACCTAGGAAAGCTGGCCAGGACAAAACTATTCCATGTGGTGTGCAAGATGTAAGAGACAGGCACTAGCAAAATATCTTTTGACTTAAATAAGAATGTAGTAATTCCAGCACCAAAGAAAGAAGGCTAAGGTGGGGGCTATCAGTTCAAGAAGTCATGGTTGTAAAATGCTTGCACGAATTATTTATGTAAGAATGATAAAACTGGGAAAAGTTGCCCTTGAGGAGATCAGTTTGGGTTCGAGAGGAATGTAGGAAGATGCAAGACAATACAGGCTCTACAACTCTTATTTTAGGTCTTCAGAGAAAGCTTTTGACAATGTTGACTGGAATACACTCTTTAAAATCATGAATGTACCAGGGGTAAATAGAGCAAGCAAAAGGCTATTCACAACCTACACAGAATCTGGGTGGCACCTCAGTTGAAAGTCATTAAAGGGAGGCAGTGGTTGAGAAATGAGTGTGACAGGGTTGTAGCCTATCTCCAATGTTATTGAATATCTACTTTGAGCAAGCAGTATGGAAACAAAGAAAAAAATGGAAAAGGAATAAAATCTTTATAACAGTCACCATTTTATGTCATCCCTATGCCAACTGTAGTTATTTTGCTGCACCGATAGCAATACTCATCTATTATACTGTCTCATTTCCAAATATATTTCCCTCAGCCTCACCTGATTTAATTTGAGAATGTTCCTCTGCCTTTTTTTGGTTTTGTTTTTGCTAATTTTAATCTTGTATCTTTGATAGCCATTCTGTTCAACTGCTCTTCAAAGTCCTTTGCTGTTTGACAGAATTAAGAGTTCATCGGCAAACCTTGTTTTTGTGGTCTTCAGTCCAGAGACCAGTTTTGTACGTGGAAGAGGCCTGGTGACACTGGAAGCTTTCAGATAGATTATATGATGGTAAACAGAGATTTAGGAACCAGGTTTTAAATTGTAAGACATTTCTAGGGGCAGATGTGGACTCTGACCACAATTTATTGTTTATGAACTGTAGATTAAAACTGAAGAAACTACTAGGAGGTAGAAATTTAAGGAGATGAGATCTGAATATACTGAAAGAACCAGAGGTTGTTGTGTATTCCAGAGAGAGCACTAGGGAATGATTTGACAAGAACAGTGGAAAGAAATACAGTAGAAGAAAAATGGGTTGCTTTAAGAGATGAAATAGCAAAGGCAACAGAGGATCAAGTAGGTAAAAAGATGAGGGCTAGTAGAAATCCTTGGGTAACAGAAGAGATATTGAATTTAATTGATGAAAGAAGAAAACATGAAAATGAAGCAGGCGAAAAGGAATACAAACATTTAAAAAATGAGATCGACAGGAAGTACAAAATGGCTAAGAAGGGAGGCTAGAGAACAGATGTAAGTATGTAGAAGCATATATCACTAAGGGCAAGATAGATACTACATACATGAATATCAAGAGCTCAGATGGAAAAAAAGTTCTAAGCAAAGAAGGGATAGCAGAAAGGTGGAAGGAGTACATAGTGGGAGTATACAAGGGTGATGTACATTAGGGCAACGTTATGGAAATGGAAGAGGCTGTAGTTGAAGATGAAATGGAAGATATGATATTGCATGAAGAATTTGACAGAGCACACTGAAAGACAGAAGTCGAAACCGGGCCGCGGGAGTAGACAACAGTCCATTAGAACTACTGATGGCCTTGGGAGAGACAGCCATGACAAAACATCTTCCATCTGGTGATCAAGATGTATGAGACAGGCGAAATACCTTCAGATTTCAAGAAGAATGTAATAATTCCATTTGCAAAGAAAGCAGGTGGTAACAGGTGTGAAACTTACCGAACTATCAGCTTAATGAGTCATGGTTGCAAAATACTAACATGAATTCTTTACAAACGAATGGAAAAACTGGTAGAAGCCGACCATGGGGATGATCAGTTTGGATTCTGTAGAAATGTAGGAACATGCAAGACAATACTGACCCTATGACTTATCTTAGAAGATAGGTTGAGGAAAGGCAAACCTACATCTCTAACATTTGTAGACTTAGAGAAAGCTTTTGACAATGTTGACTGGAATACTCTTTCAAATTCTGAAGGTGGCAGGGGTAAAATACAGGGAAGGAAAGGCTATTTACAATTTGTACAGAAACCAGATGGCAGTTCTAAGATTTGAGGGACATGAAAGGGAAGCAGTGGTTGAGAAGGGAGTGAGACAGGTTTGTAGCCTATCCAGGATGTTATTCAATCTGTATATTGAGCAAGTAGTAAAGGAAACGAAAGAAAAATTTGAAGTAGGATCTAAAATCCACGGAGAAGAAATAAAAAATGTGAGGTTTGGCGATGACACTGTAATTCTGTCAGACATAGCAAAGGGCCTGGTAGAGCAGTTGAATGGAATGGACAGTGTCTTGAAAGGAGCATATAAGATGAACATCAACAAAAGCAAAGTGAGGATAATGGAATGTAGTTGAATTAAATCAGGTGATGCTGAAGGAGTTAGATTAGGAAATGAGACACTTAAAGTACTTGATTAGTTTTGTTATTTGGGGAGCAAAATAACTGATGATGGTTGACATAGAGAGGATATAAAATGTAGACTGACAATGGCAAGAAAAGCGTTTCTGAAGAAGAGAAATTTGTTAACATCAAGTATAGATTTATGTGTCAGGAAGTCGTTTCTGAAAATATTTGTATGGAGGGTAGCCATGTATGGAAGTGAAACATGGATGATAAATAGTTTGGACAAGAAGAGAATAGAAGCTTTCGAAATGTGGTGCTACAGAAGATAGATCACGTAACTAATGAGTAGGTACTGAATAGAATTGGGGAGATGAGCAATTTGTGGCACAACTTGACTAGAAGTGACTAGTTGGTGGGACACATTCTGAGGCCCCCCCAGGGGGTCCACAACTCTTTTGTGGACACGTGTGTAGCGAGCACGGGACCCCGAGCTAATGTGGCCCTCCTTCCTTTCCGGGCTGCATACCTTCCCTTCCCTTTCCGCATCCCTCCCCGTCCCCCATCTTCGCCCCCCCCTCACCTCTGGCTCTTTCCTTCCCTTTCTCCCCCTCTGGGAGTATGGTTTGTGCCTACGTCCGGAGACGGACGCTCGAAACTTTTCCAACTTACTTGCTTTCTACACTTACAAGTCCTCGTCCTTCCTCTGTCCTCCTCTTTTCCTTCCCTCTTCTCCTTGCCCTTTTCTCCGCTGCGGCGTTTGAGACCCCCTCTTCTTTCCTTTCCCTTTCTCTTTTTTCCTCCCTGTGCGTGTCTGAAGGCCGACCCACGCACTTCCATGCGTAGCCGGTGACGGGGTAACGCGTAATTCCCCGCCCCGGGTAGACAGGTAGGACACGTACGTACCCCCTGGTAACGGCCAGGCCCAGGGAGGGGTGATTACCCGAGCTGATACCTTCCGAAAGTGCCGATTGGTCCCTCCGTCCGTTTGTCGGGAGGTGTGACCTGAGGTGTGAACAATCACCTAAGGCGGGTGTGCCCTCGGTGAGGGCCCCCACAAGGGAGGAGCGCGCCATCGGAGACGCCGGTAATCATGGGGGATTCTTCCGCAATGGTTTCCTCACCTTCCACTATGTCTGCTCACAAACGTAAGTTCACTGAGTCTCAGCCACAGACGGTTCTTCCATCGTTGCCACAGTTCCTTGTCGTTTCTCGGTCTGACGAAGGTCACGACTTTTCCACGGTCAACCCTTTCATTATTCAGAAAGGTGTCGACGCAATTGCGGGTCCTGTAAAGTCTTGTTCCAGATTACGGAATGGTACCCTGTTGTTAGAAACACACAGTGCCCTCCAGGCTCAAAAATTGCTGCGTACTTCTCTGCTCCACACCTTCCCTGTCCGGGTGGAACCGCACCGTACCTTAAATTCCTCGCGTGGAGTCGTTTATACACGCTCCCTTGATGGATTGTCTGACGAAGAAATTCAGCACTACCTGTCTGACCAGGGCGTCACCGCTGTTCATCGGGTTATGAAAAGGGTTGACTCGAACATCATTCCGACCCGCACTGTCTTCTTGACATTTGACAAAGTTCAACTCCCATCAAAAATCAAAGCAGGCTATGAGATAATTTCCGTTCGCCCTTATGTCCCAAACCCTACGCGTTGCTATCGATGTCAGCGGTTCAATCACACCAGCCAGTCCTGTTCCAATCCGGCCAAATGTGTTACGTGTGGCAAGGATGCCCATGAGGGTGCTTGTCCACCTCCATCCCCTCACTGCATCAACTGTATGGGTGACCACGCTGCTTCCTCTCGAGATTGCCCCGTTTTTAAGGACGAAAAGCTGATCCAGGAAATAAGAGTGAAGGAAAAGGTGTCGACCTTTGCTGCTCGAAAGTTACTCGCCAGTCGACAGCCCACCGTGCCTCAGAAAGGAAAATACAGCACTGTCCTTGCTTCTCCTCGGCCAACAAAGGAGGCGGCCACGCAGACTTGCGACCTCACATTTAGTACCACGGTCGTCAGATCGGCCAGCGCAAAGATCGCCCATTCAACCTCACCACTTTCGCCTGCCCACTCTATGGCTCACCCTTCGTCGGGTTCTGCTAAATCTCGAGCCCAAAAGTCAGACGCCAAGTCTTTGAAAAAAGAGCATTCTCGTGAAGAGTTTTTACGTACTGCAACTTCACAACCATCGGTTCCTCCTTCATCTAAACATCATACCTCCAAGAAGGCTACGAAGAAACACAGTTCCTCTCCTTCTCCGCCAAGGCGTGTCCCATCTACAGCACCACCTGGCGGAAATCGCCCTCGGCCATCTTCTGTGTCGCCGAGACGCACTGCTGGTGGCCGGTCAACTGGCCGATCGTTGGTGGCAGGAGCTGCTCCTGACCAACCTATGGATCAGGATCTTCTGCCTTCGACTGAATGCCATTCCATGCTGTCGGTCGCAAGCTCCGAGCAGTCGTTGAGTTGACAGCACCCTTGGTCACGTTTCTCCATTTTCTGTTCACCCTATGTCCATTATCCACTGGAATATCCGCGGCATTCGCGCCAATCGGGATGAATTGTCGATCCTCTTACGATCCTACGCGCCGGTCATCTTCTATCTTCAGGAAACAAAGCTGCGTCCCCATGACCGCTTTGTTCTCCCTCATTTTCAGTCCGTCCGATATGACCTACCCTCTGTTGAAGGCACTCCAGCCCATGGAGGACTCATGATTCTGCTCCATGATACTCTCCATTATCACCCAATCCCCTTAAACACTTCCTTTCAAGCTGTCGCCGTCCGTCTTTCCCTTTCTGGATACACGTTCTCTCTTTGTACGGTATACATTCCATCGTCTACACCACTGGCACGAGCTGATCTCCTTCATCTTCTTGATCAGCTTCCACCCCCCTATTTGCTGGTTGGGGACTTCAATGCCCACCACCCGCTTTGGGGATCTCCACATCCTTGTCCACGTGGCTCACTATTGCTAGACGTCTTCCACCAAGCGGATCTAGTCTGCCTCAACACTGGGGTCCCCACATTTTTGTCTGCCTCCATGGCAAATTTATCTCATTTGGACCTTGCGGTTGGTACTGTTCCGCTAGCTCGGCGCTTCGAATGGTTCGGCCTTGATGATACACACTCGAGTGACCACTTTCCATGTGTTCTTCGACTGCAGCCTCAACTGCCATATATGCGCTCGCGACGCTGGAAGTTTGCCCAAGCCGATTGGACACTTTTTTCGTCTCTAGCGACATTCGATGACCGTCGCTTTCCCAGCATCGACGATGAGGTCACACATTTTACCGACGTTATTCTCACAGCTGCGGAACGTTCAATACCGCGCACCTCCGAATTGCCCCGGCGCCCCCCAGTTCCTTGGTGGAACGAAGCATGCCGTGACGCAATACGTGAGCGGCGACGTGCTCTTCGCATTTTCCGTCACCATCCAACTTTGGCCAACTGTATCCGATATAAGCAGCTCCTTGCGCGATGCCGTCGCGTCATCCACGATAGCAAGAAGGCAAGCTGGAAATTCTTTATTAGCTCATTTAACACCTTCACTCCCTCCTCGGAAGTTTGGAGTCGGCTTCGACGGTTCTCAGGCGCGCCTAGTTTCTCCCCGGTCTCTGGGCTCACTGTCGCGCATGATACCTTAGTGGACCCCGTCGCAATTTCTAACTCATTGGGTCAGCACTTTGCTGAGATTTCGAGCTCTTCAAATTACCTGCCAGCGTTTCTCCCGAAGAAACGTGCAGCGGAAGTGCGACATCTTGCTTTCTCCTCTCAAAATCGCGAAAGCTACAATACTGTTTTCTCCATGCGCGAACTCCAACATGCACTCTCTTCTTCTCGCTCCTCCGCCCCAGGACCGGATGGTATCCATGTCCAAATGTTGCTGCATTTATCAACCCATAGCCTGCGTTACCTCCTTCGCCTTTATAATCGAATTTGGACCGACAGTACCTTTCCCAGGCGATGGCGGGAAGCTATTGTCGTTCCCGTTCCGAAACCTGGAAAGGACAAACATCTCCCCTCTAGCTATCGCCCCATTTCTCTCACGAGTAGTGTCTGTAAGGTTTTGGAGCGTATGGTGAATTACCGTTTAGCTTGGTGGCTGGAATCCCGCAGTCTTTTAACACCAGCCCAATGCGGATTCCGACAGCATCGTTCTGCCGTTGACCATCTTGTTGCTCTCTCCACTTATATCATGAACAATTTCCTCCGGAAACGCCAAACGGTAGCAATATTTTTTGATCTGGAGAGAGCATACGATACCTGTTGGAGGACAGGCATCCTCCGCACACTGTTCTCTTGGGGCTTTCGAGGCCGGCTGCCACTTTTTCTTCGCGAATTTATGGCAGAGCACACATTTAGGGTGCGGGTGAACACTACTCTCTCCCGTACTTTCTCCCAAGAAAACGGGGTACCCCAGGGCTCCGTGCTGAGTGTTGTACTGTTTGCCATCGCCATTAATCCAATTATGGATTGTCTCCTTCCTGATGTCTCGGGCTCCCTCTTTGTGGACGATTTTGCGATCTACTACAGCTCTCAACGGACCAGCCTTCTTGAAAGACGTCTTCAAGGATGTCTCGATCGCCTCCACTCGTGGAGCATCGAAACCGGCTTCCGTTTCTCACCCAGTAAGACCGTTTGTGTTAATTTTTGGCGACGTAAGGAGTTTCTTCCGCCCTCCTTACATCTAGGTCCTGTCAACCTTCCGTTTTCCGACGTCGCTAAATTCTTGGGTCTTATGTTTGACAGAAAACTGTGCTGGTCCTCCCACGTTTCCTATCTTTCGGCTCGCTGTCTGCGTTCCCTTAACACCCTCCGTGTCCTGAATGGTACCTCTTGGGGAGCGGACCGAGTGGTCCTTCTCTGCCTCTATCGCGCCTTAGTGCGCTCGAAATTGGATTATGGAAGCATAGTCTACTCCTCTGCTCGGCCGTCTATTCTTCGGCGTCTCGACTCTATCCACCACCGTGGATTACGTTTAGTGTCTGGAGCTTTTTACACCAGCCCTGTGGAAAGCCTTTGTGCTGAGACTGCTGAACCTCCGCTGTCCAATCGGCGGGCAGTCCTTCTGAGTCGTTATGCTAGCCATCTGTCTTCCATGCCTGCTAATCCAGCCCATGACCTTTTTTTCGACGCCTCCTTTGATGTCGGGTATGCAGGCCGCTCCTGCTCCCTACTACCCCCGGGAGTCCGCTTCCGTCAACTGCTCCATTCTCTTTCCTTCCGCTTTCCTAAAACCTTCTTGACAACTTGGGGTACAGCACCGCCTTGGCTCCGTCCCCGGATCGACTTGCTCAGAGACCTATGTCAATTTCCCAAGGATGGTACCCCTACACTTGTTTACCGTCGGGCATTTGCTGCTCTATGTGCACAAATGACGGAAGCCACATTTATTTACACCGATGGCTCGAAAACATCGTTAGGTGTAGGGAGTGCCTATATTGTTGGCGTCACCCCAAATCACTTTCGGCTTCCCGACCAGTGTTCGGTTTATACTGCGGAGCTTTACGCTATTCTCCAGGCTGTCCACTACATCCGCCGGCATCAGCGGATACAGTGCGTAATCTGCTCAGATTCTCTCAGCTCTCTCCTAAGTCTCCAAGCTCTTTACCCTGTGCACCCTCTGGTCCACCGGATTCAGGACTGTCTGCGCTTGCTCCACCTGGGGGGCGTCTCAGTGGCGTTCCTCTGGCTCCCGGGACACGCTGGTATCTGTGGAAATGAGGCGGCCGATATAGCGGCCAAGGCTGCAGTCTCTCTTCCTCGGGCAGCTATTCAGTCTCTTACGTTTACCGATCTACGGAGCGGTTTATGTCGCCAAGTTGCTCATTTATGGCATGCGCATTGGTCAACACTTGCCCATAATAAATTGCGGGAAGTGAAAGCCCTTCCTTGCGCTTGGACCTCTTCCTCCCGAACGCGTCGTCGGGAGGAGGTAATTTTAGCTAGACTCCGGATAGGGCACTGTCTTTTTAGTCATCGACATCTTTTAAGCGGTGATCCTCCCCCACTCTGTCCCCACTGCTCTCAGCTGTGGACGGTCAGACACCTTTTAATTGAATGCCCCTATTTTAATCCGTTACGCTCCCGTCTACAGCTATCGCCTGATCTATCGTCGATTTTAGCAGATGACACGCGCTCAGCTGACCGCTTTCTACAGTTTATTAGTGACAGTGAAATGACGTCAGTCATTTGAAGCTTTTTTTGGGGGACAACCAACCCCTTTCTATAGTGGATTTTTAAGCATTCCTTCTGCCTTTAGTTTCTCAAATTTTATGACCTTGTTCCCATTGCTGCTGATTTTAAATTTCGTTTTTTTCCCCTTTTTCTACGTCACGGGCTGGGCGCTAATGACCATAGAAGTTTTGCGCCCTAAAACAACAAAACATTCTGAGGCAGCAAGGGATCACCAGTTTGGTATTGGAGGGAAGTTTGGGGAGTAAAAATTGTAGACGGGGACCAAGAGATGAATACATTAAGCAGATTCAGAAGGATGTAGGTTGCAGTAGTTATTTGTAGATGGTGAGGCTTGCACAGGATAGGGTAGCATGGAGAGCTGCATGAAACCAGTCTCTGGACTGAAGACGATGACAACAACAACGTTTGTTGAGGATTTTGTAATTCTGTCAAACAGCAAAGTACTTGAAAAAGTAGTTGAAAAGAATGACAGTGAAAGATATAAGATGAAAATCGGCAAAAGCATAAAAAGGCAGTGTAATGTAGTCAAATTGAATTGGGTGATGCTGAGGGAAATAGATTTGAAAATGAGACAGTATAATAGATGAGTTTTGCAATTGGTGCAGAAAAAGAACTATAGTTGCCTTAGATATAACATGAAAGGAAGACTGGCAATAGTGATGAAAGAATTTAAAAAAGAGGAATTTGTTACTATCTAATATAAAATTAAGTGCTAGGAAGTCTTCTCTGGATGTATTTGTGGTGGAAAGTAGCTTTGTATGGTAGTAAAACATGGATGAAATGCTGTTGAGACAGGAGGAGAATATAATCATTGGAAATTTGGTGCTCCAGAGGAATGCTGAAGATTAGTTAGGTAGCTCGTGCAAGTAATGAGGAGGTGCTGGGTGGAACTGGGGAGAAAAGGAACTTACAATGTCATTTGATTAGAAGAAGGAATCGGCCACATTCTGAGATATCAAGGAATCATCAGTTTAGTATTGGAGGGAAGTGGAGGGGAGGGGGCCAGAGGGTAAAAATTGTAGAGGGAGACCAAGAGATGAATACTAAGCAGGTTCAGATGAATGTCAGTTGAAGCTGTACAAAGATGAAGAGGCTTGCACAGTATACACTAGCTTGCAGAACTGTGTCAAACCAGTCTTTGGACTAAAGAAGTAGGGGAGGAAGAGGAAGTATCAGGCTTTGGCATCTGTAATAGATGAGAAAGGGTTATAAAACATAATGACATGGTGATGGTTTTTTTTGTTATCCTATAAATTTTATATGTTTATCAGTGTCAATTATTATTTGTCTACTGAAAATATTAAAAAATCCTATATAAGATTCTCTTTCATGACAAGGTGCTGAATCGGCTTACATTTGCGTCAACGCTGTCCCATCTTCGTCGAGTGAACTCACCTATAGGACGAGATGGCAAACTGGCGAAACCCCGTCAGCTACACAATACTTTATGGGGGATGATTTGTCCAGCAGAGACACCAGAAGGTGCTGCTGTAGGTATGTATATCCTCACAGCTGACAAAGATGCTATTTGATAGTTTCGTCATTTTAAACAATTAAGATTCTCATATGCTGTACATTGATGAGTCAAAATATTATGATCACCTGCTTCACAGCTTCTTGGTCTGCCTTTGGAATGCAATACAGCAGTAGTTCTGCATGATAGAATGGATTGATAAATAAATCCTTAGTACGAATCTGTGGGTACCTGGTGCTAGATTTTTACACACAGGTCTGTAGTTCCTGCAAATTGTAAACTTGTGATTTGTGAGTGCAGAGCTGGCACCCTGTATCATCAGAGATTTGTTCCCTAGAGTTCATATCAAGTGAGTTTTGTGGCCATGATATCAGCTTAAGTTAACTGTCATGCCCCTCAAACCACTGTAGCATGTTTCTTGCCGTATGACACACAATTATCCTGCTGGAAGATGCCTGCAACAATATTCCTGTAGTCTGTAGCTGTTAAGGTGCTGTAGATTATTACCCCAAATCCTATGCAAGCTCAGGTGAATGCCCCTTATTGTATAAAACTGCTCCCATTGCCTCAAGTCTGTGGTGCAGTGCATGCTTTGAGATTTCATTTCCATGTGTTTTTCCATAATAATCTGCCCTGTAGCAGTCAGTCACATCAGTGGCTTTCTTATTTTTCAGTCCATTTAATTGGTCAAATGAGTCTTCATTCCTCTGCCCCTCTTATGTTTCCTTTCCCACAACACAACCAAGTGATTTCATTCTTGTTGTGGGCAGTGGTTGTAATGCCTTGGCTCATACTTAAATGTTTAACCCAAGTGAATAGACAAATAAGGATAAGTATTCAGATATATTATTAACAATGAATTATGTTTTGATTGGTCTAAAAATTTTTATTAGTAAATTACTGCCAAAACGCTATTATTTCAGAAAACACAAGTTTTATAGAACTGCAACACTTCAAAGATTGTACTTAGGATTCTTCAAACTCATAATTTGGGTCACTGAAAGACTTTGTACATATAATTTTTGCACAGCTAACACACAGCTGTTAAAATTTTCTGCTCTTCATTGGGCATGAGGAATGCCACTTCATTCTGGAGCTGCTAACAGTAGTGTGTGAAGGATCATGTAGACTAGACAGCCTTTGTAGTCAAAGCAGCAGGAAAATTTTTGTCTCCTTCCGCCCACTCCTGGCTGGCCATAACCTTGATTCAGTACCTTGGAGATCTGCAAGTGAAAACACGTTCAATAAAACATGTTAAATAAAACATGTTAAATTCACAAATTACACACTTGTTAAAAACAGCATATATCTGCTTCAGACAGCAAAATTTAATTATTTTGTGAACACACTTTGTGATTACCGAGTGGTATTGAATAATTTTTAAATAGACAAATTAATTTTTTCTGTAGTGCACCAAGACCTTTTCATGGAGGTGATAAACAATAGTTTAATATGATCACACACCTTGAACCCGCCAGTGTACTGAAGTGTAAATTATGTTCCTGAATGAAATTAAACATGTTGCATATATATTGTATTCTGTTTCAGTTAAATCCTCTGATGGAGAGATGTAGCTGAAATGCTTATCACTATATAAGTGAAATTTTTGATTTCAGCACACAGTTAGAAATGTCGAAACCAAGTAAAAAAAATCTTGGAGGTTATAGTAAGGGCAAAATAATCCCATAAAGACAGGTTTTGGGAACAGCAGCCCTTCTCCTGATACTATTGCTTAGCAGCTTGTGCTTAGCTACAAGATTGAGGGTCACATAAATATAACATACGGGAATGATAAAAACGTATTGAAACTAGCGAATCTGATGTATGCAAGTCAATAATAAATCTAAAATGGTAAAGGAACAGTTTTAGAGATTGACCATGAAACAGTATGTAGGCACCAAAGCAAGTTCATTGTGTTAGTTCGTTTTTCTATGTTTGTCTCTAAATAACGATCAGTCTTCTGATACATATAATAGACATATTTTTACTTTTGCAACTCTTAGTCGCAGTGGCGAGCGTCAAAGCAGTCCTAGTGCAGTTAGGTGTGCACTACACAAGGAAATTATGCCGCTATAGGAAAAATTTATTGGCAGACCTGGATTAATTCCCAAAACCAGGGGTATGAACAAAGTAGTTCAAATATCACTAGCCCTGCCTTGATTTGCAAGACAGTTAAAGAAATGTAACCACCTGTATACTACTATTAGCTCTGAAACAAACTGATTCCATTCCATTAGGTTCAAAATTTGTCTCACTGAACAACAAACATGTGTCATATATCATTGCCATGATCTACTTAACTCCCAAACAGGGCACTATAACATCATCAGAAATATTAGTGAAGAAAATTCTGTAGACCAATGGTCAAAACGAGAAAATCCAAGAGTCACAAAAATCAAACACGTCAGTTCTCACGGAAACGATATAGTTAATTTTGTTTTCAAGAAGCCTCAAATCTCTAATTATTTACATAAGGTTACCATTTAGTAAAAACACCAGTTTATAAATTAGTCATTCATGGAATCATTTCATCAGGAAGCAGCAGTGTCCAGAAACCTTCAGCATTTTTGCTGTTAGCCAGGCTTGCCAAGTCCAGGGAAGAAAGTTTACATATACTCTCCCATAAACTGCAGGAATTATTTACTGTTTATAGCTACTTCTGACGACAAAAGGTTTTCCATTAATCTGATCATCATTGTGTTCATTAGCACTTTTGCAGTCAGTGGGACCCAGCACTCAGAGATGGAAAAAATGATCAGCTAAACTGCGTCACTAACAGTAGGTTGTTATGAATTAAGAAGACAGTGGGAGGCTTCTAAAGAACCACATTACTGGCACCAATCCATAGTGTATGGATTTGCGTGCCTCTGTGCCTATTAAATAATATGCCGAGTTTTTCAGTTTGTAGACAGAAGAGTGAAAAATTTTGAAAAGAAAAATTCAGTTACTAATATTAATGCAGTGTATACTGTCTTTGCTGTAACCACTGATTAATTATGCACCATTATGAAATCTTCTGGATGTGTCTTTTATTTATCAAATACAGATTTTATTTAGTCTCATTACTGCGGTTAAAGTACCATTTGTATGGACAACGCAGTAGTTTTAAATTGTGTTTGCTAAGTCCACACAGTAAAGAAACTGTGGCATCACAGCAGAAGTATTGATTAGAATTCCATTGATATATGGATACAGGGGGAATATTTTTAATAGCAGTGTTTTCCTTGCCAAATGTATGTCAGTCATCAGTGAATATGGGATATTACATTTGCGCCACCTTTCATAATGCTGTGCTGAAATGGATACAGATTAATGGCACAGTACGCACTTTATATTTTCCTTCGTATCTGATATAGTTCTTCAGTCAGGAAGAATAGGTTTGTGTTATTTTTAGCGTGAAATATCTGCCAAATGGAGTTCTATTTCTGATATTCACAACTGTGATTTGCTTACAAAGGTATATTGCGTATTCCTGTATTAAGTGCTGTTAGGCATCTAGTCATCAGAGTCCCTCTTTGTAAAAATGGTATTTTATTTTCCTAATTATTTCCTTACAACTTCCAGGTCTGGTAAAAAATCTGGCACTGATGGCCTACATATCTGTAGGATCTCAGCCGTCTCCAATATTGGAGTTCTTGGAAGAATGGAGCATGGAAAATTTAGAAGAGATTGCCCCATCTGCAATTGCTGATGCCACAAAGATTTTTGTCAATGGCTGTTGGGTATGTACAACAAATTTGTTTCAGATGGTCATGAGCTACATAGCACTCTTATCGGCAGGGAAAATAATGAAACTTCAAAGATGTTGTAAGGGCTGTAATTATCTTCAGAGTGATCCCTGATTCTGTAGGAATAATACATGTATGGTGTGCTTTTGGGTATTCGACAAAGTAGTTGCTTCCATTGGAAAGTATGTCGAATCTTCTAAAGAGAATTAAATTCGATATAGCATTGAGTTTTCGAATTTTGTCATTAATATTGTGAATAGTATCATGTCGACAGTACTTAATGCTGCTAAATTATATGTATAGGTTGGCATTCATCGTGACCCTGAACAATTAATGGCAACACTGAGGAAACTACGACGGCAGATGGATATCATTGTGAGTGAGGTGTCTATGATCCGTGATATCCGTGACCGAGAAATACGAATTTACACTGATGCAGGACGAATCTGTAGACCTCTGCTCATTGTTGAAAATGGTAGTTTACTCCTAAAGAAGAGACACATTGATAGATTAAAAGAGCGGGACTATGACAACTATGGGTAAGTAGTAACATTCCTCAATTAAATAAGTAATGATGAGTCATTTCTTTTTTATTATTCACTTGGGATCCCTATACACTGTTTCTGTGCACTACTGTTCTACTGTAGCACGATCCGTGAACATGGACAGTTCCACAGTTTGGGAAATGGATGGGGATTGCATTGTTGCCTGTTCAAAGTGGCAGTTGTAGTACGCCCATACAAGTGCTTTGCACTTTGTGTAAGGGTGTTTACTGAAAATTGTCTCGTTCCTTGAGTAGAATTTGTTGCTTGTCACAACCATCAGCCATGGCAACTCACAAGTGGAATAAAATTTCACTAAACAACCTGCTGCAATAATGTTTGATGCTCCTATTGGGTATGACATTCCCAGCAGAGCACTCGGAACACTACTGAACGCTCATTGGCTGTTGGAGAGTGATTGATGTAGGTGCATTGGTTGTCTAGGACAAATATTCACTAGTAAACATAAGACTTGGGATATGAGATTGCTCATAGATAATTGGATAGCTCATTTGGACTGTTCTTGTGTGTGGCAACCCTACCAGTATTGAAGTGTGTGTCACAGTGTTGGGCTGGATTCCGTGATTATAATCTGTAACTGGTCGGTACTGTTGTATTCGATGTCCTTTCCTCTCCTGTAGAGAGAATATGCTGAAGCAGCATGGTGGTCATATTCTGCAAACCACTATGAAGTGGATGGCAGAGGATATTCCTCACTGTACCATGTATTAGGATCTCTTCTTATTCCATTAGCTTATTGAACAATAGTAAAATGACTTTTAAATGCTTATGTGCATGTAGTAATTAGTCTGATCTCATCTTTGTGAATCTTTCGGGAGCAAAATGTGGTTTAGATTCCTCATTTATCCCTTAGCTTCACAGGTAATTTTTTTGTCGGTATATCCCAGGTCAGACCACTGTTGTTAAATAACAATAAAAATTGCAGTCAGCAATTTCAGTGAAACAGGTCAGTTGTTTATGTAAAAGTTTACATTAATACCAAACAAAATATATTCAAATAAATTTTAAAGTTTATTTTTACATAAAAAACATTCAAACAGAAAATTGCACAAAATGAACATGACAATGCTGATGCTGTGAAAACTCAAATACCTTGCACTCTAAAATTTACTTTTTTATTGTTTGTTGTATGATATTATGATGATGATGACGACACAACACCACCCAGTCATATCGAGGCAGGAAAAATCCCTGACCCTGCCGGGAATCGAACCCCAGAACCATGCGAGTTTATATACATATATTTTTTGTTATATATGTAACAATAAAAATATAAAATCCCATAAAACATTTTAAAAAAATTAAAGTTGCTGTAGTACTTTATAGGATTTTAATTATGTTATCAGGTTTTCTTTGCATTCTTTGGAAATTTTTGTAGAGGATTAGTCAGGTTAGGTTCTTGCAACAATGGCAAGTATAATGCACATTTCTCTTACTTTTTAAGTCACAGATGGAGCATGTTTTGCATTTTTCCAATCATTCTGCAACAACTTTTGCACTTGGTTCTTCTACATTCAAAACACAGTTACTGGATGCGCGAAGTTTAGGGGAATATGATAGTTGTTGACTCACATTTTATCTGTGGTGTCGCCAACGAGTTTGCAAGCTTCTTCAGAAAATTAAAGCAGCTCACCTAAGTATTCTGTTTGTGGGAATTATGGAGGACAAACCCATTCACCCAACTTATGTACAACATGCAGAAAAATAATGACATTGACCATCGTTGGATGGAGCTTTGACGACCGGCAATATTTGTTTTGACCAAATATATCTCTTGCAGAACCTTTAGCTAAAGATTAAGTCTCTACACTTCCATCTTCATCACTTTGCTCGCATGTTTCATTCAAGAAATTCACAGTGATAGAACAAGTTTGTCTTCACTTTCACACAGTTCTGAATTTTGTTCACATTTAGTTTTGTTGTCACCATCTGATTCAACATTATGTACTAAACCATTTCCAGACCATTTTAAAACAGTATCCTGAAAGTATGGTCTGTAACACAAAAAGTAGATGAAGACCTGGCTACGGAATCCATCATGCAAAGTCCCAGCTGCAGTCTCTGAGACCACTAGCACAAACGAAACAGTAATAGTATAGATCCATGTCATGTTCAAGTGGCTACTGACAAAGGAAACTGACAGTTTCAGGGAAGAACAACTAGACAACTTTATCATCTCCTATCCCATCCCTTGGCATTAGCAACAAAGTAACAATAAATACTAATGTTATGCAACACTGCAACTGAGGCGTGAAGGGTTAATACTCATTCTTGAAACATTGTAACTAAGCTACCCAGGACAGTTGACATCTGTCTACAAGCTAGTTCAGATTTTTTCAGCATTTGTATAGTGTGATTCAAACAGACCTGTGACCATTTATGTCCCTTTCCTGTGTACGAGGCCATTCCTCTTCAGGTTCCTCAGTGTTTCCAACCTGATCGTCTCCAACCTGAGAGTCTCTAATCTGAACAAACTTTTGCACAAATGCTCCTTTGTTTTATTCTAAAAGCTGTGCAAGATTAGAGCTAAAGATATGTACGCGCACAGCCTGGATGGCATTAAGCGTTTAGAGTCCACATTGGTTTTCCATCATTTAAGTTGTTAATACACGTGGAGGCAGGCAGGCAGGCAGACACTGTTCCCCCCACTCCATGTGTTAGTAGAATAGGACAAGGTTATTAAGATTTAGTTTAGTTTAAACTGTGCAAAGTCAGTCTCTCTCTCTCTCTCTCTCTCTCTCTCTCTCTCTCTCTCTCTCTCTCTCTCTCTCTCTCTCTCTCTCACACACACACACACACACACACACACACACACACACACACACACACAACCACTCTATCTGGCTGCCAAGGCCATTATTTCCATTGTTTCACATATTGAATATGTATTTTTTGTTTCTATAAGTATATATTTTCAATACTTACACTATTTTACCCCTTTGCAAATATATTTTTTACTGCTTGGTATGAAAGTTTATTAAAAGTATTAGATATTATATGTGAAAGATTGTTCTAAATGCTGTTTTTACTGTAATTAGGTGGCAGATGCTTGTTGCTGAGGGTGTGGTTGAATACATTGATACACTTGAAGAAGAAACTGTTATGATTGCAATGTCACTAGATGACTTGCGTCATGACAAATCGTATGCCTACTGTTCAACACACACACATTGTGAAATCCATCCGGCAATGATTCTTGGTGTATGTGCTTCCATCATCCCATTCCCTGACCACAACCAGAGCCCTAGGAACACGTACCAGGTTAGTAAAAGGAATAAATTTAATTTACAGGTTGTTATAAATTTGCAAAATATGTGCTGAGATGCGAAATACCAGTAAAGCATCAAGATCAAATTAATGTTAACACTTAAAATATTACTGTGCAAGACTTTGTATTATATTTAGTATCACGCTTTTTAGTAGATATAGTAGGCCATATTGTTCCGTTGCGGAAACTGTCAGCCATGCACTTCCATGATTAGTACAAAGTGAGTGATGGAGAATAAGTGCTGGTCACACGGGTTGCCATGCTGATGCAATGCTCTACAAACTAGGATACTTATGAAGGCATTACAAAACTTTTTTGAGCGGTTTATTAATTTGTTCTTGAGAACCAGCATGATACTGTCCTCCACAAACACTTTTATCGGCCACTTGCATGTTTAAAGTGATAATTATATATAATGTAATGACATGGATGGGCAAGAAGAGAACCACACAATGAGAAATGAATGCCACCGTTAATATCTCTATATGTAATATGATCTTAAAGAATGAAACTCACTTAAATATGAATAAAAATTTCTGTGATATTGTTCTACAGAATGAACTTCTTTAAATTGTGTGCCTGTGGGACCCTGCACTTGTAAATGGAAGACCATACAAAGATATGAAATGGAAGTGTGTTCCTGCTTTTGGTGCAGTGTTGTGAAAAGGTACTCAAATGATTTGGGGTGAGATGCAAGTGTTACATAAGAAGCCAAAAGCAGAAAAACTCCTCAGAAAGTGGAGCTTGTTGTTTCGAACCCAAAACAAAACAGACTAGTGTGACCACTTGAAGTCTGCTGTGTATTATGTTTGGGGACAGATAAGATGATAGCTGGTAGCCTCTACAGAGTGCACTGTAACCCTCAGTGCCAACTCTGTGATTATTTTTTTTGTCATCAGTATTCTGACTGGTTTGAACTGCATCCTCTCGAAGTAGCACTTCTATTATTTGCTGAATGTATTCCAATCTCTGTTTTCCTCTAAAGTTTTTAATCTCTACGGCTCTCTGTGTAGTACCATGGAAGTTATTCCCCGATGCTGCAACAGAAGTCTTGTTAGCCTGTCCCTTCTTGCAGTGTTTCCCATATATTCCTTTCTTCTCTGATTCTGTGGAGAACCACCTCATTCCTTATATTTTCAACCCACCAAATTTTCAGCATTTGTCTGTGTCAAATCTCAAGTCCTTTGATTCTCTTCCGCAGTTTTCCCCAAGTCCATGCTTCACTGCTCCAAACATAAATTCTCAGAAGTTTCTTCCTGAAATTAAGGCCTATGTTTGATATCAATAGACTTCTCTTGGCCAGGAATGCCCTTTTTGCCAGTGTTAGTCTGCTTTTGATGGCATCCATGCTCCGTCCATCACACGTTATTTTGCTGCCTAGGTAGCAACAGAATTACTTAACTTCATCGGCTTCGTGACCATCAATCCTGCTACTTTTTATTACTTTCGTTTTTCTTTGATGTACTCTCAATCCCTATTCTGTACTCACTGTTCATTCCATTCTGCAGATCCTGTAATTCTGCTTCACTTTCACATAGGACGAAAGTGTCATCAGAAAATCTTATCATTGATATTCTTTCACCTTGAATTTTAATTTCACTCTTGAACATTTTTTATTTCAATCATTGCTTCTTCGATGTATAGACTGAACAATAGGGGTGAAAGACCACATCCCTGTCTTGCACCCTTTTTAATCTGAACTCTTAGTTCTTGATCTTCCACTCTTAATGCTGATTCTTGTACATGTTGTATATTACACATCTCCCTATACATTACATCTGTTTCTGAGAATTTTGAACATCTTGCCCCATTTGACATTAGCAAATGATTTCTCCAGGTTGGTGAATCCTGTGAATGTGTGTCAACTTGTCTTTTGTCTTGCTTCCATTATCAACTGCAACATCAGGACTGACTCTCTGGTGCCTTTACCTTTCCTAAAGCCAAACTGATCATCATCTAACATATGTTCAATTTTCTTTTCCATCTTGTCTGTATTATTCTTGTCAGCAACTTGTATGCGTGAGCTGTTCAGCTGATTGTGCGATAATTCTTGCACTTAACAGCTCTTGCAGTCTTCGGCATTGTGCGGATGATATTTTTCTAAAAGACAGATAGTATATTGCCAGACTCATACATTCTGCATACCAATGTGAATAGTCATTTTGTTGCCAATTTCCCCAATGATTTTAGAAATCCTGATGAATTGTTGTCAATCCCTACTGCCTTATTTGATCTTAAGTCTTCCAAAGATCTTTTAATTTCTGATTCTGATACTGGATCCCATTTCTTCTATATAGACTCCTGTTTTTCCTTCTGTCACATCAAACACGTCTTCTCCTTCATAGAGGCCTTCAATGAACTCTTTCCACCTGTCTACTTTCTCTTCTGCTTTTAGCAGTGGAGTTCCCATTGCACCCTTTAAATTACCACCTTTGGTTTTAATTTCATTGAAGGTTGTTTTGACTTTCCTATATGCCGAGTCAGTCCTTCGGACAATCATTTCTTTTTCGATTTTTTCACATTTTTCATGCAGCCATTTCACCTTTGCTTCCCTACACTTTCTATTTCTCATCCATAAGCGATTTGTAGTTCCCCTGAACATTTTTGTATTTCCTTTTTTCATCAATCAACTGAAGTATTTCTTCCGTTACCCATGGTTTCTTCGCAGTTACCTTCTATGTACCTGTCTTCTATTCCAACTTCTGTAATTGCCCATTTTAGAGATGTCCATTCCTCTTCAGTTGAACTTCTTATGGAGCTGTTCCTTATCGCAGTATCTATAGCCTCAGAGAACTTAAAGCATATCTCTTCATTCCTTGGCACTTCGTTGTGTATTGATTTTTAGTGAGTTCTCTCAAACATCAGCCTACTCTTCTTCACTACTACATTGTGATCTGAGTCTATATCCGCTCCTGGCTGCACCTTACAATCTAGTATTTGATTTGCAATCTCTGCCTGACCATAATGTAATTTAATTGATGTAATTAATTGAAATCTTCCCATATCTCCTGGCCTTTTCCAAATATACCTCTTCCTCTTGTGATTCTTGAACAAAGTATTCACAACTAGTAGCTGAAATTTATTGCAGAACTTTTGCCAGTGGAGAGATTGTCATGACATGCAAAACTCAGACAATTCAGAACCAGAGGAGAGAAATGTGGAGCAAGGGCGTACACATTCTCCATGACAACGCTTGCCCACACATCGCTCGGCAAACCGTTGCTCTCCTGCAACAGTTTCAGTGGAACATAATCACCCACCCACCCTATAGCCCTGTCTTGGTGCCCAGTGACTGTCACCTGTTCCCTAGGTTAAAAGAACATTTGGCTGGAAAGCGGTTCAGCTCCGACGACGAGGTGAAAGAAGAGGTTCACAACTTTCTACACAACGTGGTGCAGAGCTGGTATGACATGGGCATACGAAAACTGCCACAGCATCTACAAAAATGCATTGATAAAAATGCATTGACAAAAATGCATTGACAAAAATGGTGATTATGTCGAAAAATAGCTAAATGTTCAAGCTGTAAAATGATGTAAACCATTGTAGAAATAAACAAGTCTTTGTACTTGTAAAAAAAATTAGAGACCTTACTTTTTGGATTACCCTCGTAGGTTCTTCTATACAAAGTTTGCTGTTAGTCACAGCCTGACAAAACTCTGGTGGTGGTGGTGGTGGTGGTGGTGGTGGTGGTGGTGAATTGGTCTGATAATGCAGCAGATTGCACCTGGTAACTGTTAACCATTTTGTGCCGAGCTACATATTTCTTAAACTCTCTCTTTCTGTCTTAAGAGAGCTACATATGCCTCCTCTCTTCAGTGGAGGTAACTTTCGTTCAAGACAGTTGAAGCCTCTCATGCATAATCCATAGCTGTGTGAAAAAGTTATTTATGTCCAGGGCTCAGTATCTTTACACGGTGAAGATAACAGTAACAAAAGCACGTCCGGTAAAACTTTTTCAGAGGAGGCAGTGGAAGTCAGAAAATCACATATTTATATTGGTGTATGTTCGGATAGTACCTGAAATGAGAATCTGTTAAATTAAAAGGAAATACCTCTTGCATTAAAACCAAATTTGTTGCATATTTTTGAACTTGTAACATGAAGTGTACTGAATTACTGCAAAAATTAACTTTTTACTTGCATTACCAGTTTAGGGTCATGTATGCTTTTTATTGGAGGCAGTGTTTGCATTAGCTAATACAGGGTTTAAATATAGGTCGAAGAGAATTGTAAAGCAGTATGTGTCAGCAGTACTGGTGCAGCCATATGTGCATATATTGGAATTTTAGAAAATATCTATCTGTAACTTTGTACAACTGTTATTGTGTATGAAAATCAATGTCGGTAGCAGATGCCACTCGCTCGCTGGTGCATTTGTGCTTGACCTATAGGGGTCTGAACTGAAACCTGTCTTTCAGCACCAGAATTTAAGAAGCAATTAAAGAAAAGAAAGTAGCATAAATTTTTCACTAAATACAATTCATATCTTGAACTTCTGTGCAGCCTTTCATGCAAGCTGGTGGAATGTGGAGAAGTTTGTTGCTCTGATCTAATGTTCACAAATGCCATTCCCATACATCTTTGTTTGATTGCAACTGAAATGGATATGCAGGAAAGTTTTACTGATATTGACAATTTGTACGGAGAATATTTCTGAAATTTTATTTTTAGATATTTTTCAGTAGTCTCTTCAGTGTTGTCTTCAGTATATAAAAAAATCTTTGATCTTGCTTATTTGATAAGTCATTCAGTAAAATGCTGCATATGTTATCCCTGATTTTTTTCTAGTTTTTATGTTTACTGTATTATCTTGGGATGTTTTGTTGCAGAGTGCTATGGGTAAACAAGCTATGGGTGTTTACATTACAAATTTCCACGTAAGAATGGACACCCTGGCTCATGTGTTGTATTATCCTCATAAACCACTGGTTACAACACGTTCTATGGAATATCTAAGATTCAGAGAACTTCCAGCTGGTATTAATTCAGTTGTAGCCATCTTGTGCTACACAGGTTACAACCAAGAAGACAGTGTCATCATGAATGCTTCAGCTGTGGAGCGTGGTTTCTTCAGGTAAATCTGCTTAATTTATCTACATAATTTTAAAGTACAAATACTGACTTAAAATGGCCAAATGAGGAGCATCATTTCAAATTGTGTTGTATCTGCCATGATATATTTTCATATAGTTACTGAAGGAATCTTTCATAATGTGAAATCCGATTGTCACAATCCATATTCTCTAACAGTGTAAGTAGCAACTGAAAACCAGCTGTTTCAAATTGTGTTGTGTGCAATGTTAACACTATATGAAGCTCATTAATTACTTTGCTCCAATTGTTGTACTGAAAATGGGCCACTTTTCTCAACAGTGCTAAATGTCCAATAATGAGTTATCTTTTCCTTGGGAATTGTGTGTAAGGGAACCACTTTTTCATTTATGGGGGAAGAACTTGCTGTAGGTGGTGATTAAAGAGGAAGCCGAAAGAGGGAAAAGAAAACCAAACATGCTCATCAACTTAAATTGCCATACAGTAAAGTGATTGAAGTATAGAAGACTAATGTGAATAATTTGCTGCATAAAAGTGTTGTGGATGATTGGAGAGCTATAGAAGATATATGTTTCTATGCAAACATGGTTTGTAACTGCCAGTGGGTGCCAATGAGGAAGAAGTTGGTGTGTCAACTTGGGGTTCCTTGGGGAGGGGGGACACGATTTAGAGTTTGAATTAACAGTTGAACACAACCAAGCATTTAACCAATACAGTATATCATTACAGAATTATAGCAGAAAGATAATGTGAATTGTACATAAAAATGGTTAATGGGATATTTTTTGTGTATTAACATGATTTTAAATATGTCTGCTTGTGTCTGTATATGTGTGGATGGATATGTGTGTGTGTGCGCGCGAGTGTATATCCGTCCTTTTTTCCCCCTAAGGTAAGTCTTTCCGCTCCCGGGGTTGGAATGACTCCTTACCCTCTCCCTTAAAACCCACATCCTTTCGTCTTTCCCTCTCCTTCCCTCTTTCCTGACGAAGCAACCGTTGGTTGCGAAAGCTAGAATTTTGTGTGTATGATTGTGTTTGTTTGTGTATCTATCGACCTGCCAGCACTTTCGTATGGTAAGTCACATCATCTTTGTTTATAGATATATTTTTCCTGCGTGGAATGTTTCCCTCTATTATATAAATATAATGTTAGTTTGATATAAATCCTATTAGTCACTTGACAGCAAGGAGGATGTTATGAACACTCTGTACATTAGAATGTGTATTGTGGAAAATTCAATTCCTTATTAAAAGACAAAGTTCTATAATATCAAAAATAATTTGTTAGTTATGTATTTACTTCAGTGAGCATTTTTATTTGTATATTTTATAAATCATTGGCTCAAAGCATATTAAGTAAACACATTTTCCATAAATGTGAAGAACACAAATGCAAATTGCTCTCACTTTTTCCTGTTTTTGGAAGTAACCCTCTAACACAGCAACTTCAAATTTTACAATTTGTGAAAAATTTTCCAGCTCAGGAGTAATCAGTTTTTTTGCTCTTCCTGTAAAATTTGTTTTTTGAACTTAGTATGATTTGAAATGATGCTCTTCATTTATAAATGTGGATTAAACTAAAAAGCAAATAAAACACAGAAGTTTACAAGTTAAATTTTTTGCAAAGTGTGTTTTAAAACTTAGCAGCTGAAATAATTAGAACTTTAAAGGAAAATTTAATTTGTTAGAGTATTGGAAATGAGGCTTACCTTCTGACATAAGAGTGGCAGTGTAGGGGAGGGGGGGGGGATATTCAGATATATATTAACACAGTTTCTGTAAATAATATGTAAAACGAAGTACTGCCTGAAGATATGGGGCTTTACTCTCAAAATGCACAGTTCAGTGGTAATAAAATCATGCCTAGTTGCAGATGTCAGTTTGTTTCTTCATACTTGAATGCCATGATTGTAGAAAAGTGCTCTGTCAAAACATTTCATTAGAAAATAAAACCATTAGGTCAGCAGTATGAATTTACTTCTATGTAGACCTGATTACTCATTATCAATAAGGAAATATCTAGCTTAGTTTATATTTGGCACAGTCATTTCCGTGGGACATCTGTTATTCTGCCCTGTAGTTGACATGGTGCCATTCACACTAAACTTTTCATTTTACTCAGTGTGTGCAAGCTGCATATTTCCTCAGATGTGGAAGTTTTTGGAAACCAGAGCCAGAGGGTGCCAGATCTGGTGAAGGTGGAGTTTTCCAAACGTCAGTGTGTTTTTAGAAACAGGCACTGTCATGAAAAAACTAGATCCCCCCCACTTCCCCCCTTGTGGGAATCCAGGCCTGTTGTCATATTTTTTAATCCATTTGGTCCTGAAGTACTCCACAGTATTTACTCTCTACTGTTTTGCAATTTGTAAAGTAACCAATAAGAATAACGAATTTTGCACCCCAGAATACACTGAGGTGACAAGTCGTGGGATAGCAATATGCACATGCGGATTGCAGTAGTATCGCATACACAAGGTATAAAATGGCAGTGCATTGGCAGAGCTGTCGTTTCTACTCGGGTAATTCATGTGAAAAGATTTCCGATGTGATTATGGCCACACAACAGGAATTAACAGACTTTGAACACAGAATGGTAGCTCGAGCTAGATGCACGGGACGCTAGATGCACGGGACATTCCGTTTCAGCCATTGTTAGGGAATTGAGTATTCAGAGATCGATAGTGTTAATACAAAATTTCAGGCACTACCATTCACCACAGGTAATGCAATGGCCGATTGTCTTCAATAATGGTAGAGAACAGTGGCGTTTGTGCAGAGTTATCACCACTAACAGACAAGTAACGCTGCATGAACTAACCACAGTAATCGGTGTGCGACATACGGCAAATGTGTCCATTAGAATAGTGCAGCGAAATTTGTCATAAATGAGCTATAGCATTGGACAACTAATGTGAGTGCCTTTGCTAACAGCACAACATTAACTGCAGCACAACTCCTGGGTTCGTGACCGTATAGGTTGGACCCTAGATGACTGGAAAACTGTGGCTTGGTCAGATGAGTCTGACTTTCAGTTGGTGAAAACTGATGGTAGGGTTAGAATATTGTGCAGACCCCGCGAAGCCACGGACCCTAGTTGTCAACAAGGCACTGTGCAAGCTGATTGTGGCTCCATTAATGGTGTGGGCTGTTTTTACATGGAATGGACTTGGTCCTCTGGTCCAACTGAACTGATCATTGATTGGAAGTGGTTATGTTCGGCTGCTTGGAGACCATTTGGAGCCATTCATGGACTTCACGTTTCCAAACAATGCGTGTGTCTCAGTGGACCACAGTTGCTCATGAATGGTTTGAAGAACATTCTGGCGTTTTAAAGCAAATGATATGTCCATCAAGATCACCCATCATGTATCCCATTGAACATTTGTGGGACAGAATTGAGAGGTCAGTTTGTGTATAAAATCCTGCACCGGCAACAATTACGGACGGCTATAGAGGCAGCATGGCTCGGTATTTCTGCAGGGGACTTGCAAAGACTTGTCGAGTCCACGCCATGTCAAGTTGGTGCACTACGCTAGGAAAAAAGGTGGCCTGACATGATTATTAGGTATCCCATCACTTTTCTCACCTCCGTGTATACTGTCCGTCCTTTCTGCCAGATGAGATTCACTCTGCCATTTTTTGTAAAGTCTCACCAGGTTTCAGCTAATCATTTGATGGCTGTTTTATTTATGGTGTGAAGGGTTTGACCCATGTCTCATCTGAAGTAACAAAGTGACTAAAATCAGTTTTTTAAATGTGATTTAAATATTCATTTCTACATATACTCTGTAATTATCCAATAAATGATACTCGTGGGTAATTCCTCATATGAAATTGACTGTAATTTTCCTTCTTGTATGCATATGGGACCAGTTTTATTGCCAGTGATTCAGTTTTGTGCTAGGAAGTCATGTTTAGTTAACCTGACAGAACAAGGTGGGACACAGGTTAGCACGCAGGACTAGAAATTGAGAGAAGTGAATATCAAAATTCTGTCCAGTCATCGTGCTTCGTCCTTCCTGTGGTTTTTCTAAACTAATCAAGATGTCTCCTGGACCTTCGAGAAGGGCATAGATCGTTCCCTAACTAAACCTGTGCTCATTCTCCAGAGACTCATTGATGAGACATTTAACATTAAATCTTCATCCTTTTCACGAATTCAGCTGCCTACTCTTACCTGCTGGAATTGAGGGAACAGACTTCTATAAACCTCCATCGGCTTAAAATTTACCGTATTTACCTGAGTTTAAAAAACCCAGACTATGGACACCCTCTTTTGAATCACCATTAAAAACATTTCCTTGATATAAAGTATCTGCCCAAAAAAAGTTATCTTTATTCCTATTCTAAACTTATGCTATGTATCGATTATCTAATTTTTGATAATACAAAGAGAAATAAAATGAACAAAAAGAATTCTGGATGGAAGGTTGCCACTCACCTTATAGTGGAGATGCCGAGTCGCACATAGGCCAACAAAAAGATTTTCACACTTTAAAGCTTTTTGCTGTGCCTGTCTGTGACTCCGTATCTCGACTGTATGGTGGGTGGCAACTTTCCTTCTCGGAATATTGTTACATTCCATCCTGTATTTTCCATTGTTTGAGTAAACAAAAAGAATTGATTTACATTAATTTTTTACATCACTTCCTTTACCATTATCATCAGTATCATTATTTGAAATTATTTTCACCTAATCAATGAGGTTCAAAAAAAGATGCGCAACTTCAGGGGTTTTGATTTCAGTGAGACATGAGAACAAGCTGGTTTTTCATAGTGGATTCCTCATCTGTATTGATGTGAAAATGTGACTGTATGCCTTCATTTGTTGGTTTCAAACATGTTGTCTACCTACTGCTCTCTCATTGGCTGTGTTGAATCAGCAGCTAACATAACCCCTTGTGTTTGCTGATTCCTGACTAGTTTAACCAGCCCCTGCGGAAATGTGTACTATTGCTGAATATTTGTCTAGTTTTAATCTATTCAATTTGTGACTATGAATTTAGTCAGGCAAACTGCATTTTTAGCCTTGAGTGGGCACGCATGTGTATAAAGTACACCAACCAAAAGTAAAAAGATTTTGTGCAGTCCCATTTTTGCTTCACAATTGCAAACCTATACCTATTCCTTCAGTATTGCTTCAGGTAACACAGCCTTAAATTGTGTTTTCGTATGCCCAAGTGAGCAGCAGTAATATAAAATACAAAGTGAGCTAGGCGAGAAAAAATATACGATAAATTCAAAAAAATTACTCCAGTTACGAACTAGCAACATAATCCCACATTAAGGCAGTTGTCTACGAGATAATTAGTGATCGAATAAGCAGTTGACCGAGATCTGATGCAGCTGCATTGCTTAATGCTTCAAATGCGTCATTACTGTCTCTTTAACACCTGTCCTTGGGAACAGAGAGTTATAGTGAGAATTTATTTCATTATTGTTTAATAAAACAGTAATTTAGTTCATATTATGTAAGTTTGTTTTCTCCTTGTTTACATAAACTAAGATTAAACTGTGATTTTGATCATATGTGACTTACCTTGGTGACATAAGGAAACCTATTCTTTTCTTGTGTACAAAGTGCACCGCGCACCTGCTCGTGTTATGAAAAACAGCCCGCCCACTCGAAGGTTGAACATTGTGGATGTTAATAAGAAGCCGAGGTGTGTAGTATATGCTCCCGTGGGTGGCAGTATGATACGAAATTTTCTGCTTGCTTACCACTCCCCACCCCACATTTTTCCTAGTTCTCAGCCAAGTTGGTGTCACTGTTCCCCCTCAAACCCTACCTACCGAATTCTTCAAAAAAATCTGCACATAACCTAAATTGCCAAAGTTTCATCTGTAAAAATAAGAAAACTACAATATTAATACATTACACTATGTAAAAACATTGCTTTCACATGCAGATTTTCTCATTATTTTCTGAGTAGAATGAAAACTGAGATTATTACATTCAAAGTTAGTGATTTTAACTTGAACCAGCTGTTTAGAAGAGCTAAGAGTGAGTGTAAGTGAAGCAATAAGGACAGTGTCTCATAACTGAAAAAAGGTACCATAAAAAACTAACATTTTATGTAAATTAAAAGTTTTGTTGCATTACTTCATGTGCCAGGTATTTTTTAATCTCTACTCATTAGAAGACTTATCATGTTTGGTTGATTGTCTGATCTTGCAATCAGAATGTTTCTGACTGAGACCAGGATTTATAAGTCCATATTTGGTCTGCATAATTAGTGAAGTATATGGATTAAGGTGATGAGTGCTTTATGGATTGGTGATTAAAGAATTTGTGGCGTGTGTGTGTGTGTGTGGGGGGGGGGGGGGGGTCACAAGAGAGCGCTTTAATGAAATAAAAGTCCACCAGCAAGCCAGTGAGAGCCTTCCTTATCTCCCACGTCCGTGGTGCAAATGAAAGTAATCTTATTCATTTTTAATTATTTGTTTCTTTAAGTATACACTTTTGAACTTACCTGAATATTAGTCAGTTTATTGTACAGCTGTGGCATCTTGGTTTAGCTGTAGGTGTGCTGCTGATATCATCAAAATGCGCTATCCATCTAATTCATAGGATGAAAACTAATTTGTGAAAGCTAGTGCTTGTTCTGCTTATCTTCTTTGTGACAAGTATTACCTATGTCAGAATTACTTTCATATGAATAATATGTAATTGAAATTCCACATTAACATCATTTAATGGGGGGAGAAAAGTTAGAAATTACAAATGTTCGCAGAACTCGACATGTCCACAATTTCGTCCACGTTTCTTCTTTAGCACTATGATTTATTCACATTTTTTTTTATCTTTTCGAAGAAGAGTGGACTGTAATATTTGAACTCTTTTTAAGTAGAAATTGATGCTCTATAACTTTCATGCCTGACATTTCCCTTGTGGAATAGCTGTATTCGAGTTACAGGTGTTGACATGTGAGCGTAATTCACCTTTCTGCCAAATTGGTATAAATTACCGATAGTGGTGAAATGGCTGTCAATTGTAACTCTTCAGTAGGTCATTTTACACAAAATTTTATGCTCCTTCATTCTGGTGTTTTGGAAATTTTCTGTAGGATGTATCGTTTCAGAGTTAAAAGCAGAAAACAGTCCAAAAATGTCATTGTTTTTTGGCCCTTGAAAGTTTAGCACAAGCCAGAAATTGTCGCAAACACATTTAATGCTTATTCGTGATGCCCAACATCAAGTAAAGTTGTTTCGAGCGTGTGCATATTTACTGCCCAGCAAAAGTCTAATTTGGCTTCATTAATTATAGTAAGAAATTGCCTTGTCCAACTTTTGTTTTATTCATATACAGGCTACCTCTAAAATGAAAAATATAATTGAAACACAAATATTGTGCTTTGCATGTTGTTTCCTTTGTGGTGTTAGTATGGTTACAATCTACATTGATCTTCATTTGAGGGTGTAGTCATGCACTTCTCACTCTTTTGACATTGACTACTCATTCTTGAAGAAAGGGTTGGCCGGTATCTAACAGTGCATAATTATAGAAACAAGAATTTAAAGTCAATTGATATAATTGATATATCAAAATCTTTCAGGTCAGTTTTCTTCAGATCTTACAAGGATGCTGAATCCAAGCGGATTGGTGATCAAGAGGAACAATTTGAAAAACCAACAAGGCAGACCTGTCAGGTAAGAGCAGTTTTTAGCTCATATTTGCAGTGTTCCACTTGCTTCTTTTTTTTCCAGCCACATTTTGGTTGGGGAGGATAATTAGATCATCAAATTTCTCAAACAATTTGCTTGACTCTCCAGTCTACATATTAATTTGCCATAAAGTATGCCTGGCATCTGCAGCATAAAATTCATTTTAATGCACTATTTCCACTTCAAACTTCCAACAAAGATAATAGAATAACGTAGGTGTTCCCATTTAAATATGTGATGTTTGGGTTGGAGTGGCCTAAAGTTAAAAAAACACAGTTAGATGTCAGTCATTGCGTCTTCTCACTTTGTAGTCAGTCAGAGTAAGATGGTGTCTGCTCAACAGAAGGTGTTTTGTGTGCTGCGGTTTACAAAGATCGAGTCAGTCAGTGATTTCAGTCCAGAATTCTTTGTCGGCATTTTGGCATTGATCTGTCAGCACCGAAAAAATTCATCATTGGTATCGCCAGTTTGAGACAGGATGCTTATGCAAAGATAAGAGTCCAGATCAATGTTGCCATACTGATGACATTGTGGAAAGAATTTGACAAATGTTTGAACAGAGCCCATGGAAGTCTACTTGCCACACAAGCAGAGAACTGGTAAGACTGTCCGGCAAGTGTTAAGGTGTCGTTTGGTGTATAAACCATACAGACTAAAATTAGTGCAAGCTCTTTAGGTTGGTGATAAAAGGAAACAAGTTGACTTCAGCAATACTCTGCTAAAGGACATGGAAGAAGATATATTTGCACTCTGATTGCTTTTCAGTGATGAGGCAACATTTAATGTTAGCAGTAAAGTAAACCGAAATAACGTACGCATATCGGCTTCCAGAACCCTCATGACATTATTGAGCACGATAGAGATTAACCCAAAATGAATGCTCCATTCTTTTTTGAGGAAAACACAGTGGCTGGAATATGCTACCTTCAAGTGCTGCAGAATTGGCTTCAGCAGGACTCTGATGACTTCATGTTCCAAAAGGGTGGAACATCACTGCACTGGCATGTGAATTTCTCAATGACACTCTTACCCAATGCTGGATGATGCCCTGTCTTGCATTCTTGGCCTCCAAGATTGTCAGACATGACCCCTTGTGATTATTTTTTTTTTTTTTTTTTTTTTTTTTTTTTTTTTTTTTTTTTTTTTTTTTTTGGGGGGGGGGGAATGTGTGAAGGAAATTGTGTTCATCTCCCCTTTACCTTGTGTTGAGAAGAAGTGAAGAACAGAACAGCAGGCATCGTGGCGTCTGTTAAAGCAGATACATTGTGTAAAGTTTGATAAATTTAGCTATATTATTTGTGCTGCTGGTGGTGGACACACAGAGCATTTGTAATAACATAACTAAAACTTTTAAGATTTTGTGAGTTTGTAGTATGCTTTTATCAGTAAATATGGAGTTCGGAAATCAGGTCATTCTTATTGAAACACCCTGTATGTGGGTATGTTTTACATACTATTGTCCGAAGAGGTAACAATGTACAGAAGAGGGTGGTTGTTTATTTTAGCAGTGAGAAAAATGAGGGTATACCATAGGTTGCCTAAAATATAATTGCTGCAGAGCCTGTAATTACTGGGACTGCTGTGAAACCGGTAGAAAAGACAGAACTGTCCAAATAGACTAAAAACAATTGGTTATGACGATGATACAAAATAGGAACAGATGCCAAACATAAAAAGGAGGGTCTGGGGTAGCATAGTTGAACACGATAAAAATAGGAAAATGACTGTTCAGCACTGAGGTACTGTTCCATCCTACGCAGTTCAGACAACTTTGGTTGACAGGTGAAGATCCAATCCCAAAAGTTACAAAACAAAGCTGTTTGTGGACTAAGCAGCATATAAACAGTAACTTAACTGTAGTTTGTCAGTTGCCATCCGTCTGATTGCTCAGCTAGTTGATTGGTTGTCATAATGCCTACATAACATACTGAACAGTGGTTATAATGGTTGACAGTGGCCTGTTCACATCTGTGAGATGCATGAGACACAAGCTTGTGAAACGAACAGGAATTTTTGGCTGTCATGTGCCGGTTTTTCAGGGAATCAACAGGAGAACAGTTTGTTTGTGCATTATATTACTTGCTTCATAGTAGAAGTTTGTGTGTACAAAATTTTGTAGTTAATTTCTTAAATTCTTTAGGTGTTTGTGCATTTAAGAGGCATAGTCTTGCATTATAGTTTTGTGTGCTGTAGATTTAGGCTGCCTCTATTGCCGCTGTCATTTGTTTTGGTCTGAACAGCCGACTACTATTGTAAAGAGCTCAGTCAGGCACCATCCTCCATTCCTTAACAACTGGGAGAGTAGGTTGTTTGCCATCGTGGAGTCACAAATCCTTGTCTAAAAGACAAAAAGGTTTGTTTTCATCATTTTTTATTATGTTGTTTTTGTTCAAATTTTAGTATTAGGACAGATGGGGAGTGTGCACACAGTGTGCAGATGCAGGAGGAGTTGGCCACAGTTTGCAAACAGCTGAAGACATTGTTGGCAGCGGTCAGCTGTCTGCAGGCTGCTGCCATGTGGTGTAGTGGCAGTGGAGGAACTCTCATGTTGCTTGGGATACTTCAGGTGCCATTTGTTTTGCCTACGGGCTCTGCTGTCGCTACACCTTAAAGTGTACCTAATGCAGGGAACTGCCCTTGCCAACTAGTGAGTGACAGGTAATAACTCATTTGAGTCACTTAAAGTGGAGAGTCAATGAGGGGACTGGCCGTCAGGCCTCATCTATTCATTCAGGAAGTGGACAAGTGGCCAATCCTTCAGCAGGGACTGAGCAGCAAATGGGGAAAGGTTGGCTAGTTACGAGGAGCCTCAATGTTAGGCGCAGTATGGAGTGCCTTATAGTGTCCAGGGCTGGAAAGAAGTCCACTATGTGATCAGTATGTCTGCTGGGTGTGGCTTAATCAGAGATGAGGAGGATGCTCTGCCTACAACTGTCAAAGGTGCAGATTGCAGTTGTCTTCAAGTATTGGCTGATGTCAGCAAAAGCGACACGTCACTTGGGTTCTGAGGCCATCCTCAGTTCTTGTGGCTGGCTGGTGGAAGTTGTGAAGACTGCTGGCTTCACTTGTGGGTACAAACAGAGCTTACAATTTGCAGTATCATATCTAGAATTGATGGGAGACCTTTGGTTTGGACCAGGCAAGAGGGTCTCATCTCTCCATGAGTGTTTTGACAGTCTTGGCTGCAGATTTCTGAACATACATTGTGGGATGGAGAGTTGCAGAACTCCCTTTGACAGATAAGGGATGCAACACACAGAGGAAATGGCTATTCATGTGGCAGTGTACTTGTGGAGAGTGCATGGGGACTTTATAGGCTTGGCTGTAGTTTGAGCTTCTTTCATGAACACCTACCAGTCAGTACAGGTAGAGCAAATCAGATTTGTGTGCAAAGTACACACACTTCCAATGTAAAAATTTTAACAGTAAATTGTCAGAGCATTCTTAACAAAGTTTCAGAGTTTATCACCCTCCAGGAAAGCAGTTGTGTTCAAATTATACTGTGAACAGAGGGTTGGATGAAACCTAAAGTATAAAACTCTGAAATATTTCAGCGAGGCATTGAATTAGTAACCGGCCTAGGTGAATGGAATTTAATCATTTGATGTTTTTTCCTGCTACACGATTCTGCTGTAACAGTTGTAGTAACATTCAAAGACTGTCTAGACAGAAACGTGGAAGTACCATCATCATGCTGTATTAGCTGAAGGCAACTTCATCGTACAAAGCATAAACTTCTATATCTATGGATTAATTGCTGGTGGCACCGACAGTGTCTTGTGAAATAGTTCTGAACACAGTTTTTCAAAAACCGTCTTCAGCAGCTAGTGAGGCAGCCTGCACACACTGGAAATATTTGAAACAATGTCACACATCAAAGAAAGTTTTGCATTACCTTGGTTCTGAGATTTCCAGAACCTGCACAGAAAATTGGAATAGAGATCAACATAAACATCTTTTACGCCCTTTTTATTGCTCATGAAAACCACACATTGCATGTTGTACCACCATACAGCGAGACCTTCAGAGGCGATGGTCCAGATTGCTGTACACACCGGTACCTCTAGTACCCAGTACCACGTCCTCTTGCATTGATGCATGCCTGTATTTGTCGTGGCATACTGTCCGCAAGTTCAGCAAGGCACTGTTGGTCCAGATTCTACCACTCTTCAACGGTGATTCAGCATAGGTCCTTCAGAGTCACGTCGTTCATAAACAGCCCTTTTCAGTCTATCCCAGGCATGTTTGATAGCGTTCATGTCTGGAGAACATGCTGGCCATTCTAGTCGAGCCATGTTGTTATCCTGAAGGTAGTCATTCACAAGATGTGCACGATGGGGGGTGCAAATTGTCATGCTTAAAGATGGATGCCTTCCACAATATGCTGCTGATACAGTTGCACTATCGGTTGGAGGATGGCATTCACGTATCGTACAGCCGTTGCGGCACCTTCCATGACCACCACTGGCTTATGTCGGCCCCACATAATGCCACCCCAAAACAGCAGGGAACCTTCACCTTGCTGCACCTCGCTGGACAGTGTGTATAAGGCGTTCAGCCTGACCAGGTTGCCTCTACACACATCTCTGACAATTGTCTGGTTGAAGGCATATGGGACACTCATTGGTGAAGAGAACGTGATGCCAATCCTGAGCGGTCCATTTGGCATGTTGTTGGGCCCATCTGTAGCATGGTATATGGTGTTGTGGTTGCAAAGATGGACCTCACCATGGACATCGAGAATGAAGTTGCCGCATCATGCAGCCTATTGCGCACAGTTAGTCGTAACATGACATCCTGAGGCTGAACGAAAAGCATTATTCAACATGGTGGCATTGCTGTCAGGGTTCCTCCAAGCCATAAACCGTAGGTAGGTTCCCTGCAGTAGGAGCCCTTGGGTGGCCTGAGCGAGGCATGTCATCGACAGTTTGTGTGTCTCCTCCATGTCTGAACATCATTTACATCTACATTTATACTCTGCAAGCCACCCAACGGTGTGTGGTGGAGGGCACTTTATGTGCCACTGTCCTTACCTCCCTTTCCTATTCCAGTCGCATAAGGTTCGTGGGAAGAAAGACTGTCGGAAAGCCTCCATGCGCGCTCATATCTCTCTAATTTTACATTCGTGTTCTCCTTGGGAGGTATAAGTAGTGGGAAGCAATATGTTAGGTACCTCATCCAGAAATGCACCCGCTTGAAACCTGGTCAGCAAGCTACACTGCAATGCAGAGCGCCTCTCTTGTAGAGTCTGCCACTTGAGTTTGCTAAACATCTCCGTAATGCTATCCCGCTTACCAAATAACCCTGCGACGAAACACGCCGCTCTTCTTTGGATCTTCTCTATCTCCTCTGTCAACCCGACCTGGTACAGATCCCACACTGATGAGCAATACTGAAATATAGGTCAAACGAGTGTTTTGTAAGCCACCTCCTTTGTTGATGGACTACATTTTCTAAGGACTCTCCCAATGAATCTCAACCCGCCTTACCAACAATTAATTTTATATGATCATTCCACTTAAAATCGTTCCGTACGCATACTCCCAGATATTTTACAGAAGTAACTGCTATCAGTGTTTGTTCCGCTATCATATAATCATACAATAAAGGATCCTTCTTTCTATGTATTCGCAATACATTACATTGCTTTGGTTCACTCTGAGATGTCTGGATACTTCCCTTGTTGGGGACCCTTCCTAGCACAAAGTAACAATGCGGACTCGATCGAACTGTAGTATTGACTGTTCAGGCATGGTTGAACTACAGACAACAATGAGCCGTATACCTCCTTCCTCGTGAAATGGCAGGAAGTGATCAGCTGTTGGGCGCCCTCCCTCTAATAGACACTTCTCATGTGTGGTTGTTTACATCTTTGGGCGGGTTTAGTGACATCTCTGAATAGTCAGAGGGACTGTGTCTGTGATAAGATATCCACAGTCAACGTCTATCTTCCCGAGTTCTGGGAACCAGGTTGATGCAAAACATTTTTTTATGTGTGTTGTTACAGACAGGCAAGACCTTATTACATTGTCAGTATATACACAGATATTTGTGATCATGTCACCATAGTGATGATGGTTACTGAAATTCTGAAATTAATAAATCCATCAAGAACTGTGGAGGCCCGTGTTTTTTTTATTTTATTTTTTTCCCCCTGGAAAGAGTTTTTAATAAGCCATTAGCTTTCTGCTTAGAGATCGGAAACCATTTGGTTCCAGTATGATGAACAAAGAGGAACTGTGGACAAAGTTCAAACTGAAAAAGTCATGTAATGTGCTGAGAACGTGGATTAAGGTTGGAAAAGATCTACCGAGATTTAATAATAAAATTCAGAAAATGTTGAGAAAGCAAAAATAGTTGCACTCACAGTGTGGAGAAGAATGTGTAAATGTTGACAGATATGAAAATTAATAAAAATTCTTACTTCTATAAAAAGAGCGATGCACAAAGTGTAAACTAGTTAGACTATAATACTGTAGCAGAAGATACCGAGAACCAGAGATAGTTTAGGTCCTATGCAACATAAGTGGTTTGATTCCATAGGGAAACAGTTGTGCCCAGTAACTGTATTCGTTTCAAGTAGTAAAGCTTACAGCAAACATTTGCAACTGATTGCTGTACCCTATAATACTTGTGATCAGTAAATGGGTCAAAGGCTTCTATCCAGTCCTTTGTCAACCAGTCTAGGAGGCACCAGAAGACAGTAAAGGAAATCTGAAGTTTTAAATTTCACATTAAAAAAAATCTTTCATGCAGGAAGATCAAGAGACATACCATCATTTGATGGACTCCTTTATGGAGGATATGGAAATAGTCATCCTGGTAATGAGAAGCAACTGAAAGAGTTGTAAACAAATAAGTTACCTGGGCCAGACGGAGCCTCAGCTCAGTTTTACAGTGAGTACACTTTGGCATTGGCCCTTTATTTAGCTTGTATTTGTCACTAATCTCTTGCCTAGCACCAAGTCCCAAACAAATGGAAAAAGTGAATGCGACTCCTGTATAGGAGAAGGGTAAAGAATATGGACCAGCAAAATTACAGGCCAACATCATTAATATTGGTTTGCTGCAGAATCCTTAAGCACATTCTAGGTTAGAATGTAATACATTTATTTGAGACAGAAAAGTTTCCATCCACAAATCTGCACAGGTTTACAATCACTCAAGGGAAGTTCAGCTTGCACTTTACTTGGATGATAGCCTGCAAACCGTGGATAAAGGACAAGAAGCAGATTTCACATTTCTCGATTTATGGAAAGTGTTTGATACAGTGACCCACTGCAGACTGTTAACGAAGGTACGAAAATCTGGAGCAGGTTCCCAGATACGAGAGTGGCTCAAAAGACTTCTGACTAGTAGAACCCAGTATGTTATTCTTGTCAGTAAGTTTTCATCAGAATCAAGGGTATTGTCAGGAGTGTGCTAAGAAAGCATAATCTGACAGATTGGGTGAGCAGCAATCTGTGACAGCTGGAAACCCTGTAGTGTATTGGAAAGTGTTGTAATTGGGTGACTGAAGGAGGATACTCTATGATGTAGACAGGATTTCTATTTGGTGTGATGACTTTTGGCTTCCTCTGTGTTTGGAAAAAGTAGGATAATGAGATGAGTCGGGAGAAGAATCCTGTAAAATTCGAATACTGTATTAGTGGTGTACTGCTTGACATAGTTATGTCAGTTCAGTATGTAGCTATATTGTTGCAAAGTGATATGAAATGGAAAGATCATGTAAGGTCACTTGGAGAGGTGGTGGTGATTGTCAGTTTATTGGAGAATTCTAGGAAAATGTAGCTCATATGTAAAAGAAGACTGATTAGAGAACATTAATATAGTGAAAAATCTGCCAGTTTTCATAACTGAGGCAAATTTTTCAATATATTAGTCTATCACAGTTGCTGATGGGGCTGCAATATGCTAAAAATTCTTAGAATACAGAACACTTGTGGTACACGTTCTTGAATACTGCCAAAGTCTTGGGATCCTCACCGGATCATTGTGCTGCTAGATTTGTTATCAGAAGGTTTCATCAATAGTGTGTGAAAATGCTCTGTGAACTCAAATGGGGAATTCCTATGTGAGAGTTGAACAAGAAAGGTGGTGATTAAGAGTTGTACAAGGTACCCTCACCATGCACCTTGTGGTTGCTTGCTGGTAACGGATGTGTGTGTAGATATGTGTATGATGTGATCATATCTGTGGTAGCAAAAATGAATTTTTTGACCAACATTGGTATAAACACACTTCAGTATTCTGTCACAACATGTAGGAGTTAAAATAATTGTTCAATCAAACTTTAGTATGTACACCACTAGTCACAAGATAATGGTTGACTGTAGTAGAAAGGAAAAATGTTTTGCATATGTGCAGCAGTACCAAAAAACCTGACAAAATAAGTGTCAAGTTGTGACTTCGTGTGCACATAAGACTGATCCCGCAGATCTGTATCTTCATAATACACTTTACGTGTTACGAGAGGGTTAATATGTTCTGTCCTGCAGAAGATGGGTGTTTGGCTTGCAAACTGATGGGGCAGTTATGCAGCGTCATTAAACCTTGAATCAGTATGTTGTTTCTTGTGGGCCAGTGGAATAGACCAAATGGTGGTTTATTGCAGAGAAGGGGCAAGTAAAATGGGTATTGTAGAATATGTAAAGAAAATATGTTGCCATGTGTCCAGATAGTAATTTTAGCAATGGTGCAGGACCAAATGAGCAGTTAAGTGATTAGGGTAGATGATGATTGCTTTGTTATCCAGTAACAAAATTTGCAGTTATTAGTGCCAATTGGGGTCATGAATTTACCTCTCCATTTGACCTGCAAAGCAAAAGTAATTGTCAGAGCATAATTCTCAAAGTTTATGAACGAGTTGTATGATTGTTAATGTACATGATAAATTATGGATAATTGAAGTTAACTGTCGTATATATTCTGAATAGATGAACCTTGTCTGGGAACAAATAGAATTTTTGAGAGGTTTAATGTAAGTTAGTGGTGGATTTTTTATTGCTTTGTAGATTAACACCTTATATTTTTATATTACCTATGTAAATGTTCATTTTAATACATACACTGATGGGAAAAAATTGCAAAACCAAAAAATAATTAATGTAGAGTAATGAAATTTTGGGAATACAATTGTCTAGGTAACATATTTTAGTGATTAACTTTGCAAGATTAAGGTTAACGTAAATGCAAGATAAACCATTGCAAATGTGAAATGCTGGTACCTCATTAACAGATATAATTACCAGACTGTTGAATGCAAGCATGCCTGTTGCACTTGTTGGTCGATACAGGGATGGTTAATACTGCTTGTGTGTGACACTGAGTAGTTGTCCAATGCCGTCCCGTATGTGCTTGATTAGAGACAAATCTGGTGATTGAGCAGGCCAAAGCAACATGCCAACATTCCGCAGAGAATGTTGAGTGACAACAGCTGTATGTGGGTGAGCGTTATCCAGCTGTAAAACACCCTCTGGAATTCTGCTCATGATTGGCAGCTTAACAGGTGGAATCACTAGTTTGACATACAAATTTGCAGTCAGGGTGTATGGGATAACTAAGAGAGTGGTCCTGCTATCATATAAAAATTGCACCATCCAGATAGTAGCTCCAGGTTTAAGTCCAGTGCGTCAAGTATGCAGACAGGTTGATTGCAGGCCCTCTCTTCACAAACACTAGGCCATCACTGGCACCGAGGCAGAACCATATTTCACCAGAACACACAACAGGCCTCATCTTGCCATCGAATGAGCTCCCACTTGGCACCACTGAAGTCGAGATTTCTTGATGCAATAATTTACCAACAGCCGTATGTATCGTAGAAATTTATTTTATTTTATGAACTTCTATGTTCTGAGTCTGTGTCGCCTGGCCACCAAGACCTGTTGGAGGACAAATTGATTCACGGATCCAGTTATATGGCTCCTTCCGTGTATAGTGATTTTACGACTGTGGCGAGTGGGGCCTGAAGATGGCATCAATATAATGCCGAAACTGGTAGCTCATAGAAGTTCATAAAATAAAACAAATTTCTACAATACATATGGCTGTTGGTAAATTATTGCATCAAGAAGTTCATGACAGCCATCGTCCCACGATCCATAATGGATCAACAAAAAAGTCACAAATGACAGTGATTTGGGGTCAATGGGATACACACTACAGGGCGTCTGGCTAGGAGCTGTTCTTGCAGTAACTGGTGGGGAGGTTGGGTTTATTTGGGGGAAGAGACCAAACAGTGAGGGTCATCGGTCTCATCAGATTAGGGTAGAGTGGGGAAGTAAGTCGGCCATGCCCTGTCAAAGGAACCATCCTGGCATTTGCCTGAAACGATTTAGGGAAATCACGGAAAACCTTAATCAGGTTGGCCAGACAGGGGATTGAACCACCGTCCCCCAGAATTCAGAGTCCAGTGTACTAACCACTGTGCCACCTTCCTCGGTGCAGTAACTGATGTGCAACAGTTGATTGTGTCACTGTAGTGCCAACTGTTGTTTAAATTACTGTTGGGATGCAGTATGATGCACCAGAGCCCTATGCCAAACACAGTGGTCTTCCCTCTTGGCAGAGCCTGGTCTCCTCGCAGTTCTACATTCTCATGACCACAGCTGCCAGCAGTTACGTGCAGTGTCTCCATTCCTGCCAAGTCTTTCTGTAGTATCGTAGAAGGAACACCCAGCTTCTTGTAGCTGTGTTACACAAACTCATTCAAACTCAGTGAGGTGTTGATAATGACATCTGTGTCACCTGAAAGATATTCTTGAGTAACATCAAGTAGTGAGTCTCAAGGCAACTTCCGCTCACAACCATTCCACATGTATTTAAAGCAAACCTGATTTGCATCCTTTTAGTGGCACTACGAGTGCCAGTCATGGGCAACTAGGGTGAAATTTGAAGAGGCATCGTCTTTCAGATGTAGAAACATGCCTACCAACTTCAGTTTCTCGCACAACTCCTCCTTGATATTGAGATCTTTTTCTATCAGTGTATAATACCATGACAAACCAGTAACTAAACCACGGTATGAGTCTCAATGTTAATAGTGTGCAAATTTCGAAGTTGTCTCTATTACTGCCTTGCTTACAGAGGACTGAATTTCAATTTTCTTCAAACAGGGTATGCGTAATGCCTTGTATGACAAACTTGATGACGACGGGATTATATCACCTGGTATTCGTGTATCTGGGGATGATGTTGTGATTGGAAAGACAATTACACTACCAGACAATGAAGACGAGGTAAGTATTTCTATAGACCTTGATTATCTGCCCTAAAAGCTCCTACTTTGCAGAGTTTACTTTATATTCTTTGGCTTCCTCTGCATGTAATACATAGTGAAGAAAATCTTTGTGAAGCATAACATTGATACTAAAATAACTTCAAGGAGAAAAAGCTTGAATAAAATTAGAATTCAGTACATTGAAGCACAGCACATAACTTTTTAATTGTGTATGTTGAATTTTAACAATAATACCAATTTAAGAGCTTTGCTATCCCTATGTATAGAAGAAGAATTATTAACTAATTTAAACCCATCAGGATGTAAGGGGGAGTATAGTCAGTAAAAGCACTTTAAGTGCACCACAGCTAGGAGGAGAACTGAATATGAATGTTTTGCCTGCAGTTGGAGGGAACAACGAAAAGATACACAAAAAGAGATGCAAGCACATTCCTTCGAAACAGTGAGACAGGTATTGTGGATCAAGTGATGTTGACTCTAAATTCTGAGGGTTACAAGTTCTGCAAAATACGTGTCCGATCAGTACGCATACCTCAGATTGGTGACAAATTTGCCTCTCGTCATGGCCAGAAGGGAACCTGTGGTATACAATATCGGCAAGAGGTAATTATTTAGAGTATTAACATGTTATTAAAAATTATTATACTTGCTTCAGTAAAAAGTATTATGAGAAGCAGCAGCATAGTTTCAGAAATTATTGATTTTGTTTAGTGAAGTGTATCTTCCTGCCCTAAAAAATATAATCTCTGTTTAGGACATGCCATTCACTTGCGAAGGTATCACACCAGACATCATCATTAACCCACACGCCATTCCATCTCGAATGACGATTGGTCACTTGATTGAGTGCTTGCAAGGGAAGGTTTGTATAACACTAAACACTGCGTTGTGCAAGTGTAATAGCATTATGGACAGTTCATGTATACACACTTTTCTCCTTCCAGGTCTCCTCGAACAAGGGTGAAATTGGTGATGCAACCCCTTTCAATGATGCTGTAAATGTGCAGAAAATTTCCTCACTTCTACAAGAGTACGGATATCAGTTACGTGGAAATGAGGTTATGTACAATGGTCACACGGGGCGTAAAATTAATGCCCAGGTTTTCTTAGGGCCCACATACTATCAACGCTTAAAGCATATGGTGGACGACAAAATTCACAGCAGAGCACGTGGTCCAGTTCAGATATTGGTGCGTCAACCTATGGAGGGCAGAGCCAGGTAAAGTTCTCTATAGTATAGATTTGGGCATATATTTTTTCAGAATTTTGGGTGCATCAGCATTGTTTTTCTTACAATTCACAATAATTAACTTTGTGTATTAGTTGTATAGAACGACAGAAATGTTTCCACACTAGTTATTCTCAATAGTACTATTAATAAATTTTCTCGCATACCGTACTTACACAAAGCATTGTAAAGTTGTTTCAGTAATAGTGGCACCTTGTCTGAAAGTAAATTATAATTCAATTTTCATCTCCTTTAAATCTTTACTTATGGTACTCTCCCTCCCTTCCCCCCCTCTCTCTATCCCCCTCCCTTATAATTTGAGCACTGTGGTGCTTCATTTGGCATGGTGCTGTTGAACATAGTATGCCCTTGCATTCTCTTAATCTTTTTACTGACTTGTCCATCCAGTTTAACCATACAAATAATGATGGCTTTGAACCACAGATTGACTGGACATTTTGTCACATTACAAATCATTTGTCAGGTTGCTACTCCAATTTCGCAGATGCTGGTGAAGAGCCTCTTCAAACTTTTTTCTATGCTTTTCCTCATGGATCCAACTGCATAATTTCTGTAATACTCCAAAAATTGTCTTATTAGTACATCACAGTCTCATTTATAATACCACTATTCTTTCAACACAAATACTGCTGCTGTCAGATTTATTTTGTTTCCATAAAACATTAAGACTAGGTTGTTCAATCTTGATTATTTAATACAAAGAATGCCAGCCATAGGTCATTGAGATAGAGGTGGATGTGGTCCTAGTTCTGGCAAAAAAAATAATTGAAGAGCAGACAGGTTGTAAACAGTCTTTATTTAGAATGTCACTTTTCCTTTTCTCTTACAAAATGTCATATACACTACATTCTTACACATAAATGATAAGCATTTCATTTCAGTTTGATTTTTTAGAATCTGTTTTAGGCTCTACGCCTGATACAAGAATGTCTGTGTAAAATGAATTTGCGCCCTGAAATAGTTTATTTTCCACTTTACACTGCATTTCCACTGTATGACAGTCTTTAACTTAGTTCCACAGATTGTTGTGGTTTACTATATGTTATAAACTTCCATTGATTTCTTCCATTGTATGGACGGCATGGTGTCTTTTGGTGATACCCTTAACTTTGTTGATGCATCTTCTCCTTGGTTGATGGTCTCCAGCAAGTTATTTTCTGTTTATCATTATTTCAAGGAATTAGTCTATCTTGGTTTCTGTGATCCATTTCGCATCACCTTGAATTGACAGAATTTTTCTAATCAGGGTTTTACTCCTGCATCCATTCTGTGTCTTTAATTTCTTATGTTACCCTTTTTTATTCACCTCAGCACTGTCACACTGCCCAAATATGAGAAATGTCACACATTCTCCACATGTCTTCAGTTTGGCTGGAACTCGGATGCTCTCCTTGTCTGATTACTGTCATGGCTATAGTCTTGATTCACTGACTTTCAGACTGAACTACTCAAGATTATTGTTCCAGATATACAGTTTTTCTTGGATATCATTTGTATCTCCCCAGATTATAACAGCGAACACCATTGCTTTCAATTTAGGCCCACATTGTTCCTTTGTCTTTTTTATATCGCCCATCACAGTGATGAGGATTGGAGGCAAGGCACTCATCTGCTGGACTCTGTGTTGGTCTCTCATTGTTCGCTGTTATCATTTTCTGTCCGTTGAATGCAACTGACACATCTCCTGCAGCATATGTTCATTTTCTCAATCAGTGCCTTGCATACATTTCTTCTCTCTAGGAATTCCTTGATTTTTGATCATGGTACACAATCTTTTAGACTTTCTCTATCTCTAGAAAAACTAGTGTGATGCTTTTATCCTTTTCCAGATATTTTTAGAGTGGTGTTCCTGTTGCAAAGGTCATATCAGTTGAACCCCGTTTTTTTCCCCTAAACCCCATACCTTTCTTCTTCCAGGAGAGATTAAACAACCTTTTGAAGTCTCTCTTCTGTTATTGTGTTGTAATATAGCCATATTTACCTGTGCAAATATGCCCCTGGTAGCAGTGCATTATCCAATCTGGCTGGAAGCTGGTGATGGAGACAACACACTATGTGAATAATGTGGTCCACACAGGTTTTGCAATTCAAATGGTTTACTACTTGTTTGATTTCTGAATGAACTACACATATTCGGCTAATCGACTATCACTTTTTTCGAGAGTAGTCTGAACACATACACAACGTAATAATTTACTTTGCTTAACAAACACATCTCAGAACACTCAAAATGATTGTTCCTTGTGAGTGTAAAAGTTGCTGGTGTGTAACTCCATGCTAAAACTTCCGTAAGTATCTTTTTCATTAACTCTTCCTTTCCCCCTCCTACTCACTTTAGACTGCATTGTATGTCAGACTATTATAGCATAGCTAAAGTAGTCAAAGCTTTCTCAATCATTCTTGCCCCCACTCCCATTTTTCATTGGCTTCGTTCATTCTGAATTTCTTCATTCCGTATTCTGGCATTTGTGTTTCTCCATTTAAAATTATGATTGTCCTGTCCACTCTGTCTTTCCAAGTTAATGGATAATATATGCGCGCGCGCACACACACACACACACACACACACACACACACACACACACAACACGGCACTAAGTTATTACTATTTCCTTCTTCAGGGATGGAGGCTTGCGATTTGGAGAGATGGAGCGAGATTGTCAAATTGCTCACGGAGCAGCACAATTTTTGAGGGAGAGGTTATTTGAAGTTTCCGATCCTTACCGGATACATGTGTGCAACTTCTGTGGGCTTATAGCAATTGCCAACTTAAGAAATAACACATTTGAATGCAAAGGTTGCAAGAATAAGACTCAGGTATGTTTCCCACATGTTACAAAGACTGTTAGTATAATTTAATAGTGTGCTCTGTTTCTAACTAACGACCTTCATTTTCAACATACTACTATTATTATTATTATTATTATTATTTTACAGATATCACAGGTGAGGCTACCATACGCAGCGAAACTGTTGTTCCAGGAACTTATGGCTATGAATATCGCTCCACGTTTGATGGTTATTTAAATATTCAACCAGACATTATCAGATGTTATGAGTACTGTGTACTCCGCAAATGGAAATGGAAATAAATTCTTAAAAGTCTGCAATATGGAGATTTGTAAATTGGCTTTCCAGTAGAACGTGAACTATTTCTATTTTGAGAGTGGATAGTGAAAATGTGTGTTTTACACCTATGATTTGTGGTGATGTGTTGCTTGTTCACATATATCCTGAGGATATTGTACAATTTTATTATGTAACTGTTTATAGTAAAGATAAATTAAATTATAATTGTATAAAAAAAATTCATTCTTTTAAATGTAGCTATCTTATTTCCATAAGTGAACAGTCTCAGTGGCTATGTTCTACAGGTAATACATATTACAGTTTATTTTTTTTTTAAATCATTGAAATGGTTGCAAATTAAGCTTATGAATTCTTTAAACATTTCATTGTTCTTCTGGCACCAACTGAAATAGTTCAGCGTGGTTGAGTGTGTATCATTGCTACAACTGCAATTATCAGTGGCACACTCAAAGCACGAAATTGACACTTTCCACAAAAGCCAATACAGAACTGATTCTCTTTCAAACTCCGGCACTTCCCCTTCCCCTCCCCATCCCCCTCCCCCTATAGGTATCAGATGGAAACTTACCTATCTGTTGACATTCTGTGGGGTGGTATTAACATGTGTTACCACAGAAATGAGAAGAATTATTGTGAGGAGTGGAGTGAGAGGATCATTGTTGGTCATGGACACACAAAGGAGGGTTTGGGGAGGATGCAAGTGCAACAGTTCTTACATAAGTGTTGGTGAATCTGTGATACCATCAGCTCACGGAGCAAGCTGTGGGCTCACATAGTAATAAGGCAGAAGCGTACTATGTTGCGACCTAGCTGCTACTAATTTGAGTTTACCCAAGACTGGTTCCCAGGGAGATGGAAGCAAGTTTGTCAAATATGGTGGTAGCTTTCACACTGTTGTCGTAAGATCTGTAACAAAGTGATACCATCTCGGAGTCCACTGCAGAGTTGGGCTTAGACTGTGGTTTTAGATACTCATAGACAGCAGTGTGCCAACTCTGAGAGAATGTAGTCCGTCCATTGAGCTCAATACCATGGTGGTTGGAGGCATTTAGGCTCGATAATCTATTGTCGCCAGAAGGATGACAGTGCCAGAAAAGCATTTACGCCCATGGCAGCATGTCTGCAGCTCAAATTTGAACACAATGGTTCTAAACTTTACCAATTTATGCCATCTTGTGGCTTTAATAATTTAACTGATTGATGAACATTAAAAATAATCTGCCCCACCATCCAATGGTCCTTTACCTATGCTACGCATTGGCAGATCCAGATAGCTGAGGAATATCCACATTAATATATGAATGCGCCAAATAAGATTACCAAACTTTCAGTTAACTATGCAATAGGTCTGTGAATACCATCACTGGCTTCACAATTCAGCTTACCATATTAATCTGTGGTTGGAAACATGATTACTATGTAATTACACACACTTTCTCTGTATAGAACTGGACTTTCACAGATGCTGAGGCTCCTCAAAGTTTTCATTCTTTTTCTTGTCCTTCTGCACTACTTCCCTTGTGAGCCACTGAGCAAACTGGATGCAATTAGACACCATTGCTCGACTAACTCATGTACTATTATCGTTATCATCCAAGTCCTTGCAGCCAATATAGCAGTCGGGTAAGTTTTCATTTGACTAAGCATGTACTGAGTTATGCTAATGAGGTGGTACACAATCTTGCTGGAAAATAAAGTTCAGTGGTTCAACTTCTTCCAATGGAGGAGAGAACCATAGTTCTAGCACATCGATGTAAGAAACACCAGTCACAGTTGCTTCACCAAAAAGGAAAGGCCCATAAACTTTGTCAGAATATGGCATAAGAAACATTCAGTTTAGGGGATTGTCATTGCAACTGTACCATCTTGTTGCAATTTGCTGACCCCAGATCCACACATTGTGTTTGTCCATGTTTCCACTTAGATGAAATGTGAATTGATCATTGAAGACGACATGATCCAAAAAATTTTAGTCAGGTAGCAACATTTCATTTGCAAAAGTTTGTATGTTCACATAAGTCTATAGGCTTTATAACTTGTAACAGCAATCTTTAAGTCTCCACATATAAATTACTGGAATTGCTACTTCACAACCAGCCTTCTGAATAGAGTTCTTGGGGCTACACATGAAAGAATCTCACTCGTTCAGCAGGTTCTTCAGTCACTCTTGGTTATTCCATGCTCTTCCTTTGTGCAAAGGAAACAAAACTGTTTTTAGTTCCTCTTTCATTTGATGTATTATGTATAATTTTAAGTTGAACGTAAATGCTACAAAGCCTTAATAAAACCCTGATAGTCATTTTGAAACACCCTGTGCCTGTATCAGGACAGGTGGCACAGGCTGACGCAACTTGTTAGTTTGGAAAGAAATAATAATAATACTGCTAAGATAAAGAAATTATTCACTGCTTCAGCATACTGATTTCTTAGTCATCCTAAGCCTAGTCATTATTTAAGCCCTCACTCTAGTTTCGTTCTTGTGTAATGCTCTTTAAAGTAAGTTACGTAGCACCATATATTCCTATGGAGGCAGAATATGTCATCTGTTAAGAGAGAACACTTCTCAGCAAAGGTACTGTCATTTAGATATTGTCCTAGAGGATCGGCAGTAATTTTTTACTCAAAATCCTCTACATGGCTCAGAAATTGAAGTATTAGTATTTGAGCTTAGATAATTAATTGATTTAACATTTCAGATATTAGTCCAAAGGTGATGTACACCACCATTTCCCATTTAAAATATGTATAATCTTTCATTTAACTATATATATTGTTTTTACACGGTATGCTATACATTGCAGAAAAGTTTGTTTACAACTGCCCCCATTAAGAATTCCATGAGGTAAATGCCATCTTTGTGGGAAACAAAATTATCTGCTACTTGTCAGATATATGTCAACTAATATTGAAAAACACACAGTGTACGAAAAAAAATCATATTTACAAGAAAGAATTAAAATATTGTTCCCTGCAAAATTATCCAATACAATTTTTAGAAACATAATCCCCATAACAGAATATAGTTCCACAATTTGAAATAGATTAAGTTCACAGCATTGTGATTATCTTTACAGTTTGATATTAACATGCAAAATAAACATTTTAATCGAACATATTAATGCTTATTACTCTTCAGTAAACATTATTTGGCAAGCCCAGTGTAACTTTGAGGGACCTTTACAAATAAAGCTATGAACTGAGCACAATTAATTGAAAATCAAAGAAATTTAATGTAACTCTGAGACTTTTCTTGCTCTTTGTGGTTCAACTACTTAATTTATCATAGTTGACATGTGTAGTCAAAGTAAGTGGATTAATGATGCTAGGGCAAAGTGGTTAGAGACTAAACTCACTTTCCAACTCTGCATACCAACTACCATTTTCTACATACACAGACCAGACTGTGGAAGGATGGAATAGAAGGCAAACAGTTCCGTTACTGACAGGAGTGGACTTAAGCCATTCGGAGAGACTAGTTCAGGTAAGCAGTGCTCTACTGTTAGCATCTGCTCTCAGCTGATAGCACAAACCTCTGTGAATAGAGCCGGTGATTAGTCCAGGTGGCCAACTGGTGGATGCCGTTGTCCACAAAGTAGTGTCTACAGCACAGTGTCTACAGCACAGTTTGCTGCAACAGTCACTTGTGTCTTGGTGGACAGTCTACTGATTCCCCTGGGGCCCAGCTGTCGGAGGCTCAGCCCTGAGCAGACCTCTCCCAGGCTCCAGGGTTAATTTTCACTACATCTTGTTGCCAGCATTATAAAATCAATAATAAAACACTATATTTCCTTACAAACTATTTGTCTCATGAATGCCTTTCTCCTTCAGTAATGCCTCTAGATGACTGGGTGTTTGTGTTGTCCTCATCATTTCATCATCATCATTCATGAAATTGGTGAGATTCGACTGAGCAAAGGTTGGGCATTTGTATGGGTGCTGATAACCGTGCAGTTGAGTGCCCCACAAGCCAAATTTCATCATCATCTTTCAGTGGTGTCACCCAGAGGTTTCCGATCATCTTGGGCTCATATTTACACATGAAAACGGTAACTTTTATCATAAAAATTATAGGTCTTGCCTTTCATTCCTCACTTAACCCACAATGCTTGAATTAAGGTGCTACACATCATTCTCGTGGAATCAATTGAACTTTTGTTTCTCCTTAAAACCATTCCTGAACATCAACTCCTGGACTTGTACATACAAGTGAATGCTAATAGACAAGATGCTTCTCTACACAAGGTGCCTTCTATTTATTCATAGGTTATCCTTTTATGGAAGTTTTGAGTCACTGGCTGAACTGGTGAAAACTGGCACAATCCTGTTGAATGCAGAGTTGTTATTGCTCTCCAGCTAAGTTTTCCTTTATATAAAGTAACCACAATTCTCATTCTATCTTCGTACCTGGCTGAACAACTTAAATATACTGCCACGAGCTGTTGTGCATGCAGTGTGGTGTAGTGGTTAGTGACTGGCGTATTGTGGGTCGTAAGTTCAAACCTGAACACAAATAATTATTTGTTATTTAGTATTTATTCTTTCTGGAATGTACTTGAAGTATGTTTGTTGGAATATTTGATTTTTGCATAAACACCAGCATCCTGGAATTAGGATATTTGTATAAATGACCCCAATTTCCGACCAGGTGGTCACTTCTGTTCTGGCTGTACATTGGTGTTGTTAACATACACAGTTACAATTCTAAGTATTGTATTTCATTGATTACCCTTTTTTCAGATTTGGACTAGTGGATTTACAATATTACATTGTTTGATGGATACACAGGTTACTTGAAAATATCCACATTACTGTGATTTCAATTGGGCAACGTAAAAAGTGTCATCTACAGTGATAGGAACCTGAATACAAGCAATACAATTGTTCCAAAGGTCTATATATTCAGGGGACCTATGGATTCCAAGCCAGCAGTAAGTCAATCTGCACATTAGTGATCTGTCAGTGTACTTCAGTTGTCAGTCAGGACCCAACAAAATGGCTGAAAGGATTTGATCAAGTTGCCCGGTGCAACAGGTTGTTCAAAAATAACAAAAGCAATGTCAAAGATGGGATGAATTCCAGCCGAACATAACAAAATGTTTGGTGACAACTGGCAACAAGTCTGCGTAGCAGAACATCTACTGAAGAACAGGACCCACTGTCATGGGGGAACAACAATCGTACATACAGAATTCTGTGGCATATGCCACATTGTGAATCTGCATGAAATACCAACGAAATGTCACACTTGATGAAGGAGATATACCAAGCTCTTCTGGTAAAGGATGGCGTGACTACTGAGGAACTCGTCAGATGGTATCAATGCATTGAGGAAAAGCAACTGCTGAGTGTCAGGTGAAAAACACATAACCACCTCCTGAATGCAATCCCTATGGCAGTTGTGGAAGATCATCATGACCTTGCCTCTCTCTCTCTCATGTAGTGAGAGAACAGGTGTAGTGTTTCATAGCTTCCAGGACTGTCAGACGGAGCAGGCCAGAGATGAATGTCAACTTAATGCATTAGGAGATAATGGAGAATATTGAAGAATAGGTGTATTGGTCTTTACCAGCTATCTCCACCACCACCCAGGGGAATGGACATTTATAGGACAGCAGGCAACACAACAGTGTTTATCTACTGTAGATGACCAGGACACATTGTATGCTACTGCAGAAAAGAAGGCGAGTTTTTGATGATTCCTATCCCATCAGATGTCACTCGTTACATCTGTTCTATTTACGCCAGTCAACTAAATACGACTACAGTCAATCTGTCGGTTGAAGCCCATCATTATATCTTGGAGGAAGTCAATTCAGTAGCCATTCCTCATTGTCATACAGAGGTACTAGTGTTTGTCTAACCACTGACTTCAGGAAAACTAAGCAAAGTGACCATTTATGGAAGTGAGGTGACCACAGATGCAAATCCTCCATGGACAACAATCTCTGAGATGAGATGTCACGAAATCTCATTGACGCCATACAGTCAGTGGCCAACTTGTCCAAGTGCTAGTCATCTTGGGATTTCATTTCTGTAGAGTAGGATGCTTGTAGTCTTAGCTAAAGAAGACTCTCCCATGATATGAAAGCGATTGAGTTGAAAGTTGCAAATGGGAAATACTTCCAGTGAAAGGTTGGCTCTGAGCACTATGGTACTTAACATCTATGGTCAACAGTCCCTCCAGTGAAAGAGACATGTATTGCAAGAATAATGATCGGTGATTAAACACAGTTCTTAAAATTTGTCATTTTAACAGAATATACCCAAGAACGTTTTTTTAATGGAACATCTTTCAGGCATCACAAGCAGCCATATACTGTGGAAGATCAGAGCTCCAGATTAATGAAGCTATTCCAATGAATTCATAACAAGCAATGCTCTTTTCTACTATTGAATACATTGTTATCCTGCCACCATCAACGAGAAGAGTTCCAGTCATCAGTTGCGATATTAAGCTGTTGTCAACTGGAAAAACCTACTCACTCACATGCCAGCAATGATGATAAGCATTCCAGGTGGTCCAGGAGAACTTTGGATCACTAACTGTCATGAGCAGCCACAACTCATCCCTGTAGGTGTGTAGAGAGAGCTGAAACCAGTCTAGGATCGGCAGCTTACTGTCATCAGTGAGGAATTATTCACCCAGAAAATGCTACAGAACTGCTAATTGGTTCTGGCCTGACTGAGGAAAAGACAGCCAAAGCAGCCCCTGGTAAACACTGTATCAGCACTGGGAATCGTACACTAGTTGCCAGACGCTCATATAGAGTTGAACCTTCAGAGATTCCTTCTTGCTCTCCTGTGGTCCGTGTGAAGGATGATAGCACATGGCACTCCAACATCCACTACCAGTGACTAACAGCATCTATTCCAGGTACTCTTACAAATACAGTGCTGCCTCATTCAGCATGTCTGATGTGCCACTGAGTACAGTGTCCATTTAGAGCAGGAATAGGAACAGGACACGCAGTGCGTCTCACCTTGGCTGCTCATGACACTTTGCTGGCAGTATCCATAAAACTACTGTCCTTGGTGATTTCTTCAATCAATACTATTTTATGGTAGTGAAAAACATTGTGAGTGAAATTCCAGACTCAGGTCAGATCCTACAGCCCATATGAAAAGATATAAGATGTTGCACTATTAAAAACTGGAAGTATGCCCAAAGTGTACTGCCAAAATAGTACATTCTTATAAACATTCAGAGTGTGCAGATATCTGTGACATGTCCTGCACAGGCGTAAAGAAAATCATTCTGCAGCTTACTCAGCCTCTAGCCACAGTAACCAATAGGTAATTATCGTTTAGTGTATTCCCAGAATTTCTGAAACTGGCATGGGCAGACAGTCTGCAAAAACGTGACCAATGTGAACTGTCCAGTTCAGACCAATTTCAGTAAGACCAGTTTTAGTTGAAAATATGGAGTCTGTAATGAAATTCCAGATATTAAGTTACTCTGGAGACAAAGAATTCTAGGTCACACAGTATGGTTTTTGCAAAGGAAAGTTTATGGTTACAGCAGCACTGATACACAAAGATGAGTGAGGAAACTGAAGACAGAGAGAAAGTGGCACTGACATACTGCGATGTCAGCAGAGCCTCCGTTTGCATCTCTCATGAGATACTGGTACTGCTTAGTAAGCTTAAGTGTTACAGTACTGGAGGTGTTACGGCAACTCTTCAATCTGACCTTGAAAACCAAAGGCGGGTGGTGTCAATCCATGGAAAAATCTCCCAAGAACAAAAATTGGAGCATGACATACTACACCAGGGATCCATCATTGGATTTTTCCTGATCCTGTTTCATGTCAGTGAATATAGGTCATAACAACCATATATTAGGTTGCTGATGACACCACCCTTCATGCAAAAGAAAGCACTGCACAAACACTAACAGCAACAGACTTGCTTTTTGAAAGCGTTATACACCAGAAATAAAATAAAATGAAGGAAGAAGAAACACATCACTGATATACAGCCTCAGCAACATTGGATGCTAGTATAATATGGAGGCTGTCAATCCACTGGCCTTCATGATTGATAGCAAACTATCAATGGATATGCATTCCATGAATGTGTGTACAATGCTCTCCCGCGTGGTATATCTTCTGCTGCGACTAAAGGCTGTAGTAACTGGTCGGTTGCTGCTAATAATGTGTTATATGCTATTTCATAGTCTCATTACTTTTGTTCTACAGTCATTGGGACACTGGAGGTACTAAAGAAGTGTTAATACTAAAAAAAAAAAGAGCATCACTTCAAGCCAAAGTACAACTCAACATGGCGCCAGTAGGATTGTGTGGTGATAGGATGCTCCAAAATCAGTTGAAATTAAATGGTTCTTCGTGCAGAAAGTGTAAAAAACATGTAGTCTATGGCGACGTCATTTATCCACTGCGCCAAAAACAGCGGGTGAAAGCTGCAGCTGATAGTTATTTATCCTTGCCGTAGTCGGCTTGGTTACGAGTTGTTTATTCTTGTTAGTTTTTGATCTGTGCTTGGAAAATAAAATGTTTTCTCATCTCATGAAAAAGCTGTTACTTCATAAAATATAAAGGCTCCCATAGTGGTGACCCCGAAAAATCGTAGAAGAAGCATAAAGAAAATATATATACCGACGAGAATAATGAATTCGGAGACAAAAGCATGGGGCAGTGGAATCAAGATTGAAGACTACAGTCTGTTCGACCAAGGATCGCGGTCCACGCCCTTTGATTCGCCACAAAACGGAACGACAGATGTTAACGCAAAAGATGGGAGTACCTACGCGCGACACGGAAATGTTAAGCTTTCCGCGTTCTGGCCGACGCGCCCCCAACTTTGGTTTACGCAGTCTGAGTGCATATTTCGGCAGCGTGGGGTGTCTAACAACATTGACAAATTTAATATAGTGGTTTCACATCTAAATTTAGAAGTGATAGAGCAAGTAGAAGAAACCTTGTCGCAACAAAATTACTTTGTGCTAAAGGAAGCTCTCATACAGCATTATACGTTGTCACCAGATTTGCGACTACAAAAAATTTTCGCATACGAAGATTTGGGCGACAAGACTCCGTCACAAGTACTCAAAGCCTTACGTACATTAGCCGGCCCGGAACTCCTGTCTGAAGAGTCTTTACGTCTAATATGGCTTCGTAAACTTCCTGCCAACATCCGTGCCGTCATTGCAGCAGAAACAGACTTACCACTGCAAGTCTTAGCAAAGAAGGCAGACAGCATCGCAAACACCTTAACCGAAGTTTCTGCGTGTTCCGAATTCAACTACAGCCAGGATAGAGGCCCAAGAACGTGTAGTCTGATGGAATCTGACGTCAGTGAGCCAGGAACATGCAACAATACTTCCCAACAGCAGTGCTCATCGGCCGAACCCACCATGCAGTAGCTGGCAGCACAAGTGGCAAAACTCAACGTGCAAGTAACTTCACTCCACCAGCAGCTGCGAAGTCGCAGTTGGAAAAGACGAAGAAATGCTATCCAACAGGATTTGACAGATCAATGGTGTTGGTACCACAGACGCTTCGGTAACACTGCCCGTCAATGTATTCAACCCTGCAGCTACCCAAACTTAAAAAGCGGGCGTTAAAGGGCGCTAACGTTCGTCAACAACAACATAGGCGCCCGAGTCATAGCGTGATTCAAAGAGGTGAAAACGCCACGGTATCTGCAGTCAACCAATCACACCGATTGTTCGTGTAGGACCTCTCTTCAGGTGAGAAGTTTCTGATTGACACAGGTTCAGACGTCAGTGTTTATCCAGGAAAGAGAGGTGATATACTCACGACAACAACGGAACATGTGCTGACTGCGGCAAACAATTCCAGAATATCTACCTATGGTGAGAAGCAGTTGGCATTACATCTGAATTCCAACTTCCATCCAAAATGGACTTTTGTGGTTGCTGATGTGCCGAGTCCTATAATTGGACTTTTTACGGAACTACCGACTTATGCCCGACCTGGTTAACCGTCGTTTGGTGACAGTTCCCACAGAAGGGATACTGCCTACTGCGTCTTCCGCGTCGGTTCAAGTGCAGTGCGATGTGCCCGCGTCTTTCCGCACGAAGATTTCCGGCTCCTCTACCGCGTCATCCGCGTCGGGATATTGTGATACGAGTTCGTACCCGCAATTAAGCGGGGCGCACACGTGTGCGTCACGCAAGAAGACACCCGACAGTCGTAACGATTCGTATACTGCAGGCAATATCAGAGCACTGTCGGAGGAATCACTTTTTCGTAAACTGCTTCAAGACTTTCCAGCACTTACCGAACCCCTCAACGCAACCAGGAAATGCAGACACAATACTCAACACCACATCAGCACGACACAAGGTCAACCTGTTGCCTTCCGCCCGCGGCGTCTGCCTCCAGAGAAGCTGCTCGCGGCGCGAGCTGAGTTCGACAGACTTCATGGGCATCTCCAATTCACGTGGTCCGTAAAAAAGACAATTCATGGAGAGTATGTGGAGACTACAGGGCGCTCAATGCCCGCACAATTCCCGACCGCTACCCAGTACCCAATGTGACTGATTTTAACAGTACGATTAGCAATGCCAAAATATTTAGTGTGATTGATTGCGCCGAAGCATTTTCCCAGATTCCCATGGCTCCATCTGACATTAAAAAAACAGCAGTTATCACACCATTCGGTTTGTTTGAGTACAATTTTATGCCATTTGGCCTCAGAAACGCTGCCCAAACATGGCAAAGATTCATGGATGAGGTGCTTCGAGAATTACCATTCGTATTTTGTTATATGGACATAATTTTAGTATTCTCTGGTTCTGTATATCAGCATGTCGAACATCTGCGGCAGCTTTTCCGCCGTCTGACAGAGTATGGCATAATTATTAACGAAACAAAGTGCACGTTTGGAAAACGCGAGGTTAAATTCCTGGGATATTTGGTTTCAGCAGCAGGCCTGTCACCTTTGCCTGAGCGGGTTGAACCAGTACAACAGATGCCCCTTCCCACAACTTACCAAGGACTTCGCAGATTTTTAGGCATGCTCAACTATTACAGACGTCACTTACCTAAATTAGCTGCCGCCCAAGAGCCACTCACAACGTTACTTGCAGGTAAAAATACAACAGGAAATCGTAATATTCCATGGAGTCCAGATGCTGAAGCAGCTTTCCATGACTTAAAGAAATGTCTTTCTCGGGCAACACTACTGGGACAACCAAGATTGAGCGCTCCTTTAGCGCTCATGGTTGATGCGAGCCAAACAGCAGTGGGTGCAGCGCTACAGCAAGAAGTTGATGGCAGATGGCAGCCGCTCGCATTTTTCTCTAAAAACCTGACTCGACAGCAGCAAAAATGGAGTGCTATTGACCGTGAGTTGCTTGCTATTTACTTACCCATAAAGCATTTTCGCACGTCTGTCGAAGGGAGGCACTTTGCAATTTTTACCGATCACAAGCCGTTAGTAGCTATATTTGAACGAGACACAGAGCTCAATTCACCACGCCAGTGCAGGCAAGTCGAGTACATTGCACAGTTCACAACTGACGTGCGTCACATTTCAGGAAAAGACCACCTGGTCGCAGATTGCCTGTCTAGGAATTGTGCCAGTTTAAATTCAATTCGTTGGACCGAGTTAGCATCTAAACAACGAGAAGATCCTTTCTTGCGCCGTCTAATAGAGTAACAGAGAAACTGCGCTGCAGCTCAGACGTGTGTCTGTCCCAAATGTTCCAGACGGAATTTGGTGTGATGTAGCAAAAGGAAAGGAGCGACCTTACATACCAGAAGAATATCGTCGCGAGATTTATAGTGCACTACATAACCTATCACATCCAGGAGTACGAGCAACAGCCAAGTTAGTTTCCTCCAAAATAGTGTGGCCTGGAATACAAAAAGATTGTCGTGCATGGGCGCGGCAATGCCTAACATGCCAGCGTAATAAAATCAGCAGACATGTCTTTGCACCTATTGCTGACTTCCCGACGCCATCTGCAAGATTTTCACATATACGTGTGGACATTGTGGGCCCGCTATCATATTCTTCAGAACAACGCTATTTGCTCACAATCATTGATCGTTTTACCAGGTGGCCAGAAGTAGTTGTAATACAAGGCATTTCTGCGGAGTCGGTTGCAAAAGCACTGTTGCATTCATGGTTCTCCAGGTTTGGCGTTCCGCAAAACATAACAACAGATCGCGGAAGGCAGTTTGAAAGCCAACATTTCAATGAACTTTTACTACTGTGCGGATGCAACCACCCACGCACCACAAGCTATCATCCATCTAGTAATGGAATGGTGGAACGTCTACACCGCACTCTCAAAGCTGCATTAATGTGTAGTTCCACTTCATGGCCTGAAGCACTACCGCTGGTCCTACTCGGATTGAGAACGGCCGTGAAGGAGGACTTACAATGCTCTTACGCAGCAGTGGTTTATGGCGAGCAATTGAGGGTTCCTGGAGAATTTATCGTTCCAGCATCTACACAGCCGTTCGCCCCTGAGCTATGCACGCAATTCGCGAGACAACTCAGCGTTAGAATGAGAAACATCAAACCCACTAACCCTGTCAGACATGGAGACCGGAGAGTGTTTGTACATAAAGAACTGCAAGCAACGTCCCACGTGTGGCTTAGGGATGATACGGTGCGCCCGCCGCTTGTTTCGCCTTACTCTGGACCATACAGGGTAATCACAAGAGGAAGCCACAGCTTCAAAATCGATAAGGATGTAAAGAAGAGACAGTCTCAATTGAGCGGCTTAAACCTGCTTACACTCCTTCCTCGGTCTGCAAAATCATCCTCAAACGTGGAGGCCAAAGAAACAGCAGAGAGTCTCGCCGAGCCCTCGGTTTCAGAAGAGGACAACGAGGCAGCAAGTGCAGAACAGGAGCAGCCATTGCCTGCACCAGATGTTTTCCCGAGAGCTGGTAGAAAAATAAAGTGCAAGTTTCCCCACATACCTGGTGCAACCGGTTTCAAAAGGGGGGGGGGGGGCTGATGTGGCGACGTCATTTATCCACTGCGCCAAAAACAGCGGGTGAAAGCTGCAGCTGATAGTTATTTACCTTTGCCGTAGTCGGCTTGGTTACGAGTTGTTTATTCTTGTTAGTTTTTTATCTGTGCTTGGAAAATAAAATGTTTTCTCATCTCTTGAAAAAGCTGTTACTTCATAAAATATAAAGGCTCCCATAAGTCAAAGGAATTCAGTGCATTACGTGCAACTTTTGGTTACACGAAAAGTGCGCAAACGTGTGTCTGAAATTTATAAATGACGATATTCAATGGACATGCCTCGACTACATAAGTGACGAAAATGCACGATTAACATCCACATTAAGTTCTAAAGACGAAATTATTCATATTCTTCAAAGTTACACTGATGATCTGAAATAGGACTGACGTTGCTAAAGCAGTAAAATATTGCCTTAAAACACAAAAAGCGTTGTGTATGTGAAAAAACGCCAATATTGGATGGATACATCGGCAAATAAGCGAAGTGACACAACTGATTGACCACTAAAATATTTAGCTCCCATTACGAAAGAAAAGTAAGTAAGGATACGGAAGAACTAAACAAATTTAAGTGGATCAGCGTAACGTACAAAAAAGACAACAAGAAGCCTTATAGTAAGACAGAAAGTGAACTCCTTATTACTGGTAGCGCATTGCGAAATCGACGTTCGACCGGGAATCAGGAAGCATCAATTGCATACACATCTAAACGTCTTAAACTCAAGTGAGAGCACAGCAGATAAGCGTAACAGGAATCCAATCGGTGCTTTTATTCACGTGGGATCAAATTCGTTTCTAAACAACAGCAAAGAAGAAATTGTAAACCACACAAGGAACATTCTGCGAAAGGCCAGACGCCTTTACACAAATCCCAAAATAATAATCAGTGGCATTGTGTACAGGAGATCGATGAGTGGCAGCTATGTGCAGAGAATAAACGGCAATATTAAAGAACAGTGCAATAAACTAGGAGCCGTTGACATTGATCCCCACAAATTTCGAAGTGCAAAGTGTCTTGCCAAAGATGGCGTAAATGGTGTAAATAGGTTGGGCTCAAAAAATAAGGGAAACTGATACGTAGTGATGGGGTGAAAAACTTGTGTTGCATTAAGAAAAACAAAACCAAACCATTATCTGGAAGAAATGTGCTAAAGCCTATAAGTAATAGTCAAAGTAGATATGTTATCCACTAGAATATAAACGGTTTAAACACTGATAGGCCCTACTTAAAACAGTAAAAGCTCCAAACTAGACGAACTGGAAATCAATATGTCAGAATGAGCAAATATTAGAGCTGTTTACTTAAATGAGCACTGGTTTAATGAGGATGCAAATAAAATTTTAAACAAAATAGGGAACTTAAGACTGTTGTTGTTGTTGTTGTTGTGGTCTTCAGTCCTGAGACTGGTTTGATGCAGCTCTCCACGCTACTCTATCCTGTGCAAGATTCTTCATCTCCCAGTACATACTGCAGCCTACATCCCTGTAAATCTGCTTAGTGTATTCATCTCTTGGTTTCCCTCTACGATTTTTACCCTCCACGCTGCCCTCCAATACTAAACTGCTGATCCCTCGATGCCTCAGAGCATGTCCTACCAACCGATCCCTTCTTCTAGTCAAGTTGTACCACAAATTCCTCTTCTCCCCAATTCTATTCAGTACCTTCTCATTAGTTACGTGATCTGCCCATCTAATCTTCAGCATTCTTCTGTAGCACCACATTTCGAAAGCTTCTATTCTCTTCTTGTCCAAACTAGTTATCGTCCATGTTTCACTTCCATACATGGCTACACTCCACACACATACTTTCAGAAACGACTTCCTGACACTTAAATCTATACGCGATGTTAACAAATTCCTCTTCTTCAGAAACGCTTTCCTTGCCATTGCCAGTCTACATTTTATATCCTCTCTACTTCGACCATCATCAGTTATTTTGCTCCCCAAATAGCAAAACTCCTTTACTACTTTAAGTGTCTCATTTCCCAATCTAATTCCCTCAGCATCACCCGACTTAATTCGACTACATTCCATTATCCTCGTTTTCCTTTTGTTGATGGTCATCTTATATCCTCCTTTCAAGACACTGTCCATTCCGTTCAACTGCTCTTCCAAGTCCTTTGCTGTCTCTGACAGAATTATAATGTCATCAGCGAACCTCAAAGTTTTTATTTCTTCTCCATGGATTTTAATACCTACTCCGAATTTTTCTTTTGTTTCCTTTACTGCTTGCTCAATATACAGATTGAACAACATCGGGGAGAGGCTACAACCCTGTCTTACTCCCTTCCCAACCACTGCTTCCCTTTCATGCCCCTCGACTCTTATAACTGCCATCTGGTTTCTGTACAAATTGTAAATAACCTTTCGCTCCCTGAATTTTACCCCTGCCACCTTCAGAATTTGAGAGAGTGTATTCCAGTCAACATTGTCAAAAGCTTTCTCTAAGTCTACAAATGTTAGAAACGTAGGTTTGCCTTTTCTTAATCTAGCTTCTAAAATAAGTACTAGGGGCAGTATTGCCTCATGTGTTCCCATATTTCTACGGAATCCAAACTGATCTTCCCTGAGGTCGGCTTCTACCAATTTTTCCATTCGTCTGTAAATAATTCGCGTTAGTATTTTGCAGCCGTGACTTATTAAACTGATAGTTCGGTAATTTTCACATAACACCTGCTTTCTTTAGGATTGGAATTATTATATTCTTCTTGAAGTCTGAGGGTATTTCGCCTGTCTGATACATTTTGCTCACTAGATGGTAGAGTTTTGTCAGGCTCTCCCGAGGCTGTCAGTAGTTCTAATGGAATGTTGTCTACTCCCGGGGCCTTGTTTCGGCTCAGGTCTTTCAGTGCTCTATCAAACTCTTCACACAGTACCATATCTCCCATTTTATCTTCATCTACATCCTCTTCCATTTCTATAAAATTGCCCTCAAGTACATCGCCCTTGTATAGACCCTCTATATAGTCCTTCCACCTTTCAGCTTTCCCTTCTTTGCTTAGAACTGGGTTCCCATTTGAACTCTTCATATTCATACAAGTGGTTCTCTTGAAAGGTGGCTACACTGAGCCACTGCGCCATAGATTGCGCCAAAGAGTATTATTAAGCCGCCTCCACAGTGCTTGTTGAGAACTCGTAGAAGTCAGTGCTTGTCGAGAGCTCGTAGTAGACAGTGCCTGTTAAGATCTCGTAGAAGTCAGTGCGTGGGAGAGCTCGGAGAAGACAGTTCGTGTTGAGATGTGCTAGTGGGCAAGGCTTGTCGAGATGTTGTAGTAAGGAGTGTTTGTTCCATGTTTTATCCAGTTATTTGATGGGAGAGATAGCAGATGTTATTGTAATGATCAGAGTGCATTTCGTCAATATATATGAAGGTAAAAACCACAATGTTCTTTTATTATTTGTGTGTCTGAAATAATGCGTCATTACAGGTTCAGTCAACAAAGCATCTGGCTTGTGTTCTTGTATTAGAGTGAATTCTGGTTTTCTTGCGTAATTATAGTTTTTCTAATTTTCTTTTATCACGTCAGTATAATTGGTATTTAAAAATTCTTGTCTTGTTGGAGAAGAACCGTGCCAGATGTGTACGTTGAGTCACACTCCCACATACAGAACAGTTACTCTTGTGCTTATTGGTTTTGTAGGTTTTATAGTTGCTGGGGACTTAATTAATTAACTGTGTTTACGAAAATTTTCTTTCATTGTTTGTTGCAGTCAGATTGCGTAATAATTCTAGTCAGGACCAACCGTTTACGAAACAGCGTAATCGAACATAACAGCTACTAAAAATATTTTAAAACTATTTAATTAAGCCCCCATGCACGTGGCGACCGCTGCTTCGGATCGTCCCTTGGATTCTTCTGATTGTAGAAATAGTAGACAGTAGTATTGTTGTAGTAATTTGTAGTTAGTAATTGTAGTCTATTTTGCATGTGTAGATTTGGTAATTGTCATTCTTCTAATGGTATTTTTTTCTCAGAATTTGATTTGTTGCTTTGTATACGCGTTTGACAATCTAGTGCAATTATTTCAATTGTTCGATTGATCGTGTTTGAGGGAGACATTGCATGTAAATGGTGTTGTTGGAGATAAGGAGTCCTTGTGTGTAATTTTCGCACAGTGACGAGTTTTGTATATTTTGTAAATGATTACGCGATCAATGAAAAAGGCGAAAATGATGAATAATGAGAATGACGAAATTGTTCACATGGCGAACTCGCCAACACAGGACAACAGTATGATGAATAATGAAGTGGAAAACAATGTAATAAGTCGGGAAAATAGTCCGGAACCATTTCAAAATTTTTCTCAATCAGAAAATTCACAGAATACGAGATCAATGATAGAAGATTCTGAAATAGTATCGAACACAGATAGCTTTATGGCTATGACGAAAGAAGTCGATTTTGCGGGAAATGTTAGGGGTGAAAAGAGTTTCGAACCAGTTACTATGGAGCAGTTGATGAATGCTATATTAAATTTGGGATCAGAATTAAAAACACGGTTAGACTCACTAATGGGAACAATTAAAACAGAGATGGGAACTTTACGATCGGAAATTAAAACAGAAATGAAAGCAATGACAACACGGTTAGACTCACGAATAGGGACGTGTTTCAAAAACATAAAAGATGAATCAAATAAAGAAATTAGAGAAGAAGTACAACCGATTTTGAAGGCTCACAATAATAGCTTAATTTCAACAGAGATTAGACAAAGGGAACAGGATAGAGAACAGGAAGAAAGAGATCGCGTGATAGTACAGAAATTTTCAGAGTTAAATTTACAACGTGCAAAAGATAAGGAAGAAATAATTGAGAGAATCGAGGAATCCGTATCAAATGACAGAATAAATAATCTAACACAACAATATGAACAGTTAACTACCAAATGTGTCAACACCGAAACCCGAGTCGCGACATTTACAGAAGACGTAAATAAACAGAAAGAACAATTAAGTGACTCATCGGAAAGAGTGGAGGGGATCTCGGATAAATTGACAAGTGTTAGTTTAGCAGAGGGGTTTGAAGAAAGTAATTTATTTCATTTACGGGGTGCGACAAGAGAGCGCCAGGCGCGCGAACTTGACAATAATCGTCATTGTGACTGGGACAGACGCGGTAGGTCTTTGTCGCCACGAGGTGAAAACTTTGACTATGAACACTTTTTGACTGTCCGGAAATTTAAGATCTTCCGCAATTCTAAGAATGACATACATCCATGTGCATGGTTAGATCAATTTATGTACGCACTTCCGCCAAAGTTGCCATTAAGTCACAAACTGGAAATTATGTGCGGCTATTAAAGTCCTCAGGGGATTCACTACTCTAAGTGAATATGTGCCGTAGCGAGCATAGGGCCCCGAGCTGTAGTGGTGCTATTTCTCTTTTAGTTTTCTGCACCGCTGCCTACTCTTTTACTATTCTTTGCATCTGTCAAACCAACTCTTCGACTATCAATCTATCTAGTGAGTAAGTAAACAATAACCGGATATGACGATTTTACCCAAAAGTGACTTCGGAAATTACCGTTTGGACTTACTATATTTTCTGCAGCATTCATTCCTAGTTTAAACGAAATGTTACCCGTTTATCTTCGTGACAATATTACTTCATATGTTGACGATATTCTTATTGCTAAACGTTCTTGGAGTGAGCACAACAAAATTTGGATTCATTATTACGTGTTTTTGCAAGAGTTGGCATTACAGTGAATTTAGAAAAATCTGAATTTGGTCATTCTCAGGTGAAATTTCTCGGTCACATTATTTCTACAGAAGGTATTCTTCCTGATCCAGAGAAATTAGACGCTATTCGTAATTATGATGTTCTTACCACAAAACGTGAGATTCGTAGTTTCCAAAATTTTTGTGGAATGATATACTTTTAAAAAATTTTTGTAGAATGACATACTTGTGAGAAACTAACAGCTACATGTAAACATGCAGAGAATACAAGGATACCGCGCTGTGTTTTGGCGGCGGCACATACTCAAAGCAACAGTCAAGTCTGCGCGCCGCACAAGGCAGTCGTTGACCGAAAACAATTGCTTCCTACGTCACGCGCCTACAGCTGATCGAGCGCTCAGTGCGAATGCACTGACAGCCGTAAACAAATACACAGTCTAATTTCTCCGATTAAATTCAGTATAAAGCTATAGTGACTTGATGAATTATGTTATTAACATTCAGTATTTTTCAGGATACGGTTCTATAAAATATTTAAGACCTTCAGGTAAATTCAGTGCGTGTCCGACGTTAAGACGACTTGCTATCGAGAAATTTTCAGGAAGAATGTAATTTCCAAGAAGAAACTAATAAACTAAAAAGGTAACTATTAATTGAGTTTATTTTTCAGGTAACATATTTCCACTTAGGTACGTACTTTAGACGTAGTTTGCTGCTCGCGATTACGTGATTCATACTTTGTGCTAATTTCATGTTCTATGAATTTACTTGTGAAGCGACGTGCTTGCGTACGTTAACTGATTTTGACAATGATTATTAATGAACTGGGTTGTAACTTGTATATATTATGCATCGCTTAGCTGCACTGCTTTTTCACTGATGTCATATTTTTTAATTATGTGCCTGCTGTGCTTATTTATTTAAATTATAATTGTCACCTGATTTATTGTGCTTATGTGGTTAGGTATGTAAGTTATACTTTGTGATTTATCTGCTTGCGCTTTCATGTTTACTTATTAAGATGACATATGAACATTTATTTGCTTATGCTGATATGATGCTAATGATATGTTTACTGCTTTGCGTATAGATTGCATATTTATACATATCTGTTGTTGTCATAACTACTCTTTAATTTGGTGTATAGAAATGCTGATATACTGTGTACAAACAGAGAGTTTAGGTCACACTATTGGATTAATTATAGATTGTTCGCTTGGCAGAGCCTCGTTGTAAGGATTGTGCTGCATCCACTTGTTGACATTCTGTTCTCTACTGGTATATTTACTCGCTAGTGCTTGTTTTGCTTACGCTCAGTGCCTTATATTTTTAAGATAAGAAAATGAACTGCTATAATTTGACGAACGACATTGGTACAAAGAACTTCGTTGAAGTCACATGAGCTGGAGATTTTATGGAAGCTGTATAAATGTATGCTAATAGGAAGGAAGCTAACGACATGACATACCATTACTAGGTTTAGACCATTAACAATTATTACACTGCATTTTTCGCGAGCAATTGAAATAGTAAGTGACACTTGACACAAAAAATACTCCACATGTTTGCTTCTGCCATAATTCTTGAAGTGGTGTACACACTGTGAAATATTGTGATCATTCACATTCCGTAATCGTACTTAATTACTGAGAGTCGTTCGAACTAAGTCTGTTAGAGGTCATGTATGCATTTCTTTGTTTATAATTCATAATGAGTAGAAGATTGGGCTCAGATGGATTACACAGAGGTTGTGTGTTGACAATGTGTCTTCGGATTGTATGGGATGATGAGGTTTGCATTAGAATTTTATCTGTACTTGTTCGAGGAGACTGACTAGAGGAAAGAGTTGTGTTGGAAGTGAGATGATATTGGCAATAAGGTTCATATTTATCGACGTATTAAAGAGGTATTATTGAGGTATAGAGATTATATGAAGTTGATGATTATTGGAGTTTTTGTGGACAAGAGGTAAGGTAAATGATATTGATGATAAGAGTTATATGTATCGACGTAAGAAGTATTAGTGAAGTATTGAGATTATGTGATGCTGATGATTATTGGAGTTTTGGTGTATAAGAGGTAAAGTAAGTGAGGAGCATTTTTTTTTTGTTGGTCTTAATGGAACAAGGAGGATGAAGATAACAGACTAGAACACTAAAGTAGAAGGAAGACAGTCTATACACACACTTTGTTAAATCACTAAGCAGTATATACTTTTTTTTTGAAGAGAGGAAGTATTTGCATATCTTGGCTCACTGACAGTTGTTCAACAACAGTACATTTGATCTGGCTTGGCAAACATTGGTCTTGACATGATGACTATGACGTTGACCTAACTATTATTGACTGTTGTACATTGCTGCCACTATTACTTGATACACATGATGAACATCAGATTTTGACAGAATTACATTTACACAGTTAACACCATTCAATTACACAGTAGTACTTAATGTGGATGAAAGATGAATGAGTGTGTTTTGTGTGTTTTCCTTTCCTAATCCTACCCACCTATCTCGTGAATATTATTTTATTTGTTTGTAGTGGCTTGCACTGACACCCATAAATATTATCGCTTTACTGATATTTGAGTATTTGTAATAGTTAATATGACAATTGTCTGATATCATTTGTGTGTTTATTAGAATTTGTATGTTTAGTGTAAGAGCATTGTAAAAGCATTTGTATGTGTTTTCAAACTATTGTTCATGCCTGAACTGTCAGATTAGTGAAGGTGAATATTATGGACTGTTACCTGCACTTTTCAACGTAATGTGTGACACTTAGGAATGATTAATTTCTGCTGATGAACTGAGTAATCAGTGATAGTGAATATTATGGACTGTTACTTGTACCTTTTGTACATGATTGGTGCCACTAGGACATGTTTAATTTCTGCTGATGAACTGTGTGATCAGTGATAGTGAATATCATGGACTGCTCTCTGCACCTGTTCAACATTACTGGGTGCACAGATGGAGCTACTTCTATGAAAATGATGTCACTTGTTGCTGTCTGCACCTACTCAACATTGCTGGGTGCAACTGATGGACTGTTTCTACTGAAATGAAGTCACTTGTCGGTGTCTGCACCTGCTCAACATTGGTGGGTGCAATTGATGGACTGCTTCAACTGAAATGAAGTCACTTGTTGCTGTCTGCACCTACTCAACATTGCTGGGTGCCTCTGATGGATTGCCTCTACTGAACTAATGTGACTTGTTGCTGTGTGTACCTCTTCAACATTGCTAGGTGCCACAGATGGAACTGCTTCTACTGAAATGAAGTCACTTGTCGGTGTCTGCACCTGCTCAACATTGGTGGGTGCAATTGATGGACTGCTTCTACTGAAATGATGTCACTTGTTGGTGTCTGCACCTGCTCAACATTGCTGGGTGCAACTGATGAACTGTTTCAACTGAAATGAAGTCACTTGTTGCTGTCTGCACCTACTCAACATTGCTGGGTGCCACTGATGGACTGCTTCTACTGAACTAATGTGACTTGTTGCTGTGTGTACCTGCTAAACTTTACTGGGTGCCACTGATGGACTGCTTCTACTGAAAAGATGTTACCTGTTGGTGTCTTTTTTTTTTGTATAAACTAATCATTGAAAGCATTTTATGTGAACATTTGTATAAACTGATTTTTTGTGTATTGTGTGAACTCTTATGTAAAGTCACATGTATGAAAAGAAGTTGTATTGCTTACTGTATTTTATATACTAGGTTATTGAAAGGTCAGTGCAAAGCCAAAATTTTAATTAATTATGTGATATTTAGGTATTAATATTATCTTTTATTTTTGTCTGTATTTTTCTGGACGAATTTGGTGGTATTTTCACCACCAATGCTGGCAAAAATACCATCAAATTCTGGCCTGTGGAGGAGGGGCATATGAAAGGTGGCTACACTGAGCCACTGCGCCAGAGATTGCACCAAAGGGTATTATTAAGCCGCCTCCACAGTGCTTGTTGAGAACTCGTAGAAGTCAGTGCTTGTTGAGAGCTCGTAGTAGTCAGTGCCTGTTAAGATCTCGTAGAAGTCAGTGCGTGGGAGAGCTCGGAGAAGACAGTTCGTGTTGAGATGTGCTAGTGGGCAAGGCTTGTCGAGATGTTGTAGTAAGGAGTGTTTGTTCCATGTTTTATCCAGTTATTTGATGGGAGAGATAGCAGATGTTATTGTAATGATCAGAGTGCATTTCGTCAATATATATGAAGGTAAAAACCACAATGTTCTTTTATTATTTGTGTGTCTGAAATAATGCGTCATTACAGGTTCAGTCAACAAAGCATCTGGCTTGTGTTCTTGTATTAGAGTGAATTCTGGTTTTCTTGCGTAATTATAGTTTTTCTAATTTTCTTTTATCACGTCAGTATAATTGGTATTTAAAAATTCTTGTCTTGTTGGAGAAGAACCATGCCAGATGTGTACGTTGAGTCACACTCCCACATACAGAACAGTTACTCTTGTGCTTATTGGTTTTGTAGGTTTTATAGTTGCTGGGGACTTAATTAATTAACTGTGTTTACGAAAATTTTCTTTCATTGTTTGTTGCAGTCAGATTGCGTAATAATTCTAGTCAGGGCCAACCGTTTACGAAACAGCGTAATCGGACATAACAGCTACTAAAAATATTTTCAAACTATTTAATAAAGCCCCCATGCACTCTTTTCTACAAAGGTCTCTTTAATTTTCCTGTAGGCAGTATATATCTTACCCCTAGTGAGATAAGCCTCTACATCCTTACATTTGTCCTCTAGCCATGCCTGCTTAGCCATTTTGCACTTCCTGTCGATCTCATTTTTGAGACGTTCGCATTCCTTTTTGCCTGCTTCATTTACTGCATTTTTATATTTTCTCCTTTCGTCAATTAAATTCAATATTTCTTCTGTCACCCAAGGATTTCTACTAGCCCTCATCTTTTTACCTACTTGATGGTCTGCTGCCTTCACTACTTCCTCCCTCAGAGCTACCCATTCTTCTTCTACTGGATTTCTTTCCCCAGTTCTTCTCAATTGTTGCCTTATGCTCTGCCTCAAACTCTGTACAACCTATGGTTTAGTCAGTTTATCCAGGTCCCATCTCCTTAAATTCCCACCTTTTTGCAGTTTCTTCAGAACTTAAGATTAGCAAGTACCTTTTGCAGAAGCCTCATATGGAGGCTCATGTGTACCTCTTACAGAGTGATATAAATTATGAGACTAGAAACTGTTTTAATTATTTAAACGATGAATGTGTGTTGGTAATAGCTGCTGATTTTAATGCTGATGTCGTACGTGATAATAGCTACACTTAAAGATTCACTGACTTTGTAAAGAAATATGGTTTCAAATTGAATTTCTTTGAATCTATCAGAGACAATGACCAATCAGCAACCTGTGTTTGACAATGGTCTAGCTAATTTTCTATATGAAGATGGGTATAAATTTTGTCTAGATCTAGGTATTTCAGATCATTGTGCATTGTTCATTGAGCTGCCGCAGACAGACAGGAACATTTCACGTATGAGAACCCACATAACCAGGAACTTTAGCAAAGAAAACTTGTTAATATTTAGTAAGAAGCTAAAAGAGGATAAAATGGGCTTTTGATTATCATAACTCAAGTGATGAAAACTTTGAAAAAATCGTAAATGGTGTATTTAATGAAACATTTCCACCTAGACTCTGTGGCAATAAAATGTCAAATAAATTAAATTAGATTACCCAGGGCATAAAAATTTCCAGTGTAAGGAAAAGGCAAGTTCACAGAGAATTAAAATGTAATAAAGATATTGACTTCATTGAATATGTTGGACTCTGTGAAACCATATTTAAAAGAGTTTTCAAGGCAGCAAAACAACTGGCAAATAACAGAGCAATATTAAATCATGAAAGTAAGACATAGGCTGTGTGGTCAGTCATTAGATCTGAGTTAGGTGTTCATTCATACCTGCCAAGTTTTCCGGTTTTCCCGGAAGAATCCCAGATTTTGGGGTAGTCTTCCGGTTTTCCGGATGAACGTCACTTTTTCTCAGATTTGCAAATACCGGGCCTTTTCCCGCCCATTGATTGCATTTCAGTTTTGACTTTCGATAATAGCTGTTATTCTCAGATGCGAGTGTTTGAAATTCGACGGAAGTCGACGGATAATATTATTGATGATCCCTTCTCCCAGAATATCGCTGCGCTTTTGTCATTAACTCTTTGTGTTTGAAACACTGCTGGCGAAAGTCGATCGAACGTTCTATAGATAATCATATCTCACAGGTTATTGCTGCGTTCTCTTTGTGCTTTGACTGCACGTTAGCGGGAAAGCTTTCCTTATGCTTGCTTTTGTGGGGTGTTTGCTATGTTGTCTGGTATTCGTGCAACTGTGTGACGAATTTTTGTAGCCGGCCGCGGTGGCCGTGCGGTTCTGGCCTTGCAGTCCGGAACCGCGGGACTGCTACGGTCGCAGGTTCGAATCCTGCCTCGGGCATGGCTGTGTGTGATGTCCTTAGGTTAGTTTGGTTGAAGTAGTTCTAAGTTCTTGGGGACTTATGACCCAAGATGTTGAGTCCCATAGTGCTCAGACCCATTTGAACCATTTTTTTTTGAACGAATTTTTGTGCGATTTAGTGTTCTCGTGATAGCTCAACTAAGAAAAGATATCATCAGTCTTTCAGGGATGCATATTCTGCTGAATTTCCGTGTATTATGCGATCACGGAAAGATGAAACATTCGCGTTCTGTTCCATATGTTCGTGTGATATAAATATTTCTTACGGAGGAAGAACTGAATTAATAAATCATATCAAATCCGTTAAACACGTCTCCAATACGAAAATGGAGGACAGTAATAGGAAAATTGATTCACTTTGCAGGCAGATGACTCTACTACTGTTGAGAGTGAGAACAGATGATACCAAATGGGCTCGCTTGATGAGAATTCGTGGAGCTGATGGTGTGCCTAAGTACGATAGGTTATCCAGGCTAATGCTTTCTGTTTTGAGTCTACCACAGAGCAATGCTGAGTGTGAGCGTATGCTCAGCTTGGTGAAGAAAAATCGCAATCAGTTTAGGTCGTCTGTGTTGAATGAAACTCTGGGATTCATTTCTGTTTTGAAAACAAGAATCAGCGCTCCATGTTACATGAATAGTTTTACTTCAGAACTTCTGCAGAAAGCAAAGAAAGCTACTCATCTTCATCTGTCCTCCGCAACCTGTGATGGAATATAGCTAGTGTTCTATGAACTTGAGAAAATTTGGTAAATAAGTGTAAATAAATGTTCAGTTTAGTAATTTTGACAGTGTCGTTCATATTGTGGCTTGCAGGATCAAGAGCAGAAAAGCTCATTTTTGTGTGATGTGTAAACTGTTCCTTGTGTTAAGTGACAAAAAATTTGCGATGAATGCATGCACTAAATTTTTGCGATTTGGGTCTTCCGGATTTCCGTTTTTGAAAGTTGGCAGGTATGGGTGTTAAACCAAGAAATTTCAAAAATTGAGACTGAAGGAAACACTATTGTAAGTACAATTCAAATACCAGAATACTTACATGGGTTCTTTATAATTGTAGCAAAGTCGGATGCAGATGTAACAGATTATCACAACAAAGTAAATCCCTTTGGCCTAAGTGAAAACTCTGAAAACTTACAACATTTTTAAAACTTTCTGTGGAGGATGTAGAAAATGCTATTCTAACATTAAGAAACAAAAAATCTGCAGGTCAGGATGGAATACACACCAAAATCGTTAAAGCAGTGCACAATAAAATTGGAAATCCACTAGCTCAAATATTAAATCACACAGGAACTGAAATATGCAAAGTCAAACCACTCTTCAAGAAGGAATCAAGAGAGATCATGGGAAATTATCATCCTATCTCAATTCTTCCAGTTATCTCTAAAATATTTGAAAACTTGCTGTTTCCCAAATCCAAATTTCATTGCAAGATATTCTGTTATTTTAAACAATCAATTTGGTTTTCAGCAGGGAAAAATCCCACAGACGCAGTGAACAGTTTCTATGAGAAAATAAGTACTTCATTAGACAGCAGAAATAAGGTGGCAGGGATTTTCTGCGACCTCACAAAGGTGTTTGATTATGTAAACCATGCAACGCTTATTTAAAAACTTGAAAAGTTTGGCATTAGTGGCACTGCTCCACAGTGGCTTAAATCCTACTTATCAAACAGAAAGCAAAGAGTTAGCATCTCTGTAAATGGCGCCTATTATTTTTCTGATTGTAAAAAAATACAGGGTGTTTCAAAAAGAAAATACGTATTACAAAGTATTATTTTGTGCAAGCTATCGATTGATGCGCTTCTACTCGGCTATTGGAGAAACGAATACATAGTGTAGTTTATGTTAATAGCTACAGGATGTCAATTGTCTTCTGTTTTGCTTGGTAACTGTCAGTTGTTTAAAATGTCTACTCCACAACAGAAATCATGTTGTGTTCTCGAGTTTGTGAACTGCAATTCCGTGATTACAGTGCAAAGACGTTTCAGGTTGAGGTACTAAATTGATCCTCTGAATGGGTGGAACATCCACAGATGGTAGCGACAGTTTCTAGAAACAGGATATGTACGTAACAGAAAGAGCCCTGGCCACCCTCATGTTCTTGAAGAAAATGTTGCATGAATTCAAACTGTTTTCCAATGCAATCCTTCAAAGTCAACTCGTCATGCCAATCAGGAGCTACAACTGCCTACAACAACAATTTGACATGTTTTGAGACATGGCTTGGTTTTGAAGCTGTACAAATTACAGCTGTTACAAGCTGTGTGTCCTGATGACAAGCACAAACATGTGGCATTTTGTAAGGAGATTCTTGATGATATTGACAATGATAACACTTTCGCACAGTGCATCGTGTTCAGTGATGAAGCGACTTTCCATGTTAGTGGTCAGGTAAACAAACACAATGTTCGAATTTGGGGCCTACAGAACATACATGCAGCCATTGAACATTTAAGAGATTCACCCAAAGTCAATGTGTTTTGGGTGATATCCTAATAATCAATTTACGGCCTATTCTTCTTTGATGGAAACACGGTTAATGGTCAGCAGTATCTCGCTATGTTACAAAACTGGTTGTATCCGAGGCTGCATGAAGGCAACTTCATTTTTAACAAGACGGGCCACCCCCTCACTGCAGTCACCAAGTGTGTGAATATCTGAATGAAACTCTACCAAACTGTTGGATTGGTCATCAAGGAGCTGGTGACTTAGCATGTCTCAGCTGGGCTCCATGGTCACAGGATTTGACGCCCTCTGACTTCTTCCTGTGGGTTTTCATTAAAGACAATGTTCTGTACCACCACTCTGACAGAACCTTAAAAAGTTGAAGAACTGGATCTGCACTGCCATAACATCAGTGACAAAGGTCATGCTTCCCTGAGTATAGGAGGAATTTAAGTATCAATGTGATATTGTTCATGTCTCTGATGGAGGGCATATTGAACATCTGTAATCTGAACTTGGTGAAGTTCGTAAATAAATTAGATTAGTACTTGTTCGATAGATCATGAATACGACACTTCATAATGATGTGGAATGTGTCAGGTTAAATGCTTTTAATTTCCTTTTAAATGCTATATGGTTATCTGTCAGATTTTTGATGCTATGCTATGTGTGTAAAGTTTCATATTCATATGTCTTAAAGTTTAATAAATAGATGTATCTGAAATACATATATTCTTTTTGAAACACCTTGTATTTTCCACAAGGCTCCATATAGGGCCCAGTCCTATTTCTCTTCTATGTTAACGACTTACCACTAAAAATCAGCTCCCCATCAGTTCTATTTACAGATGATACTTCTGTCTTAGCTGAAAATCAGGATTGAGAAAAAATTCCTAAATCTGTGATCAGTACCTTAGAAACTTGGTTTCAGCTAAATGGGTTGGATCTAAACGTATCTAAGACTCACATAATGCAATTCAAAACCAAACAGTCAAAATTTGAGCAGATTAAGATTGTTCACAACAAGAAAGGTATAGAACAAGTTGACTCACTCAAATTCTTAGGTCAAAACGTAGATAAAAATTTGAGCCTTCAGGTACACACATTGAATACCTAGCAAAGTGAGCAGCTTTGCATTTGCAATGCAAATATTATCAACTGCAACATACATGGACACACGAAAAGTAGCACATAGAAGCTACTTTGAATCCATTGTTAGGTTATGGTACCGTTTTTTTGCAGTAACTCTGTTATGGTGTAATGTCGAGCACCAGCCCGCCATTTGGGAACAAGAGAGCAGATAGGGCTGTGAAGAAGATGTTAGGCAATTGCATGCTGACTGACCCCAACCCAGGATGGAAATGTGACAGCAGCAACCTCTATGCGAGGAGGACATAAGCGCCGTGCTGGCTGGTCATGGCCCAGTTCTACAGCAGCTTGAAGACTAGCAGCTAGATATAAGCATCAAAGCTCCTACATTCTGTGCAGTTCGATCTTGGACTTGTTATGCTGAAGAACATTGATCATTTTGTCTGTCGCCCTTTGCTTGCGATACATGTGTCTGACACAAAGTTAAGTATTGTATTTTTTCCTTTCATAATAAAACTCAGTAATACAATTTGCTTGAATTACTGTCTAGTGATCCGAGAAAGCAAGTTTCCTAGACACCTCATATTCGATGACCAGGTGGAATTCAACATTGGCGACGAGTATTATGGAGAACCCAGTGCCAAGTGGTTATGGATTTTCTTTTGTGTTTTGCTGGCGGATTGATTCTATATTGTCTTTACTTTGCAGAGGTGTGTTTACTTGCTTTTACAGTATATCTTACAGTGTTTTTGCTAATCAGTGTTTCCAGGTAGATGCTGTAGATGTTGCAGAAATTCTCTTTGCTTGATTGCTTATTTTTCCTGCTTGTCTTGCCTGTTTATTGCATTTGTCTCTCCCACTATGAGCAACTGCTCCCCCACTCCCTCGCCCCCCCCGCCCCCCCACCCCCGCCTGCCCCCCCCCCCCCCCCCACCTGCTCAGGCGCCTCAGCTGCATAAACATGGTACAGCAGCTCCTTACCACTCAAGCGGCCACTGCAGCGCAGAATACAACTGTAGCTCTGAGTGCCATGCGACAAAGACGAGGAGTGGCTTGAGTGGTTGTAACAGTTTGATGTCCACATAATTGCTCACAATGTGCCAAGTTCTGTGAAACTACATTACTTTTTGTCAATGGTGGGAAGTGCAGTGTTTCATCTCATTCAGAAGTTGATCTCTAACGCAAAGCTGAGTGAACTTTCTTATGATCGGGTTGTAGATTCACTAACTTTTATGACCAACAAGTAAATGTAAATGTGGTAGCAGCTAGGTATCAATTCTTTAATTGCAAGAAAATGTCGGAGCAAACTTATCGTGAGCGGGTAACAGATTTGCAGGGTATGACAAGAAAATGAAAATTCCAAGTTGCTTGTGGTGCCTTATATTCAGATGTTAGGTTGCATGATGGAATCGTGTACAATGTAACTGATGTCAAAATTGGAGAACAGATTTTGAGACAGTCTGATCCATCATTCCAGCACATCGTGCAAACACTAGATCAGTATGATACGGGTGCCATGTCAGGTGGTAAATTTGAGCAGCCACCAACTTGTCGGGTTAGTCATCCCTGGCCCAGTAGGCAGCGGCAGTTTCCGCGTGCCACGCCACATAAAAAGTTCTCTACACTGGGAAAACAGCTCTCTAAATATGTGACCGGAATTAACTCATGCCCCAGGTGCTATTCACGGCACAAACGCCAAGACTGCCCGTCCACACAAGCACAGTGTTGTGTTTGTGGCAAGAAAGGTCACATACAATCTGTGTGTTTGCAACGGCACAAATATAAGAATTCGGCCCACTCAAAAAAAATCTATTCAGAAGGCCCATGTAATTGGTGCTGTGTATTCAAAGCTGGATGCAGGGATGAGCAAAACTAGCAAGAAAAACTGTTTGTTCAGTGCTTTGACAGTCCAACAAACTTTTTGTCCAATTGCATATTGGCGAAAAACGTGTGAAATTTCAGTTGGACACGGGTGCCTCTGTTACATCGCTGAATCGTAACACACATAAACTGTTAGCCTCCCCACACCTGTCTAAAATTATGACGCAACTGATGGCTTATAATGGACAAGACATTCCTGTTCTCAGAAAATGTACTTTGCCTGCCGTGTATCGCTCTCATACGCGAACTATAAGTTTCACTGCGCTACGATCACACGATTCTGAACACCATATTTGGTCTTGATTCGTTTGATTTTTTTGGCTTTACAATTCAGTGCAAAGGGAAAGCATTATCAGTGAACTCATATTAATGTGATAATTAAAAAACAGTCTTGAATGCAAATTTCTTTTAACCAAAGTGACGAGTTTCAGTCCTTAAGGATCATCTTCAGATTCTGAAATAACATACGCACAGATAGAGGGATCCTTACGGTATCGTACATACACTGAAATACAATTACAAACTACATATACCCGGAACGGCAGGTGGACTTCCATGGAGCAAGCCGCGCCGACCTGCGAAGCTGAACTGACTGCTAAGTGGATAGGCAGGGAGTGGTCTTAAATAGCACTAGACCCGCTCACCGTTCTGTGTATGACATCAGTGCTAACCGATCAGAAGTATAGCGTGTACTACTAATAAAATGTATTACAATAGTCTATATTACTAAGATTTGAAGAAGAGTTATAGTTGAAATACATCGTAAAGTTGCTATGTAATAGCTATTAGGCAAAAAATTAAACTGTAGTATACAGGGGGTAGGAGGGTGGGGGTGATTGGGGGGGGGGGGGAGGAGGAATGTTCTGGCGTAACCACAAGCGCCGAAACGGAGATGAGGGGCGCAAGACCAGAGAAGGTGATGAGGAAACAGCGGCCAATGGAGCGCCGAACTGGACCGCGCCGCGCCAAGAGCGACACCTGGAAGAAGCGAATACAAGCGACGCTCCTGCCAGCCTTGGCGCGCAGATCAGCACCAGATCGCGGACGCTAGCTGTCAGCGACGTGTGTCAACTGGCCTGAACAGTACACACATCAAGGACCCTAAATTATGTTGCAAGCCGCCCTTCGTTTGCGACTACTACTTTTAAATCTCCAAAATTAAGTATTGTCAATTGCTTCATAGAAATAAAACTACTAATCTAATTTGTTTGAATTGTTGTATAGCATTCCGAGAACGCAAGATCCTCTAGGCACCCTGTAACAACGAGTGGACAAGACCCCACAATTACAATTATTACAAACTATGGTAACAGCATGTGGTAGCTGACACTGCCGTTGAACAGAGTACCAAAAGAAGCTTCTATCAAGCAGACATAGATAACTGTTTAAACAATATTTAACAGTTTGTTGTCATTTAATGTGAGTGTTCTTGTGCAAAAAAAGCTGGCTTATTTATTTAAGAACAAACCTTATTTATGGTCATCCTAGATCTTCTGTGTGCCACCAAATGCTTATAAAATTTGTAGTATATCAGTATCCCCCATGAACCATGGACCTTGCCGTTGGTGGGGAGGCTTGCGTGCCTCAGCCACACAGATAGCCGTACCGCAGGTGCAACCACAACGGAGGGGTATCTGTTGAGAGGCCAGACAAACGTGTGGTTCGTGAAGAGGGGCAGCAGCCTTTTCAGTAGTTGCAGGGGCAACAGTCTGGATGATTGACTGACCTGGCCTTGTAACACTAACCAAAACGGCCTTGCTGTGCTGGTACTGCGAACGGCTGAAAGCAAGGGGAAACTACAGCCGTAATTTATCCCGAGGGCATTCAGCTTTACTGTATGGTTAAATGATTATGGCGTCCTCTTGGCTAAAATGTTCCGGAGGTAAAATAGTCCCCCATTCGAATATCCGGACGGGGACTACTCAAGAGGACGTCGTTATCAGGAGAAAGAAAACTGGCGTTCTACGGATCAGAGCGTGGAATGTCAGATCCCTTAATCGGGCAGGTAGGTCAGAAAATTTAAAAAGGGAAATGGATAAATTAAAGTTATATATAGTGGGAATTAGTGAAGTTCGGCGGCAGGCGGAACAAGACTTTTGGTCAGGTGAATACAGGGTTATAAATACAAAATCAAATAGGGGTAATGCAGGAGTAGGTTTAATAAAGAATTTAAAAAATAGGAGTGCAGGTAAGCTACTATAAACATCATAGTGAACGCATTATTGTGGCCAAGATAGACACAAAGCCCATGCCTTCTATAGTAGTACAAGTTTATATGCCAACTAGCTCTGCAGATGATGAAGAAATTGATGAAATGTATGATGAGATAAAAGGAATTATTCAGGTAGTGAAGGGAGACGAAAATTTAATAGTCATGGGTGACTGAAATTCGAGAGTAGGAAAAGGAAGAGAAGGAAACATAGTAGGTGAATATGGATTGAAGAAATGAAGGAGGAAGTCGTCTGGTACAATTTTGCATAGAGCATCATAGCTAACACTTGGTTCAAGCATCATAAAAGAAGGTTGTATACATGGAAGAATCCTGGAGATACTAGAAGGTATCAGATAGATTATATAATGGTAAGACAGAGATTTAGGAACCAGGTTTTAAATTGTAAGACATTTCCAGGGGCAGATGTGGACTCTGACCACCATCTATTGGTTATGAACTGTAGATTAAAACTGAAGAAACTGCAAAAAGGTGGGAATTTAAGGAGATGGGACCTGGATAAACTGATTAAACCAGAGGTTGTACAGAGTTTCAGGGAGAGCATAAGGGAGACAATTGGTAGGAATGGGGGAAAGAAATACAGTAGAAGAAGAATGGATAGCTCTGAGGGATGACGTAGTGAAGGCAGCAGAGGATCAAGTAGGTAAAAAGACGAGGGCTAGTAGAAATCCTTGGGTAACAGAAGAAGTATTGAATTTAATTGATGAAAGGAGAAAATATAAAAATGCAGTAAATTAAGCAGGCAAAAAGGAATACAAACGTCTCAAAAATGAGATCGACTGGAAGTGCAAAATGGCTAAGCAGGGATGGCTAGAGGACAAATGTAGGGATGTAGAGGCTTATCTCACTTGGGGGAAGATAGATACTGCCTACAGGAAAATTAAAGAGACCTTTGGAGAAAAGAGAGCCACTTGTATGAATATCAAGAGCTCAGATGGAAACCCAGTTCTAAGTAAAGAAGGGAAAGCAGAAAGGTGGAAGGAGTATAAAGAGGGTCTATACAAGGACGATGTACTTGAAGACAATATTATGGAAATGGAAGAGGATGTAGATGAAGATGAAATGGGAGATATGATACTGCGTGAAGAGTTTGACAGAGCACTGAAAGACCTGAGTCGAAACAAGGCCCCAGGAGTAGACAACATTCCATTAGAACTACTGATGGCCTTGGGAGAGCCAGTCCTGACAAAACTCTAGCATCTGGTGAACAAGATGTATGAGACAGGCGAAATACCCTCAGACTTCAAGAAGAATATAATAATTCCAATGCCAAAGAAAACAGGTGTTGACAGATGTGAAAATTACCGAACTATCAGTTTAATAAGTCACAGCTGCAAAATACTAACGCGAATTCTTTACAGACGAATGGAAAAACTGGTAGAACCCGACCTCGGGGGAGATCAGTTTGGATTCCGTAGATATGTTGGAACACGTGAGGCAATACTGACCTTACGACTGATCTTAGAAGAAAGATTAAGGAAAGGCAAACCTACGTTTCTAGCATTTGTAGACTTAAAGAAAGCTTTTGACAATGTTGACTGGAATACTCTCTTTCAACTTCTAAAGGTGGCAGGGGTAACATACAGGGAGCGAAAGCCTATTTACAATTTGTGCAGGAACCAGATGGCAGTTATAAGAGTCGAGGGGCACGAGAGGGAAGCAGTGGTTGGGAAGGGAGTGAGACATGATTGTAGCCTCTCCCCAATGTTATTCAATCTGTATATTGAGCAAGCAGTAAAGGAAACAAAAGAAGAATTCGGAGTAGATATTAAAATCCATGGAGAAGAAATAAAAACCTTGAGGTTCGCCGATGACATTGTATTTCTGTCAGAGACAGCAAAAGACTTGGAAAAGCAGTTGAACGGAATGGACAGTGTCTTGAAAGGAGGATATAAGATGAACATCAACAAAAGCAAAACGAGGATAATGGAATGTAGTCGAATTAAATCGGGTGATGCTGAGGGAATTAGATTAGGAAATGAGACACTTAAAGTAGTAAAGGAGTTTTGCTATTTGGGGAGCAAAATAACTGATGATGGTCGAAGTAGAGAGGATATAAAATGTAGACTGGCAATGGCAAGGAAAGCGTTTCTGAAGAAGAGAAATTTGTTAACATCGACTATAGATTTAAGTGTCAGGAAGTCGTTTCTGAAAGTATTTGTATGGAGTGTAGCCATGTATGGACGTGAAACATGGACGATAAATAGTTTGGACAAGAAGAGAATAGAAGCTTTCGAAATGTGGTGTTACAGAATAATGCTGAAGATTAGATGGGTAGATCACATAACTAATGAGGAGGTATTGAATAGGATTGGGGAGAAGAGGAGTATGTGGCACAACTTGACAAGAAGAAGGGACCGGATGGTAGGACATGTTCTGATGCATGAAGGGATCACAAATTTAGCATTGGAGGGCAGCGTGGAGGGTAAAAATCGAAGAGGGAGACCAAGAGACGAATACACAAAGCAGATTCAGAAGGATGTAGGTTGCAGTAAGTACTGGGAGATGAAGAAGCTGGCACAAGATAGAGTAGCATGGAGAGCTGCATCAAACCAGTCTCAGGACTGAAGACCAAAAGAACAACAACAACAACAGTATATTAGTTTAGAGTTGAAAGTGATTGACTCAGGTCGTAGCAAAACACTGCCGGAGTCCAAGTAGAGACATCGACTTCTCGAGTGAAAAGCTTAAGAGAGTGATTATGGGCACTTTACATGGTGATCGTAAAGAGGACACTTTTGTGACGAGTGACGGTAAAGTGGGTTATTCGGTTGTTTGGGTGGATTGATTCTGGGCAGTGAATGGCCGCCCTAAAGTTTATATTTTGTAGTGACTTTATATTTCGCAAGTTCTGAATGTGCTTCAGTGCTAAACTTTGGTTGGTTGGTAGATTTGGGGGAAGGGACCAAACAGCGAGGAGTATTTATTATTTGCTGAAACGGTTCCAAATATTCTGTCCGCTTAGTCTGTTTGAATCCTAATGAACATGTTAAATTCTTTGAATACTCTCTCTGCCGAACTTGCTTATGGGCGGAAATGTGTAACTAGAATATGTTTTATCTGTTGTTCATTAAAGAAAACTCTTGGCTTACTGTTTCTGAAGTTGGAGAAACGCTGTCAGTTAATATTTCTAACCAACTCTTGGTAAATATTCATTTGTAATAATTTGTGATGGTTCAAATGGCTCTGAGCTCTATGGGACTCAACTGCTGAGGTCATTAGTCCCCTAGAACTTAGAACTAGTTAAACCTAACTAACCTAAGGACATCACAAACATCCATGCCCGAGGCAGGACTCGAACCTGCGACCGTAGCGGTCTTGCGGTTCCAGACTGCAGTGCCTTTAACCGCACGGCCACTGCGGCCGGCAATAATTTGTGATAATAGGTGTGGAAGTCACCGTTTTAACCACATACGTGCGAGGGTAACTAATAAAAACATCAAATAATGCAGTTACGTGTTTTACCTGCTCCTAGGTTGTGATAGGGGGCCAGCTGCGTCTGGGAACACCAAGTCCAGTGGTTTAGTAGGAAAAATTGGATTGAGTTCTGTTAAATTATATCGATTTGGTTGTTTCACCTACTGACAAATGACGCTTTTTCTTATGACTCGATGTACCCTGCGTCGCACATTAGGAAAATAACAGTACGAAACGATCTTGTCTGTGAATTTTGACATCGCATACTTAGGGTGACCAGACGTCCGGATTAATCCGGACATGTCCTTCTTTTTAGCTCCTTGTCCGGGGTCCGGGCGGATTTTTACAGTGCCCGGCGTTTTCGCAAAGTTGAATGTAATACAGTTAAATTTACAATCCTTCCCGTTCTATTGCTCTTTTCGTAAATACTTGAACTATTGGTGCCGCCTTCGTGATAAACACGCACGAAGGCGGTGTCAGTAGGTGGCACAAGGATCGTCGATGTTATCGTTGATCGACCTATAAGCGAATGCAAATATCGGTTATTTAAATCTTCGTTTCGTATGTTCGCTTTGTATTGGCTTGGCTTCCTATAGTGCACGTGTGATTTGTGAGCGTAATTTTTAACCAAGTGAATTACGTAAAATATTTGGCTATGCCTAAACGAAAGTGTACATTTTCTGATGTCCTTTCCTGCAAATATCGGGCTTTCAAGAAAGGGAGAAATGAATTTGAAGCGGAATGTAAGATATGTGGAGCTGGAACGTACATCTCAGTGGCCAATAAAGGTAAGAAATAACTCGACAGTTTAACTGTCATGGTTTTATTTCATTGTTGCATAGTCATTCAATTTATTTGTATTCGGAAGGTTAAAGTGCAGTTTACATGTTGTCAGCTGCAGCTTGAATTGTAGATGTTTGTAGTGGTGCGTCGACTGAAGGGAGGTGAATGGTCTTACGTTTTTCGCTTTGTAAACAATTCCGTGTTATTGACATAATAAAACAATTGACGCCACACTGTCACTACAATCGATGTTTTTAATTTAAAATAAAAAAAAAATATTGTTCTGGGAATCACCACTTGACCACCAGTAACAATTAACTATTAGTTTTAGCGGTAATTCCCGGCAGTCACGTGACTTGTCCAAAGCTGACGGGTGGTATCCTCATCTGCAGTTGACCCGTTTGATGTGTCCCCTTTTTTTCTTCCTTTGTCCTCCTTGTTGAAGCTGTTTGTCCTCCTCTTTAAACAATTGCATCTGGTCACCCTACGCATACTGTCCCTAGCATGATAGGTGTATTTGATAAAGTGATCGACGTGTGCACCAGGTAGACATACGAACCCCTGGGACGACTCTGGTGCGCTGTGATGGAACAGCAGTTCCTGGTGCAGAGTGTAGTACTTACCCAGTTCTTCACTCTTATCGTCTTGAAGTCTCCGCTTTACATTTCGCCAGTGTGTATCTTTTTCCTGTAACTTATATTTCGTCACATCCTTAAGCAGTTTGGTCGGTAGATGTAGACGCACATAAGAAAATTGCAAAAATCGGTAGTTTGTTCTGTCAACTTGCTGAATTCGTGTAACCGTGTGGCAGGTGTGAAAGTGCATACGCTATAATGTCTATAATATTCCGCTCTCCTTTTATGTATACTATCTCAAAACTGAACTCTTGTAAGAGAAGACATAGCAGGCAATATGCCTGTCTAACAATTGGCAGGTTAGTAGAAAGGACATAGTTTGATGATCGTAAAACGCTTCTGTGTTCTTACCCTATAAATAGTACTGAAACTTCCTAAACTCCCAGACAACCGCTAAGGCTTCCAGTTCTGTTACCGGATAAGATGATTCACTTTGTGTCAGGAATCTACTTGCGAAACTAATCACATATACAGTAGATTTTCCGTCAATTTTTCTGATTTGAAACAGGCATGCGCAAACTCCATGTACCGATGCATCTGTGCTGAGACGAAAGTCTTGGTTCATATGAAGGTTATTTAACAGGTTAGCATTGACTCGGGCCTCCTTAACTGCGTCAAAAACTTTCTGGTATTTCGCTGTCCACAACCACTTATTGTTCTTTCTCAATAGGTTTATCAGAGCATCACTGCTTAGCAATTAATCTGGCACGAACTTTCTGAAAAAAGCACGTCAATCCGAAGAAAGCTTTGGGTTGTCTTCGGTTTTGAGGGTGGAAAATGTGTTATTGCATCAGTCTTTCCTTTGTCTGGTACTGTTCCTTCTGAAGAAATAATGGGGCCTAAAAGCCGCGCTGGAGTAGCCGAGCGGTCTAAAGCGCTGCAGTCATGGACTGTGCGGCTGGTCCCGGCGGAGTTTCGACTCCTCACTCGGGCATGGGTGTGTGTGTTTGTCCTTAGGATAATTTAGGTTAAGTAGTGTGTATCCTTAGGGACTGATGACCTTCGCAGTTAAGTCCCACAAGATTTCACACACATCTGAACATTTTTTGTGTGGAATTTAAAGCTAGGGAAACATTGCCATTCCGTTTCGTGATTGGCTAAAATATGGTGACTATGAAGATTCAATTACACCACTGGCCATTAAAATTGCTACACCAAGAAGAAATGCAGATGATAATAGAACTGACATGTGATTACATTTTCACGCAATTTGGTTGCATAGATCCTGAGAAATCGGTACCCAGAACAACCACCTCTGACCGTAATAACGGCCTTGATACGCCTGGGCATTGAGTCAAACAGAGCTTGGATGGCGTGTACAATTACAGCTGCCCATGCAGCTTCAACAAGATACAACAGTTCGTGAAGAGTAGTGACTGGCATATTGTGACGAGCCAGTTGCTCGGCCACCATTGACCAGACGTTTTCATTTGGTGAGAGATCTGGAGAATTTGCTGGCCAGGGTAGCAGTCGAACATTTTCTGTGTCCAGAAAGGCCCGCACAGGACCTGAAACATGCGGTCGTGCATTATCCTGCTGAAATGTGGGGTTTCGCAGGGTTCGAATGAATGGTAGAGCCACGGATCGTAACACACCTAAAATGTAACGTCCACTGTTCAAAATGCGCTCATTGCGAACAAGAGGTGACCGAGACGTATAACCAATGGCACCCCATACCATCACGCCGGGTGATACGCCAGTATGGCAATGACGAATACACGCTTCCAATGTGCGTTCACCGCGATGTCGCCAAACACGGATAAGACCATCATGATGCTGTAAACAGAACCTGGATTCATCCGAAAAAATTACGTTTTGCCATCCGTGCACCCAGGTTAGTCGTTGAGTACACCATCGCAGGCGCTCCTGTCTGTGAGGCAGCGTCAAGGGTAACCGCAGGCATGGTCTCCGAGCTGATAGTCCGTGCTGCTGCAAACGTCGTCGAACTGTTCGTGCAGATGATTGTCGTCTTGCAAACGTCCCCATTTGTTCACTCGGGGATCGAGACGTGGCTGCACGATCCGTTACAGCCATGCGGATAAGATGCCTGTCACCTCGACTGCTAGTGATACGAGGCCGTTGGGATCCAGTACGCCGTTCCGTTTTTCCCTCCTGAACCCACCGATTCCACATTCTGCTAACAGTCATTGGATCTCTACCAACGCGAGCAGCAATGTCGCGATACGATAAACCGCAGTCGCGATAGGCTACAATCCGACCTTTCTCAAAGTCGGAAACGTGATGGTACGCATTTCTCCTCCTTACACGAGGCATCACAACAACGTTTCACCAGGCAACGCCGGTCAACTGCTGTTGTGTATGAGAAATCGATTTGAAACGTTCCTCATGTCAGCACGTTGTAGGTGTCGCCACAGGGCCAACCTTGTGTCAATGCTCTGAAAAGCTAATCATTTGCATATCACAGCATCTTCTTCCTGTCGGTTAAATTTCGAGTCTGTAGCACGTCATCTTCGATGTGTAGCAATTTTAATGGCCAGTAGTGTATTTCCCAATTTATCACTATTTCTATTCGTTTGTGTAGTTTGCTTTTTGCCCTTGGCATTGCATACGAAGAGTAACAAAAGGGTTGATGAGAGTACACATCCATGTTATGTGTCTAACTCTTAGTGCCACCAGAACGATTTTCAAACACTTGTACACACTGTAAGAGTAGTTCAAATTCATTTCTCTCTGTCATGGATAGGCATGAGGACTCTTGCACCTTATCCTGTATGACTGTCATATCGGTAGGTGTATATGACGATTGATTAGCGTAAGTTGCATTAACGAAAAATATCTCTTGGAAAATGACTCTTAAGTCATGTTGATTGGTATTTTGACTGTCCTCGTCTTCACTAAATCAAGAGATACTGTGCGATTTTCCACTTGAAAAAACACTTGCCTTTACCTAGGTATATTTTCATTTCACACCGCCGAAAAGAATTCGTGCGTAAAATGCAGCTGACTATCACTTTTTCGACGATAAAAGTCACGCCTTATTATAGTATCATTTATTTTAATAGTTTTCACTATTTGTGGTTTGTTACTCACTGTTATCATAATTCTGTAATTTTTCACTGGTGAGGTAGGTATATACATTTTTTTTTTTTATGTCCTTGAACAAACTAACTGATACATTCACGAAAGTGCCCGTGTCAAGAATAATATGTAAAAGTACGTCACCTGCTTTCACGTTTATTAGTGCCTGTATCACTTCGTCTGTCTCTCCGCCATTGCAAGCCTATTCAGAATACAATTCGTGTCTCACATCCTCATCCTGACCGTATCGCAAGAAAAGTATATGTCCATTCTATCTGCCCCCAGTGCTTCTGTCGGTCGTTGTCCGTGGGCTTACCGCGACCAATCGGCGTTTCCCGTCTGCTTCGGTAGACAGACTTACTATCGTCACTTACCTCGACTGTGTGTACCGTGTATTCCGTATCGTGACAGTTTTGTCTGTGCTGCTGCCGAAACTTGGTCCGCTTGCCTAACCTCTCTGCTTCGCATTTGTCCAGTATTCATTACGCGTTTCATTGCTTCTTCGTTTCTATCTGTATCGCTTGTCATTGGTTGTACCGGTTTCTGTTCTTGTGCCTGGGTGAATGTTGGTACCCAGGGTCATATCTACGACCTCCTATTCTCTGCTAATGCTTATTTCTTTGGCGATTAGTATCTCTGCACTTGTCGTCTTGTGGCGGCGCATTTGGACCACTGTTACTGTAGTTATTTTGGGATAGAGCATTTTGGAAATTCGGCGGCATATCCGAGTTATTCCTTTGGCCTCGACTCCTCGCAAGTCAAATCAGTGGAGTCCAAAATGGAAAAAAAAGTAGAGCATTTTGGAAATCCGGAGGCATACCCGACTTGTTCCTTTGGCGTCGACTCATCGTAAATCAAATCAGTAGAGTCCAATATGGAAAAAAAAAAGTATTCCGGGTCTGTCTCCGGTGTAGTGACTAGATTTTCTAGAATATGGCGCAATCGACCTTTCGAAATTTTCAGTACATTCACGTGGGATATGGGTTTGCTGAGGTACCATGTTTTGTTAATATAATTTTCAAAATATTTTTTTAGTCCTCGCTGTTTGCCATTGAATGCCTGTATGTCAAATATTTCACTCCGTAATCGTAATTTCCAAGAAGACTTGCTCGAATTGGTCGTGTGTTTGACGCTTGTTATACCTGCAGCTCAGGTCAATGCGTCGTCTTGACCAAATCTCTGCACGTGGCTTCCACATTGCGAAATACTCTTATGAATATGATTGGTTGTACTTTTTTCGATTCAGTAGCAAACACCTGAAGTTGTCAGTGTATCAAGAGGCTTTCATCAGCTAATAACGACCAAAGATAAGAATCTATTCCTGGTATATGTGACGTTGGCAAGTGTGATTGTGTTTGGTAACTTGTCTGATTCGTCATTAGCGTCGGCAACTGCTTATATGCGCCGGAATTCCTCTCGTTAATGTAGCGACTCTGCATTGATGGAGAGTTATACTTTCGTCTGCCTATCAAACTGTCTGGTATGATTCCTGTATTAATTTTGTTTGATCTGTTCGAACTGATCCGTTCCGAACATATCTGTTCCACTGCAGTTTTGGCATCGATGTCTACCTTATCAATAATTTTCTTTTCTTTCTCCGACATCGAATTTTCTGTCTTCTCGAGGAAACTTCTGTGCTGTATTACAAATTTTTGTGCAAGTGTGGAATCACCGTCAAACATGCGAACTCCTACACAGTCGTTCAATTCCTTTCCATCGGTGCTATCACGCATTTGTTCAAGCTTTATAAATCTGAGCTCCTCCGACAGTTTTTGTATCTTGTTGTGAAGATTTTCGCAAACTGTCTGCAGTTTGGAAGCTTCTGTCTCAACTTCCGTCAAGGTTTATGCTTATTCCGCAGTTTGCATATTCTCGTTTCGCAGTTAGCACATTTAATCTAGCTGCTGTTTTCTTTTGTTCTTTTAATATTTGAGATAATTTTGATCAAATTTTTGATCAAGACTTGTAAATTTCTGATCAAGGTTTGTAAATTTTTGATGGAATTTATCAAACAGAAATTGCATCATCCCATTCGCGCTGTTCGTATCAGCTGAGGCAAAGTTGCCTAATGTTTGTGATGCTGCTCTGCTCACTGCTCGTAAAGATTCCCTGTTCGCGCGACTTCGGACTATCTGAAATTTCCCGTCGTTCCGCGATACCTCTTTTGTAACAGCTCTGTGAAAGAATACTTTCAGCTGCTGATTTTGGTGGTAGTTTGTCCATTGTTTGCACTGAAGTATTACCTAGAAAAATTCTCTTGTTCACACTTCCCGTTAAATACAGATCTTGACTGCCATTAATGGTGTCGTCATTCTAATGACGCACCACATCGGTTGTGTGCCGACATCCACATTTAATACTTCATGAGTCTAGTTATTTAAAATATTTATTTTATTTTGTTCATCTTTCGTTGGTTCTATTTTTAATGGCTAAAGCAGATGTTCACACGTCATAATGTTACAGCGAGTCGTAATTATTCTTTATATGCAGGAAAATTTTTAGCGCGGCATTTGCATACAGCAGGATGACTGCTCCCTTCTATGAGGATGTTCTCTGTAGCACAAGGTTTCTAGCATCGGATACTACGTTCCATTAAAAGTTGTTACTAGAAAAGCCTTCGTTTGACTGACTGCAGGCGAGTAAATATTAAAAAAATGGCTCTGAGCACTATGGGACTTAACATCTGAGGTCATCAGTCCCCTAGACTTAGAACTACTTAAACCTAACTAACCTACGGACATCACACACATCCATACCCGAGGCAGGATTCGAACCTGCGACCGCAGCGGTCTCGCGGTTCTAGACTGAAGCGCCTAGAACCGCTCGGCCACTTCGGCCGGAAAATATCATTCCTTCGTCTTATCTTAAATAATGGCTCCTTATTTGTTTTCCGTTTCAGATACTATGTATTCTTTGTATTATAATTCTGTAAAAGCCTTGCTTCCCATCTCTTTTCTTCTTTCTTGTACTCAATTCTCCTTATTTATTTTATTCCACTTCTCTGTTTAGCACTAAACTGGAAAGAAAATTTACATCCATTATTTCATGAATGATCAGTCGTTTACGAACATCTATAAGTATGTGACTATTGTTATAGGCACAGCCCCTGTGAAGTTGACAGTATACTATATTAATAAAATAATAACGACGGCCACACAAGGAAAAGACATTCATAAATTTATAAGGAAATTATGTTATTGCTAATAATAGAAATGTTCATTTTTTACGTAAATTACGAGGCGATGGTGAGTCGCCTATCTTGAGAAGCTCTGTACATCGGTTCATTGACGCATTCACAAGAGTCCATTGTTCGTAAATATTATGAAGTCCGGCCTTTAACTTTTTGTTTCTCATGTTTCCTTGTGTGGTTTATTACAGTATTTCGTCACACCTTTCAACAGTTATTCTGCTGTAATGGAAGCGAAGCGGTCATAAATACTATTAAGTCTTCTTGGCTTAGAACTGAGTTGATGTAGTATTAGGTGATAAATAAATCCACAGACACTTGTATGTTTTATGTTGTATTTTTGTGTGTGAATTACATAAGAAGATGCTTCGTTTTCTCCTACAAATCAAGAGGACTGTACAACTCATAATTCTCAGGAGAAAGCAAGGGACTACCGCCAAGAAGAGAGTAAAAAAATAAAATCATAAAATTTCAGTTTTTGATTTTAATTGAATCAATTGTGGGTTATTGGTGAAACATTGTAAGCTGACTACACAAGCACTGTTTTTTGCCTTGTTCTTTAGTTAATTTCACTTTTTCTTTTACATCAACGATTCTCTGGCAGCTCAAAGATTATACTGTGTTTGTTATCCGTTTTTCTCCAGTAAGTACGTAATCTTTTGACAAATTTCAAGAATGATCTCTTCTTTCTTTGTAAAACTAGTAATGCCCTACTAAGTGACATGAAAATAACTTATGAGTAGTTACCCCAAAACGTAAAGCTAAACGCCCAACTGCTCCTGAAACCAAAACAATCTGCACAACTTTCTCCCTTCGGAGGTGATTAGACAGAGAACAGGAAAGCAAGGCCTTGTTACCATCGCTCCAGTGATAGAGCAGTGGAGATAGCGGTGCCATAGCGCCAGGAAACAGAAGCCAATACAAGAACCAGCCTCTGTCACCATCGATGAAGGCAGAACGAATAACAATAGGCATGAGTAAGCTACGCAGTTTAGTCCTCCACAAGCAAATACAGAAACAGAATTATGAATATCAAGAACCAAGAATAAGGAATTAAGACTCAAGAATCTTTATTCACCATAAATCATTTCACAATGATGCAGGTTTTGTCAATCTGATACAATATAAAGTATATATAATGCACAGTAGTACAATGTGTAGCACTAAATATTAGTTCTACAAAGTTTATGCAGCACATAATAATACAATTAACAGTTTTTAAAAGTTAATATAATACTCTGGTAAATCAAAGTATTCTTTAATATTATAAAAAAGGTGATCTGTTAACCACTTATGTTTAAAACTAATTATATCCATGGTCCGAGCAAAGACTGGTAACTTATTGAAAATTCTGAGTGGGCTTATTTTGTGAGAATTTCCAGTCATTGCTAACCTGTGCCTAGGTATATTTTAGCTTCGACTTAATGTGGTCATGAACTCCCCCCCCCCCTGACAACAAGTTCTGTCATATTATTTTTAATGTGAAGTCCTGCAACATATATATATTTATGTATATAGGTTTACAACGGTAGGTATTTTGAGCGTGGTGAAGAGTGGACGAAAATGTTCCAAATGACCTGTCTTACAAATTAAATGCAAAACCTTTCTTTTGTATTTTTAAAATGTTATCAACCTGGGGAGAATGACCCCATACAATAAGGCCATACGATATATGCGATTGGAAAAGTCCGAAGTATGTCATCTGAAGGTAATCCATGCTTACCATGTCCCTTAGTTTCATAAAGAGGTATGATACCTGAGATATCTTTTTGCAGACATGATTGATATGTTCTTGCCAATTAAGTTTGGAGTCAATGTGAGTACCTAGAAGTTTTACTGATCTAGTTTCTATATCATTTGTCATGCCTAGTATGAGCTGTTGTGTTTTATTGGGATTACATAAGAGTTTTTAGCAGTAGACCAGCCCAAAGCTATCTCAAGAGATAGAGTTCAGAGATGTTCTGACGAGACGTAAACAGTGTAGTATCATCTGCATAACATATGACAGGATGAGGTATGTTGTAAGGCAGGTCATTGATTGCAACAATGAAAACGAAGGGTCTGTGGATAGATCCTTGGAGAACACCTGTGTCTGTCTCGAACAAGGAAGAATGCATATTCCTGACTGAAACGAATTGTTTCCTGTTGTTCAAGTAAGAAGTGATGATGGCTAAAGTGTTCTCTTGCAGCCCATAGTATTCCAATTTCTTTAGTAGGATGTCAACAGGAATGCAATCAAATACCTTGCTTGAGTCACATAATACAAGTGATACTTTGTTTTTGTTTTCAATAGCATGTAATGTTCTATCAATGATTTTTAAAACAGCAGCAGTTGTGTTTTTCCCCTTGCGAAATCCAAACTGAAAGTTACAAAATAAGCCATGATCTTCAAAGTAGGTATTTAGCTGGTTGTGAATTAGTGCCTCATATATTTTTGACACTATAGGCACCATTGAGATTGGTCGATAGCTTTCAGGCAGTCTTCTATTCCCCTTTTTATAAACTGGGATGACTTTAGATATCTTGAGTGTATTAGGAAAAACTCCAAATTCTAAGTATTTATTGAAAATACTGGCTAATGGTGTGCATATTAAGTGTATTGTTTTTTTAATCATGTAATTGGACAACCAGTAGCAATCCACACTTTTTGAATTTGAAAATTTGGTAACAGTTTTTAAAATGTCAGTAGGTGTGATAGGATTCCAGTGAAATACATGTTATGTGGGCAGAGGGGTAGCCAGAAGGTCCGTTGCAGAAGAACTTGTTTCTTTAATACTGTTTGTTACTTCCTTAACTAAATTAATAAAAAAGTTATTTAGTACCTGAGGACTCATCAAAGGCGAGTGTGTTTGGGAGTGAGACCTTGATTTATAATTTGCCACGCTGTCTTGCATTTATTGGGAGCACTTTCTATGTACTTTTCAGATGCTAGTTGTTTTGTGAGAAGGAGCTTAGTTCTGTAGAATTTTTTGGATTTAGTATAAAAGTTATAGTTTCTCTCTCTCTGCTCAGTCCTGTGAATACAGGCATGCTTGTAGATCTGGTGTAATGTGTGCAAGTTTTCCCTAATTTCAGAGAGTTCTTCAGTTAACTACACTACTGGCCATTAAAATTGCTACACCACGAACATGACGTGCTACAGACGCGAAATTTAACCGACAGGAAGAAGATACTGCGATATGCAAATGATTAGCTTTTCAGAGCATTCACACAAGGTTGGCACCGGTGGCGACACCTACAACGTGCTGACACCAGGAAAGTTTCCAACCGATTTCTCATCCATGAACAGCAGTTGACCGGCGTTGCCTGGTGAAACGTTGTTGTGATGCCTCGTGTAAGGAGGAGAAATGCGTACCATTACGTTTCCGACTCTGATAAAGGTCGGATTGTAGCTAATCGCGATTGCGGTTTATCGTATCGCGACATTGCTGCTCGCGTTGGTCGAGAGCCGATGACTGTTAGCAGAATATGGAATCGCTGGGTTCAGGAGGGTAATACGGAACGCCGTGCTGGATCCCAACGGTCTCGTATCGCTAGCAGTTGAGATGACAGGCATCTTACCCGCATGGCTGTAACGGATCGTGCAGCCACGTCTCGATCCCCGAGTCAACAGATGGGGACGTTTGCAAGACAACAATCATCTACACGACCAGTTCGATGACATTTGCAGCACCGTGAACTATCAGCTCGGAGACCATGGCTGCAGTTACCCTTGACGCTGCATCACAGACAGGTGCGCCTGCAATGGTGTAATCAACGACGAACCTGGGTGCACGAATGGCAGAACGTCATTTTATCGAACGAATCCAGGTTCTGTTTACAGCATCATGATGGTCGCATCCGTGTTTGGCGACATCGCGGTGAACGCACATTGGAAGCGTGTATTCGTCATCGCCATACTAACGTATCACACGGCGTGATGCTATGGGATGCCACTGGTTACACGTCTCGGTCACCTCTTGTTCACATTGATGGCACTTTGAACAGTGGACGTTACGTTTTAGATGTGTTACGACCCGTGGCTCTACCCGTCATTCGGTCCCTGCGAAACCCTACATTTCAGCTGGATAATGCACGACCGCATGTTGCAGGTCCTTTACGGGCCTTTCTGAGTACAGAAAATGTTCGACTGCTGCCCTGGCCAGCACATTCTCCAGATCTCTCACTAATTGAAAACGTCTGGTCAATGGTGGCCGAGCAACTGGACTCGTCACAATACGCCAGTCACTACTCTTGATGAACTGTGGTATCGTGTTGAAGCTACATGGGCAGCTGTACCTGTACACGCCATCCAAGCTCTGTTTGACTCAATGCCCAGGCGTATCAAGGCCGTTATTACGGCCAGAGGTGGTTATTCTGTGTACTGATTTCTCAGGATCTATGCAGTCAAATTGCGTGAAAATGTAATCACATGTCACTTCTAGTATAATACATTTGTCCAATGAATACCCGTTTATCATCTTTATTTCTTCTTGGTGTAGCAATTTTAATGGCCAGTAGTGTAGTTAAGCATTTTATATTTACGTTTCCTTGCAGTTCTACCTGTTGTTAATGGAGAACAAGAATACCATAGTTCTATAAATTTCTCAAAAAAGTTATCAAAAGCTATTTCTGCTCCCAATTTCCCTGGTTGACATTTGGACACCCAGTCCCACTTTTCCTTCCGTAACTTATCAATAAACAGTGTAATGTACTCCTCTTTTTGTCCTCTCACCAGTACGGAGTTCGGTTCGGTAGTTTTCATTGGCTGCCTATTATAAAGTGTCAGGAGCAAAGGATCGAGATCTGCAAAGTCTCCTCTGCAAATGTGACTCTAAAATCTTCCTCAATGAAATTAACTATAATGTTGTCCAAGCATGCATCCATATGAGTAGGACACTTATTTGTACAGTATAAGTGTAATGATCTTAGTACATTCAAAAATATTTTTGTGACTTCTTTGTCTGTGTTAGCGATTTCAATTTTGAGACCTCCACAGGCAGCAATTCTTGTTTTAAATTTCCAAATATTTTAAATTAATAATTCAAACTTCTTACTAAATAGGTTAACATCACCATCTGGTGATCTATATAGGCTACCTACTATTATGTTTTCATCCAGCAGCTTAACACAACTGAACTCTGCCTGTGGTTCTGAACTATAAGTTGTTACATCAATTTTAGAAAATTTCACTCCTTCTCTTACAAAAATACCTGCACCACCATTCTTTCCCTGCTTTCTACACATGATATCAGCCACAACATACCCCTCAGGGACAAATATGTCTACTTGCTCAATTGTTAACCAGTGTTTATATATATATATATATATATATATATATATATATATATATATATATATAATGTCCACAAGCAAATCATTAGGAAAAGTTAATTTTTTGTCTTTATCTGTATTTATTTGGGGACTCTTTGTCCTCACACAGTTGCTTGGAGTATTAGGCCTGGTCACTTTCTTTAATCCACTGATACCGTCTCCTTGACTGTCTTTTTATGTGGTGTTGCAGCACGTCTGATCACAACAAAAATCCTGACTTCTCTGCAGTGGCTTCTTTCTGTGTGTTGATCTACGTACTCATCATGTTGGAGTTTTCTTTGCTTGTGCTCTATTCCTATTTATTCTTCTTTCTTTCATCTATTCTTTTTTTCATCTATACATACTGCAGGTTTATTTGCTGTCCATATGTGTTTTTGTATTTCCAAAGGGCTCTTTGGGATATTTTTTTCATTAGTTGATATCTAGATTGGCTGCTTGTCGCATGTCTTCCTTTCAGCTGCACATGCTGCTGGTTTATTTGCTAAAGCTACAGCCCTTAGCTCATTATTTGCAGTTGTGTCCTTCCACTTGAGTTCAGTAACTACTTTCTTATCCTTAGTCTTCTTGTTCACTTACTCTAGAATCCTTTTTTCTATAAGTTCCTTGCCTGTTGCATTCAAACACAGCCCATGTGAGGTATATAGCTCTTTGCTATTAGGTGTATTAATGAATTTTGCATTTTTAGAGCATAGTATTAGTTTTTAAATTTTCTATTTGTGCTGTTGATTTTTTGATTTATACAAGACCAGTCAGTCAGGTCATGTCTGTGAGGAATTCCCACTACTATCACATTTGTATTTCGTAGGTCTGACAGTGCTTTTTGCAGTGAATGAAGTGCCATGTTGGCTTCGTTTCTTGCTACATCATTATCACCAGTCCAGATAACACCATGGTCTTCTTTATTCAGTTTATGTAAGCCACTGCATTTTTTAAGTATCTCACTCATTGGGGCTCCGGGCATTACCTTTCCTTCAATTTCGTAATTATTTCTAGCTAGATTTATAATGTTTTGAGCACATCTTCTGCCATGGCTATCAGATTAGATTAGATTAGTACTTGTTCCATATATCATGAATATGACACTTCATAATGATGTGGAACGTGTCAGGTTAATAAGAGGCGTCTATACAAGATATTACATTACACTAAATGATACATGACACTTAATATTTTTAATTTTTTTTGTGGGTTTGGGGAAATTACCCACTTACTATATCCAAAAATTCATCTAATGAGTAGAAGGAGTCGCCATTAAGAAATTCTTTTAATTTCCTTTTAAATTCTATATGGCTATCTGTCAGATTTTTGATGCTATTAGGTAAGTGACCAAAGACTTTCGTGGCAGCATAATTTACCCCCTTCTGAGCCAAAGTTAGATTTAACCTTGAGTAGTAAAGATCATCGTTTCTCCCAGTATTGTAGCCATGTACACTGCTATTAATTTTGAATTCGTTCGGATTGTTAATAGCAAATTTCATAGGTGAATATATATATGTGTTGTGAGGCTACAGTGAAGATTTCTAGCTCTTTAAATGTGTCTGCAGGATGATCTTGGATGAGCTCCAGCAATTATTCTGGCTACACGCTTTTGTGCAATGAACACTCTTTTACTCAATGATAAGTTACCACAGAATATGATGCCACACAAAAGCAGAGAATGAAAATAGGCGTGGTAAACTAGTTTACTGAGATGTATATCGCCAAAATTTGCAGTGACCCTAATAGCATAACTACCTGAACTCAAACGTTTCAGCAGATCCTCAGTGTGTTTTTTCCAATGCACACACCTAGAAATTTTGAATATTCTACCTTAGCTAACGATTTCTGATCGAAGTCTATATTTATTAATGGTGTCATTCCATTTACTGTGTGGAACTGTATATACTGTGTTTTGTCAAAGTTTAATGAGAGCCCATTTGCAGAGAACCACTTAATGATTTTCTGAAAAACATCGTTTACAATTCCACCAGTTAATTCTTGTCTGTTGGGTGTGATAGCTATACTTGTATCATTGGCAAAAAGTACCAGCTTTGCATCTTCGTACATATAGAATGGCAAGTCATTAATATGTATTATGAACAGCAGAGGACCCAAGACTGAACCTTGCAGCACCCCTTTCTTGACTGTTCCCCAGCTTGAGAAATCACCAGTTTTTTTGCATATTATGTGGACTGCTTATTTCAACTTTCTGAACTCTTCCAGTTAGGTATGATTAAAACCATTTGAGCACTGCCCCATTCATACCATAGTACTTGAACTTATCTAGAAGTATTCCATGATTTACACAATCAAAAGCCTTTGATAGATCACAAAAAATCCCAACGGGTGACTTCCAGTTACTCAGAGCATTTAATATTTTATTAGTGAAAGTATATGTCATTTTCCATTGAAAAACCCTTCTGGAAACCAAACTGACATTTTGTTCAAACTTTATTTTTACAAAGGTGTGGAGCTACTCTACAATACATTACTTTTTCAAGAATTTTGGATAAGGTAGTCAGAAGAGAGATTGGGCAGTAGTTGTTGACATCAGATGTATCCCTTTTTTTATGCAGTGGCTTAACAAGGGCATACTTCAGTCTATCTGGGAAAATACCCTGCTTCAGAGAGCTATTACGTATGTGGCTAAGAATCCCACTTATTTCTTGGGAACAAACTCTTATTATCCTGCTGGAAATGCCATCAATTCCATGCGAGCTTTTATTCTTGAGAGAGTTTATTATCTTCCTAATTTCAGAAGGAGAGGTGGGAGGAATTTCAATTGTATCAAATGGTGTGGGTAAGGCCTCTTCCATTAACTGCCTTGCTTCTTCTAATGAACATTTAGATCCTATTTTCTCTACAACATTTAAAATATGATTATTCAAAATGTTTTCGACTTCTGGCTTGTTGTTTATCAAGTTTTCATTCGCTTTGATGGTGATGCCATGATCCTGTACTTTTGGTTTGCCCTGTCTCCCTTGTAACAATATTCCAAATTGTTTTGATTTTGTTATCAGAGTATAATGAATTCTACTCTGTAAATGATGAAAGTCTATATGAATGCAGCTTGCCGCTAACTTGGTGTAATGTTTTGTCTGTACAGAAGTGTATCTGTCGCCTTTATCGCTCTTTCACCCTCACACATAAATCGGTTCAATAAAGTCAGGGCTTCGTGTTTTCTTATTAGGCTGATCCGTGAAAAGACAGACAAACAATTATGCTAATGGAGGATTCTGAGTAATTTCTCGAATTTCATTCGCTCTCTCTCTCTCTCTCTCTCTGTCCTTTATCTGTGTACAGTTTAACTATATTATTTACGTGAAATCAGCCTAGTACAATCTCTGGTGGAGCCCTTCGTCTTAATGTTCAGCGGCTGGCTTGCTGGAACAGATCTTTACATTTGTTATTATTATTAAGCGCTGCATTCAGTTGGGAAAATCGATCGTTTGAACAATTCGTTCAGTTTACGACAGATCTAAAATTTCAGATGTGGACGAAGCCTTTTTGGACGATTTATAAAAACTCAGAGATTGCAGGCTCTCTTCGTCACAGCTGAAACTTCCCAATTAATTACGGGGCCCAGACAATCATCAGTGATTCAGACAGAGAACTCATTCATCATTCACTCTAGAATAAAATGGTCACAAACCTTATTTCTGAGAAAAATTGTATATTGAATCCATTTTCGTACATGTTCCGTTTTCTGTTGGTTCCAAGTCTCATGTAATTTTCTTTTACAGGTTATTCTTTCTCTTTATCTATCACGCTAGCGGCACAAACTTTCCTATCTCGCTTTAGCGCGAAGAAGAGTAAATAAATCTCTTTTAGCAATCCGAAAATCTTCCAACCGATACTTCCGAAGCTGTTCCTTTCTCCCACTATAATAACCATGGAGTATACATTTCTGTACCTCTCTTGTTCCAAAGAATAAACGTACTAGAAAAATACCTTGGCGTCGACGAGCTGTCGGCGCATATATTACTAGAAAATCTGATCAGATACTTTTCAAACGTAAATAAATGTGGATGATTTGATCGACCATTATTAATTATTGCGTGGTAGAGGGTAATTTTCCGTGGGGAGATTACAAGAGGTAATCTCAGACATGATGCTCATGCTTCTGGACTTTTTAATAACCTTTCTTAATGTAGCACAGTAGTTTTTATAATATTTGGCTGTTTCTGGGTCATTACTCTTTCTTGTTGTTAGATACAGTTCCCTTTTGTGGTTACAAGATATTTTTATTCGTTTAGTAAGCCAAGGTTTTTTGCGCGGTTTCTTATAATTAGATTTAACTACTTTCTTGGGGAAACAGTTTTCAAATTCTCTTGCGAGTTTATCATGAAATAAGTTATATTTTAAATTAGCATCGGGTTCCTTGTACACCTCATCCCAGTCTAACTGCTCAAGATTTTCTCTGAAATTTCTAATTGTTGAGTCATTAGTTGAACGCACAACTTTGGAGGGTAGTTCTGAATTACTGACTGGAGCTATGTCATATATTGTAACTAGCTGAGCACCATGATTAGAAAGGCCATTCTCAACAGGACAAGAATTTGTGTATTTAAACCTATCTTGGTCTATAAAAGTGTTATCTATCAATGTGCAGCTTTCCTTTATTACCTGAGTAGGAAAATTAATGACAGATGTCAAATTGAAAGAACCGAGCAAGACTTCCAGGTCATTCTTCCTATTGCACTCTTTCAGTGAATCAACATTGAAGTCCCCACAAATAATAATTTGCTTTCTCCTATCTGACAGATAGCACAACAAGGCATCCAAGTTTTCCAGGAATAAATGAAAGTTTCCTGAAGGGCACCTATATATTGTCACAGTTATAAAAGAGCCCTCCTTCAGTTTAAGTTGACAGGCGCATGCTCCTATATGTTGCTCTAGACAAAACTTTTTTGTGTCTAAGCTTTCTACACAGTGACATATATGGCATCTCCTCCTCTCACCTTATTCTCTCTACTCATATGTGCAGCTAGCTTATAACCACTGACATTTACCTTTTCCATATCAGACACAATGTGAGCTCAGATAGGCACAGTATATCTATTACATTATAAGATTCAATGTCATCTAAACAAACCAGTAGCTCATCTACTTCGTTCTTCAATCCCGGGATATTTTGGTGAAAAATGGTACCATTATTTTTTACTTTACTTTTGTGAGAATCTACTTTTTTCTTCAAGCCACCAATATTTTGGTTAAATATGGTAACATTATTATTTATTTTCCTGTTGTGAGAATTTTGTGAGTTTTGGACCTCTTTAGCACTTGCCTGCCTGAACTTCTCATTGGACACTGATATTAGTCTAAAAAAGAGGTGCATCCATAGGTACTAGTGTCCCCCCTTATGGATTTCACTAAAAACCCTGCCAGTTTGCCCGTCTCTTTCCTATTGAGGTGCAGGCCATGCCCTGTGAAATCCCCCCTATCAATAGCCTCGATAGGAACCAATCCAATGTCAGACAGAGTGGCCGCCCTTCGCAACTGATCCAACTCCATATTTACCTTCCTGACAGAGCGGCTCAACTGCAGCTGATCATGCCGCACGAACGCAGGCACCAGCCCAACATTGGTATGGGTCGTTGCCGAGGCCTTTTTCACCAGGTCAAATGGCAATGTATATTTTCGGTTTTCGTCTTAGTGACTGTTTTTCTACGACTATGCATTGCATTTCAAAGAAGGCACTTGTAGACTTGCTTTCATTTGTGATTGTGGTTACTGGTATCCGTTGTTCAGCGTTATGCACTCTGTGTGGAAGATCGTGTTTTAGTTCAGACTCTTGTCCCTTTTGTACACTATTGTAAACATATTCTTGTCTCTGTAAGTCATTAGTTAGTGTATGTATCACTGATTTCACCTTCATAAGTTCCTCTTGTACAGTTTTGAGCACCTTCTTTAATTTTTCGCATTTACAGTCACAGGTTTCCACAGGGTCCAGATCGTGATATGCATTAGGAAAACTCGGAATGCATTTCCAATTTTTCACTCTATTTGTAGTATTCGTACACGAGTAATGGAATTTCCGCTTACACTTTATGCAGCTTACGCCTTTTCTTGTTATTTTGTTGCAGTAACAGGGCTTATTCCATATTTGTTCACATACTTCGAGAAAAGTACTCGATTTTTTCATTGCTGCAGGCGGCCACTGTGCGTGAGTTGTCAATAAAACGATACATATCCGTATTCCGATGTACTGTTGTATATCATATATGTTCACAGATTCAACTTCTGAAGCTGTCACATTATCAATATTATCTATACTACGAAATGAATCAAATGTATCTTGAAACTGGTCGGCTTCACTGTCCACAGGCGATACAGCCTGTTAAGTGGTTACGGTTAACTATGTTGAAACTGTTTCTACTTCCGCCTTTCCTCTATTTTTGTCGTAATATGACGTACAATACACTTAGGAGCGCTATAAAAACAGCGACATCTGTATATTACACATATTTTTCACTCTTTACGTTTATATTTGAAGCACTAACACACTCGCGATTTGTAGTGTCCGCCATCTTACATACAATAACTTCAACGACTACGTTAGTGTTGCACTGGACTGGCAGATAACAAAGTCTGTGAATGAATCCGGTGATCGGACTGCCTAGTAGTAGAAATCCCAAGGAATTCCAGTTCCATGCAGTCTCGAAGTGTAGATGAGGGCAGTCCAAGAGGTGAAGCATCGAGGTAGCAGCAACAGCGCAGTCCAGGACGAGACTGCGGGATTGTGGTGTCACGTGCGCTCACAAAGTCCTGCGGGTGTGCGAATATGGCCGCTGTCGCCGAGTCTGCGTGGCACAGCGTGATTAGAGAGGCGTTGGCGTGTGGCTGTTCGCGAGGGCACGCCAGCCCGTGTGTTGCTATGATACGGCGGAGGCGGCTTTGTGTAGGGGCCACGCCGGTCTGTCCGGCTGGGCGGCGCTGTGCACGAGCCGGAAACTGCAGGCCGTGGGACTGCGTCACGTGTGACATGCGGCATCGCGGCAATAGACGCCATCGTGTAGTCATGATGACGCCACAATACAGCCCTTCTGACAAGCATAAACACACAGTAAGCCAGACAAGTTACCTACAGCAGTGTTTGCGAAGAAAGAGGTTTGTATCTGTATTTCGCTGCAGGCTCGACTTCAGAGAAATTTGTTGGTTTAAAGTGGAATAATATCTTCATTAATTCATGTTTTGTCTGTTACGTAATAGAGGGAGAAGTTTGTCAAGAGTGTTGTCGTTTGTTACTGTTGAGTGTAATTCTTTATTATCATTTTTAATATGAAAAAGCAAAGCAGGTATTTATTGTTTAATTACATAACTATGAAGCAATCAACTATGTGAAGTAATCGTATACGATGAAATAATAGGAAAGAAGTAATGAATTTTATGTGAGACATTTTGTGAAGAAGCAACAATGATTACGGTCCTTATCGTAAGTTAACTTTTCGAATGCACTCCTCTGGCTATCTAATTTTGTAAGACAAGAAGTTTATGTAACAACAAAGATGAATACATGATGAAACGAGAACTGTGTACACGTAATTGTGTTGTGATGAAACATCTATGTGGCTTAAGGAAAATTTTGGTCCAAAATATATAATTTGGCACCTTGAGAAACTGAGTGAAATCCTAATTTAGTTAACAGCTGTTCATATGCATAATGCTGTATATTTTATTTATCATGGTATTAAATTTTGCTGTTTATGTATTTGGTACTAGCAATTATGGGTAACAATACATTAAAGAGGGAAATGCTGTTAATTAATCAGTGTCAATAAATGAACTACAGAGAGATGATAATAAACAAAGATAAAGTCATAATTTCAGAAACACTGAGTGAATTTTGAAAATTTCAGTAATTTTTTATTTTAATTTCATATAGATGTGAAAGCTTGAAAACATCTTCCATTCCATTAATTACAATTTTCCATAGGTATGTAAAATATTGATATACATTTATGATATATAAATTATATATAACAGGGTTTGAGTCATTATATTCCAGGTGTAGAGATAAGTCATACTATTATGCTAATGTAGACTATTTTGTTTATTCCACCCATGTATCTAATTGCTGAGCATGGATATAACCATGGTCAGTGTAAGGAGTGCCTGGAAAGAGACTTACTGATAAGAACTTTGAAAGGTGCCAGCAAAAGTGCTTATGAAAATGTATAGATACCTGAGAAGTGAAATGTGAATGAGAAATGAATGAACATTATGCTATGAATAGAGTTCTGTAACAGAATTAAGATAACTCCAGTTAAAAGTTTTTGTGTAACAGAAAAAGTGTTTAAGAGTCTGAGACATAAAATAATTTTTGAAATTTTCTGGGGTATTACATACTTTTGAAACTTTTTATTTCTTGATATGTCACTTGGTCACCAGGGAATGGTATTTCGAAATATATTTCCATAATATTTCAAATATTGGTTAACTTAAACTGTTACTGTCTAATACATTTTTGCAATAATATATCGTAAACACTTATAGGTCATTGAACTATTCCATTCGCTATTTAGCAATATCTCTTTGTATAACTCAATGGTGGAGTCATGAGGCACAGAAAACTGGAACAAGTTTTGACTTCAGTTTCTGATAATAACTTTTTCCTTTTGTATTATTTCTCAATTTTCGTACATTTTTCATAATGGTATATAAGTGCTACAATCTTAAATATTTCCAGACATTAATTAAACTATTTTCCACTTAAATTCGTCATTCAAGGTTATGCAGTGGTGCAAAAATTGGGCTGAAAATGCAACTTATATTGTACTATCTGTATATAAGGCACCAAGTGGTAATTTGAATAGGTTCATACAAATCATGGAATGGCACTACTATACAGGGTGTTTCAAAATTAATATAAGGGTCTAAGACTTTATAGCATTTATCTGCATTCAACTTACAATTATAAACAATAGATCAAATGAAAGAGCAACTCAAACAGGTTGTCTTACAATGTCAATGGGACCACTACTCATCAGAGATCAAGTTGATGAGCGAGTTCTTCTGACCTTGAGCAATGTATCTGGAGTTAGTTGTTGCAAGAATGCTGTTTATAAAGTCGGGTGGATCAGTTGGTGGCGGAGGTCAGTGCTGTCACATCAATTTTTTAGATCTAGCTCTGACTTCTTTTTAATACAATTTAGCTGGGAAATGAGTGAATTAGCTAGGTTTCGGAAGTATGGTTTTATCCACATTCGTTTGACTTATAGTATTCTTCTTCTTTGCTAGAGAAAAGCTTTAAAATCCATGTTGATTAAAGCAAAATTATCTGCATTCATATATTTGAATTAATCTTCAAACACGCTTTAATATCCCACGAAAATGCGTTATTAGCTTGAATTAAGAAGCACAACAAAGCAAACTAAAGCTGTGTTGTTGTGCATTATGGACTCATCAGCAACTCAGCGCATGCATACACAAGAACAAATATTTCAAATTCACAATAATGAAGGAAGTGGCTCTAAGAAAACCAAACTTTGATTTATGCTGGCTGAATCAGAAGCGGTATACTTCACAGTGGCAATAAACAATGTGCCAGTGGCTGAACTGAGGAGAGGAACACTTTTCTAAGGTGTCAATCTCACTCCAGTACACAGATGATTTGGATGAAGCAATAGGCCCTACCAAATATAGGTTTCATGAACACAAATTAACGTTTAAATTAACATGTATGTGTTCTGTACCATCCGTTTTGAACCTTTAAAAATGTATGTCTATTGTTTCCATATTATCAAGAATATGTAATTAAAATAATTTTATACTTTCACAGTTAACTATTTGTATTACTGTAGCGTCCAGCAGATTTCAAATTAAGAAAACAAATATAAATTAATTCTCGTTTTTATCTACTCTTGAGGAGCTATGTGGGCAGTTTAGAAGTGATTTCTTTTGGATTTGTCATTTTGACATTTCCGATCAGTCGCTGACTTCACTATTTAGAAACTGTTACACAGCATAATTACTGCAAAAACAATTGCACTATAACACATCATCTTTTATTTCAGCTTTTTTCTGTCTTCTTTTTGTAGACAGATTTAGCTCATTTCGTTTTGAAGGGTGGAGGCACATGCACATGATACAAGGGTCACTCCAAAAGAAATGCACACTATTTTTGTAAAAATACAGTTTTAATTCTGCATGTGTGAAAGTTTTACAGTGTGTAGATACATCCTTCCCGCTTGTTTTCGAACTTGGTTCAACCTGTTCCCGTGAGTGGCGCCGTCACAGCATGTCTTCAAGATGGCTGCTACACTTGACGTTCGTCAGAAGCAACGTGCTGTCATAGAATTCCTGTGCTGTGAAAACGAGGTAGTGAGGTTGAAAAAGGTGTACAGAGATACTGCTGTTGATCACAGTACAGTGGGCAAGCAGGTTACGTGACGAAAGCGGGCACGGCAATATTGAGGATTGTCGTCGCAGCGGCAGGCCTCGTACTGCACACACTCCAGACACTGTGCAGAGAGTTGACGAATTGGTGGCTACTGACAGACGCATCACAGTGAACGAATTGTCACGCTACGTTGGGATAGGGGAAGGAAGTTCAAAAAAATGGCTCTGAGCACTATGGGACTCAACGGTTGTGGTCATAAGTCCCCTAGAACTTAGAACTACTTAAACCTAACTAACCTAAGGACATCACACACGTCCATGCCCGAGGCAGGATTCGAACCTGCGACCGTAGCAGTCGTGCGGTTCCAGACTGTAGCGCCTTTAACCGCTCGGCCACTCCGGCCGGCGGGAAGGAAGTGTTTGCAGAATACTGAAAGTGATGGCATTAAAAAAGGTTTGTGCCAGGTGGGTTCCCAGGATGTTGACAGTGGCTCACAGCGAAGTTTTGGAACAGTACGAGAATGGTGGAGACGGATTTGTTGGAAGAATTGTGACAGGTGATGAAACATGGCTCCATAAGTTTTCACCAGAGACGAAGATGCAATAAATGGAGTGGAATCGTGCAAATTCACCCAAGAAAAAAATTCAAAACCACACCTTCTGCTGGAAAAGTTATGGCTATGGTGTTTTTCGATTCCGAAGGACTCTTGCTTGTGGACATCATGCCAAGAGGAACCACCATAAATTCTGATGCATATGTGACTACATTGAAGAAACTTCAAGCTCGACAGTGGTGTTCGACCACATCGACAAAAGCAGGATGTTTTGCTGTTGCACGACAATGCACAGGCACATGTCAGCCAAAAAACCATGGAAGCGATCACAAAACTCGGATGGACAACACTGAAACATCCGCCTTACAGTTCTGACCTGGCTCCATGTGACTGTCATCTCTTTGGGAAACTGAAAGACTCTCTTCGTGGAACAAGGTTTGAAGATGATGACTGCCTTGTGCATGCTGCCAAACAGTGGCTCCAACAGGTTGATCCAGAATTTTTCCGTGCGGGTATACAGGCGCTGGTTCCAAGATGGCGTAAGACAGTTGAGAGGGATGGAAATTATGTGGAGAAATTAAAATATTGTTCCTAAAGGATGTATCTACACACTGCAAAACTTTCGAACATGTAGAATAAAATATGGATTTTTAAAAAAATAGTGTGCATTTCTTTTGGAGTGACCCTCGTAGCTTATGAACCCCTAAAGGTAAAAATCTCATGGTGTCAGATACCATGTGTGTGTACAGGTCATGCAAAACTAGCTCTGTCATCCAACCACTTGTGGCCAATCCAGCGGACGCGTACAACATCGTTCAACCAGTCACATACTGAGTTATGCTGCTGGGGTGGCGCACCATCTTCATGGTAAATACATTTCTGTATTTCCGCTTCTTCCAATTGAGGTAATAGCTATAGTTCTAGCGCATCAAGATAAGAAACACCATTTACAGTTGCTACACCGAAAAGAAATGCCCATAAACTTTCGGACGGTATACAGTACAAAAAGCATTCAGTTTAGAGAAGTTTCGTTGCAACTGTACCATCTGACTCCCAGATGTGCACATTATCACCCCGTTTTCATGGGGCTCCCCAACTGGATTTCGTAAACTGATTTCCCAATACCGTTTCTGAGTGGTCGTGTAACCACTTCAAAGTCGATTCTGGAAATCTGATTCTGGTTACCGGTTTTCCAATTCTGCATGCGATTTTCACTCCCATGTAAACGCAACCGGTTTTGAAACGCGCTTGGGCTGTCAGGTTTGATCTCTTTGTTCGGCTAATATGGACGGAGTGGCTTTTTGTACAGTAGAAATATTAGATTGAAACTATTTGCACCCCTTCTAATTGGAGAGAAATAGTGACTGTGCTGACTAAAGCACAAATTGTACCATCCGTTTTCCAGACGCCATGTGTAACTGGGCGAGCAAATCCGCTTCACATGTAAACGCGACAGCGGTAAACGGTTAGGGAAAATCGGATTTCGTCTTCCGGAAAATGTGTCGTATGTAAATGTAGTTTTCGTGTGTTCACATATCGACTGAAAATGTGTGGAATGTTGATTCATCGCTGAAGACGACACGATACAGAAAATCTTTATCGTCATGTAGCAATATTTCGCTTGCAAAGTTGGCGCATACACTTGGTCTGTGTGCTTTAGAGCTTATAAAAACTGCAGCTGGTAAGGACGTAGTTGTGTCTCCTTAAAAGTTTCCACACAGACGTCGCTGCAGTTGCTATTTCACGACTAGCCTTCTGAACGGATGTCTTGGGGCTGCAGGTGAAGGACCCTCACTCGTCAACACAGTTCTTCAGTCACTCTTGGTCGTTTCATTCTCTTCCCTTTGCGCACAGGTATACAAACAAAACTGTTTGAGTTGCTCTATCATATTTATAACTGTAAGTTGAATGTAATAAATGAGAAAAAACTTTAAATCCCATATATTCATTTTGAAACACCCCACATTTCTGGAAAAATAAACATATTTCATGTGTAGACTTCAATGTTAACTCTTTATCGGACAAAACTTCAAAGTGGAACTTGAAACTCTACTTACAAAACATGGTTTTCATAAGCTTTATTAGAATAAGTAAAAACATCCAATCTATTTATTTTGTGACTACAAATGTTGAATCCAATAGGTATAAGTGCCTTATCAATCAAACAGGTCTGTGGCAGCGACATTATTTCAGCTGTGTAACATAGACACTCTGAGAATCAGTTCATGTCTTTGACATTCAATAGTGGTGTTCTGCGCTCTTTGGACATGTATGTTGTTCAGACTTTCTTGTCATCTGTGCTCTGTATTAACGTACAGTGTGACCCAAAAGTCCGTTAATATTTGAATATCCACTGTTTCACGGAGTCATGTAGGTAGTGAGGTAAAAACTGACGCACGTGCCTGAAATGACATGCAGTTTTTTTTTAACCAAAAACGAATACAAAAACTGTCCAACAGATGGGGCTGAACAGCAACACGTCAGTCACGCTGCATTACAATCATGGAGGAAAAACGAGAAGGGCGATAGCACTGTAGACTTAACACTATATTTACGTTGTTTTGAAACCAGATTGGGCGGGGTCTGCCGCCATATTAATTGCCCAAAATGTTAGCAGATTATTGTTTACGGTTGCATCTTGTTCATTACTTCCGTCGTGTGCGTGCAATAACTTTGAAATACTAAAAATTGCAGTGCTTATAGGAATAACATAGTGCTAGGAAGGTAATTGCGAAAGTTTTTCTGTTCTTAAATGGGTATTTGCTCTAGTAATACGACACATTTGGCCTCGTTAATGTAAACCGTTTTTTTAAATATATTTCAAGTAACCAAAAAGAGAAGGAACTGATGTGAACAGCATGCGTTCGTAATCCACTTAATTAGACTTTTACATTACTTGGATTGACAACAAATGAAGATGGAACTCCGAAACCAAAACTTATTTGCTCACTGGTATTGCTTCTTGCTCGTTACATTTCCAGCTCGAATGCACAACATATTCAGAATTCAAGTTTGCAAAATACTTACCTTATGTTCTTCGCTAGACTATAAACGCGTGCAGTGAGCTAAGACGCCAGGAATGGTGTCGTAGCTTGTGCATGTCAATAAAGTGAACAATTATTGAAATGTTTAAGAAACATAACTACATAGATGCTGTATACGTACATGCAGAATAGAGTCCTTGTTCTATTAGACTATCAGTGCATTAGTTTCACTGTAGTGTACACATCTTATCACTTTGAAATCTTACCTACGATGCTTCATTCAGTGTGTGTCCAAAATAGCAATTTATGGGTAAAAAAGATGCAATTTTTACAGATTTTGCAGAACGATGCAAAACAATAAATGTTATTAAGGAAATGGTCTCAAACGCCTAGAGCCCGTAAAATGGATATTATTCTTTAGTATGTTTGTAAGTCATTTTTTAAAAATAATAGCCTAATCTGTGTACCATTCCAACAGTAACCTGTTTGCTTCCTTTACCGCAATATTTCTCATCAGTAACTGTCAGTTTTTCAGGATTAACCAAACACACAATTGGAATATAAATCGACTTTGACCATCTGCTTCATTTTACTTTTGAGTTCCTTTGAGAGGTTTTCAAAGTAGAGAAGTCTATAGGCTTACCATACATTGTAAGATACCAATAGTTAGTTTCATGATCCAAGTATCATATGCACGATAATCTTAATGATGTGGAATGAGTCATTTTATGTTAAAATCAATTTTTTTTGGAGCTATGCGTCGCTGCTGATCGTTAATTAGTTTTTTTGTTTTTATTTAAAGGGAGATGTTAGTAATTCATAATCAGCACCATTTACACATTACAATAATAGACAGTCTTCTTCAGAATGTGAGCAGTAGTCAAAGAGAAACGTTTTAAATTAAATAGTTTCAAATTTTATTTTATTGTTCGTCAGCTATTTTATGTCACTGGATAAGTGACAAAAACTTTTGGTTGCAGCATTGTGCCCTCCTGCGTGTGATTCAGGTTATGTACATCGTTGTCCCTGTTGAAGTGCAGTGGATAATTTACGACAAACTTCTTGAGGGAATAATCACCCTGTGAAGTGGTTAGACTGCTACTCAAGCGCCGAGCAGCGGCAGGCACGACGAAAAGTGTGTTCACATAGGTTTTCGACCAACGCTTTCTTCAAAAAGGAAGCAAAGCGTACACGCACACATTCGTACAACCATTCACACAAAATTCACATAAACATGTGCACTGTCTCAGGCTGTTCTACCCACGATCTTTTTTAAAGAGGGAGGAAATGTGAACAGTGAATAATTATCGGTGGTGGAACTTAGGGCATGAGATGCTACATCAACAATCTGCGGTCATGTAGCCGTTGATACAGTGTGGCGTTTGCGGTTTGAAAGGTACTGAAAAACGCAAGGAGGAAGAAAAGTAAACAGCGCAACCATAATTCATGTATATAAAAGAAAATATTGCTTCAACGGCTCCACGTACTAATGAAATGTGATTCCTTTAAACTTTAGATTACTATCGGATCGATTTGTACTCCTATAAACGACGCGTGCTGTCATTTTTGATAAAACAACTACGTCTCCACACAATCAAAGCACCAGATGCTATTTGGGATATGACCACAAAAGTCAATAGATATCCCCAAGAGTCGAAACTGAGCACGGGCACATCACGAGTATTACCATGGTAAACCATGGAGGTATAAATGCGGTGACTCTAATGTTTTCGGATATGTTGTAAGATGGTGGACGTCGGCTTCAAGCTTATGGTGTAGTGACAGCTTCCTTTTTTTTTAGTTTTTACCTCCATGATTAGAATCCAACATCATCATCAACTGTTAGCCACCGACTTTGTGGCAGAGAGCATTTGCGGTGTGCGCACTTCAAAAAAATGAGGGAAGATGACGATTGATTGTCTAACGTGTAGTGGACCGACGAAGCCGATTTCACACTCTGAGGTTCTGTCAACACCTACTAGTGCATAATTTGGGCTACCGAAAGTCGTAGAACTGTCGTGGAAACTCCATTCCATGAAGAGAAAGTCACAGTGTGGTATGGAATTACCACATCAATCATGATCGGGCCCTTTTTCTTCAAAGAAATGGGGATGCTGCTTTTCAGATTGTCGGTGGGTGAGAGGTACGCCGATATGTTACACAACCGCTTCATCCCTAGCTTTCTGGAAGGTAAGACTTTTATAGAGGGCGGCGCTCCACCCTGTACTGCTATATTTGTGAAAAATCTCTTGCGCACATCGTTTGGTGAGGATTACGTAGCGAGCAGCCATTTCCATCACGCATGGCGTCCAGGTCCCCAGACCAAAATCCCCGTGATTATTGGTTGTCGCAAGTGTACATCAATCGCCCGACCTCATTAGGGCTGCTAAAAGAGAACACCCGATGTCACCTTCTTACCCTACCTACCGATATGCTGTACAACTACATCTATATTTACATAATTACTCTGCAATTTACAACAAAGTCCCAGGAAGATGGTTTATCGAACGACCTTTAAGTTACTTCTCTACCGTTCTATTCTCGAACAGCGCGTGGGACATATTTTTTCGTGAGAGTCCAGACTTCCCTTATTTTATTATGATGATCATTTCAACAAAATATTTTCACACTCTCAGGAAAAAGTTGGTGATTGAAATTTCATGAGAAGGTTCTGCAGCATCGAAAAACGTCTTTGTTTTAATGATTACCACACCAAATCGCACCAAAACGAGCTGCTCTTGTTTTGAACATTTTCGATTCTTTCGTCAGTTCTACCTGATGCAAATCCCACACCACATAGCAGTACTCCAGAAGAGGGTGGACAAGCGTAGTGTAAGCAGTCTCTTCAGTAGACCTGTTACATTTTTTTTAAGTGTCCTACCAACAAATCGTAGTCTTTGGCTTGCTTTCATCACAACATTGTCTACGTGATGGTTCCAATTTGAGTTACTCATAACTGTAATCGCCAAATATTTAGTTGAGTGTACAGCCATTAGATTTATGTGATTTACCCTAATTTAGCGGATTATTTTTAGTGCTCATGTGGATGACTTAACACTTTTTGTGATTTACAGTCAACTGCAACTTTTTGCACCATACAGATACCTTGCCTACATCTTCATCTACATGGATGCTCTGCAAATCACATTTAAGTGCCTGGCAGAGGCACCTTCACAATTCTCTATTATTCCAATCTCGTACAGCGCGCGGAAAGAATGAACACCTACATCTTTCCGTACGAGCTCCGATTTCGTCTTGCAATTCGTTTTGATGGTCTGATGACTTTATGTGGCGGTTAATGGAAGCATCATCTGCAAACAATCTAAGGGGGCTGCTCAGATTGTCTCCTAAATCTTTTATGTAGATCAGGGACAAACAGAGGGCCTATAACACTTTCTTGGGGAACGCCAGATTTTACATTTGTTTTACTCGATGACTTTCCGTCGTTTATTACTAACTGTGACCTTTCTAACAGGAAATCACGAATCCAGTCTCACGACTTAGTCTATACTCAATAGGCACGCAATTTAATTAGATGTATCTTCTGCGGTAAGGTGTGAAAATCCTTCTGGTCATCTAAAAAAAAAAGGGGTCTATTTGACATCCCGTGTCGATAGCACTCATCACTTCGTGAGAATAAAGACCTAGTTGTGTTTCACAAGAACGATATTTTTTTAATCTGTGTTGGTTATTTGTCAATAAATCGTGTTCTTCGAGGTGATTCATAATGTTTGAGCACAGAATATGTTCCAAAATCCTACTCCAAATCGACGTTAGTGATATGGGTCTGTAATTCATCGGATTACTCGCTGTGACTTGTGCAGCCTTCCAGTCTTTGGGTACGGATCTTTCAACGAGTTAGTGGTTGTGTACGATTGCTAAGTATGGAGCTAATTTATAAGCATACTCTGAAAGGAACCTGACTGGTATACAGCCTGGACCGGAAGCCTTGCCTTTCTTAAGTGTTTTATGCTGCTTCGCTACACCGAGGACATCTACTTCTAAGTTACCCATGTTGGCAGTTGTTCTTAATTCGAATTCTGGAATATCTACTTCGTCTTCTTTTGTGAAGGAATTTCGGAATCCATGTTCATTAAGTCTGCTTTAGTGGCATTGTCAGCAATAACAATAACCAATGTTATCGCTCAGTGAAGGTATTGATTGTGTCGTACCACTGGTGTACTTTACTTGCAATCAAGATTTGGGTTTGCTGCCAGATTCCTAGACGGAGTTTCGTTGTGGAAACTATTAAAAGCATCTTCCTTTGAAGTTCGCGCTAAATTTAGAGTTTCTGTTAAACATCGCCAGTAATGGGGATTTTACAGTCTTTTAAATATGGTATGATATTTTCCTCCCCCCCCCCCCACCCCATGAACCATGGACCTTGCCGTTGGTGGGGAGGCTTGCGTGCCTCAACGATAGAGATGTCCGTACCGTAGGTGCAACCACAACGGAGGGGTATCTGTTGAGAGGCCAGACAAACATGTGGTTCCTGAAGAGGGGCAGCAGCCTTTTCAGTAGTTGCAGGGGCAACAGTCTGGATGATTGACTGATCTGGCCTTGTAACATTAACCAAAACAGCCTTGCTGTGCTGGTACTGCGAACGGCTGAAAGGAAGGGGAAACTACAGCCGTAATTTTTCCCGAGGGCATGCAGCTCTACTGTATGATTAAATGATGATGGCGTCCTCTTGGGTAAAATATTCCGGAGGTAAAATAGTCCCCCATTCGGATCTCCGGGCGGGGACTACTCAAGAGGACGTCGTTATCAGGAGAAAGAAAACTGGCGTTCTACGGATCGGAGCGTGGAATGTCAGATCCCTTAATCGGGCAGGTAGGTTAGAAAATTTAAAAAGGGAAATGGATAGGTTAAAGTTAGATATAGTGGGAATTAGTGAAGTTCGGTGGCAGGAGGAACAAGACTTTTGGTCAGGTGATTACAGGCTTATAAATACAAAATAAAATAGGGGTAATGCAGGAGTAGGTTAATAATGAATAAAAAAATAGGAGTGCGGGTTAGCTACTACAACCAGCATAGTGAACGCATTATTGTGGCCAAGTTGGACACGAAGCCCACGCCCACTACAGTAGTACAAGTTTATATGCCAACTAGCTCTGCAGATGATGAAGAAATAGATGAAATGTATGACGAGATAAAAGAAATTATTCAGGTAGTGAAGGGAGACGAAAATTTAATAGTCATGGGTGACTGGAATTCGTCAGTAGGAAAAGGGAGAGAAGGAAACATAGTAGGTGAATATGGATTGGGACTAAGAAATGAAAGAAGAAGCCGCCTTGTAGAATTTTGCACAGAGCATAACTTAATCATAGCTAACACTTGGTTCAAGAATCATGAAAGAAGGTTGTATACCTGCAAGAATCCTGGAGATACTAAAATGTATCAGATAGATTATATAATGGTAAGACAGACATTTAGGAACCAGGTTTTAAATTGTAAGACATTTTCTGGGGCAGATGTGGATTCTGACCACAATCTATTGGTTATGAACTGCAGATTGAAACTGAAGAAACTGCAAAAGGGTGGGAATTTAAGCAGATGGGACCTGGATAAACTGAAAGAACCAGAGGTTGTAGAGAGTTTGAGGGAGAGCATAAGGGAACAATTGACAGGAATGGGGGAAAGAAATACAGTAGAAGAAGAATGGGCAGCTCTGAGGGATGAAGTAGTGAAGGAAGCAGACGATCAAGTAGGTAAAAAGACGAGGGTAACAGAAGAAATATTGAATTTAATTGATGAAAGGAGAAAATATAAAAATGCAGTAAATGAAGCAGGCAAAAAGGAATACAAACGTCTCAAAAATGAGATCGACAGGAAGTGCAAAATGGCTAAGCAGGGATGGCTAGAGGACAAATGTAAGGATGTAGAGGCTTGTCTCACTAGGGGTAAGATAGATACTGCCTACAGGAAAATTAAAGAGACCTTTGGAGAGAAGAGAACCACTTGTATGAATATCAAGAGCTCAGATGGCAACCCAGTTCTAAGCAAAGAAGGGAAGGCAGAAAGGTGGTAGGAGTATATAGAGGGTTTATACAAGGGCGATGTACTTGAGGACAATATTATGGAAATGGAAGAGGATGTAGATGAAGACGAAATGGGAGATAAGATACTGCGTGAAGAGTTTGGCAGAGCACTGAAAGACCTGAGTCGAAACAAGGCCCCGGGAGTAGACAACATTCCATTAGAACTACTGATGGCCTCGGGAGAGCCAGTCCTGACAAAACTCTACCATCTGGTGAGCACGATGTATGAGACTGGTGAAATACCCTCAGACTTCAAGAAGAATATAATAATTCCAATCCCAAAGAAAGCAGGTGTTGACAGATGTGAAAATTACCGAACTATCAGTTTAATAAGTCACAGCTGCAAAATACTAACGCGAATTCTTTACAGACGAATGGAAAAACTGGTAGAAGCCGACCTCGGGGAAGATCAGTTTGGATTCCGTAGAAATGTTGGAACACGTGAGGCAATACTGACCTTACGACTTATCTTAGAAGAAAGATTAAGAAAAGGCAAACCTACGTTTCTAGCATTTGTAGACTTAGAGAAAGCTTTTAACAATGTTAACTGGAATACTCTCTTTCAAATTCTGAAGGTGGCAGGGGTAAAATACAGGGAGCGAAAGGCTATCTACAATTTGTACAGAAAGCAGATGGCAGTTATAAGAGTCGAGGGGCATGAAAGGGAAGCAGTGGTTGGGAAAGGAGTGAGACAGGATTGTAGCCTATCCCCGATGTTATTCAATCTGTATATTGAGCAAGCAGTAAAGGAAACAAAAGAAAAATTCGGAGTAGGTATTGAAATTCCTGGAGAAGAAGTAAAAACTTTGAAGTTCGCCGATGACATTGTAATTCTTTCAGAGACAGCAAAGGACTTGGAAGAGCAGTTGAACGGAATGGACAGTGTCTTGAAAGGAGGATTTAAGATGAACATCAACAAAAGCAAAACAAGGATAATGGAATGTAGTCAAATTAAGTCGGGTGATGCTAAGGGAATTAGATTAGGAATTGAGACACTTAAAGTAGTAAAGGAGTTTTGCTATTTAGGGAGTAAAATAACCGATGATGGTCGAAGTAGAGAGGATATAAAATGTAGACTGGCAATGGCAAGGAAAGCGTTTCCCAAGAAGAGAAATTTGTTAACATCGAGTATAGATTTAAGTGTCAGGAAGTCGCTTCTGAAAGTATTTGTATGGAGTGTAGCCATGTATGGAAGTGAAACATGGACGATAACTAGTTTGGACAAGAAGAGAATAGAAGCTTTTGAAATGTGGTGCTACAGAAGAATGCTGAAGATAAGGTGGGTAGATCACGTAACTAATGAGGAGGTATTGAATAGGATTGGGGAGAAGAGAAGTTTGTGGCACAACTTGACTAGAAGAAGGGATCGGTTGGTAGGACATGTTTTGAGGCATCAAGGGATCACAAATTTAGCATTGGAGGGCAGCGTGGAGGTTAAAAATCGTAGAGGGAGACCAAGAGATGAATACACTAAGCAGATTCAGAAGGATGTAGGCTGCAGTAGGTACTGGGAGATGAAGAAGCTTGCACACGATAGAGTAGCATGGAGAGCTGCATCAAACCAGTCTCAGGACTGCAGACCACAACAACAACATGATATTTTCGTTGCTTCTGCAACGGTTTCTGACCTGTTTTGTGTACCAGGGGGCATCAGGACCAGCTATTATTAATTTATTTGGTATGTATCACTCAACTGCCGTCGGTATAATTTCTCTGAATGAAAACCACGTCTGGCCTAGGCTTACATACTCAGATTGAAAAGCGTGGACATTGTCCCTTAGGAAGGCGTCAAGCAAAATTTTATTTGCTTTCTTAAATAAATGTATTTTGCGTTTATTGTTGGGGGGTTTGGGTGTTACGTTATTAAGTCAAGCTACAACAACCTTGTGGTCACTAATCCCTAAATCTGTCATGATGTTCCCCGTTTGGTCAGGATTATTTGTTGCTAAGAGCTCAATTATATTTTCGCAACCATTATTCATCGAATGGACTCCTGCACTACCTGCTCAAAATAATTTTCTGAGAAGGCATTCAGTACGATTTCGGACGATGTTTAACGCCTACCACCGACTTTAAACAAGTATTTTCGCAAAAATATTGAGGGTAGACTGAAGTCACCACCAACTATAATTGTATGAGTGAAGTACCTGTTTGAAATCAAACTTAAGCCCTCTGCGCACAGGGAGAGTAGTGTTGGCCAGTGCACGCAGCCAGTGAACTGCCAACACACATATTTATAAACACGAACGCAGTAATGGTTTCCAGTGAAATGGTTCTAGTGGCAGCCAGTAGCTTGTTTGTGCATGCACGTGATAAGTGCAACATTGTCCGAGGATGTGTGAGAACGTGGAGAAGTTTGGTGAAGGGTAAAAGGAAGCTGTTGATGATGCTGTGAGTGAAATTGTACGTTGTTTAAGTGAAGGGCTTCGAGAAGTGTCAACCAAAAATACGTCGTGCTGGGTTAAGGACTGGGTGTGTCCTAGAAATCAGCTGTGAGCTACGTCTGGAATACTTCGGGAACTTGCCGAGGAGGCTCCTCTAGAATACAAGAGAATTATGAGAATGAGTGCGGAGCAAATTAACGAACAATGTAATTTAATTGAATGTAAAATATCGAAAACAGATACCCTAAGGGGAAACGCAGTTCCCGCTCGTCCAAAACTAGAGGCTGCCTTACGATTTTTAGCTACTGGTGATAGTTACCAAACTTTAGCCGTTATGTTTCGAATAACAGCCAACACCATTTCAAGTTTTATGTCAGAAGCAGTTACAGCAATAACCACAGCATTACAAGAATATGTGACGGTAAGATCTCACAAGTAACTGCTTGCTGACAAGTGAATTTATAGTGTATGGTAGATGAAAAGAGTGGTCCGGTCATTGTATATCACGTAATAAACATTTCCAAAAAGAGGAGCACATTCTTAGCAATTCTGATGCGTTAAAGGTGAATAAATGCAGAAATGTGTATGTACAGTCGTAGACAAAACGAGCGAGACCCCTCGCCTTTCCGTTATGCTGATCCGCACAGCTTTAAAGTCTGCTACACAGCATAACAGGCAAGGCGACGAAGTGCTACCAACATACTATGCAAGATCGCTCAGCTGATGTGCTCAGATAGCTAGCACTGGAGAAACTCGCGCTTCGAAGACGCCACAGCATCGTCTGCCACCACTTCGTGGGAAACGAAACACCTCGAGTATAAGCCAATGTGTTGTATTCGCATATCTGTGACTACGACTTGGATCTAAAGTGTGGTTATGGATAGTATGTATGCTCAGATTGCGAATCTAACATCATGAATAAAGACAAGGGGAAATAAATTAGGCGTCCTGCCCCTTCCGTAACATCAAATATATTTTAGTTATTCTTTCTTAAATGAGCTGCGCAGAAAATCATTCACCAGAAGTGAATAACTTTTTTGCAACACCAGATGATATTAACAGCTTGCCGGCGCGGGTTAGCCGTGCGTTCAAAGGCGTCATATCGCGGACCGCGCGGCTCCTTGCGCCGTCAGTTGGAATCCTTCCCCGGGAATGGATGTGTGTTTGGTTAGGTAGGTTGAACTAGTTCTAGATCTAGGGGACATGACCTAAGCAGTTTGGTGGCATAGTTCTTAGAGCCATTTTTTGACATTTCGCGTAAATTTTCTTTACATAAACGGCCGTCTGTTTAGATTGCGTTGACACAGCTCACTTTTTTACACCACCAAGGGACCGTATACCGCAGGAAGTGCGATACATTTCCGCTTATTATGTCTACCCGTACTCGAGGTAAACGGGTTTTGAGGGTTGGGTATACAGATAGACGGTCAAGAAAGTGAGACTGGTAGGGTTCCATTTTTACCGATTTACCTGACGAAATCCTAACAACGAAAATAGCTACCACTGTTACTGAAGATGAGGGCCGCATAATAATTCCCCCTACTCTTTATTCGAAATGTTCCAGTTGCAGTCGATACAGCAGCATATTAATCGTAGCTACACTTTCGATCCAAATCACGTTTACAAGAATGCAAATAAAATCCATTTGCTTATGCAAGTGGTAATTCAGATCTCACTATTAATGCTACCGCGTTTTAGGTGTGCGAACATTACCATTGCTAGCTACCTTAAGGAACACTTCGGCTAATGAACGTTCTCTGGCTGTGGCACGTCTAATGGAGAATTTGAAACATTGTAGAATACGTTTGGCAGCTACGTCGCAGTTTATTTCCTGGGGTGATGCAGAATTATCCTATTAAGTTTACTCGCTAATAACAGTTTTTTGTTAATTCGATAAACATCAAATTGGCTCTGAGCACTATGGGACTTAACATCTGAGGTCATCAGTCCCCTAGAACTTAGAACTACTTAAACCTAACTAACCTAGGACATCACACACTTCCACGCCAGAGGCAGGATTCGAACCTGCGACCGTAGCGATTGCTCGGTTCCAGACTGAAGCGCCTAGAACCGCTCGGCCACACCGGCCGGCGATAAACATCCCGAATGATTGTCACATAAGCGGTGACATAAAGGTAGAAAATTTATGTTTTTGAGTCCAGAAAGCTCTATGCAACAGAAACTGCGGATCATTTTGCCATTTTATTGCGAAATTGCCGGCTTATTCATGTTTGTGGTAATAATAGAGGGCTATTTGCCTGGGTTGTCTGCTAGCGTAGTGAAAGGTGTTTGCTATTGCAAGGGAGGTCTGGTTTGTTTTCGGTTCTAATCTCGATGGAAGCAGATAGAATATCAGCAAAGGAATCTTAAGAAATTCTCGCGCCTCCAATACGTTTTATTGCTATCTTTATTCTGTACCGGCGCCCTGTGGATGTCGATATGAAACTCTTGTACAATTTCATACTTGTTACTGCCTACTTTTTCCGCTTCTGTCAATAATCTACGTCTACAGACGTTGAAGTAACCTCTGGCGTGCCACAGGGGAGTGTTATTGGACCATTGCTTTTCACAATATATATAAATGACCTAGTAGATAGTGTCGGAAGTTCCATGCGGCTTTTCGCGGATGATGCTGTAGTATACACAGAAGTTGCAGCATTAGAAAATTGTAGCGAAATGCAGGAGGCTCTGCAGCGGATAGGCACTTGGTGCAGGGAGTGGCAACTGACCCTTAACATAGATAAATGTAATGTATTGCGAATACATAGAAAGAAGGATCCTTTATTGTATGATTATATGACAGCGGAACAAACACTGGTAGCAGTTACTTCTGTAAAATATCTGGGAGTATGCGTGCGGAACGATTTGAAGTGGAATGATCATATAAAATTAATTGTTGGTAAGGCGGGTACCAGGTTGAGATTCATTGGGAGAGTCCTTAGAAAATGTAGTCCATCAACAAAGGAGGTGGCTTACAAAACACTCGTTCGACCTATACTTGGGTATTGCTCATCAGTGTGGGATCCGTACCAGATCGGGTTGACGGAGGAGATAGAGAAGATCCAAAGAAGAGCGGCGCGTTTCGTGACATGGTTATTTGGTAAGCGTGATAGCGTTACGGAGATGTTTAACAAACTCAAGTGGCAGACTCTGCAAGAGAGGCGCTCTGCATCGCGGTGTAGCTTGCTCGCCAGGTTTCGAGAGGGTGCGTTTCTGGATGAGGTATCGAATACATTGCTTCCCCCTACTTATACCTCCCGAGGAGATCACGAATGTAAAATTAGAGAGATTAGAGGGCGCACGGAGGCTTTCAGACAGTCGTTCTTCCCGCGAACCATACACGGCTGGAACAGGAAAGGGAGGTAACGACAGTGGCACGTAAAGTGCCCTCCGCCACACACCGTTGGGTGGCTTGCGGAGTATAAATGTAGATGTAGATGTAGAATTGAATTGACTTAAGTGTGGCACTGAATGATTTTTAACTGAATTTCGTTATGAATCTTCACGAATTGCTAAATTTCCACGCTTTCATGGTAGGTCAGCAACGGTAATCCAGTACGACTAGTCTGAACGTTGACACAGACCATTTCGCTGCGAAATGCGCATAATATTTTGCTAATTCGTAACGATCTGGGGTACTTTGTCTCAGTAAAACACTTGTGCTATCTCGATAAGCTGAAAATCATTTTTATTAGTACAGTTCATACTAATCAGCGTTTCTTCTTTCATTTATATCTTATATTTAGGTGTTGTGGTTAACGCACTAATCAGCATTAATATAGTCTTACACATGATTGAAAACAGTCTGACAAATTTCTGATAGTTTTTCAATATCACGCCTGTGCATAGTATGTTGGTAGCACTTCGTCGCCTTGCCTGTTGTGCTGCGTAGCAGACTTTAAAGCTGTGCGGGTCAGCATAACGAAAAGGCGAGGGGTCTCGCTAGTTTTGTCCACGACTGTACATTTGGAGCTGCCACTCCTAACAACCGTGTCAACAATAGAAGAGATGGCTAAACAAAATATGTAAATTTTATTTAGTATAATTTATTATTAAATATTGGACACAGAAGAAAACTTGTTTGTCAGGCAATGAGAATGCCTGTAAAGAAAATCTCCTTCACCTGTAAATTCGTCTTTTAAGTCACTGGTTGTGGACGACGTTTCGGACAACATAAGAGTAGTTGACAGTTGTGGGGCTTCCAACAATTTGAGTCTCTTTTTCTTCAGCATTGATTGAATTTGATCCTGAGCTGTAAGTCTATTTTTCAAGGGGAGGTCCCTCAACTGAGCTGAAACATTATTCCCAAATAAGTCACCCTCGTCGGGCTGAGGTCTATTTTTAGTTGATGAATGACTCTCAGATATTATCTGTAACTTCTCAGTGGCACTTCAAACTTTTGTCTACTTCCTTACACGCCGTTTTTTTTATGTTTTTGGGTGTTGGAAGAGTAGGAACAAGTGGGGGTTGAGATAAGCCCTAGACATCCTGTACGACGTCAGTGATTTGAGGATCAGATGCCCCAGTTTCGTCACCCGTTCCATCATAGTTAGCAGTGGTAGATGGTGTAACATGGAATTAAAAAACTACCACTAATTAACTGCAATCATGGCTCTCAATATTTGTGTTAATGTATTTGTGCGCAAATTTTAGTTTGTAAGTAATATTTGTTTTTTAGGTTCCGAAGAAATCGAAGGAATCGGTGGAAACACAAAAAAATTTTGAAACAAAATGGAATTTTCCTTTATGTTGTACTGCTATTGACAGAAAGCACGTGGCCATAAAGCGTCTATCCGGGTGTTGCTCTCAGTTTTACAACTACAAATGAGGTTACAGCGCTTTACTTTTGCCATTTATAGATGCTGATTGATTGTAAGTTTCTATACACAGATGTGGGAACTAATGGGAGAGCCGACGATGGAAATATATTCCGGCTTTCCTCGTTTAAGTCAGTCTTAGCTAATCGTACACTAAATTTTCCTAATGACCACTTTATTTTGGGTGATAACACGTTCCCCTTGTCACCGACATTAATGGAGTCCTTTTCCAAACGAAATTTGTCGTTAGAGAAACGTATATTCGATTATGGTTTAGCGTGTGCACGCAGGGCGGAGGGGAAACGCGTTTGGTATAATGACAGCACTGTTTATAATCTTCGAAAAGAAATCGAAGTTGATTTACAAACTGTAGATTTGATGTACAATGTACATGTACTCTCCACAACTGGTTGCGAACAATATTACCAGCAACCTATTTTGAAAAAGGGAACAAGGAAGAAACTGGTTGAGCACTTCAATGGCGAAGGACGACTTTGTTGGCAGATCAAGGCTGTTGCCATGTAATAAGTGGCACAGAAGATGTACTTAGCCCCTACTTAGTTATTGACGAACTCTGTAACCTAAATTGTTAAGAACAGCTTACTAGTGTTATTGTGAATCACAAAGTTTTAGTGTTAACAACAATGCAAAATGTTTTAAACACAATAATTTCCTAGTCGTAGCCGTTTGATGTAACCCAGTGCCTTATTAAATCACATACTCTGCAGAGTGTTTTCTTTTGAAGTAATTAATATTGTACTTTCTCCTTATGTTAACAAATATGTTTGTTGTTTTTGTTTCTGTTTATATGACCTAGTGTCTAGGAAGGTGACAATTAATTGAATACCTATTTACTAATTTACTAGGGCTCACGCTTTTGATTTAACAAACACAAAAATTAAAAACCACGCCTACCAAATTTGGCGTTGACCTTCTCGTGATGATTGCATCTTTCAGGAAACTGTCGGCTGCAGTGAACCGTGGTGGCTTGGGTACGTAGATGTTGTCAGTGCCCGCTCTGCTCGTCTTTGATGAAATCGCTTTTAAGAGTTCACCTCTGTACGTGGCCTTTATGGCCTTTATACGGCTTCTCTGAAAGCACACGTTGGGAACTGCGACCCCTAGTCCCATTAAGTCATTCTGTAACTTCATCATAGAAGCCTCCCTCTTCGCCTTACTGCTTTTTTAGGTCCTGAAGAAAGCGGACGTATGTTCCGTAATAGTTCATAGTTCACGTGTTTCTAACAAGGTACTTACCTTGTCCGCGCTCCATTTGACACTAGCAGTTGGTTTTGACTGCGCTTCTCCAGATACTGAAGACATTTCGCAACAACACGCAACACGGAAGTTCCTCTGTCAACTACGGCTGCGTGCTACTGGCGGCCACTAGCTTATCAAACGCGACCAGTAGTGGCTGCCAGTAGTCACGTGACCATGTCACTGGCCCTTTGGTGTTTACTAAACTCAAACACGTTTGAGTCCGTTGGCCGCCAGAAGCCTACTGGACGTTGACGCGGAATACCCCTCCACGCGGAGACAGTGGAAGCGACAATAAGTAGCGGCCGGTGCTACTGGCCGCCATTACTGTCACTGTGTGCAAACGGCTTTTTTTCTTTGAACTGTTCAGCTACTGTATCATCTGTATTTTGTGAACTGTTCATCTACTGTATCATCTAGCATCATCATAAAAGGAATCTGTTATTAATTTATTCCAGTTGTCAAGTATAACCTCTACCCATACTAATTCACTACTTTCATTTCACTGCTAGATAAACTACTTCTGAAAACAATAAATACTCCACCACCAACGGTAGTTAATCTTCCATTTCTGAACGCGGTTAGGTCCTTTGTAAAAATTTTGGCTGAACTTATTCCTTGCTTTAGTCAGTTTTCCGTACCTGTAATGAATTGAGAGTCAGTACTTTCTATTTGCGTTTGGAGCTCTGGCTCTTTTCCAACACAGCTACAACAGTTTACAATTACTACAACACTAAAAAAATGGTTCAAATTGTTCAAACCACTATGGGACTTAACATCTGAGGTCACCAGTCCCCTAGACTTAGAACTACTTAAACCTAACTAACCTAAGGACATCACACACATCCATGCCGGAGGCGGGATTTGAACCTGCGACCGTAGCAGCAGCACGGTTCCGGACTGAAGCGCCTAGAACGCTCGGCCACAGCGGCGACAACAATATTGATTGTTCGTATGTCTACCCTCTTCCTCTGTTCGTTCTGCACCCTTTGAAACTGAAGCCCTTTCTGCACTTTTCCGAGACCCTCTAACCCAAAAAACAGCCAAGTTTCTCCCATACAGCCCCTTCTACCCGTATAGCAGCTTTCCGAGTGTAGTTGACTCCCGACCTATTTAGCGGAACCCAGAAACACACCAACCTATGCCGCAAGTCCAATAATCTGCAACCTAAACGCGCGCAGAACAGTCTGAGCATCTGATTCAGACCCTCCACTTAGCTCTGTACCAGAGCACCACTGTCGGTTTTTTCTATGATGCTACAGATGGTGAGCTCTACCTTCATCTCGCAAGTAAGACTTGCAGTCTTTACTACTTCAGCTAGCTGCCCAAAATGAGAGAGAATCTCTTTCTGTTCAAAGTGACACGCATCATTAGTACCAACATGGACCACCACCTGCAGTTCGCTGCACCCTGTGCTCTTCACGACATCCTGAAACACCTGTTTCACATTTGGAATGACTCCTACCAGTACACACGCAAAGTGAACGCTAGATTCTTTCTCCTCCTTTGCAGCCACATCCCTAAGAGGACCCCGTTACACGCCTAACGTTGGAGCTCCCAACTACCAGTAATCCCACATTCTGTGAATGGCCATACCTTACAGGCCGAGATGATTCCTCTGGAAGAGGGCGATCGACTTCATCTGGTTCAGGGACATCGTCAACCACTGATGGTGCCAAACCTGTTCGTCAGACCAACCAGGGAGGCACCCCAGCCAGCCCCTTGGAAAGCCTTTCACTGCTGGCCAAACCTTAGAGAAACCTCCCAATCGACCAAAGGTGAGTGATCGACGTCAGTGTGGGCCATAGCTGGGGGGCCACAGTAGTGGACCGATCAGGGGTCACATGAGTCGTGCTGAACGTCCATCAGACCGCCCTGTCCGACCCCCCACAGTGATGCCCATTGGTACCACCCTCAAGCTGCGTGACTGAGGAGCACCACTTGGAGCTGTGGGTGAAGGTTCGCCATCTCGGCCTTCATCTGAACACAGCAATCGCAGTTCCTATCTGCATTTAAGATGGCCTGATAAACACACAGACACGCACGGAATATAGCGTTTGAAGAAGACTGAAGAAATGTAAAGTAAGTAACTTTTTATGAGAAACTGTCAACTCACATTACTCTGATGTGCTGATACTGCTACTATGAGAACTTCCTCGTCACTGAGGGATCTTGAAACAAAACATTGTCCCTTGATTACAGGTATTATTGATGAATGATGGCCGACATGGTGAGAATTTGTTATGAACAACATCATCTTTACTAAAAACCAAGTGTTATGCTAATTATTGCTTTTGTATGATATGAAGCGCCATCTCTTGTAAATTTTGGATTTTTTAAATTTTTGCTTTCAAGAATCTCCTCCTACATTAGAACGAAATTTTCACTCTACAGCGGAGTGTGCGCTGATATGAAACTTCCTGGTAGATTAAAACTATGTGCCGGACCGAGACTCGAACTTGGGACCTTTGCCTTTCGCGGGCAAGTGCTCTACCAACTGAGCTACCCAAGCACGACTCACGCCCCGTTCTCACAGCTTTAATTCCGCCAGTACCTCGCCTCCTACCTTCCAAACTTTACAGAAGCTCTCCTGCGAACCTAGCAGAACTAGCACTCCTGGAAGAAAGGATATTGCGGAGACATGGCTTAGCCACAGCCTGGGGGATGTTTCCAGAATGAAATTCCACTCTACAGGTAGAGCACTTGCCTGCAAAAGGCAACGGTCCCGAGTTCGAGTCTCGGTCCGGCACACAGTTTTAATCTTCCAGGAAGTTTCCTCATACATTATTCTGTGAAGTATTGCATTTTCAAATGTTGATGGACTTTTGGTTCACCCTCTGTATTTATTAACTGTCAAATAATCCTCGTTTGTTCATTTGCATCATTAGCTGCGTAGTTTTTGTTGTGATATCGAAAGAACAAGTGATGACTCTGTCACGAAGTTGAACACTGAGCAGATGACTAAGCGCAAAGTAACAATGCCGGCAACAACAGACAATGTTCTGTTGGGACATTCCATTGGTTATTTTGACAATGCGCTTAGTGACCGTCACACTCGGCCGATTCCAAACAGCAGAGTATGTAATGGACTAGCGGGTATTGTGCTTCCTATGAAGATTTCACGTGCTGCTAGGTTCTTTTCAACTGTGCTGTGACGTTAAGTGGAGTTTCCACCATATTTTCTGTAGCAACTGTGTTTATGATTTAGAATGTTTGAACTTTCACTCGCTCTGCATGGCATGTGTAATCATGATACGCAATTCATACTTATCATCAATTCATCGGATGCCGATACATCAGATTTGAAGTCAGACATTGTTTGTAACGCACCTCGGCATTGTAAATATCAAAGTCTTCAAGACAGGGTTTTGCACAGAGCGTGAACATCTCCAGATCAACATATTTAACAAGTTCTGTACAGTGAACTGATTGGCGATAAATCACTTCAGAGTTTTGGCGCCATATGCATTCCCTCATTGTGTGTGTGTGTGTGGTGGTCTTCAGTCCTGAGACTGGTTTGATGCAGCTCTCCATGCTACTCTATCCTGTGCAAGCTTTTTCATCTCCCAGTACCAATTACAACCTACATCCTTCTGAATCTGCTTAGTGTATTCATCTCTTGGTCTCCCTCTACGATTTTTACCCTCCACGCTGCCCTCCAACACTAAATTGGTGATCCCTTGATGCCTCAGAACATGTCCTACCAACCGATCCCTTCTTCTGGTCAAGTTGTGCCACAAACTTCTCTTCTCCCCAATCCTATTCAATACTTCCTCATTAGTTATGTGATCTACCCATCTAATCTTCAGCATTCTTCTGTAGCACCACATTTCGAAAGCTTCTATTCTCTTCTTGTCCAAACTATTTATCGTCCATGTTTCACTTCCATACATGGTTACACTCCATACAAATACTTTCAGAAATGACTTCCTGACACTTAAATCAATACTGGATGTTAACAAATTTCTCTTCTTCAGAAACGCTTTCCTTGCCATTGCCAGCCTACATTTTATATCCTCTCTACTTCGACCATCATCAGTTATTTTGCTCCCCAAATAGCAAAACTCCTTTACTACTTTAAGTGCCTCATTTCCTAATCTAATTCCCTCAGCATCACCCGACTTAATTCGACTACATTCCATTATCCTCGTTTTGCTTTTGTTGATGTTCATCTTATATCCTCCTTTCAAGATATCCCTGAATTCCCTCATTACGGAATCTGAAACAGCAGACACGACTTGTGACAGCCTGCTGCCACTTACAAAGACTGCAGTGGTTTCTAATCACAAATATGACATGCATGTTCAACTGGACGTGGTGAGAAAATTTATTTCAACATGACTGAATGTGTATTTAAGAAGGCTCGACGGACAAAACGACGATTATAATACTAATGTTGAAAACGATTCTCTCTTTAACCCCATTTTGAGAATCCAAGTAATGCTGTGAGCAGTAAGGACGTAGTCAGTGTAACATACTATGGAGGTTTGGATTTGTCCGGGGAGTATGCCCGGATAGCCGAGTGATTAAGGCGAGGACTGGCAATAACCGGGAAATCCATGTTCGAGCCACATTCCGGCACAAATTTTCATGTACCACCATAGGTGATGTCAAAAAGATTGCGCAACGACAGAATGTGTGTGACGTCACAACGCCGACAGCTATTATCACACACCAGAACTCGCCGCTTTGCTTTCCAAACAGACTCCACAGGATGCCGCTCGAGGGCAGCACCTGTCGCCATCCGAGCACGTACGCACACTACAGAACGCCAAGGATGCACACATGCCACAGATGACAGAAGCACAAAGCCAAACAAAGACTTACTCCCGTCGGCAAGGAACCACCCCTCAACAGTTTCGCCAACCTGCACGCCGCTATTGTTTCAGCAGTGGAAGCAGAAGCCATCCGGGCGCTGGCGCCATATCCGTTTCAGTGCACAGGCCTGAAAGCGCATTGCCGCTTGTTCTCACTGAAACAGTCGCAGGAACATAAAAACGTGCCTTTTCTGTCTACACACGACGTTTCGTTGATTGCAAAAACGCAAGCAATTCCCATTGAACTACCACTATGCCCTGGCGGACAACTGACAATTATGTTTCACACAATATACAGGATTATTACAAATGATTGAAGCGATTTCACAGCTCTACAATAACTTTATTATTTGAGATACTTTCACAATGCTTTGCACACACATACAAAAACTCAAATAGTTTTTTTAGGCATTCACAAATGTTCGATATGTGCCCCTTTAGTGATTCGGCAGACATCAAGCCGATAATCAAGTTCCTCCCACACTCGGCGCAGCATGTCCCCATCAATGAGTTCGGAAGCATCGTTGATGCGAGCTCGCAGTTCTGGCACGTTTCTTGGTAGAGTAGATTTAAGCACTGAATCTTTCACATAACCCTGCAGAAAGAAATCGCATGGGGTTAAGTCGGGAGAGCGTGGAGGCCATGACATGAATCGCTGATCATGATCTCCACTACGACCGATCCATCGGTTTTCCAATCTCCTGTTTAAGAAATGCCGAACATCATGATGGAAGTGCGGTGCAGCACCATCCTGTTGAAAGATGAAGTCGGCGCTGTCGGTCTCCAGTTGTGGCATGAGCCAATTTTCCAGCATGTCCAGATACACGTGTCCTGTAACGTTTTTTTCGCAGAAGAAAAAGGGGCCGTAAACTTTAAACCGTGAGATTGCACAAAACAAGTTAACTTTTGGTGAATTGCGAATTTGCTGCACGAATGCGTGAGGATTCTCTACCGCCCAGATTCGCACATTCTGTCTGTTCACTTCACCATTAAGAAAAAATGTTGCTTATCACTGAAAACAAGTTTGGCACTGAACGCATCCTCTTCCATGAGCTAATGCAACCGCGCCGAAAATTCAAAGCGTTTGACTTTGTCATCGGGTGTCAGGGCTTGTAGCAATTGTAAACGGTAAGGCTGCTGCTTTAGCCTTTTCTGTAAGATTTTCCAAACTGTCGGCTGTGGTACGTTTAGCTCCCTGCTTGCTTTATTCGTCGACTTCCGCGGGCTACGCGTGAAACTTGCCCGCACGCGTTCAACCGTTTCTTCGGTAACTGCAGGCCGACCCGTTGATTTCCCCTTACAGAGGCATCCAGAAGCTTTAAACTGCGCATACCATCGCCGAATGGAGTTAGCAGTTGGTGGATCTTTGTTGAAATTCGTCCTGAAGTGTCGTTGCACTGTTATGACTGACTGATGTGAGTGCATTTCAAGCACGACATACGCTTTCTGGGGTCCTGTCTCCATTTTGTCCCACTGCGCTCTCGAGCGCTCTGGCGGCAGAAACCTAAAGTGCGGCTTCAGCCGAACAAAACTTTATGAGTTTCTCTGCGTATCTGTAGTGTGTCGTGACCATACGCCAATGAATGGAGCTACAGTGAATTTATGAAATCGCTTCAATCATTTGTAATAGCCCTGTACGTCTCTGCACTTCAAACGTTAGAAATCCGAGCACACCAGTACCTTACAAGTGTCAACTGTTGATATGTTGTATGTGAACGACATTCGTGTATGATGTATGTACCTAGTAGATTCGAGTTCTGTCGGAGCCTTACCAATTACACTGCTCAAGCAAACACAGACACATGACATAGAGAGGCCAATAGTTCAATTATTTCTACATATGGAGAGCAGAAAACTATTGTTAACGGGGTTTCAGGTGACTGGGGTCGATTTCTTACAACCCCATTGTGTCGATATAAACATACTCTCTGCGCAACTTCGAGTGGGAACTGAAACAGTTAATGGACAGTTTGGCATGTTTTATAAAATCAGAACTTTTACATCACTAATTCGTGACACAAAGATCTGCAACAATAACAGCCTCATGTGTTATCAACTCTGCAGAATAGCACAACTACTGCACAGATCCAATAAGAGAATTTAAAGCAGCCAGTAACGAATTTGTGAAACAGTTTTCGGTCTACACTGGCCCAAGTAGTGAGAGTTTAATCATAACGACCCTGCATGACGCTGTCTAGCCACTGACAGCAACATCACCTACATAACACTTTTGCCCACTTTTCCCGAGCTCCCAGGGCTGCGGGCTGTGTGGAAGCGAAGTTATCTCACTATAAAACGTAGTCACTGACAAAGACATACAAATCTTCCACTTTCATTATTGATGTTTGTGATCTTTGGGCATACGTGTTGCTCTTACATGCTTGCGATTCGTTCTCTGTGTTACTGTGTATTTATTAAGTGTTAAATAATTACCGTTTGTGTATTTGCAACGTCATATGTGTAGTTTTTATTGTGGCTAACTGTGCCACAAGTCTATCAGTACACAAATCATGGACTTTAATTAGGAAGATGTTGTGAAAATAGATACTCGCAACTAATTCTCTTACAGACATGTTAGCATCTCTAGCTCGTGGTCTTGCGGTAGCGTTCTCGCTTCCCGCGCACGGGGTCCCGGGTTCGATTCCCGGCGGGGCCAGGGATTTTCTCTGCCTCGTGATGACTGGGTGTTGTGTGTCTTTCATCATCATTTCATCCCCATCGACACGCAAGTCGCCGAAGTGGCGTCAACTCTAAAGACTTGCACCAGGCGAAAGGTCTAGCCGATGGGAGGCCCTAGCCACACGGCATTTCCATTTCCATCTCTAACATAGTCTCTACAGAAAAAAATACGTAAATGAAAATGGGACAGAATTGTACCTTCCTGATAATATAAATGATAAGTATAACATTTTACTGGATACTTACTTAAAATCTATATATGAGTGCTTACCAAGTAAAACGAGGACAGTGAAGGGAAAGGGGATGCGGCATATGCCATAGTCGTTAATGGGTTAGTTGTATCTTAAAAATATAAACATCTTTATAGTATTAGAAAAGATCCACGTGAGCCTGACCAATGTGATGAATATTACAAAGCTTACAAAAAGACGTACAATAAGACACTAAGAGATGGAAAATATTATGGAAAACATCATTGCTCAGTCACTGAACAGAGTCAGGAGCATAAGGAAGATAATTAGCAAAGAACAAGAAAATCATCAGACAATTATAGCAAAACACTAAAGCTCAAAGTAAACAACAGAATAGCAGATCCTGTACTTTCAGCAAATATTTTAACAGCATAAAAAAATCATTTTTTATGCCAGAGACTTACACAAAATAACAAAAGTGGTCCTTAGCAGGCCAACTAGCTGCTTAAAAATAGGCAAGAGCCTGCAGTTAACTGATGTTATTTGTATGCTGTAAAAGAGCAAGAGATAGTAAAAAGTGATAAAGACATTTGCTAATAGGATTCCCGCTAACATAAATGGGCTTTCAAATAAAATTTTAAAGTAATGACAAATAAAATGTTGAAACTACTAGGCCACCAGGTTGATGTCCGATGGAAGATGATTTTCCAGATAGAACGAAACTAACCAGATTATATTAAAAATGAAACAGTTGTTGTTGCAACTGTGACTGTATCATTTTTAATATAATCATGAAAACTAGATGCTGTATCAGTCAGTCAACGATGGAGTGGAGTGAACGCTACAACGAAATTAGTCCGATTTTCACTACTATACAAAAAAGGAGATCCATTGTGCTCTGATAGCTACATACCAGTTAGCCCACCACCCATTTTCTTAATATTCTTGAAAAAATAATATATATTAAACTTATGCCATATCTTCAAAGAAATGACATTATAAATAGTGGCCAATTTGAATTCCAGGAAAGAAAATCAACAGTTTCAACTGCATTTGAATGTGTCACTATAATCTCAGTGGCATAATCTCAAGGCCAAAATTCTCTTAGTATATTTTGCGTGTTATTGAAAGCCTTAGATCTAGTTGACCATGACATTTTACTAAAGAAAATTGATAACTATGGGAGTAGAGACACAGGTCTTAGTATCATTAAATCATACCTGCAAAATGGGAAGGCGTTATCAGAAATAAAAAATTGTCATATTTTCAAAAAGTAAGTCACAGTGTACTAGTGGGTAGAATACTAGAACCTCTGTTGATCCTTATACGTTTATATAACTGACTGACCTCTTAACACTGAAAGTGGAATGATTATTTGCAGCCGGCCGGGGTGTCCGAGCGGTTCTAGGCGCTACAGTCTGGAACCGTGCGACCACTACGGTCGCAGGTTCGAATCCTGCCTCGGGTATGGATGTGTGTGATGTCCTTAGGTTAGTTAGGTTTAAGTAGTTCTAAGTTCTAGGGGACTGATGACCTCAGAAGTTAAGTCCCATAGTGCTCAGAGCCATTTGCACCATTTTTTTTTAATTATTTGCAGCTGATACCAACTGCATAGCACTGACAAAAAGTTTCAGGATTCCATAACAAAAATCAAAATGATACTTGAGTCAATCACTCAATGGCTTGAAACAATAGGCTAATTTTCAATAATGAGTAAACTAAAACAATAGTGTTAAATAAGAAAATAGAGAGATCCTTACAATTACAAGCACTGGATATAAATGTATTTCAAAACACAGCATTCTTAGGACTCACTGTAGATAACTGTTTACTGTGGAAAGATCACATTGCTACCATAACTAATAAACTAAGTTAGCCATGATTGTTATATGTAACATTAAACCAATAGCAGCAGATGACGCTATGCATATGGTGTATTTCTCTTATTTTAATGCTGTTGTGACCTATGGAACAGAAATATGGGGTCAGGTGGATGATGCAATTAAAATCTTCAAACAGCAAAAAGTAACAGTCAGAATAATGGATTACGCATGAAGAACAGACAGCTGCAGGTCAATATCCAAGAAACTTAAAATTCAAACTATCTACAATATACTAACGTTTGTGTGGAACATAAAAACAAGTTCAAAAACGAAGACATACAAAACCATGCAACCAGAAACTGTATAAAGTCTTAACGTCCACGACGTGACGTAACTAAACTTTAAAGAAGCTCTGCTTATATGGCAGTAAAACAGTACAAGTGTTTACTACTTCTTATTTCAAATATCAGCTTGAGAGAGAAATTTAACCAGACAATTAAACTATTGCCTGTAGTGTGCCCTTTCTATCCAGTAAATGAATACACACTAAATGCAAAAAATTGAAATAGTCATATAGTGTAATAGAATTGAAGGTAGAGGAAGATGGATAATAAGTTCATGATGTGTACTTGCGTGTGGTGTAATAAACTGCGCAACACAATTAAAAGGTCACTTTTTCGAAATCCAGTACTTGTACCTCACTGCGATGAAATGTTTCAAATTTGACTGAAAGGTGCCTACAAGCTTCCTCTGTAATGCGATATTGCAGTACCCGTGTTGTTCAGAAGTATGATGCAGGAACACTGGCTCTATCTTGCTTCTGAACAGCACAAACGTTGCAATATCGCATTCACTCGCAGACACTGGGAGAGTGACTTCCAGTTAAACTGTCTCCCCTGTACGGGAATACACTGATATTCACTGGGTGTACGGGTGCAAGTTGTAGATACATGGTTGACGACATATGGAGGTTTGGGTCTCGCTGTGAGTTGTGTTCAGATAAGCTAACGGTAAGGCGACCGCCCGCGATAAGCGGGAAATCTGTGCCGGAGTCGCGGTCCGGCACGGATTGTTGTCATTCCATTATACAGGTGATTATTGTATACATTCCCAACCGCGAATACATTTCACGTATTCCTCTGTAACGGTGCAGAAGTGTGGCGCTCTGCGACGTTACTCTCTGGCTAGGCGCACGAACGGCGAAGCTTCAAACAGAGAGGTGTAGACAAATGCGAAAAAAAAGGCCAGAAATCAGAGTTGATGTGAGGTGCGGAGTGGGTTACCGATGTCACTTTGGCACCAGACTTCACGACAATTCTGCCCAACGCCACGTGGACGTGTCAGACCGTGGGAACGTTGTCACTTTGAGAGGTGGCATGTCTTTCCGATGCACACTATGGCCTGCCCCCTCTCATGTTTACAGCAATCATTTTACTCTTATTAATTCGATTTGGCGATATGTAGCCAAGAATGCTCATTACTATGCTAGTATTGAGAACTCGGAAGATACGAATGTTTTCCTCTCTAAGGAGGGTTGTGCTGGTCAAGAAAGGCTTATGCCGGCTTGTTGTGAGGGAACGGCTGAATGGTGGGGGGGATGCTGCCCCGACGCCGACATTGTCAAAAGAGCGGGACGGCACGCCCACGGTGGGTTCTGAGCGAAAGCCTAGGGTCAGATATTCCGTTTCTTCGCGGATATTCGGTAAACAAACCTTCTGGGGAGCTACGAACGGGGCATGGGAACGACATGAGTTCCCAGGCAGTTTTCGCGGGCATATTCCCGCGTTTTCTGTAAAAGGTTACCTACGATTGGCTTGCTCTGCGAAAAGCTCAGTGACGTAGCAAAATCGGCGCAGAAATTGGCGCCGAGCATCTCCATTGTTGTAGTAGAAGTGCCTCGGCAATAGAGTGGAATTTTCCACCGGTTATCAAGTTGCTGATTGGCACGTTTAACCACGGCCACGGTGGTGGGGGTGGTAATGTACTGGGTTCGGCTTGTGCGCATGCTCGGTGAAGGAGTAGTCTAGCCTTTCGGTCTGAGTAGGTTACAAGACTGAGCACTAGCTGCTCTGGACAGCCTGCCTTCCGTTGGCTGTCTAACGTGCTTTTGTTTTATAGTACCTGCTTGACGAGGTTGCTGAAGTTTCGGCTTCAACGTAACTTTTCGAGTACGGTTGGCAATTGTCCATTCTGCATACAAACGGCCTGTGTTGTGGGTCTTGAGCAGTTTTGGCTAAAGTTGACTGTATCGGAATTACTGTGTGACTTTGCTTGTTAAAATCACTGTACCGTCAGTGATCGTGTGGCGAGCTTTCTTTGCCTCCCTCAGAGGCGCATTTGAACTGCTTGGAAGTCTTTAGTCGGGAACGACCAGCCCAGGTTCATTAGTTTCGGGCTATACTCGTGACTTCATCATCACGACGACGGGACGTCGAAGCAACCGGCCATCGCCTCCGGTACGCCAGATCGTGTCCTTGCAGTAAAGAAGACAGCATGGTAATGTGTGTCCGAAGCACCAACAGATTGGGGAATTTTGCTACGTGATATTCAGAGCTCAGCAGATAGTGCCTGTTTCCATTCTTTGTGTTAACGTTCTGTGTTGCGTTTTCATTGTTCTCACTATTGTTCAGTGCAATTAATGTCGGGTTTTCTGGGTGTTTTTCTTAAGATTTGAGTTGCAAGTAATTGGCTCCACATACCACTTCGTCATAAATGTCACAAGCTAATTTATGGGCAACTTCACCTTCACAGCAATTATCTGTGTATCAAATTGACGTGTTGTAAATGCTTCATGTGTTTTTCATTTTGAATTTAGTCAAAATAAATCCATGTCCAACAGCAAAAAGTCGGAGTTAGGAAAGGGGTGGGGGCTTAGGGCATGATTTCCATATGCAAATTCTAGCTCAACTTAGTGCTAAACACGGTGCTAGCCCCGGCACCTCACAACATCCCCTCTTACCACGTTTCACATCATCTCTAGACACCTCTGTGATGGAGATCAGAATCGCAACGCCATGCGTTGAAATCGTTCGGTTTTCTTATGTGTGGCCGAGGAATAACATTTCAGACACACAGTCGCTGAGAAGCGACATGAAAAGGCCTCAGCAGGTGGCGTCAAGGGCGTCAGTGAAACCACTCATCCCTTGGGCCATTGATTCCTATATATTTACCCGACGGAAACCACCTTTCACTGTGCGAAGATCAACTCGACGACATTCTTTAGGACATTTGACGCTACGGGAAGGTATGCTGGACGGGTTCTAGGACAATGTCAGTCACCAATGACATCACTAACACGTCACTGATGAGTCATGGGATTTCCTCATCCCCATCCCACCTCCATCTACCAAAGGTCAATTGCCCTATTTATAAAATAGCGAGAAATTCAAATTTTGGTGGGAAGTTAAAAAATGGCGGAAAATTAAAAACTAGGAAATTTGCGCTAGTGTGTTTTCTACGAAAGCAGGGTTGCTGCCCTAAGTATAAATTGGTGGGAAATTCAAAAACGTAAGATGATGCACTGTCGCACTGGCTGACCTGGAATACTATGTCAGGCTATATGACGACAAAATCCAAGACATGGATTATTAGAACAGGCTCGGTGACGTTAGAATCCAAAACCTGGAATACTGGGACATTCTCCGTGACATAAGATTTCCTGGGACAAAAGGTCTGCCAATTAGATGGGCCCACTTGTGTTATCTCAAACAGAATAGCGGACCTGTATGCTTTGCACTGAGCTGGGCCATTTCCCCTAAGTCCACTCGTGCTGTGCTTAAATAATCCCCACACACCCTCTGCCATTACAGTCTTAACAATTCACCTCTTCACACCAGATGCCGAAAGCACAAAATGGCGAGAAAATCCGCTCACCCCAAGTTTAAAACGACGGGCAGTCTGCTGGCTGTCAAACTATAGGGCAGTCGTCCTATCTTTAAAACTGAATATCCCACTGATGCAACGTGTACAGTTGTCAAGCACTCGTCACACCGCTGATGACATACCCACCACACCGAATGCTAGTCGACTCACGGGCACCAGCTCGCGTCCAGCCCACCAGACGCCACCGTGCTGTGGCATGCCTGGCCAGGTTGCACGTTACAGCCCTCCTCTCAGGCTGACAGACTGCCACCAGTATTGCTTGGAGCGCACCACTTGACAGCTCCCGAGTTCACCACGGCAGAGAGACCGCTTTCACCTGCAGTGGGTACACATATGAACTGGCCAGTGCCACGTCATACATTTAGGAATGCAGGCAGCCGCTGGCCAACTGTTCTGACATTCCGTAGCTGGAGAAGTTCATTGTTTCACAACCGTTGTGAGCAATGACTGCCTTCAGTGCTCTGCACTCCCTCATTCACCAACAACTCTACCATTACCATCACTCTGTATTTATCCGACGCCCTAAGGCATTTTGCGACATTCAGCACACTCCAACCAAGGACGTCACGTACCAGATGCTCACTCAGAGACGTCCCCAAGTTCTTAAACAGGCCTCAGTTTTCAACATGGACAGCGACTTTGTAGGCAAACGATAAGATTGGGCACTGAGACATGAGCCGACGCCGCCACACACACACTTCACCGATGTTAGTAGCTGTAGTAATACTCCATAAAGGTGTGCATGTAACTACTTTTTGAACAACACGCTATTTTATACTAACCCTCAAAGTCAATCGCAAATATAGTCTAATATTCAGTATTATATTCATATGACAACAGCGTGGAACCCTATCGAACGTAGTATCAACATAGAGTTACAAATGTAATGTCATCCAGGACCGTGAACGAACAGAGTGAGATCCCCCCTCCCCCCCCCCCCCCCCAACTCTTAAGGGGCTCCGGAACGCCCTATACTTGCAATGTTAAAATAACGCTTATAAATTACATCTTTCCTCACAAAGTATTTGAGGTAGGAAGTTGAACTTTTTACAGATTATTTATTGGAATATGGGCTACAACTTAACACAGGGATTTTACAAAATTTTAGTTCAGTTATTAAAGATGATTTTTTTTCAATTGTAATGAAAATTCACAACAATTTTTTGCAATTTTTTATTTATATATTCAAAAATATACAGTTCTTTGGGAAAAGGCTGTGTTAAATTATGCAGAAGGTACTGTGTAACATTTACTGAAAGTTTGAAACAAATATGTTTGGAAGATCCTTAGAAACATGTAATTAGTATGAGAAAATAAAAGTTTTGGGAATCGAGCGACAAAGATTGGATTAACTTTTTAGTGCATTCCAGGTCCATAGGATGGATTATCTTCATCCTCTGCAAACTCCTCCTCCAGCTTCCTCTTGTTCCTCCTCCTGTTTACTCTTGCTTGTATTTCTAGACTCTTTACTGCCCTGTCTGCAGCCCGAAGGTGTTCCTTGTCTAAAGCAAGCATCGCTCGTTGTTGTGTTCGTAGATTTTGCTACCATTTTCTTCAGTTGCAGTTACTGCAACACTGTTCCAAAAGGTGGTCATGTATGAACACTTATCACATTTCAGTTGAATTTCACTAGCAAGTCCTACGTGCTTTATTATGGAGAGTTCCAGACCAACTTCACTACAATGAATACATCTTACACAGTTTGAAAAAATTCCTTTGAGAACCGACATATCAAATATTTCATTCACATCCGATTCGCCCATAAAACATTCATAGTTTTCACTCATTGAACCAAGCTTCTTCTGTGAAGTATTTTCTTTCCCACTTTTACTGCTATGGGCAGGTGTACTTGAGAGGTTAGGTTCACTCACTTGGTTATCGTGTTTATTGTTTACAGTAATAACACATACCTTTGGCTTTCCAACATTTCTCCTTTTCTTAAAAGCCTTCAGAGGATTTCTAATAACTTTACTTTTACTCATTATCATACTTCAACAAAACAGAGACTCAAGAAACAGAATTAATTACGAATATTTTCGAGATAACGACAGAGTAAATAAACATGAAACAATTGACAATCACACCAGCGATGTATATTGAACCATCACAGGTTAGCCACAAAACATACTTTATCTCACATCACTAAAATGTACCTGATGAACACGGACGTTAATAATAACACCATTTGACGGCAGTTTAACAGCGCCACAGTGGGTCACGCCCATGTAGAACACATTTCAAACAAAATTTAAAAATAGTTGTAGTCTTCGGAATTGAATAAATTATATATCTATTAAAAGCAAAAAAGTAAAAATTGAACTTTTCATGATTTTGAGCCTTTCCGGAGCCCCTTAAGAGCAATATGTTACATTGCTGGTAAAGAAATTGTACTCCCCTTCAGGGGTTTCCAACCCACTCAAGATTTATTGTTGCAACAGTATATGTGGAGTATATGAAATTACATCAGCAGATCAATAACACAAGTGGTTCTGAGGTACCACATATTGATCCATGCTGAAACATCCATATTAGTAAGGGTTTCATGGGCAGCAGTGCGGTTGCTGATTCTTGCATCCGGTCGATCGTACAGAGGCGAGTACTGGGGGTATGTTATGTCACGCCTGCTCGAACTGTTCGTGTAGCTGTTGGCTGACGAGTCACACAAGTCACTTCTCATCCCACCATATCCTGCACGTGCTCGATTGAAGACAAGTCTAAAGATCGTGCTGGCCATGGAAGTTTCTGGACGTCTTGCAGAGGGCGTTGAGTTTCACGGGCAGCGTGTGGGAGAGCGGTATCCTGTTGTAACAACACTTCGCCTTTCTGTTGCAAGAACGGCAAAACAACTGGTCAAAAAACATTCGGCATGTAGCAAGCGCTGGTTAGCGTCCCCTCCAGAAACACCAAAAGTGAACGAGAGTTGCAGCATACCGCACCCCAGACCATAAGACCTGGATACGGCCTGCCACTGCTGCCCTTACAACACGGCGATCTTGGCTGGCGTTGGTAAGTGGACGTCCAGAATCTGGTTTATTTGTGTGAGAATGTTCACTTGACCAGTGACAGCAGCACCGTTGCACAACTCACGCAGCACTCGCACCTCGTGTGGTACTTCTGCGAAAGGACCAGCCCACCACTCGGAAGGCCACAATTTCCCCCCTTCCAAATTCGCTCAGTTGGCTGTAGGAAGCTCGAATGCATCTGCGTGGCTCGGTTTCCTGCTTGCTTTACACGCTTGCACCACACTGAATCTTCTCGTTCTGAGCAATCCCTGTACATACATCAATCCTTGTTCCATAGATCATGAATACGACATTTCGTAGTGACGTGGAATGTGTCACTTTAACATAAGTTTTCTTTACACAAAATAATTAATTAATTATTTTTACTCTTACTACTTCATATCTAAGAATTCATCTATTAGGTAGAAGGAGTAGTCATTTCCGAATATTTTCATGGCCTTGAGATACAGTGAGTGGATTTTGCATCTCATATTGTAACAACAACGACTCTGTACTGTTGTACATATAAGTAATTCTTTTCATCTGATTTTACGATAAACTTGTGTAATTGATGTTCTGATTTCATTTCTTTTTGTTTCATGCCATTATGTTAAGAAAACTGTAAATAAGTTTCAATGTGAATATTAAAGTTTATGTCAAATGTCAAGTAATATTGTAATAGAATTGAAATGTAACAAATGTTGAAACTGTTGTAAGATGTTTGAAATTGTAACTGTGCGTCTGGTCCATACGTAGGCAATGTGTTAGGATATGTAGAATGCTAAACCTCGGGTGAATGCCCGGCCTGTCAGGGAGCGGTAAAAGGTGGACGGCAGGCGAGCGCGGGAAAATGCGCGCGGGCGCGGCACGGCACAACGGGCTCAGCAGTAGTAGTTGGAGTTTGGCACTGGTCTGGGCAACACCTTCTGGAGCGAGGAGGCTCTCCCGGAAGACATAGCTTTATTGAGCCTCGGGTATGCCGTCCCAACGCCCACACACCATGGCAAAATTCCATAGGCACTAAATGGAAAAGTATTGCGACGCTAAGAAGAATTATAGTGCCGATACGTCAAGAGCAATAACTGTGGTTATATGTGTGCTTTGTGCCTCGCCATCTCGCCGCCTGCCAACCGCCGCATCGATACAAGCAGGTTCAAACTTTTAGTACTGTATTCGTATGGACCAGAGAGTGAACTGTGCAATAATAACCTAAATTTTACCAAAACTTTTCCATCATTTAATTATCCTCACAACTAACCTAGACAGGGTCCTTTCCAAACGTTGTGCAATCTGAGTGTCCTGAAATGAAAATTAAAAATTGTGCTAATAATAATTATTTGCAGAACTAGTTATATTAGAATGGTGTTTAAAGAAATGTTTTGTTAATGAAGCAGTAAATGAATAGCGAGGTCTAACGAAGTCGAAAGATAACTTTAGTATTGATATAGTAATGAAGTTTATTATTTCGAGACATATTTAAAGGCATTTAAATGAGCAGTAAATAAGATGAAAAGAGTAGTAACTTATATACTGGAAATCTTGAATGAATAAAAAATTCAGTAATCATTTTTTTAAATACAACGATCATAACAGTTTCAGCCCCCCCCCCCCCCCCCCGCATTCATTTGAATTCTGAAGCAAAATTGAAAGTCAATGTAAAAGTCAAAATTTATCAGTGTTTTATCTTTATCAAAATTGACTTTTTGTGTGCGGTATGAAAGTACAACTTCTAGGCTAACCTATGACCCATTTTAATCAGATTAATAGACAGTATAAAGTTTTGTAGAAAACATTGTAGTGTAGTGTTATGTATTCATGATTTTCCATATCAGTACAGAATGTGAAACTATCAGTTCAATACATTTTCTGGTTCTAAAATTCTACTGTATTATGCAGTGTTACAACTTGTTGTTTTGCATGAATATATACCAACTTGTACAGGGAAGAAACTCAGTTAATGCGTAATTAGGCTGGCGACCGTATTATTGTCACTTTGGTAGCATCTTCTGGTTTGCTTTTGATCCATCCTGACGTGTGATTGCATTTCGAACTTGCTTGATGGATCATTGTCATTACAGAGTGGATGTAAGTCTGATTTGCCACCATTCAGGTACACGCGGTCGATATCTATGCAAAAATCCTTTCTCGTAAGGTGAATCCTGCTCACTTACCATAGCAGAGGCTTTAACGAGTACTGTGTCAGGGATTACAATATCATCTGATCCGACCGTTGGACTCTATCTTGGTTGAAAAAATAGTAAGTGTCCTTCGCACACTGACTGCGGTTTCATGAGGCTCGTCCATTGTACGTACAGAGTATGTTTCTAAGATTCTACTGTATCTATCTTCGTGCTTATATACATCTCTCATTAATGGCCGTAACGAGTCGGTAGCGAAATAGACCTCCGCAAAGAGGAGTCATAGAAGAGGTGCAGAAACTGATCGAAAAAAAAGGAAAGACCTTTTAAGAATTAACAGGGAGACGTATATGAGTTCTCGTACCTTCGATTTCCTCTACCCTGCTTATAAGAAGAAGCCTTCCCAGGGCCCGCGGCTGTAAAAGCACGCTGTTGTCACATTGTTACTTTTACGGTGTCATTTCGTGCAAGTAGCGCCATAAAGAAGCAACTACTACCGCACAGGCGTCGACCGCTGGCACGGTTTACTAGTGGAGCGGGTGGCAGCGGTGTGCTCCGCTCAAACAGTGGCCGCCTATACAGCTCGCTCCTGATCAACACTGGAGTTTACTTCCCAATACTTCACTACGACCCCAAGCAGCGACCAGTCTCAAAGGTCGGCGAGTGGAAGCTGAAGCAAGTGTGCTATATGACCGGAGGCTTCCGAGTTTTGCCTGTTGCTGTTGACTGACTACTGGAGTGGTACTGTGTGAGGTTAAGTGGGTCTTTATTTGAGAAAATAATAAGTCAAATGGAAAACATATGTAAATGAGTAGCATTTACTGGTGTGTGTGTTATCGTAAATACAAACCTGGGAATGTGAACTTGGTGGTGGTGGTGGTTAGTGTTTCACGTCCCGTCGACAACGAGGTCATTAGAGACGGAGCGCAAGCTCGGGTTAGGGAAGGATTGGGAAGGAAATCGGCCGTGCCCCTTTCAAAGGAACCATCCCGGCATTTGCCTGAAATGCCGGGATATCACGGAAAACCTAAATCAGGATGGCTGGAGACGGGATTGAACCGTCGTCCTCGCGAATGCGAGTCCAGTGTGCTAACCACTGCGCCACCTCGCTCGGTGGGAATGTGAACTGACAACCTAAATGTGCTACTGAGTACAAAGCCACATCACTTACATGAAATTGAAAAGAATCCTGTGTGTGTGAAACACCTATGTCATTCATAAGCAAGTAAATAACTCTGTTCGAACAGGCCTTGGAAGGCCGAACGGGACCGACCGGACGCCGTGTCATCCTAAGCCCACAGTCGTCACCGGATGCGGATATGGAGGGGCATGTGGTCAGCACACCGCTCTCCCGGCCGTATGTCAGTTTATGACATCAGAGCCGCTACTTCTCAGTCAAGTAGCTCCTCAGTTTGCCTCACAAGGGCTGAGTGCACCCCGCTTGCCAACAGCGCTCGGCAGACCGGATGGTCACCAATCCAAGTGCTAGTCCAGCCCGACAGCGCTTAACTTCGATGATGGGGCGGGAACCAGTGTTACCACTGCGGCAAGGACATTGGCATAAGCAAGTAAATAAGCAAATCAGTAATTTCACACTCAGTAGACTTGGTCAGTGCGAACTGTTTGGAAAAAACAAAAAGTAACTGTATTAAAAAAAAACGAACTATAATGTCGACCTGTATAAGAATGTAACCTGATACACACGAAAATTTCTGCACTGAATATGGCCTATAAAGAAACTGACAGAATCTACATTGAGCAAGCGAAACAAAACAATCGCGTATTATGAATCTCACCTGCAAAATGAAGGCAACGGCCGTGCCGCAGTGGATACACCGGTTCCCGTGAGATCACCGAAGTTAAGCGCTGTCGGGCGTGGCCGGCACTTGGATGGGTGACCATCAAGCCGCCATGAGCTGTTGCCATTCTTCGGGGTGGACTCAGCCTCGTGATGTCAATTGAGGAGCTACTCGACCGAACAGTAGCGGCTTCAGTCAAAGAAAACCATCGTAACGACCGGGAGAGCTGTGTGCTGACCACACGCCCCCCTATCTGCATCCTCAACTGAGGATGACACACCGGTCGGATGTCCCCGATGGGCCACTTGTGGCCTGAAGACGGAGTGCTTCTGTGCAAAATGAAGTACAGGCAGAAACAGCAAGATTTCGCAACAGCTGAAAAAAAAATACTACTAAATATATATATATATAAATTCCTTCGTAACTGAAATTTCAGAACTTAAAGGTTGAGTCATGTGTTTCATTGCCATTGTGTGTCAAGATCATGAACCGAATTTCCCTGAATGAATGTCAGTTAGTTTTATATATATAAAACGATTATACATTCTGATATGAAAATTCATTTAATAAGAAAAAGCAATTATAGACTCTAATGTGAAAATTCATTTAATCTACTAAGTTCCATGGATACGTGCATGAATAAAACAGCAGAGGGTCCCTCTATGACCTCCCAGTTCAACGTCACCCTCGGTGCCAGTCGCCTGCCTTCGTTTAGAACTTTAAGAAACGTACCTGTAGAGAGACAATTGGTTACTAGATAGGCACCTGCGGGCAGGCTACACTGGTGCATTTGCAGCTGCTGCTAGGCAAGCGGAATTGGGCCAGTGTCAAGGTGTTGTCTGCCTGCAAGGCCCTAGGATTTGAAACGACACAAGCACGTCACACAATCTAGGAATTGTTCCATTTTATTTCGTAGAAGCTGCTTCGTTATTCTCTGTCATAACTTAAAAAATACGATCAGTAGCAGGGCAGTTGTAAAAACTTGTATAAAGCAAGCAGGGAGGTGATATAGCACTGAGGGCGCATATGCCATCTAACGGCAGCAGCGTAAAGTATGGGAGATTGCCGCTAGGGTGCTGCCACCAACTTGCGAAGTACACAAACAATAATATGTAACTGTGTTTTAACTGAATAGCTGTAAACAGTGTTTTTGTATTAATTTCTATATATTGTTAAGTAGCTCTTAGTTTCGAAAGTATTATGATGGTTTGTAATTAAAGCTGTAATGAGTCATGGCTTTAGGCTTACGTTAAAATCTAAAGGGACTTCGCCATGGAAGAACAAGATAGGAGAAATGTTGTGACAAAAAGTTGCAGAACAGCTGTCTTTGTTAGTCGGAAAGGTTGTGAAGTAGTGTGTAGTGCGATGCCCATTTACTGTATTGTTGGTGATTAAATGGAGCACAGTCATTGTTAAACGGTTTCTAATGGACGGGAAATTATTGCTACGCATAGTTCTACAGTAATAAACAGCTATTTGTCTGCCAAGCGGAAGTGGCAATGTTACTATGAGGGTCAGTGGGAAGTCGTTGTTTGTTGTGAAGGAGGCAGACATTATGTTACAGCATTACCGACTGCACTAGCCAAATATTACGATGGGAACTACGACGTAGAAGCCACTCTGTAGTTTTTTGTATTAATCTCTATATACTGTTAAGTAGCTCTTACTTTTAAAAGTATTATTAATCTTTGTAATTACAGCTGTAGCGAATCATGGCTTTAGGCTTACGTTAAACTTTCCAAAGGAAGAATAAGGCTGGAGAAATGTTGTGACAAAAATTTCCAAAACAGTCTCCTTTGTGAGTCGGAAAGATTGTGAAGTAGCGTGTGGTGTAATGCTCATGTACTGCGTTGGTGATTAAATGGAGAACAATCATTGTTAAATGGCCTCGGATGGACGGGAAGCTATTGCTACACATAAATCTACAACATTAAGCAGCAATTTATCAACAAAGCAGAAGTGGCAATGTTATTACGACGGCCAGTGAGAAGTCGTTGCTTCCTGTGAAGGAGGCAGACATTATTTTGCAGCATTACCCACTGTAGTGGCCAAATATTAGGATGGGAACCACGACGTGGAAGCCACTGTGTAAAAGCTGCTAAAACACCCATCGGTAGCAAAATCTCGTCAGAGGCTGCAATACGTTGCGCAACACCACGAAAGGACTGAAGTATTTATTTCTATGGTGAAGTTGTAGTGTATTCTATTCTTCATAGTGATGGGCATATTGTAAAAGGCATGATTCGTCGTCTTGTACAAATTAAGTAATACAAGTGCCTAAAGCAACGCGCTTTATCACAGATGTTTAGTGTGTCCTTTTCACATAATGTGATATTTAATCAGGAACATTTTCAGATCATAAACTGGACATACGTAGGCCCATATAAAATGCTTAACATTATTATTGCCATAGTAAGCAAACCGTCAGATAGTGTTCAAAGTACCAGCTAGTTTATTACATTGACAAGCATAATAAAAGCTGTTGCAAAATAAAACAGCAAAAGGTATTGTGCACATTTTCATTACTACAAAAAAGATTATTACTGTGATGCTCACAATATACGATTTTACCGATTCATGGCGTGTGACAAGCTAACTTTACGTTTCAACAAAAGTGCAGAAATGTGTGTTTGTTACTTTGCATTGAAGTACTATCAGTTCAAAAATTCTTCACGTTGAAAATTATCAGAAAAAATCAGTGTAAAAATTCATTTTCAGTCAGTGGTCAATTTGGTGTAAACATAATGTTAAAGAAAGATCTTTATTAGTTACAAAAACTACAAATAACACCACCACAGTAGCTATGCATCTTTAATGCTTAGCAGGATCTTTTCACTCTACATTTTAGTATTATTTAACAAAATGTGTCTCAAGTTTAAAATAAATTTATTCTGTGTGGATGAAAGTGTCTTTTTCTGCGTTAATGAAAGTAGTACATATGTAGGATCCACGTTGTCCATATGCAGTGTATGTTGCTATTTCAAAGTGGTTATGGCTTATATTGTGTGCTCTCCTCCCCATTGTTTGCTTGTAAAGTTACTAAATCGGTTCCAATTATTCAAAATTGAAGACTGCGTGGTAAGAGCTTAGCTCTGCGGTGCTTAGAGCGGTTAGTGAAATCAACACTGAGGTCTTACTGCACGCGAGTGTCCACCCATTATAATTACGAGTCCGATCGCCAACCACGGCCATTTACAGGTGAAAACTGATACTTATAAGGATACAACTGGGTGGAGCATCGCAGAGTCCATCACAGTTTGTCTCTGCACAGGTACATTTTTCACATTCTTAACTAAGGCGGGCGGCTAGCACTGAGGCTGTTGCGGAATAGTGGGACTTTGAGGGACCTTTTGCCATTTTATTAGGCATATGTCACTGTCTGACCTCTTACCGATTACGCCACAGATGGGTTGGAAAAGCATAAGCGTCCTCTGCTGTTTCAAATCAAGTTCAGATTTCGTCGATTATTAGTAAACAGTCCCTAGTGGTTCCACACTGTACCCCAGACCAAAAGCTGTGATCGCACTGCGCCCCAAACACGCGCGGTCAAGTTCACTGGGGTTGCTGGCCTACTACGTCCTTAGAGAAGGATTGCATCGTCCAGGGGTGTCAGCAGCATCGAAGGTTGTCAACAACTTCTTCCTGTTGCTCATCACTCTGCGAAATATCTTTTTCGACCTCGAAATGTGTGAGAATCAACGTCTCAAGAGAAGGGGTGGTTTCATTTACGCCCTTTGTGCTACCCCTTTTCGTGTCGATTTTCAGCGGCTGAGTGTGTGAAATGTTTTCCTCGGCCACCCATAAGAAAACCACTTCAGTTCAGCGCTGTACGTCGCGGTTCTGACCTCCATCGCAGAGGTGTCAGAAGAAGGAGTGAAATGTGGGTAAGAGGAGCTGCAACGACGACACGACCACGGTGGTTCTGAGCAGGACTGCGGTGAAATTTGGTACCAATGTGACACCATTAACCACGCTACAGGTCACGTGATCATCTGAGCTCTGGCATCCCGCTCACATGTGTCCACACCTTGCTGTTTCAAGCGTCACCGAGGCTGATGGTGATGTCGAAGGACGTCACGTTTTGCACCATTGTAGGCACCTGTGAGTCAAACTTCAGGCTTCTGCTTCACGATGGGAGACAATTACGGCGTTTCGAAAAAAATGATGCTTTGTGTTGCGCAATGTAGTTAAAGAAATTGTTGCTTTTAAAGTTCGAAGTAAAAGACCCAATTAAGAGCGTTGACGTGCCATCCCACTTGGATATTTTGCATGTTTTGCAAGTACTATATGAGACTGTGTGTGGGTGAAGGCAAACTATCAAGCTTAGCTGTCCCGTTTACGTAATACGACACAGCTGCTAGACCTGACTTAAATGACATAGTCACCGTTTGCTTCCCTGTCAGCAAGAAAATGCAAATGAGAATTACAATAACACAATTCCTGGAAAGAAGTACATGCTCAACTCTTAGTTGCAGCCCTTTTCCTTTTATTTTGAGTAAATAATTTGTGAGGAGCCAATAAAATTTGTTCTTTACTTGCACCATACTAAAGCCAATTGCCAATAGTAGCTGCCATGAACAGTAAGATGTAGATGATTAGACCGCTTATAGAGTTTGTAATTAATTTAGTACAATTATACATTTAATTTCTTGTGTGCACATTTTTATGTAAATAAAGATCATTTAAGCATAATTGTTCAATGAGGTCTGATTTTTATTAAACCGAATTACTAAATTATAAAAATCTACGTAGAAAAAATTGTCAGAAGGTGGCGTTACTGGTGGGATTGGGGGCGAGGGTGGGGGGAATCGCAAAGCATTGACATCAGAATCGTAGAATGCTCAGATCTCATTCTGACACATTCTTGGAGGACTGTAATAGCTTTTAGAATGTTTTCAGCGCAATTCACATTTACAATCTAGTGGGCGATATACAGTGTGTCTCGAAAAGAATTATCTGATGTAAACACTTCACATTTACTGATGAAACATAGCAGATAACAGGGACAAATTGCAAGATACTCACAAGATCTTAAAGTTAGATATGTTGTCACAAATGCTCTAAGTGAACGCCATCATCGGTACGGAAAACATCTAGACGATATGTAAATTCGTCATAAACTCTCTGCAACAAATCTGCATTGACATAAGTCACTGCACCCTTACTCTGTCACTTGGGAAAGGTAAGATGAAAACACTTTCCTTCTCATATCTCCACAAGAAAAAAATTCATGCCATCATGTCTGAAAATCTTGGAGGCCAAGAAGTTTTTTGGGTTCCCTGTGCGCACTATCCTGTGATCAGAGAGTGAGTCATAGAGGAACTGTCACACAATGTTGTACCACTGTGCTGGTGCACCATCCTGTTGGAAAATGAAGTTATTAGGTTGTCATCAAGTTGTGCAAAAAGCCAAGTCTGCGTCATTCAAAAATAGCTCATTCCAGTCACTGTATTTTCCTAAAAAAAGAAGGGGCCATAAACTTTTTCATTGGAAATGCCACAAAAACGTTCAAGTTAACTGAATCTCTTACATGCTCAACATTAGAGGCTGCTGGCATTTCCTTTGACTTGTCAAAAGCCTTTCACTGTGTGAACCACAACATTTTCTTAAGTAAGTTAGAATATTATGGTGTCACTGGCAATGCTGCGAAATGGTTTGAGTCTTATCTATCTAAAAGGAAACAAAGGGTGTCACAGCAAAATACCTGTGTAGTAAGCAGTCAGTCTCCATCTGACTGGGAATTAATTACATGTGGTGTTCCTCAAGGTTCCATCTTGGGTCCATTGCTTTTTCTTGTGTACCTGAATGACCTCTCATCTGTTACATTGCCAGGTGCTCAGTTTGTTTTGTTTGCAGATGATAAAAACATCATAATAAGTAGCAAGTCAAGTACAGATTTAGAAATAGCTGGTAATCAAAGTTTCACTGACATTAATAAGTGGTAAAAGCTAATTCATTAAACTTTGAGAAGGCCCACTATATGCAGTTCAGAACCTGTAAGAGATTTCCTTCCAGCATGTGTATAACATATGAAGACATACAGATGAAAGAGGTTGGCAGTGTTAAATTTCTGGGATTACAACTTAATAATAAATTCAGTTGGTAAGGGCATACCACAGAATTGCTTAAGTACCTAAACAGGTCTGTATTTGGTGTGAGAATGATGTCAGATGTGGCAGGTATAAATATAAAAAAACTTACATACTTTGCTTACTTTCATTCTATTATGTCAGTTTTTTAAAAATACAGTAAAACTGCATGCCCTCAGGAAAAATTATGGCTGTAGTTTCCTCTTGCTTTCAGCCATTCGCAGTACCAGCACAGCAAGGCCGTTCTGGTTAGTGTTACAAGGACAGATCAGTCAATCATTCAGACTGTTGTCCCTGCAACTACTGAAAAGGCTGCTGCCCCTCTTCAGGAACCACATGTTTGTCTGGCCTCTCAACAGATACCCATCCGTTGCAGTTGCACCTACAGTATGGCTATCTGTATCGCTGAGGCATGCAAACCTCCCCACCAACGGCAAGGCCCATGGTTCATGAGGTTATGTCATATGGGATCATATTCAGGGGCAACTCATCAAACCGAGCAAAAGTTTTTAGGATGCAAAAGTGTGTGATAAGAATTATTTGTGTGTAAATTTAAGAACATCAAGGAACTTTGTATTCTAAGCACTGCCTCTCAGTATATTTATTCCTTAATGAAATTTGTTGCAAGTAATACATCTCTATTTCCAACCGATAGCTCAATACATATTATCAATACTAGGAATAAGGAGAGTCTACATAAAGGCCTAAAATCACTTACCTTGGTAAAGAAAGGGGTCTAATATTCAGGAACACACATTTTCAATAAATTGCAAGAAACCATTAAAAACTTTATTTCAGATAAAGTACAGTTTAAACAGATTCTGAAAGACTTTTTGATAGGCAACTCTTTGTACTCCATAGACGAATATCTTGACAGAGACTGTTAGGCCAGCTTAAATAAAAATATCTGCTAGATTTCAGTTTTGACAGCACTTGGTCACAACAGTCAAGATTAGGTATTTTGTGTATGATAAATTTATTAATAGTGCATAACAGTGTTTCATTCTGACAGCGTGTTAATTCTGCAAATATTAGCTGTTCCAATTTACTGCATTGTTTTCACCTATTTCGACAATCTCCTTACAAATTATCAGGGTAGTAAGTATTATATTCAAATGTTTTATGTTATACTTTCTCACATGTTCCACACCCACGAGAATCACCTCATTTTTTGGGTCTCTGGAACGAAAACTGAATCTAATCTAATCTAATGTAATCTGCATGAGACTTTTGAATTCTCCAGATGCACATGCAGTGCGAGTTCACTTTGCTCATAACATGAAATGAGTTTCATCACTGGAAACTATAGATGATAAAAATCAATTGTCTTCTATCTCTTCCTGAAGTCAACAAATTTCCTTTTATCATTAACCTGACGAGCTTGTACTAACTGTAGGCTGCGTGGTTTATAAGGAATTTCAAGTTCACTGCTCGTGCAGCGAGTAGACTTTCGTGGACTTTCGTGGACTTCCGAGTTCTGAACTCTTAACTTTGCATAAACATCTTTTCTCTACAAAATGGTGACACCAGTGATGAATGTTTTTTGGCAAAGACGGATCAGTCGCAAAACTCCAAAGAAACTCACGCTGGACAGTAGTGACTTACTCACCCTTTCTTAACTATAGTACACATAACGTCGTCTGTTCAACAGACAGCATCTTACTCCAGACTGACTGAGCAGACACACGGATTAGCACCTCTTCTCTACAACTCTAGGTCACGTCTATCCAATCAACACACATTTCCTGTCTGTCAAAGACTCTGTTACGTCACTCACCTTGGCGGAAATGTTGTTACTGACATTGGTAACATAAATTACACGAAAAAGGCACTCTGCTTTGCAAGAGGAAATTAAATGTGCTTACACCCATAACAGAACCGTTTTGTGAGAGCCGTATGATGGTGAAAATCTGTGAGCAAGCGCAGTGTCCAGAACAATTAGAGAAGGAATGACCTGCAATGTTAAAGAAGGACGTGTGTGGTGCCTTTAACACTTACCTGCATAGTAGATTCTCTGTGTTCGTCTCCCTGTGAGACGGTATCATTTATCCTACACAAAAACGACAATGCGACAGCAAGAGACATGTTGGAAGAAATTAGCAAGGAATTACTGGAAATCATTTTGAGGAAATACAAAAATCTTGTGGCATTTCCATAAAAACGGAATTTCGCTACTGGACGAGCTGGCTGCAATACTGCAGCAGCTCCTTGTAGACGGCTATTACCGTATGTACATGGGTATAATGCAAGATTTTGCTGTGATTTTTAACGAAATGGACATGCTTGACTATCTAACCGCAAACCATGACTTCTTTGTGAAATAGAACAACCAAGGCAACAGCAATGTGATTGTGAACAACAACAAGACAGTTGGATTGATTGTTGAATTTGGATGAAATCTAGTTTTAAAGATATATAATAAATTTATATATCAATCACAAGCCCTGCTTTGCAGCCTGTGTTGCTCGCCAAGAAACGCATTTCACTGACAACCATTCTCCAATTCTTCGAGATTAAAGTGCATTCTATCAGAAGCAGTGACTATATTTCGTTTACACGAAAGCCTAACTATATCAAAAAGGAGTGGTAATTAAAGAATAATACTGTCACCTATGACGGTGAATGTATATTCTCCATCACAGCCATACGACTAGCCCCCAGGGGCTCAGCATTCGTTTGCTGGGTACGGGCTTGGCGACCCCGGGGTTCCTGAGCTGGGGACTGGTAAGCGCCGCCAGTCCCCTGTCACCGTAACCTCTAAGCACACTTCAACGACCACCGTGCGGCGCGGCGGTGGAATGTTGTGTGTCTCAGGGAATGGGGATCTTGGCTTGACCGCCCGGGTCGCGAGGATGGAATACACCTCTATAAAAAAAACCTCAATCTCAAGGTGTGCTGCGCGCCGATGAGATGCATGGCTGTTGAGGTGGAACAGTCGATAGCGGGCGACCTCTGGGGAGTCTGCCGCACCTCAGTTGTATAAGGCTTACCTAGGCATGCGGGGCTCTGTCTAGGTGGACTCCTAGTTCCCTAGCTGCTCGTGGGACCGAGATGGAACCCTCGAACTTTTCTTCTTCTCCCCCCAGCGGAAAGGGTGGGCCGCTGGTAGGTTCTAACACCCAATCTCACAAGAGGGCTCGTGTAGCCAGTCCTCCTGATTCAGGTAGTAGTAGTAACAGAACGCATGCTGCTTCGCAGAATGTGTTTCTTATAATTAAAAGAAAAGATGGGAGTTTCGACAAAGTTTCGCCATTTTACATCCAGAAAGGCTTAGAAGGTATTGCTGGTACATTAAAATCTGTAAAGCGCTTGCGAAATGGCACCTTGTTGGTTGAAACATCTAGCTTCCAGCAAGTCCAGAACCTTCAGAAGGCACAATTTCTTGGGGAGTTTGCGATAGAGACTGAATTTCACAACACCTTGAACTACAGCAAGGGTGTTGTGACTTGCCGAGATCTCGTTGATATTCCCCTAGACGAACTGAAGGCTGAATGGTCCCGGGAAGGAATTGTCGACGTGCAACACGTTATGAAACGGGTGGATGGTGCTCTCCTGAAATCTGACTCGTTCATCCTTACGTTTAACAGCACCAAATTGCCCGAGTATGTGAAGGCAGGTTTCCTACGTCTCAGTGTACGGCCTTATTACCCCAACCCCATGCGGTGTTTTAAGTGCCAACGCTTTGGACACACTACTCTCGGCTGTAAAGGGGAAGCCACTTGCGGGAAGTGTGGTAAAGCCGCCCATGAGGGAGTTGGTTGCTCCTCTCCTCCCAAGTGTGTCAACTGCTCTGGGGATCACCCTGTGTGGAGTAGGGAATGTAGAGTTTTCCTTGAGGAACGGAAGATCCAGGAACTTAAAACCACCAAACGCATCCCGTACGGTGAGGCAAAGAAAATTTACAAGTCCCTGCAGCCGCCCACGTTCGCTGCTTCCTTTTCTTCCGTTCTGAAACAGCCAGTCTTGAAAACTGATGCCGCTACACAAACGGAGGTTGCTACTGTCAGCACTAGCACCTGCGTTTGTCAATGTACGTGTGCTGCTGCTGTTCCTGTGAAGCCTGCTGCTCCTCCCCGGCCTTCTGACCGGGCCGTGGTCGCTGACGTCATGGAACCTCCTGCCCCTTCCCAGGTCCAGTCTTGTGCAATGCCCAGCGCTGCTACACCCCCTACTGCTTCTGAGGTTTTGGCTCCACTGCCACCTCTGGCCAGAAAATCGAAGCCCAAACCAAAGGTGAAGACTCGACCGCTCAAGGAGACTGAAGTTCTACAGTCTGCTGATGTTGATGTCGTTCTTTCTGACGTCTCTCTCGACTCCTCTTCAGAGGCGATAGAGGTTGATGTCAGACTGGGGCAATCATCTCGCCCCAAAACTGAACCTCCACCTGTTGTGGCCTCTCCTCCCCGACAGAAAGTGCGACTGAAGGTCCTCCCACCCTGAGCAATGGCTCCCATTATACAGTGGAACATGAATGGATTCCGGGCACATGTGGAGGAACTGCACCTCCTAGCACGGCAACGCCCCCTGTGCTTGTGTTTACAGGAAACACATCTAAAACCCTCTGATGCTCCTGTACTCAGGGGCTATACGTTGTATCGCAAAGATGACCTGACTGGAGACAGAGCCAAAGGCGGAGTCGCCGTGTTTGTCACTAATGACCACCACTCCTCTGCTCTCCCCCTGGATACTGACCTGCAAGCAGTTGCAGTTGCAATTCATTCCCGTCGAAGGCTTACTGTTTGCTCCCTTTATTTACCCCCTCTGGATGCAATGACCTTAGACGCTCTCACAGATCTTATCGACCAACTCCCGCGCCCCTTTCTCCTCCTGGGAGACTTCAATGCCCATCATGTCCTGTGGGGCTCCACTTCTCTTTGCGCTCGAGGTCGAATTTTGGAGAGCCTCCTCACATCTCAAGTGTTGTGCATCCTCAACACAGGTACTCCGACTCATTTCTCTACTGCTACAGGGTCATTCTCAGCCATTGACCTATCTTTCTGCTCTCCAACCCTCACCGACTCTGTTCACTGGGAGGTCATTGACGACCTTCATTCCAGCGATCACTTCCCCATCCTCATTCATCTCCTGGATGGTGTATTGCTGGAGCAGAGGCCGCCATCGTGGATGGTTGGCAGGTCTAACTGGCCTCTGTTCACTCGATTGGCTGTCTTTGAACGCCACAACAGCGTACAGGAATGGGTGGATCACATCACACTTGTGATCCATCATGCTGCTGACCTGTCCATGCCACAGTCTTCTGGCCCTCCTAAGCGGCGCCTTGTGCCTTGGTGGACGGATGAGTGCCGTTCAGCCATCCGGGACAGGCGTGCGGCTCTTCGCCGATTTAAATGCCGCCCAACAGCAGTCAATCTTACCGCCTTTCGCATCGCGAGAGCCAGGGCACGCCGTGTCATTAAAGAGAGCAAGAAAAGGTCATGGCAGGAGTTCCTGGACTCCATCAACCGTTCCACTTGTTCCACAAAAGTATGGGAAGCCATCCGGAGGATTTCCGGTAAACGCAGCCGTCTACCAATAGCTGCAGTCCTGAACCAGGGATGCCTCCAAACAACACCCAGAGCCATTGCTCAGACGCTGGCAGAGCATTTTGCACAAAGTACTGCCACTGCAACCCAGGATCCAGCATTTCGTCGCTACCGTGCGACTGTCGAACGAGCGAAGCTGGACTTTCGGTCGAACAATTCTGAGGCCTACAACTCCCCTTTCTCCATGTGGGAACTTGAATCGGCACTTATTGCGGCTTCTGACACCGCACCAGGTTACGACCGCATCCGGTACTCCATGCTTCGCCATCTGCCAGCGGCGTCAAAGGAAATCCTCCTCGAATGTTTTAATCTCATATGGCGGACGGGAGTTTTCCCCACCTCGTGGAGGGAGGCAATCCTCATCCCTCTCCTCAAACCAGGCAAGGACCGCACATGTCCCAGTAGTTATCGTAGTATTGCCTTGACAAGCTGTGTCGGAAAGACCCTGGAACGAATGGTTAACCGTCGTCTGGTCTGGCTGCTAGAGACCAGGCAGCTCCTTAGCCGCTTTCAGTGTGGATTCCGAAAATTTCGGTCCACAGTCGACAACCTGACACTCCTCGAGGCGGCTATTCAGCAGGCTTTCCTCCGTCAGCATCACTGTATCGGTATCTTCTTTGATATCAGCAAGGCATATGATACTACTTGGAGACACTGTATTCTTGCACAACTGCATCAATGGGGCTTTCGTGGCCGCCTCCCCATTTTCATTCGGTCTTTCCTGTCTCAGCGGTTTTTTCGGACCCGCGTTGGTAACACACTGTCTGATCGCTTTGAGCAGGAGAACGGTGTCCCCCAGGGCAGTGTTTTAAGCGTTACCCTCTTTGCCATAGCCATAAACAGTATAACGTCTACAGTGAGGAGTCCAGTACAGTGCTCCTTGTTTGTGGACGACTTTGCTGTTTTCTGTTCCTCCTCCAGTGTTGCAACCGTGAGCCGTCAGTTGCAGCTAACAGTGCGGCGGTTAGAGGAGTGGGCTGCAAAGACAGGTTTTCGGTTTTCTGCCGATAAGTGTGTTTGTGTTCCTTTTAATCGTTCTCGTCGTCTTTTTACTTTGCCTGCCTTGCATATGGGGGATGCTGTCCTACATTTTAGAGACGCAGTGCGGTTTCTGGGACTAATTTTTGACTCCAGGTTGTCATGGCTGCCACACCTACGTGACTTGAAAGCCAGATCCCTGAAGGCACTCAACATCCTCAAGTGCCTCAGCCACAGGTCTTGGGGCGCGGACAGGGCGCGTCTCCTTCAGTTTTATCGGGCTTTTGTGCGTTCGCGGCTGGACTATGGGTGCACAGTATATGGGTCAGCGAGGCCGTCTTATTTGCGGATCCTTGACGCTGTCCACCATGCTGGGATTCGACTGGCCACGGGTGCTTATCGGACCAGTCCCATACCAAGTCTCTGTGCTGAGGCTGGCGAACCGCCACTTACCATCCGGCGGCAGCTCCTTCTGGTGCGCCAGGCTTGTAAGTTTCTTGCGGCTCCCAGCTCGCCTGCTCACCGCCTTGTTGCCCATCCACCTCTGGACCGCCTTTTTTCCCACCGTCCCCGGGCTACGTTGCCATTTGGGATCCGTGTGCAACGTGTTCTAGAGTCGCTCGGTGTGGAGTCTGTACAACCCCAAATCCAGGGTTTTAACCACCTGCCACCCTGGTTACTGAAGAGGCCCAGAGTGATTTTAGATTTATTGCAGTACAAGAGGGGTTGCACTCCTGCCACCGTTTTTCATGCAGCATTTTCTGCTGTTTTATCTGAGCACCACGACTATGTAGCGGTTTTTACGGATGGGTCGAAACAAGGGGATTCCGTTGGCTGCTCCGTTGTTTTTCCGGATCGTGTCCTTAAGGTCCGACTGCCTCCGCCTTTCACGGTCTTTGATGCAGAATTGTCTGCGATCTTGCGGGCGCTGGAGGAGATGAGACATTCTTCCTCTCCTAAATTTCTTGTCTGTTCCGATTCCCTCAGTGCCCTTCAATCATTGCACCATTTGTATCCGGCAGTTACAGTAGTCCAGACCATCCAGGATGCCCTCCTCCGACTACAGCGACTGGGGAAGGTTGTAGCTTTCTGCTGGGTTCCGGGGCATGTTGGCATTGCTGGGAATGAAGGGGCAGATCTCGCAGCCAAGGAAGCGTGTCTTGATCCACACGTATCTCAGTGTGCTATCCCCTTGCACGCACTCACCTCGCTGTTGAGCTCCCGAGTCATGTGTCGGTGGGAGGACGAGTGGCTGGACGTGACTGACAATAAGCTCCGTCTAGTCAAGCCCACAACGCGTGTGTGGTGTACTTCCTTTCAGCCCCATCGACGGGACGAGGTTCTCCTCACTCGGCTTCGAATAGGCCACAGCCCTATGACGCATGGCTTCCTGCTCCGGCGGGAGGACCCTCCACTTGGTGCTTGCGGCGTCCAGGTCACTGTGCGCCACGTTTTATTGGATTGCGTTTTATTTTCTGACCAGCGGGCCGAGGCTGCCTTGCCAGCGGACCTGCCAACTCTTTTAGGCAACACTCGGACGAATGTGGTTAAAGTTTTAAAGTTCTGTGCCATGTCGAATGTTTTTACAAAGATTTTAGGGAGGGGATTTTAACTTGTTTCTTGTGTGACAAGCTCGCCCATATTTTATGTAAGTGGCCAGACACTGACGGTTTCCTATGTCATTCTTGTCGCTATGTTATCCCTTACCTTAGGTTTTACCTTCTCAGGTCGTATTTTCCCTCTTTTCCTGCTTTGAGTGTGTTTTTCAGTTTTATTAGGTCTCTCCACATTCGTTCCTTTTACTGTGTGTCAGGGCGCTGATGACCTCGATGTTGAGCGCCCATAAACCCCAACACACACACACACACACACACGCCATACCACTATGGAACGCGCTCCCCTGTAATCTGCGTCTTATCCAAAACTACTCAACATTCAAGAGGGAACTCAAGACTTACAAATTAGGGACGATATAGCCACCATTGTTGTGCCCCTCTCATCTCTTTCTTTCTCCTCTCCATCATAGCTTCAAATTTTACCATTCTATTTCTCTTCCTCTAACCCATCTACCTCTTCTATATCTCTTTCACCCCATTCTATTGTCTTATGTCTCTGCTCGATGAGAATAACTCACAAGCTGCAAGAATTGTTGTTGTTGTGGTCTTCAGTCCTGAGACTGGTTTGATGCAGCTCTCCATGCTACTCTATCCTGTGCAAGCTTCTTCATCTCCCAGTACCTACTGCAACCTACATCCTACTGAATCTGCTTAGTGTATTCATCTCTTGGTCTCTCTCTACGATTTTTACCCTCCACGCTGCCTGCCACGCTGCAAGAATATAACGAGAAAATTCCCAACTAGCAATAGGACTGACATTCATAAAAGAAAAATATGTTTACTTTCATATACATAGTCATTATTATTATTATTATTATTATTGATTGTTATAATTATTTTTGATTGTTATAATTATCATTCTACTACTGTTATAATCTCTATTTTTTTCTTTAACATTAATACTGTATAACACGTTATATGTCCTTAATGTTCTGTAGAAACTGAAATTCGTTCAATCTGACTATGCCTGGTTAGGTGTAAGAGAGGGCCTGAAGGCCGTAATCTTGCCAGGTAAAATAAATGCATAAACAAATAAATAAATATATTTTTCGATGTAAACTGTATGGTATTTTCTTGAAGTGAGACTGTCTCATGGTTTTTATTACCTTGGATGACAAGTGGGGATCATGGAATATTGCAATTTTCAAACCAGACTCGGAGTGTGGCTTCATCGATAAGTCATACAGAAATTGTGAAACAGACTCCAACAAAGATCGCAAGTTCCGATAGAATGCGGAGGAGATTTGCCGTCGCATGTGCAGGAACATGGTGAATGCCTTAGTAACATTACAGTGCGAGGAATAAAAACTAAACATTCAAAACCCGAATGGTCTGACTACCTCGACAGAAATGCTAAAAGTATCTTTTATGTTCGTAAATTTTCTCGTGTTTTTGGCATGAGACATTGAAAACTAGCCGGAAGTGTATGAAAGTAGGAAATATGTGGTACACTTAACGGAAATCGAACGGCTGGTTCTCCAAGTTCATTTCTGCGAGACATAGTGTTAAGGAGCGACTAACATTTCCTCTGCATAGGGATGTTAGTGCGATACCAAGAGGAATACTGGGGAAAATAGGCAAGGAAGCACTGGGAACTGTTACACGACCCTTTTTTTTTTCAAAATTGCGATGATCAAACTCCATTAAATTGGTGAACCCATGGCTTTGAGCACTATGGGACTTAACATCTGAGGTCATCAGTCCCCTAGAACTTAGAACTACTTAAACCTAACTAACCTAAGGACATCACACACATCTATGCCCGAGGCAGGATTCGAACCTGCGACCATAGCAGTTGCGCTGTTCCGGAGTGAAGCACCTAGAACCGCTCGCTCACAACGGCCGGCGGTGAACCCATATAATCTTCATTAATTCCCAGCTAGAAATGGAAGTAAGAGTAAGTTTAAAGTTATTAATGATTCTCCAAGGGGTGTTCAGGTAAGTAATCCGACACATTTTTTTCTTGGTAGCAGGTTGGTTTTCTTCAGGGTTCCCATAAACCATATTATTCCCCAATCTTTAGGGCTGCGAAATACTATTTTACAACGTAATCTTCGTTCAATACGACGGCCTTAGGCCGCCTTACTTGGAAGGCCTGTATGCCCGCACAGTACCACCCCACTGGTCGACGTCATAGACAGCGTCTTGCTGCATCAGTAACCTACCCATCGTGCACGTACTTCTCTCTGTGGAATGCATCTTTCATTGTGCCAGACAGATGGAAGGTGGATGGTGTGAAGTCCGGGCTGTAAGGTGGATGAGAAAAAGAGTCAAATTAAGTTTTTGGAGTTCCTTTGTGGTGTGGAGACTTATGTGAGGGGCTTCGTTGTCATGGAGAAGGAGAAATTCGTTTGCATTTTTCTGACAACGAACACACTGAAGTCGTTTCTTAAATTTCCTGAGTTATGAAGTCTTCACGGGTGTGTGCGTCGACGTCTCGTGGCAACGTTTCGATGGAATGCGTCTCCATCATCTTCAGGCGAAGTGTGGGGATATCGTCGGTCGCGAGCTGATATCGCCCCCACCACCGGCCGCTCCAGGAGCATCGGCCGATTCCGCTGGCGCGTGATTGGCCGGCGGCGGGAAGCAGAGATATCAGCCCGCGACCGACGATATCCCCACACTTCGCCTGAAGATGATGGAGACGCATTCCATCGAAACGTTGCTGCGAGGCGACGACGCTACTCGTCTGACAGCCCGTGAAGACTTCATACATGAAATTCGCCGAGAAACCCAGCACTCAGATATAGTACACTTCATGATCGTTGCTCCATGAGTGAGGACACCAAACAGAATGACCCCTTCAGAGTCCCAGAAGACCGTCGACATCACTTTACCAGCTGAGGGTGTGGCTTTGAACATTTTTCTGAGGAAAGTCGGCGTTGCGACATCCCATGCATTGCCGTTTTGTTACCGGTTCAAAGTGACGAACCCACGTTTCATCGCCAGCGGCGATTTTCGACAAAAAGTGTCACTATCAGCCTTGTAACGCGCAAGCAATTCCGTGCAGAGGGCCCTTCGTTGCTCTTCATAGTCTTCTGTCAGGCGGAGAGGAACGCAGCGGGCACACGCCGAACTGGTGGACGGGTGTGCCAGCACTACCGGCAGAGAGGTCCTGTTAAGCAGCGAGCTGTTTGCTTGCGGCCCGTCGATCACTTGGAATGAGAGTGTACGCACGTTCCAACACAGCAGCACGAGTCACGGCTGTGTGCTGCCGGCCGACCGGCACGCGGAAGATGGGGCAGGTCTGCGCGATCGTGTTGCAGTGATGACAGACGCCTCGCCCAACGAGTCACCGTGCTTTTGTTTACTGCCAGGTCTCCATAGACATTCTGCAAATGGCTATGAATGTGTGTGATTCTCTGGTTTTCCACCAAAAGAAACTCAGTGCTTGGAACGCACCTACGTTACAGACACCCGCCACTTACTGGAATTTCTTAAAACTGTAGGGGCTAAAGGGGGAATATTCCACAATGCCCCACAGCAAATTCTGCATTTTTCAACCGAAACTGGGCGAGAAAAGTGTTGCATTACTTATTGAACACCACTCATAACTACTAAAATTCCACATTAATTTTTTATTCTGGAGGATTGTTTCAATCATCTACATCTACGTCTACACGCATACTCTGCAAATCACATTCAAGTGCCTGGCAGAGGGTTCATCGAATCACCTTCACAATTCTCTATTATCCCAATCTCGTATAGCGCGGAAAGAATGAACACCTGTATCTTTCCGTACGAGCTCTGATTTCCCTTATTTTATCTTGGTGATCTTTCTTCCCTTTGTAGGTCAACAAAATATTTCCGCATTCGGAGGAGAAAGTTGGTGATTGGAATTTCGTGAGAAGATTCCGTCGCAACGAAAAAGGCCTTTCTTTTAATGATGTCCAGCCCAAATCCTGTATCATATTTCGCGATAGTACAAAACGTGCTGCCCTTCTTTGGACTTTTTCGGTGTACTCCGTCAGTCCCATCTGGTAAGGATCCCACACCGGGCAGCAGTATTCTAAAAGAGGACGGACAAGCGTAATCTAGGCAGTCTCTTTAGTAGGTCTGTTACATTTTCTGAGTGTCCTGCCAATAAAACGCAGTCTTTGGTTAGCCTTCCCCACAACATTTTCTTTGTGTTCCTTCCAATTTAAGTTGTTCGTAATTGTAATACCTAGGTATTTAGCTGAATTTACGGCTTTTAGATTAGACTTATTTATCGTGCAACCGAAGTTTAATGAATTCCTTTTAGCACTCATGTGGATGACCTCACACTTTTCGTTATTTAGGGTGAATTGCCACTTTTCTCACCATTCAGATATTTTTTGTAAATCGTTTTGCAGTTTGTTTTGATCTTATGATGACTTTATTAGTCGATAAACGACAGCTTCATCTGCAAACAACCTAAGACGGCTGCTCATATTGTCTCCCAAATCGTTTATATAGATAAGGCACACCAAAGGGCCTATAACACTACCTTCGGGAACGCCAGAAATCACTTCTGTTTTACTCGATGACTTTCCGGCAATTACTACGAACTGTGACCTCTCTGACAGGAAATCACAAAACCAGTCACATAACTGAGACGATATTCCATAAGCACGCAATTTCACTACGAGCCGCTTGTGTGGTACAGTGTCAAAAGCCTTCCGGAAATCCAGAAATAGGGAATCGATCTGAAATATCTTGTTAATAGCACTCAATACTTCATGTGAATAATGATCCAGTTGTGTTTCACAGGAACGATGCTTTCTAAACCCATGTTGACTGTGTGTCATTAGAATTCATAATGTTCGAACACAATATATGTTCTAGAATTCTGCTGCATATCCACGTTAACGATATGGGCCTGTAATTTAGTGAATTACTCCTACTATCTTTTTTGAATATTGGTGTGACCTGTGCAACTTTCCAGTCCTTGGGTACGGATCTTTCTTCGAGCGAACGGTTGTGTATAATCGTTAAGCACGGGGCTACTGCATCAGCATACTCCGAAAGGAACCTAATTGGTATACAGTCTGGACCAGAAGACTTGCTTTTATTAAGTGATTTAAGTTGCTCCACAACTCCGAGGATATTTACTTCTACGATACTCATGTTGGCAGCTGTTCTCGATTCGAATTCTGGAATATTTACTTCGTCTTCTTTTGTGAAGGCATTTCGGAAGGCTGCTTTTAGTAGCTCTACTTTGACAGCACTTTCTTCGATAGTATCTCCATTTCTATGGCGCAGAGAAGGCATTGATTGTTTCTTGCCGCTGTCATACTTCACATACGATCAGAATCTCTTTGGATTTTCTGCCAGGTTTCGAGAAAAGTTTCGTTGTATAAACTGTTATAAGCATCTTGCATAGAAGTCCGTGCTAAATTTCGAGCTTCTGTAAATTATCGCCAATCTTGGGGATTTTGCGTCTGTTTAAATTTGGCATGTTTGTTTCGTTGTTTCTGCAGCAGTGTTCTAACCCGTTTTGTGTACCAAGGAGGATCAGCTCCGTCGTTTGTTAATTTATTTCGTATAAATCTCTCAATTGCTGCCAATACTATTCCTTTGAATTTAAGCCACATCTGGTCTACACTTACATTATTAATTTGGAATGAGTGGAGATTGTCTCTCAGAAAGGCGTCAAGTGAATTTTTATCTGCTTTTTTGAATAGGTATATTTTTCGCTTATTTTTCGAGGAATTGGGTATTGCAATGTTCAGTCTCGCTACGACAACTCTGTGTACACTAATCCCTGAATCGGTTTTGGTGCTCGTTATTAATTCAGGATTATTTGTTGCTAAGAGGTCATGTGTGTTTTCACAACCGTTTACTATTCGCGTCGGCTCATGAACTAACTGCTCGAAATAATTTTCAGAGAATGCGTTTAGCACAATTTCGGGTGATATTTTATGCGTACCTCCGGAATTAAACATGTATTTTCGCCAACATATCGAGGGTAAATTAAAGTCACCACCAACTATTATCGTATGAGTCGGGTATGTGTTTGAAATCAAACTCAAGTTTTCTTTGAACCTTTCAGCAACTGTATCATCTGAATTGGGAGGTCCGTAAAGGATCCAATTATTATTTTATTCCGGTTGCCAACAATGACCTCTTCCCGTACTAACTCACAGGAAGTATCTATTGCAATTTCGCGACAAGATAAACTACTTCTAACAGCAACAAACACGCCACCGCCAACCGTGTTTAGCCTATCCTTTCGGAACACCGTTAGGTTCTTCGCAAAAATTTCGGCTGAGGTAATACCCGGCTTTAGCCAGCTTTCAGTGCCTATGACGATTTGGGCACCAGTGCTTTCTATTAGCGCTTGGAGCTGTCGTACTTTCCCAACACAGCTACGAGAATTTACATCTGTTATACGAATGGTTCCTGTATCTAAGTTCTTCCTATGTTCAGCCTGGACCCTTTGTGACTGAAGACCATCTTCTGTTTTCCCGAGAACCTCTAACCTCAAAAACCGCCCAGTCCACGCCACACAACCCTTGCTAACTGTGTAGCCGCCTCCTGCGTTTAGTGGACACCTGACCTTTTCAGCCGAACCCGAAACCCAACTGCCCTTTGGCGCAAGTCGAGGAATCTGCAGCCTACACGGTCGCAGAACCGTCTGAGCCTCTGATTCAGACCCTCCACTCGGCTCTGCACCAAAGGGCCGCAGTCGGTCCTGCCGACTATGCTGCAGATGGTCAGCTCTGCTTTCATCTTGCAAGCAAGACTGGCAGCCTTTACCACTTCTGTTAGCCACTCGAAACCAGAGAGAATCTCTTCTGATCGAAAGTGACACACATCATTGGTACCGACATGAGCAACCACCTGCAGCTGGCTGCACCCTGTGCAGGACCCTTTGCACTTCTGGAATGACTTCACCCGGTGTGCACACAGAGTGCACATTGGTTTTCTTACCCTTCTTGTCAGCCAAGTCCTTAAGGGGCCCCATACCGCGCCTTTCATTGGAGCTCCCAACTACCAATAACTGCCGTTTTGTAATGAAGGACTGTTTTCAACCGGCGCCAGGGAGGCCGATTGCAAGCTAAAAGCACCAGGGTGTGCCATACTATAATGCATTGCGCCATGCAGGAAGACCGTATTGTGGAAACCGCCGGGCATCGGATGGTTCAATATTAAGTTCTTCAAGGTGGGGAGTGAGATGAGACTACCCGGCTCTTTTGTACTTCAGAGGGCGATATCCACATCCGCCAGGCTGGTGTCAAGCTAATTGATTTGTTGTTGACTCTGCTAGGAAACAGTAAGAGCAGCTACCACTCATGGATTTAGATAGCATCTCACGTGTGGCACTCAGCTTGCCCTTTTCTCACATGATACACTGAACTCTGGCAACAGGCAGAATCAACATTTCTAGATTTCCACAAAGCATTTGACACGGTGCCCCACTGCAGGTCGTTAAGAAAGGTATGTTCATATGAGAAAGGTTTCCAGTTATGTGAGTGGCTCGAAGACTTCTTAAATAATACGGGGTGTTCAAAAAGTCTCTCCGCAGTGCCGTATAATTGTTAGCCGCGCGTGCCGTATGATTGTTCGTGTGCGTGGGTTACTTCCCTTCAAGTGGACTCTCCCAACATTCCACTGTTTCGTTTATCTCACCCAGCGTCAGTAGCATCGTTGGTGTGTGTCGTTACGTGTTGACGTGAACGTTTAAATTTAGTTCCTTTGTTCGTCTGTTCCGTTTTTGTCACTGTTAAAACGCTAACCATTGAAGAACGTGTGTTTTTAGTCGAACAAGTGTTCAAAGCTGGCGGTAAATACACAGTTTCAGTTCGTCAAACATTTAATCCAGTTTTCCCGCAGACAACACTGCCACATCGCGATACTGTGCGAGATTTGATTAACAAATTTCGAAGTGCGGATTCAGTGACAGATGCACCGAGAAGTAGTCGTCCTAGCGTTTTTTCTGAGGATAAACTACTCGATATTTCCTATAAAATCTCCACGAGTCCGAACATGTCAGTAACAAAACTCGCCCAGGAAATCGATGGAAACGCATGAACTGTCCGAACGACCCAAACAGCTGTAAGGAAAAAATTAGAACTTTTCCCATACAAAGTGACAGTGGTGGAAGAGCTGAAAAATACTTACCATGGCAAGAGACTGCATTATTGTCAATGGTTCAAAAATTTCGTTCAACAAAACGGAAGGGATATTCCTAATGAAATGTTTTTCACTAATGAGGCGTGGTTTCATTTATCCGGGTACATGAACTCGCAAAATTCTCGTATATGGAGTACTGCAAGTCCATTGTGTGTTCATGAGGAACCACTTCATTCTGTGAAAATAGGAGTTTGGATTGCAATTTCTAGACGTCGAATTGTGGGTGGTTGCTGATGTGTTTGGTGATCGCATAATTTCACAGGTACTTTGGCCTCCACGACCGCCTGACCTAACACCACCTGACTTTTTCTTCTGGGGTGCAGCGTAAGCAACTGTCTATAAAAACTGTCAAAAATCCATCGATGAACTGAAAACTGCAATATCCACTTTCACTGCTTCTGTTACAGAAGAAATGTTACAGCTTGTGATTGGAAACATGGGTAGACGAATTGAACTGTGTATTCAACAACAGAGGGGACACGTACAACATTTAATGTGAAAATTTGTAAGTAAAAATGAATATTCAATAAATTAATAACTTATATTTCACTGAGTTTCATTTCGGTATATTCACTGCGGCATACGGCACGCGCGGCTAACAATCATACGGCACTGCACAAAGACTTTTTGACCACCCCGTAAAACCCATTATGTTGTCCTCCATGGCGAGTGTTCATCAGACACAAGGGTACAGTCAGGAGTGCCCCAGGGAAGTGTGATAGGACCGCTGTTGTTCTGTATATACATATAAATGATCTGGTGGACATGACGGGCAGCAGTCTGCGGTTGTTATCATGAGGTATCGCGGATGAGCGGCTGTGGGATGTACAAGATGACTTAGAAAAAATTTCCGGTTAGTGTGATGAATGGCAGCTAGCACTAAACGTAGAAAATTTTAAGTTAATGCGGATGAGTAGGAAAAATAAACACGTAGTGTTCAGATGCGGAATTAGTAGTACCCTGCTTGACACAGTCAGTTCGATTAAATATCCAGGCCTAAAGTTGCGATGCGATATGAAATGGAATGAACATGTGGGGATTGAGACAGGCTAGGCGAATGGTCGATTTCGGTTTACTGGGAGAATTTTACAAAGAGTGCCTCACCCTATAAAGGAGGCCGACATAGGTCGCTGTTGTTGTTGTTGTTGTGGTCTTCAGTCCTGAGACTGGTTTGATGCAGCTCTCCATGCTACTCTATCCTGTGCAAGCTGCTTCATCTCCCAGTACCTACTGCAACCTACATCCTTTTGAATCTGCTTACCGTATTCATCTCTTTGTCTCCCTCTACGGTTTTTATCCTCCACGCTGCCCTCCAATATTAAATTGGTGATCCCTTGATGCCTCAGAATATGCCCTACCAACCGATCCCTTCTTCTAGTCAAGTTGTGCCACAAGTTCCTCTTCCCAGTTCTATTCAGTACCTTCTGATTAGTTACGTGATCTACCCATCTAATCTTCAGCATTCTTCTGTAGCACCACATTTCGAAAGAGTCTATTCTCGTCTTGTCGAAACTAGTTATTGTCCATATTTCACGTCCATACATGGCTACACTCCATACAAATAGTTTCAGAAACGACTTCCTGACACTTAAATCAGTACTCGACGTTAACAAATTTCTCTTCTTTAGAAACGCTTTCCTTACCACTGCCAGTCTATATTTTATAGCCTCTCTACTTCGACCATCGTTAGTTATTTTGCTCCCCAAATAGCAAAACTCATCTACTACTTGAAGTGTCTCATTTTGCAATCTAATTCCCTTCATCGTCACATGATTTAATTCAGTGCGACCTATTCTTGAGTACCACTAGAGTGTTTGGGATCCGTACCAGGTCGGATCCAAGGAAGCCATCGGAACAATTCAGAGGTAGGCTGCTAGATTTGTCATTTATAGATCTGAACAGAACATAAGGGTCACAGAAATGGTTCGGGAACTGAAGTGGAAATCCCTGGAGGGGAGGCGATGATCTTTTCGAGGAACACTACTGAGAAAATTTAGAGAACCAGCATTTGAAGTTCCCTGTTGCCACCAACGTATATTTCACGTAAGGACCATGAAGAGAAGATAAGAGAAATCAGCGCTCATATAGAGACATATATGCAGCCGTTTTTCCTTCGCTCTATCTGCAAATGCAACAAGAAAGGGAACAACTAGTACTGGTACAGCGTACCCTCCGCTACACGCCGAACGGTGGCTTGCGGAGTATGTAGTCATAGACCACTGGCTAACATAAACAAGTTCTGGAGTGGGAGAACTGAACCCGCATGTGCGTACGGGGAGAAGGCCTTATTGGCCGAAACACTGTAACGTATCCTCTCTCTGTTATTGTTTTTTTGTTATTGTAGTTGTAGAGATATAAAATTATTGTAGCGGTTTGCTTAGTCAGCCGTACTTCGGAATTTTTTGACATTAAATGGAGCCTGAAACTTGCGTAATAAATACTTCGCGTGAAGTGCGATTTGCGGCATAAACAAAAATTAATTGCGGAGATGCAATCCACAGAGTATTAACAGAAAAGCTTTAGAACAATGCGCACGACTGACTAGACACATCCAGAGGGTACGTACACTCGCGTACGAGTGGTTGCGATCTGATGAGAAAGATCTATCTAAATATTTTTTTTGTGTAAAATAATTACGTCGTAACACACTCGGAGATTGCGAACGTACAATCAGGGTAGAGGCACGTACTTTCTATCATTCCCCGTGGCCTGGGTAAAAGAATTGCAATTACTTAGATTTAAGAATATTTCTTTTTGAATCGGACTCCTATTTTTATACGAAAAGGAAGATTGCAGGTTCTGAATGTCTCGGCAAGAACACATCGAAATTAACCTTAGCGGCCACCAAAGGGAAGTAGTGAGTACAATCACTCACCTCTATCGTTGAGCAGCGCCGTCGTAAAGACCGTCGCCCCCATCTAAAATTCGCCTTCTCGAACCAACAGAATAATTTGTACTCCATTGGTATGGGGTTTAGGCTTGATCTTGACAGAAATTATAAAACACATTTTTCATCATTTAACACACACATAGACATGAAACTATACAGTACGTCTTTACGCCAGCACATCAAAACAAAAAAGGTAGTTAATACTAGATGTAATAAAAGAATCTCGAAATTAGTCCTTTGTCTCTCAATGATAAAAAAGCTTTTTAGAGTATTCCTCTGGTATGACAGTCGAACAAATTTTCTTCTTGTATCTTTGAGATTAAATTACAACATTTTTCAGTTCCTTTTCAACACGAAGTAGGGTAGATAGTGGACGCCAGAGGTTGCCTGTTTCTGTGCTTCAACACTAAAAAGCCCCCACGATTGGTTAATTATATTTAAACTGAGTATCCAATTGCGACTGCTGCCTTATTAGAACGGATGTAACTGGTTGGCCCTCTGAAGAATCACTCAATAGTGACCGAATCATGCATATGGGTCATACCCAAAAAGCAAAAGCAAAAATTCAAATTCTTGCTGGGAGCGCTCTGTAGAAAGACTTCCATCCGAGACTCAAGAGGGGACATTTCAGCTGAGAGAGGGAGACTTCGATTCCTGGTATGAGGGAGAGCTGCCTTCTGTGCAGACGAGGTGACTTAGAATTTTGCAGCCGCAGCAGCTGCCACTCGCAGGCACCAATAATACTGACAAGGAGAACACGGCGAGTGCCATTACTCAGTTTCACAGAAACTTCGCTCAGTGGAAGGGGCTTATCCGTAGATACTCGGCCGTTTCTGAGGAAACGACCGTCAAAGTTTTCGACGTAAGTTGGATGCCTTTAAGCTGAAATGGTGGCGCTGTGGCTAGCGTTATGGTTTTTTTTCCGCTTTTGCTTCCTGTTTTCGAAACATGACTACTGCTTTTATTTATTTTATTTTTTCATTTATCTACTCATTTCCTTAGAAGGGTGACTGGCAGCGGCCCGAGAAATCTGACATGCGGGTGCGAGTTCAACTCCGACAATTGTTTAAACAAATAAATAAACAAACAAATCGATGACCCACATTCCTCTACTATTACGTACACGGCGGAGTCGTGGGTATAGGCCCCTGTGGTGGGGAAAATTATTTAAACCTCGTCATTGTTTATGTGACGCAACTTTTAAATTAGAACAAGTGGACAATTTGAATTTCCAGCGATTCTAAACTTATGGCAAATGGGCTTGTGGGCTACTTTTTGAATTTTCCACCCTTTTACGCACAACTAGCCTAATTCTGCCGTCTTCGACTCATTTAATTTCTCCGCAGCTTTAAATTTAGCACAAGTGAACTACATCCACCATCTTGTACTGTAACGACAAACGGACGGGGAAGGCGTAGGGGCGGGGCGAAATGTGACAACCTTGTGTGGGTTGGGAAACTGGATCATTGGAAATCTGGCAGCTACGCAGACTGCGCTAAAAATGGTAAAATAACACTACTTACAGTTCCGTAAGACGACATCAAAACCAGAATATAAAATTTAGTATTTCCCTCTCCAGCGTTAAATTGCCTGCCAACTATTGATCTGTGCAACAATATCCTGCTCACTGCTGTAAACGGAATAATCAAAGTACAGCACCGGGAACTTCGTCATCAAATGCTTCCAGCGATGAATTTCAATCTGAATTGTTCCCTGATTCGTAGTTTGGCATTGAGTAATCTTAAACATAAAAAACGTAATAAATACTTACCTTAATGTGATAATAAGGTTGGCGATATACAGCGTCTGACAGCATTCTTGTCAACTGAAATGTCATCATGGACATGTTGAAGTAACTCTTCAAACAGTTTTATAAACATCCTAAAGTACCTGAAGAATTTGGCTTCGTCGTCCCTTAGCATGGAATATAATGTGATATATAGAAAGTAGGCTGTATGCATTTTATTTTTCTATAACTCTTTTTGTAAATGAAAAACCAACAAATTGCTTCGTCAATATACAATTCTTTCTTCCGAACAACAGTGACTGACGCGAAGTGCAGAAGCAAAAACACTCATCTGATTTCGACTGCTCGTTAACTAACGTGCCTTGCATCTAATCGTAGCCTCTTTTGACTGTGGCGAGTGGGGAGTTCCAGAACCCTGAGTATATTACACTTCACGGTGGCTTGCAGAATATGGATGTAGAGATAGATGTAGAATGAGCAAGTGCGGAAATGACGAGTGTTGGCGCTGATCTGGTTCCGTCGTCTGCTGAACGCGTAAGTTAACTAATTCTTGCTGCGTTCACACATGTTGCAGTAACAGATTTTTCATGTTCCTATCTACTTCAGAGTCGAGGGACATGAAAGGGAAGCAGTGGTTGGGAAGGGAGTGAGACAAGGGTTGCAGCCTCTCCCCGCTGTTATCCAATCTGTATATAGAGCAAGCCCCCCCCCCCCCCCCATGAACCATGGACCTTGCCGTTGGTGGGGAGGCTTGCGTGCCTCAGCGATACAGATAGCCGTACCGTAGGTGCAACCACAACGGAGGGATATCTGTTGAGAGGCCAGACAAATGTGTGGTTCCTGAAGAGGGGCAGCAGCCTTTTCAGTAGTTGCAAGGGCAACAGTCTGGATGATTGACTGATCTGGCCTTGTAACAATAACCAAAACGGCCTTGCTGCGCTGGTACTGCGAACGGCTGAAAGCAAGGGGAAACTACAGGCGTAATTTTACCCGAGGGCATGCAGCTTTACTGTATGATTAAATGATGATGGCGTCCTCTTGGGTAAAATATTCCGGAGGTAAAATAGTCCCCCATTCGGATCTCCGGGCGGGGACTACTCAAGAGGATGTCGTTATCAGGAGAAAGAAAACTGGCGTTCTACGGATCGGAGCGTGGAATGTCAGATCCCTTAATCGGGCAGGTAAGTTAGAAAATTTAAAAAGGGAAATGGATAGGTTGACGTTAGATATAGTGGGAATTAGTGAAGTTCGGTGGCAGGAGGAACAAGACTTCTGGTCAGGTGACTACAGGGTCATAAACACAAAATCAAATAGGGATAATGCAGGAGTAGGTTTAATAATGAATAGGAAAATAGGAATGCGGGTAAGCTACTACAAACAGCATAGTGAACGCATTATTGTGGCCAAGATAGATACGAAACCCACACCTACTACAGTAGTACAAGTTTATATGCCAACTAGCTCTGCAGAAGACGAAGAAATTGAAGAAATATATGATAAAATAAAAGAAATTATTCAGATTGTGAAGGGAGACGAAAATTTAATAGTCATGGGTGACTGGAATTCGAGTGTAGGAAAAGGGAGAGAAGGAAACATAGTAGGTGAATATGGATTGGGGCTAAGAAATGAAAGAGGAAGCCGCCTGGTTGAATTTTGCACAGAGAACAACATAATCATAGCTAACACTTGGTTTAAGAATCATGAAAGAAGGTTGTATACATGGAAGAACCCTGGAGATACTAAAAGGTATCAGACAGATTATATAATGGTAAGACAGACATTTAGGAACCAGGTTTTAAATTGTAAGACATTTCCAGGGGCAGATGTGGACTCTGACCACGATCTATTGGTTATGACCTGTAGATTAAAACTGAAGAAACTGCAAAAAGGTGGGAATTTAACGAGATGGGACCTGGATAAACTGAAAGAACCAGAGGTTGTAGAGAGTTTCAGGGAGAGCATAAAGGAACAATTGACAGGAACGAGGGAAATAAATACAGTAGACGAAGAATGGGTAGTTTTGAGGGATGAAGTAGCGAAGGCAGCAGAGGATCAAGTAGGTAAAAAGACGAGGGCTAGTAGAAATCCTTGGGTAACAGAAGAAATATTGAATTTAATTGATGAAAGGAGAAAATATAAAAATGCAGTAAATGAAGCAGGCAAAAAGGAATACAAACGTCTCAAAAATAAGATAGACAGGAAGTGCAAAATGGCTAAGCAGGGATGGCTAGAGGACAAATGTAAGGATGTAGAGGCCTATCTCACTAGGGGTAAGATAGATACTGCCTACAGGAAAATTAAAGAGACCTTTGGAGATAAGAGAACGACTTGCATGAATATCAAGAGCTCAGATGGACCCAGTTCTAAGCAAAGAAGGGAAAGCAGAAAGGTGGAAGGAGTATATAGAGGGTCTATACAAGGGCGATGTACTTGAGGACAATATTATGGAAATGGAAGAGGATGTAGATGAAGATGAAATGGGAGATGTGATACTGCGTGAAGAGTTTGACAGAGCACTGAAAGACCTGAGTCGAAACAAGGCCCCCGAAGTAGACAACATTCCATTGGAACTACTGACGGCCTTGGGAGAGCCAGTCCTGACAAAACTCTACCATCTGGTGAGGAAGATGTATGAAACAGGCGAAATACCCTCAGACTTCAAGAAGAATATAATAATTCCAATCCCAAAGAAAGCAGCTGTTGACAGATGTGAAAATTACCGAACTATCAGTTTAATAAGTCACAGCTGCAAAATACTAACACGAATTCTTTACAGACGAATGGAAAAACTAGTAGAAGCCAACCTCGGGGAAGATCAGTTTGGATTCCGTAGAAACACTGGAACACGTGGGGCAATACTGACCTTACGACTTATCTTAGAAGAAAGATTAAGGAAAGGCAAACCTACGTTTCTAGCATTTGTAGACTTAGAGAAAGCTTTTGACAATGTTGACTGGAATACTCTCTTTCAAATTCTAAAGGTGGCAGGGGTAAAATACATGGAGCGAAAGGCTATTTACAATTTGTACAGAAACCAGATGGCAGTTATAAGAGTCGAGGGACATGAAAGGGAAGCAGTGGTTGGGAAGGGAATAAGGCAGGGTTGTAGCCTCTCCCCGATGTTGTTCAATCTGTATATTGAGCAAGCAGTAAAGGAAACAAAAGAAAAATTCGGAGTAGGTATTAAAAATCATGGAGAAGAAATAAAAACTTTGAGGTTCGCCGATGACATTGTAATTCTGTCAGAGACAGCAAAGGACTTGGAAGAGCAGTTGAATGGAATGGACAGTGTCTTGAAAAGAGGATATAAGATGAACATCAACAAATGCAAAACAAGGATAATGGAATGTAGTCTAATTAAGTCGGGTGATGCTGAGGGAATTAGATTAGGAAATGACACACTTAAAGTAGTAAAGGAGTTTTGCTATTTGGGGAGCAAAATAACTGATGATGGTCGAAGTAGAGAGGATATAAAATGTAGACTGGCAATGGCAAGGAAAGCGTTTCTGAAGAAGAGAAATTTGTTAACATCGAGTATTGATTTAATTGTCAGGAAGTCATTTCTGAAAGTATTTGTATGGAGTGTAGCCATGTATGGAAGTGAAACATGGACGATAAATAGTTTGGACAAGAAGAGAATAGAAGCTTTCGAAATGTGGTGCTACAGAAGAACGCTGAAGATTAGATGGGTAGACACCATAACTAATGAGGAGGTATTGAATAGAATTGGGGAGAAGAGGAGTTTGTGGCACAACTTGACAAGAAGAAGGGATCGGTTGGTAGGACGTGTTCTGAGGCATCAAGGGATCACCAATTTAGTATTAGAGGGCAGCGTGGAGGGTAAAAATCATAGAGGGAGACCAAGAGATGAATACACTAAGCAGATGCAGAAGGATGTAGGTTGCTGTAAGTACTGGGAGATGAAAAAGCTTGCACAGGATAGAGTAGCATGGAGAGCTGCATCAATCCAGTCTCAGGACTGAAGACCACAACAACAACAACAACAATAAAAGTGGTTTTTAAATAATTAAGGAAGTGTCAGTTTATGTAATTAATTTTATAATTTGAAATAGTGATGACTCGCTTTGAGTTTCTTAAAATGTAAATATCCATTTTTGCTAGTACAGTAGTTTATGAAGTATACATAGATAAAAGTTGATGTAATGCACCGATTTTTCCGTTGTTGGTGCGTAGTTGAAGATTATCAGACAGTAGGGACGAACGAAAAGTAACATTTGTTGATTTTGCGGATGAACTGTGCAGTAGGTGGAGTTTGGTGGAAGGTGATATGAGTTTTGTACGGAAAACTGAGGAAGGGAGCGGGTGAAGTGATTGGAAAGAGGACCCACCATCTTAATGGAAAGGGAAGGAGAAGAATGGCAAGATTTGCAGCCCTGAGTTGGAAAGGAAAAAGAGAATTTTGTTACAGCTGGAATGGTAAACAGGTTTCTAGATTGATTTTATGATTAAGTATAGGGAGGTTGACTGCATATAGGTGTAAGATTGCTGGTATAGACTCTGTAGAGCATGAGAATTGTAAACTGGGAATGAAACAATCACAAGGTTGCTGTTACGTTTGCTGGAAGTATAGGCGTGGGAGATCTGAAGGTTCCAGTCATGGTCGGGGCACACATTTTCATCTATCCCCATAGAGGTATATCAACAACATCTGTCGGCAGCTGAGGGTTTCAATTAATTATCATTTAGATCTGAAGCTGTTCAGTTTGTGGCTGTGATGCAGCACTGCCATGAGGGAAGGTAAATGGAGGCGGATAGTGGGGTGCAAACGGTTTGAAGACTTAAAGAACGTCACAGAAATTTTCGGACCAGAAATTCTGTCAGTTTTGTCATGGAGGAGCATAGCTCAGATCAAGGTTTTGTAGGTGTAGAGGATGATGAAGAGATGCAATTCCTGTGTTTGGACGCTAAATAGTAGTCCATTGTAAACTCTCTGTTGTATTGTTAGTAGATGGCATTTTTAATGGTATTTTAGAGTTCTAGTTAATCGGATAGGATGGTTATAAATGGCGAGATAGAAGTCATAGAGGTGGGAGTTGCAGGTGTTCGTCCTACAATTATAGACTGTGTCCTTGAAGAGATGAACTTAAGAGACGTTTCCCTATTAATTTAGTTGTTGATTATAGGTTTGTGTGGACCGCAAGTATATTTGTAATGTACTGACACTTTTAGATCTCAGGTCTTCTTCAAAAGTCGTGAAGTAGATTGAGACAAAGTTTTTAGCCAACTTTTTCGGTACAACTCACCATCATGCTGGTGTAATATGGTTAAGATAGAACTGCAGGGACCGCTGGAATTTCTAGAGAGTGTGGTGTAGGCCTAAGAAGCGGTGGCGTCGACATACTGGAGGAGCTGGACAAGAGGAAGGAGTTTAGACATAGGGTATCAGAAGTTCGGATTCATAGGGCAATTCATACTCCATGCTGTATCTTGGGCGAATATTAATACACACGTTACGACAAAAAAGACACACCGCGAATGAATTATTCCAATGGGCCGGAAATCGGTAAATGTGATGAACAGACAAATAAATTATTGTAATTTCACAAAAAATGGATTGTTTATTCAAGGGAAAGAGCTTCACAAATTGAACAAGTCAATAGCGTGATGGTCTGCCTGTGGTCCTTGTGAAAGCGGTTACTCGGTTTGGTACTGATTAACAGAGTTGTTTGATGTCCTGATGCATATCGTGCCAAATTCTGTCCCAACTGATGCGTTAGCTCGTCAAAATCCCGAGATGGTTGGAGGGCCCTACATACACTACTGGCCATTAAAATTGCTACACCAAGAAGAAATGCAGAAGATAAACTGGTATTCTTTGGACAAATATATTATACTAGAACTGACATGTGATTAAATTTTCACGCAATTTGGGTGCATAGATCCTGAGAAATCAGTACCCAGAACAACCACCTCTGGCCGTAATAACGGCCTTGATACGCCTGGGCATTGAGTCAAACAGAGCTTGGATAGCGTGTACAGGTACAGCTGCCCATGCAGCTTCAACACGATACTAAAGTTCATCAAGATGGTTGTTGTCTTGCAAACGTCCCCATCTGTCGACTCACGGATCGAAACGTGCCTGCACGATCCGTTACAGCCATGCGGATAAGATGCCTGTCATCTCGGCTGCTAGTGATATGAGGGCGTTGGGATCCAGCACGGCGTTCCGTATTACCCTCCTGAAGCCACCGGTTCCATATTCTGCTAACAGTCATTGGATCTCGACCAACGCGAGTATCAATGTCGCGATACGATAAAGCGCAATCGCGATAGGCTACAATCTGACCTCAAAGTCGTAAACGTGATGGTACGCATTTCTCCTCCTTACACGAGGAATCACAACAACGTTTCACCAGGCAACGCCGGTCAACTGCTGTTTGTGTATGAGAAAGCGGTTGGAAACTTTCCTCGTGTCAGCACGTTGTAGGTGTCGCCACCGGCGCCAACCTTGTGTGAATGCTCTGAAAAGCTAACCGTTTGCATATCACAGCATCTTCACTAAAATTGGGGGACCACGAAATAGACTGAGTTAAGAAATTGTGCTTCCTTGGAAGCAGAAAACAAATGACAAATTAAGCAAGGAGCACATAAAATGCAGATTAGCACAGGCAAAGAGCTTATTCCCGGTGAAGAGAAATCTGGTAGTATTAAACATAAGCCTTCTGAGAATGTACGTCTGGAACACAGCATTGTATGCTAGTGAAGCATGTACTCTAGGAAAACGAGAATAGAAGAGAATCGAAGTGCCCGAGACGGGGTGCTGTAGAAAGATGTTGAAAAGCAAGTAGACTGAAAAGATAAGCAAGCAGGAGGTTCTCCGCAGGATTGGCGACGAAAAGAGTATATGGAAAATACTGACAAAGGAAGGGGCAGGATGAGAGGACATGTGTTACGATAACGGGGAATAACTTTCACGGTACTAGCAGGAACTATAGATGCTATAAACTACAGAAGAAGATAGGGACTGGATTACATCGAAATAATAATTGAGAAATTTTCCTGGTAGATTAAAACTGTGTGCCGGACCGAGACTCGAACTCGGGACCTTTGCCTTTCGCGGGCAAGTGCTCTACCAACTGAGCTACCCAAGCACGACTCACGCCCCGTCCTCACAGCTTTCATTCCGCCAGTACCTCGTCTCCTACCTTCCAAACTTCACAGAAGCTCTCCTGCGAACCGGTCCCGAGTTCGAGTCTCGGTCCGGCATACAGTTTTAATCTGCCAGGAAGTTTCATATCAGCGCACACTCCGCTGTAGAGTGAAAATTTCATTCTAATAATTGAGGACGTGGAGTGCAAGTGCTGCTCTGAGATGAAGAGGTTGACACAAGAGGGGCATTTGTAGTGGGCCATATCGAACCAACCAGAAGAGCGATTACTTACATAAAAAGGTGTTGCTCTGTCTTCTACATCTTCGTTATGTGTATGCCACGGGTGCTCCCGCCTTCCAAGACGGCAACAGCCATGTTCACAGGACAGCCTGCAAACGTTCCTGGTTTGACAAACACTGAGGCTCTCTCTCTCTCCCTCTCCTCGAATGGCCAACTAAATAATTCAGGCTTAATCTCACAAATTTTTTTGGGACTTTGTGGTACAATGGTGGAATACAACAATCAAGGTCGCCCCAATTTGATATCCCTATCGGATCTAATCATAAATAAGTGGCTTCAGCTGGATACGGCATAACTGAAAAAAACTTGTGGGCTTTCTTCCTCGCCAAACTGTGGTCGTTATCAAGGCTAGAGGTGGCATAACACTGTATTAAAGTGATGTCTTGTGAGTGCGATTAATTTCTTTTACCTGTTGTGCTCCTTATTTGCATCGTTCTCTTCACTTTACCTGTATAGAGAAGTACATTTGCAAGTCTTTTTTTGTTCTTGAGGGTTGGAATCCCTCTTTCACTCATGGTATCACTATCCTAGACTATTGATGGGTTATCTCCACGTTCACATAGAATTTCCTCACATGCTGTTCATCTTTCAAGTTGCCACTGAAACTGTGCATTCACAATCGTCCTATTAGCCGCTTCTCCATGATTTCTCCTCGTCTGTGTCGTCACAGCAGCCATGTCTGTTACTCACGTTACAACCACCATCACTCCATGTTGGGTGTTTGTTGTCACCATCGCCTATCATACACTACCTCTATGCGTCAACATCAATGGATATATCTACTACCATAATTTCAACTATTATATATACCTACCTCAACTCCATCCCTACTATCATATATTCTACAGCATGTTAATTATTCCTCTTAGATCTCCGACATTTGCCCAGTCATCCCAGCAGAAGGGCAATCCATACAATCTCTCACTTCACATCTTCACATTCATCAAAATCATCTGCTATATCTTTGGCAGCGTCTGACATTTCTGGACATTCAGGACTTTCTTTGCTGACACCACCATTATACACTACTGGACATTAAAATTGCTACACCAAGAAGAAATGCAGATGATAAACGGGTATTCATTAGACAAATATATTATACTAGAACTGACATGTGATTACATTTTCACACAATTTGGGTGCATAGATCCTGAGAAATCATTACCCAGAACAACCACCTCTGGCCGTAATAACGGCCTTGATACGCCTGGGCATTGAGTCAAACAGAGCTTTGATGGCGTGTACAGGTACAGCTGCCCATGCAGCTTCAACACGATACAGCATTCCATCATTGAAGACATTTTCAATTGGTGAGAGATCTGGATAATGTGCTGGCCAGGGCAGCAGTAGAACATTTTCTGTATCCAGAAAGGCCCGTACAGGACCTGCAACATGCGGTCGTGCATTATACTGTTGAAATGTAGGATTTCGCAGGGATCGAATGAAAGAAGGGTAGAGCCACGGGTCGTAACACATCTGAAATGAAACGTTCACTGTTCAAAGTGCCGTCAATGCGAACAAGAGGTGACCGAGACGTGTAAACAATGGCACCGCATACCATCACGCCAGGTGTTACGGCAGTATGGCGATAACGAATACACGCTTCCAATGTGCGTTCACCGCGATGTCGCCAAACACGGATGCGACCATCATGATGCTGTAAACGGAACCTGGATTCATCCGAAAAAATGACGTTTTGCCATTCGTGCACCCAGGTTCGTCGTTGAGTATACCATCACAGGCGCTCCTGTTTGTGATGCAGCGTCAAGGGTAACCGCAGCCACGATCTCCGAGTTGATAGTCCATGCTGCTGCAAACGTCGTCGAACTGTTCGTGCAGATGGTTGTTGTCTTGCAAACGTCCCCATCCGTTGAGTCAGGGATCGAGACGTGGCTGCACGATCCGTTACAGCCATGCGGATAAGATGCCTGTCATCTCGACTGCTAGTGATATGAGGCCGTTGGGATCCAGCACGGCGTTCCGTATTACACTCCTGAACCCACCGATTCCATATTCTGCTAACAGTCATTGGGTCTCGACCAACGCGAGCAGCGATGTCGCGATACGATAAACCGCAATCGCGATAGCCTACAATCCGACCTTTATCGAAGTCGGAAACGTGATGGTACTCATTTCTCCTTCTTACACGAGGCACCACAACAACGTTTCACCAGGCAACGCCGGTCAACTGCTGTTTGTGTATGAGAAATCGGTTGGAAATTTACCTCATGTCAGCACGTTTTAGGTGTCGCCACCGGCGCCAACCTTCTATGAATGCTCTGAAAAGCTAATCATTTGCATATCACAGCATCTTATTCCTGCCGGTTAAATTTTGCGTCTGTAGCACGTCATCTTCGTGGTGTAGCAATTTTAATGGCCAGTAGTGTATACAGCAGCCACGTCCACACCAACATCACATGCTATAACCACAGCCATACCACATCATGTATAGCATTACAACACCATCATCATATGCACCCTTCACTGCTTTTCCACCATCATCCATAGCACCTCCAAATCCATCGGCTTCCTCATACAGTCTGACAGACAATGGACCTGGTAAGACATCAAGCCTCAACAAATCCAATCCACTGAGCCAACCAACAGCCTCACAAACCATATCCCAAAAGAATCCCCACAAAGGATTAAACACTGACTCCTCGCCCATTCCAGAAACCAAAAAAAGACATCATACAACATGAGATCTCCAAACCTATCTCCACTCCCATAACCCCGAAATCTCTGCTGCAACTCGTTCCTTTGTTCTGTCTCGATCTGATCCAAATTGCTTAAATCAAGAATGATTAGACTCACTGACGTTACCTTTGGTTATAATGTATCCTTGCTCTGAATCAGTCACCCTCGCCCCAAATAACCCCAAACTCCCCAGCACCCGACTACCATCACTGCTCTGATCAAGGGCGTTGGTCCAGATATCACAGATGATGATGCTAAGCAGGAATTAAATACCAATCCTAACTCCTAAATCGACAAAGGTGTACACAATCGCAACAATTCCAGTCCAAGATGAGGCTAAACAGGAATTAAATACCAATCATAACTTACAAATAGACAAAGTTCTACACATCCGCAGCAACTATAGTCCGATATTCGTAGTCTGCCTGTTCTCAATATCCCATTCAACTATCAATCACCTCATTACCAGTCGCGCTTTCATGTGCCACCACAGACACTGTGCTGAATTTCCCTGATTCAAGTCCAATCAATCAATGTCTCAAATGCCTAACTTATGATAATCCCCACACTCAAGACTGTAAAAACCTTCCCACTTGTTCTCACCACAAAGTCAACCATCTTCTGAAAAAATGATCACACCTAAAACTTCCACCCCTATGTAACACATCCAAGCCATCCTGCACAACCGACTCCTATAAATGTAAAAATAAGCCTCCTTCCACTAATCCTGAATTAACCATCCCTATCCGCTCTATCGATACACTATTCAGCACAAACAATTCCTTACAGTCTGTGCTCACCTCCAAAGATATAGTCCGTTTCGTAATCACAGTGCTCTAAAACATTCATCCCTTTCACAAACCCTTCAGGAAACTACACTAGCAGCCAGTTCCACACGTCAACGTAAGTCCACAGCCACGTATTTCCAGAACCACTTCATATTCTCCCGTTTAGATACCCCTGTCTAATCCAAATCTCATCTCAACCCGCAGCAAACCCCCGTCCTCCTGCACTGATTATCCACCATAAGCGTAAGTAGATCCAAGTCCGTAATCCCAGACCTCGATGTACATACTTGAAACTCATTGCACTCTCACTCCATTTCGCCACCCATGTTTCACCTTCTCGGACCCATTCCAATCTGAATTTTTTACGTAGTGCAGGAAATCGAGCCACCTCTAGTCAAAATACAGCGGCGCCAACGTCGACATCATCAGCTGCATTACAACGTCACCTCCGTCATCATTGCAGACAGTCGTCGAGACGTACAGATCATCGACTAAATTGATGAAATTCACAATTTTTTACAGTCAACTTTATTGTGCTCAATATCTATCCAGCTGAAGAGCAGAAACTTTGTTGCTGCAAGTCTGCCGGTCTTTGGGGAAATGAGATAACCGTAAAGGGTAGAAGATCCTGTGTTGTCTTTCCGTTTTTTGTTGGAGTTTCTGAGTGTGTTAATCCACCTGAAACCTAATATTTCCCTTTTTGTAAGACAACGGAGAAGGGAAGATTACGTTCATTTTCTTCTGTTAGCCAGACAGAAAACAATAGTGGCCGTAGTGATGACGCCACACGTCAGAGATGTTTTGTATGCTTTACCTGAAATAGTGGCCAAGAAAAGGAAACCAGAACAGCTGAGGCACTGTGGTTCGATCCTGTAATGGTACTTGAATTACGTAACCATTACGGCACCTCACCTCAACCTCTCGATACCAGCAATATTCTACTGTGTTTCTCTAAAATACACTCCTGGAAATGGAAAAAAGAACACATTGACACCGGTGTGTCAGACCCACCATACTTGCTCCGGACACTGTGAGAGGGCTGTACAAGCAGTGATCACACGCACGGCACAGCGGACACACCAGGAACCGCGGTGTTGGCCGTCGAATGGCGCTAGCTGCGCAGCATTTGTGCACCGCCGCCGTCAGTGTCAGCCAGTTTGCCGTGGCATACGGAGCTCCATCGCAGTCTTTAACACTGGTAGCATGCCGCGACAGCGTGGACGTGAACCGTATGTGCAGTTGACGGACTTTGAGCGAGGGCGTATAGTGGGCATGCGGGAGGCCGGGTGGACGTACCGCCGAATTGCTCAACACGTGGGGCGTGAGGTCTCCACAGTACATCGATGTTGTCGCCAGTGGTCGGCGGAAGGTGCACGTGCCCGTCGACCTGGGACCGGACCGCAGCGACGCACGGATGCACGCCAAGACCGTAGGATCCTACGCAGTGCCGTAGGGAACCGCACCGCCACTTCCCAGCAAATTAGGGACACTGTTGCTCCTGGGGTATCGGCGAGGACCATTCGCAACCGTCTCCATGAAGCTGGGCTACGGTCCGCACACCGTTAGGCCGTCTTCCGCTCACGCCCCAACATCGTGCAGCCCGCCTCCAGTGGTGTCGCGACAGGCGTGAATGGAGGGACGAATGGAGACGTGTCGTCTTCAGCGATGAGAGTCGCTTCTGCCTTAGTGCCAATGATGGTCGTATGCGTGTTTGGCGCCGTGCAGGTGAGCGCCACAATCAGGACTGCACACGACCGAGGCACACAGGGCCAACACCCGGCATCATGGTGTGGGGAGCGATCTCCTACACTGGCCGTACACCACTGGTGATCGTCGAGGGGACACTGAATAGTGCACGGTACATCCAAACCGACATCGATCCCATCGTTCTACCATTCCTAGACCGGCAAGGGAACTTGCTGTTGCAACAGGACAATGCACGCCCGCATGTATCCCGTGCCACCCAACGTGCTCTAGAAGGTGTAAGTCAACTACCCTGGCCAGCAAGATCTCCGGATCTGTCCCCCATTGAGCATGTTTGGGACTGGATGAAGCGTCGTCTCACGCAGTCTGCACGTCCAGCACGAACGCTGGTCCAACTGAGGCGCCAGGTGGAAATGGCATGTCAAGCCGTTCCACAGGACTACATCCAGCATCTCTACGATCGTCTCCATGGGAGAATAGCAGCCTGCATTGCTGCGAAAGGTGGATATACACTGTACTAGTGCCGACATTGTGCATGCTCTGTTGCCTGTGTCTATGTGCCTGTGGTTCTGTCAGTGTGATCATGTGATGTATCTGACCCCAGGAATGTGTCAATAAAGTTTCCCCTTCCTGGGACAATGAATTCACGGTGTTCTTATTTCAATTTCCAGGAGTGTAGTTAACATATTTCTGTGACAACATTCAGATTTGATTTCATTAATGTAGAGGTACTTCGATACGTCGATATGTATACAGGGTGTTACAAAAAGGTACGGCCAAAATTTCAGGAAACATTCCTCACACACAAAGAAAGAAAATATGTTAGGTGGACATGTGTCCGGAAACGCTTACTTTCCATGTTAGAGCTCATATTATTACTTCTCTTCAAATCACATTAATCATGGAATGGAAACACACAGCAACAGAACGTACCAGCGTGACTTCAAACACTTTGTTACAGGAATTGTTCAAAATGTTCTCCGTTAGCGAGGATACATGCATCCACCCTCCGTCGCATGGAATCGCTGATGCGCTGATGCAGCCCTGGAGAATGGCGTATTGTATCACAGCCGTCCACAATACGAGCACGAAGAGTCTCTACATTTGGTACCGGGGTTGCGTAGACAAGAGGTTTCAAATGCCCCTATAAGTGAAAGTCAAGAGGGTTGAGGTCAGGAGAGCGTGGAGGCCATGGAATTGGTCCGCCTCTACCAATCCATCGGTCGCCGAATCTGTTATTGAGAAACGTACGAACACTTCGACTGAAATGTGCAGGAGCTCCATGGTGCATGAACCACATGTTGTGTCGTACTTGTAAAGGCACATGTTCTAGCAGCACAGGTAGAGTATCCCGTATGAAATCATGATAACGTGCTCCATTGAGCGTAGGTGGAAGAACATGGGGCCCAATCAAGACATCACCAATGGCTGCCCAAAGGTTCACAGAAAATCTGTGTTGATGACGTGATTGCACAATTGCGTGCGGATTCTCGTCAGCCCACACATGTTGATTGTGAAAATTTACAATTTGATCACGTTGGAATGAAGCCTCATCCGTAAAGAGTACATTTGCACTGAAATGAGGATTGACACAATGTTGGATGAACCATTCGCAGAAGTGTACCCGTGGAGGCCAATCAGCTGCTGATAGTGCCTGCACACGCTGTACATGGTACGGAAACAGTACATACTGACGAAACTAAAATGAGCTCTAACATGGAAATTAAGCGTTTCCGGACACATGTCCACATAACACCTTTCCTTTATTTGTGTCTGAGGAATGTTTCCTGAAAGTTTGGCCGTACCTTTTTGTAACACCCTGTATTTTGCAATGATATTATTCTTATGTGTATTCTTTCTTTTGTCACGATGATCTTTGACATACTTGTAACTCTGATTTCTGGGTGCGTAAGCGGTTATTAGAGAGTCAAGCTTTGGTCGTCATGTTAAAAAGACGCAAATTGTAGCCAGTTTATGAAATGTGAACTTTAACAGTGAGGAAGATATTTTCAAGTATGTTTTATATTCTGAAGTGATGTTTTGGAACGAGTTACGTGATATTGCAACAAAAGTAATAAAAAAGAAGTGTAACTTAAATTCGGTGATTACTTTTTTTACATCACCATTGTCCTAACTTGCTAAAGTTTAATCTTCAAGAATAGTTTATGAAACACGTCTATAAAACTTTTGAATATCGCAGAATAACACTTAGGCCTCTTTGCATCCGAGCTTGGAGCCATCACTACCTAGATTTTCGACGATTGAGCCACGAGTTCACAACGAGACCAGCGTGGGAAACACGAAAAGATGAGTGCCTAGTTTATCCATTATTTCAAGAAATAACTTTACTAACTGTGCTCTAGTGACACCTGCCACATAATATAACTTTGTTGCTGCCCGAGAATGCAGTATTTAGCAGCGTGAGCAACACTACAATCATAATTAATTTTTGACCTTTGTTGTGGTAGGGTTGTTGGAACGTGTCATAATAAATTCTCATTATTTGTTAGTTATGAACAGCCCAGGAACGAAGCAGATAAGAGGGCAGTAGCCTGATGCGAATTTAATCTTCTCATTGTGAAGACAACTATGCTTATATTTGTCAAGTAACAATTTAAAAAAAAATCACAAATACTTTTCCCAGTTTTGTAAAAAAATATTAGATCGTTTACTTGAAGATCCATTAAACTATCATACATAATGTACTTTTACGTTGGACAGCACAAATAAGTTTCTCAGAATATTAAGTATCTTTGGTCTACAATCACTTGCACTTTAATGTAGCGAAACTAGCACTTTCTCTATTTAGGAAGCGAAACTCAGTCTTTTCCTCTTTGGAATAAATATAGCACAGGCGCTTTCGTAGCCACAGTTAAGTTCGCCGGACCAGTCTGTAGGTCTGTTGTCCACCTCCGAGCACTGGCTGTAGGAAAGGAGCGCAGTGCAGCCACTACAGCTACGCTGTGTAATCTATAGCGTCGAGAACAGCTGCAGTCCTCGCAATCAGCTCCTCTTTGTACTTCCAAACAGTAGTGTCGGTTAGCACATTAGTCCGGTAGTCGTTGCACGTGTTCTTCAACTGGTTCACACAGTCCTTCCTGTAGTGCTGCAGCTGCGCCGCCTCCGTCGGCACGGAGAACGAGTGGCAGGCGCCGAGGCAGTGGAACGGGAAGTGGTTGTGCAGCGCCAGCACCCTCTCCGTGTCGTGGAAGCACTTCACGAACTGGCCCGCCTTCGTGAAGTTCTTGGCGCGGTACACGTGCTGCAGCATGTGCATGTAGGGCGGGATGTCTGCGAACCAGCCGTGCGCGTGCTTCGCGTCGTCGAAGAAGTAGACGTTGCGCACGTTGTAAGAGTCCGGCTGCCTGCTCTTCGTGGCGTCGGCCTTGATCGACCGCATCAGTTCGTGCCAGTCGAGCGCCTTCACGGGCATGATGACCTCGTCCGTGTCCAGCAGGGCTATGTAGTCGTACTTGTACATGTTTCTGTACAGGCAGTCGTTGTACGGTATGACCTCGTTCTGGCGCTTGTGGACGAGCTTTCTGGTGAGGTACATGTGCTGCAGCGGGTGTACGTTGGGCTGGAAAGCGGGCAGCGTGAGGGGCTTCACGTCCACTTGTCCCGTGCCTTCGTAGTACTTCAGGAGGCGGCTTATGTTGGGATGCGTCTGCAGCTCGTACAGATACACCTTGTCGGCTCCGAGGATGCCCAGCAGCTCGATCCACTCGACCAAGCGGAGGGTCATGTCTGCGTGCCTGAAGTCCAGCCCCTTGACGCACACAGCAAAGCCCTTCTTCTTCTCCGGCTTCTCGTGGATTATCCGCAGACTGGTCGTGGCCGTATCGCACTGATTTTCTACCACGGATACTGCTGACGGCACTTTAGACTTGTGAGAATCCGGCACTTTGCAACTGATCAGGTACGGCTGCAGGATGCCTTGTTTGTAGTTGCCCCACTTTGCGTTCCAAATGTACTTGTACTCGTAGACTTGAGAGAAAACTGGAGCCTTCTGCCCTTCGAACCAGAGCTGACAGGTCAGTTTGGTTTTAGGCTCAATCCTGTCGATCATACCGATAAGCCGCACGGTCGGCGCTTGCTTGTTTTGTTTACGAACATCGACGTACGCACTGAACAGGTACACGGTACCGTTGCTAGTCACAGTCCTCTGCCAGTAAAGGTTGTTGAAGTCCAATTCGAGAACACTGGGGAACTTGGCGCACGTCTTGTTCAGCTGCAGCGACTTGCCAGAGTATTTGGCCCAGAAATCCAAAGGGACGTTGGAGACTTGCTTCATAGCGCTGTACAGAACAGTCGGCGGTACTGTGTTCTTCGTTTCCTGCGCGGCTTTGACGGCGGCGACCGGCGTCGGAGAGTCGGCGAAGACGACGCGCGACGGGGTGGTGTTGGCGACGGCGCCGAGCGACAGGGGGCTGTGCGGGACTTCGATGCGCACCACGCCCGTCGCCACCACCAGCCACACCACCAGGGCCGCCGCCATCGCCTTGCCCACCCACGCAAAGTGCCATCTGTTCATCCTCCTGCAACAAAAACAAGCAGTGTTAAAGATTTCTTGTGAGGAAGACGGGAGAAGGAAGATTACAGCTTAGTGGACCGTCGACTACGAGACTGAACCATGTGACACACTGGCTGAGACATTGCACTTGCATTTTCAAATCTCCATTTCAAAACCCAGACATGTCCTCTGGGATTTCCCTCAATCGTTTAGGCAAATACTGAGGTGATTTCTTCACCAATCTTATCATCAGCTGAACCGTATATGTAGGACAATTAAAGGAATGAAATCTCGTATCACCACAAGGCCTTCTCCCCCTTATCGCAGATGTCATCACACCTATCAGTGGGGACATCACATACATCAATGGTGTCATCACCACCACAAGACAAGCTATGCCCCTCGACATCTTCCCCCTCCTCTCCCCTACCCTCCTCTTCCCTTTAGTCACGTATCAGTACTTCACAGTCCCTTAAAATGAAACAACCAATCACAATGTAGTCCCCAGGGCAGCAAACTTAGCCGTGCTCTAAGTATCCAAACAATTTGAATTTTTCTGCCTTTTGTTCAAAAGTGTTTCTTCAAAAAATTACTCTCACATACACAGACAAACAAACAAAGAAACTTTAAAAAAGTCAATTGTATAAATGCCGTCATATTAAAAAATATTATCAACTGTGTCTTCATTCTTCACTAGAGAACTGTTTATGTCAAACACTGCACTGTCTTATCGGTAAATTCCCAACTTGCATCTGTAAATGTCATTGGAAACTATGTAGCATTCGCCGTTGAATATGAGAATGAGCACAAAACATACTGTCAATAATAGTTAAAAACTAAAGTTTGGTTATTCAATGCAGTTAAAAAAATCAGAAATACATAGCTGCTAAAGATGACTTTTACTTCAACTACTATTCTGGAAAACTTGGAAATGAGGAATGAAATCAAGTATTGCGTTATGCCTCTGTTCTTAGTTTGTTTACTGTACAATTACATAGTGTGGGGCATAACAGACATTCAGATTAATTATATTCCACATCTAAATTGTACTATGACACTTTTCGAGTGTCACAATCTTCTTCCCATGTCTGAAATGTCTGCAAAAGAATGTCAACAACACGAAAAATGCAGTTTAATTCAAGCATCACAATGTTATTTTACACAAACACACTCACACACACATTCACACATCTGTCAAAATGGTCCCTAAAACATAAATTTGAATCCCAGAGTAACTGTCCCAAAGCTATCGCCCAAATAATACGCTAAACAAAGTTTTACATTTCAAGTTAGGCCTAAGAGAGAAATATACTAAAACTAACCTGACTGAGCTTATAACTACAGAAAATACATGTTAGCCAAAATATTATACTAAGCAGGCTAATAGCCAAACAAATAGGCAGAATGAGTTACTGCCAACTATTGGAAGAATCTAATTAATTACGGCTACTCTTCGATAAGGCACAACGTATCGCCATATTTGAATTGTTCTACGATGCTTGTCAAGTGTTACAGTGGTATCTCCACATGTAAAATATGCATAAGGTGTTGTCATTTCAATCAGAGGAATTGTTATTGGTGATCCATAGAATAGACTGTCATCACCTTAGAAAGCACCAATTAACTAGGAAAGAAGAGACTGTATCATGCTCTACACTAAAAAAATACTGTATATAATCAGTAATTACCAATCGGAACTATGGCCCAAAGCCCTCTACAACATTCACAAAATATATTTCATATAATCAACAACAAAATACCAGCAAATCTAATCAAAATACGCAAGTCACAAGCAGACACACACGCACACACACACACACACACACACACACACACACACACACACTGCATAACATTTCATGTATGTAAATTCTGTAATGCCTCGTCGTTAAATGTCATAGGTGTGTGTGCACTCATTGTTTGTGTGTAAATAGTGTGTAAGAACATTCGGTTCATTGTTGTTTGTGTCAAGGATGTTAACACAGACCATAGTTTATGTGGTTTTTATCATTTTACAACGTATGGAGCTTTGCGCTCATTTTCTCTTGTTGTATTCTTATAGGGAGAAGGCTCAGTCGGATGATGACACGCATACCTCTCAGAAGATTTTAACGTTTGACGTGTTCTGGAGCAATATTACCACTTGATACTGGTCTAAAAGCCGAAATTGCAATTGCGAAATAGTTTCTACAGCCAATGGCTAGTGATTTCCTTTAAAAACTTGTACATGAAAAAGTTCTATGGGACCAAACTGCTGAGGTCATCAGTCCCTAGGCTTACACACTACTTACACTAACTTGAACTGACTTACGCCAAGGACAACACACACACACACCCATGCCAGAGGGAGGATTCGAACCTCCGACGGGGAGAGCCGAGCGAACCGTGGCAAGGCGCCCCAGACCGCACGGCTGCCCCGCGCGGCCCTTCTACATGAATGTGAACCCTAATCATGAGGAGTTAATCATTTACATTAATCTTACAATCTCGGCTTTAGCAAGAAATTAGATTTAATGAAAATAAATACCAGACTTTGTTATCTACTCTCGATTGTGGTTGCCCTAACTGTTGAATTTCTTACCAGATTATATCCAACGAGTAGCTAATCATCTTGCTCAGTCCACACTCCGTGCATGTTACTCCTATTCCTTCCAACAATATCTGACTGTATTACTGTGATGGGTTTTATTTTATTACATTTTTAAGTATGATTATTGTTCATACATAGTTCATGGTAAATATGTAGTGACCACCAGCGCTGTCCAACATGTTTGTTGTAGATTGTTGTATGTCTCCCCTATGCTCGGATGAACTGTCACAAAAAACCCTGGCATTTATTCTAAAATACAATTTTGGTTATAAGTATTAATTTTTAATGAGACAATGTTAAGTACTGCCAAAACAATAGTCTAACCAATGGCTTGCTACCTAGTGTAACATTCTAGCCTTTCACCAGCGGCTTCAGCCACACGTGTGTATGCCATACGTATAGTACACATACATGTGTCGCAATCTCTGCTGCTTTACACTGTATGACTCCAGAGAGGACGTTAAATTTATCTGTGGTATTCATCCATATGGTATCACATTTGGTTCAGAAACAAGCTGACAAAAATATTGCTTCTTTGCAAACTATTTCTGTTCACCCTGCCTGCCTATGGCCTCTCTCACTTCTCCTGCAGCCTCACACCTTCTCCCTCTTTCACTTCACACCCTCTCCTTCTTCCACCTGCCTCCTCACACTCTTTTCCTTACGCAACTGCCAACAACCTTTCTACACCCCTCACTTACCTCCCATACCTCTCCATCATCCCCATTCTCAGTGTCCATCTCATCTGTCCCCTCACCCTGTTTATGCCCCCATGCCCTCCTTCTTTCCATCTCCCCCTTCCTCCATCTCTGTCTATTACCTCTTCCCCTCTCTCTGTCTGTCCATCATCTCCCTTCCTTTTACTGTCTATCAGCTCCTCTGCCTTTCTCCCTTCCTTCTTCCCTTCTATCTATCTTCTCCTCCTCCCTCTCTCAGTCCATCATCTCCTCTGCCTGTCCCTCTGTCCATCTCCTCCTGCCAGACCTCTCTTTCCATTCCGTCCTGCCCCTCTCTGCATCCACTTCTTCTTTGCCAGCTGTCTCTTTCGAAGACCTCCTGCCCCTGCCCCCCACACGGCCTGCACATTTCAATCTTCTGCCAGCTGTGTTCATAAGTACATGTAGACCCTGCAAAACAGGTGATAAATCAGGCCGATATTACTTCCACAACATAACGTTTGTGCATGGCAGCCAACATGTGAGGCGTTTGGAAACCAATTTTTTGCCCCTGACATATAAGATGCCATGCAAAGCAGGTGTCTGAAGCAAGCTAATACTACACCAATACCATTTCCTGTTGTGTAAGGCAGCTACACATCAGAAGCTGAAAAACCGTTTCTTGTCCCTGATGTATAGGGCGTCCTACAAAACAGTTGAATAAGGTGTGCAGATAAAACACCTACAAAACATGCCTGTCATGCACGGCAGTATTCACGACAGCGATGAAAACCTTTTTTGCTTATATCTCCGCTCCTATGGAAGTTCTAACACCCACAGTACTGATACTTGTGAAATGTTCTGTTTGTGTGCCAAATTTTGTTGAAATCGATCCAGGGCTTTGGGAGGAGATTTTGGACATAGACACACACTTGCTGCTTTATATATTGGTAGACTAGCTTTCTAGCCACACCTCCACTGACATTTGTTATGTCACATATACTGCACACTGCCGGCCGAAGTGGCCGTGCGGTTAAAGGCGCTACAGTCTGGAACCGCAAGACCGCTACGGTCGCAGGTTCGAATCCTGCCTCGGGCATGGATGTTTGTGATGTCCTTAGGTTAGTTAGGTTTAATTAGTTCTAAGTTCTAGGGGACTAATGACCTCAGCAGTTGAGTCCCATAGTGCTCAGAGCCATTTGAACCATACTGCACACTTCTCCTCCTCTTCCTCTCTCTTTATCCACCTCATCCTCCGCCTTCTCTCTTCCCAGATCTCCCTCCTCCCTCTCCTTTTCCAGCTCCTCCTCCCTCCTCTCTCTCTCTCTCTGTCCACCTCTACCCCCTGTCTCTCCATTTACTCCTTCCTCCATCTGTCGATCTCCTCCTCTTCCTTTCTTTTTCGACCTCCTCCTTCCATGTCACTATCCTGCTCCTCCTCCACATCTCTCTATTCAGCCATACTGGTCTGTGCATGTACTACATTCCGATACCTCCTGCACAACATGTGGGTACTGCAGGGCAACTGAAATGTCAAGCATTACCAACCCTTTGCATCACCACCCCTATCGGTGCTAGGTGATTGTCTCCCCTGCAGCACTTCTTTCCATACAACGAGTTTGGTTGGAATAGATCCAGTGGTTTATGTGGAGATGTAAAAAAAGACACAAAAACATATATACCATTTTTTTACTGGATGTAGCAAACACCGAAAACGCATGAGCGGGAAAATCTAACGATAAATATCAATTTTTATTTATATGACATATTACGTGATTTTTGTAACCACCCATTACGATAAGTGCAACGCCTGCTAGTTCAGTGAAGGAAGAAATATGCAGGCTTTGATGTTAACGACATCGTATGTGTGTTTCTTCACTCTCTGAAATTGTACTGAGGCATCAGTACGTCATTGACTGTTATGCTGTAGTACTGACATATTTCAGGAGGAAGGAAACTGTCAAGGGGTGATCAATGCCAGCTTCTTGTTAATGTCCCTTTAATGTAGTGAAGTCTTAAGAATAATCAACAGTGCACTGAAGTTTCTAGAGCTGTCGTATAAGGAGCCAAGACAGGATAGAGAATTCACAGGAAAACTTCGTCTGACACCACCACAACAACAGAGAGATTAAACACAAAACAGATAGCGGAGCACCAGCGAGCGTTTGATTCAGAATCCAGTAGTAATGCAGGTGACTATTGCGCCAAATGTGCGTCTAGAAAGCACAGCGCCAACGAAAGAAGTATGGCGCGAATTACAGAAATAAAAGCTTCATAGTAGGAGTTGATATTGTACATATTAGCTCTTAATATACATCAAGCGAACTGGATACAATCTTCGCTCAGACAGTGCTGTCCATCTTGAAATGCAAATCATGGCACCGTTTAATTCGTCGCAACCGAAGTACTCCATCGCGACTGCCGTAATTAGAGCATCGATAAACCATTTGGAGGGTTACGAACAGAAGTCACATCGAACTGCACTAAACAAGAACTCAAACTATACGAGTCAATTTGTCTAAATTTATTGAAGAACCCTTATGTAAACTCCCTGATACAAGTATATGAAGGGCTTATTTCAATACTGGTGCAAGTCCATTTTTGTTCATTGTGAGGTACAGAGTCGTAAAGTTAAATGAGCGCAGAAAAATCTGCAGTTGAGATACCAGAAATATTCAAGCATATGGCTTCTTGCTAGAAATGAACCTTTCTTTCCGTTTGTTTGGATCATTATAGACAGAAAAGTGGAGGTAATGGACTTGTACCACTATTGAAATAAGCCCTTCATATGTGCTGCATAGCACGAACACGGGATTCTCCCTTTGCATTAATTGACCTAAAAGTTCGAACATTTCACGTTGGGTTTGTCCGTACTCTTATGAACATCCATTAAAAGCACAATTTACTGTAACCCGTAACTTTTTTTTAACACCATGAGTTTCGGAGGATTATCCTCCATGCAGGATTTGTATGCATGACTTTTGGATACCCTATGGCACTATCTTTTAGTGAGCACACGCTGCTTCTCCAGTCGTACGTTCATCAAATACACTTTCTGTTAAATGAACTAAGTCAGCTCGTTTTATAAGAAGTGTTGCTGTTGTGGTCTTCAGGCTAAAGACTGCTTTGATGCAGCTCTGCATGGTGTTCTGCACTGTGTAAGTCTCTTGATCTGTGTGTATCTACTGTAATCTACACCGTCTTGAACCTGCTTACTCGGGACGCGGTAGTGATACGCTATTTCACTGACCATGCTCATTTGCGAGTGACAAGTCCGTGAGTGGCAGCCACAATCGACCACTGTCATGTTGGTGGGTGCAGACGTGGCGTGGAAACACAGAGAGGTAAGAACGAAGCGTCTGGGCCGTTCTGGAAGCTCGGCACAGGAATACTTCCGTAAAAAAGTCAACATGAGACGCAGTCTCGGTGGGAAGACACCCCTTAGCAGCTGTCGAATGAAGTCGTCCCTGGCCCTGAAGGGTGTGAGAAGAAAAGTAGTCCTGTCAAAAAATATGCGAAATTTACTCCTGAAATTCAGCTTAAATGTGTTGGGTGTAGATGTACTGCCTAAAGCGACGTATGGAAATTTGTGCCGGACCGAGATTCGAAGTTATCGTGAGCGGTCGCCCCACCACGTAGGCTGGTCGAACACGCTCTTCAGACTGGCATCACACGCCTATCAATTTTTTCTCAGAGGTCATTAATTCATTTACAAATAAATATTAAAATATGTTTTGGAATAGATAGAGTGGTCGCAAAAATTATTATAAGAAGGGTTATGACAGGGTTTATGCATGAGGAACAAGTGTGGAGCATTAAAATATCAAAATTGAGTATATTATGAAAAGTGACGCATCTGACATTACAGTCTGCTAAGAAGTTATAAACAGGGGTCACAGACCGTGATGGGTGTCAGCCGAGTATGGACATGTAGCTGATGGCAGCTCGGACCCACTGATGCAAGAGGAGTTTTGGTAGTTCATCTGATGTTTGCAAAGCACAAATATGGACAGTAGCATAGGAAGTGGCTTTAATTGATGTTTACAAGCTATACTTTTGACTGGACAGCACCTGTAGATTTTCCACTCAGTGTGGCATATGGCCCACCTCAATCAGAAAATAATGGGTACTACAATGAAACGCTACAGAAAATATCAACTGTTACACAACCTATTAACTGTGTGCAATTTCAACATTTTGTTGCTGTACCACCAGCAACCCTTTTACTTCATGAACAGTTTATTACGAATCTGTCACAGATGCAGTGAATATATTTTATCGACTAGTTTCAAACTGACTGATTCATCCTCAAGCCTGACACACTGAGGCTGCACTGAAAGTCCAAGTACCTGACCGTAGCTGCTGTTTGATTCTGACTTGTACAGTGGGCATACGTATACTGTGACAGACTCGCAGAGCAGTGAGCTCGACATTAACATCACGGTGTGAGGCACGTGTTGGCAGTTTTAGACGGGTGTCGTTAAAACCCCGGGCTCTTTCAGTGCAGCCTTAGTGGGTCGGGCTTGAGAATGAACCAGACGGTTCGAAGCTAGTCACCAAAAAATGTGTACTGCAACTGTGACAGATTTGTAATAAACTCTTCACTACAAACTGTAGTCAAAATTTGGTCTGCCTATACAATTTTTGCCCTCCCACCCCCATACTGGCCTTGGTTAGCAAACCGACGGTTCCTTGACACCTCACACCACGTCCTATCAACTGATCCGTTCTAGCACAACTTTACAGTCCCAAGAAAATACCTCCTAAATTAATATTCTGTTTCCATTAATTTTATTGGAATATTTTTTATTGTTGTTTTATGTATATACTATGTAGCCAGCACCTTACTTTGTGCTGCATATGTGTAAAATGATACCTATAACTCAACAGAGTGTCCGGAAATGAGTCTGTTACATTTATTTTTTTTTTGAGACAATAACAGAATTACAATCCATTATTCCGCGATAGCAAGTGTGGATGTTCAGTTTAGAGACACTATTAAGGAGAGCGGTAAAGCTTTTTATGATCAATAGGCAAGGCGAACAATCGGTCGTAACACAGGTCAATGTTAAACTGCGGAAGTGTGGCTGAAGCAAGCGAGATTGTGGCTTGCGCTCAAATGCACTTAAGATGAAGTACCAAAAAGTGTGAAAAACGGGTAATATCCGAATCGATATTATGCACCAGGATGCGTTTCACCAGAAGAAATTGGGGAGGTGGGAAATCGCGTCACATCTGTGTAGAAATCCTATCAATCTTGAGCTCATCTGCTGATGGTTCGAAGTCTGTACTTTATAAGGTCGCCAGCTGTCCCTCACAATTTTACCCCTTTTAGCGAGAAATCTTTGTTAATAGAGAGCCCCGATAAGCCCTTCCTTTTTTCCTTCGTTCCGTCACTACAAAGGCGGTACAAGTTATTATTAATTGTGACTTTCAAGGGAGGAAGTGAGCAATCCTGCTCCTTTCATTGCTGTTAATGAAAATTATGAGTGAAGGAAAGTCGATCGTCACCCTCTGGGTTTGAAGACATTCGCGCTACCTGAGACACGCGACACGCGCCATTTTTTGCCGGAAGTGATGAAACGCCCGGCCTTGGCGAATTAGCGGCTGTCCTCCAAGGCGACGGCGTGCAACACGTCCCAAGCGACGGCACACCGCCCTACATTCCCTTTTTGGTTCCGTAGGATTAAATTTTCCACGAATGCACTTTCCTGCGCAGTAAGACGACCTACTCATTAGCCCAGTAATCTGTATTTCCGTAGTCGTCGAGTGTTCACCATTTCTCCATCAACCAGGCCGAAGGAGGCTGTTGGCACCTGCGAATGTTATTGTTCCCATTTCTTCAGCAACAGGTACCAATCGAGGAATGTTGCGAAACACATCCATTACACTCGCGCTACAAGAGAGATTGCGTGCATTCTGACAGAGGAACGTTAATGGCAACTTGTGCACCTCTAGCTAGGGCCATACATGGAGCCACCAATAATTTATGCAGTCAAATGCTGGCGAACGATATATCCGAAGATCCTAGGAAGTTCCGGTAATACATGAAGTTAATGAACTGATGAAAGCTTTCCATCCAGTCTCTCGTGGATCCGACTGGTGTCGAAACTCATGACAGCAGACAAAATCATAAATTTTAAATTAGGTATTTAAAAATATTGTATATTTACGTATGAGGATGCTACTGTGCCAATATTTTACCGCCGCGCAGACTCACAGAGGAGTGAGCTCGACATTAAAATCCCCAGTTCCCCAGCATTGACAAATCATCGAGGCTACTTAAAGCTACCAAATCCAGAAGATATCAGTTAATTTTTACGGAATGTTCCGTCTGTTAGATTTCACATTGAATATGGCACTGAATTAACTTCTTTCCTAGCAAATATATAAGGGGCATTCAAATGAAAACGAGACAGATGGCGAAAAGTAAATATATTGTTTATTATTTCAGAAGTAATTTGAATAACTGTTAATACATTTGTCCCACGGTCGATCTCATATGCAAATACAATGAAGAGCCAAAGAAACTGGTACACCTGCCTAATATCGTGCAGAAATGGCGCAGCACGACGTGGCTTGGACTCGGCTAATGTCTGAAGTAGTGCTGGAGGGAACTGACACCATGAATCCTGCATGGCTGTCCATACATCCGTAAGAGTACGAGGACGTAGAGATCTCTTCTGAACAGCACGTTGCAAGGCATCCCAGATATGTTCAATAATTTTCAACAGCGAGCGGAAGTGTTCAAACTCAGAAGAGTGTTCCTGCAGCCACTCTGTAGCACTTCTGGATGTGTGGGCTGTCACATTGTGCTGCTGGAATTGCCCAAGTCCGTACGAATGCACAATGGACAGGAATGGATGTAGGTGATCAGGCAGGATGCTTACGTACGTGTCAGCTGTCAGAGTCGTATCTAGACGTATCAGGGGTCCATATCGCTCCAGCCGCACACGCCCCTCACTATTACAGAGCCTCGACCAGCTTCAATAGTCCCCTGCTGACATGCAGGATCCACGGATTCATTAAGTTGTCTCCACAGCCGTACACGTCCATTCGCTCGATACAATCTGAAACGAGACTCGTCCGACCAGGCAACACGTTTCCAGTCATCAACAGTCCAATGTCGGTGTTGACGGGCCTAGGCGAGGCGTAAAGCTTTGTGCCGTGCAGTCATCAAGGTTACACGAGTGGGCCTTCGGCTCCGAAAGCCCATACTGATGATGTTTCGTTGAATGGTTCGCACATTGACACTTATTGTTGGTCCAACATTGAAATCTGCTGCAATTTGCGGAAGGGTTGCACTTGTGTCACGTTTAACGATTCTCTTCGGTCATTTTTCCGGCCGCAGCGATGTCGGAGATTTGATGTTTTACTGGATTCCTGATATTCGCGGTACAGTCTTGAAATGGTCGTACGCGAAAATCATCGTTACGTCGGAGGTGCTGTGCCCCATTGTTTGTGCGTCGACTATATCAAATAATGGCTCCAAGCGCTATGGGACTTGAACATCTGAGGTCATCAGTCCCCTAGACTTAGAACTACTTAAACGTAACTAACGTAAGGGCACCACACACATCCATGCCCGAGGCAAGATTCGAACCTGCGACCGTAGCGGCCGCGTGGTTCCGGACTGTAGCGCCTAGAACCGCACGGCCACTCCGGCCGGCTCCGTACCTCAACTCGCCATGTTTGCAACTAGCGCTGACTATCGGCAGATTACCATACTACGCTGTGGCGGTATTCATGAAAAAAAAAAAACTTTCAGGGTTTCTCTTCAAAATGATGTATGTATGATATCTGTACAATGTTTGGATCTTGTGCAATAAATAATTGAAAGTGTTCACGGACTTTATGTGGGTATAGTAGTTAAATAATTCTCTTGTGTTTCTCAGAACTGTATCGTCAAAGTCATATTCATTTGTCAGCTATGCTAGAGAGCAGTAGGAAAGTAGGCCAAATTTACTTCTTCTGCTTTTTCTGAAACCTAACAATGTCTTTCCCTAGTTAGACTGGCGACCGTAAGTCCACTAGACAAACCACTCAATGAACGTGACGCAGGAAGGTCCTGTATTCAGTATTACTCCATTTTTACTGCGTTTCGTTCTAACAGCTAGGAAACTCTTAGGAAAGGGGACTAACAGTCTGATTTCCATATCCGTTAGTCATACATCATGGTCAAATCCTGTGAAAGGGGTAAGATTGTACTATATGCACAATTCCCCGCATAAATGGTGTTGCGCGTGGCTTTTCCGTCAGCAGGACTACTTGTCCTGTTGCGTGCGGTGCCTCCCCAAAACACTGTAAGAATGGGACCACTTCCCAGGTCGCCCATGTCCTCGTCGGCGATGGTCCCCTGAGGCAGTGCAAAACGTGATTCAGCGCTGACCGCGCTGCGACGCCTTCCATTAGCAGTCCGCGCTTTCCGGTCCCGTCATCACTCGAAGCGCAGCTAAAGGTAAGCTACGGATGGGACAGCAATTCCCTGGTCCGGCTGCTACCCTTCGAGCAATGATGTGGGATGACCAGAGTGTTGTACGGAGTCCATTTCTCGTTCTCTGATGGCAGGCGCACGTGTGAAGGTGTTGCGATGAGCTCAGTCCACAATACGACTATCCTCTGTTGTGGTGGTGGGACCAGAAACTTGACGACCAGAATGGCCGACCTCAAGTCCCCATGCAGTCCAACATTAGACCAACGTCACATAGGAACGTCTCACAAATCTGGATACTGCACGATTCGACCAGCTCCAAATGGAGGCCCGTAATGAGGTCCCATTTAAACTCCGTGAGGTGCTAATGACGCAGCTTCAATGGAACAGGTAAAGCAGCATCTCCGCCGTCTCACACTGAACGCTCAGCACCTGACGCTGTCACCATACCAGACCTGGTAACAACACTAAACACGAGTAACAGCTATGAACCCTGGTGGCCGTTCTGTCTGTCACACAGAACTGCAACTTTATTCAGTTACAGAGCCGCCGATCTTGATTACATATAGAACATATACTGACATGCGATTACGTCTTCTGGGCGTTCCACTTTTGTTGTCAGTCAGTGTATTTGGAGCGACCTTTCCTTGCTCCGTAACACGTGTACTAGAATCGTTTCGCCCCTTGTTATTCCATTCATCAATTGTATACGCAAGGAAGTGATATGGTCAAACCTCTGTATGCACACGACTTTCTCTGATTTTTAGTGTCACGTTCATTTCGCAAAATGCATGTTGGTTGATATGGAAGAGCCGGCGGCCTTGCCGCAGTACTAACACCGGTTCCCGTCAGTCCGTCGAAGTTAAGCGCTGTCGAGCTGGGCTAGCGCTTGGATGGGTGACCATCCTGTTTGGCGAGCGCTGTTGGCAAGCGGGGTGCACTCAGCCCTTGTGAGGCAAACTGAGGAGCTACTTGATTGAGAAGTAGCGGCTCCGGTCTCGTAAACTGATATACGGCCGGGAGAGCGGTGTGCTGACCATATGCCCCTCCATATCCGCATCCGAAGACGCATGTGGGCTGAGGATGACAGGGCGGCCGGTCGGTACCGTTGCACCTTCATGGCCTGTTCGGGCGGAGTTTAGTTTATTATTGATGTGGGGGTGGGGATCAAACAGCCAGGGCATAGGTCCCATCGGATAAGCGAAGGTAGAAGGTAGGAAGTCGGCCGTACCCTTTCAAACGAACTATCCCGGCATTGGCCTGAAGCGATTTAGGGAAACCACGGAAAACCTAAATCAGGATGGCACGACGCGGGTTTGAGCCGTCGTCCTCCCGAATGCGATTCCAGTGTGCTGACCGTTGCGCCACTTCGCTCGGTATGTACGTATGTTGGACGACGTGGTATGTGTCTTGACTCGTCCTGGAGGTTGGGGTGTGAGCAACGCTCTCTGTTATGCCGAACCTCGTTCCTTTTTTTTTTTTTTTTTTTTTTTTTTTTTTTGTTTGTGGTTTTAGGGCGCAAAAATTCTATGGTCATTGGCGCCCAGCCCGTGACGTAGAAAGCAGGAAAAAACGAAATTTAAAATCAGCAGCAATGGAAACAAAGTCAGAAAATTTGAGAAACTAAAGGCAGAAGGAATGCTTAAAAGTCCACTATAGAAAGGGGTTGGTTGTCCCCCAAAAAAAAGCTTCAAATGACTGACGTCATTTCACTGTCACTAATAAACTGTAGAACGCGGTCAGCTGAGCGCGTGTCATCTGCTAAAATCGACGATAGATCAGGCGATAGCTGTAGACGGGAGCGTAACGGATTAAAATAGGGGCATTCAATTAAAAGGTGTCTGACCGTCCACAGCTGAGAGCAGTGGGGACAGAGTGGGGGAGGATCACCGCTTAAAAGATGTCGATGACTAAAAAGACAGTGCCCTATCCGGAGTCGAGCTAAAATTACCTCCTCCCGACGACGCGTTCGGGAGGAAGAGGTCCAAGCGCAAGGAACGGCTTTCACTTCCCGCAATTTATTGTGGGGAAGTGTTGACCAATGCGCATGCCATAAATGAGTAACTTGGCGACATAAACCGCTCCGTAGATCGGTAAACGGAAGAGACTGAAGAGCTGGCCGAGGAAGAGAGACTGCAGCCTTGGCCGCTATATCGGCCGCCTCATTTCCACAGATACCAGCGTGTCCCGGGAGCCAGAGGAACGCCACTGAGACGCCCCCCAGGTGGAGCAAGCGCAGACAGTCCTGAATCCGGTGGACCAGAGGGTGCACAGGGTAAAGAGCTTGGAGACTTAGGAGAGAGCTGAGAGAATCTGAGCAGATTACGTACTGTATCCGCTGATGGCGGCGGATGTAGTGGACAGCCTGGAGAACAGCGTAAAGCTCCGCAGTATAAACCGAACACTGGTCGGGAAGCCGAAAGTGATTTGGGGTGTCGCCAACAATATAGGCACTCCCTACACCTAACGATGTTTTCGAGCCATCGGTGTAAATAAATGTGGCTTCCGTCATTTGTGCACATAGAGCAGCAAATGCCCGACGGTAAACAAGTGTAGGGGTACCATCCTTGGGAAATTGACATAGGTCTCTGAGCAAGTCGATCCGGGGACGGTGCCAAGGCGGTGCTGTACCCCAAGTTGTCAAGAAGGTTTTAGGAAAGCGGAAGGAAAGAGAATGGAGCAGTTGACGGAAGCAGACTCCCGGGGGTAGTAGGGAGGAGGAGCGGCCTGCATACCCGACATCAAAGGAGGCGTCGAAAAAAAGGTTATGGGCTGGATTAGCAGGCATGGAAGACAGATGGCTAGCATAACGACTCAGAAGGACTGCCCGCCGATTGGACAGCGGAGGTTCAGCAGTCTCAGCATAAAGGCTTTCCACAGGGCTGGTGTAAAAAGCTCCAGACACTAAACGTAATCCACGGTGGTGGATAGAGTCGAGACGCCGAAGAATAGACGGCCGAGCAGAGGAGTAGACTATGCTTCCATAATCCAATTTCGAGCGCACTAAGGCGCGATAGAGGCGGAGAAGGACCACCCGGTCCGCTCCCCAAGAGGTACCATTCAGGACACGGAGGGTGTTAAGGGAACGCAGACAGCGAGCCGAAAGATAGGAAACGTGGGAGGACCAGCACAGTTTTCTGTCAAACATAAGACCCAAGAATTTAGCGACGTCGGAAAACGGAAGGTTGACAGGACCTAGATGTAAGGAGGGCGGAAGAAACTCCTTACGTCGCCAAAAATTAACACAAACGGTCTTACTGGGTGAGAAACGGAAGCCGGTTTCGATGCTCCACGAGTGGAGGCGATCGAGACATCCTTGAAGACGTCTTTCAAGAAGGCTGGTCCTTTGAGAGCTGTAGTAGATCGCAAAATCGTCCACAAAGAGGGAGCCCGAGACATCAGGAAGGAGACAATCCATAATTGGATTAATGGCGATGGCAAACAGTACAACACTCAGCACGGAGCCCTGGGGTACCCCGTTTTCTTGGGAGAAAGTACGGGAGAGAGTAGTGTTCACCCGCACCCTAAATGTGCGCTCTGCCATAAATTCGCGAAGAAAAAGGGGCAGCCGGCCTCGAAAGCCCCAAGAGAACAGTGTGCGGAGGATGCCTGTCCTCCAACAGGTATCGTACGCTCTCTCCAGATCAAAAAATATTGCTACCGTTTGGCGTTTCCGGAGAAAATTGTTCATGATATAAGTGGAGAGAGCAACAAGATGGTCAACAGCAGAACGATGCTTTCGGAATCCGCATTGGGCTGGTGTTAAAAGACTGCGGGACTCCAGCCACCAAGCTAAACGGTAATTCACCATACGCTCCAAAACCTTACAGACACTACTCGTGAGAGAAATGGGGCGATAGCTAGAGGGGAGATGTTTGTCCTTTCCAGGTTTCGGAACGGGAACGACAATAGCTTCCCGCCATCGCCTGGGAAAGGTACTGTCGGTCCAAATTCGATTATAAAGGCGAAGGAGGTAACGCAGGCTATGGGTTGATAAATGCAGCAACATTTGGACATGGATACCATCCGGTCCTGGGGCGGAGGAGCGAGAAGAAGAGAGTGCATGTTGGAGTTCGCGCATGGAAAACAGTATTGTAGCTTTCGCGATTTTGAGAGGAGAAAGCAAGATGTCGCACTTCCGCTGCACGTTTCTTCGGGAGAAACGCCGGCGGGTAATTTGAAGAGCTCGAAATCTCAGCAAAGTGCTGACCCAATGAGTTAGAAATTGCGACGGGGTCCACTAAGGTATCATGCGCGACAGTGAGCCCAGAGACCGGGGAGAAACTAGGCGCGCCTGAGAACCGTCGAAGCCGACTCCAAACTTCCGAGGAGGGAGTGAAGTTGTTAAATGAGCTAGTAAAGTATTTCCAGCTTGCCTTCTTGCTATCGCGGATGACGCGACGGCATCGCGCACGGAGCTGCTTATATCGGATACAGTTGGAGAAAGTTGGATGGTGACGGAAAATGCGAAGAGCACGTCGCCGCTCACGTATTGCGTCACGGCATGCCTCGTTCCACCAAGGAACTGGAGGGCGCCGGGGCAATTCGGAGGTGCGTGGTATTGAACGTTCCGCAGCTGTGAGAATAACGTCGGTAAAATGTGTGACCTCATCGTCGACGCTGGGAAAGCGACGGTCATCGAATGTCGCTAGAGACGAAAAAAGTGTCCAGTCGGCTTGGGCAAACTTCCAGCGTCGCGAGCGCATATATGGCAGTTGAGGCTGCAGTCGAAGAACACATGGAAAGTGGTCACTCGAGTGTGTATCATCAAGGGCGAACCATTCGAAGCGCCGAGCTAGCGGAACAGTACCGACCGCAAGGTCCAAATGGGATAAATTTGCCGTGGAGGCAGACAAAAATGTAGGGACCCCAGTGTTGAGGCAGACTAGATCCGCTTGGTGGAAGACGTCTAGCAATAGTGAGCCACGTGGACAAGGATGTGGAGATCCCCAAAGCGGGTGGTGGGCATTGAAGTCCCCAACCAGCAAATAGGGGGGTGGAAGCTGATCAAGAAGATGAAGGAGATCAGCTCGTGCCATTGGTGTAGACGATGGAATGTATACCGAACAAAGAGAGAACGTGTATCCAGAAAGGGAAAGACGGACGGCGACAGCTTGGAAGGAAGTGTTTAAGGGGATTGGGTGATAATGGAGAGTATCATGGAGCAGAATCATGAGTCCTCCATGGGCTGGAGTGCCTTCAACAGAGGGGAGGTCATATCGGACGGACTGAAAATGAGGGAGAACAAAGCGGTCATGGGGACGCAGCTTTGTTTCCTGAAGACAGAAGATGACCGGCGAGTAGGATCGTAAGAGGATCGACAATTCCTCCCGATTGGCGCGAATGCCGCGGATATTCCAGTGGATAATGGACATAGGGTGAACAGAAAATGGAGGAACGTCACCAAGGGTGCTGTCAACTCAACGACTGCTCAGAGCTTGCGACCGACAGCATGGAATGGCATTCAGTCGAAGGCAGAAGATCCTGATCCATAGGTTGGTCAGGAGCAGCTCCTGCCACCAACGATCGGCCAGTTGACCGGCCACCAACAGTGCGCCTCGGCGACACAGAAGATGGCCGAGGGCGATTTCCGCCAGGTGGTGCTGTAGATGGGACACGCCTTGGCGGAGAAGGAGAGGAACTGTGTTTCTTCGTAGCCTTCTTGGAGGTATGTTTAGATGAAGGAGGAACCGATGGTTGTGAAGTTGCAGTACGTAAAAACTCTTCACGAGAATGCTCTTTTTTTGTAGACTTGGCGTCTGACTTTTGGGCTCGAGATTTAGCTGAACCCGACGAAGGGTGAGCCATAGAGTGGGCAGGCGAAAGAGGTGAGGTTGAACGGGCGATCTTTGCGCTGGCCGATCTGACGACCGTGGTACTAAATGTGAGGTCGCAAGTCTGCGTGGCCGCCTCCTTTGTTGGCCGAGGAGAAGCAAGGACAGCGCTGTATTTTCCTTTCTGAGGCACGGTGGGCTGTCGACTGGCGAGTAACTTTCGAGCAGCAAAGGTCGACACCTTTTCCTTCACTCTTATTTCCTGGATCAGCTTTTCGTCCTTAAAAACAGGGCAATCTCGAGAGGAAGCAGCGTGGTGACCCATACAGTTGATGCAGCGAGGGGATGGAGGTGGACAAGCACCCTCATGGGCATCCCTGCCACACGTAACACATTTGGCCGGATTGGAACAGGACTGGCTGGTGTGATTGAACCGCTGACATCGATAGCAACGCGTAGGGTTTGGGACATAAGGGCGAACGGAAATTATCTCATAGCCTGCTTTGATTTTTGATGGGAGTTGAACTTTGTCAAATGTCAAGAAGACAGTGCGGGTTGGAATGATGTTCGAGTCAACCCTTTTCATAACCCGATGAACAGCGGTGACGCCCTGGTCAGACAGGTAGTGCTGAATTTCTTCGTCAGACAATCCATCGAGGGAGCGTGTATAAACGACTCCACGCGAGGAATTTAAGGTACGGTGCGGTTCCACCCGGACAGGGAAGGTGTGGAGCAGAGAAGTACGCAGCAATTTTTGAGCCTGGAGGGCACTGTGTGTTTCTAACAACAGGGTACCATTCCGTAATCTGGAACAAGACTTTACAGGACCCGCAATTGCGTCGACACCTTTCTGAATAATGAAAGGGTTGACCGTGGAAAAGTCGTGACCTTCGTCAGACCGAGAAACAACAAGGAACTGTGGCAACGATGGAAGAACCGTCTGTGGCTGAGACTCAGTGAACTTACGTTTGTGAGCAGACATAGTGGAAGGTGAGGAAACCATTGCGGAAGAATCCCCCATGATTACCGGCGTCTCCGATGGCGCGCTCCTCCCTTGTGGGGGCCCTCACCGAGGGCACACCCGCCTTAGGTGATTGTTCACACCTCAGGTCACACCTCCCGACAAACGGACGGAGGGACCAATCGGCACTTTCGGAAGGTATCAGCTCGGGTAATCACCCCTCCCTGGGCCTGGCCTTTACCAGGGGGTACGTACGTGTCCTACCTGTCTACCCGGGGCGGGGAATTACGCGTTACCCCGTCACCGGCTACGCATGGAAGTGCGTGGGTCGGCCTTCAGACACGCACAGGGAGGAAAAAAGAGAAAGGGAAAGGAAAGAAAAGGGGGTCTCAAACGCCGCAGCGGAGAAAAGGGCAAGGAGAAGAGGGAAGGAAAAGAGAAGGACAGAGGAAGGACGAGGACTTGCAAGTGTAAAAGCAAGGAATTTGGAACAGTTTCGAGCGTCCGTCTCCGGACGTAGGCACAAACCATACTCCCAGAGAGGGAGAAAGGGAAGGAAAGAGCCAGAGGTGAGGGGGGGGGGGCGAAGATGGGGGACGGGGAGGGATGCGGAAAGGGAAGGGAAGGTATGCAGTCCGGAAAGGAAGGAGGGCCACATTAGCTCGGGGTCCCGTGCTCGCTACGCACGTGTCCACAAAAGAGTTGTGGACCCCCTGGAGGGGAACCTCTTTCCTGTAGCGGCTCCCATTGCACATACCTTAGTATTTCTGCGACATTCTGACGCTGACTAAACAAACCCATGGCGAAGCTAGCGGGTCTACTTAAATTGTTCTGCGTCTCCTCCAGTAAACTGACTTAGCAAACGTCCCAAACCGTCAAAATTTGTACAAAAATAGGTCTGACGACGGTTTTGCAAGCCAACTACTGTGTGCTGGTTCCTCTGACTGGTCGTCGACAGCGTATTCCAACGTTACCCGACCTGTTCACCTACTGACGCGTCTTACATTAAATTTACTTGCGTTGAGGATCAAACTGACAGTCAAAAGTTTTCGATCACCTATTACAACGATGGATATATGGTTAAAACAGGCATTTCGTTTTGAATACTCTATTATTCCTCAGCATGATAATGAAACAAGTATAAAAAGGTACTAACTAAGTGCCTCTGTTGTGTATTGGACTTGTTATTCACCTAGAGGGGAGCCGATGAGTATCCACAACAACAACGTGTCTTTACCTACGGCTACTCCATTACAACAGACCTCGTTTCTTCTGCTGTCTGTGTACCAATCAGTTGGTATTAGTTGACAGAACATCGTATGCGTCTAGCAGTGTCTTATTATACCTGGTAAGATTCATATCGTGTTAGCTCTTAATGGGACGAAACAGGAAACTGGAACTGAAAAACTTAATGTAGGTTGATTGTCACAAAGACGAAGACAGCAACCAGCCACTATTAATTATGCTATTTATTTAAGAAAATAGCGCCGTAACCTGTTTAGAACTGACAAGTTCATAATCAGACGGCTGTTCACTAGACGAACTTTAAATAATCATCAGGTTTCTATTTTTTCGCTACAGTGGGAGAATAAAAATCGAAAACTGACAATTATGTACAGTGCATCTTGTGAATCTTGTGAACAGCCGTCTGATGATGAACTTGTCAGTTCGAAACAGGTTCCGGCGCTCTGTACTCAAATAAATAGCAGTATTGCTGTCTTCTTCTTTGTAAGAATCAACCCACGGCCACGGCCTCACCATGTCACTTTTGGACGAAACAGCACTGAAAAACTTGCTGAGTGTCTGGAAGGCTATTCTAGTAAGACAACAGCAACAAAAATCGGCCTAGTCCTATCTCCAGTGTTGCACACGCTGCAGCGGTTCAAACAAACTGGTGGCAGGACAAGTGCTTCGTGATCCAGAAGAGTACGACTAACATCATAGAGGGAAGATCACTTCATGTGCGTACAGAGTAAACCTCACAGGACTGGTACTGCGCCTAAAACTCGCGGGAAGTAAATTGTGAGCGAGCAAGCAGGAGCAATCTCCCTCTCAACAGTGCAACGTCGTCTCCTTGAACATGGTTTAAAGGGATGCATCGTGGCCAAAAAGTCTTTATTACGCAAATACTATAAGGTGAAACGATTGCAATGGGCACAGCGACATAAAAAATGGGCCGTGCAGCAATGGTCTAAGGCGTTATTCACGCACGAATCTAAGTTTGAAGTATTTGGGAGTCATCGTCGAATGCTGGTCCGTCGACTTGGTGGAGAACGTATGAAGAGTCAGTGTTATGCCAACGGTGAAGCATGGTGGAGGGTCGGTCATTGTATGGGGATGTTTTGCGAGTAATAAAGTCGGTGATCTAGAGAGAATTAATGGAACAGTAAAGAAGGGAGGATATCACAAAATAATTAACAATGCAGTTCTATCTGGCAATAGGTTTCGTAGTCGTGGGTATGTTCTGCAGCAGGACAGTGACCCCAAACATGCTTCTAAATGGTGCAGAGGGTATGGCAATAGGAAAGAGAAACGTAGGGAACTGAACAATATGATTTGGGCAAGTCAGTTACCTGATTTAAATTCCACTGAACTCTTATGATATGAACTTGGCAGAGAAGTCAGGAAACTGAGGTCATCTACTACAGGCGTGCTGTATTTCAGTATCTGTAGAAACAATACAAATTCCTACCTCCAGAATTCCAAGAGCGTTGTGCAGCTGTTCTGAGGGGGGCAAACGGTGAGAACTCTGAAGAGGCTAAAATCTAAATCATCTTGTACTGAACCTACAAACAACTTTCTGGGGAGGGCAACCACAGCTCAGAGTCATTGCCAATAACAATAAAAAACACTGAAATCTCAATAACAAAATTATAACAATTAGAAAAATCAAGAATGACGAGCTGTTTCTAAAAGGCGCATAGCTGTACGGAGGTCCTCTATTCGCAACTATCGGTTTGACGTCGGTATAGACGCATCTTTAGGTTTATCTGACAAGAATACAAATCACAGTATGAAATTTTTATGAAATGTACTTAATGATAGACAGAGAAAATATTTACTTTGATGATCTATTTAGTTTCTACGATGTGTTTGTTTTTTGAAATAAAGCATACAGGTTTTTATCATGGGCGATCGAAAACTTTTGACCGGTAGTGGAGGTATGGAGCTCGAAGACGCGACGGCTGCTTTACAATAGAGCGGCGGTGACTTGAGACCTCGTTGTGTTAGGACTGTGGACTCGTATCGCGGGAGACCGGCAGGATGTAGAGCCTCCATGCTTAGAGGAAATGTCAAGATGGTCCGTTTGAGAAGGAGGCGGTCCCTTTCTGCGCCATCCTTCACCAGTTCGAGTTCCTGATCTGTACCTAATGTCCTCGTGGCCGATGGGACGTGCGCCACTGATCTTGCTTCCTTGCTTCGACAAGACGGAGCCAGGCCACCGAGTCTGCGGCATCGTGCTTCGCTACATCAGCGAACAGATACATGTTATCTCCTCCACGTGGGACTATCAGCTCTGTGATTCAGGTTGCGTGGTCCACGCTGCGACGCGTTGCACCGTCGCACAAACGTAGATAAACCGGACGATTACGTTTCCAAGCGCAACGCAGCGTCAAAGGACCCATTCACATACAGTTCTCCTTCACGTTTTACATAGTTGTCAGTAATTGACAAGGTTTGCCCATTTCCTCGATAAGTTGGCAGCAATATCCTCGCAAGAATCGTTTATTAGCGATTTTTAATTCCATGGTAGCTGAGCGGAAACTCTCTCAGGCAGCTACATTTAGTTAGAAGGCTACTACGCAATATACAGGGGTATTACAAATGATTGAAGCGATTTCATAAATTCACTGTAGCTCCATTCATTGACATATGGTCACGACACACTACAGATACGTAGAAAAACTCATAAAGTTTTGTTCGGCTGAAGCCGCACTTCAGGTTTCTGCCGCCAGAGCGCTCGAGAGCGCAGTGAGACAAAATGGCGACAGGAGCCGAGAAAGCATATGTCGTGCTTGAAATGCACTAACATCAGTCAGTTATAACACTGCAACGACACTTCAGGACGAAGTTCAACAAGGATCCACCAACTGCTAACTCCATTCGGCGATGGTATGCGCAGTTTAAAGCTTCTGGATGTCTCTGTAAGGGGAAATCAACGGGTCGGCCTGCAGTGAGCGAAGAAACGGTTGAACGCGTGCGGGCAAGTTTCACGCGTAGCCCGCGGAAGTCGACGAATAAAGCAAGCAGGGAGCTAAACGTACCACAGCCGACAGTTTGGAAAATCTTACAGAAAAGGCTAAAGCAGCAGCCTTACCGTTTACAATTGCTACAAGCCCTGACACCCGATGACAAAGTCAAATGCTTTGAATTTTCGGCGCGGTTGCAACAGCTCATGGAAGAGGATGCGTTCAGTGCGAAACTTGTTTTCAGTGATGAAGCAACATTTTTTCTTAATGGTGAAGTGAACAGACACAATGTGCGAATCTGGGCGATAGAGAATCCTCACGCATTCGTGCAGCAAATTCGCAACTCACCAAAATTTAACGTGTTTTGTGCAATCTCACGGTTTAAAGTTTACGGCCCCTTTTTCTTCTGCGAAAAAAACGTTACAGGACACGTGTATCTGGACATGCTGTAAAATTGGCTCATGCCACAACTGGAGACCGACAGCGCCGACTTCATCTTTCAACAGGATGGTGCTCCACCGCACTTCCATCATGATGTTCGGCATTTCTTAAACAGGAGATTGGAAAACCGATGGATCGGTCGTGGTGGAGATCATGATCAGCAATTCATGTCATGGCCTCCACGCTCTCCCGACTTAACCCCATGTGATTTCTTTCTGTGGGGTTATGTGAAAGATTCAGTGTTTAAACCTCCTCTATCAAGAAACGTGCCAGAACTGCGAGCTCGCATCAACGATGCTTTCAAACTCAATGATGGGGACATGCTGCGCCGAGTGTGGGAGGAACTTGATTATAGGCTTGATGTCTGCCGAATCACTAAAGGGGCAGATATCGCACATTTGTGAATGCCTAAAAAATCTTTTTGAGTTTTTGTATGTGTGTGCAAAGCATTGTGAAAACATCTCAAATAATAAAGTTATTGTAGAGCTGTGAAATCGCTTCAATCATTTGTAATAAACCTGTACATGTATATATTGTTTGACATGTTACTTACGGAACGTATTATAATCAAATTAAATATGTATGATTTTATACACGCCTTGTTTCTCTCTGTCGCTTTCTCTCTCTCTCTCTCTCTCTCTCTCTCTCTCTCTCTCTCTCACACACACACACACACACACACACACACACACACACAAGAACTGTAGCTCATAGCACGTGCAGTCTCTCAACAGATATTGTTCCTTCTTTCGGCTGGTCCCGGCGGAGGTTCGAGTCCTCCCTCGGGCATGGGTGTGTGTGTGTGTTTGTCCTTAGGATAATTTAGGTTAAGTAGTGTGTAATCTTAGGGACTGATGACCTTAGTAGTTAAGTCCCATAAGATTTCACACACATTTGCCCATTTATTTATTTTTTGTTCCTTCTTTAATGGCTGTCTCAATTTGTGGCATGTCTTATAGGCGCAAGCGTTGTTCTCTATGAACTGAGCGTGTTTCAGCAAACTCCACACGATTATACAACCTCATATTGACTTAGTTCACTGATAACAGAGTATTTGTCGCGATGGAGAACGTGGCTCTCAGGGCATATTCGAAATGCCTTGTACTGCTATCTATCAAGACAGTGGAGATTTGCGTCAGATTTCACAGAGGCATTCGAAGTGGAAATGCAGCTTCACTGAGGCGCGGTTGACCATTAGGTAAGCATGTTGGTCGGCTACCCATTTAATACCCATCACCGCACGTAAGATACTAACGCCTCTCTCACATTCTTCCATAACTTCTTTTATGTGTCCATTCACGTTGAAGTTGTCATCGATTAATAGTCCTAGGTTACTAATGGAGTTTTTAACTTCGATTTCAGAAGACATTGGTATCAAGTAGCGTGTGACAAAAAGATGGAGCCCTGTGAAAATGATTACCAAGGTTTGCTTTCTCATATGCACAGCCTGTTTTGATCTTAAGTATTTAGGCAGGACGCACATGGATTCCCCCTCCTTTTCCAGTCCCTTCACCAGTGTAACACTCGTAGCATAAACACACAAGCCGTCTGCCTATTGTTTCAGTTTTCGATCGGAACCTACTGCTTCATGAAGGTTTGTCGTAAAGATGTTACGTAACACGAAGGACGGAACGGATTATTCTGTAAGACCTAGACGTATTCTTCCAAGGCCTGCATGACTGAGCAGCGTTTTGCTTAGCACTGTTGTATCCGCGTATGTGTGGAGCAGTCATGTGATAAACTTGATTGGTAAGCCCTGCACTGTGCGCTCGCATTTTGTGAGCTACGATTCGCAGCCTGAAGAGCCAAAGAAACTGGTACACCTTCCTCATATCCTATAGGGCCCCCACGAGTATGCAGAAGTGCCGCATGACCATGTGGCATGGACTCGACTGATGTCTGAAGCAGTGCTGGAGGGAACTGACACCATCAATCCTCCTGGGCTGTCTATAAATCCGTAAGAGTGCCAGGGGGTGGGGATCTTTTCTGAACAGCGCTTTGCAAGGCATCCCAGATATGCTCAACAATGATCCATAAAATTTCGGGCGTGCAGCCCCATAAATTTGACTTCTTCTTCGAATTTATGCGGCTGCACGACTGAAATTTTATGCATCAGTCTTTGCACCGCGAAAATATGAAGAAGCACATGCTCAACAATGTTCGTGCCTGGGGCGTCTGGTGGCCAGTGGAAGTGTTTAAACTCAGAAGAGTGTACCTGGAGACACTGTATACCAATTCTGGACATGTGGGGCTGTCGCATTTCATTGCTGGATTTGCCCATGTCCGTCGGATGCGTAATGGACATGAGTGGATGCAGGTGATCAGACAGGATGCTTACGTACGTGTCATCTGCCAGAGTCTTACCTAGATGTATCAGGGGTCCCATATCACTCCAACTGCACACGCCCCACACCATTACAGAGCCTCCACCAGATTGAACAGTCCCCTGCTGACAAGCAGGGTCCGCCGGCCGCGGTGGCCGTGCGGTTCTGGCGCTGCAGTCCGGAACCGCGGGACTGCTACGGTCGCAGGTTCGAATCCTGCCTCGGGCATGGGTGTGTGTGATGTCCTTAGGTTAGTTAGGTTTAAGTAGTTCTAAGTTCTAGGGGACTTATGACCTAAGATGTTGAGTCCCATAGTGCTCAGAGCCATTTGAACCATTTGAACATGCAGGGTCCATGGTTCATGAGGTTGTCTCCATACCAGTACACATCCGTCCGCTCGATAAAATTTTGAACGAGACTCGTCCGACCAGGCAACATGTTTCCAGTCATCAACAATGCAATGTCGGTGTTGACGGAACCAGGCGAGGCGTAAAGCTTTGTGTCATGCAGTCAACAAGGGTACACGAGTGGGCCTTCGTCTCGGAAAGCCCATGTCGATGATCTTTCGTTGAATGTTTCGCACGCTGACACTTGTTGATGGCCTAGCATTGAAATCTATAGCAACTTGCGGAAGGGTTACACTTGTGTCGCGTTTAACGATTGACTTCAGTCGTCGTCGGTCCCATTATGGCAGGACATTTTTCTAGCCGCAGCAGTGTCCGGTGATTTGATGTTTTACCGGATTCCTGACATTCACGGTACAATCGTGAAATGGTCGTACAGAAAATAGCCACTTCATCGGTACCTCGGAATTGCTGTGTCCCATCATTCGTGCGCCGACTGTAACACCACGTTCAGACTCACTTAAATCTTGATAACCTGCCATCGTAGCAGCAGTAACCGATCTAACAACTGCGCCAGACTCTTGTTGTCTTATATAGGCGTTGCCGACCGCAGCGCCGTATTTTGCCTGCTTACATGTCTCTGTATTTGGAATACGCATGGCTATACCAGTTTCTTTGGCGATTCAGTGTAATTCGTTAATGACATCTACAACTACTACCAACTGCAAATAGTACATCGGCGATTATGTGTGTCAATGTTTCGTTCGTATCACAGCCTTCACCGGAACCGAAGGGTGTCTTAAGGAGCAGGACACTACACTCGTAGCACCACTGGAGTCTGTCCATTAATATTCTTTCCAAGAATTTCAATGCACAACTTAACCTTGTTATCACCCTATAACTAGCGACATCATGCGGATGTTTCCGTTATTTCTTCATTGGAGCAGATAATTTCATCTCCTGCCACAGAGCAAATTTCGTCCTTGTTACAGAGAGGCCTCTTGGTTGTGCCGTTGTCCCCCGCCAGCGCATTTTAAGTTCAGCTACGAAGAACAGTTTTGTAAGAAATTTCGAATTTCTTGCGCTATTTTTTTACACATTTTGCTTTCCGCGAAGAGACCCAGTACATAGTCCGCCTTACGACATGTTTGGCAAGCGACAGTTAGGATTCGTACTGTGCCATATTCTCGTGACACTTAACTAAGAAAGCCCGTCCTAAACATAATCAGAAAGAGGAAATACGCCCTGAAGAAAAAAAAAAAAAAAACCAAGAACGACGCATCACGAAGGAATTATCAGAATGGGAAGAAAACGGTAGATGTAACGTACATGTACAGACATTCGGTTTGACACTGAGCGATAGAGTCCTTGGGTTTCCTCCTGAAGTACATCGTGCCAAATTCTGTCCAACTGGCGCGCTACCCGATGGCGGAAATCCCGAACTTCTTGGAGGGCACTGCCCGTAATACTCGACATGTTCTCAATTGGAGAGAGATTTGACCATCTCACTGGCCACGGAAGGGTTTGGCAAGCACCAACACGGGCAGTAAAAACTCTCGCCGTGTGCGGCTGGGCATTTCCTTGTTGAACCGTCCACGTATCGCTCTGCTTTAAGGGTGTCGCATGTGACAACCGAAGGGTTCCTGCTCCAAAATTGAAACGGCACCCCAGAGCATCTCTCCTGGTTGTCGGGCCGTGTGGTGGCTGACTGTCCGGTCAGAATGCCGCCACTGCCCGTGGAGTCTCCACACATGTCTTCGGTGTTTAATCTCATTGACTGGAGTAGAACTGTCTTTGGTGACGAGTCTCGCTTCGAAGTGAACCCCACTGTCCAGCGACGACGCGTGTGGAGACTCCCGAGGCAGCGGCGCATGCCGACTTCACTGTCGCCCACGATACGGCCCAACAACCAAAAGTGATGGTCTACGGCGCCATTTATTCTCATAACACGCCGTTCTTGGCAACCATACAGCACAGCGGTACACGTCTATATTCTATGCCCCGTTGTTTTCCCCCTGATGGGAAGCCATCCTGGGTTTACATTTCAGCAAGATAACGTCAGACCGCAAACGAGAAAAGTTTCTACTGGCTTGGCTTCGTGCTTTCCATACCCTACCTCGGCCAGCAAGAGCACCGTATATCTACCCCCAATTACGTTTGCAGCACTACGGGTAGGGATCTCCAACAATTTCGGTATTAGGATTTGACGATCTAACGAGCCAGTTAGACAGAATTTGACACGACATCCCTCGGAAGGACACCCAACAATTCTATCAATCAATGTCAAGAGAAATAACTGCTTGCGTAGGGACCAGAGGTGGACCAGCGCATTACTGAATTGCTCAATTTGTGAGGCTCTTTCCTTGAATAAATCATCCATTTCTTTCTGAGATCGCAATAATTTGTTCGTCGCTACATATGCATCACATCTACCGATTTCCGCCCCATTCGAATAATTCCTTCTTAATGATCGTTTTTATTTTTATTTATTTATTTTTTGTCTTAGAGCGTATATCGAGGTGCGTTTTTCCCTAAGTAATAGTCGACAATGTGATCATTTTTTAATCAAATTATATAGCTTTTTCCTTTCGTTGGAGAGGGCCTTTAGGAGTACTTCAGGGACATTACATGTGTGGAACTTGATCAAATAGTAACAAAATAATAGCGGCACTAACCACTGTCTCGCCGTGAGCTGTAAAGACATCTGCTCCACTGCACCAAACGTAAGCAATCGCGTAAGACGAGTACGGTGCGTGTGTTTGTTATCCCGACTGTCACACCAAAGCACTCAAACTGTTGACCCTTAGCATCGTTGCGTACTTTAAAGCAGTTACAAAGAAAAAAGTACTCTACGATGTATTTCATCTGTATTTACCGCAGCATACGGCCATGTTATATGGCATTTCCTGTCTTCGGGAGTCGTCGATGTTTCCTCGTAGCCCCCTCGTTTTAACTCTCCGCACAGATAAAAGTCCAGAGGCGTTATGATTGCCGAGCGTGCACGCCATTTCGTGTCCCGAACGGCCGACGCAACGATGTCCGACCGTTCTGTTGACGACGTCTGTAATTATGTGTGCGAAGTGGGCGGGACATCGCCACGTTGGTGGCGGCATTTCACGCAGTAACTGCTGTTGACAGAGCGGGGTGAAGCAGTGGTTAAGACACGGGGCTCGGATTCGTGAGGACGACGGTTCAAATCCCCGCACTGCCACCCACATTTAGATTTTCCGTGTTTTTCCTAAATCGCTTAAGACAAGCACCCGAGTGTTTCATTTCTTCACCTACACACGTACTCCACAAGCCACTACACGGTGAATAATGGAATCTATTGCTTTTTTGTTGCACTCGCAAATGGAGCGAGGAAAAACGACTATCTATATGCCTGTAGGAGCCCTGAATTCTGCTACGTTGCCCTCGTGGTTATTGCCTGAGATATACGTAGTTGCCAGTAGAACTGTTCTGAGTCAGCTGCAAATGTCAGTTCTCTAAACCGTCAATAAAGTTTCGCGAAACGAACGTCGATTTCCCTCCACGGATTCCCACTTGACTTCACGAAAAGTTTCTGTAATATTCTCGTGTTGATCGAACCTTTCGGTAACAAATCTAGTAGTACGGCTCTGAGTAGCTTCATTGTCTTTCTATAATCCAAGAATTGGCCACACAAGACTTCTACACGCCGTGTCCTTTATAGATGAGCTACGCTTTACTAGAACTCCAGCAATAAATCGAAGTTCGTCATTCGGCTTGTCTACAACCAACCTTACGTCCTTTTCCGTTTCATGTCGCTCTGCAACGATGCGTCTACATACGAGGGTTGGAACTTTAATAGTGGCGCCGAGCTGTTCTAGCCGCTACAGTCTGGAACCGCGCGACCGCTACGGTCACAGATTCGAATCCTGCCTCGGGCATGGGTGTGTGTGATGTCCTTAGGTTAGTTAGGTTTAAGTAGTTCTAAGTTCTAGGGGACTGATGACCTCAGAAGTTAAGTTCCATAGTGCTCAGAGCCATTTGAACCATTTTTTTTAATAGTGGCAACTATTTATTTACAGCGCGTACAAAATATATACGTGTTTCAAAGTTTTACTGACCTCCAAAGTAGTCACCAAAATTGTGTATAACATGTTGCCAGCGATGTGGAAGTCGTAGGATACTCTTAGCACTGCCACTTGTGTTGACAGTTCGAGCGGCGCGGCCTGTTGCCCGACGAATTTGTAGCAGTTCTGCAGCGAATGCCGCGAAGTGTTTCCTTCAGTTCAGAAATCGAGTTGAACTCACGAGGGCTTAAGTCAGGGGAGTGCAGTAGGTGGTATAGCAGTTGGCAGCCCCATCAGTCAAACAAATCACCAACAGCTTGCACTGTACGTGCTTGAGCATTGTCCTGTAAAATGACGGTCAGGTGCTGCAGAAAGTGTCATCACTTCTGTCTCTAAGCTGCTCATTTTTGGAACACAACCTACGACCAGCTTAGAGACAGAAGTGATGACACTTTCTGCAGGACCTGACCATCAGGCGTGTGTTTCACACCCGTCGTTACTGTGTTTTGTGCATATGTATAGTACATAAGATGAAAAACGTCGTTATCAATGTAAAATATATTTACTGAATATTCCATCGGTACTTGGAGGAACACAGACATGTTAAAAACTTGAAAAATAGTATTGATATTTCACAATAATATTTATTTAGTGGTTCGTTATCCACCGGCTTTCTGCTTTCTGTGCCATCGCAGGTAACACAATACGAAACGGGTAGCCCAAACGACAGCGAAACAATTAGCTAAAGTCATTCAACATTTAAAGTCAAACCGTAGTCAAACTAATTTTAAAACGGAGTTGGAAGGGGACATTATCAACTTCCTAGACCTTACCACTGACATCACTAAGCAACAGTATTTATGTAAGGTACACAGGAAAGTAATTTCTACTGACACACGTAGTAATACCCGCCGGTTCACAGCATCCATTACAACATAAACAGATACCCTTCCAGTCCGTGGTGCACCGCGTACTATCTACACCAGAAACCAAATACATTTTGAAATTAAAGAAATGGCATACAGCAATGGTTACAATCCTACCTTAATTGGCAGCACATTCAGTAGAAAGAAGAGACAGAGGATAACAGCACTTCTGTATCGTCCTCAGAAAGCCCCAAACCACACTGAAAACAAATGGTCCCCCATGCTACATGTAGGCATACTGCAGCTTTTTACAATAGGAATGCTGTTGCCCACATTATGTTCGACAGAAAACACAAGATTCCACCTTTAGAACGGACTGGAAGTTACAGGGTTTCCTGTAATCTGTGTGGAAAAGTATATGGAAGTCAGTCAAACAGGGCTATAACCATCATACCGACAGAGCGTAATAGGGGCTGGAGACTGAAAACGGAAGACTGAAACCTTTGCTAAACATGCTGTGGATGAATGTCATTGTTATGATATTAAATGAGACCTTTTGCCGGCCGGTGTGGCCGTGCCGTTCTAAGCGCTTCAGTTTGGAACTGCGTGACCGCTACGGTCGCAGGTTCGAATCCTGCCTCGGGCATGGGTGTGTGTGATGTCCTTACGTTAGTTAGGTTTAAGTAGTTTTAAGTTCTAGGGGACTGATGACCGCAGATGTTAAGTCCCGTAGTGCTCAGAGCCATCTGAACCATTTTTGTGACCTTTTCCATAGAAGCACTAACGGCAGAAAACTGATATTACTCGAAACTGTAGCTATTGAGAAACACCACTCAAAGAATCCTGAACTCATCGTTAGTGACCAAACACACATTACTAAAGTAGCAGCAGCCAGTTAATATTTGTCTTACCACCAGATGATATGGCTATTGTAATTGTTCCACACCAACATTCCATACACTTCTTTCCCCTCCATTTTTTCAAATTGTAAATCACATTCACCAGTTTGTCAATATACGAGGGCTATCCACAAAGTACACTACGTTTTGGAATTAAAAATAAAGTATTGGAATTTTTTTTATTATATACAGATGAAAGCCACACTGAAATACTACTTTTCTACATACTTGCCATTTAAATTGAGGCACTTATCGTAGCGATGGACGAGCTTGGAAATTCCTTCGTCGTAAAATTCGGCCGCCTGCGCGTTCAACCACGTGGTTACCTCTTTTGGGACAGAAAAGGTGTGATTTTTGTGGATTTCCTGGAAAGAGGCACTACAATAAACTCTCAAAGGTATTGCCAAACTCTGCACAACCTCAGAAGAGCAATACAAAACAAGCGCAGGGGAAAGTTGGGCCCACACGGCAAATGCCACCCGTGAAGTTCTCGAATCTTTTAAGTGGGAGTTGTTTCCTCATCCGCCGTACAGTCCCGACCTGGCACCGAGCGACTTCCACTTATTCCCAGCAATGAAGAAGTGGTTGGCGATGCAGCGTCTTGATGACGACGCACAGCTTCAAGAAGAGGTAACCACGTGGTTGAAGGCGCAGGCCGCCGAATTTTACGACGAAGGAATTTCCAAGCTCGTCCATCGCTACGATAAGTGCCTTAATTTAAATGGCAACTATGTAGAAAAGTAGTATTTCAGCGTGGCTTTCATCTGTATATAATAAAAAATTTTCCAATACTTTATTTTTAATTCCAAAACGTAATGTACTTTGTGGATAGCCCTCGTAAAATAGGAGTCTGTACCCCTACTTACTCATACAAAGTTTTTGGCTTGTACATTCCTATACTTTTCATCTATGAGTATGTAGTAAAATGAGACTTATTTATTCAGAGCATCTTTGAGAATTACATTACGTTTGTGTTTTTGTGCTGTTATACAGGGTGTTGGTATAAGTGCATAAAGGCACCTTGTCACGGTTCGCGCGGCTGTCCCCGTCGGAGGTTCGAGTCCTCCCTCGGGCGTGTGTGTGTGTGTTGTCCTTACCGTTAAGTTAGATTGTGTAGCGTGTAAGCTTAGAGACCGATGACCTCAACAGTTTGGTTCCTTAGCATCTTACTAAAAACTTTCAAAATTTCCAAGTGCACATATCCTTATTGGTGATTGAGGAGAGTGTACGCAACGAGATTGCGCCAGTATTTACTTCGTTTGCAGACTAACAATCACAGCTATTAGGAGTAATGTTTTTTAGTTTGGTTAGTACAGGGTGGGGAAAATGAAAGAGGCCCAGAGAACCAAGATTAAAAGGTACAAAGAAACACAGCAGAGGAAAGGAAATGCAGTACTAACTTGACTATAGCCTCTGTTGGAAGTGATTACCATTCATCTCTTGGCACTTTTGGGCCCTGGTCAACAAGTTGCTAAAGGCAGATCGAAGTTGGACTGCTGGAATTACTGCAAGCTCATAAGAAATGTTCTGCTGCAGTTCCTGAAGACTATGAGGGTTGTTGCAGTACACCTTAGACCTGAGGATGCCCCACACAAAAAATCGCAGACTGACAGATCAGGTGACCTGGATGGCCAGCTAGGGCCACGACATACATATATACATTAATCCTTGTTCCATAGATCATGAATACGACATTTCTTAATGATATTGAACGTGTCACTGTAAAATAGGTTTTCTTTGCACAAAATAATTAATATTTTTTTACAGTTACTACTTCATGTCTAAGAATTCATCTAGACCAGACTGACCTCTGCCAACATCCCTGTCAGGCGTGAAGATTGCGTAAATGTGCTCCAAGGTTCGAGTTTCGGTCGGCTGTATGGGCAGTTGCTCCATCCTGTTGGAAATAACAGTGGGTTTTTTCCTCCTATTCCGTTGCTGCGACAAATGGTTCCAAAATGCTGGCAGTTTAACGAGGCTAAGTCCGGGCCACTTTTATTTGCCTAAACCTGCACCTCCAAGTACATGTGTTACAAGAGCAGGCCATTAATGCTTATATTCCACTGGGCAACAGGTGAGCTGTTGAAGTGCGGATGTGTGGACTCAAAACGGTTAGTCTATACTGACAGGAGTAGTCCACTTAGTGGTGCAGTTACGACCGTCCAGAAAACATCAGGTAGTAAATTGTATGACACTCTAACACGCCCAAGTGGATACATGTTAAAGCACCGATGATCACAAGATCTGCACTTATAACCTTAACACCGTATGTAGTCCTAAAATGTCAGATATTTTGGAGATCAGTCTTTGTACAGCTATGAATTCTTGCAGATGTGTGGACTATCTGTTCAGTACCAATTTATCTGACAATGGGCAAGAAAACGGAAAGCCGATTCATCGCAAAGTATTAAATAAATACTACTGTGAACATCAATACGGTATATTCAATTGTTTTATAAAATATATTTCTTTAGTTTACTTTTCTACAGTTTTATGGGAACATGCGACATGACTCACACAATGATGTTAAAAAAAAATAAAAAACACGAAATCAAAAGATTTACCTTAGCTCGTGCAAATAAGTAACACTTTACAGTGAAAGAGTCGAAAGTAAAAGAATAGCTCCTGCAGTGTGCACCAAAGAAGCCTTTGAACCGTGATTTTTTGCGGTTTATCACTCAAATTATACATTTCTCGTGGAAGCTTTTAGGTTTAGGAGGATGGACGAAGATGCTACTAGAGCAAAATCGGCGATGTTACTGAAGCAAGAAGTGGTGGTGATAAGGCTGTTGATGTGGTGTTGACGGTTGCCTAGAGAGCCTTCCAGCCGTCAACGCTATTCAACATTCATTTACTTTAATACCGTCTCATACGGAACACAGAAAACTCAGAAGATTTGCTAAATATTCGTGACGTTAAGTGAGACGTGGGAGGGCAGTTCTTGACAGACCTAAGCATCTGCCCACGAGCAAAGAACCCGCCATTTGGCGCCGGATGCGATAAGAGGCCTCTAAAAGCCCCCCATCTCGGCTCAGTAATGGAAACGATAAGCATCTGCCGACTACAGCGGGTACCCCAGCCGGCGCGGAACCAAAGCGGCCCGTGCAGAAGCTGACAAAAGAAGGGGCCGGCGAAATGCGATACCTGCCCAGACGCCGAAGAATGGTGAGGTTCGTCTCCTGAAAGCTGCGCGCGCAGGAGGGAACATCTGCAGCCGAGATGTCTCCCACGCGCATGCGCACGAGAGCGGCGCTTAAATTGCGGCCGACAGTGTTTGCATTAGGACGAAAATATCTCCTCTCAGTATTGCGTGTTTCTCTGTTTCCTTTCTTCTTTCCAGTTGAAAATGTGAATTACAACATTCATTACATGTTAAACGGCACGGGTTTATACATAGTATCTCGGATATTCGACCGCTACGGTCGCAGGTTCGAATCCTGCCTCGGGCATGGATGTATGTGATGTCCTTAGGTTAGTTAGGTCTAAGTAGTTTTAAGTTCTAGGGGACTGACGACCTCAGATGTCAAGTCCCATAGTGCTCAGAGCCATTTGAACCATCTTGGATATTTCTGTAAGTAAAACTGTAAGTTTGACATCAAGAGGACGAGACACACTAGGCAGATCTCTCGAATAACACGACCACTTTTAGTGACAGACAAAAATGTGTCAGACCAAAGCTGCTGAAGGTGAAGGGCATATAACCGAAAGGAGCGGAGACGGCATCGAAGTTTCTGATGTTAAACGGAACGGTCGTTCGATGAATTTTTGAGTCCTTCCGTTCATTTGGGGGCGTTTAAGCCGTCCACACACGGGACGAGGCAGCCAACGTTGGAGTGGGCGTGGACGGGACATCCGACCTCACGAGACACACGGGACGGGCTGGCTAACGTGATCTGCGCCCCCCAGCGGCCGTGGCCGGCTCTATTTGGCTCGACAACCACAACAGTTTCCTTAAAAAAATAGACGCGAGTGAAATAGCTGCATTAACTCTGTTAGCGACTGCCGAAGAAGAGCGGAGAAAAATCGCGAAGAAGATTCTTGACCTGTCGATGGCTTCGAACAGCAAACTGCTGATAGAGGAACACTAATAACGCTGTACAATGATTTGAGGTACAGAATAGTAAATTTTATTCGTTAACTTAATTGAATTTTCATCCTGTTTCGATTTCAAATTGTATATAGTGAAGGTATAGTATCTAATGCGCAAGCGTAATATCCATATTCTCGATGTCGCATTGACTACCAGCACTCTGAGATAACGTACTTCATCACAGACGTTTCAAGATCGAGATTCGTTTCATAATTTCATTCTAATGGAAGACGAGATTTTTTCGAAGTTGCTAGCCATAATTGAAAAAGATAATTACCCGCAAGATACAACCACGATTCAGTTCTTAAACCAAGGTTTATACAGGGTGTTGCAAAAAGGTACGGCCAAACTTTCAGGAAACGTTCCTCACACACAAATAAAGAAAAGATGTTATGTGGACATGTGTCCGAAAACGCTTAACTTCCATGTTAGAGCTCATTTTAGTTTCGTCAGTATGTACTGTACTTCCTCGATTCACCGCCAGTTGGCCCAATTGAAGGAAAGTAATGTTGACTTTGGTGCTTGTGTTGACATGCGACTCATTACTCTACAGTACTAGCATCAAGCACATCAGTACGTAGAATCAACAGGTTAGTGTTCATCACAAACGTGGTTTTGCAGTCAGTGCAATGTTTACAAATAGGACCGGCAGATGCCCATTTGATGCATGGATTAGCACGGGGCAATAGCCGTGGCGCGGTACGTTTGTATCGAGACCGATTTCCAGAACGAAGGTGTCCCGACAGGAAGACGTTCGAAGCAACTGATCGGCGTCTTAGGGAACACGGAACATTCCACCCTATGACTCGCGACCGGGGAAGACCTAGAACGACGAGGACACCTGCAATGGACGAGGCAATTCTTCGTGCAGTTGACGATAACCCTAATGTCAGCGTCAGAGAAGTTGCTGCTGTACAAGGTAACGTTGACCACGTCACTGAAAAGAGAGTGCTACGAGAGAACCAGTTGTTTCCGTACCGTGTACAGCGTGTGCAGGCACTATCAGCAGCTGACTGGCCTCCACGGGTACACTTCTGCGAATGGTTCATCCAACAATGTGTCAATCCTCATTTCAGTGCAAATGTTCTCTTTACGGATGACGCCTCATTCCAACGTGATTAAATTGTAAATTTTCACAATCAACATGTGTGGGCTGACGAGAATCCGCACGCAATTGTGGAATCACGTCATCAACACAGATTTTCTGTGAACCTTTGGGCAGGCATTGCTGGTGATGACTTGATTGGGCCCCATGTTCTTCCACCTACGCTCAATGGAGCACGTTATCACGATTTCATACGGGATACTCTACCTGTGCTGCTAGAACATGTGCCTTTACAAGTACGACACAACATGTGGTTCATGCACGATGGAGCTCCTGCACATTTCAGTCTCAACAACAGATTCGGTGACCGATGGATTGGTAGAGGCGGACCAATTGGAATGGCCTCCACGTTCTCCTGACCTCAACCCTCTTGACTTTCATTTATGGGGGCATTTGAAAGCTCTCGTCTACGCAACCCCGGTACCAAGTGTAGAGACTCTTCGTGCTCGTATTGTGGACGGCTGTGATACAGTACGCCATTCTCCAGGGCTGCATCAGCGCATCAGGGATTCCATGCGACGGAGGGTGGACGCATGTATCCTCGCTAACGGAGGACGTTTTGAACATTTGCTGTAACAAAGTGAAGTCACGCTGGTACGTTCTGTTGCTGTGTGTTTCCATTCCATGATTAATGTGATTTGAAGAGAAGTAATAAAATGAGCTCTAACATGGAAAGTAAGCGTTTCCGGACACATGTCCACATAACATATTTTCTTTCTTTGTGTGGGAGGAATGTTTCCTGAAAGTTTCGCCGTACCTTTATGTAACACCCTGTATTTCAAAGAAAGTTTCATAATGGCAAACCCCTCCAGTGCACAAGTTGTGTTCACTTTCAGACGTAGACTGGCAGTCACGTTAAGATTTCTGGCTACTGGGGAAACATTGCAGTCGTCGGTCTTTGCAACAAGAATTGCAGCAAATACTTTATTTATAATAAATAACATCCACTTTCGAGGTAATACTTCACATTAAATGAGTAAGAAAGACCCAGAATCTTTCAGAAAACAGAAGGTGAAAAAGTTTTTGAAGGAGATGGACGCGAACCTGCTACTTCCCCCCCCCCCCCCCCCCCCACTTCACCCTTTTTCCCTTCTTTCGTTCGTTTTTACTCGTGGCATTTTGTCAGGGCGGACGTCACATGCCACGTGACTCCCATTCAAGGCCATCGTTGATTCTTTCTGTCAGGTGACAGACGGCGGGTGAAAAAGGGCGACTGTCAACAAGCTTCACGCAGAGTGCTCTGACTCGAACTGAGCGTTGATGGGATTGATTACAGCAGTAGTCCCACCTGCCGGTGACTGCAACTTGTAACGCAAAGACATTATTCAACTTTTATACGTATTTTCCGGACAAACCTCGTATTTCGTATTTTAAGGCCGTAAACACGCCTCCACTACCAGCGTCCAACCTGTTTTTGCGATACACTATCGGATTTAGAAATTCATTGCCGTTGACATCTGGCTTCAGCCAGCTTTCTGACCCTAGTACTATGTGGGCATTGTTACCGCTTATAAGGGAGATTAAAATTCCGGGACCTCACTCACAGCAACATCAAGCTGCAAAGATAATGGTTCCAAAGCAATTCACAAAAATTCTTCTGGTTTGTATGTTCACTTGAAATGCCATTTATACGCCCTCCCACTGATAGTGTAGAATCCTAAAGCCACAACTCCTGTGGATAGACCTGTATTGCCTGACATGATAAACGTATCTTGATTGATTGCATTTTCTTTCAGGGTTGCAGGTCCGGCAATTCATTTTATGTTTGAAATAATTGTAGAGGCTAGATGGTATAAACAAAAACTTCGCAGAATGTTTGTTTCTTTGGCTTGCAGGCATGAACAACAACACAAATCTGATGCACTGAAATATTTCCCTGCCTCAGTGTTGTCACCTTCACACTAGGCAAAAGGAATTCATTGCCATCTTGGAAATGTGTGCATCTGTAGCTGACAAAATGTCAGCTTGCTATATCCGTCGATATCATGCCAAGGCTCTTCCCCCAGCTTAGGGTTCTGCTTTTAAAATGGTAGCTTGTAATTGTTATGAATTCAACGAAGCTATACGTGAAAATTATGTAGGGTCTTCTGACTTAAATTAAGTTTCACATAACTTTAACTCTGCTTGATGGCCAGTTACACGGATAATTCAGTGGATCTAAATGACATAAGGAATCCCTCACAATCTCTCGTTCTGATCGCATGGAAATCGGGTTTACTATTATGTTCACTGAATCGGGGGAAAGGAGTGAGACAGGGTTGTAGCCTATCCCTGGTGTTGTTCAATCTGTATATTGAGCAAGCGGTAAAGGAAACAAAAGAAAAATTCGGAGTAGGTATTAAAATTCATGGAGAAGAAGTAAAAACTTTGAGGTTCGCCGATGACATTGTAATTCTGTCAGAGACAGCAAAAGACTTGGAAGAGCAGTTGAACGGAATGGACAGTGTCTTGAAAGGAGGATATAAGATGAACATCAACAAAAGCAAAACGAGGATAATGGAATGTAGTCAAATTAAATCGGGTGATGCAGAGGGAATTAGATTAGGAAATGAGACACTTAAAGTAGTAAAGGAGTTTTGCTATTTGGGGAGCGAAATAACTGATGATGGTCGAAGTAGAGAGGATATAAAATGTAGACTGGCAATGGCAAGGAAATCGTTTCTGAAGAAGAGAAATTTGTTAACATCGAGTATAGATTTAAGTGTCAGGAAGTCGTTTCTGAAAGTATTTGTATGGAGTGTAGCCATGTATGGAAGTGAAACATGGACGATAACTAGTTCGGACAAGAAGAAAATAGAAGCTTTCGAAATGTGGTGCTACCGAAGAGTGCTAAAGATTAGATGGGTAGATCACATAACTAATGAGGAGGTACTGAATAGGATTGGGGAGAAGAGGAGTTTGTGGCACAACTTGACCAGAAGAAGGGACCGGTTGGTAGGACATGTTCTGAGGCATCAAGGGATCACAAATTTAGCATTGGAGGGCAGCGTGGAGGGTAAAAATCGTAGAGGGAGACCGAGAGATGAATACACTAAACAGATTCAGAAGGATGTAGGTTGCAGTAGGTACTGGGAGATGAAGAAGCTTGCACAGGATAGAGTAGCATGGAGAGCTGCATCAAACCAGTCTCAGGACTGAAGACCACAACAACTACAACAGATGGTAGAATGGCTAAAGTCGTACAAAAACAAATATCACAAGAAAAATGCCAAAATAATATTCAAATAGAATGTTGTTTTGATGCATATCAGATGTTTCCGTTTTATCAGAGGATTACAAAACTGAAACTTGACTTTGTCGAGGCAAAGAATTACGAGCGTTATCTGTACGTATTTTTATTGGTGTTTTAATTAATTAATAGTAATTGAAACGCCGTTTTTAAACAAAATTAGTATCAGAATATGAGGTATTTTGACATCATGCTTCGACTGAAATTCCAAAAGTACACCAAAAGGCTTGTTAAAAGTGTCAGAATTACCCTCGCATAGCAAGGGAGGGGGACGGGGTACTTTTTGCCCACCTTTTGAAAGTGTCGTAATCTATTGACGTATTTTATATTTTAAAATTTTGAAGCAAATGTTTATTGTTTTAATCAAGTTTTCTACCAGTTTCTATAGACGTTTTAAATTTTCCAGTTAAACTTAACCCAAAGTTTTAGTCTCGCTAGGAGCTGTGACATTTCCCAATGGATGTCATATTCAGCATTTTAAGTTTCTGGACTCCACTTCCACAATGTCTCTTTGAAAAGCATGTTATGAGTAAAAGTCAACAAGTAACGAAATTTTAATTTTTTTATCTTCTGTGGTGGTCATGAAGTACCCACTCCTTCGCACTGCACGCCACTGAAAGTGCGTCGGTACTGCTAAGAAGGTGCTAAAAGATTTTTCTGGTTCTGGACCCTACTTGCACATCTGTTCCTCTGTAAAAAGTATGTTATTAATAAAAGTAAACAACAATTAACGAATTTTGTTTGTTCCAGGGTTGGCATAAAGTTCCCCTCCCCCTCTCCTTCAACCCCCCCCCCCCCCCCAATCACCTTGGTAACACACCTTACTGAAAGTACTTTGCTACTACAAGGATTAAGATGAGCAATTCCCTTGTCACAGGGGTGGGGGGGGGGGGGGGCTGGTTCCTAGAACTACGCCCACAAAATCTATTATGTTACTGTGAATAAGGGATGGTTCTGAATTCAAAATGTTCATCATGTTTGGCATAATTTTTAAAAAGGATGCCAAACGCGAGCATTTGAATCACACAATTAAGAGTTGTACGGAAAATGTAGATAAAATGACCACTATGCACACAGCCGTAAAATTTTAAGGAATCTTATGCTGTAATCAGAAGCGTCTGGTATGTTACATCAAAACCAACTTACATTGCGTAAAATTGTAGGTTACGCTTTACACAGCAGTTTCAATGTAACGCAATGGATTGTATTCAGGTCGATAATATGTAGTCGATCTGGGATTTATGAAAAGAGCGGCGACTTCGACGGAATTGTATCACCCTGCGAACAACAATACATTAATGCAGCAATATTTCAAGTTCTGATTGGAATATGTTTATCGCGAGAACAGTCCGGATGCCAATGATGGCGGTGTATTTGTAGGTGTAAACAGCGCGGTAAAATCTAGTGAGGTTGCTTCATATTTTGCGTGTGAAATTACCTGGGTGAAGGTGAGCGGCAGATGAAGGCCAGTTATAATAATAGGGCCTTCCTCAGGAGCTGTGCATTTCAGGGAAAGCTGGAGAATAACGCGCACACATTTCATGATCGTGGTGTGTTAATAGGGAGGGATTTTAGCTTTCCAAGAGTGGACAGCGAGACTCGCGTAATTAAAACATGTACCTAGATTCACGCAGAGTCCTACTAAACATCTTTTCTGAATATAACTTTGAGCGTTTAGTTAAAAAAGTCGACTCTGGAAAAGGTAGCGTCTTATATACGCTGGTACCAAACAATGGGGAGGGAATCAGCCGATCTACCACCTCTCGCCCCCTCCCCTCCCCCAAAATAGTAGAAAAAGACGTAATATAAGCGTTTATATTTTTACATATATCAGTTTACAAATTTGACACATAACCTGCAGAGAATATGGTAACATGAAAAGTAAAGAATCTCGAAAATGGCAAGATATTTTGCAAATTACAAGCTATGTTTAACATTGGGTACTTTACAGTTGCTTCTGTGAGGGGATCCCGATGTGGATGGGCTTTCGCTCTGGCTGACAACATTCAAGCCAGGTAAAGGCGCGTATTCTCATGCTGACCGTATCATCTACCAACAAGTACGACACGCTTCGTGTCTCCGTAAGTAGAACCGGCAAACCACAGGAAGTTGGAGGAAGGAAGACAGGTAGGGAAAGGCTCTCCACAAATAAAAAATAAAAAAGGTGCAACAAGAAGACTGACTTCCCGAACGTAGGTGGAAACGACTGAAAGAATCAGCATATTTCAATAGTCGTAATTTTGAGATCTGCATTCATAGTCGCAGAGCTAAGTGAATTTCAGATAGTGGTGAGTGGGCTCTTCGATTTTGTGTTGTGTAAGCTATGACTCTGTCAAAGATGTAAAAGTTTGTTATTATAATAGTTCTTGACAGTTCGTGCTGTTACGCACGACACAAGTTCTTCTCAAATATTCGGGCGAACGCGTTTCAAATGCTTCTCTGAGCTGCATTTTCCTGGATGTTATGCTCAAGCAATGTACTAAGTATTGCTGTAAGCCAATACCAATTATTATTATTATAACCGACACTCTGCAGGGAGATTCCTGACTGGTAATGGAGGAAAAAAGGTGCTATGAACATGTATCCAGGAATGGACAGTGTGCGTTCAACGACAACAAATCGTCCCGGGACACAGTACAGAGAGGCATAGCATGCGCGTCTCAACAGATGTTCCAAGTGGCCTCCATGGAATCCAATGCACGCAGTTGTCATCCAGGACACACATAATCCTACTTTAGCTTACACCAGGGCTTAACAACTGGCCGGTTTTGAGCGCGAGTACTGGCGTCTGCTCAGGCACGTGCTCGCGAGCAGCTGCAAGGTCCCGGAGTAGGGTGGGAGGGGAAATGCGCGCGCACGTTTGAATGTGATCTCGCGTTCTTAGCAGATTTAACTAGCCATCTGAATGCTTTGAACATTTTACTACAAGGTAAAGATCTGCTAATTACTCATTTCATAGATCGAATACGAGATTTTAAAATGAAATTGACACTTTGGGTGAGTCAGCTGTAAACAGGAAACGTAGCTCATTTTCCTAAATTATCATCCATGCAAGATGTTCACAAAGACTGTGAACGTTATTCACATAGTTTAGTTGATCAGCGCTTTCAAGATCTGACAGCACTAGACAGTGATTTTAATCTGTTCTCTCCATATTCAGCGAATATTTAAGAGATTCGTCCTGAGCTGCAGCAACAAATTATTGACCTGCAGTGTGACAGAGAATACAGAGACAAATTTCAGAACGAGAAAAACATTTTGGAATTCTACAGACACTTCCCTCAGGATGGATTTCCTCGTTTGCACAAACTGGCGGCTACAATAATATCAATGTTCGGTTCCACGTATGTTTCTGAACAACTGTTCTCTGCAATGAAATGTAACAAGACGCGCGTGAGAAACGAGTTGTCTGATCGAAATTTAAACTGCACGCTGCGCCTAAAATGCACAAGAACAATTACTCCGAACATAGACGCAATTGTAAAGGGCAAAAAGTACAAGATAACCGAGAATCCCACACTTCAGTGACACCTTTTATTGTGTAACAGTTCACAAATTAATGCGAATGTAGAGGCATACACCAAGCTAATAAAATTATCTGGCACGTGTACATTCTCCTTTATTTGTTTCATTTGTCGCAGTAATAATGGGTGAGTGATATCCCTGCAGGTGGCCGCGGATTTACATCGACTGGCGGCAGCTGTTGTGTGCCCCACGTGACTCTCCCCACTTTCCGCTCTGGTCCGGTAGTGGGGGTAGCGTGCTCGCGCTGCTCCGTGCTCGCGCCTTGCTGCTCACAGCTTGCTCCGCGAGCACGTATGTTGTGAAGCCCTGGCTTACACCATGTCGGCGGGCGACTCGCCTGGAGCTTGCTCTTGGGTTCGTCTCAGTACCCTGCAGAACTCAGTCCTACACATCTCGTGAACACACAGTCCGTCGCCTGCCTGAACCCATGACCACACAAATGCCCATTACGGCCTTGAGATGCTGTGAGATGTGGTTGGTGTCCCAGAGGGTATTTGTTTTGGTATAGCCGTGCTACCTCTCGACCGTTTCCATCCGCTTGGCCGTACACAAACACAATCCCGGCTTGTTCCCGACACGAATATCGGACCATTCTGCTGTTTACAGTACGCTGCGTCAATCACGCACCCTGCAACACCCAATAAACATAAGGCGCATGGCCAGAGGACTTTCATTTGTCAGCGCCATCTGCCGTGGCAACGATGCATTTCCGGGCCCATTTTCACAGGTCTCCATTTCCGGTCAGGAATACGTCCTTGCAGTTTGTCGATTTTATTAATCTTCACCATGGATACAGGAGAGTCACGTAAGGCGTAACCCCTTTCTTTTATGAACGGTTCCAAGTACCGAAACGACGTCTTCGGCAGATGACAGCACAATAAGGGAGTGTATTTTGGTATGTGTCTTAACACTTGTATCGATCAAGATACTGAAGTAAGGTATCTGTGGTACTTTAAGGTGAGGGATGAAGGTAGTAACAAACAGCGTTCCTGCCCCTCCTCTTCCCCCCCCCCCCCCCCACCCACCCACAATCCACCAACACAGAACTAAATACTGCATCCGCGCGTGCAATCAGAAATCATAAGTGTATCACAGTATCAATGATTGCAGATGTTCAAAGGAATGCTAAGCAAATACAAAAATATTTCTACTTAGCAAGTACGACAGAAAACACAGTTCAGCAGTCATCATCAAACATTCATCTCTGGTGACCACAAGGTCGAGTATCAATCGATGAAAGCAAAGAGAGCTTCACTCCAAGTTTAAACGCAGCCAAAGCCTCTCAGACAAACAGAACCTAAACGATGTCAAAGTTTGCGTAAGGAGGGCTATGCGTGAAGCGTTCAGTGAATTCGAAAGTAAAATTCTATGTACCGACTTGACAGAAAATCCTAGGAAGTTCTGGTCTTACGTTAAATCAGTAAGTGGCTCGAAACAGCATATCCAGACACTCCAGGATGATGATGGCATTGAAACAGAGGATGACACGCGTAAAGCTGAAATACTAAACACCTTTTTCCAAAGCTGTTTCACAGAGGAAGACCGCACTGCAGTTGCTTCTCTAAATCCTCGCACAAACGAAAAAATGGCTGACATGGAAATAAGTGTCCAAGGAATAGAAAAGCAACTGGAATCACTCAACAGAGGAAAGTCCACTGGACCTGACGGGATACCAGTTCGATTCTACACAGAGTACGCGAAAGAACTTGCCCCCCTTCTAACAGACGTGTACCGCAAGTCTCTAGAGGAACGGAAGGTTCCAGATAATTGGAAAAGAGCACAGGTAGTCCCAGTCTTCAAGAAGGGTCGTCGAGCAGATGCGCAAAACTATAGACCTATATCTCTTACGTCGATCTCTTGTAGAATTTTAGAACATGTTTTTTGCTCGAGTATCATGTCGTTTTTGGAAACCCAGAATCTACTATGTAGGAATCAACATGGATTCCGGAAACAGCGATCGTGTGAGACCCAACTCGTTTTATTTGTTCATGAGACCCAGAAAATATTAGATACAGGCTCCCAGGTAGATGCTATTTTTCTTGAAGGCGTTCGATACAGTTCCGCACTGTCGCCTGATAAACAAAGCAAGAGCCTACGGAATATCAGACCAGCTGTGTGGCTGGATTGAAGAGTTTTTAGCAAACAGAACACAGCATGTTGTTATCAATGGAGAGACGTCTACAGACGTTAAAGTAACTTCTGGCGTGCCACAGGGGAGTGTTATGGGACCATTGCTTTTCACAATATATATAAATGACGTAGTAGATAGTGTCGGAACTTCCATGCGGCTTTACACGGATAATGCTGTAGTATACAGAGAAGTTGCAGCATTAGAAAATTGTAGCGAAATGCAGGAAGATCTCCAGCGGATAGGCACTTGGTGGAGGGAGTGGCAACTGACCCTTAATATAGACAAATGTAATGTATTGCGAATACATAGAAAGAAGGATCCTTTATTGTATGATTATACGATAGCGGTACAAACACTGGTAGCAGTTACTTCTGTAAAATATCTGGGAGTATGCGTGCGGATCGATTTGAAGTGGAATGAGCATATAAAATTAATTGTTGGTAAGACGGGTACCAGGTTGAGATTCATTGGGAGAGTCCTTAGAAAATGTAGTCTATCAACAAAGGAGGTGGCTTACAAAACACTCGTTCAACCTATACTTGAGTATTGCTCATCAGTGTGGGATCCGTACCAGATCGGGTTGACGGAGGAGATAGAGAAGATCCAAAGAAGAGCGGCGCGTTTCGTCACAGGGTTATTTGGTAACCGTGATAGCGTTACGGAGATGTTTAGCAAACTCAAGTGGCAGACTCTGCAAGAGAGGCGCTCTGCATCGCAGTGTAGCTTGCTCGCCAGGTTTCGAGAGGGTGCGTTTCTGGATGAGGTATCGAATATATTGCTTCCCCCTAGTTATACCTCCCGAGGAGTTGACGAATGTAAAATTAGAGAGATTAGAGCGCGCACGGAGGCTTTCAGACAGTCGTTCTTCCCGCGAACCATACGCGATTGGAACAGAAAAGGAAGGTTGTGACAGTGGCACGTAAAGTGCCCTCCGCCACACACCGTTGGGTGGCTTGCGGAGTATAAATGTAGATGTAGATGGAGAAATGCATGAGTATTTGCAATACATGTATCTGCCAAATATGCCTCGAGCTAGACTTTGACTGACCGGAAAGACCCACCGTGCATCAACAGCCGTGTTCGGAAACTAGTACGATAGCAGAGTCCTTGAGATGTGTGGCTCGATCAGCAATATTCCCGCCGCCGGTATGCGTCATCTTTCGGGCGGTGTGTGCAGAGCTCGCGGTGGCGGCTCCCACCGGGCCGATCGGGGAGCGAGCGGTAAGCTCTAGCAAGTAGCGGAGTTTTTTTGCTTTGGGTTGAAATGGCTCTGAGCACTACGGGACTTAACTTCTGAGGTCATCAGTCCCCTAGAACTTAGAACTATTTAAACCTAACTAACCTAAGGACATCACACACATCCATGCCCGAGGCAGGATTCGAACCTGCGACAGTAGCGGTCACGCGGTTCCAGACTGTAGCGCCTAGAACCGCTCGGCCACTTCGGCCGACTTTGCTTTGGGACGCCTAGCAGTAACGTCGTTTGGGAACTATAGCGGACAGTACAGGCGCCGTGCGAGGCGGCAGGAAGAGCACATCTAAAAGGGGCTGTTTACCCGGGTGGCGGCGCCGTAGCAAATATCGCCGGCGTGCAAGCAGTCACGTTACTGGGAAGCCGTCGGTGTATTTCGCTTCCTGCGTGTCTCCTGGCACCGGGATCTGCGGCGGCTGGCTTCGTCGAACAAGCAAGCTTGTGCAGTAAATTGTGGCCGGAATCGACTACTGCGTTCTGTGCTGTTGACTTCATTTTGTTGGCCGGCTGTTGCTACTCCTACAGAGTCTGCCCTCGAACGTGTTAATTTCAAATTGCTTAGTACGCAAGATTCTAGTGAGAGCTGTATGTTTTGTGATGATTAAGATTTACTAGGGCCTGGAGTGCTGAGACATTCTGTTTGTAGACTGCTACCGCCATTGAAAACAGTTCGGCTGGTCCTTGTCTAAGTGCCGCCTGGTCATAGTATATACACACGACGGAGTTAAGCTGGCCAGTTGCTATAGGTATGTTGTTGTTGTTGTGGTCTTCAGTCCTGAGACTGGTTTGATGCAGCTCTCCGTGCTACTCTATGCTGTGCAAGCTTCTTCATCTCCCAGTACCTACTGCAACTTACATCCCTCTGAATGCTATAGGTATACATGGATAAAATTGTGCCTCGATATATTTTCTGCGAATTGCAATAACATTACCGTTACGTTTCTGTATGAAGTGGTAGTGTGTCTGAGAGACACTTGTCTAGCTCTAAATGAGTAGTTTCATATATTCTTACATCTTGCTGAGAGGCCAGTTATTGTGTAGGCGCTGCAGTCATGGACTGTGCGGCTGGTCCTGAGGTTCGAGTCCTCCCTCGGGCATAGGTGTGTGTGTTTGTCCTTAGGATAATTTAGGTTAAGTAGTGTGTCAGCTTAGGGGCTGATGACCTTAGCAGTTAAGTCCCATAAGATTTCACACACATTTGAACATTTTTTTGTTATTGTTTGCTCAAATAGTTTGAAACTATTCCTTTAATCAAAGTACAAGAATTCCTTCTATGACAGTATGTGGATATGGTAATTCTCATTTTATCACACATTTAAGCGTGGCTATTTGCTGTAAGTCGCCTTGTGTATCGCGCCGGGAGGGGGGGGGGGGGGAGGGGGGCAGTCTCTATATACCGTTAGCCTGCACGCTAGTTACTTGCACTGGATTTCGTTTTATGGGGAGTTCTGCTGCTTGTCTTGGTAGTGGCTGCAGGGTCCTGGGTTGCGTCCTGCTTGTGTTATTGTGTATTTTCCGCTTCTGCTCCCGTTTGGAGGCCCATGCCGAGCCTGTATTGGAAACAGCTGTGTGGGCGTGCGTCCGCTTCTGGGCGTAGTTTGTTGAATCCCGCGAGGTTGCCTGGTCACATGAAATTTTACATTTTAGATCCTACATTGTAGGGTGGCTGCCATTTAGATAACGTGGTTGTGTGCCATGGTATCTGATTTGTTGTTGCCTGCACTCTGAATTACTTTGATAACACCAATCACTACAGTAACGAAAGACTACATTTCCTCGTTAAATCTTAGTAAACTGGTCTTCAGTTTGATGATGGTTTTTTTAGTAAATAATTTTTAACTCATTTCACTAAATTTATAATAGGCCATAAATGCCTTGGTTTATGAATGTTTAAATTTTGAAGGAACGTGCCCTCACCTAAATGGTTATTTTAAAAAAGTGTTGATGGTTTTGTTATTTGTCTTGTTTAAATGTGCCAAATGAATGTTCAGTGTAACTGTGAATGGTGACTGCCTGATGTGCCACTTGGTCGAGTCCTACCACCCAGCCGGCCGGGGTGACCGAGTGGTTCTAGGCGCTACAGTCTGGAACCGCGCGACCACTACCGTCGCAGGTTCGAATTATGCCTAATGCATGGATGAGTGTGATGTCCTTAGGTTAGTTAGGTTTAAGCAGTTGTAAGCTCTAGGGGACTGATGACGTCAGAAGTTAAGTCCCATAGTGCTCAGACCCATTTGAAGCTACACCCCACAGCGTATTGTGCTGAGCTTGTGTCTTTGTGTAAAAGTTCAATTACATGCTGTGCTGACACATCAGTCCTATTCATCACACATGTAAACAAAGTCAAAATCTTGCTGACGAATGAACGTAACGTGAGGAACGAGGGAAGCCTTGAGATGCATTCGGAAGTAAATTTCTGCCTAAGAGTATGGGGAAAATCCTCAAATTTCGAACATATGTAAGGCCAGTAAATGGGTCAAAGTCATCTGTCGAGCGCTCACTAATCATACTGGCATATACGCACATCAGCCAGAAAATTATAACCACTGACCTACTAGCGATATAAACCCGTGCAGACCGATAGCAGCGTCACCCGGCGAGGAATGACTGCTAGTTACACACACGCACGGTGTATGGAGTATCAGTGAGCTTGGTGTCCGTGTGTAGAACAGGGAGCTTGACCGACGGCAGGTTGGGATGGCCCGGAGGTTCGGCACGAGCTTTTCGGAAACTGCACGACTTTTGGGCAAGTGCCAGTGCTAACACCACGACATTGGCAACTACGACTAAAATGGACACGTGACCATCGGCACTCCACGTTGGTGCAGTTGCAGAGCGTTGCACGGTCTGACGAATCCCGATACCTTCTTCATCATGCCGATGAGAGGGCGCGAATCCCTCTTCTTGCTGAGAAACAGATCCCTGACACCTGTACTGCGAGATGGAGACAAGCTGGCGGTGGCGCCAGTATGCTCCGGAGAAAATTAACGTGGGCAACCACGTGGGCAGCTGAATGGAATAGACAGTGTCTTGAAAGGAGGATATAAGATGAACATCAACAAAAGCAAAACGAGGATAATGGAATGTAGTCGAATTAAGTCGGGTGATGCTGAGGGAATTAGATTAGGAAATGAGACACTTAAAGTAGTAAAGGAGTTTTCCTATTTGGGGAGCAAAATAACTGATGATGGTCGAAGTAGAGAGGATATAAAATGTAGACTGGCAATGGCAAGGAAAGCGTTTCTCAAGAAATTTGTTAACATCGAGTATAGAGTTAAGTGTCAGGAAGTCGTTTCTGAAAGTATTTGTATGGAGTGTAGCCATGTATGGAAGTGAAACATGGACGATAAATAGTTTGGACAAGAAGAGAATAGAAGCTTTCGAAATGTGGTGCTACAGAAGAATGCTGAAGATTAGATGGGTAGACCGCGTAACTAATCAGGAACTATTGAATAGGATTGGGGAGAAGAGAAGTTTGTGGCACAACTTGACCAGAAGAAGGGATCGGTTGGTAGGACATGTTCTGAGGCATCAAGGGATCACCAATTTAGTATTGGAGGGCAGCGTGGAGGGCAAAAATCGTAGAGGGAGACCAAGAGATGAATACACTAAGCAGATTCAGAAGGATGTGGGTTGCAGTAGGTACTGGGAGATGAAGAAGCTTGCACAGGATAGAGTAGCATGGAGAGCTGCATCAAACCAGTCTCAGGACTGAAGACCACAACAACAACAACCACGGGTCCAGTGGAGTTGGTGCAAGACACCCTGACGGCCGAGGAGTATCGCACACTGGTTGCAGACCACGCACACCAGTTCATTGCGATCATGTTTCCCGACGGCAGCGGCATTTTTCAGCAAGATAATGCGCCACGTCACAACACCAGGAGTGTGATGGAGTCGTTCGAGGAAGACAGTGGCGAGTTTCAATATCTTTTCTTTCAGGAGTGCTAGTTCTGCAAGGGTCGCAGGAGGGCTTCTGTGAAGTTTCGAAGGTAGGAGGCGTGGTACTGGCAGAAGTAAAGCTGTGAGGACGTGTCGTGAGTCGAGCTTGGGTAGCTCAGTCGGTAGAGCACTTGCCCGCGAAAGGCGAAGGTCCCGAGTTCGAGTCTCGGTCCGGCACACAGTTTTAATCTACCACGAAGTTTCATATCAGCGCACACTCCGCTGTAGAGTGAATATTTCATTCTAGAAACATCCCCCAGGGTGTAGCTAAGCCATGTCTCCGCAGTATCCTTTCTTCTAGGAGTGCTAGTTCTGCAAGGTTCGCAGGAGAGCTTCTGTAAACCTTGGAAGGTAGGAGACGAGGTACTGGCGGAATTAAAGCTGTGAGGACGTGTCGTGAGTCGAGCTTGGGTAGCTCAGTCGGCAGAGCACTTGCCCACGAAAGGCGAAGGTCCCGAGTTCGAGTCTCGGTCCGGCACACAGTTTTAATCTGCCAGGAAGTTTAAATTCATTCATAGTTTACATGAAAAATAGACAGTAGCTAATCCGTTACATGCGTTTACATAAAATGCCTTTATCTGCTTGCAACTTCTAAAAACATATGAATTAACGTGGAAAATATAGTTCTTGCAACTGAGTTTTCACTCTTTAGAACTGACTATCAGTAATGCTGAAATAGTGGTTTTGTTGTTGTTGTTGTGGTCTTCAGTCCTGAGACTGGTTTGATGCAGCTCTCCATGCTACTCTATCCTGTGCAAGCTTCTTCATCTCCCAGTACCTACTGCAACCTACATCCTTCTGAATCTGCTTACTGTATTCATCTCTTGGTCTCCCTCTACGATTTTTACCCTCCACGGTGCCCTCCAATGCTAAATTTGTGATCCCTTGATGTCTCAAAACATGTCCTACCAACCGATCCCTCCTTCTAGTCAAGTTGTGCCACAAACGTCTCTTCTCCCCAATCCTATTCAATACCTCGTCATTAGTTCCGTGATCTACCCACCTTATCTTCAGCATTCTTCTGTAGCACCACATTTCGAAAGCTTCTATTCTCTTCTTGTCCAAACTAGTTATCGTCCATGTTTCACTTCCATACATGGCTACACTCCATACAAATACTTTCAGAAACAACTTCCTGACACCTAAATCTATACTCGATGTTAACAAATTTCTCTTTTTAAATTTTCTAACCTACCTGCCCGATTAAGGGATCTGACATTCCACGCTCCGATCCGTAGAACGCCAGTTTTCTTTCTCCTGATAACGACGTCCTCTTGAGTAGTCCCTGCCCGGAGATCCGAATGGGGGACTATTTTACCTCCGGAATATTTTACCCAAGAGGACGCCATCATCATTTAATCATACAGTAAAGCTGCATGTCCTCGGGAAAAATTACGGCTGTAGTTTCCCCTTGCTTTCAGCCGTTCGCAGTACCAGCACAGCAAGGCCGTTTTGGTTAATGTTACAAGGCCAGATCAGTCAATCATCCAGACTGTTGCCCCTGCAACTATTAAAAAGGCTGCTGCCCCTCTTCAGGAACCACGCGTTTGTCTGGCCTCTCAACGGATACCCCTCCGTTGTGGTTGCACCTACGGTACGGCCATCTGTATCGCTGAGGCACGCAAGCCTCCCCACCAACGGCAAGGTCCATGGTTCATGGGGGGGAAATAGTGGTATGAGCCTCGATAATAACATAATTAGTGAGAAGAGTTTAAAAAATCTGGATTCTACAGGAGAATACTGGTACTTCTACTGAAAGATGGCATAGCCGTCGGGGATGACATCAAATATGAAGGGTTGCAAGTGGTTCGCAACTGTCGGCGTGCCTGCGATTACTACAAGTCCCATGCAAGAGCAGGAGAATGTCTCCCATAGCATAATACTGGTCCCACGTGGTGCACTGCACGTTTCGATCCGCCATTCACCTCGATGACGCCGTTTGTGGAGACGACCGTCGACCTACGGTAGCAAATATGTGACTCACCCGAAGAGCCGACACCTTTCCATTGATCGACGTTAGAATCCCGATGCTCCCGTGCCCACTGCAATCGTAATTGACGATGTCGTTGGGTCAACAAGTGGACACGTAGGGGTGGTCTGCTGCGGAGCTCCACGTTCAACAATGTACGATCAACTGTGTACTCCGAAACACTTGTGCGTGCACCAGCACTGTGCTCTTTCGGCAGAGATGCCACAGGCCACCATCTGTCCTACTTCACGGAGTAAACAAGCCTCCGAACCCTCCGTGCTGTGAAGAGTCGTGGACGTCTAACCATTTAGCGCCTAATGTAATTTCCCTGTCCTTCCACTTCTTTCCGCAGACGCTCACGAGAGTAGCACGTGAACATTCGACCAGCTTCGTCGTTTTCGAGATAATCCTTCACAGGCTCTGCGTAATAATAATCTGCCCTTTGTCGAAGTTATTTATCGCCGTGTCTGCTCCTCTTACGTATTTTTGATACCGTGTCAACGTCACCAGCCTGCATCCAAGGTCGCGGTGGGCAAGGTCATATGGTTTGCCTCATCAGTGTACGAGGTGTGACTAGAAAAAAACCGGACTAGTACTGGTGAAACAATAAAACGAATGCAATAAGGCTGAAAGTCGCGTGGCCTGTCACGTGACTCTCGCTCCGCCTACTGCTCGAGTTTCATCTGCCTCCTGCACTCAGTCTGCCCGTGGCGTCTGTTTTAAGTAGTTGACGCTTTGTCTGTGCGTCGGAAAATGTTGAGTGTACAGAAAGAACAGCGTGTTAACATCAAATTTTGTTTCAAACTAGGAAAATCTGCAAGTGAAACCTTTTGTAATGTTACAACAAGTGTACGGCGATGATTGTTTACCGTGAACACAAGTGTTTGAGTGGTTTAAACGATTTAAAGATGGCCGCGAAGACACCAGTGATGACACTCGCACTGGCAGACCATTGTCAGCAAAAACTGATGCAAACATTGAAAAAATCGGTAAACTTGTTCGACAAGATCGCCGTTTAACAATCAGAGCAGTGTCTGAGTTAACAGGAGTTGACAAGGGAAGTGTTAGGCAGACTCTTCATGAAAGTTTCAACATGAACAAAGTGTGTTCAAAGATGGTTCCAAAGTGTCTCACAATTGAACAGAAGGAACGCCGAAGAATGATTTGTTCTGACATCCTGGAAAACATTGAAAGTGATCCCACCTTCTTACAAAATGTTATTACTTGCGATGAATCGTGGTTTTTTTACTTACGATCCCGAAACTAAACGCCAATCGATGCATTGGAAAACTCCTGGTTCTCCACGACAAAAAAAAGCACGAATGTCAAAATCGAAATTCAAGGCAATGATGATTGTTTTTTTTGACATCAAAGGGATTGTGCACATTGATTGGGTACCAGAGGGACAAACAGTGAATCAGCATTACTACATTAGCGTCCTGGCTACCCTACGTGGAGCGAGTACGGAGAAAACGGAACGATTTGTGGAGAAAAAAGTCATGGATCCTTCACCAAGACAATGCCCCAGCTCACAGTGCGTTGTCAGTGAAGACGTTTTTGGCAAAACACAACATTCCCATCTTAGATCATCCACCCTACTCACCTGATTTGGCCCCCTGTGACTTTTTTCTTTTGCGTAAAGTCAAGTCAGCTTTGAAAGGAACTAGATTTGAGACTGTTGAAGCAGTAAAAGAAAAAGCGACGGAAGTAATGTATGGACTTACCGAAAATGATCTGCAGCATTGCTATGAACAGTGGAAAATTCGTATGGAGCGGTGTAGAGACCGAGGAGGAGAGTACATTGAAGGAGATAACATGGAATTGTAAATAATTGTAAATAAATGTTTTTTCCAGCATCAGTCCTGTTTTTTTCTAGCCGCACCTCGTATTTTTGATACCGCGTCAACGTCACCAGCCTGCATCCAAGGTCGCGGTGGGCATGGTCATATGGTTTGCCTCATCAGTGTATATGCGCCTTTGTGGTAACGATAACTTCAAAGAAGCCTGCGAACAATGAGGATAATCGACGGTGGACGCTACATATGTAGTGTTCGACAAGTTGAGAGTTTGGAATGGACGTGAAGCGTGTCCGGATAGCCGAAGCGATTAAGGCGACTGCTCGCGTGAAGTAGGAAATCCGAGTTTGAGTTCCGGTCGACACAAATTTTTGAATTTAATTCAATGCCCAACTGCAGCTGAGATCTGTATTTCTCTCAAATCATGTATGCGCTAAAACAGCTGTTGAAGACGCCAAAGTTTCTTAACAGCATAAAAAATTGCGGTAGAATTACAAAAGAGGTTTGAGAAGTGTGGTATTTGGAGACTATGCTCTGACAGGATGATGGTTAAAACAGTACTTCTAAGAATAGGAGGGAAAGGAACTAGAGGCAATAGGAATGAGGAAAACATCTTGACTGATACATATACAGTAGAGCAAAATAGCCTCTTTACACCTCACTAAATGTGTGTAATAGTGTAAGACGGCGACATATTTAAGATTCGAACCTCCCATACTAATCATTGATACGGCAACAGTGTCCTCACGTGGATTCCAACGTGATTGCGTAGCCATGAAACTGCTGCGTGACTGCCTGGAGAGGAGAATAAAGTCTGTGCGTTGGCCAGTTTATTGTTCGCCTAGTCTTTCGGAGGCGGAGGACGACAGGTAGTATCGACTTCACTTTGGAGAAACGCTTACTGAGAAGTGTGTGAGTCCCAGAACGGAAGCACAACAACGAAAATATGACACATTGGGAATGCGTCACCAAGTCGTCAGACTTTTATCACGTGGGAGAAGAAAGCTTTTCGCAGGGGAAGTGTTTTGGATGTCTTCCGTTCTGGTTCATCCGTCACCCCAAAGGGAAAAATTGCTGAAGTTCGTCCGTTACTTCTCCTTACAAGCCGACCACAAAGGGTGATGCAAAAATTAAAAGAAGCACAGCTCAACATGAAAACTGACGCTGCGGCTGCTAAAGCGGACGAGTAGGCCAACCCATGTAGGCGTACCAAGCTGTGCAGAGATAATGGCGCAGCACATAAGACCGCTTTGGACAAATAAGTGTTCCTAAAGTTGTAATGAAATAATAGCCAGTGTATGGCTCAAATGGCTCTGAGCACTATAGGACTTAACATCTGAGGTCATCAGTCCCCTAGAACTTAGAACTACTTCAACCTAACTAACCTAAGGACATCACACACATTCATGCCCGAGGCAGAATCCGAACCTGCGACCGTAGCGGTCGTGCGGTTCCAGACTGAAGCGCCTAGAACCGCTCGGCCACACCGGCCGGCTAGCCAGTGTAAAGGGGCTTTCTGGCCACCATCTATTGCTAAGAAATTGGCTTCGCTGAAGAATCTTTGCAGGGAAGAGAGAGGGAGAGAGAAAGGGGAAGAAGATTAGTAGGAATGCTCGATTATAAGGAAGGACAAATTAGCAGCAAGTTACAGAAGAGTCACCGGACAAAGGCGAGTGGGGGACGAATCGGCCATGGATATCCGATGATGCATAAATTCCGAAAAACGTCGTATGAGCAATAAAGTCATTCCTTGCCTGATGTTTGACTTTTACCATTCCAACCCAGTCAACCTGAATGCAGAACTATTGACTGTTTTAATTTCAAATATGACGGCCGATAACAAATGACAAAAGAAATATTTTTTTTCGTACTACATAATTACAAATTAACAATTTTCGGATTTTTTCCTTTACTTTTACGGTGAAACTTTGCTTCTTCCAAAAATTTCGTGATTCTGTGTCAACGGGAAGTACGCTATAGCTTTTGGTGAGAGAGATTGCGAGTATCAAACTATGTGATCTAAATAGCCGTGCCTTTCGGTTGCATTGACTTAGAAGCATACATTTATTACACCGCCAGGGTCCTACGTTCCTTAATATGTGGCATGTATTTCAAATTGATACGTCTACCCTTTCATGAGGAAAACGGGTCTTAACAGACGGAAGGCCAGAAAGACAGTCCGATACGAAATGACAAAAGAAGTTTCTTGTGATATAATTACAAATGTACAGTTTTCGGATTTTTTCCTTTGGTTGCACTGATTCTCTTTTTTTCCAAATTACATGAGTCTTGGCCAACGGGAAGTACCCTATAGGCTTTGATGAGTGGGTTTGTGAGTGTTGAAATATATGACATTGACGTATCTTCCGACTGTATTGACTTAGGAGCTTTACTTAGCTAAGAAGTTTTACATTGCCATGAGGCCATAAACCACAGCATGTGATATTAATTTAATCCTACTGAATTAACCCATTCATGCCAAAAAGGATTTTTAATACTCGGACGGTCAGAAAGGTCGACAACACTGCCATGGGGCCATAAAGCACAGCATGTGACATTAATTTAATCCTACTGAATCAACCCATTCATGCCAAAAAGGATTTTTAATACTCGGACGGTCAGAAAGATCGACAACAAAGTGATGCTGGAAGGTTTTAACCGTTTGAGATACAGAGCCCTTAAAAACAATTACCTCTGTCCATAATAACATATGCGTGTGTCGTGTAGACGAATCGTGAGAGAGATGTAGGTAGGCAATGAGTTTCTGTTTCGCAACTTTCCTATGGTTTATAAATGAAATTAGCTGGTATTTTGTTATATAAGGTTAGAATTTAACCACATCGGAGGAATTATCGGAAAAATCGTAAATATGACGTGCAAGTCGGTTATCGCAATGATGAATGTATATGTCGGGCTACGCTACATATCAGCCTATTACGCCAATCGTATCTGAGTGTTGACATTCGTTGGGTATGTCAGCTAAGATGCATATTATTACCTTCCAGCCTAACCTAGACCTCGGGCTAAGATGCAGAACGGTCTCTCACCACAACCACCTTTTCCCGCTTCTACATTCGTTGGATCCGCCAACTCACAAACCAATTGTCACATTCCAACTAACCTAGACCTTAGGCTTTACTAAAGGTCCGTCCGTCAGCAAAGTTTGGTTTTTCAAGTCACGAAACAAATGCTAAAATTAATCAGCAACCATAGATGAGTAAAAGTTCTTACGCTCTTCATATCGAAAACAAATGTAGTCAGTTGCTATACTCTGCCGAACGGAAGCATTCGATTGAGCGACCCTCGTTGGCTACCGTATATTACCACCCGATTGGCTACTATCAACGCCAACGAATTGTCAACATCCGCATTCAACGTTAAGAGCCACCGACACTTTAGCCAGGTTGTAAATTATGTTTCAACTCTGTTGGAATGGAATGGATAAATATAGTCCGGGTAATGTGCGCACAGTTTTAAGCAAATCTAATTTTTCTTGCATCTCGATGTTTATGACGTCATGTCGCCTGAATTATTTTTCGTACAATGATATAATTTTGTTGGTACAGTCAGTGGTATATGGGGATATTGTCTGCACGATGTGTTACGGAGAGAGTTAATGGTAATGAAGTAGTTTATTAAAACGTCGTGCCGGAAGCTAAAGTTTTACTGGATCAGCAGCGAAAGTACTGGATGAATGAAGTCCAGGCATTAGTGCGTCGTCAGTTACATTACCTGGAGATAAACTACTGTAATAGTTTCCTTATTGCATTTAGTTTTCAATGTATGATTATATCTCTTATGAGTAGATTATAACAATATTTTAAATTTTTTGTATGAAGCGATCGTCGCGTAATGGTTATGTGACAGAAATTTCGTGGATTTTATGTTTCGCCCAGTGAAGCAGCTTTATATTATTCCTCGTAACCATCCTGTAACTGAAAGTGTCAAGAAACTCCAAGCTACTGCAGACACATTCTCCTCAGTATGTACCAGGCTATGTTACCTGAACCTCAACCATTTTGACCAATGTAAGAATAAGTACTGTAGTAATTTGTACTTTTTAGTAGATTAGCCCGTAGACAATGATGCATGTCCCTCGATTACACAGGATTTTCAAATATCGTTTTGCGTTAACATATTCTAACAAACCAAAGGAACATATTTAGCGATACTATCTCTGGTCGTAATACTTTGCACGTTTCAGACTTTTTGTTTAAATACTAATAAATGCTAGTTCAACTGCATAAACTTTTCATGAAGTCACTGCGTCCACAGCCTGAGACGCTACATAATTATGTCGGAGGTATTGAAGAATACGATACAACCCTTCAGCTTCGACCAGTTACTCTATTAATCAGTATGGCTTTGAAAAGAAAACCGTAAGATTGGACCAACATCCTGAGACAATATTTCAACACTTCCAATAAGAAACATCTTAAATTTTGCAGCCACGTTACGAAAGTAATCAATCGTTGCAGACTTATCAAAAGAAATTTCAACCTTTCCCATTCACCCAGCTTGAAACGAATGAGACGTGAAGCGGTAGGTATTACAGAGGATACTGTACAGGACACAGCTAAAATCCAATTGTTAATCGATAATCATCAATTTATGTAAAAATGTGTATCATGCATCATAAACATGTAGGAAATAGGTCGGTAACAAGATGAAGAGATTATGGGAGAAGAAAAACAGCAACTAATTAAGTTCACTAGTGCTATTTAAATAGGGATATCGATACAAATAAAAGCACTACGCGCAATTAGTGCTATACCATCCTGTAAGTGATTGTTTTTGGAAGCAGCCAATAAAACTACTCTTTTTAGTTGAATTCTGTCTTGCGTTCGTTGGAATAGAATGAAATTGCTTCTTGCCAGACATTATTTAAACTTTATAGGCTTCTAGCTAACTTTTAACTGGATATTAGATGCAGAAATGATATAATTCATTTAGTATTCAATTTTGCTTTTATGTCCTGTGGTAAATGGTACATTATTTCGCCAGTTAAGATTTCATTCTATTGACTTTTGCATAAGATTGTTTTTATGTCCCGTGGCAAATGATACATTATTGCGACAGGTAAGATTTTATTCTACTGACTTAACGCGTAAGATTGTTACTCTTTAAAAATTAGTGAGTTGATATTGTATACACTATTTAACATAAGTGAATCGTTTCATAGCTATGTGCAAAAGAATTCATAATTTGGCTAGCTTGGTACAATTGGAACTAGGCTACGCACGTTGCTTCCTCACAACATAACTGTAGTGAACTTTAAACAGATATATCTACAGCATGCAGCAGATAGAACCATAATCGCCTCACTTTTAAGTTTTACTTATAGGCCCTATGTTAAATGTCTACGAGGATGGAAAGTTCATTCTGAAGCGGACTAAACATAAAGTATACAATTCAGCACTAAGAGTCGTAGCTGTAGAGACTTACTTGGCTTTCATCCCGCTGCCCAGTGACAAATAACACCTGCAGCATGTGAAGGCGTACAGTTTCATCAGCCGCTGATCAATCCGCACATTTGTTCTGCACCAAGACGTTTCCAGTGTAACGGTCATTTATTAAGCCGTGCGTTGCTTTTACGGTTCAGATTTGTCATTTCACTCGCAAGAATGTTAACTGTTCATTGTTGCATTCTATCGAAGCCAGTTTTGAATATAATGGGTTTGTCTTCTTACTTATGACAAATTCGTCAGTAGTAGACATTTTTTGATTTTTAGGTATTTATGCACTCCAGTTTCATGTTGCGAGTTGCGTAAATGTGATCGAACCATGTTTTACAGTTTTTCTTGCGTATCGAAAGATGGAGAATCGTCGACAGACACTGTCATTAACTCTCTCGTTTATGCTTCATGGAAGCCTAATTGCACACGTACCTAAGACATGTGGATTTCATTTGACAGATTCGCTATAATTGTATCTAAACAACCCACTGCCGTGTTTGTCAGCTGTTCACAATGTCAGCGATGTTACGAGATGTGATCGGTCTGCATGGAGGTAAGAGGGGAGATGGCGCTACGGACTTATGCTGAAGCCGCTGCCGCCATATTAGAGGCCCCAAACTTTAACAGACTGTTGCTCATACCGAGATTTTTCACGTTTGCTTTTTGTCCGTAATTTCTGTCGTATGCGCGTGACACTTGTTTTAAATAGTAAACATTAGAGCGCATGCACGAATAATATAGTGTCACGAAGGCATTTTCAAACCTTTTTCTGATCTAAAAGGCATGCTTGATCCAGTAATACGACATATTTGCCCTCGTAAATGTAACTTTCTTTTAGTTTACACATTTGAGATAAAGAAGAACGAAGTACGTGACGTGAAATGGATGTTTTCGTAGTACATTTAAAGCCTCTTCTACTATATTTACGTAAATACCTGATAAAGCTAGAACTCCACAGACAATGCTGTTTGCTTACTGGTAGCGATTCTTACTCGTTACTGCAAATAACCGTATAGATCGGGCAACCACACCTAAATGACGTGCACATAATGTGAAGAACAATCAAACAATTTAAAATCAAAGATGGTAAAATAGTCTATATTAAAATTGAATGAAAGTCCAAATCCGCAATATTTAGTTTTCTTTAAACCACAGCACTAAACGTCAAATTTTACCATTGAAAAAAATTTATCTACTATTTCTTTGTTAGCCGGTAAATGTGTGCAGTGAGGAAAAAAACAAGAAAAGCGTTCTATCATGACTTGTGGATGTCAACAAAGTGAAAGATTCTTGAAATGCTGAAGGAACAGAACTGAATGGAAGTATACCTCCATGCGGAACGGAGTTCCTGTTCTATCAGACTGTCAGTGCATCACCGTAATTGCAGTTTAGCCATCTTCTTGTTTTGAAATCTTCCGTATGAAGTGGCTAATAACAGCAAAATACGATAAATTAATTTTTGAAAGCATGTACCAACAATTTTCAATTCAATAAATATCACCAGTAGACAGTTCTAATGGTATTTACGAGCGTTTAAACTAAAACCTCCTATATTAGCTAGTACCATTTACCACAGGACATAAAAGCAAAATTGAATACTAAATGAATTATATCATTTCTGCATCTAATTTCCAGTTAAAAGTTAGCTAGAAGCCTATAAAGTTTAATGTCTGGCAAGAAGCAATTTCATTCTATTCCAACGAGCGCAAGACAGAATTCAACTAAAAAGAGTAGTTTTATTAGCTGCTTCCAAAAACAATCACTTACAGGATGGTATAGCACTAATTGAATGTAGTGCTTTTATTTGTATTGATATCCCTATTTAAATAGCACGAGTGAACTTAATTAGTTGCTGTTTTTCTTCTCCCATAATGTCTTCATCTTGTTGCCGACCTATTTCCTACATGTTTATGATGCATGATTAGCTAGTGCAAAAAAGACGCGTTATGAATAACAGTATGGTCTCAATAGCCCCGACCCTTTAAAACAGATGTTATGTTTCAACAAAAATGGAACTCATTTTCTTTAGTAATGCTAGCCTAACCTCTGTACCACGCATTCCTACACATTTCTGTAACAGGTATTCCACACATATTTTAATAAAGATATAATGAATAGCATGTAGTGAGCCCTGGCGCCACTGATTTAGTCGACCTGTCTGGCACCAATGGCTCAGGCCTAGTATCGACTATCCCTCTTGCAGCCCCATTGTCAATTTCTATGAGGAAGACTTGGTAGTCTCTGTGGGTTGTGCACTTAGAGGCTCTTTGCTTGCCGATACACAGGGTGTTATAAAAAGGTACGGTCAAACTTTCAGGAAACATTCCTCACACACAAAGAAAGAAAATATGTTATGTGGACATGTGTCCGGAAACGCTTAATCATGGAATGGAAACACACAGCAACAGAACGTACCAGCGTGACTTCAAACACTGTGTTACAGTAAATGTTCAAAATGTCCTCCGTTAGCGAAGATACATGCGTCCACCCTCCGTCGCATGGAATCCCTGATGCGCTGATGCAGCCCTGGAGAATGGCGTATTGTTATCACAGCCGTCCACAATACGAGCACGAAGAGTCTCTACATTTGGTACCGGGGTTGCGTAGACAAGAGCTTTCAAATGCCCCCATAAATGAAAGTAAAGAGGGTTGAGGCCAGGAGAGCATGGAGGCCATGGAATTGGTCCGCCTCTACCAATCCATCGGTCACCGAATCTGTTGTTGAGAAGCGTACGAACACTTCGACTGAAATGTGCAGGAGCTCCATCGTGCATGAACCACATGTTGTGTCGTACTTGTAAAGGCACATGTTCTAGCACGACAGGTAGAGTATCCCGTATGAAATCATGATAACGTCCTCCATTGAGCGTAGGTGGAAGAACATGGGGCCCAATCAAGACATCACCAACAATGCCAGCCCAAACGTTCACAGAAAATCTGTGTTGTTGACGTGATTGCACAATTGCGTGCGTGCGGATTCTCGTCAGCCCACACATGTTGATTGTGAAAATTTACAATTTGATCACGTTGGAATGAAGCCTCATCCGCAAAGAGAACATTTGCACTGAAATGAGGATTGACACATTGTTGGATGAACCATTCGCAGAAGTGTACCCGTGGAGGCCAATCAGCTGCTGATAGTGCCTGCACACGCTGTACACGGTACGGAAACAACTGGTTCTCTCGTAGCACTCTCTATTCAGTGACGTGGTCAACGTTACCTTGTACAGCAGCAACTTCTCTGACGCTGACATTAGGGTTATCGTCAACTGCACGAACAATTGCCTCGTCCATTGCAGGTGTTCTCGTCGTTCTAGGTCTTCCCCAGTCGCGAGTCATAGGGTGGAATGTTCCGTGTTCCCTAAGACGCCGATCAATTGCTTCGAACGTCTTCCTGTCGGGACACCTTCGTTCTGGAAATCGGTCTCGATACAAACGTACCGCGCCACGGCTATTGCCCCGTGCTAATCCATACATCAAATGGGCATCTGCCAACTCCGCATTTGTAAACATTGAACTGACTGCAAAACCACGTTCGTGATGAACAATACGTACTGATGTGGTTGATGCTAGTACTGTAGAGCAATGAGTCGCATGTCAACACCAGCACCGAAGTCATCATTACCTTCCTTCAATTGGGCCAACTGGCGGTGAATCGAGGAAGTACAGTACATACTGACGAAACTAAAATGAGCTCTAACATGGAAAGTAAGCGTTCCCGGACACATGTCCACATAACATCGTTTTTTATTTGTGTGTGAGGAATGTTTCCTGAAAGTTTGGCCGTACCTTTTTGTAACACCCTGTATATACGGGGTTCGCTGACCCGAGATGGAGGCACGAAGTTTGCGGAACGGCGGTAGCGTCGCGACAAGAGGTGGTCACGGAGTCCGAGCGGCCGAAGCCACGAGCTGCGCAAGCAGGGCCTGCGCACAGCGAAGACGCCGGAGTACTTCACCGGGGTCAGCGTCGGCGACAAGCAGCAGGCCGGCATCCCGGCGGTTGGTTGCCAACATTCGTGTCGGGCGACCGCTCGTGGCCTGGCTGCACTCTTCCACCTGGCTTTCATTGACATCTTTCAATAACTGCTGCGACGCACCGTGGATCCGTGGGAACTGCTTGCTGATAAAGTGGAGCAACATTCTCCAGTGCTCATGGTGATTTGTGTCATTGTCTGCCTGCCCCCCTTATTATTTTCTGGTTTGCACCCGATCCTCAGAGTTTTACTCAATCGGCTCTTTGGTCTTAAATATAGGCCGTAGCATTGTACAAAGACACTAGCTGTCATTTGAAAATTTGTCCCGCTATTATATTGCCTTTCCTTTCTGGTTTGTGCCCGATCATTAATGTTCTAAGGAATCAGCTCTTGGTCGTAAATACAGCCGGAGCTATTGTACTAAGACACAGGTTGCCGTTAAACAAAAGAGGGACCTTGTGGTTAGATTTAGATGTTAACCGGTTCAGTTCTTTGATTGTGATTGCATTTCTCAGTCACTAGTTATAATCTGAACAACCTGTTACTTTTATTGTTAACAGGTTTTCGGCTTACAAGGCCATCTTCAGACATTTGTAGCCCGAAAACTAGTTCTAGTGGAGATGGTTTGCCACTACCTTGCTCCGACCGTAATGGGGATGAATGATGATGATGAAGACGACATAACAACACCCAGTGATCTCGAGGCAGGTGAAAATATCTGATTCCGCCGGGAATCGATCCCGGGACGCCGTGCTCGGGAAGCGAAAACGCTACCGCTAGACCACGAGCTGCGGACTAACAGTGACAACTACGAGATGTTCAGGTATGTCATTGCATGACATTAGCAACAGACGTCTTGTCATTCTTAAAAAGACGCTGGTTACTGCAGGGAAAGCACCTGAGGAGACCAGAGAAAAACATAACACAAAACCAAACAAACTTAAATAGGAAACCCTACCCAAAATGCATCAGCATATACAGTCACTGCCAGGTCGCAAATCACGTTACAGCATTCATAACAAACGGATATATTTACCAGAAGAACTTAATATTCGAAAGATTCAGAGAAAAGTTCTCGAAATCCTGTGTCATACGAACTATATCGACTGATTATTGTGACTACCTATACGCTGGAAAGAAAATTAGTACACGCAGGAGCTGACTCTGAAATCTAGTCGGTCGTGCAGACGGCGAATACGGTCCTGGGATACGTTATTCCACTTCTGCCCGATCTGCTCTTGTAGTTCTGTAAGAGTTGTTGGTTGACGAGTCGCAGAAGCCATTTCTCGTCCCATCACATCCCACACGTGTTCGATTCGAGACAAGTGCCGAGATGGTGCTGGTCAGGGAAGTTGCTGCACGCCTTGCAGAGCAGGCTGAGTTTCACGGTGTGTAGCAAAGCATAATGTTGTTAGGTCACAAGCCCTTGTATCTGTGCGATCTGCCGCTGCTGCCCTCACAAAACGACGATCTAGTCTGGCGTCTGTGCTGTGTGGGCGACCAGATTCTGCTCTACGCGTGTGAGAATGTTCACGTGACCACTCATACCAGCATCATTGCACAACTGACGTCGCATGTACGGCTTGTGTTAGCATCGCCAAGCACTCTGAAGTCTACGATTTGACCCCTTTCACACTCGCTCAGTTGTCTGTAGGAAGCACGAATGTGTCTCCTTGCTTTGCACGTTTGCATCACACTGAGCCTTCTAGCTGTAATCATTCCCTATTAAAAGGTAGAGACAGATAGCTCGTAGCTGTGCCACTACGCTATCTGCTGGCGGACGACGGTAAAACCGTTATTAGTACATTTGCTACCCCCCCCCCCCCCCCCAGTCGCATATGCCGCAGATCAAAATCGACGTCGTCTTTCCAGGTGTACTAATATTTATTTAGGCAGTGTACAAGTTTTGGTTGCCCCAGAACTGACACAGTTAGAGAGAACTGTTCTAAACTTGATTTACAGATAGACAAGGAGAAAGATGCAGCTCAGATTATAATTCTGAATAAGCAGAAACAACATCTAATGACTTAAATTCCACTACATAAAAGGAAAGCAGACAAGTTTTACGTCATTAAATGTCCCGAACGTTTGAAGTACCAAAAACATGTGATTAAGAAAGCAATCTGCATGGATTACCAGAAGATAATTTCGCTTCCTAATATTTCAACTAATGAAGCATATTACAGGAGGCAGCTATAATTCCATTAATTCAATATACATTTTCTTTCTTCTGGAAAATCTATATTTTACACATATGACGACTCAAAACAATCAAAACACTTGAAGGTAATGTTTTGGGGCAACTAAATTGGCGAATGTTGGCTTCAAGTTTTTGGCGTCATTACAACCACAGACCTTGGCCTATAATGGCGACTCCACTTATCTTTACCTCCGTGATATCAAAATAGCGACATATATTCCTAAATGTTGGTCTACCTGAGTGCTCTGCTAGTCGCAGTGCAAGAGTAATAATATCTGAAGTAAAAGTGCAAGAACGTCTACCATTTAAACTCACATATGTATTACTAAAGGAGGCTAAACTGTGTTGCTTCACTCAGAAAATGGTGGAGATTGCCTTTAGTTTTTTTTTGTTTCTTTTGTCTTTTTTTCTCTTAATATGCACGGTATATAAGATCGTTAGCTTCAGAGATAAAAATATAGAAGTCTGACACTTTCATGTTATAAAATACAGGGTGATTCAAAAAGAATACCACAACTTTAAAAATGTGTATTTAATGAAAGAAACATAATATAACCTTCTGTTATACATAATTACAAAGAGTATTTAAAAAGGTTTTTTTTCACTCTAAAACAAGTTCAGAGATGTTCAATATGGCCCCCTCCAGACACTCGAGCAATATCAACCCGATACTCCAACTCGTTCCACACTCTCTGTAGCATACCAGGCGTAACAGTTTGGATAGCTGCTGTTATTTCTCGTTTCAAATCATCAATGGTGGCTGGGAGAGGTGGCCGAAACACCATATCCTTAACATACCCCCATAAGAAAAAATCGCAGGGGGTAAGATCAGGGCTTCTTGGAGGCCAGTGATGAAGTGCTCTGTTACGGGCTGCCTGGCGACCGATCCATCGCCTCGGGTAGTTGACGTTCAGGTTTCATAACTAACCTTTTTCGTAGGACTCTCCATACAGTTGATTGTGGAATTTGCAGCTCTCTGCTAGCTCTGCGAGTCGATTTTCCTGGGCTGCGAACAAATGCTTGCTGGATGCGTGCTACATTTTCATCACTCGTTCTCGGCCGTCCAGAACTTTTCCCTTTGCACAAACACCCATTCTCTGTAAACTGTTTATACCAACGTTTAATACACCACCTATCAGGAGGTTTAATACCATACTTCGTTCGAAATGCACGCTGAACAACTGTCGTCGATTCACTTCTGCCGTACTCAATAACACAAAAAGCTTTCTGTTGAGCGGTCGCCATCTTAGCATCAACTGACGCTGACGCCTAGTCAACAGCGCCTCAAGCGAACAAATGTACAACTAAATGAAACTTTATAGCTCCCTTAATTCGCCGACAGATAGTGCTTAGCTCTGCCTTTTGTCGTTGCAGAGTATTAAATTCCTAAAGTTGTGGTATTCTTTTTGAATCACCCTGTATTTTCCGTTTTCGCAGCATATCCGAATGAAAGGTATTTCATGGTCAATTCATAGACCGTGCGTCATCGGGAAACACTCATCTCACATGACTTTCTACAAACGTGATGTCATTTAGATGTCACACGCAATATCGGCAATCGAAGCGGCAGGCACCATATTCATTTTGGCATATTTGGATGTTTCGTATTATAACTTGCAGGTTGCCGTTTCAAGGCACTGAAAATTTACCACAAACGCGTCACCATTATCAAATGTCAGTTAACAAGGCTTCAAGGAATAAACCTTCAAGAGATACTATAATAACCGTAATAGCCTCCATGACAGGAGACTCAGAACACATATTGTCTAACGTCGACGTTTTTCGTAAACTATATCTCTGATTAGCTCAACAAAATTAAATAATATAAGAACGAGATGATGTAGAAATGGATGACAATAATAATAATAATAAACCAAGCGCTAGATGATGGATAATGAAATCAATCAAAGAATAATTTAAAGAAAACCCAATCTAGTGCAATGGATAATGTGGTTTGTGGAGTAGAAGGATGTAGGTTCGCATGTCACTACATGCGACATTTTTCTTTTATATTAGCGTTGTTAATACATTCTGTGACTTTCTAATGAATGTAATACAAGTATGTTCTGCGATATTCGATGTTGTTTATATTTCCGACTGATTAGAGAATGAAAGCTGAAGTAAATATCTGACGATTTCCAAGTGTGTGGTTAGGCAGGAACCTAAGATGATAGCTTAAATTCCTTCGACTGAACGAAGCAGCAAAAAATCCATATTCTTCCGTCTCACAAATATTTGACTCCTTACTTTCGAGAATGTAGCGATTTCCAAGTGGGCGGTCACGCAGAAACTTGAGGTGGCAGCTTAAATTGCTGCGAAATAAACGAGGAGCAATAATATTCATATTCCTCCTTGCCACAAAATCTACAGCAATTGGTCCGGGTGTCGATATAGCGTGTGACGTTAAAATTACGCAGAAAGTCTTGTTAGCCGTGCGTCATGAAGCTTGAAACATCGTATATTCCAAAGTAATTAAGTTCTGATATACACGTGGATTTACGTAGACTACAACTTAATGGGTTTAATATCAGTTAAATGATACGTAGATGGGGAATGTCCTTGAAGCGAACATAGGTCATAAAGTGCATGTCGTCAACATCAGACCGAAATAGTCATGTGTGATTGATATGACTCTCTTGTTAACATTTTACCCTAAGAACGAAACTTTAAAATTAGCTTAATTTGTCTTGTTTCACACCTTTACTTGGTAACAGCGACTGTCACTAGTGCGGATGTAAATCAAAATTCGTCAAAGGAGGCAACGTTATTTTTCACATATAAGTACCATAAAGGTACCGTATTAGTAACAGGTACTTCAGGTGTTGACTGATATAGTCACACACCCTTATGATGACATTAAATCGCAGGTTTAATCTGTGCTTCTCCATGACCACATGCTTAAGAGTGCTGCTAGTCCATTGAACGTAAACGCATTTCGAACAGTGTTCACGCTGATGTAGTACATCGTGTCTCGTCGGCCGTAAAATCTCCATCTTTCAGTTCAAAAACGTTCGTCCTCTTGACATCCTTTTCTCTTCGTTAGCCTGTAAGCATTTCCGATTCACATCCTCACATAATTTACAATATCCAACCCTCAAGGAATAATCTCCTAAATAATGGTGCTTTATACGGAGTACAAATCATCAATCATCTATCAAATCGCAGTTGTTGGTCCACTTGCACGGTTTTCACCGGTCTTGGTACTGGACCTGCTACTCCATACATTTGTATGGCCACACCATTGTCTAACCTTTGCTTCACTCATTACTAGAGGACCACAAAGTGCGTAAACCCCTCTTGAACGTGAGGAGATGCAGATCAAACAATCAATGGATGACGGGGTATTCGTCCAACTTTGCTCTGGGCTACCATAATTTAAATATAAACCTCACTTTTCGAGAATGAGATTTTCACTCTGCAGCGGAGTGTGCGCTGATATGAAACTTCCTGGCAGATTAAAACTGTGTGCCCGACCGAGACTCGAACTCGGGACATTTGCCTATCGCGGGCAAGTGCTCTACCATCTGAGCTACCGAAGCACGACTCACGCCCGGTCCTCACAGCTTTACTTCTGCTAGCATCTCGTCTCCTACATTCCAAACTTCTTTCAGGAGTGCTAGTTCTGCAAGGTTCGCAGGAGAGCTTCTGTAAAGTTTGGAAGGTAGGAGACGAGATACTGGCAGAAGTAAAGCTGTGAGTATCGGGCGTGAGTCGTGCTTCGGTAGCTCAGATGGTAGAGCACTTGCCCGCGATAGGCATATGTCCCGAGTTCGAGTCTCGGTCGGGCACACAGTTTTAATCTGCCAGGAAGTTTCTCACTTTTCGAATTCGTCTCGTACTCCTTCAAGTGGTTTTTTAATCGCTTTTCTAATTTAGATGTTTTCTCGGTATAAGGTTCACGGTTTAATATTGCAGCATTTTTAAAAATATTGTGTTTAATTTTCAGTATATGATGGTGATGCTTTTGATGGAGAAGTTCACTTCTTATCTGTTGTTCCGAAATATTGCTATGTTATCTCTGAAGCAGGTTCAGAAGGATGTAGGTTGCAGTAGGTAACAGGAGATGAAGAAGCTTGCACAGGATAGAGTAGCATGGAGAGCTGCATCAAACCAGTCTCTGGACTGAAGACGACAACAACATCTCTGAAGGCAAACAAACCAGGGAGAGGGCCGGGCGGTGTGGCCGTGCGGTTAAAGGCGCTTCAGTCTGGAACCGCGTGACCGCTACGGTCGCAGGTTCGAATCCTGCCTCGGGCATGGATGTGTGTGATGTCCTTAGGTTAGTTAGGTTTAAGTAGTTCTAAGTTCTAGGGGACTGATGACCACAGCAGTTAAGTCCCATAGTGCTCAGAGCCATTTGAACCATTTTTGAACCAGGGAGAGGAAGAAACGGAAGCTCCACAAGTCGTCAGGCGTTTACAGCACCACCTGCGAAGATTACCAGTCTAAGTATACACGCCAAACTGGAAGGTCCTTTGAAGTTAGGTTTAAGGAACATGTTTGTGGTTCGGGTTCCGGTCCGGCCTTGAGTTCACATTTATCCGGAGCTGGTCACTCACTTTATCGTAGTGCATCTGGTCTCACCATTTTGCGTACGGAACGAAAGGGCTACGTTCTTAATGTTTTGCAAGAGCTGCAGATCTTTCGTGTATTAAGAAAACCTCCAGACCAAACACTAACGTCTCAAATTCAGTTAAGGCACAAAGCCATTTTGACCAACTTTGATTACTTAAATTAATAGCCTGCTTCATCTGCTTCTTTCTTGGTGCCTTCACTAGGACTAGTTCTCCCTCCCGTTTTTTAAATGTTTTTTAAATCCTTTTTCTATTTCTTAAATTTTTTTAAAAGGAATTGTAACAATATTAGAGATTTTTCATTCTAAATGTTATGTTTATAAATGGCCCACAACAGGTTCTGGGCTTTCGTCTTCATATCTGTCTATAAGTTTGGGTTAAAAGAAACAACAGTCTGTTTTAAAAAAGGCGAAACATATATCCTATAATTCAATTGTAAACACGGAAAGAAAGAGCAAGAGCTGCAGATTCAAAAACTAAATATTCGCTCAACAGTTGATATTTTATTAGTACGTTTATTTTTGGACGCTTGCTTCCAAACCTTTCCTTCAACTTTATCAGAGGTTATTCAGGCTTCCGTGCATGCGCCGCTTCCCTGGGAGCCCACGTTTTGACAGCCAATCAGTCCGTGTATGCAGTCGCTGCGCTCTGTCCCTTTGCGGCTTTACCTGAGGTACTGTTTGTTTACTCTATACTTTGTCTCCCCCCTCCCCCCTCCAACCACTCCTGCTGCTGTGTTTTATAATCCTTTCTCTCGCCTCATTTGTTCATAGGTTCCAGTTTCAACGCGCGTATTTAAATCCACGACTATCGCTTTCTGCGACATTTCCCAAATATTAAGGAAAAGGTTGTCATTGGACTATAAAAGTGGTCTCATCAAATAATATAAGTATTGGTTCTCCGGAGGCTTTGGCACTGTCATTTGGTCTTTGCGTGCAATTGTTTACTGTCTCTTTCTTCTTTTTATTCAGATTTACACCTGATGACGTAGTTTCAAGTTACGAAACCGGTCGTGCCTTTAATAAAGGATTTATAACAGTTGCGGCGGTTTTTTGTCAATAAGCAAATGAATTTTAGTTCTATTTAGTATGTCAATGGTTAACCCTTTTCCTTGCTGCTGAGCTGTATATTATCACACAATTTTGCAATCGTGTAAAGCTTTGTTTATCGTAAGTATGTGGTAACCAATATTTAAGAAGACATAGTACCACGTGATGTCGAGACAATATAGACTCTAGAGCGTGGGTAGTCAACCTTTTTTACCTACCGCCACTTTTGTATCCCTATCAGTAGTAAAATTTCCTAACCGCCCACCGGTTCCATAGTAATGGTGATTTACAAAGTCGTGAATTTACTTTAATTAATAAAATTTATGAAGCATAGTTACCGCAAAGTAAACCGTATAATAACAATTATTTACCAAATTGACTCCACCACTGCTCTGGTTTCTAGAGGCATGTCTTCAATCCATTCGCTGCACCAGCTGTTTACATTAGCGCTAATCTTTTAACATCTGTTATACGCAGGACACGAATACCAATGAACAAATTATCGAAGAAGTTGTGTTCCTGTTGCTGTTGTGGTCTTCAGTCCAAAGAGTGGTTTGACGCAGCTCTCCATGCTATTCTATCCTGTGCAAGCCTCATCATCTCCGAGTAACTAATGCAAGCTACATCCTTCTGAATCTGCTTAGTGTATTCTGTATTCATCTCGTGTTCTCCCTCTACGATTTTTGCCCCCCCCCCCCACGTTTCCCATCAGTACTAAAGTGGTGATCCCTTGATGCTTCAGAATGTGCCCTACCAACAACTCTCTTCTTTTAGTCGGGTTGTACCACAAATTTCTCTTCTCCACAGTTTCATTCAGTACCTCGTCATAAGTTACATGATCTACCCATCTAATGTTCAGCATTCTTCTGTTGCTCTACATTTCAAAAGCTTCTATTCTCTTCTTGTCTAATCTGTTAATCGTCCGTGTTTCACTTCCATACATGGCTACACTCCCTACAAACACTTTCAGAAAGAACTTCCTGGGGCTTAAATCTATACTCGATGTTAACAAATTTCTCTTCTTCAGAAACGCTTTTCTTGCCATTGCCAATCTACATTTTGTATCCTCCCTACTTCGACCATCATGAGTTATTTGCTGTCCAAATAGCAAAGCTCATTTACTACTTAAAGTGATTTAATGGATTACATTCCATTATCCTCGTTTTGCTTTAGTTGATGTTAATCTTATATCCTCATTTCAAGATGCTGCCCATTCCCTTCAACTGCTCTTCCAAATTCTTTGCTGTCTTTGACAGAATTACAATGTCATCGGGAAACCTCAGATTTTTATTTCTTCTCCCTGGACTTTAATTCCTACTCCAAATTTTTCTTTTGTTTCCTTTACTGCTTGCTCAATATACAGATTGAATAACATCGGGGATAGGCTACGACCCTGTTTTACTCCCTTCTCAACCATTGTTTTCCTTTCGTGCCCCTCCAATCTAACTGCCATCTGCTTTCTGTACAAATTGTAAATAGGCTTTTGATCCCTGTGTTTTATCCGTGCCACCTTTAGAATTTGAAAACGAGTATTCCAGTCAACATTGTCAAAAGATTTCTCTAAGTATACTAATGCTATAAACGTAGGTTTGCCCATCCTTAAGCTATGTTCTATGAAAAGTCGTACGGTCAATATTGCCTGGCGCGTTCCTACGTTTCTCGGGAATCCAAACTGATCTTCCCACAGGTCGGCTTCTGCCAGTTTTTGCATTCATCTGTATAGAATTCGAAAGAATTCAAAAACACGAAAGACGTTACGATGCTTGATTTGATTGCACGCAGGACAAACATAAACAAAATTACGAATTTTTCGAACTTCACGGGCAGTGTGGCGCAATGAATGAGAGTTTGAACCGGCATTCTGGAGGAGTAGGCTTCAATTACCGTCCAGAGTTAGTTTTTCCGTGGTTTCCCTAAATCGTTTCATTCGAAATTCAACATGGCCGATTCCCTATTCCGCCACTGTGCTACTCGAGCCTCCTCTTCGTCTCTAATGACGTTGCAACCCGTCGGACGCTAAGTGCTAATGTTCCATCCTTCCTTCCTTTGAGCGAGGCTAGATTCAATTCCCATTCGATTATCCTGGTTTAAATCACCTTCACTTAACTCGTATACTGTCATGAGCAATTCTGAAAGATGTGGTCCAATTTGCTATCCCATACTAGTTTAACTGTTTCATCTACAATGGGCCTGGCATTCAATTCTGGTACTCCTATGTCTATTGCAGTAAGGAAAATAACAAACAGATGGTAGAATAACAACTCTCTCTCTCTCTCTCTCTCTCTCTCTCTCTCTCTCTCTCTCTCTCTCTCTCTCCCCCTCAGCACAGCAGCGCCCTGGCACGGAGGTCAATATAGAGGCGAGCTCGGAAGCGCTTTGATCCAGTTCGCAGCCTTAGCTGAAGCAGTCGATATCATCAAGAAGGACTAAAGAGTCGTTCAAGTTGTAACATATAGCTATAATCAGCGGTGGAAACATATTTGCGAACGCCGACCGTGTGCGGCTGTTTCTTGTTTGATCGTCTGATCAGTCGGAAGTTGCACTGCAGAGGAGAGTAAATGCCTATTCAAAATATAATTATTTTTGGATAGCTCAACATGAATTTCCTAAGGGACCGTAGTTTATCATGCATTTACCAGTAGAATATGGCGCGGAGAAAATATTTCGCCGCGTACAACTTCCGTCCGATTTCGACGAAAGAATTCGTGACTGTGAACTCTCTATTTGGCAGTAACATAAAGAAAATTAAATAACTTCATGAAGGAGTGACACATAGATTCTATATTAAATAAATAGTCCATACACCAGTTCCATTTAACTCTGAATTTATGGCAATTAATAGACGAACTTACACTGCAATGAAGGATTTAACATGGATGCCGTTTTGATCGGCACTTCTCGTAATGAAAACAATTCCTATGACGTTTTCACATACACGTCGCACAATAAATCTACTGCTAGGCACTTTTAGTATTACACATTTTCTTTACACTAAAACAATATTATTTTTTAACGATAATAATACGGCGGCAAGACATGCGCGTCCGACACAAGTTACAAGAGACAAGAGAAGAATGAGTAACTGTTCATCGCGAATATCTCGTACATAAAAAAAAAAAAAAAAAAAAAAAAAGGGTAAAAGTGTTCTTCTTCTGTCCGTTTTTCGCGCCGCGGTTTTCAAAGTCAATAACTCACTGCATCTCTGACGGCGCTTCGACAATAAACAAGTTACGTCACAGGTCGTTCACCTTTTACATTCTCGCAACATTATTTGCTAACTGTAGCTGTTGCCGAGCGACTGCTCGATTAGTGAATGATTTAAAATGATAAGGCAATCACATAATGTTACAAAGTCTCAGATGAAAATATACTTTTGTTAAATGTTGAACACTGTACTTCAAGACAACAGTTTGTTAATTAGCGAATCGAATAATGCTTAAATAGTCAATGACAGTTGTAAATATGCTACGCACTCCTGTGGCAAAGGATTGTGCCAAGTTAAGTAAATGTTTTACTCATGCATGTAATAAAGTGGAACTAATATTTCGTATGTTCCAGTTCGATGAGCCCTCATCCAGAACAAACGAAGCACCCACAATCATGGCCGAACAACTGTAGTTTCGTCTGGTCATAACATAATGAAATTTTGCTTGTACGTATACATGGCATTAAGAAGAATGCATGATGGTTCAAATGGCTCTGAGCACTATGGGACTTAACATCTATGGTCATCAGTCCCCTAGAACTTATAACTACTTAAACCTAACTAACCTAAGGACATCACCCAGCACCCAGTCATCACGAGGCAGAGAAAATCCCTGACCCCGCCGGGAATCGAACCCGGGAACCCGGGCGCGGGAAGCGAGTACGCTACCGCACGACCACGAGCTGCGGACGAGCATGCATGATAAAATTTGTGGGGAATACAGACCTTCCAGTCCTGACAACTGCAACAGCTCTGATCTGGCTGGACACTGAGTCGAACTGAGCTTCGATTCCCAACTCCCGTTATCCACGATGACGAGGGCGATAGGCGGGAGTGAACAGTTATCGCACGAGGACTCAGATAAGAAACACGTGACCAATGACAGTATTCGTGCCCGTTAACGAACCTACAATATGTGCACCCATCACGTGTCAGGGTAACCAAAAGGCTCCTGGGCCCGACCGAATCCGTACCCCGCTCCTAAAACACATTCCCCTGCCGCCACATTCTATCTAGCAAGCGTTTATAAGGCCTGCCTCAAACTCAGAGTGGAAAACTGCGAAGGTCGACACCCTACCCACACCGAACAAAAACCTGCTCCTTCCCCAAAGCTACAGGCCTATTTCCCTAATAACCAGCCTCAGTAAAAGCCTAGAATTAATAAGCCTTTCACGCCTCCGTCAATTCGTGACTGAAAACAATACCCTTATGCCCGAACAGTTTGGGTTCCGCACTATCCAACAATCCCTCCGGTCAGTAAAACACACCTGTCTGGCCAGAGCAAGGAGAGAAGCAACAGGAGTAGTGTTTCTGGACAAAGAGAAAGCATTTGATCGCTTGCCGGCCGGTGTGGCCGAGCTGTTCTAGGCGCTTCAATCTGGAACCGCGCGACCGCTACGGTCGCAGGTTCGAATCCTGCCTCGGGCATGGATGTGTGTGATGTCCTTAGGTTAGTTAGGTTTAAGCAGTTCTAAGTTCTAGGGGACTGATGACCTCAGATGTTAAGTCCCATGGTGCTCAGAGCCATTTGAACCATTTGATTTGATCGCGTCTGGCATGATGGCCTAATTTATAAGCTACGAGGGTTGAATGAAAAGCAGTGCCTCCATTTTCGTTAATTGGGTTTGGATGGGAATATTTTAATAAATCAACCGCACAAATAACCCTTAGAATGTGATCCCTAATTACCAATATTCACTTTTCACCATAATCAACCAGCCAATTGGATACATTTCTGCCAAGAGTGAACAAGATTTCTGAAGCCGTCACGGAAGAAGTCGACGCTCTGTCTCCGCAACCACAGTCTAACAGCTCTCTCAACGTCTTCATCAGAAGCATAAAGCTGTCCCCGCAGATTGTCTTTCATTATCGGGAACAGGTGGAAGTCAGACGGTCCTCAATCTGGACTGTATGGAGATGCCGTGCGGTGGTGAGATTCAGTCTCTGAAGTTATGCTGTGGTGGCACGTGAAGTGTGTGGTTGGCCATTTTCATGCTGCAGGAAAACATTTCCCTTTTCCTCTCGTGCCCTTGCTAGAGGGTTTCAGAGTTCGCAGCGTTGTGATGTAACGCTCTGAACTTATTGTTGTTCCACGATCAAGAAAATTTACCAGCATCTGCGTCGCAGAACACTGTGGCCATAATTTTTCCAGCTGAGGGCTGCGTCTTGAATTTCTTTTTGTAGGGCGAGTCTTAGTGTCGATATTCCATAGACCGACGTTTCGTCTCCTGTCACAGTTGAGTGGAGAAAGGCGTCACCTTCATTCTCGTAAAGCGAGAGGAGTTCCTGGCAAATTTCAAGCATGTGCGCTTGCATTTCAGGAGTCAGAATACGGGGTACCCATCGTGTACAGATCTTCCGGTAGCCAAGCAAAGCAATAATGTGACCCACACGTTCTTGTGAGTCGCCGATTGTGCTTGCAATTTCTCTCTGAGTGATACGACGCTCGTCCTGAATCAATCTGTCAACACTTTGCTTGTGAAACTCGCTGATTACTGTCACAAGACGTCCAACTCTTTGTTTGTCACGCACGTCAGATGTTCCCGCCTCAACATATTTAAACTTACTCGCCCAATGACGCACAGTACTCACATCAACACAATCACCATAAACTGCTTTCATTCACTACTGAATCTCCTTTGGGGTGGCACCTTCTGCTGTCAAGAATTCAATGACTGCGCGTTGCTTAAATCGCATTGACCGGGCGTCTGCGCAGGATTCCATAGTTTACACTGTAACAACACAACCGTCCAATGCTAAGGCTTCCCGCCAACTGGAGCTGTAGCGAAGAGGCTACGGAACAAGCCAGTACCTGTCGCATACCAATGCTGCCAACTGTTGAAGAGTTACGAAGGTGGAGGCATTACTTTTCGATCAACCCTCGTAGATCAGACAGGGCGCCCAGTACACACAATCTGGATCATTCACTCCTTCCATACAGGACGACAGCTCTTCGTAAGGAACGGAGACAAGTCCAGCCAGACGCTGCGGAGCGCGGCAGGAGTCCGGCAAGGCTCGGTTGTAGGTCCTGTTCTTTATACAGTATACATGAATGGTATTCCTAGACAAATCGGCGGAGAGGCCATGTTCAGAAGACGTCGTGGCCTCGTCGAAATACACCGCCACCTGCAACGACACCTCGACAAGATTACACAGTGAAGTAACCGATGGAAGATAAAGATCAACTCCACAAAGTGCCAGGAGATCTATTTCACTATTTCACCCCCCAGAATCAATCTCCGTGCTCGTCAACTCATCAGTGACGGCAGAGAATCGACTTCGAGAATCTCAGTAATTTACCTGGGCCTTACAGCGGTACTGGCATCTCACCACCGCAGGAAACAAACACTGCGCCCTCCTCTGTAGGCTGCATTCCCTGCTGAAAGGTGACGGGTTAACCCCTCCTCTGGCGCCAGCTCATACTCCCGGCCATGTTGTACGACTCACAAGTGTGGTCTATGGCGTCAGACACAGCACTAACCCGACTGGAACGTCTCCAAAAATAAGTTTTCGTTGGCACCTCAGGGGCTCGCAGATACGTCCCCAACACACACATAAGAGACTTTTTAGGGCAACACACCATTTAAACACTTATTCAGGACAAATCCACAAAATTCTACGACATTTTTCGCCCCAAATTCTCATTCAAAATTCGGGACACGAACCACCAGCAGCTTCTCACAAACGCCCAAAATCAAGTCTTACGTGCCACTTTAGTGACCAACAGCGCACACACAAAACACGAAACGCAATGAAAACACACGCGCAACCCCAATCCCTCATCTTCACGAATCTCCCTACCACATTTTGAAGTTGGACGGGCACTGCCTAGTGGTTCAAAAGTGTGTGTGAAATCTTATGGGACTTAACTGCTAAGGTCATCAGTCCGTAAACTTACATACTACTTAACCGAAATCATCCTAAGGACAAACACACACACCCATGCCCGAGGGAGGACTCGAACCTCCGCCGGGAGCAGCCGCACAGTCCATGACTGCAGCGCCTGAGACCGCTCGGCTAATCCCGCGCGGCCCCCCTAGTGGTACTTCTGTAAGTAGGCTGTTTAGGCTTTTATGTTGGTAACGCCACGTAGCGCTCTGTACGAAAATAGCTGATTGCGCTGTGTGCAGTCTGTGGCTGGTTGGACTCATTGTTGGAATATTCGCTTGGGTAGTGTTGGGCAGTTGGATGTGAACAGCACGTAGCGTTGGGCAGTTGGAGGTGAGCCGCCAGCAGTGGTGGATGTGGGGACAGAGATGGCAGAGTTTTGAGAGGTTACTAAAAGCGGACGATCTGTCAGTTTAGTGATGATCAGAATAAGTGAAGAGAAAACTGAGTACGTTGAGTTTTACTCAGTTGTTTCTGTAGCCGGCCGATGTGGGCTAGCGGTTCTAGGCGCTTCGGTCCGGAATGCGCGACTGCTACGGTCGCAGGCTCGAATCCTGCCTACGACATGGATGTGTGTGATGTCCTTAGGTTAGTTAGGTTTAAGTAGTTCTAAGTTCTAGGGGACTGATGACCTCAGATGTTAAGTCCCATAGTGCTCAGAGCCATTTGAACCATTTTTTGTTTCTGTATCAAATAACATAAGAGTTTTTCCAGCACTGTCATTCTTAATTTTTCAAAGGGTACGTTTCATTTCATACACAACATAAACAACCGTAGCCTTCAAGCTTCAATGACAAATACGGTAACGTCATAAAATGCTTCCTGTCTATGATAGAATTAATAAATCGTAGTGGTTGGCGAGTGGCGGTGTCCCATACTCTCGGTAACGTGTAACTACGAAGTCTCCAGTCGGCGAGAGACCTAAAGAACGTGCTGGTCAGGGTATCAGTATTAGAACACCCTGTGTATCGAGGTAGGTCGGTACAGCGCGGTCTACATGCGACTTGGTGGATGATAAAGCCGAAGGAACAACCACAGGTATAACAGAGACCAGGCAGATGGCCTGTACTGACGACCCGGGACAGTCCAGCGTTGCGGGGGGCAGTTATAAAAAAAAATCAGATGAAACCAGCAGACGGAGTCACTCGTGACTTGCAAAGTGCTATCAGCAGTTCAGCTGGCGCAGTGACTGGGTGTAGGATGTTAAAAAGAATGGGATGCAGTCAGTGGACGAGCAGATCCTCATAAGCCAGACATTTCTGTAGACGATGCTGAACGATGCATGGCGTGGTGTAAAGGGAGAACCCACCGGACATTGGATGACCGGGAACAAGTGATGTGGAGTGATGAATCACGCTACACCCTGTGAGAATCCAGTGCAAGTGTCTGGGTTTGGAGCACGGCCGGAGAACGTCACCTTCAATCGTGAGTAGGGAGAACAGTGAAGTTCCCAGGAGGTGGTGTTACGGGGGATGGAAGGTTGTTTCGTGGTTGGGGTACGGTTCGCTTATTGCGCTTAAGAAAACGCTAAGTGCGGAAGGAAATGAACACATTTTGCAGCACTGTGTACACCATACTGTAGAGGAACAGTTCAGAGATTGATTGTATCGGCATTACAATGTACCCAGTCATAAAGAAGCGTCTGTGAAGCGCTGGTCAGTGGACGATAGCGTTCCTGGACTGGAACTGCCTGCCCAGGATCCCCACCTGAACCCAGTGGAACAACTTTAGGATGAGTTAGGCTGCTGACTTCGCTCCAGACCCCAGCGCCCGATATCATTACTGTATCTGGTCTAGGCTCTTGAGGTAGAATGGCCTGGCATTCCTCCACGGACATCAAGGCGTCTCACTGAAAGTGTCCCCAGCGTAGTTCAAGCCGTCATGAGGAAGAAGGGCGGCACGCCCCATATACACTGAAGAGCCAAAGAAACTGGTACACCTGTCTAATATCGTTAGGGCCACACGAAGACGCAAAAGTGCCGCAACACGACGTGGCATGGACTCGACTAATGTCTGAAGAAGTGCTGGAGGGAACTGACACTATCAGTCCTGCAGGGCTGTCCATAAATCCGTAAGAGTACGAGGGGGTGGAGACCTCTTGTGAACAGCACGCGTCAAGGACTCCCAGATGTGCTCAATAATGTTCATGTCTGCGGAGCCTGGTGGCCAGCGGAAGTGTTTAAACTCAGAAGGGTGTTCCTGGAGCCACTCTGTAGCAATTCTGGACCTCTAGAGTGTCGCATGTCCTGCTGGAATTTGCCAAGTCCGTCGGAAAGCATAATAGATATGAATGGATGCAGATGATCAGACAGGATATTTACGTAAGTAGTCATATCAGGGGTCCCATAATACTCCAACTGCGCACGCCCCACACCATTACAGAGCCTCCACCAGCTTGAACAGTCCCCTGCTGACCTGCTGGGTCCATGGATTCATGAGGTTGTGAGGTTGTCTCCATACCCATACACGTCCATCCGCTCGATACAGTTTCAAACGAGACTCCTCCGACCAGGCAATTGTTGATGGGCCAGCATTGCAATCTGCAGCAGTTTACGGGAGGGTTGCACTTCTGTCACGTTGAGCGGTTCTCTTCAGTCGTTGTTGGTCCCGTTCTTGAAGCATCTTTTCCCGGCCGCAGTGATGTCGGAGATGTGAAGTTTTACCGGATTCCTGATATTTACAGTACACTCGTGAAATGGTCGTACAGGGAAATCTCCACTTAATCGCTACCTCGGAGATGCTTTGTCCGCCGGCCGGAGTGGCCGAGCGGTTCTAGGCGCTACAGCTTGGAACCGCGCGACCGCTACGGTCGCAGGTTCGAATCCTGTCTCGGGCTTGGATGTGTGTGATGTCCTTAGGTTAGTTAGGTTGAAGTAGTTCTAACAAGGGAACGTCCCCATCGCACCCCCCTCAGCTTTAGTTATAAGTTGGCACAGTGGACAGGCCTTGAAAAACTGAACAGAGATCAATAGATAAAACAGGAAGAAGTTGTATGGAACTATGAAAAAATAAGCAAAATATACAACCTGAGTAGCCCAAGCGCAACATAGGCAACATCAAGGACATCACCAGCTAAGGAGCGCCGTGCTCCCGTGGTTAGTGTGAGCAGCTACGGAGCGAGAGGTCCTTAGTTTAAGTCTTCCCTCGAGTGAAAAGTTTAATATTTTATTTTCAGACAATTAACAAAGTTCAGGCACTCACACATAATCAACTTCGCTTTCCAAAATTCCAGGACATTTTCAGATTTGCTTGGACATATGCAGGATTTGACGGTCTACACACGGAAAAATTTGAAAACGTTAAAAACATATGTTATGACAGCACAAGGAAAACTGTGCGACTGTGAAACTGTTGCATTCATTTGTTGCAGTTTATGTGACAAACTCTTATGTTTTCATCACTTTTTTGGGAGTGATTATCACATCCACAAGAAAACCTATATCGGGCAAGGTAGAAGAATCTTTTTACCCATTGGCCAAGTGTACAAGTTAGGTGGGTCGACAACATATTCCTGTCATGTGACGCACATGCCGTCACCAGTGTCATATAGAATATATCAAGCGTGTTTTCCTGTGGAGGAATTGGTTGACCTATGACCTTGCGATCAAATGTTTTCGGTTCCCATTGGAGAGGCACGTCCTTTCATCTATTAACCGCACAGTTTTGCGGTGCGGTCGCAAAACACACACACTAAACTTATTACAGTGAACAGAGACGTCAGTGAACGAACGGACAAATCATAACTTTGCGAAAATAGAGAAAGTAAACTTTTCACTCGAGAGAAGACTTGAAGCACGGACCTCTCGTTCCAGAGCTGCTCACGCCAACCACGGGACCACGGCGCTCCTGAGCTCATATTGTCCTTGGTGTTGCCTATCTTGCTCGTGGACTACTCAGTGTGTATATTTTGCTTACTTTTTTCATAGTTCCACACAACTTCTTTCCGTTTTGTCGATTGATCTGTGTTCAGTTTTTCAAGACCTATCCACTGTGCCACCTTATAACTAAATCTGAGGGGGGTGCGATAGGGAGGTTCCCTTGTAAGTTCTAGGGGACTGATGACCTCAGAAGTTAAGTCGCATAGTGCTCAGAACCAAGATGCTTTGTCCCACCATTCCTGCGCCGATTGTAACACCACGTTCGAACTCACTTAGCTCTTGATAACCTGCCATTGTAGCAGCAGTAACCGATCTGAGAACTGCGCCACACACCTGTTGTCTTATATAGACGCTGCCGACCGCAGCGCCGTATTCTGCCTGTTTACATATCTCTGTATTTGAATACGCATGCCTATACCACTTTCTTTGGCGCTTCAGTGTAAATTTCCACTAATATTTATCCGGATACCTTTAATTAGTGTACGGTGGTTCACATATATTCCATTAAAACGTAATTCTTCTTCGTTTTCCCAGTTTAAGAAATTGAAAATTTGATCTAGGACTGCTGCAGCCGGCCGAAGTGGCCGTGCGGTTAAAGGCGCTGCAGTCTGGAACCGCAAGACCGCTACGGTCGCAGGTTCGAATCCTGCCTCGGGCATGGATGTTTGTGATGTACTTAGGTTAGTTAGGTTTAACTAGATCTAAGTTCTAGGGGACTAATGACCTCAGCAGTTGAGTCCCATAGTGCTCAGAGCCATTTGAACCATTTTTGACTGCTGCGAATAGTTTTGGTCGTACGGAGTCTCCTTGCCCGCGTCCTCTCTGAAATCCGAGTTTTTCCCTACTGTGGTGAACTCTAATGCAAGTTGCAGCAGTGACGATTAAGTACATTCTTCGGAATATCAACATATGTAGATTGTATGCCATGTTCCTCAAAGGCTGGCAGTACAGATTTTGTTGAAACTGACTCAAAACAGTTCTCGGAACGTTTGAATTGTATTCCAAATGGTAGTTCGTAGTAATTGTTTCGTGCTATTGTTTCGTTCATGCCTTACAAATTATCGCCAGTGCTTCTGAGGCGGGCATTTTAATTTACTTGATTAAAATTTAAGCTTAATAATTTCCTGCAAAATGGCTAAGCAGGGATGGCTAGAGAACAAATTTAAGGATGTTGACTCAAGTTACTCAAGTTATCTGCGTGATTGATGTAGTATAGTTACCGTCATGAGGTGGCACAGGACCGCAAGTCCCACAGCCACACCCGCCAACCGAAGCGCAATTTACTGCCTCACCAACTCAGACCAGAACATATCGGTAATGCTGTATCGTAACATATCACAAATTAAAACTATGCTTTGAGCTCTAGTCGACCTTAGAGGCTTATCTCACTAGGGGTAAGATAGATACTGCTTACAGGAAAATTAAAGAGCCCTTTGGAGAAAGGAGAACCATTTGCATGAATATCAAGAGCTTTGATGGAAACCCAGTTCTAAGCAAAGAAGGGAAAGCAGAAAGGTGGAAGGAGTATATAGAGAGTCTATACAAGGGCGATGTACTCGAGGAAAATATTATGGAAATGGAAGAGGATGTAGATGAAGATGAAATGGGAGATATGATATTTGCGAGAAGAGTTTGACAGAGCACGGAAACACCTGAGTCGAAACAAGGCCCCAGGTGTAGACAACATTCCATTAGAACTACTGATGGCCTTGGGAGAGGCAGTCCTGACAAAACTCTACCACCTGGTGAGCAAGATGTATGAAACAGGCGAAATACCCTCAGACTTCAAGAAGAATATAATAATTCCAATCCAAAAGCAGGTGTCGACAGGTGTGAAAATTACCGAACTATCAGTTTAATAAGTCACAGTTGCAAAATACTAACGCGAATTCTTTACAGACGAATGGAAAAACTGATAGAAGCCGACCTCGGGGAAGATCAGTTTGGATTCCGTAGAAATGTTGGAACACGTGAGGCAATACTGACCCTACGACTTATCTTAGAAGCTAGATCAGGGAAAGGCAAACCTACGTTTCTGGCATTTGTAGACTTAGAGAAAGCTTTTTACACTGTTGATTGGAATACTCTAAAGGTGGCAGGGGTAAAATACAGGGAGCGAAAGGCTATTTACAATTTGTACAGAAAGCAGATGGCAGTTATAAGATTCGAGGGGTATGAAAGGGAAGCAGTGGTTGGGAAGGGAGTGACACAGGGTTGTAGCCTATCCCCGATGTTATTCAATCTGTATATTGAGCAAGCAGTAAAGGAAACAAAAGAAAAGTTCGGAGTAGGTATGAAAATCCATGGAGAAGAAATAAAAACTTTGAGGTTCGCCGATGACATTGTAATTCTGTCAGAGACAGCAAAGGACTTGGAAGAGCAGTTGAACGGAATGGATAGTGTCTTGAAAGGAGGATATAAGATGAACATCAGCAAAAGCAAAACGAGAATAATGGAATGTAGTCGAATTAAATCGGGTGATGCTGCGGGAATTAGATTAGGAAATGAGACACTTAAAGTAGTAAAGGAGTTCTGCTATTTGGGGAGCAAAATAACTGATGACGGTCGAAGTAGAGAGGATATAAAATGTAGACTGGCAATGGCAAGGAAAGCATTTCTGAAGAAGAGAAATTTGTTAACATCGAGTATAGGTTTAAGTGTCAGGAAGTCGTTTCTGAAGGTATTTGTATGGAGTGTAGCCATGTATGGAAGTGAAACATGGACGATAAATAGTTTGGACAAGAAGAGAATAGAAGCTTTCGAAATGTGGTGCTACAGAAGAATGCTGAAGATTAGATGGGAGATCACATAACTAATGAGGAAGTATTGAATAGGATTGGGGAGAAGAGAAGTTTGTGGCACAAATTGACTAGAAGAAGGGATCGGTTGGTAGGACATGTTCTGAGGCATCGAGGGATCACCAATTTAGCATTGGAGGACAGCGTGGAGGGTAAAAATCGTAGAGGGAGACCAAGAGATGAATACACTAAGCAGATTCAGAAGGATGTAGGCTGCAGTAGGTACTGGGAGATGAAGAAGCTTGCACAGGATAGAGTAACATGGAGAGCTGCATCAAAGCAGTCTCAGGGCTGAAGACCACAACAACAACAACATGCAATTGGTAATAATATTTGTGAATACTTATGACAGAGTAATATGTCCAAAGATAATTTTTTCTCGTTTGCCTCGTGATAGCAAATAAATTACAACCTTGTTATAATTGGGGGGATTTGTCTGCTTCCGCAAACTTTCTGTAAATAATTTTGCAAATTACTAGTGTTTAAGATTTTTCTCAAACTTTAATCATTTATACTAAAACACAATTATCTCCAGGAGCCTTCTCTTTCGTCATACTTCGACTGGGTTTATGTACCTCATTTGACCTTCCTTCAGAATCAATCCAGATGAAATTATCGTCACTTTGTGTATGGTCTCTTTGTTCACATGGGACCTTGTGAAAGATACATTACAGTTACCAGACCACTTCCCTCTCGAAACTATCAAACTGTTTCACCATACTTTGACCACCACCTGCTTGTTGCGTAGTGATAAATTTTATGAAACGACAGACTGAATAGCGATGGCCTCCCCACTATCTCCGGCAATGGCTAATTTCGTTGTGAAGCATTTCGAAAAACACGCCTTAAATTCATCTCCTCTTCTTTCATCTTACTCCTTTCGCTATGTTCAAGAAACATTCCTGATCTGCCCACTTGGAATCGAAGCCCATCATCTGCTCTTCGATCGTATGAATAACATGCACCCTAATATCAACTTCACCTCTTAACCGAAAGTGAGCACATATTGACTGACGTACATCTCAGCGTAGAAAGCTTTCTTATCCAGCGCAAAAGAAGCTGTTTTAAACAAGCTGATAAACAGATCTGAACCTCTTACGGGAAGCTAGCACGTACATCTCAGCGCTTTCTTATCCAGCGCAAAAGAAGCTGTTTTAAACAAGCTGATAAACAGAGCTGAACCTCTTACCGGAAGCGAGCACGTATTGACTGACGTACATCTCAGCGTAGAAAGCTTTCTTATCCAGCGCAAAAGAAGCTGTTTTAAACAAGCTGATAAAACAGAGCTGCAAATATTTACGACAAGGAACACCTAGAGCCCGAGATAGGTTCCTGAGAAACGCGTTCTGGAAGAACGGCTGTAGCGATCGGAAGGTTAACTTAGCTATCTATAAGAAACTAAAACAAAGAGACGCTCAATGATCAGAATGTGATCAGCTCGTAACATTCCTTCCTTTCTTAAGGTCAAATGAAACAGGTGGACTCCTGGGCAGATATTGTATTCAGTCCATTTTCCGATCACCCAAGAAAACTAGAGAGATGCTGCCCCCAGAAGAATAAGCATTGGTCTTGGTGATACCGAAATTTATGAAATAGGTTGTAAATATGGTAGCAGTTGCTTTGGTCAGTCAGTACGAACGACTGCAGAATGCTAACCACATTGAATATTGCGATTTCGACAAATCTGCTGCCCCCACACACAGCCTCACGAAAGAACACACGATTATGTTTGATAAAACGGAAATATTAAACGCTAAGCTGAAAGGCAACAGAGAAATGTGCGGAGTCATTCAAGGGCTATCGAAATCGGCACCGCTACCAATGTTCATCAGTGACAGACATTGACATATGGAAGTTCTGTGACTTCATGACGTCTCCATGACAGAATTCGGCAAGGGCTGACACCCATTTCACAAGACTTTCTGCAAACGTGACGCCGTTTTGACGTCACGCGCAATATCGACGACCGCAGCAACTGCTGTCGACTTTCGTTAGTGTTCGATACAAAACCCTCACAAGAATTAATGCACGCGTATCGGAGATTTATAAAAAACACGTAGTTCTTGGTACGATTTAGATTGATATTTTTATAATTAAATGTCACATATTGATTTACCGACGGTTAATGCTTTCGTATAAGAGTACTCTCTCAGGAGCGAGTTGTTATCGTCCATAATTTACAAATTAACCATAAAACACACTTGTATTATAACTTGTAGCACGCCGTTTCAACAAACGGAGCATTGAAAATTTATCGCAAATATGTCACCATTATCATTAAATTTCAGTTAATAATGCATCAACCATATAAGCCTTCAAGACGTACATTGTTAACCAAGAAAGGAGACTGCTATCGCATGATGAAGTTCTAGCGTAAATGATTATGGCGAGGAATGTAGGTTCGCATCCCGCTTAATGCAGTTCTTTTTATCTTAGAGTTGTTAACTCATTCCGGGACTCTTATGAATGCATGTATATTCTGCAGTATACGACGATACTTACATTTCTGTGTGACACAGAAGGTAGGATGAATAAATATTTGGCGTTTTCCGAGAGTGAGGTTAGGTACTAGCCTAAGAGGACAGATTAAACTGTTGCGAGTGAAACGAGGAGCAATACCGTTCATTTTCTCCCTCGTCACATAGTCGACAGCAATTCCTGCGGTTGTTGATATTGCGCGTGCCATTGATATGACAGCACGTTTGTAGAAAGTCTTGTGAAACGAGTGTTGTCTTTCAACTAACGGCCGAATGAAATCTCGTGATCATGTCGACGGAGGAAGTCGTCGTAAGATCGAGACTGAATACAATTTCGCGGGAAGAGCTTCGTGAAGCATTTATTCAGCAATGCTGACCCGAAAAACTACGTTACTTGTGTGTTCCGGATGAACCCTTGAACTATACAAAGATTTAAGGAAGTTAAGAATGTCTGTACAGTTTTCTCCGTGTATTTTGTAACTATGCTTGTGCCATCTTAACTGATGAAATCTGGAGTCTATCCAGCATACATTTTCTTTCCTGCCTACTTCGTGTTTTCATTTTTTTCGATTGTTTCTCATATCATATTTTCGTGACATCTTCTCATATCCTCTCGAAGACTTTTCCTCAATATTTACAGATATTGCAGTAGTGTCGACGGAAGTTCTACTGCAGACAGTAATTGCCTAGCAAGGAATCCCTTGAGTGCAAGGTCGCAAATTCATTCTTTAGTAAGGCTCTTTGCAAAATGTTGTGTTAACAGTTATGACAGGAAAAATATTAGCTGCTGTTGACTCACCGTTTGCATCAGGAGGGAGACAGAAAATAATGGGCAGGAGGTGCAGATTTGAATGTATTACACTTCACAAAATGGACATCGTCGACTTTCAAGAAATGTTCAAAACAAACCATTAATATGAACACCGAATGATAAATGGCGAGCCACAGTGATCACAAAGTTTCGCACCATCAAGATGGAAGGCGAACTCGTTGGGAGTTACACAGCGTGTATGACGTTCAGCTAGGTATCCACTCTTAAAGAATGCATATACGGGATAAGAGTCACTAACTATTGCCACCTATAATAACTCCGAAAGTATGACAGTAGCTGAAAAGTTTGCGGGACAAATATTGCATGGGACAACGGGGTCGCCGGCCGGTGTAGCCGAGTGGTTCTAGGCGCTTCAGTCTGGAACCGGCGACCGGATCCTGCCTCGGGCATGGATGTGTGTGATGTCCTTAGGTTAGCTAGGTTTAAGTAGTTCTAAGTTCTAGGGGACTGATGACCTCAGATTTTAGGTCCCATAGCGCTCAGAGCCATTTGAACCATTTTGAACAACGGGGTCCATAATATGACGTTAGTCTTTTGTTGGTAGGTGGGGTCGCGTCAGAGATATGAAGGTCAACTTTGTTTTTTCAAACGGGATGCTATAGTTCGGTGTTTATTTTCTGATAACGGTTATCGAGAGGAATCCAATGATATGTAACAGTAAGGTCTTTGAAGGTCAACGAAGGTCACAAAGGTGGCATTGACGTCTGTTTACAGAAGGTGTTCGAAGTTATGTCCATTGGTATCAATGTAGTGCTGCGATCTTCTTATCATGGATTGAGTGGAATTCCTTATTACTTCGGCACTTATCGTATCACACGCCCTGACAATTCTCTCTCGTATATGGTGCAAATAGAAAATATTCGCCGAATACGGCCTACGCATCTAACGTGCCATTGACATGTAAACACCATTCGACGGTCTCGCAATACAACGCTAATAGGAACGGTAAGACTAGTATCGTCGAATCAAGCGAATGTGAATGATGTATTCCTTCGAAGAGCAAGTCGATAAGCTTCTCATTTACGGAGAATGCCAACGAAATTCAGTGAGAGCTAGAGACTAACACGTTGAAAGATATCTTCTACTACTCACCCTACACGTCGTACATTTAAATGTGTGTATGATAAATTGAGCCGGCCGCTATGGCCAAGCGGTTCTAGGCGCTTCAGTCTGGAACCGCGCGACCGCTACGGTCGCAGGTTCGAATCGTGCCTCGGGAATGGATGTGTGTGGTGTCCTTAGGTTGGTTAGGTTAAAGTAGTTCTGAGTTCTATGGGACTAATGACCTCATATGTTAAGTCCCATAGTGCTCAGAGCCATTTGAATTTTTGATAAATTGAGAACAACTGGATCTTTAACGCATCGGAAACATATCCCGCAAAGGAAAGTTACTATTGACGAAACGGAAATCGGCACTCTTGCCACTGTGGTTCGAGATCCTTGAGTCAGTTCGCGTCAAATCGCAGGGTAATCTGGCATGATCCAGAGTAGTGTTGTTCGTGTTTTGCATCGCCATAAATACATCTTTACAATATCAGCTGGTACGGATTGATGCGTCGCATTGAATTCTGCGGATGGGCTCAACTTCAGATTCAGAGGGATGACACATTTATTAATTTGATTTTATTTACTGACGAGACTACATTCAGGAACCATGGAAATGTTAATTTGCATAACATGCAGAATTGGGCAATTGAAAATCCATCTTGGCTGCGGCAGGTGTCACACCAAAAACTGTGGTCGGTGAATGTATGGTGTGGGATTCTGGAGGACAAAATTACGGGCCCCTATTTCATCGAAGGAAATCTTAATGGTAGGAACTACACCACATTCCTGTAAGAAACATTAGGTCTGTTATTGGAAGAAATACCTTTAGGAACAAGGAATAGAATGTATCAACACGATGGGTGTCCGGCACATTTTTCGACGCGGAGGAGATGTGTCACGGGCGTATTCGTAAAAGACATTGTTTATAAAGACGTTCCAACTACACCTGAAGTTATGGGAGAGAGAATTGTCAGAACATGTGCTTCGATAAATGCCGATGTGATAAGTAATACCATGACCTTCAAAAACCTTACTGTTGCACATTACTGGATTCGTCTCGATAGCCGCTGTCAGAAAATAAGTACCACACTGGAGCATCCCATTAAAAAAAATTTACCTTCAGCTCTGACGCAACAAAAAACCAACGTCATATTATGATCCCCATTGTCCCATGCAACTTTTGTCCCACAAACTTTTCAGCTCCTATCATACTCACGCAGTTATTCCTGATGGCAATAGTTTGTGACTAACCCTGTAGAATCATATTGGTGTAACTGGGTAATAAGAACTGATGGAATGTGATGGCGTGCCACCGTATGCGAAACAGTCTGTCGTGGAGCTTATCGTGAAACTGGCTGTCCTTTAAGGCGAAGCTGCATATAGTGGAATAATATATTTTATAGGCACTGAAAAAAAAACAAACATCCAGGGGCTAAATTTGTCCAGTCGTTCCAGGTGGTATGAACTGCACTGTCGCAAGCTTTTCAGGAGGGATAGTTTACTCTAAAGGAGTAGGTTTTTTATATGCTGACTAGAAATCAATCAAAAGCAAGTCATTTCGATCAGCTGTTGGCCAACAGCAGTCGCCATACCATAATTTTAGTTCTCTTACGCCGATTTCCCCACTCTTGCTTGGTGTGGTGTAAATATTCCCTACTGCCCTTGCAAGGTGAAGCACGCAAGAAAAAATCATAGGAGGCAAAGAACCTCCAAATTCTCACGGCACAATAAACAACTTTCCAAGCAGTTTACTATTAAGATTAACAGTCGGCATAATTGTATACGACAGCATTAGGGCACCGATGTTAGTTGATCTTTATACAAGTCTCTTGGTACCGCTGATTTCCAGTGTTCGCCGGCCGGTGTGGCCGTGCGGTTAAAGGCGCTTCAGTCTGGAACCGCGTGACCGCTACGGTCGCAGGTTCGAATCCTGCCTCGGGCATGGATGTGTGTGATGTCCTTAGGTTAGTTAGGTTTAAGTAGTTCTAAGTTCTAGGGGGCTGATGACCACAGAAGTTAAATCCCATAGTGCTCAGAGCCACTTTTTTTTCCAGTGTTCCTTTCATTTGCACTTGCTCTTCAAATTCCCATTGGTCGTAATTGAAAACAAATTCCTTACTGAACGATCGGATAAGTTTGTTTATCTCATCTACAAATTTTCGGGCCGATTCCGCAGTTTGCTGTGCATTGTCAAGTTGGTGCTTTGTTTGAAATTTCGTTATCTTATGTCTTCCTGTTCTCTAACACTGAAGTTATGCGAACGTCCACTACTTCCCTTGAAATCACTGTAATCTATGTCGCGTGCAAGTAGTAGGCCACTATTCTGCACATCCTGTAAATTGTATCGAACATCCTCGAAACACGCAAACACACAGTTGTGACAAGTGCGCCCTGTCTTCCCTCAAACAGAGGTAGTTTTTCTTAAGCGCTGCTGCGGACTTATTTGAAACCTGTTCATAATCGGTTTCTTACTATGCTGCGCATGGTCTTCCATGTACGTAATTATGTTTAGTATCCGCTCCTTGGGCAATGATTGTCCTTTACTATGTTTCACTGGAAACGGGATTTGTGGCTTCCTGTCCGACAAAGATGATGTACTCGCTCGCCTTGCAGAAAAGCTAGTATTTCATCTGACACTTCTTTCTCGATCTGCGAAATTCTCTGGGTTCCTTTCTGACAAAATGTCAACTTCGGCAGCTGTGGCTGTAGACATAATACAATGTTTGCTTTGTTTATCGTTGCCGTTGCTCTGCTTTGTACGAGGTTTGGAACTTAAATAGTGGCAGCTACTTACGAACAACCTATACAAAAGAGTTACATGTTTGCACGTGTTACTGTCCTTCATATGGTTCAAATGACTCTGAACACTGTGGGACATAACATCTGAGGTCATCAGTCCCCTAGAACTTAGAACGATAAAGTCGAGTGCGTTTTAATTATCACCTCGAAAAGTTACGTAATTAATTTCTTCTTTATTTCCAGGTAAGTGTCTGCTATCCTGGTACAGACTGAGATCCCCGTGGCTGCGTGACTTCGATGTGTTCCAGGACTGCAGTCATCCACCGGCCCATTGTTCGTGACCGGGCCAAACATCTCACGAAATAAGCGTCAAACGAAAAAACTACAAAGAACGAAACTCGTCTAGCTTGAAGGGGAAAACCAGATGGCGCTATGGTTGGCCCGGTAGATGCCGCTGCCACAGGTCAAACGGATACCAACAACGTTTTCTTCAAATAGGAACCCCCATTTTTTTATTACATATTCCTGTAGTACGTAAAGAAATATGAATGTTTTAGTTGGACCATTTTTATCGCTTTGTGATAGATGTCGCTGTAATAGTCACAAACATATGGCTCACAATTTTCGACGAACAGTTGGTAACAGGAAGGTTTTTTAAATTAAAATACAGAACGTAGTATGTTTGAACATTTTATTTCGGTTGTTCCAATGTGATACATGTACCTTTGTGAACTTATCATTTCTGAGAACGCATGTTGTTACAGCGTGATTACCAGTAAATACCACATTAATGGAATAAATGCTCAAAATGATGTCCGTCAACCTCAATGCATTTGGCAATACGTGTTACGACATTCCTCTCAACAACGAGTAGTTCGCCTTCCGTAATGTTCGCACATGCATTGACAATGCGCTGACGCATGTTGTCAGGCGTTGTCGGTGGATCACCATAGCAAAAATCCTTCCACTTTCCCCACAGAAACAAATCCGGGGACGTCAGATCCGGTGAACGCGCGGGCCATGGTATGGTGCTTCATCCACCTGTCATGAAATATGCTATTCAATACCGCTTCAACCGCATGCGAGCTATGTGCCGGAGATCCATCATGTTGGAAGTACATCGCCATTCTGTCATGCAGTGAAACATCTTGTAGTAACATCTGTAGAACATTACGTAGGAAATCAGCATACGTTGCACCATTTAGATTGCCATCGATAAAATGGAGGCCAATTATCCTTCCTCCCATAATGCCGCACCATACATAAACCCGCCAAGGTCTCTGATGTTCCACTTGTCGCAGCCATCGTGGATTTTCCGTTGCCCAGTAGTGCATATTATGCCGTTTTACGTTACCGTTGTTGGTGAATGACGCTTCGTCGCTAAATAAAACGCGTGCAAAAACTCTGTCATCGTCCCCTAATTTCTCTTGTGCCCAGTGGCAGAACTGTACACGACGTTCAAAGTCGTCGCCATGCAATTCCTGGTGCGTAGAAATATGGTACGGGTGCAATCAATGTTGATGTAGCATTCACAACACCGACGTTTTTGAGATTCCCGATTCTCGCGCAGTTTGTCTGCTACTGATGTGCGGATTAGCCGCGACAGCAGCTAAAACACCTACTTGGGCATCATCATTTGTTGCAGGTCGTGGTTGAGGTTTCACATGTGGCTGAACACTTCCTGTTTCCTTAAATAACGTAACTATCCGGCGAACGGTCCCGAAACTTGGATGATGTCGTCCAGGATACCGAGCAGCATACATAGCACACGCCAGTTGGGCATTTTGATCACAATAGCCGTACATCAACTCGATACCGACCTTTTCCGCAACTGGTAAACGGTCCATTTTAAACGGGTAATGTATCACGAAGAAAATACCGTCCGCACTGGCGGAATGTTACGTGATACCACGAAGTTATACGTTTGTGACTATTACAGCGCCATCTATCACAAAGCGAAAAAAGTGGTTCAACTAAGACATTCAAATTTCTTGACGTACTACACCAATATGTAATAAAAATGGGCGTTCCTATTAAAAAAGAAAAACCGCAGTTGATATCCGTTTGACCTATGGCAGCGCCATCTAGCGGGCCAACCATAGCGCCATCTGGTTTCCCCCTTCAAGCTAGACGAGTTTCGTTCTTTGAAGTTTTTTCGTTAGGTACTTACTTCGTGAGATATTTGGCCCGGTCACTATGAATGGACCACCCTGTATATAAAAATTTAATTACGTAACTTATTTGTTCTGTATGACAATTGAAAGCTTATGATTAGCCCTCGTAAATGCGCGTGTAGCACTGTCGCAAATCCTTCTGTGGCTACATAATGCTCAGCCTGAAGACGCTGGGAATGGCGCCAGACACGCATCCGTCGCTCAAGGTGCTGAGGTGACGCGCCAGGAGCAAAGATGCGGAGCAGATGTGTCGGCCGCACGCGACCCGACACGATAATAGCCGCCACATGTGGATCACAAGTCCAAGGTGTTAGCGCCGCGACGCTGCCTCCGCCGCTTTCGCAACGTGGGTACGTAGCGAGGCGCACCGGCCGGGCTGCCTCGACACGCGCTGGGCGGGCTCTCGCTCGCTTGGCTGCTGCTCTCGTTATCCAACTCATCTGCATAATATGAGGCGCGCATCAGTCTCCACTTGCAATTAGTCGAGAGAAATAGCAAATGAATTACGACGCTGCCGCGCCAGCTCGTCGATAAAAGCTGGTGTCGCAAGTTCCAGTTGAGGGAAAATCCCAAACGGCGTCCACCGATCGACGGTTGACAAGCGAACTGTTTTTGTTACAGTTAACTAATGCTTTTGACGTCACGGGTAATTCTGTTCTATCAATTTGCGGGAATCCCGAGTGGGAATTGTATGCGACAGAGGACATAAGACCGGTCTAGATGACGCTTTTCGATACTGTAGAAGCTCGTCGCGTTTCCTCCAGCGGAGATGAAAACTGAGAACATTCTCGAAACATCGCAGATATCTGGCATTATGAAATGCAGAGCATCATTTGTACAGAAGGCCACTTGACATAAAAGTTTTCTGGGTTTGGTACCGCGTCATAATGTAAAAAACTACTGCTGCTATAGAAAAACCAGCAGAAAAACGTTGGTTTTTCTATAGCAGCAGTAGTTTTTTACATTATGACGCGGTACCAAACCCTGAAAACTTTTATGTCGACTGACTCTGGCCGCAGATCTACGCAATTATAGAAGGCCACTTCTCTAAATAAAGGAAACACAAAAAATTAGACAGAAATCATTTTCGTAGCGGAAAAGTGTCAAAACTGCTAAAAGAATAGCATGTGAGAAGAAAACCCGATGAAGCAATTGGAAATGATATTTAATACGATTTTAATAGTAAATTTGTCACGATATTTACAATCTAACATTGTTTCGCTCAGTGTGTCCACTCGAATTCATATTCCAAGAGATCTCACAAAGTAATAATCGACGCTAACGAAACTTTTCGGCTATTGCCATAAATATGACCATCCACGTGACCCACTTACAGTTTTTTGATCTCGATGATAATTACGATCCTATAAAAATTTACGCATCGTATAAAAACGAAAATAACAGTGCTTCTGAAATCAATTCATGCGGTAATCAGTTTCGCGACAAGCATTTAAGAGGTCTGTTCAAAAAATTCCGGAACATTCGTAATTTCGCGCCAATGGTTTGTTGGAGCGAAATGCGGTTGGCATCCCTGCACACGCCTGTGTTTAATGTTTATCTGCGGCAAGTTTCATTGTTATATGTCTATTGGTTATTGTTGAGTGGTGTTTGAGTAGAATGTTGTGTCGCACCGTTGGCGAATTTCGAGATGGTAGAGTTAGCGTCTGCATAAAATTTTGCGTCAAAATCAAGAAAACCTTTACAGAGACATCCAATTGATGCAGGAAGCTTACGGTGACGAGTGTTTAAGCCAAGGACCTTGTAAAAAATAACTAGACTCACTGATGGCGCTGCAGTCGCGGGATAATTTGAACCTTCGGCTGGACGCCATTATAGTGACTGTAATCTGATGTGTTGTGTAGTACTGTTGTTTATGAAGACCCTGATTGAACGTTGTTTATTTGTTGGGACATACATACAGTATTTGTTACTCGTAATTCTACTGTCTGTACGTTCCAATCAAAAGAAGTACAATGGTGAAGAATTGTGCAGTTATTAATTGTAGAAATAAATTCGAGAAAGGAACGACTATTACATTTCACAGATATGTGAATATTTTAAGTTGTTTTGTATCTCAGTGCACTTGCTTAATAAATGTTTTTGTAACACGGTGTTACCATAATGTCTGTGCATCTATTTGCAGGTTTCCTTTCTCAAACCCATAGCTGTTACAAAAAATGGTTACACGCTGACAGGGGGCAACATTTCCGACCGACAGAATACCATTTTATATGTTCTGATCATTTTGAAGAAAGTTGGCTGATCTGTAGTGTTTTCATGGTCTAGGTTAGGTTGAAACTTGATAATTTGGTCGTGAGTTGCCAAAGCACTATGCCATATATAACGCACTTCTCGTCATAAAATCTAAAGCAAGGTAGAGTCAGAAAATATCTATTAATATAGTGGGCAAATCTTCGAGTATTTTGATGCATTTTGCGTACATCTATCGTAAATGAACTACGAAAAATGCTAGGGGTCCAGTATGTAACTTTTTAGCTACGGCAGATTCCATGTAGTACGTAAGATAAATTCATAAACAGTGACTAGTTGCTGTTTGTTCATAAATTAAAAAGTATATTGTAGTAACGTATTTAAATGAGGCATTATGTTTGTGACCTAGCTCAAGGGAAGGCGTTTTATAACCAAAAGCGATGTATAAACATTCGAACTCCGCGCGTCAGTTTACCACTCTAATGGCCGCCGGCCAGCTATTCAAGTTGTCCGCTCTTCACAGTCGACCACTCGTGCGGTTGTGGGGGCCTGGTTTAAGCCGTACTCGGCGTTAAGAATGATTCACACGGTCTAAAAATGGCCGCACGGAAGTTAAAGATGGCTCTCGCTCAGGACGCCCTTCGATGTCTACCGGCAACGCTCATGTCAGGAAAGTCAATGAAACTGTGCATGCCAGTCGAAGACTGCCTGTCCGAGAGATTGCAGAAGAACGTAACAACTCAGTTGGGTCCTGTCATGGAATGCTGACACAGCACCTTGGAATGGCCCGTGTTGCCGTCCAGTTCGTTCCACAGCTCATGAGTCAGGAGCAGAAAGACCTCCACGTCGCAATCTGTGAAGAGCTTTTGGTTCGAGCAAATGAGAACTATATGTTCTTTAAGAGAATCATAAATGGTGATGATGTTGATAGCAAGGTTCAATCTTCACAGTGGGTCGGGAAAAGTTCTCCAAGACCAAAAAAAAAAAAAAAAAAAAAAAAACCTCGTCAGATCAGGTCAAATGCCAAGACCATGCTGATAGTGTTATTTGACTTTGAAGGATAGTACTTACAGGGACAAACTGTTAATCGATGGTACAACCGGGGCGTGTTGCGATGCCTGTGAGAAAATGTGAGAAGGAAACGGCGTGAAACGTGGCGAGACAATTTGTGGCTCTTGTATCACAGTAACGCACCCGCACATTCATTTCTGTGCGCGACTATTGCACAGAAAACGAAATCATTGTCCTGTCTCAGCCTCCGTACTCTCCAGACCCGTCTCCTGGAGACTTTTTTTATTTCCAGAGTTGAAAAACCTGTTGAAAGGACGAGATAAAAGAAAATTCACAAACGGCTCTTCGTGCGATCCAGCAAGAGGCGTACCAAGACTGCTTCCGGAAGTGGAAAATGTCGCGTGAAGCGTCATATCAATATTGTGGAGGAGAGTATTTCGGAGGAGACCGTGCACAATAAGTAAAAGGTAAGAGCAGAAAAATTTTGCGGACAAAGTTCCGGAATTTTTTGAACAGATCTCGTAAGTGCGAAAGCTGTAGCCATGACACTCGTTGGCAATATAAACGACGCCATTTAGCATTGTCTGGTACACTAGATTGATCAGTGGCGACCTGAAAACGGCGTAGTTATGTGCAACCACAATTTTCGGGTGGCCACTGCACAGTTTAGTGCCGTGGTTGTGATACTGCATCCCTTGGGCGGCATGCGGCCAGAATCAAGTATTATTGCCACCCGCGGTTCTCAGTCGTACTTTGTCACGACATGCATCTAGCAGCTAACAGCAGAATTCAGAGCGCTAAGTAACGTTAAGAGCTTCTGACGGGTGTATTTGTTTCTTGCTCTGTAGTAAAATTATTTACAAAGACAGTAATACAAAGAAGGTTGTATACCTGGAAGAATCCTGGAGATACTAAAAGGTATCAGATAGATTATATAATGGTAAGACAGAGATTTAGGAACCAGGTTTTAAATTGTAAGACATTTCCAGGGCCAGATGTGGATTCTGACCACAATCTATTGGTTATGAACTGCAGATTGAAACTGAAGAAACTGCAAAAACGTGGGAATCTAAGGAGATGGGACCTGGATAAACTGAAAGAACCAGAGGTTGTAGAGAGTTTCAGGGAGAGCATAAGGTAACAATTGACAGGAATAGGGGAAAGAAATACAGAAGAAGAAGAATGGGTAGCTCTGAGAGATGAAGTAGTGAAGGCAGCAGACGATCAAGTAGGTAAAAAGGCGAGGGCTAATAGAAATCCTTGGGTAACAGAAGAAATATTGAATTTAATTGATGAAAGGAGAAAATATAAAATTGCAGTAAATGAAGCAGGCTAAAAGGAATACAAACGTCTCCAAAAAGGAGATCGACAGGAAGTGCAAAATGGCTAAGCAGGGATGGCTAGAGGACAAATGTAAGAATGTTGAGGCTTGTCTCACTAGGGGTAAGATAGATACTGCCTACAGGAAAATTAAAGAGACCTTTGGAGAGAAGAGAACCACTTGTATGAATATCAAGAGCTCAGATGGCAACCCAGTTCTAAGCAAAGAAGGGAAGGCAGAAAGGTGGAAGGAGTATATAGAGAGTTTATACAAGGGCGATGTACTTGAGGACAATATTATGGAAATGGAAGAGGATGTAGATGAAGACGAAATGGGAGCTAAGATACTGCGTGAAGAGTTTGACAGAGCACTGAAAGACCTGAGTCGAAACAAGGCCCCGGGAGTAGACAACATTCCATTAGAACTACTGATGGCCTTGGGAGAGCCAGTCATGACAAAACTCTACCATCTGGTGAGCAAGATGTATGAGTCAGGCGAAAAACCCTCAGACTTCAAGAAGAATATAATAATTCCAATACCAAAGAAAGCAAGTGTTGACAGATGTGAAAATTACCGAACTATCAGTTTAATAAGTCACAGCTGCAAAATACTAACGCGAATTCTTTACAGACGAATGGAAAAACTGGTAGAAGCGGACCTCGGGGAAGATCAGTTTGGATTCCGTAGAAATGTTGGAACACGTGAGGCAATACTAACCTTACGACTTATCTTAGAAGAAAGATTAAGAAAAGGCAAACCTACGTTTCTAGCATTTGTAGACTAAGAGAAAGCTTTTGACAATGTTAATTGGAATACTCTCTTTCAAATTCTGACGGTGGCAGGTATAAAATACAGGGAGCGAAAGGCTATTTACAATTTGTACAGAAATCAGATGGCAGTTATATGAGTCGAGGGACATGAAAGGGAAGCAGTGGTTGGAAAAGGAGTGAGACAGGGTTGTAGCCTCTCCCCGATGTTATTCAATCTGTATATTGAGCAAGCAGTAAAGGAAACAAAAGAAAAATTCGGAGTAGGTATTAAAATTCATGGAGAAGAAGTAAAAACTTTGAGGTTCGCCGATGACATTGTAATTCTGTCAGAGACAGCAAAGGACTTGGAAGAGCAGTTGAACGTAATGGACAGTGTCTTGAAAGGAGGATATAAGATGAACATCAACAAAAGCAAAACGAGGATAATGGAATGTAGTCGAATTAAGTCGGGTGATGCTGAGCGAATTAGATTAGGAAATGAGACACTTAAAGTAGTAAAGGAGTTTTGCTATTTAGGGAGGATATAAAATGTAGACTGGCAATGGCAAGGAAATCGTTTCTGAAGAAGAGAAATTTGTTAACATGGAGTATAGATTTAAGTGTCAGGAAGTCGTTTCTGAAAGTATTTGTATGGAGTGTAGCCATGTATGGAAGTGAAACATGGATGATAACCAGTTTGGACAAGAAGAGTATAGAAGCTTTCGAAATGTGGTGCTACAGAAGAATGCTGAAGATAAGGTGGGTAGATCACGTAACTACTGAGGAGGTATTGAATAGGATTGGGGAGAAGAGAAGTTTGTGGCACAACTTGACTAGAAGAAGGGATCGGTTGGTAGGACATGTTTTGAGGCATCAAGGGATCACAAATTTAGCATTGGAGGGCAGCGTAGAGGGTAAAAATCGTAGAGGGAGACCAAGAGATGAATACACTAAGCAGATTCAGAAGGATGTAGGTTGCAGTAGGTACTGGGAGATGAACAAGCTTGCACAGGATAGAGTAGCATGGAGAGCTGCATCAAACCAGTCTCAGGACTGAAGACCACAACAACAACAACAAGTTTTCCTGTGAACCACTAAAGCCGACAGCGCGGCCGATCGTGAAAAGTAGCCACAGTACTCTTCGGGAAAAATCGCAGAGTTGATCACCCCAAAACGAGTCAGTCACCTCCAAAAAACGATCATAATACAATGGGGAGTGTTCATCGGAGGTGAGGGTATCATCTGGAGTGCCCCAGGGAAGTGTGGTAGGTCCGCTGTTGGTTTCTGTCTAGATAAATGATCTTTTGGATAGTGTGGATAGCAATGTGCGCCTGTTTGCTGATGATACTGTGGTGTACGGGTAGGTGTCGTGGTTGAGTGACCGTAGGAGGATACAAGGTGACTTGGACAGGATTTGTGATTGGTGTAAAGAATGGCAGCTAACTCTAAATATAGATAAATGTAAATTAATGCAGATGAATAGGAAAAAGAATCCCGTAATGTTTGAATACTCCATTAGTAGTGTAGCGCTTGACACAGTCATGTCGATTAAATATTTGGGCGTAACATTGCAGAGCGATATGAAGTGGGAAAAGCATGTAATGGCAGTTTTTGGGAAGGCGGATAGTCGTCTTCGGTTCTTTGGTATAATTTTGGGAAGATGTGGTTCATTTGTAAAGGAGACCGCTTATAAAACACTAATACGACCTGTTCTTGAGTACTGCTCGAGCGTTTGGGATCCCTATCAGGTCGGATTGAGGGAGGACATAGAAGCAATTCAGAGGCGGGGTGCTACATTTGTTACTGGTAGGTTTGATCATCACGCGAGTCTTACGGAAATGCTTCAGGAACTCGGGTGGGAGTCTCTGGAGGAAAGGAGGCGTTCTATTCGTGAATCGCTACTGAGGAAATTTAGAGAACCAGCATTTGAGGCTGACTGCAGTACAATTTTACTGCCGCCAACTTATATTTCGCAGAAACACCACAAAGATAAGAGAGATTAGGGCTCGTACAGAGGCATATAGGCAATCATTTTTCCCTCGTTCTGTTTGGGAGTGGAACAGGGAGAGAAGATGCTAGTTGTGGTACCAGGTACCCTCCGCCACGCACCGTATGGTGGATTGCGGAGTATGTATGTAGATGTAGATAAAACTGATTTCTAAATCCGTTTATATGCAAAGCTGTCATCCGCCATTCTATCCCTTTATGGTGATTTTGAATTATTAAATAAATATTATTTAAAACCGTCTCCGTTCTCTTTGACCTAATACAGAAGTCCGACTGGAAACGGACCGATGCAGACGGTTGGTATTCTTTCAGACAGCAGGACGTGAAGACGCCTAGAAAATGTGCCATGAAATCAGGAAAACAAACGTGGGATACTGTTTTTATGGCACTAGCCACAATACCCGCTTAGGTAAGGAAAATTGGTCGCCCTGTAAACCCTCAGAAACAAACATGCTGTTCAAATATATTACTTTCTTTTTACTTAAGAATATTTGGTGTGATACTTCACAATAGGTCGATTCAAAATGTGCAAGTGGTAAGCTTCTATCAGTAACCGTGGTTTGGTGAAAACTGAATTTCTCCTTGAGTGGCCCCCTCTCTAGCACGCTTTCTATGCGCCCTGCAATGTCAGTATTTACTGTCAAGGCAAAAAGTCCGACCACCACTGCTCTAGTCTTACTTGACAGTAGTAAGTGACCTAGTTATGTACTGCTGTTAAGGGTCATACTCGAATCCCCCACGGACCAGAATAGTTTCTTCACAGGTCTCTCAGGTTTCAAAAAATGTTAAAATGAAATCTTATGGGGCTTAACTGCTAAGGTCATCAGTCCCTAAGCTTACACACTACCCAACCTAAATTATCCTAAGGACAAACACACACATTCATGCCTGAGGGAGGACTCGAACCTCTGCCGGGACCAGCAGCATCTCTCAGGTTTCTCGGCGCGAACTGATTAATAGTGTGCTTCCAGGTGTCCTGCGGAGCTGTTGTTTCCATTTACGTTGATTTCTGCGACAACTGACCCAGTCGTCTTCTTCGGTCCTGCGAGTTTTGCTGTTACGTGTAGTCTCTGCTAGGACCCACAACCAGACTGTGGGCTGATGTCGGTCCCACACTCCTCTGTTTACTGCCGAGTTCCATCAGAGACGCCCACTGCTCCCTTTGATGCGCTTTTGTTTCTCAGAGAGCGCGCTGATATTCCGTGGAACGCAAATTGCCTCAGCGTCTCCCAGCTCTGGTGGATGCGAGGGCCGGCGAGGTTTTAATAAATTGAATGCCGGACGTCATGCGTCATTTAAATTGAAATCGGCCGTCCTTGTTTATTAGGTTTTCTGACGTCTTTCGTTCGACGGACTCCATAGTTACGCTGCCCCAGAAAATTGGCGTTTGCACCACGATACTAGTTTTATCGCATTTCACTTCATGGTTATAATCGAGGCGGTGCTCGGCGACAGCTGACACGCTTGGTTGTTTTACGAGGGTATGTTTCATTTCTCCTCGACTGCTCTGATAGTCTACCCCGATGTAAGACGTGCTATATCCGCGTGGAATGCGATATACACCCGGCCTTCAGACATCTAGATCGTTTTTAACATGACAAAGAACACTTTTTATCTTAGTTGAGGGCAGCGAATTCCCTGGATGCCATGTTCCTGTAGGAGTCCACCGATCTTTGCGAATATTGGGCCAGGATGACGTAGGTAGGCGATTTTTGGCTTCTCTTCTTCGGCCTGATCTTAGGAATACATCGTAAAAGTTACAGCCATTTGCTGTGCATGGGCGTCTCGGATTTCGTGGCTGGGTTTTGGTACCAAAAACACCACGTTGTTGGAGTGTTTCTCGATAACGGTTAAAAATTTTTGAAAGCGGGTAGATGGCTGTTCTTAAATGCCTGGAGTATATACCGTTAAAATATGAGCAATCTGCTGCGGTTATCATTTAGATTTCGCTTCATACCGGGTTCTACATGTGGAAGTAGGGTAACTTTGGAACCCTGTCTTGAAAACGGGTGACGATATCGAGGTTGGGATCTTGGGAATATATTGTAAAAATTTCAGCCGTTTGCTGTGCATAGCCATCTTGAACTGCCCGGCTGAGTTTTGGTTTGCTGGTGTTGGGTTTTTCGAGAAATCGCTCATGAACTACTGGTGCCTCCGTAAGTCCCATCAAGCCCACCGCAGATGACATCAAATGCAAGAATAATCAACCGATTTTCTCCATTGGTCTAAATGGGAGGAAGTGTGTAATATTTGTATTTTGGTCCTGTATTGTAGAATAGCGGCACTAAGACGTTCCTTCTATTGGATATAAAAATGGTCCAAGGACTATCCAGAGCGCTTGACCCTACGTTTTTATCACCAACAGAATCCGACATACGAGCACCGGAAAATTTCATTTTTATGCGGGGGATTTTGGAACATACCAGGTGCACATACTGTCGTAACAAATAAGCGCACGGGAAAAATATTGATCGCTTTGGAGCGCTGTTGATGCTGCAAAATGTTCAGATGTCTGTGAAATCTTATGGGACTTAACTGCTAAGGTCATCAGTCCCTAACCTTACACACTACTGAACCTAAATTACCCTAAAGAGAAACACACACACCCATGCCCGCGGGAGGACTCGAACCTCCGCCGGGACCAGCCGCACAGTCCATGACTGCAGCGTCTGAGACCGGTCGAATAATCCCGCGCGGTTGTTGACGCTGCAGATCTGGTACCTGGCTGTCGTGCAAACCTCGACCGCTGACGTAAGTCATGGCAGAGAAATGGTGTTTTTATGCCAGGTGGTTGTATGGAATTGGCGCACTAACCTGGATCGACGTGCAGATGCGACAGAGTGGCAGAAAGGAACTGTCGTGTTTGGACGCGCTAATGAGCACCACAGCGTAAAGGAAACGACCGACTTGTTGGTGTCTCAAAGCGTGCTATTCAGCGTCTCTACAGGGAATGGTGAAGCACTCGCACCCATGTAACACGGGATAAGAACAGAGGTCGTAGAAAGTTCGTAAATGGTAGAGTCCAGACACGAATGCCACGACTTGCGAACGACAATCGGTTTCAAACTTGACAGGAATCGCTGCTGTCACCGAATGCGGGTCCATCTCAACCAGTTTGCGAGAGAAGACTCCGATGGGGACTGCATACAATGGACCTCTGGAGTCAGGAACGTCTTTGAAGGCCACTGTCATAGTAGTACAGACTGAGGTGACAAAAGTCATGGGATAACACACGCACATACACAGAAGGCGGTAGCATCACGTACACAAGGCATAAGAGGGCGGTGCATTGGGGCTGCTGTCATTTGTACTCAGGTGGTTCATGTGAAAAGGTTTGCGACGTGATTACGACCGCACGACGCCAACTAACCGGCTTTGAACGCGGAATAGTTATTGGAGCAAGACACAGGGCACATTCCCGTTCGGAAATCGTTGGGGAATTCATTATTCCGAGATCCACAGTGTCGAGAGCGTGCTGACAATACCAAATTCCAGGCGTCACCTCTCACCACTGACAACGCAGTGGCCGACGGCCCTAACTTAACGACCGAGAGCAGCGGCGTCAGTGCTACCAGACAAGCAACACTACATTGAAATAACCACAGAAATCAATGTAAGACGTACGAAGAACGTATCCATTAGGAAAAATTCGGAAATTTGTGGTAAGTTGCTATGGGACCAAACTGCTGAGGTCATCTGTCCCTAGGCTTACACACTGTTTAATCTAACTTAAACTAAATATGAAGATAGTAGTAACTGCTTTCGAAGAAACAGATACCATTGATGATCGTGCAGCCTCTCTAGAATAAATGATAATTAATTGAAACCCTCAGCTGCCGCAGGTATTGTTGATATACCTCGATGGGGACAGCTGAAAATGTGTGCCCCGACCGGTACCCAAACCCGGGATCTCCTGCTTACATGGCAGACGCTCTGTCCATCTGAGCCACCGAGGACACAGATGAATAGCGCGACTGCAGGGACTTATCCCTTGCACGCTTCCCGTGAGACCCACATTCCCAAATGTCCACAAATTACATACGTAATGTACCTAATAGATATTTGCCCATCTACTGATTACTGATTACTGATTACTAAGGTGACGATTCCCGTATGAGTTCGGGAAACCGAGCCAGGTGGCGCAGTGGTTAGACACTGGACTCGCATACGGGAGGACGACGGTTCAATCCCGCGTCCGGCCATCCTGATTTAGGTTTTCCGTGATTTCCCTAAATCACTCCAGGCAAATGTCGCGATGGTTCCTTTCAAAGGGCACGGCCGACCTCCTTCCCCGTCCTTCCCTAATCCGATGAGACCGATGACCTCGCTGTCTGGTCTCCTTCCCCAAAAACAACAACAACAACAAGTTCGGGCAACCTCTGCGCATTAGCACAGACTAAGGTCAATGGCCGGGTAGCTTTTACTATATATGAAGATAGTAACTGCTCTCGAAAGACCTTTGCGCGAGTAATCAGTAGATGGGCAAATATCTATTAGGTACATTACGTATGTAGATTGTGGACAGTTGCGAATGTGGGTCTCACGGGAAGCGTGCAAGGGATAAGTCCCTGCAGTGTCCTAGGTGGCTCAGATGGATAGAGCATCTGCCATGTAAGCAGGAGATCCCGGGTTTGGGTCCCAGTCGGGCCACACATTTTCACCTGTCACATCGAGGTATATCAACAACACCTGTCGGCAGCTGAGGGTTTCAATTAATTATCATTTATAACTTAAACTAACTTACGCTAAGGACCACACACACACACACACACATGTGACCGAGGGAGGACTCGAACCTCCGACGGGGAGAGCGGCGCGGGACCGTGACAAGACGCCCAAGACCGCGCGGCTTCCCCGCGTGGCTATCCATTAGGACAGCGCTGCCAATATGGAGTTAATGGGCTATGACAACAGACGACGGAAGCGAGTGCCTTTGGTAAGAGCACAGCATCCCCTGCGGCGCCTCTCCTGGGCTTCTGACCGTATCGGCTGGACGATAGACTAATGGCATACCATAGCCTGGTCATATGAGTTCCGATTTCAGTTGGTAAGAGATGATGGTAGAACTCGCGTGTGGCGCACACACCGCGAAGCCATCGAACCATGTTGTCAACAAAGCACTATACGAACTGGTGGTGGCTTCATAATGGTGTGGTGTGTGTTTGCATGGAATGGACAGGGTCCTGGTTTTCTGCGGCTGCTTGGAGACTATTTGCAGCCATTCGTGGACTTCGTGTTCCCAAACAACGATGGAGGTTTTATGGATAACAGTGCGGCATGTCACCGGGGCACAACTGTTGGTGCCAGCCGGAGTGGCCGTGAGGTTCTAGGCGCTACAGTCCGGAACCGCGTGACCGCTACGTCGCAGGTTCGAATCCTGCCTCGTGATGACGGTGTTGTGTGATGTCCTTAGGTTAGTTAGGTTTAAGCAGTTCTATGTTCTAGGGGACTGATGACCACAGCAGTTAAGTCCCATAGTGCTCAGAGCCATTTGAACCATTTTTGAACAACTGTTGGTGAATGGTTTGAAGAACATTCTGGACAGTTCGAGCGAGTGCAGGGACAAGGGCAAATGAGGCTGTTGGTCCTCAGCGTTCTGAGGTTGCAGCTCGGGTTGAAAGTGTGTGGTAATGGTTTTGGAGTGTCCCACTCATTCAGATTATTCTCAGTATGAACCAGAATGTTTATTTCAACATCTCCGTGACCGAGTGTTACCATGTCTGCTACTTCTTCATGAAGAGTATACTATGGATACGATTGTATTAAAATAAAGACTTACGGCGTGAATAGCTGGAAAAATGGAAAGGGCAGTTTCAGCAGCCTAATAGGAAAGGGCGCATTACGTGCGTAGTTGTATCTATTAAATAAATGTCGTGTGGTACCACGGCCTGGTACAGGCATTTCAATTGGACACCACTTCCGCGATTTGCATGTCCTTAAGACCAACGGCATTCGGTTTTCTCCGGATGGTCATCCGCCCAAGTACTAACCAGGCCCAACGTTGCTCAACTTCGGTGGTCGGGCTGGAACCAGTGTTACCAACGTGACAAGGCCGTTGGCAGTGTAGCTATCAAGCGGAAGTGACTGTAATGAGTGTGTGTGTGTGTGTGTGTGTGTGTGTGTGTGGTGTTGTGTTCACGTTGGAGATAAGCAGGCACTCAGCCTATTCGTCTCTAAGAACAACAGGGTAGCCGAGTTCAGCATCCCCATCCGACGGACGAATCACCACCAGCTGGGTCGCATGCCCTCACTTAATGGACACTGCGGAGATACTTTCAAACAATACAGTACATTGGCTCAAACACTGGTGATCAGGGACTTTACGGCACCACCTCTGACGTAAAGGCAAAGGGAAAATTGTCAACAGCATGCGACGTACCAGGACGGTCCACCCATCGAAGTATTGGGCACGCCTATGGTGCTTAACTTCTATGATCTGACGGGAACCAGTGTACTGACGTCTTCGTGGCTGCCGACACTCCTGTATTCCAAGATGATGACAGCCGTGTTCACAGAACTCCAGGCTTACTTTCGCGGTTACAGGAACACTACCGGTCTTAATACCTCAGATACATTACGGAACAGGGGGTCAGACGTCGACAGTCAACATCCCTGCAATTTGTGGTTGTATGGCATCTAATAATGTTTGGCTTAAGCTGGATCAGGCGGACTTGAAAAACTGCCATACAAGTCGAGGTGCGCCGATTATGAAGACGTAGGCGATGTTACGTGGTATTAGCGTGATAATATCTTGACGGTGGATTATTTCATGTCCAGTGGGTTTAATATGAGCTCTCCCACTGTCAGTAAACAGCCGCCATTGCGTGGCGTTGACAAGCCCAGAATGGTTTACTGCCCCGGTTTATTAACTGAAAAATTTACGGCAGAAGTTACCAGAATGAAGACACTAGAGACAAAGGGAAATTTTCAACAGCGTCTCGCTGGAATTAGTAGGAGAACGGGCTTGTGCGTGAGATGAAAGCGCAGTGATTTCCCTCTGTCTCACGAAAAAGCAATTGTATTCAGTGTCATTTAATCAGACTGAGGAAACGACGTGACTATGTGCTAGGCTAGGCCGTACGGTCAATGCCGACCAGACTCCTGTTTATGGCTGACGTGAAGGGCGTTAGAAAGTCTGTTATCAGAAGGTCTGGCAATGAAAACGCCAGAATAACAGCCATGCAGTTTGCTCTGCCACGTGGTTGGATGCTGTCCTTACAATCCGCGGGTGCCACGGCCGTCCTCTGATCCATACATTCGTCTACTCTCCACTCTTTCATTTCTCTATCTCTTTGTTATACGTACGTATTGTTATCAAAATGAACAGCTTTATGTTTTACCTAAATTACATAGTTTATTAGCTTAAGTAGTAATAGGATAGGCAGTACATAGGCAGAGATGTCGTTATTCAAATTATTATTAAATATATTCAAACTACGTTTTACATGCGAATTGTGATTGTCTATCATGATTGCGTACTATATTAGGCCCACTGAAACTAACCTCATGAATTTGTTTGTATTAACGCAAAGTACCGACTATAGAGATCCTTGCAGTAAATAAGTAATAACTAAATTTATTAATCTTCCTGTAGGTAGTTTAAGTGCTAGGGTGTATTTTACGCCAGTATTTGCTTGGAGTGTATTCATAGATGGGGCCGGCCGGAGTGGCCGAGCGGTTGTAGGCGCTACAGTGTGGAACCGCTACGGTCGCAGGTTCCAATCCTGCCTCGGGCATGGATGTGTGTGATGTTCTTAGGTTAGTTAGGTTTAAGTAGTTCTAAGTTCTAGGCGACTGATGACCTCAGAAGTTAAGCCCCATAGTGCTCAGAACAATTTGAACCATTTTTTAATCATAGATGGACAAGATGAAAATAGGGGCGTTTTTAAATGTTGTGTTATCGAAGAATGCTGATGATTAAATGGATGCGTCGGATACCTAATGATGGGGCACCGAACCGAATCGGGAGAAAGAGGTTTATGACACAACTTGTCTTAAAGAAGAAACAGGGTAATAAGATGTACGGAAGGCATCAAGGAATAATTAGTTTGAAGACAAAGGGAACTGTGGAGGGGAGGAAAATTGTTGAGGGAGTCCAAGACTCGATTATGGTAATAAGTTTCAAATGGTTATACTGCGTAGAGTACAGACAACCATGAAGACTTCCATCAGTCTATGGAAACACATGCGATTATTCGAGGGGGAAAGATGCCAAAAGTGAAGCTGCAGCTTCACATGCTAAAGAAAATCTTGTATGGCGAATGACCTGCTGCCTGATTGGTCGAATGTTGTTTGGAACAAAAGAACGATTTCATGGGACACCTCACCTATAAAGTTATGCACCTGATATCAAAGGGCAGAACAGACTTACGTACTACTAATTCCACATAATTCAGAACTTTAAGTCATGGATGAGTAGACGGTTAGGCTTTTCAAGGATTATCTAAGACGTCTGGAGAACCATCTCATCGTGCCCCGACTCCGAGGGGTACGTTAAAGAATCCCGTAACTCCCACACTGGGAAAAAAGATCCTTATTCTTCATGTAAGAGAATCTCAAACAAATCCATAGCGCAAGGATTCAAATAATTCTTCATATCGAACTCCTTGTGAAAGTAAAATGCAGTTTTTACTTCTTTTCTCTCCAAAATTTAGGCAACCAATAATTGCATAACTTGATGATTGATAATGGTAACTTTTTTGTGGATCTTAAGATATTTTATATTAATAAGACACTTTATGATCTTGACTCATCAGGATTTGTTAAAAGTAATAAAACTGTTAAGAAACCTATTCAAAATAGAGGTAGGGGGATCATTTTACATTCAGCGTCGTCTTATGGCCGTGTGAATATGGTAATCAATGAGACGTGCACAATAGTAGCAACGGAAGTAGTTAAATTAAAATAAAAGACGGAAAACACAGATACTGTAAAACTGACGAAGTAAATGTCCAACTCCTTGCATCAGTACTGTCAAACTCATGTGGTAGAAAAACCCAAGATACGTAACTGAACTCAGAATTGTGCGTTAACTGTTTCATCATGAAATCACTTTGGTTTTGTAACAGACTGAACACAGCAAAAACGATGATTAGCTGACAAACAAAAGTCATATAAACAATCATTTTGTGCATTACTCAGCGATTCTGTAGCAGATAAGATCAAAATGTATTATGTTTTCTAACTAACTACATGATTGTAATATCCATTGTATTTTGAATATCTAAAATAAGTTGTGAAGTGCAAGATGTGTCTAAATTCAGCACGGAAGCAGAGTCTCAGCTATAACACAGAGTCTCCGCTATAACACAGAATCTTCGTCGTGTTTCGCTACTCTGGTCAATAAGTATCCGTGGCCTGAATATGGCGCCACTCTAAGGTTGCGCTATCGATTGGGGTCTCTAAATCGCGATTTGGGTAACATTTTATTTGGCAACGGTCTTGCCACAGTGGATATACCGGTTCCCGTGAGATCACCGAAGTTAAGCGCTGTCGGGCGTGGGCGGCACTTGGCTGGGTGACCATCCAGCCGCCATGCGCTGTTGCCATTTGTCGGGGTGCACTCAGACTCGTGATGCCAATTGAGGAGCTACTCGACCGAATAGTAGCGGTTCCGGTCAAAGAAAACCATCATAACGACCAGGAGAGCGGTGTGCTGACCCCACGCCCTTCCTATCCGCATCCTCAACTGAGGATGACACGATGGTCGGATGGTCCCGATGGGCCACTTGTAGCCAGAAGACGGAGTGCTTACATTTTATTTATAGCAGGAGTTAAAATGACGTTCTCATCATTTTATAACAGGAGTTAAAACTACGTTCTCATTGGCCTGTACATAGCAAGAAATATCTCATGCGTAGTATTTACTATCGACTTCACTTTTACAAAAAAAAAAAAAGAAAAAAAGTCACCGGAGTCATAAGGGACAAGGCATGTGATGGCCTTTAGAAGGGAAATTTGTATTTGCGTATTCTTGTCAATATAGTGAAAAAACTCAAGTCTCAAAAAACAGCTTATTTTTGAAATATTATTTGTTAATTCGTCTGTGTCTTGAAGATAACTTGGTTGGTGAAGAATACAAGGCCTTTTTGACCTCCAATGAAGGAAGATGTTTGGGGATTTATTGATATCGATTTCTACCTTTCTGTTAGGTATAGACCTATTGACAGCAAGGACTTCCAATGTGACATTGTGATCACAAGGACAGGATTCGTCATCCGCAAAAGTAAACTCGATCACTACATGCATACATACATTAATCCTTGTTCCATAGATCATGAATACGACATTTCGTAATGATGTGGAACGTGTCACTTTAAGATAAGTTTTCTTTACACAAAATATATTTTTTTTACAGTTACTACTTCATATCTAAGAATTCATCTATTGAATAGAAGGAGCTGTCATTCAGAAATTCTTTTAATTTGCTTTTGAATGTTGGTTGGCTATCTGTCAGACCTTTAATACTATTTAGCAAATGACCAAAAATTTTTGTGGCAGCATAATTCACCCCTTTCTGTGCCAAAGTGAGATTTAATCCAGAATAGTGAATATCATCCTTTCTTCTAGTGTTGTAGCCATGCACTTCGCTGTTATTTTTGAATTGCGATGGGTTATGAATGACAAATTTCATAAGTGAATATATGTATTGCGAAGGTACTGTGAATATCCCGAGCTACTTATATAAATGTCTGCAAGGTGATCTTTGGTGGGCTCCAGCTATTATTATGGTTACATATTTTTGTTTAACGAATACTTTCTCTCTTAATGACGAATTGCTCCAAAATATGATGCCATATGAAATCAGTGAATGAAAATAGGCATAGTAGGCTAATTTACTGATATGTTTATCACCGAAATTTGCAATAACCCTAATAGCATAAGTAGCTGTACCTAACAGTTTCAGCAGGTCATCGATGTGTTTCTTCCAATTCAATTTCTTATCAATGCACACACCCAGAAATTTAGAGTATTCTACCTTAGCAACAGACTTCCGTTCATAGTCTATATTTATCAATGGTGTTATGCCATTTACTGAAGTGTTAAATTGTTAATGGAATGCACTATTTTTGGAGGACTGTTTTGCATTACTGTATGGAGCTATATCACATACTGTAACTAGTTGTGCATCATGATCAGACAGACCGTTCATAACAGGAAAAGTTTTTATTTGATTAAATTTATCTTGGTCTATGAAAACGTTATGTATCAGTGTGCTGCTTTCCTGTACCACCCAAGTAGGAAAACCAATAACTGATGTTAAATTGAAAGAACCAAGTAATATTTCAAGGTCAAGCTTTCTATCTGACTCTTTCAGAAAATCCACGTTGAAATCCCCACAAACAATAATTTACTTTCCTTTGTCTGTCAGGTAGCACAACAAAGAATCCAAGTTTTTCAAAAACAGTTGAAAATTTCCGAATGGGGACCTATACACAGCTACAATTATAAAAGTGCCTTTATTTAGTTAAAACTGACATGCACATGCTTGTATGTGTTGCTCTACCCAAAATTTTTTAGTTTCCAAATTTTTCACACTATGACTGATTTTAACATATATGGCAACTTCTCCTCTCTCCATAGTGTGTCCACTTACATGTGCTGAAAGCTTATATCCACCTACATTTACCGTTTCCATACCTGTGACTATATGATGTTGAGACAGCCATAGTACATCTATTCCACCCTCAGTTTAAATCTTCTATACAAACAAGAAGCTCATCTACTTTGTTTTTTAATCCCCTGATATTCCAAAGCAGTATATTAACATTATTTTTTACTGTGCTTTTATGTGAATCTTGTGACATACTAACATTATTTTTCACTGTACTATTATGAGAATCGTGTGATATTTTCACATATCTAGCACCTGCCTGGCTGAATTATTAGGATGCCGAAAGGAGAAGCTTGTTGCCGCACATTACCGTAAAGATTTGCCACTAAATATTTCGCTTTGGTACTATGTGTGCACTGTCATGGAAGTACCCTGACACATTCAGACTCTGTGCCAGCTCTCTATTCCGATCCCTTGCATTTAGCAGGTAACACTCTTGCCAAATGGCTAAGCAGCGATGGCTAGAGGACAAATGTAAGGATGTAGAGGCTTATCTCACTAGGGGTACTGCCTACAGGAAAATTAAAGAGACCTTTGGAGATAAGAGAACCACTTGTATGAACATCAAGAGCTCAGATGGAAACCCAGTTCTAAGCAAAGAAGGGAAGGCAGAAAGGTGGAACGAGTATATAGAGGGTCTATACAAGGGCGATGCACTTGAGGACAATATTATGGAAATGGAAGAGGATGTAGATGAAGATGAAATGGGAGATATGATACTGCGTGAAGAGTTCGACAGAGCACTGAAAGACCTAAGTCGAAACAAGGCCCCGGGAGTAGACAACATTCCATTAGAACTACTGATGGCCTTGGGAGAGCCAGTCCTGACAAAACTCTACCATCTGGTGAGCAAGATGTATGAAACAGGCGAAATACCCTCAGACTTCAAGAAGAATATAATAATTCCAATCGCAAAGAAAGCAGGTGTTGACAAATGTGAAAATTACCGAACAATCAGTTTAATAAGTCACAGCTGCAAAATACTAACTCGAATTCTTTACAGACGAATGGAAAAACTAGTAGAACCCGACCTTGGGGAAGATCAGTTTGGATTCCGTAGAAATACTGGAACACGTGAGGCAATACTGACCTTACGACTTATCTTAGAAGAAACATTAAGGAAATGTAAACCTACGTTTCTAGCATTTGTAGACTTAGAGGAAGCTTTTGACAATGTTGACTGGAATACTCTCTTTCAAATTCTAAAGGTGGCAGGGGTAAAATACAGGGATCGAAAGGCTATTTACAATTTGTACAGAAACCAGATGGCAGTTATAAGAGTCGAGGGACAAGAAGGGGAAGCAGTGGTTAGGAAGGGAGTAAGACAGGGTTGTAGCCTCTCCACGATGTTATTCAATCTGTATATTGAGCAAGCAGTAAAGGAAACAAAAGAAAAATTCGTAATAGGTATTAAAATCCATGCAGAAGAAATAAAAACTTTGAGGTTCGCCGATGACATTGTAATTCTGTCAAAGGCAGCAAAGGACCTGGAAGATCAACTGAAGGGAATGGACAGTGTCTTGAACGGAGGATATAGGATGAACATCAACAAAAGCAAAACGAGGATAATGGGATGTAGTCGAATTAAATCAGGTGATGTTGAGACAATTCGATTAGGAAATGAGACACTTAAAGTAGTAAAGGAGTTTTGCTATTTGGGGAGCAAAATAACTGATGATGGTCGAAGTAGAGAGGATATAAAATGTAGACTGCCAATAGCAAGGAAAGCGTTTCTGAAGAAGAGAAATTTGTTAACATCGAGTACAGATTTAAGTGTTATGAAGTCGTTTCTGAAAGTATTTGTATGAAGTGTAGCCATGTATTGAAGTGAAAGATGTCAAGATAACTAGTTTGGACAAGAAGAGAATAGAAGCTTTCGAAATGTGGTGCTACAGAAGAATGCTGAAGATTAGATGGGTAGATCATTTAACTAATAAGGAGGTACTGAATAGGATTGGGGAGAAGAGAAGTTTGTGGCACAACTTGACCAGAAGAAGGGGTTGGTTGTATGTGGATGTTCTGAGACATCAAGGGATCACCAATTTAGTATTGGAGGACAGCGTGGAGGGTAAAAATCGTAGGGGGAGACCAAGAGATGAATACACTAAGCAGATTCAGAAGGATGTAGGTTGCAGTAGGTACTGGGAGATGAAGAAGCTTGCACAGGGTAGAGTAGCATGGAGAGCTGCATCAAACCAGTCTCAGGACTGAAGACCACAACAACAACAACAACTCTTGCCACTTAAACGCTGAAGGCGTTCGTGGTTCGTGCCTGGATCTGTTAGTCCGTAAGGGCATTACCCGTGGAAGGCAAGGGTCCTAGTTCGATCGCTGTCCCAGTACAGAGTTTTCATTTGTCAGGAAGTTTCGTAACCGTATAGCATACGTAAAAGTGACTCAGCATATCAAACTAGTTTAGTTACCGTAGTCTACCGTCACCACGTAGATGGTGGAAAAAACCATACAGGATTGACCTACGATAACCTTATTTCCAAAAATTTCATGTATAGTAGTCGCTCAAACTAGTCATTTCGTCGATGCTATTGAACCGTCGTAAGAATTTTCCTAATCTGATCCCGTTAGTTTAAATCTGTGTACGAAATGCAGCAGGGTAGACAGAGAACTGACGAGTGGAAAAGACGCTGGAGCCCGCTCACCGACGACACGGCGACCGGAAGAAGAGCAATTGGTATTCCAATCGCAAGGTAGCACATCTGCCTCAGAAATAAATATTTCATTCTGAGACCGCCTGCAACGGCCAGGAAGAAGTGGCGTGATGTGGGTAAACGGGATGTGAAGGACTTTTTTCTTTCTAGCCGTACGTACAGGGCAATACATTACGGCTGCTCCACGTACCTATGTGCGTTCACACTACTGAACAATCTCATTAGCGAGGGAACGCTAGTCTGGGTTTCTTAAAGGACGGAGAACAAAACCGAGCGGCGGTCATTTCAAAGGAATCGTCGAGGCATTCGCTTTAATTGTTTTAGGGATACTTCGGGAAACCTAAATCTGGCTATCAAAACGGATAACTCAACCGTGTTGCTTCTTAATGTGATTCCATTGTCTTAACCACTGACCACTTCTATCTGTTAGACATTGTTCATCGAACCATCAATCATTTTAACGATGTCAGACAGCCGACAAAAACTAAAGTTCCTGAATTTTAGTTTTCTTATATTCTCCATCCTAAGTTCTCTGCGCAACGTTTACTAGTATAGGGCCTATACACGGTGAATCACCTAAAACTTGGCACCGCAAATATTGCAGAACTGGAAAGTGCAATTGATGTGCGGCTTTCAACGAATGGATTGGTAATAAGATGCTCGTACTGTTAGCGAATCACCAGATTGTAATAATACTTATTTTTGTGCAAACATATGCTATTTTAAACGGAGCAGTGCCTATTGACATTAACAAACTAAAAGTAGGACATATTAGAAAGTCTGTGGTGTTTGTTGCAGGAGTCTGCATTTGCTAGGTACGATGCTGTTATGTTTACTTACAGTGCACTTGTTAGTCAGTTAGTGTGTGACGTCATGAGTGGACGATGGGATTTATCAGTGCTGAAAAAGCCGACGTGCCCATGGTGCTGGGAGAGCGTAGGAAGAATACAGTTTGTTCTTGTACGGTGTATGCGGTAAGATATTCCGATAGACCAGTTACGTGAAAGTGGAGCTGTTGATTCGCACGTTTATTGCGCAAGCGCACGAGGAAGTGGCATGAGTCAGGAAAGTGCCTACGCATTCTCCTTGGTGTACACTACTTGATCAAAAGTATCCGGACACCTGGCTGAAAATGACTTACAAGTTCGTGGCGTTCTCCATCAGTGATGCTATAATTCAGTACGGTGTTGGCCCGCCCTTAGCCTTGATGACAGCTTCCTCTCTCGCAGGCATACGTTCAGTCAGGTGCTGGAACCTTCCTCGGGGAATGGCAGCCCATTCTTCATGGAGTGCTGCACTGAGGAGAGGTATCGATGTCGGTCGGTGAGGCCTGCCTCGAAGCTGGCGTTCCAAAGCATTCCAAAGGTGTTCTTTAGGATTCAGGTCAGGACTCTGTGCAGGCCAGTCCATTACAGGGATATTATGGTCGTGTAATCACTCCGCCACAGGCCGTGCATTATGAACAGGTGCTCGATCGTGTTGAAAAGATGCAATAGCCATCCCCGAATTGCTCTTCAACAGTGGGAAGCAAGAAGATGCTTAAAACATCAATGTAGGCCTGTGCTGTGATAGTGACACGCAAAACAACAAAGGGTGCAAGCCCTCTTCATGACAAACACGACCACACCATAAAACCACCGCCTCCGAATTTTACTGTTGGCACTACACACGCTGGCAGGTGACGTTCACCGGGCATTTGCCATACCCACACCCTGCCACCGGATCCCCACATTGTGTACCGTGATTCGTCACTCCACACAACGTTTTTCCACTGTTCACTCGTCCAATGGTTACGCTCCTTACACCAAGCAAGGCGTCGTTTGAAATTTACCGGCGTGATGTGTGGCTTACGAGCAGCCGCTCGACTATGAAATCCAAGTTTTCTCACCTCCCGCCCAACTGTGATAGTACTCGCAGTGGATCCTGATGCAATTTGGAAATCCTGTGTGATGGTCTGCATAGATGTCTGCCTATTACGTATTACGACCCTCTTCTGCTGTCGGCGGTCTCTGTCAGTCAACAGACGAGGTCAGCCTGTACGCTTTTGTGCCGTACGTGTCCCTTCACGTTTCCAAGACGCTATCACGTCGGAAACAGTGGACCTAGGGATGTTTAGGAGTGTGGAAATCTCGCGTACAGACGTATGACGCAAATGACACCCTGTCCACGCCCGAAGTTCGTGAATTCCGCAGAGCGCCCCATTCTGCTCTCTCACGATGTCTAAAGACTACAGAGATCACTGTAGTACCTGGCAGTAGGTGCCAGCACAATGGACCTAATATGAAAATCGTATGTTTTGGGGGTATCCGGATACTTTTGATCACATAGTGTAGGTTCCATTCTTATCACTCTTCTCACATTATGAGCTGCATGGAAACGATTATGAGAATCGTGATAACTTCTGTACGTGGGCATTAAGACAGGATACTCCACGTTTACCGTGTATCTCGTTTAGTGATGAAGCCGCACTTACTAATCGTGGCCAGGTAAACCGCCGAAACATGTACTCTTGGTCTGCTGACAGTCAGCGTTGGCTCCGCCAGGTGGAACGTCAGCACCCATGGAGTGTAAACGTGTGGTGTAGGATAGCGAACCATCAGCTCATAGGCCCATTGTTCATAGATGGAGCACTGAACACGCACAAATATCGCAGCCTCCTAACAGACCATCTTCCACGGATGCTAGAAGACGTTCGTCTGCAGACCAATGGGAACTTGAACCTGTGGTACCAACATGATGGCTGTCCAGCCCATAGTGCATGAAGGACTACAGAATGTCTTCACGGATTATTTCCAAACGTTGGATTGGATGCAGTGGACATGTACCTTAGCCAGCCTGTTCCCCAGGTTTGACACAGACAGACTTTTTTCTGTGACTGAAGCTGAAAGATGCTGTCTACAAGGTCATACCAACTACACCCGATGATATGCAACGATGTATTGCCGCAGCCTGCTCGGACATGTCCGCTGAAATGCTAGCATCTGTGTTCAATACCAGACTGGAAGTGTGTGGTCATTTTGAACACAACCTGTGGTGGCCAGTTGTCTCATTACTGGACAGAATCCACATAAGTAGTGGATGTACTTGTTCTGTTCTTTAGTGTTTGCTATCACAGGTATTGTACGAGTGTCGGCGTGGGAACTTTTCAAAATACGGTATCTATCTTGTAAACGACTCACTAGAATCCTGCAACCATCGACATTCTAATTTAACTTGCTTTTATTTTGTTAAGCTCAATAGGCACTGTTCCACTTTAAAAAAGCGTATGTTTCTATAGAAATATACCTTCTAAGTATCACTACAATCTGTTGATTGGCTAACGATATGAGTCCCTAACTGCCAATCCTTTCTGTGAAAACTGTGCATCAAGTAGCACTTTCCATTTCCGCAATATTTGCGGTGCAAGTTTTAGGCGATTCATCCTGCATATAGGACGAAAAGAAGTTCCAATATTTACAGAGGATGTAGTATGCATTAAAGGAAGGAAAAAAGTTGTTATAAATGTTGGTTATAAACCATGGGTCAGATGAGGAAACAGCAAACATACCAAAGAGGTTAAAATAAGGGGAGATGCCTTTATGCCACAAAAGTGAAATCACCGCCGCCATATTGGTGTGCCCATACCATTTGGTGTCAGCGAGTATGCACACGCCATTGCAGTGATATTTTGTAGTGTATCAAAATACATACTCAGAAATGACTGCCTATTAGACGTATGAAAGCTAAGAGGGCAAGTGTAACACAGTATTTATCCGAGAAACTCACTTCCTGGGCTCAGCAAGATGGTGCCCCTGGCTTCAGCTGATGGCTGTGCACAGCGTACATATTGCCACTTCCCCTTATTCTAACTTCTTTGGTTCATGCTAGACACTTATGCAGCACAATGTGTTTGCATTGGTATCAAGTGCACTTCCAACATAAGAATACTTACAGTATTCCACAGTGTACTACAGTACTTAATGCTTTGGTCAGGTATGTTATTTTCATCTGGTGTAACTGTAGTGTTCATATGACGCTTTGTTTGTTGTGACGCAGTAGTAAATTACTGTAATTTGTTTTCATGTCCATCACTGGATGTACAGTTCCTAGGAAGATCTACTATTCAACACAGGAGATGGCAGATATGGTGTTCTGCTATGGGCAAGCAGATGGAATCAGGCTACCCACATATAACCTCTGTGGTGCCCAATATCCAGGACCCCATACACCGTATTCCACCGACTTTCAGAAGCAGAATTATTTGCAACACGAACACGTCGTGGCAAACATTGAATACCACATATGCATGATATGGAGCAACGAGTATTACAACATGTGGAGGATAGCCCAGGGATGGGTGTTTGAAGAACAGCTGGGGCAGATGGTGTTTGCTAAGTCTGTTCTCTGGACAGTCCTTCATGGACAGTTGGTCTCACCCTACCACGCACAGTGAATCCGAGCTCTGCTGCCATGTGATCAACCCACCAGATTGCATTTCTGCCAATGGTTTCTCAAACTTGTGCTCATGATCTGCAGTTCACAGCAAAGGTGTTGTTTACTGATGTGGGCTTCTTGAGAGACAGTGTAATAAATTACCATAATAGACACATATAGGCTGATGCAACGCAAAATGCACTTCAAAAGAGGTGATGCCTGCTCACATTTGGTATCAATGTTTGGGTAGGCATCCGCAGGGACAGATTGTTAGGTTCCTATGTTCTGTACAGCACACAGAATGGTGCTAGGTATCATCACTCTTTTTGGCACCAATGACCTATGTTGCTGGAGTAAGTGCCAACACATGAATGATTCCAAATGAGGTATATGCATGGTGTAGCACTGGCCCAATTTCAGCTTCAGATAAGGTGATGCGTAGCATGAGTCTTTCGGGAGCAATTGATCGGTCGGGGAGGGCCAATACCTTGGCCTACCCATTCTCCTGACCTTAACCCTGTGTAGTTTTGGCTTTGGAGACCTGTAAACATCTTGGTGTGTGCAGTCTCATCAAACACATGCTGTGAAGAGTAGCGCAGAGACACAGTGATCGTCGATGGTAGTGACAGCAGAGTATAACTCTGAAGGTATGAGGCTGACGACCAGTACTTATGGAAACTTTTTCACTCCCCTTCTTGTATACTACATCTTCTGTAAATATTGGGTCCTTTTTTCCAAAACCCTGTGTATAGAGAAAAAAGTTTTAGACCCACCAGTCAAAACACATATCGTATTACACATAATACAATTTCTGTCTGACAATACGAGAGGTTCTTGGAGTTCCTGAGCAAACTTAAAGACTCAAGCACAAAAACCAAATAAGCTGGCGAATTGATTAAAGAAGGGACTGGACTCACATATGGAAGAGAAGGATTTAGAACACTCTCTGGGCATCCATATATAAGTTTTCCATGGTCTGTTCATTCCACTGAGGTGAATGCCAGGATGGTTAATTTGAAAATTATACAGCAATCTTCTTCTCATCCTCAGTCTCTCCATAATCGAGTTCATGTCAAATGAGCTCAATGTCAAAGGGGCGTTAATTCATAATTTTTCCTTTCCTTGCCCCTTTCCACTTCTATTTCCCTTCACTTCCCCCGATCCCTTTCCTCTTCCTTTCTCTTTTCCATTTGCATTTATTTCTCTTTTCCCTGTCCTTTGCCTTCTCCTTTCCCTTTCCTCTCCCTGTTTCTTTTCCTTTTCTTTTCCCGGTTCTCTTTCCCTTTTCTATTTCCTTTTCTATTCCCTGACCATTTCCTTTTGCCTTTCGTTTTTGTTATCGCTATTTTTCTCTATTTCTTTGTCCACTTTCTTTCCATCTCGGATTCCTGTTCTGTTTCCTTTCCTTCTCCTTATCCTTCTCTGTTTCCTTTTCATTCTCCTTTTTACTTCTCCCTTTCATTTTTCCTTTCCTATTTCTTCTCCATTTCCTTTGCCCAAATGTTTTGCTTCTGCTTCTTCTTTTTCCTTTCCCTTTATTTCATGCTTTCCTTCTCCCTTTTCTTTCCCTCTTTCTTTTTCTTTTCCTTTTCCATTTCTCTTCCCTTTTCCATTCCCTTTTCCTTCTTTCCTTCCAGACCATTTTCCTTTTCCCACGCCTTTCTTTCTTCACATTCTTCTACATTTCCTTCTGTTTCGTTTCCATTTTATTTTTTCCTTTTCTCTTCTCTCTTTCTTTTCCCCTTTCCTATCTTTTCTCCATTTGGTTCCCATTCCTTTTCCTTCTCCATTTCCTTTCCCTTCTTCATTTGCTTTTCCTTCTACCTGTCTTTTGCATTTCCCTCTTCCTTTTCTTGAGAGTATTCACAGGGAATTGTTCTTCTAATTTCACATCAGAGTGAATTTCTGAAAAGTCAGGGAACTGAACAATTTGATCAAATGGACTACAAGTGAAAGATATGTTGATCGTTGTGCACCATGAACTGCAGATAAGCCAAGGCAGTGTTTTACCATGATATCTTTGTCGAACACACTTACGCTTCATGAACTGTATGTACTACATTCATCTTAGTATTCCATGACTCATTATTTGAGCACACACAGGTGGTATTTGCTGCAGTTGTTACATAGCTGGTAAAGGTCTCTGAATTATTACTCCAAAGGGAACTGAAATGATAGAAGTGTAATCAGTGTAAGAACTTCGTTGTGTCATGTAAAGAGTATAATTACTAGTAGGGAACTATGCTGTCAGCGTACACATCATTGGAAAATTCTGTGCATGTTAAATACGAATCAGTCTGCAACACATAGCTATAAGAATCATTATTCCTTTTTGTTGTGGGTTGTACTGTGTTCTTTATGATGATATTTCGGATTCTGCAGTCAAAGTATTACCATTAATAGGTTGCATAAAGGAACGGTAGCTGCACAAAATTCAGTGCGAAGAGGACGGGCTGAGGCAGTGGTCCAGATACCTGCTGTGAGTCGCATTCAGAAAGAAGGGTGCACACAGAGAGAGGGTGGGCTACCTTTGCGTGGGGTGTGGGGAGGGGGGAGGGGGGCAGTGCGAGGCGGCCTGACCCAGCGTGGAAAACGTCCCCTTGTTGTCTAACGGAGCAGCAGACAATGGCAGCCGGGTGGCGACACCGACCGGCGTCGCCCTAAGCCTGCCAGCGAGTCGGAGTGACTGAGACACACACTGTGCTCATTTCCGGCGCGCCAGTTGGCGACACGTTGTGCTCACAGAATCAAGGTGCACGCCCTTCAACCTTTCTCAAGCGATTTTACAGAAACTAATCAGTAAAAAATTGATTTTCACATTACATTTAGCTTTTATGTCAGCTTCATGGAGAAGTGCCCAAAACATCGATAACGGTCAGACTTGATGTGATATTCACATTTCAGCACAACAGTGCACGAAATTTGAAACGTTTGCAAGGAAAAATAGAGGTCGCTCTGATTTTGCGTTTGGTGCATACCAGACCATATGTTGCTATGAATGAAAGTGAGCTAAGATATTGCATTTTTCTTTAGACTTGGCGAGAGGTCTCTATCTGACTCCAGTCTAGAGAAAATGAAATTTTTGCAGCATGTTCACTTCCGACAGCATGAGCACGAGAATGAAATATTCATAACATCCCTCATATCTTCTAAACCGTTCGAGATGTCGATACGAGATTTTGGCAAGTGACAGCATGCAACGAGGAGAGTAGTTCGCTAATGGTTAACATACAGAACTTTCTTCTCCACAGCGATATAGCAAAAGCTATGCTTTTTATTTTTCAATCCATTACTATAGTTTTTATAAGAGTCATCGATAGCTATTGAAAAGAAAATTAGCTATTATATTATTAAACATGAAATTTCTAATGTTACTACAAATGGAAATAAAGACGTCTTCCAAGTTATTGGCCTCTCTGGTGGCCAATGGCTTGTTTAAGTATAAAGAACAGAAATAAAGCTGGTAGTCTGCGAGCTGACTTCCACCGACTGCACACAGATTCTTGGTTAGCCTGCTAGTTGAGGAGAAGCACTGCCATTACGGGTAGAATGTCAGGTGCGTTCTGTTGGCTTTGCAGTCTTTCTCACGCGATTTTACAGCAATTATTCATAAAAAAATTTGATTTTTACATTACGTGCAGCTGTATATGTCAGCTTCATGGTGAAGTGCCCACCATCTCGCTAATAGTCGTACTTACTGTGATAGTTGCTTTTGAGTAAGATGCTGTGCGAAATTCAAAAAAGTTTGGAATCAAAAAATTGGACGCCATGATTTTGTTTTTGGTGCATATTACGCCATGTGTTGCTGCAAATGAAGTTTAGCTAAGATATTGAATTTTTTTTTTTTTTTAGACTTGGGAGGATGTCTCTAGCTGTCTCCATTTTCGAGAAAATGGAATTTGCGTAGCACGTTCACTTCCGACTGCAGAGCGCGCTAGAATGAAATATTCAATACATACCTCGTATTACCCACACCATTCGAGATATCGAAATGAGATTTTTGTGTGGTAGCACACAATCAGGACAGTATTTTGTCATATTGTCAATGTATAGAACTTTTCTTATGTACATCGAAATAGCTGAAGATACAGTTTGTGTTCGGTTTTTTTCAATCGAGTACTATAATTTTTAATAAGTCATTCATAGCTAGTAGAAAAGAATTTTCTAGCACACGAAAGAGTAGGCAGTCTCGATTGGAACCGAGGCTGCCCATTCATTCTTGAACATCTCAAGCGATTTCTGTACCATTAGTCAAAAGACGGAGTGGTGTCATTTCCAATTTTCTAGTAAAATAAACTTGAAATTTCTTCTGTTATGTTACAGAAAACAGAGGTTTTGATCTTTCCGGTCGAATATTGCTTATTTAATAAGATACTCTGTTTCAAGATTCTGTCACAATAGCTATTGCAAGGTGGGTTTATGGAATTTGTCTGTGTTTTGGCAGAAGAAGCAAAATTAAACCTGTCAACAAGAGAAATTTAGCCATTACTCATAACTGATGATGCTTTCTCTAATGAGAAAAGGTTAACAATTCAGACAAAAATAGCTCGGCAGTTCTGTTGCAGGTTTGGCAGAATCCAGTAACCCATCATCTTTTTAATAGTGAACCATTGGAATGGAAAATTATCAAAGGATTTTCTCCCTATTCTGCATAGAGAAATATGAAAATAATTCACAGCAAGTAGAAACAAGCTTTTTGTTCCTGTCACCACTCAGAGTGGAGTGTTGATCTTCTTCACCTCAATTGTCTTTCGATGTATTAAAGATGAATTATCTGTATTTGTAATCTATTTTGACTTTAATGAGTAGTCTCAAGTGGTTCATAAAGCAATGATTATCATGTTTTTGTAATCCTGTTATCCGCAGGTACAAAGACACCAAATCTGTTAATACTAGTAAGAAAATGCTGCGTTTTTGCTGCAGTGTAAAAGTGACCCAGTGAAACTCTTTCGTAACTCTAAAGAATATCGACGACTTGCAGAACCTCGCCAACGATCTCTGAAAGTCAGATATTTGTAGTAAGCAGATAAACTCCATCATTTTATACATGGATTGGAACAGGCAGATGGTATACCATTTGATGTACCTTCTCACGTGTCAAATATAACTGAAGTGTACACTACTGGCCATTAAAACTGATACACCAAGAAGAAATGCAGATGCTAAACGGGTATTCATTGGACAAATATATTATACTAGAACTGACATGTGATTACATTTTCACGCAATTTGGGTGCATAGATCCTGAGAAATCAGTACCCAGAACAACCGCCTCTGGCCGTAATAACGGCCTTGATATGCCTGGGCATTGAGTCAAACAGAGCTTGGATGGCGTGTACAGGTACAGCTGCCCATGCAGCTTCAACACGATACCACAGTTCGTCAAGAGTAGTGACTGGTGTATTGTATCGAGCCAGTTGCTCGGCCACCATTGACCAGACGTTTTCAGTTGGTGAGAGATCTGGAGAATGTGCTGGGCAGGGCAGCAGTCGAACATTTTCTGTATCCAGAAAGGCCCGTACAGCGCCTGTAATATGAGGTCGTCATCATCCTGCAGATATGTCGGGTTTCGGAGGGATCGAATGAAGGGTAGAGCCACCGATCGTAACACATCTGAAATGTAGCGTCCACTGTTCAAAGTGCCGTCAATGCGAACAAGAGGTGACCGAGACGTGTAACCAGTGGCACCCCATACCATCAAACTGGGTGATACGCCAGTATGGCGATGACGAATAGACGCTTCCAATGTGCGTTCACGGCGATGTCTCCAAACTCGGATGTGACCATCGCGATGCTGTAAACAGAACCTGGATTCATCCTAAAAAATGACGTTTTACCATTCATGCACCCAGGTTCGTCGTTGAGTACACCATCGCAGGCGCTCCTGTCTGTGATGCAGCGTCGAGGGTAACCTCAGCCATGGTCTCCGAACTGGTAGTCCATGCTGCTACAAATGTGGTCGAACTGTTCATGCAGATGGTTGTTGTCGTGCAAACGTCCCCACCTGTTGACTCAGGGATGGAGACGTGGCTGCACGATCCGTTACAGCCATGCGGATAAGATCCCTGTCATCTCGACTGTTAGTGATACGAGGCCGTTGGGATCCAGCACGGCGTTCCGTATTACCCTCCTGAACCCACCGATTCCATATTCTGCTAACAGTCATTGGATCTCGACCAACGCGAGCAGCAATGCCGCGATACGATAAACCGCAATCGCGATAGGCTACAATCCGACCTTTATCAAAGTCGGAAACGTGATGGTACGCGTTTCTCCTCCTTACACGAGGCATCACAACAACGTTTCACCAGGCAACGCCGGTAAACTGCTGTTTGTGTATGAGAAATCAGTTGGAAACTTTCCTCATGTCAGCACGTTGTAGGTGTCGCCACCGGCGCCAACCTTGTGTGAATGCTCTGAAAAGCTAATCATTTGCATATCACAGCATCTTCTTCCTGTCGGTTAAATTTCGCGTCTGCAACACGTCATCTTCGTGGTGTAGCAATTTTAATGGCCAGTAGTGTAGATAGAAAATCCTTTGATAAGTCACTGATAAGTTAGTCATTATTAAAGATATACTGGGTTACAGGATTCCCCTGAAATTGCAAAAAAATGTTCGATTTATTTTCATCTGAGTTGTTAAACTTTTTTACTTCAGAGGATTGTCATCAGAGACGAGTTTTAAGTAATGCATACATTTATCAAACTGCCATATTAAATTTAATTTTGTCAAGACACGGTATCGGTTTCATAAACTCACCTTGCACTAGCTATTGCGACAAAATCTTGAAACAGAGTATCTTATTAAATAAGCAATAGGCGACCAGAAAGAGCAGAACCTTACAGAAAAAGTCATTGTGTCGGTTTGCTGTAACATAAGAGAAGAAATTTCGTGGTTATTTTCGTACTAGGAAATTCTCTTTTCACTAGCTGTCAATGACTTTTTAAAAATTACGTTAATCAATTGAAAAAAATCAAGCAAAAGCTGTATCTTCAGCTATATTGACATACATGAGGAAGAACATGGCAAAATACTCTCCTCTTTGTGTGTGATCATATGTAAAACTTTATTTCGATACCTCGAACGGTTTAGGATATGTGAGGGATGTTATAAAGATGTGATTCTCAAACACTTGCAGTCAGAAGTGAACGTGCTGCATAAATTCCATTTTCTCGAGACTCTGAGACAGATGGAGACCTCCTCCCAGCTTTAAGGAAAAAGTCAATATCTTAGCTAAGTTTCATTCCCTGCAACTTTGGGTGTAATATGCACAAAACGTAAAACCATAGCGACCCATATTTTTCATTGCAAAATTTTTCGCAATTTGCACAGTGTCTTACTTAAATGCAAATATCACAATAAAATGAATATTAGCGAGACGGTGGACACTTCACAATGAAGCTGGCATATAAAGCCATATGTAACAAAAAACTCAATTTTCTTTATGACTAGTTGCTGCAGAGCTAACCGAACACGCATGGGATTCTGCCCATAATGGCACACACCTGCACCACAGACAGCTATCACCCCGACCAGCATTCTCTGTGTGCAACTGTAGGTGCGAATAGCTCCACTGGACAGCGCAGTGAGTTGGCAAGCAGACTACCAGACTGTTTCTTTCTGTTCTTTACACTTAAACAAGCCACTGGCGACCAGACAGATCAACGGCTTATGGAAAACCAAATTGTTTCAGTTTATAGTAACACAAGGGAAGGAATTTCATGTTTAATAACATACTAGGAAGTTCTCTTTTCAATAGGTATCAAAGAGTCTTATAAGAATTATAGTCCTGGAGGGAAAAAAATAAAATAAAAGCAATACTTTGTGCTATATCGCTATGGATAAGCAAGTTCTGTATGTTAACCGTATAGCAAAATACTCTTCTCTTTGCGTGTTATCACCTGTCAAAATGTCGTATCGATATCTCGGAAGGCTTAGGAGATATGAGGGACGCTACGAGTATTTCATTCTCGCGTGCAAAGTGAACGCGCTACATAAATTTCATTTTCTCCAGACTGGAGTCAGATAGAGGCCTCTTTGCAAGTCTAAGGAAAGATTCAATGTCTTAGCTAAGTTTCGTTTGCAGCAATATATAGTGTAATGTGCACCAAAAGCAAAATCACAGCGTTCCAAATTTTTCATTGCAAACTTACTTAAAAACGAATTGCAGATGTAATATGACTGTTACCGAGATGATGGGCACTTCACCACGAAATTGACATATAAAGCTTACGTAACGTAAAAATCAAATGTTTTTGATTAATAGTTTCTGTAATGAAAAAACTTTTGATTTTTACGTTACGTAAGCTTCACATAGATCCTGTAAGGCCGCAGCTCGTGGTCTTGCGGTAGAGTTCTCGCTTCACGAGAACGGGGTCCCGGGTTCGATTCCCGGTGGGGACAGGAAATGACTGGGTGTTGTTGTGTTACCTGCATCATCATCATTCATACCCACTAACGGTCGGAGGAAGGCAATGGCAAACCACCTCCGCTAGGACCTTTATTTCCTTTTGAGTGAAACAGATGTGTGGGGGCAACCGAACGAACATATTGTTGACAGTTAAATGTGTTTTTACAGTGTCTGTAACTGCGCAGTACCGTGCCCTTCACACAGCCGTACATGTCTGAAGGAGCAGACACTATCATAAACGATTACGAAATAGATTCGCATTCTCCGACTATGCATTGACGTCAGCTGTTCGCGACACATGAAAATTTATGTCGTAAAATACCAGGAAGGTTTATTTGGAAAGATAAAGTCGTATCTCCACCTTAAAATCTAATCTCCCTCCTTTCGTAATGTAGTATTAAAATTTTCGTAGAGTGGCGATGACATGGACTGGAGAAATTCATTATGAGTCAATGGTGAACTTTAGCCTGTATCTGTACAAAACGTAGTTTGTGTAATCATATGTGTTGTAACTACAGGGTGTTTCAAAAATGACCGGTATATTTGAAACGGCAATAAAAACTAAACGAGCAGCGATAGAAATACACCGTTTGTTGCAATATGCTTGGGACAACAGTACATTTTCAGGCAGACAAACTTTCGAAATTACAGTAGTTACAATTTTCAACAACAGATGGCGCTGCGGTCTGGGAAACTCTATAGTACGATATTTTCCACATATCCACCATGCCTAGCAATAATATGGCGTAGTCTCTGAATGAAATTACCCGAAACCTTTGACAACGTGTCTGGCGGAATGGCTTCACATGCAGATGAGATGTACTGCTTCAGCTGTTCAATTGTTTCTGGATTCTGGCGGTACACCTGGTCTTTCAAGTGTCCCCACAGAAAGAAGTCACAGGGGTTCATGTCTGGCGAATAGGGAGGCCGCCTCCTGTATGTTTCGGATAGCGCAAAGCAATCACACGATCATCGAAATATTCATTCAGGGAATTAAAGACGTCGGCCGTGCGATGTGGCCGGGCACCATCTTGCATAAACCACGAGGTGTTCGCAGTGTCGTCTAAGGCAGTTTGTACCGCCACAAATTCACGAAGAATGTCCAGATAGCGTGATGCAGTAATCCTTTCGGATCTGAAAAATGGGCCAATGATTCCTTTGGAAGAAATGGCGGCCCAGACCAGTACTTTTTGAGGATGCAGGGACGATGGGACTGCAACATGGGGCTTTTCGGTTCCCCATATGCGCCAGTTCTGTTTATTGACGAAGCCGTCCAGGTAAAAATAAGCTTCGTCAGTAAACCAAATGCTGCCCACATGCATATCGCCGTCATCAATCCTGTGCACTATATCGTTAGCGAATGTCTCTCGTGCAGCAATGGTAGCGGCACTGAGGGGTTGCCACGTTTGAATTTTGTATGGATAGAGGTGTAAACTCTGGCGCATGAGACGATACGTGGACGTTGGCGTCATTTGGACCGCAGCTGCAACACGGCGAACGGAAACCCGAGGCCGCTGTCGGATCACCTGCTGCACTAGCTGCGCGTTGCCCACTGTGGTTGCCGTACGCGGTCGCCCTACCTTTCCAGCACGTTCATCCGTCACGTTCCCAGTCCGTTGAAATTTTTCAAACAGATCCTTTATTGTATCGCTTTTCGGTCCTTTGGTTACATTAAACCTCCGCTGAAAACTTCGTCTTGTTGCAACAACACTGTGTTCTAGGCGGTGGAATTCCAACACCAGAAAAATCCTCTGTTCTAAGGAATAAACCATGTTGTCTACAGCACACTTGCACGTTGTGAACAGCACACGCTTACAGCAGAAAGACGACGTACAGAATGGCGCACCCACAGACTGCGTTGTCTTCTATATCTTTCACATCACTTGCAGCGCCATCTGTTGTTGAAAATTGTAACTACTGTAATTTCGAAAGTTTGTCTGCCTGAAAATGTACTGTTGTCCCAAGCATATTGCAACAAACGGTGTATTTCTATCGCTGCTCGTTTAGATTTTATTGCCGTTTCAAATATACCGGTCATTTTTTAAACACCCTGTATTTGCCGAAAGTGAAATAAGGAAGAGGAGCGAAGTTGTGTGAGTTAACGAGAGTTTGGCTCTCATTTAAGTATATGGCAGGAATTGTGAAACGAACCCTGTCGTCCAGGACCGTGTGTCACAAAGGGCGCAGATTCACCACAAGATGTGGAAACTCACAGGCGTCTGTTATCTATTGAGGCCTAAGTGCTGTAGTATGCGAGTGAGACAGACGAGAACATACGTCACAGGGAAACCCAGTAGGAGCCTTTTGTAGCCGACGAGACGTAGCAGTGTTCAATATGGCGGACCTAACATCGGAAACTACACTCCTGGAAATTGAAATAAGAACACCGTGAATTCATTGTCCCAGGAAGGGGAAACTTTATTGACACATTCCTGGGGTCAGACACATCACATGATCACACTGACAGAACCACAGGCACATAGACACAGGCAACAGAGCATGCACAATGTCGGCACTAGTACAGTGTATATCCAACTTTCGCAGCAATGCAGGCTGCTATTCTCCCATGGAGACGATCGTAGAGATGCTGGATGTAGTCCTGTGGCACGGCTTGCCATGCCATTTCCACCTGGCGCCTCAGTTCGACCAGCGTTCGTGCTGGACGTGCAGAACGCGTGAGACGACGCTTCATCCAGTCCCAAACATGCTCGATGGGGGACAGATCCGGAGATCTTGCTGGCCAGAGTAGTTGACTTACACCTTCTAGAGCACGTTGGGTGGCACGGGATACATGCGGACGTGCATTGTCCTGTTGGAACAGCAAGGTCCCTTGCCGGTCTAGGAATGGTAGAACGATGGGTTCGATGACGGTTTGGATGTACCGTGCACTATTCAGTGTCCCCTCGACGATCACCAGTGGTGTACGGCCAGTGTAGGAGATCGCTCCCCACACCATGATGCCGGGTGTTGGCCCTGTGTGCCTCGGTCGTATGCAGTCCTGATTGTGGCGCTCACCTGCACGGCGCCAAACACGCATACGACCATCATTGGCACCAAGGCAGAAGCGACTCTCATCGCTGAAGACGACACGTCTCCATTCGTCCCTCCATTCACGCCTGTCGCGACACCACTGGAGGCGGGCTGCACGATGTTGGGGCGTGAGCGGAAGACGGCCTAACGGTGTGCGGGACCGTAGCCCAGCTTCATGGAGACGGTTGCGAATGGTCCTCGCCGATACCCCAGGAGCAACAGTGTCCCTAATTTGCTGGGAAGTGGCGGTGCGGTCCCCTATGGCACTGCGTAGGATCCTACGGTCTTGGCGTGCATCCGTGCGTCGCTGCGGTCCGGTCCCAGGTCGACGGGCACGTGCACCTTCCGCCGACCACTGGCGACAACATCGATGTACTGTGGAGACCTCACGCCCCACGTGTTGAGCAATTCGGCGGTACGTCCACCCGGCCTCCCGCATGCCCACTATACGCCCTCGCTCAAAGTCCGTCAACTGCACATACGGTTCACGTCCACGCTGTCGCGGCATGCTACCAGTGTTAAAGACTGCGATGGAGCTCCGTATGCCACGGCAAACTGGCTGACACTGACGGCGGCGGTGCACAAATGCTGCGCAGCTAGCGCCATTCGACGGCCAACACCGCGGTTCCTGGTGTGTCCGCTGTGCCGTGCGTGTGATCATTGCTTGTACAGCCCTCTCGCAGTGTCCGGAGCAAGTATGGTGGGTCTGACACACCGGTGTCAATGTGTTCTTTTTTCCATTTCCAGGAGTGTATTTATGGAAACTACGTCATTCTGTAGTAATGCAGGGAATGAAGCTACAGTAATTTTAATCCGCCATCCTCCATAAATTTTCATCGTGATCCCAATAAAACTTGAATATTGAATGTATCCATAACAGTTTAGGATTTACTGTTTAAGTGAGTTTAATAAGTTTTGTAACAAAGACCTGCATGCTAAAAACTAAACGCTTTGGTAGATTTTAACGATCGATATTTCATATAGAAGCGCATGATTAAAATGACAAACATTGTAAATATCACCTCTGTAGCTTTCTTTGTTTAAAAGATATAGTAAATTTAAATTATCAGTATTTTCAGTTAAGCATCAGATCATCATTTCCTCCACACAAAACACAATGAACGATGACAGCATGGCACCTCATTGAATCATTAGGTAATAGAATATTTGTTGTAAAGTTCAGTGCATAATAGTTAATTTTGTTCTTTATTTATTTATCACAAAGCACATTGGTGCAAGGCTACTGGCCCTGACATTCAAAGTTAAGAACGAAATTGTATTGGTTTTATGTAAAATAATTTAAAAAATGGTTCAAATGGCTCTGAGCACTATGGGACTTAACATCTATGGTCATCAGTCCCCTAGAACTTAGAACTACTTAAACCTAACTAACCTAAGGACAGCACACAACACCCAGCCATCACGAGGCGGAGAAAATCCCTGACCCCGCCGGGAATCGAACCCGGGAACCCGGGCGTGGGAAGCGAGAACGCTACCGCACGACCACGAGATGCGGGCTAAAGAATTTAAGGTTTATTATGTAATGGATATTATTGTTACTTTACTTAGAACGCGAAAGTGGCCAAGCTTTGATTATTTAAATATGTTAAAACGTAAAGTAATGTAGAATAAGCTGTAGCCAATCAGATGGACGGCTTCAGCAAAGGGAACTGCGCTAGCCAGTTGAGCGAAGATGTTCGGCGCGCGGGAAACGCGGTCAGAGACGGGCAGAGGGCAGTTCTGGTCTACACACAAAAGAGTACAGTTCGGATTGAGACGCGAAAGCGGGAAGTCGGTCTTTAGGCAGCTAGGAGTGAAACGACTTAGAAAATGTCGCGTTGTGTGCTATCGCGGGACTTAGTCTCTGAGCGGTGAGCAGCCGCGCACCTGGTGTGAACTCTTAACTTTTCGCGTACTTAACGAGGTGGAGTGTTGAACTTTTAATTCATGATGAGATTGTGAATGATCGAACTGTGTCAGACGGATATGCGCTCGATTGTAACAGTAACTCTAAATACGACCACTTTCGCTAAGAGTTTGCTTTCTGAATAAACATTATTCTAACCAAATCGCAACTGTGTGGCCTGCATCATTTATGGATCGTTAATTTAGTTCCCGATATTATATTTACTGTTATTGTAACTTACATTAACATTGTATTTCGCAAACTTGCCATCAGCCAGACAATTTAACCAAAGGGTCACAAGTGTCTAATTTAGGACGTGTAATGCGACACGTTCGGTTCAACCCCTAGACGAGTTCGAGCCAAGACATCTCGACGAAGACGAACCGTATGTGAGCCTGAACATCTTTGGGATGTTAGCTCGCAGTTTCAACTTCTTACCGACATGTTTACTAGTCGCTTACACAGATGATGTATGGGCAACGGCCTTGCCACAGTGGATACACCGGATCCCGTGAGATCACCGAAGTTAAGCGCTGTCGTGCGTTGCCGGCACTTGGATGGGTGACCATCCAGCCGCCATGTGCTGTTGCCACTTTTCGGGGTGCGCTCAGCCTCGTGATGCCAATTGAGGAGCTACTCGACCGAATAGTGGCGGCTCCGGTCAAGAATACCATCGTAACGACCGGGAGAGCGGTGTGCGAATCCTCCAGCGGGCATGGATGTGTGTGATGTCCTTAGGTTAGTTAGGTTTAAGTAGTTCTAAGATCTAGGGAACTGATGACCACAAATGTTAAGTCCCATTGTGCTCAGAGCCACTTGAACCATTTAATTGGTTGTCAGAGAGATGAAATGAGGAAAGAGAGCGTCTTGTCGACATCTAAGGCTCTTTACCGATCGCTTGCAGAGATTGGAGGGGTGAGTGGAGGAAGTGAGATCCGTGCAGCACGAAGACTGCTGTGGCGAGCACAGCGGCGGTGGGCAGCAACCCGCAGAGTTGGTATCATACGAACTCTCTGTGGCTCACCTAGCCGCAGTCGACGACGGAGTCTCAATAAATAAAACACAATTAACACGAGTACCTTCTGACGATACTTACACGCGCGGACTGGCCGCGCGGTTTGAGGCGCCATGTCACGTATTGAGCGGCCCATCCCGTCGGAGGTTCGAATCCTCCACTGGGCATGGGTGTGTGTATTGTTCTTAGGATGAGCTAGTTTAAGTAGAATGTAAGTCTAGGGACCGATGACCTCAGCAGTTTGGTCCCTTAGGAATTCACACATATTTGAATATTTTTGACAATACTTAACGTGTCAATGACCTACATCACGGACGTAATATTAAGATAGAAAGTAACGAATACTTGTTTCGTGGATGAGCCTTACTGACATGTTCATTTTCATTAATGGTATTTTGTGTAAATTCCGCATCAGTCCAGAGAAACATTCTCAGAAGTAGCATTCGGCGACATTGTTACTTACAGGGTGACAGTATTATTGAACTGTATTTAATAAAATCGTCATGACTTCTGAACAGTTTGTGTTAGGACGTTCAAACTGCACGATAGGCCGCGGGGCATGATGGGAATTAGTATCCGCGTATGGTTTCGTTAAGCAACGAAGCCCACTTTCATTTGGATGGGTTCATCAATAAGCAAAACTGGCGCATTTGGGGGCCTGAGAATGCGAATTTCGCGATCGAGAATGTCTAATCACAAAATAATCTATGCTATATTTTGGGACGGTGACTAGTGAATGATACGTGAAGATTTTCGAAGTTGGTGTCATCCCCATTATCCAAAGTGACCATGATTTCGACACGATGTGGTTCTTGCAAGACGGATCTCGACCCCATCGAATCAGGAGAGTGTTTGATGTCCTGAAGGTGCAGTTTGGGGACCGCATTCTGGCTCTGGGGTACCCAAAGGCCACTGGCATGGGACTCGATTGACCGCCATATGCTCTCGATCTGAACATATACGACTCCTTTTTTGGGGGCTATATTAAAGACCAGCAATAACACCAAAACCATTGCTGAGCTGAAAACAGCCATTCAGGAGGTCATGGACGGCATCGATGCTCCCATACTTCAGGGGGTCATACAAAATTTCGTTATTCGTCCGCACCACATCATCTCCAATGTTGGCAGGCAGGCATATCGAACATGTCGTAAACTAAATCTGAATATCTGTAGTGACTTTTAGGTGTTGAATAAAGTGTGTGCCCGCCGTAGTTTGTAACTAATTTACTATTTGCTTCGTGTTGTTGTTGTTGTGGTTTTCAGTCCTGAGACTGGTTTGATGCAGCTCTCCATGCTACTCTATCCAGTGCAAGCTTCTTCAACTCCCAGTACTTACTGCATCCTCCATCTTCTGAATCTGCTTGGTGTATTCACCTCTTGGTCTCCCTCTACGATTTTTACCCTCCGCGCTGCCCTCCAATGCTAAATTGATTACCCCTTGATGCCACAGAACATGTCCTACCAACCGATCCCTTCTTGTAGTCAAGTTGTACCACAAACTCCTCTCCTCCCCAATTCTATTCAATACCTCCTCATTAGTTATGTGATTTACCCATCTAACCTTCAGCATTCTCCTGTAGCACCACATTTCGAAAGCTTCTATTCTCTTCTTGTCCAAACTATTTATCGTCCACGTTTCACTTCCATACATGGCTACACTCCATACAAATACTTTCAGAAACGTCTTCCTGACACTTAAATCTATACTCGATGTTAACAAATTTCTCTTCTTCAGAAACGCTTTCCTTGCCATTGACAGTCTACATTTTATATCCTCTCTACTTCGACCATCATCAGTTATTTTGCTCCCCAAATAGCAAAACTTTTTCTTAGTATAATTCAATAATTGTTACCCTGTTTCTTTTTCCTCGTTTCACTTGGCGATTCTTCGAACGAGTGGTAGGCAGCTCTCGCGATGGGTCCGAAACGAACAAGCCTCGTAGTGTGACACTACATTCACTACTTGTTGTACTGCCCGCTAAAGTGTTTCATATAGTGTTCTTATTGTCAGAGCTATAACAGTGGTAGCGGCTGGACTTGAAACACTAGCGGTCTAATACGATGTAGCAATGCGGAACATTGCATCGTACTACGGGCACTGCAGTATTGCATACACCGTATTAGATCGCTGGTGTTTAAAGTCCAGCCACTACTGTTCTGAAGAACACAAGCACTGCAAAATGGTTTTTATCCGTCAACACGGGGCAAGCGACTTTCGATTAAAATGTCTCCCCTGTGCGGGATAATGGATGTTCGAGTCTCGACGGAGAAATAACACAGCCAAACGGTTCCAGATAATTGTTTGATGTACTGACTTATGTTTCGACACCTCCAAGGATGCCTTCATTAGAATGAAATTTAGTCATAAAGTTACATTGCGAGAAGGCAATAGTCGAAGTTTCGAGCAGACAATCTCAAGTCACAAATTACGAGGGTAATCCCAAAAGTGAGGTCTCCTTTTTTATATATAAGTACAGAGCTCTGTTTGTGTGGCAGTTGGTCACCCTGTTATGAAGAGTGCTTCACGCGCTGTGTGTAAACATGCGCACGCCGCGCTGAGGCGTTCAGTCTTGCCTTGGCAGCCGTTGAGAATGGAGCTCCCGTTGGATGTTAACCGCCAAGTGCGAACTGCGCGCAGTTATTCGGTTTTTGAACGCAAACGGCACTGCGCCTATTGAAATCCATCGCCAATTGACGCAAGTGTATGGTGAGTCTTGGTTCAAATGGCTCTGAGCACTATGGGACTTAACATCTATGGTCATCAGTCCCCTAGAACTTAGAACTACTTAAACCTAACTAACCTAAGGACAGCACACAACACCCAGCCATCACGAGGCAGAGAAAATCCCTGACCCCGCCGGGAATCGAACCCGGGAACCCGGGCGTGGGAAGCGAGAACGCTACCGCACGACCACGAGATGCGGGCGGTGAGTCTTGCATGGATGTCAAAAATGTTCGTTAGTGGTGTAGACAGTTTGCAGCTGGTCGGACCGAAATTCACGACGAACAAAGAAGCGGGAGACCGTCAATTTCTGAGGAGACAGAGTTGAAGGTTGAGCAAAGCATGCGTGAAGATAAGCGGATCACCCTGGATGACCTCTGCACGTTGGTTCCTGAGGTTTCCCGAAGCACCGCTCACAGAATTTTAACGGAAGCACTGATATATCGGTTTATAACTTTCTGAACAGCATGGTGGCTAGCTGGTATGACATGGGCATACAAAAACTGCCACAGCGTCTACAAAAATGCATCAACAGAAATGGTGATTATGTCGAAAAATAGCTAAATGTTCGAGCTGTAAACTGATGTAAACCATTGTAGAAATAAACAGGTCTATGTACTTACAAGAAAATAGGTATCCTTACTTTTGGGATTACCCTCGTAAAAACGTTCCAGCCTTTGATATATATATATACTGTACCTCGCAAGGAACAACCTCAGTAGGCCGTATGCTACTGGAAGACCACGTCTGATCTCAAAACGTAGAGGTCGGAAGATCTCCCACGGTGTAATCCAGGATAGGCAGTGATTTGTGGTAGATCTGATGGCGGAGTACAATGAATGCTCGTGCAGGATCACGTGTTTTGGAGCACACCATTCAAAGTCCATTGTTGAATATGGACCTCCACATTACAGGACCCCACGTATTCCCGTGTTGACCCAATGACATAATCAGTTATGATTGCAGCGGCCACAGCAGCACTGAGTTTTCACCGTGGATGGGTAGAAACGTGTCGCCAGTCGAATGAACCACATTTCTTGTTACACCAGGTCGGTGGTTGGGTCGTTACACACCGTCATCCAGGCGAATGGCTGCACGAAACATGCGCTGCGCAACAGATGTAACCCAGTGAAGGCAGAACTATGTTAGGGCGTACAGTGAGTTGGGCTGCCACGGAATCTGTGGTGGTAATCGAAGGCACCATGATACTAGTGAAATACGTGAACTATATTGCGTACCTCCTGCATCGCTTCATGCTTGAAGTCTTCTCCCATGGCGAAGACATCTTCCAGCAGGATAACAGGCAGCGTTGCAAGGTCAGAATCGTGCTACAGAGGTTCATAGAAAACTCACATTGACGTCCCGGCAAGAAAGTGCGCTTGATCTGTAACTACTGGAAAACATATTGGACGCCAGCTGTGTTCCCACAAACCACCATATTCGTAGACATCTGGTGCCGCATACTTCCGGAATCCTGTCAAGTAGAATCCATGCCTAGCAGAATCTCTGTTGTACTGTATTCGAAAAGTGGAACTATTGAATATGTGGTCATAATGTTGTGGCTCATCGCTGTATCTACTACGTTCAACTGTTTTCTCAAAACGCAGATAAAGTGCTGTTAAAAACCTTAGACGGCGTCCTCATGTTACTGTATTCCGTCATGTCCAAAATTAGTGTGAGCCTGACAATAATTCAGGGAAGCTATTTGCTTCATCCCTGTTTAAGAACTGGGAAATCTGCTGCACTGCAGGCCAAGTCTGAAGATGACGTGTAGGAAACTCGTCGAAACGTTGCAACAGAGCTACGTCACGACTCGGCTGACAACGCGAGATCATTTCATCTACGTAGCACTGTTTATGGAAAATATTTTGCAATGCAGTAACATTGGGGTTTAATGACCCATCGAGAGCGACGTCATTAGAGACGTAGCGGAAGCTAGATTAGGGAAGGATGGGAAAGGAATTTGGCAGTTACGTTGGGTTGTGGTTGGGTTGTTGTGGGGGAGGAGGCGAGACAGCGAGGTGAACGATCTCATCGGATTAGGAAGGAAGTCGGCCGTGCTCTTTAAAAGGAACCATCCCGGCATTTGTCTGGACCGATTTAGGGAAATTATCGAAAACCTAAATCAGGATGGCCGGACTCGGGATTGAACCGTCGTCCTCGCGAATGCGAGTCCAGTGTCTAACCACTGCGCCACCTCGCTCGGTGACAGTTTGGTTTTCAAAAGAATCGTCGCCGGTAGTGTTGATGGAAAAAGGAATTAGATATATTGTGCCACTATTGGGTGTTTTACAAATTCTTAGTTATGTTGGAGTATAACAGGGAACAATCTGAGCAATTATAAGCTATAACGGGCTTGAAGCGGGGCACAGTACTCCAACTTTTCTACTACGAAGGGAGTCTCATAAACTGTGTTTCCGCAACTGAAGAAAGCCGCTGCTTCTAGAGCAACCATTATATTCTTACATTATTTTGAAATTCTTAAATACTGTGCTTATCAACATATTTTATGGGAGACGCAGTTATTGCACCAAAGCTGCAGACGTATTCTCTTCATTTTCGCGATTAGTTTCTTTCCTTGTTCATTGTCATCCGATACCAGTAAAACACCAAGTAAGAGGACCGCATCGTTGACGCAAAGATTACATTGTTTGACTTGCCGGACTGGCCTACTGACATCAGCGTTACAGAATTAAAATGCGTAAACTTTTGCTGTTAGCCTATGTTAAGTAAGGAAACTGTTACTCACTACATACGTAATTGACGAAGCTTCCTAACATATCTCTGCTGAATAATACTTCCCTAAGTTGACAATAATAAGGAAACTATATGCACGTAAATCCCATGAAGCCGATACAAGTCGATACAAGGAAGATAATCCAACTAGTCAAACAGAGTAATCTTTGAACCAGACCTTAGCATGCAAACACAGCAGCGAAAAAAGGTTTCCGAAATTCTATTTTCGTCTTTCGGAAGACGTGTCGCATGTAAACGTAGTCAGCACATATTTTCTTTGTCTTCTTACGCTTAATGTGACATCTGTGGCGCCATGTTCATTGATTAAGCGTCTAGGTAGTTTTTATTCATATTTTCTGTCAATTTATCTCACTGTAATTAATCTGAGCATGTAACTTTCCAATTTATGCACTGTTTAAATGCTGTTAAAATAGTAATTTATAATTGGTTCATGAATAGGGCATGTACGTTTGTAATTATGTAAAACCTGGAGGGATGTCCCTCCGCTACAATAGCCACATGGCGAGGGCAGAAAACGTGGATTTGACGGTCGAACCGCAAGGAGTCTTTGCGGCTCATTGAGTCAGTAGATAGCTTGTAAACTGTCAGCATCTTGTGTGCTGAAATATGCTAGGAATGCAGCAAGAGTGATTAATGATGCCTCAGATATGGAACAGTACAGGTATTTATTCATGAAATTAATTGGCTGGTTCTGAATCACGAAACTCCGGTGCCAAGAAGATAATTTTCAGAGCCTTTCGTACATCAATAGCCATGTGTACGTTTTGCCGCCTTTATTTTAGCCGCAGAAGATTGCCAGCTCCACCACCTGCATCTCAGGTAATAGTTTAGGGCTAAACTGACTTGCATGAACCAGCTATTTGCTTTCATCGTCAGTTTCTTTAGGCCTTTGTTCCACTTCAACGCGGGGTCGTCCTTGTCACCGCGGACTTGGCAGTGTTAGTGTCAGAGGGTGGCTGGATGCACCCCAACTGTCTGCCTCTAGTGTGAGCCATGGAATAGTGCGAACGTTTTCAAATGTCTTCGAATCGTGTAACTAAGGCGGGACATAGTGACCAACCCGGTATTCACCTATTGGGATGTAGAAAATAGCCTAAAAACCACATCCAAGCTGGCCGGCACACTGGCGGATTCGATCCGGGGCTGGTGCGCCTACCCGAGTCCAGGAAGCAGCGGATTAGCGCCCTCGGATAACCTGGCGGGTACAAACCAGCTATTTGCTTTACTTGCAAATAATACTTGTTTTTAGCTCAAATTGGTGTTGAGAACCTTGAATCATTCCTCTTTTACCGAGACAGGTCCTTTTCCTGGTGATGCAATATATCCGATTGTACTATTGCTTTAATAGCGCTCATTAACTTTTGTGGTTTAGTAAATACCTTCAGTGTCCGGTTAGTTTTTTTTTCTGAAATATTCTATGTACATTTTTCATAAGTGAAGAGCTAAAGTTCTGCTTAAATGTAGATTCAAAGAAAAGAACTAATTATTTTAATTAAAAGCTCCATATGATCTCTATTCAGTATTAAAAATAACTGAATAGATCTGTGATTATAATAAATGGTTATTGGCCATTGCAGTATAAGGACCACACTAATAAGTACCTACTGCACAGGTTAATGAAGTGTTTATATTCGTGTGGTTGTGTTTAAAAGTGTTTTCATATTGTGTCTTACCAGAAGTCTTTGGTTATGATCGCAGTCAACCGACAGAATAGTTACTGGGTCCCCATGCTAAATGTTGAATCAGTATTACGGTTATTATTACAGTAAAAGTTCTTATGAAGTGCAGCAATCATTATAATAGCTTTTGTGTTCTTGAAAAATTAACTGGCTGCAACTGTTCAGACCATAACTGATTAGGGAGTCCATATTTCACTTTAATGCAAAGAAGTAAATGCTCCCTAAGGAAACATATCGTAATCAGATCAGTTAATATAACCATTGGAAGATCAATCCTAGGTCAATGTATTACCGTAATTAATGTGTAAAAGTCTCTCATATAGAAATTACTTGTGCTCTTGACTTGTGTAGTTACATTATGAAACGTGTATTAGCTTTGTATTGTTGAATACAGAAAGTATGTGTTTGTGAGACACAGTTCGTTGTCAGAATATTACAAGTTTACATTTATTAGCTTTCTATTGTTGAACACAGGAAGAATATGTTAGTGAGAGACAGTTTATGTCAGAATATTACATGTTTACATCTGGGTTGCTCATGACAAACTGCTGTTCCAACCCTTAAGAGATATGCTACAGTTTCGGGTCCTGTCTGAAAAACAGATTTAGTACCAAGTAAAGCTATGCACAGTAGTTAATTTTCTTGATGAACTGGGTAAACTCTTGGTACTAGTTTGCCTAATTAGGCTAGCAGCCATTTTCATTTACGTAATTCCAGTTTACTTTACAGCTACCAGAACCTTGGTTCGATTCCCGCTAGTTCAACTACTGCTCCCTATCAAAGATAATCTTTTGGATAACGAAACTAAGTCCGATACCATTTTCATTAGCAGAAGTTAACTGTCAAATTAAATTCCTTCCATAGGAGTAGGATTATCGGCCAATTGCTGTAGTAATATTGCGTTATAACCCGTGTCTGAGTAACAGAATTGCTACCATCAAATAATCTGTATAATTGAAAAAGAAAAAAGAAAGTTTACGCGTGAAGTGCAATGCTGACTTCATTTTCAAGCTTGTGGTAGTTGGTGGCTTTAGACGGTGCTCCTACGTTAGTTGCCTCGGATTTTGCTTGTTCTTCGCGCACCAGCGTTTCACGCTGAACCAACCAAACTATTGCAGCTGGCATTTGACAGCTAGCGGGCTAAACTTCTCCCGCCGAAAACCCACCAATGGGAGCTGTGCTGGCACTGTCGGCTCCCGTCTCTCCCGCTGCGCAAAACACTGCGTGTGTATGCTCTCAGGCGGCTGACATTTTCGGACGCGGAAGTGTCACCCATTACAACAAAAAACGTAACTTGGGCCTTCATTAATATGACGTATAGGCTTTCGATGCGCTTAAAGATGCATAGAGGTCCATTTCAGATAGGAATTTTAGAATATTTACGATTTTTGCACGTTGCAGGCCCATAAACTACGTCTACATCTACATGGATACTCTGCAAATCACATTTAAGGCCTGGCAAAGGGTTCATCGAACCACCTTCACAATTCCCTATTATTCCAATCTCGTATAGCACGCCGAAAGAATGAACACCTGTTATCTTTCCGTACGAGCTCTGATTTCCCTTATTTTATCGTGGTGATCGTTTCTCCCTATGTAGGTCAGTGTCAACAAAATTTTTCCGCATTCGGAGGAGAAAGTTGGTGATTGGAATTTCGCGAGAAGATTCCGTCGCAACGAAAAACGCCTTTGTTGTAATGATGTACAGCCCAAATCCTGTATCATTTCTGTGACACTCTCTCCCATATTTCGCGATAATACAAAACGTGCTGCCCATTTTTGGACTTTTTCGATCTACTCTGTCAGTTATATCTGGTAAGGATCCCACACCGCGCAGCAGTATTCTAAAAGAGAACGGACAAAAAATGGCTCTGAGCACTATGGGACTTAACATCTATGGTCATCAGTCCCCTAGAACTTAGAACTACTTAAACCTAACTAAGCTAAGGACATCACACACATCCATGCCCGAGGCAGGATTCGAACCTGCGACCGTAGCGGTCTCGCGGTTCCGGACTGAGCGCCTAGAACCGCACGGCGACACTGGCTGGCTGAGAACGGACAAGCGTAGTGTAGGCTGCCTCCTTAGTAGGTCTGTTACATTTTCTAAGTGTCCTGCCAATAAAACGCAGTCTTTGGTTAGCCTTCTCCACAACATTTTCTATGTGTTGCTTCCAATTTAAGTTGTTCGTAATTGAAATAGCTAGATATTTACTTGAATTTATGGCTTTTAGATTATACTGATTTATCGTGTTAACCGAAGTTTAACGAATTCCTTTTAACACTAATGTGGATGACCTCACACTTTTCGTTATTTAGGGTCAATTGCCAATTTTCGCACCATTCAGATATCTTTTCTAAATCGTTTTTCAATTTGTTTTGATCTTCTGAAGACTTTATTAGTCGATAAACGATAGCGCCATCTGCAAACAACCTAAGACGGCTGCTCAGATTGTCTCCAAAATCGTTTATATAGATAAGGAACACCAAAGGGCCTATAACATTACCTTGGAGAACGCCAAAAATCACTTGTTTTACTCGATGACTTTCCCGCCAATTACTACGAAGTATGACCTCTCTGACAGGAAGTCACAAATCCAGCCACTTAACGGAGACGATATTCCATAAGCCCGCAATTTCACTACAAGCTTCTTGTGTGGTACAGTGTCAAAAGCCTTCCGGAAATCCAGAAATACGGAATCGATCTGAAATCGCTTGTCAATAGCACTCAACACTTCATGTGAATAAAGAGCTAGTTGTGTTTCACAGGAACGTAGTTTTCTAAACACGTGTTGACCGTGTGTCAATAGACAGTTTTCTTTGAGGTAATTCATGATTTTTGAACACAATATACGTTCCAAAATCCTAATGCATATCGACGTCAACGATTTGGGCTTGTAGTTTAGTGGATTACTCCTACTACGTTACTTGAGTATTGGTGTGACCTGTGCAACTTTCCAGTCTTTGGGTACGGATCTTTCGTCGAGCGAACGGTTGATACTTGATGGTTGACAAAATTGCAAGGAAAAAAGCACTCTTTGTGGAAGCTTATACGAAGAAAACGCAATGCGATACGCGACTTTGGAAAGATCCGTTGTCGAGCCAGGTATTTTGTTATCAACGAAAGAAATAAGTATTTCAAGGAATTCAGTACACTTCGAGATATGAGGTGCTGACGTGCGAAACTGTTTCCCGGACGGGATAATTTCGCCAGTTTCAAAGGAATTAATGTAACTATGTCCCTAGTTAAAATTAAGAACAGATTTTTGACACATTTAGAGACGCTAGAGAGGTCTACGTGAATTTCAGATATTTTCACGAGACTTTTGTGGGAGATGGAGATTTTAAAGCAATTTTCTATCGCCGAGGAGGGCGTCTAGCTGCAAACTTAACTGTACATGTCCTACCAATGTCACGACGTTGTAAATTAATCGCCAGATGGCAGCTGCTTTAAATCAGACTATGTCGGTGCGCAGTGTCAGAGATTACGCCCGCAAGGCCGTATGATGCTCTCCGCTGACTCGCGCGCTGCGTAGCAGCGGTTTATCGAACTTCTTGACTGCAACAGGGGGTAATGGGCCACGGCGGAGTTTTGAGGGAAACTGCGTTTCTTTACCTCCGTCGCATCGTCAGTACCCGTGGCAGCCGCCGCTGAGGACTACGGTGACGAGTGGGAGAAGACGTCTTCGCGGGAAGGTCGGTCGCCGGCGGACGGTCTCGTGTCCAGAGGAAGGGAGGATGTGTTCGACTTTTCCGCGCTGACTTCATTTTCATGAACGACGGCGGCTGTTCTCAGGGAGCCGCCAGCATTGATGAGCCAGCGGCGCGACTGGAATGCCCCACATATTCGCCGGACGTGGATGCCATGGAGAAGCGGCTAAGGCGCCGCCATCTGCAGGGTATCGGGAGCACAAGGTCTCTTTTGCGAGGGGCCGACATTACGTAAACACTGAACTCCCGGAGTGTGTTCTAATGTACCTTTACATGGGTCAAAGAAATTGCGTATTGCCACCAATATATCTCGACAATTTGTCCGACAACAATGCAGCAACTTCAACACCGATACGACTGCAACCATAAAGACAAGACATTTTCGTATTAACTGTATTTAGCAGTCAATCAGGATGTTACAGTCAACCCCATAGTTTGCCCGAACTTTTAATACAATTTTGTTAGAATCATTATCCCAAAGTCATATACAGATCCAAAGTTCCCTGTCCAATATGTCAAACGTACATTTGTGTCATTCTGTACAGTCAGCAGATAATAATTAATTAATTTTGATGTTGTGAGCATCTTTCAGTGTGGTATGAAAGTAATTTCCAAGAGTAATTGCTAACTGTCATTTTGAAGAGGTAATAAGTGCGGTCACTTTGATGTGTCATAGTAAAGATGAATTTCATGACATTTCTTACCTTTAAATTTCCTTTAGTACAATATTAGCTTTAATAAATTATTCATAGTAAAGATGGCAGCCATTAAGGCGTGTAAGAATATACAGGGTTGTCCATTGATAGTGACCTGGCCAAATATCTCACGAAATAAGCGCCAGACGAAAAAACTACGAAGAACGAAATTCGTCTAGCTTGAAGGGGAAACCTGATGGCGCTATGGTTGGCCCATTAGATGGCGCTGCCATAGGTCAAGCGGATATCAACTACGTTTTTTTTTTTAATAGGAACCCCCATTTTTATTACATATTCGTGTAGTACGTAAAGAAATATGAATGTTTCAGTTGGACCACTTTTTTCGCTTTGTGATAGATGGCGCTGTAACAGTCACAAACGTACAAGTACGTGGTATCACGTAACATTCCGTCAGTGCGGAAGCCGAACTACTCGCTGTTGAGAGGAATGTCGTTATACGTATTGCCAAATGCATTGAGGTTGTCGGACATCATTTTGAGCATTTATTGCATTAATGTGGTATTTACAGGTAATCACGCTGTAACAGCATGCGTTCTCAGAAATGATAAGTTCAGAAAGGTACATGTATCACAATGGAACAACCGAAATAAAATGTTCAAACGTACCTTCGTCCTGTATTTTAATTTAAAAAACCTACCTGTTACCAACTGTTCGCCTAAATTGTGCGTCGTATGTTTGTGACTATTACAGCGGCATCTATCACAAAGCGAAAAAAGTGGTCCAACTAAAACATTCATATTTCTTTACGTACTACACGAATATGTAATAAAAAATGGGGGTTCCTATTTAAAAAAACGCTGTTTGATAACCGTTTGACCTATGGCAGCGCCATCTAGTGGGCCAACCATAGCGCCATCTGGTTTCCCCCTTCAAGCTAGACAAGTTTCGTTCTTCGTAGTTTTTTCGTCTGACGCTTATTTCGTGAGATATTTGGCCCGGTCACGATCAATGGACCACCCTGTATGCCTCATTCTGTCTCCATCCTGTTTCCAAGCAAAACCGTTGCCGCAAATGTAATTGACGTACATTTACTTCTAGTACATTCAAAAACATAATCTGACAGAAAATATTTCTAAGAGCTGGGAACCAAAACAATCTTCAAATCCCTCCAAATCCTTGAACGCCATGCTCTCCGCCTCGCCTATCGCATCCGCCTCCCCTCCCCCACGCGGATCCTGTACAATCTCACCCCCTTCCCCCACCTCCTCCTCTTTCTCGAGAGGATGCGGATCCTGTACACCTCCCGCAAACTCGATCCTCCTCATCCGCTTGTCTCGCTCATCCTCTCCCACCCCCACCCGCTTCCCGCGCCTGTATTCCCACGTCCCACCCGGTCTCCATCTCTGCACCCTCCTTACCCTCTCCCAAGGTGGCTTCCGCCAGCTCCCCCTCCCTGATGATGTCCTCCTCCCCTCCATCTACCCCTCCTATCAACTTTGATCCTCCCACCCTCTTCCTGTGTCCTTTCCTTTCGGCACCCTCCTCTTTCCTTTTCCCCCGTCCCCTCCCTCCTCCCCTCCCCCTATCTCCCCTGCCCATGGCATCTGCTCTCCCCTCTCCCTCTCCCACCCCCCTCCTCCTCTCTTGGCAGGTCCCCGGATTCGTACACTGTTAGTGAACATTCGCGCGCCGGAGATCAACGCCTCGTATTCTGTGTGTGTCGTCGTTTTGTGCTTAAGTGGTTCAGTGTTATTCGTTTTTGTGCACCTACGTTCACGTGTGACACTGTTCGTCTCTGTCCAAGTGTCTGAACAAATTTTATCTTGGACACTAGGCCCGTGAACGGCTCCATGTATTTTTAAAAGTGTTTATCTCCGTTTCTATGTCCACCTTGTTTTTTTCTCTCGATGTCTTCATTTGTATCTTGTGTGTTCTCTGAGGCCAAAGAGCGGCGTAGCACGCTGCTGCTGGCCTGCCTGTTAACAGGTTTGAAAATAACAATAAAGAAAAAAAAACAATCTTCATAGATATAGTTTTTCTTTCAGTGGCCCTGTCGTAAGGTAAGGGTGCATAGCTGCTATCTGTTTGCTATGGGGGTGTGTATAAGGCCAAATCCAGGTAGCCCATGTAGAGTGTTGTGTGTGCAATAACTTGTGTGGTCTACCAAACCTGAAAATCGAGCCCCACTATCCACACCTCGCTTTCCAGCGCAGTTTAAGTCATAAGCAGCTGCCTTGCTAATGACAGCACGTGTCGAAATTTTTGTTAGAGATTGTTGTTAATGTTGGTAAAAACAGTGCAGTGTTGAGCAGTTTTAATGAAAGTTCTCTGCTGAGTGAACGAAAAGCTGTATTTTTCTGAGAAGCAGCACACAGGGACGAAAGTTCCTTTCTGTGAGGCAGTACCAGTGGCTAAGAGTACACACGCCTGCTGTCGTAAATTTGACCACCGGCCGCGTTCACTTTACATAGCATGGCCAACGCCGTATTTTCACTTCTGGAAAAAAATAGTCTTTGCATTATTAATTCCACATTAAGCAATATTAATGTGTAGTATTATTAAATATTGTCACGTTCGTTGTTAAAAAGCATTCATTTCCCTGCTACGTAATGTTAAAAAAACGGTTCGATTACAGGCGATTCGGATGTTTAAACTACAACAGCGATTCCGCCACACTTGGAATCGGCGGCTTTGGTTACTATGCCAGTGTCATAAGTCTGTATAGCCCACATGAAAGTGTAATAGAAATGCTCGGCAACTTAAACGGCAATCGTAGAATGACGATGTAGTTCTCGTGAAAGCATGTGTCGTGAAGTTAGAGAATCTATACTCGAAGATGACTGTGCGACCATTGAGCTGCGTCAGAATATATATCGAACAGGGATTGTGAGAAAAAGATAAGAAACATTAGGTCACTTACTGAGGAGTACGCAAATGGAAAAGGATACAAGTTTGATAGGTAAATGCCTTGCCGCTGTGGATACACCGGTTCCCGTCAGATCACCGAAGTTAAGCACAGTCGGGCGTGGCCGGCACTTGCATGGGTTACCACCCGGGTCGCCATGCACTGTTGCCATTTTTCGGTTTCACTCAGCCTCGTGATGCCAATTGAGGAGCTACTCGACCGAATAGTAGCGGCTCAAGTCAAAGAAAACCGTAGAGCGGTGTGCTGACCACATGCCCCTCCTATCTGCATCCTCAACTGAGGGTGACACGGCGGTCGGATGCTCCCGATGGGCCACTGGTGGCCTCAAGACGGAGTGCTTTTTAGAAGATTGATAGTACTAATACAACCTATTCTTGAGTACTGCTCGAGCGTTTGGGATCCCTATCAGGTCGGACTGAGGGAGGACATAAAAGCAATTCAGAGACAGGCTGCTACATTTGTTGCTGGTAGGTTTGATACTCACGCGAGTGTTACGGAAATGCTTCAGGAACTCGGGTGGGAGTCTCTGGAGGAAAGGAGGCGTTCTTTTCGTGAATCGCTACTGAGGAAATTTAGAGAACCAGCATTTGAGGCTGACTGCAGTACAATTTTACTGCCGCCAACTTATATTTCGCGGAAAGACCACAAAGATAAGAGAGATTAGGGCTCGTACAGAGGCATATAGGCAGTCATTTTTCCCTCGTTCTGTTTGGGAGTGTAATAGGGAGAGAAGATGCTAGTTGTGGTACGAGGTACCCTCCGCTACGCACTATATGGTGGGTTGCGGAGTATGTATGTAGATGGAGATGTACTGGTACGGTACGCCCTCCACCAGGCACTGGTTCAGTGGCTTGCGGAGTGTTTATGTAGATGTAGATACTTAACTGCAGTACAGTGCTTACAAATGGCAAGATGCAACCCACTGCGCTGACCTCTTCATCTCAGAGTAACAATTGCATCCCACATCCTCAATTATTTGTTCGATATGTTCCAACCTCTGTCTTCCCCTACAGCATTTATCCTCTATGGTTCTCTGTACCACCATGAAGTTATTCCCTGTTGCTTTAATATGTGTCCCATCACCCTCTCCCTTATTCATGTCAATGTTTTTCATATGTTCCTTCCTTATTCTACTACAAAAAATTCTTATCTTCTGCACGCGAAATTTACGTGCTGTATCACTCAGTCACATAGATGTTATACAAATAATTGTATATTTAATATATAACTCTAAAATTAGTGCATGTATTACTGGTCTTCTACAAGAGATTGTCATTTTGCTTTAATGTGAAATTGTTACCTAACACTGGCAAGAAGCTGAGCTTATGCGGATGTATATAGCGTCCACTGCATTACAATTTTTCCTTATAGCTTAAGCTTCCGTAGTGTTAAGCGGAAGTTTCTCCTTATTTTTAGTGACGTTGTTTTAGCCCATATTTGCTCTTCTTTCCGCATGTATTTGTAACAGTGGCCCTTTGTAAATAGAACTGTAGCTTCTTCCCGTTGAACTGTACATACAGTATCACGCTGTCAGCAAATACCGGGTGATCAAAAAGTCAGTATAAATTTGAAAACTTAATAAACCACGGTATAATGTAGATAGAGAGGTAAAAATTGACACACATGCTCGGATTGACATGGCGTTTTATTAGAACAAAAACAAGTTCACAAAATGTCCGATAGATCGCGCTGGACAGCAAAACCTCAGTGACTGCGCATGACAACCGCGTATAAAAGGAGCTGTAATGAGAGAGAGAATCATATGCGCCAGCAGTCGCAGCATGTTGGCGTTACCTGAAAAGGTGCTTTTAGTGAAGCTGTATTATCAGCATGGGGAATGTGCTAGTTCAGCGTTACGATCCTACCGCCATAGGAAGGGGATTCGAACGGGTAAAGGTCCGTTGACAAATGCAGCTGTGGCGGGAATGATTTCGAAGTTTGAAGCCACGGGTTGTTTAGACGATAGACCCCGTAGTGGCCGACCGAGCACGAGGCGTAATGCTGCTGGGACAGTTCAGGAAGAAATGGAGACTGTAGCGGGTTCTTCTAAGCACGGGGAAGTTAGCGCTCGTGCAGTCGCACGTCGCACCGGCATTCCATACACTACCGTTTGGTTGGCACTGAGGCGTACCCTCCGATGCTATCCGTACAAAATCCATCGGCATCATGAACTGTTACCTGGCGATTTAGTGAAGTAGAGGGCATTTGTGGTGTGGGCGTTTCAAAAGATGGCGGAAGATGAAGATGGTTGAGTAACGTGTTGTGGACAGACGAAGCTCATTTCACGCTCTGAGGGTCTGTCAACTCTCACAACTGCAGAAATTGGGCTACCGAAAATCCTAGAACTGTCGTGGAAACTCCACTGCACGACGAGAAAGTCACGGTATGGGTTGGATTTACCACGTCTACCGTTATCGGGCCTTTTTTCTTCGAGGAAATGCGTGATTCTGGTTTTGTAACTGCTACCGTGACGGGTGAGAGGTACCCCGATATGTTACAGAATCGCATCATGCCCAGCCTGGCTGATAAACACCTGCTGGAACGTACGATGTTTATGCAGGATGGCGCTCCACCCCATATTGCTAGACGCGTGAAAGATCTGTTGCGCGCGTCGTTTGGTGATGATCGTGTGCTCAGCCGCCACTTTCGTCATGCTTGGCCTCTCAGGTCCCCAGACCTCAGTCCGTGCGATTATTGGCTTTGGGGTTAACTGAAGTCGCAAATGTATCCTGATCGACCGACATCTCTAGGGATGCTGAAAGACAACATCCGACGCCAATGCCTCACCTAACTCCGGACATGCTTTACAGTGCTGTTCACAACATTATTCCTCGACTACAGCTATTGTTGAGGAATGATGGTGGACATATTGAGAATTTCCTGTGAAGAACATCATCTTTGCTTTGTCTTACATTGTTATGCTAATTATTGCTATTCTGATCAGATGAAGCGCCATCTCTCGGACATTTTTTGAACTTTTATATTGTTTTGGTTCTAATAAAACCCCATGCCATTCCAAGCATGTGTGTCAATTTGTACTTCTCTATCTGTATTATTCCGTGATTTATTCAGTTTTCAAATTTATGCTGACTTTTTGATCACCCGGTATATTAGAGATCTTATTCGTAATTTATACCTGTAAATTTATTGCATTATTTTTAGCGTTATTGAAGAAATTTTCACTCTTACTTTGATGTAATATGCTTTTACTTAACAAAAGTAAGGCCTAGTCGTACGTCATGTATTTTTCGTCCTCTGCATCCCAATTTTTCCTTATCGCTTGGGTCTGTACCTTTCAACAGTTGGCCTTTGTGTCTGGCATTGTGAATATGTTATGCAAATATTTTGTTCTTTGGATTCTTGTTATAATTTTATGTAGACAAGAGCCTTTACCAAAGAGCGAATACATTTATGCATTTATTCTGACGTACGCTGAGTGTAATCTGGCTGCTGTCTTAAACCATGGCATGTGATGTTTCTGGTTTCATACAAATTTTATATATGACAAGCCGCTCGGCTTCAGCTAATATAATTTACCACAATACGAGGTAACAAGTGAGTATGCTTACCTAACAATTATTTTTCAATTATTATTATTTTGTTATATATGTATAAATAGTTTAGACTGTTTACATAAATTTTTGGGACACTCTCCTTCTGAGGAAGACATTTTTATGAATACGGAAACCTAGGCGAAGGGCTAAATAAACCTTTGGTCTGCAACTGGTTGGCTGATTTTTTCAACCTCTTAAAGTTTCTACAGTTACTGAATCGCAGCCAAGTTTAAGACTTTATCAGTCGTTCTGTTTTGCAACCATCACGGATAGGTCTCTTTCGATAAATGACTATCCCTTGCCAGAGGTATTTATTTCGTGAGAAAAACTTGTCATCAGTCGTTAATTTTCTTCGAATTTCTTATCAGTATAGATACAGAATACAAATCATCCTTGCGGACGCTGTAAATTACATTGAATTTATCTGGAAGATATCTTTTTATCTAGTCATATAATTTGTTTCATTCCCACGCCACTGACCGTTTCGGCAGTTTTATTCATACGTTAAATTAAGTAGATGCTTGTTCATAAATATGGACGAAAAACCAAAGTAAAAGCTACTTCAAGTAATTTATCTGTAACAGTGTCCACAGCGATGATAAACTCCTTGAAAGAAATGTTTCTTGTATCGGTTGTTATTTCTTTCCATTTCGTTTTTATTTTGCGTACTACGTCATTTCGGCTGCGTAGCCAATTTCTAGTAAAATGTTTAACCCAACTACACATCTTTGGGTTACAGCCATTCATGGGCAGTCCGTGACCGGCAGGGATTGGAAGTTATAGCCATTATATTTAACAGCGTATAAATAGTAGCACATTACTATGTTGTTTACTATAGCCACGTAGCAATAAATAGTTTCCTCTCAGAACTCATGCACCGAGGATCAGATGACTCCCAATTGTCGCTCGCAGCTGTCCATAGGGGTGCGGACAAGTTAAGAGACTTAACTTTGAAAATACAAAATTGTTAAGGCTTTCGTGGCCACTTGTTGACAAACAGCCTATTGGCTTCTGTCACGGGTTCTTCGGCCGACGTTCATCTAATGATTTTACTGACCTTTCGCCAGCACGAGTGGCTGGCATTGTCAAAGCTTCACCCTCCATTGCCGGTGGTGAACTGGCAACGTCAGTAAAATCATTAGATGAACGTCGGCCGAAGAACCCGAGACAGAAGCCAATAGGCAGTTTACGTTGAAAACATTACACCTGACATTGCAGGGGCGACAAGATAAGAAAAGTTATAGATGGTTACAGCAACAGGCTTTGCTGTGAAACTGAAGTACTAGGGTGTGGATGTAAGTAATTCATACCGGCGAAATACAGTACATGTAAAATGTGAACAAGTTTGTGTGCATCAGTATGAGTTTTACGGATGAAGCAGGTAACGCAATTTTCTGCACAATATGTTTGCCTCCCACACAAAAAAATGGTTGAGTAACTATTTAGGGGCTAGCCTGAAATGACGTTCAATTAATGGACACCATCAGATCTATTCGGTAAAACTGAATGCGAACAGTCGTTAAAATATGGCAACTTTCCCTTTCTTTCGTACAGTTTCATGGTAAATACACTGCTGTACTTGCAACACGCATTAACATACATTCTCCGGAGAACAGGGACGAATTTAAAACTACCGCAGCTGTACTGCAACTTAGTCTTGTGAAGTTGGCACCCGACGTTCGAGAAATATTCTTTTTTTTCAAAGTTTTTGATAGATATGATGTGGTTCCAGAGTTCACTGTACAAAATTTGAAGTTCTGCAGAATTTCGTGAAGAAAACAATAGTAATAGGAAAAATTTTAATCTTACAAAAAAAGAATTTAGAATTTGCGAAAAAAACGTGATAACAATTCTGAATAGCTCGCCAAGACCTCTGCAACAAATTCTAATGACTTTTTTGTGTAGATATTAGTTTGGGATAACTGCAATAACGAGGGCCAACTTTAAGTACTTAAAAATATACAAAGTCGTACTAGAGTTTCTGATGACATTTCATTTTACCCTAAGAGCTCTATCGAATACACTAATGAAATTTTTTGTTGTAGATAAGTTTATGAAAACTGCAGTGATGAGGGACCTAATTTCACTACATAAAAGAATACATAGCCTGCAACAGGTCTGATTACAGCACCGGATAGCTCTCCAAGAGTTATACTCGAACTCGGAAAATTTTGTCCTCTGGTAGCAGAATGACCCGACCCCCAACTATTAGCCATCTGCGCAGTATTCTACAGTGATTGTTTGTCTAATTTAAGTCAGCCATTCAAAGTGAAATTGTGGCAGAGGTTGATTTGCAGCGTTTTTAATGGTGGTGATAATGTACGTTTAATTTTCATTGCGCAGCGTCTCAGATTCTGAAGTACTATGGAGATGCTGCGGCAGGAATCGCGGTGCTCATTTAATTCTCTACTGGAGGCAGTGAAACCGTATTTTCACGTTTGGAAGACGATCATAATCACACACTAGCTACAGAATATTTATTAAACAGAAAAGGTATCACTGAATTCTCTCAAAAGAAAACGCGAAGATATGGATGACGTTTCTTTAAAGTTTATTCCTAAGGAGTATGTAAGACAACGAAGAATACTTTAGTTATGAAGGACGTAAGGAGTATACGCAACGATACCATTCACGCTCGTTTGAACAATATCGTTACACTCACTCTGTTTGTGCTCTTGTGCACTCGTCATTCTAGTGTAACTGGTATTTATGAATCATAACATTGATAAAATGTACAATCTTCCAGAATGAAAACGCCTTCTCAGCTTGGCAGAATTTAAAGTGATCGACGATAGCAGCATTCTCTTTACTTCGTCTCAAACTGTCTTTCAAAAAGTGTCGGATACCGTAAACAATATCGAATCGAAAACGTCATCGAAACAACTATTCAACTTCGAATTTATCGGCGGCTGTCGTTTGTTAGTCCGGCTAATGAATTCCGAAATGTTGCTCGAACCTCAGTTTACAGGACTATTGTTTAAAAGCTCGGATATCACAAACTGCGTGCGCGGTGGGTTTCAAAAATGCTCACTGATCAGCACAAAGACCAGAGAGTGCGTAGAGCACAACAGTTTTGGAAGCGCTATAGACAAGATGGAGATGATTTGTTTTCCCACATTGTTACGGCAGACGAGGCGTGGATATCGGATACCAGCGCAGAATCCAAACAACAGTCAATGCAGCGGCGCCATTGAAGTTCACACAAACCAAAAACTTTAAGCAACTTCCGTCCTCAAATCGAAAAATGATGGCCATCGTTTTCTGGGAAGAAAAAGGGCTCCTTTCGATTGATTTAGTGGCGCGTGGGCCAACAATTACAGCTGACGTGTACTGTGCAACGCTAACCGAACTGAGATGTGCAATTCAAAATCGACGCGGGGGGGGGGGGGGGGGGGGGGAGGAGGAGGGAAGGGAGGAAACTGTCGTCTGGCATAATGCTCCTTCACAACATCTACATCTACATATATACTCCGCTAGCCTCAAGCAGTGTGTGGCACAGGACACTATTCGATCCATATTCCCCACCCCCACCCTCTTTCTGAACGCCTCAGTACGAGCTCTAATTTCCCTTATCTTTGAAAAATGATGATTGCACAATTTGAAAGTTGGTGGTAATAATATATGCTCTACAGCCTCGTCGAAGATCGGATTTTGGAATTTAGTGAACAGCCCCGTTCTATGAGATTTGTAACGTTCTCGCGATGGCTAAATGTACCAATCACGAATCTTGCCGCTCTTCTTTGCATATTCTCAATCTCTCGAATCAGACCCAACTGGTAAGGGTCCAGTACAGACGAACAATAGTCCAAGACTGGACGAACTGAAGTATTGTAAACAATTTCCTTTGTTGAAGGACTGCATCGCTTCAGGACTCTACCAATAAATCGCAATCTAGAGTTCGCCTTACCCGTTATTTGTGTAATCTGATCGTTACACTTGAGATCATTTCGAATAGTCACACCCAGATACTTGACGGATGTTACAGCTTGCAAAGACTGGGTATTTATTTTGTAGGCTGTACAACAATATACGCCCTCGCAGCACTGCCAGAACCAAGGAGGAGATCCAAGATTTTCGTTGGGAACTTTATCAGCACTCTCAGTACAGATCCCATCTTCCACCAAGCAACTACTTCCTCTTCCTGCATTTGAAAAAGTGGTTAGGTGGACAACGGTTTCAAAACGACGATCAACTCGAGACTGGCGTTACCAGCTGGTTTAATTCCCAGGCGACAGACTTCTACGCAGAGCTGGTGCAGCCTTACCGAAAAGTACACAGATGTGAACGGCGATTGTGTAGAAAAGTACAGCAAACCGACTTTAGTTTTGAAATACGCCTCGTATATTTATCGAAAGTAGGGTGCCTGCTTCAGCAGAAGATAAAAGGGGCGCCTCATTATTGTAATTATCTCATAACTATTATCTGCATAAAATGTCATTAGGTTTCACTCGGTGCGTTATTCGGAATTGTGATCATACTTTCTTTCGCAAACTGCCATGAATTTTTTTCTTCGACATTATTATCTTCCAGGGCACTGTTGTTTTCTTCACGAAACTCTGCAGAACAGTTCAAATTTCGTACAGAGAAATCTAGAAATATGAGCATATCTATTAAGAAATCTGAAAAAAATGTGAATTTCTAAAAAATCGTGTGCCAGTTGCCAAGCGCGTTTCATTGATTGCCTTGTTGTGTCTGTCGTTGGTTACCGCCAGCGGCTTGTTGATTTAATTTCGCGACAGAATAATGCTGAATTTCACTGTAAAAGCGATGATCTTGAGGGTGAATTCATCCTGG